>NC_090931.1:161130892-163630892 GCF_040938575.1 Ambystoma mexicanum | reverse complement strand
GCCACAACATCACCACACTGGACACATATGACTGAAAGATGGAGAAGAAAAAAACCTGGACAGCAGGTCTTTTCCTGCTACATGCCCTGGCACAGGAGCAAGTACAGAACTCAGACAGGACTGGCTCCTCCAACCTTCACTTTGGGAAGGATCTGAAAATCTTATTTTTCAAAGAACATCTCCCCAATCACTGCTTGCTCCACTTAACCCTACTTCTCCTCTCTGGAGCTCCCCTTCCTGCACTCTTCCTACCCATGTCACCAATCGCTGCCAACCCTATGCCCTTCCTGTGACCCTGTGCGTTGTCCTCTACATACAGCTCTCTGTTGCTCCACAGCTAGGCGTGTTCTTATGCACACGCACGCATGCAAACACATGCACACACAATATTCAGAAGCTGCACAATCCCTTGTTGCAGTACTGATGCTTGGTGCGGATCTGCATGACAAGCACTTCTGCGCAAGCTTCCCTGCCTCCGCCTGTGCTTCCTCCATACTGCACAGCATCAGTATCCCAGCCCTGATGGCATTCCCTCGTGGCGCGGAGGCCTGCCAGGCTGGTGTTGTCAACATCTGTGTGTGGTGTTCATTGATCCATAAGTGTGTCTATGAGTCGGCACATATATATGACTTTTCAGGAGGCCATAATTGGAGCAGCTATCACAAGGTGCAGACTTCTGATGCACAGTCTGTGTGCAGAACGAACACCTTTTACTCGTACATTTAGAACGTTTTCAAGTTGCTGGGCATATGTTGTTTTGTTTGTTGATGGTTGAAAAACATTTGCAGTCACATATGCAGATGGGCATCTGGACGTGCCTACAATTAAACACAATAATCTATTGTATACCAGAAACAAGCTGTGACACACCGTAGATAAGAACTTCTTGCAATGTGAATGTAAAAAAAGAAACCACTTCACTGCAGTGATATTTCATATTATGGCAATTACCACGCATTCGCAGGCCTTGCCATCTGTTGCACATTTCTTCTTTAGAGAGAGCTTCTGGACCACCAACTTCCGACTTCCTGGAGGAGAGATGGGCAACTTGCATTCTCGTTTCCATTATTTGTCATAATCTAGCTTTTGGAGATACCCTCGATTTTGCCTGGGTGAGCAGTGGGCATCCTCGCCAGGTTCTGACACCAGGCTACACCTCCCCAACAAATAGCAACTAATGCCACTCCATAGTCTGCACACAATCAGGTAAATGTACTCGCCGGCAACACACAGGTGTATCTTTGGGGTGCCGGGCCGATGCCCCTAGCAAACACTACCCTGTGAGGTATCAGTGGCTCAGACCTAAGCAAGGAGGGGGGATTCCAAATAAATATAGGATGTAAACTTCTTACCACGTAGGGCATTGGGTCTCCAATGTGTGTGCCTTGTCAAACTCCCCCAGGGTCTGCAGACCGTGATTTCTAGCATGGGAACAAGTGCCATGCTCCAAGTCAAGGGGCATGGCAAAGATTCTGGGGCAAAGGACGGGTGATTTTGACTCCATACCTGATTACCTGATGAACCTGTGTTTTTGTCTGATTACCCAATATTATGTTGTGTTATTGGGATTTATACCGCCCACCAATGCTATTTGGAGAGTCACCAGGAGTTCTTATGGATGGATCTGAAAAGGAAAGTGGTGGGGTAGGGTTTGGTTATTGAGGACCTGGGAAATACATGGCAGCTCACTACGAGTATGGTGGTAAGTGGTAAAAGTGGCAGTAATGGAATTAAAACTGTATACCGCCAAACATGTGATGTGCCCCATGGTGTTCTGCCTAGCAGTTGGCGTGTGGAGTACCACAAGCCAGCAGACTCGTAGTTTGCCGGTCCGGAAACAACGGTGCTGGCAAACTTACCGGCACCGTTGTTTCCGGACCAACACACTTGTAATGAGGGCCAGTGATTTTAACAGCACCAGTCCATAACCCAATGTCTCTAAATAGGCTACCAGCTGCAACCTCACTTGCCACTTCAATGGCAGGGATCCTACTGGACCCCTCAAAATAACTCCTTGCTGGCTAAAGCAGACCGCCTGTATGTGACGTTCACTCACATTTTAGTCCTGGAGAGAATGTACCAATGGTGGAGGATCATGTGCAAACTGAGGAGTCCTCGCCCCACCTCCCAAACCTCCCAATGGCGGTGCCAGGTGTTATGGCTCCATGGGAGGGTTCCGACATATTGATGGGAATAATTGTCTCTGCCTCCGAAGCCCTGTCAAGAACAGTACAGGCCCTTGAGGCTTCATCCACCATGCCTTTAAGGTCAAATAAAACCAATAGCAGGAGAGCCCCATTGACCTCAACATTAACAACATATTTTCAACTGAAGCCTAAATCGACGAGAACAATTATTCTTGAGGTAACAGGAGAATTATCTGATGCAGAATTTCTGTAAGGCTCCAGAGAACTCACACTCGATTACCTGGCTAATAGCACAGATCGCATTCGAAACAGGAACGGGGAGCAGAGTTTCACCTTAGCCCCAGTTGGAAACCAGTGTCAAGATCCTGGAACATTCTTGAAGCCCCGAACAGGGAGCTGCCTATACTCAATACTGGCAGACAGAGCTCTTACATTACACACAGGCTCCTCCTGACTACAGGCCCTTAAAACACCAGCTGTCCACTAGCCAAGTGTTGAAAAAGCTATGACCAGGGGGTCAGTTTGAACCCTGGGGCAAACAACCCAAAGTCCTGGACGTATGGATTAGTCGGCACAAACCTTAAACAAGATCTTGGTTTCATCAGAAGGTGAAGGGCTAGATCTCGAGCGGCAGGCCGGTAGAGATACTACAATTGCCCAACCACAAGTTGGACCACTTGACCCTGCTCGCTCCAGAAATCCATTGAATAGGTCAACTTCCTCAGAGTACGCACCAGAACTAGCAACACGATGACAGAGGGAGGAGAATATCAGACCATCAGCGACTAACCAGCGACCCCAACCCGTAAAGCCAGACCTGTTAACAATAATGTCATCTATAACCATTGCATAGGCTCCATTTACCAAACTGTATGAGTCACAGAACGACACCTTGAAGGACCATACTACCAAGCTGACAATGGTCCACACCAAATTGACATTTGTAGAAGGCTTTGTAGCAGGCTTGCAAACTCAGAACATGACAGATGCAGAAAATCCCAAATCTGACACCAACTGACCAGTTCTTCCTTTACACCCTCCAGAAGGGTCATCCCAGGAAAGGACTGGAGTGGCAGCTTTGGGGTCACTGGCCATGGTGAATAAGCCAGAGCCTGGGGAAGTATCGGGGGATACCACATCCACAGTTCTAAAAAAATACTTTGGTGGGTAAACTCCCTAAATTCATCATGGTAGAAGAGGAACCCCTTAGCCCCAAACTGATCATGGACCCTACTGACAAGCGTAAAAAAAACTGTTGGGTACTAAAAGCAGAGAATTTGGGATATTTGCCACCCAACAGATCCTCCTGAAGCAACCAACTAAACCGCTTTACCATCCCCAAAGGTTGAGAGCACAAAGAGATGCCACGAGAACTTCAGTGGAACCTGCCACCTCAGAACCTCAGGGTGGGGGCGAATCAGATACCTCCCGAACCTGGCATTGGGTATGCCACTGTTGGTCACTGGAACTGCAGATGTTACCTCAGTCTCAGGCCCAAGGGACGAAGAAGTCCTTGAGTTGTCAGAAAACAACCTTATGAACTTGTCTATTTACTCGTTGGATGAAGGGTGGGTTGACCAGAACTGTTGATCCTCTGGGGGGAAACCATAGCTTACCCCATCCAACATCCCTTTCCACCGTAAGAATAAACGTCGCCGTAGAATCAAACTCCCTACAATTCCTCATTTTGGAGGAGAAAAGGAAGAAAATCTCCCTTAACTATCAACTTGCCATCTCGCAAGCAGAGAATAACAACTCAGGATGTATCCTAGCCACTTCAGATGGTCTAACTGATGCACAAGACACCGACCTTAGCCCTACTACCATATGCATGAATAAACCGGTTCCTAATTTAAAGCAGTCCGAGCAGGATGACGTGGGGAAGCAGAGCTGTTTTGTAGGGGGTCGACTGCTCAACCGCGCAAATGGTCTTCCTGTGACCATACCAACCAAACCAGAAGGGAGGGGCAAAGGGAGACCACAGAGAATAAACCAGTGTGAAGAACACATGTATATCCTGGTCGAGATACAACTTGCAAGACCAGGTCCGTGTTTAGTGATAACATATAAGTTCAAAATGAAAGGAATCTAACCACACGAGGTAGTAAAAAGTAATACTATCTTGGCAGAGAATAGCTAAGAAGACGGCTGTCCTGTCGAGACCGAAGTATCAAAGCCTTGACAAGCTAGCCCGAGACCAAGTACACTGAAAATCAGGTTAGTGTTCACCACCACGAGACAACATCCCACAAACAAAAGCACAATATAGGTTTTAACTGTTTTTAATTACGGCTATCTGTTTGTTTACATTGTAGTGTTAAGATACAGGTGAAGTGGATCCAGATGAATCCAATGGGGCCCAGTAATTGAGTGACGATACAAAAGAAATATTTCTGCCCTGAAGAAGGCCCAAAAAAACATAGCCAATAAGCGTTAAAGATAACGCCTAATAGACCTTGAGGCTGAATCAAATGTAGACCATCCCTAAGGCCCGAATGAAGTGCCTTATTATGTCCGAGGTCATACTCTAAAGGTCTCTAACACAAAAAAGTGACTCTGACTTGCTGATGATGTTATCTCTTAATGTCACTATTTGAAAACAAAAAGTGTCTTTAAGAATAAGGTGTTGTTACCTGTTTTTATTTTGTTTGACACATTCAGCACGTTACCATCTATGTTAATCAAGAATACAAGTCACATACTAACCCCACTCAACATAGCTCACTTTTGGACAACAGGAAATTCAACAATATGTCCTTGGTTAACATTTGATAACCAAAAGAACTTGTTTTTATTTGCCTGTTTGAAATATCAAATACATTTCCTTTTAGAATTAATGTGCCTGTTATTATACAGTGCAAAATGATAAATTCACAAAGTATAACTGGTGGTGCTAAAGTTGACCCAGAGAGGGGTAACCAGTTCACCTTGTTGTACACTAACTGATGCATGAGACACCTACCTAAGGTCTACTACAACGTCCATGAATAAACCGGTTCCTACTTTACAGCAGTCCGAGCAGGATGACGTTGGGAAGCGAAGTTGTTTCGTAAGGAGGTCGACCGCTCAAAACCGCAAATGGTTGTCCCGTGACATACCGACCAAACCAGAAGGGAGGGGCAAGAGGAGACCAGGGGGGGGGCACCCAATTCCCTAACAGGCCCTAACGGGATGGAGTCTACTCATTCAGTGAAATTGGAAAGAATTGTAGACCACGACAATGCGCTAATATTGAACAGAAAGAGTGTGATGGATCTACTGTGCTGCTCCCGAATCTCTGCCAAGTTCTATCTTTCGACTTGAAGATCATTGAATTTGTCAATAAGTCACAAACTGATAGTGTCTACCTTCACATCCCCTCACCAGTAGTCAAGGACATGCTACTGTATGCAACAGAAAGTTTTCTAATACTGGGGTTTGACATCACTAGTGTAGAATATGCCATTAGGGAAGACCCTTTGTCGAAGACAAATATTGACTGACAAAACAGGAAGAGCAAGGTAGTAACTTGGAGTCCTTCACCTGAGACGGTCCAGCATCCGGGAGTAAGCCAGAGTAAAAGACAAGATGAAGGAAAACAACCCTGTGAAAGCGAACTGGACTTAGACATGCCAAATGGACGAGCTCTACCTAAAGGGCCAGCCTACCGGTGGGAGAAATCTAGGTGTGTAGACTATCTGGACGCAGGGCTGATTAACTTTACTATCACCATCCAGGCTAAAAATTATCTTGAGTCAAAAAGAAATGTTTTGACCCAGACAACAAACCTGAAACAACCCCTGGATAGCTATTCGTGGTCATGGCTATCAGGTGCTTGGCACCTAAGTTGAGCTCATAGCTGCCAGGAGGGACCACCCGCAGACAGCTAAAGTTGGCCTCATGAAACATGAGAGGCTTCAAACACCTCACAGCAAAGTGTGACGTGAACCTGGGAGAATATGACCTACTATGTTTACAAGAGACCTGGCTCTGTCAAAAACCATACTTGGATGGATTTGATGTTTTTCTGAGCGCTGTAGCTAGAAGAGCAAAGGGAAGTACGTCATCAGGACTCTTCACCACAATTAAGGAGGAGGAGGGTTTTAAGCAAACCAAACCCCTTCAGCCTTAGGAGGTAAGATATGGAAAGCTCTAAAGGTAGACAAAAACATGCACCTTCTAAATGGCAACATTGCACAGGATAATCCCCCTCATATGACTTGGACAAAAGAAGGTAGTCCTGGATTAATTCTTTGTATCTGGAACTTGCCTCCTGGTGGTACAATCATTCAGAGTAGTCATGACGTTTCACAGCTACCATGAATTGCTAGAAATGTGATGGGAAAGAGAAGCCCAAGATTTGGTCCTCACGTGAGCTCAACCGGTAGAAGATTTTAACAGAAGAACAAGAATGAGGATGCAAAAAAGGCAATTGAGCACCTCATGAAAATGTTCTTTGACCTATCAATGGAGACAGAAGCATCGGATATGATTGTGATAGTCAACTACCCTCCCTTACTGACGTGCTTCTCTACTTCGAATCAAGAGGGGTCTAAAAACCAACCACCATCAATGCACTCCTTTGATGCAAAGTTTGTGGTACAAAGGAAGCTAATGAGGAGGAAACAACGCAGAGCAGAGCAGAGCAGGCAAAGAAACCAGAAGACATCCTTGCAGCCAAAATAGCCATAAGGATGGCTCTGTGATCATAGGCACACATCTTATTAAGAGAATTCTGAGTCTATGTTAAAAATAGTATGTGGGAAACTAGCAAGAGACTTTTGGACAATTATAAACTTGTTGCTAGGGAATGCCGAGCCCTCACAAATAAATAATGTGTCAGAAGAAGGTTGGATGGCCCACTTCAGTAAACTATATAAAGAAACAGGAAACCCAATTGTCGCTGTGACCTCCGAGATGGCATCTTATTGGAATATACCACATGAAACTGAGACCATAATGACCAAGATAAACAGCTTGTCATCTTCTCGTGCCCCGGGCCCAGATGGCCTGAGCAACGCCACACTCAAAGAACACCCAGAGGTCTGGGCAGGGTTCATTACTCTCCTGTTTGATCAAGTTGTTGAAACCCAGACAAAACCAGATTCCAGGAGGAAGGCAATCGTGGTCCCAATATTCAAGAAAGGCAACAGGTAGGACCCTGGGAATTATTGCCCAATTGTCCTTCTTGATGTGATTGGTATGATCTTTGGCTATCTACTCCTTCACAAACTATCTACATGGCTAAAGCTCCAGGGGTGTAATGACCCACTCCAATCAGGATTTAGAAGGGGGATTGGAAAAGAAGCTGACGTTTTGAAACTAAGTAACTTGAAGGCAAAGGCCAGGGAAGGCAACACAAAAATATGCTTGGCCTTTGTGGACTTTTTCCAGGCTTTTCACAAGGTGGGTAGGACTTGTCTCTGGGACAAACTTGTAAAAAGGAAATGCCCTGAGTCCATCCTCATCCCTTTGAAGGCACTTCATACAAACACCTCAATAAGAACAAGATCAAACCAGTTGGGTTTACTAACTGCCGAAATTCAAACATTTGGAGGACTAAAAAAAGGATGCCCACTGGCTCCGGAACTCTTTATTTTTTTCCTGGCTCATATCTGTATTACACTGGACATGGAAAGAACCTTTCCCCCATGTTTCACGGGGATCCACCTGAGCAGACCTCTATACGCCGATGCCTTAGTGTTAATAGATCAGACCCCGGTGGGTCTCCAGCGGCAGATCGACCAACTAAGAAGATATGCTGTCAAGAAGGACCTGCAGATCAACAAGGAAACAACGAAAATCTTTGTCTGAAAAAAACAGGAAAAAAAGCAACAAAACCAAGGCTTACGCATGACAATTGGGGCAAACAAGGATCAAACTGGTGGCAGTATTTAAATACTTAGGAACATGGGTCAACAACAGTCCCTTGGAGGCTCCCATGCTGGACTTCTTGTACAGCAAAGCAAAACCAGTAGCGACCCAAGAATGCAAAATAAATACAAAGTGTGTGCGTTTTTCAATGAAATCATTCCTGGACTTTTACAGAATGAAAGTCGTCTCTAGCCTCACGTATGGTTTAGAGGCAATCTTTAAAATCCTGGATAAACATGGCTCCAACTAGAATGCCGCTTTTGGAAGAAAGTATTGAGAGTGCCTAACTCCCGACCAATGTACATCTTGTGAAGAGAACTCGGCATGTCCTCCTTACTGGTGATCATGGAGTGGAAAGGATTGGCCCTGTATGGCAAATGTGTATAAAGAGACTGCCCAGAAATCCTCAAGCTCCTCACAAATGAAATGACGCATGGTCTCAACCAAATTTTAAGAAATTGGATGAATGCTAACGACGGAAAACTAAAAACAATAGGATGCACTAGAGAGGATCTCATACTAAACCCAGGCAGAGTGAAAAAGAAGCTATACGGTCAGGACTGGATCACAACTTTGGACAAAGCCGCAGCCTACAAACTGTATTGCCAGTTAGTCCACAAGACAAGGAATTTGGGTACCGTCCCAAAATACAAAATACCTCGATAATTTCTGGAACAAAAAATTCAGAAACCATTCACATTAGGTTAAACCTACTCCTAACCAAGGAAACAGTGGCCATACTTACCCCACCTGACGCAAAAACTTCAAGCCAGTGTCGATTTTGTTCAGAGTTAGCCCAAGTAGAGACTTTAAAATACCTATTGCTATTCTGTACAGGTCTTACTGAAGTGAGAACATTGCTGCTGTGATCAAGTCTCTCCAATCATTGAGCCCAGAGGACTGGTGGACCACTCTTATGAATGGAGAGAAGGTGTCACGGGTTATATCTGTGGTGAACTTTCTGACCAAGTGTGAGGAATTCAACCATCCACACTGGGAGAATGCGCTCGACTGGGCTATTTGATTTTGTGTTTATTTAAAAGAATGAATGATGGGAGATCAGCCTCTGGATAATAAGTGGGGCCATTCCCGCACATATTTTCAACGTTCACCGCACAGCAGAAAAATAGTAATGTACTTTGGGAGGACACAGCTTACCAGCGCTGACCTCCCCTGTCATGTGTAGATGACACCTGACAGCTGTGGGTACATCAAAAGACTTTGGCCATGGGCAGCCCGATTAGCATTTTGAGGCCCCAAGGATTTGCATCTCCATTGTTACACCTTGCTGGGGGCTGCAAATACTGAAGAATGTTAATTAGCAGGCCTCAGGAAAGGCCTGGGTGCAGGAAGTGACAATGGAGACCAGAGACCAACACCTCTTTGTAATGCGATGTGTCAACTTGGTTCTAACACCCCTCCTTGGTATGAAAGGGCAGTGAATGTCCTCTCTGGAACTACTCCTTTCAGAGCAGGGAAGTATGTGAATTGTAGGAGACGAAAGCGTGCCTGCAACCCCCTACTTCAAAGGAGCCCCATGTTGTGACCAAGCGCTGCATAGGGCTCAGTTAATTAGGGAGACATTTTAATGTACAGCAGATAGGAAGATGGGTGGGACTTAGAAGTATGTGTTGTCATCCTTCTTCAGCACCAGGTACATTGTGGTAATGCCCCATGGCCCTTCTCTGTAGGACCATAGAGACAGTTACAACCCTTTGCCACTTTGGTGTTGAAACCAAATAACCCTGAACAGTAAGACTGATTGTTTGACCAACTACCCTCCTGTCAGCATCCAGAATGCACCCATTTCCTTTGTGAAACAGTCTGTCCTCTGTGTTCCTTTACAGTGTGGGTTGAAATTGTAATGTGATAAAACTGTCTGTTGTAGTAATAAAAAAGTAGATATGTATGTACAATCTTGACTGGACAGTCCCTTTTATCATTGGGTAATAATTGTATTGTCACTGTGTTGCAACTAACCAACGATCCACGACCTTGCGGAGATAAGCCTGCCGTTCCATCCACATTACTAAAACTGGAGAAGGAGGTGTTATAATTTACTTGTTTTCCAATCTGTTCGGATCCCTTCTGGTGTACTAGAGGTGTGAAGTTGACTGATGGTTTAGAAACCGATATTCATCCCTGGACCACTGGTGTCCGGAAGTTGATTGGTCACACCAAGGTTCTAGAAAGGGACCTTGGCGTGGATACGCAGGGATTTGAAGTGGTTTTTCCCAAGGCCGATGACCTTTGTAGGAAGGTGGTGATTGTATCTTGTAAAAGTGTTGATATTAAACTAATACAATAATCTAAAAAATGAAACACCATACACTGTGCTTGATTAGGGGCACCTAGAAGTGAAACACAATATGGCACACTATAGAATAATACACTGTGCTTGCTTGGGGATACCTACAAGGGAAACACAATATGGCACAATATAGAATAATGTGCTGTGCTTGATTGGGGGTACCTACGTTTGAGACACAATATGGCACAATCTAAAGTAATGCACTGTGCGTTCTTGAGGGTCCCTAGATGTGAAACACAATAAGGCACAATATAGAATAATGCACTGTGCTTTCTTGAGGGTCCCCATATGTGAAACACAATAAGGCACAATATAGAATAATGCACTGTGCTTTCTTGAGGGTCCCTAGATGTGAAACATGAAATATCATTTTAAGAAGCAGTCTAAGGGGGTTAAGTAAGAGATAGATATTTTGAAGCAGCTTCCATTGAAAGCAATGGGCAGCGTTTGGCAAATATTCCTCAGTGGTCAAAATGGGTACTGCACTGTACTAAGGACAGAGAATGCCCACCAGCGCGCCACCTGCTTCTCAAGATGGGAGACACCAGGCTTGTGTTTTCACATCCACTATCTCCTAAGTAAATCAGGGCACGGGGGGGGGGGGCATATCAATCCCCCACTAGACCACACATTCCCTTCAACTCTCATTCCCTACCCTCATTTTTAGTGGAAGGGAGGGTGAGAGAGAGGGGTGGGTTGGAAAGAGGGAGTGGGAGAAGGCATATCTGGCAGAGTTAGTAGAAGAGAGGAAGGGGGCGAGATAGAACGATTGAGAGATGCAGGACTAAAAGGAGTGGAGAGCGAGAGACGCGTGGATGCTGTTTGCATAGATCAGTCGGGCAAGTGTTTGGGGAACGTTTTTGCCATTGCGGTGGGAATCAGGGGATGCGAAAAAGAGGAGAAGAGTGGGGTCCTAAGGCCACCTCCCCACAATAGACAACTCTATTGCTGGGTAAGTCTAATCAAGCAATCGACATCACATAACATTAAAATGTCTCTTCTGCTACAAACTCTTTCTTTGTTACCCTCTCTCTTCCTGTCTCCTCTCCTCTTCTGCTTTGCCACGAGCGGTTTGAGGCAGCATACGTTCGGCAAAGCGCTATGCCGCCCAGCAGCAGCATGGCATGAATGGGCAGACGGCTGTAAAGCCTGTATGACCTCTGCCAAGCTGTAGCCTGGTTCAAGCCTGCGTCATTTCACTCGCCGCCCCTAAGGGGTGTTTACGCAGAAAGGTCAAGGTTGAGCGTGAGCGGCTATTGCTCAGAGATGAATTTTGGTAACTGACGCGTGCACGGAACACGGTGCAGTTCCCCCACGTCGAACAGTCTCTCGACCTGCCTCCCATCATGACTCAGACCAGGGATTTAGGGTAATAGAACAGCTCGCATTCGAGAGCCATGTATTTCCCCGCGAGCGCAGGCTTTCAAAATAAACAGCGCAAGAAGCAACATGTCTGCAGACCCAGGCGTTTTCAGGAGGATGTAACTCGGGACACGCCTGACGGGTTGCACTGCGGCTCGATGGAATAATCCCACCCTGGTGTCTGACCTGAAAGCGAAGTCTGCAGCGCACCAGACCTCTGATTGCAAAACTATGAGCTGCACGTACTTCAGAGGACAGGAGGAGCAAGGTGCTTATTTCACTGTCATAGTAGTTCTTCACAACTGCGTGTCTCTCTGCAACTCAGGGGTGTTGATAGGTCTGGAAAGATCTGGGGCTATGCTAATTCTGAGACTGTCGGGACTGGGGGCTAGCTAGTCTTTGTGGTTGTAACCCCTGAGCTTCTATCCAGGGCTACAACCAAAAGACCCGGGGCTATAACCTCCTCAGCCCCCCTAGCAACACCTCTGCTACAACTTACTTCGAGCTCAGCACATTCTCCTTGATAGTAGAGAGCGATCACACACGTTCAACCTCTCTTGTGTGTAAATCCCCAGGCCATGGCCACCACCGTGACCCAAACAGGAAAGAGCCGGCACATCCCATTCGCACACATCAAATCAGCAGAAGGGTCAACATGGGGTATGACTCGTATGAGCTGAGGAACCCCACTCAATGCAGGGCCCTCCATTTCTCAATCTCAGATTGAGTGTGATGGCCTTGCCACCTTCCCTCAAACAACAGCAAGGACATCCCAGGCAACATCAGTACAGGTGCAATCTGTCCTTGCTGCCATCACTCCCCTATGCTGGATCCTTCTCAGCTTTCCAGCCAATCACCCTGGAAGCCTTCATCAAAACCAACATCATATTAATTGCATAGTGGTAATCTTCAAATTGTTTCTGTTTTACCTATGCTAATGTATTTCTTGTTGTAACATGTTATTGATGTTCTGATAATTATTTAAGCTTCTGATCTCTGTGTTGACAGCTTGTTACTGTTTAAAACATTTAAATAAAGTTTTAAAAAAACAACATCATAATGAACAACTCCTCTTTCCAAAGCTGCCCTCCTATCATCACTGTGGCACTCTCCTTGTCTACACGCTCTGCTACCCCACTTGTGGCAAAGTCACTAAAACCCTCAATGTAACCCCTGTATTATCCCTACTGAAAAGAAAAGAAAGACAACAAACCCCACTATCCTGGAAATCTTCGACTCTACCTCTAGCAACCCCTTTTGTTGGAAGAATCCTTGACAAAATGGCTACAAAACAGCTACTTGAATATGTGGAACAAGAACACCTCCTGCACAATTTTCAGTAATGGGCAGCACTAAATCTGCGTTGATGCATGGCAAAGAGTATTTTAGGATGATGAATGAAAGCTCCCAGCACTCCTGTTGCTGTGTGATTTGACTGCAGTGTGCAAATAATGTCAATCATGGCAGCTCACTGAATAGATTCCAAAATCCCCTGAGAGGGCATTCAGGGGTCGCCTTTCAAATGGATCTCTTCTGTCTTTCAAGAGAAAGCCTCTTGTATTAATCCTGGCTCCTTCTACCCTAAATCCTGGACCTTTTCAATGGGTCGCCCCCCTTAGGCTTAGTCCCGTCACCTTCACTCTTTAGCCTGTACCTGAAAACCCTTGCAGGCATGTAGAATGCCTTCAATAAACGTTTCCAGAGGCATGCAGAAGACACCCAGAAGACCTTCAAGCTGCAAAACTCCTGTTCATGTTCAGATGGTTCCTGCCACACCTCAACATACACCCTAAAGGCTTGACTACAGCAAAAGTTTATATCTTGGCCTCACAAAACACCTCACCCTCATTCTGCGGCTCCATCAAAATGCAACTGGCAGGCTCATCCTCAACACAAGACTCCAGTCTCATCAAACTAGCCTCGAAGGCTCTTCACTGACTCCCCCTGGAACAAAGAGTCATGGTCAAGTCCGTATCCCTCATTTCCAATGTCCTTCATGGTAAGGCCCCAGAACACCTAGCAGACCTCATCAAAAGATATGTTCTATCCTGACCGCTAAATCCTTGACTGCTAAAAAGCTGTCTCCATTCTTCTTCCAGGAAAAAGTGCTACCTGCCTGTGAAACTTCCTCTCACCAGCCTGACTTACAGCTCAAAAAATAGTTCCCGACTTTTAGGAGGATGCTAAACAGCCTTCCTCCTTTTTACACAATCATTCCCACCAGGATGACTTTCTGGCCTCTGGCCAGCTGGATCCTGCTCTCAACACTATCTTCCCGGTCTCTGGACTTCCTCGTCCTTGGTTCAGCTGTGATGATCTGCCATGCTGCATGGTCGCAATACTGCTTGCCTACAGCTCATTCTTGATCATCTTTGATCTGGTACGTGTCAGCTCTGCTTTCCAGCACTACAACTTTAGTATTTGCATTCCTCCCCACCCTGTGCTCTCCACCAATTTGTACTTTTTCTTCTTTGCCCGAATATTCAAGTAAAGGCATTACCAACTCATGTGATCCCTACTATTGATATGGTTGCACCTATCACCGACTCTTCTCTTTTCACCTTTAAGACAGTCTCTGTAGAAGAGGTTGTGGAAGTGGGGCGTAAGCTCAAACCTACCTCCTGTAAAGGAGATATCTTTCCTGCATCCTTGTTTCATGAATATATCTTGACACTCGTGCCATGGCTAACTAGGTTTATAAATTGGTATTTTCGGGAGTCTCACGTTCCGGAAAATATCAAGGAGGCGTGGGTAACACCTCTTCTGAAAAAGGACAACCTTGATCCAGCAGAAGCTGGAAACTACCGACCGATTACTAATGTACCCTATATCCTAAAAATATTGGACAAAATTGCCTATTCTCAGTATCAGGAATTTGTAGAGAACAATGACATACTAGCTGCTCAGCAATCTGGATTCCGCCCTAATCACAGGACCAAGTCTGCGCTACTTGATTTAAAGTCACACATTGCAGCTATTATAGATGAGGGCAACACAGCACTACTGTTGCTATTAGATCTCTCTGCCTCATTCGATCTTGTTGATCATTAACCTCTGACAGACAGATTGACTTCAGTAGGTAGATATTCTACAGAGGCGACTACTTGATTTAAGTATGTCTTGGACCCTAGAAATATGAGTGTTACCAAAGATAACGCTTTCTATAATAGCTCAATTCTAACATGGGGTGTACTCCAGGGGTCATGTGTTTCGTCACTGTTTTTTAATATTTACTTGAGACCCCTCTGCGATCTCCTTTTGGCTCTGGGCATATACTTTGCTAACTATACTGATGATACGCAGATTGTCATTAGGTTATCTGCTATTTACATTGATGACTTGGAACTCATCAATCGTATTTTTCTTCAAATTCAGAACTGGATGGCACTGAATTAATTGGCCCTAAACAATGCTAAACCAGAGCTCCTTATCTTGGGTACACAGCAACAAATTAAGAAGCTTAATCCATGCTATGAGAAATTTGTGATTGGCCAACAAACTATTCAAGTGTCTAAGACTGTCAAAACTTTAGGAGTCTTTTTCTCTGGCAGATCCGGCTTCCACTCTCAAAAGAAAATCTCGCCATTATTGCAGCCGCCATTGTAAACTGGAAGTTAAACTATTGTAATAGTCTGTTGTCATTGTTGTCATTCAGAATGGTGTTGTGCATGCAGTTAGTGGACTCAAACGTAACCTGCATGTTTCTGAAGCCAGATAGAGTCTACATTGGCTCCCTGTTCAACAAAGACTAGACCACAAGGGCCTAACTATTGTGTTTAAATGTCTTCTCGACGAACATCCATCCTATATCATCTATAGGCTCAAAAAGATATTCATTGGATGTTCGCTGCGATCTAACGACACAGTCTGCTTGGTCCAACCTCTCTCTTAATTGAAGAAAATTGGCGGCACCAGTTTCAACTTTTGCGCCCCTTCCTTATGGAACTCAATGCCCAAACACTTTGCCGACAGTGGCACATCGGCTCTTTTTAAGAAGCAGTTTAAAATGTATCTGTTTGATGTAGGACATTACTAACTTATATTGATCTTTCCAGCTTCCACCCTCTAGATATGCCTCCTGCTGATAATATCCACTTATTTCTTTGGCTTTTGAGGGTGGCCTCGGTTCGTCCCCTGCTGTTTGCCCTTGGCTTGTTTTTTGTTTGTGTGTTTTTTTTCTTTTTGTTAGCACCCTGAGGCCTTTGGGTTTGTGGCACAATATAAAAACATAGATAGAGAGATAGAAAGAAAGGAAGAAAGGAAGAAAGAAAGAAAGAAAGAAAGAAAGAAAGAAAGAAAGCAAGAAAGAAAGAAAGCAAGAAAGAAAGAAAGAAAGAAAGAAAGAAAGAAAGAAAGAAATATCAGGAGCATGGATTCACTTTGGGTGTCATTAATAAGCTCAAAATATAATGTAACTCTATGTATGTTGGGCACAAACATGTCCTACTTGTCACTGCCCCAAAAAACATTCCTTGGAGATATACATTGTCCTGCCATACAACCGACATGCATTCCCTGTGCATGTACATGGATTGGCCACTTTGCTTTCCTGTGAATATTTACGGTGCTCCACATGTCCAATTAGTTAGCCCTTAACACCAGGTTTGTAATCCCAACTTCTAAGTGCAATGTGGTCTCAGTCGGTACCACCCAAAAAAACCGAATTGCAAAATAACGAGGCCAAAAACACTGATTGTTTTAAAGCAAATATTTGAACTATTTTGCACATTTATTTACAATAAATAGATATTACGTTGGGTTAGGGAATATATTAAGGTTGAGTATCTAAAGAGGGAGGCGGCAGGTGTTCTCCCCCGGCATTACATTTCGAAAATGGTTGCAAAAACTTAACAAAAATTGTTGGAAATTCGATAAAAATAATTCTGTTTTCAGCCTCATTTCTTTTTTCATTATTTTAACGTAGATCCATCTCAGGGAACATTGATTTACTAGGTATACTAGTTATCTGAAAGCTATGGCTCTCCAGGTGTTTTTGGCTACAACTTCCATGATCCTTCTCAATTGACTGTGCTGGCATTGGGTAATGGGGGCTGAAGTCTAAACATCTAAAGCGACAAGGTGGAAGACCACCAGGGTTGGATTGGCACCTCAGCCTTTCGGCCCGTGGCCGGGCCGAAATCGTCCCTGGGGAGTGGGGGCCGGTTTCTGGCCATGCCTTGGCCGGTTTGGACCCCCCAAAAAAAAATTGAAAAAAATGTTTGGAAAAAAAATATATATATTTGAAAAAAAACCCCTGCAACGGCATAATTCATCAAAGCAAGGTAACACATGTTACCTTGCTTTGATGATTGATTTGCATGCATGATGTGTGCATCATAATCATTCATAATAATCATTCATAATAATCATTCACATGCTGCTGCAGTATGCAAAGTTGAGGGGCTGGGGCTGCCGCCAGGCCTGCGGCTGTCACTGTGCCGCCACTCCAGGGGGCACGGGCCCCCCTGGAGTTGCTGTGCTGTTGTATTATTGATAAATATGTATTAGTGATATTAGTGATAAACTACCAATTTTAGAGTAGAATAAGCATCCATTTCGGACTATATATTTTGCCTTTCGAGAGTTGCAGTAATAGCGTGTTTTTTTCTGCTGTTGTCTCTGTTATGATCATCACAAGACATTCCATCTCGGTGTCCTTGGTCACTTTACAAAATCCTTGTGCCTTAAAGCTTCTTTACAGTGTAGAAATATTTGACCATAGCACATCAAGTGGCCATTGACTTCATTGTGCCACAATGAATGCTTGTTGTAATGTGTCTATCTTTCCCATCTCCCTGGCGTGCTGTTCCGGATGTTTGTTTGCATGTATGAGGTAACGAGTGCTCAGAGTATGGGATGTCGTATGAGTGTGCTGATTTCCCTATTTTGTCAACCTTTAAAGCCTGAAAGTAGATGCGTGTAGGCTTGACATGCGGCCAACTTTGCACCAGACCTGCAGATGAATTTATCTGGTCTACTGTTAAATCTCAGTTACCTGTTTAATGGTATCCACTACAGAATCATTGCTTATTTTACTATAGCCGATATGATAGCTCAGTGGGTTGAGCACACGCTCCTGTGATGTGTGTGTGATCTGCAGATTCGAATCCTAGCAAGGGCATCTCAGCCTTTCATCTGTCTTAGGTCGATAAATGAGTACCAACACAGGGTGGGTGATATTGTATGCATATTGTTCTATAAAAAAAAGAGTTTAAGCAGAAGTGCTGTACAATAGCATTTTATCATTTGGCCTTGGACGTCTGCTTGCATTCACAGTAATTTGACAATATGGATCTATACACACATATATTAATGATACATATGGTGATCCATTCTTGTATGAAATGTATATCACATTAGTGAAATCATAACCATATTTTTCGCAGTGTACTTAGGAACAAATCTATTTGGTGCCACTTCCTGTTTTGTCAAGGGGTGAAAGGTCATGTTTCACCGCTTCCCGGGATGTCACTTTGGGGTGGGGTCAAACAACATCACTTCCACTGATGTCATCAGAGGTCAAGGGTCGTGATGCGAGGGGTGGGCCACTTTTTTTGGGTGTCTGGGCCTATTTCTTGTCCCAGTCCGACCCTGCAGACCACTGGATACCTTATAGGGCCTCATTACACGGCAGGCGATAACCATGGTGCTATTAGCGCCATGGTTGCCACCGGTATTTTACCTTGTCCGCTTTGGTGGATGGCGGAATTGCCGCCCTACTCCAAGGTGAGCAGGGGCGGTAATTCCCCATTCACCAAGGCACTTCCCCATTCCCATTTTTGCCCCCATAAGGCTCAATGGGAATGGGGAAGGCACAAATTGCGGTACCATAATTAGCACCAAGGTCCCTTAGCAGGCCCGTTCCTTAATGGCTGGTAAAACCAGCCGTTAAGGTCGGGTCCCGCAAAGGGACTGTGGGATGTTTTTACCCATGCATACAAGCCCTACCATAAAACTGTGCAGTACTGGCATGGAAAACATCATGATGGCCAGAACTCCCCAGAGAGTGCACAGGGAAAACATGAAGAATAGGCTGCCAGCCATGTCTGCCAATGTTGTGAGCACAGGAGGGCACTGCCTAAAACCACCATTGGGGTACACACACAGTAGCCTGAAACCATTGGGAATGGCAATGCTGATTGCAAAAAAAAAGCAACTCAGAACTGTGGGGAATTAATTTTCTTAATCCCAAAAATGGTTGCATTACCAGTATTCACCACTATAAGAAATCCAGCGTTTAAAACCACCAGACTTTTGTGTAAAACTGAACAAATGAAACAAAACCAGACCAAGGAAAGACTTGCTAAGAGGTGGATACAGTGTAAAACTATATTCTGAAATGACTTGAAGGAAGTAATTATTTAATGTATATGTAAAAATTGTAAGTGATTTAAACTAGGAACAAAGAGTGACATTTAGCTGGAACCTGGCTTAATGAAACTGGATTCTGCCTGACAACTACCCCGACAGGAGAAACCTGTTCAGCCACTCTTCCCAGGCCTAGCTGCATCCTGTTGCCCCTTGCCAAAAGGAGTTGTCACCTCTCTGATTAGATTAGGGGTGGAGCACCTGGGAACTGGAAAGAACAGAACAATGCAAATTCCTTGACTCAGGCAAATGTTACATTGGGGGCGTCGTAAAATAGCTTCCTCTTGGGAGAAACTGGGGGGCAGCTGTGCCTCTGTGAACAAGCTGGCTTGGGGGAAGTGGATAAACCAGTTATTCCACCCTGTGATGTGGGAAGCCACACCCCTTTTTGACCATGGCATAATTTTAAAAAGATAGATAACTCATAGTGCGGACTTGTCAGAATTATATGAGTAATATCATTATTTTTGTGATTTTTCTGTGAACATTTTGAGAGGCGTTAGGACCATGTGGTGTATATCTGGGGGGTTGCTAGTGGAAAATAGGGTCTCACTCCAAATGTCTGCAGGTTAAAAATCTGACACTTCATCAATTAATGTCCATACTCCTTGCACACATGTGTGTAATTTTGGGTAAATGTCCGATATTGCAAAACCAGTTAAAAAGCGCAAAATGTTGTCATTTTTTAATGCAAGCCCCCAGGAAGATCAGAGTCAGACAAGCATAGACCATAAGGAATATATAATGTGTACATGTAATGTCAACCATTTGTTTATCTGGGAATATGTATTTGAATCAAATATAGATTTGTGGGCAAATTGACCAGGGGAGGATCCTCTGACCCATAAACAGACCTCATCATGATGACAATCCATTTCCTTCCACCAATCATGGGAGAGGGGAGAATTGGGCCAATGACAAGTAGAGAGGGGCAGGCTTAGCTAGGCCCAGGCACACACCCATTTTCAAAACACATAAAAAGAGACTGCTGGGACAGGTAGAGGATTCAATTCCATTTGCTGCGGAGCATGCTGACCGACGACTTCATATCCAGAGATCCAGACTTCAAATCCATCAATCTCCAAAGACCAGAACTTTACTTCAGAACTTAAAGCAAGGGCCTAAACCCACAAACTGAGAACTCTTCTCAGCAGGCCTCTGCATCCTTAAAATAATTTGCAAACTCTTCCACAGCCGGGCGAGCTGTTTGAATTCTTTTGCCAAGAACAATTGCCAGAGACCAGACCAGAGATCCAGAGTGACCCAGACCGCTGTGAGCAGAACCAGAGAGCTTTACCCAGATCACTGTGAAGTGCCGAGACCAGAACCAGAGTCCAGTCCAAAACCTGACCAGATCCGTGGCGAGGCCTATTTCAAATTTATATTGTGAGTACCTAGCAGAACTGTGCAGAACCAACCTCTTATTTAAAATAATCTAATCCAAACTATTTTAACCTAAGTAGAACTGCCTCCTAGAAATCATATCATCTGTCATTTTTAAAGCTGCACAACTGTCACCTGTCAATTCTGCAGCTGGAAGCTGTCACCTGTCATTTTGAGTTTACTTTAAATCCGAAAAACTACCTTTATTTAATCGTCCGTATCTCTGGAACCGTTTGGGCTAGGAACGAAATCTAAGCTTTCCAACGAACCTAAAACCGACTTGCTACTCCTTATACTTTTGCCGTAATTGCGATTCACGCACTTGCGAATTTTACCGCAATTTGCGATTTTGGCTCAATTTCTCCACTTGTCAAAATAGCAGCTCCATCCTTTCTTTTGTTAAAATCCGTTTGCAACTTGGTAATAACTCATAGAGCATTGCTAAAGTGAACCAGAACTAATACCAACACGCATCTCCCACTCACCCTGAATCTCTAGAGGGAATTAAAATCAGTTGGCACATTTTCCCATCCATTGCCATCACATTTAAAAGCATTTTGGGCCTGTGTTTCAAACTCCTACCTGTTTCTGCTAAGCTTGCTGGGGGGGGGGACTGAATTTCTTATTGTATTTGATTGCATTCCTGAGAACTGTGTGCTCCTCTTTCCATCTCCTTCCATTTCTTACATTGCATAGGGGAGGGGGGTGAATTGCCAGAGAAAAAGTGATTATCTTATCTTTTGCTAAAATCATCTCAAGTATTTCTGTACTGCATTTTATTCCTCATTGCTTTTCCCTTGAAATCATAAAAGTATTTTTGCTACTTTATCCATCCTATACTAACTCCTCATTGATTGTAAAGAAGTGTGCTAGTGCCAGATTACCCATTGTTGATCAACATCATATGTCTAAGTGTACTATTAGATATTAATTTATTATAAAGTGTGATATATATATATATTGTTTAAATTCTCAAATAAACCTTTTAATTTGCAAAACAAACCTACTTCTTGGCTCAGTGGGGTCAGGGGGATTCTAGGAGGTGGGTGTTATACAAGGGTGGTCATCCAGAGTACTGAACTAGACATAAAAATACATTAATAAGGGTTTTCCTCAGCATCCCAGACTAGGCATTGACTCGGCTGTAGTGTTGATTGAATATCGCTTACAAAAGTGTGGGCTCGAGCCGGGATATTCTGGGTTAGATTTATCACTTGTGCATATTAATACAGTGTGCTAACTGACAGGAGACATACATCCGGTCGGATCACCACGCTGTGTTACGCTGTAAAGCACTCCTCAAAGGAACGCTCTAAGGAAACGGTCTGTTTTGTAAAAATAAAATACAAACTTCTGTAAGTCAGGAAGGAACTCAAATTCCAGAATGACGACACTGGTAGACATCAAAATAGCCAGACAGCACTTCTTACATAAGCTATTTGTGAGAGGTGAGTGGACTCATCAGGACCAAACGGTCTGGTTGCAGGCAATCGCACAACAGGTCACTGAAACAGGGTCAGATATATGGGGAGATCAGGGTCCCCTACATGTGGCCCTGAGTGAACAATATATGGCTCCTAAAGCCAAAGAAGAACATAATAAGATTGCCAGGATAGCAGCATATTTGTATCTATATATGGGAGCCATGCAGGACAAATGTGCTGAAGGCCAAGATCTGGCAAATAGGCAACAGATGGCGTTAGAGAAGGCCCAATCTGATCTGGACTCTTCTGAGCAGAGGCTGCTCAGGAGCCAGGAGTCAGAAAAGGACAGCAGACAGTACATCACTAAAATAAAGGAGGATATGGATGTGCTGCAACAGGAAAAGACGGACCAGGATACCAGATTTCTGGCCTTGCAGAAGGAGTACCAAGAAGGTTAGGACTCCCGACTGCAGAGCCAGAAAAAGCTGGAGCAACAATTAGATTTCAATAGGGCATGTGCCAAGCAGGTAGTCATCCTACAAAGCCACCTAGATAGGGAGAAGGCAGAGAGCAATAAACTGATTTTGAAAGACCTGGATACCCAGACAGAGTTTGACCAGAAAGCTGGTGCCTTCCAAAGGCAAAGGGACGACCTGGCGGCACAGATGCAGGCTCTTAGTCAGGAAAGGGATACCTTAGGCCAGGAAGTCTGCCACTTAAAAAGGAAAATGGAAGAAAATCACCTGGCCCTCCAGGGACTGGGTGACCTCCAAAAAGAACACCAGAACTTGTTAGAGCACACCAGGAGGGTGGAGGATGCTCTGGCAAGAAAGGAGCAGGCCAATAGGGATACAGCTCAGGAGGTAACCCTCCTGAAGCAAAGACTGGCCCAGTACTCCAGGACCGATCAGGAGGCACAGAGAGAGAATGAGGCTCTCTGCCATGACAATGATAGGCTCCAGCAACAGGTAGCGATGCAGGAGAGACTGATAGAGTCTAGTAAGGCCTTAACTGAGGAACTGAAAGCGCAGGATCTTGCATTGCAACAGGAAGCAGGGGCGGATAGAGATGAGGTTCGCTGGGAAAGAGAAACTCCTGAGCATAACCTCAGGAGCCCTAGTACCAGAGGCCTTCGTCTCTACCAGTCCCTGGACCCTGCCACCCCCATGTCCCCTCGCGCACATGAGCCCAGGGCCACGGGGATGGCAGATTACTATCCAGCTAGAAGTATGGGGCTCATAGGCCAGTACCTCCCAGGAATTGATGGGCGTGCATCCGGATATGGGCACACAAGCACAGTACAATCTAGTGGGGAACCCCAGGAGAGTAGGCCAATTAAGGGCATCCTGAAAACCTCTGCCCAGTTAGGTCAGTGGGGGGGATACCCAGCAAATCCTGGTAGCAAGGAGGGATCTGAAGACTCCTCTGAGCGTCACAGGTCACAGGAGACCAGGTCCCCACATTCTGCCAGCCATTCCCAGGCTTGTAGAATCCGGGAAAACCTGGAAGATCAGACTGGCACCTCTGGGAGCAGCGCTTCTGAGTCGGAGGATGAATGGACCAGGGTTACCCGAACCAAAAAGGCCAATAAGGCAAAAAGGGCCTTGCTTAAGGACCCATTGAAACAAATAAAGGCAATCAGGAGTGTCATCACTCCTTATCATAAGAACGCCAAGTATTCCATTTGGGAACACTTGGAGCTCTATGAGCAAATGATGGAGACTTTCCATTTGAAGGACAGCAGTAGCTGCATCCAGTACGTCAAATGGACATTCTCCCCAGAATACTCCAGTTTCTTTGCCGGGCTGGAGGACCAAAATCATTTAAGATGGTCCACCTATAAGGCGGCCATCTTGAAACATTTTTCTGTTCATAGAAATCCTCAAGAGGCTCGCAAGGCAGCCTACAATATGCAATGTGGGGAGGATCAGGCCCCACAAGAGTTTTTGCAAGAATTAAAGCATGCTAATGTCCCAGCTCGTGAGAGATTTTCATGAGAAAAGATCTTTAGACTGGGTCATTGAACAGGCTACCCGGATCTATGAGGTGCAGAAGCCCATCGAAAATAAAAATAATGTGCTGAAAACCCCCAAAACCAACAGCACCCCTCCTGCTGCCAAGGTGGCAGAGGTAAAGATTGCCCCCGTTTTAGATTTGGAGATGGGGGGGCCTAAAAACCTGCCTGCACCAAATAATTCACAGCCCAGAAGGCCCTCGGGCCAGTCACAGACAGGGAGTGGAGGAGGTAGTCCCACAAATGGGGTCCCCATCTCCCCTGACTATGTAAGTCCCCGCTACAAGGGAAACCGACCAATCCTGGGTTATGTGTGGACTCCTCCAGCCCAAGGGGGGGGATCCAGCCAAGCACCTGACCCGGGGAACTTCCCTCCTAACTTCCCCCAGGAGGGCAGAAATTCACCAAATCCTGGGCAGAACTTTTTCCCCAGGTATCCACCCAATTTCCAGCCCCAAAATCATCCATCCCTCTTTCCCCAATTCCCTGAGCCCAGACAACCTAATCCGGGAGAGGGGAGGCCAAGAGTGGAGGGGTACCAAAATCTTCCCAACCAGGGGTACTACCAGAGAAGGGATAGCTACCCTTCACGGGATCAGCCCAGGGGATAAAATAGAGCCCCGTATCAGCCTGAGCGGGTTTCACAACTTGAGCGCCAGGTCCAAAATATGGCACGAGATCTGGGTCACATACTGAGGGCTCAATAGAACCCTCAGATGAGCATGCCACCGCAGAATGCCCCAAACTCTGGACCTGGTGCTCCAGAACAATGACGGGGGCAGCACCCCGATAACCCACCAGTTCCCAGGGAGGAGGCACAAGGGGAAAGGGGGTGTAAAGCCTTGGAGGAAGCTTCCTTCCCAACTTGTAAACAGCCCCTGGAAAACCAGGAACCGGAAACAAAATCTCCTGCCCCTGAAAGCCTGCCTCCCAAGGAGCAGAGGGGGGGTAGGAGAAACAAAGGACCCAAACAGACCCACTTTGTGGAGGAGGTACAGGTCTTCCAATTTGAGGGCGAGGGATCCTCAGAAGATCCTGGGAAAAGGATCTTCTCCTTCAGAGATGGGGGAACTCCTCCCAAGGAAAAATGGGTCCCAAGGAATGCCAATTCAGACTGGGGAGATAAGGAGACTGAGCTACCACCTCCCATCATCTCATCCCAGAACCCACAATACCGAAATCCCCTGGTTCAAACCCATCCCGGTGACTGACTCCAAAAAAGGGGGGGCAGCCCAGAACCGGAACCAGGGGAACCCACAATGGCTCTGATCTCCAGTTGCCAACTTTTTCTTTCAGATTCCCCAGGCTCTTCACAGAATTCTGCCCAAATCTCTTCGCTAGCAATGTTCAAAACCAGAAAGTTAGCCCACCGGTTGTCCAAAAATGTGCATTATCTGTGCCCCCTTGAGGAGAAGGAGGGAAGATACTATGCCCCGGTACAAGTACAGGGGCAGGGTACAATTTTCGCACTGGTGGACACTGGATCCCAAGCTACCCTTCTGTCCAAAAGGGCCTTTGAGGAACTAAATGCAGGAAGTGGGGAGAGTTACCGTATTCCTCTCACCTCTCTTCCTGGACAACTGCAGAACTTTGACGGGAAGGAAATTCCTGTTGAGGGGACTGCAGACTTGGACATTAAAATTGGGCGACACAAGGTGAAACACCCGGTCATAGTAGTGACTCCAGAGGGCACCCCTTGTTTACTAGGGAATGACCTCCTGAGAATGTTGTCACCCCTAATAGATTGTGTAAACAAGGGCCTCTGGAACCAGACTAGCCGACCAATAAAATTAAAACAGAGTGTCAACCATGTTAGTTTAAACGGCACCTGCCACATGGTTGAACAAAAATCTGACCAAGTAGAATTTCACTTCCAGAACAACCAAACTCCAGACGTGACAGTAATAGCAATGGGACAACAGACTGGTGATGGGGGGGTCCTCTCTATTTCTGAAAATCAACCTTCCTTCCAGTTTAAGGTGTTATTCCACACTGGAAGGAAACACTCTGAAATTCTTTACCAATCCACAATCAGACACTCCCACTCCTATAGTCCAGAAAGATGTGAAATCAGCTCAGAGCCTGGCTGATATTCAGCAAATTGGAGATCAGTTGTTCATCCCTGTTCAGTTAAATGATGGGAAGGACTCTGTTCTCGCTCGAGTGTGTGTGAACAACGGTAAGAGCTTCATCAGCGAAGCCATGTTCCGCCAACTCCGAAAAGATCCAGCCATTCCCACATTCAAACTGATAGACAAATGGGAAATGGACCTGGAAGCACCTAATTCCAAACATCTCCTGCCAAGCAGGTGTATGCTCAAAATCTCCATTGGCAACAAGAGCATAGTCCATAATTGTTGGGTCGTGCGAGACGTCACTGCTGCCTTTTACTTAGGCAGTGACATTCTCAATCGCTTTGCCATTAGTTTGGACCTAATAAACTTCAAAGCTTGGTCCCGATTAGCGGATAATCCCATGGGCTTTGATGATCCAGAAAAATCATTTAGGTCAGCTCAATTGCTACCTTATGCAGTTGAAATTCAAATTAAAGAGGAAGTCACCATCCCAGAAAGGACCCGACAATTCTCCCTGGCAGTGAAAGCTAAAAGAGGACAAACATTGAAAAACCTTGATGCTTATATTCATCTAAATGCTTCTCTCCAACAGCAAGGGTTAGGGGTAAACCCAACACCATTAGTCAACATAGAACATGACACCATTCCAATAGAGGTGGATAACAGTGACTTAAAGAGTATTACTCTAGCCGCAGGCACCGTTATTGGAATGGCGGTTGATGACCGACATTTCTCCATTGATTTAGGAAATGAACTGTTAGGACCGATCCCCAAGGACTGTGTTGACAGTGATAGTGAGGACAATACAACACCAGACAGGATTTTCACCCGGCATGGGGGGAACTTCCTGATGTACACTTCTTGCCCTTATGGTAAGGAAGATGTGACTTGTGACTTCAGGAGGGATGAGGTGATTTTCCAGGTCCATGAGGGCTGCCTTTCCCACCTGAAGCCTCCAGTCCAAATCAGCACTCTGACCAGGGACTTCTCCACCCAGCTGGAGGAGGCCGCTGAGATAGCCAAACCAGAAGTCTTTCCAGGCTTCAGGCAGATGGTGGAAGAGAGGGTCAACCTAGCTGATGCCTGTGTGACTCTGGAACAGAAGCAAAAGTTGAAACAAGTTTTCTTGGATTTCCAAGATCTCTTTGCGGTAGACTCATATGACTGTGGTCGCACCGACATCCACACCACAACAATTCCCACGGACCCTGGAATGACTCCAGTGTTTGTGAAGCAATATCGTTTGCCTCTCGCATCCATGGAGTCCCTTACTGAAATAATTAAGAACCTTGAGTCCCGGGGAATAATCCGTTCAGTACACAGCACCTTCAATAATCCGGTGCTGGGAATATTGAAGCCAAACGGCCAGTGGAGACTCTGCGCCGACCTTAGGGAGCTCAACAAACGGGTCCATACTTCCCGATGGCCTCTGCCCTACATTGACCAAGGGCTGGCCCAGATTCAAGGGTCACAAGTATTCACTGCAATAGACCTGACCAATGGATACTGGACCGTGCCTGTCAGTAGGGAGGACCAATACAAACTGGCTTTTACCTTTGGGGGCCAGCAGTACACCTGGACCCGGACTCCCTTTGGATACCTCAACTCCGGCAATGAGTTCAACATTTTCTTACATAAGGCAATGCCCGACCTGGGTGCGAGGGGTAACCTGGCTTATGTAGATTATGTCCTCATCAAAAGTTCATCTGTGGAGGAACACATAGCGGAGATCCGTTATGTTCTGACACAGATGAGGGCCGCCGGAACAAAACTTTCCTTTCAGAAAGCACAGTGGTGTAGAACCTGTGTTAATTTCTTGGGGCATGAGATTACTCGTCAGGGTCTCTGTCCACAAGAAAAGAAAGTGGAAGCACTCCAGAAACTGAAAGACCCCACAACTGTGCGGGAACTAAGGAGCCTCCTTGGACTGACTAATTACAGCAGAAAGTTCATTGAAGGCTACGCAGATATCACTAAACCCCTGATTCATCGTTTGAAGGGGGGGGTCAAGTGGGAATGGGGTCCAGAACAATCCGAGGCAGTAAGACAACTCAAAAGAAGCCTCTCACAAGCGCCTTGCCTAGCTTACCCTGTCAGAAACAAGGAGTTCTTCCTGGAGACAGGGTTCTCTAATACGTGCTTGACGGCAGTATTATACCAAAAGCATGATAAGGTCAATAAAGTAATCTCCTATGCGAGCAAAACTTTATCCTCTGTGGAGGAAAAATTCAACGATTGTGAGAAGGCACTCCTGGCAATGGTTTGGGCATTGAAGAATTACCGCCCGTTTATCCAAGGGGAACACATCATAGTGGAGGCTCCAAACCAGCCTCTGCAATATCTCCAAAGTGACAGAATCCTGGCTGGAAATGTGAGTAATTCCCGAATTACTTCCTGGATTCTGTCAATGCAAGGCTTTCCTGTGGAGGTCAGATATGGCAAAAACAAGAAGAGTCCCTTCGAGCAAGGTCTGGCTGACTTGCATGATTGTGCCAGAGAAAACTGTCTCGAGGACGAAAGTCTAAAAATCAAGGACAACATGGAGACATACCTTAATTCCCCACACAAAGTCTTTGAAGAAGACAAGAGTGAGGGAATGCCCACTGTCTATGTGGATGGATGCTCGTACCATGTTGACGACAACGGGGAGAAAGAACTGGTGGCCGGCGTAGGGAATGCATGGGTGAATGAGTCACCAGAACCCTCCGCTGGATACAAAATTGTTCCCCGAAGTAGTCAGGTGGCAGAATTGATGGCTGTGCATCAGGCCATCCTCACTGCTGTCCAACATCAACTCTACAAACTGTTCATAATCACAGACTCGGATTATGTACGGAACGGGTTCGTGGAGCACCTGGTTAATTGGAAAACCAGAGGCATGTTATGTGCTAATAACAAACCCTTGAAACATGGGAAGTTAATCCAAGACATTGATGATCTGGTCACATCGAATGGGATGACCATCTACTGGAAAAAGATCAAGGGTCATTCCAAAGTAGAGGGACCAGACAAAACTGGAAATGACTTACCTGATCAGCTGGCCAAAACCGGGGCCATCCAAGGGGATCTAATAGAAATAGAGTCCCTGTTGGGGGAAATCCAGGTCACTGATATCACTAGGTCCCAGACAAATGCTCACAATGATCTTTCAACTGCACAATGGAGTAAGGAGACCCCTGATGCTGATTTAATTACAGCTCAGAAGGGGGATCCAATTATTGGTAAGTTTTACCAACACCTTGAGGACCCTAAGAACTTTCCCCTGACGGATACCGATTACATTGGGAAAGAGGACCTAAGAGTGTTGATGAAATGTCCAAAAATGTTCCGAATCCAAGACGGTTTGCTGGTAAGGAAATCCAAGCTGGCCACGATCAGTGGGTGATTCCTACCTCATTCCGAAGCCTGATGTTAAGTCACGCCCATGATGCGGCCACCGCTGGTCATTGGGGCTTTCACACAAACCTGGAAATCTGAAGAGAGGTTGCATACTGGCCACACATGGGGCAGGACCTCGACCAATACTTGAAGGGGTGTCTTGTGTGTGCACAATTTCAGCCATAACCCCTCACACACCGTGCGCCTCTCCAAAAGAGGGGGATGACACTGCCATGGTCAGATTTGCAAATCGACTTTGTAGGCCCTGTAATCCGCTCATCTAGAGGAAACAAGTACATGTTGACCGTGACATGCTTGCTTACCAAGGGGTGGAATGTCTCCCAGCCCCAAACTGCAAGGCAGAAACAGCAGCTGCCCTGATGATTAACCACATCTTTTCCCGTTTTGGTCTACCTCAAAGGATTGAGCTAGACAGAGGTAGCCACTTCACCAGTGAAGTAATGACAAAGATGTGGGAGATACTGGGGGTCAAAAGAAAGCTACATATTGCTTAGAGGCCAGCTTCTTCTGGAGCAGTAGAGAGATATAACCGAACCATTGTGAGCATCTTAAAAATGTTTGTGGCAGATTCTGGGCCAAGTTGGGATATCTGATTACCTCTGGTCCTAATGGCCATCAGATCTACCCCATCATCTGCAACAAAAATGTCACCATTTGAGTTGATGACTGGACGCAAGATGGTGCTTCCCCAGCATTTTATCTACAGAACCCAAGAGCAAACGTTGATAAATGCCTCCACAACTCATGAGTATGTGGAGAATTTAAGGAAACACCTTCAGCATGCTTTTGCCTATGCTCAGCGGAATCTAGAAAGATTAGCCGAGAGCATGAAGACCACTATGATTTAAAAACTACCCGAAAGGAATATAAGGTGGGTGTACGGGTCTATCTATACAATTTCCAAAGGAACCAGGCCAAACAGCGAAAATTCTTGCCTACATGGAAGGGACCGTTTGAAATTATAGACAAGATCTCACCTGTTGCATACAAGATCCGCATCCCCAAAGGCAGTTTGGCGGAAGGGGAAGACAAGTGGGTACATATAAATCAGCTAAAGTGTTGCCATCCCAGGCACACTCTGCAACAACTGGAGGAATCCACTGGAATCGCAGAGGGGGCCGCTCCAGAGTAATTCAGTTCCAACCCTAAAATATTCCACATATAGCATATACAATTCTGTGATCCTTGTATGTATATATATATGTTCTTGTCTCCTAATTTAAAAAAGAAAATGTATATGTTCATATCTTCTGATTCATAAAATGTATATGTTCGCCACACCATTAATAGTGGTGAAGAAATGTCTACGAATAGGTATTGCCGCTTTGCTTTATCATCCTAGGAATACATGCTGAACTGTGCCATCCATGGAATTGGAAGAAGAGGAGGCGAACATCCCAGATCTTGCGAGTTCCATCAGCGAAAGTACAAAATGGCCATCGCAAGAGGGGGGCTTGTGGGATGTTTTTACCCACGCATACAAGCCCTACCATAAAACTGTGCAGTACTGTCATGGAAAACATCATGATGGCCAGAACTCCACAGAGAGTGCACAGGGAAAACATGAAGAATTGGCTGCCATCCATTATTGCCTATGTTGTGAGCACAGGAGGGCACTGCCTAAAACCACCATTGGGCTACACACACAGTAGCCTGAAACCATTGGGAAGGGCAATGCTGATTGCAAAAAAAAAGCAACTCAGAACTGTGGGGAATTCATTTTCTTAATCCCAAAAATGGTTGCATTACCAGTACTCACCACTATCAGAAAGCCGGCGTTTTAAAACCACCAGACTTTTGTGTAAAACTGAACAAATGAAACAACACCAGACCAAGGAAAGACTTACTAAGAGGTGGATACAATGTAAAACTATATTCTGAAATGACTTGAAGGAAGTAATTATTTAATGTATATGTAAATATTGTAAGTGATTTAAACTGGAAACGAAGAGTGACATTTAGCTGAAACCTGACTTAATGAAACTGGATTCTGCCTGACAACTACCCCCGACAGGAGAAACCTGTTCAGCCACTCTTCCCAGGCCTAGCTGCATCCTGCTGCCCCTTGCCAAACAGAGTTGTCAACTCTCTGATTAGATTAGGGGTGGAGCACCTGGGAACTGGAAAGAACAGAACAATGCAACTTCCTTGACTCAGGCAAATGTTATATTGGGGGCGTCGTAAAATAGCTTCCTCTTGGGAGAAACTGGGGGGCAGCTGTGCCTCTGTGAACAAGCTGGCTTGGGGGAAGTGGATAAACCAGTTATTCCACCCTGTGATGTGGGAAGCCACACCCCTTTTTGACCAGGGCATAATTTTAAAAAGATAGATAACTTATAGTGCAGACTTGTCAGAATTATATAAGTAATATCATTATTTTTGTGATTTTTCTGTGAACATTTTGAGAGGCATTAGGACCCTGTGGTGTATTCTGGGGGGTTGCTAGCGGAAGATAGGGTCTCACTCCAAATGTCTGCATGTTAAAAATCTGACACTTCATCAATTAATGTCCATACTCCTTGCGCACATGTGTGTAATTTTGGGTAAATGTCCGATATTGCAAAACCAGTTAAAAAGTGCAAAATGTTGTCATTTTTTAATGCAAGCCCCCAGGAAGATCAGAGGCGGACAAGCATGGACCTTAAGGAATATATAATGTGTACATGTAATATCAACCACTTGTGTATCTGTGAATATGTATTTGAATCAAATATAGATTTGTGGGCAAATTGACCAGGGGAGGATCCTCTGACCTCATCATGATGACAATCCATTTCCTTCCCCCAATCATAGGAGAGGGAAGAATTGGGCCAATGACAAGTAGAGAGGGGCAGGCTTAGCTAGGCCCAGGCACACACCCATTTTCAAAACACATAAAAAGAGACTGCTGGGACAGGTAGAGGATTCAATTCCATTTGCTGCGGAGCATGCTGACCGACGACTTCACATCCAGAGATCCAGACTTCAAATCCATCAATCTCCAAAGACCAGAACTTTACTTCAGAACTTAAAGCAAGGGCCTAAACCCACAAACTGAGAACTCTTCTCAGCAGGCCTTAGCATCCTTAAAATCATTTGCAAACTATTCCACAGCCGGGCGAGCTGTTTGAATTCTTTTGCCAAGAACAATTGCCAGAGACCAGGCCAGAGATCCAGAGTGACCCAGACCGCTGTGAGCAGAACCAGAGAGCTGACCCAGATCACTGTGAAGTGCCGAGACCAGAGCCGGAGTCCAGTCCAAAACCTGACCAAATCCGTGGCGAGGCCTATTTCAAATTTATATTGTGAGTACCTAGCAGAACTCTGCAGAACCAATCTCTTAGTTAAAATAATCTAATCCAAACTATTTTAACCTAAGTAGAACTGCCTCTTAGAAATCGTATCATCTGTCATTTTTAAAGCTGCACAACTGTCATCTGTCAATTCTGCAGCTGCAAGCTGTCACTTGTCATTTTGAGTTTACTTTAAATCCGAAAAACTACCTTTATTTAATCATCCGTATCTCTGGAACCGTTTGGGCTAGGAACGAAATCTGAGCTTTCCAACGAACCTAAAACCTATTTGCTACTCCTTATACTTTTGCCGTAATCGCGATTCATGCACTCGCGAATTTTACCGCGATTTGCGTTTTTGTCTCAATTTCTCCACTTGTCAAAATAGCAGCTCCATCCTTTCTTTTGCTAAAATCCATTTGCAACTTGGTTATAACCCATAGAGCATTGCTAAAGTGAGCCTGAACTAATACCAACACGCATCTCCCACTCATCCTGAATCTCTAGAGGGAATTAAAATCAGTTGGCACATTTTCCCATCCATTGCCATCACAGTTAAAAGCATTTTGGGGCTGTGTTTCAAACTCCTACCTGTTTCCGCTAAGCTTGCTCGGGGGGAACTGAATTTCGTATTGTATTTGATTGCATTCCTGAGAACTGTGTGCTCCTCTTTCCATCTCCTTCCATTTCTTACATTGCATAGGGGAGGGGGGGTGAATTGCCAGAGAAAAAGTGATTATCTTATCTTTTGCTAAAATCATCTCAAGTATTTCTGTACTGCATTTTATTCCTCATTGCTTTTCCCTTGAAATCATAAAAGTATTTTTGCTACTTTATCCATCCTATACTAACTCCTCATTGATTGTAAAGAAGTGTGCTAGTGCCAGATTACCCATTGTTGATCAACATCATATGTCTAAGTGTACTATCAGATATTAATTTATTATAAAGTGTGATATATATATTGTTTAAATTCTCAAATAAACCTTTTCATTTGCAAATCAAACCTACTTCTTGTTTCAGTGGGGTCAGGGGATTCTAAGAGGGGGGTGTTATACAAGGGTGGTCATCCAGAGTACTGAACTAGACATAAAAATACATTAATAAGGGTTTTCCTCAGCATCCCAGACTAGGCATTGACTCGGCTGTAGTGTTGATTGAATATCGCTTACAGGACCTCGTAGTAAGGCGGTAAGGCCTTACCCGTACCGGTGCCCTTAACGGTACCGGTAAACCCTTACCGTCTACCGTGTAATGAAGCCCATAGTCTTCCAAGTGCAGTGCCATACTTCAAGGTGCTTCTCCTACATGTTTTTATTTTTTAAATCAGCTCCTTGGAGCTAGTATTCACAATATGAAACACCTTCTTAAATAAACTCTTTAATAAGAGTACCTGTTGGCATGGACAGTATCTACAGTAGACTGTTGTAAGAGGAACCATATGACAATCTGGTGCTCATGGTTTGAGATTACAGAGGCAGTTTAAGATCTGTTGATCAAAGCAGACGTAGCATATAGCTTGCCTTAAAATAGATTAGGTGGCCTCAAAGGATCATGTCTAGAAGATATATCACAAAAGACTGCATGGAACCCTAAGCAAAGCTGTGCCCACAATCAACTCCCATATCAGATGTGCCTCAATGAAACTTTATGGGAATAAACTGATTCAGGCTACTGATGTCTGGCACACCAGAAGTACAAATTAACCCAGCTCTGTGCCAGCTAGACATGCCGAACCACCTGGTCAAGCTAGGGATCCCACCCCATGTACATTACTCTGTGGTGCCCAGCCAGCCTGGCAACAAAGTCAGGTGTAAATTCCCAACCTCCATTAGTGACAATGGCTCCAGGGAATGCCCTGTCTAATGCCAATGAAGGTCATTAGGTGATGTTGTCTGACACAGAGATCCCAGAGATGTGTGAGAAGGATCTGACACTCCACTAGTGTGGGCACAACAGCCAGCGCAGCATCAACCCGAAAGATGTCCAAATCATGTGCATTGAGCTTATTCCTCATCCCGCTCAAAAGTCCTGCAGAGGAAGATGGATGAGAAGTGAAACGTGTGCGGAAGAAGGATCTCCAGTAAAAGACTTTGGGCCTCATTACACGGTAGGTGGTGAGCCATGGCGCTATTAGCTATTAGCTATTAGCGCCATGGCTCATGCCGGTAAAATACCGGCATCGCCTTGGTGGAAAGGGGATTTACCGCCCCATTCCAAGGTTGGAGGGCGGTAAATCCCCCTTCCACCATTGCCCTTCCCCATTCCCATTTTTGCCCCATAGGGCTCTATGGGAATGGGGAAGGCGCTAATTACGGCACCGCAATTTTGCGGTGCTGTAATTAGCTCCGAGGTCCATTTGCGGGTTGGATTTTAACGCCTGCAAAAAGCATGGACAAACCATTTCCTATGCTTCTAGCACGCCACAGTCTATCTTGGACGATGAGAAATAAGGGAGACCATGCAACATTGGATGGCGGTTGAGGGTGAGGTCCACTTTGTGGGTACTTTTGAAGGCTTATGTACTTCTGGCAACAACTCTAAAGACAGTTGTATCCTCATTCTTTTTTTGGTGTATCACCTGAAAACGCAAAGGAAGACATCGCTCTGGCTGGAAACACCACAACCCACTGAAAACAGTTTCTTTCTTTGGGAAAGTATAGCTGGACTGTGGGCGTGTTTGCATTGAGGTCAGACAGACCACAAGGTCTCAGGAACATTTCCATTCATTTGTGACAAAACGTTTGGTTTGCTGGCATTTAAAGAAAACTTGTATCCAATTATCCAGTTCAATGTGTTTTATTTATTTATTTGTAAATAGTACCGCGATAGCACAGTGCTCACTTTGACATTTGTGCAGAGCCTGCTGATGCAGGTTCGAATCCCGACAGGGCCAAACTCAGCCTTTCATCCTACTGAGGTCGATAAATGAGCACCACACACAGTGGGTAATAACAAGCAGCGCTAACATGCTTGAGGGTTTGTAGCGCTATATAAATGCTAAATTATTATTATTATTATTATTATTATTATTATTATTATTATTATTATTATTATTATTTATGTATTGTTATTTGTAATGCGCACCATACAGCTACACATGTGTTTCAAGATGCATCATGATAATGGCGGGGGATAATGAAGAGGAACAGGGGAGAAAACAAAAAGCAACAATGTTCTTGGAAGGTCTTGAAACATTCAGAATGTCGAGAAACAGATGTACGCATCACTCATGGAGCCCACCACCAACTCTCTGTCATATTGGAAGAGCAGCAAGAAAGCAGTGTGCATGACACCTGGTATCATCCCAATACTGCATCGAAGATGTTAAAGATTATGTGCTCAGACAACCTTATCAAATTTACCCTCGTACTGATGTGGTTGAAGTAAGTCTGCAGACACCACAGGACATAGAAGAACCATAAGTAAAGTCTGACAGGTGTAAAGTAACCTCATGAAGAGAAGGCACAATGGCACACGGAAATGATATAAGAATACTTAAAGAATGAAGATGTGACTGAAGTCGCAAAGTAAAGAACATATGATATGAAGGAATCATATATACTGAGAAGATAAGTGAAAAGAGATGCAGTAGATGTGTATGCGCAGACATGCAAGGTAGCTGAGATATATCAAAGCTTTCTGCAGTAGAAAATATAACACAGGTAAAGCAGCCATGTTGAAAAGATGAATGTTCGTTTTGTATATTAGTACGCTAAAAACCCCAAGGAGAGAGACCAAGGCTGCAAAGCTGACAGGCACTGGAATACAAATGTGTGCAAGAACAAGGAATATGTGTTTGACTAAGGATCAAGGATGCCTCAGCAAGAAGCAACTACAAGGCACAAAAGGAGTGGTAGAGGATAAGCCATGTACGTAGGACATATATCTCTTAGATTAAGTAAAAAAGGAGTAAACATGTACAAGTGCCAAGTATTGGATGATTAAAAATGCAGAAAGCATATGCAAGACGGAGCAACCAAGACTCCAGAGGCCAAATAGCATTGTAGCATCCAGTATAATTGAATCAAATGGCACTAAATAGGAGGATAAAATGGACATATGATGGTCTACTCACACGTGGTGCAAATCCAGAAAATATGACCTATTCTTAACCCTCTAGACTAATATAGCAATGTACCTTCACTCCCTTTAAAGTTCAGATGAAGAGAACAGTCAGCAAGAACAACTGCAAAGAAGAGGCCTTGGTTTATGGCCTAATTAATGAGAGATGGTAGGCTAATTGATCAAGTGGGCAGTTGTCTGATGTTGTTCCCCGCACCTGGGTTTCGTTTTGCTTACGCGCTGCTAACGTGCTGAATGTCCGATGTTGGAAGAGGGTGCCAACTAATCAGGATTGCCTAAGTGATTGTGCAGTTCAACCTTTGGGCATTCTGAGGCGCAGAATGCGATTACCATAATAAATGATCTTAGACCCAAATAACCGGACAGACTCAAACAATATGACAAAATACAATTTTATTATCATTTCAATAAAGTAGGGAAACCTGGCGAACAACAAATCAAAGCTCACATACTCTCGATTACATTTCGGTAATGCAAAGGCTTTATATCTCGGTGTGCGTCAGCTATGATGTCATCCTATGTGGCAAATAATAACACCCATCGGACGGAGGGGTTGGTTAGGCAAACGTATATACTTATAATTTCTATATGTGTTAGTTACATAATTGACTGTCCCTCTCCTGGCAGGCATACCTTGAACTTCCCTCAAACTAAGTACAATACAGATTATAGCAGCATAACATCAGCGGATTGGCCCCTGCAACATGTAGGCCCTTCTGATTGGGTGGCATTTTCTCCCAACCTTGGACATTCGTCTTGTTAGCATCACGTAAGCAAAAGAAAACCCAGTTGCAGAGAACGTCAGACTACTGCCCACTTGCCCAGTTATTCTACCATTTAACATCAGCCAAGCCTTCAGCCAATGCCTCTTCTTTGTGCTTGACCTTGATGGATGTTCTTTTCACTGGAACTTTAAGGGGAGCTATGGTACATCTTTGTCTGGCGCTTATGAATAGGCTGTGTTTTCTGGTCTTGGACCATGTGTGAAGAGATCAAGATATTGTCCAATTTGCCTTTCTATTTAGTGCTATTTGATTCAATTATCCTGGGTTTCGATACCCTCTTTGGCCTCTGGAGACTTGGTTGCTCTGTCTCACATATGCTTTCTGCATCTTTAATTGTCCAATGCTTGGCATTCACAAATGTTTGCTCATCCACTTAATGTAAGAGAAATATGTCCTGTATACATTGCTTATCCTCATTGACTCCCTTTGTACCCTGCAATTGCTTCTTGCTGTGGCAACCTTGATCTCTGGCTAACAGCTATCATTTGTTCATGCACAAATTTGTATTTCCAACATCTGTCAGCTCTGCAGCCCTGGTCTCTCCCCTTCAAGCTTCTCACATACTTTTATTCAGAGCCGACATTCATCTTTCGATCATGGCCGCTTTATTCATATTATATTTTTTACTGCAGCAAGTTTCTATGTGACTCATCTACATTGCGTTTCTGCATATACATTTACTACTCATCTGGTTACTTATCTTCTTTGTATACATGATTCCTTCATACTTGTATGCATGTTTATTTTGCTTCTTCAATTACATCTTAATTCTTTAAGTATTCTTATACGTCATCATGTCTTCTCCCTATGACATCACTTGGTACATGTCAGATTTTCTTTACAGCTCTTTGATGTTCACTGGTGTCTGCAAATCTCCTTATATTGTTGTGTTAATCGTTTGCAGCAGCTCCCCACTTAGTGATTTGTAACCGCTTGCCGTTTACTGCAGTTTGAATTCCTGGCATGAATATAGCTTTAAATATCACTGTTGTTGAACTGAACAATTTTTGCTTGACTGGAATTTCATAATAAGCTTCTATTCATGTTGCTGAAAAATAGTTCTCTCTCTTCTGTCGAGTGAGGCTTAGCGACCTCTTCTTCCTGTGGTGTGTATCCATTTTCAGAAAGCTGTCAATATGAAGATCACTTTGGGGAATCATAATAAGCTTCTATTCATGTTGCTGAAAAATAGTTCTCTCTCTTCTGTCGAGTGAGGCTTAGCGACCTCTTCTTCCTGTGGTGTGTATCCATTTTCAGAAAGCTGTCAATATGAAGATCACTTTGGGGAAGCACCAATGCCGGAACATGTGTGATCACTATAGAACACATTCCTCCCCAGTTTTTAGGAAACAGCATGTAGGCCTTAGATCACAAGCCCAATAATGGTCCATCAGCATGGCAGTTCATCCATTCTTTCCCTGTACAACAATTATTAGCTTGCATTGTTTATTTTCTCCAACTGGGATCAGTCCTCTGTTGCTGAAACACAGTGTCACATTATTCATTGGTAGTATAGATACTGGCCCTGCTTCCTTTTCAACGCATGTCAGTAATTTTGAATACTTGGCCCACGTCTTAATGCATCCATCATTCACTATTTTCACTATCTTTATTGGTGCTGGCATCAATAAATGTGTACTGCATGCTAGCATTCCATCCTCCCATCCTGTACTCGTGGCAACTCGTCCATATACCAACACATGAGGTCTCCCCAGTATCCTGGTAATCCTGGTGCTTCCCATATGTCTGCACAATTCAGACTTTTTTATTCAACAGTCCTTATTATTTCTCCAGCTATACCACCAAATGAGTACAGGTGCATTTTGCTTGTCCAACCTGGATCTTTTTCCATCTTCTGTGTTTTCATGTAAGCATCTTCATATGGAAATATTTCTTTGATTGCCATCGTAGGGTTGCCCATCTTTCGTCGAATTGTCATCTTGCTGTGCATGCTGTTAGATGGCTGATACACTTTGCATCATGTATGAGCATTTCTCTTGCAATGAATGTTCTCGCTGCGCTCATGGCATAAGGAATGAGAGAACATACAAAGCAGCTTTTGTTTGGCGTTCTCCTCCACACTTCCTTCATGTGTTAATACCACATGTTATTCTTAAAATGGCCCGAATTATCAAGATATTAATTTATTTCCTCATTATCTTCCGCAGCATCCTTTCTAACTTGACTAATTAGTTTGGAAATATCAGTAACAATATTACCTGTGCCCATAGGAGGGATAGAAAGAGATTGTGTCATTGTCAAACATTGCAGATGTATTGTAAAACAATATGTCACAAAATGTAAAGAGCATAAGAAAATAAAGACATCACATCAGCGCAAATGTTGTTACAAGAAGCATTGCCATAGTATTCAAATACGACGTTGTCTCTCTTGGAGTCGTTGGTCTTCTTGTTAGCAATGTGTGTCTTATATAATAGAAAATCCCCATTTTTAATTCAGTAATTCAACTTCAACCACTTTTTGGATGTAGCACTTGTTACAACAGGGACTGAATTATAACTGCAATAATAACTCTCTAATTATAGGACTGTTTTTAGGATTTCCCAAAAATACAAAGTCCACGTTTTGTCACACTGGAGCTGGATATGTACAGAACTGCATGCTTAAATGTGTGCAATGTTTTAGGATGCATAACCTGTCCTGTGCAATCTTTGTGTCTTATTTTCAATGTATAGTCTGTTTTTAGTTCAACTGAAAAAAGTTCTGGAACTTCAGCAAGTTGTTTTGTTTCCTATTAAACTTAGGAAATGTCAATTTGTTCCAGGATGGTTTTAGTCCACTGATTCCTGGTTTCTGCCCTTGGTAGCCAATCTGGTCTGCATATGCAGAACTTCTTCTCTTGTTTCACAGCCAACGGGTGCCGGAGGGGTTAGGGTCTTTCCTTTGTAGAGCTTCACGTTGTTCAAATGCAGCCAGGCTCTTCTCCCTTGAGGTTTTACAGAAATAGGTGTGATCCCCTCAGCTTGGTATGGTTCCTGAAAGTGGGCCTGTTCTAAGTAAGAACTAAACTCTTTACCAGTACGTTTTCCCATGGAAACAAACTAGGCTGCTTAAGCAAATCAATCAAATCATTTGTTTGGCCGTCTAAATCAATCTTCTTCGACCCTACCCTCTGATTTTTGATCTTTTGAGAAATAAAAGAAACACTAGCGGTCATATTTCATGAATAATCATGCATTTCATCCCCTAATGTTTTAACTACACCATGGGCATCAGTTTTTATTTGAGTGGGAGGAGCAAGGGGTACTTTCATGCAGTGTCTACTCACCAACTCATGAGGAGTGAAATGGTGATCTGTGCCAGTCTGGTTTCTCAGAGCAAACAATGCAAGCGGTAGGCAGTGCAGCCATCCCTTTTTCAGAGTAATTTTAATTTTTTCTATCTTTTCTTTGAGAAGTCCATCTAGCCTCTCACAGACACCGTTCACCTGTGAGTAATAGGCAGCGGGTAACTAGTGTTGTATGCCTAATAGAAGAACTATCAGTTCAAACAAATAATTTACCAAATTTGCCCGTTATCAGACCGCATGAATTTGCACACACCCCACCTAGGAAACACCTCACACACAAGAAACTTGGCAGCGCATGTGCCATCAGTGTGTGTGCAAGGACCTGCCTTGATCCATTTGTGAAATGGACATACTACTTCTAGCATGTACTTATAACTGTTAAATACTTGTAACATATCCAAATAATCTATATGTAGATGCTGAAATAGACCGTTGGGTCTAGGGATTGCTCCTCACACTGTTTGCAAAGTGTGCCCTGCTGTGAATTTCCGGCACACAATGCAATTTACAATAAACCGTGCAACATGTTCTAACAAGTTTGGTGTGAACCATTCTTCTGTGGTCATTGCAACAAGACTCTCTCTGGTAGTGTGCGTGGTATTGAAGCTACTCCAGCACCACTTTCAATAATACTAGAGGCATATCTGGCTTTCCAGTGCTGTCCTGTCTCCATACAGCCTAAGTGGGTGATAAAGAACTCCCCTGTCTCTTCTATAATTCCTGCTTTTCCTTTAGAGCTCGACCTTTCAGCTAAATTAACTATACTATGGACAATATGTTAAACCTTCCTGCATCAGCATGCATCAATCTGACCCTTGCTTAGCATCTTCTAATTCAAAATCAGAAATATTTAGAAAGTATGCTGCTCTTTTGGCCTCTACCACAAGAAATCAGGTCCGCTGCTTTAGTTAGGGTTGTGCATTTCACCACAGCGATAGCCAATGGGAGCTTTAGTACTTTAATAAGCTTGCCCAATAGGACATATGTAGCATTGAAGTGCCATCTGTGTCGTGGAAACCCCTCCTTTTCCAATGTGACAGCCCTGCGTGTCTGGTTGTTGTCACGTAAGCAGAGTCAAACTAAACCATCACTTCCTCATCTTCAAATCTCTGAAGCACTGCGATGAGTGCCACTAATTCTGCAGGCTGCACTGAACAATGTGAATGCAATCTCGCACTTGTCACTACTTCAAATTCACCATTCATTTTTAACCTCACTACTACCATCCCAGTATGCCTTTCAAAAGTCGTTTGGCCAATTTCTGAAGAGTCAACAATAAAGAGAACTTCTCCCCCTGCGAGAGAATTTTCCCTAACATGTGCGATATCATCATAGAATTTGGTATATGTTGTGCAGCCATGTACATAGCCCTCCTTTTCTACTGGTACTGCTATAATTGTCACAGGATTAACTATTCTCCATCTAACAGTTTGATTGCTGAATTTGAAATAATCACGTCATATCCAGATGGTCTTTGTGTACTCAAATGTACTTTTGGGTTCCTCCAAAATTGCAAACAGAGAGAACTTGACAAATATTGTTATTGAGCATCCCATTGTAATTCTGGTAGCTTTTTCAATTCCAAAAGCAACAGCAGCTAATGCTTGTTCACAAGAATAAATTAATGTTTTTACTGGTTCTAGATTCCCACTATAATAGGTTAATGGCTTGTGTCCATGTCCTAATGTTGTCTTCTGTGTAAGTATTGCTGTCCTCACCTCTTCATTTGAATTTGAGAATAAGTAAAACTCTTCATTATAATCTGGTATTCCTAACACAAGGGTTGTGCAAATCGCCCTTTTTCATTCTTTCAATCCTTCAATCATGTCATCTTCCCATGTTATCTTACTTTACCTATCTGTGCTTCCTCAAGTCCTTTTAACAGTGGTCAAAAATAGGTAATATAACCAAAAACCCTAATGCTGTCTTCTGTGTAAGTACTGCTGTCCTCACCTCTTCATTTGAATTTGAGAATAAGTAAAACTCTTCATTATAATTTGGTATTCCTAAAACAGGGGTTGTCCAAATCACCCCTTTTCATTCTTTCAATCCTTCAATCATGTCATTTTCCCATGTTATCTTACTTTTACCTATCTGTGCTTCCTCGAGTCCTTTTAACAGTGGTCAAAAATAGGTACTATAACCAAAAACCCAGGAAGAACAATAATTACATAGACCTAAGAACTGTTCCATTTTGTTTACTGTCACAGGTTTTGGAGTTTTCATTCATGTGTCACTTTTCTCTCCTATTGAGAGATAAGCTTTCATAGATTCAGGACCTCTTCCTGACAATATTGTTATTTTTCTCTGTCTACCTTGTATCCATTTTCTGCTAGTATTGTCATTACTCAAACTGAGTCTTCCCTACATCTTTCCTCTGTCTCACTGCACACTAATATATAATCTACATACTGTATTATTGTGCTCTCATGTTGCATGTTACTTAGGTATTTGTGAAAGGACTTTATTAAATATTAATGGTGACTCACAGTACACCTGAGGCAATTTTGTATGATTTAGGTGATTTCTATATGAAAACAAAGTTAATTCCTGAGAGTCTGTTACGCTCACCTGGTATCCACGGGGACGCCACCCAGCCCTGGTTGCATTATTTGCACTCTCAAACCCTCTCCCGGTCCCTTGTTAAGGCCTCTGGTTAAAGATGGGTCTGCAATATAGGAGAGCTGGATTTAATACCAGATTGTCTTTATGTTTGCTCACCTCCCTTGGCCTCAACTCCTTCCTCCCCCTTGGGCCTTTTCCTCACCTTGATATTGTAAAATGTGGATTCTCTGTATTGCTCCTCATGGCAGGGGTGCGTAGATGTGGGGGGGGAGGGGGCGAGCAGCGACCAAGTGACTTCACTGGTGCAATCCCCCCTGTCGGAATCCAGGCCTGCTGCAACTCCGTAGGTTTGATGCTTTACAGTCTTTATATGCAGTTCTTATGTTCCTCTTAGTTCAAATAATAATGCCTTGCTTCTTTCCTTTTAGGTATAGAAATGTATTTTGGAGTTGTCATGCAGTTTGAAGATGAGCCTGGGCCGGTAGGCAAAAGCGCGGTGTGGGAAATTCTGACCGTTGAGTAATGCGCGATGCACGGCACTGTTTCGCCTTTTATATTGCTAACCTGTGTTTTTTCTCTCCTTGCAGGTTGTGATATTCCTCGCCGAGCGCCGTAATGTTCCAGCAATGATACTGACCAGGAGATGACTACCCAGGTAAGAATTGCGTGGCTTTCTTCATTCGGGAGGAAACGTGAGTAAACACTTACTAATGCTGTTTTTCTTTCTCCTCTTTCCATGTTATGGTATTCCAGGATTCATGCGGTGCCGGATCATGGAGTTCGTACCTTCAGGTGAGTGGAACTGAAAAGAGCGATGGATTGAAGACAGGATACTGTTCCAGGTAAGTTTCATAGTGTTCTTTCACCCTCTGCAGGTCCTTAGTTTCAGGTAAGCTGGCATCAAAGAACTGAACACAGGGAGTGTTACGCTGGCCACAGCAGAATAATGCAAAGCATGTTCTTCTGTTTGGGTGTGGTTTAAATAGTCCCAGGTAAAGTAGTCCAGGTAAAATAGTCCCAGGCCTGCCACAGTCAAAGTAGTCCAGGTAAAGTAGTCCCAGGCCTGCCACACCCAAAAGACTAGACCGCATATCTCAGTTCCTTGTAACTGAGCTATGTGTGTGCCTCCATGTTGGCTGAACCCCCCCAAGTTAAATATTCCCAAGTAAATAGTCCCATTCTAATGTTGGTCTTCATGATGGTTATGAGCCTGGCACCGAAGGTGCCAGGACTGACTCCAAGACTTGGATGAGGTTTTAAGGCCTTTAACCTGGCCCTAATTGGAAGGCTGATTTGCCAGTGATTTACATGCTCAGATAAATCCATTTGACTGGCTCCAATCACTTATTTTTCTAGGGTCTAATAACTTTGTCACATTTTATTATCGTTCATATACTTTGTAAACGTTCAACCTATTTTATCAACGCTAATACAAAACATGTTAATATATTTTTTACACTCATATTTTTTCAAAACCCTAAAAACGTGTGTGCACACTTTTCCTATGATCGTCTTGTCCTATTCTCCTGATAGAGGTATCTCATCTCTATTTTACTCCATTTTGGAGTGTGTCACGCACCCTTCTTTGGCTGCTGCTGCAAGAATCTCTTGAATAATACTCTGTTCTGGAGTTTTGTGCAGTCCCTTCGCCCTCCTTGAGGACAGGTATCAAGGTAAATTCTTCTCCTTAAATAACTCCTGTCATGTTCCCCCACTATATACACATACCTGCAACAGCACCCCTCCCCTTTTATTTGTTACGTTTGAATGCGTCTAGTTACATCCATTATTCGGTTCCAGCCCTTCGCTCTCGACTCTTCCCCAATCAATCACTTTGCCTTCAGTCCACGGGACACCTGTGGGGACCAGAAAGGAATTCCTTCAATGGGGCACCTGCCAACCGTCTCTGGTCACATGTGCTGTACTACCGTTGTCCACAGGAAATGCTGCAATCTTCTGGCTGATGGTGGAAGACATCAAGCATCTGAAGGTCTGGATCTGAACCATCTGCACCACTACCAAAAATGTGAAGAAGCACCTTTGGGTGCTGTTATGCACGGAATGGCATTACCATAATACATGATCTCAGATCCAAATAAACAGACAGACTCAAAGAATATGGAAAAATACTACTTTATTATCAGTTCAATAAAGTAGGGAAACTTGGCGAACAACAACTCGTATCTCACACACTCTCGGTTACATTTTGGTTACACAAAGGCTTTACACCTCGACGTGTGTCAGCTATGATGTTATCCTACGAGGCAGGGATCGCTTAGGGGAACATTTACTTATAATTTCTATAAGTCTTAGTAACATCAGAGGCTGCCCCTCTCCTGACAGGCATACTTTGAACTTCACTCTAACTATGTATAAAACAGATTATAGCAGAACAGCAGCGGATTGGCCCCTGCAACATTATATGCTCCCCAATGAATCCGTCCTTACGATTGGTTGGCATTCTCTCCCAAACCTGGACATTTGGCTCGTTAGCAGTACGTAAGGAAAATAAAAAAACAAGGTGCAAAGAACAACGTCAGACTACTGCCCACTTGCCCAATTAGTCTACCATCTCTCATCAGCCAAGTCTTCAGCCAAGGCCTCTTCTTTGTGCTTGATCTTGCTGGATGTTATCTTCTCTGGAACTTTAAGGGAAGTTAAGGTATATTGGTATCTTTGTAGCTTAGGGCGAGCAGCAATCACATAGATCGATAATAAGTAGAATGGTAATCAGGACGAATAATTTCGAAAACAGTCCCCCACATAGCACTGTGGTAGTCTCAGCTCTCTGCAATTGTAATTGGTTATTTATAATGCGCTTAATACCCAGAGAAGTCTAAGTGCTGACTCGGGGATCAAACCTGTGTTGGTCTGTGTGGTCTTGCATCCAAGGCGAGCACATTAGCCCCTGAGCTATTCTCCTTGCCCAGAACATTACCTGGGAGGATAGCTCAGGTGCAACACGTTTGTCTTGGAAGCAAGACAACACTTAGCAACACAGATTTGAATCCTGGTCTCGCCTGGTCTCCTGTATTAAGTGCGTTATAAAAGAACAATTATAATTATAATTGGGATTAGATGGCCCTGCGCAAGCTTAGAGATTGGGCAACATTGCTTAGGTCAAGTGCAGATGGAAAACGTAGACCAGTCATGAAACCGCTCTGAGATTGGGAGCTAGTCTGTGAGTCCCAGTGAGAGTTGAGCAACCCAAAACAAGGCCCTCCTTTGTCTCCTTGTGGCCCAGCACACCCAAGTCTAGCTCTTAAGCCAAGCAATGGGTTTACAAGAATACCTATCTCACTGTTGGGCTTTGAAGGCAAACTGTCAAGCTGTTCTTGGTTGAAGGTGGTTGGCAGAACTTAGATTTATTAATGTATTTATTTATTTATTCATATTTGTAGAGCATGCAGCAGCCCAAGGGCAGGGCATCATGGTGCTTGTTACAGAGAGTGATCAGAACTTAGTTACACAGAAAAAACAAATACAGGCGTCTTGAAAGACTTTGGCTCAAAACTCCCTCGCTTTCTAATCAAACCTCTTACTTCTCTTACCATGCACTTTACAACTCTTGCCTTGCTACAGCCAAATCCTCCTACTACTCTAACCTTCTACAGTCTCCAGCCTCATATCCTCGTCGGATTTTTCAAACTCTTTCCCGCCTCCTCTCTCCTCCCTCTCTCGACCCCTTATCTAATTCCACACTTTCTCCCTCTGACTTCGCCAACTACTTTTCCTCCAAAATCATCACACTCAGGCAAAAAATTAACTCCCTCTCTGACTCCCTCTCTTCTCCTCCCCCCTCTCCTCCTTCTTCCAGCATGTCTGTTTTCTCATCTGTTTCCCCTTTCGAAGTCTCCTCCCTTCTATCCAAAGCCCACCCCACAACCACTCCCTCTGACCCTCTCCCCTCCATTCTCATCCCTGAAATGTACCCTCTTCTTATCCCTTACCTTACTACTTTCTTCAACTCCTGCCTCTCCTCATCTACCTTTCCCTCTGCTTTCAAACATGCAACAAACAATCCTATTCTTAAGAAACCCTCTTCTTATCCACTGCTCACTGCCAGCTACAGACCCATCTCTCTTCTGCCTTTCCTTTCTAAACTCCTTGAATGCCTCGCCTACTCTCAACTCTCTTCCTTTGTCTCGACTTCCTCTCTCCTTCCTCCTTTCCAATCTGGCTTCCGTCCCAAACATTCCACTGAAACTGCTCTCACCTCGATTCTCAACTCGCTCCTCTCTGCTCGTCATGCAAAGCAATCCTCCATGCTTATTCTCCTTGATCTCTCTGCCGCTTTTGACACTGTCGATCATCCTCTCCTGCTCCACACTCTCTCCTCCTTCGGGTTCAAAGGCCCTGTTCTAAAATGGCTCTCCTCTTACCTTTCCTCTCATTCCTTTGCTGTTTCATGGGGAGGCCAGACCTCTCCTTCCTTCCCTCTTATTTACGGTGTTCCTCAAGGCTCTGTACTTGGCCCTTTCCTCTTCTCTCTCTATACCTCCCTCATTGCCCCGTCATCTCCTCCTTTGGCATCTCCCATCATTTCTATGCGGACGACACCCAACTCTTTCTCTCTTTCTCCTCCTTCTCACGTGACCTCCACCTTAAACTCTCCTCTTGTCTCACAGCCATCAAGAACTGGATGTCCTCCCGCTTTTGTTAACATAACACTGATAAAACCAAAGTCCTTTTCTTCCCCGCTAACTCTCTTCCCCCTCTCTCTCCTCCCCCGTTTATCCACTTTCCTCCTTCCAATCTCCGTATCTCCACTCATGCTCGCAACCTAGGTGTTCTTTTTGACTCCTCTCTCACCTTCTCGCAACACATTTCACTCACCTCCAGCTCCTGCAGATACCACCTCTACAATATTCGCAAAATCTGTCCCTCCCTCACATTCCATGCTACCAAACTCCTAATCTCCGCACTCATCTTTTCCCGCCTCTTCTACTGCTCCTCTATAATTTTTGGTCTTCCCTCATCTCAGCTTGCCCATCTTAAATCTATATAGCACTCTGCCATTCGAACCCTCTGTCTCCTTACCTCCCGTGACTCCATTTCCTCTTCGCTCTCTCGACTAGGCTGGCTACCTTTACACCCACAACGAAAATTCCACTTCCTCTGCCTTGTATTAAAATCCCTTCATGGTCTTGCCCCTCCTTATCTCTCCTCCCTTCTCTCCTTCTACTCCCCCTCTCGCTCCCTTCGTTCCACTGATCACTTCCTTCTCTCTGTACCTCCTTCCACCTGCGCTTCCTCCCGGTTTCGCTCTTTCAAACTTATTGCTCCTCTGCATTGGAATTCCCTCCCCCTCTCAACCCGTTCTTCCACTACCCTCATCTCAGTTCGCACTTCCCTTAAATCCTTCCTCCTCCACTCCCCACCTTGAAGCCCCCCGCCCTCTCTACTCCCCCGTCTTTCCCCTCTTCTAATCCCTCCCCTGCCTTACCACCTTCCCTTTCTATTTTACACTCTCTCTCCCTTCCTTCTACACTCACTCAATCCTTCCCTGGCCCTCCCTTTACTCTCCTGTTCCCACTCCACTTCTCCCCCCTCTCAGTCAATTGCTCTTTGCACTGTTTTGTTGTTGAATGATTCAAGTTGCCACTTTGCTCACATTGTTATGCTGTTGTTATTACTCTGTATTTTGTTGTTCCATTGTACAGCGCCTTGGTGTAAAGCGCTCTATTAATAAATAAATCAATCAATCAATCAATAATTATGGTACAATTGCATTGGACAGTTTGTAAAACATGTCGTAGTGAGTGTTTTAGTTAAAGAGAGCAGATTTAAGTTTTTTTCTAAAGACGGGGAGAGAGGTTTCTGCTCTGAGGGAAGTGGGGAGCGCATTCCAGAGCTTTGGGGCTAAATATGGGAAGCATATCCCTCCTGCTTTCACCCTGTTAATGCGTGGAACCGTGAGTTGGTTGGTGTAGCATATTCTGGTAGGCCTGGTAGAGATGGATATGTGGAGTGTGTCTGAAAGATAGGGCGGAGCTGTGCGGTGCATGCAGTTATGTGTAGTTGTGAGAATCTTGAATGTGATGCGTTCTTTGACTGGGAGCCAGTGAGCAGACTGTCTTGTTTGTAATATGTGGTCTCTTTTTGGGATGCTTAAGGCTGCTCTTAATGAGTTGTTTTGGGTGATTTGGAGTCTGTTTAAGTTTCTTACAGAAGTGCTGGCTTGGAGCGCATTGCAATTGTCAAGCTTTGCACTTCTAGCTATTGAAAGACAATATTCCTTAGTTAAGAAAGGTTTAATGGCGTTGATGAATTTAGTACTTAAGGCGGAGGCAGAGACAATAGCGCTGTCTTGCTTGTTCATGGACAATGTAGCATCAGGGTTTTGACAGAGGATAAGAATGGAATGATGCAGTTGTCAATGTTGAAGTTGGAATAATGACATTCTAGCTATTCTAAAGTGGACTTTTGGCCAAGAATAAGAATCTCAATCTTGTCCCCTTTGAGGCATAGGCCATTAGTAGCCATCCAAGCTTGAATGGTGGCGTAGATTTGCCTTAGGGCTGTGACGTCTTGGTGATATGAGCCTGTTAAAGGAAGGAGCACCTGGGTATCATCAGCATAATTTATATATGCAATCCCAAGTGCATCAAGTTTATCAAAAGGGGCTTTTTGAAGACATTGGATAGCGTAGGAGCAGTACAGGAGCCCTATGGGACACCGCAGTGTATGATGGTGGCGGCTGCATTAGCTGTGTTTGAGAAGACTTTCATAGCTCTTCCTTCTAAGAATGAGGTGATCCAGGAAGCAGCTTGGTCGGAAAAGTGTGGTGAGTGTGTAAGGTGTGCGGTGAGAGTTTTATTGCCAACAAGATCGAACGCTGCTGAAAGGTCCAGAAGGAGAAGGAGGATGGGTTTACCGTTGTCCAGGATTTGAGTAATTTCATTTTTTAGATCCAGCAGGGCTGTTTCAGTTCCGTAATGTATCATAGCAGTGACACCTCACTGTACAGAGGACAAGGATCTGTATACAACGAGAGAGTCAATGAAAAGCCAGGTGTCTGCTTGCACAGTACCAGGGCCTTCGATGGACTTAGCAGTAATATCGCAACACCTTGGTCAAAGTGTACCTACAACGATGTACACAACAAGAATAACATTGCATGGGGTGTTCACAACTCTATAAGGGTCTAGTGGTCGAGCGCATTCAGAGGTATGTGCCTGCACGAGCTCTCGGGTCACTTGACCAGGCTAAACTTAGCCAACCCAGATTTCGCCTAGCCAAATTTGGGAATACAACTTTTGATGTCCTTGCTCTAGGCACCTGGAACTCCATTCCAAATGACCACGACACTTGCTGATGTAAAAAAGAAATTGAAAACCTTTTTCTTCAAGGCTCCCCAGATCTACTCCTTGCTCTGTTCTCTGATACTGCAACCCTGTTTGTCTTTTGTGTTTGTTGATGTATCCTTTGTGTGCGCCTTGAGGCCTGCGGGAGATCTGGCGCATTACCAAGAATTAAAATACAAGAATAAATAAATAAATAGTCTGGGCACAAACAGCTATCAAAGTGAGAACATCCAGATTTCAAGGCTAATGCGATGCAATGCAGCTCCTCAGTAACAGAGAAAACCCGGGGGCGCAAAGCATGCATCTAGAAAAAGAAACATCCAGGATCAGAGTCAGAGCCTGACCCGTGGATAGATGCAGACAAGGTCTGATCTCCTCCCAATGATCCCCGCGTTTTTCGAGGGTGGTTTTCTGTACTCTGTTTGGAATCCACTGAGTCCTCAAAAAATTGACCGGAGCTCCTTGTATTCCTGTGAAATTGCAATCCCTGCTTCAAGGCACCCATTATGCCCGAATTGGGTGGGGAGTGTGGTCTGGCTTTAAAGCTCTGTATAATGTGTACCCTAATGCGTATTTTACATAAAAGTGGGTGTACTGTATGCAATAGGCTTCCTCGACGGCAACGTCTACCCCATCGTAGATAAAGAGACAAGAAGATGGCCTTTTCCTCCTCCTTTACTGAACCCATGATTTGCCATGTGCTGCACAGAACCAGGAAGCCCCGCAGACCTAAGAGCCCAGGGGCCACAAAGCTGTAGCAATTTGTGTTTTAAATGTACATTTTGTCGACTGGTGTAGGCAAGCTGCGAATCCATTGTGGGAAAGTTTATGGAATTTGGGATGATATAATGTAATCATATAGTTTTGAGGACCTTTGAGCATTTGACATACGTTCGAACAGCCGAAAGTATGTCAACATTCGGGGTGACTGTGTGTGTAGGGAGCCTCGAGCGCCTCTTTATATGCCAGACCTGACATAACTTACTAGTAGCAGGATGACCCTGAGAAGGGCAGGGGCTGGACCATCAAAGAGAGATATGCCCTTGCACTGGACACATTCTGCCTTTTCCAAATCTGTGTCAAACTGGGGGCAAACTGCTTAGTGGAGGTCAGCACCCTGCTGATTAGATGTCCCCCACCGGATGGTAACTGCTTCAGGAAGGACGCTGTACCTCTGAGTCGAGAGAGGGCTCTTTTCAGCAACCAAAAACCTCAAACATATAGGATTTTAGGTGTGAAAATCAGTGCAATGTCAGAGCTCAAGAAGTGGGGGTCACAGGGTGGTAAGAGCTGAATCGACATTAATTTGATCAAGCCAGGGTGGGTCCTTGTCCCCACGCATAGAACTAGCACGGGGTGCTTGGGTGGGGGGTGTTTTGCCGAGGTTGACCAGTGAATATTGTGGACTGGGAGGAGTGAAAATAATTGTGTGATGATTGTAGTGCTTCGCGCCTGCTTCCTGCAGCTTCCAAGCACCGCCATAATAATGTGACTCAAACTCACCCCATTGTAAGAAGCTCACTGCTTCATGTCAAATCTGGTATTTTATCTACATATAGGTGTTCTAATATGTGAACAATATCTGATATCTGATCCCAAATAAACTAGAATTGGTCCGAATTTCTCGCTGGCTGATGGAAATTTCATTTTTTTCTGTATGTGTGTGGACTACCTGGAGTACAACCCACAAGCACAGTAGTGCAAGCTGCTGTTTCTCGGAGAAATCAATATATATATATATGTACCCATATATACATATATACAATTGCGGTCACCGTTGTTACCTACTTGTGTTACTCAATACATCCATCTCAGGAGAATGAAGATCATGTCCACAGCATTGTCCTGGTTCCCAAGGTGACCATGTTGTACTTGAGCTATCCATTCAGCTATCCATTTAGCTATCCATTCAGCTATCCATTCAGCTATCCATTCGGCTCAGAGGAAGGCTCTCTCCACTCAGCTAAATCTGAACGACTGCTTGCCTGCAGTGGAAGGAGATTTGCCTGGAAGCTGCTGATTATGTAAAGGACTGTGTCCCTGCTTTGCAACTGAACTGGCTACAAGGGTTTGAACTACTAACCACACATCTCATCCCTGGGACCAGTGGAATAGAAAATGACTGAAACATGCCTGCCTTGCTAAGGAAGACTGCTGTTGAATTGCCTTCAGTCGGGTGATACAGGTGCACTAAGCAGTGCCTAGAAGACTCAGCACATGAGTGTCAAAACCAGTGCCTGGAAGGGTTACCAAAGAGGCTGAGCAAATTAAATGGGAAATTGACCCACTTATAAGTGACAGTAAGTGACCACAGATTAGTCCCAAGCTGCTAAAAAGGGACAACGGTGTGCAGACCTGTAAAACCCGAGTCTGCCTATTGGAGGTGAGCCCTTTCCAGGAACTGAAACAGATGTTGGCAAGTGTGAGCTTTTTTATCGCAAAAGGAAGTGTGGACCAGAAGACATCAACAGGGCAGCCTGGCTTCACAGAGCCCTTACTCAACAAAGCCTTTGGAAATGGCCTAAAGGGGAGATGTTAGCACCTTGCCAGATCCTATTAACTTCATTTGAACAGTAAGGTTATTTAAGATTAGTTCCCTTTTTTGTAGTTTTTTTTTCCTCAAATATGTTTGATCTAATTAGATGATAGCATTGCATGTTGTATCATTTAGGCCAGAAAGTGATTACTGTCATTGCTTTCTTTTGAGTTTCTAACTGCTTTTACATGTCAATAGCAGGATCTGAGCCTCAATCTAAGTCCTGGATAGGTGCAGAACAGGGTCTGAGTCTTAGCAGGTAAAATGGACAGAGGTAGATCCAGATCAGAGGTTCAGTCTGTTTTATGGACAGGTGAAGAACAAGATCAGAGTCTCAGTCTTGTGGTATGGAGAAAGGTAGATTAGGATCAAAGCTTCTGTCTGTCGCATGGACTGGTGAAGAACAAGGCCAGTGACTCAGTCTTTGGTATGGAGAAAGGAAAATTAGGAACGATCAGAGACTCACATCGTCATGGACAGGAGCAGAACAAGGTCAGCGACTCAGTCTCTAGTATGGAAAGAGGAAGATTAGAATCAGAGCTTCAGTCTGCCTCGCGGAAGGCACAGAATAGGGTCAAAGTTGCAGTCTGTAGTAAGGACATAGGTGGACCAGTATTAGAATTTCAGTCTGTCTCATGGACAGGTGAAGAACAAGGACAGAGTCTCACTCTGTGGTACTGTGAGAGGTAGATTAGGATCCAAGCTTCAGTCTGTCGCATTGACTGTTGAAAAACAAGATCGGATTCAGTCTGTGGTATGGACAGAGGGAAATCCGGATCAGATGTTCAGTCTATTTCATGGACAGGAGAAGGACAATGTCAAAGTCTCAGCCTGTGGTATAGGAAAAAGTAGATTTGGATCAGTGCTTCAGTCTGTCACATGGACAGGTTAAGAACAAGGTCAGAGTCTCAGTCTCTGGTACAGCGAAAGTAAGGTTAGAATCGACCAGAGCCTCACATTGTCTTGGACAGGAGCAGAACAAGGTCAGAGAGTCAGTCTAGATTATAGAAAGAGGAAGATTAAGAGCAGAGCTTCTGTCTGCCTCACGAACGGTGCTGAATAGGGTCAGAGTCTCAATCTCTAGTATAGACATAGGTAGATAAGTGTAGAGGAGCAGGTAGATGCTATCTCACCAGTACCCGCCCCCTTACCACCGACATATTGGAAAAACCGCATAAGATCAATAAATGGGACCCCCTGCATTGTTCCCATACCAAAGTGAGTGTATGAGAGATGGTATGCTCTCAGACAGCCCTACAGAATGTACCCTCACATTGAAAGCGTGGAAGGATGCTGCATGGAAGAATGCTATATGGAAGGATGTCACCTGTCAAGATATCAGAATGCATCAATGAACATTATGGATGGAAGTTAAAGTCAAATCTGACAACGACAAAGTGATGTCATGGAGAAGATATATAAACCTATGCTGAAACTATGTGAAAAAACCTAGAAATAACAATTTAAGTGAAGCACTAAGAGTAACATGTACCCAAAGCTAAAGTAATCATGCATCTAAAGATGATGAAGTAACTTACTAGAATGAAGGCTCATAGAAGCTTGCTATAGAGGAATATAAAATGTGGCAAGGACAACCATAGTTGGAAGATGGACACGGGTTCATGTTGAACTTAACCAAGCTTCCTGAGGGACAAGCTGAGGCTGCAGAATCAGAAGACACAGAAAAACGACACTGTGTGCAGACCCGAGGATGAGTCAAGTTTGCCCAGCGTTAAGGATACTATTTCAAGGGATAAGCACAGAACACAAAGGGAGTACATGGATAAGCTCTGAATTTGGGACTTTCTTCATAGATGGAAGAAGAAAAAATCTGTGAGAGCCGAACTGCTAGTCAATTAAAAGTATGAAAAGTTCATTTGAGATAGAGTGAGCACATCCCTAAAGGCCAAGAGGAGAAACAGCACCCTGCATAATTCAATCAAATAGCAGTAAATAGAAGGTTGAAATTGACACATTTGTGGTCTCTTCACACGTGGCTCAGAAGTCGAAAACAAGGGCTATTCATTAGAGCCTCAGGCTAAGATAGTGGATTGCTCACACTCTCTTTGATGTTACAGGGCAGTGAGCAGCTACAAGGTCGACTACAAATAGAAGACTTTGGCTGATGGCTGACCGATGAGAGATGATGGACTAATTGGGACAAAAATGAGAGTAGTCAGATGGGATTCAAAGCACCTAGGTTTCATTTCACGTGTGTGCTGCTAAGGAGCCAAAAGTCTAAGGTTGGGATAGGATCCCAACCAATCAGTGAAGTTGAGGGATAATCTAACATGCAATATAGCATAGACCAATCCACTGTTTTTGTTCACTATAACAGTAGTTTAAGGCATGCCCTAGAGATAAGGGTTAGTTATTGATGTACTTATCCTTATATGTTCTATAAGTAGATACGTTCCTTTAACCAATCCCTCCCCTTGATAAATTATGTATTTTGCCACATAGAATGATGTCAAAGATGACGCATATTGGGGTATAAGACCTCCATGTAATGAAGTTGCTTTGTGAGTGTGCATGCATCGGTCCGATGTCTGTGAGATCTCCCTACTTTATTAAAATTACAATAAAGTAGTACGTTGCATATTCTTTGAGTTTGTTCGATTGTTTGGTTCGTGATCATTATTGAAATTCCATCTAGCACAAACAGAGGCTTCAAGGTGCTAGAGCACACCAGGATTAGAATGTCAGTCTGTCTCATGGACAGTTGAAGAACAAGGACAGAGTCTCACTCTGTGGTACTGTGAGAGGTAGATTAGGATCCAAGCTTCAGTCTATCACATTGACTGGTGAAAAACAAGGTTGGATGCAGTCTCTGGTAGAGGTAGATCCGGGGCAGAGGTTCAGTCTGTTTCATAGACAGATGAAGAACAAAGTCAGAGTCTAAGTCTGTGGTGTTGACATGGGCATATCAGGATCAGAGCTTAATTTTTCCTCACAGAATGTGCACAATAGGGTCGGAGTCTAAGTCTGTGGTATCAATATAGAAATATGAGGATCAGAGCTTCTGCCTGTCTCATGGACAGGTAAAGAACAAAGTAAGAGATTTAGCTTGTGGAATGGACAGAGGTCGATCAATATCAAAGCTTCAGTTTTCCTCATGGACAGGTGAAGAGGAAGGTCAGAGGCTCCAGGTGTAGTATGACAAAGGTAGACATGAAGTAGCTCTTCACTCTGAGCTTCAACCTGTCTAGTGGGCAGGTGTAGAACAGGGCCACAGTCTCACTCTGGCATATGGACAGAGGGAGATGGGGATCAGAGCCTCACATTTGTTACGGACAGGTGTGGAACAAGGCCAGGGACTCTGTCTGTGGTATGTACAGAGGTAGATCAGGATTAGAGCCTCACATTGAGTAATGGACAGGGTCAGAACAAGGACAGAGGCTCAGTTGGTACTGTGAACAGAGGTAGATCAGGCTTCCTGCCTCATAAACAAGGCCTGAGTCTCAGTCAGCATGGACAGAGGCAGTGCCAGGATCAGAGCCTCACGCTATTGCACAGAGAAATGGAATACGGGATCTGTGCTTCAGTCTGTGGTATGAAAGTTGTATTGCAGCGTTAGAGCCGCAGGGTGGCATGAACAGGCAGAGTGCAGGATCAGGGCTTTAATTTGGGGCACGGATGGGTGGAGTGAAAGATTAGACGCTCGCTCTGGGGCATGGAGGGGTAGAGATCAGGATTTGTGTATCAGGCAGTAACACTTACCAATGGAGTAAAGGATCGGAGCCTCACCTTGTATCATGAAGAGGCAAATGCAGGATCATGGGCTCAGAATCATGGACAGGAGGAGTGCAGAGTGGCTGCCTCAGTCTGGAGCTGGCACTGACAGAAATACAGCTCAGAGCAATGCTTTGGATCCTGTGCAGATAGAGTGCAAAAACAGAGCCTCAAACTTGGGCGTCCGAAGAGAAGTGCTGGAGCAGACCTTTACTGTGGTATGCAGAGTGTGGAGTATGAGCATAATATAACACTCAGGGTATTGCTAAGTCGACCTACACCAGGTCTGCTTTACATTTCTACCGAGAAATTCAATACATTGTCACACACTATCATGGTCTGTAGAAGAGTTATTCTATTCAACATATTTAATATGTATGCTGTTAGCATCTATCACATGAAGCAGTAAAAAATAGTTTTGATATTTATTTATTTTTCTCTGTATTTCAGTGGGCCATTCCCATCATCGGACCTTCCACCACTTGACAAGAGCAAAAAGGAAAAAGATGGAAATAACCTTCTACCTATTAATACAATTACAATTCATACACATTAAAAATCAGTCCCAAGTGTTTGAGAAGAAATAGGCATTTTACATTAGATAATGCCTGGTACTTAGAGTTTTATAGGGCTATATCCGCACGACAATGTGTAGTAACTTTTATTGGCCAATGTAGTGCCAGCCACTAGAAAAGTCTATCACCTTGTACTGATAACACACAATACATCAAAGGAACCTTAACTCTAAGGTCCTTTGCCAACATCTAAAAAAATGTACAGACAAGAATTTATTTAAGACCCAGTATATAGCACAGGTCAAATTGAGTTAAATAAGTCTGTGACCAGTTGTTCTGTACACAGATCATAAAACCGCATGAGACCAGCTCATGCTGTATCGAGGTCGACCGGTTTCATAACCGTATTCTATTGAGGTCATCTTCATCAGGACTTTACTTATAGCCAAGGGGTGTCAACTCCCTGTGTGGGTATGCTTCTTGCTCCCATTCGTGTGTGTTCTTGCTCCGCACTTTTGTTTAGCCGTGGCACTGTTTCTCTGTGCCCAGGGTAAGTGAGAGGCTGTAGACTCCAGCTCCAAGAAAGAAGGCCACCGGCACTCCTTACTGGTGCCCTTTGGGTAGAAAAATGCCGCCCTTGCGGCTATAGACGTGGCTCTTGGGCGAAACCCGAAATAATTGCGGGTGAGTCGCGTTACACTGACGGGTTGCTGCTACGCGCATAGATGTCCTGCTACTGCTTTAGCTTTTATGATCTGTGTACAGAACAACTGGTCACAGACTTATTTAACTCAATTTGACCTGTGCTATATACTGGGTCTTAAATAAATTCTTGTCTGTACATTTTTTTAGATGTTGGCAAAGGACCTTAGAGTTAAGGTTCCTTTGTTGTATTGTGTGTTATCAGTACAATGTGATAGACTTTTCTAGTGGCTGGCACTACATTGGCCAATAAAAGTTACTACACATTGTCGTGCAGATATAGCCCTATAAAACTCTAAGTACCAGGCATTATCTAATGTAAAATGCCTATTTCTTCTCAAACACTTGGGACTGATTGTTAATGTGTATGAATTGTAATTGTATTAATAGGTAGAAGGTTATTTCCATCTTTTTCCTTTTTGCTCTTGTCAACTGGTGGAAGGTCCGATGATGGGAATGGCCCACTGAAATACAAAATAAATACATATCAAAACTATTTTTTACTGCTTCATGTGATAGATGCTAACAGCATACATATTAAATATGTTGAATAGAATAACTCTTCTACAGACCATGATAGTGTGTGACAAGAGTATGAGCATAAGCCCGGGGTATGCACAGTCAGAGTGCTGGCTAATCGCCTCACTGTGGAGCATGGGCACGCAGTGTGTGGGGTCAGAACATAAGCCTGGTATATGCACAGGCTGAGTGCTGGTTGAGAGCCTCACTGTGGAGAATGGGTATGCAGAGTGTGGGGTCAGAGCATAAGCCACGGGTATGCACAGGCAGAGTGTTGGCTACGAGCCTCACTGTGGAGCATAAGCATATAGAGTGTGGGGTCAGAACATATGCCTGGGATTTGCACAGGCAGGGAGCTAGGTGAGAGCCTCACTGTGGAGCATGAGCATGTAGAGTGTGGGGTCAGAACATCAGCCTTGGATATGCAGAGGCAGACTGCTGATTGAGAGCCTCACTGTGGAGCTTGGGCATGCAGAGTGTCTGATCCGAGCCTCACCCAGAGCCAATGATAGATCAGAGCAGCAGCCTGGACATAGGCAAGCATAGGCCAGACACCCGGGAAATAGAGAAGCATAGTGCAGGATAAAAGCCTCAATCTGGGGCATGGCCATGCAGAGTGTGGGGTCAGAATAGTGATATGCACAGGCAGTGAGTTGGGTCATAGAATCACTGTGGAGCATGGGTATGCAGGGCGGTGGGTGAGAACATAAGCCAGGGGTATGCACAGGCCGAGTGCTGGCTAAGAGCCTCAATGTGGGGCATGTCCGTGCAGTTTGTGGGGTCAAAACACATGCCTGGGATTTGCACAGGCAGCGTCCTGGGTGAAAGCCTCACCGTGGAGCATGGACATGCAGGGTGTGGGGTCAGAACATAAGGCAGGGGTATGCACAGGCCGAGTGCTGGCTAAGAGCCTCAATGTGGGGCATGGGCATGCAGAGTGTGGGGTCAGGACATAAGCTTGGGATTTGCACAGGCAGAGTGCTTAGTGAGAGCCTCACTGTGGAGCATGGGCATGCAGAGTGTGGGGTCAGAGCATAAGCCGGGGGTATGCACAGGCCGAGTGCTGGCTAAGAGCCTCAATGTGGGGCATGGGCATGCAGAGTGTGGGGTCAGAACATAAGCCAGGGGTATGCACAGGCCGAGTGCTGGCTAAGAGCCTCAATGTGGGGCATGGGCATGCAGATTGTGGGGTCAGAGCATACGCCTGGGATTTGCACAGGCAGAGTGCTTAGTGAGAGCCTCACTGTGGAGCATGGGCATGCAGAGTGTGGGGTCAGAGCATAAGCCGGGGGTATGCACAGGCAGAGTGCTGGCTAAGAGCCTCAATGTGGGGCATGGGCATGCAGAGTGTGGGGTCGGAACAGTGATATGCACAGGCAGTGAGTTGGGTCATAGAATCACTGTGGAGCATGGGTATGCAGGGCGGTGGGTGAGAACATAAGCCAGGGGTATGCACAGGCCGAGTGCTGGCTAAGAGCCTCAATGTGGGGCATGGGCATGCAGAGTGTGGGGTCAGGACATAAGCTTGGGATTTGCACAGGCAGAGTGCTTAGTGAGAGCCTCACTGTGGAGCATGGGCATGCAGAGTGTGGGGTCAGAGCATAAGCCGGGGGTATGCACAGGCAGAGTGCTGGCTAAGAGCCTCAATGTGGGGCATGTGCGTGCAGTTTGTGGGGTCAAAACACATGCCTGGGATTTGCACAGGCAGCGTCCTGGGTGAAAGCCTCATAGTGGAGCATGGACATGCAGGGTGTGGGGTCAGAACAGCACAGGCCGAGTGCTGGCTAAGAGCCTCAATGTGGGGCATGGGCATGCAGAGTGTGGGGTCAGGACATAAGCTTGGGATTTGCACAGGCAGAGTGCTTAGTGAGAGCCTCACTGTGGAGCATGGGCATGCAGAGTGTGGGGTCAGAGCATAAGCCGGGGGTATGCACAGGCCGAGTGCTGGCTAAGAGCCTCAATGTGGGGCATGGGCATGCAGAGTGTGTGGTCAGAACATAAGCCAGGGGTATGCACAGGCCGAGTGCTGGCTAAGAGCCTCAATGTGGGGCATGGGCATGCAGATTGTGGGGTCAGAGCATAAGCCTGGGATTTGCACAGGCAGAGTGCTGGCTAAGAGCCTCACTGTGGAGCATGGGCATGCAGAGTGTGGGGTCAGAACATAAGGCAGGGGTATGCACAGGCAGAGTGCTTAGTGAGAGCCTCACTGTGGAGCATGGGCATGTAGAGTGTGGGGTCAGAGCATACGCCAGGGGTATACACAGGCCGAGTGCTGGCTAAGAGCCTCAATGTGGGGCATGGGCATGCAGAGTGTGGGGTCAGAGCATACGCCAGGGGTATACACAGGCCGAGTGCTGAGTAAGAGCCTCACTGTGGAGCATGGGCATGCAGAGTGTGGGGTCAGGACATAAGCCAGGGGTATGCACAGGCAGAGTGCTGAGTAAGAGCCTCACTGTGGAGCATAGGCGTGCAGAGTGTGGGGTCAGAGCATACGCCAGGGGTATGCACAGGCCGAGTGCTGGCTAAGAGCCTCACTGTGGAGCATGGGCATGCAGAGTGTGGGGTCAGAGCATACGCCAGGGGTATACACAGGCCGAGTTCTGGCTAAGAGCCTCAATGTGGGGCATGGGCATGCAGAGTGTGGGGTCAGAACATAAGCCAGGGGTATGCACAGGCAGAGTGCTGAGTAAGAGCCTCACTGTGGAGCATGGGCATGCAGAGTGTGGGGTCAGGACATAAGCCAGGGGTATGCACAGGCAGAGTGCTGAGTAAGAGCCTCACTGTGGAGCATGGGCATGCAGAGTGTGGGGTCAGGACATAAGCCAGGGGTATACACAGGCCGAGTGCTGGCTAAGAGCCTCAATGTGGGGCATGGGCATGCAGAGTGTGGGGTCAGAACATAAGCCATGGGTATGCACAGGCAGAGTGCTGAGTAAGAGCCTCACTGTGGAGCATGGGCATGCAGAGTGTGGGGTCAGAACATAAGCCAGGGGTATGCACAGGCAGAGTGCTGAGTAAGAGCCTCACTGTGGAGCATGGGCATGCAGAGTGTGGGGTCCGAGTCTCACCCAGAACCAATGATAGATGGAGTCCACGATCAGAGCAGCAGCCTGGACATAGGCAAGCATAGGGCAGACACCTGGCAATAGAGAAAACATAGTGCAGGATAAGAGCCTTATCCTGGGGCTAGGACAAGTGGAGTGCATTTTAGAGCTTTACTCTGGAGCATGAACATCACAAGAGCAATCAGAGTGCAGTATCAGGGCCACGGCATGGGGCATGCACAGGTAGAGCGCTGGATCAGAGCTTCTCTCTGGGCGTTGATAGGCTGCGTGCATAATCAATAATCAAAGCAGAGGGTTTGGGGGGAGTGGGGACAAGCAGAACACATGATCAAAGCTTCAGGCTGGGGCACGAGCAGCGCGAATGCAGGAAAATATGATAGGTTACTTATAACGCGCTTAATACCCAGAGGTTTCTAAGCGAGGCCCCGGAATCGAACCTGGGTTGCTCCGTGTCGTCTTGTTTCCAAGGCAAGCACGTTGCCCCTGAGCTATCCTCCAGTGGAAGAGAGTCTTCTGCGTTCGGCCAAACAGGAATATTGCAGATTAATGGCCTTAGACTGGAGAATTGACAGTCAGAGTGCTGGGCCATTGCCTTGGTCTGCCACTAAGGCACGAGCTGGTGAGTTGCAGGATGCGAGCATCATTATGGGGCAAAAGCAGGCAGAGTGCAGGACCAGAGCATTAGCCTACAACATAAACAGGTGAATTGCAGGGTGAGAGCATCAGCCTGGGGAATAAACAGGCCGAGTGCAGAAGCAAGGCATCAGTATGGGGCATTGACAGGTAGACTGCTGGACCAGAGCCTTAGCATAGGGCACAAACATGTGAATTGCAGGATAAGAGCATCAACCTGGAGCATAAGCAGGCAGGGTGGGGGAGCAGGGCCTCTACCTGGGGCACTGACAGGCAGACTGCTGGACCAGAGCCTTAACCTAGGACATGAACAGGTGAATTGCAGGGTGAGAGCTTCAACATGGGGTATAAGAAGGCAGAGTGCAGAAGCAGACCCTCATTCTGGGGCATTGACAGACTGACTGCTGGACCAGAGCATTATAATAGGGCATAGACGTGTGCATTTCATGGTGAAAGCATCAGCCTAGGGCATAAACAGGCAGAGTGCAGGAGCAGGGTCTCAGCCAAGGCATTGCCAGGCAGACTGCTCGACGAGAGCATTAGCCTATGGAATGAACAGGTGATTCGCAGGATAGGAGTTTCAACCTGGGGCATAAGCAGGCAGAGTGCTGGATCAGAGCCTTAGCCTAGGACATGAACAGGTGAACGGCATGTTAAGAGCATCAACCTGGGGCATAAGCAGGCAGAGTGCAGGAGCAGTGCCTCAGCCGGGGGCATTGACAGACAGAGTGCTCGACGAGAGCATTAGCCAGGACATGAACAGGTAAACTGCATGTTAAGAGCATCAACCTGGGGCATAAGCAGGCAGAGTGCAGGAGCAGGGCCCCAGCCTGGGGCATTGACAGGCAGAGTGCTGGACCAGAGCCTTAGCCTAGGACATGAACAGGTGAACTGCAGGATAAGAGCATCAGCCTAGCGCATATGCAGGCAGAGAGCAGGAGCAGGGCCTCAGCCGGGGGAATTGGCAGGCAGAGTGCTGGACCAGAGCCTAAGCAGGTGAACCAGGACATAAACAGGTGAATCGCAGAATAAGAACATCAACCTGAGCCATAAGCAGGCAGAGTGTAGGAGCAGGGCCTCAGCATAGGGCATTGACAGACAGAGTGCTCGACGAGAGCATTAGCCAGGACATGAACAGGTGAACTGCATGTTAAGAGCATCAACCTGGGGCATAAGCAGGCAGAGTGTAGGAGCAGGGCCTCAACCTGGCGCACAAACAGCACTTTGAGAGGGAACTGCTTTATTTGGCTAGCAGTGGTGGGTAGAAGTGCACATCGGTCTAGGTGACGTCTCAGGGCGCATCGGCCTTCTTTTCTTTATGAAGTGTAATCGACAGGAGTTAAACAAACCGGAACACACCCAGAAAACGACAAGAGATGCTGGTTTTCAACAATTTATTTAAAAAACAAAAGATACATTTTTTAGCCACAATTTTGAGCCACTATCTTTATACAGGTCTAACACAGCTGGGCCACCCCCGCCCCCCAAAAAATTACACCCAGAAAAAGAACGCCTTTTTCTTCCTCTGCCCATCCCACCCGCCCAACATAATTACAAAAATGAAAACAAGTACCGTTAATGCTCAGTCAGTTACATTTTCTTTTGTTTACAAAACAATTATTTCATTACATCACGGACCAACAAAAATACAGGGAGAAATGGCAGGCAAACCACCGCCACTTGAGCCACAAGCAACGAAAATACGAGGCGGGGGCGGAGCAACTGGATTCTCTTGGCGGGAAAGTGCCAAGGTCGTTGTGGAATGTGCATTCATATATGTCTGTGTCAACAGGCCACAGAGTATGGAGACGGTGGCCGCCCCCCCCCCCCTTCTAGGGAGACTCAGGGGGCGCCCTGGGCCCATGAATGTTGGTCCAGTCTGAGAGCATGTTGTCACGGTCACCCATACATCTCTTGATGCACCTCTGAATATCATTATTCCTCTGCGTTTTGTCTTGCTACCTTAGTCCAGCCAGAGCGGGTCTTCCCAACAACCACCTAAATTGATTTGAGATGCAATGGCTTTGAAGTACCAGGCCCTGCAGATATCAGGTATCCGCCATTTCAGTCAATGCATCAGTAGGTCGAGGACAACATAATCTAATCGCTTAACTGCTGGGCTATTATGCATGTCTATGCAAATAGGACGAGCATACTCGTCCTCAGCACTTTAAGTTCCATATTGTTCCTAAATGCCAAAATCCATCCTCACTGGACATGAGGGGTTAAGTGTTTCTCCAGAAAATATTTCACCAACATTTTAAGCATATCACCTGTGCAATTAATAGGTCAATTTCATAAAGTGTGGTTTACAATATACATATATGTGTGTGTGTGTGAGGCATGTTTGTTATGAACTTAATTTTTTTAAAGTACAATTTCGTTTTTAATGTATTTGTTTCGGAAATCGCTGGTTTGAATCCCGGGTAAGAAATGTTGATAGACAAAATACATACACACACACATGGATACAAACATGTATAATTGCAATGTATGTTACACTGGGGTCACTATTTTAAATAATATTTTAAAAAAACATGAAAGTACCTTTTTAACTTTAAGATATCAGGAGATGTTTACGTAACTGCAATGGCTTTACGCTCTTTATCAAACAGCTTAAAAAAGTAGGAACTCTTGGATGGTGGTGGAGAAGTGCAAGCAGGGTGAGGACATGAAACAAGGAGAAGGTGTTGGTGAGGGTCGACCTGCAGAGGGGAAGAGGGGCGGGGTTGATGGGCAACAACAAAAATGAAAAGGAAAAGGGGAGGACATGCCTTTCATGGGGTGAAAGGGTATGGCGTGGGGTACAAGAGTTCTCTACCAAGTAATGATTTTAATTTTGTTTTTGTTTTTTTGTGCAACATTCCGTCAAAGGGACATTTTTTTAAAATGGCAACACCTTCGGCCTGATTCATGGAATGTTTAGCGCGTTGCAAAGTCTGCACCACACTAAAAAATCCATGAATCAGACCCGTTGTCTGCACTAATGGGTTGATAAAAGTGTTCAGTGAGTTATAGGTAGTGTATTTTCATTACACAAATAAACACAGATCCACTTGAGTCTGCCATTTTATGTTTCTGCTTTCATTCCTCTAAGCTTCACACCCATGTGTCAAAGTGCTCACACCAGTGTTTTAAGAATGTATTTGCCCCATTACTGTTTTTATCTCCCCACCCTCGTAAAAAAAAAATCATTTTCTGCGCTTCGAGCTACCACCATGCCACACTGCAGCGAACAGTCTAAAAAACGAGGTGCTCGTGAAGATTCTATGGGGGGGCCTTAGCATCAGAGGACTCCTCAATTAGGGCAAACAGTTGATTTGGAGGTGTGCATGACCTCCGAGTGCCACGGGTGCCCTTTACAAATGAAAACACACACTTTGTTATTCGGATACTATTTTGTTTTGGAATTTAGAATTTTTGTAATGGGTCCATTAAGTCCAACTCTTGCTCGCCCCAACTGTTCATACTCTTGTTACCCAGATATATGGGAGATATAAAATCCAAAAATGTGTGCAAGCATGGATGTTCCCACTTGGCCCTTCCCATGCTGTGTTAGGTGTTGCTTCCCATGCTGTGTTAGGTGTTGCTTCCCATGCTGTGTTAGGTGTTGCTTCCCATGCTGTGTTAAGTGTTGGTGGGAATTTGTCCCGATTGATTTTTTAATTAGGATACGATTTCCTTTGAAGGGCCGCATTACATTCCAGTGCACGTGTTGCAGGGCCATGTGGTGGGATAGAGTCGGAAAGAAATACCAAATGCATATAGAAGGGAAGGCTTAAGAGATATCGCATGCAGTCCCTTGACAATTGCTATAGGGACGTTTTCTTAAGATTCTGAATCAACTTGCCCCTAACTGGAGAGATTAAATTGGTACGAGGCATCCAGGAATCAGTGCAGTGTCGCTTTTGCGAAACAATTGTAGAATCCCTCAAACACTTAATGATAGAGTGTGGGTGCGCTCCAGAAGCTAAGAGAAGAATGATTTTGTAAATGTGTCCTCTCTATAGAGTCATTGAATACAGTAAACTTCTGGAGATATGTTACCCAAGGGTCTATTGCCTCCTTGGTGATTGTGGTAGTAACATTTTTTTTAATTATTAAGAGTGAAAGAAAGTAGCGAAACTAGTATAAGAGAGAGAGAACGAAGGACATTTTAAATTTTAACACATTGCTTACATTTTGGTCAAACTATTAGGAACAAGTAAAGTGCTTTTGCTAAGTGAATTGTAAGGAAGGATTTTAACAGTGTATAATTTTGTAAGAAATGTTTTTTTTGCATGCATTGTTTAAACTTCTTTTTTCGTTTTTTGTCTTGGATGAAGCTGTTTAAGTCCGACATTCTGTATTTCCTGTGTAAGTAGGGATTTCAAGAATGTATAATCGTCAAGAAACTGTTTAAGGTATTATGTATGATTGTGTTTATATGAGAACATTGTATAAGGTTTGTAATAAAACAATTTACAATTAAAACTTTTTTTTTTTTTTAAATAGAGTCTGGATCTGTAGCACCCAATTCTGTTCTTTTAAAGAGGTGGTTGGGGCGAGATTAGAAAAAGGACAGGATGCAGCCTCCCCCTGATAACATTAATTGGACCAATGTGTGGACCAGTCAAAATACGGAAGGGTCCAGCGTTACCACTCAAGAATGGTATATTGGAAGCAGAGTACATGACAACGGTGACCGCTGTGCCCCAAAGATCCAGCACACTCCGGAGATCATAAAACCTGTCCCATAAATAACCCTACAATGTTGCCTTCAACATTTACTGCAGGGACACACTGGGACAATAGCCATTCTCCTCACAGGAGGGGGTCACAGCCTCATCAGAGCACACTTCACTGCAAGAAATTGACCTATACAGGCAGTGAGATACCCTGCAGTAGGAGGCAACCTAGGTTCGTACAAAGACAGACAGATTTGGTGGGACTCCAGTCAATTCAGGCTTGGCAACAATCAGTATTATGAGAGGGGAATGCAGTCATTGTGACCTTCTGCACAGGCAGCGCTATCCCCTGGTAGTGCAGTTATTGTAGATTCTTAACATCCAATGGTATCCCCTCGAAAAACAAGTAGTCTCAGTTTCCATTCAGGAAAGTTTCCCCCGAGGAGGGCTGGCGATCTTTACTTTTACACATGCCATGCTGTCCCCTGGAATTGCAGGCATTCTCTGCTTCTACACAAGCAGTGCTATTCCGAGGGATTACAAGTGATTTCAGCTTCTACACAGGCATTGCTAACCCTGGTTTTGCTGGAAACCATTGCTTCTACGCAGGTAGTGCTAGTCTAAGTGATTGTAGGAGACTTCAGCTACTGCACAGGCATTGCTACCCGTGGGGTTGCAGGCAATCTCTGCTTCTACACAGGCTGTGCTTGTCCCTAGGATTTAGTTGATTTCAGCTTCTGCACAGGCATTGCTACCCCTGGAGTTACAGACAATATTTGCTTGTACACAGGCTGTGCTATTCCCTAGGATTGAGTTGATCTCAGCTTCTACACAGGCATTGATTCCCATGGGCTTGCAGCCAATCTCTGCTTCTACACAGGCAGTGCTATTCCCAAGGATTGAGTGGATCTCAGCTTCTACACAAGCCTTACTACCGCTGACACTGCAGGCAAGCTCTGGTTCTACACCATCAGTGCTGTTCCCTAGAATGGCAGGTGACCTCAACTTCTACAAAGACAATGGTTCCCCTGGGGCTGCAGTCCATCTCATCTCCTAAAGAAGTGCAACCTTGTTGAATTGTGACTGATACCGTCTTTAAACAGGCAGTTATTTCCCCTGGGGATTCCAAAATGTTGAGCACTTCCAAATCCAATTCTGTCTCCCGACAATTCTGAAGATGTGTTCCCTCTATCTCCTGGAACTTCTGAAGGGCCGGGCTACTTGCGACGTTCCAGAAGAAAGACGCCCTAGAAAGGCAGTGCTGTATATTGGGAATTAAGGAGGTCTGAGCTCTGCTGTGCTTAGATATCCGCTGGGAGTTCCAGAGGTGGTACATCCTAAAATGGCAGAGCTGAACAATGTTACATTGGGCTCCCTGAGCTCCTATAAATGCAAGGCTATCCAAGGTCTTCCAGGGGCCAGTGGGGCCAATGGCTTTGGCATTCCCTAAGACTTCTGAGGTCTGAGTCTTTGAAAATACATTTCTAATTCTCAGACTTCAGGTGGTCTGGGCCCCACACCAGCAGTGTTCCTAATCTTTTCCATTTAGTACCTTACAGCCAACAGGCATTTAAGTTTGGGATGGTCCTCCGGGTTGAGCACCTCTCCCGCAGGAGGGTCTTCTGCTTCTTCCCACTCAGGAGTTGAGTTTGGGTTTCCCATTGGAGACCCCAGGACGTGCTTCAATTCCTGCTTATGGTGTCCTACTCCAGGAGCAGATGGCTGAGTGACGAAGGAGTCCCAACTCAACCGCTAGGAAGAGGCCTGCCCACCCCTTACATGGGCCTCCTTCAGTATGAACAGTGTAAGGGGTCCCTCTGTTCTAGATTGCATTCAAAAAAGACTCTGTTGCACTCAGGGGGTGGGTGATGAGGGGAGTTATAGGATCCATGGACCAGTGTTAGAGGTGGTTAGGAGAGTGCGGTTCTCCACCGCCACGTCCAGATTGGACATCTCCGGCATCATCTGGCCACCCTCAAACCCACCCTGCACACTCAAAAATGTGTGTTGTGTAAATGTGAGCTTGCCGTTGACTGAGCCTCTCTGGCTGCTCCTGCCTCATGCAGACCCCCCTCCCCCCACGCCCATTTCCACAGCACAATTCACATGTTAAATAGCTGAACATTCCGAGAGAGAAAGGGAAGCTTGAGTCACGTGGTGGGGCCATTCAGTACCCTCCTCGCATCTCTAAGCCTTTCCATGAGCCTGGCAGAGGCTCCCCAGACCCCCTTTCATGTCAGCGACCCCTGAATAGCTTAGGAAAGCCTGACGGGTGAACACAAAGACCCCCCTTTAATTGTTTTGACCACACCGTACCCTGTGCTTCCAATCCTGGTGGCGTGAGCTTCGTTACCCAGCCGGATTAACAGCCTCCACGTGCTTCTGCGACTGAATTCGGTTCTTGAGGAGGGGAGCAATGAGCGTGGGGGAAAGGGAGGAGGGCGTTGGAGGTTTGGCGCCGGTAGAATGGTTTCCAAAAACTGTACCATGCACAGAGACTGGCAGGCCTATGGGAACGTCAGGTGATTTAGCCTGACATGCGACTGACCCGGACCCAACTCAACAGTCACCGGTCTGTTGAAGAATGCGTCACTTGCGGCTTAGCGTTGGCCCTGTGGGCGACTGTGCTAGTGGGGTGCGACGTCTGGACAGTAAGGGGAGCTACTCTTGTGCTGCATGGTGGGGCACCTAACCCAATGGGTAGGTTGAAGTCCTTCGTTCCTGGTACCATCAACCATTTTTGTACAAGCATGACTGACTTTTATAAAGTCCAGTGTTATTGTTGAGTGCCTATAGGGTTTATGTAGTTTTCTCCAAGTTCAATTTGTCACATTTTCTGTTACCACGTTTCCCCCATTTTTTCACCACCAAAAGACAGATAGTGGATTGTGGTAAGGAGTATAGATTAAGGGCGATAAGGTGGGTCTCCTAGCCCGCGTTTTTGGTGAAACATTGTAAAATATGCTGTCAGCACAAATTCGACCAAACCACATAGATCCGGACCGTGACATAAACGCATGCATTCAATAGATGCTCAAATTAATGAAGAGCTACCCTGCATAGACATAGAAAAAAGACTCCGGTTGCGGAATCGCATTCGTTCAAACAGAAGTCGTGGGACCCAAATCAAGTTCTTTTATAAGATGGCCACGGAACTAATTGTTTATGAAAGATTGAAAGGACTTTCACAATGCTTTGGGGGGGGGGGGGAGAGGGGGCGGAGAGGTTTCCTCTTTCTAGCTCGATACTTCCAGCAGCCGCCTCTCCAAATACCTTGCAGCACAGAAAATCCATCTGCACATTGAAATTGAAGAAAAGGGGAACAGTAAACAACACAATTCCCACTGCACACATAATCCCACCAGGGGTAGCAGCCCCCGCAGCCACGTCCTTGCAGCAGGCATTCCAGTTAAACCTCTCACTACATGCCCCCGAGTTCCTCATTTGCAATTCTCCAGCTGCTGCCATTAATATTCTGTCGCCATCTGACCGACTCTCGCTTTCTGGGGAAAGAGGGAAGACTGATCTGTTTGGGAGCGGACACGTTTTGTTCAACGCCACATACCGCTGCTCCAAAAAAATCTAAGAAGCACAAGCATGACAGACTAAATGAACAGTAAAACAGAAATCCTAAAACCCTGATTTAGCCTTCTTCAAGAACACGCAAGAAGAAATGCTACTTGATGTGGCACCCAAGTATATGCTGGTTTTAATTAAGAACATGAAAAGGCAATATTTTCCATGAGCAAGGTTACACTGAATGTTAGGATTCTAAAGACACTTCTGTCACTATGGTACAAGAAAGCAGCTATTAGGATATGGTGCCCTATTAAAACCACAAGCAGGTGTTTGAAGCTAAAACATTTCTTCTCGTGCTAAAGTAGTCATTAAGATGTTGCCTGTGTGGTTCAAATTAACTATCAGCTTAGTTTCCACCAAAGACACAATGTATGAACACTCTCAACCCGAGGGAACACAGAATGTACTATTCTAGGTTAACAACGCCAGCAACTGGGCAGATTTTACCCATTTAATCCAGAATTAGAACTGTGCAGTTCTAGTCACTGAACCGCCTAAAGCATAGATAAATGAGTACACTCGACAAGGGATCACATGGCGTCCAGAACTGTTTGGTGATGACTGCAAATAATGGGAAGTGTCTTACAGATGAACTAAAGACAGTAAGGAACTCAAGACCACATGCACATTGGGCTGTAAGGAAAAGATCAAAGGCATTGCACCTATTTGGTAAGTACCAAGATTTATCATAGGTGTCTGCAGCCTGTGGGTCTACTGATATGTTGGACTACTACTCTCATGATCCCTCACTGTTGACTATGCACACTAGGACTGGTGGGATTTCAAGCCTAAAATATATTGGGAGCCAAAGGTCGCAGACAGCAGCTTTATTGGATAGGCCAGAAAACCACGAAGGGGGTTCTCTATTATTTATAAAGGAGTCCGCTGTTTCCCCTTCCAGTTGTCCACCTTCACGAAATCGGTGCATGGTTTTAGCTCAGGAAATAGGTGCATGGTTTTAGTTCAGGAAATAGGTGCATGGTTTTAGCTCAGGAAATAGGTGCACGGTTTGGTTTTTACTCAAGAAATAGCTGCATGGTTTTAATTCAGAACATAGGTGCATGGTTTAAGCTCAGGAAATAGGTGCATGGTTTTAATTCAGGAAATAGGTGCACGGTTTTAGCTCAGGAAATAGGTGCATGGTTTTTACTCAAGAAATAGCTGCATGGTTTTAATTCAGAACATAGGTGCATGGTGTAAGCTCAGGAAATAGGTGCATGGTTTTAATTCAGGAAATAGGTGCATGGTTTTAGTTCAGAAGCTACGTGCATGGTATAAGCTCAGGAAATAGGTGCATGGTTTTAGCTCAGGAACTAGGTGCATGGTTTAAGTTCAGGAAATAGCTGCATCGTTTTATCTCGGGGAATAGTTGCATGGTTTTAGTTCAGGAAATAGCTGCATGGTTTTATCTCAGGAAATCGGTGCATGGTTTTAGCTCAGGAAATAGGTGCATGGTTTTAGTTCAGGAAATAGGTGCATGGTTTTAGCTCAGGAAATAGGTGCACGGTTTTAGCTCAGGAAATAGGTGCATGGTTTTTACTCAAGAAATAGCTGCATGGTTTTAATTCAGAACATAGGTGCATGGTTTAAGCTCAGGAAATAGGTGCATGGTTTTAATTCAGGAAATAGGTGCACGGTTTTAGCTCAGGAAATAGGTGCATGGTTTTTACTCAAGAAATAGCTGCATGGTTTTAATTCAGAACATAGGTGCATGGTGTAAGCTCAGGAAATAGGTGCATGGTTTTAATTCAGGAAATAGGTGCATGGTTTTAGTTCAGAAGCTACGAGCATGGTATAAGCTCAGGAAATAGGTGCATGGTTTTAGCTCAGGAACTAGGTGCATGGTTTAAGTTCAGGAAATAGCTGCATGGTTTTATCTCAGGAAATAGGTGCATGGTTTTAGTTCAGGAAATAGCTGCATGGTTTTATCTCAGGAAATAGGTGCATGGTTTTAATTCAGGAAATAGGTGCATGGTTTTAGCTCAGGAAATAGGTTCATGGTTTTATCTTACGAACTACGTGCATGGTTTAAGTTCAGGAAATAGGTGCATGGTTTTATCTCAGGAAATAGGTGCATGGTTTTACCCCAGGAAATAGCTGCATGGTTTTATCTCAGGAAATAGCTGCATGGTTTTAGCACAGGAAATAGCTGCATGGTTTTAGCACATGAAATAGCTGCATGGTTTTAGCACAGGAAATAGGTGCATGGTTTTAGCTCAGGAAATAGGTGCATGGTTTTAGCTCAGGATATAGATGCATGGTTTTACAGTGACACCGAGGCCCTATCTCATGTAGAGCAGAGTCTTAGGAGCAGAGATCTCAGCGGTCTGAATCTATATAGGGTGGGGTGGGCAATATATACTGAAAGCAGGGAGCATTCCCTTTGTAATGACACTAGCCTTTGCAGAGACCATGGAACCGTACATGTCCTGCTTCAATTGGTAGGAACTTTGAGACACACTTGACCTAAATTACTCAAGATCCTGCGCGTCTGCACCACCAACTGAACGAGTGCAACCAAGTGGGACATCTTTATCAATTTTTTGAAATGGCCAACAGTATTCCAGCAGCAGCGTGAGCCCAAGATATCTCCTCTTGAAAAATGGCACAGCTAGTCTCAGTTCCCTTGTTAGGATGAAAGCCCCATAGAAACCAATTGTGAACCCTGCAATCTCCAAATGATCTTGTAGCGGACAAGGTTCTCACCTTTATTTGAGCTTAAAATGTTATTTTAAAATTGAAATGGACTCAGTGCACCATAAAATCTTTTGGCAGCTACTCCCTGTCTCCTCCTTTTATCCTGTACAGGTCCTACTATCTACAAGCAGCCAGTGCTCTTTTCCAGCATACCTTTGGAGTCTTTGATGCTTGTGACATTAGTACTATCTTATCACTTATTACAATTAATTCCGATCAAAACTGCCAAGAGGAGTATTGATTTGGGATTACGTTATTTGGATGGGTGATTGACATTCTCGCACTAGTAGGAAAAAGGAACTAAAGGGTTGGTCTCTATGTAAGAGCCATTCTTACTGCTCACTTCCATCAGACTGTAAGTGCTGTTGACAAGCTGAACATTGTAATTGAAACTAAGCCCAACAAGAATGGGACTGGAAAAACACAAAATAACTAGATGAAGCAAGCAATATGGAACATGCCCTTGGACGACATTGAGTAAATGCATTAAGTGAGCCCTTCTGTTATTCCGGCAGCAGCCACTCCACTGTGTCGAAGGACCTGTGCAGCTACTGCTGCAAACCAGAATCATTTTCTGCACGCCTGCTCTTGTGATTATTTGATGTAGGCCATCCGGCGGAGTATGGACCTAAAAGCAGTGACCCATTGTAAACCACACTGATTTTCAGATTTTATCAGGGCTGTATTCGTGTCCCCGCTATTGCACATTTTTTATGCTGATCTCAAAACAACATTAATTTATCCAACTGTTGATATCTACGCAAAAGTCACTTATCTAATTGTCCATCATCAGTGTTAAAAAAAAAGTGCAGAGAAACGGGTCACCATGTTTCTGTGTGCAAAGGTACAAAACAAAATCACCTCAAACCCCTGGAATCTGCAAGCCCCTTTGCGCGACACAAAGATCGCTCCATAAGCCCATGAATCAATCAGGTTTCCTGTGGTTTATGGATGTAATTGATGATCCGTAGGAGACCTCCATTTCAATTATCTGAGATTCATTTCACAGTTTGGTCTTCTAACTACGAGGCATTTTTTTTGTGATGGGCTCTTAGTGAACTCTTACAAGTTTTGACCGAGCACAATCTGAAGGAGCTCTATGTTGATAGAATATAACCGCTGTCCTACAATACTGAGAGGCATTTTAAGCAGTGCCACTAGGTTGGTGAGTGATGATAAGGGTGGGTACCCAGTGATATGGGCTGGCGCCCTCTAGGGTTAGAAGCAGTTACTGTGCTGGGTGTCTCTACTAGTTAGGGCTCCAGTTAAGCACCATCCCTGCTATTTGGTTCCATAAAACCAGGCCAATACATCCAATAAGGACAAATAAGAGGCAACAGGTATGCATGTCCCTGACCAGTTATGCCACCTGCACTGCTCAAGTGATGTGTTGAGATCAGTGGTGGCTTGAGAATAGCACCTCCCAGAACTCTGCTGCATTCACAGACATTGCTCCTAAAATATTTAGTTTACAAGAAAGCTGCCTATTCTTTTTTTTTCAATCTATAGGTTTACTTGCCTAACATAATAACCAGTTGGGAATGAGAACTACATATTTAGTCCTTTAAATGTCCTGTTACACTAACTATCCAAAATTGGTAAACACTCTCGCCTCAAAATCTTCTCTGGAGCCCTTCTGGCAGCTGTGCAGAATATAGTGAACTGGTGGCGAGGGATGGGTGTGTCCCCCGAGGCTCCGGCAGGGAAGGGATGGACCACTTGCGTCTGTTATTGATGGGACAGGGTTTGAAGTTCACTCTTTGAGGCCATGAGGTGGGGGTTATTAGCTGCACGGGGAAGGGGTGCAGCGAGGCTGGAGTAGCCGAGGCCTGCCCTGGTCTGGCTAAAGTATCCCTTCTGAGCTTCAAATCTGGGAATGTAAAAGGGGTGAGTAGATGTTTCTGGATATCATCGTGCAAGGCAACACATTACGAGAGGTGCAGAACGTGGTGGAAAAACCCAGTCATTCAAATACCACAAATTCAATATTACTACCACACTAAGGGATACTGAGCAAGGTTCTGCAAGTTTTCTACTGCTCAGTGCAAAACTCATTATAATGTGGGTCTAAGTACAATCTCCAGAATACAAAAAGGTGCAAGGTTTAAGCTTGGAATGTCACAATGGTGGCAGCAGAAAGAGTTTTAGGAATCCTCTCTGGTTTCATATATGTACCAAGAAAGTTATGGTGGGTTTAAAAAGGTTTGGAAAAACACACATACACATATGAAATACATATCTTATGTGGCGGTTAGGGGTAGATTTTTGGAGATATATATTGTGTAAAACAAGCATTGTTCATGGTGATGGTGTTTGCAGCCTGGGCTGTTTGGGGAACATACAAGGAATGTAGTTTTTTCTTTCAAGGTTTGGAAAGATTCAATGCATGCATGAAATCATGAAATGAAGGAATGTTTCAGTCTGGGACTTCTCTTACTCACGGGGCGGCCTCATGCAGTTGACACAGAAGCACACGCTTTAAAACTCAAACGTTTGCAAAGTTGGCAAAGTGCACAGATTTGGAGCAGCTGTAGGCATGGCCGTCAGCACCACGGGCAGAACTGCATCGAAGGGTGTGTATCTGGGTGCTTCGGGGAAATGCTCACACACAGCGCATAGAAGGACGCGCTCGGATTTGGAGAGCAGTGGCAATGGTCATTGACAAGGTAACGACACTGGTGGGTTTACACAAGAAACAATGAGAGAGAGAGAGAGAGCAGCATGACAGCCATCAACAGTTCCACCAGCATAAGCCTACTGACACCCCCACTAGCCAGTAAAGGCACTGACATTCCTCCAAATCTATCACACCCATGTTATGTGTTGCGGCGGGTGTTGGCATGCCACTCCAGAACTCCTACTGGCCTCGTGAGTGCAGACCAGTGATACTGGTGCAACCTTTTGGTGATAGACTGGATATGCCCCCCCCTTTCCATCCACGGTGACTTTTTGGTTCATGTAGCATTAACCGACCTGTAAATCAAACTTACGATATTCATGGCATGGCTTGTAAAGTCATGACAGCATCAGTGCTTCATTTGTGGGGGTGCTTGCCAGGGCTCAGACCGAGTACTTATTTTTTTGCCCCAGCACTTTGTTTGAGACTCACTTTAATTACGAAGTGGTGATAGTCAGTGCATCCATCAACCACGATGAGCAGGTGCGAGCCGCAGTGTAACCCCAAATATGTCGACACTGTGGGGAGCAGCTATGGGTGGTGGCAGCAGTGGTGCCCACCCGCAATGTCCCAGGAGTGCTAGAAAATATTTGGGCCCTGGCACTGATTTTATTTACAAATTTAACACTGGGCAGCGTCATCAGTGCCATTGTTCTGAACCTCTAAATGGAGGCCTATGTTGAAACTTCTGCACGCTCTCACACCGAATCCCCTCAACTTTCCTTCTCATGATGTCAAGTTTGAGGCACACAGAAAAGCTGCATAAGGTGTGTGATGCTGCGTGCTCGTATATAGGACCATTCTACACTGAGGGCCTAATGTTAGATGATAAAGCACAGCATGCAGTCGGTTCAGGGTTGGCACAATAGAACAGGCACGGGCCATATGCACTTAACACAATCTGGTGTCGAATGGTTGCAATTGTTAAAGTCCTCTTCTGAACTTGATCGCAACATGTATGGTTCGCCATGACGGTAAGTCGCTGGCCTGCATTAAAATCAGGTTATTACCATGTGATTAAGGCAATGATTTTCAAATGGCTCTTTTGCTCTTAAATTGATGAAAGGCTGATGTTCTGCCATGTTGAGTATCTTGTATGACGTTCTGGGCATCGTGTGACCCTCCTAATGTTTTGGTCTATGCTGGCCATAGCTCCTCATCATTGGTCATGCTGACAGTGGTTGACGGGCCCTGCAGGCCAAAAAAACACCTTGAGAGCTACAGGTTGCCTACCCCTGCTTGGGAGAAAAAACACAATCATGGCTTCAAGAGAACATGGCAGTGAAAGGATTAATTACACTGGGACCTTCCACAGACCCTGCTCAGTAAGCTGAACTAGCAACCTGGCCAGATGCCGTCAGGTTCCCCGGCCCTTCTCCGGCATGATAGCCCGAGGATCAGAGGAAGGAGGGCGCATCTATCAGGTGGCTGGTAAGTGGAGCTGTGCATTCTCTCTGGGCCCGAAGAAGGGGCCATGCGCTCTATCCTCGAACACTCATCTGTGGCCCTGTGCTGTGGCTATGTGGGACCTGCAGTTTCACCGTGCTTTAGTGCCTAGTGCCCAGACATCGGTGCATCCTTGCCTCATTCAAAAACAGGAGATGTTTTCATACTATGCCTTACTCTTAAGCACCTGGCTGCCCACCTAAGCACCCCGATGCAGCCCACTGTTTACTCCTGAGCCCACAGCTGCGTTCACCCTTGTTTCACTAATGATTTACAGGTTAGACGAGGTTTTAAGTATGTGCGCCCAGCCAGGCCTGCTTTACTCATGGGAATCATGGCATGCCTCATTGTTTTCACTTTTACCCCCAGCTGTGCTTGCTACTGCTCCAGCTATTGCCCTTGCCTCAAAGCCCAGAGTTTCAGCAACCACCTTTGCCCAACTGCTTTGTGCTTTAGCACTGAGTTGCGACTTGATGGTTTACCCTTCAGGGCCCAGATCTAGCTCTCTATTTAAATCTCTAGCCCCCAGCGCTATGATTCAGACGTCCAGACCCCTAGTGCTCGTCCCACCCCCCCATGCCATAGATCCTGGGCATCTTCTCAGCTTTCAGTAATTTAGCTACCATGGGTATTCAGGCCTGGCATGATCCGCTCTGCCTCTGGGTGTTTCCTGTGTGGACGCTCGTGCCTTACATGGGTTAGTTGGGCACCTCTGCAAACCTCTTTGAGCTCATCCCACAGAACATGCCCCTTCCTGGGGAGGCTTCCTGCAACAAACAAACTGTTTTCATAATCTTTGGAACCATGAAGACATTTGGCAAATGAAGACATATGGAGAGAGCGCACAATATTCAGAATGTCTCGCCTTTTACACATGAAGTCAACATGCTGCAATGGTGCTGTCCTGCATGGATCAGTGGGACTGCTGGGTCAAGTAAGCAAGACCACGTGTTATAAACAGGATGTAACATGTCTGAACGTGTACAAGAACCCAGGCATTGGCACCACAGGCCCTTCATAGAGTTGGTCCACATTTGGCTTAGTGGAGTGGTCTTTACAGTAAATATACATTGAAGGATTAAGATGACCCTTTGTCTGCCAATATAGAAATGCAGATAAACCTTCGGAAAGAAAGTAACATATACATACATCAAAAGTCCATCTCATGATTCTGGAATATGAATTTGAAGGAGCGACAATGGCAATGTCGATCCCGTGTCATTGAACATCATGCAGCAGTTACGGGTTACCTTTCATCACAGGGTGGCAGGGTTCTGTAAAGAGGTCTGGTGGTGAGAATGGTTGGCTAGGCTTGGCTTCTGAAGAAATGCCACATAGTGTGCCACAGTGTGTTCTCCATCCCCACAAAATTAAACATACACGAAAATAGACAACATAGCAAGCAATTCCAGTGTTTAGGGGATGCTCTGGAGAAAGGGTGATGCAGCGGGAGACACAATGACACAGGGGCACGGCAGCTTTGGAGGCGGTGGCGTGCGAGTTCAGTGTCACAGACAGGCAGCCATCTTCAGCAGAAGTAACAGTGACACCACCAGTCCAACATGGGATCACGAGCGGGGATCCCAAAAGGACCCGAAACATAAAAATGGACATAAAACAGTTACGACAGAAGCTGCCAGCTATGCCCCAGTGTTCGCCATGGCCGGAGGCTGCTGTCGAGTCTCTATTCATCTCGAGTTGGGCGCCGTATGTGCGGTGCTTTTGGACATGCATGTACTGTGCTGTAGGCTTGAGCGCACACCTCGCTCCTAGAACTGCACATGCCGCCACCATTACACATACCACTCCTTTTTGGAAATGAAGGAGCCATCCTTTTGGGACACCATGCTGTCCACCATGTCCAGCTGCTCAGGTTCATACTGGAAGTCCAGTGTCCGCTCGTCACTGTACTCCTGGGTGTCGCCCTCATCCATGGTCAGGTAGGGCCGCCTGGACTCATCCACATACTTGGGCCCCGGCTTGCGCCCCTCTTCCTCTTCTTCTTCGTAGCTGGAGGTCAACTGGCCAAGCTTCTTCTCATCATCTGAGTCCTCGGGGTACTGCAGGCTCTGGGACACGGGTGGGTGCTGGGGGACACCGGCTTTGCTGTAGCCATTACCATAGATGTGTTTTTTGGTGCTGTAGTCTCCCTTGAAGGTGTGATGCCGGTGCCTCAGCACCACAAAGAGGACAATGGCCACCACCAGCACCAGCACGACTCCGCCCACAACGCCCCCAATTATGGCCATGGGAATGGCTGGCACCGTAGTCCTGTCCTGCTGTCCTGTAGGAGTCGGGATGAAGGGGAATTCTGGGTAGGAAAAGACAGATGGAAGGGGGACACAGGTCAGTCCTGAGCTACGTTCTGTACCACGTGATTAATCAATCTTTTTTTTAATCACATTAATAATTGTTACGGGAAAATGAGGAATAGGAAAAAGGAAGGGAAAAGCAAGGAAGGGACGAAGCATGCATCTGCCACCCACTGCGTCCTCAGTCCCACTAGTACGTGTCCAAATATTTGACAATTATGGAAGGAAAAGGAGCATTTTATTTAGCATGCAGCGCAGTGACAAATCAGCAAGTTACTTGTCCACCCAACAACCAGACGTAGGACCCTTCCTCAGACCGCACTGAAATGTCAAGAAACTCACCCGAGAGGCGAGCAGAGGACAAGACCGGCAAGCACAGAGCAGGCATGAAACTGACATGTACTTCACAGACCGTTACATGATTCAACATCAGACAACATGCAACTACACACAAAACAGCGACCCACACATTATTGTTAGGGAAGCAGACACATACAGCTGCGACCAACAGATGCATTTTCACGATCACCTCGGTGAGGCTGGCTAAAAGGCGTTTTTGGGACATTTGCTTTGTGAGAAATAATATTGTGCATAAAGCAATGGAATTGCATTCTGCCCTCAGCGTGAAGTGGGCGAAGGATTCGTGGATTGTACGATTAGAGGTTGTGGTGCGGTCAGTGGGTACAGGTTGATTGGAATGTTTCAGTGGGGAGAAAGTACAGACAGCAGGTCTCTGCATCAATGCTCTATAACATTGCAAAGCTTATAGTACTGGAGAGCATGGCTGACTCGCAGATTTGGTATCATGTTGTTTCCACCAAGTAAATTACTTAAAGTAATTTTCTTCGTGGTAATTAGTTTGAATTACGTAAAATTAATTATATGTAGTTGTGGGTTAAGGGATAAAAGAGGGGTGGGGTGGATTTGGGGTAGGGCTGGTAGCGAAGGGAAGGAGGGGCAGGAGGGAAGACCCAATAAAAGAAATAAAAAAGCTAACAAAAAAATCGAAGTACTTACCACGAAGTAAATTACCACAAAGTATTTTGTTTTCGTTGAATGAACATGGCACCTGTGGATTTATGATCTGGCGACCCTTAAAAGAAATTTTGGCTGCTCAGTGGATATAGCTTGTTGTATAATGTATAATGGTAGTGACGAGTGTGGCCTGATCAGTGGATCACCCCGGCAGTAGTGGAGACCGTGAGCGAGTTAGTGGATTTCTGCTCCAAGGGCATTCATCAGACATTGATATTTTATTTGTATCGCGCTCATACACAAGTGTTTCAGAGCGCGACGAGGCAAGGGAGGGAAACAAGGGAGAACAAAAACAACGTTCTTACTAGGCCCAGTGACATTGAGAACGCGCAAGTGCAGGGGAGAGGGAAGTGGGGAAAGTGCAGGGGGGAGGGGATGAAAGTGGAAAGTGCTGAGCAAACGAATACAAAACAACAACAGTGGTAGTGTAGCCAGCAAGTGGCAAGTGCTAGGTGCCTGATAAGTGCAGAAAAGGGGGCGGGACTGTAGAGTTGTAGATACAGACCCAAGTGCAAGGGTTGCTAGGAGACAGTTCAGGTGTGTGAGAGGGTGAGCAAGTACCTGGGCCGGAAATCAGAGGGTAACCAGGTGCACAATGCTGAAGCACAACAGATCAGCAGCAGTGGAGAGGATGAGTGAAGGCAGAAGCAAAGAGGAAGGTCTTGAGGTGCTTCCAGAACCAGAGATGGTTCTCCTCAAGTTTCAGAGTGGCAGGGAGGTTGTTCCAGAGGGAGGCCAAGCCGAAGACAGAGATCTACCCCCAGCTGTTCTTTGAGAAACGACTGACCCTGAGGCAGTTGGAGGTGGACGACTGAAGAGCTTGAGAGGGAAGGTATTTACGGAGGAAGAGTTGAAGGTATTTTGGACTCAGGCCCTCAAAAGCCTTATGGACAATGCAAAGGGTCTTGAATTTAATCCTTGCAGCCACTGGGAGCCAATGAAGAGATTTCAGGGCTGGAGAGATACAATCCCAGGGCTTGAGGCCAAGAACAAGTCTCACAGTCCTGTTCTGGATAAGTTGCAAAGGGCAGAGAGTAGAAGCAGGTATGATATGATATTGCATTTATAACGTGCCTATACACAAGTGTTTCAAGGCGCAGGATTAGGTTGATTAAGAAAGAGACTGTTGCAATAATCCAACCTAGAGAGAACCAGGGCTCGAGAGACAGTGAGCTTCTAGGGGAATGGAGAGTAAAGGCAGAATACCTCTGAGGAGGTGCAGTTGAAAATGTGACTTTTTAGAGACATCAGAGATGTGGGCAGAAAAGGAAAGCATGGAGTCGATGATGACCCTGAGGTTCTTAGCCTCGCAGGTGTGGGTAGGTAGAGGGCCAAGGGAGGCTGGCCAGAGAGGGACAGGAAAGGAGGCTGAAGGTGTGCCAATGAGGCGGATCTCCGTCTTGCTGGCATTCAGGCAGAGATCAATGGTGGCACACCACTCCTGAATAGCAGGCAGGCAATCAGAGATGAGAGAAGGAGAAGAGGTGGCCAAGGGAAGCCTGAAGATGAGTTGGGTGCCATCAGCATAGCACTGAAAATTGGAGCAGAAAACAGCAATGCGATGGACGAGAGTTGCCAGGTATTGGTTGAAAAGCCAGAGTGGAGATTAGGCCCTGGGGAACACTGCAGGTAGAGAGGGAGATGGAGGAAAGGAAGAACCCAAGTTGGACCTGGAAGGGTTCATCAGAGAGGAAAGAAGTCAGCCAGCTGAGAGCCTGATCAGTGATACCCAGGTTGTCTCAGAGACAGGTGAGCAGGATGGTATGGTTGACCGTGTCGAAGGCAGAAGAGAGATCGAGGAGGATGAGGAGAGAGGGGATGTTAGAGTCAAGGTTGGAGAGCAGATCTCCACAGATGATCAGGAGAGCAGTTTCCATGCTTCTGGCAGCTCTAAAGCCAGACTGATGGCAGTGTAGACAACTAATAGAATCAGAGTGAAGGTTAAGCTGTGAAATGGCCAACTTTCCCAGGGGTTTGCCCAGGAAAGGAGTGATGGAGATCGGGCAATAGTTTGCCCGGCAGGAAGGGTGAGCTGTGGGTTTCTTGAGAAGAGGCTGCACAAGAGAGTGCTTCAGAGGGGAGGGGAGGCTCCAGAGGTGTAGGAGAGGTTGCAGAAATTGGCCAGGGCAGGAGAAAGGGTGTCAATGTGGTCCTCGATGGTTTTGGAGGAACAGGGAAGAGCCTGCTTTGACAAGACTTTCATAGATCAGACTTTTCTAGAGACCTCATCAGGGGAAAAAAAGAGGAAAGGATGAGAAAGTGGCTGGTGGGTGGATGCAGGAGGGCCAGAGTTCACAGTAGGAGAAGGGAAAAGAGGGAGATAGGACAAGAGCATGGCCAGGATGTCCTGGGTTTTTCAGATGAAGTGAGAGGCAATGGTCATGCAAAGGGCCTGGGAGGTGACCGGAGAGGTAGAGACTGCAGCAGGGTTGGCTAGCTCCTTGCAGATTTTGAAGAGTTTGGCCGAGTTATTAGATGCCGCAGAGACACAGGCTTGGATGTGGGCTCTCTTCTTAGTATGGACAGAGAGTCGGTATTGCCTTTGGAGCAGGTGGCAGGCCAGTTTGTCAGAGGATGAACAAGAAGCCCTCCATTTACTCTCAGCCTCCCTGCACTTAAGTTTAAGGGTATCTAGGTCAGAGTCGTACCAAGAATTGCACTTGGATTTGGGCTTCAAATGGATCCTCATGACAAAGGCAAGCGCATCAAGAGTATCGGAGATAGAAGAGTAGAGCATGGAAAGGGCTGTGTCAGGATGTGAGTCAGCCAGAGGCGGAGGGGGGGAGAGAAGGTGGCAGCAGAAACCTCAACTGACACACGCTTCATGGGCCGGATGTCCGAGAAGGTAGGTGGATGTGTTGGGGTTGACTGGGCATGGAGGTAGAGAGGGAGATAGGAGAGGATGGAGTGATCACTCCAGGAGAGAGGAGTGGTCACAAGGGTGGAGAGTGGGAGGTCATAGAGGAGATCAGAACATCAAGCATGTTCCCTGCAGAGTGAGTCGGGCTAGAGGGGAGGGGAGAATAGGAAGAGAGAGGTAATCGCAGAGGTCACGTTAGAGTATAGAGAAGGAACAGGGAGAGTCTAGATGGATACTGATTACCAAGAAGGAGGCGTTGAGTGGTTAAGGCCAGGCCGGAGGAGGAGAGGTCTGCCCACTCAGAGAGAAATGAGGTGATCTGACCGGGAGGCTAATAGATAGTAGCCATGGTAAGAGAATGGCCAGGAGAGAGAGAGAAAGCCTGAAGACAAGGCATTCAAAAGAGGAGTATGTCTGTGTGGGAATGATAGAGGCAGGAATCCACTCAGGGAAGATAAGGGCTACACCCCCATCACAGCGGGTGGATTTGGGTGCGCAGACGATCTTGTAACCATCAGGGAGGAGAGTCTCAAAGCTTGTGACTGAGTTGGCCGTGAACCATGTCTCGGTGAGACTGAGGACATTGAGGTCAAGTTCTTCCAGGAGGTGGCAGATGTCAGAGGAGTGTTTGACAGCAGAGCGAGAGTTGAGAGTGGCAAGATGAATAAGGCTGCCAGCTTTGAAAGCCTTCTGGGAAGGGCTACAAATCAGAGGTATGCCCTGCGGAGTTGAAGAAGTAGCCAGAAGGTGGCAGAAGAGAGGGCAAGGTAGCCAAGGGGCGGAGGGGGGGGGGCAGAGGGAACAGCAATAGATGAAATCAGAGAGTTCTGTCAGGTCAGTGGATTCACCGTCAGTGGATAATAGGAGTGAAAAGTGCGGCCTGGTCAGTGGATTCCTGCACCAGTGTATTAGTGGACACCCTGAACAAGTTAGTGGATTTCTGCTCCAGCTGGGCTCATCATCGGAGGTTGTCAGACAGTGGCTTGCAGGAGCAGAGGTTTGCAGTGGGCAGCTTGTCTCTGCTCCATCTGATTGTATCAATGGAATATTTGGTCAGGTTCATTGGTCCCTGGTCCCTGCCCCAGCCATATCAGTGGATTCATCCATCAGTGGATTACTGGCACGTGCTTTTAGAGAAGATCGATGTTTCACCAGCCCAAGGGATGCATGGCCCAGGTGAGTTATAGAAGGAACGTTTTTTGGATCCAAGGATCTCTGCTCCAGGAGTGGTGGGTGGGTGCATTTCTGCCTGTTCTGGCGGGTGGGGAGGTGGGGGGATAGTGGAGGCATCTGACCCATGTAATGTCAGACACGATGCCAGTGTGGTGTGTATGGGATATTTTGAGCTGTAGACCTGGTGGCATTCCCAGCTGTCTAGATATATACTGCACTTTGAGACGGGCAGTGTTTCACCAGTGTGGTGCACATCTGCCCATCATGCAGTAGAGCGTGTGTTGTGATCATGGCTGGATGGCGTGAAATAACCCGAGGAAGGGTGTGCAGGCCGAGCATACACACACTTGATCCTGTCTCAATAAAAACAAGATGACTAAATAAAATATATATTAAGAAGTTAGTCAATCTTCTCCCCAGACCCCCAGAAGAGATAAGAGGCAGTAAGGGAGTCGGGGGCGGGCGGGCTGGGGGAGAGCGAACTGTTTCAACGCAAAACAAGACACCCATGGAAACAACTTGAAATGCATCGTCGTACTCATGCAGGGCAAGCCAAGGAACAGTCCAACGAGTGACTGTAAAAGCTAATGGGCCACCTTGCTCCTTTCTCTAGCTAGTCCAAACCATGCCTGCCGTCTCCCAGAAGGGCTCACATTCCGTGAATATGCCGGACTGGCACCACTTTGGCATCACATGCAGTGTCTGCGCCCCCTGCACTTTGCATCGGTGTGCAATCACTCTACCTACAAGCCTCTCCCTTCCTGTAAAATTCGCAGCTCATCTGAACTGTCAACACATCGCCCACACACTCCGTGACTTGCAGCCGAACACCTGCCATACAGTGCCCAACCCATACAATCCCTTGACTTTGACCCTGCATTGCCTTCTCACATTTTCTGTAACTCTATAAACCTCACAACGTAATCCCCCACCCCCTCCACTCGTAACTCCCTTTCCACTTTCACATGCGTAACTACCTCCAGCGCTGCAGTCCACCACACCAGCCACTATTCTCTTCTCAGGCCCTTCATGGCTCCAATGCTGCCACCAACACCACTCTCTTCCTACCATAGCTTGTGTCAGCTTTACCAGACCCACATCCTACTCTGCTAACCACACAGCACTCCCCTCCACACCGCCATTCCATCCTTACCCGTCAAAGCCCTGCACCAGTGCCACAATCCCCACCTTTCGTCATGCAGTGCTCTTGCTCCGCCCTACACCATTCCCATCATGCACCAGCAATGCCCCTCCTCCAATGAACACCACCCATGTCCTGCACGGTGGTAGAAATGTACCAGAAAATGTAGTGGAACTTTGGCCCCGGCCGTGGATAGAGTACATAGGAAAGGAGGAAAGTACAACACATTTTGCGGATGTATACAAATTGATCTAATTACAATTGATCGCGAGTGAACTGCTTGCGGGAGAATTGATCGATTTTAGAAGTTCAATTAGAAAATGTTTGCGGGGGAGACCCCACGCAACACCCAACACAATCCCCTTATATTATTTATTATCAAAAACCAACGCCATACATATATACAAGAATTAAAATAATATAAAGTTCAGTTGTGCAGGAGATCAATTACGACCACTATAATTAGGTCAATTAGGACAAAAGGTCGATTTGAAAAGGTCAGTTTGGGTAATTCCATTTTTCAAGGGTTGCAGTCATGCTGGTTCCCAGTCAATTGAGTTGAAACAGATTTCAGTTGAGCTGTAACAGCCATCAGGCAGTAAAGTGGGGAATTGTGCTTTAACTTCAGAAAGAAGAGTTCTGGAAAGGTGGAAATGGTTGCAAAAAGTAGTGGAACTATTAACAGTAAAAAATAAAAGTGGTGGAACGCCGCTCCCGACCATTCCCACTCACTGATCCTGCTATCCCTCTCCCGGCATTACCAACCGTGCTCCACTAGGCCACACTTCGCCAACCACGGTTTTAACCTCTGCTCCACCCTTGCCCTTCTGGCACTATAGCTGGCACTCTCCCCTGATTTCCACCGGCACACATGCACCTCAGCGTGATCCAGAAAAGCACACTACCCCACACATCCCTACAGGGAGGGCTGGGTCCTGCTGGTTCCTGGAAGCAGTTCTCCTGCTGGCATGAACCGATCAGTTGTGCTTATTCTCAGTATCTTGTAGCCAAGCGATCAGCCTTTATAATGGCACGCCTACAGCATTAGAGTGCTTATAATTCATGTTTCTGTGATTGCCGCCTTACCGGCAAGAAAGGTGAGACACCATATAAGTTGAGCGGGTGGGGGATAGGACTGATGCAACAGATGCTCACAGGCAACCCCCCCCCCCCCACCTTCCTCAATTGGAATCAGACCCAAACCAGCATCCCCTTATCAAACGCCTGCACCAATTAGCTACTTGCTGTCACTCCATCTGCCAGAGACTGCCAGGCGGAGGAAGCTGGGGCGATGACAGGCCTCCAGGGCCCCAGGCTGGGTGACAAGGTGTCAAGCCACACGTTCCTCTCAAGTTTCACCTCTGCTGAAGGCACCTGCAGTCCTTTGGAGCAGATGCCAAGAGATGGAAGTCAGTGCTTGTGGAGGTGGGAGAAGGCTGAGCTGCCCCCTGTGGACGCAGCTTGGAGAGTTTACAGCCAGGATACAGGAAGAGCGGCGTCCCAGGCTTCCAAAGCATGGCCCCTTTTCTCCTTTGAGGTCAGGGACAGTGCAGGTGTGTATGCCACCACTGCTGACGTGCCCCATTGATACCACCTGGTGAACAGGGTGAAATGTGATGCTTCTTTGGGCGAATGGGGCCCTCTTTTTCCCAGCTGCTGGGGTGCCCTACGCAGTTGCCTAGAATTGCCTTATTATAGCACTAGCCCTGTATCGGGCAGGAATCGATCACGGCTGACCGAATCGGGGACAGTCTAACAAACCCTCTTCAGTGACCTAAACACCACAGATGGATATGTATGGGCCTCATGCATCCCAGGGAGACCCTGTACTCTTCTTGAGTTTCCAGTACCCATTTTACAGACCTCTGCCGAAGCCTTAGGCCCATCTGACTGGCCCATTTTCTGTCAGGTTCATTGATTTAACCAGACACTTGCAGACTGCTGAGAAAACATGGAATTGGCTGTACTTATTGGGTAGGTGCCACCTAGAAACAACCATTGCCAACAGTTTGGGATTTTGTGTAGGCATGGGAAAGACACTTGCCACGCACAGCCGTAGTGGTATTAACTAACCACTGTTGGTAGCAGGTGCAAAATGGTGCGAGCACCTGGGCACCTAATAACAGTGCTTAGAAAAAGATTAACACTTATGCACATGCCAAAAATGTTAGGTTTGACAATGTTTTTTTTTTTAAAAACAGGACTTCAGTGGTTTTGCCAATGCTTGTTTTTAACAGGATGTCAGTGAAGGACTTGCAGATTGCTTATAAATTGAGTGGCTCAAGGCAACGCTGGTAAGACATTTTTATTACACCAGTAACTCCAATTAAGTCATTGGGCCTCATTACAAGCATGGCAATAGCTGTGCCTGTATGGCAGGCACGGCTACCGGCATGCTCGCATCTGGCACCGCCTCCCGCGACTGGGCAATAACCGGCCCATTACGAGATGAGTGTGCAGGTAATTGCCCATTCGCGGGAGGCAGTAATGCCGGGGTCCTGATCCCCATTCTGCCCGATCGGGCAAAATGGGGGTGAGGAGCATGGATGCACCGGCTCCATTAATAACGGTGCCGGCGACATTAAAAGTTCTGTTCGCGAGTGCCACACAGCCTGCCAGGTAGGACCTGGCGGGCTGTCAGGAACCCGCGAGCAGAACTCGTAATGCGGCGGCCCCGTATGAATGGTGCCGGTGTCTTACCTGCGCCGTTCATACCGCGGTCACCAGCCTCATAATGAGGCCCATTAACTCTCAGAAGACTGCTTTGAACATACACTGGCAGGCACTTTGAATGGAAAGCCTGATGGTAAGGCTTGATTATAGCAAGCTCAGAGGAGGTGTTTTGGGAGGGCAAAGGCAGGAATGGGTGGGACTGTCCATATGGATTATCATGGCCAGGGGCAGGCAATGGGTGGGCACATAATCAAAAACCCCTACAGACTATGTGTCCCTCCTCATATGTCACTCCTCCCCATCTGTACTCCAATGCAATAGTTGCAGTAATGTCCTGGGTCATTACTGGCCAACACAATGCCTATGTATGTGGTTGGACCTGCACAGGAAATAGTAGGAGGAAGGGTGTGGGGGTCGAGCGCAGGTTGAGAATTTGCAGTCTCTTCCACGCAGAGGGTACAGTAGAAACAATTTACCATTTGTTGATGGAATGCCTGATCCCATCACCTCGGCGGGAATTTTATTTTAACCATCCGGTTAAAGACTGTAGTCTGCCGGTCTTGTGTCTAATTTGGGAATATATTTTTATTGACAAACCGAATGGGTGGAGATTGGCAGAATTGAGCTTCTTAAAATAAATAATGTTTCCCTCCCCCCGATCAGCCAAAGGTGTAAGAAGGGCCAAATGTATAGGGACCCTGGGAACATGTGATATCTGTAGCCAGCACGTTAGTTATATTGCTTTTTTTTTACATAAGCCAAATTCAGGATTTAGTGATGGTGAATGGACATTTATGTATTAATTGTTCTTAAAAAGGAATGTTCATAGGGACCCTCGGTAAACCTTGATTATACAGCAATCTCGATAGCTACATTGCCTTTTTACAGAAGCGTTTTAGGACTTTGTGACGAGGAACTGACTTTAATTAATTGTTCTTATTATGTATGTTTTAGGAATCTTAATCGATGAAGGGATGTAGATGTTGTGGGAAGGATGGAGTGATATTTTTTATCATGAATTGTTTTTCTATATTTTTTCTCTTTTTTTACCTATTTCTTTTGCTTTTAATGAATTGTGATGAATGCTGTTTTGAGAGAAAAGTTCCTTGTGAACTAATACACTCAATACATTTTAAAACATTAAATAATAGTTGCAATACTGCTGGCTTAAGGTGTCGAAAGCAACACCTAATAGCCGAAACTAAAAGGAGGTTTCCACCTACTTCCCGAAAAAATCCGGGCAACTACTTCCTTAAACCGAATATTGTATTTCTGACAAGGGAAACAGAAAGAACATAAAGAGATGGGTGGTAGAGGTAGGTATAGAGTGAGAAGAGAGGGAGGTGGAAACATATGGGGTGTACATGAAAAGCTCCCTCGAAAACGGGCAGTAAGAGGGGTAATCTGGCCAAAAAAGGGGGCACTAAGATGTCCACCAATAGATATGGAAATACACAGATCAAATGAGGGTAGGCAGGGTAAAAGTTATGCAAAACTACCCATGAAGACACAGTTACAGGTGCGTGCTTAGTTTTGATAAACTGATGACGTGCGTCACGTGGTGTTTGCTCAGGGCTCTGTACAGCGGGGTCAACAGTATTCCGCCATTGCACTCAGGTTGTAGTTTTCTTTAATCTAAGATTGAATTCACAATTTAAAAATGGCGGCTTTGAAATTGCACCCACTCTCGAAATTGCAGCATACTTGGACAGAGGAGAGGTAAGTGACTATTGGGATGGCAACGTCCATTTTGAAGTGTGAGTTTTAACATTCAGAAGGAATGCGATTTTTTCTTTGTTTCTCCATCCCCAGGTAAAAGTGTTTATTGCAGCCTGGGGGAAAGCCGCCCTGTAGTAAAAAGGCACATGAAATAGATCAATGCCGTGATCGGCTAATATGGAACTTCACAACATGCACCAATAAGGTGGCCCCATTTCGCCATCAATGACTACATTTACAATTTTTAGAGAAATTCCTTCTATGTGAAGCAGAAAAGGAAGAGAAGCTGCTGTCCAATGTGGATCTATGTGATTATTCGACCGCAGCCCTCCCCCATATTATTATTATATTCTATACCCCCCCACATATACATGTGGTGTAAGGGGGGGGGTAAAAACAAAAAGTCGGCATTTTCGGCCCTCGCAATTGTCAGGGCGACATTTTGGTATGCTTCCGTCCAATGTCACACAGAAGATTAGCAACCAGGAGCAGGCCAGAGCAAAACCAGTGGCATCTTGTCCTGTTACTTATATGATGACATCCTCTGGGCCCTCAAGAGCTACAATTCCTTGACAGATAAGAAGGATCAGTAGAGGCCCCCTACCTACACTACTGGGGAGTACGATAGAGGAGTGCCTTAATGATGGAACGATATTCACAGGCGCTATTGTCTGCAGGGATGGGTGGAGACGAACGTTGGTGCAACCCTGCAGATACTAGCAGTGTTGCGGCATGGGGACTCTACACAAACAGAAAACCTGAAGAGAAAGCACGCGTGCAGCCAGCATCGGAAAAGACATGGGGTCGAATCCACTGAAAGAACATCCCTGGTGATGTCATCACGTGCCCCTGTTTAGTGCAGTCTCAGACACAATCAACTGCTTCAGTGTAAGATCAACTGTGTGATGAGTAAGAGGGTCACTACTGACGACTTGGGAGACCTGAAGTGAGCAAACTCCACACTTGGGAGACCGGAAGTGAGCAAACTCCACACCGAGAGATTCAACTGCACTCAACCACTAGAGAGAGCCCCCATTTAGCAAAGTCGGGATCAAGAAATGTGATCATGGTCCAGCAGTCAGACCTGAGTTGGAATCCGTGAAACTATCCAATGAGAGAAGGCGGCCTGCCTCTTTCCAGATGCAGTCCTGGGTTGTGGATCCTGTCTGCATGGGTACCCTGTACCCGGAACAAGATATTTCTTTGTCAGATCTTTTTCAGATGACTAAAGATAACAGTCTTGAATGGTCTGACCTCACCCTTGAGGCCAATTTGGCACCCTGAACGTCCCTCGTGCAACCTTTAGACCCTTCTTCTGCACCACACATTCCCATGAACCTCACTTCTCTATTTTCACCCGGAAATTCCAGTTTGAGCTTAGTTGTGTACATCCTTTTCCCCCCAAATTCTGCTGTTTGCACTGGATGCTCATCGTGTAGTAACTTGTACTGCAATCCTACTTTCTGTTTTCTGCACACAGCTGGAATCTTTAGTGGAGTTAATTCTCAAACTCAGCCTGTGCTACCTGAAGTGAGATGGTGAACTTCATGGAGGCTTTTGACTTGACTCAGGTCAGAAGTCCATGGAGGACGGTTTGGTGGGTTCCACGATAACGTGCTGATTTCTTCTAACTGTTCTGACTCATTATTGCTGTCAGTACTGCACCTTGTGAGTGATGATACAGCTGGACACCTTCCTTGTCAGTGCGCTCAGATGCTGACTATACCCCAGACACCTTCGAAGTGCCTGCTGAAAGTTAACCGCCCCCATAGTACAGATCCCCAATAATGCCTGCACGCCAACTGCACTGCAGTGCATGCTGCAATAGAAGAATGCTCCATCAGACACCCCTGGCACTGCCAGTACCACAAGCTTCTCCAGAGTCATGTTATGTTATGTTACGGGATTCATTGTATGAACTGCTGCCATTAGCATGGTGTTAGAACACCTCCCACTCGGGAGCCATGATCCTGAGAGCAGGTCAATCTTCTTCACAGTCACTATAGCTGAACACAAACCTCTCAAGAGGACCCCACTTCTCTTCTGTATTCCAAGCTGCGGTTCAACACCTCCCTGGCAGACGGCACCGACATTGCCCACATATCAAACACCAGCATGCTTTGACAAACACAATTCGCTGATAGAATTTGGTTATCCAATCGGATGAAGTACACAACCTCAGTTTTTTGTTCAAGCACAAGGATTCCAATATTCCTTTCTGTGATAAGTTATGGCAACTACACAAAATGGCCGGCAGATAGACTAATGAGTTGCTGACTTTGCACCCAGGATGCCTGGGTGCTAGCTACCAGTGTGAGCCATTTCAATTCTGCCATGCTGTCAGGATAATTGGGTGACACTTATAATGTTCATACATTTCCAAATTATTAATTTCTTTTGCAATTACACTACTTGCTAAATTGTCAAATACAAAAAAAAAAATCTGCAAAACTAGTTTTCCTGATTAATTTTCATTCGTTTTTTGAAAAAAGTGTTCAACAAAAAACTAATTTGGAGGATTTTTTAACAGCAAAACAAGGGGGACATTCGAGTAAAGATAATGGACCTGATCCACAGAACGTTTTCATACGGCATTGCGCCATTATAAAACACGTCCATGAATCAGGCCCAACGTTTTCAGCAAAGGTTTATCTCCAGGGTTTTTCCACTGGACACTTAAAGGATAATCAACTATGTCATTTTTAGACGATCTACTCGTCTTTTGAACGCTCTTTGATGGAGAAAGAAAAACTACAGAGCGAGATTTGGTGCTGATTTCTAAGAAAACTAAGTGGAAGCCAAGCTCTTGCCTATTGTGACAGGAGTAACATCCTGCATCATTATCTCACTAAGTTCCAGAATTGCAAACTGAGCAGGTGCGCAGACATCCTTGTCCCGAAATGCTGTGAAACTTCTGTGAGTACCCCGATGGAGTGATTCATGCCCCAGCCCTTTCATTATCCCATCCAAAGCCTAAGGCTGTTCCAATCAGTGGACATGCTTCAATCTTACAAACATGTGAATGTTATGGTGAGTGCTGAGAAAAATTAAATGAGCTCCAACCCCAATGTGTTTTTTTGTAGATATTAATTCAAACGTAACTTTTATCACAGGGATATGGATCATATATAATGATCTGTTGTCATTCATATTTTCCCAAAATGCACTTTGATGTTAGGCAAAAGAGCTGGGAACCTTCACCTGTGCTATGTGTCCCCATCCACTTTCTGACAGTAATATTTCTAAAGTGTACAATCTGAGTGCCCCATACTGTCTCTCCTGAGATGATAACCCAGTTGCATGCCACAGGTGCAACTGTGCACTTGTTTGACTCCCTAAACAATTACCAAAAGGTAACCGTTAATTTCCCTCAACCTTTTTGTTTTTTCTGAATGGTGTGTTACATCCTGAGAACTCTGTCTCTAACCCTACCCATGCGCCCACGTATGTATATAAGTAGTCTATATTCTGCTAAAGTGCTTTGCTCAATGAGATGTCTCTAGCATTCTTATCAGAACTACAGTATATACTGGGCGTGGCCATCGCAAAAAACATTGTACATTTAAAAAAAATGCCTTCTTACAATGCTACTACGATTAAATTATGTTCTTTTCAATTGCTGCTTGGGAAAATTATGAATTTAGTGAAACTTGCTATGTCAGCTACACAAACAGTAACCATAACAACTGTATTGACAGTGTGTGTTTCTAACGGTACTTGCTACAGCACATGTTGCAAATGTGTGCACTGACTATAAGCCGCATCCATTTGATCAACCTAGAAGAGATAAAAAGCCCCAGCTGGGCTCAGTCCTGTGAGATTGAAGTTGCCTCTGAAGTCCTGCGATGCAAATTGTTAAGGTTTCAAACATATATAACTACATTAAGTAACTGTGCAAGCTGTGTAACTACACTAAACAATATACACACATACGTTTAACGATAACATGCCTCTGCACTGTGCAACTACACATACTATGCTATGTTGCTAACTGTAGACATATTATATAATAGCATTGTTTATTGAAATGATAAGAAAACTACATTATGTACATGTTTGAGCTACGACTGTGCTGAACACTGAACAGCACCATGTGGGCATACAAACTATGCAGCAATATTAAACATGAAACATGAAATTACTATGCAACAATTCTATGGAACTACAAAACAATTTTAATACAACCAATCTGTAAAACTATAATATCACTGTACCAGCGCTAACAATGTAACCATTCAATAACAACATTAAACATGTAAAACAAAATATGTAACTATACTGTCCATTCAATAATATTAGCACAGTCTCGATACAATGAAACGACAGAAGCTATTTAGGTTTGCTAGCAGTGAAAGTATGCTAACAATATTGCCATGATAGTAATGCACCTCTGCTAGCAAAGTAACTCTATTAAACATTCTGCATCTTCCCCCTCCTCCCTCAAGCACTCCCTTGTGCACCTCCTCCTAGAGAAAACCTTCAGCAGACCCCACTTGTCCAGCCAACTACTGCCCCATATCAATCACCCCCTCCCTCGGGAAACTCCTTGAGAAGCTGGGTTTCCCCAGCTTACCCAGCACACTGAACGTGTTGGTTGTCTCCATGACCATGGACTCCTCATATCATCTCTACTCTCTCCCCTTTCACATCCGCTCCCATTAATGGTGGTACCAAATGGGAAGGCATCTTGGCGGTCTTCACATCATCCAGGTGTATCATTAGGGTCTATCACACTGGCACTATCTTGTTTCAGGGCCCTCAACCCAACCTCCTTCTCTTTGACCAGTGCCTGCCATCCCCCATTAACTCCCTTTCCACAACTGCCACTCCCCCTTCTACATTTTCTGCCCCCCATCCGACTGGTGTACCATGCCCCTGTTCCCCTCCTTGAAAAACCTTCAAAGGAAGAGACATCCTCCATCTAGCCACACTTAACGCTCGCTCAGCCATCAAACACTCTGCTGACATCTACCTCCTTCTTGAAGACATTGACCTTGACATCCTCGCTCTTGCGAGATGTGGTTCAATGCCAGCTCAGTCACTGCTTTTGACTCCCTTCTCCCTGATGGCTACAAGATCATCTCCAAGCCTCGCCACAACTGTGCTGGTGGTGGGGTTGCCCTGGTTTTGCCTGGGTGTGTCCCTTCCTCCCTCTTATCCACCCAGCTGTACTCTTCATTTGAGAGCCTGGTTTGCAAGCTGGTCATTTCTCCCTTCTCCTCACTGACCATTGCCATCTACAAACCACCTGGCTCTACCACCTTGTTCCTCTCTGAATGGGCCGATTTCTGCTCCTCTCTCCTCGCAACCACCTCTAAACTCCTTCTCATGGGCGATCTTCACATCCATATGGACTCCTCTATCATGGCATCTACTCTCTTCCGCGATGTTTGCACCTCGCTCTCCCTCTCCATTCTCTCATCTGGCCCAACCCAGTCAGCTGGAAACACTCTCAATGTCCTCATCCACTCTGATCATTCACTCTCATCCCTACTAATCACCCCTCTCTCCTGGTCATACCACTCTCTCCTCTCCTCTCACCTGGGTCCTCTCAGCCCTCAGACTGCCCCTCCTCATGCCCTGCCAACCTCATTCTCAAACATCTGTCTGATGAAACGAGTGTCCGCTGCTGCTTTCGCATCCACCTTCACCCCCCCTGTCTCCCCACTGCAGACTCTACCTCTGACTCTGCTCTCGGCAATCTCCAGCTGGCCATTACTAACAATCTGGACATTCTTGCCCCAGTCATGAGGATCCGCCTGAAACCTAACTTTAAGTGTAACACCTGGAACGACAAGTTCAGAGCTGTGGAACGGAATTGGCAGACCTGTGGCTCACCGTCAGACAAACTGGTCTATTGCCTGCTCCAAACACATTACAGACTTTCCATCCGCGCCAAGAAAAGTGCCCACATCCAGGCCTGCATCTCTAGTGCATCCAATAACATGGCTGAACTCTTTCAAATTTACAGGGAAGTAGCAGACCCTTCCACAGTATCCTCCCCACCCCTCCCTTCCCAATCCCTCTGCAATGATTGGCATCATACTTCACTGCAAAAACCCAGGACATCATGAGCAACCTTCCGTCCCTATCCCCGTCACCCACCCCCTCGCCTCTTATGGCCTCCCTTCCTCCCTCTTCCTTTCTCTCCTCCTTCTCTCCTATCACACCTGATGAGATCACCAGAGTTGTCCACTCAATGAAGGTCTCCTCTAAACAGGTTTCCTCCAGCTCCTCCAGAACCATTAAGGACCACATTGGCTGTCTTACCCCTAAACTTGCTGATCTCTGCAACCATTACTTTGCTTCTTTCCCCTCCTCCCTCAAACACTCAATTGTGCACCCCCTCCTGAAAAAACCTTCAGCAGACCCCACTTGTCCAGCCAGTTACTGCCCCATATCTAACACACCCTTCATTGGGAAACTCCTTGAGAAACTGGTCTTCCCCAAGCTTACCCAGCACACTGAACTTGTTGGTTGCCTCCACGAACATAAATCTGGATTCAGAGCATCCAGAGGCACGGAAACTGCTCTTCTGAACACCGGTACAGAACTGCTTGCATCTGTTGACTCCAACTCTCCAGCTGTTCTCATTCAACTTGATCTCTCCTCTGCATTTGATACAATCAACCACTCCATCCTCATAAAACGGCTCCATGATACCCTGGGTATCTCAGAGCGGGAACTGGACTGGCTGACCTCCCTCAGTGACCGTCTGTCCCAGGATATTCTTGGCTCTTTCTCCTCCCCCACCTTTATCCCAAGGGCTCCAGCCTCTCTCTCAACTTCAACTCCTCTCTTTCCTTCGTCCCTCACATTCAGGCCATTGCCAAGAAGTCCCACTTTCAACTCTACCTCCTGAAAGGAATTCCCTCTTTCCTCACTTTCCCTCAGAATCTCAATGTCTCTAGAGCTCTGGTTCTCTCTAGGCTAGACTACTGCCATAGCATTTTCCTTAATCTACCCTCTTCTTCTCTACGACCCCTACAGCTAATCTAGAATAGGGTCTCAAGGCCAGGGACAACGTCTCTCTAGCCCAAAAACTCTCAACTGGCTCGCGGTTGCTTCAAGGATCAAATTCAAATCCCTCTGCATCATCCATAAGGCTGTCTGGGGCCACGGACCACACTATCTACAACTTGCTCTCACTAAATACTCTCCCTCCAGAACCTTACACTTCTCTGGCACCAACTATCTGGGTGTCAAGCGCTTCGCCAAACAGAGAGCTTGTGTCTGATCTATTTGCTCAGGAGATTCCCTCCTATGGAACAGCCTCCGACTCCCTCTTCATCTTGAGCTGGATCTCCTCAAAATTCCAGAAGCTCCTGAAGACTTTCCTGCTCACCTCTTCCTTCCTCCCTCCTCTGATAATCCTACTGTTGCTGCGATTGGTGACCGGGACTCTTATGTGTCCTTGTCGGCCCTAGCCTAACACCACCCAAAGCATTAAGCCTCCACCCACTTCCAGCACTTACCTTGGCATCATTGACCTATGCCACCGCAGGCCTGCACCTAATAATGGCAGCTGACCACTCCCTAGCACTTCTCCACTTGCCACTTACAGCTGCTCACTCCCTAGCACTTCTCCACTTGCCACTTACAGCTGCTCACTCCCTAGCACTTCACTTGTGGCATATCAAGCCCCCACCCGGCCTCTTCCCTTCTCTTCCCTGTGCACTTGCACGTTCTGAATGCTCACAAAGCCTAGTAGGTGTGCCTCTTTCCTCATTGTTTTAATTTGATTTAATTCCCATGTTCCCATCCTGTTGCCCTATGGGCACTTTGAAACACAATTTACTTGTTGTATAAGCACTTTAGAAATGCCCAATAAAATAAAACTAAAAATAAATGTCATCATGTGGTTCATATAACTATACCAACAGTCTAATAATACTAATAATACTAATTATAAAAGATAATAACGAGTCACCACACTACTAGCCAAACAACTTTACTAGCAATGTAATAATACCAGTTATACTACACATGCTGTTAAAGTTTGCTATCCGTGGAAGTATGCTAACACGATTACTATGCTAACAAAGTGCATCTGCTATTAAAGTACCTTTATTAAATGTTTCATCATGTTATTAATACAACTACACCAATAATCTAATAATGATGTGTCACTATACTATCTATGTATAACCATGGTAATAATGCTACTTTGACTATTGCAACAGTGTAACTCTACCAACATTTGTACATACATGTAACTATACATTGTAATTCCACCAACAATGACACATTATGTTATGTTATTTGTCTTTTGTACTGCACATATCATTAATAAAGTAGTTATAGCCCAAGTATACTATGGAACATTATGGACTATAATTTTGCAAGCTATTTAACTATAAGAAAAAACACAACAAAATGATTGTACTATACCAACTTGTTTAATATGCAACATACCTTTGCATGTTATATGACTATACTAAGAATATATAAACACAACTGTACTAAGCAATGATGTGATTTAACACTAATCTGTGCCTCTAGGCTTTACCTTTAAGGGCTCTCCATGTTATTCCCGGTGTTTGTGCTGCTATTCAGATGCTTGTAAATCTAATAGTAATGTAAAGATACTATGTGACCTTTCTGAATATGTCACTGCAGTAATATTTTCAGTACGCCATAAGCAACTATACGAAGTATACAAATAAAATAGCTATGCAAATATTGTGAGGAACTGTTGTGTGTTGTGCAAATCATGCCAACACAATAATATCACTTTACTATTAAACTATATAAAGATATTATTACAAAAAATGAAAGAATACCTCAAAGTAACACAAACTAACACTATTGGCTGTTTAACAATCACAACTATCATAAACAACTATTACAACTATGTAACTTTAATCAAATTGCAAAATAGTGAGGCAAGAATGTCAAGAAAGTGGACATTTCACTTTGAAAATGTGTGTGGGGACGGGTTACATTGAAGAACACTGGACATGGCCTCTCTTTCGAAGCCTGAAAGGAAAAAGTTTTTAAAAAAAGATCTCCTGGTCTCCAATCCAGACCTGCCCATCACTGAAACCTACATCAATGCTTCTTCCAGGCAGACTGTCACACACATCCTCTTTGTCGCTCCTTCGTCGAACCTATGGACCCCACACGTGGTCACTGTCCTCTCCCCGTTCTCCTCGTACTCATTAATGGTGGTACCAGATGGGAAGTACTCTTGACAGGCTTCTCATCCTCCAGTTGCATCATTAAAGTCTATCAGAATGGCACTGTCAGGGCCCAGGACTCTCAACCCAACCTCCTCCATCTTGATAAATATCTTCAGTCTCTCATCAATGTCCTCCCTTCTCCTGCCACTCTTCCATCTGCCACCCCTCTTGCCCTTTCTCCACTTCCGATGGGTGTACCATATCCCTCTACCTCTCCTTGGAAGACCTTCAAGGGTGGCAACCAGCTTCAATTAGCTACCCTCAACTCTTGCTCTGCTGTTAAACACTCATCTGATATATGTCTCCTTCTTGAAGACTTTGACCGTGATGTTCGCGCGCACATTGAGACATGGTTCACTGCTAGTTCTGCCACTGCTTTTGACAGACTCCTCCCTGGGGGCTACAAAGTTCTCTCTAAGCCCAAGCCTAATTGGTCTGGAGACAGAGTGGCCTTAATCTTCCATGAATGGGTCCTTGCTACTATCATTTCCACTCAGAACTAATCTTCCTTCAAATGCCTCGTCAGCAGGCTTGGTGTCTCTCCTACACTCTCGCTATCTCTCGCCACCATTTAGAGGACCCCTGGTCCAGTCTCCCTCCTCCTCTAGGAGTGGCCTGACCTCATCTCTTCTCTTCTCATCTCCACCTCCACGCGTATCCTCCTCAGAGTCTTCAATATTCACATTGACTCATGATTCGTCCACTCGAATATTCCATAGCCTCTGTCACTTTCTTTCCCTTACCATTCATTCCTCCGGTCCGACACACTCAGCCGGACATACCTTGTATGCTCTAATTTCAGCAGACATCCCCATCTCCAACTCTCTCGCTACACTTCTCTCCTGGTCTGATCATGGTCCCCTGTCCTCTCACCTGGATTGCTAAGGTCCCCTGGCTAAGTTTCTGCCTGCACTGCCAGTCTACTTCTCTGTCAATCGACCAATGAAGCGGGTGTCAGATGCTGCCTTTTCTGCCACTTTCATTCCCCCTCCCACTCCTTTCTCGGACTCCCACACTGACCCTGCACTTGCTAATCTTCACCTCTCTATCACCAACACCCTGGACATTCTTGCCCCTGTCATGAGGATCTGCATGAAGTTTGCCTCCAAGCGCAACACCTGGTATGATTCCGACCGTGCCTCGCTGAAACGCAAGTGCAGAGTTGCTGAGCAGAAGTGGATGGCTTTAGGCACAACCTCTGACAGACGGGGCTGCCGCCTGCTTCAAGCCCAAAAGAAACTCTCAATCCACTCGAAGAAGGGAGCCCACATACAAACCTGCATCTCTGGAGCCACTAACAACACAAGCACACTGTTTAAAATCTACAAGGAACATGCCAATCCTACTGCAGTCTCCACTTCTCCCCTCCCATACCTGACACTCTGTACTTCCCTGGCCTCCCATTTCTTAAAACAAAACTCATCCTGTCCTCACTCTCCTCTGCTACGCTCCCTCCTCCCTCCACAGCTCTCAGGCCTCCCTGGGCCCCCTCTCTCCTTCCCTCCTACTCTCCTCTTTCATAGCACCGGATGAGGTGTCTAGACAAGTCCTCTCTATGAAAGTCTTCTCCAAACAGGTGATCCCCTGCTCTTCCAGAACTAACAAGGACAACTGTGTCTCCCTTGCACCAGCCTTGGCAGATTTCTGTAATCACTCCTTTGCCGCTGTCTCCTTCATGCTACTCCTCAAGCACTCTCTTGTGCATACTCTGCTCAAAAATTCCTCTGCCAACCCCTCCTTCCCGACTAACTATCGCCCTATCTCCATTAACCCCATCCTTGGCAAACTCCTGGAGAAACTGGTCATCTCCCAGCTGTTCCAACACACTGAATCTGTTGGTTGTCTCCATAACCACCAGTTGGCTTTAACGCAGCAAGAGGCATGGAAACTGCTCTCCTGAACACCCATGAAGACTTGCTCTCAAATCTCGATTCTAACATCCGTTATATCCTCCTGGCCCTTTCTTCTGCCTGCGACATGTCGATCTTGCCACCTTACCTAATCGGCACCATTACACTCATGGCATCACGGGCCTAGCACTTGACTGGTTGACCACTTTCCTCTTTGACGGACCTTCCAAGGTTCAATTGGGCCCTTTTCTCCCCCCTATCACACTCTCCACATACAGCATCCATCAACACTCTATCCTCTCGCTGCGGCTCTTCAACATCTACCTAGCCCCTCTGGCCAACCTGATCTCCTCCTTCTCTTCTCACTTCCAGTAGTATGCAGGCGACATGCAACTCTCCTTCAAACTTCCCTCCCCTCCCGCCCCTTCCTTCAGTCTCATCCCTGACTGTTTGACTGCTCTTCAGGTATGGTGTGCTGCCCATGATCTCTTCCTTAAAGCCAGCAAGACTATGATCCTTCTCATTCGGAACCCAGCATCCTTCTTCCCTCCTACCCTCTGGCCGCAACCTCTATGGGTCCCCTCCCTTCACCCTCTTGTGAAACAAAAAACCTTGGTGTCATCTTGACTCCTCTCTCTCCTTCTCTCCCCACATTGCGGACCTTACCAAGAAGGCACACTATCAACTGCACTTCCTCAGAGGCCTGCTCCCTTTCCTCACCTCCTCCCAGAAACTCAATATGTCCCGAGCTCTGGTCCTCTCTAGGCTGAACTACTGCAACATCCACTTCCCCAATCTTCCTTTATCCTCCCTTCACCACCTTCAACTAATCCAGAATAGGGCTGAGAGTCTTACCCTTGTCCTCAAGCCCAGGGGCCGCATCTCTCTAGCCCTAAAATCTCTCCACTGGCTCCTGTTTGCTGCAAGGATCAAGTTCAAGACCCTCTGTGTCATCAACATGGCCTTCTGGGGCCTGGGACCCCGCTACATCCAACTCGCTCTCTCTAAATACCACCGCTCTAGAGCTCTTCCGTCTTCTAGCTCCAACTCTCTGTAGGTCAGCTGTTTCTCCAAGCACAAAGTGGGGTGTAGATCTCTTTCTCCTCCGGAGGAGCTTCACTCTGGAATGGTCTCCCTGCCCCTCTCAGGCTTGAGCTGGATCTCATTAAGTTACAGAAGCTCCTCAACACCCTCCTTCTCTCTTCTTCCTTCCCTCTCCTCCAACACCCCCGTATGCTGCAGTGACTGGCTATTCGGTCCCCTCTGAGTTTTACCGGGCACCAGCCACCCCTCACCCCAGTCCAACCCCACTCCTCACACTTAGCATGTGGACCCTCACCCCGTTCACCCAATGCAATTCCCTGGCACTTACCCTCCTGTCCTCCCAGTATGTCAAGTGACAGCTATAAAGGTGGAAGTGGCTGCACCCCATGCACCTTAGCACTTTGCATTTTGGACAGACCTGCACCCCTCTCTCTCTTGCACTTCTTGATACTGCACCTGCATGATCCGAATGTCACAAGGCCTAGTAGGACCGTTATTGTTATCTTTCACCCTTACAAATATCCAATAAATACCTAAATAAATAAATACATAAATACATAAATAAATAAATAAAATGCATATTTTCCGGCAATGACAAAAGAGAGTTAGTTAGCCTTTCCTTAACCTTCCTAAAGGAAATGTTGACACCCCACCTCTTCAATGTCACCACCACAGACTGTGGTGAAACATTCTGCACTAACCCCCATGGCTTGCTCTGCATAACGGTGGTGGTGGGTTGTGTACACTACAGAACTTGGTCTCATATCTGACAATCTATCCCTGGAACTGATGCATTCAGTTCCTTTCGTGTAACTCGTTGCCTCTTCCTCCCTCTGTTCTTTCCTGCCTCTCCTTCTACCTGGCTCTGCCTCGGCTTGTTCCGAGTGTACGCACCACCCCTGTTAACATTCCACTGCTCCTCTCTGAGTCTCCGCTTTTCATCAGGAAGAGACAGCTCTCCAGCCTCCACCCCTCCCCCTTCCAACCCTCGAGCCATGCGAACATGAGCCCTGGCCAAGCCTGTCTCCGCTTTCCTTGGGCCATGTACACAATGGGCCTTGTGTTAGGCAAGTGCGGGCTGGTGGCTGCATCCTGTGCGGTGTGTATGTGTGTCATGCACCGGGAGTGCGTTGAATCCGGTGCCTCACCTCTTAACCTGCACATTCCATGTGCCCCCAGCCACGCTTCTGCGCCACACCAGGGCAAGTGGAGACAATAGACTTAGGTGTTCCCTTACAAGCCCTCCTCTCATCTGTGTGGAACCTGAAACGCCCGTATGCTTCTCAGGCTGCCACAGAGCGTGGCACCCTTCGGCCATGACCACCGCAGGCATGCTGCACAGAGGCATCGCTAGGGGAACCTGGGGAAGGGGGGCTATAGCCCTGGGTCTTTTGGTTTGGTCGTAGCCCCAGGTAGAAGCTCAGGGGCTACACTCAAAAGGCTAGCTAGCCCCGAGTCCAGACAGTCCCAACATTAGCGTAGCCCCAGAGCTTTTCCAGACCTGTGGCCTCCTCATGAGTTGGGCCTTAGCCCTTAAATGAAGCGGTAACACTTTTACCACTGCATTTAAGGGTTGGTCCAATCATGAGTCGGGTGGTAGGTGGGTGTTTTATCTCCAGGATTTAGCTGGAGGTAAAAATGTTCCCATACTGTGCATTCTCGGCATCATTACCACCGACACATTTACCGCTGGCGGTAATAGCGCCGGGACTCAATTGGACATGGGAATTTACCGCTACTCGTGATCCAGCGCTAATAGCACCCGACCGAGTAGCGATAATGCTATTTGCGCTGGCGGCCTCCCGGCGGTATTACCAGAATCCTGATGAGGCCCCACCGCTGCTGCATTTCCATCTTTTGCGTATATTATTGTTTGTATTAAAGGTTCCTTTTGATGTCTTACATTGTTTAGTTATTTTGCAGAAGACTGATCCTGAAACATGTTCCTTCACAGAGGCCACCAACCAAACTTCGGGATTTGCAAAGCACCTAGCAGCCATTGCAATGTCCCAAAAGAGCTGTGCATATGAAAGATGGCCAGTGTCATGTTAGGGTACATTGCAGGGCTGGTTCTGCAATAGGTCAATTACAACCAGCAGTCTTGGGTGCCACCAGGGGGTGCCATGCTATCCTTAGCATCACTAACTCTATCCTCATGGTCAGGCTGGGAGGTGCATTTGGCGCTTACTTTACTTTGGGCAGCCGAAATGCTTACCCCGGGCAATCGTAATTTTGTGGCTATTTACCCTTTACGTGTGCAGACCTAGGACGTCTGATTTTCTTGCGTGAAAAATAGTGACCTCCCCCTGTGCAGGCTTCTTCAAATAGTTGGCACGCAACATACGCAGAAAATGTTGTGCACCGTCTGTGCTTGTCATGTTATGCTAGTTGAGTTGTATAGAGCGCTCATTTCAGCCCAAGGCAACACAGCACTAAATTATAAGTTTTTCCTTATACATTTTTTATCGGCCTTCCAACGGTTAGCCACGAAATACAACCGTGCATCGGGTCCCGAAGAGGAAGGCGCACAGCAAGAAAGGCTTACACTGCAGGTACAATGCATGGGATGTGGTGTTGTGTCACAGAAATGCACCGACTCACACAGTTGAAAGAACATTGTGGGAGATGGGCCTTACGTGAAGTGGTGACTGCCCTAACGGTTGGCCGAGGTGTCTTCAACCTGCGGCTCTCCAGATGTTTTTGACCAGGACTCCCAGGATCCCTCACAGTTGACTACACTGGCTGCGGCCGATGGCAATTGTAGTCCAATTAAGAAAAGGGAAGGGAAAGGAAGATGAGAACAACTCACACAAGGCATATTGGCAGCAGTAATGTGACGCGATGCCACTGGGTTGTGTAAAGTGCATCTTGTGCCATTGTTAGGCAGTCACTTGGCCTTATAGCTGAGTAAATAAAATATCCCTCAGCAAACAAAGTTGTTGCATTCCCTATAATTGTGGTGATAAAAATGTTTGGCCCTGATATACAAAATTCAATTTGTGATCAAACGCATACAAAAAAATACATTGAAAGGAAAGGACTGGGGAGGGAGAGGGTTAGTATATATTTGTACATTGTAGGTTTTTGGAAGCCATAGTCCAAGAGTCAATGGATGGTATGGAGTACATCCCATTAAAAGAAGCCGAAATGCACTTGAGTCCTATACAGATTCAGGAATCTAAAATGCGGGAATCTGAGTTTCTTTAAAAACTCCTAGATTCACAAATCAGGCTGGTTTAGTCTAGCAAGATTGTTTCAGGAACAGCAGAGTTTCAGCCCTCATACAATGCATGTGGCTTGTGTCTAGTGGCAGCTCCATATTGGTTTTGGTTGAAAGCAGGGACTATGTACTTATTGATACAAAGCAGCCAAATGGGACATTTCTTTAAATATATGGCCTCCGACGCAAATCCCTTGCATGTGAGGTAGAAGAGGCAGTGCCATTTTCTCAAAATGTCTCCCCTAAAATGATTTGTGGGTGCAGCCGAGAAGGTGGAAGGCTCCCATTCCTCCTCTCCCTTGCCCGTACCATTATCCTAGTTTCTTGTTGTGTGTTAAGTTTGTTTCTAGACTTCATTTTTTAAATCTTTATATTCACACACTCGATATTGTATTTTTTTTTATTTATCCTCTTTTTTTAACACTTTCTATTTTCACCTATCGCTGTTCCAGTGGCTTCTGGCTGAATGTGTTTTGCGTGGCGATAGATTTCACTTGGAAAACTCTTTCCCAGACTTTAGAATGCCGGATCACGTTGTTTTCATGGGCACAAAGTTATATTTTTGCTGGGTGAGGGACCCCAGGGGTGCTGCTGATAGCGGAGTTAGTTGTGAGTGGAGTAATGCAACTAGCGCCAGTATTGCAGTGAGCCAATGGCATTGGTCGACTAAGCCTCAAAGGCTTGATCCCGGGGAATCGCCTGTTGCTGTTTCTGATCTGATGTTGGGTGAGATCATGGCACGTGGTGTATACATGTAATAATAGGGTCAGGAAGTACTGAAAGGGGTGAGTATGTCACAGAAAATGCAAAGGGGCAGAGGAGAAAAGAGGAAGAGAAGGTACACCTAGACATGCAAGACAGTTCACATAAGCGGAGAATCTGGCCCTTCAAAGGCGACCATTTTGAAAGGCAAATGACCACCATTTTGTCATTAAAATGACGGCTCTAATAATGGACAAGAAAGGGGAGATGCTGGTGGTCCAACAAAAGTCATTTTAATATTCAAACACTGGGACTGCTTTGATACTGCACTACAACACAACGGAGACATGTATGTTGGTAAGAAATACATTTAAATTAATTTGCCTTAAATAGTAGATTTCCGGTAGGGGGAACCATCATTTATGTTCAAGTGTTTGCTATTCCACTCTCCAGTGGAAATGTCTAAATAACAGTCATCTGCATACGCCATTTCAATCAGTTAGCCGTGGTTTTTGTATTTATTTTTTGAGATTTGTGTATTCAGAAGGATCTGTTTTGTTTGGTCATCGATGAAGGCAACACGATCCCGTTAATCCTTGCTCTAGCAAGTGTTTAGTTCATAGAAATTGTGTATCATGTTCAAGGTGGTATAGCATGGGTAACAGCTGAATGGCACTGTACTGAAGAGCCAACAACTTGAGACCTACGTTACAGGTAAGTAGCTCTGTGTCCCTCTGCTGGGAGATTAAGATAAGGATCCAGAACTGGGAATATGACAAGAAGAGTGCGCTGGGCCAGTTCTTACGAAGTCACTGCCACAGTCCCAGAGTCAGTAGCTGTGTAGATGCTTTGGCAATGTCCAATGGTCTCAGGTGCTATCTATCTATCTATCTATCTATCTATCTATCTATCTATCTATCTATCTATCTATCTATCTATCTATCTATCTATCTATCTATCTATCTATCTATCTATCTGTCTACCTGTCTGTCTGTCTATTCTATCTATCTATCTATCTATCTATCTATCTATCTATCTATCGATCTATCTGTCTATCTATCTATCTATCTATCTTTCTAATCTATCTCTCTAATCTATCTATCTATCTATCTATCTATCTATCTATCTATCTATCTATCATTATATTTTTATATAGCAACAAACATCCATGGGCCTCTAGCGCTCACAAAGACAAATATGACAAGTAACAAAACGCTGTTATCAAAAAGGAGAAACGATGTCGATAGGATAAGAAAGAGGCCTAACCCAGGCCTAACCCAGGTAACCCAGGGCTAAATAGTGTTGCAATGCTAGTCATTCCCCTTGCACAATGAGCTTGGAAGAACTCAAATGAAGGCTGGGGAGGGGTTTAAGTTTAGGAAACCATTTATGTTCGCGAGAACGTATGTACATTACATTGGCTAAACTGAATAAGTATCGGGACTAGTAAAGATGACTAGTGGGGAAACTGACTGAGTCAGGTGAAAATCACACCAACAAAAAATCACCCTAGGGATAGAAAGAATCATATTGAAAAATAAAGACAAGAAGAGAGAGTGGGGGTTAGCAAGAAAGATAAAAGGCCGAGCGAAATCGAGGGGACAAGAAGAAACCCCATCTTAGAGAAAGAGGAGAAAAGGAGAATGATTGATTAAGAGAAAGAGAGAGACATTATTGAGGGGAGGGAGCATGAGCTAAAGACGCCCGTGGGAGGAGAGAGAATTAGCGAACGGCCAATTTGTGGAGGAGGTGAAACGGTGCGTGAGCAAGAGTATTTCAGACATGTTGAACTGGAGTTTAAGAGTGTGAGAAACAGTGTGCGTGAAAACAAGGAAGAGAGTGTGATAGTGAGAAAAAAAGAGAGGAGAGTGAAACAGATCACGAGAGAAAATACTGTCCAAGATAAAGAGTGTGTGAGAAAGAGAGAGGACGAGAAATAGGCGAGTGAGGGATATACAGAGAAAGGGGAAGAGTGTGAAATGGGGAATCAGGAGGGAGAGAGGGGGAGAGACAACCAGAGTGAGAGAAACAGTGAGGGTAAAGAGTGCGGGAGAGAAAGCATACAACCAGTTGGAGGCGGGATATGAAAAGAGGGAAGGGAATATAGGGAAGAGTGCGGGATGATGGGGAGAGAGTGAGGAGACAGGGAGCAGGAAGGGGGAGAGCGGGAAAGAGAAAGAGTTGGAGAGGGGGGAGTGAGGGAGGGATGTGTAATGAGGTAATGGAATTGTGGGGAAGCGTGCGAGATGGGGAAGGGAGAAAGAGGAGAGGATGGGAGAGAGAGACCGAGAGAGACAAAAAGACAGGAATTGAGGGAGGGATATGAAATGAGGAAAGGGAATGGAGAGGGAGGGTGCGAGATGGAGTAGAGAGAAAGAGGAGAGGGTGAGAGAGAGAGGGGGGGAAGGGAGAGAGCGAGAGAGACAGAGAGAGAGAGAGAGGGGAAGTGAGGGAGGGATATGAAATGAGGAAAGGGAGTGGAGAGGGAGGGTACGAGATGGGAAGAGAGAAAGAGGAGAGGGTGGGAGTGAGAGAGAGAGACGTGAGGAACTCTGGGATATGGAGTGACAAGTAGTGGGGGATAAGTGGTGAGAGAGTGAAAGAAAGCACAGGAAAAAAATAGTGTCCGCGATGAAGAGTGTGCGGGAATGAGGGAAAGTATGGCAGCAGGGGTGAGGGAGAGGTGGATGAAGAGAGGCAAAGTGCCCGGCCTTTCATCGTTGTATTAATCGATCCTGACTGGCATGGAGATGTGCGCCACCCTGCCTCCTGATAACTAATCCAGGTGGTCTCTCACCCCCACCCCCGCACTCGCCCACCAGCATTGTGGATCTGGCCTCCAGGAGCCTTGCTCATTCGGGGAGGATTATGTGGTCATTTCCAAAGCTGCTTATTCCCGTCAGCAGACAGACACGGGTCACTGGGCGCCGCCCTCGGGCTACCACGTGCAGATCAGGGACGGGGAAAGGCTCTCGCTGCGTTTAGCATCAGGAGGACCACCCGTGATCAAAAGAAGCGGGCGTGCATCTTCATGCACTGCACGCATTCAGTACACGGCTACACACTAAGTGCCTAGGCACTTGAGAGTGTATGATGTGCCGATTAATAACAACGAAGCCGGACCTCCTGCATGTCCCTCCAGTGCATATTGCCAGCTCACCATGGGCGAGAAGGAGCTCGGGCCGATGCCCATACAATCCATTGCTGCTAAGTCGCCCAACAGAGGCGGCCATTTTGAGTGAGTATACCATGGGTTGGTGGCTCTGGGTGTCAAGCCGTTTCCCAGTATCCAACATCCCCCATGTGCCTCACTCAGCAACCTGGATCCGCACCCAGGGACGGCATCAGGGACTTTCAGACCTTTCAGCGCCAAGGAGGAGCAGTCTTATAACACAGCAATATATTCCTTATATATGACTTACGTTCTGGAGTCTTAAAAGTGTTCTTTGATGGATGGAGCACATTCAGATGGAACTCACTCCAGTAGAGAAGGTCCTAGACGCGTACGCAGATATGAAAGGCCTTATCTCATGCCTCTTTGGGGCACTGTTGGAACCCTTGTTGGGGGTCACCAGTGGACTCTGATTACGATGGGAGAAAGATCTGGGCATTGAGCGTGAAGATAGCTTCTGGCAGCAAATGTGTAGGCGTGCATTCAAGACATCCATCTCATGTCAGTATAAATTACACGCAATAAAATGATTCCACTGATGGCAATATGATGCAATATGCCTATCCAAAATGTTTGCAACGGTGGACCCCCACTGTTGGCACAAATATGGAACCGGGCTGACTACTGGCACATGTGGTGGGACTGCTCCAGGGTGCAGGGTTTCTGGCCCGAAGTTTAGGGATGGATAAGGAATATCTGTGAACTACATAAGCTCTGTTTTCCATCAAATAGAGGAAGATTGAATATATTTATTTAGATTTGCCCAGATTAAATGAAAGAAAAGTAATGTTTATAAGTTACAATAGATATTTTTTTGTTCTAGATAGTTAAACATGTTGCCATTAGTGTGTGACTGTTATTATACCGACCCATTTTTACACTGAGATATGACAATGACAACATGTTTAATATCTATGAGCGGTGTGTAGAGGAGCAGGTGGATACGTCATCCCCAGCTCCCGCCCTCTCACCTCCGTCATACTGGAACAGCAAGAGAAGATCCCTATGAGGGACACCAGGTATCATCCCAATACCACATCAAGCGTATGAGAGACAATTTGCACTCAGACAACCATGCCGAATGTACACCCGCACTGAAAGGGTGGAAGGATGATGGCATACACCATTGGCCATCATAGAGCTATAAGTGAAAACTAACAAGGGGAGAGTGACATCATGAAGGGAAGACACGAAGACACACTGAAATGATATGCAAATACTTAATAAAGTTGTTACTGAAGTAACAAGAGAAACATGTAATCAAATATTAAGAAATCATATATGTAAAGAAGATAAAGTAACCGGCTGACTAATAAGCGTATATACCCAGAAACGCAAGCTATACGAGACATATGGAGGCTTGCTGCAGAGGAAAAGATAACGTAGCTAGAGTGGCTATGATGGAAAGATGGACGCTGGGCTCATATTAAAACCAATGAAGCTACCTCGGGACAGACCAGGGCTTTGTGTGAGGAATAAAGAAGAGTCTATTGGCCTGGGATAAAGGATGCTACTTCAAGGAATAATGGCAAGGCACAAGGAGAGTCAAAAGGATAAGCCATGTACGTAAGACATATGTCTCTTAGATTACGTAAAGAGGAAAACATCTGCAAGAGCCAAGTATTGGACAATTAAAAGTGCGGAAAGCCTATGCAAGGTGGAGTGAGCAAGTCTCTAGAGGCTGAGAGGAGTAATAACACCCAATACTATTGAATCAAATAGCAGAAAATAGAAGGTTGAGATGGACAAATTCATGGTCTCCTCACGCGTGATTCAGAAGTTGAAAACAAGGGCTATTCATTTAGCTTCAGATGAAGACAATTGTGCTCCTACACTCACTTAAAAGTCCCAGAAGAGAGAACAGGCTGCAAGGTCAACTATAAAGGAGAAGCCTTGGCTTAGGGTCTGATGAGAGATGATGGACTTACGTGCTGCTAACAACAGGGCTGTAAGTGGGCCGGGGCCTGCCGGGGCTGTGCCCCGGCAGGCTCCGAAATTTCGTTTTGAGGCAGGGCCCTGCCGGGGCCCACTAATCTCCCTGGCAGCCATGGCCACTACACGAAAAGGCATTTTTTTCTATAGCTTCAGGCTTCAGAAAAAAATGCCTTTCAGCCATAATGGTGGCGCTGCGCCTACGAGGCATCCCTTTAATCAAGTGATGCACGTGGGCCGGCGCCACCATTATGGAGAAAACGTGAGGCCGCTGGAAACAGAGGCCTTGCTTTCTAAATACTGAAGCTCTCGCCGATTCGCGGGAGTTTCAGTGTTTAGGAAAAAGGCCTCTGCTTCCAGAGGCCTCACTCTTTCAGCCTTAATGGTGACGCTGCCCCTCCCCAGCTGGCGAGGGGGCAGCGCCACCATTAAGGCTGAATAGGCGAGGCGTTATCCCCTGCCAGGCAAACCTAAAGAAAATAAATGCAGAGATCAGCACCCTCTCCCCAATGGGGAGAGGTTGCTCATCTCTACAAAAGGCTGCCTGGCAGGGGTGCCAGTAGCCCATTGAGCCGGGGCTCGTCAAGGGGGTGTGGCCTACGGGCCATCAAGACCCCCGTTGTTAGGCCACGCCCCCTCGATGAGCCCCGGCTCGATTTGCAGTGCCACTTAAGGCACTGGCTAACAAGCCGAATATCCAAGGTTGGGAAAGCATGCCAACCAATCAGAGGGTTTAAGTAGAAGAATGCTTTACAATGTTGCAAAGACCAATTAGCTGCCATTTTTTCCACGGTAATCAGTATTATACATATTCGGAGGCAGTTTGAGGCGTGTCTAACAGATAAGAGGCAGACAATGGTGTCACTAACACGTATAAATACTATAGGCAAATATGTTCCCTTAACCAATCCCTCCCTTGAATAGGTTTTACATTTTGCCACGTAGGATGACGTCATAGCTGATGAACATTGAGGTTTAAAACATTTGTATAATCAAGTTTGGATACGAGTTTGTGGACTACAGCTTGTTGTTCGCCAGATTGCCCTACTTTATTCTATGCTGATAATAAAGTAGTATTTTGCCATATTCTTTGAGTCTGTCTGGTTATTTGGGTCTAAGATCTTTATTGGAAATTTCATCTAGCACATGAGATGCTTCAAGGTGCTAGAACACAGGTGTTTGGTGCATGCCTCAAATAGCAGACACTTTTTATTTCAACTGTAGACAGGCCTGGCTTGACATAATTGGATTCATTTTGGTCAGAACCAGCTCAGCTTTTCATCATCAAAGTAAAAAAAAAAGATGTTATATAATTTTGTAAAGATGTCATTTTAGCCATGCATAATTATTTTGTATTGTAATAATGCAGATTGCTTTTTTTTTTAAACAAATATAGGTCAGTAAAATACATAACGGCTAGCATGTTTTTTTTCTTTCCCCCTTGCTATTGTACTACAGTTTTCTATGAAAAGGGTGTGTCAAGGGGGCAGCCTTCATAAATGTGGGCGTGGCTAAGCGTCCTGTTTTTGCTCCAAACAAAGATAGCAACCCTAATTCAAAAGCCAGCATTACAATAGAGCCAGAGATCGAGGGGATTGTAGGACACCTAGCAGGGCCTTGAGTGGGTATGGGAGATGTATGAGTACCAGGAATGAATGGCGACTCATCAAGGTTCATGGCTTGATGGAGACCTGAGATAAACCCTGGCGGTAGTTGGGGGGTGGGGAGGGCCTACGGGAGACCTAGGGATGGGCAGGGCGGTCTCCCTTCTTTACAGCTGGGCAACTTAGGCGGATCTCTGTCCCTGTGCCAGGCTTTTGCCTTTCACAAACGGCAGCTGCTGGAAACTGGGACAGCTCTCGATTTTACTGTGGCTTTAAGCCAAAAACACACAACACGAACATACTGTCTAATGTCTGGAAGGCTGAAAACGAAAGAGTGATAACACAAGGAGGGGCTGGTCATATAGACCGAGGCACTACTGTGCTGAAAATCAGCCCTTACTTATGGATATCCTCTGAACGACATCAGCAAAGACTGGTAGAGATCAAGTGCTAGATTTATTTAATTGTATTTATTGTTTATTTGTACAGCGCTTATATACAAGTGAAGTGCTTGAAAGCACTTCAAGGCGGCAAGGGAGCAAGGGGATACAGTAATCATTCTTAGTCCTTGAAGTTTCCGAATGATCTAACAAAGAAGTAACTACCGTACTAGGCCTGAGGGCATTTCTCATAGTGCAAGTGCATTAACAGACAGTGGATCCAATGTCTGACACCAGCTATGGTAGCGGAGAACGAGGGCCTAACATCAGCACATACTAGAGGATATCCAGAGCCTGGCAAGCATCGACAGGGGAGATCCACTGCCTGACATCAGCACATACTAGAGGAGATCCAGAGCCTGGCATCATCATAGGCTTAGAATATCCAGTTACTGATATCAACATAGACAGGGGAGATCCAGTGCCTGATATCATCATAGACTTGGAATATCCAGTTCCTGATATCAACATAGACAGGGGAGATCCAGTGCCTGGCATCATCATAGACTTGGAATATCCAGTTCCTGATATCAACATAGACAGGGGAGATCCAGTGCCTGGCATCATCATAGACTTGGAATATCCAGTTCCTGATATCAACATAGACAGGGGAGATCCAGTGCCTGGCATCATCATAGACTTGGAATATCCAGTTCCTGATATCAACATAGACAGGGGAGATCCAGTGCCTGACATCATCATAGACTTGGAATATCCAGTTCCTGATATCATCTTAGACAGGGGAGATCCAGTGCCTGACATCAGTATAGTCATGGTCCAGTGCCTGACATCAACACATACTAGAGGAGATCCAGAGCCTGGCATCATCATAGACTTGGAATATCCAGTTCCTGATATCAACGTAGACAGGGGAGATCCAGTGCCTGACATCATCATAGACTTGGAATATCCAGTTCCTGATATCAACATAGACAGGGGAGATCCAGTGCCTGGCATCATCATAGACTTGGAATATCCAGTTCCTGATATCAACATAGACAGGGGAGATCCAGTGCCTGACATCATCATAGACTTGGAATATCCAGTTCCTGATATCATCTTAGACAGGGGAGATCCAGTGCCTGACATCAGTATAGTCATGGTCCAGTGCCTGACATCAACACATACTAGAGGAGATCCAGAGCCTGGCATCATCATAGACTTGGAATATCCAGTTCCTGATATCAGCACAGACTGGGGGAGATCAGGCACTACCACTAACACAAACTGAGGAAAACAATTGGCTTAAAAAAAGTATAGCAAGGGGAGACACAGTGCCTGATATCAGTACATACAAGAGGATATCGAGAGCCTGGTATTACTATAAACTAGGGAATAACTTTCTGACATCAGCATAGACGGGGGATCCAGTGCACAACCCCACTAAAGACAACTAAGTTCCAGGGTTGAAGAAAATGAGAGTCTAATATCAGCACTCAGAGGGGGAGTTCAAGAGCCCAACACCAGCAGATCATGGAGGAGATCCAGTGCTTGAGATCAGCACAGAGTTGAGGAAACATAGACTGGCACCAGCACAGAGAGAGTGAGATGCAGAAGCTGAGGCCAGCACAGACAGAGGATCCAGAGCCTTGCTCCAAGAAAAAGTAGGCGAGATCTATCGACTGGCACTGGCAGAGACTGGGGGATCCAGAGCCTGACCACCAGCCCAGACTTGGAGAGATACAGAGCCTGACCACAAGCGCAGACTTGGAGAGATCCAGAGCCTGACCACCAGCGCAGACTTGGAGAGATCCAGAGCCTCACCACCAGCCCAGACTTGGAGAGATCCAGAGCCTGACCACCAGCGCAGACTTGGAGAGATCCAGAGCCTGACCACCAGCGCAGACTTGGACTGATTCAGAGCCTGACCACCAGCACAGACTTGAAGAGATCCAGAGCCTGACCACCAGCGCTGACTTGAAGAGATCCAGAGCCTGACCACCAGCGCAGACTTGGAGAGATCCAGAGCCTGACCACCAGTGCAGGCTTGGACTGATTCAGAGCCTGACCACCAGCACAGACTTGGAGAGATCCATAGCCTGACCACCAGCGCAGACCTGGACTGATTCATAACCTGAACACCAGCACAGACTTGGAGAGATCCAGAGCCTGACCACCAGCACAGAGTTGGAGAGATCCGGAGCCTGACCACCAGCGCAGACTTGGAGAGATCCAGAGCCTGGCCACCAGCACATAGTTGGAGAGATCCAGAGCCTGACCACCAGCGCAGACTTGGAGAGATCCATAGCCTGACCACCAGCGCAGACCTGGACTGATTCATAACCTGAACACCAGCACAGACTTGGAGAGATCCAGAGCCTGACCACCAGCACAGAGTTGGAGAGATCCGGAGCCTGACCACCAGCGCAGGCTTGGAGAGATCCAGAGCCTGGCCACCAGCACATAGTTGGAGAGATCCAGAGCCTGACCACCAGCGCAGACTTGGAGAGATCCAGAGCCTGATCACCAGCGCAAACTTGGAGAGATCCAGAGCCTGACCACTAGCGCAGACTTGGAGAGATCCAGAGCCTGATCACCAGCGCAAACTTGGAGAGATCCAGAGCCTGACCACGAGTGCAGACTTGGAGAGATCCAGAGCCTGACCACCATGGCAGACTTGGACTGATTCAGAGCCTGACCACCAGCACAGACTTGGAGAGATCCAGAGCCTGACTACCAGCGCAGACTTGGAGACATCCAGAGCCTGACCACCAGCACAGAGTTGGAGAGATCCAGATCCTGACCACCAGCGCAGACTTGGAGAGATCCAGAGCCTGGCCACCAACGCAGACTTGGAGATATCCAGAGCCTGACCACCAGCGCAGACTTGTAGAGATCCAGAGCCTGACCACCAGTGCAGACTTGGAGAGATCCAGAGCCTGATCACCAGCGCAAACTTGGAAAGATCCAGAGCCTGACCACGAGCGCAGACTTGGAGAGATCCAGAGCCTGATCACCAGCGCAAACTTGCAGAGATCCAGAGCCTGACCATGAGCGCAGACTTGGAGAGAACCAGAGCCTGACCACCAGCGCAGACTTGCAGAGATCCAGAGCCTGACCACCAGCGCAGACTTGGAGAGATCCAGAGCCTGTCCAACAGTGCAGACTTGGAGAGATCCAGAGCCTGATCACCAGCGCAAACTTGGAAAGATCCAGAGCCTGACCACGAGCGCAGACTTGGAGAGATACAGAGCCTGAGCACCAGCAAAAACTTGGAGGGATCCAGAGCCTGACCACGAGCGCAGACTTGGAGAGATCCGGAGCCTGATCACCAGCGCAAACTTGGAGAGATCCAGAGCCTGACCACGAGCGCAGACTTGGAGAGATCCAGAGTCTGACCAACAGCAGAGTGGGGAGAAGGAAAGCCTGACTCAAACACAGAAAGGGGGAGTTTCCGAGACTAATACCAGCACAAGCTGTGGATCCAGGTCCTGGCACCGGCAGGGGGAAAACTAGCACACAGAGAGCCACTCATCCCACCAAGAGCTATCACAGAACAGGAGAACACGTTACCCTGCACAACACCAGTTCATCAACAACAGGACACAGAGAGCCCCTCATCCCACCTGAAGCCACCACAGAACAGGAGAGCATGCCTGCACAACACCAGCTCATCAACAACAGCACACAGAGAGCCACTCATCCCACCAAGAGGCACCACAGAACAGGAGAGCATGCCTGCACAACACCAGCTCATCAACAACAGCACACAGAGAGCCACTCATCCCACCAAGAGCCATCACAGAACTGGGAAGCACAGCCCCCTGCCCGACACGAGCTACTAGCATCAGCCCAAAGAGAGACACTCATCCCACCTAGATCCAGCAAAACAGTGTAGCACAGTCCCCTGCACAACACCAGCTCGCTGGAAGCAAAACACAGAGCCCCTCTATCCACCGAGATCAGGAAACCCCAGTCTCCTGCCCCCATCAGCCCACGTAACCACGCTTGTTGTTGGCTCTAACAGAAGCAGAATGATTCTATATGCCAGTACTATAAGAGTGTCACATGAGTTTCCTTTTATAAATTCTCTTTCTTGCTATGTGTTAGGTGCCCACGGTGACGGGTATTGCTTCGCTGCACCCCAAGTGAAAGGGCGGGAGGGAATAGCTCATTAGCAGTCCTTTTGAGACATTCATATCCGGAAAGTGAGCTTTGGAAAAGGGGAGTTCCACATACTATCATCATATCAATATTTGGAGTTCATTGTTCATGAGAGAAGTGCAATTCAGAGCAGTCAACATTTTCAGTTTGGTGTTCATCACGAGCGTGCAGACAGACCAGAGAATGCAGGTGCAGTCCTCGTCTGTGGTATGGGGTGGTCCTGAAGTCCCAAGTGTAGCCGGTGCTCCAAGCAGAATATTCAAATACTGAAAGTGGCGTTCAAGGAGCGGAAGTGCAGGAGCGGGACGTTCTGCAATGTGTGTGTCAACTGGGCGGCATTCCAGGCAGTGGCCAGGAGGCTAGCGCATGGAAGGCAGATGGAACGGGAGAGAGAGATAGGGCGTTGCAGCAAGATCAGGCAATCAGATGAGACGCCTGGCATCCGTCCTTGGATTTGGGCGGGCAAAGCTTGTTTTAAGAGCCAGGTGTTTAAGTTTATGGAATTCCTAGCTTCCCAGAGAGATGTTATGTTATGTTAAAGGTGCTTATTTAGCGCGCTGTCACCAACGGCATTGGTCCCCAGGCACTCTGGCGGATCTGCAAACAGGAAGGAGGGCAGGTAGGGTTAGTTGGGAGGAGGGGAGTAGGAGAGTGGGAGAGGTGGTGTGCTGTTGGCAGCTTCAGCTCGGTATACACCGAGTGCTGGGCTTTGGTGCAAGTATCGGATCGGGCGAGACCTTGTGTGCTGTAGGTGCTGTTCATGTGTTGTTGATGTGGTGTGGTAAAGTGCGTGCGGATTGCTGGGCTAGAAATGGTTGTGTGAGTTTTGTGTGGGTTGAGTATGCAGAAAATTGATGGTTGGGTTAGTGGGGTCTGTATCCTGGGTCAGGTACTTCTGGCTCCATTTGAGCTGTATCCCTGTGGGTGGGATTGTTCCTGGTTCCTTGTTGCTGTGGTGGTACTGCGTGTATCCAGCTGTATCATGGTGAGTCTTGTATGGGGTGGTAGGTGTGTCTGAACCAGTTCTCCAGGTGTGGAACTGGGTTGGTACTATCTATTCTCTTGTTATCTAATGTGACACTGGTCAGTTAAAGCTTTGAATGGGTCAGGGTCAGAGTGGTGTTGATGAGGCATCCTAGTGCGTCTGTTTTGGTCAGCCTGTGTATTCAATCGTTAGTTTCCTCCTATCATGATTATCTTTCAGTTTGTTCTATGGTTTCCGTGGGGTGACTTCCTTGGGGGTATTGTTTAGTTATAGTTTGTGTGTGATGGTGCATTGTGCTTCCTGCTATATCTTGATCAGCATTGTGTAAGTGGGTGCTTATTCTCTTTCTCACCCTCTGGATTGGAGCTAATGGTACAGGGTTTCTGTTCCCTAGCTGTCTACCATGATTAGGTCTGTTGGGATTAGCTATAGTTTAGGGTCAGGGTCCTATTGATCAGTCATCATGGTGTTTCTGACTTCATCTTGCTATGTGTTCGGTCTTTGGTCCTATTACGGCTGTCTCTCGGTTAGTCGTTTGATATGTCATGGGATTTTTCCTTAAGGTTTTTCTGTCGATTGCTTGGTGTGGATTAGGGTCTGTCTCTTCGTTCATCAATATTTTAGTTGTGGGTATGCCCCAGTGGCCGGTCTTTCTAGTTATAATGTGTAGAGCCAGGTTTTGAGTAGTTTCCTGAATAGTAGGTGGTTTCTTTTGTTACTTATGTACTTTGGAAGGTCATTCCAGGATTTTGGCGCTTGGTGAGGGAAGCATGATCCTCTGAGTTTTCTTTTGTTGTAGGGTTTCGGTTTCGGTTCCAGGCGGATGTCAGTGCTTGATCTGTGTGTTCTTGTTGGTTAATGTAGATGCAGTTTGTCTCTCAGGAACTCAGCGCCTTGGTTGTGTACTGCTCTATGCGTGATGCACATTGTTTTGAATTGTATTTGTTGTTTTATTGGTAGCCAGTGTAGTGTTTTCAACGCTTGGGTGGTGTGTTCTCTTCGGGGCAGTTTTGGAAGCAGTCCGGCTGCCGCATTTTGTATGCGTTGGAGTTTTTTTAGGGGTCGTTCCGGAATACCTAAGTATAGGCTGTTGGCGTAATCTACTCTGGACATGACGAGGGCGATGATGGCTGTTGTTTTATTGGCGAATGATAGGAATGGTAGGATCCTCTTTGCCGCTCGCAGGAGGAAGAAGCATTTCTTGAGAACAACGCTTACTTGTGGCTCTAGCATCAGATTGTTGTCCATCAGGACCCCCAGGTTTTTTACAATCAGTGAGGATGTTGGGGTTGTCCCGAGTTCCCTTGGCCAACGGATTAAGTGGTTTTCTCCTCCATTTTTTGTGACGATTATTATTTCTGTTTTGCCTGGGTTGATTTTGAGGCAGTTGGAGTTCATCCAGATGAATACATCGCAGAGGCAGTTTTCTAGCATTGAGTTTGTTTCCAGGTTGTCTTGTATTTTGAAGATTATTTGTGTATCATCGGCGTAGTTGTAGCAGGTGAGGCCGTGACTTTTGATGATTCTGATTAGTAGATATAGGTAGATGTTGAATAATAGTGGGGAGAAGGATAATCCTTGTGGTACTCCACAGGTGGAATCTCTCGGGCTGGATTTGAAGGGTTTCATCCATATGGTTTCCGTTTTGTTTGTCAGGAAAGATTTGATCCATAGTAGGGCGGTGTCTGTTATTCCAAGTCCTTCAAATCTCGTTATGAGGGTGTCATGATTAACTGTGTGGAATGCTGCTGATAGGTTTAGGAATTTCAAGGCAGTGCTGTTGTCCGAGTCTGCGTTCATTTTTAGCTCATCCCATATTGAGAGGAGAGCTGATTCCGTTCCTCTCATTGGTCTGAAGCCAACTTGTGCCTGGTCTAGTAGGCTGTGCTCTTCTTTGAATTCTTGGGTCGTTTTGTATATGTACGTTTCGAGCAGCTTGGCTGTGTACGGGATGTTGGAGATGGGTCTGGAGTTGGTAAGGTCATCTACGGTTCCCGCTGTATCTTTGAGTAGTGGCCTGATGTATGCAAATTTGAAGGCTTGTGGCACTTTCCCAGTTGCGATTGAAAGGTTGAGGACGTTCCTGCGATATTCCATAGGCGTTCCTTGTTTAAGAATCAATTTGGATATGTCTGGAGGGCAGGGGTCTTCATGGGACCCTGAGTTATTGCTTTCATTCACCAGTTTGACGAATTTCTCTTCTGATATTTCTGGAAAGCTTTGTAGTTTGTACGGGTGATCCTCCTGTGTGTAGGTGGGGATCGTAGTCAGATTGGGTGATCTGCTTTGTATGGTTTGTTGGATGCTGGTGATTTTGTTTTTGAAGTGGTCTGCGAGGTCATTGCATAGTGCCATAGAAGGAATTGGTGTGTTGTTGCATCCAGAGGATTTTTGAAGCAGAGATGGAAAGGTATTTGCAGAGGCTTGCCCCATTGAGGACCTAGCAGTTGCCACTCACTTCTTGGGGAAGCAGGGGTGATTTTCATTGTGCCAGATGGTCTTAGCTTCCTGGTTGGAAAATAATATTTACATTCTTGGGAAAGGTACATGAGACCGTTATTTCAGAAGCACAATGTGTAATGCATAATGCATTGAAGGCGATACACTGATTTGACCGGGAGCCAGTGTAATGATTGTGACACTGATTTGACCGGAGCCAGTGTAATGATTCTAACACTGATTGACCGGGAGCCAGTCTAATGATAATTACACTAATTGACTAGTATTAGGTGTAATGATTGTTACACTTATTCACTGGGAGCCAGTGTAATGATTGTGACACTGATTGACCGGGTGCCAGTCTAATGATAATTACACTAATTGACTAGTAGTAGGTGTAATGATTGTTACACTTATTCACTGGGAGCCAGTGTAATAATTATGACACTAATTGACCGGGTGCCAGTCTAATGATTGATGCACTAATTGACTGCGAGCCAGTGCAATGAGTATTACACTAATTGACTAGTAGCAGGTGTAATGATTGTTACACTGATTGACCGGGAGCCAGTGTAATGATTGTTACGCTAATTGACCAGGAGCCAGTGTCATGATTGTTAGGCTAATTGACCAGGAGCTAGTGTAATGTTTGTTAAGCTAATTGACCAGGAGCCAGTGTCATGATTGTTAGACTAATTGACTGGGAGCCAGTGTAATGACTGCAGAGCTGCTGTGATATGGTCCATGGCTTCAGGTCCAACATCATGTATGCTGCCTTCTTCTGGATGAGTTGGAAGGACTGGATAGGTTTGGTGAAGGCGAGAGGTTGTCTTCAAAGAGGATCCCCAAGTTCCTCGGATGGTTGACGGGATGGGGGAGTCCACGGTGGATAGCCAGACAAAAGGAAGGGAGTGTGGGATGAGTCCCCTAAATTATGCATTTCCTGAACAATTCAACTGGCCCGGAACATATTTGATAACACCCTCCTATGGAGAGCTGGAAATCTCGAGAGGGGAATCAATAAGCACCCGAAAGTGTAGGGTGCATGTTGTATTTGCCAATTTAGTTGCTACGGTGACCCTAGTAGCAGTTCTTAAATATAGGGTAGACAATCAACAGGTATGTGATTTGTATAGGCAGGAGCTTGTTTTGTTGAGTGTATAGGTGACACTTAGGCAGTTTGATGTTGTTTTTTATCAGTTTTTTATTATTCATTTAAAACTGATTTTGAGTATGTATTGTGTTTTTGTACTTGATGTTTTAGTAAAAGTGCATTATGTTTTACACTTTTTTACATTGTTTTTTTATTTCATTTTAAAGAAAATTGCATATTGTATTTAAATAAAATTGTATTTTGCTACATTTATCTTTTAAAAAAACCTCAGACTCGGTCCTTATTTGGTCCATGGACCGGGAGTGGGAGGATAGGTTGAGCTTTACAAGGAGAGAGATGGCTGGTTCCTTTTTTGTTTGATATTGTCCACAAGGCTTCCATAGGAGTGTGGAACAGGTGTCTTTAAACTACTCCGCTTGTCTCTTGTTGTTGTTAGTTGGGAATCAACGAGGATACACACATGCAAAAACAATTGCACACACATGCACACACATGAACACACAATCACATACACACAAAGACCAGGCCTCAGGCAGCAGCTAATATCACTATGGTTACACAGATCACACACCTGCAGTACTTAAGAGAAAGTAAAGTATTGCAGAGATGACAGATCTCATTGGTTGCAGACAGTCGTCAGATCCCCCCCGGTTATACAGAACTCAAAATCACAGATCACGGACAGCAGGGATATTGCTCAGGGTAGTCCCATCTCAAATGAAGAGGGCAGGGGAGCTCTCCCGGGGATGATATATAGCTCATAATCACAGGCCCCAAACAGCAGAACCGTTCTGTGGTTACACGGTTCTAGCAACCATATGCCATTTACAGCAGAGATATCCCCCATGTTATTCTGACGGGGCCTAGTCAGATTCTGCAGATCTTTAGAACTAAATGTTGCACACATGTTAACAGGTTCAAGCTGGACAACACAAATCCCTCAGGCCTGAGAAGTAGACTCATTACTCAGGTTAAGGACTTAGGTAAAATAGGGGCGAGGAGGCCTTCTTTTTTGTTAATGGGGGGCTTGACTCAAAGAAGGCGTTTTAGCATAAGGAAGAGAAACAGAGTCAAAAGCTACCCCAGGTCAACCGTGTAAAGTAGGTAGGTCCAGGGATGTCATTTGGGGGTCGCAGTTGCGACCCCTGAGGTCTCCCTTGCTACCCCTGTGGTCACTCTTGCAACCCCTAGGAAAAAAAATAGTAGTTTTTTACTTTTTTTTTAAAGGAAACCTCCTAGGCTGTGGCCAGTGTCGTGTGGCTCTTTATTTTTGGAGTGACTGACTTTCTTGTTCAGGCCTCTTAAAAAAAACAGGGGATTCCACAAGTGCATCACTTTGAGCAGTGACGCTAAATAAGAAAGTATAGGAATAACACATAATTTGTCTTTCTGGAATTCTATCCAATAATTGCTAGACTCAGTAAAGGTTTATTTCCAGGCACACTTCAGGGGTTGAGACACTGATTTAGCCTGTTTGTAAACACATCAACTCAGTCTTTCACCCTTGTGAGGTCAATAAATGAGTACCAACCCAGGTTGGGTGATATTGTATGTATATGTGTTCTATATAAAGCGCTTAACGTAAGTGCTATATAATAATATATAATTATCATTTGGCCTTGGACGTCTGCTTGCATTCACATTAATTTGTTAATATGGGGCTATACACACTGATATTAAAGATACATATGGTGATCCAGTCTTGTATGAAATGTATATAACAGTATAGTGATATGCAACCATATTTTTCATAGTGTACTTCGGGACAATATGTGATGTCACTTCCTGTTTTGTCAAGGAGTGAAAGGTCGTGGTCCTTAACTTCCTGTGATGTCATCAGAGGTCAAAGGTCATGTGATATCACGTCCACTACCCCTGGCATTTTGGTGAAATGACGTCCCTGGGTAGGTCTAGATAGGCAGGAAGCTAGTGTTAAAGAACTAGCTACTGAGGGTCACAAATGGTTTTAGAAAACAAATTCAATTTATTCTTAGAATTGGACACATGAAAAATAGTGTACAAAAGAGAAAACAAGGAAAAACAACTTCGGAAATGTCACATATGAGCCTCATTCGGCTTATAGTGGAGGGTGAAACAAGTAAAAAAACTATTGTTAACATCACAGTTGAGTTAAGTGAGGGTTAGTAGCATAAGTGCATCGTATTTGTTCCAAATACTACCATTGGATTTAGTAGTATGATATTACAGTCGACACATTTGTTATGCAGGATTTCTGGTTCGGGGAATAGTCAGCCTTCACTGGGTAGAGAATGTTCACAGTTAAAGGGTCCGAACTGTCATCCGGACGTTGTTTAGGACTGGTGAACGCCTATGGAGACGGGTGACAAATAGGGAGGTGGGTGTGTTATCAGAAGATGAAGAAGACCATACAGAGTGAGTTCTGTATCGGGACTGAGTTCTAGACCCATACCTATTTTGTTTGCGGTTGAGCACGTACTGGTAATCGGAGGGGCACGTCACGTGGTGCGGACATATGTAGCTGGAAATCTACAGGGGATTGGTAACAGTTAGTTACCGAGATAATATGATAAATCATGTATAACTATAAATAGTGGTAAAGGGCATACCTTGAATAGCAGGTTACGGACTGTCAACATTCCAGTCTTAGATAAGAACAGAGCTTTAAGTGGGACAGGGCCCTCTGTGGCACTTTACCAATAGCACTTGGTTCCAGCGCCTCCCTTTACCAGGGCTCCTCTATGCAGTGACTGTTAAAACTCAGCAGAACGTTTCTGTAGGTGGGCACCCACATTTTTCAGGCTGGCAGTTAAAAAGAAATACATTCTAAAAAGTACAGAGTTCCTGTTTAGTGAATTCACGTGTTAGCTGTGACAGGCTGAATCAAGCAGTGACCATTAGCGCCTCAGACTAGAAATACACAGATACAGCTTGTGTAGGATCAGTCCACGCTTGATAAAATATCCCTTTTTAGGGTATGGCTGGGTGAGAAGATGTCAGTGCCGATTGTTTGTGTTTGAAAGAAGAGTGGCATCATTTTATTTGCAGCAACATTTTAAGAAAATATCCTCTCGTATTATTTTAAAGTGTTATTAATGAATGGAGGGGTGTAGGTCTCAATTGACACAGCAAAACGTACTTGAGTACAATGCCACGTGTTCCTTGCATATGAAACGTGCCCTTGACAAACAAGGAAAAACAGCCAGGTTACACTTCCACACATTAGCTTAAGTCTTGAAGATACAGCTACATAAACACACAGGTAATTTCTTTTTAGCCTTCTACTGAATTGCATTGTGGTATTTGTAGTCCCCCATTGAAGATGGGGGGGAATAGCACCACAACCATGCCCTTAAAGTGTTTATATACGTGTCAGAGTACTTTAATATAAGTTGCTCCTTTTCAAGGTGTCTTTATAAAACAGGATATTTTTTAATTCCAAATCCTGGGGGTGAGGAGGGGAAAGGAGAGGGCGAGCCGGTCATGATGAATTACCACGTCGAGGAATGTGGGAAGAGAGGTGGCTAGCCTGCAGTGGTTGTTTACCTAGATTCTGTCACTGTGTTGGGAGTTGTGTTGTTTAGTTTAGTTTTAAAGCTCACTCCCACTTTACACATGGTTTTGAAGAGTTGTCTGGCCTGACATGTACTGAGAAATGAGTGCTCCTGCTAATGTACCTCCCACCTAACCTTTTGCCAATGGCCCTAGTTAAAGGTCCAATAAATAATTCTTCCCAACTTCAGTTTGCTGAGAGTATATGCAAGTAGCCATTTACCAAGCAGACAGTGTTGTGATATGTGGCCAGTTATGAGGGCCAAACCACTCCTGAGCATTCGGGTCTTACTTGTTCTTTATTAGGCCACGCCCATCAATTATTAGGTCATGCCCATCACGTAAAACACGCCCCCAAATGAAAGCCCCCTCTCAATGTATCACCCCATTAACGCACTGGACAGGAGAGCTAAAGCCTGGTTACAGATAACACAGTCTCAGGCTTCTAGCAACAGAACTATCCCCTCATGTAACACTGATCACAGAGACGCAGCCCTGAAACTGCCCTTGCGCTGATCGACAGACCTCAGATAAATGAGATCACCCACGCCCCCCAGGCACACAGTCAAAACCTCAAAATAACCCTACGGTTACACAGACCATAAATACAGAGGCGTAATACAGCATAGCAATCCCTCAGATTATATGGCGCTAGCGGAAGGCATAAGAGCTAGATTTGAGTAACACAGATTTTAGACTGCAGGTTTTAGACAGAACAGATATACCCCATGGTACACATATTATACTACCAGGGGCACAGAGCTGCCCTTTTGGGCACACAGGTTTTACAATCTCAGGCCTCGGACAGCACAGCTAACCCTAAGGTTAAAAAGATTCCAGAGCTTCTGACTTCAGACACTAGAGCTATCCCTCAAGATATAAAGACATTACAATCCCCAACCTCAGGCAGAGGAGCTATAACCAGAGTTGGGGCCTGTTTTACAAAGCGTGTTTCGATGAGATTTACCCATTGAAAAACGCTGTGTGAATCAGTCCACTCATGCCTAAGGCCTCAGAGAGCAATTTTGAAATCTCAGTCCTCAGAGAGCAGAGCAATCCCTCAGGTTACAGAGATCTTAAAATCTCAGGCCCCAGGCAGTAGAGCTATCTCTCATGTTGTAAAGATGTCACACTTGCAGGCCCGGGATAGCTGAGCTATCCCAAGGGGGTACAGCCTTTACAGTTTCAGGCACCAGACAGCAGTTCTATGACCCAGGTTACATGCATCTTAACATCACAGGCCTCACACAGCAGACATTTCAGGCAAGATATAAAGGTTGAACAATGTCGGGCTTCAGACAGCAGAGTAATCCCTGACACTGCACAGGCCATAGAGTCACATGTCTTAGACAGCAGTGCTAACTCACACGTAACTCTGCTTTCACAGGCCGCATATAAAGCACCAATCAAATTACACTGATTTTAGATCTCAAATACCAGTTCTAAATCTCAGGTTGAACATATTCTGCATCTCAAAGCAGCATCTGGAGTTACAATCGAACATACACAGAAATATTATAAATATGAACAAAACAGATTTTGAAATACAAAGGGTTGAAACTAAAAGTCAGGAAAAGTGAGAACCCACTGATCAATTAAATAGAATTGGGGAGAGAGGTCACGTGTGTCATTTGCAAAACAACAGAGTAAACTAACATTAATATTAGACGTTTATTATTATTATTATTATTGCTTGGCAAAACGACACATAGCATCTAGAAATTAGGAAGTAGTTTACTGAGGGCAAAAGAAGTTCTATTGGAGGTGTCTCCTTCTTATGTTTAAACACAATCCACAACCAGAGAGAGGCGAACAGAATTTACAGGATAGTGGCGAGGATCGGTCAAACATGTGATGAAAGCAGCAGAAGGTAAAGTGATTTAAACATAAAGAAAAACAATGAAATAGACCAAGAAAATGCACGTCATCAAACGTGCATTTTCTAACTCAGAGGCACGCCTATGCAAGGTATACACAATAAGTGGGTACACAAAAAGGTGCATTTTTGCACTACAGTTTCAAGATATCATGTTCACATTTTGGTAATCCTAACTTTACATTTCGAAACTATAGACCTCCAATCCTGCATACTTTCCAAATCTCCTGGCCAGGCACACGTGGAACCTTTTGGAAAGAAATGTCTGTTTTGAAAGGTTGGCTGAAAAATAATCTTCACTCGCCCACTTGGCAGCAGCGGAAGAGGGCGCCGGTCCCTCCCATGCTATGGTCCATAGCCCCCGTCCCCTACAGACATGCCTTTCTTTGCAGAGGTGAAAGGGATTGGCTGCCAGTGTGACCGAAGGGTTTCGACTCTAAAAGGATTTGGGGCTTGGTCAGCACTGCACCCTGACAGGTGTTCCCTCATCATCTGAAGCGTAACAATGCATTTCATGGCACCGAACGCCCCGGAGCACGGGCGGGAACCCAGGTGAAGGAATAGCGATGCGTTTGGGTGCGTTCAGGCTATGCAAGAACTCGGAGGAAAGCCGCTTGCTTACCTCTGTTGCTTGGGAATGGATTAAAGGCAACATATAGTTGTTGAGTGTGTGCGCGTTTGTGTGTGTGTGTGTGCATGTGTGGCTATGCATGTGGATGTGTGCCTGAGCAGGTATGGCAAGGGGTACTGGTGGAAGGGGTAGGTTAGGTATTCCCCTATGCCACCCTAGAGGAGGCCCACATGTATCAGCGTGGAATCTGCACGGTACCCCCAGGAAAGATGCTGTCTTTGCCTGCACGTCAGCAACCTTCCGATTCTAGAACCCTTTTTGATCAAGGGCAAATAATGATGTCTTTCTGTTTTAGTCTATTTCACAGGCTCATTCGGGGGCTTGATACACAGCTGGCAAGATCTGGGAAGATTATGTAGCTTGGTCCAGAGGGGCAGCCTGGTGGATCACCTTTACATCCAGGGACTTGATGGGGTTCACACTGGAGGATAGTTTTTTTTGGAAAGTCTTCTTCCCTGAGTGGGGAAGCTTGCCTGGGATCCAGTGAAGGCCAGGAAGGAAAGAAAGAGTAGCAGATCTGGTATTATTTCAGGTGGTTAGAGGCTTGGCCAGGGAGATCATGAGCACAGACCCGGACACAGGGAGGTCGAGTAAGGATTGGCATTTAGCAGGGGTGGGCGGAGTGGGAGAGCTAGAGCAGGGGTCGTCAACCTTTGGCTCTCCAGATGTTTTGGACTACAACTCCCACCAACCCTGCCTCATAGTCAGTGGTTTGGGGTAATAAGATTTGTTATCCAAAGCATCTGGAGAGCCAAAGGTTGCAGACCCCTGACCTAGAGCAATAACCTGCAACCTTTGGCTCACTAGATGTTTTGACTACAACTCCCATCAACCCTACGCTGCAAAGTCAATGGGGGGAATCATGGTAGTAGTGGTCCAAAACATGGAGAGTCATGTGTTGCAGACCACTGAGCTAGAGGCACAACAATGCATTAGGTTATGAATGTGTTAGAACCCGAGTTTGCAACCTGTGGCTCCCTTGTTGTTTTTGACAAGTCCCTCAGGGCGCAAGTTCTAAAACGAAAAATGGGGGGTGTCTGACGTATACAGTCAGGAGTGACGTCACAGGAAGTGAAGGTAACGTGAAAGAAATATGCATATTTAATTTTAGTGCATCTTCCTAACTCAAGTCACTGCACAAGACAAATATGCATTAACCACGATAATATGTTCCTTTAAAAAATGCTTGCTAAAGAAAAAAGGTGTGCACCTTTTGTCTTAAAATGTGTAAGAAAAAGTATCCTGTACAGCAAAGAGTGAATAGGAGTGCTGTACAATAGTTTGCTTAGAGATTCCAGCAGTCTCACGATTAGCGGGATCTTGGTTCGAATCCCGGACACGGCTCTCTTTAGCAAGTGGCAGGAGCACTTTAACAAAAAAATGTCATTCATTGAAAACACCCATGGAGGACGGATTTCACCCCCTGGAAATGGTGGGTGGACGCCGACCACCAGCGTGTTCCCTCGATTTGAGCTCTGATCCTACGTTCCCCCAACATTGATTGTCCAGTAAACAAAGTATTGGCCTTGCTGCATGTACTGGCTCGCACTGAAGTGGGTTGTAAACAAAAACGTCTGGAGAGCCAAGGTTGGAGACCCCCGTTGTTCGATCTTCCCTCAAACTAAAGCAACCTTGCTATTAACTGAGATCCCAAACTAGGCGTCACTTGCGATCTACCATAAGTGTGCCTGAGGTTTGTGGGAGTGAGTGGGTCTATAGCCTGTATATCGCTGGAGCAGTGCTCAGGCAAATGGGGTCTGAGGACTCAGCAGGTAGCACTGCCTAGTCTCATGAAAGCAGTCTGCTCTTCCCCCATGCCCAGTAGCTCACAAAGAAAACTACCAGCCAGGTATGAAGCTGCGTGATGGCACTGCACCACTGGAGACTGCAAACAGAAACCACCAAAGCCTAACATACAGCATTGTAGCTGGCACTTGTTCTTCTTCTTGCTGATAGATATGTATCCACCAGCTGTGATTTTTGGATACCGAGGCTTGAGCCTCATTACTCCATCTTCTCGGGTTGAATATGTAGTCGTGGGTTTGTATTCTTCTTGGCATTGTAGCTGGCAAGACTGATATATATGCCCTGCAATTTGTAAAAATCTCTTTTTTAGGGTGAATATTGTGAGCAATCAAAACAGAGTCCATTATTTGCTTAAAAAATGTTTCTTACTGAATCACTATAAGTCATGATTAACATTTAAAATTGTGGACATCATGATGTTCCCATAATGCTATTTGCTTTTATGCAAATCGACAGGATTGGGTTCTATGAAGAGAGACTGTGTTGGCAACCTGGCCAGGGTCACACTCCTTGGCTCGTCCCCTCCTCCCCACAGCCCAGCCCCTCGAAAGAGGTGACAGTTCCCACAGTAAATTTGCTCCATTTCCAGCACTGCTCAGGGGCATGTGCACAGGGGTGGACTGGGAACCTAAAGACGCCCTGAAAATAATCTTCGAAGTGTCCCCCCTATTGCACATTTTCAGCAAGCCCAACCATTTCCCTACGAGAACATGTGGAAATAAAATAGAATACCACATAAAAGAGGCCCAGGGTTCAGAGGCCTAGCAGGAAATCTCCAGAGTTCCCGACCTATAGGACAGTCCAGAGTCCACTCCACCCCTGCATGTACACATCTGTATGTGCCGGCTGGTATAATTCGGGCTGCCTGCTGTGTCCGTTGCTCTGTCTGCACAGACCTTGTCCCCGCGCGCACAGGGGTCTTTATATCGTCCTTTACCTCTTAGCCTGGGATCGCGAGACATCCCTCAGCCGCGACAGGCCTCGCGCAGTGGCAGGGCTGGCCTTAAGGGCAGCAGTGCCCTGGGCGAATTGGCGCCACCCCTCTCGCCCACCGCACCCCCTTGGTTAACAGGGGGTGGGGCGGAAGGGGGCGGGGCCAGGAGGGGCCACTTTAAAAAAAAATGTTTTACCTCCTCTCTCAGGCGCGTTAGCACCCCATTGCCATTCAATGAGCCCGCCCGTCGCCACTGGTCATTTAATGACAATGAGGCGCCTGTCACGCCTTTTGCCACCACGCCAGCTCGGGGGAGGCCTTGAAAGACTCCCCGGGGGTGGCGTGGTGGGGGGCTAATGGCGCCTTTTCTTGTGAAAAGTGTCCACGGCGGAGGGGCGCATTTAAATGCACCCGCCGCCGTGGGCACCTTTTACAGTAAAAGGCCGCCTGCTGCGCCTTTTCCCACAACATCAGCTCGGGGGAGCCCTTGAGCCTCGGGGGCAAAAGGCGCCCTGGGGGGCGTGGTGCCCCGGGCGGTCGCCCGGCTCGCCCCTCCCTAGGGCCGGCTCTGCACAGAGGAAAGTGTTATTAAGGGAACAGAGAGCCGAGTTAAAAGACACCATTTCCTATCCCGGGAGCCGGTGATGGCCGGAGCTCACAGCAGGCGCCCAGGCACGCGCTCACCGGTGCAACCAAGCACCAAACTGAGAGTCGGGCATAGATTGATAGGCGGGCGGCGGTCGTAGAACACAGATTACCTGCGACCGCCCATACCCTGATGTTTGGGCCGAACAAAAAAAAACTCCATACCATTGCGTGCAGCTGTTTACCGAGACACTTTGAAACGTCCCGAACTGCCACCTCGTTGTCGCCACAGAGGTGTCAAATCTTATTCACATGATCATTAAGTACCCCCCAGTCCACCCACCCTGAGAATGCTGTGTCAATAGATGCCACGCGCACTAGATTAAGACCCTTTGAGGGATGGCCTTCATGCATTAATTAACACGCCAGTCCACGATTCCTCTCTGGGACAAACTCGCTGCACTGACCGTGGTGTCTCTTCAACAGTCAGTTCCTCTCCGCTGCCAGCCAATGAGTCTACGTAAGAGACCGCCATCTCCAGTGACAGGTAACTGACAGTATATCCCATTCCCCTCAAATGACATCACCTCTCGAATGGCACCGAGAGCGTCTCTCCAAGAGACAGCCTCTCTCCAATGCGAGAGTGTGTCCTTTCAAGAGGGAGCCCCTCTACATTGGGAGACAATGGGCCTCATTAGGACCTTGGCGGAGGACCATGGCGCTATTAGCACCATGGTCCATGGCGCTAAATTGCCAACTCCGCCATGGTGGTTGGCGGACTTACCGCCCCATTCCGACCTTGGCGGGGCGGTAAGTCCCCAATCCCCATTTACCCTTCCCCATTCCCATTTTTGCCCCATAGGGCATAATGGGAGTGGGGAAGGCGTTAATTACGCCACCGTAAATTACGGTGGCGTAATTAACAACAAGGTCCCTTAGCGCCATGGATTTTAACACCTGCTAAAAGCAGGTGTTAAATCCGCCATGGCGCTAAGGGAACTCGTACTCAGGCGGTAAGGGTCGGCGATGTTTACGCCGGCGTAAACCCCTTACCGCCTGGGTCGTAATGAGGGCCAATGTATCTCCCCACAAGAGACAGTCAGTGTATCCCTTCAAGAGACAGTCTGCATCACTCCACTGCCAGACTGGACAGTCTTTTATCTCAATGGATGTCCAGGGGGATTGCGAGGCTCTTTCAAATGGGAAGGCAGCAACTGTGTTTAATAGAAAATATAAGCAGTTCTGGCATTTAGGGGGGCGGCAGCAGAATTTTCCTTAGAGTGGTGGGGGACTCAATGGCATGACACTACTTTATAGATGGAGTTGATTTTTTTGTTTGTTTTTTTCTGTATGAGAGTCCCTGGTTCCTTGGCCTAGAGCAGCGCTGCATTGACACCGAGGAACCCCAGTGAATTTAAGCCACAGTTGTTTGAATGAAATGCACCGAGTCTGACTTACAAGGATGATTAAGCTTGATAACATGACCAATTATGATGCGATCTGCTACTGCTATGCAATTAAACATCCCTGGACAGCCAATAGAATCTCAAGACAGTGATACCCCAGAGTGAGGGCTTCCAAGGTACTCTCTTTGTAGCAAGAGCAGCTGGGGCTGGGTCCTCATTGACTAGTGAGCCTGTGTCTGGCGGCTTGCCCCATCGAGGAGATGATCAAACAGAGGTCCTACCTCTCAAATGTGATCTGTTGTCCAGTAAAAGCCAGGGGGATCCAATACCTCAATGGGGGAGAGTTCAGAAGATGCATATCAGCTACCAGGGCCAGAGGCCCAACGTCTCCACCGAGGCGAAGCAATTTTAGCACCTGATCTGGTCACGTTGCTCCTCAAGATGAGCGTCAGATCACCTGAGGGAGTGGCTGCCTGCTGCACACAGTTGCCACTGCTTCCAAGGCTCCCTGGGCCACTGATCATAGGGTGGACACCTTATGACTGTGGCCACAAGCCCTGGAATCTCCCTGCCAGCGGATCCAGCAAAGTGATCATGAGGTCTAGCGCAAGAATCTTGACTCAAAGTGGGAACATTTCCTGGTAAGTTTATAAAAATGCTAGGCTTTTCTCCTTGACTAGGGGACTTACACTAAATTATCTGGGGGAATATTCTTGGGAGATGACCCCCGAGGATGTGTAAGATCCCACTGTCTGGTTCATCGGGATGTGAGAGAAGCAGCTCCTAATCCCGGGATCCTACTTGCTTTTAAAAATACCTCCCTTGAGAAAAGGTTGGTGAAGAAGGGACGGTTCATCCTGCAGGATGCCATGAGCTGAAGCACAGAGCTAATGGAGACGCTATGTAGGGGGACGCCCATGGCGACATTCCTAGTTGCAGTCACTGGGAGACTTAGGAGAGTGCGTATAGTAGAAACTAGGGATCATGTCCTGAGAAGCACTGGGCCACCCGGTCCTTGGTAGAGATGTATGTCAGAAGGTACTCTTCACTGAAAGACTTCCTTTGCACCTAGAGTGCTGTGCTTCTTGGCGCTAGAATTAGGGACTTCAGCAAGAAGCTGATGTATTTTACTGTGCAGCGCTAGGAAACCCCCTCCCTGGAAACCTTGCAAATGTCCCCTGGTATCTGAAGAGATATTCTTAAGAGAAAGCTGTTCCATGCATTAGTCCTGTTCCAATGCAATTTGTAGAGCAATGAACCCCGGGGGATTGCTAAACCCCTCATGGATGACACCAAAATTAATGCTAATAAATGGCAGGAGACATATTTTCCATTTAATTGATTAAAATCCTTCATAGAGAACAGATCATTTTTTACCCCAAATAGTGAATGCCTGGGACCGCTGTAATCTCGAACTCAATGTACTTCTCCTAACTTCTACCTCAATATCAGATCCTGTTTCTTTCACCAGCACCCGTGATTTATCATCTAGCCTCATTGCGCCTGTCCCATGCCTATTGTCCACTCTCTCTCTTATCCCCAACATTTCTTTGACATAGCCTGACGAATGTGTTAAGCACCTTTCAAGAAACCGACACATGTTGCAAACCTCTTTAATATATCCCATTTAGTCTGTTTTGGTGGATCCATTTCTGTAATGTGGAAACGTCATTCCAATGTATACTGAGTATGTTTATAAGGATTGGAGAGATTGGATTTCTTAAATTTTTCTTTTTTTAATTTGTAAAGTCTGAAATGTGATTGATTGTTATTTTACTATTTTCAATTATGCTGATTATTTGACCCCACCCTTGCATGTTGGGATACCAAACCTCTAATTCCTCCCTAAGTTAAACAAAAAAAAACAAGTTTGCATGAATTTACACATTCCTCTGTGTGTAGGGATTATTCTGTGAAATCTGAAACCATGAAATAACTTCTATTGTGCTACGGGTGCATGTACACATTACCAATGTAATCTAATGAATAATCTAGTGGGGGAAAAAAAACTGCAATTGCAAGTTCCAGGTTAACCCAACCTTTGATGAAGGCTGACATATGTCCTGACACAGAACATCCAGCTAATGATATCTGACTGGGGAATGGAGTTTGATCCTCACTGAAGCATATGCCTTTCAACAGCCACTCTATGTAAAGGGTCAGTCACCAGCCTGGGGGTGTCTGCACACCTGGCTGTGTCTCACTCAGGGCCTTTGACCATATCCGGTAGAAGGAGCTCTCCCACCAACTCCATTCTTGTGGATTCTGGCATAGAGGCATTCGGTGGGAATCCTGCCTGTGGTCCTGTCAACCCTCAGTCTCCTATCTCCATCAGCCGCCCCAGTGGTCTAATCCCGAAGGGCCTCTTGTACTGAGCGGGATAACTATTGCTGTGACACAATGCCAACATGGTAGGCAAAGCTATAAACCAAGTTCACAGATATTTATTTGGGGAACACGATACAACGGTTGGTGGTTTCCGGATACTCTTATCAAGTTTATTGAGATGTTCTCCGGCCATATTAAATAACACCTCAGAAGTGCTCACTGGATGATCATGGCAACATTCTGTGGTCCCTGTCATGAACAATACATGTCACATTTTTCGACGCAGCCATTAAAGATTTAAAAGATCTGCCAATCAATAATCTAGTTTTAAAAAGGCAGAACATTGCAAATAACCACACTATTGGTAACGCTGGCACAGGTTGGTATATTTCTTCAAATCAGATCCCTTCCGGCTTCTTTCTAAGTTCTGTAATAACAGGTGTGCCATGTGTACGCACGTGGCTAAGCCAAGCCATGACCCAAACCTGTGGCTGCCAATTACATGCAGATCTTCAAAGTGAGCACTTAACCCCCAAAGCCATCAAATTATCATGTACTGGAACTATTTTACTTGCAAGAATATACAATCACATTTCTCTATAAATTAAAATAGAGAACGTTGGCAAGCACCGTCATGTGCTTGCCAAGTCTGTCGCTTCGCACACATGTTTCTTTGAATATGAATTCAGATCATCAGTTTGTATTCTCTGCCTTTTTTTATCTTGGTCAAACATTAGATCTGTGGAAGAAATATGGCCAAAGTGGCAGTTTTTACACCAGGAAATCCTAGTTCAAGTCCTTAGGCCTCATTACGAGTCCGGCTGTAACCCTGCCAGTGCTACCAGTGGGTTGCCGATGGACTCGAAAAAGTTACTGCCACCTAGCTTCTCAGTACCACTGGGACATTACAAGTCCTGTTGGACCGGGAGCTAGGTGCTGGTAAAATGTTATTCCCCATTCCCGCGGAGTCCCATAGGGCTCCACGGGAATGGGTACACTGAAGTACTGGCACCGTTGTTAAGGGTGCCCGTGCTTCTGTGACGGGTCTGCCTACCATGGCCACTGTGCCCAGCAGGGTCAGACCTGTCGGGAACAGTGGCTCTAGCAGCCAGACCTGTAATATGCCGGTCCAGAAACAACAGTGCCAGTAAGCTTACAGGCACCTTTGTTTCTGGACCGGCAGGGTCAGAATGATGCCCAAATGACCCAGATTCTGTGTTCATGTCCACAGCAACACCTCTACCTGTCCCCCATTTCTTTGATCAGCCAAAACAAAAACACTTTCAAGAGTGGAAGGACCAGGGCTATTTGCATTAAAAGAAAGACACAACCTAATGAGTAAGAATTCCAATGAGTGTCGTTTTGAGCACCAGGACGGGGGCACAGTCCACAGACAAGTCCAAGTGCTCTGAAACTACTACAGTGGTGATTTGGTGTGCGGTATAAAAGCTTATTAACATAACATATTGACTGACAGAGAACCCGCCCTCCATGCCGCCTCTGAGCAAGAAACGGGTTTCCGTTCGGCGGCCTCTCATGTTTGACCAAAGCAATGGGCCTTCTTTGTGAATGAGCCCTGGCAGTGTCAGCGGACGGATGCGTCGCCTTTAGGTCTGCACTAGATCCGTTATCGCTTACACGCCAGATCTAAAACGCTGCAAATAGTCATGGAAAAGCTTTAGTTCCATCAAAATAGAACAAAACCCCTTAGGCATCAAAAGGTGTGTGAAGACTGTTCAACAGGAGTGGGGATTAAGGGAATACATCTGCAGCAAATTTGATTGTGTTGAGAGAATTAAAAACAACTTTTGGCGGCTAAGTCGGATGAGTTCTAACAATTACTGTATCCCTTTGAAAAAACACAGACACATGTTCTTCAATGGGAAGGCTCTACATTTTGCTATCTCTCTCCTCCGGAAGAGCCAGTAACCACAACAAAAGCCCCATTTCAGGGTAAGAAAATGAACCCACACTCGTGAGAAGTATGAAAAGGAGGCCCTGGTGATTCATCAGCACTATGGCGGGCAAACAGGTTTGCGCAAAACTCGAACCACCCAACTTTCCAGTGATTCGGATCTGAAAAACTTTTAAAGGTTCTTCTAGAAAAGTTTGAAGTCACCCAGTGGTAAAAAAGTGAGGGCTTGATGAGTGAGGGGCGTCCACTGCCACCCCCTGCACTCCTAATAACATGCCCACCGCCCTACTGTGTCCTAGCGGGACTGCACATTGTAAGGAAGTGTGTTACAGTCTTCTCTTTACAGGGCTGGATATAGAAAAAAAATGTACACCTTTTTTGTGGGCATGGGGTGATGGAGAGAGGCCATGAGAGCAGTGTAGTTGTCAGGAGGCTGGTTTGTCCACCGCAAAAGTCACATATGGAGTTTCATATATTATCAAATGATCACTAATGCCTAATATGCACACGTGGTAAGCGCGTGTGTTAGTGTTGTTAAAGGTTTTTATACTGCGCACTGCTGCCACCTGCTGCCACCTGCGTGGTCTCTAGGCGCTCAAGCAATTGTGTACTAAATAAAAATAAAAGGAGGGTGGGAAGGTTGGTGGAGGAACGGGAAAAGAGCTAGAGAGCTGGGATGTGCTGTGTCTCAAAAGAAAGAAAGTGAGCTTGAATGTCAGCGTGCAAAGATCTGTGCAATGCATTTCAGCAAGGAAAAGAAAGACATGTGGCTGACAATGCTGTTTTACTCAATCCATGGAGAGCTGCACTTTTACTTAAAGAGACAGCAGTGCAACATTATCTTCAGTGTAATACCAGATTGTGCTCCAGTCATCCAAATTGAAACCAAGCTTCTCACGTTTACAAGAACTAAAATAAACCCCTTTTCCCTTCATCCACATGACAGTATGCAGAGAGAAGTGCTCACTAGACTTTCAGAGTTTGAACATGGTGTTCTCATATAACTGCCCTATACATATGGACATTCCAGTAGTGATACTCTGTATTTTGAAACTGTGAAATTAAAGAAGTACATAGCACCTGATATTATGTCATGTAAAATACAATGGGCCTCCTTACGACCCGGCCGGTAAGGGATTACCCCTTACCGCCCAATTACGAGGTCACTTTGCGGGTCCCTACCATAACGGCTGTTCGGGAAGGGACCCGCAAAGGGACCTTGGAGGTAATTACACCTTTCCCATTCCCATTGAGCCCTATGGGGCAAAAATGGGAATGGAGAAGGGCCAATGGTGAATGGGGAATTACCGCCCTACCAACCTTGGAATGGGGCGGTAATTCCGCCATTCACCATGGCGGATTCCGGCGTCAACCATGGCGCTAATAGCACCATGGTTAACGCCTGGGTCGTAATGACCCCCACTGTGTGTGAGTATAAAAACCATTGTTTCCAGGATTACACAAGCTGGTAATTTCTCCAAAGATAAAACATAACCTCCAAGACCTTTCCTATGCTGTCCTGGAGAGAGGGGTCTGGTTGTCAACCATCAATCAGGGCCATTACTTAAAAATATAGAAAGAAATACTCTGCTTAGATTTAAACCACATTGAGGACAGATAAAGCCAAGCCTGTTCTTTCAGCAGAGGTCACAATACCCATAAAATGCCCATTAGAGTTGCCATCAGTGTCAGCCCAGTCCTTGAAGGGGGAGACAAACATAAACATGAGCCAGCCTCTGGCTGGTCACATGCGTTAAGGGTAAATTCAACTTAAGAGAACAAAGGAAACGAACTGCAGTTTAAGTTAATGGAAAAATACATATTATTGTATAAAAAGGGCAACATAAATGTCACAATGGTCATTCCAGACTTTTATTAAAGGTGACAGTAACCCCCTCAGTAACCCCCTTTTAACCCCGCTAAAACAACTGTGTGATAAACATAACTCAAGTTATTAATGAAAATTTAATTTGGGCCTTCCCTTGATTCCAGAGATGTGAAAGCTGGTGTGAGGGTGAAGCAAATAATGAACATGGGATCTATGAAGTGGCATATTTTTCACTGATACAGCTCCTGAGTAAATAAAGAAAAAAACATATCTCTGCATCGGAAGGGCATGCCGGCTTTAGATTAGCATCATCGGATTTGCCTTAAAATGTAGTTCTTAAAAATATATTCATACATGTAAAGATTAGAAAAAATAGGGTCCTTGCCATGTTGATAGATTTTTAGAGTTTTGAACATGCAGAGCCCACTGTCAGTTTGGGATGACTAAGCTTTTTCCTCCCACCGCTGCTTTCACTCACACCCCTTATCTCCTTGTCCTATTGGCACACAGGTGGGAGGTGGGTAGAGAAAACCAGCCAATCCCTATTGCAGGAATCATGACCAGTTTCTGCTATCATTTGCCCTATAACTAGACCAGTTTGCATTAAAACAGGGCTTTTTCACTTATATTGGGAGGCAACCTGCTGCTGAACTCTTGCGAGAAACATCCAAGCAGAGGGGCCCAAATCTTGCATTGGAGACAGGGCCCAGTGGACATAGAAGCTGACTGTGACCCCTTGGAGAATTCAGAGGAGACTATCCTTAACTGACACCCTTGCTGTCCCAGCAGTGCCCTGGTGTTCCCTGATGCTCATTCAAAGGACTCTCCTGTAAGTAAAACTATCCCCAAAGCCATATATTGTATAGGCCCTGCATTTTTCAAGTATTGTTCTAGTTATCTCCCCATAGGAAAATATCCTATTTGTCTGTGTAGATCCTTAGCATATTTAATTAAAGTAAATCAATGAATCCCCCTATAGAAATTACGGAAGGTGTTTTGTTGGCATTCAAAACCAACAAGCTCTTTCCACTGTGTTTTGAGCCGGTATAGACATAAAGATCTGCCAACAGAATGAATCCCAAAGACCCTGTTTCCACGTGAGTGTGCAGGGTGCAAAAACGAAATTCCCCATTGATCCCCTTAATTTTAAATCTGAAATGTGAAGCCTGGTAGTGCCTTTGCATGTGCAGGGTGCCAAATGAAATTGCCCTTTGTTCCCATTGTGCTCTGACCAAAACCACAAAGGCCTGCCTGTTCTTTTTAGGTGTGGCAAAACAAAATTCCCATTGCTTTTCTTTCCCTCATCCTGCACCTGGGGTAAGAAGTAAAAAAAAACAATGTTACCACTTGAATCTCTTTTTTCAAAGAGTGCAGTTTTTATTAGAATGAATCCCAAAACAATGTTCCCATTGTGTACCCACTCTCTGCCACTGGACTTCAATTCAGAGGGGTCAAGTCTAATAGATGTTTGGAGAGTGGGGGTTGCTAGGATAAATGTATTATAACCAAATCAGCATTCACTGTCTGTTTTGAATTGGTTTTTTTTCTGTATTGGTTGGTGATTGGTGTTGGTGCCTTTACGGAAGTCATTTTTGTTCTTGTGTTGCCACAGCACTGGTGGCTGATGTTAGTCTGTTTGGCAAACTGGTTTAAATAAATTAATAAATATATATACTTACTACACACCGTTCTGGTTCCTAATCCATTGTGGCTGCGGGTATTCATTGAGGTTGGGCGCGAGACTGGTTGGAGGCCTTACCAAACTGAACCAAATGAAAAGTATAGTGATTTATTGTGTGGCATTTTCATTGGGGGGGAAAGGAACTCCCTGAGTTGAGTGTGACCGCGTAATAAACTGCGTCAACAGTCTACCACACTATCACCCCCCGCAATGCATATTAGTTGGCTGAATATTCAGGATGAGCGCGACCCACCTTTTCCCCAAGAGATATGCCACCCATCAACTGCTTGAGGCCTCTTATTGAAGTTATTGATTCTCATGCAGCTCGGAACACTCAGGTGGGTCGCAGGACACCAATGGGATTACAAGGGGGTCATTGTCGGGAAAGAGGTTACACCTTATTGGCATGACACAATCTGGGGTGGGACAGACATTTGTGGTCATGCATAATGTCCCCAGGTTGCCGGCAGATTCCTTTGAAAATCCAGCATCTTTGACAAACACATGTATCCATTGGATCAGGAAGGTGAAAGGATGTGCTTCAATAATTTGGGAAGACGAAGAAGGGGGTTGGATGGGCTGTCTAACTGCAATCAAATACTCATCCTTTCAATAATTTCAGTCTGAGCGCCCTAACCTTTGTTGATACAATCACCTATTGTTAAAGCGCTAAGAAGCTGCCTTAGGCACTATACACATGGCATGATTTTCACTCTCGGAAAACTTCTGAGATTTGCAAAACGTGTTTTTATTTTATTTTTTTTTTTTTACGGTGCAGTGACGTGTGCTCGTTTAGTAGCCACACCATTCCCTGGTTAACTTCTGGCAAAACTTTAAATGAGGCAACTTCATATACAAAAGAGTGATTTAAAAAGTCGTTGAAGAGGCGGAAGGACTGGACGGTAAACACACCGAGGAAAACCATGGAATAAAAATGTATAGGGCCTCATTACACGGATGGCGGTAGGGATTTACCGGTACCGGTAAAATACCGGTACCGGTAAATCCCTACCGCCTTACTACGAGGTCCCTTTGCGGTTTGGGGGATTTAACGCCTGCTTTTTGCAGGCGTTAAAATCCAACCCGCTAAGGGACCTCGGAGCTAATTACGGCACCGCAAAATTGCAGTGCCGTAATTAGCGCCTTCCCCATTCCCATAGAGCCCTATGGGGCAGAAATGGGAATGGGGAAGGGCAATGGCGGAAGGGGGATTTACCGCCCCTCCAACCTTGGAATGGGGCGGTAAATCCCCTTTCCGCCAAGGCGGTGCCGGTATTTTACCGGCATAAGCCATGGCGCTAATAGCGCCATGGCTCACCGCCTACCGTGTAATGAGGCCCCTAGTCTTGCTTTTATTGGGCAATTTTGAAATGTCATCACCCAATCACTAACATTGAAGAGACATTGAAAACTCTTAGAAAAATGGTGACATATATACTACCCCCTCCCCCTCTCCTAGTTCGTATTCCATTCCTCACAGAGTAAGGTCAGGAGACCCATGATGGGTGCACAACATGGACTCTTCACTGGCAGACCACTGAGGTGGCTTCTTGCACAGTACATGCAAGCAGAGTAACATAATACAGCAACACTATGAACAGACTACTACAGCAAGAGTGTACAGACTATGCATATGTCTGCAGGTGACAGAAAATCATATTTGCTGGGAGGTGGGATCATTTAAATATGTTTTTATTTTACCAAAGATGTATGTTTTAAAGTGAGGGATGCATGCCAATTTAGGCTCAAGTCACATCCACATGTTATGTTATGTTAGTTTGCATTTATATGGCGCCTTATGTACCATTGCTATGGTCTCAAGGCGCAAGCGATGTGAGAGATAAGGAAAGTGAGGACTGGAGAGGAAGGGTATTTTGCCCAGGAAAATGAAATGTGGGGCAATAGGGGCACGAACTCTGATCTTCTAGTTCCAAAGTGAGAGGTCTTGTAAGAATAATGAAAACAAAAATAAAGATAAACATACCCACTAAAAATACCCAGTACATACATGCTGATTGCGTACAACAAGACAGCTTACAGTCGGAGGGAGAAGACCGAGTAGCGAATGTGGCAGCCAAAAGAGGTCAAGGAAAACCCCAGAGTAGGGTGGTAAGTGGTCAATTATTGCTGGGAGTATGGGGGGAGTGGGGAAGTGGGGTTACAGAGTAGTTGGGTTGTATGACTTTTTAGCTGGACTCGGTCTTTATTTGCAAAGTTTTGATTTTCGCTGAACCAGTGTCTGCAGCTTAGCCTCGAGACATATCTACTCCTTGAAAGAAGCCAAGAAAACAGGCCCTGATAAATGAGGCCAAAAGACTGTCCAAGTTCCACGAGGCATCTTCAGATGATGACCTCGACGGGAGATGGGGAGGAGGTGGGGTGTCAGGGGGCTGTGCTCTTTGCATTTACTTCTACGTAACAGGCCATACCGCAGAATCGTTTCTTATCAAAACACGCAAGGGATTCTGTGATTGCAAGAGCCCTGAGCATTGATGCCACACATGCCAGTGTCTGCAGAAAAGCAGAGAAGTGCTTCAAGATCACTGCATAGACCGTGCCCACCCCCAGCAGGCAGGGTGCAAATATGCTGATCTAAGGCGCCCTGAGCCTAGAAGCCACACATACCAGTGTCTGCAGACAAGTGGAGAAGTGCTTTAAGACCAGCGCATGGAGCGTGCCCAGCCTCAGCAGGTAGGGTGCAAATCTGCTGATCTAAGGCGCCCTGAGCCTAGAAGCCACACATGCCAAAGTCTGCAGAGAAGCCGAGCGGTGCTTTAAGGTAGGCGTGTGGAACATGACCACCCTCAGTAGGTAGGGTTCAAATCTGCAGATCTAAGGAACTCTGAGCATAGATGCCACACACGCCAAAGTCTGCAAACAAGCGGAGTAGTGCTTTAAGGTCAGCGTGTGGAACGTGCCCACCCTCAGCACACAGGGTGCAAACCTGCCCGTCTTAGTGACCCTGAGCATTGATGCCACACATGCCAGAGTCTGCAGACATGCAGAGAAGTGCTTTAAGGTCAGCGTGTGGGACGTGCCCACCCTCAGCACACAGGGTGCAAATCTGCAGATCTAAGGAACTCTGAGCATAGATGCCACACACGCCAAAGTCTGCAAACAAGCGGAGTAGTGCTTTAAGGTCAGCGTGTGGAACGTGCCCACCCTCAGCACACAGGGTGCAAACCTGCCCGTCTTAGTGACCCTGAGCATTGATGCCACACATGCCAGAGTCTGCAGACATGCAGAGAAGTGCTTTAAGGTCAGCGTGTGGGACGTGCCCACCCTCAGTGCATAGGGTGCAAACCTGCCCGTCTTAGTGACCCTCAGCATTGATCCCACGCATGCCAGAGTCTGCAGACATGCAGAGAAGTGCTTTAAGGTCAGCGTGTGGGACGTGCCCACCCTCAGCACACAGGGTGCAAACCTGCCCGTCTTAGTGACCCTCAGCATTGATGCCACACATGCCAGAGTCTGCAGACATGCAGAGAAGTGCTTTAAGGTCAGCGTGTGGGACGTGCCCACCCTCAGTGCATAGGGTGCAAACCTGCCCGTCTTAGTGACCCTGGGCATTGATCCCACACATGCCAGAGTCTGCAGACATGCAGAGAAATGCTTCAAGGTCAGCGTGTGGGACGTGCCCACCCTCAGTGCATAGGGTGCAAACCTGCCCGTCTTAGTGACCCTGAGCATTGATGCCACACATGCCAGAGTCTGCAGACATGCAGAGAAGTGCTTTAAGGTCAGCGTGTGGGACGTGCCCACCCTCAGCACACAGGGTGCAAATCTGCTGATCTTAGGGACTATGAGCATAGATGGCACACACGCCAGAGTCTGCAAACAAGCAGAGAAGTGCTTCAAGGCCGGCACATGTAGCGTGCCCACCCTCAGCAGGAAGGGAACGCATTTGCTGGTCTTAGGGACCCTGATCATGGATGCCACGCGTGCCAGTACCTGCAGACAAGTGGAAAAACGCTTCAAGGTCATCCCGTGGAAAGTGCCCACCCTCAGCAGGTAGGGTGCATATTTGCCGATCTAAGGAATGCTGAGCATTGATGCCACACATGCCACAGTCTGCAAACAAGCAGAGAAATACTTCAAGGTCAGCGTGTGGAACGTGCCCACCCTCAGCACACAGGGTGCAAACCTGCCCGTCTTAGTGACCCTGAGCATTGATGCCACACATGCCAGAGTCTGCAGACATGCAGAGAAGTGCTTCAAGGTCAGCGTGTGGGACGTGCCCACCCTCAGCACACAGGGTGCAAACCTGCCCGTCTTAGTGACCCTCAGCATTGATGCCACACATGCCAGAGTCTGCAGACATGCAGAGAAGTGCTTCAAGGTCAGCGTGTGGGACGTGCCCACCCTCAGCACACAGGGTGCAAACCTGCCCGTCTTAGTGACCCTGAGCATTGATACCACACATGCCACAGTCTGCAAACAAGCAGAGAAATACTTCAAGGTCAGCGTGTGGAACGTGCCCACCCTCAGCACACAGGGTGCAAACCTGCCCGTCTTAGTGACCCTGAGCATTGATCCCACACATGCCAGAGTCTGCAGACATGCAGAGAAATGCTTCAAGGTCAGCGGGTGGGACGTGCCCACCCTCAGCACACAGGGTGCAAACCTGCCCGTCTTAGTGACCCTGAGCATTGATGCCACACATGCCAGAGTCTGCAGACATGCAGAGAAGTGCTTCAAGGTCAGCGTGTGGGACGTGCCCACCCTCAGCACACAGGGTGCAAACCTGCCCGTCTTAGTGACCCTGAGCATTGATACCACACATGCCAGAGTCTGCAGACATGCAGAGAAATGCTTTAAGGTCAGCGTGTGGGACGTGCCCACCCTCAGCACACAGGGTGCAAACCTGCCCGTCTTAGTGACCCTGAGCATTGATGCCACACATGCCAGAGTCTGCAGACATGCAGAGAAATGCTTTAAGGTCAGCGTGTGGGACGTGCCCACCCTCAGCACACAGGGTGCAAACCTGCCCGTCTTAGTGACCCTGAGCATTGATCCCACACATGCCAGAGTCTGCAAACAAGCAGAGAAATACTTCAAGGTCAGCGTGTGGAACGTGCCCACCCTCAGTGCATAGGGTGCAAATCTGCTGATTTCAGGGACCCTGAAGGTCAGCCTCTAATTTCACGAACAATAGATTAACAAAGCCTCTCTCTAAAATGTCCGGTATTATATTTAAAAAAATAAAATAATAAAACTAATTTTGAAATAATACCGCGTTGCCAGCTGGGTTTATGCAACATGAACTGCTGGCCACGTTAAATGATTTTATTTTTTATAAGATGAGTGGGTGGATATTTTCACATGTGTTTTTTTCTTCAGTGATAGTGCACAAAAAGCACATTACTAAAATTGGTGAAATTTGCATTCCAAAAAAGAAACCGAGCACAGGGTACAGTTTACAGATGTACTTGTTGGCATTTACGGTGAGAACGCAACCCATGTACATCCTTTAGGGGTCTTCAACCTGCGGCTCTTCAGACATGATGGACGCAGACTCCCATGATCCATCACCGTTGACTATGCTAGCTAGGGCTAATGGGAGTTGGAGTCTAAAACATGTGGCACTCCGAATGTTGGAGACCCCTAAAAGACCAGCAGGACGTGATGTCATTATTTGATGCGGTACAAAATATGAACAACTAAGTCAGTGTGTTCTAGGCTAACACCCGAAAGTAACTGCTGGCCCAGATGATGCCCATTCCTGGCTAGCCCGGCACCCATCACACTACTTTCTATTGTTGCCTGGCATATTGTGATGACAGCTCCTATTGTGGCCTTGCACCAGAACCTTAACCCATATAGATTTGCCTTGGAAGGGCAAAGTTGGTCCAACTGATGTGCCTTGCTGTGACACAAGGCCGGCTTTTGGCCCGGGCGACCTTCCAGGGCATCCCATTAGCCATTACCCCCACCCCCCAACTCAGGGGAGTATATCAAGGGCTTCCCCGAGCTGGTGTCCTGAGAGAAGGCTCTGCAGGCCCCCTTTTTATAATAAAATGCACCCGCTCTTGTGCAGGCACCAGGCATTCCAGCACGGGAGTGGGGCCCATTTCATTACAATAGGGTGCTGATGCTTTTGCATTAGCGCTCAATTACAATCGATTAGCTCCCTGCTCTGGTGCAGGAGCGGGCAGTTTTCATCACAATAGGCTATTGCAGTGAGTTTTCAACACAATAGGCTATTGCAGTGAATACCTCCCCACCACAGAAGTGGGGAGTTAAACAAAATTTTCTCTCCACCCCTCCCCTTCCCCCCCACGGCACTGGCATTGACCAAAGGGAGGGGGGGCACATTTTTGTTTCTTTGCACAGGGCGTTGCCGCAACTCATACCGCGGACAGACTGAAACCGGTGTCGCTCCCTGGAATAATCTGGAAGCAGGTGTTACAACCTTCGGTTGAAATCAGCCATTTTGTGACAACAATACCACATAGAGTTAGCCCTTTTTAGTCAAGCAATTTCCAGAAGCATTTCCTTGTGTAAACTATGGAGCGATTGCAAGGGCACTTCCTGCTCAAACGGTTGCAGGGTACGATGCCACGCCCTTCTATAACACAAGGAGCAACGTGTTAACCTTCCCACCTGCACATTTATTTCAAATTAATGCTTCCTGTTCAGGGCGAAAGAAATGACCCACCCTGTCTCGCGCAGCCTCCGCAAGTCAGGAAACTGGCTGCGCTGCAAAAGCTGGAGATTAAGCCTGTAAAACAGGTGCAAGCACCGCCGTGGGAAATCAGGCTAGTGGTGTCCCTGAGAACTGGCAGGGGACATTTATAAGCCTGACATCACCGCTGGCCTGAAGCATCTCCAGCCCTCGCTCTGAACTCCATCCCGACAACGGCGAATCCGTTCCAGGTCTCTGACACACTTCACACATCACCGCCTGACGACATGGAACATCTCGCTCCCCGCCCCAAACCCGACTCGTACCATTCACACTCTATGCAGCTTTTTCAGAGCAAGAAAGATAAGGCGGGAAAGAGGCCCAGAACGTGCAGAAGAAAATAGCAGCCAAGGAGGCAGGGCACAATCATTTGCAATACAAGGATCTTCTAATTCAGCACACCAGAGATGGAGGATAGCACGAGAGGGATCCTGTAGCACCCACGGTTAAGGACCATTTGCATCGCTTCGAACACCAAAGCATGCAGCACCGAGGAATGCAGATACATAACAGGAAGGAGCAGAACCCGCGGGCAGAAGAGTAGTGTATGGTCAGTTCACCACAATGAGATCCAATGAGTTGACTCCTACCTGTAACATTCACCTCCACAACCCAAGAACGCGTTCCAATGGCGTTGACCACTTCGCATTCATAGGTCCCTGCCAAGCTGTAGGTCACCGGCCCCTTGAAGAACAGAGTCGTGTTCTGGATGACTGCGTTCTCAGGAATCGACCCATTCAGCCTGTAGGGAAAGGAAAGATCCGATCACACAAGAGAATGGACACGAGGGATGGCAAGAGATATGGCATAGTCACAACTGTGGCTGCGTGCAAACACTACAGGGAGCAGCGTTTGACCTCATGGTCACAGGTTTGAATCCCAGCTGGCCCATTTAGACCTTCAACTCTACCAAGGCGGATACATTGAGGCCCATTGAGTTGGGTATCAATATCTGTTATCTGTCTACTACAGTCTCAAGATATCCTTGTGGTGGGGACCATATGCTCTGCAAAAAGATATGCTGTTTTAGGGGTCACTGAGCCCTGAAAAGCAAGCAGTTTGACTGGGTGTTGGGGTAATCGTGGTGGACAGTGAATTAAGTAGTGAAGTCAGGACTCCAGGCTCTCTTCCTCAAGGACACATAGTCAACTCCATGGCAGGTGCCGTTCTAGCCAAACAACCCTGGGACCTACACAGGGCCATGTCTGTAACCCACTGCTGATCGCCAGGCAATTATAAACCCGCACAATAATGGTAACAAGGTCCACTGCTGACAGATGTAGCGGAGAGAATTCAGGGATGTGCAACTGTAGTTGAGGGACACCAGAATACGACTGACTCAGAAGTGACACTGCAGGCAAGTGCATTCGCTTAATGGCACCACTCAACTTCTGCTAGCAGGAGTAAAAACGCAGCCGTTGTCTATGAAAAGTGGGATGGGGTGTCATTTCTCCCATGGTTCTTGTTAGAAGGTTGTGTTCGACTATGTGGCTGTGAGTAAAGCCTGTCTTCCGTTAATGAACTTCCCACCTAACCTGAGACAGGGTGATGTGTTCCCCCTGTTTATTTTCCTGGTCGCTTGTAGATCCCTTGCTGCCAAATTGTGTGCTTTCCCTCTGCCCCGTGGTTAGCTATGTGGTCTCTTCTATCGCTGATTCACTCACTGTGTCCCAATGACGTGTTACATGCTCAATTGCTTCCCGAAGCTAGGTCCACTCTCAATAAATACTATGATAATAATAATAATAAAAATAATAATAATAATAGACGGTGTGAGTGAGCCTGTCCCCCATTACTTGAGGGTATGAGTGAGCCTGTGTCTCATGGTCTGTGGGTGAGAATTAAGTCACTCTCTTCTCTTGGGGGCTGGGGAGGGGTCTGCTTTGCATTAGTTGTTGAGGGTGAATGTTATCAATTTCCAAACATCCGGGGATTGTCACTGCTTGTGGTTCAAAGAAGAGATTTCCCTTGCATTAACCAGTCAGATAGCACAGTGTGCTAAGCGCTCGCCCCTGATATCTGTATGCAGCGAGCTGTGGCTGGTTTAAATCCTTCCGGGTCCATAAATTCAGCACCACTCTGTGGGATAATAATGTGTCCTATTATTTTAGCATTCTGAGACCTATGGGTGTGTAGCACTACATAAGTAATACATTATTATTATTACCATGGTTATGTGTGCAGTCAGCCTCCCATATACTCTGAATACGAGTGACATCGTACTTCCTAACCCTATGTCATTGCTTGAGATATTGATGGAGGTGGCCTCCTGACCATGAGCTTTAAGCCGGACGCCAATCATCTCTGCTTTGAATGTGGTCCTTCAGCCAAGACCTGTGGATGGGGAGAGGCGCCCGCCTCCCATCACCTGTGTGTGGAAGATGATTCTGTGTCCCATAACCTGTGGGTGGAAGAGGATTTTATCTCCCATCCTCTGTGTGTTGAAGAGGATTCAGCATCCCATCACCTGTGTATGGAAGATGATTCTGTCTCCCATCACCTGTGTGTGGAAGAGGATTCAGCGTCCCATCAGCTGTGTATGGAAGATGATTCTGTCTCCCATCACCTGTGTATGGAAGATGATTCTGTCTCCCATCACCTGGGTGGGGAAGAGGATTCCGTCTCCCATCACCTGGGTGGGGAAGAGGATTCTGTCTCCCATCACCTGGGTGGGGAAGAGGATTCTGTCTCCCATCACCTGTATGTGGAAGAGCACTCTTTCTCCCCATCCCCTTTGCATGTGACCGCAGTCATACCATCATAAAAGGTTGGGATCAGAGGTGGGGGCTGGAGGGGGGGAGGGGCTTTCTTCATTCCTTGGGACAGAGACCAAGCATCCAGGAATATGAGCAACCTCCGCTGGTGGTAATTGCGTGTTTTCCTTCCTTCCATGCGCACACGCGGACGAGACTGTCATAGGTTACGCGGAGAGGCCGGACTCGATCCTACGCCTGGCTTCGGCGGAGTGAATGACGGTGTCCCTAACGAGCATTACAGGGGTGTCGGAATAAATTCAATGCTGCCACTGCTCGGCTTCCACTGTCTCGTTCCATCACTCATGGCCCCAAAAGCAAGGCTGGGGATAATCAAGGCTATTTATTGTCTGGAAAAGGCCATCTTGCTGAGAAACCTCCCCGCATACAGCCTGGAGCCGACGGTAAAGGCAGCCATGAAGAATGGTAGCGGGGCTGCCATGGGATTACAGCAGAAGAAGCTGCAGCAGCAATAAACAAGATGGAGAGGGCGGACTTCCAGGCGGAAGGGAGAGGGAGACACGGCTCAATTAAGGGGAACACGAGAGGATGGGGTGGTAATGAGGGAGATGCAGAGGGCTGGAGAAGGGAGGGAGAGCAAGAGAGGCCAGGAGCCAAGCAGAGGACATTAACAGGAGAGAGGAAAGGGAGAGGAAGACTCAATTAATGGGAACACGAGAGGCTGGGGTGGTAATGAGGGAGGTGGAGAGGGCTGGAGAAGGGAGGGAGAGCAAGAGAGGCCGTGAGGCAAGCAGAGGGCATTAACAGGAGAGAGGAAAGGGAGAAAAAGACTCAATTAATGGGAACACGAGAGGCTGGGGTGGTAATGAGGGAGATGGAGAGGGCTGGAGAAGGGAGGTAGAGCAAGAGAGGCCGTGAGGCAAGCAGAGGGCATTAACAGGAGGGGTGAAACGGGGAGGAAGGCTCAATTAAGGGGAATCCTGAAAGCGGGCCAGGCAAGGAAAAGAGGGGATTGCAGAAATAGTCAATTGGGCCTCATTCCGAGTACGGCGCTAACCAATGGCGCTATTAACGCCTTGGTTGACGCCGTACCCGGACCGGCAGCGCCTTGGTGGATGGCGGAATTACCGCCCCATTCCAAGGTTAGCGGGGCAGTAATTCCCCAATCCCCATTTACCCTTCCCCATTCCCATTCTTGCCCCATAGGGCATAATGGGAGTGGGGAAGGCGTTAATTACGCCACCGTAAATTACGGTGGCGTAATTAACATGAAGGTCCCTTAGCGCCATGGATTTTAACACCTGCTAAAAGCAGGTGTTAAAACCTCCATGGCGCAAAGGGAACTCGGAGTATGGCGGTAAGGGATTACCGCCACCGCTCTCGTTAGCGGTGGCCGCTATCCCTTACCGCCATACTCGGAATGAGGCCCAATGTTTGAGAGAGAGCACGAGAGTGCGAGAAGGAGATACATTGTGTGTGCGTGTGTGTGTGTGTGAGAGAGAGAGCAAGAGAGGGAGATGGAGGGAGAGGGGTAGAGGTAAGAGGGAGCTGAAGGGTGCATGCAGAAGCAGCGAGAGGAAGACAGAGGAAGGGAGTATGATGGAGCGACAGAGACGGGGTGAGAGTGCTGCTAGTAAATGCGGGAGGAAGAGAGAACAAGGCAGTGCAGACAGAGTGGACAGTGGCAGAGATCAAGCGCGAGCGATAGAGACATAGCCCTCGCGAGAGCAAGCGAATAGAGAGGGAGAGGAGGGTGCGGGCGTGTGGGAGTAAGAACAGCGAGAGCAAGCTGGCGAGAGAGGATTTGGGAGTATGTTCTGGGTAATGGTTGTTAAGAGGGACAATGGGGAGGATTGAGAGAGAGAGAGAGAGAGAGAGAGAGAGAGAGAGACCAACAACAAAGGGAGAGAGAACAGCACATGAAAAGAGAGGCGTAAAGCTTCAAAGAGGGGGAGAGAAAAAAGGCAGCGTGGAGAGAGAAAGAGTGAGAGAGAGAGGGAATGATCAGGAGGGAGTGCTGGGCAGATACCCCACAGAAGAGCAAGAGAATAAAGAGAGAGGGGACAGGGGAGCGGGCGTGAGAGAGTAAGGCTAGTGAGAGCAGGTTGGAGAGTGAGGAATTGACAGTGGGTGCTGGTTGGTGAGTGTTATGAGGGGCGAGTGAGGAGGAACGAGACAGAGAGGGAGAGAGAGAGAAAGAGAGAGCGAGAGAGAGAGAGAGAGAGAGAGAGAGAGAGAGAGAACAGGAGAGGGAGATCATGGAAGGGAAACGGATAGAGGAACTGGGGAGGAATTGATAAATCAGAGTGAAATAAAAGAGTTGGCGTCTGTGCAAAGGGGAAGCAGCATTACCCTGTTTTTCCATTTCTTTGATGCAGTGACGATCCTAAATCGTCTTTACGTAAGGTATATATTCTGCCCATTAGAGAACTGTGTAGAAACTGCTCATGTTACGAACGTCGACAGCAATCATTTTATCATCCCTGCTGCAGCGTGGGCAGACATTGGCCTATTATGCGGGGCCCCGGGCCCTGGCACAGGCTCCTGGAGCGCCTGCCATTAAGGGCGCTCTCTGTGCCTATTGCACAGACACAACCCACTTATCACTGCTGTAATGTCCTCATTATCCCGCTCTGCCGCTGCAGCCCGATTAATGCCGCCTCCGGACCAGGCCTGGCACTAACGAGCAGGGGAAATGGAGTGAGGATCCGGGAGATGAAGGCCTAGCTAATAGGACCAGAAAGATGGGAGCTCCCTCCTCCCCAAGAGTGACTAGGGGGGCGAGCCCTGACTTCCCACGGTGCCAGCCAAACTCTCCTCCCAATGGCATGGAGGCAGTGTATGCCAGGGTCTAAACCACTGACCGTGAAGCCAAGAGACAAAGGATGCAGTCCCACTTGTCCCCAGATTAAATATATTATGTTTTCAATCCAGGACATGTCTCACATCTTTTCACTGTGTGATCTGGTCCGCACATAGCTTATGTACCCGGGCATTCTCTGAACAATACTGAGTGTGTATGGGTCCCACTAATCCCCCTTTCCTACACATTCTTTGTTTATGAAATGGGAACCTCCTATATCATGTATAGAGTTTAACTTTGTCAGCTACGCTTTATAAAGAAATGAGAACACTTATCATCCCAGTGACCAGTTTCATTTGGAGGAAGTCATGGGTTCCAAATGAAAGTATCTCATACAGTGGAAGCATCCTTCTGCCATTCTAATTTATCATTAAGACCTACAGCCCTCTTCTTGAATCAAGCAATCCATGTATGAACTTTATAGCAAATCAGGTGCCAAAGTGATCGAGCCACTTTGCTTGAGGATGCAGTCAGAGGCGTAGACAGGGTAGGGTCTGAGCGGGCAAGGCTCTCCCAAAATCTGTAAATGCCCACTCAGCAGCACTCTGTGGGCATTTACAGATGTTAATGTCACTGTGGTGGGCACAACTACATTAGCTTCAGGCACGGCTTGTTAAACGATCCTGGCTACACCCCTGGATGGAGTGTTTTCAATAAACACTCTGATGGAGTGCCAGGATTGTTGTTTGTATGGTGCGAATGCATGCACACACATGAGACGATCACACATGATCTGAAAGGGTAAATGCATCTCAGGGAAGCAGGTAATGACTCTTAGCAAGCAGGTTGGAAGGGATGCGTACACCAATGCATACGCAATACTGGCACTTCCCAACAATTTGTAAAAGGGTGCATGCACCACACTTTTTCCATCAATGACTCACTAAAGAAGAACATCTGAGGGTGTGCATGCCCCCAACAGCCTAAATGAGTATAATGATTTGATATGATAGTCATTTATAACGTGCCTGTACACAAGTGTTTCTAGGGGCAATGTGTTGTTTATACAGCACTTTTGCCAAATCGCTTTACATAGAACATATTTACATAAAATATCACCCAACCGAAGTTGGTACTCTTTTATGGACCTCAGGAAGGATGAAAGGCAGAGTTGTCGCTGCTGAGATTCAAACCTTTGTCCTGAAAATTACACACAGATAGCTCAGCAGATTCTCAACCCGCTGAGCTATCTTACTGGCTGGGTGATACTCTCCAGAAAGGTTTGAGAGGGATCATAACCGCTACCCGTGCATTAGTGGCCACTCCAAGAGTTCTGAGAAGTACACAGATAACACCCCCTGCACGAATAGCACTTCCATAGAAGTACTTTGAGGGTACACAAATCACAATTCCTGAATGAAATACATGTTTAAGAGGTTTCCAAAAAACATACTTAATGCCAGTGGGATCTCCCCAAATAAGGAGATGAGAAAGTTCAATAGTGATATTTTCTGAGCTGTATTAGTGTGTGCATGCTCGTCTCCTCTGCATGAGTGATGAGAGACCAGCCCTTGGAGTATTTTGAGAGTGCTTAAGGCTCCAATGTACTGCATGAGTGACCATGCTTTAGAGGGGTCTGACAGCATTAATTTTCTACACTTGATAACTCAAGAAGGGTCTACGATGGTTCAATACCTACATTTACTGCATGCGTGCCTGTCCCTAAGAGAAGCTATAAAGGTAATCACGACTACTGCCTTAGGCACCTCCCTAAGAGGTGGCAGAGAACTCAAAACCCACTCATGTTGCATAAGTAATACTCATTACGAGGTATCAGAGAGCTCACGCCCCACACTTGATCCATCTGGAGACCCCATAAATATGTATCAGAGAGATCTGTACCTACACTTGATCCATGAGGGACCCCATTAACATGTATCAGAGAGTGCAATCGTGATCCACTAGGGACCCCCATGAAGATGTATGAGAGAGCTCAGTGCCCACACTTGATCCATGAGGGACCCCTATTAAGACGTATCAGAGAGCTCAGTGCCCACCCTTCATCCATGAGGGACCCCCATTAAGATCTACCAGAGAGCTCAGTGCCCACCCTTATCCACACGGAACTGCCATTAAGAGGTAATAGATAACCAAATACACATACACTTGGTGCCAGGAGGAACACCCATCAAGGGTATGAAATAGTTCAAAACCCACACTTGCTTCATGATGGTCCCTCTTCTTAAGAGTGCTAGAGGGCACTTGTCCCCACCTCTACATGAGTGACATTCTCCAAGAAGGGCTCAGAGGCTTTAACAATCATCCTTCTTGTGTGAGAAGGAACCTTCGTGAATGGGATGTTGGAGGGTGCTTGCACCTTACTCCCTGAGTATTCTCCCTCGCTGAGGTTGCGTGAGACGGTTCACCTTCAGCTTATGATAAATCCTGCCTGCTAATGTATTTGTGTTAGGCTAAGCTATGCTATCTTTTGCTTTGGCTCTGTAGGTGGTAGACTTATGTTATGCTATGTAGCATTGTCATATTTTGCTGTGTTCTGTTATGCCATAGTGATAAGCCATGCTACACTATGTAAGGTCGTGCCATGCTAAGCTATGGCACGCTGCTTACTGTGTGCATTGCTGCTGCACCTGGTCCATCAGCATTACCACTATCTCTGAACTTCTCCTAATTATATGTTCCATTATAACATGACCTGAGCATGCACTACAAATTGACATTGAGGTAGGAATTGAACCCTCATAGTAGATACAAGGTCTATGCCAATGAATTTGCCGTGCTGCAAATACACACTAATGTGCAATTGCACATGCACTTGGCTCCCTACACACCCTCCTGCACAGTCCAGCACACTTAACTAGCAGAGATGCTGTCGTTCGTAGGTGCGAGCATGGGCCAGATTAGCGGGTACAGAGAAGGTGGGGAACGGGGGAATTGAATAATGTTATTTTGGAGCATTAGCAAAAGCTGATCAAGATAATGACATGAGAAGAAATTGACTCAGCATTGTAGGTTTTCCTGACCACTGTGAGGGGAGACTCCCACAGTCTTTGTGACATCAGTGCTGCATAGCTTGCTAACCCCCCCAGACCCCCCCCTCCCCCAAGCAGGACACACCTCCAACTGCAGAGAACACCCACATCACTTTCTCCGAACCCCTCCAGCTGGAGGAGGCCAAAGGCGTTTCTGGTGGAGTTCTACATTTTCAAGAAAAATAAATGATGGCGAGAAGAGCTGCTAGGGAAAGGAAAGAGGGACTGGCAGGTTGTTCTTTAGTGATTGGCGCAATCATTTGTGGAAAAAAAGAAATGTGTCATGCCATCAAAAAAGGCAGCCAGGGGGAAGCAACTCGAATATGTTCACTCCCATCCAGTGACCTTTACGATGAAGACCGATGGCTTATTGCACAGCTTCTCTGGCCCTGACAAGTTCTTGGACTTTGCGGGGAATGATGTAACGATGCACATGTTCCTATCGGGAGGAGTCAGCCTACAGAATTCCCAGAGATAGTGCTTGTTTTAACAATGATTCACGAAGTGGCAATGTGTGAGGGAGAAAATGCATATCCTTGCTCAGGGTGCTTATACTTATTACCGCACAAAACAACACTCTAGCCTCTTAAGACAATGTGGTGGACCCAGTGATGTCCGGATGTTGACTCATGTTCCTATCCAACCTGATGGGAGAGCAGAATGATGATGTCATCTGCATCATAGACAGCGACGCAGCACATGTTCAACAGTGGCCTGGCATGATGATAACCCTCTATGTTCTCATTGAGATGTCAGGCCACGCCCATGCAGTGGATGGGCAGCACAGAGCAGATCACGTGCCCGCCTGGACAGGGTAGGAACCAGATGGCAACGCCAGTAGCGTCCCTGTCCTTCCACCTCCCCACAGTGTGAGTGCTTGGCTGCTTGGAACCAGTGGCACCTGGGCCAGCCCTGGCTGGAGAGTTTCTGACTTTCCTGTGCCCTAGGTGGTGGGCACGTGGCTGATTGGCCCCTATGGGGAAGGTATTTTGCAGCACTCTCATTAAGCAGAGGAAGACGTGAACAGAGGGGTACTGCCCATCAAGCTGACACGAGTTTTGATGGCTGAGCATGTAGTCTGCCCATTAAGGGGAGATCCACGCTCAGGCCACTACTCTACTCAAGAGGTTGGAAGAAAGCCTGGCTGTTGGCCTGAGAGGAGGCTACGCGGACAAAGTGGCTTTGCAGGTGAGCTGCACGGATGTGGGGTGGCAGTGGGGAGTACTTGTATCAGGGGTCAACGCCTGGGTTTGGGTGTTGAGGGTGCACTGCCTACTTCTGTGATATGTATAGAGGCCTGAGTGGAATATGGTTGTCATTCCACTACGTGGGGGTCAAGATCTGTGGTAGGAGTGGATTGGAAGCAGAAGTGTTGCAAATGGGGGATGGGCGGGTACTATTGACGGTTAAGTGAGGGAGTCCCCGAACTAAGGCACAACTTGAGGCTTGAACATGTATATGACTAGGAATACGTCACCGTTAATTCCTACCCATGCTTAGGAGAGGTTATTAAGAGCAGCTGCTGTTGTGTGTGATATGGGGTAGCGGCCAACCTAAAGCACATCTTCTGGGTTTACTGGAGGGTTAAGACCCAATGGCAGGACACCCCAGAAGGAATGGATCCCATCAACAGTACAACTGTTACCTTCTCAGCTGCTATATTCCTGCTACTGTGTGCAAAAAGGACATGGGGTGTGAAATGGTGCGCGGGGGAGTTGGTCACGCTTGCAGTAGTGGTGGGGAAGAAACTCATTTTATGGATTTGGAAGGATAGTTGCCGCCCATAAATGAGTGACTGCGAAGCTCACAAGAGTTAATTGCCCTCTCATGAGAAGGTGCTGCTAAGAAAGAGGGGAGTGGGATGGAAAAAAAAGAGGATATGGGCCATGTTTCTGGAATGGTTCGACAAAGTGAGTGTTTAACTGAGCATGGGCCTAAGTCAGAGGTCGGCACCCTTAGGCTGTTTAGATACTTTGGACTACAACTACCATCAGCCCTAGCCAGCATGGTCAATGGTAAGTGATCATGGGAATCATTGTCCGAACCTGCTGGAGAGCCTCAGGTTGCCGACCACTGGTCTAGGCTAGGCAACAGGGGGGTGTCCAGTCATAATATCGAAAAAAAAATTTCGAATGTCAAAAAAGTCGAATCAAAAATGTCGAAAAAAAAAATGTCGAATTATTTTTTTTTTCGATATTTTTGTTTGGGCTCTAGTTTATATTTAAAAAAAAGGTAAAAAAAAAAAAAAAAAAAACGGGGGTTGGGGGGGAACCCCCCCATTTCGAAAAAAAACGTCATAAAAAATAAATTCGACATTATTTTTTTCGACATTTTTTTTTCGACTTTTTGACTTTCGAAATTTTTGATTTCGAAATTATGTCTATAAACCCAACAGGGGATAGGAGTGACCTCCACGTTACAAGACACTTTTCTTAACCTTACATCCTCTTCCTTGTCTGTGTACCTGATCCCCACCCCCCCCCCCCACTTAAATCTTGTGTCTCGTGTCTCATAAGTTAAGTCATTAAAGGGCAGGAGGGCAGTTTTTTGTTTTAGTGGGTCATGTGAATATATATGGATGTGTAATGTGGCACATGGATTATACTTGTGTGCCTTGTTTTAGAAAAAAAAAAACTCAATGACATTTATTTTTCTTTATAAAAAAAAAATGAACAGATATCTTGATTTGACAATGTATGTAGTTCGGTGCAGCTTGCCTTTCTATAGAATATGGCTATTTGTGTCCAAAGGAATAGGCAGGAGTTATTTAGTCTCCTCTCTCCCGGCATTGCTATAACTGGAGCCTGTTTTCTTCTATGAGAGAGGGCAGGAGGTTCATGGGAAGGAATTGTGAGGGTTAGAGAAGGGGCAATTTCTCTCTCTCTGTTTGGACTGGCAACTGTCCAACATAGAAGTGCTTCTAATTGTTGAAGGAAGGGGACCCAAAGCCTAGCTTCTGCTGCATAGAGCACTCCCTGGCAGCATACTTCTTTGCTGGTGCGTCCAGGGGTGATCTGGTCTATAGGGAACCATTAGGCCCCTGCACCCTGGGCCTCTTTTGTGTGTTAATTTTATTTTCAAATGTTCTCATTGAAAAGGGTTGGACTTATGGAAAATGTGTAGCATGGGTCCACTTTGAAAAAATATTTCCAGGTCCTGTTTTGGTTCCCAGTCCACTCCTGAGCGCGTCTTTACCCTTTTGTGGAAATAAACATTGTTCTCCTTGCAAGAGGTGTTCTGTGCCTTTTTCCCTAGTGGGTTGTATTTTTTCTGGTGTGAGCGTTGAGGGGCTTCTCTGCATTTCCGTCTCCCCCCTTCCGCTCCACTACTAACAGTAGCAAGGCTTTTAGGGTAGTCTGCTGTGCACCTCAAATTCAAACTACAGACATGTAATTGGCTTGGCTGACAAGGCAATCATGCTGGCCAACAAACATGAGGGCAGACTTCCACCTGATAAAGTCAACAAAACAGACAAGCTATAAAAAAAAAAAAAAAAAAAAAAAAAGATTAGGGTGCTTGTCTATGATGTGCCTGAGAGGATTTGTGCCCTTCAAATTGGGGGGTCCAACCCACGCTCCCATCATGAGATGCCAGCCCTACACATGTGTTTACAGGACTTGTCTCCCTCATTCTATGCGGGGCAACGCCAATGATCCCCGAAGGCCTGCCCTAATCCCATCACCGAACTGATCATTTACATTTTACGAAATGCCACAAAACGCGCTCTTTATATGCTGGGACCCTTTAAATCGTAAAGAGAAATAAGAGGAGGTCCAACCTGCGCAAGAACAGAGATGAGGAGAACCTCAGTGGTGAAAAAGTGGGGTGGTGGTGGTGGAGCTGGTGCTTGCAGGCTTAGAACTCACGAAGAAGCAGGTACTCACATTCTCCAGTGGAAGGAAGTGGCGGGAGGGTTGGCATCCGATTTACAGGTAAGCTTCACGTCCGCTCGCTTCAAATACCAGTTGCCATCAAAACCTTCAATACTGACTTCAGGTTCATCTGTGAGGGAGAAGAGATGGGAGGGCACAGAAGGGAAGAGATTGGCAAGGGCAGAGGGGGCGCGATGGGAGGGAAGGGAACATGTGTTAGGGAACAGATCAGCAGGAGGGGAGGTGAATAATTCAGATCGGCCACAAAGGAAGTGAAGGGATTGGAAGGTGGTGACGGATGGATTTTCGCATGGAGGCCGGAAGAGAGAGAGAGAAAGGAAGTGATTGTTTAGGATTAAAAATAGGCAAGAGCCCAGAGGTATGAAGACATGGAAGTTGAGGGGGGGAAGCGGGAAGATATAAGATAACCAAGAAAAGGCAAGGGGTAGTATGTGAGAAAGTGGAAGGGATGAATTTAGGAAGCAGAACAAGAAAAATATGAGAAGAAAGCGAAGGGGGGGTGATGCAGGGAAGCAGCAGGCAAAGGAAGGGAGAAGAGAGGGTGTTGGGAGTGATATCAGAGGAGAAAGTCACACCAAGGGAAAGCAATAAACAAACGAGAAATTAACCGAATTTCAGCAAATAGGGAATACGTCAGGGCAGGAAAAGGTGATGGTGTGAAAGGCAATGAGAGGCAGTTAGGAAAAGGACAAGTTACGGGAAGCAGGCAGGCAGATTTAAACATGAATCAAAGGTTCAGGCAAGGCGATTGGTGAAGAATGATGGACACCACAGCAAGGTGTAGGACAAGGATTGCGCACATGTGGCGAGGGAAGGAAGAGGACAAGGTAGCAAGTGTTGGTGAAATGATGGGGGGAAGGATTGTAGCCCACAGAGAAGGATATTATGAGAAGAACAGAGAAATGGAACAAGGATCTGGTTAATTGGGCATGACTCAGGTTTTGCTTCTTTTCCTTGTATTGGCACAATTCAGCAAGGATCTAACTCACTGTCCTTCTACATCGCCCTAAAGTTCCACCACATCTTTCATAATCTATCACTCTAGAGACACACACTATCCACCCCAGGACCACAGCATTGCATCATCTGACCTTCCTTACAGCCATTGACACAAAGTTTAACATTCTGTATTAAACTATATGTATCATAAAACTGTAAGATCATATGCTGTGTCTTTTCACCAAGATACCATTACCTGCAGCTCAGATTCCAGAATGTTGCGCGCTCTGCAGATCGCACCATTCCATCTTCTAGCCCCAATATTACACCTTCTGCCCCATGCAGTTTTAGTAAATTGCCCCTGGTAACCTAAGCTCAAAACCACAGGACTCCATTTTATATTGTCTATACCATGTCACTTTCCTAAACACGACTGCCGGTTACTGTGTGTGATGTTCCACTTTAAACCCCATGCAGTTCCACTGTCTTTGCAACGACAACTCATGCGTACTTGCCAGCCTTTCTGCCATTGTCCCCATTATACTCCAGACACAATGTCATGCCGTTGCTCCATTTTTGCCATTGATACCCTGCCAATCGTTCCATGGATATTTAACTTGACCCCCCAGAAAAGTCATGTTTCTAATCCTTCTTCCTAAACATGCACCCACTGATCTTTTCTTTCCATACAAACCCACTTAATTGATTGATCGATTTGAACAGACTTCTGCCTTGTCGCCACTCCTCTACATGTTCCTCCTACCTGTGTTCACCCCAGCGGTTTACAATCCCTAGCACCAGCTCTCCCCATCCCACAGAGGTGGTCCTGCATGCGTTTGCCCCTCACTTACAGTGCACATTGAGAGTGGTGCTTTTTGTAAATCGATCCAGTTGGTAGTTGATGACGCAGGTGAGTGTCTGCCGATGGGCCTCTCGACTCGGCACCAGGCGATATCGGCTGATGATCGTTGCTGTCCCGTTGGGGTTTTTGATCTCCTCGTACTCTGGCTGCCCCTTCAGTGTAGTCTCCCAGGTGATTGAGCTTGCTGGTTTCCCATTGGCAGACGTGCAGGTGGCAACCACAATCTTCTCCGTCATTCCAGGAGTTGCAATGATGGGACCCGAGCTCGTCTCCATGCTGTTGATGGGTTTTGCTGCAAGAAATCAGATCAAGGATGAAAAAAAAGAATTGTGAAAATCCACTTATGAGAAAATAAAGGGCTACAAAGCAGGTCACAATTCTAGAACCGCAGTAGCATCCAGAGTAGCATCCATCAAATAACCATACTCCTCACTTGGTCCTCCATGTATTTTGGACTTCAACTCTCATGATCCCTACCCAGTCAATGGAGAAGGACGATTGTAGTCTAAAATATAGGGTGGGCCCCAATTTGAGTAACCATGAGTTAGATTAAGGAAAAAGACTTCAATTCATCCTCCAGAGACAAGGGCACTTCTAACCTTAACTGGACAATCTAGTAAATACTTAAAGACAAAGATGTTCTCACTGTTCAGGACAGGGATGTGAAAGGGTCCTTACTTGTTTTCCTCAATGCACACATGAGCATTACCACATTCTCCCAGAGACCTGGAAGTTCTTTCAAGTCATTATAGAAATATTTAAAAAAAGTCTCTCACAAAAAGAATACCAGCGCCACACCGTCTGTATATAAATGTGCTAGTATTTTATTCTTGAACGTGTTTTCCCGTAGGGGTGCCCTTTTGCTTTCATTCATTCATTACATCGTCCTTGTATATTCTCAAATCCTGAGTTGGTATCTGCATAGTCCCTGGGTCAAATCCCTCCTGCAGATGTTTTCATTCCGTCTCCATGTGTCGGCTGCGTTCCAACCATTGGAACACAGCCAAAATAATTCATTGTTTGCCCTGATTTGAAAAAGGCACCCATGGTGCCGAAACACGTGTCGTCAAAAGGGCACCCCTATGGGAAAACACTTGCAAGAATAAAATATTAGCACATTTATGTACAGAATGTGTGGCGCTGATATTCTGTTTGTGAGATCATTTTTTCATTATTGATACAGGAGGTGGGGATTTGGTCCTCTGTTTTCTCTCACGCAAGTGGCACCATGAATACTGTAGCTTGAAAAATAATACACTACAATGATGCCAATACATGTTTCGCCTCAAATGTGCTTCAACAGGACTCGAGATAGAAACATGCAATCATTAAACTTGGTATTGTAATCAGAAAAGAAATGGAAAACAAATCTGCATTTATTGGAGAGAAATACCCAAGATGTGCAAGGAAGGATGAATAGAAACATCCAATGTTTTTTTTTTCCAACCTTCTCCAGTGGATACAATCCTCAGACATATGGAGAGAGATCTATGAACCATCTCTGATTTCTGATGACTAATATCTTTGCTCGTGGAAACCCACTTCCCAAATCTGATTCCATCATCGTAACTTCAAATAGTTCTTTGCCAGAATCTCCTACACTGAAGGGCCACTCTTCCTGCTGCTACCAGCCCATCCAACACATGCTTTTGAACCGTAATGGGGTGTAAACAATAACACCTGTCTCTCCACCTCTGTGCCCAATATACCCCAACACCACAGTTAACACCTACAGCCCTCACCCAAAGCCAATCTTTCCCCTGCTTCCCTATGCCTGGATGCCGAATTTTACACCTTTCGCCACATCTAACCCTTGTCAACCTCAACCCTTACACTACAGGCTGCGGGCCCTCTTCGCCGCCATCAGGCCACTCCCTTCTCCTCGCTTCCTGGTTTGTGTAATTGTGAGGGGTATTACAAGGTATGGTCCTTATCCTGAGCTCCAAAGTTACCCCAATCCTAGTTGTATTATTTTCCAATATAAATGCAGGACTACAGGTTTCAAAATGCACAACAAAAATTAAGTGGAGGAACATCTCACCAGAACATGGGGCAATGTCAGGGCTCTGCTCGCCACACATGCAAGAACCAAAGCCTTGCCATGCGCTGCCAAGGGAGAGGGCTCCAATAAGGACTGAAGGGGCAGGGGCTTACTAAGCACTGCCAAGGGAAAGGGTCCACTAAGAACTGAACGGGGAGAGAGGGCCTACCAAGCAGTGCCAAGGGAAGGGCGTCACTAAGAACTGAAGGGAGAGAGGGCCTACCAAGCACTTCCATGACAGAGTGTCCCACTAAGAACTGAAGGGAGAGAGGGCTTGCCAAGCAGTGCCAAGGGAGGTGGCCCACTAAGAACTGAACAGGGAGAGGGCTTACAAAGCAGTGCCAAGGGAGGCGGCCCAATAAGAACTGAGCAGGCAGAGGGCTTACCAAGCAATGTCAAGGGAGGGGGCCCACTAAGAACTGAACAGGGAGAGGGCTTACCAAGCAGTGCCAACGGAGGTGGCCCACTAAGAACTGAACAGGGAGAGGGCTTACCTAGCTTTTCCAAGGGAGAGGGCCCCGATAAGAACTGAAAGGGGAGAGGACCTACCAAGCTTGGTTGAGGAAGAGCACCTCATTAAGAACTGAAGGGAGAGAGGGCTTACCAAGCAGTGCCAAGGGAGTGGGCCTCACTAAGAACTGAAGGGGGAGAGGGCTTGCCAAGCAGTGCCAAGGGAGGAGTCCCAATAAGAACTGAAGGGAGAACGGGCTTACCAAGCAGTGCCAAAGAAGGGGGGCTCACTAGGAACTGAAGGGGGAGAGGGCTTGCCAAGTAGTGCCAAGGGAGAGTGTCCCACTAAGAACTGAAGGGAGAGAGGGCTTGCCAAGCAGTGCCAAGGGAGGGGGCTCAATAAGAACTGAACGGAGAGAGGGCTTACCAAGCAGTGCGAAGGGAGGGGGCCTCACTAAGAACCAAAGGTCAGAGAGGGCTTACCAAGCAGTGCCAAGGGAGGCGTCCAATAAGAACCAAAGGAACCAAAGGGAGAGAGAGCTTACCAAGCAGTGCCAAGGGAGGCAGCCCACTAAGTACCGAAGGAAGAGAGGGCTTACCAAGCTTTCCAAGGGAGAGGGTCCCAAAAAGAACTGAAAGGGGAGAGGGCTTACCAAGCAGTGCCAAGGGAGGAGGCCCACTAAGAAGTGGACAGGGAGAGGGCTTACCAAGCAGTGCCAAGGGAGGTGGCCCACTAAGAACTGAACAGGGAGAGGGCTTACCAAGCAAGACCAAGGGAGGGGGCCCACTAAGAACTGAACAGGGAGAGGGCTTACCAAGCAGTACCAAGGGAGGCGGCCCACTAAGAACTGAACAGGGAGAGGGCTTACCAAGCTTTACCAAGTGAGAGGGCCCCAATAAGAACTGAAATGGGAGAGGGTCTACCAAGCAGTGCCAAGGGAGTGGGCCCACTAAGAACTGAACAGGGAGAGGGCCTACCAAGCAGTGCCAAGGGAGTGGGCCCACTAAGAATTGAACAGGGAGAGGGCTCACCAAGCTTTTCCAAGGGAGAGGGCCCCAATAAGAACCGAAAGGGGAGAGGGCCTACCAAGTTGGGCTGAGGAACAGCCCCCCCATCAGGAACTGAAAGGAGAGAGGGCTTACCAAGCAGTGCCACGGGAGGGAGTCCAATAAGAGCGGAAGGGAGAGAGGGCTTACCAAGCAGTGCCAAGGGAGGCGTCCAATAAGAACCAAAGGAACCAAAGGGAGAGAGAGCTTACCAAGCAGTGCCAAGGGAGGCAGCCCACTAAGAACCGAAGGGAGAGAGGGCTTACCAAGCTTTCCAAGGGAGAGGGTCCCAAAAAGAACTGAAAGGGGAGAGGGCTTACCAAGCAGTGCCAAGGGAGGAGGCCCACTAAGAAGTGAACAGGGAGAGGGCTTACCAAGCAGTGCCAAGGGAGGTGGCCCACTAAGAACTGAACAGGGAGAGGGCTTACCAAGCAGTGCCAAGGGAGGGGGCCCACTAAGAACTGAACAGGGAGAGGGCTTACCAAGCAGTGCCAAGGGAGGCGGCCCACTAAGAACTGAACAGGGAGAGGGCTTACCAAGCTTTACCAAGTGAGAGGGCCCCAATACGAACTGAAATGGGAGAGGGTCTACCAAGCAGTGCCAAGGGAGTGGGCCCACTAAGAACTGAACAGGGAGAGGGCCTACCAAGCAGTGCCAAGGGAGTGGGCCCACTAAGAACTGAACAGGGAGAGGGCCTACCAAGTAGTGCCAAGGGAGGCGGCCCACTAAGAATTGAACAGGGAGAGGGCTCACCAAGCTTTTCCAAGGGAGAGGGCCCCAATAAGAACTGAAAGGGGAGAGGGCCTACCAAGTTGGGCTGAGGAACAGCCCCCCCATCAGGAACTGAAAGGAGAGAGGGCTTACCAAGCAGTGCCACGGGAGGGGGTCCAATAAGAGCGGAAGGGAGAGAGGGCTTACCAAGCAGTGCAATATATAGGGTTCATCAAGCACACTAAGTCAGAGCGGCTCACCAAGAATGAAAGGTTAGAGGCAGATCAAGCACTCTGAGAATCAAGGTCTTACCGAGCACGGTGAGGTTCAGCTGGCTCTCTCGGTTGCCAGAGGGGAACGTTGCAAACTCGCAGATGTAGACTCCCTCGTCATCTAGATCCAGCCGCGAGAGCTCAATGGTGCCGTCCCGGAAGGAGGGGTTGCGGAAGACCACGCGGTCACCATATGGGGGAAGAATGGAGGTGCCCATGGTTGGGTTGAAGATGGCCACGTTCGTCTTGGATCCATTGGTGGCCTTCTGCCACGTGACCTGGGTGATCTTCACGCTGGGCAGGGGGTTCGTGAAGCTGCAATGCAGCACCACGTCTGTGCCGATGAACCCAGAGATGGTGTCGTTCACTAGCACCACTTGCGGCTGCACCCCTGGAAACGAGAGAAAGAGTCAAGCTTTTAGACCAGAGACTTCTAACTGTGTGGGTAAAAGAGTCACGCATCAAGCAACATAGCACTTAAAATGTCCCACCGCACTGGAGTGAATCCGATGCATGATGCCGGGCCAATCCTCACTTTAAACTGCCAGACTCATGATGAATGCACAGCATGGTGTAGATGAAACAATGCATTGCACCACCTTGCACCTCCCACCCATCTCTCTATTTGCCACTCTTGCCTAGGATACTGACCCCGATTGTCCTCTCCAGTCATCTTGAATACACTTACTGGTTCACTGTGGAAGCTTCCAAAACTGCCCAACCACTGTTACACTGGCTGCAAATATTCTCATGGACACCCCCTGTTATACTGGATGCACAGCCATGCCTCCCTTGCTTGCTCCCCGTTTACACAGGTTGGAAAGTCAAGCTGGTCTCAAGTTCTTGTAGCTTATATTAACTTTATAGCCAAGTCTCTCTGGGATTTTGCCATTATGCCCATTGCAGATTCAAGCCACACTTGATCTCTTCCATTAGACTGGGCGCGGTGCTTGCGTTCTCCAGGATTCTGCCCCGTTACAATGGCTGAAGACCCCAGATGCTCTGGGGTTTTCACTTCTTACACTGGGTCCCTCTCCAAATATCCTAGAAGGGAAACCTGGTGTTTTCTGGGTCTCCTCTCTTCTACATGTTTAACTCAGAGCGGTAAACTCACAGGACTGTGGGCCTCATTACACGGTAAGTGCTAAACCATGGTGCTATTAGCACCATGGTTCATGCCGGTAATTTACCGATTCCGCCATGGCGGAATGGGGAATTACCACCCCATTCCGAGGTTGGCGAGGTAGTAATTCCCCATGCCGCCATGGCCCTTCCCCATTCCCATTTTTGCCCCATAGGGCATAATGGGAATGGGGAAGGCGCTAATTACGGTACCGCAAATTGCGATACCGTAATTAGCACCAAGGTCCCTTTGCGGGTCCCTACTTTAACGGCTGCTCTACACCAGCCGTTAAGGTCGGGTCCCGCAAAGGAACCTCGTAGTAAGGCGGTAAGGGTTAACAGTCACTGCTAGCATTACCGGTGACCGTTAACCCTTACCGCCTTCCGTGTAATGAGGCCCTGTGTCTATTACACTGATGGCATAAGCTCGCCTCTTCATGCATCTGCACAGACATACTGGCTGGAGAGCCAGGCAATTATATGCACATTCCTGTTGTAGTGTTTGCATTCTGTCTATTCTCGATATCCACTGGCTGGAGAGCCAGGCAACTATAGGCACATTCCTGTTGCACTGTTTGCAGTCTGTCTATTCTCCATATCCACTGGCTGGAGAGCCAGGCAACTATATGCACATTCCTGTTGCACTGTTTGCAGTCTGTCTATTCTCGATAGCCACTGGCTGGAGAGCCAGGCAACTATATGCATATTCCTGTTGTACTGTTTGGAGCTTGTCTTTTTGGTCGCTACCCAGTAACATTTCCCATGTTAGGCTACTCATCTGGCATAATTATGCCAAGGTAGGGTGGGGTATATAGTCTGACTCCTTGATTATTAGAAGTAAGGATTAATCTTAACCATGCACAGTTTTGAGAAAGGCCTAATGGCCGAAACACGTGTTAACCACTAAGAGCACTCAAATCAAGTCATGTTGGACCAGAAAAGCATACAATAAAACTGGAATGGTTCCACTACATCTGGCATAATTAGTACTCTCCCCTACCACCAACGATGGCACAAATCATGCCCCCTTTCGGTTCAACCCGGGCTACACTGGCTCCAGAACTGGCATGGAATAAGTTGGCTTCTAGAGGCCCTTTTAGATTGGTTGCACAACTTGGCCCCTCCAGGTTTCTCCCCCTCACAATGGGCACAGTGTCCCACCTCTCTCCACTGCCACTTGCTGCAGAGCCCCGTCTCTCCCAACTCCGAGTAGCTGCTGAGCCACACTCTCCCCTGTCCCACTTGCTACAGAGCTTCCCCTCTCCCAACTCCCAATGGCTGACGTGACCTGCCTCTCCCTGCTCCAATTGCTGCAGTGCCCAGTTTCTCCCCCGTCAGACCAGTTACAGAGCCCCACCTATCCCTCTCACTTTGGCTACAGAGCCCAACACCTCCCCTGTCAGTCTGGCTGAAAAGCCACTCCTCTCCATCTCACATTGGCTACAGAGTCCGTCCACTCTCCTGTCAGTCTGGCTGCAGAGTCCCACCTCTCTCACACACATTGGCTACAGACCCCCACCTCTTCCCTGTCAGTCCGGCTGCAGAGCCCCGCCTCTCTCTCACATTGGCTACAGAGCCCCACCTCTTCCCTGTCAGTCCAGCTGCAGAGCCCGCCTCTCTCTCACATTGGCTACAGAGCCCCACCTCTTCCCTGTCAGTCTGGCTGCAGGGCCCCACCACCCGCTCTACCATTTGCTACACAGCCCGACCTCTCCCTTGTCACTCTGGCTCCATAACCGCTCCAGGCCCCTTGATGTCTGCACCTAGGACTTGTTTCCTTCAGGTCTCTCTGTTAATCATTACATTGTGATCCTGGCTATAAACATTTGGCTTTTACAGATTGGTATGAACCTAGAAAACATCAGGTGTTAAAAGCACCCACATCTCTCCTACTGCCTTGGTGCATCACCCTACCTACATATAACAAAGGAGAGGAAATTATACTAATGATCATGGAGAATAGGTGACTTCTCTATACAATGAATACATCCAGTCCTGAAAAATATGGACTAGACCATGTACAAAAATCATGAACAAATATTAATGTATTTTTATTAAATATTCATACAATTTGTTAACAAAAAAGTAATATTTACTAAGATAAGCAACTCCAAATGTTTACACAAAACATAAGTCCAAAATACACATTGCAACAAAACCTTAATTATTACATCAAACAAGAAGTTGATACCACATATAACAACCCACAATAGCAATAGAAATATGTCCAACTGTCCACATGTGTGTCTTCACAGGCCCTACATGTTTCTGTCCCTCTAACACAACCTAATTGCATTGGAACATTCATCAGGGGATGGAAGTTGGGAGCAATGTGAATGAAGGACAGTCGTATGAGTATGGAAAAACGATTTTCAAACAAGCGTTAACTAGACTGAGAAGCAGAGAAGCATTCGGTTGTCAAACTGAATTCCTCTCTGCTTGTCAGCCTAGTGGAGTTTTCCACGCACTGTAGATGAAAAATGTCAAGAGTAACATGCAGGTAATAGAAAGGTGAAATGAAGCATGGTGACTTGAATACCTCTTCATCAGAAATGTTTGTGCCGTTTGCACGTGAGCACTGAGAAGCAGACTTGCCATGTTTGGTGGGTTTTTTGACCGGGGTAATAATCAGGAGATATCATGCATAGGTTGAAGATTATGGGAACTCTTTAAAGTGTGCTTGAAAGTCGTTTTGCCATACTCATACAAGTGTCCCTCATTCACCCTGCTCCCAACGTTCAACCCCTGATGAATGTCCAATGCATTTAGGTTTTGTCATAGGGAGAGAAACGTGTAGTGCCAGTGAAGACACAAATATGTACAGTTGTTGTTATATGTGGTAACAACTTTTTGTTTGATGTACTAATTAATGCGGTGTTGTTGCAATGTGTATATTGGACCTATGTTTTGTGCAAACATTTGGAGTTGCTTATTTTAGCAACAATTACTTTTTTTTAACCAATTGTATGAATATTTAATAAAAAACAAATTTATCTTTTTGCATGATTTATACACATGGGCTAGTCCATTTTTTTAGGACTGGTGGGGATGTATGATATAGAGAGGTCACCTATTCTCTATGATCATTAGTATCCTGTCCTCTTCTTTGTTATTTATAAATATAAACTTTAGGCCCCAAAGTCAGAACAAAGAGGAGACGGCCCTTCATAACATCAAAGTATCATTATAGACACTGTTTTTTTTTTTAGAACTATAATGTGGCATATGTATTTATTTAACACAGAGTAAACGTATCATAACACTTAATGAAACATTTCAGAGGTTATTCCCATATTGGTAGAGGTAGGAATGAACCACAGTCATCTTGATGCAAAGCAACAACCACCACATTCCAGGTCCAGCTGCTGTGACCCATGTTCCTATCCCAGATACAGCCTCTCAATCCCCATGAGATATCAAGTGCAGTGCAAGGGACTTAATGCTGTTAGGTCGGTCCAACACCCCATAACTAGCCCCCTTCTGCCCCCAGCAAACTCAGGCAAAATGAATTCTGATCTGAGCATTGTTGGGTAACAATCCCTCCACAGGGTGCCTGACCTACCGTTCTCCATCGTATCCCTGCAAAAGACAGGTTTGCCAACCCCACCACAGTGGTGTAATAAAGAAGCTGGTCTCTTTGCTGTATAGGTAAAACTGGTCAAGACGGAGCATCCCCTCTGCCATTAGCATCCTGTGCCAGATATTCCCTCTATAAGCAGCCAATCACGAAAAAGAAGCCTTGATAGTTCAAGGGTGAGCTTGTTTGCTGATGCCGTCAGATACGCATTTGCACTCCTCTAATCCACCCCGGTATCATGTCAGATCAAAGTTTGTCCACATGTTATATCATTATCACCAGTCTATCCTCCCTCTTGCACCTGGTGAGAACTGGCTGAGGACTTCCGGTCGTTCCTCATGGCTTCCTCTAACGCTTTCTTTGGTCAATGGTGGCCCGTCAGAAGTGGCTTCCCCCAACATCTTTTGGGATAGTGTCCCCTCCTTGGCCAAAGCAAAACCCAACTGGCTTGGCCTCCATGCCAGGGGCATGCCTGCAAGCTGCACAATATGTTGGATCTCCACCAATCAGCTCTAATTCGGAAGAGAAGAGTGATGCAATTCATTCATTGCTAACATGTTGGCATGGATGCCCCGCTCTAGGAAGGGGTGTCTATTATCCAGAGTGCTTGGGGGAAAGAAGTGCCACCATGCACCGGAGGACATCCCAGGAGGGGACCTGAAATGACGATTGACCACTGACTGTTCCATAGGAAGTGATGTCATAAGAATGTAAAAAGTGACATTTTTAATGTAAGAAAATAACTAAGATGAATATGACAGTTTCTAGAGAAGAGAAAAATGGCAATTTAAGTGTCCAACTGTGTGAGTTTGTAAAAAGAAACAAGAGAGTAAATGTCCTACTTAATCCCTGATCCACGAAGGGTCGGGATCTATAGGCGAGCATCCTTGGTCGAAATAAAATACCTTTTAGATAACAGCTGACTCTTAATTGTGAATCCTCAGGAAGCGATGAATCAAGCAAGACTGCCTGGAAGTTTTTGAGGCCTGCAAGGAGCATATATAGTAATAAGGGCATCTATGTGCGTCCTGAATAACCATAAGAAATCACTGTAGGCTCTGCCCGCCCCTGCTGTTTGCAGTGGGTGGCTATGACCATGGAAAGCCACGAGTGTCAAATATGGTTGTGTGCCAGAAATAGCCCCACAAGCCCAGGTGCTTCCATCATATACCAACTATAGTGTCCAATGCCCAGCTACACCCATCTTACACCAGCTTAAGCATCAAATTGATCATACGTAAGGTACCGCACACCAGGCTCATGTGCTGCCTCATGACCTACTTCACATGCACAGGAACAGGGATCATATAAACAGCCAGGATATTAGATGTCTGGTCCTGGGCAAATGAGCTTGAACCTGTGTGTGCGAGGCATGTAAGGCTGGCAGCCGCATGTACCCGTGCCACATGAGCACAGCATCAGCCGTGTCAACACCCACTTAGCCTTGTCACAGGACTCTGCGGTTGTATGTGCAAGGCTATTCTGCCAATGCACAACAGTGGGTAGGATGACAAGGCCACAGGGCCTATGTGGGGGCAGAGAGCAGTGTTGTTCCTACACGCAGCACCTCTCTGCTTGGGTGGGAAAGGCATCTGTGACGCTGAGGGCCTCATGGTGCATACACCACAGTGTGGACTGCATGCTTGCTCATTATATGTCATTGTAGGTTATTTTATTTGAGGATTTGTTATAGCTATAGCGCAAACCTAGTTCAGTAGCAGAGTGGGGTAGAGAAGGTTGTACAGCGGTCCAACAGTCGGCATAGCCAGGGGGTGGGATCAAGGGTATATGAGGCCTTCCACGTCAGTGATTGGGCGGCACCGCTTGAAGAGCAGAGGCTTCTTATTCTGAAAGGTATATTTTCCCCACCAATAATATTGCCATATATATGGTTGTGGGGTAAGGCCATAGGCGATATCATTAGTGGGGATAATGTATGGTGTTATTGAGACCTGCGGTTGTGGGGGTGGCCACCGCTCCATTAAAAAAATGATCATATCCCCCACAGGTTCCACGGCTTAATATCGCCGCAAAAATATGTCGATATTCTTGTATGGCGATATTTTTGTGGGGATATTAACACATGGAACCTTCTGAAAGGGTAGGGGGCAGGTGGCGAGGACACCAATAGTATTTTTGTTAATCCATAAGACACGCTGCTTATCGGTCTCAAATTGTTTCAGTAAGTTCGGTTAACAGAAAAGAAACCCAGCAGGGAGGCGATTTGTGCACCAATAGGGAAGGGCTTTCAGCTTTTAAAATATGTACAGCTAAGTGCAAAAGAAATGGGAAAGGGATGGAGTAAAAGAGAACCCTATGGCTGCAGAGGGTGTAGATGGGAACCTGAAAAGTGAGCTTGGTCTTCCGGCTCCAAGACCAGTCCCTCTGTGTTTACAGATAATACTGATCATTATACAGGCGGATTTAGTTTGAAAGTTTGAATTAATAACAAGGACAGGGGACCAGAAAATCAAGTTTGGCCCCATACCCTTGGGCACGCTCGAGGAGGGAGAGATACGGTAATGCAGTCTGGCGAGTACACAATAACAGCGAAGAAACGTACAATTAGTGGGGTGAGGCAATGCAGCATAGCGAGTAGAAGGTGCTGTAGAGATATATCATAGATGGAAATGTGGAGTGTGATAGAAAAGTACAGAGCATTAAAAAAAAAGGATAGCAGCATGAACCAATGGGAGTGGCACACATTGTCGAATGATATTAAAATAAGAAGCAATAATACAAGCAAAGTGGGAAAAGGAAATTAGGAAAGAAAGCATGGACATTGGAAAGCAAAAAGGAAACTAGAAAATTAGAAAGGAAAAAGGAAACTACAAAAATTGGAAAGGAAAAAGGACATTAGAAAAGAAAGCAGGACAATTGGAAAGAAAAGGAAAACTAGAAAAATTGGAAAGCAAAAAGGAAACCACAAAAATCGGAAAGGAAAAAAGAAATTAGAACAGAAAGCAAGACAATTGGAAAGCAAAAAGGAAACAGGAAACTAGAAAAATTTAAAAGGAAACTAAAAAAAATGGAAAGGAAAGGGGACATTAGAAATGTAATATAAATAAACTGAAAAGGAGGAAAGAAAGAACAAAATAAAGAACTAAAGAAACAAAGAACAAAAGAGAGAAAGAAAATCCGAAAGAAAGAACGAAAGACAGAAAATCAATTGAGAAAAAAGAGGACAACAGAAATAAAACTAAGACTGGTATGAGGAGAGGTACATTTTTGAGAACCTAAGTATTGGTCTTTCATTATTTGAGTACTTCAATTCAGTTACATGGACACACTGAGTATCTTGGGTCCTATGCATTTTCAGTACCCGAGGATCAGCCAATAGTCATTCAGGAACGTCCCACTCATCTATAGTTTCCACGGATAAGTCCTACTTATTTTCAGTATCTAAATATTGGTCGTACATGCATGGGTCCCCCGCCTATTCCATAGCTACGGATTCGTTCTATGGCACTAGGAGCTAAGCTGTGTTTTTCCAGTGCATTTCATCTGCAACCTGAAGGGCACAACCGGGTAAGCTTGCCTGCCTACAGATTTCCCTTTACAAAATATGAACCCCTTCAGTAAAGCCCTCTCCTGGAATATCCTAAACTACCACATTCCAATACTCCAAAAACCATACTTATCTACACTTACACCTAGACTAACAGCTGCAAATCCCAACACCCATCAGGCCGCAGACTCCCCACGTAAACCCAACACTCCCAGAGGGTAGGTAGTCTGTGTATCCCCAAACAATCTGCCACCTCCACTTCTGTCAACTCATGTCACATTGACAAACCCCCAAACATCTTGTAATAGCAAACTATACACACAACACTGACCCAGAGGTCAACGCACATGACCATGCTCTTCTGCATAATGAGCAACGAGTGCTCTGAAGGAGGAGAAGGTGACTTAGTGTTCCAACATGTCTGGTTTGGCTAAATGCATAGGGCATAATGATTGCTTGTACCTCAAGGAAGGCACACACTATGTTGGTATGTGCCTGACATCAGTAACAAACAAAGATACCTGCGTTTCTGCCATGTCATGTAAGACCAACCCACACAAATAACATCATGTCCCAAAAAACTCAACCAGGACCTACTGTCATGACCCTCAACTGACTAAAGGTGATCCTCACCCACACACCTTTCTGATATACAAACACAAACACGTGCATGCGCGCGCAAGAACACACATTCACGTCTGCACTCTATACAGTATACAACACACTCCGGTGTGGAGGGAGGTCACAAGACTCAATCCCTCAAGTCGCTCCAACTGCAACGAAACCCACATTCCCAGCCAAAACAACCTTCAGGGACTACATACGTAAGCACTGGGACAAGGACAAGTGACGTGGAGGTAATTCTGGGGCGATAAGATGATTTTGGGGTTTAGGCAGGGGGAGGGAGCAGGTATGTGTGGGAGGCTGTGGGGGGTGGGGTGGTATGTGGATTGTGCGATAAATCATAATCGTGAAACATGACCAGGCTAAGCAGGCTTGCTATGTGGTATTAGTGGCTAGGGAGGCATTTTGGTGCAGTCAGTCTAGTAATTTCTTAGTTTGGCTTGACCTTTTTTTTTAACTGCCCATCTCTTATAAAGCAGTCCTGGCTAGACTGGCATTTGCATTCTGCCAGGCTAGCCATTTCTTACGGCAGCATTGTATATTTTTTTGCGGCATCTGTGATAAAATAACCATGATAAGCGTTATTGCTTCAACTTGCATTTTGGTGCAACCAGTCTAGGTATGTCTAAATGTGGCCTGGCATGCTTTACTGTTATATGCTAAAATGAAAAAGTATCGCTTTATTCAACCAAAAGAACTTTGCATCTTTTACCACTATTCAAACTAACCCCCATCACCCCCCCCACCAAATGATTTATTTCATCATAACAATAAATTAAGTGCACAAACACCCATTCCAGACTTTAAAGGATGGCAGGGGCTGACTTGCTGCGCATACCAATGAAGGCCGGCTCCATAAGTTATGGCTACATTTTTCTTTAATGAATTATGAATGATTAAATCCCCTAGCAGTAATGGAATTTCTCTTTGAAATGTTTGTAATTCATAACCTATAAAATGAAATATGCACACATTTCCCCGTAGTCACTTATTCCATTTATTTAACGCAAAGCACGGGAGCAGGGGGCAAACAAACATTAAAAAATTAAATGAACTCTCAAGCCTATGAGGGCGCGAGACACCTTGGGGGAAGTGGAAAAAGAGCCCCGAAGAACATCATGGCATTATGGGCATACAAGGTGTCAGGGGGCAGTACAGTGAGGGCACATGATGATACAGGCAAAGTAAGGCGACGCAGGTAGCACAGGGACAGAAAGGAGACGCAGATTATACAGGATCCCCCAGCGGCACATAGACTCCAGGGAACAGGAAGATACAAGAGGAAGACACAAGGGGTGACGGGAAAGAAAGGACAGGAAATGGTCACAGGTAAGGAATGGACAGCCATGTGTTACCGGTAAGGAAAGACGCCAGGGAAATAATCAAAAGTAAAAGTTGACACAAGATGAAGGCACAAGGGATAGAGGTAAAGAAAGGACAGGAAATGGTCACAGGTAAGGAATGGGCAGCCATGTGTTACCGGTAAGGAAAGACGCCAGGGAAATAGTCAAAGGTAAAAGGTGATACAAGAGGAAGACACAAGGGATAGAGGTAAAGAAAGGAGACCGTGGGGATTCAGGAAAAGAAAGAGGAAATAGAGGATCCAGTTAAGGAGAGGAGACGGAGGGGAGAGGGGAGTGAGGTAAAGAAATATGAAACCAGGGGGTCCAGCTAGTGAAAGGATAAACAGAGTGTTCAGGCAAAGAAACAACAAGAACAGGGTTCACTTCAAGAAAGCAGACATTGAGGTTCAGATAAAGAATGACGGTGTAGGGGGGGTCTTCAGGGTTAACACTTCCAGCTGAGCTCATTGTATTTGAACATTTTATATTAGATTCAAAAACAGGATATGATTACAAACATCGCTTGTATTTATAATTATTAACCATATCCACAATGATTTTTATATATTACAGCTCTTTCGGCAGTTTATCCTGCGAAATCCCCCACTACTTCCAAATGACTACAGGCAGCAAACATCACATTTTTGTTCAAATATTTCATTCTGCTTATGCAAAACCTCATTAATTCTGCATGCATACACCATTCTCTCACCGTGGATATTCACTGACGCAAACACTCCGAACTTCCAAACCAATTCTCAGTTATTACAGTCTGCATTACAACAGTGGCAGACAAATACAAAAAAAACATCATGCCTGTCCTGATTCCTCCTCGACACTGCCCCTTCTGTTAGTAAACCAACCGTTTCTCATTGCCCGATGGAACGAAGTGGTTGACAGTCAATCTGTTGTGTACTTCCACCAGTTTTTTTTATTTATTTTTAGTTTTTTTTTTTTAATAACGGGGGATCAGTCGCAGGTGTTAAAGATGTTACACATCAAAATATCTGGTAAGGGTCTGATTACCCCTCTCTTACTTTTCTGTGGTTGACTACATTTTTATTTATTTCCTCTTGGAATTTTCACCATAGATTTTGAACTATCAGATATTCCCCCAAAGTGTGCTCCCAACTTGATCATTGATGTGCACATGTAACTAATGCATGTCCTGATGTTTTCAGTCTGCAAGGGGTATCATACACCTGTAGTGTAAACATGCATTCAACGATAATGGGTTTAGAGGAATGGGCTCCTGAGTTCATTATTATGATGATTCTGCTGCCCTTAATTTAATTCATCTCCAAATTTGATCTCCACATTCTGACAAATCCTCTGATCTCCCATCGCACCCATCGCCATCACATTCTTATGGTGAACTTGTATAATCCTTGAATGTTCCTGCCTATTGAGAGTACCATCTGTCAATGGATGATGGTCTAATTTCCCTCCAATGGTGGGTATTCTTGCAACCCTATGACATTGGTGGTAGTGAAAAAGGTACCTCATATTCAGTTACAGAGTATCAACCAATTTACATGAGGAGACCAGGAGTGGTGCACAATGACATGATGAGAATGATAGAATATAATCACCCAGAACTAATAATTGGGATATAAAGGAAACGTTGTGAAGTAATGATCAGAAAAAGTGTATAATGAGATACATGTCTCTGTAATGTTTGTCATTACTAAAACCACGTGTTCTTTTTTTTTTTCTCTTGTCTCTCCTCTCCCTAATCAGGATTACATAGTTATATCATTCACACATGCAATTTGTTACCCCCTTGTTTTGTTTATTAATGTGAATTCATGTTTATCAAACACCAGAACGATATGCATTGTGTGTAATATGGTCATGTGACATCACATATTTAATTTTGCTATCCCAGCCTTGACAAAGACCATCAGAAAGGTCGAAGCATGTGTTGGCATATGGGCAATCAACCATGAAATGAGATACATGTGCATGGAATATTGGAATATAGTCATGACTCAGGACTATAAATGATTCTAGCTGCCTTACTAATTGTAAGAAGTAATTTACTAATGGAGTACACAAATCATAGACCTGTCCACATTACAGGCTACTGTGGAGCTGGCCAATCACATGTGTCCACAATTCTAGCTAGATGCTAATTAGCCAGTGAATATTTCAAGTAATGCACATGGATTAGGGGGGTATATTTTGTGTTCTATATTTGTTTATAGGCTTTGGGTCGAAGCCTAATTAGACCTATCCAAGCAGCAGTCTACCCACTATTACAATCCCGATGCCCAGCTGAACTGAGCCTGCCCTGAAACATATATTATGGTACCTCATCTTCAGTCTGAAATTGCCCCAAGCACTTAACAAGCCCGACTTCAAGTATCTGACTCCGAAACAGAATTCTTGCTTGCTCCCACCTGACTGTGTATTCGTCCCATGGCTGCTCTCCGTGCATCACGTCACTCCAAATTAGGGTTACTCAAATCATCTGAGGTGCCCTTGCATACTTCATATTAAAACCATACCTCGGACCATGCAGTATTTCATGTTTCTTAATTGGATTTTACTAGAACTGTCATGCATGAAGAGAGGGGCTATCAAACTGTACTATTTTTCCCATGAAATCCCACTGCACAATGATCACTGAATCATTCCTTTGGCAGCCATAGATGCCACTCAGTGATGCTCCTATCATTCTGGCAGAGCCAATCCTCCCTTCTTTGTCCTTTGACAAATAGGCTCTTTCTTGGTTGTTCACAACCACACATTAAAGTGATTGCCAAATATAATTTCTGAAAACATGGCATGTAGCCCCATCTAGTAATGCAGGGAACACAACCAATAATTGTGGAGGTATAATCATGTGTAATGTAGGCATTAGTGATTCTGATGGGAAAGGAAGATTCCACCACTTGGTCATGTTATTTATATTGCATTCTCTCTATGCATAACCCAAGTAATAATGCTGGTCTCAATCTTTGGGAATGCAAATACCCAAATGTCACTTTGAACCCTTGTTGTGCTTTGGGCTAATTCAGTATGCAACAATGTAGCTTTTACTTTAAATGAAATGAGCTCGGTTTTATAAGTATTAATGTTGCAGCCAATAGTTTTGAATGTTCTGAATAATCCACAATGCCTCAGTCATTGATCGTTTCTCAGCCTGTAAATAAATAGCCATATCAACAGCATATCATTTGATTCTGCAAATATCTACTTATTAAAAGAAGCCAACGAGTCTGTATTCCATCGGAACGTTAAGGTTAAATGGTTCTCTGTATAGAGCAAATAAATGAGGTGATGTGGGACGGCTATGCTTTGTTCCACATGCAATCTTCAGTTCCCTCATTATTTTGCATTTGTTTTGAAACTTTACTGTGTCACTTCCTAACACTTTTTAAGGCAATTGAATATAACTTGGCAGGCAATACATTTTTACCAAAGTGTTCTGTGAGAAGGCCCAATGTACTAAATCAACAGTTCTTTCACTACTAACAAAGCACTTGGCAAAGTTTGTATCTATATTTACACTGGTTCTAATGTCTCTACCAAGTAATGCATGCTGGCTGGCAGGCTTAAATCTGGAATAATGTCATTTTGGGTTTCAAGCACTAATTTCGACATACTATCAAGGAAATTCTATTCAGAAATACCTACACATGTATTTGTAAATCTGCATTCAGAAACTCAATACGTCTTTTGTGATCCACACCAAACCCGCATGATAGCTCCATGCAACCCACACATATTTTCCTGGTTTTAAAACACTGTGATCAGTTGTTAAATAATTATTCTGGTACATTAAGATCCTGCATTGTTGTGTTTGTTAACTTCACCAGGTTAGGACCCGATCATCCTCAGATTTTCTTTTTTAATAAAATGAACGTGTAGTGCCATTATCTGTGGCGATGTTGTGTTACCCATAGTAACTATGTTCCTCTTCATTTCTTTAACAGGACATCTTGTGCTATCCTCGAGCACTTCTGGTTACCCTCAGCAAATCAATACCTGTCGATGAATCTTCTTGTTGCATTTCCTCTACATTCCTCTCTGATCAATACTAAAACATCCTAAACATACCCCTATTGCCCACAATGACTCCACTATCTGATTTTCAATGTTATCCAAAATCTGCACAATTATGTTCTGTTCCACCTCATTGCTAATTTTCCATCCTAACACCAGAGCCAAATTCTCCCTTTCTTCATAAAAACATGGTGTTATTGTAAACAATATTCCATTTGTGTTGCTCTAAATAGCAAACTTTTGTATCCAATGTTCCCTAATTGTCTGTGTTCACTCAGTATCTCAAACCTCTTCTCACAACCATTAGTTATGGAATTTGCATATATTTTGATCATCTTAGTTTCATGTTACACTCCTCCACTTCTGTAAGCAAGACCCTCTAAAGCCTCCTAGCTCACCCTCAGTGGAAAGCTTCATTAACAATGTGGAGGCTCAGCAAGGGAGTGTGGGCAGCAAAAGACACTGGTAGCATTTGACTGACACAAGTGACTAAATGAACACAACTAAACAATTCTATTTTTTTATGAAAAAAAATAACTTTAAAAAAAAAACATTTGGCAAAATGGGTGGAAGGATAGCTCAGTGGCAACATGTTTGTCTTGGAAGCAAGGCATCACGGTGCACCAAAGGTTTGATTGACGATCCCATGCTTAGAAACCACCCACTGGTATTAATGAATGAACAAAAACATAAAATAAAAAGAAGAATTAAGTTAAAAAACACCGGTCTGATAAATAAGAGAGAGATACAAGGGGTTTCTTGAAGAGTCATCTAGACAGTTCACAAGTAGTATCCCAGAAGAGGGGCCTCTTCTGGGTTTCTAATAGTCTGGCTGAACAGCCACCCATCATTCTAAATCATCTACATGTATTAGGGTTTTACTGGTGCCTCACTCTGTTGATGTGGGCACAGATGGGCCCCCACGGCTAGGTATCAAAGAAGGGATATCATATTCCATTCTGGATGGTGGAGTGGAGCCAGGCAATTTTAAAGACAGGACAAATTCACAGCCTAGACAATACTTCGTACTTCTGGGTCTTGCGTAGGATACTGTTCATTCAGACCTGGCTCTGTTGGCCTTTGTTCTCTGGGAGCAGCCCCAGACATGGCAATCCGTACAGTCAATGCAGGCGGGGTGCAGCTGGACTGGGGTTGTTCTTTCTGCCGGATGCACATGGAAAAAGCAAAGGTGCGTACTTTTGTAACTTGATGGGACTTGCTTTTTAAAAGGGGGCGCTTTATACAGCAGCCCTGTGACACTATTGTGGGTACAAGATAAGGTTTCAATGATCTCATGTCAGTCAAAAGCGCAAACCAAAGTTAAATGAACAATTCCGACCTTCACCTCAGCTGTCACATCTGCACCACTTTTCCCATGTCCCCTTATCAGTTACTCCCAGCAGACAGCTGTAGTGAAGTGAAGCAGAGCAGGCTGGCATCATGTCTCCAACATGCACTCAGTGTTTCCATGCCAGCTGAATTGACAGCGTGCAAAGTATGTTTAGGGTGGTACAAATGAGGGCCAGGCCAAGACACATAGTTCAAAAGGAGAAATAGGGCGTATATGTAAAGAATGGTGTCAGAGGAAAGGTCGGTAAAGACAGGAGAACGACAATGGACACAGGCAAAGAAAGGAGAACAGCGCCCACAGGTAAACAGACACGACAGAAGGCTTACACCTAACTAATGGCAGCACAGAGTGGATTAGGAACAGCGTGGAAAGGTATAGGCAAATTAAGGTCACGTGCATCCTAAAACTGTAACAGCTCTGCTTCCTGAGGGAGAAACAGACAAATAGTCTCGCCCCCCCCCCATTCACCCCACACACGGACACGCATACACACACCGCAACCACATTACGCTTGACAGGGCTTTGCTACAGATGAGGTATTTGCCTCTATCACTCTCTACCCTCTGACAGTGTGACTTACCTGCCTCTCAATGCTGTGACTTATCGCATCTTGCGCTCCCTCTTTCTGAGGAAACACATGCCTAATTGTCATCACCGCTGCCTATTGAACCACACACACACACACACACACACAGGACTCATTTACACCGGTCTTGCAACACGTCAGACGTTTTCCCTTCTTCCCCATCTATCCCACTAACACCCCTTGCCCATCCACACAAACCGAGGCTACACAAATGGCAGTTATGCTACAGAAGACCGCGTTATGAGGTGTTACATAGGAAAGGAGACAAAGGTCACACAGGTAAAGAACGGGCACGTGCAGTACAGGGGAAGAAGGGTGACTCGGGATGGACACAGGGATGACAAGATGCACAGCGTGAACAGGTAAAGAGCTCAGGCAGTGGCACAGAGAGTAATAGAGAGTCACAGGGCATTGCCAGAGCAGAGGGATTAACAGACAACTCATGACCTTGAAAGTATGGTTCAAAAGAGTCTATTTCACAACAGCAGCATACCATGGTTTGGGGATCTAACTAGGGGGCTCATCCGAGCTATCAGGTAGCAGTAATTCCAGCTTACTTACAGACCCTATTCCATAAATCTTCCATTTCCTTCCCTTGAGTCTCCGCCCACTGGTGTTCAAATGAAAGTCTCTCACAGTCTGTGGGGTTCAACATGTTTCCTGTACCTGTTTTTCTTTTTGTCTCGGCAGTGGAGTCACTCTCTAGATGCCTGTTTATGATGTTGCTTTTCCTGGTGGTCCTTCCCACCTCCCATCTATCAGTCCTCGAGGGACCTTGAATTTTTTATCACATTTCTATGGCTGAGTGAGTCAGTACCAGCACTCGGAAGGCCTTGGTATGGTGTGGAACAGGCCCAGGGCTCCAGTGGCAGACTGCCACAGTCTTCGCCAGCACTGGGGTCATCCTGTTGAACTGAGCACTTCCTCTGTCTCCATTTTCTCTCTTCCCTGGGCATCCTCCTACTTCCCCCCTTTTTCCCGACAATGTGGGCCCTCTTGGCCTCCCATCTTGACTTACAGTCATCTCATCCTCTTCCCGTTTCCACTGTCTCTCAGTCTCCTTCCTCCCCAATGTATTTATGTTTGGGATTTATAAAGTGCAAAACTAGGTGGGAAGCAACAGTTTTTTATTGATTTAATTTTATGTTTGCATTTATCTCTGCGCACAAAGCCCTGAGGCAAATAGGTGCTAGTTACAGTAAGTGCTTGTTAGAGTTCTTTGGTACAAGAACACACATTAGGATTACAGTGTATGGTGGTTGGTGAAAGCCAGCACTGACAAGCCTCACCTCATGTTATGTGAGCTTCATCAGGCATGCAGACACCATGGTACAGAGTAGGTGCAGGTATACAGACTGGGAAAGCCTCACCTCATGTTATGTGAGCTTCACCAGGCATGCAGACACATTGGTACAGAGTAGGTGCAGGTATACAGACTGGCAAAGCCTCACCTCATGTTATGTGAGCTTCACCAGGCATGCAGACACCATGGTACAGAGCAGGTGCAGGTATACAGACTGGCAAAGCCTCACCTCATGTTATGTGAGCTTCATCAGGCATGCAGACACCATGGTACAGAGAAGGTGCAGGTATACAGACTGGCAAAGCCTCACCTCATGTTATTGGGGGCTACATCAGGCATGCAGACACCATGGTACAGAGTAGGTGCAGGTATACAGACTGGCAAAGCCTCACCTCATGTTATTGGGGGCTACATCAGGCATGCAGACACCATGGTACAGAGTAGGTGCAGGTATACAGACTGGCAAAGCCTCACCTCATGTTATTGGGGGCTACATCAGGCATGCAGACACCATGGTACAGAGTAGGTGCAGGTATACAGACTGGCAAAGCCTCACCTCATGTTATTGGGGGCTACATCAGGCATATGCAGACAACATAAGGACAAATATAGAGCATTGCAGCAGAGAACAGAGATACTCAATGAGTTGGTTTAAAAGCACGCCTAAATGTCACTTTTTAGTGGAGTGCACAGTACAGTGGAAGATAATCGGTGCACAGATTTAAAATGAAATCTAGATGTGAAATCCCAATAGAGCACTAAGATACAGCATCAACGGGAAATAGGTCTAGAAGTACACTTAAGACACATTTTGAGTAAGGCACTACCAGACAGCATAAAGTGAGCAGTGTGTGAGTTTAAGGTAGGTACACATGCCAAGAGGTCAGTTACAGATGGTTAGGCTAGTGGGTAAGGGATGCCTTCATTGTGCAACCTGGCAGGGGGTTTTAGTCCAGGACAGGGCGAGCCAGGTTGCTTACCGGTGCAGTGTAGAACAGGTCTCTTTTTTCTTCAATAGTCCCTGAGCGCGGGGGTGAAAGTACGTTTGTCTTTTGAGCAGGGTAGATAAGGTATTGTGCCGTTGTCATGGAGAGGGCTCCCTCCTGCTCTGGACATCTCCAGACAGGGGCCTTGGTGTGGGCATTTGTGGGCCTACAGTGTGCTGTATACAGGTGACACACCCAGCTGGTTAGAAAATAAGGTTGCATTGGCTGCCGAAATGATAGGATGGATATGGGAGCAGGAGAGGTAGGATATCCAGAGGGGGAGAAGTAGGGTTGAGTGACCACTGATTGGCAAGGTATTATTCTTAGAGCAGGATCTTCAGGTTTTTTTCTGAAGCATTGGATGAAAGGAGGAGTCCTGTTTGCATTGATTACTTGTTCCAGAGATAGGGTATGTAGCAAGAAATTGCCTGTTTCCTGTTGTGCTTCTTCTTACAGTGGTTTATGTGCAACCTGGTAATGTGGTTGCTTCTAGTGGTGCACTGGATCCGGAGATGGTAAACATGATGCCTGCTTAAAGGGGTATCCTGTGCAGATCCCAGAAGGCAGCAGTGATACAGGTGAGTTCTTTGTTCTGTGATGAGGCATGCAGCAGCATGCTGGACAGCTTTCCAAAAGGGCCCAGGCGGCATCATGGACCCTTGCAGTTTGGTGTTGCCACCGAGCAAGTGAGAGATGACAACTGTTATGAACAAGGTTTAAAGGCTTGACTTTACAGAGTACGGCAAGCTGCTCCAGTGACTCTACGCTATCATCCTTCCCTCCTCCTTCCTGCTTGACACCCGTCCCTCATTTATGTCCCTTTTCCTCCCCTTTCTTCCTTCCTCCTCCCCTCTCTGCATACTTTCCTGCAAGTCTTTCAACTGTCCGCCAACTCCTAATCTTTTCCCTCCTCCTCCTTCTCACACTTCTCCTGCATCCTCTGCTCTGACTCCTCCACCTTTCCTCCCCTTCTGCTTGCCCTCTCTCCGCTTTCCTGCTCTTTGCCACTTTACGTTGGCACCACTTTCCTTCCAGGAAGACCCTCATTCGGGATAGAGCCCTGATTTCCTGTGTGCCAGCACAAGCCTCCCCCAGAATCCTGCAAACACTTCAGCCGGCTCAGTTGCACAGCCCAATAAGCTGACCATGGGGATTGTTCCCCGAAATTAAAATGGTTCCTCATAGCTTCTCCTGGTTAGTCTGTGCATCGCTTCTTGGATTTGTGGACTGAGACCCATAAGGACCATCATCCATCTTGTTTGTCAACCCTTTGTTGCTTCTGTCACCGCTGGTCCTCCGCACAGAGGCTGTCAATCCAATCCTCAATGATTCCTCAAGGCACGTGAGGGATCCCATTCCAAGCAGGCGTGGGGAAATGGGGGACTGTCTTTTGAGCCTTTTGTGAATTGACCCACTGCTGTATGTTGATTGTCCTGCGCTGCAGGGCCATTAATTCCCTTGCCCCCACACAGGCCCTACTGCCCTTGCCCCCACACAGGTCCTGCTGCCCTTGCCTCCACACAGGTCCTGCTGCCCTTGCCCCCACACAGGCCCTGCTGCCCTTGCCTCCACACAGGCCCTGCTGCCCTTGCCCCCACACAGGCCCTGCTGCCCTTGCCCCCACACAGGCCTACTGCCCTTGCCCCCACACAGGCCCTACTGCCCTTGCCCCCACACAGGCCCTGCTGCCCTTGCCCCCACACAGGCCCTACTGCCCTTGTCCCCACACAGGCCCTGTTGCCCTTGCCCCCACACAGGCCCTGCTGCCCTTGCCCCCACACAGGTCCTTCTGCCCTTGCCCCCACACAGGCTCTGCTGCCCTTGCCCCCACACAGGCCCTGCTGCCCTTGCCCCCACACAGGCCCTACTGCCCTTGCCCCCACACAGGCCCTGCTGCACTTGCCCCCACACAGGCCCTGCTGCACTTGCCCCCACACAGGCCCTGCTGCCCTTGCCCCCACACAGGCCCTGCTGCCCTTGCCCCCACACAGGTCCTTCTGCCCTTGCCCCCACACAGGCCCTGCTGCCCTTGCCCCCACACAGGCCCTACTGCCCTTGCCCCCACACAGGCCCTACTGCACCTGCCCCCACACAGGCCCTGCTGCCCTTGCCCCCACACAGGCCCTGCTGCCCTTGCCCCACACAGGCCCTGCTGCCCTTGCCCCCACACAGGCCCTGTTGCCCTTGCCCCCACACAGGCCCTGCTGCCCTTGCCCCCACACAGGTCCTTCTGCCCTTGCCCCCACACAGGACCTGCTGCCCTTGCCCCCACACAGGCCCTTCTGCACTTGCCCCCACACAGGCCCTGCTGCACTTGCCCCCACACAGGCCCTGCTGCCCTTGCCCCCACACAGGCCCTGCTGCCCTTGCCCCCACACAGGCCCTGCTGCCCTTGCCCCCACACAGGCCCTGCTGCCCTTGCCCCCACACAGGTCCTTCTGCCCTTGCCCCCACACAGGCCCTGCTGCCCTTGCCCCCACACAGGCCCTGCTGCCCTTGCCCCCACACAGGCCCTACTGCACCTGCCCCCACACAGGCCCTGCTGCCCTTGCCCCCACACAGGCCCTGCTGCCCTTGCCCCCACACAGGCCCTGCTACCCTTGCCCCCACACAGGCCCTGCTGCCATTGCCTGGAATTCTGCGAGGCTTCAATGCGTTGGACATGCAGGTTCTGAATCGTCTTGAAATGTAATATTCCATCTGATCACCAACATTGGTCCAGCAAACTCTGGTGGCATGTATATCTGCTGCAAAAGATGACTTGGTGCTCACAGGAAGGTCGGGGAGGGACGCAGTGCTTGTCTAAGCATTTCATTGGGAGAGCAGTTTGATCTGCCTGGGGGTGTGTACAGCTTAGGACTGCATCGGCTTACAGTGCTGGGATTTGGGGTTTGGGGAGCCTTCTGTTGCACACAATGAAATATTGAAGAGACTGCTGGGGCTCACAATTGCTACCATTGTCTTCCAAACACACCTTGACATGGGATATTGAGGAATCTATTAAGATATTAATATGAAAAGAATGTTATATTGGATAGAAATGTGGAGCTCTCAGAGGCTAAGGAAATACAGAGGTGCACCTCTCGATCTACTTGCACACCCAGGTACCATCTCAATGCCCTGGTGCCAACACTTGAGATTCTTCGTCTCCATCTGTCCCAGGTCATCAAAAAGGGGTAATCAAAACTGCCAACACGGGCTGGCATTTGAGGCACTTCATTTGGTGGTGGCAAGCAATATAACCTATTATTTTGGTAACTTGATCCCAAATCGACATTTGAGTTTAGACCTTCCTTCGATCTTGTTGAATCCCCAGTGGCTGGGTTACCATATGCCCAGATGTGCTTAGACATTCTCCCGCTGGAATCCTTTACAGGATGGCACAGAGAGACGGATGGTCTCTGCCAAAGGTGCCTGTTGGCTAAGGAGGAGGCTGCTCGTTATTTTCATAACTGACTGAGGAATTGCTGGCTGAGACCAAGATGTTGACATTTCAACATTGGCACTGTAAAGGGTGCCCTTTCAATAGGTAGACACAGGGCATACAGGAAGGAGGGGAAACACAGCCAGCCACACAGGATAGGGCAAGATGCAGGGCACACCGGTAAAGGAACACGACTCGATGGCTGCGGGTCAATAATGGAGAACATGGAGAACAAGTCTAGAAGGAAGAAACAGGGCGTACAGGTGAAGAAAGAAGACACAGGCAATGCAGGTTAAACGAGAGGTGACATACAATGGATAGAGGTCAGAAAGACACAGGTCACACAGGCAGATAACAGGGGCATAGAATACAGGCAGCGAAAGGAGACTAGGTAAACACACAGAGAAAGAAGAAACAGGGGTCCTAAGCAAATACAGGAGAGAGAGGTGGCGTACAGGTGAAGGGAGGTGCGGGGCATTCGAAGGAGAGACAAAACAAACACAGGTAAAGAACAGAGACACGGGACATGGAGGTACCAATGGGGGCAGTGCATGGAAGTGATAAACGTGGACATAGGGGTAAAGAAAGAAGACATTTCACAGAGGTGAACAATAGACACATGGGGAAAAAGTAAAGAAAGAAGACACAGGGCATACAGAACAAGGAAAGAGAACTGGGGCAGATGGGTAAAGAAAGGATGCAATGGGCATATAGGTAAAGAAAGCAGAGACAGGGCATAACGACCAAGGAAGGACGAATGGGGCATACAGGTCAAGAAAGGAGACACGGGGCATAACCACCAAGGAAGGAGAAATGGGGATTACAGGTCAAGAAAGGAGACACAGGGCATACACACCAAGGAAGGAGAAATGGGGCATACAGGTCAAGAAAGGAGACACAGGGCATACACACCAAGGAAGGAGAAATGGGGCATACAGGTCAAGAAAGGAGACACAGGGCATACACACCAAGGAAGGAGAAATGGGGTATATAGGTTAAGAAAGGAGACATGGTGCATAAACACAAAGGAAGGAGAATTTGGGCATACAGGTAAAGAAAGGAGACAATGCATAAAAACAAAATAAGGAGAAATGGAGCATACGGGCAAAGAAAGGACACACGCATACACACCAAGGAAGGAGAAATGGGGCATACAAGTAAAGAATGGAAATATTTCTTTACTTGTTTATTTATTTAATTGGATTTATAAAGCGCCCAGCGGCCCAGAGGCAGTGTGGCGCTGTTACAGGATATTTGCTTATACACGTTATGACAGATGTTTCAGTGGCAGTGAATACAGATTAGTACCAAATATTCTTATGCACTAATACACATTAAAGAAAGCGTTAGATGACAAACATGGGGCATAAACACCAATGAAGGAAAAATGGGGCATGCAGGTACAGAAAGGAGACACAGGGCATAACCATGAAGGGAGGAGAAATGAGGCATACAGGTCAAGAAAGAAGACACCGGACTTAATATATACCAAAGACTTTAACATCATTGAGTGCCACAAAGGCAAACTTTAAACTAAGCAACTATATGAAATCAATACAGGTCTATAGTTACAGATTGTTTTCCACCTGAAAACGAATGTATGCATTAATACAAGTTAAAAATGTCTAATGCGAACCATAACTCTAAAGCAACTGTATGCAACCAATACAGGTCTATAATCAAGGATAGTTTTTCAGCTGAAATCAATACAAGTTAAAAAGCTCTAATGAGTACTATACCTCTTGAAGAAATGGTAACAACGATAAACGGGGAAACACGTGTCGAGGTTTTCAATGCAAAATAGAGGTTTTCCAAGCAAATAAACAGATTAACTCTGGATAAAATACAGTGTTCATTGTGTATTTTTTAAAGTACAGGCGCAGACCAGGACAGCTCATCTTTTACATGTGTGTTCTAGCTCAGGCCAGTCTCTGAGCAAGTCCAGGTTGCAGCTAATCCTTTCAGCTCGCAAATTACTTCCTGTGAATAATTACATTGGAGTGCGCCGTTGCTGCTTAAGGCTGGAATTTTCGATTATGCATGTAAAGTGGGTGGCAATTTCCCCGGCCTTGCGGGCAAGTCTGGGGGCATAGATGTTCACTATAAGAAACAGGTGCCCAAAGATTTCTCGCCACCGCCCCTCATCCATGAAGGAGAGGAGGTGGCTGCGATCTGGTAAAGAAGACAGACTTTAGGTCTCGACGGCACACCACTGTCATTTACACGGCCTGTTGGAGCTATGGGACTGGAAACAAAGGCAGGTTTAGCACTGGACACACTTCCTGTTACTGAGCCCGCCACCTATATGTGGAGGAGTGTCAGAAAACTCTGCCACATATGTTAAACGTGCTTAACTTACCTTGCGTAGCCACTCCATTTTAGAAGTACCCTGCTCGCCACCCAGAATGCATCTCACCTGATCATATCATTGGAACATTAAGTATTGCTCACTCTGGACCCCATTACCAGTGTGGTGGTAGTGGGAAAAACACAGGCAATAGCCCAAGAACTGGGTGTTTTTCACTGAATGCATGATTGGGAAAAAAGGATACAGCTGGTTGGAGTGAGTTGCAGCTGAGGCCATATCGGGCACAGGCAGAGCCCATAACCTGCCAATGGGTACACAAGGTCCACAAAATGTTCCAGAGCACCACAAATCAAAAAGCAGCCACACAGAGATCTGAACACAGGGCACCGACTTCTGGATTACTCGGGGGTGCCACTGCCCATACCACCCTTCCCCAAAAAAGTCCCATTGAAAGTATACGGACTCTTACGCCGATGGTCTTTCCCGGTACGCAGATGGCCTTTACTAGAGGCAGATGGGGTTCGGGGAGGGGGCGGGGGTGGTGCGCCCTGCAGCACCCACGCACGCACTCGGCACCCCTGTGCACCTCTATGTTATGTGAGTGGCAATCCCCGACTAGTTTGTTCTGTCAGTTCTTTAACAATGCTTGTGTAACCTGACCTGTAGCAGCACCTTGCTGCCCTTGGGCTTAGTGCGCTTTATGAATGTAAACATAAATAAATAAATAACTCAATCTTTTCAACAGAGCAAGTTTAGCAGGGGACGTTACCGCGCAGCACTTGCTTCATGGAAAGAACCATACGTTGGGAATAGGGGCGGGGAGGGCGTGTGTGCTGGGGTGTCAAGCGGGTATAGAGGGCAATAGTGAACTGTGGAGTTTGTAGGGGAGCAGGAAATACTGGTGTTTTGGGGTTGAGGTACCAGCAAGTCTGGGGATGAATGTGGCTGCCCCCATGTCGAACGCGAAAGGGTCTGGCAAACACAAATGAAAAGCAGAAAGCGCACTAAAACAGGCCCAAGTTGGAAGTGGACATGTGCGGGGCTTGGGACTTGCATAAGGAAAGATGGGTACAGGCGTGCTGCATTCCATAAGAATCAACCCTATGTGTAGACTGCTGCAATCCTCAGTCAGACCTCCATGTCCCTCTGGCTGCACAAGTCCATGTGTGTTCACAAGTGGATGAAGAGACACAGGCATGCAAATGAATGTAACCGGCAGGGCGGGTGACCGCCCGGGGCGCCATGAGGCCTCAGCCACAACAGCTAGGTTGAGTCTTCTAAGGTCTCCCCTGAGCTGGCATGGTGGGGCAAGGTGCGGCAGGCACCCTATTGAAATTAAATACACTCCTCTCTGTATTGAAAAATGTGTGCCCACCTACTTCCCTGTATGACCAGGGGGAAACGGGGCAGAGAACGGGTAGCACGTTTTTGTTTTGCTGCCTAGGGCGCTGCCGCCGCTAAGGCCGGCCTTGGTAACTGGCATGCAAACATTCCCCCATCATTGCATTTTATAGGAGTTGTTGCTTGAAGATATTGTTATGCACCATCTGACATCATCCCATTCCCGTGTGCTAAATGAGATCCAGGATAGCCCATATCCCATTTCCCTCCCTGGGGACCCTGTGCACCACCAGAAACAATGGCACAGTGATGCACATGGAAGGACCAGCAATACAATTGAGAGGGTGTCTGGCTTACTTAGCAAGATTACAGTGTGTTCACAGAACTGGCTGTGCCAACATGCTGTTTGGAAAATAATCATGGCATGCTGCATGCCACACATCATATGCTTAAAGCATCATGTGACAACACAAAAGGATGTTCAGGAAGACAGCAGATATGCTGCTGATAGTGATGATATAAGGTACCCAAGACATGTGCAGCCGGGGAGACGAGATTGGGTGCATCACTAGCCGGGACCTTTTGGACAATTTCTTCTAAGTACATGCATGCCAATGGCCAACACATGCCTCACACATTAGCGCATAATCACATCTAAAACTGCACTATAAACAAAAAAAGGGGGAAATGAGTAGACCAATGAATGCCTCTTTTCAATGTGGTTATTCCCCTAATATTTCTCTAACATCTATATGAGGCCTGAACATATCCCTTCAATGGCCACCTACCACTCTCTCACCAACAACTTTCCCCAAACACATCCCTTCCACCCACTGCTTAAGAACTCACCTGAAATACATCCTCTTCCAACTCCTTCAACTAGCTCCCCGACAGCACTTTCATTCCCTCCCATCACAATGCCCCTTTCCAACTAAAATTCCTGTGTGCCCTTTACTTCCTCCGCCCCATTTGCCACTGCATGGCAGAGCGTGGGGAGGAAGAGTCACAGCACTGGTGGTTCTCCTTCAGGGCATGTTGGTAACAGAGTTGTCCATCGGGATGGCTGATGTAGAGACAAAATAATCAACACCCACCTATTGGGTATTAATCAGATCAGACCCTACTCTGCAGTTCTTGAGAGCAACTGGAACCATGCTACCATGGGAGTAAGGAGTAATTACACCAAGTAATAACACTTAGTATAACTGAATCAAATAGCAGTAAATAAAGGGTAGAAATTGATAAATGCATGGTCTACTAACACGTGGTGCAAGCCTTGAAAACAAGGCCTATTCATTAAGTTTCAACTGAAGATAGCGATGTACCTACACTCCCTTAAAAGTCACAGATAAGAGAACAGCCAGCAAGGTCATCTACAAAGGAGAAGCCTTGGTTCATGGTCTAACTGATGAGAGGTGGTAGGCTAATTGACCAAAGTGGGCAGTGGCCTGAAGTTGTTCTCCGCACATGGGTTTTGTTTTGCTTACCTTCTGCTAACAAGCTAAATGTCCAAGGTTAGGAGAGTATGACAACCAATCATAAAGGGCTATGTAGCAGCATTCTATACAATGTTACAGAAGCCAATCCGCTGTTATTGTTTCTCTATATTCTGTATTAAATGTTCACATTGACAATAAGGACTAACAATTTGATGGGTTGTAAAGAGTATCTGGTTTGTTTAAAATAAAGCTTATTCTTGTGGCAAAGTCCCATCCCAGTGTCCAGGAACTGGGTTGAGATTGACGGTGCCAGGGATCTCAACCTGGTCCATAATGCCAAAGGACGCAGGATATGAACACCCAATTGCCCACCTCTGCAACCTGTCCATCCACACACCCCAAACCACAATTTTGATCAATTGTGAAAGATGATTAGACAGTGACAGACTTCCCTTGCAAGCCGACAACACAATTGCCACATATGAGTCTGAAGCATCTTGAGAGTAAAGAGACATATGTGCACACATGTTCAGCAAACTGTAAGTGCAAATGGACCAGGCACTTTTGAGTGTTGGGAGGCCAGTAAAAATTGTGAACAACCGCAAGGGACAGTTTTGGAAAGGCCGGTGATATGGACACTGGCTAGAGTGAAGAATGGCTGAATTCAAGATGGCGGCACCAATGTTTATAGACTCAGCCTGTTAAGCTGAGGGTCAACCATTAGTGATTCAAACATTAGCAGGCACACATGGGGGGGATAGGAGTAGGGCTTCCATCCAACCTAGAGACAAGGAAAAGGATCCTGTGCAGGTCTCCCCCACTGAAGCTCTCATTGCCTTAATCCCGAAAAGAACACCAGTATAAAAGGGACCACATGCTACGACAGAGTGAGAGAGTATGGGGACAAAGAGACCATGTGGAAGCTTCCAGAGAAAGCAAGGAGAAAAGTGGAGGAAGGAGGCACAAGAAGGGAAATGAAGTTATTGGAGGAGTAAAAGGTGAGAAGGGGGAGGCACGAAAAATAGGAGGAGAAAGAAGGTTTTGGATGAGGTGGAGAGGGAGGAAATGTTTGGAGGTGGCTGGAGGAGAAGCAGGTGGTTGAGGATGCTCAAAACAGGCAACCAGCATTGGATGAGCCATGAGGGCCCAAGGAAGAGGTGGTGCTAGAAATTAGGTGGTGGAACAAGTGGGGCAGGAGCTAGGGTGCAACTAATGATGGGGAGAGGGGTGACAGCAGGAATGCACCTCAAGAACTGTAAGAGTGAAAGATGGAGGCCCTTACAAGTATTCCGTTCCAGGAATAAAGTGCTGGTAACGACGTGTACTGGCACCTTTCCCAGACCGGCATACTCCACGTCTGCTGGTAGGGGCAGTGAACTACTGGCAGGCCTGACCGGCTGGTAGTTCAGCTCCCTACTGGCAGATAATTCACTGTAGCACCTGCACGGGCCGGTGCTTCAGTGGTTCCCATCCCATAGAGTCCTATGGGACTCCATGGGAATGGGAACTTACCATTACTCCGCAGCCTGTAATATCCCGGTAATACTGGGATATTGGGTGGAGGAAAGAGTAGGCCAAGTTTGGTGATAAACTGCTGGTAGTACCGGTGGCTTCTTGGCAATCTCATAATGGCCCCAATAGAGTAGGCCGGAGCCCTAGTCAGGATTCTGGTGGAACCAGCATAGCTACCAAAGTCAACAAAGGGCTGATGCATAAGAAACAGACCAGCCAACGCTGCCCAGAAAGGCCACCATGTGGGCCGGAAACCCTGCAACATTCAGAACTGTGAGTGCCTGTAGAATGTCAGCCAGGAGTGATGTGGCATCATAGAACTTAGGTGTTCAGGACTGAGGTCATTGCATGAGCATGGCTCCACACTATACACACTCCTCACACTTGTTTTGGTGATCCCTGAACCCCCATGATCTTTATAAGAAGTACCCCCCACGTGGATTCCTTTACTCCAACTCTGCTTAATATTAAATAAAAATCGTTTGTTGAACCTCTATAGGAGAGTCTCCGGTCCTTCGCTTATCCCATGGTCTGAATTCTATAGTTTTTAAAAAACGGTTACCAAAAAAAGTGATTCTAAAAAACGAGTCCGTTCTTTACACACAATTATTGTGATCAAAACATATTGAATTTTGTCACAAAAAAAAAACTTGATTAGCTAAGTCTACTAGAAAACCTCCAGAGTGCACTTTCTCACAAAATGGACGATTACAAAGCTAACTCTTTTTTGTAGGAAGGAACAGAAGCTTTTAGCCTGCTCTAATGTCTGTGTATATTCTGTCTCAGTGTTTCTTCGGAGCTTACGCCATGGGACGGTAATTGTAACTTGCTTACTCCAGAACACAGCAGCTGGGCATGCTGCACTATAGTTATTATGCCATCCTTATCTCATAGCAGCGCAACCATGACTTTACCGTGTGCATGAGCGTGACTGATCCGCAACCTCTCCAACAGCGCGTTCTGGTAAGCACATTCTCCGGCACAGGAGCTGGCCATTTTATTTGGCACAGCTATACCGATCATATTCTCTGGCACCGCATCTGGGCACAATGCACCACACGTATACCTTCCATGTCTCATGGCACAGCAACCAGGAGTATACCCTGTGCCTGAGAGTGTCTGATCCGAGTGCACTCCTATAAAGTAGCATCGTGTTCTGTTCAGCACAGCTATGCCAGCTATGGTCTCTGGCGCAGGACCTGGGCACTGTGTATGCCGCAGCTGCACCTGCCGCATGCACCTTCACAGTACCGAGAGTTTTGTCTGGCAAAGGTATGATTGTCGTATTCTCTGGCACAGCAGCTAGCTATTTTGTATGTCACAGGTGCACCTGTCATATGCACCTTCACAGTAGCTGAGAATTTTGTTTGGCACAGTTGCACCTGTCATATTCTGGGGCACAGTAATTAGATGTCTGGCACGGCCACTGATGTCAACTATTGCTAAGGACCGGCCGGTTTCCATCAAAGCAAGTGACTGTGGCGGAGACTCATTGGCTTTGTTAATGCTCGTTTATCTTCTGTCCATTTTTAGAAAAATAGCCCTTCCCCAGGCGCCCCGCAATCAATATTTCTGCACCGAGTTTCCTATTTGTTCTGCGTGTAGCTGCCTGCCCTCTGCTTTTCTCCTGATTTTCTGCCTTTTTCAGTCTGATCTTGTGGTGTGCAGGTTTTTTTTTTTTTTTGTAAACCTTTAGCTCTTTTTTTTCTGCAATCTCCTCCTACTTAAAATTCATCCCCGCGCCTTCCTCAGATCCGCTTCTTCTTGCATTTACATTTCGCCGCTGCGCGCTTCCGTACTCTTGGCTACGGATTCTTTTCCCAAATGGCCTCCCTCCTTACCGTGCTTCCCAGCCTCCCGCTTCTGTTTTATTTTTATATATTCGTGTTTAAAGTGTTTTACATTTCAGGATTAAAGTCAGCTCTGTCTCACTGTCTGCGGCACTTGCAGGCCTCGTGAGTCCCTCGCGCTCCCTGGTTGGCACTCGGTGTGCTGCCAGGCCATGGGTAGATGGTGATGGCTAGGGCGATAGTCACATTCTGTTGACTTGCCAAGTGCTGGCAAAGGCAGATGGCTCATTTTGGAGGGAACCATTTAAATGTAATGGCGATACATTTTTTTAATAGATTTGGAGGGTGGAGTTCTGCTAGGAGGGTGATTGTACTGAAGTCTTTGGGGGGGCTTTGGCTAGCATAGAGGGTTGCAGTGAGCTCAAGGACATTGATACCTTCCGATGGAGGCTTTTTAGAGAAATGTTTCTACATGGCAATGAATGTACCAGGATGCATCTACAACCCTTTATGTCTTTCAATCCTCTCCCTGCTCTATGTTATGTCATGTTATAGGTTTTTATACCACACACTTTCACCACCTGCATGGTCCATTGGCGCTCTGGTAGATCTGTAAGGTGAGGGAGTGTAGGTTAGTAGGATTGAGTGGGGAAAAAAGAGCAAAATAGCTGTGATGTGCTGTTGGCAGCCTCAGTTTTCACCGTTTGCTGAGCTTAGGTGTGTTTTTCAGTTGGTAGCAGTCATGGGCTCTTGTGCAAGGCTAAGTGTGGTAGTCAAGGGTGTGCGGTTTGTTGTGCTGTAGAGGTATGGTTGTGTTTGGTTCAGAGTTTGAGAGATGTGTGCAGAGGGGTGAGTTTTGTTTTAGGGTGGTTTGTTAGTGGCGTCACTATCTAGATGTGATGCGTGTTAGTCTTCCCAGTTCTATCTGTATGTGGCACAAGGCTAATCTTCACCATTAACTGTAAATGCGAGGCAAGGCTATTCTTCACAATTCTATCTAGATGTGGTGCAAGTCTGGTCCACACAGCTCTGCCCTATCCCAAAATTGGCCACGTGCAAACTGTGGTCTGCTAGCACACATAGGCTGGATGCAGGTTATGGCTGAGTAAACCAGTTATGCTGGATGCAGAATATGGTCACCTTACACAATGAGGCAGATTCAAAATGGCTACCTTTTACAATTAGGTTAAATGCCAACTCTCTGTTATTAGCATGAATAGGCTAAATGCCCAGGGAAGTGAGAAATTAGGTAATGAGGTAATGAGAGTGGTGTGGTAGTTTATGAGATACAGCAATGTTTGTACCTTCTACTTAAACCATTCTTACCTTATCTGTCACTGCTGGTTGACGGTTGCAGGCTTCCCAGGTGAAGAAGGGCCAACACAGAGTGGAGCTGTTTCTTCAGGAGATGCACTTTGCCTTGTGGCCCATAGTCGAGGGCTGCCTGGGCAGAGTCTTCCCTGAGTCCTGCTGTTAAGAGGGTGGCTAATGCTTCCACTAACCAACTGGTGTGCACGGGAAGCGGGAGGAATAAAAGCCGGGCAGGGACAGAGTGGAGCACCAGGGAAACCAATATGGAGAGCAGAAGCAAGATAGAAAGAGGCACCAGAAAGAGAGAGAAAAGAGCAGACGGGTGCAAATGAAAATCAAAAAACTTGAGAAAGAGGCATCAAAGAGATATGGAGAAAACAGCAGATGGGGCAAACGAAAATCAGCAAAATAAAGAAAGAGGAGATAGAGAGAGAGATAGGGAGAGAGAGAGAGAGAAAAGAGCAGATGGGCCAGAAGGCAAGATGGAGTCACGCAATTGCTTTGGAGCAGCAGCAGCAGGACCCGCTTGCAAGGGTCCTTTGTAGTTCGAAAATGCCGCTCCAAAACACAGGGTTAGGAAGCAAGGCTTCCACCCACCAATTGGTGCACACGGGCGGCGATAAGAGGGAGGGTGAAAGGTCGGGGGAGGGACAGAGGGGGAAACAGGGAAACCAACATTCAGAACAGAAAAAAGATAGAAAGAGGCACCAGAGAGAGAGAAAGAGAAAAGAGCAGATGGGGCAAACGAACATTGGAAAAAGAGAGAGGCATCAGTGAGAGGGAGAGAGAAAAGAGCAGATGGGCCAGAAGGCGAGATTGGGTCACTCACCTTCTTTGGAGCGGCAGCAGCAGGATCTGCTTGCAAAAAGATGGGCTAAGCCGTCTCTGGCAAGGCCTGCATGTTAATGCACACAATACGGTAAAGCATTCCTTCAACCAATAGCCTGGTGCCATTGGAAGCATGTACATGCAGGGAGCAGATGTGCCAACCCCTTTTTTTTGCACCTATATGAATTTCATTGGTGTGAAATAAGCCTTAAGACTGTTCCTTTAGTGCCCTGACTCTTAGCAAGCACGCCCGCCTACACCATGCCTGCTCCTCGGTCATCTTTCTCTACCTTTAGCGTATGGGTAGTTCCTGTCTTTACCTGTTAGCAGTGTGTGACTCCTTTCTTTACACGTACATGCTGTGTTTCTGCTCCTCTGCATGCAGCCCTTTTTATTTTGCATTGGTGTATAGCTAGGAGGGAGATGGGATATGAGGCAGGACACACTGATGGGATATGAGGAGGGACATCTTGTGGGTGTTTGGTTAACGTACCCACCCATTGACTGTGGCTGCCCATGGCCATGCTAATCCCTATTGCCATTCCCGCCCACTACCGGCCCCTACCCACCCAAAAAGCATTTCCCTGGAATGGCTGAGCTACCTTTATCAAGCAGTAATATAGATATGTGGCCTGCCAGTGTACTTTCTAAACAATCTTCTAAGAGGTAGTGGCTTAATTGCTTCTGCCTATGTGTTACTGGTGCAATACACATGTCTTAAATAAGTGTGCCTTCGGCCACTTGATTTATAAGCAGTGCTCTTTCCTTGCACTGAAGGCCTGTTAAAGGCCAGCACTGACATAGCCAGCTGCTGTGGCTTGTTTGTAAGTATTAGACTGGCATTTGGCAGGCAGGGCTATCATTTGACCAGGTACTCGCAGAGTTTTACAACTGAAACATCTTATAGCCAGGTGGTAACATTATGGCAGTGCCTGGCAAATGCCTATGTAAAAGCAAAAACTGGTGGCTTTGCCAATGCTGGTTTAACCTGTGCACTGTGCGCCTCTCACCCTGTGTTTGCTGGACTTCAATTGCTCGCTTGCACGGATGCACTTGCGGGTCAAAACTCAGGAGGATTTGTTTTAACAGAATGTTTGCGTTTATCAACGATGGTCGACATGTATAGCGTGGATATAATGTTGAATACTAAGCATGCTTTTATACAGAGGAAAACAAAAAACAGGCATGTCTGCACACATCTCTTGACACAAGGTATTTCCAGAGTTGCTAGGTCACAGCATATCATGAGCAGCCTTGGGTAGCACAGACAATGGCTGCAGAAGATGGCATGGGTGAAGCCGGGGCGCAGAGAGCCGGCCCTCTTAGCGTCTGAGCTCATTCGCCAGCTGGCAGAGTCTGCATCACGGGGATGGCAGAGGAGCGAACCTGCCCTGGCCTGCCAAAACTAATTGCATAAGCCAATGACTGACAGGCGGAATGTCTGCGGGTTCTGCAAGGGCAGGATGGACGGCTAAATCAGCCACTTCCAGAAGGGGGGCTCTATGCAGTGTGTCAAAGTCATCATGCAGCCCTGCACATAAGCAGGTGCCCACTAACAGTGCTGGAAATGGTCATTATTTACTGTGGAGCCCCTGCAGTGATGGTGGCAGTGGGAGACAATGTTCCCACCATCCTCCCCATAACCATTTGCCTCTCAGAAGATTAATAATGAACAACTGGGAACTCACCCGAGAGCTGAGCATTTCCTAGGATGTTGCTAGCAAAGTATACAAGGTGCACACGGGATCAGGGGATACGTGGGTTGCAGGATTCCGGATCCAGGGACTATCTGGCCAAATGCCAGCACTGCAAACTGGGTCGGACTCGGGCATAACATTGTCTCTGGCACCAATGAAAAAGTGACGCACCGTTGTAAATGGAAATTAATTTGTGTTGTGAAAGACTGTTTGAGTAGTACTCGAGGGGAAGTTTTTGATAAAAATGTGATGCAAATTCTGCATTTTAAAGACTATTAATTCAGTAACCCTGGTTAAAACGACTAGCCGCATGGGGGATTAACTTATCAAACTGGCCCACATGGGCCAAAAAGTGGCCCACTTTGACCCAAAAAACTGGCCCACACTAGTATTTTGCGTTTTTGGTTCGGGCATTGCCCTATTGGCCTATAGGCCAGCCCGAGACTGACTGCAAACCAAAACAAAAGACAAGTAGGTGCTAAAGCTTGTCCGCCTGTGCAATATATGTCTGGATGTGTCTGGGCGCAGGGCTGATTGGCCTGAATTAACGATGCATTGAGAGGGTCTTAAGGTAAACCCCTACTAAACTGGTAATCATCCAACCATCCATACTACCTTAAATAACAATTCAAAATAAACACCTGAAAACATTGTACAACCTTAAACTGAACATAGGCATTTCTAAATGGATAAAACCTTATTGTACAAAACTAGTAAAGTAAATTACATCGTCAATATATAACCACGTACAATCACAATCACAATCTACAATACGCAAAACATTTTATATTATCCTTGTTATTTTTAATATAGGTTAAATAATAATTAAACTATCATTTTTTGTAAAATATTTTTTGATTTTAATAAAAGCTTATCTAATTTCCCTCTAGCTAAATAAAAATGTAGAGACTACAAACATCACCTTAGCATCTCTGGATCTAAGGGCACAATCCAGGGCAGCAGAACAAGTTCTGAGCTGGGAAGCTCAGCAAATCAGCTTCATCATGTTTATAGTGATATAATAGAAAATAAATAAATAATGCATTAACCTGTTCTTCCCCATGGCAAGACTAATACAAACAAATAGACTTGATGTGTTTTACTAGTCCACCTGGACATACATTAGGCTACTGGTAAAATACCTAATCTCAACTTCGGATATGCGTTCTTAGCCAAAAAGGGATGAATGTCAATCAAGTAGGTACTCCTCAAAATGTTCAACTTTTGATTTGAGCTAAACCTTGTTGTGCTTTCAAGCTGGGATATTTACAGAATCTGTTTTAAGAGCCCAGAAATAAAACCATTCCTCAACCCTTTTTCGATCCTGGGCTGAATCCTGCAGGGATTGTCCCAGAGATGGGGCAGATCAAAGGAATATGCAAGCTTTCTTATATCTTTAAAACACTCTAAAGATCGAGCCTCCTGTTGCCCCATAAGGTCCACCAGCAGTGATTAAATAGGTTCAGAACACTCCAGCTCTTAACCCAGTACAATAATAGTGAACAATCAAAGTAGTCGTGTAGCCTTCTGTGCCCTTGTTCAAGAAATAGAGCTAACAACGGGAAACTTGTAGATAGGGAGAGGAGTTTTTTAGGATCTGGTTTTCATTTGTTTGTAAAGATGTAGAGTTTGAAAAACCGCAGATCTCAGCTTCCTAAGTGGCAGCAGCAGCAACCTGTGATCTGTCAATTTCCAGGGTAGCTTTAATACAGTGTCACCCATATTTTTTGAAAAACCTTGAATAAACCCTCCCTGTCATGTCAAGATTACACAACATTTCTCAATCTCTGATTTCCACAAGCCTTCTCTAATGCCCAAGCAATCATAAAATGTAACTTGTTTATACAGCTGCCTTTTAAAAGTATCTTTAAGTTCAATCTTTTCTTATTATTGGCATGCCTCACATGTAGTCTTACTAACATTGATTACTAACCTCTTCATAAAATCTTTGAGCAAACATGGACAATTGTTTTTGTAGGCATGCCGTGGTGTTCGATATCAAAATTGCATCATTTGTGAATAACAAAATACAAATCTTCTCACCAGCAATAACTGGAGCAGCTCTTTCCAACTGAGAAATGCCTTCTGTAAAGTCATTAATACATAAAAGAAACATTTACGTACTAAAGACACCTCTATGACTCATTCCTATGCTACAGGGAATACTCCTCTATAAGCTTCATCTATACCAACTCTTGTTTGTTCCTTGACAAACTATCAAATGCTGATTTTCGGTCCAAAACTACGACTGGCTTTTCAAAATATCAAACTTCTGTATCATTATATATATTCAGAAAGTCTGATCAACAATTCTAACCCCTTGTTGGAAACCAGTCTGCAAATCTGAAAAGATATGACAATCTTGCACCAATCTTCCAAACAAGTTGCTATAATTTTAGCATCCAATCTGGCCAAGGAGTAGATTAGAGAAATAGGTCGATAGTTCATTGGATTGTCCGGGTCCCCTTTCTTAAAGATCGAGATCATTTCCACCCTGCATCAGCTGGATAGAATTTGCTCTGTCTGGTTAATTAGGTCAAACGGAACTAATAAGAATGCGCTCGAAATAGAAGGGTCATCTTTGAAAAGGTCTATAGATATACAACATAGGCACAGGCTTTGCCCCTACACTGCGAAAGGAGAGCTCATTCAATCTCCTTCATAGAAACTTCAGAAGAAGGTGCCAAATGGCCAACTTGAACCACATTGACAGCTCGGTGGGCAATGTCTTGGGCATTTGTTTCCTGACAATAAACAGAACTACAATGTTCATACCATTCCTTCTTGTGAGGTTAGGGAGAGGGGCATCCTAGGGAATCATTTCATCTTTGGTTACAGTTTCCCAAAAGTGTTTTTGACGTTTCAGTTTGATTGCTTGACCTCTCTCATTTATTTCCTTTGAAATATTGTCTTTGCCTACAATTGTAAGGTTGTAGCTATTTCTTGCTACGGTGATGTCCTTGTGGTTATATTTTAATGCTTGCACAATATTTGATTTTGTTTTGTACACGCTTTATCAAACCATGTCAATCCCTTTAAATATGATGTTTTTAACTTGTCCCCAGATATTGTTACAAATGGCCTGATGGCTTGGACTAAAGAGTCATTAATGGTTAAAGGAATGAGTAAGGAGAAATAATCTTCAAAAAGACTTGCTAAAGGAGGCAACATATTATATAAACTTGGAATATCGGTTCCATGTCACTTTGCCAACAGTAATTACTTTGTGGTACTTTATCGATTAAAAAAGGAAAATGCGGGCCCCGCTATGCCCCCTTCATTTTCATTACTACCCCAGAACTGGGTGAATATTCCATGAATCGGGCCCTTAGTGTGTGGGAACCGGCGTGATTTATTTTAAGCCAACAGTGCCTTTCACTGAGTGAGAAATCACAGACTTCTAAGCGTGAATGCCATTGGGCCAGGGTTCTCATAGGCATTGCCAAGGGTGCCTACGAGACAGCTAGTAGAGAAAGCCAATGCCCCCAGCTTCCACAACTGAACAGTGCATGTCAAAAGTATGGTTTACTCTAAGAATAATGTATATTTTAATATTGTTTTAATTTGGAAATGGTTAGTGGAGGCAAGCTGAACAAATGAGATTGATTGTTTAACACATCTGTTTAGGAGGCTCAGAGCTGCCTTGTGACTCCCACCCAGCACAGGCACACTAACTTGCTTTTTTGACGTTAAACTCTAAAACAGTCTTCCTGTGGTGCAGAAGGTTATTGGAATGTTTTTTTTTTTTTTTTTTTTTTTTGCTTTCAACTTTCTGACTGGCACAAACAGCTGTCTTTAAAATGAGACTGTAGGCTTTGATATATTAAACAACTGTTGAGGTTATTGGAGCGGGAGTTCCCAGGGTGCTGGGTACAGGCAGAAAATCCATGCCAGAGTTGAACTTCCATCAACACTTCCAAGAGGAAGATGTCAGGAGAAAGGGCTGCTCATTAAGCGTAAGGCATGCCAGGGGCATTGTCAAGGCGCTAAAACTAGCACTAGAAGCCTGCTGGAGAAGTCAGCTATTTTAAATATAATGCTTGACAATGTATGCATGACAGGGAATTGAACAACTATTGTCAAATTCACTCCAATGGATACAGGCACTCATATTTCCCCCCTTAAAAATTATTGATTGCAGGTTATTTTCAAATTTGTGGCTGCAGTCAACATTAGTTAAGATACCATGTTTTGCAATCATTGTGTTTATATCCAATGATTACAAAAATAAGAGCAGCTATGTATCATTTCTGAAAACAATTATTATTGGGTCTCTAATTCCAAAAGTCGTGTTTGTACTTAATGTCATACTGTGCTGTAGATGTATTTCCCAGCCTGGACTCAGTACAGAGAACATGAGTAATGCTGATGTGTCATTGCAGAGGCTTCGCGTGACATGCAGACCCCAAATGGGGAGGACGAGATCAGGTGGCGCTTCTTATTTCATTCTGAACATGTTACGAAGTTCTTTCTGCTTACTTCCTCCTACTTCTACCGGTCATCTTTTAAATGTACAAGAGAGAGCAGAATAAAGCAGAGGTCTGTAAACGTGGACTACACCTCCCAGAAACAGCAGCCAGCATAGTCAAAGGTGAAGGATCACGGGAGTCACAGTGTAAAACATCTGGAGAGCATAAGGTTGCAGGCCCCGGAAGGAAAGCCACATTCAATTGCTCTGGAATGGCTGCTGGCCCGGGTATGTCTTGGGTTTAATGTACGGTTAACCTAGCTGGGGGGTAAAAAAAAAAAAAAAAGTTGGAATAGTACAATGACATAGTACATGGGTTTTACAAGCAGGGGCTGGAGGTTGGGCTCAGGTGAGTACAGCCTAGAGGGAAGGGGCAAGTTACAAAGATGAGACTCTGCTAAAGCTGCACCTTTCTGAATGTCCAAGGATTTGAACTTATCAAAGTGCACATTTAAGTCACTGGGTCTGAATCCGCCTCCTTCTGCTACGAGGGAGGAAGCACACGTGTTTGTGTCAATCACCCAGAAGAACCCAGAGGCGCCAACGCATTATGGAACCCCTCCCACAAATCCCACCTCTGTTTTTTCTATATCTGTGTTCATAGATTTTCGAACAGCAACGCAGAAATACTTTTTTTTCTCACATTTTCTCCGGTGGATTCCACTATCAATTATTGTCACTTTAGTCTTTAGTAACTTTTTCGTGACTATAATTGAGTGCTCTCAATTTTCCTGTGGCCATTCTTTTGAACTTTTAAACAACGTGGGCTTTTGCTTCTGGGACTTGTAGTTTTCTTAATCTGACATGAGAAAACAAATAAAAAACTACAAGGACCAGAATCCAAAGGGGCGGATATAGGACTGGATGGCTTTTTTAGCTCCGGTTAATTAGCTTGCAGGACCAGGAAAGCTCTATAATGGAGGAGAGTAGAGCACAGGGCTCCTGCTGACATGATAAACGCCAGCGGAATCATACATGTGCATTGCTGCGCACAGAGGTTCATTACATGCATCTCCCCAAAAAGAACACCCAGATTTGCATGCCGAATGAAATCCTTTCATCTCATGAAATGTATAAAGCGCTTTTCACCAAAGCGCTGAACAAAGATTATTCAGAAATCAGGACATTCACATGGTGCTGCAGCCTGAGTAAAAACAGGAGAGCGGAAACGCAAACAGAACCAAGTGGAAAGAGAAAATAGAGAAGAGCCTTCAGATTTCATTGGAAAATACGAAGAGATGTAGCAGAGAAAAGAAAAAGAGGAAGAGAGCTCCATTGCTTGGGAGCCAGAAGAGCAAAGGAGGAAGAGAGCTCCATTGCTTGGGAGCCAGAAGAGCAAAGGAGGAAGAGAGCTCCATTGCTTGGGAGCCAGAAGAGAAAGAGGAAGAGAGCTCCATTGCTTGGGAGCCAGAAGAGAAAGAGGAAGAGAGCTCCATTGCTTGGGAGCCAGAAGAGAAAGAGGAAGAGAGCTCCATTGCTTGGGAGCCAGAAGAGAAAGAGGAAGAGAGCTCCATTGCTTGGGAGCCAGAAGAGAAAGAGGAAGAGAGCTCCATTGCTTGGGAGCCAGAAGAGCAAAGGAACGGAAACAGGAGGACTGTGCTGTACAACCATCCAACCTCTCCACACCACTTCAACCCGATGCACAACCCCAGACACGGGAGTTGTCTCGGGAGGATAGCTCAGGGGCAACGTGCTCGCCTTGGAAGCAAAATGATGACACGGAGCAAAGCAGGTTTGATCCCCGGGTCCTCTGGGTATTAAGTGCGTTATACATAACCAATTGCAATTACGATAACACTGCCCATATTGAGACAGGGGGAATTCTGCAAACACAGCTCCCTTAGGACTCGTGGTGCAGTGTCCCATGTTCAACACCACCCTGGAATGCTCTCATTCCATTAACTTCCAAGCACATGATGACATCACAGCTCACTTGCACCATGTGTACGGCTATATGGAGGAGAGTTCATGGCTGCCTTCCAATATAGACCTCTCACTCCACCACCAGGAACCATAGACCCAGATAAACTCTGGCAATTTGCCAGGTGAATTGACAATCATGTCTGGTAGTTAATTCATACGGGGACATGGCCTTCATCTGTGGAACAAACGTGATATATCCCTGAGAGCATTTGCGGTTTTGAGGAACAGCAACACCACTGCCTTGTTGAGGCAACATTTAGAAAGACTGCAAGCTACAGTGGGGATTGTGTTCTGGAGCAAGCACACCGTTGGGTCTTCCTCGCTTCCTGACCAAATCAAATCTTGTCCTGTGGCCTTGAGTGCGATGGGGTGGTTATAGCGCCGACATTAACTATTCCATGTGCCCGCACAAGGGAATTTATGTTATATCTCCTTGGGCGCTCTGAAATAATCAGGAATCGGCTTATGTCACACATACTGTAAAGAAGTCAATGAGCAGTGAAAGAAGACGGAGGCTTTGCGATTGTGCGCAAGTGCGCACACATTGGTGAGGATTGCTCCCTTCCACCTTCCCGTCTTCCTATTCATCGTGGAGTTGAGACACGTGCACATTGCTTCACTCTCAGAGGAGACTAGGCCTCGTCTTGTAGGCCTGCAGAATGACTTGCCAGGACGATCCTCATTGGCCTGCGATTTCAGGATCTGGGGGAGACTGACCTCCACCAGAATGACCAGCACATGTCTGGTGCCTGTGGGTGCTCACGCTCTCTAGGATCATGTTTGGGAGCCTTTCAAAGACTATAAGCAAAATGGCGGCGACGGCGGCTGGGTGGGCCCCTGCTCTGTACTTTCTGTTACTCATTCAGCGCCTCCCTTTATATAAAGAGCCGGCAAGAATGAAACTCCAAGAAGTGGCCAAGGGGCGAAGCAGAGTCTCTAGGTGGAGCAAGTACAAAAACATTTGTTTAAGCCAAGTTGGTTTCATGGCGTTTTTGCTTCACTCCTGATAATACACTCTTATTTGGGCTCGACCGACTGCCTATTATAGTCCAGTCATTCATTCACGTATACGATCAATTTCCTTAAATGAAATTCAATGGAAATAGCTTACATATTTATTGGATATTTAGAACCTGGACTGGGTTTTACTATTAACAGTTGGCTGGGTTCGATATTAGCATGTTATATGATATGATATGATGGGTTGTTTATAACACGCTTAATACCCAGAGGTTTCTAAGCGTGGACCCTGGCATCGAACCTGTGTTGCTCCATATTGTCTCGATTCCAAGGTGAGCATGTTGCCCCTGAGCTGTCCTCCCGTTGAATACGATTGGGGATGTTCAGATTGGAAATGAACAACAGATTGGGAGGAAGCCCAAAACTCAGCAGAACATTGTAAAAATGTGTAGGTTTTGCAGAGACACGCAGCATATAACTGCATGCTGCACAAAGCAGGGATGCAGTGTGATGGAAGAATGTCAAGGTACTGCGTGGAGGCCAGCTCATCCCACAACACAGCATCCCTCTTTTACCAAGTTGGGGCCCTATAGCATCTGCTGGGTATTTAATGCAAATCAACAGGCCTGCATGTTTTGCTCAATAACTCCATTGTGTGCTCCCAACATTGAGCTTTTTTCTAATGAGAGATTCTATATTGTGTCCTCACATCACTTGTGCACCCTTGATCTGTGGTGGAAAGATGAGGGCATGGTTGAGAGCAAATTGAGAAAGCGGGAGCAGGAAGCAAGGTGGCAAATAGCTCATGAAAGAGACTGGGGCGAGCTGGGTGTGTGTTTAAGGGGTGGGGGGACGTGGACTTGATTTCTTTACTTCGAGGGAAAGGAACAGCAGAACATTCTTGGTGCAGGGCACAGATGCCAATAGCTTCATGTGTATGTTCTAGCCTTCAGATCTTGTATCCCCAGTTGCATGTACCCAGAGGGACTGCAATTAGTGGCATGATGCGTTTGAGACAGGCTCATGCATCCATTGTAGGATGGAACACGCTTGGATTGGATGTCCGCACGCTTCCTCTTTCCACCTGCCAGAAATAGATCCACTGTCTGTAAATCAAAGTCAAAATGAATGGAAGGAAGAGGGAAACAGGGGAAATGGTTAGGGGAAGAGGGCGGGTTGCAAGCCCCACCTGAGTGCCGTACCTGCGTGGCAACTGTCGCATGTTGGTCGCTTCAAAGTCTGAAAAGACAGGAAGAACAAGGGATTCAGAGGGCAGGGATAGATGAAGAGGGAATGTGGCAGGTCCAGCCGAAGCCCCACTGCTGCATGGCTACAGTACCAGAGGGCAGGGATAGAGGAAGAGAGAACGTGGCAGGTCCAGCCGGAGCGCCCCCCAGCATGGCTACAGTTCCAGAGGGCAGGGATAGAGGAAGAGGGAACGTGGCAGGTCCAGCCGGAGCACCACCGCTGCATGGCTACAGTTCCAGAGGGCATGGATAGAGGAAGAGGGAATGTGGCAGGTCCAGCCGGAGCGCCACCGCTGCATGGCTACAGTTCCAGAGGGCAGGGATAGAGGAAGAGGGAACGTGGCAGGTCCAACCGGAGCGCCACCGCTGCATAGCTACAGTTCCAGAGGGCAGGGATAGAGGAAGAGGGAACGTGGGAGGTCCAGTCGGAGCGCCACCGCTGGATGGCTACAGTTCCAGAGGGCAGGAATAGAGGAAGAGGGAACGTGGCAGGTGCAGCCGGAGCACCGCCGCTGCATGGCTACAGTTCCAGGTTGGCTGATCTGTGTACATGTATAATGTTAGAAGTGAGAGTGCGTTTCCATTTAAATTCCTGGATATCCAAGTTCCCAGTTGAGTCCCCTTCACTGTGACTCCTTCCCTGCTGCCTACTCGAGTTACCTTCTTGCATTAAATTGTGGTAGCATGAAGGACACTGAATGTGTGCCTATGGGACACATGTTTTGAAAACATTGCCCAGTTGCTGCACACTCTCCATAGACTCCCAGTCAAGAAATGAGTACACATCAAAAACTCTCTGCATCACACACTGCGCTTAGCACGGAAATTGACCAGTCTCCGCCATAAGAAAGAACAAGCACTAGGCACGGTCAATGGCTCTCCAGGTCTAGAAAAGTGGCTCTAGAACGAGTTCCTAGCTTTAGAAGGAAGGGCAGGAAAGATCTGCATTCTCGCTAATAGCAACCAAACTCTGGAACTCACTTCCGAAGCATATATGCATGGGGGAGGGCCCCATATTTCAGGAAACGGCCGCAGAAATGGCTCTTCAACTAAATGCTGTCACCACCATTCCACAGCTGAGCGGGGAGTTTGTCTACTATGCATCTGTTAGACAGACCACAGCTCGCACACATTTGCCTGAGAACTACTCCTTCTCCACAACCTTTATTTCCGACTACAACTGCTGCAACCAAGGAAGGAACCCCAAAGTCTGTGGAAGGATTTCTTAATCTGACTACCTTTCCTCCTTTTCTGCTAGGTTTCCGGGCTTAACTAATAACAAAACTAAATTCTCACAGGTTTTACAGCACACAAACACCTCCCACAAGACTGAGCCTACACATCAATTGCCTACCCTCGTCTACTGCAGTCAACATGCACACTGCGGCCTTCGCAGCCCTTCCAACCCTGAGGCCTACTTCATGGATAACCCACAAAGTGTCCTGACTCCCCCTGAACACACAGAATCCCACCATCACACAGATAGCAGGTGCCACCGGCACAACACTTTTCCACACCTGCCTGTCGCACTATCACACTAGCAGTCCCCAGCCCCACCTGTCTTTTTTACGTAGCCATTGGAGCGAGGCCAACATTATTGGCAGGAGGGCACTTGACAAGACTAATTCACTGGCCTTACCTAACCTTGACACTAGAGTTGTGCAGGCTGCTGCAGTTTACAGGAAGAGCACTTGAATGTGTTGCAGGGATTTAACGACACGGCTCTTGTGAGTGGTAGGGATTGTACTGCACAGTTCTGTGAGTCCGTGAGTAATATGAGAATACGCATGCACCGAGAAGTGTAAGTTGTACGTGTTCAGTAGCATGCAGCCATGTGTCTGTTTAGACAATGTACTAGTGAAGTGTGTGGGTGTATTTCCGGCTTATATGTTGTTATGTTAGGCCACATTTGTAAAATGCTGCATTAATCGGTGATGACTTCTTGAAACTCAAGAGGAGGGATTGTATTAGCAGCGAAGGCGTGGTTCCAAAGTCGGGAGCATGTTTTTAGCATAGGGGTGGTCATGCGGTGAGGCCATCCGCAACATTTGTTTGTCAACGATAGCGGGTGGGTGGGTGAACTGCAACACAGCAGACGATGCGGGAGAGAGAAGGCCGTTCTACTTACCCTACCCTATCCCTGAGTGCGTGTTCCTATGTGCAACAAAGTTGGGAGGAACACTCTTAATTGAGGGTGTGCTTTGAACTGTAGCCCCCCTACGAGCAATGCCCTGTACCAGGCTGCCTTGATATTCTTGAGGCCTGCTTAGGGTGACCAGGGTGGGTGGCTACCCAGTTTTTGCCGGGACCCGATTTTCGAAATACCGAAATCAGGTTCCGGCCCAACTCCTCCTGCGCGAATGGGGGCATTTTTCACGCCCCCATTTCCTCCCCCTTTCCCTCCAAGGCGCACTACTCCAATGAGAGGCGTGTGCCTGTGAGCACCCTCCCCCAGCCCCGCCCCAAACATGCCAGCGACATAGAAGTAGGACAAACAGTCCTACTTTTATTTCCATGACATGTCCAGTTTTTTTTTTTTTCTTTTTTTATCTGGTCACCCTAGGCCTGCTGCGAGCATTATGGCAATGGTTATACTAGTGGAAAGTTGAATTACACTTGAGCTTAGTCTGGGTTTTCTGGGAGTTAATATGCATGATCCAGCCTTGTGTGCTCTTAGCGACCTGGGCTGTGGGCACTGTGTTCAATTATAAGAGCGGGAACATCTTAGGTCCAATATGGGTGTTGAGCCATACTTTTGGAGGTCCACAAGGATCTATCTTTATAAACATATTGTCACTTAATTGATTTGTTCACTAATGTGGGTGCTTTTTTTGGAGAGCAGTTGTTTGGAAGCATGTACTGGGCTTGTGGATGGCGTCAAAGTAGAAAGAGTATGAGGGACAATATACTCTGTAGGACCGAACCCTTTAAACCAAGCAAGCACTGCAGACTGTGTAGGTGTTTGCAGGGTGTGAGGGACCACATCTCTTGTTGGATTGAAGCCCTTACTCCATCGCACTTGGGGCATGTGCACGCGAAGGTGTACAACACCTCCATTATGGTAGCTTCCTCATATGAGGCTATAGAAGAGAACAGGCAAGCGCGGGTTAAGTGGGAAAGCTCTTCCTGAAGCCAAGCATCCTAGAATGCCCCAGAGGGTGCAGGGGGTAGGTTAACCCCACGCTATGCAGCACAGCCTAGGATTCTACTGGGTTGGGGGCTGTGGTCAGGCAGTTGTAGGAGGTGACCCAGAACCTACAAGCACCTGATCATGGTTTGCAGAGTAAGGGATGTGTGCACGGTATGAATAATACCCTGTTGGTCACTACTGCACCCTCCTTCCCATTTTAACACATGCTACCACAGTTCTTGGTGCTTTGCAGCACTGTCAAAACTAGTTCTGACTGATATCCAACTCATTGGTGCTCAATATACTATCCTGATAAGGGTGAGTGGATGGTTTTACCTTGTATTCATTGGAACCCATGGACTGCAGGTTGTACACGGATCACAGCTTAACTCCATATGCTATCTGACTTCCTAGGGCAAGTATAACGAAGGTGTGAGGTCAGAAGTACACGTTGAGAGGCGGACTGCGGCAGGTGTGAGAGGCGGACTACAGCGTGTGAGAGGCGGGCTACAGGTAGTGCATTCTCCATATTTTGAAATCCAGTTTCACAAGAGGAGCCGCCTTCGTGGGCGAGGTGAAGCAGACAGTTATAGAACCACCAACGCTTGTAAAGAAAGGGTGGAGACCGCCAGGAACCGGAGGAACGCTCGCAGGCTCCTGAGAACATGTGGGAACAGGCTGTGAGGCGAGGCCGTCACGTACAACAGGGACCCGTGGCAGTCTGACTCGACACACTGGGTCTTGTGTCTGTGGGAAAAGGATTGAGCTAGAAAACGCACCAACACTTTTGAAAATCTCTCCCACACTCCCAGGGGTGTTGCTAGGCCAGGAAAAGATCTGCGGCTACGCTAATATCACGACTTTCGGGATTCGGGGCTAGCTAGCCTTTTGGTTGTAGCCCTTGAGCTTCTATCTGGGACTACAACCAAAAGACCCAGGGCTATAGCCCCCTCCCCAAAGCCTCCCTCTAGTGATTTTTAGGCCGACCTGAAATCCACGATAAACTCAAGGCTCCCTGTCAGACACATCTACAGAGATACCTGAACTCCACAAATGCTCCACCACAGACCAACCGGCTCCTTCAGACGGACGTACCTGCACAGCCACACCATCTCTGCTGCACTCACCCCAACACACTCGACCACACTCCTCAACCCACCTACCCACTGCTAGCCAACAGACCAACCGGCTCCTTCAGATGGACGTACCAGCGCAGCCGCTCAATCTCTGCTGCACTCAGCTCAACACACTCAACCACACTCCTCAACCCACCTACCCACTGCTAGCCAAAAGACCCACCGGCTTCTTGAGACAGATGTACCAGCGCAGCCGCACAATCTCTGCTGCACTCACCCCAACACACTCAACCACACTCCTCAACCCACCTACCCACTGCTAGCCAACAGACCCACTGGAGCTGCATGGCTAACTCCTGCACTCCCAGGACTGACAGGCTCATCCACTCTCAAGAAAAGACCCACCAAGGCCCCACAACACCTCCCAAAAACATAAAACCTACAATCCATAAACTGTCCTGCTTGCCACACACCCTTCAGCAAGCCATGACAATATCTGATGGCCCCACTTCTAACCCCGCCCCCCCCCCACCTGCTGCAAGAGAACGCTGTTCTCTTCTTTCTGGAGCAACCACTCACAATGGGCCTTCACCTTCCCCGGTATTTCACTAGAGTCATTCTGATCATTTGCTTTCATATCCATCCGGTCTTGCAGCCCCTCTGCGCCACATCACCCTGTTCACTCCCTGAGCCGTACGCTTACTTGCAGCGGTCACCTGAACTCCCTACGGATTCCCCTATTGCCTGTCAATTTCCTACAACCCCCATGCTACTCCCTCACCTGGGTCCCAACAGTATCTCAACCTCCCCATACCCCCTTCTGTCAGCCTCTGCAAGTAGCCTCCACATTCGCACGTATCTTCTCCTCCGCGCTCGCACCCATTCACTCGGCTCCACAAACTCTCTCAATGGCTGCTGTCTGGGCACTTATAGACCCTGCAACATACTGAACTGTCAAACCGCCAAGGTGTATGCTACTGATGTAAAGCCAGTGAGTACCAGTGCACCACAGAGTGTCTGTCAGGACCCCCAGTCTTAAGCCCCGGAGGGGGGTTATGGGAAGGGCAGAAGCTCCCGAATACCCTTGAGCGGCCTATTCTGATGGCCGAATAACTGGGTGTACTCGGTGCTGAGGCTAGGTGATGGCTAATCACCCTATGTGGCCCCCGCTGGCCCTGACAGGAGACCGTCTGCCCTGCCTGTTGGTGTTGAGAAGAGAGAGGTCCTCCCCAGCCAGGGTTGGGCCCTCCTAGGAGTCCTCTGCATGCACTACCCCTCCTCACATACCCCTCTCTGTTCTGCTATTACCTCCTTGTGGCAAGAGGTGGGAGGAGGGTCAGCACTGAATGGTGTAAAGGAAACTGTTGGGAGCCGCTTGGGTTGTTGCATTGCCTAATGTACTGCGATAGTACTGAGCCTGACAAAGTATTGTATTTATGTTTCTAGCTTGCTTCTAATGTCTCTCGGGAGGATAGCTCAAGGGCAACGTGCTCACCTTGGAAGCAAGACGACACAGATTCGGGTCCGCGCTTAGAAACCTCTGGGTATTATGCGCGTTATAAATAACCTATCATATCATATCTTTGTTTCATTTCTTTAAGTAAACCGATTTTACATTTAGAACATTGTAATTTAACACAGTAAGACATGGGGGAGTGTGAGAGCGTGGTAGGGACTTGTGAAAAGTGCTGAGGTGGCATTGGATTAAGGAAGGGAAAGGTAGTGAGGAAAATGAAGCAGCAACAGATGACGCGAAGGAGAAGCGAGGGAGTGAATAAATATAAGAGGTGGCGCGTGGAAGTGTGGAGAGAGATATGATAGAAAAGGGACTTAGGTAGTTACTCATAAGCAGGGTGAAGTGTGTATATTATGGTACGGAAGTTACACAGCACCCCTGACTTTTGCATGGTCTCGAGGTGTTCTGGTGGATCTGATAGGGGGATTGAGTTAGGGGAGTGTGTAGAGAGGGGAAATACAAGATAGGTTTGGTACTGTTTTCTGGGCACGCAGTTTGGATAGAGCGTGCAGGTCTGTTTCTAGGTGGTCCGTGTTGGTGGCATACAGGCATTTGTGCCCAGGTAGGCGGCTCGTAACATGTGTCACTAGGATGCATAGGATGGGGAGGTGGTAAGTATGCTGCTTGTAGAGATGTAGAGTTCTGTTGTTTGATATAATCTCTGGGAGGAAGGATTTGAAAATGCTGTGTGCGAGTGGCATAGTTTGTGTACATATTGTGAGTTGTGGGGTGAATAAGAGCGTGTCAGTGTGGGTGCAGTGGAGAAAGGGCTCACAAGAGTCAGGTAGAAGAGTTGATCTGAGTTAGATCGAAGAATCGAGCAATGCAGAAAATACAGCTAAGTGAGTGGTGGTGACAGTCCAATAGAACACAGCGACAGGGAGGTGGAATGAGGGTGCGTTACTATGATGAGGGTATTAGGAATCCAGAACTGTGAGGTAGAGAAAAGAAGTGGGTGATTATAATCATGTGCAAGCAGAACCAAAGTGAGGGTCGGAGTGCAAGTGCGGAGGTATGGCTAATGACCCTCAGTAATAGTGAGAAAGTGAAGAGTAGTGAGTGCAGTAGCTCCCAGCACATCAGTGTGTCCCGCCCGACCAAAGGGGAAAGTGAGCTGGAGGTTTGTGTTGGAAATTGAGTGGCCTTATCTGGCCAGTGTAGGAGGAAGTGGGCCGACAAGTGCTTCCCGTGGTCAGAAGAGCCAGCTATGATGTTGCAACAGTGCTGGAAGCAGTTCAAGATAAGCACTGCTACAAGAAAGCCTGCCTTATGCCTGCGAAGATCCACCGAGCTGCAGCACAAGCCAAGGTGGACCTCCGTCGCTGCCAAGAACCCATGCATGGCATCTCCTCGGCTTTCACCATCACTTTCGACTGATCTCGCGTTTGATTTGATTGCTCTTTGTACCAGATCACATATGGCATGCGGTGAGCATTGCACCTCATTGAGACATACCACAAAGTGCATAGGTTTTATCTGTGAAAGTGTTGGGATAGCCTACAGTAAACCTTCGCATCTGGCCAACAGACTCCTAAAGATTAAATGCTAAGCAATAGCAGGCAGGCAAGACAAGGACCCGAAGGCCATATGGCGTATGTATGTAGAGCGCCCGACCCACGCGCAAGTGTCCCCAAGGGCGGCACCCCCATCATGAGCTTGGGCGTGGCCAAGGCTGAAGAATGATTCTGTCATCTCTGGAACTGGAAATATTGATTCTGTCTTCACAGCTAGGCGATAATACCCCTGACCAGAGGCCATATAGACTTTTAAGGGCCTGCCAATCCAAGTTAACAGGCTCAAGTGAAGGAAGGGCCTTTAACAAGAGCCTGTCATGCTGTTATTCAAAATGATGGCCCAAAATGTTTTATTATTATCAGTAGAACTTTGGAACAAATGTCCTAGTTGCAGGGGTAGCACACTTTTCAGGAACACTCCTTAGCACTCTGAGCAAAAGATGCTCCAAGCATATATAAAAAAAACAAGCATTGGCAATGCAAACATGCAAACCATTTGGACTTTTGTGTAGGCATGGGAGAGGAGATTTCCAGGCACTCCCATACTGGTGTTAACTGGCTATTGTTGGTAGCAGGTGTAAAATTGCGTGAAGACCTAGGCATCTAATAGCAGTGCCTGGCAAATGCCTAATACTTATACACAAGCCAAAGCTGAGGCTATTTTTAACAGAGAATGGTTGTTTTTACAAACACACTGCGCACACACACAAATTAAATGCAAGTTGATGTATATTTAGTCCGCAGCAAAGTAGCCTGACACGTGTTTCGAGCAACAAGCTCTTCTACTGAGGCTGTAATAGGGAAACTCTCTGGATACTGACAGGCAATGAGGCGCTGCCACCACATAGCCCAAACTAAAAAAAAGCCCTCTTTCAATTTCCATCGTGGCCCAAGCACAGCAGAATAGGAGATCGAAAGGTCGAGATGCATACAAAAAAAAAACATGGCCTGAAGGTTAGCTCCCTTTTAAGATACAATGGGGAGCATGAGTTTTGGGCAGAAGCAGCCGAAAGAGAGAACTCAGTATACTTCCTCATACCATCAGTTAAGGCCCGTGTTCCGAGCTTTTTGATTGGATGATGAGGTCACTAAACTGCAGAAGTGGATTTTAGCCTACACTGATTCCGTATAGGGGAATTCAGGACACACGTATTCACCCTTAGCACTGAAAGGGGGGTGTGGGGGGTGATGATACACGCATACTGCTGAAACGCCCTCCAAGTAGACCCTTGCTTTTTGCTAGGAGTCTTGGGCTGCTGTGGCAGGTGTCTGGGTGAACGTGGTCCAACCTGGCGAGTGCATTACGCCCTCCCCCCACCCCCTCCCAAGGCTCCCACCGACACTGCCCTTCAGAGTCAAACTCAAGCTGGCCGGAAAGGTGTACACCAAGAGGCAACTCTCAGTCCAACGCTCTCTGGAAAAACAACTATCCATAGACGGCTCGCCCTGGTTTGGGTGGCCTGGCATCCTCCGATCCAGCTGCGGGTGTCTGGAACGCCCGCCCTCTGGCTCCGACGCCCTGCGTCAAGTTAATGCCCAGTGGATGCAAAATGCATATTTTCCACTTGACTTTCCTTGGAATGTGTTGGCTTCTGGTGTCGTTTAGGGATTTGGCGCTTGGGTGCGTAATCGGCTAAATCAGTTGTGGTGGGTGTGTGTTTCATGTGGTAGTGCAGGTCCGGTCCGATAGCACAGCGAGTAAAGCGCTCGCTTTGACATCTGTTGCAGTTTCGAATCCCGGCAGGGCCACACTCTTCCTTTCATCCTTCCGCGGTCGATAAAGGAGCACCACACACTGTGAGTAATAATAAGCAGCGCTCAGATATCTGAGGGTTCGTAGCGCTATATAAATGCTAAATTACTATTATTTGTGCCGTGTTTGTATGATTGTACACATAGGCCACTGATGTAATGGCACGATTGTATTGCTGGATTTAAAGCTTGGCATTGTGATGTTCCTACTCAATAGAGTGCTGTTAAACGCTTAACTGGTGGTGGGATTGCGATTAAATTAAATCGAATGACATGAAATGAGAACCTTAGCCAGGTTGCTTGACCTCCTGAGCTGGCCATTTCCCTTCCTGTCTGAAACGCTGACTAAGGTTTCCTCTTACACACTGGCACTAGTTTGCACCCGGTGCTGTTGCCAACGCCGGCATGTGCTACAGAGCCACAGAGGCAGGCGGGACTCAGTACAAAGGATTCTTAGTCTGCGCGCGGTGGAGCGGCACTGCGGGCGGGCGGGCGGCCTCCGCCCTACCACCGCTGAACTGCTAACACAGCAGGTTCCCACCAAACCAGACAGCTGGGAGCAGCACCGGCAGGGCCTGAATCCGCTCACCTGAGCAGGTGCAGCGCGGCACCTTTCCCGTCTGTTCAGCGAGCACTCCCACGCACAAAACAGAGGCGGGTTTAGCAGATTAATGTCTGCGGCAGTTGAGAGGTGAAATATGAACAGGCAGAAGAGGGATGTGACCCTGAGAACAATCTCATAGTGTTGTCTCTCTTTCCCTTTTTACACACTATTTCGCCCCCTGACTCTGGTGTTCCCGATCCACTGACCTGGACCTTTCTTCTTCCAAATAAGATAGGTTGGCACGTTAAGCGCTCGCTGCTGAGCTCTTTGCATGATCTGCAAGTTGCAGGTTTGGTAAGGTCAACGCATCCATTCATCCTTCTAAGATTGTCAAATGAGTACCAAATTCGGTTAGGTAATAATCGTATATCTAATAGTTCACTGCAATCCGCGTTTATATCCAATGTTTTCCTTGTTAGGCTCTTAAAGCACTTGATAAGTAAGAGATCTTATTGTTATTCCCTCTTCCATAATATTGCTCTTTCCATCTGCATCAGTCTTCGCCACGTCAATTTCAAAAGAGCAAAATCCACTCCAGCTTTTCAGGACATCCACACACAGCGTACATTTGAATGCAATAAGCCTGAACGGTAGTCATGTACAATATTTGGCCTTAAAACCAAGTGTGTTCTGGGATTTCGAGTCCACAACTGGGAGACCCCTTCCACCACTCTGACCAGGCCCTCCCTCCCATTTCACATTTGGCTTCTTACCCCCACCTCCCGACTACCATTGCTCTTTCCGTCTGCATATCACATTTCTCTGCTTTTCCCATTTATTATCACAGCCTTGATGACATCTCAAATACCCCACAGTCTACCCTGGCCCTTCCTCCCTCCCACATTGTATCCTCCCCCCTGACTACCATTGCCCTTTCCCTCTGCATCTCACATCCCCCACAGTCTACCAAGGCCCTCCCTCCCACATCACAACTTCCCTCCTTGCTACCATTGCCCGTTCCTTCTGCATCTCACCTCCCTTCACAGTCTACCCAGGTCCTTCCTCCATCCCACATCACATTTCCCCTCCTGCCTATCATTGCCCTTTCCCCCTGTTCCTGACGCCCCATAGTCTACTCAGTCCCACCTCCCTTCCACATTGCATCGTCCCTCCTGACTATTATTGGCATTTCCCTTTGCTTCTCACATCCCCCACAATCTACTCAGACCCTTCCTCCCTCCAACATCACAGATTACCTCCTGAATAACATTGCCCTTACCATTTGCATCTCACATGCCTCACAGTTTACCCAGCCCTTCCTCCCTCCAACATCACATATTGCCTCCTGATTAGCATCGCCCGTTCCCTCTGTATCTCACATCTCCCACAGTCTGCCGAGGCCCTTTTTTCCTCCAGCATCACATCTCCCCTCCTGCCTATCATTGCCCTTTCCCCCTGTTCCTGACGCCCCATAGTCTACTCAGTCCCACCTCCCTTCCAACTCACATCGTCCCTCCTGACTACTATTGGCCCTTCCCTTTGCTTCTCACATCCCCCACAATCTACCCAGGCCCTTCCTCACTCCAACATCACAAATTTCCTCCTGAATAACATTGCCCTTACCATTTGCATCTCACATGCCTCAAAGTTTACACAAGCCTTTCCTCCCTCCAACATCACACATTTTCTCCTGACTAACATTGCCTGTTCCCTCTGCATCTCAAATCCCCCACAGTGTACCTAGTCTTCTCCTCCCTCCCACAACACAACTTCTCTCCTGGCTACCATTGCCCTTTTCTTCTGCACCTCACCCCCCTCCACAGTCTACCCTGGCCCTTCCTCCCTCCCACATCACATCTTCCCTCCTGACTACCACTGCCCTTTCCCTCTGCATATCACATCTTACACAGTCTGCCCAGGCAGTTTCTCTCTGCCACATCACATCTCCCATCCTGCCTACCATTGCTCTTTCCCTCTGCATCTCACATCCCTCACAGTCTACCCGGGTCCATCCTCCCTCCCACATCACATCTTCCTTCCTGGCTACCATTGCCCTTTCCCTCTGCATCTCACCCCCCTCCACAGTCTACCCTGGCCCTTTCTCCCTCCCATATCACATCTTCCCTCCTGACTACCATTGCCCTTTCCCTCTGCATCTCACATCTTACACAGTCTACCCAGGCCGTTTCACTCTCCCACACCACACCATCCCTCCTGACTACCAGTGCCCTTTCCCTCTGCATCTCACATCCCTCACAGTCTACCGGGTCGATCCTCACTCCCACATCAAATCCTTCCTGGCTACCATTGCCCTTTCCCTCCGTATCTCACATCCCCCACAGTCTCCAGGGCCCTTCCTGCCTCCCACATCACATCTTCCCTCCTGGCTACCATTGCCCTTTCCCTCTGCATCTCACATCCCTCACAGTCTACCAGGGTCCATCTTCCCTCCCACATCACATCTTCCCTCCTGGCTACCATTGCCCTTTCCCTCTGCATCTCACATCCCTCACAGTCTACCAGGGTCCATCTTCCCTCCCACATCACATCTTACTTCCTGGCTACCATTGCCCTTTCCCTCTGCATCTCACACCGTCTACCCAGGCTGTTTCTCTCTCCCACACCACACCATCCCTCCTGACTGTCATGACGCTTTCCCTCTGCCTCTTCCATTCTCGTTTCTGTGCATTCCCCTCCCTCCCTTCCCACGGCGCTACTGTAGGGAGGGGGTTGGGCCTTTAAGGTTTCTTTGATCAGCCCCCGGGCACAGTCCAGGACAGGTGACTTTGAACATGAAGCAGAAACAAACAATGAGATCATAAGCTAACAATCAGGATCACAGAACCGGCTGCGTGAGTCAGACGCTGACCCTGACACACGCGGTGGCCTGCAACCCCCTCCAACAAAACGCACACAAACACACGGATCATTTACCAACTGACACACACAGAATGGAGCAGCAATCACACAAACACTCTGTCTCCACTAATGCCAACCGAAACACACCTTTCTGTACCACCTGAACACATCCGAGAGAGACACACACGCCTGCGCGTGCACACACCCGCACAACATACAAACACACTGGCGATGCGAGGATGCCAACACTGACCTGCAACCTCAGCCAGCCGAGAAGGCAATGCTTGGGTAGGCTTGGACTTAGCCATTTACCCTGTTGAGCTAACAGGATGCACACTTATGGGTAGTGAAAAGCTACTGGTGCACCTGTGGGAGTGTGCTGTGCATTCAATGGGACAGTACCAGCGTACTCTGTGTGTGTACTGTTAATTAAGTAGTACTGGTTTTCATTACTAATGCGTGAACAGCACTCCACTGCTAACGAGCTTGGTTCGTTCTCTATGAAACACTAATAATAAAAAAACAAATGCCTTTGGTAAGCATTGGAGAGCTGAAGCTTTTTTCAGCCAGACCTTCAAAATAGCAGCAAAACCCACGCACGCGCCCATGCACATGTGCAAATGGCGGTAGACACCCTAGTTGCTAGGAATAAGTGATATTACACATTTAAAGTGTGATCTGCAACAGACAGGCTTGTCACTTCAGGGTGCTCCTGCTTTGCCTGTCCAGGTGAATGCCAGGAAGATGGGTACATTATCAGGGCATTCCCTGTGGTAGCCTGGTGTGAGCCGAACCCTGAGATTGGGCCACCTGCAATGTCCCTCATTGATGGTAACCTGCTGCATACAGGTACAGACCATATTACATTACATTACAGAATAACACACATCCCATCTCTACCCTCAATGTGGGCCGCACAGCTGAACACTCTCATGGCATATCCGAGAGGTCCCCTTTAAAATATACTCCCTAGGTTCTGACTCAGGGTGCCAGCCTCTGGGATGTGTCCATGTGAGTAAGGACTGGGTTCCCTTTCCTAAGCTGGCAAAGCTACCTGAAAGCTGGCAGTCAGACAGCGACAGAGGGATGGACTATGCACAATCTGTCGGTCCAAGGATCACCAAACAGTCTCTTACCACATGGGTCAGAGGATTGAGGGACGTTCTGGATGTCTCATTGGCCAGTTGCTGATGGATTTTCGGCAGAGCCCCCCCTTAACCCCAGTCAAGTGCTATTGCTGAGAGGACAATGGCCTTAGGTACGTCTTCTATAAACAGTTCAGAATAATAACACAATCAGTGCAAATAAACTAGAGACTATACAATCATAAGCTCTGACCCTGGACCACCATCTCCCGAGCCGAGATCCCTTTGCCATTGTGCTTGCAAGGGCTCTAAAGTCCTGGACACCATCTCCCGAGCCAGAATCAATGCACCATTGTGCTTGCAATGGCTCTGAAGCCTGGCCAGCATCTCCCGAGCCAGGATCCCTTCTCCATTGTGCTTGCAAGGGCTCTTAAGCCTGGCCACCATCTCCCGAGCTAGGATCCCTTCGCCATTGTGCGTGCAAGGGCTCTGAAGCCTGGCCACCATCTCCCGAGCCTGGATCCCTTCGCCATTATGTGTGCAAGGGCTCTGAAGCCTGGCCACCATCTCCCGAGCCTGGATCCCATCACCATTACAAGGGCTCTGAAGCCTGGTTAGAATCTCTCGAGCCGGGATCCCTCTGCCATTGTGTGTGCAAGGGCTCTTAAGCCTGGCCACCATCTCCCAAGCCAGGATCCCTTCACCTTTGTGCTTGCAAGAGCTCTGAAGTCCTAGCCACCATCTTCCAAGCTAGGATCCTTTCGCCATTGTGCTTACAAGGGCTTTGAAGCCTGGCCAGTATCTCCCGAGCCAGGATCCCTTCTCCATTGTGCTTGCAAGGGCTCTGAAGCCTGGCCACCATCTCCCGAGCCTGGATCCCTTCACCATTGCAAGGGCTCTGAAGCCTGGTTAGAATCTCCCGAGCTGGGATCCCTCCGCATTGTGCTTGCAAAGGCTCAGTAGCCAGGCCAGCATCTTGCGAGCCGTGATCTCTTCGTCATTGTGCTTGCAAGCTCTCTGAAGCGTGGCTAGCATCTCCTGAGCCGGTATCCCTTTCTGCTTGCAAGGGCTCTGGAGCCTGGCCAGCATCTCCCAAGCCGGGATCCCTTCACCATTCTGCTTGCAAGGGCTCTGAAGCCTGGCCACCATCTCCCGAGCCGGGATCCCTTCGCTGAACCGAGCCATTCTGTTCACCACTGTGCATTCAAAGGGGATGATGCCTGATCACTATTCCAGGTACAGCATCCCACAGCAACATTTGAATGCAAGGTGCTGACCCTGGGCCAGCATCTCCCGATCCAGAATACCTTAACCACTGTGCAATCAAAGAGGCTGGACCTAGACCATCACATCCAGAGCCAGAACTCCCTATCAACTTTGCAAACACAAGCCCTGAAACATGGGCATCAGCAGTAAAGAGAGAAACCCTTGAATACTGTGTCAAAAAAGTCCCTGAACACTGGCCAGCATCTTCCAATCCAGAAGCACCACACTATTGTGCTATCAAAGAGGCTGAGCCCGGAACGCCATCTGCAGAGCCGCAATGTCTGTGCCCATCTGCATTCAAAGGCGCTGGATCCTAGCTAGCATCTCAAGAGCTGGAATCCATTCACCACTGTGCCATCAAAGAGGGTGAGCTCTGATCAGCATCTCCAGAGCCAGAGACCTTTCACTGTTGTGCCTTCAAAGAGGGTGAGCTCTGATCAGCATCTCCAGAGCCAGAGAGCCTTCACCACTGTGCCATCAAAGAGAGTGAGCTCTGGTCAGCATCTCCAGAGCCAGAGACCCTTCACCACTGTGCCATCAAAGAGGGTGAGCTCTGATCAGCATCTCCAGAGCCAGAGACCCTTCACCACTGTGCCTTCAAAGAGGGTGAGCTCTGATCAGCATCTCCAGAGCCAGAGATCCATCACCACTGTGCCATCAAAGAGGGTGAGTTCTGGTCAACATCTCCAGAGCCAGAGACCCTTCACCACTGTGCCATCAAAGAGGGTGGCCTCTGGTCTGCATCTCCAAAGCCAGATACCCTTCACCGCTGTGGCATCAAAGAGAGTGAGCTCTGGTCAGCATCTCCAGAGCCAGAAACCCTTCACCACTGTGGCTTCAAAGAGGGTGAGCTCTGATCAGCATCTCCAGAGCCAGAGACCCTTCACCACTGTGCCATCAAGGGGGGTGAGCTCTGGTCCGCATCTCCAGAGACCATTCACCACTGTGCCATCACAGGGTGTGAACTCTGATCAGCATCACCAGAGCCAGAGACCCTTCACCACTGTGCCTTCAAAGAGGGTGAGCTCTGATCAGCATCTCCAGAGCCAGAGACCCTTCACCACTGTGCCTTCAAAGAGGGTGAACTCTGATCAGCATCTCCAGAGACCCTTCAGCACTGTGCCATCAAAGAGGGTGAGCTCTGGTCTGCTTCTCCAGAGGCAGAGAGACTTCACCACTGCCATCAGAGAGGGTGAACTCTGATCAGCATCACCAGAGCCAGAGACCCTTCACCACTGTGCCTTCAAAGAGGGTGAGCTCTGATCAGCATCTCCAGAGCCAGATACACTTCACCACTGTGCCTTCAAAGAGGGTGAGCTCTGATCAGCATCTCCAGAGACCCTTCACCACTGTGCCATCAAGGGGGGTGTGCTCTGATCAGCATCTCCAGGGGCAGAGACCCTTCACCACTGTGCCGTCAAAGAGGGTGAGCTCTGATCAGCATCTCAAGAGCCAGAGACCCTTCACCACTTTGCCTTCAAAGAGGGTGAGCTCTGATCAGCATCTCCAGAGCCAGAGACCCTTCAACACTGTGCCTTCAAAGAGGGTGAGCTCTGATCATCAGCATCTCCAGAGCCAGAGACCCTTCACCACTGTGCCACCAAAGAGGGTGAGCTTCGATCAGCATCTCCAGAACCAGAGACCCTTCACCACTGTTCTATCAAAGCTCTGAACCCTAGCCAGTCTCTATGGAGCCATAATCCCTTGGCTGCTTTGCAATCACAGGCTCTAAACCCTAGTAAGCCTTTCTGGAGTCAGAATGCTTAGCCACTGTGCAATCAAAGTTGTGAACCCCAGACAGTCTATCCAGACCCATAATACTGTAACCACTGTGCAATCAAAGACTCTGAATCCTGGTTGCTCTTTCAGGAACCAGAATTCCTTAGCTGCTCTGCAATCAAATCTTTGAACCCTAGCAAGCCTATCTGGAGCTAGAATCCCTTGCCCACTGTTCAATCAAAATTTGAACCCTAACTAGCCTACCTGGAGCTGGGATTACTTGCCCAATGTTCAATCAAAGCTTTGAACCCTAGTCAGACTATTTGGAGCTCGGCTCCCTTACCCACTGTCCAATCAAATCTGTGGACCATAGCTAGCCTCTCTGGAGCTAGAATCCCATTGCCACTGTGCACCAAAAGGCTCTTAATCCTGACTAGTTTCTTCTGATCCAGAATCCCATTGCCACTGTGCACCAAAAGGCTATTTATCCTGAGTAGTTTCTTCAGATCCAGCCACTGTGCACCAAAAGGCGCTTTATCCTAAGTAGTTTCTCCAGATCCAGAATCCCATAGCCACTGTGCATTCACAGGCTCTGAACCCAAGCCAAGCTATCCTGAGCCAGAATCCCTTAGCCATTGGCTATACAAATCTCTGTCTCTTCAGAGCCAGAATCTGTTGTTGGCTATGGAAGAGGCAAATGCCTTTGCCCCATGACTTACGTATGAAGAAAACCTTTCCCACCTTTTGTCATGCAATTGGGTAACCTTTCCCTATGGTGTCTGCTGTTCTATACAGCGAGGGCTCACGCAGTGATTAATGCCACTGTGGGCAAATCACTCAATCCCTGGCAATGGGGCTGAAAATGACTCTCCCTCCAAGAACTAGGTCCAGCAGCTCTGACATATCTTCTGCGTCAGCTCCTTTGAAGACTCACGGGCACCATGCCAGCCTCCACCTACCTATCCTGACCAACCAAAAGATCAAATAGCCCACCTATTGGAGGTTCAAAGTGCTGCAGCCCCAGGGCTAAGCGGAAGTGGCCCAGGGGACGCAATCTCGCTACCATGAGGACATCTTACTGGCTCCCGGCCAACATCCGGTTCAACTCCAGTCTTCTGCCTCACCCCTAAATGCATTCACTCAGAAAGCCCCAAAACACACAAGAGACAATAGAAACACTACACCCCTGCACACACCCTGACCTCAGCCAAACACAACTTTGAATGCTGCTCAGAATATGTACGCTCGAGGGGCACCCTGTAAAGGCTGCCGTGCTCCTTGTAAACGTTAACATTTATAGTGTCAAGACACCACCAAATGCCAGAAGTTGCACTATACAAGACCATTTAACATAAAATTTCAATCTCAACTTCAGTAAAAAGGACATGTCAACTATTAGGACCGTGCTGTGTGCGGTCACACATGTGTCAAGTTGTGCCAGGCAGTGAATCAAGTCACAGATCTGGGCATCAAGCTGCTTATTTTCTGGACTTACTCACTCACCAGTCTGGGCAGTGCTGCTCACGATGGGCTATGTGTTGGCATATACCAAGGGTCTGCAACGTGTGGCTGCCCAGATGTACAACTCCAATCAGCTCTAGCCAGCATAGTCAAGAGCCACAGGTTGCAGGCCCCTGATATGCAAACATTGCACATCACGTGGCCCCTGTTTGCAGGCCACTGTCTGGAAGTAAGTTCACCAGGAGTGCAGGCATCAGGGCAGGCAGTGGACAATGAGTGGCACAGACCCTCCATTTTAAATGTTAGCTCACACCTCTTTCTTAATGGAAAACTAGTTGGGCAGACATGATTGGCATGTGTAGTGGCAGGTGGCAAGTGTGCATGGCATAACCACTTGATTGATATATTATTAATCTGCTTTTTTATAGGTTTCTGGCATTGTGGTTGGCTGACAGGTGAAAATGTGTTTTGCCGCTTACGATGCAATGTGTTGCCTCTACTGCAAGACCCCCCCTCCCCCCACCCTCTAATGTACTGCATATTGAATGAAAAGCGTTTCGGGGTCCCAGACTTGCAGGAGCAGTGTTTGTACTGAATACTTGTTTTGTTTGAAGTGTGCTCCTGTTTTGTGTTAAGTAATTAATGATTGGCATCACTTGCACTTTAGAAAATACTCTTCTTGTGCATTATTCAGGGCATGATGTGTATGGGGGCATTTCAGGATGCACCTGACAAATGACAGCAAAAATACTCCAAACTTGGCCATTACTTGTTGACATTGTATGTTGGTTGCTTGGATGTTGTTTTACCCTGCTCTACCTCCATCTCTCACTGATGACTGTTTGTTTTGCTGCATCATATATGGCAAAAATGCCTGTATATTCATGGGGTGACAGTGCAGTCATGTTGATTTATTTATTTATTTATTTATTTATTTATTTATTTATTTATTTATTTTGGGCTTGGATTTGTAATGGGGAATCCAGAGCTGCAAGTTCCAGAATGCATAGTGAATCATGCATTGTCCAAGCCAAGAGTTTGGATGTTTGTGTAAGCACGGGCTAGACATTTGCAAGGAGTGCCATAATGGAACTACTGGCTAGAAGATGTTAACAGCTGGCATATGGTCAGCGACTGGACATATGATGTCAGTGTCTGACAATGCACATCGAATTAATGTACACAAGATGCATGGGTTGCAAATCTTGTTTTAAGAGGACTTTGTGTAAGTAAAATATACCAGGACACACATATTGCCTGTAAATCAACCGTCTGAAGGCACTCCTGGTTAAGGCATGTTTGCTGCAGCAGGATTTTATGCACAACAGCAATTAACTATGGGACTACTGTTCAAAATAACAATGGCATGCTGTCGCCAGCACACAGCATAATGTTACTGCATGACAGAGCTAGCGCAAAGAGATTACAGGAAGGTTTGTTTTGGGCAAGGGGGGGGGTGGCAGGTTCTGGGTGGGAACAGCCATAGGAATGTTCATGGCCATGGGTGGTCAATGGGTGGGTAAAAATACCAAACACAAGTTCTGCGTCCATCTTATTTATTTATTTACGTATTTATTCAAATTTGTAAAGCGCGCAACAGCCCAAAGGCATTGTGGCGCTAGTTACAGAGAGTGATACAATCAGCTTAGTTACACACAAAACATACAGGCAAACCTTATTGTACACTATTGTAAGGAACTGTTTATCCAACACTTGGATAGGTTAGAAAGTGAGAACGTGTAAGAGAGAAGAGAGGAGATTAGTTCAAATCGCATCACTATTCTATTTGTACTCCAATGCAATAGTTGTATCTTATAGATGGTGCAAAAGTGCATTCAATGGGGTATGTTTACATGGATTTTGTAGGGCGCTCAAATGCTCCCTACTAATCCGCAGATTCCTTTCATGTCCCATAACCTTCCTGTGTTCAGTAACATGACAGCCACCCATTGGGAACTGCTCGGCTTTCAATGAAAGAGCAGCAGGCAGGCCAACTAAGAGGGACGTGAATGGAAGACCAGGCTTGAACAGGCAGGTGCTGTACGCAGTGTTGCACGATTCCTTTGCAGCGCTATAGAAATACGAGGAGCGAGGAACAAACATGTTAAAACCTGAGTGTCTGGGACAAAAAGGTTGTATTTATTTTTTAGTAACCTTTCAAATGGGATTACACATGAATCATGCGCACATGGCAGACAGGGTAGGCACAGCAGAACGCCTGTGCGCTTTTCACTGCACTAGTTTACGCTTGCTAAAATAGTCCCCGAAACGGGTCTTTAAAATCGCAGTACCAGTAGAAATGATAACAATGCAAAGGAAATGCAAACTCGTTCGTCTTTAAATATCTTGTAAAGGTAAGTTATGACTAAAACCGACATATGATCTGTATTTTCCAGCCTCCTGTGCTATGTGGATTTGGAGCGTCTGGGGCAAATAGCCCCGGCCCCCACACCCCCAGTGGTGTGTTTCTCGATGATTTCTTCCCCACCTCTCCTCCAGATCAGCTGTCTGCATTGTAATCTCGTGAGCAAGATAGCTGCTTACTGAAAGAAAGGCGGAGAACCGGTTTCTCTTTCAGACAGATATGAATGTGGCATCACAATGTATGCTGGTACCGGCCGCCAGGTAGGACTTGGCACCACAGCAAAGATGATCAGAGCCTATTGGCAGGATGGCAGGCAGCGTGTGTGTTTGTGGGCGAGGGCAGAATTCGCTTAAATAAAGAAAATACCACTTTCAAACGCCGTTCTGACCCGACAAGAAATGGCAAGTGAACTTCCAGGTGCCAGGCCAACGTTCAGGAAAATGATGGATGCCGACGCGCTTCTAAAAGATGGGGGCACAGTGAGGTGCGGCCTGTTCACTGCTAGTAACTAAGCTGGGCTTCACTACACCAGCAACAAGAGTCGCCTGTGTACAACCCACCGGTCTCTGTTTTAGCGCCTCGAGGCAGGGGCGTTGCTAGGGGGGGCTAAGGGGGCTATAGCCCCTGATCTTTTGGTTGTAGCCCCGGATAGAATCTCAGGAGCTACAGCCAAAAGACTAGCTAGCCCCCAGTCCCAACAGTTCTGACATCAGCTTAGCCCCGGGTCTTTTCCAGACCTAGCAACTCCCCTGCCTCGAGGTAACCACAATAGAAGTGAAGCGATACAAAATATTTGACATTATATTTCTAGAACAGTTCAAAAGAACTTTGGATTACTTCTGAAGTCATAGTTCAAAGCTATTCGGCACTCTACCAAGCTGAGGAGCCATCTATCTTGCCTGCTATGTTTTGCCTTAAACTCCCATGATACCTTTGCATTAACTATGTGGTTAGGGCTGATGGGAGTTGTAGTCCAAAACACCTGGCGAGACAAAAGATACAGAGCGCTGGTACATATGTTTACACGACTTCGGAATGCCAATCTCCCAACTCCAGTCAACAGATACTCCAGGCACCTTGCTTGTGAAAGGCTTGAGCTGGCATTGCTGCTTTTCGTCTGTAATGCTGGTGAAGGCACTCCAAGATGAGAGGGGATAGAAGGCTCCATCAGGAGTACACAAGTGAGATTTTACCAGATGCTGGCAGATGAGGTCCTAGCGGCTGGAAGCCGTGTCAATAAAGTGCTGTTTCCAGAACACAGCAGAGCTAGACATTGGCATCAACAGTACTGGCACTGAACACGACTTGCATCAGGACCCGGTCATGTTTTATAAATGTATAGGCTCTACCTATACATTTATAAAATATTTTGGTGACTGTTTAGTACTCAGAAGAACAAACACCACCTTTGAAAGTGAGTGCAGCTGTAACAGATAAACATTACAAATAAACACACGTGTGAAACCTTCACTTCACGTTTTATTTCAGTGGCAGCTGCTGCTGCTGACTGACTTCAACTCAGCCCTCCCAGCCTGCCCTAGGAGCATAGCTTGCAGGTGCCCTCTGGTGGACAGATGTAAATAAATGTTCATGTATTTAGTAGAAAAGGCTTGAGACTGTTTTGGTTTGAATTCCCTCACTCACATCCCATATGGGTTGGTGCTGGCAAATTATTAAACGTGTTCTGAGTCAATTAATCCCTTTGTATGGGCATTCGTTTATTATCAACTAACTGTATGGAATAATGCACACTTCATGTATGAATCCCCGCTGGTGTAATGAAGCCTGGAGCTCAGCCCACTCTACCTGTAGGTGAGCCACGGAAACTTCAAGGCTGGTATTGGCCAGTCTCTGTTTATATTGTAAGTGGTCTTACAAAGAATATTGCAGTCCACAATGTTAGCCTCACTGCACATGGCTGTAAATGAAAAGTGGGAGGGGAGGTGTTAGTGGGACAGAAGGAAAGAGAGGTGTAAACGTGTGGTGTCGCGTGCAAGTTGAAAGCACCCGTTCCCTGTGTGTCTGCAATGTGGGCAGTCTAATGGGGAATGAGGATGGTGAAGAGTTGTACTATTTTGCTTCTGAGAAGTTAGCGAAGAAGGACCACAGCTGAAGGGAATGCTACTCATTTTGTAGTGAGGAGTTAGCGGGAGTGTGGAGTCAGGGCTCAGGGACTTGCTCAGGTGCCTTCCCGGGTTCCATGGAGCGGAGATGGGTGTCAGGATAGGTACCCCACTCAGTACCTGTATTTCATCTCCCACTTTCTGACTCTCACCTCTTGTGAATAAGACACAGGCGTATGTGTATCTGTCTCGAGAGTGTTGCAACTTAAGTTTCCTAGACAATGTAGTCCACAGTGCTGTGCCAAGGGCGATTCATACAGGAAAGCAAACAGTGTCGGAAGATAATGGAGCCATACACCTAATCCTGTACATATATACAGAGATGAAAGATCTCCTGGACATATACATGGCCCATGCCAGGGTCACTGGTGGGTGCCAACTGACAAGACCTCAACAGGAACACCCATTTACTGGCATCGGCATTAACTGTGCCAAGCGCACAGGACTCCGGGCTTTCTTTCGCTCCCGCTAGACAAGCAACACACAAATCATAATAGCACTATCTGTTGGAGTAAGATACATCTCTGTGTGCGCTTGAAGTGTTGCGGTAATGCACTTGTAAAATTGTGGATATTTAGATGTCCATACGAGTGTGTGGTCATGGTGGCTGTGATGCTTGTGCCTTTTTCGGTCTAATGCATGCATGCATTTGTGCCTTTTGTGCACAAGTCATGTCTGTTTTGAGACAGAGGCTAGATATGGGTACAACATACAGAGGAGTTTAACTTAAAATAAGGGGGGTGGAGCTTCATCTAGCTTCTGCACCCCACACTTTCAGGGACCAGGATATGCTGCGCGTGGATGAGGATGTGTGTAGTTTCCATCACATCTCCTTTCCACAGTGGTGGAATACATGTGCAAGACTTATTTTCATCCTGTGACAATATGGTTTGTAATCTCACTGCAGTGATTTTCAATGTAGTTGTATATGATGACATTTTTCAAGGTGGGGAACTTTGGAAATCTGATAATACAAAAAGGAAGCAAAGGTATGAAAACATTGCTCTGTGTTGTGCTTACCACATCTGATCACCATATTTCTATCTTCGGTATAAGTGTAATGTATACACAGGAGACCCTAAATCTCTGCACTGATATTAAAATTAACCACATATCTATACACAGCCTTGTTCGCCCTTCCTCTTCCCCACAAATCAATGTCAGCAGCCACAATGCTGCTTGTCTGCAAAACCTGCCCCAGTTGCTCAGGATCCAGGATGTTTCTGCACGTGAACACCATCTTTTAGATCCAATGGCTTGCGGTGATGTTGTTGAAATTGTGTAAAATCAACACTACTTTCATTATTTAATTGCAGGTGGGGTTTAAAGATCCTCAGTTTTTGAAGCAGAAATGTAGTCATTAAAAATGTTGGCGCACCGCTGTGAATGGCTTTATGAAAGAAACAGTAAAACAGCAAAGATGTTTTCTTTTTTTTTGGCCCCTGGCAAATGTGCAGTTTATTTAGAAGCTGGGTCACACGATCTGATTTTGCCACTCCCGCAAAGGCACTTGCCGCAGCTTCTGCATGCCCTGGGGTTGGTGCCATGTGATCTTAGGTGCACCCGAGCACGGTGCATTATCGCGAACCCAGCTGTGCCAACGAAGACAAAATAATTATTGTTTTTCAGTCTCCATTTGTAAGTAGGTGTGCAATTTTCTTTATTAGCCGCAGCTGATAACAGTGCAGAGTTTGCCGAGCCTGTGACCCGAGACAGCATAGGGAGGTGTTGATTGAAAATAACTCCAGGGCCTGTTGCTTGGTCCTCTCGTGTGGGCTAGTTGCCAAAAGCAATGTGGAGGCAGTGCTGCCAATCCCTGCCAGTTGTGTACCTACTTATTCATGAAACCCAGGTACTATATGGACTTGAGGTTAGCCTTTCTGTCTGGCTCTGCTCGATAGGTCACCCTGACTCATGGATTGCTTTGCCTGCTTCATTTCTGGCCAGTGTTTTTTACATATGTTTTGTCTATTTCAGGTCAGGTTTTGGCCTGGATTTGCTTTTGATGTCTACACTCTCAGTTTGTATATGACTTTCAGCCAAGGTGACTAGCGGCTGCCCGGCAGGATTGGGTGACTATCCCTTTTTCTGTACGCCGGATGGGAATGGAGGATTGGGCACACAATTCTCCCACTCCAACATTCCCCCACACAGTTCCGAAATGTGGGTTTAGGTTCACCCGTCCCACGCATTGGGTGGAACACCATCAATCGAAGAGCCTGAGAATTTGGTGCCAACATCTGTATGTGGCCATTTTGCCCAATCAGAAGGCCAAAATGTTGCGCACACCCGGATTGGTGATATTAAACTGCTATTACCCAATTGACCTTTTACAATGTACCTTTTGTCCTAATTGACCTAATTATAGTCGTCCTAATTGACCTTTATATTATTCTAGTTCTTTTATACATGTATTGGGTTGGTTTTGGACTATAAATAATATAAAGGGATTGGGTGGGGGGTTGCAGAGGTTATTGGATTGGGTTGGGAGTTGTGCAGGGTTTCTCCCCGCATATATGTCCTAATTGACCTTTTAAATTAGGTCTATTCTCCCGAGGTCAATTGTGAAAAGGTCAATTAGTATGCATCCATTAAACTATATGACAGCAATTAAGGTGGTCGGAACTCTGGGTACGCCTCATTGGCTGGAATGTACTGCATGACCAGCATCCAAGCCCACCTCTGCTTCTGCATATGCCAGAAAGAAGCACAGAGAGAGTTTTTAGAATTATGCTTTGTAAGCGGCAAGTATTATGAGGAGGAACCCGGCAATCACACTCCTTCCCTCAGAATTCGACTTTTAACTCCTGTCAAGCTTTCGATACAAGACAGCAAGATGATAAGCTCTCCATTTTCTTGGGCAAGTAGAGGGGGATCACCTGAGGCATTTGGTGGGGGGCGTAGGTGGCAGGGCCAGTGAGAGACACCAGGCACAGATATTGTTTGGAAGGCATAGGCTGCATGAATTACCTTTTATCACCAAAATGCGACACGACCATACATGAATGACATTATATAAATTGTTACATCATCAATCACCAATTTGAATGTGGGGGGGTGGCTGTGGACATCGGCCTCCCATGTTCCGGGGAACAGACCGGGGGTAATAGGTGACCGCAAAATCTAGCAGACCACCAGTTCCATCTCCCTGTCACCCGGACCGGTGAGGACCGCGCAAAGAGTGTCTGCCATGACACCTCAACGTTACCCGCCATACCCTGGACCATAACATAAGTTAGCAATACACCTCTCTTCCAGTGACCCCAACTGTTGATGGCATAAACCAATTCAATGCAATGTGCCCCAACCTACCGTAAACCACCCTCAGAACCCCAATCTACAGGGAGGGAGGGTCGGAAATTAGCAAACTAAGCTGCCTCTGTAGTTCTACTGGTCTGCTATTAGGCGTGGGCAAAAGAGAGGGAGAGCCCCACCTGCTCTCGCTCTTTACTCCCTGCTTGAGACCCCTGGACCCCACACTGCTGGCGCCGGGTGGCGACGCCGAAAATGATGTCCTTGTGCCGCCTGCGCATCGTTGCTCTTCACAGCCCCCTGGTGTCTTCCCCCTTTTGGCCCGCCACCAAACCTCTCAAGTTGCAACCTGACTATGCACCAGGGCTGCAATTGGAATCATCAGTGCAGAGGAGAAAGGGAACCACTACCTAACAGGGGTATATTATAATATCTCATAGAAGACAGATTTTCAGGAAGTTAGGCTGCTACAAAACACATTGGCCCTCATTACGACCCTGGCGGAAAGTGACTGACCGGACCGCCACAGCGTAAATAGCGTTTCCGCCATTGCACGAAGGAGCAAAGTGCGGCCCATTCCGACCCATCGGGCACGAGCACTACGGCATGGCGGAAGTGCAAAGTCCGCGATGGCGGAAATGACCCCAAAACGGCCCACACCGCCGCCGTACGGCGCCCTAGGTGCAATACCGCCACCCATCACAGCGGACACCGCAGTGTGCGCCTACCGGAAAGTACGGTGGCCGGAAATATACGGAAACGGAAGTTAAAACATGGGCCCGGAACGGGAAACATCCCGCCGTACACCCATAAAACCACTAAAACCACACAACCACTAAAATCACTACCCTGAAACACACCCCAACCCGTCATCCACCCTAGCGAAACCAAGAAAAATGGGAAAAGTAGCGAAGAAAGCGTGCGACCGCAAGCGGCAGGTCCACTTCTCCCGTGAGGAACTCACCGTGCTAACAGAGACCCTCCAGGAGAATGCTGCCGTCGTCTTCTGCACGCAAATGACCAGGACGGCACTTGCAAACAAGAAGGCCATATGGGCTCTGGTGGCACAGCGGGTAAGTGCGGTGGGGACCGCACCCCGCACCCCACAGCAATGCCGTAAGCGATGGGACGACCTGCGGATACGCGTCCGCAGCATACTCTTTGCCAACCGCAACATTGCCACAGCCACCGGGGGAGGTCCTGAATCACCCATCAAGTTGACCCCCTTGGAAGAAATCTGTGCCTCCACCATCGGAATGGAGAGCATAGAGGGAGTCGGAGGGATGGAGAAAGGAGTGCAGACATCCGAAGATTCAGGTAGGTGGGCCAAATAAAACAATGCCAAATCCACAAAGTCCATCCATGTGAAGTACCATGCGTCCACATAGTGCAACAGAAACACATGTCCAGGAGAACGTCCACACACATCGGCCTGATAGCGCACGTTAAAACCCACAATAAATACATAAATAATTAAAAACCCCTAAAACACGCACTACACGTGCAGCAGGCACACCCTAACTGCAGGCTGCCAAACAACTGCACCCTCACTCCACACACAAATGAAAGCACCTCCAAGGCCCCGACCCAAATCACCCTCAGGTACCACCGGAATGCATGTGATACAATGCCATTCCAATTCCCACAGACCCATCAATAACCCTCGCCCTCCTTTACTCCACCACAGGGTCCGATCCAAACGACGAGCTTCAGGACACCCCTACCAGCACACCTGCAAAGAGGGCCAAGACCAACGGCCAAAGACCCTCCACCTCAGCTGCACGCATCAAGACACGGCAGCAGCACAAATCAGGTGGCAGCACAGAGGAGGGAACATCAACAGGCACCCCAGCAGCCAGCATGCCCACAACACCACCACCACAGGTCCCCCCAACGGATGCCACAGAAGGCACTGCCTCTGGTGGCAGCAGCACCATAGGTGACACCCCATTGATGGCAGCATGCTCCGACACAGAAGACGGGGATGTCGAAGTCAGATCCATCCATGACCTGTCCCAATCCCCCTGTCTGTCCCATCCCGTACAACATGAGGATACCACGCAGGGGCACCCACAAGACGACGACTGGCCATCCCCCACAAGCCCTGTGGCAAGGCAACATGAGGACAACAGCCCCTCTGTGACACCCCCGCAAATGGCCATGGCCCAGCAGAGGCAACAGTCCCTCGACCAGTTAATCGTGCAACAGCAGCAACTGGCCACGCTCCTCAAGGACCATGCCGATGAATGTGGGGGCACTAAGGCAGACATAGAAACATCAACTGAGACACTTAGGGCAGAAATGGAGAGAGGTACAGAGACACTAAGGGCACAAATGGAGAGTAGCACCGAGAGCCTGGGAGTCCAAATGGAGAGATGCACCGAGAGCCTGAGGGGGGAACTGCATGCGACGTCCAAGGACGTATGTGCCGAACTTGCCGCAGTGCGCCGTGTGCTCACTGAGCTCTCGCAAACCCTTAGGGACATGCATGGACGTGAGCAGGCAGAGACATCATCCGTTGCAAGTTCCGTCCAGGGCAGCCCCCAACGTAGATCTGGGAGGAACCTGCGCTCCACAGGCAGGGGTGCCCCTGATACCCGCAGAGGGGGCTTGCAATAGCGACTGCCCACTGACAATGAGCATCTTTGGACACTGGTGTTCGGGGGGGAGGTAGGAGGGTGGAGGGGGTGTGTTGGGCTCACTTGGGTGGCGGGTCGATAGGGTGTACAACATGATATCACATATGCCATAAACAGTGCACGATCAACCAATGAGATGTGTGGACATTGATCTTTGTGTACTAGGCCATCATAGGCGTACAGTCCATATTGTGCATGTCCCAGACACACACAGTGCCACGAGTCCCGTGTCCATGTATCAGCCACCAGGCGTGAGTGCTAGAAGCATACATCAATGAGATGCTGACGAATGTCACGGCCCTCCGGTGCCTCGCAGACTCCATGAGGTGCTGCCACATCCCCACCCTCATCATGACCATCATCAGGTGCTTGCAGTTCTGCGTCAGGGGGCATGGGCACATTTCTACGTACGCACATGTTGTGGAGCATGACACATGCCATCACCATCTTTGCAACCTTCTCATGGCGGTACAGGAGTGCCCCGCCAGACCTGCTGAGGCAGCGGAAACGACCCTTCAGTAGGCCGAATGCCTGTTCAATGACTACACGGGTACGTGAGTGGGCATGGTTGTAGTCCTCCTCATGCTGGTCCCGTGGGTTCCGGACTGGTGTGAGGAGCCATCTCTTCAGTGGATATCCAGCATCACCTGTATGTGGACGAGAAACGTATGATGTGGAATGCCATTGCTACGTACGCACACCCCCCCCCCTTCCTGCCAGGTCATTGCCGAATCACATAGCCCACATTATCATGCATGTAATGAGACTCACCGAGTAGCCAGGATCTGTTCCCTGCGTGTCGCTCCATGTAGCGTGGTATTGTAGAGTTCCTCAAGACCATAGAATCATGGGTTGATCCAGGGAATCGGGCACAACAATGTGTAATGATCCTGTTGGAGTCACACACCATTTGTACATTCAGGGAATGAAATTGTTTTCGGTTGCGGTACTGGGCCTCCATGGCATGTGGGACGACCAATTCCACATGGGTGCAGTCGATGGCACCAATGCAACCCGGTATGCCGGCAAGTGCATGGAATCCCACTTTTGTGTTCGTAATTTCCTGCTCCGAGCGTGGTAGGGAGATGTAGTCGTCTGCGTGCTGCAGGAGGGCATCGAGCACTTGCAATAGTGTCCGTGAGAACAGTGGCTGAGAAATGCCATGCAACTGTCCGACTATGTGCTGGTAGGTGCCTGTGGCCAGGAAGTGGAGTACAGACACCACCTTCAGTAGGGGTGGGATGGCGGTTGGGCTATCTATCATGCTGACAAGGTCAGCCTGTGTCATGTCCACAATGGCGGCTATGGTGTCCCGGTCCAGACGGTAGAGGGTGTGGATCTGCTCATCAGTGAGGTTGAACGGATGTGCTCGGAGGCGTGGGATTGCGGGCTGCCTGCGTGGTGGTAGTGGCTGTGCTGGCGGCCCTTGCTGGCCCTGCCTTGGCCTCCTTCTCCTCCTGCGTCTCCTCCGTGCGGCCGGTTGTAGTTGGTGTTCGTCTTCTTCTTGGAGTTGGAGTACTTGCAGTGCTATCAGGTCCCCCAGGGCCAACATCGCGAGTCCTGCCGGTAGCATTTCGGTGTGGTTGTGGGAGGAGACTGGGTGTGCAATTTATGTGTTTTCAGGCTGTATGGCCTCCACCTGTGGTGATTCATTCCACCTGTGCAAACTGCTCTCCCCTTTGGCCGAGCACGTCCCGCGCACAACGCTGCAATTCGGGGAATGGCATCTTGCTATTGCAATCATGTATTTGTACCCGATGGCCGTGTAACATTGGTTGACATGTTCATTCTGCTGTGGTCCCATTGTTTCACATACTATCTGTGCAGTCGCGAACAGACTTGTGAAGGGTCAGTGGAACGTAGTACTCGAGTAACGGTGGGCCCTCATGCATCACTGTACCGAGTTGCAACGACGGGCGGGGCGTCCCATTTGTGGGTGAAGGCAGTTGCCATTTTCACACACAGCCGCACTCGATGGATTAATTAGTGATTTCAAACGGCCACAGATGCCTTTTCGACGTGATGTTGCAAATGAGGAATTCGAAGGGCGGCGCTTTCGGTTTTCAGCTAGCGGCGAGGAAATGCCCACAGGTCTGACTGCAAATATAACGTACTATTGTTCAATGTCCTTGAGACAGGGGCCATGGCGAGGATGCAATGATTGATATGAATGGTTTGGGATGCGCAATGGCGACGTGGGCGATGAGGCCGGACGTTCCCAAATACATGTTACTTCACTACACTGGAATTACGGGCTGGGGCACTGTGGATTTTGCAGGCTGCATAACGCACAGACTCAATGGATATTTCTAATGTTATGTGAGTAAATATTCAGGCGTTTCGATCCCGGGATGAGGGAATGATGAATGGATGCATGGGCAGGTGATTTGATACAGAGTTTGCCATGTACAGGGCTTCTTGGGATCTATCCGCCTCCCCTACGCTATGTGATGCAGGGCTGCCATAGTGGGACCATCGTCTATCTGGCCTTGTTGAGCCCTCCCTGTCTCGACGCGCCCTCAGACACTTGTGTCCATGCACGTTAACATTCCCATCTGATGGATTCTGTTTTCACAGACGCATGCACAGGTACACTTGTTTGTGATGGTGTTTGCACCTCGATATAGATGGTTATGAGTCGCAAGTGGTTTTGGGGTGGTGATGATCCTTTGGAGTGGGCTAGCATGCATATGGCTGTGGATTTAGTGTGATCATTGAAGTGAGTTGTTCGAATGTAGTTCTGATGGCCATTCTGTTCTTTTTCTTTTCTTTTGGTTGACAGGTATCTCCTCCCCTTTTGCCACTGCCATCTGTATGCCACTCCTGCAGATGGGTTTTACTCCCGACACCTGCTGCTTCGTGTTAATCAGTGGAGCAGCATTACGATCTTATGGGACGATCGCCAATGGGCCACATGCCCTTACGCAGTACTGGTGGCTCGGAGCAACATTTCGGCCTTTCAGCTGGACTAGTGCCTCCCCATTGGGACGGCCCTGCGGTTCTGTGCGCTTCCATGTTGCCTTTTCGTACGTGAATGTGGCTCTGTGTACCATGAGGGAACAGGGCGTCACACAAGTAGTGGCTGGTCATTTCTTGCGGATGCAGCCCACAATGGTGAAAAGTGTTTTGGAGTTCATGGCCTGATGGCTGTATGGGCTTGGTGATTTTGATGTGCATTAAATTTCTATTCTGATTTGGCCCGTGTAGCGTTCTTCTTTGCAAGTGATGTGGCATATGCCTATTTGGGGGGCGATGTATTGTGAGGAGATCTGCATTGGGTTCCAGCTTCGGAGTTTAGTTGCGTGGTACTGTACTGGGCGCGTTTGCCTACGAAGCCCGTGAGGTCAGGGATGGGGGCTGCCAATATGACAGTTTGAATGTTGTCATGCTCAGGGGCGGGGGATTGGGTTTTGTGTAACAGATGCCGGTCAGCCAGGTGGACTGGTGGAATGATGTGATTCTCGGAATATTGCTGGTCACAGGTGCCTGTGTTTGCGTGCGTTTCTTGGTGGGGGACTGTGGTCATGTCCATTGAGATGGCTTCTGTATTCGTGCCATCTGTGCCCTGCAGCTCCCATTGGCCCCTGTTGTGTTTCTTTTGTTCGTTGGCATGCATGGGTGACTTGTACATTTCAATGGTTGCATTGTGACTTCATTGCACCTACGGGGAGTTGTACTTTGTGGGCAGGGAGCGGTGTACAGGCACTCAGTGGGGCCGTTTACGGTTGATTCGCGATGCCGTACTTCTCACCATGGCGGTATGGTACATTCCGCCATGCTTGATGGCGTTAGGTACATGTCCGCTAGGGTCGGAATTGGCGTACCCTTGCGCCATGGTGGTGTTTGCGGTTTGGCATGGCGCGCGCGCGCGTGCTTGGTGCAGTTAGCGTTGGCGTTCACTACGGTGTCGCTAATGGCTTCGTACTTTGCGGTGACGGGTCATAGTCGCACCGAGCGCTATTCGATGGCGGTATTGCATTTCCGCCATCGTTTTCCGAATTCCGCCAGGGTCGTAATGAGGGCCATTGTGTTAAGTCTTGAAAAGGGAAACCACACAACATACAAGTGCGATCAAGGGAAGCATTCACAGCAATTCCCAAACCGCTTTGGTATATTTAATGGCAACGTATTTCAGGGAGGATATTAAGCTGTTCTTCATGTCAGAGATCCCTGGATGCTATATGAGCCATCGGAGGCTTGGGCAGCTCATTCAGTCTGTGTGATATTTCTCATATCCCCATTATTGCATGTGTGTCCTTTCCATTGTAAAAACAGGACTACGAGTCCTAGAATGCAAAGAACGGAATGTGAGAAGGACTGATAAGTTACTCGTATCTGACATGGGACAACTTGAGAGCTCTGTAATAGGAGCACCCAATGAGCTAACAGTGGCCTTCTAAGCAAAGAGCCAAATTATGTGCGTCTGTCTATATGTCTCTTGGACACTGCAACATCCAAGCGGAGAGAGCTGTAGACACCAACACTCCCCCAGCAGCTCACAAACCCAAGCACTCCAGGAAGACAGTGCATACCAGCACACTGGCAATTCACCCAAACTCAGGAAGCAATGGGAGGTAAGGGTATTGCATATAGAATAGGAGAAGTGGGGCTAAAGTCATAGTTGTTCATTAAAAAGAAATATATTTGTGTGCAATATAGTTTCAATGTACACCATTGTTAAGTTACAAATATATTTGAATCTCTGGGAAAATGGGTGAGAAAAGCCTCCAAAAAGATAATGTATAGGGCTTAATTAACAACAAAATAAGTGAGAACCCATGGGGATTTAACACATAGGACCTGATTCAAAGAGCATTTTTCAATGGGATTGCCCCATCATTAGGGCGACCAGATTTCCAAAACGAAATACCGGGACTATCAACAACATAGAAGAGGGACTAGCCCATCGCAGCACACCAATCATTGCCCCTCCCCAACACGCCCCCACAACCACCACCTAATCATATTTCCATCTCTTCTCCTTTCTATAAAGTGTATATGATCTCATTTATGCAGTTTTGTCTGTGAACCTTGCATGTTAATTCAAAACAAGCGTTTTCTCTAATTGATATTACATGACTTGCTGTACAACTGTTTCCAAGCCTTTATTGCCTTTAAGAAAATGTACAAAAATATTCAAAATATTGCCAGCAAAAAGCAAAACGGACCTATACCATCAATACTGAGTGTCGAGTTGTACTTTACACAGCAGCGCATTACATGGCAAAAAATAGTATGCTGATTGGATGCTTTATAGTTGATTAAAAATGCATTTAAATGAGTTGCAACTGAAAAGAATCTTTACAGGCAGGGCCTCTCCCTGTTTTCACCCATTGTTAGCCCATAGTCCTGACCCTGTTTTGGGCCATCCCTCCTGTTACCTCTTCTAGGGCTTTGCGAACAGGAACAGTTTTGCCTTAGCAGTGTCCATGAAAGGTTGCACTATTTTAGTTGATATCCAGAGGTAATTTGGGATATGTGTGGTGAAGAAAGCCTCCGAAACTAGATGTTGTGGTTTTCAAATCCCAGAAAATTGCTTCCAAAAAAAATAAATAGAAAAATAGCTTAGTGACTTACCGGGGAGTTCCCCCAGAAGATGATGCAACTAAGTCAAAAGTGTTCATTTATTTCACGGGCAAAACCTGCAGCACATTTTTCAGTGCAGATCTATTTTGTTGCAAGAAATGGGAAACCTCATGATGATGTTCAATTATTTATTTGAGTTTTCCATTTACATCCGTATGAAAACAATACCCTGGAGCAAGGTAAGTAAAAAGTGCCTATTCACATTGTTGATTAAAACAAAACCAATTCCTAAAGTTGCAATTCTGCTGGTGTCCAGCAATTTTGCCACAGTGAAAGATTATGAATGTGCCCAATTAGGCAGCAGAATTTTAATTTCACACACCCCTACATTGAATGCTTACAGTTCCTGATGGCATATCTGCAGTGAATGCAGATCAAAGGGTGCGATCAAGATCATGGCATGTCTGCAATGAATGCAGATCAAAGGGCGTGCTCAAGATCATGGCATAGCTGCAGTGAATGCAGATCAAAGGGTGTGCTCAAGATGATGGCATGTGTGCAGTGAATGCAGATCAAAGGGTTTGCTCAAGATGATGTCATATCTGCAGTGAATGCAGATCAAACGGTGTGCTCAAGATGATGGCATATCTGCAGTGAATGCAGATCAAAGGATGTGTTCAAGATCGTGGCATATCTGCAGTGAATGCAAATCAAAGGGTGTGCTCAAGATCATGGCATAGCTGCAGTGAATGCGGATCAAAGGGTGTGTTCAAGATGATGGCATATCTGCAGTGAATGCTGATCAAAGGGTGTGTTCAAGGTCATGGCATATCTGCAGTGAATGCCGATCAAAGGTTGTGCTCAAGATAATGGCATATCTCCAGTGAATCCAGGTCAAAATGTCTGCTCAAGATGATACTATCCAGGGGCAGAAATGTAGACTTGTCACTTCCGAGTTGGTTCATCCAATCATCAACCAGTTATGCCCCCTCAATATCACCTAAACCAATGCATTGTGACTTGTCCCTATGCTTCACAGCCAAGAGTACCAAGCTAGCACCACATAGTTCTGATTTGGGTCAACTGAATAGAATTAAATCTTCTGAGTGTTAGAATCGGTGCTTGTGAGGCTGAGATGCGAGAAGGTAGAGCGTGCCTACAAGCCAATAGGGAGTACAGCCCCCATTGAAATGAGACTAGGCTTCTGTCTCAAGAGTTGTGCAAGAGAGACTCAGCAAGAGACCCCTCTAAATTCAAGGGGTCACTATCATACACCCAGCCCCTCCGTCTTCAGTGTAGAAGCAATGAAAGGAGAGTTCTGAATTAGCAGAGTTCAGGTCCGGGAACACGAGCGGAGATGGTGTGTTTGCCACATGTCTCATTTCCCTCCAAATTACAGGTTGTGTTACAGGTGTGGTTATGGAGCACATTCAAAGGGCTGAGTCTGGCTGGTTCCGGCCAAGAAGAATCGCAGTATTCAAGGTGATCGTGTGCCCGCTTGTGCGGGGCCAGGCACAGGGGCATGGAGAGGGCTTCTGGAGGGCTCCCTGCTGAGCATCAGCTCTCCATCAATCCTAGGGAAGCGTCAGAGACACCCATACTCTATCCCTCCACACCAATGATGAGCGAGTCTCCCCACTCGATCCCTCTGCAGCAATGATGAGCGACTCTCCCCACTCGATCCCTCTGCAGCAATGATGAGCGACTCTCCCCACTCGATCACTCCACACCAATGATGAGTGACTCTTCCCACTCTATCCCTGTGCAGAAATGATGATTGACTCTCCCCACTCAATCCCTCGACACCAATGATGAGCGACTCTCCCCACTCAATCCCTGCACAATAATGATGAGCGACTCTTCCCACTCGATCCCTCTGGACCAATGAGTGATTCTTCCCACTCGATCCCTGTGCAGCAATGATTGTGGCGTTGCCCCGTGAGGGTCTGCGCACGCGGCGGCGTGACGTTGCACGTCGCCGCGTGCGGCTTAAATAAACGGGGCGTTCCCGGCCGCAACAGAGCGACCGGGGAGCCCGAACTACACAGACGTGTGCCGAGTGAGGTCTGTGGGTTGAGGGGCTCACGGGCACGCACGGGGGTGCTGACAGACCCCCAACAGTGGCGACGAAGGTATTGGATGCCCGGGCCCGGCGGTGAGAGCCATCCCGGAATTTTTCTTCCTGTGTCGGAACATCCGCGGATGTTTCGTCTCACGCCGTGGCCGCGGACCATACACGCGGCTGGCGGCCATTTTGCACATGTGGTTGCGGAACTTCCAGGAGCTCCGGTTTGGAGTCGGAAGGTGATCCGAGCCAAATTTTTGGACATGCTGAGTGCGGTCAGCCTAACCTGCAGGCCCATGCCTGGGTTTTGACGTTTTGTCCTGTTTTGGGTCCCCTACGTCGTGTGATAGCTCGGAGAAGGACTGAGGTGGCTGGGCCTTCTCAGCCCACTCCAATATTTCGAGCTCAATTTTTGGGACATCCACATCAAGGAGGTCTGCGGCGGCCTTCGTCTGTCGCATCTTCTTCAACCCCTTCATCATCACGAGGGTGGTGGCAGTAAGGGGTCTGGTGGGCCCACGTGGCACGGTCTGCTGACAAGTCTTGGTGTGGGGAGGGGACTGAGTTGCGGCCCTCAGAATCTGGAAGGAGGGTGCCTGTGCGCTCGGTCCTATGAGTGACATCGGCGCCCTGGAGGGTGCGTCTGCCACGACCTCGGAGGATTCACAGGACGAAGGCTTGGCAGATCTATTTCGGCAAACTCCCCAGCAGCCACCACTACCTGCAACATCTGGACTGCCGAGTCCCGCGGTAGGTGCCACCGCTCCCCCGAATCAGCCAGGACCTGGGGTTTTGCAGGGCGCTCAGCCAACTCCTCCAGCCATGGCCCAAGCCAGGGCGCAAGCAGCCCTGCAGCCCATTCCAGAATTTGACACCACGGGTCCCCCGTCCAGCCTGGGCCCCCGGTAGAGAAGATGGATTGGACACCTGGACATGTACTTCAGGGCCGCCCAAGTGACGGACAATGACAGTAAGATAGCCACTATGTTATACTCAGCGGGAGCCTCTGTCCAGGAGATATTTGAATCATTGACTCCAGTGGATAACTCCTACGACCAGGCCAAAGCCGCTCTCCTCGCACACTTCCTTCCCCTTGCCAACGTGGACTACGAGAGATTCGTTATGCTGTCGTCCAGGCAGAAGGACGATGAGACTCTTGACACCTTCCATGGTCGCCTGCGCCGCCTCTCCCAAGGGTGTGCGTGGGGAGATGCTGAGGACATGATGCGGACCATGCTAATCCAGGCTTGTTCATCTGGCAAGTTGAGGCGACAGGTCCTGAGAGAGCCCGGCCTCACTCTACCCCGCATTCTTGAGCTGGGGCGATGTCATGAGGTAGCCGAGGCCCGAGCCAACAAAATGGAAGCCGGATCCCGCACCGCGCGGCCTGAAGAGGTGTGCGCCGTCTGGCGGGGCGGTAGAGGGGTGCGAAGGCCCGGTGGAACAGCCAGAGACAGAGCGGGAAAGCCTGTGGAGTCCTGCCAGAAGTGCGGCTATGACCTCCCCCACTCATCTGAATGCATGGCAATAGGGAAGATCTGTGGCCGATGTGGGGTACCCGACCATTTCTCGAGGGTATGTAGGGCGGGCCTACCCGTACTGACTCCGAGAGGACAACCCCGGCTTTGGGCTCCTCCCCAGAATCGGCCGCCCAATGTGGCTCAAGTAGACCACGCGGAAGAAGATGCTCCGGCGGAGGACGCTGAGGAGGAGGACAAGGAGAACATCTTCTTTGTCTCCAGCATGGAAGTCCTCAAGGGGAAGAGCAGGAGACAGCCGAGATGCGTGGTGGAGGTGAACTGCTCGCCTGTCCCGGTGCTGGTCGACACTGGGGCATCAGTCAACGTAATGGCGAGGGGACACTATGCCGCGCTCAAACCACCACCGAGTCTGGCGATGCCAAGGGCCCGCATCTTTGCGTTTGGTGGGCGGGAGCCCTTGCCACTGGATGGCGCATTCGTTGCAAAGGTAGAGCATGACGGGTCCATGATCAAGGCCCGTTTCTACGTGACACCAGTGAGCAGCAACACCCTCTTGAGTTGTGCGGCGGCGGAGGCTCTTGGCATCGTGAGTTTTGCGTACTCAGTTTACTTAGAAGACATAAACGACCTGTTGGATAAGTATGCTGCCATCTGTAAGGGCATTGGAAGAATGAATGGCGACCCGGTGAGGCTTCACATTGATGAGTCGGTGCAGCCGGTGGCTTTGAAGCACAGAAGGGTCCCTTTCCACCTGAGGGACCAGGTTGACAAGGAACTAGACAACCTGGTGAACCTGGACATAATCGAGAAGGTGGAGGGCCCAACACCCTGGGTGTCCCCCATCGTGGTTGCGAGGAAACCGAAACAGCCAGACTCTGTCCGGATCTGTGTGGACATGAGGTTGCCCAACAAGGCCATCAGGAGGGAGCGGCACCTGACCCCGACCATTGACGACATAATTGCAGAAGTTCAAGGGGCAAGGTTCTTCTCCAAATTGGACCTACGAGCAGGATACCATCAAGTTGTCCTCCACCCAGAGTCCCGCTACATCACGACCTTCACCACTCACAGGGGACTCGATCGGTACAAGCGGCTGAGCTTCGGGGTATCGTCAGCAGCCGAAGTGTTTCAGAACATAATTCGAGGCGCCCTCGCAGATCTGGAGGGTGTCCTCAACATTAGTGACGATATTCTGGTCTTCGCTAAGACTGAGCTGGACCATCTGAAACGCCTGGCCAGGACCCTCGAGAGGCTGCAGTCGCTGGGACTCACCCTCCACAAGGACAAGTGCAAGTTCCTGCGCCCGACTATTGAGTTCTTTGGGTTCGTGTTTAAGGAGGGCGGTGTGTCGCCGGACCCGAGGAAAGTCCGTGACATCAAGACGGCACAACCGCCTGAATCGGCATCGGACGTGCGAAGCTTCCTGGGTATGGTGACATACTGCGGGCGCTTCATCCAGAACCTGGCCTCGAGGTCGGAGCCGCTCAGGGCCCTGACGAAGAAGGAAACAGCTTGGCAGTGGGGTCCGTTGGAGCAGTCGGCGTTTGAGGACATTAAGGGTGCCCTGACGGCAGAGGACACCATGGCTTTCTTCGACCCGGCTCTCGAGTCGGAAATTGTTGTGGACGCAAGCCCATTCGGTCTGGGAGCAGTGCTTACTCAGGTGGGCGGAGATGGAAGGATCAGACCAGTGGCCTACGCTAGCAAAGCCCTCTCAGAAACAGAACAGAGGTATTCCCAAATAGAACGCGAAGCCCTGGCTGTCCTTTGGGGCTGTCGGCATTTTCGTCTGTATGTGCTGGGAAGACCTGTAACGGTGGTGACTGACCATAAGCCGCTGCTCCCGATCATGGCTGGATCATCATCAAAGCCTCCGGCCAGAATCGAGAGGTGGATGCTTGCTCTTTTGGAATATGGAGTCACCCTGATATACCGGCCGGGTGCCAACAACGCGGCTGACTACCTGTCCCGACACCCGGGAGGGCGTGGAGGTCCAGTGCAGGACACCTGCGCCGAGGAGGCCGATGATCACATCAGAATGGTGGTAGAGGGTGCCACCCCCAACGCGATGCCGCTACCAGAACTGGAGGCAGCTGCGGCCGACGACGAGTGCTTCCGAATATTGAGGAGCTCGATGCGGTCGGGATCCTGGAAGTCCGTGCTGGAGATGGTGGCGGGGCGCACTCAAGAGGCCAAAGTGACCCTAGAACAGCTCTGGAAAGTGAAGGACGAGTTGTCCTTCTCGGAGTCAGGCCTTCTGCTGCTGGGCGATCGCCTGGTGGTGCCTGGTTCCAAAATCAATGAGGTCATCAATCTGGCACACCAGGGGCACCAGGGAGCCGCCAAGACAAAGGCGAGGCTGAGGCTGAAGGTGTGGTTCCCCGAGCTAGAGCGGAAGGTGGACGACTTCGTGGCGGCCTGCGTGTGGTGCCAGGCGGCCTCCCCGGTGCAGCGTGAACCTGAAATCGAGATGATGCCACGAGGGACCCAGCCGTGGGAGATCGTACATGCGGACTTTGGGTCCACGGCAGTGGGCACCCACTTCCTGGCCATAGTGGACGAATTCTCCCGGTACCCCGAAGTAGAGTTTGTTGAGTCAGTGGCGTTTGAGCACGTGGTGGGAGCAGTGGAGAAGATCTTTGCCACCCATGGTTTTCCGGTGACTCTGTGCTCGGACAATGGGTCCCCGTTCCAGAGTGCACGGTTCTCGGAGTTCCTGGAGAGCTGCGGAGTGATACACAGGAAGGTCTCCCCGTTGTGGCCCCGTGCAAACGGGGACGCGGAACGGCTGATGAGAACACTGAATAAAACATTCCGGATAGCCCAAGGGCAGGGCCAGCCCCTCCAGCGGGCATTGTATCAATTCCTGAGGGTATACCGCACCACCCCACACGCCTCGACTGGGGTTGCCCCAGCTGAGGTCCTATTCTGACGATGCCCCCGAGGCCTCCTGCCAGAGGTACAAGAAAAGGAGCCCGGCGTGATAGACGATCAACGGGTGGAGGCTGAGCGACAGACACAGACAAATCAGGAGAATCTGCGGCGGGGCCTCCGTCCGCAGCGGCTAGAGCCGGGTGACGAGGTACTGATCCGGAATCGACATCCTCATGGCAAGCTCTCGCTCCCATACGAACCGGAGCCACTGGACGTGGTAGCCGTAAAAGGGTCAATGGTGACGGCCTTGGATGGGAAATCGGCCGTCACTCGAAATGTGAGTTTCTTCAAGAAGCTGGGTGACTCTCGAGCGGAGCTCCCGCCGGACCCCGATGAGGTGGACCTCCCGGATGAAGACACACCCTGGGGGGAAATCCCGGTGTCGCCACATCGAGGGACTGGGACGATGGGGAGTCCTGCGGTGGAGGTAGGCGGGAGGTACCCCCAGAGGGCTGGGCGAGGGAAACCTGCCTACCTCGGTGACTATGTACTAGGACCGGTTGAGTGCCTCCTGGAGTGAGGGGACCCGGGTGGCTGATATTAAAGGGGCATGGGCTCTGAGTTTTAGTTGTTGTTTTGTGTGCGGTGTAACATTTAGAAATGTGTGGTATTCTTGTTCCTCCCGAAAAAGGAGGAGTGTGGCGTTGCCCCGTGAGGGTCTGCGTACGCGGCGGCGTGACGTTGCACGTCGCCGCGTGCGGCTTAAATAAACGGGGCGTTCCCGGCCGCAACAGAGCGACCGGGGAGCCCGAACTACACAGACGTGTGCCGAGTGAGGTCTGTGGGTTGAGGGGCTCACGGGCACGCACGGGGTGCTGACAGACCCCCAACAATGATCAGTGACTCTCCTCACTCGATCCCTCCACACCAATGATGAGCGACTGCCCCCACTTGATCCCTCTGGAGAAATGATGAGCAACCCTTCCCACTCGATCCCTGCACAGCAATGATGAGCGACCCTTCCCACTCAATCCCTCCAGAGCAATGATGAGCGACTCCTCCCAATCGATCCCTCCAGAGCAATGATGAGTGACTCCCCTCACTCGATTCCTCTGGAGAAATCATCAGCGACTCTTCCTTTCCAATCAAATCATAGATGAGGAGGCCTGCATTCATTTTTATTGATCACGTTGGTTATGATTGCTCCATGTTTTATTTGTGCAGCAATTTGGCAAAAGCATTATATAAATTTAATCGACACGTAAACATGAAACTGGATCCTACTCAGATATGGGTGAGGGGCTCAATCCTCCCAAATATCCACTCCTTGGGCCCCTGATCCCCCTTTTAAAATGTGTCTTGACCGGTTTTTGGCTCTTTGTGAAAATGGGGTTTCCAAATTCTAAAAAGAGAAATAACACCTTAAGAAACTGATGTTCAAAATCTTGTCATTGCAAACACCCTGAGAGCTTACATTTTGCTAAGGCGACTCAAGCAAGAGTAACTGTAAGAGGATTGGAACTAATGAGACTTTAGGAGGGTGGGCACACCCTCCACTACCCACCACCCACTTCTGTTCATTTGCCAAATTCGCTCCCTGCCCCCGTGTGGCCCTGATTCTCCCCTGACCTTCCCTGGATGCCCCTGAACCACACCCCATTGTCTAGTGGGCATCTGGCCTTGGTATGATATGATAGGTTATTTATAGCACTCTTAATACCCAGAGGTTTCTAAGCGTGGGTCTGTTGCTTCCAAGGCGAGCACGTTGCGCCTGAGCTATCCTCCCTTCATGCACCCACTGCTGCTGTCCACACTTCTTTCTCCCTGGCAGACCAAATCCTTCTCCTATAACATGCGCCCCCTTCTCTCCTGGCATGTGTCTTATTTGTAGTCAGGGGCAAGTGCTATCCACGCAGCTAATACGTTCATGACAATCGTGTTTTCACAGCTCTTCTCGTAAAACACTGGACCGAGGGAAAATTGACTGACAAAACACCAATGCTTTTCACATATTGGTCATAATCTTCCAGCAAAACCACGGGCTTGAGAGCCATCATAAATAATGTAAAAGGGACAGCAACCTACAATCATAGCTTTTTGTTAAAAAAAACAAAACAAATGTAAAACAACTTGTCATTTGCAGAGGTTGAGAAACGTTAGAATGACCCAGCACACAGTACTAAGAAAATTATACGGGGCCTGTAGAGAAAAACTAGAAGAGCTCCCAATGGCCCCTTCTCTAGTGAGCAGGATTAAGGACATCTTAACGTCTAAAGGAGAAAACAAGGATGAGAGAAGGGACTTTCTCCTCCATTCCCACGAGGGTATTTCCAGAAAGGCATCAGAGTTCATTCCCAAACCTGCCTCAACTGGACCATGCTGACACATGGTAAGGTCTAATAGGGCAGATCAGGGGTAACACGTTTGTCTTGGAAACAAGACAACGCAGAGCAACACAGGTTCGTATCCTTGCCCTGTGCTTAGAGGGGGTGGGAGGAGAGGTAGAGAGAGGGAGAGAGAGAGAGAAGTTTAAGTTTAGATTGCTTAGGTATGTCTCTCTAAATTTAACTTCTCTCAATTCGGTTTTGTTAAGCAGGTGAGCAAGCAAAGTTCTCCCCAACTTGCCCACTCCTCCCGTAACGTTGGCTTGTATTTCTTCTAGATTTTACGAAGTTTCTCTCTGAAACCACCCCCCAGCTTTTTTTCCAAACAGGCATTGAGAGCCTCAATACTGTTGGCTTGTGCCGATGCGCCAAATGGGTGTTTGCCACTCATAAACCATGTGCCAGCTATTGCCATCGCATACTTTTACCTTACCCACTTTCTAGCTCTTCTTGGCTCCATTTCGTTTTCACCCCACAGACCAGGGTCTGTCCACCACCCTGGGCGGGGTCAACATTTGCCTATACTCAGACGAGGCTTAGCTCTTTAAGACCGCTTTGGGGGTGATGTACCGAGTATAAAAGATAACATTACAGACCCATATCATTTGGCATCTATTATGAAGCTGGCAGTGGATGAAAAACATGTCTTCACAGATAGAGTGTGTATCTATCCTTCCTGATCTACCGGAACACAGAGATAGAGTGTGCATCTATCCTTCCTGATCTACCGGAACACAGAGATAGAGTGTGCATCTATCCTTCCTGATCTACCGGAACACAGAGATAGAGTGTGCATCTATCCTTCCCGATCTATGGGAACACAGAGATAGAGTGTGCATCTATCCTTCCTGATCTACCGGAACACAGAGATAGAGTGTGCATCTATCCTTCCTGATCTACCGGAACACAGAGATAGAGTGTGCATCTATCATTCCTGATCTATGGGAACACAGAGATAGAGTGTGCATCTATCCTTCCTGGTCTATGGGAACACAGAGATAGTGTGTGCATTGATCCTTCCTGATCTATGGGAACACAGCGATACAGTGTACTTCTATCCTTCCTGATCTGTCGGAACACAGAGATAGAGTGTGCATCTATCCTCCTGATCGATCTGTGGGATCACACAGAGTGTGCATTTATCCTTCCTGATCTGTGGGAACACAGAGATAGAGTGTGCATCTATCCTTCCTGATCTGTGGGAACACACAGATAGAGTGTGCATCTATCCTTCCTGATCTGTGGGAACACAGAGATAGAATGTGCATCAGTGTGCATCTATCCTTCCTGATCTGCAGAAACACAGAGATAGACTGTGCATCTATCCTTCCTGATCTACGGGAACACACAGATAGAGTGTGCATCTATCGTTCTTGATCTGTGGGAACACAGAGATAGACTGTGCATCTGTCCTTCCTGATCTACGGGAACACACAGATAGAGTGTGCATCTATCCTTCCTGATCTGTCGGAACACAGAGATTGAGTGTGCATCTATCCTTCCTGATCTGTCGGAGCACAGAGATTGAGTGTGCATCTATCCTTCCTGATATGTCGGAGCACAGATCTACTCGAACACAAAGATAGAGTGTGCATCTATCCTTCCTGATCTGCAGGAACACAGAGATAGACTGTGCATCTATCCTTCCTAATCTACGGGAACACACAGATAGAGTGTGCATCTATCGTTCCTGATCTGTCGGAACACAGAGATAGAGTGTGCATCTATCCTTCCTGAGCTGTGGGAAGACAGAGATAGAGTGTGCATCTATTGTTCCTGATCTACGGGAACACACATATAGAGTGTGCATCTATCCTTCCTGATCTGTGGGAACACAGAGATAGAGTGTGCATCTATCCTTCCTAATCTGTGGGAACACAGAGATTGAGTGTGCATCGATCCTTACTGATCTGTCGGAACACAGAGATAGAGTGTGCATCTATCCTTCCTGATCTACTTGAACACAGAGATAGAGTGTGCATCTATCCTTCCTGATCTACGGGAACACAAAGATAGAGTGTGCATCTATCATTCCTGATCTGGTGGAACACAAAGATAGAGTGTGCATCTATCATTCCTGATCTGCAGGAACACAGAGATAGAGTGTGCATCTATCCTTCCTGATCTACGGGAACACACAGATAGAGTGTGCATTTATCGTTCATGATCTGTGGGAACACAGAGATAGACTGTGCATCTGTCCTTCCTGATCTACGGGAACACACAGATAGAGTGTGCATCTATCCTTCCTGATCTGTCGGAACACAGAGATAGAGTGTGCATTTATCGTTCATGATCTGTGGGAACACAGAGATAGACTGTGCATCTGTCCTTCCTGATCTACGGGAACACACAGATAGAGTGTGCATCTATCCTTCCTAATCTGTGGGAACCGGGAGATTGAGTGTGCATCTATCCTTACTGATATGTCGGAGCACAGAGATAGAGTGTGCATCTATCCTTGCTAATCTGTGGGAACACAGAGATAGAGTGTGCATCTATCCTTCCTAATCTGTGGGAACCGGGAGATTGAGTGTGCATCTATCCTTACTGATCTGTCGGAACACAGAGATAGAGTGTGCATCTATCCTTCCTGATCTACATGAATAGAGAGATAGAGTGTGCATCTATCCTTCCTGAGCTGTGGGAACACAGAGATAGAGTGTGCATCTATCGTTCCTGATCTGGCGGAACACAGAGGTAGAGTGTGCATCTATCCTTCCTAATCTGTGGGAACACAGAGATTGAGTGTGCATGTATCCTTACTGATATGTCGGAACACAGAGATAGAGTGTGCATCTATCCTTCGTGATCTACTTGAACACAGAGATAGAGTTTGCATCTATCCTTCCTGAGCTGTGGGAACACAGAGATAGAGTGTGCATCTATCATTCCTGATCTACGGGAACACACAGGTAGAGTGTGCATCTATCCTTTCTGATCTGTGGGAACACAGAGATGGAGGTGCATCTATCCTTCCTAATCTGTGGGAACACAGAGATTGAGTGTGCATCTATCCTTACTGATCTGTCGGAACACAGAGATAGAGTGTGCATCTATCCTTCCAGATCTACTTGAACACAGAGATAGAGTGTGCATCTATCCTTCCTGAGCTGTGGGAACACAAAGATAAGAGTGTGCATCTATCGTTCCTGATCTGGCGGAACACACAGATAGAGTGTGCATCTATCCTTCCTGATCTGTGGGAACACCTCTTTCACCTGCTCTGTGAGCATGTACTCCACGACATCAATGCTGTGTCTATCCCTTCGCAATGCGCTACGTTGCATGCAGAAGAACACACGAAGTGCAACATTGTTGTGATGCACTACTTAATCCGGTCGAACTCGCCGCCGTCTGCCATGTTCAGGACACACATTGTCAACTGCAGCTCACCTGCCAATGAGTCAAAACTTTTCAGGGATTGGGCAAAGAAAGGACATCTCCAAAATCATTGTGGGGTATATGGTTTGGTCACATGTCTCCCCAAAAATCCATTCTAGGTCCTGGAAGTGCTTTGGCTTAACAGGTCTCATAGAAGGAACATGTGTGTACTATCCTATTTACTGTGATCCCTTTTCGTCCACAGCAAGTTCTGTCCTTTTAATCCCAGGCAGGCCCTGGCAATCTATGGGTACCTCTCTTTCACCCCTGGATCCGCTGGGTGACCTCTGGTTGCAGCCACCCTCGTTGCAGGTTCAATATGACACGGGAACTGAGCGCTATCTTCTGTGCACAAACTCCACCCCGACAACAATGAGGTCTCCAAGTAATTGTTAAAACAGATTCTGCCTCTGCTCATAGCACCACAAATATTCCAGCCCCGTCCCAGAATTCAATTCTTCAGCATTCCGGCATTGGGTTCCTTTGATTAGGAGGTTCCTCCCAGTTCCCCTGACTTCCCAGACACTAAACAAAACAGATCTATCTCTATATGGCAAGGGTCTGCAACCTTCCACTCTCCAGATGTTGTGGACTACAACTCCCACCAGCTCTAGCCATCAAAGTCAATGGTGAAGGTACATGGGAGTCGTAGTTCAAAATCCTCATGAGAGCCATAGGTTGCAGACACCTGCGTTATGGTATGATTCTGCCTCCCTACCCCAATACCATAGCAAAAACCCTGCTTGGCTTTCCATTGGTTTGGTGTTATTTGACTTGCTCTTTAATTAATAGTTTGTTGTTAGCGTGCGCCTGTTGAAGTCTCACGTTAAAAAAAAAAAAGAAAATCTTACAACAAAAATTAACGTACAAAGGCTCCACGTGTAGGTCAAGGCAAAGGTCATGTGATTCCACTAGTGATGCAAAAAGTGTGTGATGTCACTTCCGCTACTACATGACTTTGGGGTAGAGGACAGACAGAAGCGCAACAAGCAATTCAAGGGATTCTTTAGTACATGTGATTATAACAAATGAAATTTCTGAGAATGCTTTAATAATAAAACTTTTACTAACCCATCCCACCTTCTCATTTACAGATCCTCCAGAGCGCCTGGGGACCAATTCCGTTGGTGACGGTGCACTATATAAGTACCGTTAACATAAAATAACATAACGAAAAATATACATTTTGTAATGTATTTTTTATTTGATGGCTCTGCCCCAAACCCCCCGTTTCCCTCTGCTTTTAATCCCATCCCAAACCCCTAGCCATCCTACCCGTTTTAATCCCTTACCCCACCCCCATATACATTTGATCTTTTTTTCGTTATTATTGTTTCTTTATTAAAGTTATTCTCTGTTTCGTATTCGTTAAAATCCCTGGATACCGTATTCTTTAACACCGACCCTCTTCCAGTGCCCAACTTGTGCCCAGTGTGCCTCCTCACCTCTGCCCTACCCGGATTTCTTTCATATGAGAAAAAACAACACCAACCTTGCATGATATTTTAAGTCGGCCTGGAGAGAGACGGTGCTGCAACCTCACACCTGCCCCCCTTCATCAATGCCTTAATAAAGTCACATCGCTGTCTTGCACTTCATGCCAGATTCCTTCTGCCTTTTGGCAGCAAAATAATAAGTCTTATTTCCCAATGTAATGGCACTCAATGTATTAACCTCAGACAGACAAAGGCTCGAGACGCCCTGCCGGGATTATACTGCTGGTTGGCGTCGGGTCTGAGTCAAGCCTTTAACTTGCTGAGCTATCTTCCCAATTAACCTCGTGATTAGTAGTGCCAGAGGATTTTTGAGTCAGATGCTGACTCCCCCATACCGCTGACAATGGATGATCTAGTTATTGCAGAATTCTCATAAGAAAATGTCTTCTGCAAATTTAAATGCCTAGACCGCCGAGCAGAGGACGGCAATCTGCATGCAAATGCACAAACCATGATTTTCTAGAAAAAAAGTAACCAGGATAACATGCTTAATAGCACAGAAGATCTGCACGACGCTGTCTACACGTTCACGGGGCTGAGTTGGAGCCCGGCCCACAATCCCCGGCCTCTCTGCATGGATTGCACTGTTCAGTGGCCCACGCCCGTGCGCGCCAGCCCAGACCTGCAGAGCCTCAGGACATTGGGGGAAGGAGGTGAGCTGCAACCTGTCTGCTCCTGCTCCTCTTTCCTGGTATTTGCAAGGTGTTCCAGCCAGCAGCCCAAACATTCAGCTGCCATTGCACAGATCTCGGAGTTTCTACGTCAGGCTCCCTGCCCCAGGCCCCTAATGAGACAAATGCACTTGAAAGCTCACCAGACAAAACTGATAATGGCTGGTGTGAAAGGCCCGTCCAAACATCCCGGCGCATAGCCCTGCACCATCAAAAAGCACCCCCAACGGGGTTTCCAGACAATTCCTTCGTTTTATAATGTCCGGTTGGGGTTTTAGACGTCAGTCACTGGATGGTTCCTTAAAACGACTTGTATGGCACAAATAGCTCCTGGTGCTTTTCAGCACTGGCTCACAAGCATCGACAAGGTCGTCTTCTTGAATGCAATATAATTCTGCTGGGACAAACAAGGGGAGAGAGTTCCAGAAAGTAGGGGCAAGCACACGGTACGTGTGACTACCATAGCATTTCTGGCCAGCCAAGGTAGTGATGTCTTCAGATTGACCTTTGCCAGACTTAAGAGGGCGCTGTGGGATGGGTCATTCAATTACACATTGCTAAATTTACTGAACGAATGATTTTGCACTATTCAACACATTTGCGATGCAATCTCCCGTGCCCACTCCACTATACGAGGGTTATTCAATAGCATGTTGCGTGCCCCTATCAGGGGTCAAGTCCTTAAAAAGAAAGTGTGGGGACTCATTAACATACAAATTGAATGTGGCGTTACCAGAAATTAGTATATCCATGTCCCATCTGAAAAAAGAGGGGGGAATCCGTACACCCGTGTGTACCCTCGACTTGAGCCCTGGTCTTTATGGGATATAGCACCTTTGTAGCCAAAACAGTTTCAACATGGTGATATTTTTGTGAAAATACCACACAGAAAAATACTTTACCACCTGCGGTAAGCCGCATTAACCAGAAGTGTGTGCATGATTTAGATCCATTCGGACCCTTCGGATATTCATCCTTTCAGAGTTCCGTTGGACTCCACAGCTATTGCCATATTACCGCAATCTGTATTTATGGCATGTGGTAATACTGCATGTCGTAATAGTTTCATGGGAGGAAATTTTCCCCACACAGAGAGAGGCAGTTTTGGAGAGTAACACCTTGGACAGTCTGAATTTCGTGGAGCACTAACACATGTGGTATTCGGAAATACTGCATGCGTAACTGTTACAGGCAACATCCAAATGATGCCCAAAAAGGTTATGTTCCTCCCACAAACTGTGGTAAATACGCTTGTATGCCATTTCACATGGATTTATAACGTGCTTGTTGCCACTACAGTAGTCTCCTCAGGCTGAGACTTGTCCATGTGGATATTGTGTATTGGGCCACGCCTGGGTTTCCAGAACCTTCTCTGCGGTAAGAAGATGAGGCGGGTCCTCAGAGAGGGAGTTGGCGAAAGCAGGAACAGGAAGCAAGCAGTAAAGGGTCTCCAACTTTTGGCTTTGAGACATTTTGGACTTCAACTCCCATGATCCTTTGGCTATGAGTATGTTGGCTGGGGCCGATGGCATTTGTAGTCCAACACATCTGGTAGCCAAAGGTTGCCTACCCCTTAGGAAATTAAATCAGAGCTGCACTTTGCAGACCTGTGAGATAGAACATGCAACCCAGGGGGTCATAATGAGCAATGTGAATTCATCCATTTCCTCAATTTAAATATGCAGGAGAAGCCTATGTGATGATTGCTGTCAGCTTATTATGATATCAGTGTGTTCCATTGGTATTAATATGCAAACTCGTGGCTGTGCCTCTCAGAGCCACACATGTTTGCATTCCACCACGTATTTGGCAGTCAACAATAATCAGTTTGTAGGTCATGATTTTCGCCAGTGCTCTTCCCTCTCTTAAGTCTAAATGATAATAGTGTCCCTAATATGTTTCCATGTAAATTTCTCATGCAACATTATGTTGATTGCTTGTGTGTTTTGTGAACTTTGCAAGTCAGCTTTATGTAACCAGGAGGACGAAATTAACCATTGGAAGAGAAGTGTGTGCAAAGAGATGACAGCATTATCAGAAGGTTTTAAGGTCACGCCAGCGGCACTGTTGGCCAATGAAACAAACATGATCCAGGTTTATAAGGCATTTTGGCCACATGTAATGCACATCTCATATTGCACTCTAAGTGCTCCACTCCGTGCCCACCACCACAAGCCTTCTGTATCAGTCCTGGTCAGTGAGGATGAAAGGGACCTCACTCTGTGGCCCAAATGCTTTTCTTTCCTAATTTGTTTTGCCACAAATTGAAAACACAGATCACAAACTCTTTACGCCCACGACATGTACAGTCAAAATACTTTGCCTGTGGTTCACTTTTAATAGCATGGTGCTCCTTGAAACATGACAACATCAGAAGCTTGACACTCTATTTTATATCAAGTTTAATTTAAATAATATACAATACAACAGTTTTCTAGTGGCAGAAATAATTTCACACGTGCAGCGCTCTGCTTTTTAATCTCCCTGCAGACTTGGAAATGCTAGCAGGTTTGTTTAACTTCATCATGTGTAAAAATATTTTTGACTGGTTCTGCTCTTAGCAATGCTGGCAGTCTTATAGCACAATACATTTTTCAGAACAGACGCTTTTCTTTTATATTTAAAACCTTTTTTCTGTCTTCACTGTTTAGGGCAAAATGTCCATTCTCTCAGGAGCCACTTTCTCGCTTTCAGTAGAAGGTGTGTTTAGTTTACTTACATACATATCTCTGGGTTTCGCTCAGGGAAAAGGACATCAAGGCTAAGGTCATCTTTCAGGTACAGGACAGAGACCATCAGAATCCAACATCAGCCATGGATATTCTCCAGGCTCAATCCCTCTATTTTGCCTCTCCATGGTCATAGACCCCACTCTCTGTCCCTTCTCTTGGTTTCCTCCAGCAACTTTATCAGCAGTTCCAATCCAGGACATGTCAGGCAATCTCTCCAATTTCCTTTGTGCATCTCATCATGAATCTTTCACTACTCCCACAAAAATGTCTACATGATGACATGCCAGCTCATTGGTCATTAGTTTTGATTGGACAACTATTCTCCATCCCCTTATTCAAGGCCGAACCTCTTTTATTTGATTGGCCCCTTCAGTTTACAAGCACATATTTCGGGTGGGGCAAGTCCTCCCACTTGAAATTAACTTTTCTACACATTTCAATGTTGCTCTTAAATCTGTGTGACAAACTTTTGTAATTTGTATTTAAGCATTATATATATATATATATATATATATATATATATATATATATATATATATGACTGTAACGGCCTGCCCATGCCAGCCCTAATGAAACATCTCTCTTCTCGGCTTGATGTTGCAGGTTCGAAAGCCTTTTTTGGGGGAATTGGTAAAAGTCAATTTCACTATAGTTTACACACAGTTCTTTACTTCCATATGTCATTATATTCCAAAATGTCGGCCTCGTGACATTTTTTGAAATTCTATCATCACCATTCACATTATAGCTTTCATTCTCAAGGACACATTTTTATGATAGTTAAATCAACAGATATGCCTGTTCATCAGCTTTGTCTTATGATACTTGAACCATTACTGTGCAACTTATGGTTCCTGAGAAAACGAACACAATATGATTGTCCATCTACACTAATGGCAATCTTTAAACACATATGCATATTTTGACTTCAATTGTACATTAAGTTATGTTTCTCCACTCAACATGAGATCTGGACATCTGCCATCTTTGTTGGTTTTGCCTGCAATAAAGTCCATTAGCATTCTTGCAAGGTCAAAGGCCAGCCATGGGTCTGCTTATCTTGAAGAGCAAAGAGAATTTCCCCATTTCCAGCAGATGGGTCATTTGTTGTAACCCCTCACTTGTCAGTGAGGTCTTGGGCTACACCACAAATCAAATTTAAATACATGTATATTTTTTTATGAGTTCAACCCATTAAATGAATCTTCTGTTTTCCCAAAGGTCAGCTGTTGACTTTATAAAAGCCTTATCCCAGCAGAAGTTGGCTCTGGAGAAACTTCAAGGAGATTTTCTGATTAAAAGGACAAGGCAGGCCTTGCCCTTTACATTTGATGGGGCAGGTCACTGCTTGAGTGTTCTGAACATAAGCTGAAGCTGATTCTCCAAAATATAAAATGGTGATTTTAAAGGTTACAATTTATTTTACACATGATGCTTTTTATCTGTTTCATTTTCTTTACAAGTGAAAAACATCTAATGAATGATGACATTAAGGGGCCGTTTCAGGGAATCGTGCACATTTTTCCTGCAAGTATGTGTGCCAAGAACTATCAATAAAAATTGTCGCGTGATGCGCATTCATGGAATTGTATGCGCATTATACCCCTATGCACAAGTAGTTGCCAGAACGCTCCTGACACGCAAACACGCAGAGACAAAACAGTCAGAAACGCCCACATTTGCGTGCACTCCAGACGCGAATACATGCTCCCTGAAATCAGTGCCTGGGGTTCCCCGCAAGCAGGACTGCCCCAGAGGGCCCTTGCAGGGGGTCCCCCTTGACTGTCACGGGCATCCCAACAACATGTGCAGCATTTATCGTAAGTTGTAAAAACCTGCGTGCAAACCACGTTAACCATTGCTGCATGTGTACACAACCCGCAAAGTGTGATTGGAACCCCATCTGCTCACACGCACCCCTCAACCTGACGTGCAAACGCACCTGTATATTTGCGCATCCACTGGGCCAGTACTTATGCCTGCTTTCGACTGGCATAGAGTTCGGGTTTGAGTAGAGTTTGAGAGCTGTGTGTGAGTTTTTTGCAGACTGGAGGATGTGCTGTCAAATCCATGAATTAGCTTTTACGTGCGTTTGTCCATGAATCGACAAACAGGGATTTGCGCACGATTTTGCACGCATGTCTCTTTTTATCTCCACAGAATATTCCATGAATCAACCCCAAATGTCATCACTGTACATCTTGACATCATAATATACATTGGAATGGTTCAGGCCAGGGAGTTTCACTGGTAAACAGTATCTTTCCTTTCCAGACTGCAGATTGCCCACATTTTTCCATGGCATCCTTCTTTTGGGAGAAGTGCACTTTGGGGCCTCTGTCACTTGTATTCAAAAGTAGGCCTTTAGATTTGCACTTTGTCAATTGCATGCAGTTCCCATTTTGTACTCTTTAATTTCTCTGCAAATAGCATTTTGGTGTGTGGCAGTTACGAGTGAAATACTGCCTGTCAGCTCACAGCGTATTTTCCGATTACAAAAAGCATTTCTGCACTCTTAGGCCCAACGTGACTAGAGGTAGTTCACTTGATCCTGGGGCTGACTTAAAACACCAGAACTTTAGGTGGGTTGGGTATAGACAGGCCTCGACACTCTCCAAAAATTGACTTATTGCAGCAGCTCCATTGTGTCACAGCCTCGGCACACTCCAAAAATGTACCTGGAGAAGGGGTTTCACCATGTATGATCCTTGGCACACTCCAAAAATTAACCTTAAGTAGGGGACTCCATCATGGATCAGCTTCAGCACGCTCCAAAAATTAACTTGGAGTACAGACTCCACCGTGGCTCAGCATCGGCACGCTCCAAAACTGTAGCTGGAGTAAGGACTCCACTGTGGCTCAGCATCGGCATGCTCCAAAAATTAACCTGGGGTACAGACTCCACTGTGGCTCAGCATGGGCATGCTCAAAAAATGTACCTGGGATACAGACGCTACCGTGGCTCAGCCTTGACAGGCTCCACAAATTAAATTGGAGCAGGGGCTCCACCGTGGTTTTGCCAAGGCCCAATGCACACTGCAAAGATTAACCTCAAATCGGAAATCCACAGTACCCTGAGCCATAGTCATGCAGCCTGGTTCCGGGACGATAGCTCAGCGGTAACATGCTCGCCTTGGAAACACGACAACCCAAAGCACCACAGGTTTGATCCCCGGGTCCGCGCTTAAAGACCTCTGGATATTAAGTGTGTTATAAATGCACAAGTAAGTCATATTCCTGTAACACCTCGATGCCCCCGGGCTGGTTGAATGCTTTAAAAAAAAATGGTGTTCCTATGAAAAAAAAATCAATGAAAAGATGAACGACAATTATGCTCTTTGCCAGTAGATGGCACTATCATTCATGTTTAGAATCACCCCCATCAGATCTGACTTTGAAGTTATATTACTTGTTTTGTTATTCTCTGTAGGCAAAATATAGTAGAAAAGACATTGATTGTTTTCATCATATTATTTTGAAGACTTTTCATGAGAAGGAGTTTATAAAATGAATACATAAGAATGACAGATTCCTTTCAAAACTGTTGTGGAGGAAGGCATTTTGACCTATTTTCATTTTAATTTGATTTCCTTTTTTAATATTGTTATGTTAGTTATTGTTTACAGGACACATTCATTTTAATTAACACACCTTTAACAAAAAACAAAAACAAAATTTAGCTGTTTTTGTTTTGTTTTTGAGGTCTGAAACCTTAAACGCATCCGCCAGGACAATCTTAATGACACGAGCCCAGTCTTTAAAACGTGTTTAAGCCACCATGCCAGGCCCGTTTTAGGCCCTGTCGCCAAATATTGTGTCCCGATTTATTAGCGCCCTCCACCCCTTATGCCACTTAAAACACTGGATATCTTCCTAGGACAGCAACAGCACGGGGGACCCGGTGCGCATGAACGATCAACTTTGGCCCTGTGATCAGGGAAGCTGTAATCTTGCACTGCGTCTCTGGGCGATCAATCTTCCCAGTTGCCCCGGGGCACGTTTCTGGGAAGGGCTGGCACCAGTGAGGAAGGACAGGTGGTCACCTGGAGCGAGACTGCTGGATTAGCTGCCGGATGAAAGGTTTGCAGAGGGAGGCCATGGTGTCCCAACTTGTCGAAGAATGCGGACTCGCCCAGAGAACACACACGCGCCTTCCCCGAGGGGCTCCAGCGTAGGAAAAAGGGAATTCAGCACAGCGCCCCACCCAGCACCCCACCCCTAGAAGACACAATTTGCCATGTTTACTCTAAATCCATGCGGGGCCCACCCCTTCGCTCCCACCCATACCCCGGGAGACAGCTAACTAGTGTACAGGTAGCATCGTCCTGTTACTCGGTAGACAATGTGTGTGCATTCTGACCAAATTCAATGTTCAACTGCTGCCTCCTAATTTCAACACACCATCTCCTCATTTCAACACTGCACCACTCGGGATGTAATAGAAAGGTCGACAAAGTGAACAGTTGTAACTCCCGGTGGACCTACATATATAGATCCTCTACCCCACTCGAGTATCGCCCCGTTACTGGCGACTTCAAGGCGAGATTCTGGGTCTGTACGCATGCGCGGGATCTAACAGAATCCACGCCGCCCGTAAATCTGGCCCAGCCTTATCCCCCAAATCCCGTGGCAGTAAGAGGGTATAGTGATACACAGCTGCCATTTCAAAGATGGCAATGTTCATTCGTAATTATGCCTATGCTTGACATGGCGACTCCGCCTGCCATCCTGCCGAGGATGACACGGAGTATCAGGGTGGTCATGATGGTGAACATCTGTAATTACAGTGTCTTGCTATTGGAGGCTCCAGGTGCTTGCTTAAATAAACTATTGTCTGTCGTAGGCCTCTAGTAAAATGACCTCACAACCCTGCAAGCCACTGAAGTCACCCCACGACCCCCCTTTTAGCAGAATAAGGTAAATGCTACTCATAAAGGGGCTGTAGAAAAGGCTGGCTCACTCAGGGGCCTTCCAGTAGACCTCTGCCTCAGCCCAAGTGGGAAACGGGCGCACAACATGCGGGCAGGCGCTAGGTGGTTCAGGACAACAAGGTCCAGGGCACTGCCATGGCACTTGCCAGCTTATAGAACCTAGTGCCCATGTATGACCAGGAAGCAACCAAGGGAGGCACTACCGCACCTGTGCATAAACACCCGAGGCCCCTTTCTCCCTCCCGTGTTGCCCTGAAAGCTATGAAGGCACACGGTGCCAGAAGAGCGGCTGTCTGAGCAGGAGACTCCCCGGATACGAGGACCAGACCCCCCAATAAGAGCTCACTTCACTTCATGCTCTTTCAAACACCACTCAACATAACTGCACTTCGGCCAATCGCACAATCATGACGATTTATGAACACGAGGTGTGAACTTCCAACATGAGACCAGCCACCTGCTTGTAATCATTTGTTGTAGTGGCCAATAAGTGACATAGCAAAATGCCCGGTTAAGTTTAGTAGCAGGTAGCCTAGCGTCCAGGCATAATCTGTGGTCTAGGGGCTACAGTGGGAGTCACGTGGTCCCATTGTTATGCATGAGAAGAAGTGGCCTAGTGGCTACTGGGTGCATGAGGACATTAAGTTAAGCACACTCCTCCCGCCTGTGTCAAACTATTTGATTCTGTACCTATAGCCACATGCGTCTACTAATGCAGTCATATTGAGCACTCTGTATCCTTCTTGCTGTCTAGCACACCCCCACTCAATTAAAAGTAACCCCCTTCAGCTGGAGGCATGTGAAAAAATACCCAGAATGCCTTTTCGCTGTCACAATTTAGGGTCACTTTAGGACAAATCATCTCATATGTGTATTCAGTATAAACCCCTGATGAGGTCACCAGGTCAGGCAAGGCTCCTCAATGTATGTGTGAAGTTCTGAGAGTCCATGAGAGGAACCAAACACAATTATCACTGGGGTGAGATATTAACAGGGAGCCTCTGCAGGTCAGGCTGGGAAACAAAAACTCACTGCCTCATTCCAGCGGAGTATGTGGGACATCCAGCCTCTGGGGTATTTCCTTTGCCACCTGTGGACCCAACTAGGACAGTGTGTTCCATATTGCAATGTGTTACGTTACGTTGATTTATACAGTGCACCGCTGCCATCTGCCTGGTCTCCATGCACTTACATGGCTCTGGTTAGAAAGTGGCTGGGGTTGGTTAGTGAAGGACAGGATAGAGGTTCTGGTCTTCTGTTGGTGCTTGCAGAACCAGGAGAAACTGGACTCTGTGTATGTCGCCTTTCTGAGTGTGCTTTGTTGTGTGCACTCGGCTTGATGTGTCTAGAGCGGTGACGTCCAGTGTCTCGTTTGTTTGTTGTTTGCGGCTGTGTGTTCTTGCGGTGGGTGGGTGGCTTGTGTGTTTTTGTGTGTAATAAGGCTGGCCCTTTTGTGTGTGTGTGTAGTATGTGACAGGCATGCATGGGAGGAGAAAAGAGCTGAGGGTGGTTAGTAGGTTAGGCTCAGGGTGTGTGGTTGTTTTATTGCCAGATCCATGAACCGTTCTGTCCCATGTTTGCATTTGGTCCGGGGTATGTTTTGTGGGTGTGCGTGTTTTTATGCCTGTCTTGTCAATTGAATAGCCATATTTTCAGTCGTTTTCTGAAAGTTAGGTGATCTTCCGTCATTGTTATTTCCTTTGATACCAAGTTCCACAGGCAGGGGCACAACAAAAATACATTTCGGGGGGGCTAACCCTTCAAATGCTGGAAGAGGCGCTGAGGTCAGAGATGTTGGGGAGGCACACACTTTTTTGTGTGGGGAGCATCTAACTTCTTTACGTATTCTGATGCGACTATTCTGGTGCCGCTTCAATGTTACAAGCAGTTAACTCTCTCCATTAAGTCTGAAGACACCCACTTAAGTACTGCTGTGATAATGAGCTGCCTCCTGTCACCTCCCTACCCTTCCATTCACTCCCCTGTCATGCAAGTGCTAACTCCATATCATGATTTCAATCGCCTAAAAATGTATGCATACGAATGCAGGTGGCAACAGTCAAATACATTCGATTAGTAATTGTAGGGCCTTTGTTAACAGAGAAGCACAGGCACCGTTTAGCCTCTTTCTCCTGTTCTGTCCATGGCTCTGCTGGTCAGCCAAGCCTAATCAAAATAGCCCAAAACGTCACAAAGGGCTGAAGCCCGGTCAGCTCAAAGATGGTGAGCCAGTGGTCTGAGGCCTGTGCTTCCAGATTTCTGCACTGAAGCAGCTGTTTGCACTGCTGTCTGAGGCACGTGTGTTTCAGATCCGTGCATTGCCGCCGTCCGAGGCATGTGTGTTTCAGACCTGTGCACTGAAGTAGCTGTTTGCACCGTTGTGGGGCAGGTCTGTTTCAGATATGTGCATTGCCGCCGACGGAGGCAGGTGTGTTCAGATCCGTGCATTGCCACCCTCTGAGGCATGTCTGATCCGGATGTGTGCACGGAAGCAGCTGTTTGCACCTCTGTGTGGGGCAGGTCTGTTTCAGATCTGTGCACTGCCGCCGACGGAGGCAGGTGTGTTCAGATCCGTGCATTGCCGCCGTCTGAGGCATTCGCACTAGCTGTGCTCTGCAGCCACTTGGGATGTGTGTGGCGCCTTGCAAGAGGTCCTGACCTTGCTCACCAGTGACACTCCTAATCCGTGGAATTGCTTGCCTCGCGCAGGTGGGAGTCGAGCAATGTCCACGGGGTCTATTTAAAATGAAAGGTCGCATTTCATTTCCGGCCACGCCCCACCTCGGTGTACAACCTCTGGAATATGTGCAGGTCGCTGTGTTTGAGTTGTGTCAATCCTCGTCTCCTACACCCACGTGTTACTACTCTCTGGTGATTGGGTGGATGCCTAGCTCGGGACTATCCTACACACTCACGCTCTGACACTCTTTATGCTGCTCCCCCGAAGCCCCCACCCCTGGGTTTGGCGGTCCTTCCCGCTCTGCTTTCACAGACAGGTCTCAGCCTGCCCCCGGGGGCCTCGCCTCCCGGGGCCTGCAGTAATCCATGGTCCTGGACTGTGTGGGGAGTGCCTGCTCATGTGGCAAGCAACATGGAGGGGGAGGGGGCACGGCACGTCTAGGCAGGGATGGAAGGAAGTAGGGCACAGGTGGGGAGGGGTTCCAGGAAAGGGACATGGCACGGAGGAAAGAGAACAGGGCTCGGTGAGGTGGGGTGGAGGGAGGGAGAGACGGGTGTGGGAATGAGGGAAGCAGGAGGGTCCCCCATGCAGAGAGATGCAGGAAGTGGAGGGGAGGATCAGAGGGGTGAGGGTCAGCGTCTGTAAATGCTCAGGTGGTTATGGGGGAGATCCTTTAACACTTCAAAGAGTAAGGACGGTGTGAGGGCCTTTCACCTTTTCAAATAAAAGGGACTCGAGCCTCAGGGGACCCCCAGCAACGGCCCCCGCGTTGCCAGTTAGCAGTCTAATGACGGAGCAACATATTCCTTTATAAATTAATGGGGTTTACAGTGTGCGCTTTGCAGCGCTCGTCTCACACTCTGTGCTTGCTGGAGCCCATCCGGCCGTCACTTCCATTGAGAAAAACAGAAGTGTTACTTTGTTGCCTTTCAAAACGGGTTCTTCCACGTCAGCAACTTGCTTACAAAGAAGGATTCCTGGCTATTCAGAGGGCAGTCAGTGTTTCAGCTCCATGTTGGCTCTCTGTCTCGTGATGATCGCATGCTATTAACCTTATCTTCATTATAATGGGGGCCTCAGACTGCTTTCCACTTTAAGCAGGGGGGGGAAGGGCCCAAGCATTCATGTTGAAATGGGCCCCGCATATCTTCCGCAAGGCCTGCCAAACAGTCTCAGACATCTGGCCTGATTGCTTTTTCCAAATTTGAATCTTGGCAGGGCTGACTCAGCTCTTCATCCTTTTGGAGTCAATGAATTCAGTATTTTTCAAGCAAGCCTGAATACTACAGCGCTTAAAAGCAGGTGAACTCAGGAACAAAGCTAGGGTGACCAGATTTTCAAAATAAAAACCCAGGACAGGACAGGACAGGCCACCGACATAGAAGTAGGACTACAATTTCGCGGGTCACTGACACTGACACAAAAGGTATAAAAGTAGGAGGTGGTTGAGGGGAAGAGAGAAGTGACGGATCAGAAGAGCGGCTGAGAGATCTGAAGGTGTAGAATGTGGAGGTGGTGGAGGGGAAGAGAGAATTGAAGGAGCAGGAAGGTGTGGAACTATTTGAATGAGTAGGAGGTGAATGTGTTGGAGGAGAAGACAGAACTGAAGGAGTGGTTGAAGGTGTAACCATATCTGAAGGTGCAGGAGTGGAGGAGGGGAAGAAAGAGGTGAAGTTGCAGCTGGAGGTGTGGAGAAACCAGAAGATGTAGAGGGTAGTGGAGGAGTGGCAAGAGCTGAGGAGAAAGAAGAAGCTGAGCAGGCAAGGGGCAACATGGGGATTATTAATTCGGAGGAGGAGATACCAAATGTGAAGGTGGGAACATCAATAGTGAGGAGAAAAGTTGGTGGAAGAGGAGAAGGCAGGCAGGTTTGCACTGGCCTATAGGGCAATAGGCCCATGGCCGAACCGAAAACTCAAAATGTTGGTGTGGACCAGTTTATTGATCAAAGTGGGTCACTTTTATGGCCAATTTGGGCCAGTTTGATGAGTTCATTCACTCTGCGGCTAATAGTTCTGAGCAGTGTTGCTGAATAAATAGTCTTTAAAATGCACAATTTGCATCACACTTTATCAAAAAACTCCTCCTTGGTTACTGTACAAATATTGTCACAAAAGAAATGAATAGCCATGTGCAACTGTGGGCCACTTTTTCATCGGTGCCCAAGACTATGCTATGGCCCAGTCCGACCCTGAAGGTAGGAAGGTAGCTGAGAATCCCCTGGTGTAAAGGGTTGGTAAGACGCAGACAGACAACATCCAACTACAAGCTGTCTTGAAGGAGTGGGAGGAGGAGCGAGCACATGGGGTACAGGGGAGGAGGTTAGCCTAGAAGGCGACACTTGCACCAAGGCTTAGAAGAAGGACCCCAGGCGCAAGTGCGAAGCAATATGCCGACGAGGAAAGTGACACAAGCTAGGGTGAAAAGATCAGGTCCCTGGGACAGGGAAACACTGCAGCACTCGTCCCATCACCTGGAAAACCCCTGCTCCTACCTCACCTCTGGGAGACATTGGCAGCCCTCCAAATCTGGGTGCTCCAACACAAGTGTTGGTTACACCTACAGGACACTTCCGAGCTTGTGCAGGCCTGGCTATACAGAAGTATCACATAGAGTGGGGTACATGGGACTGTGAGTGACACCAGGGTAAGATGCAGAGAGACTTTTCTTTTGGGACACATCTGAAGCAAAAATACATCCTTTTGCTGTTTGTTTCAGCTCAGGATTTACCATTTCAGAGCCCACCTTTTATGTGTTGCCAGCCAGGGGTCCCATAACTTCCCCCAAACACGTCGCAAGTCGCGCTTCCTGCAACGTCACAAGCTGACGTTGCAGGAAGTCTCCAGGTCCAGGTCCTGGAGGGCGTCTATAGGCTGTGTGGCTGTGTTTCCGGCTTGGGCAGGGGCTTGGGCGCAGAGAAAGTGAAAGTATGAGCCTGCGCACTGCAGCGCAGGCTCATACTGCAGCGTCGGAGCGGTGTCGTCCGAAAATCGGGACACCAGACACCCGCGCAGCAAAACCCCGGACGGGGTTTGGAAAAAAAAAAAACCCCGGGACCCCGGGACAGGGGGTGATTTCCCCGGACCTGTCCCGGGAAAACCGGGACGTCTGGTCACCCTAAACAAAGCGCACAGGGCTGAAAGTTCTCCTTCTCCTGCATCCCCAGGAAAGTGCTTCCAGGGGCAGAATTGGGCCAGAACAAGACGTAGCTGCGCTCTGGCAAAAACTCTCTTGCTGGAGCGCTGTCCCAAGACTTCACAGATTGAACCTGGAAGTCATCCTTTGCTCAACAGCTCAACCTCAAACAACGAAACCGTGCAACGCTGTATGTATGCCCCATGCTTTGCACACGTTTTTACTGTCAGGGTGAATATTCTGAGAGAGGAAATGAGCACCATACCAAGTGTGCATTTCAAGCTCAGAAGAAGTGAACAATTGAATTATTAGCACAGGCATGTTTAATACATGGGTGGTCATTCTTATGTTCCCAAAATGCACATTGTTTTTTTTATGCAAATCAGCCAGAATCCTATATTCAGGGAATGCTCATCATATGATATGATATGATAGGTTTCTAAGCGCGGACCTGGGGATTGAACCTGTGTTGCTCCGTGTCATCTTGCTTCCAAGGCAAGCAAGTTGCTGCTGAGCTATCCACCTGAAACTTAGCTCTGTCCCAGTCCCACCCACACCACTGACATCCCACCCCTGGCTACCCTGCGTAGGGGTGGGTGGAGAGAGTTCCCCCAGTCAATGTAGGGGTGGGTGGAGAGAGTTCCCCCAGTCAATGTTGTCCATTTCCAGCACTGGGTGCTTCCTAGCAACAAGGTGGCCCCCACATAATGTTACGGAATGGTGTTTGTCCCCAATCACCCCCCCCCCACCCCCCAAGAGCCCTGGTCGCCTCGTTGATCCACATGTTCCTGGTGCCATGACTAACTGATTTTCCTCGGTGGGTGCTTTCATGCTCTATGCTTATGTTTCTGTGCCAAGGGAACGACATCTTTAAAAGGACTGACCCACCTGGGACTTGGAGCGTGCTCATTTTAATACACCTCTTCATCAGGAATCGGGTCATGTGGCATGCAGATTAGATGGTCGTTATGTCTTCTGAGACAGCATGTGCTGTCCTCATGGCATGTACTACTCCCGGTGCCCAGCGAGAGCTGTGCCAAGGTGCGGGACCTGAGACATGCCCCACAGCATAGTGACACCCCGCTGAAGCAGCTTCACACTGCGTGCTACCACCCTTCCCTCTACATGCAAGGTCTGCTCTTCCAGGGTACCCAGCTTGTTGTGCCCATGGGCACCCAGGTCTGAAGTGACCCTGGGTGACCAAGGCTCGAGTCTGATGCACTCCTAGGTGTCAGCTGTGGCAGGGATGTCATTTGGGGGTCGCCAGGGGTCGCAACTGCAACCCCTGAGGTCTCCCTTGTTACCCCTGAGGTCTCCATTGCTACCCCTTAAACAAAAAAAAAAATCAAAAGCCATTTTTTTTTAATGGACCTGCTGGGTTTTAACCAGCACCATGTGTTTGTGTTTCTGGAGTGGTTGGCTTTTCTTGTTCAGGCCTCTTAAACAAACAGGGGGTTCCACATGTAATACTTTGAGCAATGACCCTAAATTGGAAAGAATAACACGTTTTCCTCTGCCGTTGTCTCTGTTACGATCATCACAAGACATTCCATCTTAGTGTCCTCAGTCACTTGACAAAATCCTTGTGCTTAAAAGCTTGCATGCAGTGTAGACATGTTTGATCATAGCACATCAAGTCACCCTTGATTTCATTGTGCCACAATTAATATGTTGTTGTAATGTGTCTACCTTTCCTATCCCTCTGGCATGCTGTTCAGGATGTTTGTTTGCATGTATGAGCTAACGAGTGCCCAGAGTACGGGATGCCGCGTGAGTACGCTGCTTTCCCTGCGCTTCTATAATTTCTTTAATACACATTTATGAACCCTCACAATGGTATGTATTTTGCCAACCTCTGAAGCGTGAAAAGTTAGATCCATGCATGTTTGACATGTGGCCAACTTTGCACCAAACCTGCAGATGAACTGGCCTGCTCTTAAATATCAGTTACCAGTTTATTGGTATCCACTACAGAGTGTAATTTCCTTTCTGACTTTGAGAACATTCAGACATTTAATTGCCTATTTTAATATAGCCGGTAAGATAACTATGACAGTTGGGTGCTCGCTGCTGTGATTTGTGTGTGTGATCTGCAGGTTGCAGTTTCGAATCCTGGCAAGGCCAACTCAGCCTTTAATCCTTCTGAGGTCTATAAATGAGTACCAACACAGGTTGGGTGATACTGTATGTACATTTTTTCTGTATAAAGCATTTAAGCGTAAGTGCTTTATAATAACACATCATTATCATTTGACCTTGGACGTATGCTTGCATTCACAGTAATTTGATAAATATGGGGCTATGCACACTGATATAAATGATACATAAGGTGATTCATTCTTGTATGAAATGTAAATCACATTACAGTGACTTATCGTAGTGTACTTAGGAACAATGCTATGTGATGCTACTTCCTGTTTTGTCAAGAGGAGAAAGGTTGGGTTCCATCGATTCGTGTGATGTCACTTTGGGGTGGGCCCAAATGACATCACTTCCTGTAATGACTTCAGAGGTCATGGGTCGTGTGATGTCACTTCCGCTACCCCTGGCATTTTGGTGAATGTGCTCTTGGGTGCTCTTGGGTGCCCGGCCTGCTGTGCCTCTGGTATCTTGGCCTGCTGTGCTTGAGGATATCCAAGCTTTGTCTTCCCCTGGGTGACTGGCCTGCTGTGTTGGGTGCCTCCCAGGCCCACTGTGCTAGGTTGACCAGATTTAAAAAGTAAAAAAGCGGGACAGGGAAACTAACCTAAAATTAGGACTACCTCTTGAAAGTGGCTGTCAAGGCACTACACTTCAGTAGCGGTTGGAGGAGAAGGGGGTTTAAGTGTTACTGTTCAAATAAGCACATATTCTAATGAATTTATCACAAACTACCACTATCTTAATTTGTAAAATGCAGCATTTCTTCTTTGTGAGATTGTGCATTCCTGCTTGCCAGCTATGAAGACCAACTACCAAAAACCGGAACCACCGTATTTTCCAATGGATAAACTATCTTGAGAAAGGGGGACAGAGCACCCGGGACAGTGCGAGCAAAACTGGGACTTCTGGTCACCCTACACTGTGCCCCTGGGTGCCCAGCCCGACTGCACTGTTGTGCGAGGCCTGCCATGCCCCAGCGTGCCCAGGCCTCTTGCGCAACGGTTTTCAGGCCTGCTGCACTCCTGCTTGCCTGCTGTACTCTAAGCGGTCAAGCCTCCTGTGCACTTGGGTGCCCAGGCCTGCTCTGCTCGATGGTGCCCGGGTCACTATTCCTTGGGTCTCCAGGACTGCTGCGCCCTTTGCTCTGGCTGCTGGGCTGCTTTGCATAGAACATATGCAGTGTTTGTAGGTCAGGCGTCTGCAGTTCACAGATCATCTGATACACAGCTATGTCGCGTGACTGCAGGGCACATGTAATTGACAAGAATGAAGGTCTAGCTATATCAAATCACAGATCACTTGAGGCAGGTGTAGCTAAGTCAGCTGCAATGTTATGTGATGACCACCAGGCAGAACAAGGATGCTGCTTTAATGCGGGATTATCAAAAGGATAGCATTGCGTTGTCTCCATCCCTCTTCTTCTCCCATTCCCACTGTTTGGCCTGCTGCCCTGAGCATCATCCTCAGCGCTTTGAAATGGCATTCTAAAATGGTGTAAAGCGCTTTACAAGGAAACACGATCTTCCAGCAGCAACTCCCCGTCTTCCCTGCTTCCACCCTTCACTTCAATCTTAGTGCTTTGAACCCGCCTTGACAGCAGTTTAAAGCGCCACACAAGCAGCCAATATAACATACGCACGTGACCTTCTGTAGACCAATAGCGTAGGCGTTCTCATTGCCGGTGACTCTCTTATTTGCGTGGGGCTTATTTCTCGCATTCATGAAGGTCCCAGATTTATTCCCCAGTGCTTCCAACTTCCCTGAGCCCTAAAATTCCCAGAATATATGACGCACTTGGACAAAGGGGTGCAGGACCACCAGGGAAGACTGTGCCATCAAAAGCCATCTTCCACCCACTCACCAAAGAAAGCCCAGTAGGAGATGGATGGCGAGGGAGACCCTCCTAGGCCATTGTGCTATCCTGATCCCTCAACTCTTGCTCCTACAGAGGGGGGGGGGGCTCTTTTGTTCCATTGCGCCTATACAGCCCCCAGCCTTCGTTCTTTTCTCTTCTGCATTTTATGCTCCCCCACCCCCACCCAGGCAGGGGCCATGGGAATGAGCGTTGACTCAGACTGACGAATAACCGGCCGCTCCTTGTGACTTGTTCAACTTTATACATGTTCCAGTGGCCCCACGTTAGTCACCCTCAAAAGGGAGTATTTAACGCCCCTGCAGACAACCCCTCCCCACTTCCCTCTGACTTGTGGTCAGGCTTTCTGTGTATGGGATGTATACAGGGTAAACCTAGTTAGCAAACAATGGGGTGCTGTACCCGTTCAGGGACTATGAGGGGGGCCGAGATCATATCAGGCGGGCTGAGAGTTTCTCCACCGTAAACATTACTGTGTTTATCCATGTATGTGTGCGTTCTAAAGAAACAGTGATCTTGGCGTGCTTTCCTGCCTTGACGTGGAACGGCTCCAATCTGCTACTACAGTGGGATTTTTCAGAGACGGGCCAGTGGTGCATAGTAGAAAGTGTGAGTGTGAGTAGAAAGAGGGAAGGGTCAGTGGGACAGGTGCATGCCAACAACCCCCATTGCATTTGAAAAACGTCAATCCATTCCTGGTGTTTTATTTTTTTCGGTTTTTTTTCCATTCTGACTTGTTGTTCTGAACTAAAAGTGCGACAATGCAAATTAAACACCAGTATTGGACTGGCAGCTCATAAAATAGAATGGTCATTGTGGTAGATGGAAAAATGAGAGTTCAGCAGAGTTAGCTCTTTGCATAATTCGAGTATATTATGTCCTATGTGTTTCCTGCCCTCCCTGCTCTGTGTGGTAATCTTATCCTGGAATAGTAGGGAAGCACTCACCTGGATCGCTACAAGGGATGATGGTTTATGCCTCCAGTTGGCCACGGTGCCAAGCGTAGCTCCTAGAAGAAGTTTGTGTCAAGCCTTGTGTCAAGCCTGTCATGAGAAGAAGGTTGTGTCAAGCCTGTCATAAGGATCCGCTTGAAGCCCAAATCCAAGTGCAACTCTTGGTACGACTTCGATCTTGTCACCCTTAAACGCAAGTTGCTTGGTGGCGGAGAGCAAGTTGAGATCAACAGATGCACCCTCTGACAAACTGGCCTGCGGTGTACTCCAAAGGCAGTACAGGCTCTCTGTCCTCACCAATAAGAGAGCGCACATCCAACCCCACGCGTTTCTATGGCATCTCGGACAAACTCTTCAAAATCTGCAAGGAGCTGGCCAATCCAGCTGCAATCTGTACCTCTCCTGTCCACTCCCAGGGCCTCTGTATGTCCTTGGCTTCTCATTTCATCACTAAAACTCAGGACATCCTGTCCACCCTCTGTGTCTCTTCTTCCTCCTCCTTTGCTCCTGGCCGCCTCTACTCCCCCTTCTCTTCCATTCCCTTGTTCACCGCTGACAACATTTCTAGACAAGTCTGATCGACAAAAGTCTTGTTAAAACAGGTTCTTTCCTGTTGTTCCAGAACCATCAAGGACCACATTGACACCCTTGCACCAGCCTTGGTCGATTTCTGCAATCGCTCTTTTCCCACTGGAACCTTTTCACTTCCTCCCTGAAGCGCTTCCTTGTGCACCCCCTCCTTAAGAAGCCCTCCTCTCCAGCTATCGCCCAATCTCTATCACTCCTTTCTGACCAAACTCTTGGAAAAGCTGGCCATATCCCAACGATCATCAGGGAGAGCCTTGCAAGAACTCTGTAATTCTGAACTCTGGAGGTGTACAGTAACACAGCAATGCTGTCTGACTATGTGCACTCAATACAGCTGCTACTCTGCACCGAAGTGACTTTAGTGACCTGGTCAGTCTGAATGTCTCCTTAAGCGAATCTGAGGTGAGACTGTTCCAGTATTACAACTGAATGTTGGACACATAATATGAGAGTTCTACATAATTGTAGCGACACAGTAGCAGATTTACCTTGCAGGCTCATTATGAAGACATTCCTGAAGAAGGTGGCATTAACAACTGAGGCCACCGAAACCGGTTGACACATATGTGGAGACGGCATTAAGGTTTCTGCCACAAACCATGTTTGTACCAGAGGGAGACTATGACATTCTAGTATCTATCCCCTGGCAGGCGTAGTCTTCACAGCAGTCTTGAAACCAAAGACAACTAATCGGGGCCCATTTACCTTCAGCAATGACCAGTAAAGCGATAATTTTGCGCTAATACTGTTTGGTAATTGTTCTTACCCCATATTTACATTTCTCTAGAAGCAAGGGTTCCTGATCTGCGCTCCCCACCTGATGCACACCACGAATAGCTCCAAACACACCAATGTCTGGGCCACTAGCCAATCAAGACCCAACGGACGAAAACAAAATGAGTTGAACCACTAATGAATTGCTCTCTTCTTATTGTATTCACTATTAGATAGGTGGCACACCAGCACCGACTAGGGATAGGATCCAATATAGGCAGGGACAGATGGAACTTTCTCTGTCTTCTTTTTTGACCTACTACAGTGTTGCTCGATGACAGACCCAGGCATTCTCGCTGTTTTCTGTAGAACAAATAGCATATCAGTAGCATTGTCTACAGTGTGATAGAGGAGCACTGTCCTCATTCTCCCTCATGCCTCAAGACATACAAAATCACTCATGAACACATAGCGCTTGGGCATAACCCGCTAATACCTGCTAAGCAACCCATACCCCTTGTGTATTTTGTAGTCCATTTCCCAGTTTAACCTTCACAGTTAATCTGTTGGTTGTCTCCATGACCATCAGTCTGTCTTCAGAGCAGCCAGAATCATGGAAACGGCGCTCCTGAACACCTGTGAAGACCTGCTAACTAACCTTGATTTCAACCTTCCTTCTGTCCTCATTCTGCTCGATCTTTCTTCTGCTTTTAATATGGTCAACCATGCCATCCTGCTCAATCGCTGCCGTGATAACCTCCTTTGTCACTGATCAGCCGTCTCAGGTCCAGCTGGGGTCCTTCCTCTCATCTATCTCTCTCTCTACCTGTGACATCTAGGGCCACGAAGAGTAACTCTGTGTAGGTGTTGTAGAGTGTGTGGGAAAGACAGGATCCTTGTGGTACTCCCAGAGGTACTGGGATGGGGTCAGCTGCTTCATCACTTATGGTGACTCTGGAGATGCGGTCAGAGAGGAAGGATTTTATCCAAGTAAATGTATATTAGTGGAACAACATTGAGTAATATCTGTTGTAGAAACTGTCTTGTTGTTTGTTGTACGTATTGTATAAACATACATCTTTTAACTTGAATGTATAAAAATTAAATTTAAGGTGTTGTTTTCTGTTTACTAGAAACCCAGATCACGTATGTGGGTTCTTAAGTAGGGGTGGATTCTCTGTCACAACGAGTATCCGTACCCTCCTGAAACATATGTGTTACCCACAAGCACTTTTGTTCAAAATGTAAGGTTTGTAACCTTGCTGAGGGGTTGCGTGTAGAGGTATTGTGCTCTCCCTCACACCTCTCACCTCTTATAGTAGATGACCTGTCTGCTCCACGCACTGGTCACCTGGCCACCCTCTGAACTTGAGCCCAAGTCCCTGCCTGTCCAGTGACACCTCAAACTGCCTCTTGGCTCCCCCAGCACTTGTGGACTGTCTCTGTAACCCTACAGTCCCTTCACTCTGGACTTAGGAGCCACCCATTGGCTGCACTTTCTGATTACCTGCACTTAGCCACCCCTAGCTGAACTTTTTGATTACCTGCACTTCTCCATTCACCCCCCCCCCCACCCCACCTTGGCTCTTCTCCCCTTTCTCTTTCCTGCACTTGCCCATTCTGAATGACACAAGGTCTAGTATGATTGCTGTTTTGTCCTCCCTCTGTTTCCACTCCTTGTCTTGTCGCGCCTAGAAACACTTGTGTACAGGCGCGTTATAAATGCCATATAATATCAAGCTAAACAGGCTCTTCTAGGCAACAAGCAGGCAACAAGCAGGAGCTAAATAGGTCTCTGCATTTGTATCCAAAGGCTAAAGTTGCACAAGCCCTGAACATTCACTAATCTTTCACTCCCTAAGGGTTATCACTGCCTTCTCTTTTCCCTACCAGACTCCTAGTACCAACCCCCTCCGTTGTGCCCCTCACACCTTAAAGGGATCTATCCTGTCCAATGAAAATATAATTACATGTTTGAACCAGCACTACATGCTAGGTCACTCACATTTCTAAGCAGTGTAATAAAAGGTGTGATTACCGAGTTTAATGGCAATGAATTTATTGACCTCGGAAGAATGAAAGCCAGAGACGGCCCTGCCTGCATTTAAACCTGTGCCTGCAGGTTACAAAGCAACAGCAGAAGTGAGCTATAAACTTGCTGAGCTGCCATCCGCACATGCAGCGCTACCATTTCTTCTGATAATAACATCTGCAACAGAGGTGGCTGGAAACTGTATTGGTTGTTGCCAAACTCTGTCGGTGACCTACCCTGGCCGTGTCGATAATGAGCAGTTCCCAGGTCAATGCCTGTCTGGAATATCAGAAGCCGATTCGAGGGGTTGGGTGCATAGATTAGCAGGGAGGGGTCTTCTGAGGCCATCCTCTGGGCCATGTAAAGGCTGTGCGGTTTCCATCCATCCAAGGAGCCCCAGACCGGTGTTCAGTCAAGGCAGGGATGAGTCATGCGAAAATGAAAAGGGCGGTAAGCATATCCCAATGCCAAACCATGAGCTAAGAAGTGGAGTGACGGGAAGAGGATGGGCCCAGAGAAGCTCGGCGTGGAATTGGATTAAGAATGAATTCTGTGGACAGCAAGGGAAAAAAAAACACCAGACGCACATTTGTATTTATTTGATTAAAGTGCTGCCACTTTGACCAGAAACACTGCACACATTACAAAAAGCCAGCAAGGACAGTCCCATTTCTGGGTGCCCAAGAGAGTTGCTGAAAATGCGTGGGTAATAACAGGCCACGTGTAGTGTGTGTGTGGGGGGGGGGCAGGGAATGGAAATGATAAATGACAACATTGTGATTTCAGCCCATAATTTTCTTCAGAGGAGGCTCAAGATACAGTGATGTGTGTTAATGGAAGCAGTGCTTGGATTAGCAACTGGGGCGTGGGGGCGATATACTTTCAGTTTTTATTAAAATCTGTTCTGTGGGTTTCTGCAGCCTCTGCCAAATGAAAGCCCTATAACCAGAAGCCCCTGTTCCCTGAGAAAAAGCTCTTACATGTGGCCTGGTTCACTGGCATCAATGGAGCCAGCACATCTGGGGGGCACCGTGTTCTGCATCTCCAATGGGGCTCCTGTCCCTGCGGTACAAGGTGGAGGATCAGCCTAGTTCCAGTCTACAAGGTGCCCCAACTACTTGGGGTGTCAAAGCAACGTGCAAGGAGCCCTTCATCCTTAGACAACTTCGCACAAACACGCTCCATTACGTTGCCCCACACCCCCAACCAGATTTGAGACATTGGTACATGTGTAGCGTGTGTCCACTTGTGCCAGTGTTTAGGAGACAGTCCTGTTTTTTTCCCTCTTGAGCCCCCATGTCCTATCAGATGCTGCAAACAGTTGAATGTCCAGGTTTTGTGGGAAAGCTTTGAAGCTATATCCCCATGCAAGCACTTTTCTGATAAAAAGATGAGTGCAGGTCAGGCTGCAGGTGCAAGAAATGCCTGGTGCAGGGTAAACAGTAACATGGCTTGAAGGTGACAGGTCTAAAAAAATGCAACATACCATGACAAAGAGATGAAAGGCAGTGTGGAGAAGTGATGGCAGGGAAATAGAAAGAGACAACCGCAGCATGGAGAGAGGAACAAGGAAGTAACTACAATAAGGGAGGCTCGGGTAAAAGAGGGGTGTACACACAGTAACCCGGAAGTGTTCCCATCAGAATTGATCACTCAGCAGAAGAATCTCCCAAATCTCCCAGACCTGGTTTAACACGTGACTGTGGCAATGAGCTGGGGCCTGCAATGATTCCTTGTGGGAATTTAAGACAAACCCACTCGCTGATAGCACTTAACAATTGAAAATGTTCCTACGGTAGATGCAATCACCCCAAATTACCCTGAACAAGTTTACATTTTGCTGACCCTCTGATAATTCTAATAGATATATTATCCTGAGGAATTAGCCATTCCGGCCGGACATATATTTCAGTGCTCATCCTTTGATGTCCTTCTTCTATGTCTGTAGTATTGACTTTGCAGTATAGGCCTGGTCTTTTGGTCTGGAATATCTGGTCAAGCAATGCCCAAAGTTTAGTTTCAGCCAAGATTAACTTCTGGGGTTTCATGTAACTGCCTGTTGGAAAGACCCCTTGAAGGGGTACAGAAGGGGATTTGATGAAGTAAGTAGTGTGTTGCTACTAGTCAAAGACTTGCAGTCATGTGCAATTGCACGTAGGTGGTCTTGTGCCCCAATTCAAGGTTCCTGGTGTGAGGAATTCGACCATCCACGCAGTGGGCGTGCACTTCCCTGGGTTTTTAGAAATGTTAAAAGCAATGGAATGATGGTAAATGAACCGCTGGAAAATGTATGGGGCTAATCTGCACACATTTTCCTATGCTCACTGCACAACATAATCTAAATAGAAGACAGAGCTAGAGATACAGGTACTGATCACACAAAATCTGAAAGGGAGGGGGGAGCAAACACATCTAAAAAATGACAACACAATTTTTAATAATAAATCAGAAAGGTTAAAAAACAGGATTAAATTCAGCGGTCCACAATACAAGAATTGCAAAACTTCACAGAAAGACATAGACCTGTGTACTGTCAGTGGATACAGCCTACCAACACAATCCTCCCTGTCATATTTAGTTAGGATCTGACAGGTGGAGTACATGAGGCATCTCAGAAGGGGGAGGGCCAAAACCTTCCGCCTGCCATGGGCAGCCTAATTAACTATCAAAGGCTCCATGGACCGCCCTGTCCTTTTGTGTAAGCACTGCAGATTGGTGGCAGCAATTTGCATAATTAGCATACTAATAGCGTATACTTCAAACAGGCCCACATGGGGCCTAGCTGCAGAGGTGAACAAAGGAGACAGGAAAGTCCAACAACCTTTGATATATATGCACTGTGTCAACCTGAAGCCAGTTCCTGCCCTTATCATCAATGGACAGTGACATTTCTGGGAATGTGTGGATTACAGTAGTCATCCCCGCAGGTAAACCCCTTTCAGAAGGTAGGAGTATGTGATTTGATGGAGACAGAAAGTCTATTACTGCCGCAGCTTCAAGGGAGACCTGCCGCTTTCAACAGGACAAACAGAGAGGCCCTTTGATCCACAGCAGACAGGAAGATGGGTGGGACTTAGTATTACAAGTTTTTACCCCTTTACCTTTTTCTGTTGCAAAGCACGCTGTTTATGACCACACCTATACAGGAGATTTTTGGTGAGGACCCCGGATTTGTTCATTAAGGTAGGCTTAGCCTACACCAATCATTGGGGCCCGTTTGCCTTTAAAAGAGGGTTTAGCCCCTCTTTTGGCAGAACATTAGAAGACTTTGCAAGGAGTAACAAGATGAACTCGTTTGGACTCTGGCTGAAGGTACAGTTTGCCTTACAGCTTCCGCCAGTGAATGAAGGCCAGGATATCCAAACAGGGAAGCAAGATCCCTCCTCTAAACATCTCCCAGTGAACAGAGGGAGGTACTGAATCTAGAGGACCTTACAGCATCTCTAGAACTTGTACACAGCCAGCACACAGCGTGCCCTGCTAGGCGCTGCAACCAAGCTACGAGGTAGGAAGTGTCAGAGAGTCTCTAAATCAAACCAAGACCAATGCTGTTGCCTGCAACATGTTCCTCAGCTCTGGGCCATCAACCTTAAAGGACGACACAAGCCCAGTGAAGAAGCTAGGAGTTGTGCATCGACAAGCATCAACCAGTGTCCGCCATACAGGACATTTTTGAGACAGTTGAGGCCCTCCAGCTGCACTGTTGACTGTGGTCATGCCGCAGTTGCTAACCTTGTCCGAGACACCTCGACCAGTCCTTCAGACCCGCCAACCAGCACTGATACAATGATTCCTGACCGTGAGTCGCTGTGTAGGCCAGCCTGCAGCTGTCCATCCAGCATCGCTCGCCGAACTGCCTGCCGTCTCCCATCTTGAACTCTGTTGCAGGAGCTGCAAAGAGCCCTAAAACCGACTCAACCCTGTGGAGCACCAAAAACTTCTACAATCACAAGGTACATTTTGGTTCTGTCCCTCTGGTCCTTCTCCGGAAGCCCCTAGTGACATTTTATGACCCATTGCTCGAATTATGTTAAAACCAAGTATTTTTAAACGATTGAGATTAATTACTATACCAACATCCTCCTGCCAGTATCCAGAGTGCACCCCTTTTCCTTCTATGAAACGCTCTGTCCTCTGCTTTCCTTTACAGGGTGGGTTGTGTTTCATATTCAACTGTCTGTTGAATAATAATACAGTAGATATTTGTATCCAACCTTGACTGGACAATCTCTTTTACCTTTGGGTAATAATTGTATTTTCGCTGTGTTGCAACTAACCAATGATCCATGGCTTTGCAGAGATAAGTCTGCTGTTCCATACACGTTGCCAAAATTGGACAAAGAGGTTTATAATTTGCTTGTTATTTCAATCTGTCTGGATCCCTTCTGGGGTACTAGAGGTGTGGGACTGATTGATGGTTTAGAAACCGATATTCATTCATGAACCACTGGTGCCCCGGAAGTTGATTTGTCACAACTGCTTCTGTTGCTTGTGTGTGTTTATTGTTCTCATGGTATAGGAAAGGGTAGAGAGAGCTTTCTGTACAAGTGTTGGGAGGGTATTTTGGCAATAACCTGGCACCTAGATTGGCTTTTTGCCATTGTTGAGCAATGCTGCCGTGCAGGGGCTGCTCGTTGCGACAGATTTGCAACCTATGACTCGACCCAATGCAGTGGCAAACATTAATCTAGCGATTATGTCGAAGACTCAGATTGGAAAGCATATAAAGGGCATTGCTAAGTCTGGCTTGTGACTGACTCTGTCCCAGCCCTGCAGGGATTTTGCAACACTGGCCTGCCTGGAAATGCTCCCATACCCATGGCAGACTGGCTCCCCCGCGAGTGATTAGCTGCTCACTCAAGGATGGCGCCCCTCTTACCATGACAGGGATAAGGACTCACTCCAGCCTGCGCCCACAGGCCTACAGACCGAGTTTGGCAATTAAGCAATCCCTTGCTGTCTCCTCGGGTGCCTGAATAATTGTAGGTTCTCCGTTGACTAGAATGAACTGACTTGCCTGGGAGGCACCCCGGGAGAGGGTGTATTTTAAGCAAATGTTATTCTTGCAAGGCTAACCCTCTTGTCTCTTGTTATTGCATTCGAAAGATACAGTGTGAGATTAACGTGTGCTGCTCCTCTGTGCACTGTAAAGTTTCACTCCACGACACCCCGCCATGACCAGCCTCTTTGCATCAATGTGCGGACACTCACACTGCCACCCCCACAGTCAAACCCTATTCGTGCCCATCTCCAATTGAACCACTAAAGCAAACCCAACAAACCAGGTCACACCACACCCTTACCAGGTCTGACCGATCTCAATTCCCTCCGTTAATACAGCGCCAACAACCACATCCCAATCACCTTTACCTCCAACCTCACACACTTAATCCCTACCCCAATAGTGGTCGGCTTCCCACATATATTGCGTATTATTTAGCAATATACTCATTTTGATGCACAAGAACTGCAGCCTTAAAGCGGAAAGCATAGAAAACTATATATATATATATATATATATATATATTGCACTATGGTAAGGTGTCTAGCACGAGCCATAGGAAATCTGACAATTCTATTGCTAATAACGTTTGAGTTGAGTGACAGATTTGGCTGACATTTTCCAAACAAAAAGGTTGGCACAGACCACCCATACTGGAAATTATGCGAAAAAGTTGTTAAAAAATTAAAACATTATTAAGAAATCATAAAAACACTGTTTTCAGCATACTCCATTATTTTTGCCATAGAGAAAAAAAAGTCCATATTTTATCAAACCGAATCGCAAAAAACACTGGAGGGAATTGGACGAAATAAGAGATAACTTGGGCACACAGCGTTGACTTAATTTCTGGGACAGGTTTAGGGTTAACCCATCCAATAGCTTTTAAAATGTTTGATGGGGAAGTGGGTGCCCTCTTCTCCCAAAAAAATAGCTATATCTCCCATGGTGCTTTGCAGGAGAGGGACTTTTCAGAAATGATTACCTGCCTTTTATTTTGTGCTCAATGTGAGCGATTACTGGAATAAATTATTGGGGGAGTGAAAACATGAAAAGTGCAAAGAGAGTTATTTTTGGAGGAGGAAAAAGGTTGAACTCGCATGAGGCCAAGGTGGGGAGGGGGGAAAGAAGACATCATGTGAAGAAGACATCATATGAAGTTGGGGGTGGTCTGGGGAGCCAGTTACAGTATGGGCGTTTTTGGATAATACCAGGAGAATCTCGCAAGATTACCGCGGTAATAACGCAAGATGCGCTCAGAAACCAAAATGAGTCAAACTAAGCAAAGCGAGAATGGGAGTAACGGGAGGGGGCAAAGGAGGTAAACATCAACTGAGGTGGGTGGGGAGTCCTATCATGGTAATTGGTGCAGGGTTACCGCAAGATTATCAGGGGAATTGAAACTGAGCAAAATAAATAAATGGGGGGACATCCGTGGTGATCACAGCACTAGGCAGGGGGAATATGTCTTTGAGTCAGTGGTCCTAGTCAGTGGGCCCCAAAGAAACCAATTGGCACAACATGTGCAGCAGCCACGGCCAAAGGCCATGATGGGTGGGTTTGAAAGAAACCTAGTCTATTCAAACGTAAGCCGTGCTCACTGGCCAAGGCTGAAAGCCTTGGCTAGTAGGCCTGAAGGAAACCTGCAGGTGGAACATGCAAAGTGGCCATGGCCGTAGGCCATGACTAATGACCCTTGAATAAATTAGGGAATAACAAAACCCTTTAAATTCATTGAAACAACTCTAGTTAAGGGACAGTGAAGGTGATCGGATTTAAGGCACCAAAACCCTTGAAATTCAGCAGATGTGGGAAGTGATGATCATCTTAACTCAGCGTCATCCATGTTGCAAAGCCCATGAGCACATACATAACAGATGGGATTCACAATGACAAACACAATTAGAGGCCTGCAAGATAGCTCAGTGAGTTGAGCACTCGCTGCTGCGATCTGTGTGGGATCTGCAAGCAACAGGTTTGAATCCCAGCACTGCCAACTCATCCATTCCGAGGTTGATAAAAGAGTACCAACTCCGGTCGGGTGATATCATACGTATACGTGTTCTATGTAAAGCACTTAGGTGTTAAGAGTTATTCAAAAAAACACATCATAGATCCCATAGGTCGACAACACGTACAAACAACTATTCTAAATGTTATATAAGTCATGGGGCTTTATTCCTTGCACCGGTGCCATGCGTTTGGCCTCCATGTACTCTGGCAGTCCTACAAAATAGAGACTGGTGTGTTAGAATATTGGGGAGAGAGTGGGCAATGCAAAAGAGCTTTGATGTGTTCAGGTTGGAATAGCCTAAGCTCTGTGTAGGGACAGTTTCTGAGTGGTCTATGTCAAAAGCATAGAGGCATGTGTGTCCAGAGGGGAGCCTTGTGTGCCTCTAATCCAAGCATTCATTAGCCTGGCACGTGCTGTTTGTAAGTCGATTGTAGAGATGCAGTGTTGTGATGTTTGATGAGTGTTTGGGGGTGAAATTACCACGACTGGGTGCTTAGTTGCTATGCATACCGGTTGTTGGAATATAGAATTTGAGAGTGTCAAGCAATCCGTGACGACTTCAAGGAGCGGTGTGGGTGAGGACGGGGTACAGGCGGTCTTTAAGCCACATTTTATGTATTATTTATTTATTTGCATTTTTAAAGCACACAACTGACCTCGGGCATCGTGGCGCTGTTACCGATTGCTCACGTGACAGTAGGAGAATGGTTGCAGACATTACTCGTGTTCCGGGTTACATGGGAACAGTGACATAGGTACAATATGAGGGCACAGTAAAGGATTTGTTACAGACAATACTCGTGTTCCAGGTGCCTGGGAAACAGTGGGTTAGGTACATATTTACTTGAATAAAATGGTTTTCAGTGCCTTTCTGAAGGCCAGGAGGGATGTTTCTGATCTCAGTCACATATGTAGCAAGTCATCACACGGCAAATGTCCTTAACCTTCCTAAACCCAGAGACGCTGTGCTCCAACCCTGACCGCAACCCACAGCCCCTAGCACCTGTACCGCCACCCTGAGTCCTTGGGAGCCCAGGTACTTTGCTGCACTGGAAGGTGGTTTCCAGGGCCGCCCTTAAGGACAGCAGCGCCCTGGGCGAACTGCCGCCCCCCACCCTCCTCGCCCACCGCGCCCCCCCAGCAAATTAAAGAAAATATGCCTGTTTTTGTATTGCTGTGCATTTGTTTACAACGATTGTACCAAAGCAGCTCGGATGTCCCCGGGCGGACAGCCACTCAAGCACTGTCTTTTATGCTCAGAAGGATCGCGTAACATCACTCCGGGCAGGCCCAGCTCCTCTTCCCAGGCACACCATCGCCCAGCAGCCGCTGTGTCCCGGCGTTAAAAGGCAATTAAAAGCCTCAAAGTGCTGGGAGAAAGAGCTGACAGGTGCCTTCTCGCATCACCAGCTCGGAGCGTGTGTGCGAATAAAAAGAACACTGGCCTGTTGTAAAGCACACACCACAAAGTAAACGCTCTCTTGGGGCTACAACTAAGCCATCATCAGAACAATCCATCGGTTCGATGCGTTGCTGCAAGGGAGTTCAACCCACAGGTCAAAATAGAAGCCAAGCAGTGGAAAGGCCAGCTCCTTCCCTCGGCAAGCAGTGGCAAGGCCAGCTCCTTCCCTCCGCAATCAGGGGCAAAGCCAGCTTCTTCCCTCCGCAAGCAGGGGCAAAGCCAGCTCCTCCGCTCGGCAAGCAGTGGCAAGGCCAGCTCCTTCCCTCACTCCGCAAGCAGTGGCAATGCCAGCTCCTTCCCTCCGCAAGCAGTGGCAAGGTAAGCACCTTCCCTCACTCCGCAAGCAGGGGCAAAGACAGTTCCTTCCCTCTGCAAGCAGTGGCAAAGCCAGCTCCTTCCTCCGCAAGCAGGGGCAAAGCCAGCGTCTTCCCTCCGCAAGCAGGGGCAAAGCCAGCTTCTTCCCTCTGCAAGCAGTGGCAAGGCCAGCTCCTTTCCTCACTCCACAAGCAGTGACAAAGCCAGCTCCTTCCCTCCGCAAGCAGTGACAAGGCCAGCACCTTCCCTCACTCCGCAAGCAGGGACAAAGACAGCTCCTTCCCTCTGCAAGCAGTGGCAAAGCCAGCTCCTCCCCTCAGCAAGCACTGGCAAAGCCAGCTCCTTCCCTCCACAAGCAGTGGCAAGGCCAGCTCCTTCCCTCACTCCGCAAGCAGGGGCAAAGCCAGCTCCTTCCCTCCGCCAGCAGTGGCAAAGCCAGCTCCTCCCCTCGGCAAGCAGTGGCAAAGACAGCTCCTTCCCTCTGCAAGCTGTGGCAAAGCCAGCTCCTCCCCTCAGCAAGCACTGGCAAAGCCAGCTCATTCCCTCCGCCAGCAGTGGCAAGGCCAGCTCCTTCCCTCACTCCACAAGCAGGGGCAAAGCCAGCTCCTTCCCTCCGCAAGCAGTGGCAAAGCCATCTCCTCCCCTCAGCAAGCAGTGGCAAAGATAGCTCCTTCCCTCCGCCAGCAGTGGCAAAGCCAGCTCCTCCCCTCGGATAGCACTGGCAAAGCCAGCTCCGCCCCTCGGCAAGAAGTGGCAAAGCCAGCTCCTTCCATCTGCAAGCAGTGCCAAGTCCAGCTCCTTCCCTCACTCCGCAAGCCGGGGCAAAGCCAGCTCCTTCCCTCACTCCGCAAGCAGTGGTAAAACCAGCTCCTTCCCTCACTCCGCAAGGAGGCACAAAGCCAGCTCCTTCCCTCGGCAAGCAGGGACAAAGCCATCTCCTTCCCTCGGCAAGTACTGAAAAAGCCAGCTCCTTCCCTACGCAAGCAGTGGCAAGGCCAGCTCCTTCCCTCACTCCGCAAGCAGGGGCAAAGCCAGCTCCTTCCCTACGCAAGCAGTGGCAAAGCCAGCTCCTTCCCTCCACGAGCAGTGGCAAAGCCAGCTCCTGCCCTCCCTACGCAAGCAGTGGTAAAGCCAGCTCCTTTGCTTGGCAAGCAGTGGCAAAGCCAGCTCCTTCCCTCGGCAAGCAGTGGCAGAGCCAGCTCCTTCCCTCCGCAAACAGTGGCAGAGCCAGCTCCTTCCCTCTGCAAGCACTGGCAGAGCCAGCTCCTTCCCTCCGCAAGCAGTGGCAGAGCCAGCTCCTTCCATCCGCAAGCAGTGGCAAAGCCAGCTCCTTCCCTCCGCAAGCACTGGCAGAGCCAGCTCCTTCCCTCCGCAAGCAGTGGCAAAGCCAGCTCCTTCCCACCCCAAGCAGTGGAAAAGCCAGCTCCTTCTCTCTGCAAGCACTGGCAAAGCTAGCTCCTTCCCTCCTCAAGCAGTGGAAAAGCCAGCTCCTTTTCTCCGCAAGCACTGGCAAAGCCAGCTCCTTCCCTCTGCAAGCACTGGCAGAGCCAGCTCCTTCCCTCCGCAAGCAGTGGCAGAGCCAGCTCCTTCCCTCCGCAAGCAGTGGAAGAGCCAGCTCCTTCCCTCCGCAAGCAGTGCAAAGCCAGCTCCTTCCCTCCTCAAGCAGTGGAAAAGCCAGCTCCTCTCTGCAAGCACTGGCAAAGCCAGCTCCTTCCCTCCGCAAGCACTGGCAAAGCCAGCTCCTTCCCTTCGCAAGCAGTGGCAAAGCCAGCTCCTTCCCTCCGCAAGCACTGGCAAAGCCAGCTCCTTCCCTCCGCAAGCAGTGGAAAAGCCAGCTCCTTCCCTATGCAAGCAGTGGCAGAGCCAGCTCCTTCCCTTGGCAAGCAGTGGCAAAGCCAGCTCCTTCTCTCCGCAAGCAGTGGCAGAGCCAGCTCCTTCCCTCCTCAAGAACTGGCAAAGCCAGCTCCTTCCCTCTGCAAGCACTGGCAAAGCCAACTCCTTCCCTACGCAAGCAGTGGGAAAGCCAGCTCCTTCCCTACGCAAGCAGTGGCAAAGCCAGCTCCTTCCCCCTGCAAGCAGTGGCAGAGCCAGCTCCTTCCCTCCGCAAGCAGCTCAAGCAGTGGCAAAGCCAGCTCCTTCTCTCCGCAAGCACTGGCAAAGCCAGCTCCTTCCCTCTGCAAGCACTGGCAAAGCCAGCTTCTTCCCTCTGCAAGCAGTGGCAGAGCCAGCTCCTTCCCTCCGCAAGCAGCTCAAGCAGTGGCAAAGCCAGCTCCTTCCCTCCGCAAGCACTGGCAGAACCAGCTCCTTCCCTACGCAAGCAGTGGTAGAGCAGCTCCTTCCCTCGGCAAACAGTGGCAAAGCCTGCTCCTTCCCTCCGCAGGCACTGACAAAGCCAGCTCCTTGCCTACGCAAGCAGTGGCAAAGCCAGCGCCTTCCCTCCGTGTGATGTGTGTAGCATTAAAACGTTTTTATATTACAATTTTCTACAATTAATCCTAATAGTATTAATGATACGTTATGGTGTTTACCTTTTCATACAAAAGAAAACGTCAGCATCGTCAAAGCCAACAGAGTGTGGCTGTAATGCGTAGGCACAACTTCAAATGTCCGAATAAGCTTCATGGCATGACAAAAAGACTAACAATGAAATATCACACCATTATAGTGATACAATCATTACACAAAACAGGCACACATCTCAGTCAAATTCGAGCAAAACAGTGTACTGTCAAGCTTGGAAACCTTGGACTCGTCCCTGTAAATAGACAGCAAAGATAACCAGTTAGAACGAAGACACAGTCAGAAGAATGTTCACCTTCCAGCCAATCAGGATACCAGAAACATGCAACGAAGGGGAGGGTCACATTACAACACCGGATTCGGGTCCCCAAGCATTTACTGTATGCCATTCTCCAATACAATAGTTTTGGTTCCACTAAGTAGCACACGTGAACCAACACATAACACCATTAAAGAGAAGTCTTTTTTATCCAGGGCTATGTATGTGTGGGGGTGCGGCACTCTTGAGAAATCATGTGGCTTGAAGTACACCTGGTTAGGGAGCTTGTATTATAGCAGCTAAAGGGTCAACTGACACAATGACTTGCTTGTGACAATTGACCCCGTGCCTGTCAGATGGCTTTTTTGCAGGGATACAATCGATTGTCTTAAATCAACTTAATGTGTTAAGAATGTAGATTATGGAAATAACAGGCCACTGGTTAAGCTACAGGCATACAAGTATCCATCAGCAAGTGGCAGAAGAAAAAGTGCAACACCCACATACACTTTCTATACCAACATTGATATTCTCATTCCAGCGACTAGTGCCATCGCTATGAGCCGAAAAGTGGCACAGCGAGTAGAGCGCTCGCATGGACATCTGTGCAGAGCACGGCGGGGCCAAACTCAGCCTTTCATCCTTCCGAGGTCGATAAATGAGCACCACACACCGTGGGTAGTAATAAGCAGCGCTCAGATACCTGAGGGTTTGTAGCGCTATATAAGTGCCAAATTATTATTATTATCATTATTAAAATAATAAATGAACGCCTTCTAGAGGGTGGTAATGCCAGCATGCATTGCATGCGTAGTGCCGCAGCGACACAATATGGTCACAACAACCGTATTTTTTTGGAAATATATTTATTGAAAATATTGTTCAAGTTATTCATATTCGGTGACTAAAAGCAAGCAATGGTAGGTGCATGAGGTAATGCAGAGCAATGAAAGACACATATTGAAATGTACCATTACTGCCTTATACATTGAACAGAGCAACCTGGATAATCACCTATGGAAAAACAACGAATATGGCTGCCAGGGAGCGGGTAGAAGGGACTACGCGTAATCCCTTCTCCAGTTCCATAGCGGACAGACCGGAAACGGACGCGGCTGCTACTGGTGCGTCAAAGGATTTGTCGGGCTGGTAACAAGGGCCAATGAGCTTGCTTATTAGAAGCTCATTGTCCATCACCGGGTAATAACAAGCAAGGGTAATCATTCAGTGTCATATTGGGGTCAAGGATTAACTCTCCAAAAAGCTCCATTGGGGAGGTTAAGTCATATTCTCAATATCAGACCTGGAATGTCACTCGAACAGGGCTCATTGAGTCCTAAAGAAAAAAAAAAAAAAAAAAACTGTGGGGGGACTCTGATGTCCCCATTGAAAGTGACATCACAGGAAATGAATGTTTCCTTAAGAGAAAATTGTAAATGTTATTCAACTTTGTCACAGAAGAGCACAGGAGCAACACGCATTGGCCAATAGAACATAGTTTCCTATCGCATTGCTGGCTAATTGTAAAACATACGCACCTTTTAGATATAAGAATCGCTAAAAAAAAAAACATGTTCTGCACAGCAGGGTGTAGATTTGAGACATTTGACTCCTCCCTGTTTGTACTTCAAGTGGTCGTGTGGTTAGGTTTCCCGCCTTACATCCGCGTGATCAAGTTTCGACGGCACTGACCACTTCGAGTGGGATCCACAAATTGTTCTTTTTTTTAATTATTTAAACACACAGGGGAGGGGGTGGCGTGCCCACCTCTAAAAAAAGTGGGCTCGTGCCATCCCCCCACGTGGTCCTACGACGTGTCTGCCCTGCACACCAAGATATAGCTCGTTGTTTCTAAGTACAACAAACAAGAATTCAAAGCAATGTAAAATGGAAGTCGTAACTGCGCCGTGGGGGGTGGGGGGCGGTTTATGTAGCTGGAGGGAGAAGGGGGGTTGGGCGGGGGCTCTTCTCTTCATTTCTCGTATGCTGCTGTTCAGTAGAGACCCAGCCAAGATGGAAATATCGAGAGTTCTCTGTGTAACCTTCTTCAGGTCACAAGTACCAACCGACGGAGAGCCTGTTCTACACACGAGCTCAGAGGATGAGAAAAGGAGTACCGTCTCGTTACATACATCACATTTCTTCTATGGCAAAGTTCGAGTACCCGAAAGTACTCCATAAAAATGAACAACAGTATTTTCAAACAGGCCTATTGCTTATTTAGCAAAGCATCCTGGGTGTTGAAAGAGCCCGAGTTTCTGTGATGTGAGCCTGGGTAAGTCACGCGTGACCTTTCCTGGGTAACGCACGCCTGACCTTTCCTGAATTTGATCTACATTCGCACCCCTCCTTCCTGTGCCCTCGCCCTTCCTCGCCGTCTTGTACTTCATGATTGCCCCCCTCCTTCCCGCCTTCCCCGCCTCTCTTCCCGGCATCCCTCAAACTCCACCTCTCTCATTCACCCCGCGGCTCCACCCCAACCCCCACACACACACACACAATACAGAAAGGGCCTCAGCATGACACGTTATACCCGTTGCCAAAGTAAACACATAAGGCGCATACACAGCGTACATATCCCCTCCGGTAGCGGGCATTTCAGAGCCTTATTGCTTCCTGCTAATCTCCACCTCTTGCCTTGTGTGGGAGAGATCCCACCCAACCCCCAGGCTTGCTCAGCAGTCGCAGGGTCCCCCCCACCCACAGACCGGATCTTAATCACTCAGAAGCTGCAGCCGAGGCGCACCTGGTGTAGACTGACTGTGGCTTCACCTTAGTACTCTGTACCGCCTCAGCAAGTCCCCCGGAAGCCCTGTGAAGACATTTCAGACATGTGTGACCGCGCCTGCACCCAGCCCAGTGTGATACCTCTGCCCCCCCCCCTTCAAACATGCATGCCCCCCACCCACTGTGCACACTATAATAATGATAAAGGTGTGTTATGTTATAGCGCCTTTATCCAAAGCGCTTTACAGTGCACATATTTACATACAATGTCACCCAACCAAAATTGGTACTCATTTATCGACCTCAGAAGGATGAAAGGCTGAGTTGGCCTTGCCGGGATTCGAACCTGCAACCTGCAGATCACGCTCAGGCTCACCCCGCTGTGCTACGGCATATGGCAAGGAAATGACAGAACCGTCAACTGGGTGGCGTCAGTAGAAATATGTATTTGGGAGAAGGGGGGGTAAACCAAGGGGCACAAATACAACAAGGGGGCGTGTGGTGGTGGCACATCAAATAAGGGTCGACATCTCAAACTGGTTTAAGTACACCCATATACTACCAAGCTGGTTAAAAGAAATGGCTCATTAAGCATATTCTGAGAAGGTTTAAGGCAAAAGTTTTGCATCAAGTCAATATACATTCCAAAGAGTGAACCCACATTCAACAGGTGCAACAATGCCCATTGCACCCAGCAAGAGAATGCACCCTGTTAACTCGAGCAGACATCACTCCCAGCACAGCTTCACATAATGTGTTGTTAAAGGTGGCATTTAGCAGAGGAGACATCACTTCCAGCTCAGCTTTAAATAATAGCCAATCAAAAAGAGACTGTTTAACAGAAGAGATATCACTCATACCTCAGTGTCAAAGGATAGTCAAGGACAGTCTGTTTAACAGATGAAATATCACAGAAAGGCGCAGACTGCAGGGGGAGGAAGCAGATGTTCCCTTGTTTCTTTAGAAAAGGTTGCGGAAATCTCACTTTGTCCCTCTATTATTGTTTACAGTTTTCAGTTTCTGGCTGTACACTCCAGTGACGGCTGGAGCATTTTTTTTTATTGGAATAGCATAAACATGTCCACAAATATGCCAGAGGGACCATGCATGGTGAGGGAGCCAAAGCCAATCGAGTGGTTTGGGGGGGGGGGGGGGCGGCTAACCTCAGACCTAGAAATTGTTAAAAATAATGACTTAAAGTGGTGCATTTTACAACACACTAAAAAAAGGGGGTACAAAGACAGTTTGCAATTGTTTTTCTATCTTAACTCATGAACAAATCCAATAGATGCAAGCCACCAACAGTGCACAGGAACTTTTCCCCAACACATTTTCATGATGCCTTTCCCACAATATTTGCCAGTATTAAAAAAACTGTTTATGCTGGTTGCGCCCAAACATTTCCATGCTGGCTGCACCAACATCTGACAGTATTCCCATAAAAGAACACACTCATGTTTGCTTTTATCATAATGCCAATTATGATATTATAAGAAAGCATATCCTCACTTGATCTGCCAATGTATGGCAGTATATCCACTTAAGAACACACCTCAGTTGGCTTTTCAAATAAAATGCCAAGACAGAGTGTGAAAACATGTCCAAACTGGCTGCATCAAAATAGCTGTTTAGCCACATAATAACACTTATCATGCTTGTTTTTATCAAACGTTCCCAATACAAAATGTCACACCACAGTAAAATATTGGTAGATTGGCTCCTTTACAATGCCTGTCTAGCTACATAATGACATTTATTATGCTTGCTTCATGTTATGTTAAGTTATGTTAAAGGTACTTATTTAGCGCACAGTCACCAACGGAATTGGTCCCCAGGCAAGGATACCCAATATAAAATGGCATACCACAATAAGAAATGGCTAAACCAGCTGCATTTAAATGCTAGTCTAGCCACGCAATAACACTTATCATGCTTGTTTTTTTTTTTTTTTAATCAAAGATGCCAAATAAAAAATATCATGGCACCCATGAACCCACAGTTACATTTCCTAATAACTGTTGTCAGCACAATAGAAACATTTATTTGTGATTAAGCAGTGTGACAAGCATATAGCATATTTATAAATATATACAGTGATTAGTGGTCAAAGTGTACGAAAAGAAATAGTGGAACTATCCCTACACCCCACAAACACCCATGCCATGTTCCCGTCCACACGCAATGCAAACCACCAAACAAATGCGCCTGCTGTTTTAGGGAATGTTCAGTGTAGTGCACTGCAGTGTACATGTAAACTCTTTCCTGCACTTTCATTTGAAAACAAAACCATTCTGGAACAGTTCCTTTTAAAAGTATAAGAACAGTAAAAATTATTTTAAAAAGTAGAGGAGCAGCGCTCACAACCGCTCCTGCCCACTTTGACCACTGACTGTGATAAAACACGAAGGAAGGCGCACACAAATCACAGGGTAGTTGTGTGGTAGTTCGACAAAAAAAAAGAAACACATTTTAAAGAAAAGTAGTGAATGCAAGCTGAAGAAGCATTTTTTCTGTTAGGAAATTTCTTTTATTATGTGTAAGAAGCACATTTGGAAAACAAAAGTGTGCCCAGCATGTCGGAAGCCCACTTCCAGCAGTGATCGCCCAACGCCAGTGATATTCATGGCCCATTGATTGCTGTGGTGTCCCTTTCAGGCAAGAAGACAGAACACAGGCTAAGCAAATATGAAGTCTGCAACACGAATGACGGCTGGGCAAAGGAACACCTTTAAAACTCCTGGAAATAGTTCTTTGCCAGAATGGTTGGGGGGAGAGTGTGAGCAGGCCACCAATTGGGGGGACAAAACAGCATATAGCAGGGGAATTACCCCATTTTGCCCCCCTGTAGGGACACCTTTGCAGTCAACACACGCACCTCATACTGAACATGTGCACATGGGAACACGTGTCTTCGGCATGCCCACTGGTACAGAGGTCTCAAGTTTCCTGTGGCCGTGCGTGAGACTGTCCCCCTCCAATCCTGTTTTGCTTTGAATTTTGGGCCTTGTAGTTTTCCTAAATTTCAAATGGCCAAGAATAAACGTCCCGGAATCCAAAAGGGGGGGTGGAGGGGGGGTGGAGGGAGTGCAAGGCATACTCATGCAGGGCCATGGGAAACTTAAGAGTGTTGAGAGGCAGATGAACACGTCATCCCTAGCTACTGCCCAAGCCCGGCCCAATATAACACAAAACAACTGTACCGCCCATATACCAGGCATGTACAGCAGGAGATGGACACAATTTAAACTAAGGATGGCACAAGTAAAACCAAGCTAACGTTGTGATATTGCATGTGCATGCATCAGACACAAAGCCAATATGCACTCACCATGAAGAATCCGCACACTAGGTAAAATATGCATTTATACATGAAGAATATTAATATAGCAACAATAAAGACACATAGAATACTAACATAAGCAATATATAAGCAGAATGCAACACGAACGGCATTCAAGTATAGCTCACTAACATACAAATGTCACATTAATGGGCAGTCATCTTTTCCAAAATGGAATCCACAACATTGCTCTAATTAAACAAAAAGGCCTCAAGGATTCACGAGAACTCATAATGCTGAATTTACAGAAGTACAGACCTGTGCAGAGCTCAGACAGCATAAGCAGACCAAGCAAGGCTTACTAAGAAATTAGGAAGTGTCCGAACATCTCAGAGAGAACACGAGATAATGATTCACAAGACGCAAGCCATACATTCTTAGAATAATTAAAATATCAATCAGTCTTTGTAAGCCGGGTGCATAATAATTATAAGCCCAAAGACTCCATGGGGAATGGCTCAAGAGTGTCCGCAGTGGTAGAGAAACCCATAACACTCACACTAATATTAGCTAAAATCCCCAAAAATGCAAGGTGAAATAATTCCAAATGCAGTCTCATCACATGTGACCCATAATTGAAGAACACTCTCTATTCATTAGCAACAAACACAAATGGGACACCTGCCTCACTCCTCACTCATATTCCCAGACACGAGACGCCACACAAGGCCAACTACAGAGGAATCACAGTGGCTCATGGCTGAGGAATAGGGATGGTATTATTTTTAATTGAAAGGAAGGCAGTCCATGGGCCTCTCTCCCCCTACTCTGGTCTGGCTCATGTCGTGACAACCTGTCAGTTGTCCAAGGTTGGTCAGGAGAAAGTCAACCAATCAAAACCCCCACTGTTAGGCCGCCCAATGCATTTTAGGCCAACCAATAGCTTATTGTAGAGATTATGTCTTTTTCTGTTATCAATGCAGAGGTGGTCTCAGGAGGAGCCATCAGATTGTTCTTACCCAATCAGAAGTTTAACCCCTGCAGGGTATATATGTAGTCAATCCCCTTAACTAATTCCCACATCTCGTAGGTTTTGGTAACTGAGTGTATGATGACGTTCTTGGTGACACATTCGTAGTATACAAATTGTTGTTTATGATAAGCATGCTGAGAGCGACGACTTGTATGCTTGTATGCTGTCCCTGCTTTATTTGGATGTTAATAAAGCTTGGCTTTTCCTGTCACCTTGTGTATTTCAATTATAGAGGGCGGTTTTTCTGGCTGCTGATGCTCTGTGTAATTTGGGGGTTTTCCCACGCTGTCTTAACAAGAGCTCTGTTGGTATTAAGAGTTATGTTATCTATTAGCCTTTGGCTTTAAAAAAGAAGACTGGTTGGCTTCAAGGTTTGTGGCTAAGTTTGTCCTGTATCCTGCCAGTGCCCCCCAGGCAGGGATGAAAAAAAGCCCCTGTTTTGGGAGGGCTTACACCTTGCCACTTTGAAGAGGTTGAGGGCACAAGGCAGCTACTTCTCTGTTGTGACTCTCAACCCAGGGCACAGATCTTGGACTGCCGGAGCCTGTCACATTTCTCACCTGGGAGAGCAGAGTATTTACCATGAATCCTTCATGTGGCAGCAACAGCAAATGTATAGCGGCAGAGGAGAAAAGCCTGTCCAGGCGATATCTATGTACCGCCTTTGATTAAGACTGAGGCTTAACTGCTGGGCTCAGCCTTTGTCTCCAATGATTAGCATCTCTTTGTGAAACTAAATATCCTCAGAATTGAGAGGAAATATGCATTTAATGGTTCAAAGGAAGGCGTAAGAGCCATTCAGACTCCTAGGCTCAGTGGAAAGTGAGGTAGGTTGTTTGGTAACCCTATAGGTAAATGGCCCCACTTATTACCAGCTTTCCAAACTGTCATTTAGCCCCCCAGGATTTTGAGGGACCAGCTTTTGGTACATTGCAATTATTTCCCATCTAGGACTCTCCTCCCACGTTTGACCGGTCCCCTCCCCAGAGTGTATGACATGGAATGGATGAACAGATTACTTCGACATGTTCTTGGAAACTGAGTCACATGAAAGTGAATGGGGCATTCAAAATAGATGGGGTTTGAGCCTGCTCCTCAAGTGCTTTTCATGGCCCTTTCCCAGAGTCTGAGGGAAAGGCTAAACACTGGGTAAACAAGCGCTAGGGAGTGTATTGCTTAGGCTGGAGATCTGGGTTAGGCGGGCGAGGGCTTAGAAATATGCCAGAGTAGAGTGCCTCCAGCATAATGAGATGGATGAATGAGCACATGAACGTTTTGTCTAACATGGGCTTTGCAAACTGAACTTTTTCAAAATGGAGACCCACACTGGATGTGGCCTTTCCTGGAAGAAGGGGGGATCGGGAAAATAAAATAAACTGAGAGCAGGCAATAAAGAGCAGGGCAACGTCCTGAAACAACATTGGGGCACTATGAAACAGGAAATGGCGTCACCGGAAGTGAACAGAAACGGAAGTGAAATATGTTAATGTGATTCAATTGGCCTTCCTTAACAAATGAAAGTGGATTGGGCAAATGCTCTTATGAGTTTCAGAACATTAATAATCCCGAATAATGAACCAGGATACGAGATTTACCTGTAACTTTGCTGTAAAAGAATACAAGGTGCATAGCCTTTAAATGGTTTATAGTCATTGCATTGAATTAAACAGCATCCAATGCCTTACCATCGAATGCATTTTTTTCTCATTTTTTTTAAATCTTTAAAACACGTTATAATTAAAATAAACCCTTTAAAAAAATGCATTTTATGCTTTTTTTCGATGCATTTTTTTCTATTGTAAGGCATTCAATGCTATTTAATTCGATGCAATGACTAGCTACCCTTTAAATCTAAGGATCTGTATCAAAATAATCCCTGCCGATCAAAATGTAAATAGAAGATATTTCACCCAAGCGTTCATTGCAGTTCCATGTGCTTGTGATGGTGTTTTTGTGCTTGCCAACCTGACGACCAATGTTCGAATCCCTCTGCTATGCAGCAGTCAAGGACAGTTAAACCAACAATACAATCGAAGGGAGCACAATTCTAATTTGTTTTCTCTGGGCCTTAAAAAAAACAACGAGACATCGTTTTCCCTCTGAAAACAGTGGGTGAATGCTGTCTACCCACGTGTACCCTCAACTCGACCTCCAATAAAGAGTGAGAACTTGTGAGGAGGAATGAGGAGCAGGAACATAAAGGGAAATATCAGAGTTAAGGAAGAAAGCGCGCTTGAGCATACTAGGAGCTGACTTAGGGTAAAGAGAGAGTGGTACTTAGAGAAGGAGAGGAGATAAGACAATGCAAAAGGACGTGCAAGGATGAACTCATTTGGAGAACTGTCAAAAGAAAGAGGAGAGGGCCGCGGACCGATGCATTGAACAATGGAGGTGAATGAGAAGGAAGCTCTTTGATAGAATGCATCTTGGTGCACAAGACGTGGTTTGTTTACCAATTAGAGCCATTCTCCCGGCATCCCATGGGCCACTTCTCGCCAAACCCCTGTCTCCAACCATTTCATCACCACAGCAACAGGGCAGAAGCGAACAGATGGGCTTAACGAGCCCGAGTCAAATTAAATGGGATGGGCTGATAAGCTGAAACCTGAGATGGGCAGTTTGCAGCGCTAGGCCCGAGCCCAATAGGTCTTGGTGTAAATACATCTATGCCAGGGGGTTACAAGTAAGGATGCAGAGGCAGTGCATCAGCTCCAGAGTGGGAGCATGTTTGTGAGGGCAATGGAAATTCAAGGTTTTCTGGGGATGGGTTGGAATTTATGAAGGTTCTAGAAGAAGTTTCCCCCAAAATTCTCAGGGGAGGTCCAAAACTGATGGACTCCATTAGTTTCACCTTCCAGCGGGGAGGTTCAGAGAGGAGGATCAAGTTTAGTGGTCATGAAGTTGTGGTCTAGCAAAATGAATTGTGTTTGTTGGGCCAAAGCTGTATGATGAAATCAAGGAAAATAAATGACAACCAACACATTGCCCTAGGTGTGGCGTTGACATGTAATCTGAAGCACGTATTGGGCATCTGGTTGAGGGATGTATGTGCCGGCTTCTTACAAGGTTAGGCTAATGAGGCCTCTCAACATGAAAATGATGCTTAAAGTCTGATCATAGGGTCTAGCTGCTCCTTTAAGATCTGGACATTATAGCCTGAGAGTTTCGAAGAAGAGTTAAGATTGTATATGTTTTCTTATCCGTAACTGACTGTTCACGGTTCTAATAGTCTTTAGCTGATGTTGAGTGTTCATTAAGGAAGGACACTCAGCCTTCTTTCATCCTACAGTTGGCCATCATTTTCTAACCTTCAGCAGAGTGTATCTAGTGCAATTGTACAGGAATCAGAAAACCAGGTTTTGGACATTGGCAGAATGTCAGCATAAATCTATGTATACTTCTTAAATGCTGCTCTCAAATTAAGAAAGGATGAGTTCATGTTGTCTCTTTAGTCTGGGTCTTTTGTTATGAGGCAGGGTGGGACCTGTCATCTGGACCATGTTGAGGCAAAGAAGGAGATGTTGGAGTGGGGCAAGGGTCTTGGTCGAGCTGGTATACTCCTAATTTAGATAACTGAGCATTAGGCCAAGTAGGTGTGCGTGTGTGTGGAGGCGGGTGGGGGTTTGGGGGGTTACAGGGGTGGACTTCCTGGGACTGTCAATTCAATAATCACAAATTCCCTTCTATAGGAGCATTTTGCAAGGTGGCAGAGCTGGAGTACATTGATGGTTAAATCCACCCAGTGCTCCCGATGAGATTTTGAAGTGGAAGTATTTTACTCCCTGTTGATTATAGTAGGGGATAAAAATGATTTTTTAGGGAGTAAAAAAGTAAGTGGAGTATTTTATAAGTGAGTAAACGTGTTTTAAATGTAAATCAGAAAGGTTTCTGCAGTAAATATTTCTCAGCGCCTAGTCATGTATGCACATTAAAATATAAATGTTTACCTCACCAGATCAGGCAGTAATAGTAGCGTCATTCTCTTGCATTGTGCTTATTATTGGTCCAAACATATCCATGGAGCTCTGTGGGTGAAAAGCAGGGGCACAAGCTCCTATGTGACTATTTCATGTTTTGGCTGAACGTATTTGTACACCCTATTTTTATTTTTTAGGAGTATTTGCCTATGTTTAGGGAGTAAAAGTGACTGATACACCCCTTAGGTGTAGGGCTGCATCCACCTGTGCACATATCCACTAATTTCCGAGCTCATTTGTGATTGTGTCTGTCCCAAAAATTGGGAACATATATTGTCTGCGTCCAGAAAGTAGCAGCCCAAAATACTGACTAAACTACTGCACATTCAGTGGCAAAGAAAATCCAGTATCCCGTTACACCAAATAAGGGGAGCATGGGTTGCGGGGGTGCCCCCTGCTCCCCTTGTTCAGTGTAATGGGCTCGGGGTTTGCAGGTGTGTCCCTTGCTTCCACTACATGGATAGCGGGGGACTATAACTTTTTTTTTAAAAGAAAAAGAAAAAGGGACTCCTTGGCACCAGTCACAACACACATCAGTGGAAGAGAACTGACGCCGAAGGGATAGAGGGGAGTCGGCGGCACACACAGAAGTGTGCCATGAAAAGGTTAGATGGGAGGGAAAGGGCACCGGGCATCGGGGTGCGGGCAAAAGTGATCTTGCTGTTTTTGGATTCAGCATTTTTTTTTTGCTGCTATGTTCGGTGGCGCAGTGAACACATGAATCCAGGCCAGAAGGCATTTGTGATTTGCTTAAAACACATCAATAACATTTTCATAGGTTTTTATGGTGTGTCTGATTGAGCAAGGGTGGTTGTCTCGAGTGCCTTGATTTTTTTGAATTTGCACAATGGAGTAGCACGCTTTTAAGATGTTTTAAATGTTATCTGTGTGGAATAGTACACATGCAATGGTTAGGTTACTCAGAGAATTAATGTAGTATCCATCTTTATCAGGTGTCGGAAACCTGCGGCTCACCAGATATTTTGAACTATGACTCCCATAGATCCGCACCATTTTAAGATTATTGCTGGGGCTGATGGGATTTGTAGTCAAAACCATCGGAAGGGCCAAAAGTTACAGACCACTGACCTGTAATGTAGGGGGAGGGCAGTGTATAGGCAGTCGTGATTGACCAATGGTCTGATCGAAAGGGAGGAAGTAGGAGCAGTGAATAGAGTGTGCCTTCCGCCATATAGTTTGATGCCAACAATTGCCCAGCACACCTTGCCCAAGAGAATTGTGAATCAGAAGCTGTATGTAAATCAGGTACAGTATTGGGAAATAACAGAGGTTTTCAGAGGGCTAATAATACAGAACCAATCCAAAATGGAGGCATTTAAAGAAAATTTGAAGGCCAATGTGAGAGTAGCCGATTAGAATTACACATGGCACTTTCCCAGTCCACATTGCCCTCATAGCACCGGCACAACCCTATATAGTAGACCCACAATTTGACAACAACTCTCATTTTTCACATGTGTCCACCCAGACACGAGAAAGAACCCAGACGAATGCACCGGGCCGACAGGAACCCACTGAGGTATTGCAAACATGATGGTTCAGCCACAAGGCCTTCTATTACGTCTAGCGGATAACCGACACACCCAAGCAGACTACTACTGCCTCTAATTTCAGAACGGGATCCATCCCGAATGACTGTGGCATGAAGGTATTGATACCTACTTATACAGAAACTGTTGAATACAATCTATTTCGTGCACGCACTGTTCATGGTTATAGAACAGATTCCTGAACGCGATGATCTTGCTTACTATTTGGTTGACATTACGGGATCAAGGTCATTTCATTATTTGGGACTTTTAAAGATCATTCCCTATTGGGAAACACATGTTCAGCAGACATTCCTATACATCGTACATTCAGGATAGATGTATGGCATTAGAATCATTTGGGACCACTTCGTTAGAGCCAGGGCTTGGAATACGGACAATAATTCGCCTTGAAAATGACCGATAGGTCGAAACACGTGTCGGCGGATTCAATAAAGTGGATTTGTTGCAATCAAAGCAATTTCGGGTAATAACTATTTGAACTTTGAAAGGGAACAAGATACTCATTTTGAGTCCTTGCACAGCTGTACATCACAATATATCCAGTACTACTACCCAACCTAGTTACCCTCTAGGCTTCAGCACCCAACAGGAGGTAACCATGCACAGACCAGTACAATAACATAGCACAGATGCTTCAGCAGAACCGTGTGGTCTAGAGACCCCCTGGAGGATCACACAGATGATGTAATAAAAGAGGTGGGGGAGGGGAGAACGAGAATTCATGAATAGGTCATAACCAGGTGGGACCTGGGTCAGTTCTAAGAGCTAAACACAAATTGAGATGGAAACAAAGAGTGCTCATGTAAAAATAATGGGCAAGCAGAGCAGACCTCACAACCCACTCCCCCCTTCATCACATGGCCCTGCCTGGCAACGTGTCTCCTCACCACAAACCAAAAACACCCCACCCCCACGATGCAAAACTCCTTCCTGGCATCCTCTTCCCGCTTCCCAGCTGAAATCTCTCACCTGGTGGCCTGCCTCCCAGCAGAACATCATAACGGTCCAGACTCCCTCTGCCTATATAGGAGCCCAGCTTGGTGTCTTTCCCCCGCCGCCCGCACTGCAACCATAGTAGGGAAGTTTGGAGGGTATTTTTGGAGGGGCAAGCAGTGGTCGAAGTGAGCGGGAACAGTCGGGAGCAGCGTTCCACTACTTTTATGTTTTACTGTTGTCAGTTGCACTCCTTTTTGCAACCACTTTCACCATCTCAGAACTGTTCTTTGTGTACTTAAAGCACATTTCTCCACTTTACCGCCCAAAAGCTGTTACAGCATGCTGGTAGGAAAGCGGCTATCACCACCAGGAAAATCCGACCGGAAGAGAGATTTTAATATTGCAAGTGTAAGAATGGCAGAAGAGTCCTCACTCCCTTCCTCGCCTCTGGCTCACGTCTCTGCACTTCTCTGCAAGTCTCTTCTTTGCCAGTAAGCTTCCCTCCATCCCGTGGGTCGCAAAGAGGAGTGTGGGACAGACAGTCAGAGCACCACCCACCCCGAGACACTCTCTCCAGGCCATCGCACCCTGAATGCGGCCTAGCAGAGCCGGGCCTAGTTACATGGGTAATGAGCGCCACCCCCCCCCCTCTTAAACCCCAGCCTAGGAGGGAGGGGCGCTCTGGCCGCGCAGCTGAGCTCATCTGGCGGGCAAAGAAGCCTGAAGCTGCCGTGGAAGCTTTGACAGATTCCAGCCCCTCCCCCAGCAGGACACTGCTGGCGGGAGCAGGGGTGGGGGTCCACACTGCACATGGCGGGGGATGCCCTCGGCAACCAGTGGATTCCATCGCTCCTTCGAAGAGGGACCCGCCCTTTTGCAGGATCTTGCTGCCCCTCGCCTCCTCCTCAAGAAACTTCCCGACGCCTTTGACTCTTCACAGCTCCCGCACTACCTCTTTCAGTGTTCCTTCCCCCCAGCGCCTTCATTCTCACCCTCCTCTAATACTCCCGGTGTCCTTGCCCTCTCCCGGACAGCACGTGGCCTCCACATTTTTCCCTCTGGCATCACTAGACCCTTACCATGCATTTCACGCCCTTTCCCTGCTCCCCACTCATATAAGCGTTGAATGTCTCTTATCCACACCCTCCCCCAACTCCAGTCTCCTCGTTTAATGTGAGTCTCCTCCAGGACCACCTGAAGATGTGTCAGGTATGCTTTGGAGGGGCAGTGGTCGAAGTGAGTGGGAACAGTCGGGAGCAGTGTTTCACTACTTTTCTTTTTTTTTACTGTTAACAGTTCCACTTCTTTTTGCAACCACTTTCAGCATTTCTGAACTGTTCTTTGTGAACTTAAAGCACACTTCTCCACTTTAACACCCAATAGCAGTTACAGAAGTCATTTCAACAAGATGTTTGCCCCCCCCCCCCAGCAGGGGGGTGAAACACTAAATGTCAGTGGAAAGGCATTTAATCACTCTTTGGCCGCGGGGGCTGATGGTAATGACACGAGGGAGCCAGCCAAGGTAGCCTGTGACATGCGCACTGTCCATGTTTAATGTCCCCTAATTAAACGATTATGTTTCGGTGCCACTTAACTGGTGACACAGGGGTGCTGCTTGGGGGCGTCCAACAGGCCCATTTCAACTGATCTCCTCCAACAGGATAGGACTTTGACTGTGCCCTCTGCCCCGTACATCTAGTGCCCCGTGCACAACTTCTGATTGTCCCCCCCGTTAATATTCCCCCCCCAGAACTTACATTGACTCTATTCACAGCTGCACAAAAGGAGTTCAGATGGGAAACCTCGTGTACTAGAGTCATGGCCTTTTAGCCAGCAGCACTTTGCATGCTGGGGGCTTGTCTTCTCATAACCATAAGGGAGATACCAACCTGCAAATGGTGCTAGCTGGAATGCCAGGATTGGCCAGAGGAGTCACACGCATACATGCCCAACATTATCTATTCTATTCGAGCAACACAAGTTGCGTCTTGGATTTAACTTTATATTCTGGGTCTTGTAGTCCTTGATTGACACAATACAAACCCAGGACTACAAATCCCAGAATGCAAAGTTAAAACTAGGACTGGAGTCATTGGACTCGTATCGCCAGAATGGAATATCTAATGCTGCCTTGTAAACACATGACATGGGCCCTCTTCAAATACATACCTACCTGCTCCCACCTAAATTCACGTCAGTCCCTAGATTCATGCCCCCCCCACCCCTTCCACGCGCAACCCTTCCTTCCTTGACCCTCACTATGCAATGTTTCCTGCTTTTCGGTGCCCACCTTGCTTCTACCCCTAGCCCCTGATGACAACTACCACCGTTTCTGCCATGCCCTCCCTACCCACATCTCTTCGCATTCTGCCTTCTTTAGTTCCCGCTCTAATCCCTGCCAAGCCCTAGTATCGTCTTCTTCATGCATTACACTTTTTCCACTCTTTTGGTGCTGCTACTCTCCTGGCTGGAACCCAGGAGGCCTAGGACACACAAGCTAATTGGGTACAGGGAATTCCTCTTTCAGCGAGAGAAAGTGTTGAAGCTCTTGGAAGAGCGTGTGGAGCGTGTGCATCACCTGCCAATCTGTGTTGACAGCATTGCTGAGTAAGAATTGAAAGAGATGGACTATTATTCCTGAGGACTCGTCCCCCCTGAATTTCAGCAGACCTCCCAGGGAAGATTGTGAAGTCTCTGGAATTTCCATCCGTCTGAGCAACTTTGCCCATACCTCAATGTGATTGGCTACAAACAGAGAGCTAGTGGCCAATCACATGGAGGTGTGAGCAGAGACAAATGATTGAGCACATATCCTGCTCATATTGACTTCATTTGGTGTCGGATTTGGGGTTTATTAGTTAATTAATGTGGGCAGGTGGTTGTTTGTCGTCTAGGCGAAAAGGGGTGGGGCATCAATGTTGTAATTCTCCCGGCTTTTCTTCTACATATGTAGGCCGGTCTGGATTTCATATTAAGACTGGGGAGGCCGAAGATATATACCAAGAACATTGTAAGTTGCTGTAGCGGTGGACACATCGCTAGCCCCCGCCCCCTCACCTCCATCATATTGGAAAAGCAGGAGAAGATCCCTATGTGGGAGATACAGTATTATACCAATACCGCAGTATTGTACCAATGCTGCATCGAGTGTATGCGAGACGATATGCACTCGGTCATATCGAATGTGCCCTCACACTGAAAAGGTGGAAGGAGGTCTGCACACACCATCAGACATCAAAGGCTATAAGTGAAATTGGACAGGAGAAGAGTGACGTTGTGAAGAAAAGACACTAAAACGATATGCAAATAATTAAAGAATAAAGGAGTAGCTAGAGTAATAAGAGAAACATATAATCAATTACAAAGAAATCATATGCACCAAAGATATAAGTGAGGAGAGATAAAGTGAATGTATATACGGAGAAACACAAGGTAGTTGAGACATATAGAAATATGCTGCAGAAGAAAATGCAACGTGGCTAAGGCGGCCATGATGGGAAGATGGATGTCACACTTGTGTTGAAACCAATCAAGCTACCTCAGAGACAGACCAGCGCTGCAGAATCAGGAGATGCTGGAAAAACAGTTTTGTGTGAAGAACAAAGATAAGTCTATTGGCCTAGGGTAAAGGATGCCCCATCAAGGAATAACTGCAAAGCACAAAGGGAGTTAAGAGGATAAGCCATGTACGTAAGACATATTTCTCTTAGAATAAGCGAAGAAGAAAACTTCTGCAAGTGCCAAATATTGGATAATCAAAGATGCAGGAAGCACATGCAAGGTAGAGTGAGCAAGTAAATAGCAATAAATTAAAGGAACAAATGAACAAAATCATGGTCTTCTCACACGTGATACAGACGTGGAAAACAAGAGCTATTCATTAAGCTCCAGGTGAAGATAACGGTGTAGCTACACTCCCTTAAAAATCACAGAACAGAGAATAGGCTGTAAGGTCAACTATAAAGAAGAAGCATTGACTTGGGGCCTGATGAGAGATGATGGACTAATTGAGCAAGTGGGAAGTAGTCTGACGTTGCTCTCTGCACCCAAGATGTGTTTTTCTTACGTGCTGCTAACAAGCTGGAAGTCCACAGTTGGGAGAGAATGCCAACCAATCAGAGGGCCTATGTAGAAGCATGATATAGAGTGTTGCACAGGGCAACCCACTGCTGTTATTCTGCCATATTCTGTATTATACCCATTTAGCGGTACTCCAAGGCTTGCTACCAGATAAGGGGCATCCAGTAATGTTACTAATACTAATATGATATATAGGCCCATATGATCCCTTAACCAATCCCTCCCTTCAATAGGTTTTACAGTTTGCCACGTAGGATGACACCATAGATGACATATCAAGGTATAAAGCCTTTGTGTAATCAAAGTTGAAGTGCGAGTGTGAGGACTGCAGTTTTTTTCACCAGATCGCCTTACTTTATTCTGAGCTGATAAAATAAAGTAGTACTTTGCCATATTCTTTGAGTCTGTCTGGTTATTTGGGTCTGATATCATTATTGGTCATTTCCTCTAGCACATGAGACACTTCAAGGTGCTAGAGCACATTCCCGTAGAAGTTCTGAGGGAGATCTAAATGTCTATGTGCCCCTTTAGGGTCTTATAGGAGTTGTAACATTCACCATGCACTCCCAATCCAGAACATCATTCAGACCCCCATGAGAGTGGGGGGCATCTCACAGTTCAAAGAAAACTGACTGGTGTCTCAGAACATTCACCAGGCATATGAAGAACTGTTACTCAGCCAACTTTAAGGTTTCTTAGGTTTCTTAGGATATGAACCAGGGAACCTTTAGGGAGTTTTACATTAGGTTGTCTTGGGATGTTTACCCAACTACTTTTAGAGAGTTCTCAAGGAGCTGGTATCTGGCCCACTTTAGGGTGTGTTAGCATCTGTTTCAGGCAGCTTTCCAGAAGTTCTAGAACTGGTACCTGGCCCATTTTATGGTGTGTTGGGATATGTATCAGGCAGCTTGTAGTAGTGACTTTTCTAGAACCAGTACCTGGCCCATTTTATGGTGTTAGGAACTGTACCAGGCATCTTGTAGGGACTTCTAGAACCAGTAACTGGCCCATTTTATGGTGCGTTAGGATCTGTACCAAGTAGCTTGTAAGGAGTCTAGTACTGATGTTGATTTGCCAACAGCCCTAGCCCTTAATCCCCAAATGGGCCTGGTTTTCTGTTGTTGTGTCCTTCCACTTCTTTCTTCCCAACAGTTCTTTGAGGTGACCGGGACCATCGTTTCATCCTTTTTCACTGTCTGATTTCCACAGTTCACGTCTCATCTTTTAGGTTGTCTGCTCTATTTTGGCCCCGCCATTGGGGTAATACACTTTCAACAGGCATCCTCAGTAGATTGGGACAGCAACTGCCTTCTAAGGTTCAGGGCAGGTCTACCAGAAGAATCGCTGCCACCGGGGGAAAGGCTAAGCGGGTCCAGATTTCTGACATTTCAAGGCAGCCACTTGGCCTTCCCATCCTGGGGTTTTCATCCCGATCCTACCAGCTGATCAGACTTTGATGTCTGCTTGAATCCTGTAGACTTGAATGGGATGTGTAGATTAATGAAGACTTCCGCTAAGTGATCAGAGCAGCTCCAGTGTAAAGCAGAACCTTCGCGAGCGAGTTTAGGCAGATATTCTTAAATTCTTTCTGGAACTTTCTGGGATCATTTCAGGTTGAGGGCCAGAATCCTTCTGCCTGCTGATCAGTTGACCTCTCTGCGGCAGCTGCTCAGGCATGATCATAGGCATTTAAATGGCGCGGCTTTACTTGCAGAAATGTCGACGTAAACTACGTGAATGCCGGTGCACACCGCCCACCCCCACCCCTAGGGCCCTGTGGATCCTGAAGACAGAGGCATATGGTGGCGATCATGCACAGATATTAAACTGCAGGAGGGCAGAGCGTGTTTACATATTTCCCTTCCAAACCCAGGAAGGAATGCAGCTGATCACAGATGGCAAATGCTCCTGAAGTGAGGCCCAAGTCAGGAAGGAATGCCCCACAGCCACAACTCCTGCACCATCACCACGTGCCACCTCTGCATTCTTATGCCGTGTAGCCTGCTGCAAATGGCATCCGAGTAACAGGCTTGCCAGCTCGTTCAGTCATGAGCAGCTTACACAGAGTTAATCCCTGAAAGGCTAGCCCCCACCCAGGCACTGCATGCCCCCGAAGCACTAGTTCATTCTATGGAAGCACAAAAGACATAAACCCACCGGGTCCTTTGTTTTCAGTACAGCTGACTGAGCAGGCGTTAACCATCACCACGCCGGGGAGAGGCTTAGCAACCAAGTATACAACATGCAAGGCCTCCCTTCCTGGCTCATTATCTCAGCTTTGCTCACAGTCGCAAGGACAGGCCTTCCGTGTTGAAGTAACTGCGCAGAGCTCGCTGTCAGGGTCCAACCTCCACTCCCAGTGAGCACGGGGGAGCTTCTAGGTCGGCCATATTGCCCTGACTCAGTCACAGTGAGTCTACCCGTGCCCACCGGGAAGACTGCCTGCCGGTAACAGCCGTAAGGTCATATCACTGCACTTCCACAGTCTCTGCTCACAGACAGTAGACTGGCTTACTCAGTGTCAGAGCGGGGCACCAATAAAAAGGTGGCCCACCCTTACAAATGGCAGCTAGTTCCCTTTGAGGCAAAATGTTTAAGTCATGTTCAAGGGCAATTATGTTTGTTAAAATGGGTTGCAAATTGTGCATTGTAAATACTTGTTTGGTAACTGTGATCAAAACTACGAGCTGCTCAGTAAAGTAACTCATCACCTGGCAAGGGTTACTACAGCGCTGCAGTACACATCCGCCATTTTACTGGATTATTTATCAACCCCATAGGGCTAAAAACCTGAGTTGGCACTTTGGGGACTTGGGCATGCAACCACAGATGCCAGCAGCAGGCACCAAACTTAATAGGCTGCTTGACCCATCCCCCCTGACAACTTCCAAGTAGACAACCTGCTATCCTGTATGTTGACCGGAGGCTGCCTCACGATTCTGTCCAAAGAACCCGGACGGCAAGCAGAAAATGGCATTGCTTGTCCAGTCAATTCCCAGGACGGTACAGAAATGAATAGAGCTCAAATTGTCTCTTTGGGACACCAACAGGAAAGAGGACTATGCACACTGTGATGAAGCCAGAACCTGGACTCCATCCCAAGATCTAGAGGGCATCTTCAGCCAGGGAAAGATGGCCTATTAGGGTAATGCCGGTGAGTTAACACCAAATACACACTGGTATTACTAGATCTCTCAGCTTCCTTTGACTCCATCAACCACCGCATCCTGATAAAAAACCCTGGAAGAAATAGGGCTCACTAACACAGCACCGCTCTGGATCAAATATTTCCTTGCAGAAAGGACAGAAATGATCTGGCTGAAGCCTTTCAAATCCACGCCACTGGATTCCTCCTGTGGAGTACCCCAAGGTTTTTTCACTATCTCTTCAACATTTACATGACACTGCTAATCAAACTCATCAAAAGACATAGGCCCTCATTACGACCCTGGCGGAGTGGGTTTACGCCAGCGGTATTCGCGGCGGACCCGTCCGCCCTACTACGAGTTCCCGTAGCGCCATGGAGCCGTTTTCCGCCTGGTTTTTCCGGGCGGAGAAATCCATGGCGCTACGGGACCTTGATGTTAATTACGCCACCGTATTTTACGGTGGCGTAATTAACGCCTTCCCCACTCCCATTATACCCTATGGGGCAAAAATGGGAATGGGGAAGGGTAAAATGGGGAATGGGGATTTACCGCCCCGCCAAGGTCGGCATGGGGCGGTAAATCCGCCAACCCCCATGGCGCTATTGGCAGCTTTCCGCCGTGCTCCATGGTGCATATTGCACCACGATCTCCGCCAGGGTCGTAATGAGGGCCATAGACTAACATGCTATGACTACTCAGATAATACATAAATCATCTTCAAATTCAGTGGCATACAAGAAGAGAACGCACAACTAGGAGGGTGTCTCAAGGAGCTCTACCAATGGATGAACATTAACAAACTCAAAATCAACCCTAACAAAACTGAAATCATGATTACACTGGAAGACAAAAGGAAATATCCAACACATGCCATGGCCAACCGAACTGGGAAACCCACTGACACCATCCAAAGCTGTAAAAAATCTTGGAATCATCCCGTACAACGGGTTAATACTTGAACATCAAGTCAATGCAATAATCCAAACATGTTTTTACCTCCCACAACCAATAAAAAAGATCTTATAATTAATCTCCTTCACACACAAAACACTAGCCTTCATATACCTGCTATGTCCAGGATTGATAATGCTAACAGCATATACCTCGGAATGTCAGAACGCCTGCTGAACAAACTACAGCGAATACAGAATTCGGCACCCAGACTTCTCCTCAAACTCAGCAGAAGAGACCACATCACACCCGCTCTCAGGATGCTACATTGGCTCCCCGTCAAAAAGAGAATATCTTTCAAAAACCCGGTGCATAACAAACAGAGCAGTATGTGACCAAGGAGCGGACTTCATCCAGAAGACATTCTCTGTTTTCAAACCAGCCAGAACCCTGAGATCCATCAACAACGTCTGCCTTGAACCCTAATCATACACAAAGAAAAAAGCTGGGTAGTTCAGCATTCTCATGCTTAGCCACAATCTGTGGAACTCCCTCCCCAGGAAAACTAGAACCATTGAGGACCATACAAAATTCAGGAACTTGCTGAAAACCTGGCTGTTCAACTCCGAGCACAACAAAACCAACTGACCGATGCCGGCACACCGCACAACCTAGCAAGCATGGGAAAAAGAAGAAGCAAACAGAAAAAACAAGTTAAGGTTAAGACCAAAGAGAAGCACTGCACCCCCCACAACCCAACCCAACCAAAGAACATCCGAGCAAAGTGAAGGTAATAAACTGGAATCGCCAGGGAATAAGGCCCAGGGAAATCCAGGGATGGAAATGGGGGAACAGAGACTCACCACCAGACATGCCACGAGTAAGGGCTAACAAGAGGAAGCTAGACCAAGCATCAACCATGCCCCTTCCAGAAACCTAAGCTCTGCAAGGAATCCAGTCAAAGAACCTCCTACTCATAAGGGCAAAAAAGAGGGAACTACATTTAGCACCAACCCTGCCCAAATTAGAAACCTAAAACTCCTTAGGGGAATCCAGCCGAAGAACCACCTGCCCGCAGCTGATCACCCTCGGGACAGAGCACCAGCACCCAGCCAGATATAGAGCCAGTGATCAGAGTTCAGGGTGCCAATGCAGTAGAAGTGCAGCATTGGAACCCATCGCCTCAGAGGCGACCTCACTGATATAACTAGAAAAGGCAATGGGAGGATGGGTAGGTACTTGTAATCAACTGGAAAAAGCTTAATATCTGCTGCTAACAAAAACTAGTACTAACACTCAACCCTCTGCACACACCTCTAACATACTGCCCTGCAGATAACCAGAACTCCTCCATATAAACTGAAGCTGCCAACAGCCCATCACAGCTCCCTTGGTCTTGTTTCCGCTCCTCCCACCAACTAACAGTATAACAACCTTTAATATTAACATCAGGCTGTACATGTTAAAAAGTATTGCTATGTCCTCCAGCCATGTGCCTGGTATTTGTTTCGTATGTTCCCCCTCGCCCTCCAGGTAGACCTCGTTCACTCCAACAGTGCTATGCAAGCACACCTCACCCTAGAACTGCCCCTGTGTCCTGTTATTAATCACGTTCTGCATCATTTCTGTTTGAAATGACACCCGGGTTCCTTCATGAATACAAAATACACCTTGCCACCTGCTTCTCTCTAATGGGCGACATGTTGACCCATCCCTGTACAGGAAGCCACGCTCTGTAAATGGTGGGTGCTATATTGGAGAAACCACCACCTATCGCTGCAAAGTGTTTACTAGTGGCTAAATTCCAATACAGCAGTGTATGGACAGGACATCCATTTCTCTTTTGAAGGTTTTCTCAATTTCCTTGGGGTGTAAGGTCTCGGATGTTGGGGTGTGTGTGGACTGCTGGACTGCAGGAAGGAGCAGAGCCCAGTCTGAGCTGGCTCTTCCCATCACCCCCCCTCCGCACCCCCCCCCTCTGACATGGTCCAGTAATGCGTCAGCATGAGAGCATCAACTGATATGGCAGCAGTGCAAGGTCCCCGAGAGGCAGAAATCATCACCTGGAGACGTGCAGTCCTTCACATGCGTGGTCATTCCTTTAGCCATCCCTTGAAAGGGTGATCTCAACAGAGGAAGACCCAAACTGGATCAACAACTAGTAGACCCCGTTTCCTCATTGAGACCCCCGGGAAATACCTTGGATGAAGCCCGCTGGATCATAACATAGTGTTTGGTGGCGTGTCACACATATGCAAGTTGTTTCCGAGATGGTTACAAGCCGTGCCTGGTGGTTGGGTTGTGGGTCTTCCGCCTTCACTCTCTCATCCCCAGCCCCTGCCTACCTTATCAGACCCTCACATTCTGCCTCTGCCCAGCCCCAGTCACACCACTTTGTTAGCCCTCTCTCCTCTCGGCCGTCACTATCAATCCACCTCCCTCCTTGCTACCCATCACTTAGCCATGGCTGCACCATTCCCAAAACCCATAAACCCACCACTTTGATCTTCCCCAACTCCCCTCTTCACCAGCCCCATCTCTCCCCTCACCATGGCAACCTCATCAACCAAGCACAATGCCTCGCCATCTGCAATCAGCCTGTAACATTATCACTCCATGTGCCCAGCTCATCCCTTCTTCATGCCTTCTCCCCTCAGCCTTTCATTTCACCACCCCCCCCTTACTTTGCCATTAACATTTCCCCAGCCCGTCCTTATCATTCCCATCTCTACGGCCCCCTCAAAGTATATTACCATATCTCCTCAATGTATCGTTGCCACTCCCCCAGCTTCCCTCTTCACCATCCCCATCTCCTCTGTCCATGCACTTCCCATCAATTAACATGCCTTACCATTTTACCTCCTCCCATCACATCATCATTCTCATCATCCAGCCCATCCTTGTCTCAATGCAATCTCCCCAGAGGCCACCATTTCACCATTAGCATCCCTCCTCGTTCCCTCACTTTACCATCCCCACCTAGCCATACGTTTCCCTTCACATTTACCCAGCCCATCCTTCTCATTTCCATTTCCTCTCATCCCCTTAATTTACAATTCCCATTCCTCCTCACTTTATGTTTCCCACTCCACCAGCTCATCTCTCCGCCATTCCCATTCCCCTTAACATGTCCATTCCATCAATCCACATGTGTTATCATTTTCCCTCCGCCCATCACACATCTCCGTTCCCATCTGGCCAGCCCATCCCTTCATCATTGCCATAGCCCATGAGCCCATCATTTTAGCATTCCTTTCACTGTACCATTCTCATCTTTCCATACCTTCCCATTCCCGTTTTCCCCAGCCCATCCTTATCAAAGCATTCTCCTCTGAGTCCCTCATTGTACCGTTATCAATACTTTACCATTCTCATCTCTTGTAACTGCACCTTTTCCAAACCCATCCCAATACTTCACCATTCCACTATCCCCTCAGTTTACCATCCCCATCACTCTACCCTTCCAATTTCTCCTTACTTTCGATTCCCATCTCCGCCTGTCATCTTCACCTCAGTCCCTCACTTAACCACCCCCATCTCCACATTCTTTACCATTCCCATGTCTATAGCTTTACAATCCTATTTCTCGACAAAAAAAACAATCTGTTGCCTCACCAGTCTGGTCACCCCTCAGTTAAATATCCCTATCATTTTACTGCTCTGATCTAGCCTCGCTTAGTCCCATTCCACAGCCCATCACTTAAGTATTCCCATCGGCCCAAAATTCACTATTGCCATATTTCCTCAATTTACCATCCCCATCTCCCCTTACCTTGCCATTCCCATCCATGCCCTTCAGACCATTTGCAGTCATTGCCCTTCCCATTCACTTTACCATTCCCCTCAGTATCCCTTTCCCATTTCCCCTCACTGAACCATGCCCATCACTCCTCACTGTACCTTCCTCATCTTCCTCTCATACACTTATCTTCTGACTGTATATTACCATCTCCCCCAATGCCCTATTCTGATCTCAATGTACCATCCCCATCTCCCCGGCATTCCCATATCCGTTCAGCCCCTCGCTGGTGCAATCCCATTTCCCCTCCCCATATTCTTCCATCACGGTCTTGCTATCTCCGTTTCCTGCGACCCTTCAGGGCTCCCACAGGCACTCCAAAACTCTGCCCTTTCCACTAGAAAAGAGACTCCGCTTAGACTCACACATGGGCTGCTCTGGGTCCAAGCAGCTGAGGCAAGAATGGGGGTGGGGGTGGGGGTATTGACTGTAGGGAGTCGAAGCTTTCCTTCCGGCTGGGAGTCTTTTTCAGGCATTACATGCATGTGGTAACTGTTATCCACGGATGGCCACCGATGATGCAAGTTCACCCTTCCCACACACCAACAGGCTCCTCGTACTTTGCTGTAAACCGGAAGTACTCGAAGCAGATGCTGAGGAGAGGCACCCTCACCACGGGGAGACATCTCCTTTGTTTTAGTAGCTGCATCGCGGAGCGACGCCACACGTTATGGCGAACCTCCCTTTTGAGGTTGGTGTATAGGATGGATACAGGCACCTCAGTGATTTTGAAAAAAACAGACAAACGCTGCGTTTCGTTCGTTGCGTGTGTATTACTGCATTACAGCCGGGAATCTTATATAGCAGAACCTCACTTCCGTCCGAGACCAACGCGTGGTGTCCTCTACATAGCGCGGTCCTCGGGCTGTACCGCCTCTTGGCGCTACCCGGCACAGCAGGATGTTCGTGCACGGTCACGTTTATATAGCAGAACCTCACTTCCGTCCGAGGCGAGGCCAAAGCGTGGTGTCCTCTACATAGCGAGGTCCTCGGGCTGTACCGCCTCTTGGCGCTAACCCGGCACAGCAGGATGTTCGTGCACGGTCACGTTTCACTACCACCATGAAGGATGCCTGAGCTGCTGCACTGGGCGATGCTGTGCGCCCATCCGCGCTGAGTAAAGCCCAGGAGGCACCAGTGGTGTTGCGAGGTCTGGAAGAGATCCGGGGGGCTATGCTAATGTTGGGACTAGCTAGCCTTCTGGCTGTAGATAGACCCCGAGCTTCTATCCGGGGCTTCAACCAAAAGACATGGGGCTATAGCCCCCTCGGCCCCCACCCTAGCAAGGCCTCTGGACCACTGCAGCTGGTGGCAGCCGCACGCCTGCAGTGAGATGCAGGCCCGCGTTTCCTTGCACTGCTGCCAGAGGCAGCACCCACTCCCCCTCATAGTACTCAACGGAGAAACAGCTATGACAAAAAACACTGAAGTATGTTGTACATCCTGGTTCCGAGCTTTAGACCGAATGGCCCCCAGGCGCCCTGGAGGCGTCGAAAGCAACCGGGCAACTAAGGGGAAACAGAGGTCGCAAGGCGAGATGACCTTGCTGCTTTATAGCGCTATGGGCGCCCATTACTGTAGGTTCTTGGCACTAGATCAGCGTGGTGCGTGCGTATACATCACTGAACCCTGAGTGGTTGTTTAATCGTAACTGTCGCTCTAACCTGATTATGGAAGTGTGGCCTAAACACACAGCAGATAATAACTAAGGTATCTCCAGCGAGTGCACGGCCTGCGTGGTGGGATTTCGGGGCCCCGTGCTGCTGCCAGTCCATGGTCGATGGAAGACCGCGTTCCTTGGAGCTGTGGTGCATGTTAAACACACCGCCTTGCCTTCACTGCTCACGGGCGGTGCAGCTACAAAGGGCTGCGGCAAAAGCCCAGAACAGAGCCGCTAAAAACATAACTGAATGCACATATCGACCGGGAAGCTGCCTTTCAAGTCAAAGGCAGCGCGCAGTCTGGCCAGATAGCTCAGCAGTCTGGGGCACCTGTTGCAGAGCTGTGAGCGCACGCGCCTGCCGTCACGAATTGCGCGCGACTGCCCTCCTCCCATATCCCTAGACCTTGAAACGGGAACCCGTGCGTTGGTATGGCACACGTGCCCATAGGGGGAGCCCTCTATTCACGCGACGTGGCATTCTTAGGAAGCACACCTCTGTGCACATCACTCGTGTGCCTCCGTTCTGGGGCACAGCCATTCGCGTCACATAGATGCATTTGCCCTGGCTTGGTTTTCTGATTTGCCCATTATCGTGTTTCCTCTCCCTCTTTTTTGGGTGCAAGTTGGCCACTTTCGGGGGAGATGGTGTGCCGTCAGACAGGTCACGTGAAACAGCGGGACCACTCCCGCAGTCCAATATGTGTCCTCTATAAGCCATGGAATGTTTACATACCCCCCCCCCCCCCAAGGGAAATGTGAGCCTGCTATGAGCCCTACACTTTTTGCACCCCCCACCCAATGCAGTGTGAGTCTTCTTGTAAACCCTGTAGTTCTGACAATCTTCCCCAGTGCAGTGGGAGTCTTCTTGTAAACCCTGTAGTTCTGACAATCTTCCCCAGTGCAGTGGGAGTCTGTTGTGAGCCCCGTGCTTGTGTGACACTCTCCCCCGGTGCAGTGGGAGTCTGCTGTAAGCCCTGTGTTTGTAACAATCTCCCCGGTGCAGTGGGAGTCTGCTGTAAGCTCTGTGCTTGTGACATTCTCCCCTGGTGCAGTGGGAGTCTGTTTTAAGCCCTGTGCTTGTGACACTCTCCCCAGGAACAGTGGGAGTCTGCTGTAAGCCGTGTACTTGTGACACTCTCCCCGGTGTTCTGACAATCTCCCCCGGTGCAGTGGGAGTCTGCTGTAAGCCCTGTACTTGTGACACTCTCCCCGGTGTTCTGACAATCTCCCCCGGTGCAGTGGGAGTCTGTTTTAAGCCCTGTGCTTGTGACACTCTCCCCAGGTGCAGTGGGAGTCTGCTGTAAGCCCTGTACTTGTGACACTCTCCCCGGTGTTCTGACAATCTCCCCCGGTGCAGTGGGAGTCTGCTGTAAGGCATGTAGTTTTTGCACTCCCCCAGTGCAGTGTGAGTCTGCTATAGACCCTGTACTTTTTACACTCCCCCACTGCATTGAGTCTGCTATAGGCCCTGTACGTTTTTCACTCCCCCAGTGCAGTGAGTCTGCTATAAGCCCTTCCATTTTTGCACCCCCTCCAGTGAAGTGTGAGTCTGTTGTAAGCCCTGTACTTTTTACACTCCCCCAGTGCAGTGAGTCTGCTATAAGCCCTGCCATTATTGCACCCCCTCCAGTGCAGTGTGAGTCTGCCGTAAACCCTGTACTTTTTACACTCCCCCAGTGCAGTGAGTCTACTATAAGCCCTGTAATGTTTGCACTCACCAGTGGAGCGTGAGTCTGCTATAAGCCCTGCACTTTTTACACTCTCCAGTGCTGTGTGAGTCTGCTATAAGCCCTGCCCTTTTTGCACCCCCTCCAGTGCAGGGTGAGTCTGCTGTAAGCCCTGTACTTGTGACACTCTCCCCCAGTGCAGTGAGTCTGATATAAGTCTTGTACTTTTTTACACTCTCCAGTGCAGTGTGAGTCTGCTATAAGCCCTGCACTTTTTGCACCCCCTCCAGTGCAGTGGAAGTCTGTTGTAATGCCTGTACTTGTGACACTCTCCCCCAGTGCAGTGAGTCTGCTATAAGTCTTGTACTTTTTTACACTCTCCAGTGCAGTGTGAGTCTGCTATACGCCCTGCACTTTTTGCACCCCCTCCAGTGGAGCGTGAGTCTGCCGTAAGCCACGTACTTTCGTTTTTACTGCTGCAGAAGTTTCTATACAGTTCCCTTACTGTGGTGCAGATGTTTGCCGTACCTATCGTGCCTGCTTACCGACAACAACAGCTGCATTTCAAATGAGACAGCGGGTCTTAGAATACAGGGAGGTGGACAGCTTGGAAAAACTGAGCCAGGTGCGAAAACAAAGTCAATTTCTGTCTGTGAAATATTCTGAGTGGCAAATATGACACCTGTTATATATGGCTGCTATTTAGAGAGGGGTATAGGGATCTTTGCGAGAGGAATGGTGTTAAAAGAGTGGGGGCGGGGGGGGGTGTACTGAGAACATATGGAGGAGTGAAACGCATGAGAGAAGGAATCAAAGATGGCCAGCGAGTTGGGGTCATGCGTAGATGTGTATCAGAGGGGTGCATAAGAGAACAATGACGATATATGACAGGAAAGGCGAGGGTATGCAGAGGCATGCAAACAAAGACGGAGGCATATAGCAGATGGGGAATGAGAGGGTGGAGTAAAAAGAGAGGGAAGGGGGAAATGTGAGAGGGAAGGGGGAAATGTGAGAGGGAGGGATGGGGAATGAGAGGGAGAGGTAGAGAATTGATGAGAGGGAGGGGAGGGGAATGAATGAGAGGGAAGGATGGGGGATGAGAGGGAGAGAATGAGAGGGTGGGTGGGGAATGAGAGGGGGGATAGAGAATGAGAGGGATGGGAATGAATGAGAGGGAGGGTTGGGGAATGAAAGTGCGGGGATGGGTTGTGAAAGGGAGAGGTCGATAATTGATGAGAGAGAGAGGGGGATGAATGAGAGAGAGGGGTGCGGATGAGATAATGAGAGGGTGTGGTGGGGAATGAGAGGGGGAGGAGGGGAATGAATGAGAGGGAGGGATGGAGAATAAGAGGTAGAGAATGAGAGGGAGAGGTGGGGAATGAGAGGGAGAGGTGGGGAATGAGAGAGAGAGGTGGGGAATGAATGCGAGAGAGGGATGTGGAATGAGTGAGAGGGAGAGGTGAATGGGAAGGAGGAATGCTTAAATGCAAAGGAACGATGAGATGCAAACACAAGAGAGGAGTGAGGAAGGGGGGTGTTCGGCTGCTTGCCCAGGGCAATGCCAGAGGTTAGGATTCATTCTAGACCTTCCAGCGATAACCGCTTTTGTTTTGTGGATGTAGTTGGGCGAAAAGATATGAGGGGGGAGTTGGAATGCAAATGCGGGAGAGGGAGCAGGAGTGGTGATGAACTGGAAACACTGGACACTGGGTGGGCGGGGGGGGGGGAGTCGGGGAGATAGGGGAGACCAAAGCTAAGGAGGGCAAGAAAGGCGGTGGTTGGGGCCGAGACAGAGCAGACGGAAGGGACCGGAGAGGCTGAAATGGGGTTATAAAGAAGAGAGAGGGACCGGCGGGGGGCAAAGGAGACAGCGGGCAGTGAAGAGAAGGGCAGACAAGTGGGGTGGCAAGCAAGTAGGTGAGCGTGAGATAGAGACATGGGTAAACATGGAGGGGCAGGTCGGCAGATGACGAGGGCAAGGAAGCACGTGCAAGGTGGGCGTCCATGGCAAGGAAACATGTGATATAAGGCTATGGAACACAGGCGAAGAGAGGCATAGAGACCAGGGAGAGGGGCACGATAGAATCAAAGGGCAAAGGCCCCGAGACAGAGGTAAGAGTGAGAGGACAAGGAGGCAGGTTGGGTGAAGAAGAGGCAAGGAGGCGAAGTGAGGGAAGCCAGAGCAACAGAGGCGCACACAGCCAATGACGCATTGCCAAGGAGGCAATGGTGATAGGAGGGCAAGTAGGTAGAAACTAATGACAATGTGGCAAGGAGGAAGAAACGAGGGGGAGGGTATAAAGGCGCAATGCATCAGATGAAAATACGGAGGCAGTGGCGGGGGTCTCTGGAGCAGAGGGAAAGCACAAGGAGGCAGAGGCGAGAGTGAAGGTGGTGACAGGGAGACAGAGGCGAGAGTGAAGGCTGTGACAAGGAGGCAGAGGCAAGAGTGAAGGTGGTGACAAGGAGGCCGAGGCGAGACTGGAGGCAGGGGCAAGAGTGAAGGTGGTGACAAGGAGGCAGAGGCGAGAGTGAAGGGGGTGACAAGGAGGCAGAGGCGAGAGGGAAGGGGGTGTCAAGGAGGCAGGGGGGAGAGTGAAGGCCGTGACAGGGAGGCTGGGGGGAGAGTGAAGGCAGTGACAGGGAGGCAGGGGGAGAGTGAAAGCGGTGACAAGGAGGCAGAGGCAAGAGTGAAGGCAGTGACAGGGAGGCAGAGGCAAGAGTGAAGGCGGTGATAAGGAGGCGGAGGCAAGAGTGAATGTAGTGACAGGGTGGCAGAGGCAAGAGTGAAGGCGGAGGCAGGAGGAGAGAGAAGGCAGTGACAAGGAGGCAGAGGCAAGACTCAAGGCGGTGACAGGGATGCAGGGGGAGAGTGAAGGCAGTGACAAGGAGGCAGAGGCGGGAGTGAAGGTGATGACAAGGAGGCAGAGTCTGGGCAGAGCAAGGTGTTGTACAGGAGGTTGAGAGGACAAAGAGGCAGAGGCAAGAAGGTGAAAAGGGAGGCTAGTGGGTGAACAAGGAAGCAAGGTGCGACACGAAGGGAGAGTCGAGAAGGTAGAACTAGGAGTTCGAGGCGAGAGGAGGGAACATGTAGGACGGGGGGGGCAAGAAAACAATAGAAGGAACAGTCAGGCAAGGGAGACAAGGTGGTAAAGGCAAAATGGGACAAGGAGGCACGGGCAAGACGTGGGAGAAGGAGGCATAGGTGAAGAGTTGAACAAGGATGAATAGCCAGAGACGAAAAGGGGGGACTGGGAGGCAGAGGTTTGACAATGAGGCAAAGGCGGGGCACAATGAGACATAAAGGGAAATGGGGGCGCACACAAGAGGTGAAAGAGGGTGTACCATGAGGAGGAGGGGAGCAGAGGTGAACTGGGCATGAGGCAGCGAACTGCCACGAGGTTTAGGTTAAGAAATGGGGAGACAATAATAAATATGTATGTTAAAAAGGGGGGCTAGTGGACACATTGGGGCGAACCTCACATCGGAGAGAGTGCGGACAGAGAGAAGGGGCGTGGGGGGCTCCTGCAATCTGGGGGTGGGAAGAGCGGTATCAGCAGAGCTGCCTTCTGTTCATTCGTCCGAGCCTCACCTGGAGCTGAACACCGCTGGGCGCGGGGGGGACGCGTCACCGCGTCACCGCAGTAGAGGAGGGTGGAGCCACCCAAGCACCATAGGGAGCAGACAGCCTCAGGTGTTCGTTAACTCTATCTAAACCACTCCTCTCCCAACCGCCATGAGAGGAAATGGATGCGATGCGTGTGTTATGTTCAGATAACTGCACGGTACAACATGAACGAATATGTGCGCCCTGCCTCTCCCTTTTAAGCAGGACATTATAGAGCACCGCATCGAAAGTTACAGCGGGTAGAAGTCTGTGGTATAGAAAACTAAGGCGCTGTTGTGCATTTTAATAACGTGTACTTCATGTAATGAAACAGCGCTTCATGGAGGGGCGAGGGCGTTATTAGCAGCTGTTTCATTGCACCTGTACAAAGTGCACTATCCTGCCCCCGCCCCCCAGGTGCCCTACACTCCAGATTCAAATGCCCACCTGGTGTGATGGATATATTCCTTTCTGTTACCGGCAACTTGCTTCCTACCCCCATAACGCCTCATTTGATGTCTCACCCGTGCAGGCCATCTTCCTTCCAAGCCCCCCTACCTGTGACGAGAAGACACCCCTGATTGACGCCACACATAGACACGAAACCCCTTTCCATTTCACGAACCCCCTGCAGGACCTTGCCAGGCACCCTTCCTTCATTGTACATCGAGTGGGCAAAGCAGTGCCCCTTCCAGACTCCCTCAGCATCACCACCAAGAGTACCCCACACTCCCACCCCACAGGGCACTAACCACATGCATACACCCCCCCCCAGTTTCGGAAATAAATCTACCTCCCCCCACTCCCCCATGCACTACCTCAAGGCAATGTATGTTGTGGCATCCCAGTGGCCACTGGCGCTTAGCCTCCGCCCCCCTGATTGTTTGTCTTTGTGTGGTGTTTTATAGAGAGCCACACTCACCAAAACATGTTTATCACGTCGCTATCGAGGACTAGGCACGCGAGTCGGATTCTAGCAATAGAAGCAAGCGTTTCCGACTGGCCAGGAAGAGGGCTCGGCTGCCTCCACAGGCACTGTCCGAGGCGGGAAACAAAAATGCTTTCCGATTAAAATACAATCAATCCCTGAGGGGTGGGGGTACATATTCCACACAACCTCTGCAAACCACCTGTCGACCCCCTGCCTGCCTCTGCAGAGCGAGCACGGGCGCTTAGTATCATGGACTCTACATTCTGCGTAGCCTCTCGTAACCCACCCCCACCCCCCCCGCGCTGTGCAGTCCGCTGCTTCCCAGGTTCCCGTTTATTTAATCCACACCTGGCCAGCACCCCCCTCCCCGCCTCCTCCACCCACCGTGAATTCCCGAATCTAAATTGAACGTCATCTCTCAACCATCGCCATCAGGAGCTACACCCCCTTTTCTGTGGACAGAGAACCCTGCACGGGGGGGGGGGGCGATTGCTTGTTTATATATTTATGTCCCTGGCGGAATGACACTTTGGGCTCCCTCTGGTTAGAGAGGGGGGGTAACCCCTAAACTACCTACTCCCCACCGCACCAGAATACTCCTCCCCGCTCACCCCTACCTCTCAAACTCCACAGACAAGCGCTGAACCCCACCACCAGGCAAGCATTACAAGACTCCTCCCCGCATACACCCCCGACTCCCGAAACACACCTGGATCAGGTAACCCCCATTCCCCCGACGCCCCAGTTCCCGGGCAGGCAGGTCTCTCCCCCCTCCATCCTCAAAGCCCACACCAGTCTCCTAAAGCAACCTCTGCCCTCAATCTGCCCCTTTCTCGCCCCACACGGGGGGTGGCACTGCCACTCGCACTCCCCAGGCCAGAAAGTAAACAGGGCAGGATGCACGGCTCGCTCACCTGGGAAGAATGAGGCAACCAGCCAGAATGTCATCGTCCTCAAGAGGCGGGCCGCCCCCGAGCAGCGAGACCCCATCCCCGAAGACATGTCGGCCTGGAGCCGGCTCTGGCGGGAGATCCGTGCGGCACAACAACGAGTTTCCAAAATCCGGGCAAAAACCGGTACGGACTCCCAAAAACTCCCGAGGGTTCGGGGCCAGTCTCTCCCTCCCGCAGCCAGTCGGGGTCTGTGATCTGTCTCCCCTGCTTGCTCAAGCTCTGGCGGATGTGTCGCCCTCTACAGAGATGCCCGGTTCCGACGGGCGCCGCTAGCAGGCTGGGGTGGCTTCCAGAGGCGGTATCTCCCAGTTTGGGTCCGGGTTCGAAATCCGCTCCCGGATCAGAGAACGCATTTCGCGTATGAGGTCCAGTTCGAAGAATCCCGACTGCCCGCGCCTCGAGTGATCGATGAGTGACGAATATCCCTTATCTGCCGTTCATGTCTTCCGTGGTGCGCACCAACCCTGCGTGTTGCGCACTGATGCGCCAGGCGAATCCGGAGCGGGCGCAGTTATGCGCAGGGACCAGGCTCGCGCACCCGCGTGTCTCTGAGGTCTGTCCCAGCGCTCGCTTCTCGCTCGCCTTGGGGTGTCTGCACTGCTCTACGCAGGATGTCTTCCTGTGCGTCCAGAGCTCCCGCCACCCCCTGTATCTGTCTTCCTCCCGGTTCTGTACCCCGTTCCAACTCTCTCTGCAGACTCTTGCTTGCCTTCCACGAGAGTTCCCCTTCTCTCTCAACAGGGTCTCCGCCACTGTTCTAACTGGGTTTTCTGGCGTTCCTCTGGAGTCCTTCCACTCGTTCCCTGGGGCGGTGGGTCCCTGTCCCCCCTCTCAGGGTGCCGGGCTTGTGCAAGAAGGCTGGCGGGGTCCCAGTCCTGGAAGGCGCTCTGCTGCTGGTTTGAGAAGTGTGCGGGCTGCAGCGGTCTCTGGAGCGCTGCCCCGCTGCCTGCAGTGAGCTGTGTGGCGGATTTCGCTCCTGTGACTCTCTGCTGGAGCCTCCTCCCCGTCCACAGCCTGCAGGTCTCCCCCTCTCGCCTGCGCCGTCTCTCTCTCTCTCCCCCCGGAGCGTCCTGTCTGTCTCTCTCCGCACTGCCTCTCTCCTTCCCGCCCCCCCCCTCCTCTTTCCAGCTCTCCCCCCTCACTATGATGTCAGTACATGGAAAGCAGCAGTAGAGGGAGGGCACTCGGGCTTAACCCTTCGCAGCCCGAGCCTGATGCTGACATGGACACTCTCCACCGAAACCAAAGCTACACCCCTTCCCTTCCCCAGACCCGGGGGTTGTGAGCCCTCTGTCCCGGTGGGAGATAACAGACTGGTGAAGTCATCTTTCTTTCTTTCACCCCCTTTACCGAAACCAAAACCTACCAAACCAGTGCAGAGTAACTGGATCTTTGCTCACTGCCTGCAAAGGCACCAAACCCGCTGAACCCTCCGTGGTCTTGTGCACAATAGAGCGATGCACCCAAGAGGCACACCCCTGGGCACATTGCTGCCTGCCAGAGCACCCCTAGCGTGTGCCTAGCAGCACCCACCCGCCCCTCATTCCTGTGACCTTCAAGTGCCACAGATAGAGAGTAGGAACATGGCCTCACTGGGAGTCAGGGGTTTGCTCTCCACCTGTTGCTCAGTGTCACATGAAGGGGGCGAAAGGTGCAGGGACATAATTTCACTAAATAACCAGGGGTAGCGGAAGGGACATCACACGACCATTGACCTCAGATGACATCACAGGAAGTGATGCAATTTGACCCCACCCCAAAGTGACACATGAATCAATGGAACACGACCTTTCACCCCTTAACAAAACAGGAAGTGGTATCACATAGCAGTGATTATAAATACGCAACAAAAATATGTTACGATATCACTGTAAAGTGATATACATTTATACAAGAATGGATCATCATATCTATCATTAATATCAGAGCGTATAGGCCCATATTACCAAATTACTGTGAATGCAAACAGACGTCCAAGGCCAAACGATAATGATGTGTTATTATATAGCAAATACACGCTCCATATCGAACACATATACATACAATATTACCCAGCCTGTGTTGGTACTCATTTATCAACCTCAGCAGTATGAAAGACTGAGTTGATCTAGCCGGGAGTCGGACCTGCAGATCACACACACACACATTACAGCAACGAGCGCTCAACCCAAGGAACTCTCTTAACGGCTATAGCTATCAGAAAACCAGCCACTTCAGAAACAAAGAGTCACATGCAGCTGGCCACAGCCCAAGAGCCGCGATTTAATGGAGAAAAAGAAATTAAAAAAAAGTTTTTTTATTCTTTCTTTTTTTAAAGAGGTAGCAAGGGAGACCTCAGGGGTTGCAGGTGCGGCCCCTGGTGACCCATAAATGACATCCCTGGTGGTCAGGGCTCTGGATGGATCTAGGTTTAAAGGGGAGTGGAACATGCATATGTAGATGAAGGGCTACAAGAGAGTGGATGAGAATAGAGTTACACTGGCCTGTGGAGAAATGGGGAGACATTGACCTGGGGTTGCTTGACGGTTGGCTCAACTAATGCCTTCTGGTTGTGGAACTCCTGGTTGCTTGCTGTCAATCAGAACATTGGTATGTTGGCACATCGGGCAGAGGGCAATGCATGCTTTGTCTCAACAGTACAATGTTCCTTGTTTGTTTCTCCTCGTTTTAAGCCGAAGATGCTATGCTCATTGGTTGGAACGTACTAGTAGCAGTAATGTCCCCTCCGTGGGCCATTATCAGGTGCTAATGTCAAATTTCCCTCATTAATCACCCTCGCTTTGTTTGGGCCTTTCATTTATGCCAAGCGCCTTTACCGTCCTGTGACACGCTGATAATGTGGCATTAGTTCCTAATTGGCGCAAGTGACCTTCTCTTTAGCCAATCAGAAAGTATGAAATTCAGGCTCTAACCACAGTAGAAGACAACATTCTATGCTTAACCACCTGCATAGCTCTCAACCATTTATGTCGCAAAGACGGGTGAAAACACCCAATTTTGTTTTTGGCGGGTGAGAGCCCATTGAAACAAATGGTCATGCAGGAGGCTTGGCGGGTGAGTCCGCTGTTTACAAGGCGGGTGACACCTGCCCAAAGAGTGTGAGTTGCGAGCTATCCCATCTGTAAAGGCTGCATTCCAAGCTTCTCTTTGTGATGCGCACACACCAGCCCCTGGTCAAGGAGATATGGACAAGCTGTATCACAAGACCCAAATGAGGCTGCCTTCCCACCCCTTGCACAATCTCTAAAGCTGGTGTCGCCCCTACTGTCAGGCTCATTATTTGCCCTTTGTTAGAATCCCTTGATGTCGGTCTGGGAGCACTAACTTGGACAGAGGTCACCTACCACACAATGTGAGTTGTTTCTGATTAGTTTCGCGTTCTACATGATTGTAATATACAGACACGATATAGTGAGATGGGTCTACAGTGGAATCAACCAAGACATGGTTGTGTTTTGGTGCCATGATCTCCCCCATCAGCGATCCACCTGTTGCTGTTGCGTCTTGTCTTCTGGCAAGAGCACGATCTGATTCTCATGAAATCTAGCGCAGAGTTATGGGATGATGCCTTGGTTGGCCTTGATCTGAATTTAAGACCAAAGGGATACAAAGTAGCCAAACATCTTTCCCATCTTTTCTTCTAGTGTACCTCTCGGTTTTTTTAGCATGCTTTTCTTGTCATCTGGTGCACCTTCTGGTTTCTTAGACCTCCCATCTTCTCTTCTAGTGCACCTCTTCATTTTTTAGCTTTCGTTTTTTGTTATCTGGTGCACCTCCTGGTTTCTTCGACCTCTAGCGTACCTTCTGGTTTCTTAGACCTCCCATATTTTCTTCTAGACCTTAGCATGGGTTTCCTGTCATCTGGTGCACCTCCTGCTTTCTTGGACCTCACATCTTTTCTTCTAGTGCACCTCTTGGATTTTTAGCATGCTTTTCTTGTGATCTGGTGAACCTCCTGGTTTCTTAGAAATCCCATCTTTTCTTCTGGTGCACCTCTTGGTTTTTAGCATGCTTTTCTTGTCACCTGGTGCAGCCCCTGGTATCTTAGACCTCCCATCTTTTCTTTTAGTGCACCTCTTGGTTTTTAGCACGTTTTTCTTGTCATCTGGTGCACCTCCTGGTTTCTTAATCCTCCCATCTTTTATTCTAGTGCACCTCTTGGTTTTTGGCATACTGTTCTTGTCATCTGGTGCACCTCGTGGTTTCTTAGACCTCCCATCTTTTCTTCTAGTGCAACTCTTGGTTTTTAGCATGCTTTTCTTGTCATCTGGGTCACCTCCTGGTTTCTTAGACCTCCCATCTTTTCTTCTAGTGCACCTCTTGGTTTTTAGCATGCTTTTCTTGTCATCAAGTGAACCTCGTGGTTTCTTATACCTCCCATCCTTTCTTCTATTGTACCTCTTGGATTTAAGCATGCGTTTCTTGCCATCTGGTGCACCTCCTGGCTTCTTAGAATTCCCATATTTTCTTCTAGTGCATCTCTTGCTTTGTTAGCATGCTTTTCTTGTCATCGTGTGAACTTCCTGGTTTCTTCGATCTCCCATCTTTTCTTCCAGTGCACCTCTTTGTTTTTAGCATGCTGTTCTTGTCATCTGGTGCACCTCCTGGTTTCTTAAACCTCACATCTTTTCTTCTAGTGCACCTCTTGGTTTTTAGCATGCTGTTCTTGTCACCTGGTGCACCTCCTGGTTTCATAGACCTCCCAACTTTTCTTCTAGTGTACCTATTGTATTTTTTAGCATGCTTTGTCATCTGGTGCACCCCCAAGTATCTTAAATCTCCCAACTTTCCTTCTAGTGCACCTCTTGGTTATTAAGCCTGGTTTCTTGTCATCTGGTGAATCTCCTGGTTTCTTATAGCTCCCCTCTTTTGTTCTAGTGCACCTCTTGATTTGTTAGCATGCTTTTCTTGGCATCTGGTGCACCTGCACCTACTGGTTTCTTAGACCTCTCATCTTTTCTTCTAGTGCACCTCTTCGATTTTAGAATGTTTTTCTTGTCATCTGGTGCACCTCCTAGTTTATTAGACCTTCCATCTTTTCTTCTAGTGTACCTATTGATTTGTTAGTATGCTTTTCTTGTCATCTGCTGTACCTCCTGGTTTCTTAGACCTTCCATCTTTTCTTCTAGTACACCTCTTGGTTTTTTATCATACTTTTCTTGTCATCTGGTGCACCACCTGGTTTCTTAGACCTCCCATCGTTTCTTCTAGTACACCGCATCGTTTTTTAGCATTCTTTTCTTATCATCCGGTGCACCTCGTGGTTTCTTAGACCTCACATCTTTTCTTCTAGTGCACCTCCTGGTTTCCTAGACCTCCCATCTTTTCTTCTGGTGCACCTTTTGGTTTTTTATCATATTTTTCTTGTCATCTGGTGCACCTCCTGGTTTCTTAGACCTCCCATCATTTCTTATAGTGCACCTCTTGGTTTTTTAGCATGCTTTTCTTGTCATCAGGTGCACCTCCTGGTTTCTTAGACCTCCCATCTTTTCTTCTAGTGCACCTCTTGGTTTGCTAGCATGCTTTTTTGTCATCTGGTGCACCTGCTGGTTTCTTAGACCCACCATATTTCCTTCTAGTACACATTCTGGTTTGCTAGCATGCTTTTTTGTCATCTGGCACACCTCCTGGTTTATTAGACCTCCCATCGTTTCTTTTAGTGCACCTCTTGTTCTTTTAGCATGTTGTTCCTGTCATCTGGTGCACCTCCTTGTTTCGTAGACCTCCTAGCTTTCCATCCATAGTACCTCCTAGTATTTAAGACCTCCCACCTTTAGTCCAGCGATCCTCCTAGTTTCTTAAACAAGACGCCTTGTCATTCAGGGTACCTCCCGTATTCTTAGACTTCTTGGCTAACCATCCAGTGCTCCTCTTAGTTACTTACAAGCCTTGTTTTATCCTCCACTGCATATCTTGAATTCGTAGGCATCCCTTCTTGCCCTCCAGTGTACATTTTTTAAGACCTCCTGGCCTGCCATCCTTTGTACATCCTAGTTTCTTAGACTGCCCTGTTTCCATTCATGTTATCCCTTGCTTTATAAGTCCTCCATTTTGTAGTCCACATTGCCTCGTAGTCTCTTAGACCACCCTTTTGTCACACAGTGCACATTTTGCTTTCTGAGACCTCCTGGCTTGTACTTATGCATACCTCCTAGTTCCTTAAACCTCTTTTCTGACATCATTCTACCCCAGGGTTTCTTAGACCTCCATCCTTGCCATGCAGTGCACCCTCTTGTTTCCTAGACCTACTGAAATGCCATCTAGTGCACTTACTTGTCTCATATACCACCAGGCTTGCCATCCCATGGACATACTCCTCCTGGCGTGACCTCCAATGCACCTCCTGGTTCCTTAGACGTCCCATCTTGCAAACCCATGCTCCAAGTCAATAGTGCAAATGGATGCACATCATATATGACCTTCTGTGGAAAGAAGGAAGGGGTGCCAGCAAGCTCCCCATTTTTGCCAGTGTTTACTGCTTCACACAATATCAGACACAGTTCAGAAATTGTACCAATTTTGATTTGCGTATTTAAAGATGCGACAATTGGATCACATAACCATGAATTGTGCCAGGGCTGAGTGAGTGCCAGATGTTCGAGCATCAGTAGATGACTGCTAGACTAGTTAGAATGCAAGTTTCTTCCAAAATCCTGACTGAGGACTGCTTGCACTCTCCGGTAGGAAAAGATATCACGGCAAATGCATGCCTTCTTAACAGACCACTTCAAGAAGATCTGAAGACGGGCAGCCACACACCACAACTTTAGCAAGAACTAAAGCTCCTCTCTTGGCACAGAGTTCTCTGGGCAGCTTCCCGCCTGTCTGCCTGCTTTCAGTAAGTGCCAAGGCAGAAGAGTCACCGAGCCCTGAGGGTTATGTGGACGGCCATTTCCAGGAGCCATATCTACCGAGGCATTTCCCTCACAAGCCGGGGGACATCTTTTTGTGGAAATCTTACAGAGTGCTGGTGAAACTTCCACCACTTTCCAAGCCCAGCAGAGAATTACCCATCTTAAACGATTTAGTGGTGTGCAGGGGTCCCCTGCAAGTTGTCCAACCATGCTGCATTAGATCCTCGAGTACCCCTCGAGAGGAAAATGGTCCAGCATCCCCTGAGAGACCGGTTGCTTCTACCAAGCCATGGTGACCAGAGGTATCCTGGACTACTCCACTTTTTTCGTGCTAGAGCGAAAAGGAATTTCTGGTCCAAATCCAGATCTCAAGTCGAGGGTAGACATGAGTGGACGGAGTCCCCCCACTTTTTTTCTGGAGTGCCCCCACTTTTTCCAGAGGGCACCTTGATATGCTAATTTCTGGTGATGCTGCATTCAATTGTTATGTTAATCAGTCCCCACCCCTTTTTTTATTTAGGACTTGACCCCTGTCCAAATCTGAAAGTTCTCGTCCATGTGTGGGACATATATGCTGGCTTTATTCTATCAAGCGGAATGCTTTCTTCAACCTATGCTGTGACAGAGCCCCTCCAATAGGGAAAGGAACTTTCCATCGCCTAGAAGTGCCCTCCAGATCTCTGCCCCTGAAAGCGCCTATCGGAGCCGCACGCTGCGCTGCCAGCTCTTCTGCTCATTGTTCTATTTAGACTATTATACCATTTCCATTTGCTTCTCTTGCTGCCAGCAAATTGCTTCTGAGCCCGTCTGAGCGTGCCCATAATAATCAGCGATTTAAGCTGCATGCATAATCTTATTAGATATGCTTTTTGGTAATAACAAATGCTGATATTTAACATAATTTCAGGCCTACCACTTTTAGATGGAAGTTAAGGTAGTTGTGATGCTCCGCTCTACGTCGCTCCGTCTATTATCTTCCAGGTAACCTCTGTCTGGCACTCAGCCTTGCTACCAAACGGCGAGCCATAGAGCTTTAGATGTCATGGCTGTCTCTACCGAGGCGTTATTGATGGGGCATCAGAGTGTACCATCTGTGCCTGTAATGGAATGATCATCTCTGCCTTCTAGCATTTATAGAGCCACCACGTGACCAATTGACAGTCACGTTTTTGCTGTAGAGGGAGCTGAGGTGCTGTGTTGGCGGAGCCCCGTTTAGGCTAAAGATGGAATGGGGCTTTGTGCACAGATAAGAGTTTAATGATCAGATTAAACAAGTGGAGTTAGGGTCTGAGAATACATTAGTTAAACTGTGGATGGAGTCAATAGCCCCCTTGGGCAGAGCCAGGCTCTGGGAACTGATGCAAATTACTGTGGTTTGAGAGTATAGCTGATATAGGCTACAGAAACTCAGGAAAATGGTGAATAGTTGACATTTGGGAACTGACTGCATTTGGCTGTGGGAGAGAGTGGGGTCTGTGGTGAGGCTACATGAGTTTGGCTCTGGAAATGATCAGCAACTGTACATTGACATGTGGGGAGCCAATAGCTGGGAGGTTTTTGAAATGGATGCTCATTGGCTGCAGGGGATGTCAATAACCGGTATTCACTTAGACAGGTTCTGACAATCAATAGCAATTTTCCAGCGGTGGAGATGATAGCTGAACCTTTGTGGAAAATGTTCTGCAAGGGGTGCTGATTGGCTGTGGGTGAAGTAAATAGCTGGAATTAGACCTGTGTTGAGGGGCCAGGTCAGGGTATGTGGGTTCTCCATGGTAAGGGTATGTGCAGCACGGGAATATGGCCACCAGCGACTTTAAATTGAGTTGAGATCTGTGATGAAGAAGACGTGTGCTTTGTAGGGCCAGACTGAAGCAAGGGAGTGAGCCAAAATGGCTCTATGGGGAATCGGGGGGGGGGGGGGCAGTGTTTGAAGCTGTATGGTGAATTTATAAAAATATGGGTATCAGAGAGACAAGTACTCTCCAAAAACATCCATCACAAGGGGTGTTCCTCGTCTATGCAGTTCATCGTTCCCCACCTTTCCTCCCCCAGGACTTACTCTCTAATATATTGTTTCCACCCCCATCTAAAGAAGCATACATCTTCCAAGTCGCCCCTGGGTGGACAACACAACTTTGTTTGTGGGTTTCCAGGAAGCCAAACATATTATTTGTTCCATAATATTAATTTACTCTTACAGAACTAAAGGGGTTACTATATATTGCTGAGACGTAACAAGTCCAGGGACCCCGTTTTGGAGTCTAGTGTAAGAACAGTAACCTCTTTCACGCACCTCTAATTATAAGTCAGATTATTAAACCACATACAAGGGCAATATTCTCTGGTTTGTGCTGCATTCAGGAATGTTCTGGACCCCCACATTGTGTCGCTAGTTATGTCCATGAATGATCACTTTCCAAGTTCTTTGCCTGCTAATTCTATATAATAATAGGGCAGTGGGGTAACAGTAAGCAAAGGTGTTCTCTTGCTAAATGTGGAGAGTGGCTGCTCCAATCCTAGCTACCGATGGGCATACATAGACCTTGAGATCCTCTAGGGCAGTGGTATTCAAACTTTTTTATGGTGAGCACCCCTTGAGTAAAAACATTTTGCCGAGCTCCCCATTTGAGTAAAATTATTGCTGTTGGCCCCCCCTAGATGTAATTCCTGCTCCCCTGGAGCCCTATCCACCCCCCCACCACCCAAAGGGGGTCGTCCCCACATTTTGAAGACCACTGCTCTAGGGGCATCAGTATAGGGTGTCCGTAAATCCCCTTGGTCCAGTGGTCCAGGAGTGAATATCGGTTTCTACACCTTCAATCAGCACACCAGTACACCAGAAGGGATTCGAACAGATTGGGATAAGCAAGCATATTATTAAAATGATAAACCTCCTTGGCCAATTTTTATAACATGGACGAAACAGCAGGTGTATCTCCTCTACAGGTCGTGGATCGATGGTTAGTTGAAACACAGCGAAAATACAATTATTACCCAACAATAAAAGGAGTGTCTAGTCAAGATTGTATACAAATATGTACTTTATTATTATCACAACAGGCAGTATAACAACACCCACAAAATACAACCTACCCTGTGAATGAATACACAAGACAGACAGTTTCAAAGAAGGAAGGGGGATGCACACTGGATAATGACAGGAGGGTAGTTGGTATGGTTAATAACCACAACAGTTTGTTAAGGTTACTTGACTTTAGCACAAAGGTGGACAGGATCTTACAATGTCTCTAGGGGCCTTCTTGGGAGGACTAGGGAGACAGAAACACAATGTACTTGAGCTTGAAGGAGTTAACATACAAGTTTGCCAAATTGGGTGCAAATGTTGCACCCATGGCATTTCCTGAGTCGTGCTGGTAGAATTGGTCGTTGAACACAAAATAGTTTCTCGTGAGTGCTATTTCTGCCAAGGAAGATATGAAGGTGGATGGTACCTCATACAGCTCAATCCCTGAGTCAAGGTGTTCGCTGAGCATGGTCAAGGTTTCCTGTTGCGGAATCTTTGCGTAGAGGGATTCGATATCAATGGATACTAACCAGTCAAGTTCAGGGTTGTATGATGAGCTAGGATGAGCATTACCGTTGAGTATTTCATGTAAGATTTAATTTTGGGAATTTAATTCTTAATGAAGAAGTCTACATATTGGGACACGGGTTCCAAGATGGACTGAATCCCTAAAACAATGGGTCAGCCAGGTGTTGGAAAAATGCCCTTGTGTATTTTGGTCAATACATACAAAGCATGAATTCTTGGGTGCGGTAGTGACAAGAAAGATGCTTCCCTGGAGCTCAGGTAACCTTCTGCTTCTGCTTCTTCTATAATGGGTGCGATCAGTGCCTGTAGTGTTGTTGTCGGGTCACTGGGTAGGGCGTGGTAGCTTACATTGTCACTGAGGAGGGCTGCTACCATCTTGGTGTAGTCACTGGTGTTCTGAATGACAATTTGCCCCCCCTTGTATGCCGGTTTTATAGTGATGGAGGCCTCGAATTGTGGTTTGGAAGAGTTGTTGCGGACGAAGGGGACGTCTGCTTCGATTTCCAAAAGATTCTTCATGAGTGCCTGTTCGAACATGATGGATTCGGCAGTGTACGCGCTGGAGGGTACACAGAACTGTGACTGGGGCCATAGCCCGGTAGTGTCTTGTTGGTCATTTGTTTTATCAGCAAAAAATTGTTTTAGATGTATCTTCCGTAGTAGTTGGGTGCTTTCAATGAGGGATTGCAATGGATCATATCGCGCCGCGGGTATGAATGAGAGGCCCTTTTGTAGGATCTCTTCCTCTGACTGTGTCAGATCACAAGATGATTGATTCACAATTAGGGAGGTGGTGGTAATGTCCCCTGTCCTCTGCTGCGTGTGACCACGGAGGCTGTTGGTTACAAAATTGAGTGTGTTGTATACATAACCACATTCTTTGTAGAGAGTCAGGGACAGTCTTTTGACCTTTACCTCTTAGACAGGTGTTGCATCATCCGCTGTCTAGGGACAGGCACCCCGCCTAGGGACAGGGTGTTCTTCCTGAGGGCCAGAATAGCTCATCATCTTGTACTTTACCTTTGTCACTACACCAAGTGGCCATAATCACTCTTTTTTGCCTATAGCTGTTGTCCAGCCCGGAATACATAGGTCTATTCTTTTGTCATGGTGTGAGGATAGGAAAATGTGTGTGGATTAGCCCTCCACATTTTCCTGAGGTTTGTCTACCACCATTCCATTTAATTATAAAAATTACAAAAAAGCTGAGGCGAGTGGACGCCCATGCTGCAGATGGTCCAAATTCATCACAGGGGCACTCGCATCCCTCACGCGGTGAGCCTGCAAATGGCAAGATTGAATCTGAAGGGAAGGCCGACTCAGCGCTTCGTTAATCTGAGGTCTCTAAACTGAGTACCATTACATTTGGTAACAATAAAAACTATGATTATCCCACGGGGGAGTGACGTGGCAATCCTACATTGGCCTATTTCTTCGCTGGGACAAACCTGCCAGCCGTGACAGCCTTTCTCCCATGACCACCCCCAAATGCAATTCCAATAATGGGGCAGTCCGCACATGGCAGTCACTGGCTGGCTCCTTTCTAAGGCCTGCCCCTCCCTCCTTATCACATTTGAAAGTGGTTTAGGGGAACAAGCCTGTTCTCACCAATTACTCCAGGCAGTTTGACTTTTTTGTAACAGCCTGATCACCCCACAGAAAGAGACACAATAGCTTTATAGACTGCATCCTTGGGCTGTACCTGGAGTCATGGGCCTGTACACCTTGTTAAACACCCTTGATGTGCTTGGGCCTTTAACTCAGTCTTCAGGGTAGTGCTGGGCAAAGATGTCGCCCACAAAGTGAAACTGGCAGATTTTACACTGGTTTCCACTTTCCGCACGTTCCACAAATACACCATTATTGCTTTGCTTCCACTGCAATTTCACACGCTAAGCGGAGTATTTCATCCATCAAAGTTTTGCGCGGGTTCTCGTGAGATTCATACATCATGTCAGATTTCACATGCGACAAACCATTTCAGTCTCATTGTGTCGAACTCTGGCGTTCTGCACATGGTTACGATATGTGCGTCCCGCATGGACGAAACTGAACTGGACCGATGCGCGCCCAGTTTAAAATGATACAGAATCATACAAAATGCGCAAGGTACACGAAATTCGGTGTGTGCGGGCTTCGGCTGTTTCGGGGTGGTTTCAGCGGTTTTTCCACACGTGACAACAAATATTTCGCATTTCATGATCTGCCGGGCGAGTGCAAAAATGTTGGGGTCGAATTCACTTGTGTGGAGTAACAGTGGAGATGGTCGAAGCGGATCAAAATCTGAGAGATTTCCTTTCTGCGGCTGGCAGAGCAGAATCTAGCAATTTCTGCAGCACTAGTCCAGGGCCCATCATTTCTCTTACGGCCCTCGGGCGAGGTCTATAAAGGCTAATTATAGCACATAAGTTCAGAAATAGGCAGTATATCAAAATGTTATGCTATTATCATTAGTAAATGAATATGATCATTATGAGGCTGTAAAGAGATCATCAATTGCCGTCTGGTGTTCACAAATTAATATTTTGGTCTCCCAAACTACCTGAACTCAATTCAGATTGCAAAAGTCACTTGACAGCCCTTCGCCCTCGGTCTGCCAAAAACAAGTGATTAACCAATTCCAGCTGGCAGAGAGCGTAGAGGTTTTTTTTTTGCCTCCAATATCTTGACCACATTACACCGCCCGCTAATGCAGGTTGCATACAGCATGACGCGGGAAGTCTAATCCCTGACTCATAGACCTTACTGGAACAAGGGCCTGAAACACTTAACTAGCGCTGTCTCAACCCGGGACCCTGTGATCGGCCCGAGGAAGAATGCTCAACACTGGAGAGACTGGCATTGGCCAATGAAAGCCAGGTGTGCAGCGTCTCTCAACTCAAGGCGCTTAACTTTGGAAAAACCCACCAGACTACACCAAAAGGAGGGAGACATCTGTAAGTTGTCTTTATATGAGAAGATTTGGAATATGTTCAATGACTTCTTTTGATTTGGATGTTTTTTCCTATTATCCTTCTGTACTATGATGCTGTTTTTTGTATATACTTGTAAATAAATAAACAAAAGGAGGGAGACATGCTTAAAATCAGCGCATTCTCAAAACAACGGAAGTCTTTAAGCTTCAATTAGAGACCCTATTCAGGTCTCTCGTTTAATAATTCGTTCACACGTGGTTGGAGGGTAGCGGGAGAGGGAATTCGCCGATCGAACAAAATGACCTATAAACGTACGTGTGCCAGGAGAGCCATTTCGCCGTAGCTTTGAATCTGTGCACCAGGTTAACCCCTTCTTTTCCAAGATCTCGCCCCCCTGTCCTCCTTTCTCTCCCCTAGCCCCTTTTCACCCTAGCGCCCTAAAGCAACTTGCTGCATGAGGTGCAGTAGAAATAAATACGCAAAATACAACGGCAGATTGAACATCCAATCGTCGCACTGTAAGAGGAATGCATGTTCACATAGACATTGCACAATAGGGCGTTCTAACATGTTGTGTGCCATAGGCATTGCATAACCGCAGTAACATTGCAAGGACAAGTGACACCACACTCCAGGCCTAAGCGGGCTGACGCCCGTGTCCTCGCCAGCTTGAACAATGCCATTGGAGGGGTAGTATTATTGATATTTTTGAGACCGTCTGTCCCTCACCAGCCGGAATTCTTTGCAAAATCCAACCCGTTGTCTATCGGGAGAAAATGCTGCAGGTCACCGCCATTTTAAATCGTGGGCCTGTCTTTTGCCATCAACACGTGTTAAAAACACACGCCAGGCTGGCGTCTGGGCACGGAGGTGCACCGAGGCGCTGAAGCTGCCAGTGTTAGTATCGCACAACCGCCCTCTTGCTGGCTCGTGCCTTTCACTGCTCTTTGCCCTCATTGAGCCGACCCCCAGCGTTGACACCTCTCTTCCTCCAGAGCTTTGCAGGGGTGCTCCTCGGAAGTCCGACCTTCCCAGTGTCTAGTGAGGCATCTCTCGGCCCTTCTGCGGGAATTACGGACCTGTGAAAACAGTACGGCGATGTATCGGATGCAGGGCGTGGACTCTCCCGAGAGGGACCCGGAGTGAGCAGTAGGGGAGGGAACAAAAGCACAACTGTTTAGCGCCACCTAGTGGCTCAGAACAACCCTGGTGCCAGTATAGCAGCCTGTACAGAAACGAGTTTAAAGGGAAATACTCACTTAATTACTCTTGCCCGTGTCTATTCGAGTTGGTTTCGTTTTTTCGTTTTGACAAACCCTTATTTTTCTATCACAGTATCAACACTTATTAACATGGCGAAAATGTTGACTTTTGGAATCGTGTTCGTTGCATGTCAGTTTGTGAGCCCCTCTTCACACCTTATTGTGTGTGCTCACCTGTTCCGAAGTGATGGTTAGTGTGTTCCAGGAATTGTGTGGACTAATCCCCCAATCCCCCGTCCTCTTCCCCCCTAAACCAAGCACCCTCTGCATACAATCCAATTAAAGGAAATGCATACATTAACATTGCTGAGAACAGAGATCTGCAGCTTCAAGGCGCTTTAAACCACAGACAATAATACCGGTTCAACGTTGCTCGTGTTATTCACGCCGACATAATACGATGTTGAGTGCTCTCTGATGTGTTTCAAGCCGTGCCTTGCACCTGGCACTGAGTTCTCTGCAACAGTCGCTTAACCCCATTGGCTGCCATGTGGTACACATTCATAGTGCTGCCAGATCTGAGCAGCCGTGGAAGCACTTTGGTTATGTTAAATAATGCGTTGATTACAGTATGGTGGTGAGTTTGTATTTAATAAGGATTATTTCAGGGAGCCTTGTCAAGGGGAGAGAGAGGCCAGATGCATCATGGAGTCCTTTCTGCTTTTACCCAGTATGAGGAGGTTAAGATGTTATTTGGTTAGATTTCTCAAATGGGAACATTTCCCTCTAGCGAGAATCATGGGAAAGCGTAACTCCCAGAAGTCTTTGCCCATGCAGAATGCACCGGTGGCCTGGATATGATGCTCAGAAGTTAGAAGCCATGCTGAGTTCATGTCCTTAGTGTTTTGGTAACTGAGCCACTCCTCTCACCCAGGACCAGTGGCTGCACACTGTACAATGACGAAGACACCACCACATTACCGAGTGCCACCAGGTAGCTCATCACAAGTACCTTTCCTAAATGCAGAGGCATTGGTAGTGGGGAGTGAGGGGGGGGGGCTATAACCCTGGGTCTTTTAGTTGTAACCCATGATAGAAGCTCAGGGCATACAACCAAAAAGGCCAGCTAGCCCCGACAGTCCCGACATTAGTGAAGCCCCAGGTCTTTTCCAGACCTAGCAACACCCTTGCTTAAAGGGTACTAGAACTGATTTGTCGCCCAAGGGCCCCCTTACCAGGACAAACCCATGGTCACACTCGATGGAGGCTCCAAGTTGGCCGCCTTGCCCTCCACTAACCCCACTTCACAAACATTCTCTATCTCTGGTACTCAAACACACTTTACACATGCCAACTAAGCCACTAGCACATGGCAAGAGAACATCTCGCCAACAGATATCAAACAACAGAACCCTACTCCTCTACTATCAAACTAGCATAGCACGGTCCAGGCCCATGCATACTAACTTCACAGACACGTGAGACTCCCCAATGGACACAAAGGCCTCTATGCTCTCAACACAAATGGCCTACCAACAGACACACAGACAGAGCGCAGGGCACCTCCAACCGGCCCCCATCAAGACAACAGCAAAGCAGTCTTGCATTGTCCCTATCTCCCCACTAACCTCACACACACAGCCTCTTTTTCAGAACTCCCAGAGAGGCAGCAAACCATAAAATGTAAGCAGACCTTGTATACATCTTTGTAACTAAACACACATCAAAGTTGAGCCATTAAACCCGACTCCACCTAAATGTGCGTATAGAAACCCTTCCTCATTGAAAAAAAGACTCATAAGGGCGGAGAAACCTAACGATCTCGAAAGAATTACAGGCAAGAAAGCCACTCATCCCTGTTTGGGTTGCAAACATTGCAATATTATTATTAAAGGCCCTTCGATTAGACATCCTTAATGGGGCAAACTCATTGCGTTAATACATTTTGCATCGTGCAACACTTCGAATGTTATATATGGCCTGAAAGGTCCTTGTGGTATCTGCTATGTAGGCATGACAACACGTAAAGCAAAAGTCAGGCGGACCGAACATACATAGACTTCAGAAGACTAACTCCACTGTTGCTTTGCCCTTCAAGGAGAAGAAACATGCATTAGCACAAATAAAGTGGGCCAATTTTGAAGTGATTAATGTACCAAAAAGAGTAGATAACTTGACAAAACTATTGGCAAAAAGAGTGATTTTGTAGATCCTTGAAATGTCACCTATGGAACCTAAAGAAATGAACAATGACTGGGATCTGAATTGTTACATTTGAAGTGAATATCTGATTAACTGCTGCAGGTTATTTAGAATTCCTTATAATCGATTCTTTGTTGAAACTTTATTTGGACTGACAAAGAAATGACATTCTAACTACTATTTTCACATATGATGATGGAGTTACGACTATTAATCGGTTCAAAATGTTTACAACTAGGTAGTATGACATTGATATTAGTGACTGATTATGAGTCTTACAGAATAGCATAGCAAGAATAACCTCATTTGTGAATCTTACACTTAGATGTGTTCTACTTTTCATGTATGTTATAAGTCTGTGATCACTCTTAGTGTGGGAGAAACCTCTTTAGTACTACAATGAAGTACACATTCTGTGTCTCATTGTTAATATTCACAGGATTTATGGCTGTTAGGATAATCTTTTTACGAAGAGAGATCAGTCCATTTTTATGACAATGCTCTCAATTACATTTCAGGTTTAAATCTCTTTGAAGTTTTTCAACTCACAGTATTACATTCAAAAGATATGAAGTCGAAGAGTCTGAAGTAATTTCGTAACACCATTCCAAGATGGCACCCAAGGATTACCAAGAAATAAAGGGTTTTTGGTAGTGGTCGAAGTGTACGAAAACAAGTAGTGGAGCTATGTTCCCTGCTAACCTGCACCCACTCCCCACAAAGCCAATCACCACATCCCCTCCCACACACAATACACACCCCCAAACACTTGCACCTGCTGTTTAAGGGAACGTTCAGTGCAGTGCAGTGCACTGAAAGTGCAAGTTGTAACTTCTTCCTACACTTTTATTTTAAAACGAAACCATTCCAGAACAGTTTCTTTTTAAAATAAAAGTATAGGAGCTGTAAAAGGGAATTTAAAAAAGTACAGGAGCATCGCTGCCGACCGCTCCCGCTCACTTCGACCACTGGTTTTTGGATGTTTCCGATACAATCCCAAGATGGTGGCTGAGGAGTCCCTTTGAAGGGTCTGGGAGTGTGACAGACTAGCCTTGCATTGAGCTTTAAGCAGGAAAACATGAAACACATAAATTAGGGAGTCACACACAGGTGTGGTTGTTTGAATATCTCAGTGCAGCCACAACATTGTCTTGACCACACACGTGAGCACAGATACTTTCCAACATAGAGGGAGGTGTATTGCTATTTCAGAACCAGTCCTGATAGAACATGTGAATGTCTATTTTAGGTTGTTCTTTGCACACATATGTGACTCAAAATGACCCGGGTAGGAAGGTTTTTACTTGGTGAGACATTACAATAATTATGAGATTGACATAGTTATGGGCTTCAGACAGAGAATATTTACTGATTCTATTGTGTTGTTAGTTCTTTCAAAACAGAACTGCATTATTCTGGCCCTACAGGTTCCGAGGTGAAGACTCGGAAGGGAGATATGCAAGAGTAATATGTTATGCTTGAAACCATTTGGGATACAAGTATGCTGGATGCAATTGGATTTAAGATTACCTACCTGTATCTTTTCAATCTTTTTTAATATTGACATTCTTATTAGTATTATTATTAATATGTTTTTATTATTTCTAGAAATTATCTTAAAAAATGGCATCTGCCTTCCTGATGAAGGGTACGTCCCGAAATGCGTAGAGTGATCACAGGACACCTATTCTGATTAATTGAATTGTTAATTTATGAATGGTATATTGTTTTGTAATCACCATCTGTTGATTATACAAACACACAAAGTTTGAAAACAAAGTTTTGGAAATGTTGTTGGTTGTTCACAACAATGCATACCATGTTTTATGAGTGTAATTGCGCCCTTTGGAAATAATTTCGTTTTATCCCGTGCGTAATGATAATTTACATTTTTGGGAAACTCACAAGGGAAAGACACACTGTATTTGATTACTTTATGATGTGTACATTTTGATCTATACTCGAAAATGTGTTGATTAATTCGAAAAAGCAGTAACTATGCTTGGGGTGTTTTCCCCTATGTGTGCATTGTCTTACTTGCAGTTCAGAGTGCACTTTTTCTTGTTTTTTTGTAACAACATGGCACAACCCAATACACAACACATCTCTTGATACTTAGATTGACGGCATATTGGGTTGGCTAGATCTGGGATACCTGCTTACGTAGCAAACTTGACTCAATTGCTTTCTTTAGTGATTTGGAAACACAGCCTCAATTGAGCACCAGACCAAGCCATACTTGGCAGGTGATGCTTAGGCAGCAGCAATGCTGGATTTCCTCATGCTGGACAGGACACTGAGACATAGGTGAGTCTAGGTTCATGAGGTTTGGTTTGAATGCCTATGTAGATATGAGGCTGGGTTTCTTTACTTTGTGATTTGAGTACGGTGCCACACCACTTCCTAAGCATCTGATCTGCCGCCGAAATCGGGTCCGGTTTCCCAGAATGGGGAATTACCGGGCCATTCCGAGTTCGGAGGGCCTGGTGATTCCTCCCTCCAGGAACCCAGGCCCGGACCTTCCCCATTTCCATCTAAGCCCCCATAGGGCTCAATGGGAATGGGAGAGGGTGCAAACAACGGGCCGATTACAAGCGGCCCATTGTTTGCTCCCTCTTCCCCTCGTGGGACTCGGTAAGGACGCCTAGTTTTACCATGCGTTATTTACCGGGTCCCGTGAGGGGAGCTTGTAATGAGGCGGAACTGGTTTAACGGGTCTTCCTCCTTTAGCGGAGCCCGTTAACCCGTTCCACCTCAGTTGTAATGAGGCCCTAAGTCTTACTCTGCACTTGATGATCAGGTAGAGGTGCAGATCAGTTCACTAACTCTTGGTCGGGTGCTCGGGCATGAGTGAGGCTCATTTGCTCAGTCTGTAGTTGCGTCTACTGTGGAGGTAAAAGTACATTTTCTCATTCAATACCAGTGTCAGGCTAAGAGAATTCCTGTGTCCGCGGAAGCTGCTGAACCCCCAACAATCCCCCTGAAATGTAATTCTCAGACCCAGATTAAACTCAGCTCTGTTAACTACACCCCAAAGGGAAAGGGGAAAGTGGATAACATAAAAAACACCAGGCTGGCGATGTCAAGACTAGCTGATGCTGAACCTGCAGTGAATACATAAACAAACACAAATCCTCATATTACTTACTTAACGTTTAGGTTTAAAGACTCTATATCCTTAACTAAAATGTAAAGAATCATACCTGGTTCTTCTTCTAAAGTATCTTAGAGAAGCTCGAAGAAATTGCTGAAAACATCTTTCTACCTCTTTTCTTGAGTCTCTTGAAATAGAGAGCAACTCCTTTGTATTAAGCAACCATAAGAACCTTGACCTTTGCCTTTAAATTGTATATAGTTCCAGTAATGATAGGCTTTAATGAATGTTGTTCTTCATTCTTTTCACTTGAGTTTTAAAACAAGCACATGCGATATAGAGTACGTTGTTTCTTGAAGAACGCGCACAACCGTGAAAAAAAACACGGAAATAACAGTTCTGCACACGCATGCCTTAGAAAGTATGTGGATTTATTGAACACGTGCACACTTGACCAAAAAACACATAGAAATATCTACGGCACACACGTGCTAAAAACACATGCGCTGAAGAACACACGCGCTAAAAAACACACGCGCTGAAGACCACACACGCTGAAGAACACACGCGCTGAAGAACACACGCACTGAAGAACACACGTGCTGAAGAACACCCGTAGAAAATAATTGACACGCACTGAAGAATACACGCACTGAAAAGCACACACGCTGAAGAGCACACGTAGCTTTTTTTGTCATGCACATGCGCTGAAGAATTCACATAGCAGTTTTTGATGCACACATGCAACAGTAACTCCAGGCGCACCTGTTGAAGAGATCTTGCACTCGCAGGAATCCAATCGTACGCGAGTAGGTAAACACGTCACACGTGCTAAATACGTAGCGCTCACTATTGAAACCTCACACTTACTATCAAATGAAAGTCAAAATTCATGCACCTTTTACAACAGTACGACATAACAGTTCAAAACTTGAAATTACTTTTTCTTTCTTAAAATGACTCAAAGAAAATCTGATCAACAGATTTACATATCCAAATGAAAGTCACTTATCTTTAGAATGGTTTTTAAAGAACTTCAGAAACTCTCCTGTTAACCTCGATACATCTCCTGAAAACCCCCAAAAGAGTAGCCGCTCGACTGCAAAGGACCTGGAAGTTCAAATCCACAAGGCCCATGACTTCAGCACGAGCAGCTACAAACACGTTCTCTCAGCTGGGGCTGCGACGATGAAAGGCAGAGAGTGACAGTTTAGAATGTTCATTGTTGTCCTGCTGTCCTCTCTAGCCAATCAAAGCTTCTATTGAGAAACTCCATCTTGCCTTGGGCCAGAACCAGGATTCTGTATTGAGAAGTTAAGGCCAAACTAACCAAAGTAGAAAAATTCCAACCCACACAAAAATAATCTATAGTCCACAAATAAAGGGGAATAAATAAAGGAAACCTGACAGTACCCACCCCCCCTCCTAATGCCCAGTCACTGGGCCTAATTTATGTGGATGTTTAGCATGAAACTTAGCAACTATATTAGGAACATGTATATCAGATGAATGTTCCTAAGTACGTTCCTCAGGTCCATATCCATCCCAGTCAATCAAATATTGAAACTTTCCCCTCACTTTCCTGGCACCCAAGATCTTTTTAACCACAAACTCCTCAGATGAGTCCTCCATAATCACAGGAGGAGGTGTTCTAAACCTGGTGCCTGGACTAACTGGTTTCAAGAGTCTAACATGGAAAGTGGGATGTACTCTCAACGGCTTGGGTAACTTCAGCCGCACTGCCACAGGATTAATGATTTTCTCAACCTCAAAAGGGCCTACAAAATCGAGGACTAAATGTATTCTTCCCCTTAATTCTTAAATGCTGGGTAGAGAGCCACACTAAATCTGCTACCTCGTACTTAGGACCGGCTTTGCTCCTCAAATCCGCACACCTTTTATATTTCCATTTCCCTTCCCCCAGTACCTTTTTTGCTCTATCCAAATTATTCTACATCACCAACAAACGTTCTTCCACTCCAGAATTCCCTTAATCTTCCAAAACCTCAAAACTCAAAAAACGAGGATGAAACCCATGGCCCAAATAGAAAGGAGACATAGAAGTAGCATCCTTATCACAATTTTTGTAAGAAAACTCAGCCAACTACACCAAATCAACCCATTCCTCACCAGCTTGTAGATAACACCTTACAAATGTCTCTGATTCCTGGTTGACTCTCTCTACTTGTCCATTAGCCTCTGGATGATACCTTGAAGTTAAACTAACCTCTACCCCAAGTTTTTACAGGAGGTCCTCCATTATTTTGAGATAAATTGAGACCCCCTGTCTGAGATTACTTGACTAGGATGCCCATGCATCCTAACCACTCCATGCAAGAAATTATGAGCCAGTTTTTTCCGCAGTAACCTCTCCCTCCATCGGTAAGAAATGTGCTTCCTTAGTAAGAACATCCACCACAACTAAAATAGTTGTACACCCTTATCCAGGGGAAGATCACAGATGAAATCCATGGAAATAGTGTGCCAAGGACGAGGAGGAACAGGTAACAGCTCCAATAAACCATGTGGCTTCCCAACTTGATTTTTTGCCTGAGCACAAACTGCGCACATCTTGACGAAGTTCAACGTATCTTGACAAACCTTCTCCCTCCAAAAATGTCTTCAAACTAACTCCAGCGTTTTCCTGAATCCTGGATGTCCAGACAAGATCGATTCATGGCAATTCTTCAAAACCTTTTCTCTTAACTCTTCTGTGGGCAAATAAAGCTTGTCATCAAAAAATGGTAGACCCTCCTTTAAGCTCCTTGCTGGATCCAATTTCACTCATTCCTCCATCTTCTCTAAGGACATAGACTGGTGAACTTCATTCAACACATTCATGCTTTTAAAAACTCCAGCTAACAGAAAACATTCTGGAGCAATCAGAGGTTCTGGCTCCTGAACCTCTCTCACCTCACTTCCAGGAAATTGACAGGATAGAACATCCACTTTTCTGTTAAAACTCCCGGGTTTGAAGGTCACAACAAAATCAAAGTATGCAAAGAATAAGGACCAACGAAGTTGTCGCGGAGACAAAGTTTTAGCAGATTTCAAAAACAATACATTTCGATGATCAGTAAGTACAGTTACCATGTGCCTTGCCCCTTTAAGAAAATGTCCACATTCTTCAAAAGCGGATTTGATAGCAAGCAGCTCACGATCTGAAATTGTATAATTCACTTCCGCTGCAGAAAATTTTCTAGAAAAAAAAACTACTGGATATAACTGACCCGTTGTTTCATGTCTCTGTGAAAGCACCACCCCATTGCTACATTTGAAGCATCCGCCTCCACAAAGAAAGGTTTAAAAAGATCAGGATGTTTCAAAATTGGACTGGTTGTAAACCTTTTCTTTAATTATTGAAAAGCTTTTTCTGCTTCAAGGTCCCATTCGAATTTTACTCCTTTTTTTAGCAGTCTTGTTATCGGAGCAACTAGCCGTGAAAATCCTTCAATAAATCTCCTATAGAAATTTGCAAACCCTAAAAAACTCTGTATATCTTTAACCCCTTGGGGTAGGCCAGTAATGAACTGCTTGTACCTTCTTTGGATTCATTTCCAAACCCTTAGGCGAAACTATAAAACCCAAGAGTTCCACGGAATCTGTATGAAATTGGGTTTTTTCCAACTTGGCAAACAAATGGTTTTCGCACAATTTTTGCAAAACCAGACAAACATGTCTCTGATGTTGATCCAAGTCTGAAGAAAAAATCTAAATGTCATCTATATACACAATGAAAAAAATATCAGAAAATTCTCTAAAATGTTTGTCAATAAAAAATTGGAAAGACGCTGGAGCTTTGCATAAACTGAATGGCATCACTTGATATTCTTATAGTCCAAACCTGGTCTTAAACGCTGTCTTCCATTCATCTCCTTCTTGAACATGCACTAGATGGTAAGCTCCCCGCTAATCTAATTTAGAAAAAATAGTGGCTCCTTGAATTTGATTTAGCATTTCGGAGATGAGAGGAAGAGGATACCGGTTCTTAACTGTGACTCTGTTGACTGTTCGATAATCTATGCATGTTCGGAGGGTTCCATCTGGTTTTGGTATGAAAAATAGAGGAGAGGATGCAGGAGACTTAGAATGACGGATACAACCTTTTGCTAAATTCTCAGTTAGATAGTTTTTTAAATAGTGATTTTCTTTCTTTGTAAGAGCATATACTCTGCTACTTGGCAAAATTGCTCCTGGCTCTAACTCAATTTTACAATACAAGGGTCTATGGTCTATGAGGTGGTAATTCTCCCGCCACTTTCTCATCAAACATATCCTAAAATTCTTGATAACACTGTGGAAGTTGTCCAACAACTGCCCCCACATCATGACCTCCAACTCCAAACTCAGCCAAAAAAGTAGATACTGAATTAATCTGTTTAACTTCTTCCTCAAAAGACCTTCCAGAGAAACAATTATCTTAGCAGAAATCAGACTGCATGTCAATTGTCCTGGCACTCCAATCAATCAAAGGATTATGAAGAGTAAGCCAAGGCATTCCCAAAATTATCTTTAACAAAGGAGCATCAATTAACTCAAAAGATATCCTCTCCCTGTGACCCCCTGGTAACTCCAAAATCAATGAACTAGTCCTGTGGGTAATAGGACCAGAAGAAAGAGAAGTCCCATCAACAGATCTAACCTGCTCAACAGCCTCCTTCTGAATAATTGGGATTGCGAAAGATTTTGCAAGACCCCAATCCATACAATTCCCAGTGGCTCCTAAGTCTACCATAACTGGACCATTTACCTTAAACTACATCTCCAAAAACAAGGATACATTCACCGTGATATGAGGAACAGCAGTCTGCATGGTGATGGCGATCTGCTGCACCTTGCCCGTTGAAGTGGAAGTTTTCCTCTGAGTGTAAGGACAATTCCCTAAGAAATGGCCACTTCTTCCACAGTATAAGCACAGATGGTTATCTCTCCTCTTAGCCCTTTCTTCTTTGGTTAATGGACCCCAGATCCTAGAAGGTGGGTAATTCCTTTTGGTCTTCATATCTACTTTAGGCTTATCCACTTTAACTAGAGACTTAAAATCACTCTGACTATGTCGCCGCTCCGCTTCACTTTCACTGAAGCGAAAGTCTAATTGGATAACCAAATCTATCAGAGCATCACAAGTAGAGGGGCGTTCTACAATTCCTGACAATGCATCCTTTAACTCATCTCTAATGCCCTGATAAAACAACAAGGCCTGTTTATTCTTGGGCGACCAGCTTTCTAACACAAGGGACTTAAATTGTGTAATGTAAGCAACTATTTCTCTATTACCTTGTTTCAACTCTAAAAGTTCCCCATCCACCTCCAAAGATATCTGTCTTCTGTCGACATTTTTCTGAACATCTCCAAAAAACTGGGATAATTTCCCAAAACTGCACTCCTTTGAATCACCAACAACCCCACCCAAGCAGAGGCCTCCCCAGTAAGATAAGACAACATGAAAGTTACCTTGGAGGCATCCGTAGGGAAGATCTCAGGTCTACTCATAAAATGTAACTCACATTGAGTTAAAAACACCCTAAACCTCTTAGAGTCCCCTTGATAACGATCAGGTGGCGCCAATGGAACCTGCATAACTAAACTTCTAACTCCTTCACTAGCATGTGAGGGCCATAATAAATGGGGTAACCGGTCACCTCCCTCCCTTTCTAACTCTGGCGGAGAACCTGCACCCCCAGACACCTCATCCTCTCTCCTTTCTCCCATCTGTTGAATTTGTGTAACTTTTACACTCAAATCATCCACCTTTGGACTAAGTGAAGCATTCTCATTACGGGATATTTTCAACTCCTCCCGTAACTCCCTGATCAAAGATCCTAAAGCCTCCATGGAGGTCTCGTTGGGGTTCATGACAGCTCAGGTGGACTAAGGTTATTGGCCTTTCATTCTGTCAGGCTGAGAGAATTCCTGTGTCTGTGGAAGCTGCTGAACCCCCGACAATCTCCCTGAAATGTAATTCTCAGAACCAGATTAAACTCAGCTCTGTTAACTACACCCCAAAGCGAAAAGGGGAAGTGGATAACATAAAAAACACCAGGCTGGCGACGTCAAGACTAGCTGATCCTGAACCTGCAGTGAATATCTTAACTAAAATGTAAAGAATCATACCTGGTTCTTCTCCTAAAGTATCTTAGAGAAGGTTGAAGAAATTGCTGAAAATATCTTTCTACCTCTTTTCTTGAGTCTCTTGAAATAGACAGCAACTCCTTTGTATTAAGCAACCTTAAGAGCCTTGACCTTTGCCTTTTAAACTGTACATAGTTCCAGTAATGACAGGCTTTAATGAATTCTGTTCTTCATTCTTTTCACTTGAGTTTAAAAACAAGAACACGTGATATAGAGTACGTTGTTTCTTGAAGAACGCGCACAGCCGCAAAATAAAACACGCAAATAACAGTTCTGCACACGCGTGCCTTAGAAAGTACGTGGATTTATTGAACACGCGCACACTTGACCAAAAAACACGTAGAAACATTTACTGCGCACACGCGCTAAAAACACACGCGCAGAAGAACACACGTAAAAAACACGTGCTGAAGAACACACGCGCTGAAGAACACACGTGCTGAAGAACATGTGCGCTGATGAACACCCGTAGAAAATATTCGACGCGCAGATGCGCTGAAAAATACACGCGCTGAAAAGCACACACGCTGAAGAGCACTCGTAGCAATATTTGACGCGCACACTGAAAAGATCGGAGGAGGGGGTCTGCACTTCCGCTCTCTATATGGTAGAGGGGAGGCCCAGAGACCCCTGGCAAGATTCTCTAGTATTGGTAGTTGTGGTTGAGCAATCAAGGCCTAGCTTCTCAGGAGGTGATGCAAGCTGGTTCTTAAGTACAGTGTAGTCCCCAAGCACCCACAAAGGAATGTCTACATATTGTATCGGTTACAACACAGTCTTTATATAATTAATGTTCAAAGGTATATACAATATCACAATAACTCACTTTGTACTCCGAAAATTAGCAATGGTAAATATATACAATTGTAAAGTGGTACCACTAACGTTATTAGATCTCCTTAAAGTGCATACGGTCAGAATTACACACAGATCAAAATAAAGAGGAAACCAGCAGTAGAGTGAGGAAGGAAAGCAGATGGTTGAGCTATTGGCAGAATACTGGTCCCGCTACCTAGACACAGTTCTGTGTGGAGATCCCCCCACCTGAGCAACCTGTAGAATAAAGACACAAGCCCAGTCCATATATTGCTCACACTAGACTTTCCAATAGTTCTGCAACCCCAAAGAACCTGGTGTTGTAGCGTTCCTCGTCGGTAAAATCGACAACCCTTCTTGAGTGTCCTCCCTTTCAGGCAGGAGGCACGGGTTGTCGAACGTCTAACGGAGAACAGGTTGAGCTACGACGGTGAAGTGGCGAGTCATTCCTAGCGGTGTTCGTTGACGGGGAAGCATAAACATCCTGCCAGGAAGAGGCGTGCGGGGCACCTCAGTGTCAATAGTTCTGGACAGCAAAGAGTTGAAGAACTGTGGCCCAGCAAGGGCGTCGAGTCGTCGGCGTCTCTGTGGTCTTTTGGTGGCGGGAAACCCACCGGTGGGTGCTCCTCGGCACGCCGACGGTCAGGCCTTCTCCAGCAGCATACAGCAGCAATGATGCAGACGAGAGCGTCCTTGGATCAATGAAGTTCTTAGGAAATGCGAGCACGGTGGCTCCAGTCGGCGATGGTGGTCGTCGACAGTGGTGGACAACAGTCTGGGCGCTTCTCCTTGGTGTTCCGTAGCAATTCCCGTATTGGGTTGGCAGCCTGTTGAAGGTCTGTCTACCAGGGAGTTTAGGCAAAGATCAGCTGTGCTCGATGGTCCCTCGTAGATCGGGAAGAGGGTGCCTTACCAGGTCCTCTCTTGGTCAGTTCTTGAGGCACAGCAGCTTTCAGATTGCAAAGGAGAGCAACAGCAATTCTTCTCGTCCAGCAGGGCTCAAGGTTAAGCTTCAGTTACTCCAGTTACTCGTCGTAGTGGACTTCAGCTTCCAAACATGATTCCTAGCAGTGAGAGGTCCCCAGATATACTGTTGATCTCCCATTCATTCCGCTGGGTCACACTGAAGCATCCAATCACGACTACGGTCATTCATGCAGGCAGGCAGCCAATCAGGCACACAGGGCATTCAGGCCATTCACGTCTCTCCAGACACTCAGAACAAGTTATGTGTATTGGGACAAGTACCAAACCATTCAACAGTCCAAGCTGCATTCATACCGGTTTCGGGCAGGGCTGTCTCAACCATTGTGTCAACCACTAGATACTAGACAGCCATAACATAGAATGTATATTCGTCACACACTCCATTCACCCAGGTCCCACCAACAGGCGTACCCACAACATACGGTTGTTGAGAATGCTCCAGCCAGTCTGGTCGGCACTTCCCCACACTACCATATACGGAACTTCCACCCAACAGCCAGTCAGGGGGAAGGGACAGAGGCAGGGCTTCCCGGGACCTCGGGAAGATCAAGGTAACAGGTGATGGAAGGCAATAGGCCATGGGGGCCATTTTGACTCCATCCGCAATCTACCGATTCCAAATGACTTGCCTGTGCATCCCCAAATGGAGGACGCTCAGGGCACCAGGCATTTCAGCACGGCGCTGCCACCAGCCCGTACCCTGCTCTGTGGGTCACACACAGGTGCCCAAAAACATACACTAGGGGTACAGGGTTGCACCCCTACCCATGGGTGCCATAAGGGTATCCCACAGGTCTGTTCACCAAACCAAAAGAGAGAGCTGCACCGCCAGGAGTCCCACACAAACTCCTGCACGGAAAACACGACAGAACACACGATAAAAAGCAGTAAAGGACAAGGATACAGAGGCCCTGTCCCCCCGATTCATTTCCAGCATCACAGTCACCCCCTCCCCCCCAGACTGAGGTGGAGAGTGCCTAATCTCCCACAGGATAGACACCCTCATCCAGACGGTCAACATACCTTCTGGAAAGACCATCTGCATTATCGTGACTCTTCCCCGGTCTGTGCTCAATGGTAAAGTCTAGCCCTTGCAGACTGATGGAAGATCTGAGCAGTTTCGGGTTTTCACCCCTTATATGCATAAGCCACTTAAGGGGCTTATGATTGGTTTGGACCTTGAAGGTAGACCCAGTAAGGTAGGGCCTAAAATGCCTAAGGCTCCAAACTATACCATAACACTCCTCTTCAACAGTAGCCCACCTAAATTCCCTACCCTTAAATTGTCTACTGCTGAATATGATCAGTTGTTCTCTTCCTTTTTCATCTAACTGGGAGAATACAGCTCCAATTCCAGTGTCGCAGGCGTCAGTTTGAACGGTAAAGGGCTTGCTGTAATCGGGCGCACACAACACGGGTGCCCGATACAGACTTCCTTTCAAGCCATCGAAGGCCCTCTGACAGTCTTCCATCCAATTAACTTATCTCGGTTGCTTGGGCGAAGTCAGAGCTGTCAGGGGTGCAGCTATGGTTCCATAGTCTGCCATGAAATTGCGATAATACCCTGTGAGGCCCAAAAAGGCTCTCACCTAGGTTTGAGTAGTGGGAGTCTCCCAGTCATGTACATCCTGCACCTTACTGGGGAGAGGTTGGATCAGACCCCCTCTTACCTCATGACCAAGATACATGACTTTCCCCTGAGCTATCTGACACTTGGTGGCCTTAATAGTGAGGGTAGCCCTTTTAACGCCTGAAAAACTTTATCCAGATGCATCAAATGTTCTGCCCAAGTGGAACTGTAGACGGCAATGTCGTCTAAGTAAGCCACATAAAAGGCTTCCAGCCCACTGAGCGCATTGTTGACTAATCTCTGGAAAGTGGCAGGTGCGTTTTTCAACCTGAAAGGCATGACTCTAAACTGGTAGAGTCCCTCTGGTGTTGAGAACGCCGTTTTTTCCTTAGCATCGTCCATCAGAGCTATCTGCCAATAGCCTGAGGTAAGGTCGAAGGTGCTCACAAATTTGGCAGCACCTATCGTGTCCACAAGCTCATCAGCCCGGGGCAGTGGGTGCGCGTCAGTTTTGGTGATGGCATTGACTCCTCGGTAGTCCCCACAGAACCTCCAATCCTTGGTACCTGCCTGGGAACTTGCCTTGGGGACAAGGACCATGGGACTGGACCAGGGACTGGTTGAGGGTTCGATAACACCCAGATCTAACATCTTGTCGACCTCAGCCTGGATGTGGTTTGTGACGGTATCTCACATATGGTAGCACCTGCTTTTAACAGGCACGCTGTCACCAGTGTCAATCTCGTGCCTACACCATGGTGTAAGGCGTAGTGTCAGGGGAAACAGAGAGGGGTAAAGATGGAGCAAAGCCCTGCAGGTCCTCTGCTGCTCTGCTGTCAGATCGGGAGAGAGATGCACTCCCTCCATGGAGCCATCCTGAGGGTTGCTAGGCAGCAAATCAGGAAGGGGCTCACTCTCCTCCTCTTCTTGCCCTGAAGCTAGTAAAAGATATGAGACTTTGGCTCGCCTGTGGAAAGGCTTGAGCCTGTTGTCATGGAATACCTGCGGGGCTACCCCCGAGGCTCCCATGTCAACCAGATAATTGACCTCACCCATCTTGGAGATTATCCTGAAGGGTCCAGTCCATTTATCTGCCAAAGCTCGAGGCTTGGTAGGCTCCATCATGAGAATTTCCTGTCCCAGAGCCCAATCCACTTACGATGCTTTAAGGTCATGCCAGTATTTATTCAATTCCTGACTGGCCTTGAGATTCGCTGTTGCTTGACGCATCATCTGTGTCATCCTACGTCTGAGGCCTAACACATAGTCCCCCACTTGCTTGGTGGGACCTGGAGGGGTGGCCTCCCAACATTCTCGGATCAAGGCGAGTGGCCCCCTCACGGGATGTCCAAAGAGTAACTGAAAGGGGCTGAAACCAACACCCTCTTGAGGTACCTCTCTGTAAGCAAACAGCAGGTATGGTAGGAGAATATCCCACCTCTTCCTGAGGGGCTCTTCCAAAGCGCCTATCATGCACTTGAGAGTTTTGTTTAATCTCTCAACCAAAACGTTGGTCTGGGTGGTAAGAGGTGGAGAATTTGTAAGTTACTCTGCATTTTTTCCACATGGTTTTCATGTAACTTGCCATGAAGTTGAAACCGCTATCGGAGACAACCTCCTTAGGGAATCCAACACAGGTGAAAATGCCCAGGAGAGCCCTGGCAACCACCTTGGCCGTAACCGTCCGAAGGGGTATATCCTCAGGGTACCTGGTGGCATGATCTACCAAGATAGGATGAACCGATGTCCACCCAAGTTGGGAGGGTCAAGGGGACTGACGATGTTGATGCCAACCCTCTCAAATGGTGTGCCAACCACTGGCAATGGTTGCAGTAGGGGCGATGACTCTTCCTCCAGTCTTACCAGACAACTGACAAGTGGGGCGGGTCCTGCAGTGGGACTCCGCCTCTACTCCCATCCGTGGCCAGTAGAAATGGGCCGAGAGCCGCTGCTTTGTCTTCTTGGTTCCAAGATGACCAGCTAAGGGCACCTCATGCGCCAACTGCAGTAGGAAGGGCCTGTAAACCTGGGGTACCACCAACCTCTTTGGGGCACCAGGTTCAGGCTTAGTGGGCTCACTAACAAGGAGCTCACCCTCCCAATGAATCCGAAATGTCCTAGGAACTTCTCCTTGTGCCTGGGACAGGGCCTGTGTCCTCAGACCCTCGAGAGAGTGGCACTCTCTCTGTCCCTCACAGAAGTCTGCCCGGGAGGGTCCCCCTTCAGCCAACAAGCATTGAAGGTCGGGATGAACCTCCGGGTTAAGAGCCTCTCCCACAGGAAAGTCTTCTGGCTCGTCTCCCACAGGAGTTGAGACGGGATTTACCACTGGACCCAGCCCAGTGGCAGTTGGGAGTTTTACACGCGAAAGGTCTCTGTGCGAGTGGGGTACGTGTATTCCTGGGGTTCGCGGGAAGTTTCACATGCGATTGGCCCTGTGCGAGTGGGGTACCACTCACCTTCTGCCTTGTGTGTAGAAGAACAAGCAGCCAACACCCACCCGCTGTGAAGTAATAGCATGTGAACCCCAACGGCTGGAAAACACACGCCCGCACCCCACGAAAAGCACGTACAGAGCAATGGAAAGCCACGTGGGATCTTCAACCCGTGCCAGGGCAACGCCCGTGCGCGATATGTCACAGACGCGCTTACGCGCTAAGGGCCTTTCCTCGGATTTCACACTGATGTGCACATTTTTCATGTGCCAATTCACTCTGTATCAAGCTGGCCACTCGTACACACACGGAAGACCACGCTCCTGCCCTGAATGCCATTTTCCTGCCCTCCCAGAGCCCCGAGCACACTCCCGCCTGCCATCTGCTGCTGCCTGACTGCCTGCTGCCCACGTGCCCTGCTATTTGGTGCCTGCACGTCAGCCAGGGTTCCAGTTGCTGTGTCTACCCCTGCTGGAACAGAAGACTCCCGACTAGGATACCATCGCTCCACAGCCCAGCCCCAGGACCCAGTTGCCCACCCACGCCTGCCTCGGGGGTCGCCATGTTGGGGCAAACACCATCTGAGACCACTGGCGACCCCCAGCCAGAGAGGCAGAGGGCCACCAGCTTCAGTGTGAAGGAAGTTGGTGTCCTGGTGGAGCATGTCCTGGGGCATTATGATGCCCTCTTCAGAACATCACGCACCAACAAGGAAGGATGGGAGAGGATCTGGGATGACGTAGTGGTTGCCATCAACGCAGAGGGGGTGGCAACCCGCGACATCAAGCACGTCAAGAAGCGCTGGGAGGACTTCAGGTCCAGGACCCTCCACAAGGCCCGGCGCATCGCGGAGGGCGGCCGGGTCAGCATGAGTGACATCCAGATGAGGGTCCTGGAATACGTATGCCCAGCGCTCCACGCCCAGATCCTTCAGAGGTAGACCTGTCTGGAGTTGAGCGGTAAGTGGCCAAGCATTGGTGTGCGAGACAGAGTATGTTGCACTGTGCTGGTAGTCTGATACTTGCCTGTATGTGTGACATGGGCCATGTATGGATGTGTGTGTGCAGGGACATCATTGTCATGCATGTGAGACCTGTAATGTGCAAACCACATGGTTGGTGCATGAGTTCCAATGCTACATGGGGAGCTGTATGGCAAATGCACACATGAAAGCATGCCAGTGTCTGTTCTTGCACATGGTGGGGGTGTGAGAGATGGGTGCTGCTGTCATGTACTGTATGGTGCACATGTGTGTGTGTCTGAGAAGTGTGTCTGTGACTTAGATACGCCATGGATTCATGACACATGTCCGTGATGATGTGTAGATACACTCATGCAGTGCGGTCACCATTGTATGCACTGTGTCTATCCACTGTGTCTGTGGTGTACAAGGCATGATGCATGACCCCCCGTTGGTGTGTGTGCATGGGATCAGTGTGAGCCAGGATGCCTGTGAGTTTGAAGGCAACATTTTGATTAATAGCGGCCCTTGTACATGGATGCTGATGTTGATTGCAGGCGCCATGCCTGTTCATGCATGTGTGTTGCATGCATTCACCCATGTGTTGTGGAGGGACAGGATGGAAGTGACGTTAGACACTGCCACTCATGTGTTATTGCTTCCTGTCTAGGGGAATATTGTACTGTACCCTGATCCTTGTGTTCTATGTCTCCCTCTATGCAGCGACAAGTGAAGAAGAGGGTGGAGACGGTGCTGTGGAGCCAAGCGGCAGGGATGCCTCCACTGGGTGGCGACGCAAGGCCCATCCACCCTCCCAGGACTAGCCATCATCCGGGAGCGAGGGGGCTGGTGCCGCGTCTGCCACTACGGCTGTGGCGGAAGGGCCGGGTGAGCCCCCACAAGGGCTTACAATGGCGGAAGACGGTACGGAGACATCCAGGTTGGTGGTCTCCACAGAGGAGGAGGAGCCCGCTACTGAGCCGCACAATGGGCCTGGTGGGGGTAGTACCACTGGTGCAAGTGGTGCAGTCCATGGCCAAGGTCAGGAGGCAGCACAGGTCACCGCGGAGGGGCCTGTGCATGTCCCTGTCCTTGACCCTGTGACTGCACCACCATGCACCAGCAGGGAGGCCCCGTCCCAGGCCCGTCCGCAGGTAGAGGAGAGTGCCATGTCATCTGCATCTCTACTACCTGCGGACGAGGGGTCCCATGAACGTATGGGCTCCGTCCTGATTGGTGTCGCGTTGCGCACGAGTGACATTCGTGATGACGTGCGTTCTTCCTGGGCAGAGAATGCACGCCATCACGAAGAGCAGCATCGCGACGTGGCACTGTTGGGAGGGGCCCTGGTTGGTGGGTTCCTACATGTGACGCGCACTCTGGCGGACCTCTCCTTCTTTGTGGAGACTATGTGCCAGTCATTCTCCCTGCCATCTTCTGGCCCAGATTCCACCAGGGCCCCCTGTTGACCTGCCCTGACCAACACAGCCAGCTTGGTGGAGATCCCATCCCTGCCACAGTCGTGAGTCGGCGGTCCAGCAGGGGTGGACACCGCAACTGGAGACCAGCTGATGGAGGATGTGCAGGCATCATCGGACAAGGCACATGGACAGCAGCAGCAGCAGGAGCAGGCTCTAGGTGGGAGCAATGATGGCTCGGGGCCATCGACATGAGGGGGGTAGGCATAGGCCAGAGGGCAGGAGGACCCTGGAATGGATGTGTCTTCCATGTGGCTGCGGTTGGGCCAGCGCATAGATGCGGAGCGGTGGCGGGCAGAAGAGGCGTGGCTCACCATGGTCAGGGCGGAGTTCTCCATGCGTCAGGCATTGAGGCGGGCAGAGTGCTTTGAAGCGACTCGCAAGTAGTTGGAACAGGCCATGCGAGCCTCCCTGTGAGACCTCGGGGCCAGGGCATGGAGTTCGATGATGCCCTGGCCCGGGACACCACAGAGTAAGCCGCAGGACTTGCACGCCGCCATTGTATATAGTTAGATAGTGTTAGGTTTCCTTTCCTTTTTTTTTTATTTTGGTTGCACTTGGACAATGCACCACGTTTTTGTATATAGTTTTTTATTAGGTAGTATTTTTGGTAGGTTTCATTTCATCTGTTGGGCTCATGGACCCTGGATTGTTCATTTGTACATAGTTCACCATTGGATTATTCTCAATTTTTTTTTTTTCACCATGGAGCAATGTATTTCACTTTCTTTTTTCCCTTGGATTTGCTTTGTTGGACTGTGACTTTGGACACCATTTCTTTTGGATTTCTTTGGATTATGATTTCTTTTTTTTTATTCTTTTACGGACATGCAGCATTTCTTTAATTATTCCCATTGTTTTGTGTTTTCTTTTAATTACATTCATGTTGTGTTTAATACATTTTTTTCTTCATACTTCGATGTGTGGTATTATCTCATTGGTTTCATGCATATCATGATATGGGTTTTCACATTCACTTGCACCCATTGTGTGTGTGTGATGGACATGTGTTCAGTAACATACTTGCCTTTGGAGTTGTATCATGTAATTGCCTTTTCTATGTGGGTGGATGCAATACTTGGTTGGGTCTTTGGGCTGGGGAGGCTGGCCATAAGGGCCATGATTGAGGATCGTCATGACGTGGGGGCAGGGGGATATGAGTGGGACATGAGTTGGGGCCTGCTGGCAGGTTCCCCGCACTGCTGGGGGGTGGGGGTGCAGGGGGACATGAGTGGGGGCCTGCTGGCAGGTGCCCCGCACTGCTGGGGGGTAGGGCTGCAGGGAGACATGAGTGGGGGCCTGCTGGCAGGTGCCCTGCACTGCTGGGGGGTGGGGGTGCAGGGGGACATGGGTGGGACATGAGTGGGGGCTTGCTGGCAGGTGCCCTGCACTGCTGGGGGGTGGGGGTGCAGGGGGACATGAGTGGTTGATCAGTAGTGCAAGCTGACATGTGGCTTGGCATGGTGGATGGGCTGCCTACGGGACATGACCAGGGGTGCAGGGTAGTCCCCTGTGGTGTGGGCTGCCTGCAGGTGCCGTGGAGGGTGTAGAGGGAACACCTGGGAGGACCCACACTGCCAATTCACATGTAGGACTCCCCGCGCACCCCCAAAATACACATACCTCTGCTCAAATCACGTGTGAGACTTCCACAAACCCCAGTAATACACGTACCCCACTCGCACAGGGTCAATCGCATGTGAAACTTCCCGCGAACCCCAGTAATACGCGTACCCCACTCGCACAGGGCCTATCACGTGTGAAACTTCCCGCGCACCCCCCGAAATACACGTACCCTGCTCAAATTGCATGTCAGACTTCCCGCGAACCCCAGTAATACACATACCCCACTCACACAGGAACTTTCGCGTGTGAAACTTCCCGCGAACCCCAGTAATACGCGTACCGCACTCGCAAAGGGCCTATCGCGTGTGAAACTTCCCGCTCACCCCCTGAAATACACGTACCCTGCTCAAATCGTGTGTGAGACTTCCCACGAACCCCAGTAATAGATGTACCCCACTCGCATAGGGCCAATTGTGTGTGAAACTTCCCGCGAACCCCAGTAATACACGTACCCCACTCGCACAGGCCCTTTCGCGTGTGAAACTTCCCGCGAACCCCAGTAATACACGTACCCCACTCGCACAGGTCCTTTCGCATGTGAAACTTCCCACGAACCCCAGTAATACACGTACCCCACTCGCACAGGGCCAATCGCGTGTGAAACTTCCCACGAACCCCATTAATACACGCACCCCATTCGCACAGGGCCTATCGCGTGTGAAACTTCCCGCAAACCCCAGTAATACACGTTCCCCGCTTGCCGTGCTGGTACAGGGCTAGCGCAGCCCTTTGCTCTGGATTGGGGATTTTTATGGCTTTTCCTTGCACGAGGGATGTTCTTGGGGGAGTAACTGGCGCTGCTGCAGGGTCGCTGCGCCGCTGTGTGCCACAGCTGGTTTTGGTAACTAAAATCCATGAATACACTGTCCGAGGAAATGGATTTTAGCACACGCGGCTGGCGCAGAGATTCGCACGCGCACACTGTGCGCCAGCCGCTTGCACCACTTGTGCGCTAAATTCTATGAATTACCCCCTCAGTGTCCTTGTCTTTGAGTTCAAGATCCCTATTCTTGAGTTCCACTTGCTGTGCCAATTCCTCTTTCTTAAACTCAGCATCTATTTCCAACTTGCGATATTCAAAGGCCAACTTCATCCTTAATAACTCAAGCTCTAAAGAACTGCTTGGGTTCGGAACAGAGGCAGCAGGAATGGTGGCATTCCCAGAATCGGATTTCGACGACAACCCCCGGTGTAGAGTCCTCATTGGTTGCATCACCCCCCTTCAAGAGTTTCACAATCAATCTGGTAGTCCACCAGGGCAGCTATAAGCTCAGCCCTAGACTTACCCACAAAGTCTAATTCCATGGCTTCACAAGCACTCTGTAGAGCCTTTAAGCTCTCCAGAGCAATAGATTCCATTGCTTGTAATGTAGTTATCTTGTACCCAACTGAACCTTAATTTAACAAAGTGCAGTTATCCTTCGTAAGTGGCACGGTTATACACTGAGTTTTAAAACCATAAGCATCCCACCCCTGCCACCAGCTGTAAAGACCGGAGGGGGGTCTGCAATTCCACTCTCTATATGGTAGAGGGGAGGCCCAGAGACCCCTGCCAAGATTCTCTAGTATTGGTAGTTGTGGTCGAGCAATCAAGGCCTAGCTTCTCAGGAGGTGATGTGAGCTGGTTCTTAAGTACAGTGTAGTCCCCAAGCACCCACAAAGGAATGTCCACACACTGTATCGGTTACAACACTGTCTTTATATAATGAATGTTCAAAGGTATATACAATATCACGATAACTCACTTTGTACTCCGAAAATCAGCAATGGTAAATGTATACAATTCTAAAGTGGTACCACTAATGTTATTAGATCTCCTTAAAGTGCATACGGTCAGAATGACACACAGATCAAAATAAAGAGGAAACCAGCAGTAGAGTGAGGAAGGAAAGCAGATGGTTGAGCAATTGGCAGAATACTGGACCCGCTACCTAGACACAGTTCTGTGTGGAGATCCCCCCACCTGAGAAACCTGTAGAAGAAAGATACAAGCCCAGTCCATATATTGTTCACACTAGACTTTCCAATAGTTTTTCAACCCCAAAGTACCTGACGTTGTAGCGTTCCTCGTCAGGGAAATCGACAACCCTTCTTGAGTGTCCTCCCTTTCAGGCAGGAGTCACGGGTCGTCGAACGTCCAATGGAGAACAGGTCGAGCTACGACGGTGAAGTGGCCGCGTCATTCCTAGTGGTGCTCGTTGACAGGGAAGCGTAAACGTGCTGCCAGGAAGAGACGTACGGGGCACCTCGGTGTCAATAGTTCTGGACCGCAAAGAGTTAAAGAACTGTGGCCCAGCAAGGGCGTCGAGTCGTCAGCGTCTCTGTGGTCTTTGGGTGGTGGGAAACCCACCGGTGGATGCTCCTCAGCGCGTCCACGGTCAGGCCTTCTCCAGCAGGATAGAACAGCGACGATGCGGACGAGAGCATCCTTGGATCAATGAAGTTCTTAGGCAACGGGAGCATGGCGGCTCCAGTCGGCAGCGGTGGTTGTCGACAGTGGTGGACAACAGTCTGGGTGCTTCTCCTTGGAGTTCCGCAGCAATCCCCATATTGGGTCGGCAGCCTGTTGAAGGTCTGTCTACCAGGGAGCTTAGGCAAAGATCAGCTGTGCACGATGGTCCCTCGTAGCTCGGGAAGAGGGCGCCTTACAAGGTCCTCTCTGGGTCAGTTCTTGAGGCACAGCAGCTTTCAGATTGCGAAGGAGAGCAACAGCAATTCTTCTCGTCCAGCAGGGCTCAAGGTTAAGCTTCAGTTACTCCAGTTACTCGTCGTAGTGGACTTCAGCTTCCGAACATGATTCCTAGCAGTGAGAGGACCCAAGATATACTGTTGATCTCCCATTCATTCCACTGGGTCACACTCAAGCATCCAATCATGACTATGGTCATTCATGCAGGCAGGCAGCCAATCAGGCACACGGGGAATTCAGGCCATTCACTTCTCTCCAGACTCCCACAACAAGTTATGTGTATTGGGACAAGTACCGAGCCATTCAACACTCCAAGCTGCATTCATACCAGTTTCAGGCAGGGCTGTCTCAACCAATGCATATTCATCACACACTCCATTCACCCAGGTCCAACCCACAGGCGTACCCACAACATACAGTCATTGAGAAGGCTCCAGCCAGTCTGGTCGGCACTTCCCCACACTACCATATATGGAACTTCTACCCAACAGCCAGTCAGGGGGAAGGGACAGAGGCAGGGCTTCCGGGACTTTGGGAAGATCAAGGTAACAGATGATGGAAGGGAAGAGGCCATGGGGGCCATTTTGTCTCCATCCAGAATCTACTGATTTCAAATGACAGGGCCTGGGCATCCCAAAATGGAGGACGCTCAGGGCACCAGGCATTTCAGCACAGAGCTGCCACCAGCCCGTACCCTGCTCTGTGGGTCACACACAGGTGCCCAAAAACATACACTAGGGGCACAGGGTTGTACCTCTACCAATGGGTGCCATAAGGGTATCCCACGGGTCTGTTCACCAAACCAAAAGAGAGAGCTGCACCACCAGGAGTCCCACACAAACTCCTGCACAGAAAACATGCCAGAATATACGATAAAAAGCAGTAAAGGACAAGGACACGGAGGCCCTGTCCCTCTGATGCATTTCCAGCATCACACACACACGCTGAAGAATTAACGTGCTGAAGAGCACACACGCTGAAGAACACGTAGCAGTCTTTTGTCACGCACACGCGCTAAAGAATTCACGCGCTGAAGAGCACACGCGCCGAAGAGCACATGTAGCAATTTTTGTCATGCACATGCGCTGAAGAATTCACATAGCAGTTTTTGATGCGCACACCCAACAGTAATTCCATGCGCACCAGTTGAAGAGATCTTGCACTCGCAGGAATCCAATCGTACGCGAGGAGGTAAACACGTCACACGTGCTAAATATGTAGCACTCACTAGTCAAACCTCACACTTACCATGAAATGAAAGTCCAAATTCACGTACCCTTTACTACAGTGCGACATCACAGTTCAAAGCTTGAAATTACTTTTTCTTTCTTAAAATGACTCAAAGAAAATCTGAGCAACAGATTTACATATCCAAATGAAAGTCACTTATCTTTAGAATGATTTTCAAAGAACTTCAGAAACTCTCCTGTCAACCTGGATACATCTCTGGAAAACCCCCAAAAGAGTAGCCGCTCGACTGCAAAGGACCTGGGAGTTCAAATCCACAAGGCCCAAGACTTCAGCATGAGCAGCTACCAACACGTCCTCTCAGCTGGGGCTACGACGATGAAAGGCAGAGAGTGACAGTTTAGAAGGTTCATTGTTGTCCTGCTGTCCTCTCTAGCCAATCAAAGCTTCTATTGAGAAACTTCATCTTGCCTTGGGCCAGAACCAGGATTCTGTATTGATAAGTCAAGGCCAAACCAACCAAAGTAGAAAACTTCCAACCCACACAAAACTAATCTACAGTCCTCAAATAAAGGGAAATAAATAAAGGAAACCTGACAATCAGACACTTACAAGGAGGCCAGGCCGTGTTCCCCAGGTCTGGCTCACCTGCTCCATTAGGTGTGATCTGTGGAACCTCAGTCTTTATCAGATGCTTAGTTAAATGTCTGTCTTTAGTTCCTCAGCCAGCAGAAGTTTCAGGCTAAGGTACCATGCTTTCTACTTTAGGTTCAACCTGAGTTTCCTCAGTCTTGTCAGAAGTGAACACTTATCATCTTGGTCCAATGAACCGCCAGAGATCAGGCTGGGTTTCTTAAGGTTGTGACAGAAAATGAGGTATGGCAAGAATTAGAAAGGTGTTGTTGGAAAGAAACCTGGTATACCAGAGTCCGGGGATTGCTCTCCCAAGGTCCCAACAACCCTCTCCCGAGAATAACAGAGGACTCAGCCCGGGGCAAGTCAAACTGCCATGTATTCCAACAAACTGACAGGGATCATACAAGTCAATCACACTTCTCCAGTACTTCTCCACTCTCCAAGACACACTCCACGGTTTTGACCTCAAATGGCGTAACCACCTATGCTTTCCCCCAAAAACCTATCTCCCCTACTGATTGGGTGTTTAGAGTTGTATCACCTATGGGTAGCATGTACAGAGGTTATTCTAATGGCGCTTGCATGTCACGTGACTGACCTGCCCCTTCCCCAAGAAACAATTTATTACACTGTTGCAGGGTTGTAGATTTACAATTGGCCCTTGCCCTCTGCCATCCACCCCTGGATTTCTGTCTCTTGATTAGTTATGTCTGTTCTGCCCAGGCCTGGAACCCAGTTTGCTTCTCAGCCCTCTGAGCACCTTTTCAAGGTGATGTTAAATAACTATGGGCCTCATTACAAGTTAGGTGGTAAGGGTTTACCGGTATCGGTAAGGGCATCGGTACCGGTAAACCCTAACCGCCTTACTACGAGTTCCCTTTGCGGGACCCGACCTTAACGGCTTGTTTTACCAGCCGTTAAAGTAGGGTGCCGCAAAGGGACCTTGGAGCTAATTAAGGTACCGCCCTGCTCACCTTGGAGTAGGGCGGTAATTAAGCCATCCACCAAGGCGGACACAGTAAAATACCGGCGGCAACCATGGTGCTAATAGCTCCATGGTTACCGCCTACCGTGTAATGAGGCCCTATGTGTCTTAATTGTATCTGGTAGTAGCACCACATTTGCCTATAAGAGTATGCTCCCCATTGCAACATTTGTTTCACTTCTTGTCTGGGTTGCTGAGAACGGCTTGTCTTGCCACCACGGGTGAACGCCCATTGTCTAGTTCAACTGCATCATGTGGTTATGGACCACAAAATTGAGCTTTTTGGGTCTGCTTTCATGAGCATTTATTCAATTTTCATGCAGCTGGCCCCTTGTCGTTTGGAGCTTGGAATGCGCTTTGTTTATCTGTAAATTTTGCTGTGATCTCGGTCTTCGCTTTTTGCATCCTGAGCCTGCTTCCCTTGCCTGGTTGTTACGCTGCTCTGGTATCCACGGGGACACCACTCAGCCCTGGTTGGTTGCCGGAACCTTCTACCCGATTTACGGATGGTGTCTTCAGAGGAAGTCTAGCCTGAAAACACAGGAGTGCTGGGATCAAGACTGGCCAACTCAGGTAAAGTATTCTCCCACCACCCCTTTGGCTTCAGCCTTTAGGCCTTCTCCTCACCTTGTTGTGGTATTAGGCGTGCTCTCCATCCTGCTTTCTTAGCAGGGGCGCGTAGTTTTCAGTGGGCACGGGTAACTGAGTTACCTCACTGGCGCGTCCCTGTTCAAGTGTCTTTAAGGTAGGTCTTATTGCAGTTTTAACGCTGTTTGTTCTTGCCTGCCTTTCTTTTGTGATTAATAATGTCCTTTTTTTCTCCCAATGCGTGCGGGAGATTTGGTGTGGAGTGCTGGTTGGTTTGATCACCGCCGGCAAATGATGGCGCGAGATGTACTCTGCTATGCGATAAGTAACTATGCGCTGCTTTGTCTTGCCTTTGCTAACCTGTGTCTCCTCTCTTCCTTACAGGTCGCGCTGTCCTTCTCCAGCAGGTGTGGAACTCCGGAACGATGCTGGCCGGGAGGTGACAATCCAGGTAGGCTTCTTGTAATGTTCCTGGCTTAAGCAATGCCGGAGCATGCCTTTTCTATTGTTGTCTTTCTCCTTTTCCTTTTCAGGTCGCTTCGTTCCGGTAGGTATGCGGTGCCCAGAAAAAGCTGTTCGCTGCAGAGCGGATGACAGGATGGAAATTGCAGGTAATATTATATTAATGATGTTCCTTTTGTCTCCTCTGCAGGCTCGTTGCTCTGAGGCTTGTGGGTATCACAGGACACGGTGAGCGTTACTTTGCAGACCGCAAAGTAACGCGAAGTGTGCTCTGTTGCTTGGGTGTGGTTTAAATAGCCTCCCAGCAAAGTAGTCCAGGTAAAGTAGTCCCAGGCCACCACAGCCAAAACACTATACCGCAGAGCTTAGTTCTTAGGAACCAAGCTATCCAAATGCCTCCATGTTAAGTGCAGGCCCAATGAAGAGTAGTCCGCTTTCAAACATGTTCTCCACAATGAATATGAGCCTGGCGCCAGTGGTGCCAGGACTGACTCCAAGAGAGTCTTGGGAGTTGATGTAAGGCCTCCAAGGACTTAATGGAGCCCCAAACCCTGACCTTACCTGGCAAGTGGACTTGCCAGGGGAGGTCTGGGGTAAGGGTCATGACAACACTCTCCCCCAAAGCCCCTCTCACAGTGGTTCTTCTGTTCGGTCCTGGCTTGGTTGGAAAGTTCTGATGAAATTCCTTGATCAGACATGGTGCATGGATATTCTCGCTGGGTTCCCAGGATCTATCTTGAGGTTCATACCCTTTCCAATCGACTAGATAATATAATTTGGACCTAGTGTATTTAGAGTCCAGGATTTCCTTGACTTCGCATTCTGGTTCTCCGTCAACTATTATGGGTTTTGGTGGTGTCGTAACCCGTGTACCAGTTTGTACTGGTTTCAAGAGCGATACGTGGAACACCGGGTGGATTTGCATATTGGATGGTAATGCTGGTCTGATGGCTACTGAGTTGACGATTGCTTTTATGTAATAGGGTCCCAAATACCGAGGACGAAAGGTCTGGGTTCCGTTAATGGGTACGTACCTTGCTGCTAACCAAACCTTGTCCCCTACTAGATAGTCGGGAGCCTTTCTTTGGTGTTCGTCGGCAAATTTCTTTGGTCTGTCCTTGGCTTGAGTTAGATGTTTTGTCGCCTTTTTAAAGGCTGAGATATGGTTGCATGAAGAGTCCTCACTGCTGGCATTTCCAAGGTGGCTGGAAGGTCTAATTTGGAAGTATGCGGGTATCTGCCGTAAAGGATGTTAAAAGGCATTTGTCCCGTGCTAGAATGCAATGAATTGTTATAAGCATATTCTGCTATCCATAGTAAGCCCCTCCAACTTCTTTCCACTTGATGCAGCATGCACCGTAAGTATTGCTTAAAGGTTTGATTGGTTCTTTCTGTTTGGCCACACGTTTGGGGGTGGTGACTAGTGGATAATCGGATGTCGATGTGTGCCATTGAACAACATTTTTTCCAGAAGTTGGACGCGGACTTGTCAGTCCAAAAAACCAAACACCCCTTGAGGGTCTGGAAATGAATGATAATTGGTTGGCCGAAGTCCAACCGCCTCATTTACAGTGTTAAGAATATATATTCATTAGTTATTTCGTAGCTATTAGTTCAACTAGAGTGAGGCCATTTTAAGATGACCAGAATCGCCATTTTGTTTTCTCTCTCTGCTCTCTCTAACGTTGCCACTTTGCCTTGTGTAAAACTGCTTTGCTGTAGATATTATCTCGCTTCAATGGTCCAAGGCTAAGAAACATGTTGAAACATTACACTGGAGAGCCAGACAGAAATGCCCGATTCCCTCCCTCACATATCCTTGAAGACAGGGAGCAAGGCATTAAATCAGTACACGAATGCCAGCGAGTCTCCTGAAAGAATAGCAGTGTACGAAACTAGCATTTAAAGAGGTGAATTATGCTCTTCTTTACGGCCCCCCTTTCTGAGCCCAGTGAGGCCCCGGAGAGCGGGCTGACCTCTAGAGCGAGAATCGAAACTTAGAGATAGTGAGTTCTGGTATGTGCCAGTCTCCTACGCGCAGCTTGCCCATGAAAAACAGAAACACTGTGTTCTCGCAAATAAAGAATGGTGTCTGTAAAATTTAAGATTGCAAACCATTACTAAATATGGTGGGCTAAGGTGTCATATTTGTGACACTGGTCAATCATCGCCTCTAATTCAAAGGGAAATGAATTGGGGGCGGCATCAAATGTGTCATACTGTGTCATTGCTGATTGTAAGGTGCTCGGTTTGTATATATGTAACTGATGTACGTTTCACTCTCTCTTGCATCCCCCGACGTCTGTTAGACACACGTCATGGGGCGTGGGACCATTTGGCCAACTGGGACTTCTTTGTATTGCAATAAACCCTAGATTTTGGGAACGGAACCTCGTGTCTGGCTTATCTATTCGAGTGTGGTGACTGTGCCTTGTTTCCACATCCGAGGGTCCCTCAGGGGCCCCTTCAAACTGGCTGCTTCGATCAGAGACCAGAATTGATGGGAAGCCATGTAGTTTAACAATACTTTCCAGGAACACTTTTGCTAAACTGGATGCATCTGTGAGGCCCTTGAGGGGAATAAAGTGTGCCATTTTTGAGAATAAGTCAATGACTTCCAGAATGGTGTTGAACCCTTGACTGGGAGGCAGGTCTGTAATGAAGTCAAGGGAAAGGGTGTGCCATTGGGCAGGAGGTATGTCCAATGGTTGAAGGAGACCAGCTGGTATCTGTTTTTGTTTTGCGCATATACACCGCAGGACTGAACATACTGGATGATGCGTTTACGCCAAGTAGGCCACCAATAGTTCCGTTTCACCTTGGCTAGGGTTTTCGAGATTCCAGGGTGACCTTCCACCAGTGAATCGTGGTAATCTGAAATGATTTGTTGTTGTAGTTCCCCTTTGGGCACATATAGACGGTCCCTAAAATAGGGCAATTGGTCCATGATGGTATATTGTTCTCCCCAAGTATGCCATGCAAGTAAGGTGTCGGGATTCCTTACCTGTTGGATTTCATTTCGGAGTTCGGTTTGTGTCAAAGCTGACGTGGGACCTAAGAGTTTGTCCTCAGGAATGATGGGTACTGGATCTGGAGTTGTATACAACTTTTCGTCAATGCCCATGCGGGATAAGGCCTCAGCCTTCCCATTCCGGACTCCTGGTCGGAATGTGATTACACAATTGTACTTTGTGAAGAAAAGAGCCTACCGCAGTTGACTCGAGGACTGGGCCTTTGCTGTTTTCAGATATTGCAGGTTTCGATGACCCGTGATTACCGTAACAGTGTGCCTGGCTCCTAAGAGATAGTGTCACCATGCCTTAAAAGTGAATTTAATGGCCAAGAGTTGCTTGTCGGTGATAGCATAATTGATCTCAGGAGGTGAAAACCTTTGTGACCAGAAGGCCACGGGGTGTAACGGACCAGTTTCAGGGTCCCTCTGTGAGAGGACAGCCCCCATAGCCATGCTGAAAGCATCAGTTACCACAATGTAGGGGAGGTCTGGATGAGGGTGTCGCAGGATCGGAGTGGAAGTGAATCTTTGTTTTGAGTTCTTGAAAGGCTCTTTCTGCTTCTTCGGTCTTAATGAACTTCTTATTGTTTTTTCGTAATACTACTGTGCTCGAATGTACAATTTGAGAGAAGTCTGGGATAAATCAGTGGTAGAAGTTCGCAAAGCCCAGCATGCTTTGGATCCGTTTCAGTGAAGTTGGTGATGGCCACTTAAGAATGGCGTCCACTTTGTGTACTTCCATTCTGATGCCTTTCGGAGTGAGGATGAAACCAAGGAATTCCACGTCGGTGACGTGAAAAAAGCATTTCTCGAGTTTCGCATATAATCGATGTTGGCAGAGCTTGGTGAAAACAGAGTGAACATGCTTAACATGGTCTTGCTTCGAGTCCGAGTACACTAAGATGTCATCTATGTAAACCAAGGCGCCAACATTGATTAATTCCCTCAGGACATTGTTCATGAAGTATTGGAATGCCGTGGGGGCGTTGCATAGCCCAAAGGGCATTACTTAGTATTCATACAAGCTATATTTGGTACAGAAGACGGTTTTCCATTCATCTCCTTTTTTAACTCAGACCAGGTGGTACGCGCCTCGAAGGTCCAATTTGGTATAAATCTGGGCATCTTTGACTTGGTGCAACATTTCAGGAATAAGTGGCAAGGGGTAGCGATTCTTCATGGTAATCTGGTTTAATGTGTGGTAGTCAATGCAAGTCCTCAAGTCCCCTTCTTTCTTTGGTACGAAGAACAAAGGACTGGCTGCCGGGGACTTAGACTGGCGGATAAATCCATTTGCCAGGTACTGGTCTAGATAGGATTTCAAATGGAGGTTTTCTGGTTCAGTGAGTGCATAGATTCTGCCGCAAGGAATTTGTGTGCCTGGAATGAGGTCAATCTGGCAGTCATAGGGCCTCTGTGGTGGTAGTGTGTTAGCTTGTTCTTTTTGGAACACATCCTGGAAATCTTGGTATTTACTTGGTAGGGTGTTAGTTACTCCAAGTGTTGATGCTAGCGTTCTGGGAATCACAGGGGTACAGAAGTCAGGTTTCTACTCTTGATAATAGCAGGCAGGAGGGCAAACATCGGGGAAGGTCAGTTTCCATGCACGCCAGTCTATCAGGCGATTGTGAGCAACCATGGCATCCCTAAGATTAGCCGGAACTGAGGTGCCTTGATGAGATTAAAAGAAATGGATTACCAGTGTCCATACTGGAACAGCAAGGTTACCCCGGCTGTACATTGGGTTAATGGTCCGGAAGCGATTTCTGTCCCATCCACGGTGGTTACCTTGTCCGTGGTCGGCTTTGAACATAAGGGAAGCCCCATCTCTGCTGCCAGTTCTTCATCGATATAATTCCCAACAGCTGCGCTGTCTATGTATGCCTCAACGGTGTGCATCCAAGACGGTTGTTGGTGATTAATTAAGATTACTGGTATTGCACAGTGCGAGGTCGGTGGTTCTTTCTTCTCACTCGACAAACTGACCTCTACGTTTGCCGAGCTGGGTAGTTTTCCGGCTCCTTAATCTCGTCCTTCTCTGTGGCCCCAACTGTTCTCCTTGGAGGTTTCACTGGGCAGTCGTTAAGGAAGTGTCCTGGTTTTCCACAGTACAAACATAGTTGCTGTTGTCTTCTTCTGTCTCGTTCTGTTTTTGTTATCGGGGGTCGTATTCCTCCATTTTGCATGGGTTCTACAGTGTTTTCTGGCACACGTGATGCATTGTCCCTTGGTCGAAAATACACGGCCCGAGTGTCTGACCTAGACCGATCTGCTTTTCAACCTTGCAATCAGTGATCTAGTTGCACAACCAAGTTAATGAATTCGGTAGAGTCACTGGGTGGGTCAACCACCTGGGCTAGAACGTCCTTCAATTCGCCTCGTAGGCCTCGGTGGAACAACGTGGTTCTTTTGTTTTCAGGCCACCTAGCTTCAGCAACCAATCTATTGAAGGTGGCAATGTACGTTAATAAGTTGTGATTCCCCTGTCGGAGTGACAAGAGTTCGTTGTCTACTGCCTGTTCTTGGTATGACGAGCATAAAGCTTCTCCATTTCCCTCTGGAACCCCCCAAAGTCATGTAACAATGGATCATCATGGCTTACAAGTAGCACCGACCAGTCAATGCGCTACCGCTCAGGTATGACAAAACAAAAGCTGCCAATGCTTGGTCGTTAGGGAATGCACCAGGCTGACAAAGAAAGTGAAGACAACACTGATTCATGAATGCAGCATACTTCCTTGGCTCGCCTGAGAACCATTCCGTTGATGCTAGGGGAACTGCTCCGGGTAGTGTAATTTTTACTGGGGCGGAAGATAAGGTGGGAGCTTGTGCCAATGGGTTGTTTCCGGGCAAAGGAGTCAGTCCTCCTTGTGATTGTAGGAACTGCCCACTGATCTCTTCGGTGCGATCCTTTGTTACTACTAGGTCCCTCCGGAGAGCATTGGTCTCTTGCCTGGCTGAATGAATTTTGGCACGTAATTGTCCTAGTAATTGAGCCAATCGGTTGTTTTCTGATGTCTCCATGGCAACCAGGTGGATTAATTATTGTAGGCTTCATGTTCTGTTGTGCTCACCTGGTATCCACGGGGACGCCACTCAGCCCTGGTTGGTTGCCGGAACCTTCTCCCCGATTTACGGATGGTGCCTTCGGAGGAGGTATAGCCTGAAAACAGAGGAAGGCTGGGTTCAAGACTGGCCGACTAAGGTAAAGTATCTTCCCACCACCCATTTGACTTCAGCCCTTAGGCCCTCTCCTCTCCTTGTTGTGGTATTAGGCGTGCTCTCCGTCCTGCTTTCTTAGCAGGGGTGCCTAGTGTTCAGTGGGCATGGGCGACCGCGTTACTTCACTGGCACATGCCCGTTCAAGTATCTTTAAGGTAGGTCTTATTGCAGCAGTTTTTATATAGCGCTGTTTGTTCTTGCCTGCCTTTCTTTTGTGATTAATAATGTCCTTTCTTTCTCCCTAGGCGTGCGGGAGATTCGGCGTGGAGTGCTGGCTGGTTTGAGCACCGTTGGCAAATGAAGGCGCGAGATGTACGCTGCAATGCGGTAAGTAATGCGCTATGCGCTGCACTGCTTTGTCTTGCCTTTGCTAACCTGTGTCTCCTCTCTTCCTTACAGGTCACGCTATCCTTCTCCAGTGGGTGTGGAATGATGCCGGCCGGGAGGTGACAAGCCAGGTAAGCTCCTTGTGATGTTCAGAGCATGCCTTTTCTAATGTTGTCTTTCTCCTTTTCCTTTTCAGGTTGCTTTGTTCCAGTAGGTATACAGTGCCCAGAAGAAGCTGTTCACTGGAGAGCGGATGACAGGATGGAGATTGCAGGTAAGATTCTTTTAATGATGTTCCTTTTGTCTCCTCTCCAGGCTCGTTGCTCTGAGGCTCGCGGGTATCACAGGACACAGTGAGCGTTACGTTACAGACTGCAAAGTAACGCGAAGTGTGCTCTGTTGCTTGGGTGTGGTTTAAATAGCCTCCCAGCAAAGTAGTCCAGGTAAAGTAGCCCCAGGCCACCACACCCAAAACACTATACTGTATAGTTTAGTTCTTAGGAACCAAGCTATGCGAATGCCTCCATGTTAAGTGCAGGCCCAATGAAGAGTGGTCCCCTTTCAAACCTGTTCTCCACAATGAATATGAGCCTAGTGCCAAAGCGCCAGGACTGACTCCAAGAGAACTTGGGAGTTGATGCAAGGCCTCCAAGGCCTTAATGGAGCCTCAAACCCTGACCTTACCTGGCAGTGGACTTGCCAGTGGGGGTCTGGGGTAAGGGTTGTAACACTAGTGTCCTGTAGATTGAGGCCTTCTGTAATTTTCCTTATACTTGATTTCTACATGCTCGTGCTCTGCTGTGTTTCCTATAAGTTGGTCGTATGTGGTCATACCAGGGTCCATATATACTCCTGTAGTCCCATAGAGTTAATTGCCATAAACACCTGCAAGCTTGCTCTGGATCTCTTGTTACTGTGTGTTTCCGTGTTACTGCACTTGTCTAATGAGAAAAATAATAAAAGATTTGACAGTATGTATAGGTGTCTGTCCTCTATCTACAGAACTGTGTATTCTTCGTGTATACGAGTGCGTGTTTGTGTGCAGGGATGCAAGTGTGCTTCATGACTAATGCCGCTACATCATAGTGTCACTAGTGATGTCGGCTAGTGTTTTCTTGGCATTTAATCAATGCAGTCCATTGTAGTGTTCGGATCCACGATGATGTCCACTGTATCTGAAAGGATATGCACTGGATATGTTTGGAAGGGCTGTCTGAGGTGACACCTCTCTGCACACGTGCCAGTCAGTGGTGCAATTGGGGATTGAACAAAAAATGATTGACTTTGAGTGTTCTTGAATCTTCGGGCAGTCATGTTCGTGAGGGTGAGGAGAGGCATTCCTGGGACCCTCTCTTCAGTGTCATGATTGATTTCTTCACTCACTGCCATATTATTAGGTGGATGTCTGGCTTGATTTTCACCCTCTTTATCAGATGATTAGGTGAATGTCAGGCTTGATTTTCACCCTCTTTATCAGATGCTTAGGTGGATATCAGGTATGATTTCCCCAACCTGTAATTGTGACACATTGACTACTGCTCTACAGGAGTATAGGGGTGATTAGTGGCTAAATCAGCTTGAATGAAGTGACCTCTTAGGTATCTTGTGGTTACTTCAATGTTTATTACCAGTTATTAAGTTACATTTACAAGTAAGTTACATAGGATATAAGTAAGATTCTTAGGACAGACAAACACTGGCACCCATCACCCAGGCAGGGGCTTCCTAACTGCCAGGGCTTGGAATCTTAACTAACCAACATTCTCTAATTCACAAACAAACACTCCAGATGACACCACGGCCTTCCATCCTGCAAAGGCAAGCACTATACAACAGAGCTACTGAGCGCAATACTGCTAGTAAACCATCAGGGATCCCGGTCATACAGGTGAAACAGACGCAGCCCAACAGGTATACCTCCATTGCCCCTTTTGATAGCACAAGGCGGGGGCAGGCTGATTCTTCGGGTGGTGTGTGTGATCTGATAACAGTAGAAACACAAACAGTGTTAGTACAGTGGATCCGAAGTAAAAGAATGTCCAATCGAGGTACTCTGAAGATAAAGGGACTTTAATAAAACCCTCACTGCAAACACACTAAATAAAAACACAAAAAAACACCACTGTAAGAGAAACACAGAGAATACAGACCTTTGTGTGAAAGGTCTCTCTGGCTGGATAAACCGGCTGTACAGGCAGGGATTTCTGCAAATGCCATTTTTCAAGAATGTGATTTTGTTGAAATAGGTACTGAAGAGGGGCTTCCAAGTCCGCATGCACGCTAGCTCCAGTATTTTTTCGACGCGGCTTCATTGTATTCAGGAGACTGCTCGCCCCATTGCAGTCCTTTGTGGGCATGCAGTCAAATGACACCGTCAATTGCCAGGTGAGTGTAACTTTGAGAATTCATGTAAGAATTCATATGTGTATTTTAGTGTGTAAATAGATACATGGACTAGGATTGTTTTTTTTTTCTCTTTTTGTGTAGACCCTACGTTCAGGAGTAGCACATATATAAATACAGTGTTTGCCTATTTTTTCCTGAATAAAGAGGTATGTAGTATTTACGCTCGTTGACCATGGATGTAGTCTGTACATGTTGTATTGGATGGATACCATGCCATTATTACTGCTTCTTTGTCTGATAATTCACAGATAACAGGAACATGTTATTCAACATGTCCCCTTGAGGTGCTTCCCATTCCTGTTACATGACAGGTTTGAGACTGATATTATTTGTGAGGTTTTGCATTACATATTTTGTTTTATTATCTTATTCCATCATTGTTTATGGACGTCATAGTTTAACTGTATGTGTTGTGCCTATTGCAGCGTGATACCCTGAAGCTGGACTTTATGTGCGAAAGGCATTGGCCAACACTGTCAGCCTCGTTCATTATTGAAGGGATGTGAAGACCTCATCAAAGACATTCGTTAGTACTGTGACGAAGAAGGAGCAAAACATTCTTCATTGAGAACGTACACACCTTGGGAGTGTAGAGTTTGCTCTACAGGGGTGCAGCCAGAACCTTGGAAGATTCCCTTGGTTTTCTTCTCGATAATAAATGTATTTGCCTTCCACCGTAAAGCAGTGTATGGTGTACTTATGCATAACAAAGGCAGTGTCAGCATAGATGCACAGTGTTCAGTAATACACTTCATAAATCACACTGAATTATGACGAATACAACTTAATTTCCTAGCAACAGCATATTCCACACTTTTCACCCCGCCTCTTTAATTGTAAACAGTCTCCTCTTACATTACTCAACAGAAGTCAGTCATTACTTCTTCCATTTCTTAACAATACCCCCATCTACGTCTGTTATGGTATTTTTCTATGTGCACCCTTAAAAGACTTTTCAAAGTCAATGTGCCCTCATATCCGCATCGTCCACGCTCTATAAATCTAAGGCCCCCTGGAGATGTTGACTGCTTTATTTGCTTCCTGGGTTAAACAATAGGGGAACAACAAAACACATTCTTTGTTTTCGCAGTAGAAGTTCAGGGGAAAGAAAGCATGTGTGTGAAGTGATGCTGCGGAAGTGTTCTGGGGTACCAATTCTTTCCCGCGCACTTTCATGTGCACCTTCTTGATGAAACGATACGTAAAACGTTGTCAACTTTTTGAATTTGACAGCATTTTCCACAAATAAATTAGTGCTTGAAAACAAGTATACAAATTGGGCTTTGCGGATAAAGTTTGCCGAGGTAAGTTAGTTATGAAAAATGTCACAATCCAAGAGAAACATCACAAAACCAGAACACAGGGATCTGTTAGTGCACACGATGACAAGTCATTCCGGGTCAAAGGTTGTAGTACTGCACCTGCTCAGGAAGTTACTGTGTAAATATAAGGCGTTTGAACAGCGCTTGCGAAACAACCGTTCCCCAAATTATCATTTACACAATGCAATGTTTTTTTTTTTTTTTTGCCATGGTGTAAACTTCCACTTCGCACCCAACAGTGCCCGCAAACTCTGCTGCGGATAAACACTTTGGCAGAAGCTTCCTGAGAAATTCAAAGCGCTAAAATGATTATAATTTACCCAACACACGCTTACAACATGCGGCTTAAAAAATATTTCTTTTATTTCAGTATGAAATACAACTGCAAATATAGCTGCTCATGGGAGAATTTGCATGCTACATGCTAACAGTGTGGCCGTGGAATACTTTCAGAGGTGGGAATGGGTGCATTTTATAATGTTGTGCTTTTATGGGCATAGCGGTGTCAGCCCCCATTGGCCCCCTCCTCTTTTCCGGGGATTAGGGGATAGACCATAGTCCATATCCCTTACTACCCAAATAATAGACCCTACACTAGTTATGCATTTGGAAACAAAAGGTCACATTTTATTGGAGCATAACAATACAAGGGCAGTCCCAGCCCTAAACACATCATGGCTCACGACCATACACTTCTAAAGGTGGCCCAAAAGCAGGCCAACGTTATAGTTCTAAACGTTCCGGTGTCCCCTTGCCGCCCACGGCTCTTGCAAGACACAGGACATAACCTCCAGATTGTACTGTATGCATGACTTCCTCCTCGAGCCACTGAATCTTGCAGGTGAGGAATCTCAAGAGTCCCTAAGGTACTCAGTACCCATCGTCCGGATTGGCTCGAGTGCGGCCATCGGGAAACCTGCCACAGTTGGAACCGCGGCGTCACTCTCCTCCCCGGCTCGGACTGCACCGAACTCTGCCATGCTTTGGGGTGGCCCTCCCTCTTCCCCCAATGCCCCCCTTCAGGCAGGGGGGACTGGAAAAAGACTGAGCTTCAGTCCCCCCGCCTTTTATGCCATCCCCAGGGTGCACCGGATATGCCAGCCCTGGTGATGCCCCTTCCTCCCGGAGGATAGGTGGGAGTTGCCTGCAGAAGGGGGGGTGGCCAGAGGGGCGTCCCGCTATGCAGACTGTCTCTCTAGTGCCCCCTTTCGGGGCTTGGACAACCCCTATTCCGTGGGCTGTCTTGCAGTCCTGCCCAGACCTAACTGCAGTATGTGGTTAGGAATATAAACAAAACAACATTTAAATTAAAAAATGACATTAGGTGAGGAGTGAATCGGAGTGAGGAATTAATTGGCAATTGTCTCTTTTTGGTTTTTATCCACAAACTTTTATTCGGCTCCACTCGGCTGCAGCATTCCTCTTTCCTTGATTCCATGAAACTTATATTTTAAGATTCGCACACGCCCCCAGTAAACTGCAAACTACCCCATGTCTAAAATGGAACACTGGTCTACACTTACACGCAGTGGCTCCGTCTTATTTTGGACATTTCTTTTCGTACATCCAAGGAGAACGTTAGTTCTTGGGCCTCGTTACATAAACTGATCATCGACGCAAGTGCAATTTCACGGTTTTAGCAGTAGAGTAAACATTGCCTTGCTCCAACAAACCTATGGTTTAATTGCATTTTTGCACCGGGCAATGTTTACCCTGGAGCTGATAGAAGCGACCTTTGCACTCGGCAGATGTTACCCGTGGGTAAAAATGCATTGACTGAAAACATTATTTAGACGAGAATATGTTTTTGTGCTAGTGTTAATGTTGTGAAAAATTGCCCTTGCATGGGTGCATTGTTTGTGTAATGATGCCCCTGGTAGCCAACCGATCTGGGAAAGCGTGTTTAGCTCAGGACTCAGTGGTATGTTGTTTGTTACCTGTGATCCCCCCTAGACCTCTGAAGGGTGCAAAAGTAGTGAAATTGGCCTTAAAGGATGTTGGCAGTGGGCAAGAACAGTGTACCTATGATCTCAGATTCAGGTGGCTTCTTTTATCTGGGACATGAAGTTATCCGTCATATTCTGAACTCTCTTAAGGCATTCATGTGTGTGTACGCATTGACACGCTGCACCATCCATGTGCAGGTATAGTTCATCTGCAGGCACAGTTCAGTGAAGCCTCTCTAGGATTTCAATGACACCCCATTGATAATGAGAAGGGGAGATAAGGGAGGAGGTTTTGGTGTAGTGGCTAAATTGCTTGGGGTCATGCAACTGGCAGAATTCGGTGGAATTGCTTGGTTTACCACTTGACCTAGACACATTTCATATGGGGCAAATCACGTTATCTCGGGTGCCTCAAATTAGAAATGTGGATCATATAATGTAAGAAAAACAAAAACTGAACAAAATGCCATGTAGTAGAATGCCAAATACATTGTCCCGTTCTACGCCCCTTCTGAAATCGTAGATAATACACACACACATGCAAACAGACCCGGGCAAAGACCGGTACGTACCCACACCAACTGTTTGTAATACTACTGCAGCAATACAAATTTTCTTGAATTACATCTTCTGTTCAATCTGCTTTGCTTCAAATTTACTTTGAAAAGCATTTTGAAAAGCATTTGTACTCTGGGTGGGCACGGCCTACTGGCACAGTCCCCAGTGTCAAATTTAGTTGGGATATGACAGCCAGGAGTAAACAATGCAATGCAATCTCAGAAGAGGGAGGGCCAAACCTTCCCCCTGCCATGGCCAGCCTAATTAACTAACAAGGGCTCCATGGATCCGCTCTGTCCTTTTGTTGAGCCCTGTAACTGGTGGCAGCATTTACATACTAATCAGAGTTTAATTAAAACAGGCACAAATGGGGACTGGCTGCAGAGGCTAACAAAGGACACAGGAAACCCCAACACCCTTTCATATGCACTGTGTCACCCTTGTAGAGGAGGTCCCAAGTACGGCCCGCACTCCAACTATCCATTTTGAAGTACCAGGAACGTTCATGCCAAAGTATGTGACGTATGATAAGCAAATAAACCAGCATAGAGCCACAGTGGGGCTCTGTCCAGTACCTATGAGAAGAACAGCACCAACAGCACCTATTGAAGTACTGACACCAAAGATAACATGGATAGTAAGGTACCCATTGAGAAAACCATATCAACAAATGAAACAAAATGAAGATCGTCTGAGTACAGTCCCTGAAGAAGCCAAAAAGGTCTTAATGAAAGACGAATGGTGATGTCACAAGAACCTGGACTGACTCACACATAGAAGATATGGCGACCTGAGAATGACGCAAAGAGACACAACACCATGTGTAAGGGACATCGTGAACCTAAAGTGAAAGGACAATGTCAAATGTAAGAAGCTTATACCATGAGCATGACATAGATATTCGACCAGTTTACGCATGTGCATATGCTTGGAACCACAAGAAAGCTAAGAAAATTATGCGGCTTGCTATGCTTAGTAGTTAGATAGATTGTGGCAAGTGCCTCCTATACATATCTACCTCAAAAGAAGCATGTTATATAAGTATACTTCCACTATGCACAAGAACCAGAATCAACCAAAGGTTACTAGAGGCCACACAAGGAGAGCTCATATTTAACAAATCAAGAATAAAAGGCAGAAATGAAACTCAGCAGAGACAAATCATGCCAAAGAAGCCAAGGTCGTATCAGCTGAAATAGATGAACAGTAGGTACAATTAATGAAGCAAGGAACAGAATATCCTGCTCAGAAAGGTCAAGATAAGAAACCGAAAGCAGGTGGTGGGCAAAGCGTAAATCAAATACACAAATTACATGGAGAAGAAGGCAATTTTACGGTGTCTAAATCACGTGACCAGCCGAGCGAGAAGAAGTGAGATGTTCACAACTACGCTTGGTGGGGTGCCATGCAAAGATATCAGAACTTTTCTCGACAGAGATGCAGTCTCGAGGCCAACCATAGTGAAATAATTTACTCAAAGTGATGATTGATTGTAACAATAATTGAAGGAAGGCCGGAGGAGCTGGGGGCACCCTGCACCTGGCCGACCATTCTGCATGCTGCTAGGCAAAGTGGAAAAGTATGAGTGTGGTTGGGGCCAACCCAATCATAGTGGACCAAATAATCCAGAGTCCTATAGCTAGTAGAACCAATGGGACGTCATACCTTTAGTGACATCTACAGTAGCCATTTTGAAGGAAGGGCTTAGATGCCCCACCTGACAGTGTTTACCCAATCCCCTTACTCTGTTACCATATACAGATATAGTACCTATATTAAAGTTACCTTCCCAGAACCAATAGAATTGCATGCCAACTTTTAAGCTTTAAATGTCAGTGATGATGAGTTTTTAGTATAAATGATGTGTTTTTTATGAAGTTCGTTGGAGTTTTGAAGCGAGAAGTAAGATCACGCATCTGCTGATTTTCATGAAACTCCCCGTTTTTTGTACTTGTCATTAAACAGACTCCCTTTGCCAAACCGTTGAGTTGTCATTATTGATTTGATGCTTGAGTATTAATCGGCATCCCCATCCATTTCACGGGTGCTGCTAATCCATCTTAAAGTGCTATTGGGCAAACCCCAGCTCTATGGGCCATTGGGGGTCCTGGTGCAACCCTAATACCAGCCCCCGCCCTCGGTATCGATTGACAGTGAAATGTCATGTCTGGGACTGCCTGTTTACAGTTGTCATCCTCATAGGGAGACCCCATTCAGAAGGCACGAATATGTGGTTTGACGGAGACAGAAAGTCTGGTCTCGTCGCAGCTTCGAGGGAGACCTGCAACTTTAAAAAGGAACCACACAGAGCGCCATTAATCAGAGATACCCTTTGATCCACAACAAACAGGAAGATGGTGGGACGTAATAGTTCATGTTTTCACCCTTTTATCTTTTCTGTTGCAAAGCACTTTGGATATGACCTCACTCATACTGGAGATTGTTGGTGGGGACCCAAGATTGGTTCATTAAGGTAGGCTTAGCCTACACCAATCCCTGTGGTCCATTTAGCTTTAAAAGAGGGCTGAGCCCCTCTTTGGGAGATCTAAAGGCTTCAGCAGAAGCAGAAGGAAGAACTCCTCATTGGACCCTGGCTGAAAGTATAGTCTGCCTTACATTGTGAAAACATAAAAAATTGATATGAGGCTGGGAAGCCCAAAAGAAACACACCAACACAGGTTACAAAGGACATACAAGTGCTTTATTTAAAAGCTATAACAGCTACCAAAGTCAATTGACAAACGGATAGCTATTCGGCTCTCAGAGTAACGTAACAAACTTCAACGAGGGTTCGATGCATTAGTAGAGAGACCGCACATTGGAATACTTGGGTCTTTTATATGGTTTGTCCAGCCCTTGGCCAACCCTCTCGAGGGTTAACCATTCTTGGGATCAGGCCTAGGGTTCCTTGCCAGGTCAATCCTATAATTTATGCATTTTGATCAGTTTCGCTGATATAGTTGTACATTTACACATGGGTCAGCAATAGGACAAGGCCTCAGGTCGCGACCCCGACAAGTGGCCTGCAGGCATATTAATTATTTGTGTGTGCGGAGGTCATGAAGGCCAGAATCTTACTCAGAATGTCATTCAGCCTCCATTTTGATGTTCAGGGTGACTTCCACATTTACAAGAGAACCTAAAATGGCGGCGAAATCCAAGATGGCGACTTACATTACTTTCTTTAAGGTCAAGACCTTGCCGCGGAGTCTATTCGCATGATATTTTAGACAACTTGGCGTAGGCCAATACCCATTCAATTACTGTGATAGGAGGCATAATATCATTTCGATTCCGACAGACCCTCCTTTTGGCCTATGCCAAGTGCTAATATCATTTCTAATACTTTTGCAAATAACTCCATGCATTGTCATCCATACATCCTGAATCATTGTCTGTAATATCTATTGCCATTAGATCGTTCATCAGAACCTCTTGTAACACGAACTCTTTAGATGCTGTATCTGGGGCATACATTCTGTGCCCTACTGTGCTCACTGCTTGAGCACAACATCCCCCTAGCATTACACATATACTTGGAAGACATTGAAAACAGCAACAAAGGAATAGCAAGATCCCCAAAATAACCAAAATGACAGAAAGCACCTTCCAGCCCCAAGATCGTAAAGAATCCCAAAACCAAGTGCTAAGATTCCAATCTCCTACAGGGATATGCAATTCAGAACTAAGGATATGCAAGTTCTGTATTGCTTTAAAAATTACCGTCGAGGAATCTGGTACGAAAACACAGCAAGCGGACCCCACCAATTTGCATACTCCACCTCGTTCTGCCAGAATGACATCTAATGCCATCCGATTTTGGAGTGCTACCAATCTTATTGCTTTTTGTTCTAGCGTCATATTGTAGAGTATGTCCGTGGTCCGGTTGATCGTTCTCTCCAATACCCTTGCTAATCCCCTAATGTTCTCAGAGTTTGTTATCTGTCCCCAAAAGGGCACAACTGATTTTGCTATATCTCCCAATACTTGCCCAGGGGTATCTCCGTTCTCGTCTCGCCGTGGGCGAGCCTTAGAAACCTCCAATGTACTAGCTACAAATACCCCAGGTAACAGGATTCCTACATGACAGGTTCCCTGCCAATCCTTGGGCAACCAGGGAAACGCTAAACTACCACAAACAAAATAAACAGGCCCCCCTACATACAGAGGCCTGTTTTCTCCAGTCAAATTTACAATGTTCATACAACCTTCAAAATCTCCGATTGGCCGAGTGCCATTTCTTTGTACACAAAAGGGGACTGAATCAGGGCTATGATTTATAGAGTAGGAAGGAGGCACGGCGTCCTTATTGCCTATCGGAGCCATTTTAAAGGAAATTAGAGTTTGAAGGGAAGAGATAGTTTATCAGACGGCCTAACAGAAGCAACATTAGGTTTACTTCTGTTTGCAAAAAGCGAGCATCCCAGGGGAGTTAATTCACGTTTCTCAAAATCATTCAAATTAGTTCCATCAAAGTTCCCTGAGATGCTATCATTCCAACGGCCAAAGAATAGTGCTCTAAGAGAGGCATAGCAAGAAGTCGTTAAAGGTAAAGGGTGAATATACCATCCTAGCCCCTTGTTCCCATGTTGCGGTAAATGAGTGCAGATCCAACAATTACCCTTGTTAAAAATAGCATGCGTTGCATTCATTACTATCATCAGAGTGTTATTATGATACTTTTGTCTATGTTGGGAGTCTCTGGGGGACAGAGTGTGAAGGTGTACAGAGGGAGTCAAAGCAGTAGGTACAATCTCAATTGGCAGTAGAGGTTTTAGAGGGTAAATTTCTTCAAAGTACCAAAGTCCTACAGCAGTAATTGCACAAATACCAATTATCATTAACAAAACACAGCAATACATTTTCGGTGCCCAGGCACATTGTTCATTGTCCAAGTTGGTCACCCCCCTATTCACAAGTCCAGTGCGGGGAGCAGCGGTGGAGGTGGCAGGCATTGCAGTACCTCAATCGACGACCCCAATGTTCGTTGCTGGCGACACTACGGTCGCGCGACTTCTTAGTCCTTCCCAACCCTAGCCAGCAGAATCCCCTTTTTGTTCCTTTTGTTCAACAGAAACCTTCTTATACAAAAGGAAACGTTCAATCACTTCTCTTTTCCAAATGCACGGAAAAACCCATGCCGTAGTTCTATTTTCTTCGTCGAAGGTTGTACCTGATGGTACCCAAGACCGTTTGATCCGGAAATAAGGTGTCGTCACTTCCTGAGGGAAGCGGCGTATCGGAGGCGACGGAAGTCACAGAACTTGAAACAGTGTTTTCCGGAAGTGATTTTTCAAAACAGTGCGGAGACGAAATGGACTGTTCCCCAAGCTCCACGGGCTCAGAGAACTTCTCCGACACACTCACAGTGCTGTTTGCTACTCCAGGATCAGAGATTGTAGCATCAGCGAGGGGTTCTGCTTCTTCTGTAACGTGTGGCGTCGGGTGAGGAAGTTTCTTGAAATGCGTCGCGTGGATCCAATGTTTCTTCCCAGCCACCCGCACTGCTGTCTGGGTGACCCACAGCACCTGGTAGGGTCCCTTCCAGCGAGGAGCGAGACAGGAAGACCTTTCGTAGGCCTTCACCAGGACCCAACTTCCAGGCTGTATATCGTGTCCTGGGCCCGTGAACCGTACAGGTAAAGCTGAGAAAACCTGGTGATAAATGAAATACAGGTTTTTAGTTAACTGGTTGCAGTAGTCTACAAGCAATACATTTTCCACCTCCCTCAGGGCTTTAGGCTTTGGGAGACCCCAAATGTTAGCAGGTCTCCCCATCACTACCTCAAATGGAGAAAGCCTAGTCTTAGTTTGAGGTGTGGTACGCAAAGCTAATAATACAATATGTAAGGCATCTGGCCATTTCAGTTTGGTATCGGCACATGTTTTCGCAAGCTTATTCTTTAAGATACCATTATGTCTTTCCACCAACCCAGCACTTTGAGGGTGTCTGGCTGAGTGAAATCGTTTCTCAATATGTAACGCTGTGCATATCTGCAAAATTACTGCTGCAACAAAATGGGGGCCATTGTCCGACCAAATTACCCTTGGGAGCCCAAATCGAGGAAAGAATTATTTTACCATAGTCTTTGCAGTGGTCATGGCAGTAGCATCTTTAACAGGGAAAGCCTCGACCCATTTACTAAAAGCACAAATAATTACAAGAACATATTTTAGATTGTTACACCGTTCCATCTCAATAAAATCAAAGTGAATGACCTCGAAGGGAACAGAAGGGGGCCCAAAGCTTCCCCTTGGAGCTACTGTCCCCTTCCCCACATTGTGCTGTAAGCAAATCATACAGTTTTGGACATAACGTCGTGCAGTCTCCCGAATTTTGTTATTCACCCAAACTTGTTCTAACATTTTCGTGATCTGCTGAGCACACACATGTTTAGGACCGTGTGCCATCATAACCATTGCCTGTACATATGAATCAGGGAGTAACCATTTTCCTTCAGATGTATCCACCCAACACCCATCATCATCTAGTTTCCCCATTCCTTCGGCCCACCTTTTAGACTCTTCCATTGTGGCATCAGTTTGAATATCTTGCACAGACCCAATACCTTCATCCATTACATAGGCATCTTTTGTTTCCCTTAGCGCATACATGTCCGTGCTAAGGTCTGTGGCCGTTTGCCTGGCTATCAGGTCCGCGAAAGCGTTCCCTTTTCCCACATCATCTATGACCTTACGATGTGCTGCACATTTCATGATCGCTAACTGCCTAGGGAGCGAGAGTGCCGAGAGCAATTACACTATCAAGGGGCCATGCTGAATCTTGGTCCCATGTGAGGTCAGGAACCCTCTTTCCGACCAGAGCCTCCCGAAGTTGTGAGCCACCCCAAAGGCGTACTGGCTATCAGTATATATATTTACTATACGCCCTTCGGAGAGTTCACAAGCTAGGGTCAATGCTATAATCTCTGCCGCCTGCGCGGAGTTATACGAAATTCTCTTAGTTTCAACAACTGTACTCAACGTAGTAACTGCGTAAGCAGCTGTAGATGTACCATCTGAAAGTTTGAAGAGGAGCCATCACAAAACAGCTCCCCTTCTGCATTGTCCAAAGGAGTATGTATAAGATCTATCCTGCCCTTCGTTTCTTGTTCAGTGGTATACAGGCAGTCATGTAATTCTTCGTCACCTAAACAGTGTTTTGCGGGAAAGGTAAGAGTTCAGCCGGATTAAGAACACAACACCTCTTAATTTGAATATGAGGGGCGAACAGAATTAATTCATACCTTGTTAACCGTGCAGAGGTGAGGTGTTGCGTTTGGGTTTTGTTCAATAGGATATCTACAGAGTGAGGTACCATCAAAATCAAATCATGGCCTAGGACCATTCCCTCACTCTGTTTTACAGACGCGGCAGCAGCAGCGACAGCTCGCAAACATCTTGGCAAAGCGCATGCGACAGAATCAAGGGCGGAGGAGTAGTAGCCGCACGGCCTATTCTTCCCTCCGTGTTCCTGTGTTAACACAGCCAAAGCACATCCATCACATTCATGCACAAACAATACAAAGGCCTTGTCATAATTTGGAGTACCCAGAACCGGTGCAGAGCATAACGCAGTTTTGAGAAGCTCAAATGATCGTTGATGTTCCGATTTCCATGGCAGTGGCAGAGAAATGCCCTTCTTCGTCAAAGCCAACATCGGTTTTTATCACTAGTGAAAAGTTCGGGATCCACAACCTACAGTAAGAAGCCATACCTATTAAGGCTCTGACTTCCTTCTGTGTATTTGGAACAGACATGCCAGAAATGTGTTTTATTCTTTCAGGTGTCAATCTTCTCCCCTCCTTTTACAGGAGGTAGCCTAAATAGGCGACCTCCTGACAACAATATTTAAATTTTTTGAGCGAAGCTTTATGACCATTTTTAGCTAAATGAACAAGCAACAGTACCGTGCCTTCTTTACAAGCACTTTCAGAATCTGCAGCCAAAAGCAAATCATCGACATACTGAAGCAGTGTACAAGTAGGTGGCAATTCAAGGGTGTCGAGCTGCTCTTTCAAAGCTCTGCTATAAATGCTTGGACTTTCAGTATACCCTTGAGGTGCCCGAGTAAATGTAAATGAACGTCCGCCCAAGGTGAACGCAAACAAATATCTACTCTCCTTATGTATAGGAATGCTAAAGAAAGCATTTTTTAAATCCACAACTCTGAAGTGCGTAGCCGTAGCAGGGATCATTGTCAATATCGTTGTTACATCAGGCACAATCGGAAATTGTGGGGCAACGACTCTGTTAATAGCACGAAGATCAATTATGAACCGGTATGGGATTGCATTGTCGCCTTTCTTATATACAGGCAAAATCGGACTGTTACCTAAACTATCTGCAATCTCCTCGATCATCCCACGATGCACAAAATCGGAGACAATACACTTCAAAGCACGCTCGCCCTCAACTGATCTTTTATATTGCGGAATGCGTGGTAATTTAACTCCATGTTTCAAAACTATTTTAACGGGCTCAATCTGTAGTACCCCGACATCATTGTCGTCAACCGCCCATAAACATTCCGAAACAACGCTAAACTCAGGAGGCAATGGTCGAGTCAGAAACTGAGAATTGGGAAGTTGCTGTGGTGAAACCGTCATCCGTACTCCATCAGAGGAACAATGAATTACTGCATTCAATTTCTTTAACAAATTTAACCCCAGCAAATTCTCTCCACAGTTCGAAGTCAAAAGAAAGGGGCAATGGTCCGTAAAGGGACCCAAAGAAACAGACACCGGCGAAGAAACCGGACAGACAATTGGTATACCAGAAAACCCTACAGAAACATTTGTTTGCCCTGACAGTGGAATGTTTGGAACCCGAGAATGATCAATGGAGCACTTCTGTGCTCCAGTGTCTATCAAAAACTGGTGTTTCCTATTCCCCACTAATAATTCAACGTAGGGGCCTCTCTGATTAACGGGAGTAGGTGAAGGTTCCAAACCCTGCTTCGGGCAGTCCTAATGAAATAAAGTATCGTCGGAAGGAAGCTCTTCAGAAAGGTAGGCAGCAGAAGGGTGATCAAATATGTTCCTTGAGTCCATACTCGAGGTCTGATTTTCCCGTGAAAAAGCTTGCTGAGGATCTTGCAAAAACTGACCTCTATCAGGGCCCCCTGCTCCAGGGCGGCCCCTAGGTCGTCTACCCATACTCCCAAACGCACTGTTTGACCTTTGTCGAAGGACGGGGCACTGTGCTCGCCAATGACCTTCCTGGTGGCAATAAGCACATTGATTGATATTCACAGAACCCAAAGGAGCATTTCCTTTTGGGACATACTGACCTCTGGTCTGTGTCGTGCCTCCTCTGGGGTTTCTAAAAATTTGTTGTAATAATACTTTAGTTTTCAAATCTCCTTTCCTCTTCTCTATTTTCTCCTTCTCATTATTAACACGGTTCTCATAATACTGAGCCATGTGCAAAACTTCAGATTGAGATTTTGCCTGCCAAGCGCTCTCAGAGGACATAATCTGGGACTGGATGTCGGGCAACAATCCGCGTACAAATTTGTCCACAAACAACCTTTTCCCAGACTCTGTACCCAAGTCCTGTCCACTGAAGTCAGAAAATACCTGCTCAAATCTATTAAAGAATTCGGTGGCGCCTTCAGTTTTCCCTTGAACACAGGCCGTAAACTTGTCCCAAATAATTCTTTTCTCTGGAATTATAGTTTTTAATTTTGCGACAATTCTATCAGGTAAAGTAAGTATTACCTGAGGTGGTTTCTCACCAGCTGGTCTTTCCCCATCAACCCTAATCATATCAGCCCACGTATCTCCCAACCCTGGCACATCGTCTATTGTCCGAACCTGCTTCCATACATCCACGGGTAGGAGTACAGGGAATAGCAAGTCAATATCGCTTAAGGTGAACACAGAGGACTGCAAGACGGACTCTATCTCTTTGTAAAACCCTGTTGGGTTTTTCCTGATATCGGGAACTGATTGTTTAATAGTGTTCACTTCCTGTCGTGAAAACGGGATGTGAACGAATTGCGATACATAATGCGCAGGGATATCCACAGAGGGTGCACCAGTCCCAGCATTAGCGGGAATCTCAACCTTTGGGACGAAGGTCGGAGGAACCTCTCTCATAGGCAACTGAGATATAGGTAACTCCGGCCGCTTACTAAGCAACAGAGCCAGGTCGAGCGCTAAGGCAGCCGAAGAAGTGTCGGGCGAAAAAGCCCTTTTACAAATTCCCAACAACTCTATGGGGCAACTAACCTTCTTTCTTACACATTCTTCTTGCAGGTACTGTACCATTACCTGAATTACCTTTCTTTGCATTTCTACTGTATACTGACTATACGTATCATATACTTCATCTGGCGGAATCGATGAATCCGAGATCCATCGAATCGCATCTTTGGTACAAATTCGTACTTCCTCAGGTGCCGATCTACGACACGGAAGGAACCGTTTCTGTACATACATACTATCGTCTTCATCATCCTCATCTCGTGACTTTTCAAAGTCCCTCCTATACTCAAACAATCTTTCAACATGACCATATACTTTCTGCTCTGTGTCCCTCGAAAGTGCCAAAGCATTTAGATCTCTTACCCCTTGTGGAAGATCCGAATTTTGTAATCTACCCCACATCACACATAAATGAGTCCCCAAACCTTCGATAAAAACATTTTTCTCGGGAAAACTGTTCAAATTAGATAACGTGGAAAAAACATCAACTTGATCACCTTTCTCCATACAGTGCTTAGCCCATGCAAACAATTCCCGTTTCTTATCTGCGGAAACAGTATTACGAGTGACAATCTTTGACCCTGCACCTTAATCAACTTCAGTCAATACGGGACCACTCCGGAGCAGAGGTGCAGGTAAATTTAATAAGGGTGCAACTATCGTCGCAAGAGGAAGGGGCGGTGCGATAGGTGGAGGAACAACAACTAGAGGAATAGGAACAATAGGTTGTGCAGGGGGAACAGGAATAACAGCAGGGACAACAGCAGGAATGGGCAGAGCGCCCAAGAGAGGATCATACAGAGGTGGCGCAGAGGCACCAGGCCTGCGTTTGTTTAACAATTTTTCAATAAATTCTTCAGAAACATGGAAATCTTTAGAGGGATACATTTTCTGGATTCCGAGTGAAAAAGCCCTATCCATATTTTTAACTGACTCTGAATGTTTTTCCTTATCATATAACAACGCTTTTTCGGCATTTGTTTTATGACGGCGTGCATGTTTATCCCTACTTTTAAGCTGCTGTAATGCTTCTTTTTTCCAATTCTGCAAAACATCAGAGGCTGCAGGTCTAGCCTTCTTTTTTAGTAAGACCGATTCTAGGTATTCAATACGGGGGATCTCAAAACTGCCATTGATTGGCCACTGAAATTCGGAGGCATGTCTGGTCTGTCTGTGCCAAATATCATTAAATACTATACTACCAATGCCATACTTACAGTACATAGTACATGCCGGCGACCCCTCCTGTGGTGCCGGGCGGCTAAATTCCAAAGATTGTCGATCGCTGCGGAACAGAGCCCTAAAGCAGCTAGACAATTTCCCAGGCATTTCATAAAAAATTGGTGTTACCTGGTCAATAATTGTGTCTGTAGATACAATACGCCAAATTCAAATTGTCAGGGTTAAATTAAGAGCCGGGTCACGACTGCACCTGACCAAACCTAAGGAGGACCGTACGGTTTACCAAAGAACTTACCTAACGAATTTTACCTTGTGTTTGGTGGTTTCGACAAATCTGCCTGCCTCAAAAATGGACCCTCGTCAAGATGCCATGTCAGACCACACGACTATCGTCCAAGGATCGGATCGTGCAGCGCTGCCGAGGTATCGCATCTCGTTCGGTCGGGCCCGCAGTATCACACCGTCCGATCCCGGTTCGATAGTCTGCGTCAACCTTCAATGATCCGGCATCAATCTTGAGGGTCCCTGTTCGGGCGCCAACTGTGAAAACATAAAAAATTGATATGAGGCTGGGAAGCCCAAATGAAACACACCAACACAGGTTACAAAGGACATACAAGTGCTTTATTTAAAAGCTATTACAGTTACCAAAGTCAATTGACAAACGGATAGCTGTTCGGCTCTCAGAGTAACGTAACGAACTTCAACGAGGGTTCTATGCATTAGTAGAGAGACCGTACATTGGAATACTTGGGTCTTTTATATGGTTTGTCCAGCCCTTGGCCAACCCTCTCGTGGGTTAATCATTCTTGGGATCAGGCCTAGGGTTCCTTGCTAGGTCAATCCTATAATTTATGCATTTTGATCAGTTTCGCTGATATAGTTGTACATTTACACATGGGTCAGCAATAGGACAAGGTCTCAGGTCGCGACCCCGACAAGTGGCCTGCAGGCATATTAATTATTCGTGTGTGCAGAGGTCACGAAGGCCAGAATCTTACTCAGAATGTCATTCAGCCTCCATTTTGATGTTCAGGGTCACTTCCACATTTACAAGAGAACCTAAAATGGCGGCGAAATCCAAGATGGCGACTTACATTACTTTCTTTAAGGTCAAGACCTTGCCGCGCAGTCTATTTGCATGATATTTTAGACAACTTGGCGTAGGCCAATACACATTCAGTTACTGTGATAGGAGGCATAATATCATTTCGATTCCGACAACATCTTCCACCAGTGTAGGAAGACCAGGACCTCCAAGATGGAAGCAAGATCTCTCTCCTAAATATCTCCCACGGAACAGAGGGAGATACTGAATCCAGAGGACCTTCCAGCAGCTCCAGAACCGGTGCCCAGCCAGCAAACCGCTTTCCTTGCCTGGCTCTGCAACAAGCTTGCAAGGTGGGAAGTGCCAGAGAGTCTCTTAACCAAACCAAGGTCAAGGCAGCTGCCTGCAACACTCTGCTCAGCTTTGGGCCATCCGACTTAAAGGACGACACAAGCCGAGTGAAGAAGCTAGGAGGAGTGAATTGACAAGCATCTACTGATGTCCGCCTTAAAGGACCTTTTTGAGCCAGTCAAGCTGCAACCGACTCCTCGCTGACTGTTGTTATGCTGTAGTTGCTAAAGCCTTCTGAGACGCCTCGACCAGTGCTTTAGAACCGCCAACCAGCACTGAGACAACGGATTCCTAATCCTGAGTCGCAATGTAGACCAGCCTGCAGACCTCTGTCCAGCATCGCTCGCCGAACTGCCTGCTGCCTGATAGCCCCAGCTGTCTCCCATCTTGAACTCTGTTGCAGAAGCTGCAAAGCGCTCTGAAACCGACTAGGCCCTGTCGAGCACCAACAACTCCTACAACACAAGGTTAATTGTGGTTCTGTCCCCCTGGTCCTTCTCCGAAGCACCTAGTGACAGTTTGTGACCCATTTTTCCCTTTGTGTTGAAACCAAGTATCCTTGAACTATTCTGATTATTTACTATACCAAATACACCCATGCCAGTATCCAGAGTGCATCCCTTTTCCTTCTTTGAAACGGTCTGTCCTCTGCATTCCTTTACAGAGTGGGTTGTATTTCGTAGTGTGCTAGAACTGTCTATTGTGATAATAATAAAGTAGATATTTTTATACATGGCTAATACTTGTCTTTTCGCTGTGTTGCAGATAACCAAAGACCCACGATCTTTGGTGAGATAAGCCTGGCGTTTCCTTCATGTTACCCAAATTGGACATGAGGTTTATAATTTGCTTGTATTTCCAATCTGTTTGGATCCTTTCTGGTTACTAGAGGTGTGGGGATTGATGGTTTAGAAACTGATATTCATCCCTGGAACACTGGTGCCCCGGAAGTTGATTTGTCATAGAAGAATCATCGAAGGACTTGGCAACTAGGGATTTGCTCCGTGTCCTTAGATTCATGGCCAGCACATATCTGTCACTGGTCACCAGTGTAGGTTTTTGAGAATGGCTGAGCTATGCGTCTGTTGGGTGTATACGTTATGATACATGCAGTGGTATTGAGGAGAACATGAAGCCTTTGCAACATCTTCATATTGGCCCCCAACAAAATCACATTGTAGTGGTTTAATTTGGCACTAAAGATTGCCCCAGCAATTTCAGTGCAATTTTATTCAGATAAAATAGGTAACATCTTCTTTGCCAGCATCAGATATTAATTAAGATATCGAGCTAATGATAGCAAATGCCTGTGGTAGCTTGAACAGAGCAGCATCAAGTAGGACACACAGTAGGACACACAGGGATTTTTCCCTTTCTCAAAGTTTTAATGTGTTCCTGGGAGATGGTGATGTGCGGGTAGATTAATAGCATCTGCTACTTGTAACTAAGATGATCCCTGTGGTCCTCCACATTGAATTTTGCATCAAGATGATTAAAAATATCCCTGCTCTGGCCTCACTGGGTTCTCCGGGTTCGCTTCTGATTTATCAGACATTATACTGACTTGTGCCCTCTGCACTGTGCTCTAGCACCTTGAAGCGTCTCTTGTGCTAGATGGAATTACCAATAATCTCACAACAAGTAACCGGACAGACTCAAGGAATATGGTAAAGTACTACTTTATTCTCAGTTTAATGAAATAGGGTCAACTGGCAAACATCAGACAGATGTTTTTACACCCAGACACAAACTTGATTACACCGGGGTCTTAAACCCCAACATGCATCATCTATGATGTCATCCTACATGGCAAACCATATAACCTGTCAGTGGGAGGGGTTGGTTAGGGGAATATATCTACTTATAGAATATATATGGGTTAATACTTAATTGGCAGTCTCTTATCTATAAGACAACCCTCAAACTCCCTCTACATATGTATAATACTGATTTTAGAGAACGAAACGACAGCAGATTGCTCTATGAAACATTAAATAGCATGTTGCCCCATAGCCACACTGATTGGTTGACATTCTTACCCAGCTTTAAACATTTGGCTCGGCAAGCAGCAAGTAAGGAAACCGAAATCCAGGTGCTTGGATCACATCAGATTACTCCTTACTTTCCCAATTAGTCCATCATCTCTCATCAGACCAGCCACGAACCAACGTTTCCCATGTGTTGTTGACCTTGTAGCCTGGTCTCTGTTCTAGAACATTCAAGGCAGTGAAAGCACACGACTATCTTCATCCAAGGCGTAATGAATAGCTTGTGTTTTCGACATCTGAGACACATGTGAAGAGACCACACATTTGTCAATTTCATCCACTTACTGCTATTTGATTTAATTATACTGGGTGCCATTGCTCCTCTTGGCCTCTATAGACTTGCTCAATCTACTTGCATATACTTTATTCACTTTGCATTGTCCAATACTTGGCCCTTGCAAATGTTTTTCTTCTTCTTTTATCTAAGATACATATGTCTCATCCATGGGTTATCTGTCTGCCTCCCTTCATACTTTGCAGCTATTCCTTAAAAATAGCATCCTTGATTGCAAGCCAACATTGACTCCACTTTGTTTTGCACACAAAGCTGTTCTTCCGGCATCTCCTGACTCTGCAACGCTGATTGACTTCTGAGGTAGTTGAGTAGAATATTTACACAAGCTCATGTCCATTTTTACAACTATGGCCGTCCTTGCCACGTTATATATATTCCTGTACAGCAAGCTTCAATGTATCTTTTCTACCTTTGCGTTTCTGTGTATTTACACTTATTGGTCAGCAAGTTACTTTGTCTTCTTTCACATTTATGATTACTTTATCATTTCATACATGTTTCTCTTATCGCTTCAGTTGCATCATCACTATTCAGTATTTTCATATAATTTCAGCATGCCTTCGTATATCTGCTACATGACATCACTCTGCCATCATCAGATATCACTCAGTGTTCTATGATGTCCAATGGTGCGTGCTGACATCCTTGCATACATCATCCTTACACACTTTCAGTGCAAGGGTACATTTGATACGGTTGTCTGAATGAATATCTTCTCTCATACACTAGATGAGGTATAGGCATAACACATAAAGTCTCAAACAGGCCCTTCTTCAGCTGTTCAAATATGATGGAGGCAAGGGGGCAGGATTAGGGAACATGCATGCCCCTCCTACTCTACATTTTCCCCTCTGGTTGAGTCCTAGACCACATTCCTTTCTTCATTCTCTGTTATCATCTCTTCATACTTTAGTTTCTTTGGGATGCATATCTTTGTCACTCCCCTCAGCTGACCTGCACTATTTATATGTTCATCCCCCCTCCAGGTCATGTGGTAGCACTCTCTTGGTAGTGGACAGAATATGCACCATCCTACATATTTGTTATGCTCCTTGGGGTAGTAGGACTTTGTTCCTGGTGGTGCAAGAGTGCTTTTCTTTATATTCTCACAGGCACTTTCCTAATTTTACATCTGCTCACCAGTTCCAGCATCTATATCAATCATGATCTTCATATCAATAGCTTTTTTGGTTGTCTTCTGGTATTGTCCCAAGATGATCCTTATGACACAAAACCCTAGCAATACCAACACTAGTATTCCTCCACGTAATTTGAAGGCATTTGCCAACCAAGTTGGAATCCATGAAAACAGAGATGAAAACCATCCGTCCTCTTCGGTCTGGTCAACTTAATCTTCCATCGTCATATGCACGGTTGACATAATTGTTATTGCTTCTGTCAAAGTCCCATTGCCTTCAGCATGGGCAGATATAAATGTACAGGAAGAAGGCCCAATCTTGGTGCACAGGCCTCCTTCCATTGCTGTAATTAAGTCCATGACATACCTGTACTGGAGGACCATGAGCCTGATTGCCCTCAACTCTTCTTTGATTGCTTTAAATCCTTTTATTATCGTGTTGATTGTTTGCTTAATGTCATGCAAATGAATCCAGGCTCTTTGTCCCTTTTAGCTTGCCTGCTGTGGGTGTGACTTCTTCCACCTCGTATGGACCTTCAAAGCGGGGCCTGCTCCAAACGCGTACCAACTTTCATACCAGCACCTTGTCTCCTGTGTATAGACTGGGTTGTTTTAACAAATCCTCTACTTCAATGGGTTGATCGTCTTTGTCGCTTAACTTTGCCCCCTCCCTTCAAGGCTTGACTTATTGAGACATTAAAGAAACACTGGCAGTCATTGTCGTTAGGTAATCATGCATCTCATCACCTAATGTATTCGCTACACTATGGGCATACATTGTTAACCTAGTTGGAGGAACAAGGGGGGTTTTCATACAGCGTCCAGTCACCAACTCATGATGCGTTAGATGGTGATCTGAACCAGGCTGGTTCCTTAGAGCATAAAAGACTAGGGGTAAGCATGGCAGCCATCCCTTCTTTTGAGTCATCTTGATCTTTCCAATCCTTTCCTTCAATAATATGTTTAATCATTCACAAAAATATTTGCCTGTGGGGGATAAGCAGAAGAAATCCTATGCTTAGTGCCTAATAGAAGAATTATTTGCTCGAACAACTCATTTACAAAATGCAATCCATTGTCAGACTGCAAAACCTCACAGACACCCCATATTGTGAACACTTCAAGCAAAAGGAACCTGGCAATGCACATGGCATCAGTGTGCATGCAAGAACCTGCCTCGATCCATCAAGAAAAAGGACATACCATGACCAGCATGTATCTCTCACTGTTGCATGTCTGCAGCATATCTACATAATCTATATGTAGGTGGTGAAATAGGCCAGTGGGTCTAGGAATGGCTCCTCTCACTGCTCATGAAGCATGCCCTGCAGTACATTTCTGGCACATGCTGCAATGTACAATTAACTGTGCCACATGCTCTAAAAGGTTTGGAGTAAACCACTCTTCTGCTATTGTAGCAGCTAGACTCTCTCTCGAGTCACATGCACAGGGTAGTCCAGAACAGGACTGCAAGACTTGTCATTGGCCTCAAGCCCAGGGATCGTATCTCTCCAGGACTGAAATCTCTGCACTGGCTCCCAGTGGCTGCGAGAATTAAGTTCAAAACCCTCTGCATTGTCCACAAGGCCTGCTGGGGCCTGGGGCTGAAATACCTTCAACTCTCTCTTCCTAAATATCTTCCTTCTCGACCTCTCCTCCCTTCCTGCTCTAACTCCCTCAGGGTCAGTCGCTTCTCCAAGCAACGAGTTGGTGGTAGATCTCTCTCTTCGGCAGGGGCCTACCTCTGGAACAGCCTTCCTGTCTCCCTGAAACTTGAGGAGAACCATCTCCGGTTCCGGAAGCACCTCAAACCCTTCCTCTTTGCTTCTGCTTTCACTCCCCCTATCCCCTGCTGATTCTCCTGACAGTTACTGCACTGGATACCTGGCCTCCCTTCTGATCTTGGACCGAGGCACGCCAGTTGCCCACCTGCACAGCTTCCCTGGCAACTCCTGCACTTGGAGACTGTTTTTCTGTATCCTTACAGCCCCCTACCAGCACTTATGTTCTGCACTTACCATACACTGCCACCTGTGGGCTGTTTTTATTTATCTTATTTATTGTACTATCCCTTGTACTGCACTTCCCTCCCGCACTTTTCCCCTTCCCCTTCCCATGCACTTGCGTGATCTGAATGTCACCTGGCCTAGTAGGATCGTTGTCTGTCTTCCCTTTGTTCCCCCTCCCTTGCCTCGTCGCGCCTTGAAACACTTGTGTATAGGCACGTTATAAATGCCATATCATATTATATCATAGTGGAGCTGTTCCAGTGCTAGCCCCTTTAATGCTAGAGGCATAACTGGCTTTCTAGTACTATCCTGTCACCAAATTACCTCAGTGGTGGATAAAGAACACCCCCGATTCTTCCATAATTCCTTCTCTTCTTGTGAATCAATGGATGCACAACCACACTACGCTGACTGTGGTTTTTAACAATACAATACATTTGTTTGATAATACATCAAGTTCGTTTAAACACAGCAAAAAATAGCCGACATGTTTTTCGACCATAGGTCTTATTCCAGTCTGAAAGCGATTCCTTTTTAAGTACCCTATTTCAATTAGATTTACCGCTACTCCTTGTGTTAACACTGCAAGGCCAACCAACTATATAGTATAGTTTATATTACACACTGCACTGGTGGTCCAACTAATTCCAAGTGCAATGAGATGCAGCAATTCTAATTTACAGGAGATAGGGTAATTAAATAGGAATCGCTTTCAGCTTGGAAAAAGACCTGTGGTCGTAACAAGTGTCAGCTGTCCTTTGATGTGATTTTGATCTTTTATCAAACTTGTTGTATTGTTAAAAACCACAGTCAGGGCAGTGTGGTTGTGCATCCATTCATTTGCTAAATTTGGAACTCTAGGGGCACAGGGTTCACCCAGACACGATCACTTGCAGCTGACATCTATCAATCAGGGATTACTGTAAAAATAACCCCTTTCATTTCAATTATCAACAAGCGCATTGGATCCCAGTCTCTTGCCCTGCCTTTATGAATTTACTTCTCTTCTTGTGGTGCTCGCCCTTGTATCTAAATTAACTGGACAAAGGACAGCGTGTTTAGGCCCTATTTATCAACATGCATCATCCTGTCATTTCTTTAACACTTTCTATTTTAAAATTAGAAATGGTTGGGAAATAAACTGCCTTTTTGGCTTCTAAATCTGCAGCTTCATTTCTGTGAGAAATTAAATCGGTCCTATTAGAGTGCGCTGCACATTTTCCAACTGCTAGAGTTAATGGGAGTGCTAGTTCTTCAATATGTTTATCCTATAGGGCTACATGTTACACTGCAGTGCCGCCTGCACTGAGCAAGCCCCTCCTTTTCCAGTGTGAAAGACCTGCGTGAACGGTTAACATCACATAGGCAGATTCTGAGTAAACCGTCACTTCCTCATCATTGAATCTCTGAAGTGGAGTGATAATTGCCACTAATTCTGCAGCATGTGCTGAGCAATTCGAAGGCAATCTCGCGCTTGTCACTTCTTTAAATTCACCCTCTCGGTTCAGCTTTACTACTGCTGATCCAGAATGCCTTTTGCCAGTTTTTGATCCATTTCTGAAGAACCATCAATAAAAAGAACTTCCCCACTCCTGAGGGCATTTTCTCTAGTTTGGGGAATTTCATTATAGTCTCAGTATACGTTCTGCAATCATGTACATAATCATCCTCTCCTACTGGTTCAGCTATGAATGTTGCTGGCTTCACTGGCTTACATCTGACAATTTTAATTGCAGGATTCAAAATGGTTACCTTGTATCCTGATGCTCTCTGTGTGGTCAATGTACTTTTGGGTTTCTTTAAAATCGCAAATAATGCATGCTCACCAAATAATGTTACTGAACAACCCATTTTTATACTTGAAACTTTCTTAATCATGAATGCAGCAGCCGCTAAAGACTGCTCACAAGGATAATGCCCTTCCATAACTGGATCTAAAATCCCACTATAATAGGCTAATGATTTGTGCCCATACCCTAATGTCTTTTGTGTAAGGACTGCTGTTGTGACTTCTCCATGTGAATGAGAAAAGAAATACAATTCTTCGTGATAATCTGAAATTCCCAACACGCGGGCTGTTCTGATCACCTTTTTTAATTAATCAAATCCGACAGTCATTTGATCTGTCCATTATATTTTACTTTTGCCGACCTGTGCTTCTTTAAGCCATTTTAAAAGTGGTTGAATATAAGTACTATAATCAAAAACCCAGGCAGTGCAATAGATACATTGGCCTAACAATTGTTGCATTTACCTTACTGTTTTAGGTTCTGAGGTCTTCACAATTGCTTCTGCTCCTTCAGGCATCACTTTCCTCCTTTCATGAGAAATTAACTGTCCTATATACAAGACCTCTTCCTGACAGTATTGCAACTTCTCTTTAACCTCTTTATATCCTTTCTCTGAGAGGATAGTCATGAGTTTAATTGAATCTACTCTACATCTTTCTTCTGTCTCACTGCACACCAAAATGTCATCCACATGTTGAACTATTGCACTTCCGAGCTGAACGTTGCCTACGTCTATCTGGAGGACTCTATTAAAGTTTGAATGGCTCTACCAGTACCGCCCTGATTCTATGACATAGGTAATCTATCTTGTCATCATTTATTCCCCTACTTCTGTTAATATATTCCTCTCTTCTCATCTCCCTTAATTCATCTTGTCCTCGCCTCCTTTGGAAGCTACATTCTTACATTCTTTGCACTTCTGCCTCCTCTCATCTCTTCTCTTCTAGCCTCTCCTTTTCTTTCCTTACCTCGTCCCTTCTTCATTCTTCCCATTGCTTGCATTCTCTTTCTTTCTCTTCTTTATATTCTCTCTCTGGTCATTTTTATTCTTTTCCTGCTCTTCTCTCTCTTCTCTTTCTCAAACCCCATCAATGCCCTTATCATCCAGCTTGAGTAAAATAGGTCTTCCCATCCATTAATTCTGTACTATTGTTATTACCTTAGCTTTGTCCTTCATTTTTTTCTGCTTCTTTGCTTCTTCCTCTATCTTCATCTGTTTGATCTTGTCTGTCCTTCCTCTCATCACGCTGTTTACTTTCATTGTGTGTCGAGATATATTTGGGTTCTCTGCTTTTGCTCTCTTCCGCATTGTCCTCACTGTTATCAGCATGGGGCTAGTAGGTAAGATTAACATACTCTGTTGCTGCTTTCAATTCCTTTAAAGGATACAATCCCTTCTCCTGTGGATCTATGCTCTTGTTTTCAGGAGTGGAATGGGGAGCCAAAGGTGCCCCCCCCATTATGCTGATTAATCATCCACTCCTTCTACACTGGATCTTGTTTATCACTCTGGTACATCTTCAATAGCACTAAAACAGCCAACCTTTTCTGTAACTTCTTTCCCTTACATGTAGCATGCAAATACATTATCATATGTCGTAGTCCAGTTTTTGACAACAAACCCTCCTGAGGTCACGGCATTAGTGTCTTATTAGTCGTGCCTTAGACCCACGCAGAATGATATTTCCTTATTTTAGCTGTGTATCTTGGCAGTGTACAGCAGAAATGAAGAAGCTGAGTATGTCCCATGATGACAAGTCGATTTTGACTTCTCGTACTTAGCCAATTTGTTTGTATTCTTCTCTTTATGTGATCAAATATTCCGCACCGGTCAATTTGAGCAGGCACCATCAATTGCCACCTAATTATCCGAAAATCTAAATATTGTATGCGCTTTTAAAGCTCTACATAATTATGTTATTTTTGTTCCTTTGGTCACACTTTCTATCAATTTTTAATATCTTGTCACCCTATAATCGATATTTTAATAGTCCCTTCTTTGTTTATTTATTAGTTGCTTTTGATTTTTATCCTTCTGATTGACGTCAATCTCTTGATCAAAAAATCTAAAAAATCACCTTCATGTTTTACTATTGTTTTATATTTACTAGTTTAAATACAAGTGCTTTATACTGACATATTTATAATCCCACACATGTGCACTCTAATAATTGTTCCCCTGTTTACGCCTTCCTGTACTATCTTTAGTAAATGTATCTCATGTCATTTCTGCCCCATTTTGGAGATTGAAATGCACTCTTCTTGTAGGATTTGCTTCAGGAATCCGTAACACCCCTATTTGGAGTCTTTTTAGTGCATACTCTTCCGTCCCCTTGAAACCAGGAATCAAGGTATCTACTTTTCTTCTTTATAATCCCCAAAACATCCTGTTACATTCATATATACATTATTTACAACACAATCCCTTGCCCTATTTTTGCCATTTTCAATGTTCATTTTACATCTGTGGCTCAGCTCGAGTCCCTCGGCATTGACTCTGCCTCAACCGACCAGTTCGCCTTCTGTCCATGGGCACCAGCAGGAACCGGACATGAATTTCATCAAAGGAGGACCTGCCAACCGCAGCTTTTACATGAGTATTGTTGCGCACCGTTTTCCACAGGAAGCTCTGTGGTCTTCTGGCTAATGGGGGGAGCAGTCAAAAGTCAGAGGATCTGGATCTGGGCCGAGGTCGACTAGACCTGAACCATCCGCACCACTATCAACATGTTCTTTTGCACCATGACGTGTCTCTTCTGCTAGATGGAATTACCAATAAATATGTCAGACCAAATAAGCAGACAAAGTCAATGAATATGGCAAAGTACTACTTTATTCTCAGTTTAATAAAGCAGGGTCAAATGGCAAACATCAGACAGATGCTTGCACACTCACACACAAACATGATTAAACAGGGGTCTTATACCCCAACATGGGTCATCTAAAACGTCATCCTACATGACAAACCATAAAACGTATTAGTGGGAGGGATTGGTTAGGGGAACATATCTATTCATAAAATATATGTGGGTTAATACTTCATTTGGCTGTCTCTTGTCTGCAAGGCAACCCCCCTCTTGCCTCTACATACATATAATACTGATTATTGTGAACAAAATGACAGGGGATTGATCTATGCAACATCGTATAGCAGGTTGCTCCATAGACACACTGATTGGTTGGCATTCATACCCAACTTTGGACTTTCAGCTCGGCTAGCAGCACAGAAGGAAATTATACTGGGTGTCATTGCTCCTCTTGCCCTATAACGAATTGTTCACTATTCCTTGTTTGGACTGTATGCACTTTTAATTGTCCAATTTTTGGCTCTTGCAAATGCTTTTCTTCTTTAATCTAAGAGAAATGTGTCTCATTCATGGCTTTTCCATCTGCCTCCCTTCGTACTTTGCAGCTATTCCTTAAAAATGACATCCAAGCCAACATTGACTCCTCTTTGTTTTGCACACAATGCTGTTCTTCCAGAATCTCCTAACTCTGCAACCCTGATGGCTTCTGAGTTAGTTGAATTGAATATTTACACAAGCCGGAATCTATTTTCCAAATATGGCCGTCTTTGCCACATTATATATTCCTCTATAGCATGCTTCTTTGTATGTTTTCTACCTTGCGTTACTACATATTTACACTTATTAGTCAGCAAGTTACTTTGTCTTCTTTTGCATTCATGATTATCGTTTCGTACATGTTTTTCATATCACTTCAGTTGCATCGTCTCTCTTAAGTATTTTCATATTGTATTAGCATGACTTTGTATATCTTCTCCATGACATGACTCTGCCCTCATCAAATTTCACTCAGCGGTCCATGATGTCCAATGGTGTGTGCTGATATCCTTCCATAAGGCAGTCTTCCACACTTTCAGTGCAAGGGCACATTTGATATGGTTATCTGATTACATATCGTCTCTCATACGCTCAATGAAGTATAAGCATAACAGATGGAGTCTCACCCACGGCCCTTCTCCTGCTGTTCCAGTATGATGGCAGTGTGGGGGCAGTATATAGGGAAAATGCATCCTCCTTCTCCTCTACAGCACCACTGCCTTAGTGCCACCATTATCTCAAACCCTATAAAAACTCATTGCACATTTCATTTCCATTCCCTACTCCTGTAGGCTAGCAGAAAGCAACAACATTGGACAGGCGGGGTTAAAAAATGAATAAATAAAGTTAAGGAATTGTTACAGTGAACATGTCTATTTAAACAGTGGGTCACACATAGAGTGATGCAAGAAAGGCCTACATGTTGTGGCCAAAATATATGTGCAAGAGGAAAAAATGTGCCCAACAGAAAAAGAGAGAGAGACTGGCATTATCAGCTCATAGGTTATCACGGGGACAGAGTCAAAGGAGTTTTGCGAGGCAAAATTCTAAAGTTAAGTACAATTTTTGTGTCCAGCACTGTGTAGGGCCAGGTAGGTACAGGTTTGAGCGAGACCTAAGCAGAACTCGGTGCGATGAATAGATTTGAAGTATTTTCCTGGTGGTCCACCCAATTTTCCTAGCTCCACCTTGCCCTCTTTTAGGGGTGAATTGTGAACATGGTTGAGCCTTTGTCAGAACCCCAGCTAGCTCCAACACCCTGCTGAAAGTGTTGCCAAGTGCATTAGTCTCTGTGGTGTGAAAGGTTCTTGCCTGCATTCCTTGATGACTATTTCAATAAATTTAAACCTGGTCTCCTCTGCGCTAAGGAGCTTCGATTAAAGTTATAGTGAAATGCATGTCTCTCCTTCCAGAGAGCTGTATTTTCTCGCATTGATGCTTTCTGCCGAGGGTGTTATGTAAATGTTATTATTAAAATAAAATCAATAAAAGCAGGCCTGACATAGCCATAGACTGGCTTGTCAAATGCTGCGCAGCGGGGCCCACTCACAGATGCTGTTATGCGTAGACTCGGGCGGCACGGAGACCGGCTCTGATTTGCCCAAGGGCTTGTCATGTCTCTGTATTCCCCCACCTGCTGGGATGTTCCGGCAGCTGAGTGTTTTTGATGAAAGCACTCTCCTTCGTCACGAGGATCACCGAGGCATGGCACCACCCGGCATCACCCTCAAGGCTGTCGGACAGATTGGTTTGATCCGGTTGCATGGTTCTCTCGGTGACCCCTCTTCTGAAGCTCTTAGAGAACACATTTGCTCTTCAACGAAGGACTATATGAGATCAGTAAAATTACCTGAGATCTTCCCTGAGCCAGAAGCCCATCTACAGTAGTTTAATGACAGAGGGGCCACCTGTCCTCATTCAGAGCCCGATTTGCATTGCACGGAGCAAATGCCACATGCAACTGATCCACTCTTGGCTCCTGAAACACATTGGAACCAGTCCCTCCAGTGCAGCACGCATGTTAGATGTTTCAAGTGTTCACATTGAGTGTGTTGTCACCTCTCTTCAAGGTAGGTCGCAGACAACCAGTTGAGGGGGGGAGGGGGCGTGTCTCCCCTCCCCCCTCCACACTGGTTGGGCCTGTACTCTACACAACCTCTACACTTGCCCTGCAGTCAAGCATAGATTTGTGGACAGCGTCATATCCGTGCTGTGCCTTATGTTGTGGCCAGTGGGCCAAAGATGACCAGCCCACGTCTCCTCCTCCACTGAGCCATAGGATACACCAACATCCCTCTTCAAGGTAGGTCGCAGACAACCAGTTGAGGGGGGGAGGGGGCGTGTCTCCCCTCCCCCCTCCACACTGGTTGAGCCTGTACTCTACACAACCTCTACACTTGCCCTGCAGTCAAGCATAGATTTGTGGACAGCGTCATATCCGTGCTGTGCCTTATGTTGTGGCCAGTGGGCCAAAGATGACCAGCCCACGTCTCCTCCTCCACTGAGCCATAGGATACAACAACATCCCTCTTCAAGGTAGGTCGCAGACAACCAGTTGAGGGGGGGAGGGGGAGTGTCTCCCCTCCCCCCTCCACACTGGTTGGGCCTGTACTCTACACAACCTTTACTCTTGCCCTGCAGTCAAGCATAGATTTGTGGACAGTGTCATATCCGTGCTGTGCCTTATGTTGTGGCCAGTGGGCCAAAGATTACCAGCCCACGTCTCCTCCTCCACTGAGCCATAGGATCCACCAACATTCCTGGCTTAACATCCAAAGAAATCTATGGATTCATGACTAAAATAAAGTTGGAGCTGAATCCTGATCCGAACAGAATTGATAGTGCATTTGGGAGAACTGCAGAATGATCCTCGGGAGACCTGGATCCAATTGGATCTCTTGTATGCATGACTGGCACACATACGAACAACTTTATAGAAGAGCAATAGAAGAGATTAACAGAAACGGTCCGGGGCAGAAGAACGGCTATTGAAAATAATGCAAACGTCCAAGACTTGCGCAGTGGGTGTGTGGGATTCACGTGACTTCGCAGTAATTGTGATTGGTCGGGGTCATGTTTAGCGTAGGTGTGCATTGTGCAGCAGATCACCAGTGGCGCTTGCGGCTCTCGTGGCCCGAGTGGCTGGCACGCATCCCCGTGCGTGTTCTCGTCGAGCCAACCTGATTATTCTAAATGTTTGTGTATTTAGAGGGCCCGTGACCGCTTCCTTTCGGTGTGTTTGCTGGAAGTGAGTCCCTATTTCTCATCACTTGAGCTCACCGGGGTGCCCAGAATCTCCTCCTTGGCGGTGCACTTACAAAGACAATAACTAGTTCCCTCGAGGTGTCAGCGCGCGGAAAATTGCATTTCTGAAGGGAAACAGATTGGACGTGAAGGGCCCTAGACAATGTCCTGACTATACTAGCAGAATTCATTAAGGGTGCTGGGGAGGCATGCATTCACTTTCCAATAGATTGCTGAATACCAGTTCTTGTTCTGCTGTTGCTTTATGTCTGGGCTCCATGCAAGCTGCAGGCTCCAATAAGACCAGTTCAGACTGCTTTATAACAATGGATCTCCACTTCTGCCCCACCCACCTGTGGCACAGAGGCACACAAATATCACACAGTCCGGGGAAAATGAAGACTGACCTATTGAGGCAGGGATGTTACTTTCTTGTGCATCAAGTAGAGAACAACTATTTCCCTAACAATCAGCACATGAGTTGGCACACGAATGTGCTGCCGTACACCCCTCCCCCATGAAAGGTACGAATACATAAATAAATACATATATAAACACAGTCAATTGACAACCAAGTAAGAGAGGCATGGAAAGGTGAGTGCCGTGAAGATCACACAATGCGTCTGTTCGGAGACTTGGACCACTCGGTTTGATTACACCCTCTCTACCACCCAATCAAGGTATTGTAATGACCACTTAATGTCATGTCTCCCGACTCCATAGGTCTGACATTCCTTTAGCATAGAAGGGCCGTGCAGTACACCCAGACTATCACAAGGGCCAGACTACGTGTGCTCAGTGGTGCATGTCATTCAAGGCATTCCCTCCACTGACTCCATCTTTTTCTGCGACCCTATTGATGTGCTTGTTAATAACCCCTGTGTTGTAAAAACATACAGTAGATGGTCCTCAGCGAACGTATGTGTTGCCCTTGATGTATCTAATATTGGATTTCCTATTGAATCTCTTTTGGTTATGGGTGGGAAGCATCCTGGAACTTCGAGTCGACTTTAGCACCAAGCATCCCAAATCCTTCTCCATCATATGACCAATGAGGTTCTCTTTGAGCAGACAGTGGCCCTCATTACGACCCTGGCGGAATCCGCGGTGCTAAATGCACCGCGGAGCATGGCGGAAAGCCGCCGATAGCGCCATGGGGGTTGGCGGATTTACCACCCCATGCCGACCTTGGCGGAGCGGTAAATCCCCAATCCCCATTTTACCCTTCCCCATTCCCATTCTTGCCCCATAGGGTATAATGGGAGTGGGGAAGGAGTTAATTACGCCGCCGTAAAGTACGGCGGCGTAATTAACAACGAGGTCCCTTAGCGCCATGGTTTTCTCCGCCCGGTAAAACCAGGCGGAGAAAACCTCCATGGCGCTAAGGGAACTCGTAGTACGGCGGACGGGTCCGCCGCGATTAGCGCTGGCGGAAACCCACTCCGCCAGGGTCCTAATGAGGCCCAGTGTGTGAAACCAGCAAAGTCGCTGCACGTAAGGGCACTTCTTCATGAAGAAATCACAAGATGATCTGACAGACCACAAAGCTCCGGATTATTGCAGGCCTTTCCTTCCTGGGATCCATCTTGGAGAATTGTGTGGCCTTTCCCTGAGGATCTACAACCTTGAGAAGAGGCTGGCAGTGGAGCATCTTTTAGGTTTTAGACCAGGCTGCAGCACAGCCACTGTGACAATACAAGTAATGAATGATGCAGAGTGTCTCATGGGCAAAGGTGAGTTATCTGTCCTTGCCCTCCTCATTCTCTCATCACCTTTTGAGACCCAAGACCATACATAACTTTCAGCATCCTAAAGTCCACCGTGCACATTGACAGCTCAGCCTTTAATCACCCGTTCCCATTTCTGTGACATAAAGACCAATTAGTAAAAATCTATGATCTGAACGTCTGCCCTTTGTTACCAACATCTGTTCTAATGCTTTGTGGAGTCCCTCAAGACGCAGTCCTCTCCCCCCTCGTGTGCAAGATTTCTATAAAGCCCCTAGTTGACTTGCTATCGGTTATAGGTAAAATCATTCACCGCAAGTACAACACAACCTAACCATACCGCAAGGTGCGCCCAAAGCAGCACATTACTCACCTAACAACAGCAGAACTGGAAATTACGGTATCACCTAAGAATGAACCCCTCAAAGGTTCCTCTTCCCATCACCCTCGGCAAACCAGTCCCCGGCACCAAGCTGGTTCCCCACACTCCACCTACAAGGGGTGACACACCTTTCCTGAGATTTATCCTACACAGCAAACTCCATCTTAATCCATGTGTAAAACAAACACAGCCTGAAGAAGGAATCTCAACAAGCGGCACAAAATGGTTAATAACTGGTAATGATATCTGTTGCCAAGCGCTTTGAAGCTAGCCCCCCCTAAATGAAACAACAGATCATTAGGATTTCCTGGAAGGCCTGGTGAAGGATTGTCTGACACCACTGACACCACAAAATCTGTGCAGCATCCAGTGAACTAGAGGGTAGGTGGCACTTGCCATTTTTAGCACACTGCCCGGATCGTAGCAACCCAGCACTGGTTCCTAAAAGAAGCAAGCAGTGGCCCCAGCCCGCCTTAAAAAGCCATCTACCATTGCATACACATACAACTTGCAAACACTCTCTCCATCAGTGCATGACTAAGGAGAACTAAGTTTAATAAAAAACCCGGTCCTCAAGAAGCACCCAACCCCAAGACTAACTGGACCTCACAAGGGATCTCCTAGACCATAACACGCTCTCCTGTCAGGGTTGTTGGCAGAAAGATATCTCAATTGTCCTCCTTGATGCCCCAAGCATGTCTGTTATTTGATTCAGACTCTAGCTAATTTTTGGGGTGAGTGGGTCCATTATAGCCTTGCTCACCTGCTCACACATTTTGTTTTGGGATGCATCGGGTAGTTCTTCAGGCCCCCAGTTCAAGGAGAACTTCTCAAATGTCCTTTTCCCTGTTCATTGCATTGCAGTAAAATCTTGCGGGGATCACTTCAGTCACAGTGTTTTTAAAGGTATATTCTAATAACTTTTGTGATGTGAACAGAACAGCCTGGTGGCAGTGAACACGTGTTAACTCCCTTTCTCCTGCAATAATAGTGCATTGTGTGGCATATACCAACAGGATGTGCACATTGATAAAAAAAAATAAAAAATAAAAAAAATAAAACCCTGTGTTGTGTGCCAGTTTGCTTCTAGCCTTTCCCCCTGCCGTTCCAGGTCACAATATGGCACACGCATCCTTGGGCACCATGGGCATGACCCGGACAGTGCTCTATGTGCCCGAACTTTTTGGGACTGGAGTCTGGGACTGTCTGCCAGAATCTACCTCCCAATCAGGGTGTGTTTTGTTGATGAGCAGTAGCTGGCTGGCCATGATTAGACAGCCTCTTCCTGATTGGATGTTGAAAGACCCTTGTCTCCACCACCCTGAATTGTAGGATAAAAGGTGGGGATTTAGAGCCATTCGATATTGCCGAAATTAAGATCCAAACAGCTGAAGCCGAATGACTGCCGGGGTCTAAATAGAGTACTTCTGATGGGACCAGCATTGGCAAAGCCAAGCAGCACATACTGGACCTCTACCCACCGGGCCAAAGGAGGTGGATCCTGGGTCTGGAACTTTTTCTAGTGTGAGTCGGGAAATAAGGACCGGTTGTCTACATTTCATTGGACATCAAAACAAGACGTTGAATATTTTCTAAACAGAAAACGGAGTTGTAAGCTAACTTACAAGTTCAAACCATTTTGTGACACCGCTTTGAGCCTATTGTTCCCGATCGTCGAGCTAGTCGATCAATAGGGTAATGTGTGCTTGATTGCTATGCCTACCTATCTGGCTAGAGTTACTCACCTATGGCAAATCGTCACATTGTGACAAGTATGGCTAGACTTCAAAATTATTGTTAGATGAATTGAGTGCCTTATAATTTACAAGGCTTGTGAATTAAGGTGTCACCTCTCCTTTCCCCCACTTTAGGATTGATACATTGCATAAAATTTAATATCTGTGATTATTGCCTATACTGGAGAGTAACACATTTGGGGCTGCAAAAACGAATGCATGCATGTTTATAGTGCCTTACTTACCTTAGCGGTGTGTTTAAGTGATGCAACCAATTAATATACACAGTATTTGAGTACTTATCTGTGTGGACCTCTGTTACTTACCAGTCTTTGTCGTTGTTAGCTGTACTTGACACCAAACCTCCCACCTCCTGAGTCTAAGCCTTAACGCCCAGTCATACTATCATTGAGAGTTGGGTTAGACTTCAGTGTAATCATTTTGTCTCACTATCTGGCTTCTCAGGATCCCAAGCCGGAGTAGGTTCTGTAAAACCCTTTTAACAGTTGTGCTCTGCACCATCCATCAATGTGTTTTGCAATAAAAAAACCAAAATAATAATAATCCTTGCTTGACTCTCTGGTCACCCGAACCTAGCACCTATTGAAGAAAGGTATATGATAACATATGATAGGTTATTTATAACGCTCCTAATACCCAGAGGTTTCTAAGAGCGGACCCGGGGATCGAACCTGTGTGGTTCCATGTCGTCTTGCTGCCAAGGCGAGCACGTTGCCGCTGAGCTATCCTCCCGAGACAGGGAGGATGGGACCTTCCTTTGTCTCACATCTGGGACTATAACCCCATTTCCATATTCACCATACCACCCATACTGGGTGCACGGTTCATTCATCCCCTGTTTATTTTTTCACAGCTCTTTTTGCTGAAATGTTTTTGTCTAAAAAACATAGTAAAATATGGGGGTGGGGCACATAAGGTGGATAGGGATACATAATAGTGGAAGGGGAATTGGTGGGACCCCCAAAATATCATTTTCTTTAAAAAAAACAACAATTGTACTTGGGAAACATTTTTTGGCAAAAAGTGCAGGGAAAAAAAACCCCACAGAGAATGAACATAGAACCCCATAATGACCACAGAATCTCCATGCAGGCCACCACCCTGCACCCATCTCTAGCCTTATCATAATGCCTTCACCCACAATATATGCTAGTATGGAAATATTTTCATGTGTCATTCCCCATGCATTTCCATGCTGGCTGCACCAATATATGACAGTATGTTTGTTTTGTGCATAATGCCAGTAATGGTACAATAAAAAACATGTTCATGCTGGTTGTGCCAATACATGGCAGTACCCATAAGAAAGAACATACTCGACTTGGCTTTGCATTCAAAATATGTCGAGCTGGCAGCAGCAAAAGGCCAGTGCAGCACATAATAACACATTGTCCGGTGCTATGCCGGCCACTGGCGGGTATGTTCCCCGCTGGCCTTACCTGAATCCTGGGGCCGGTATCATCAATGGCGCTGGATGGGCCAAGTTGTGCTAGGTGTTAGGCGGGTGCCAAAATCCCCGGTAGCGGGTTCTGTGGCGATCCCAGGCCACGTCCTCCGATATATGGCACACCATCTTGTGCTTAGTGCGCATGCATTGCGGACCTCTATTGGGTCCCAGAAAAATGTGCACTGGGCGAATCCAGTAGTTTCTTGGCAACAGGGAAACCACACATCAACTTCCTTCCGGCCAACCTCTACTTAAACAGTTGTAGCCTGGAGCCCAGCACATCTCAGCACTTGTTGTGCATGCTCCCAGGCCGCTCTTCGTCTCCTGTTCTTGGAGCTCCTAATTGCCTGTAGTTCTTCCTTCTTTCTTTCTACCTTTTCTTTCAATGCTCTCTGCCTTGCTAGCTGCAGTTCCCTGTTCCTTCCTCCTGTTTCTCAGATCTGGTATCCTGGTCCAGTGTTTGCACTGCACCTGCCCACATTAATCTCTGGGATGTCTTCTCATGGTGCAGGGAAACAGTGAAAGGGCTTCACCACGTTCCCCCCTCGCGGTTTGACATTGTGCCAATTTCCTGTGCCAATTTTTATCAGCACCGAAGATCAGATCAACATCATTGTGGACAAGTCTGGATCTGCTGCAACATCGAAGAATGCAGGTATGCGACACTGGCACTCTGAGCTCTTTGACACACATCATGCTTGATTTATCATTGATGTCCAGTAAAAAAATGCCATGTCACAGTAAGAAATAGCTAGACTGGGTGCACCAAAATGCCAGTATAGCTACGTAGTAACACATCATGCTTGATTTTTCAATGATGCCCAGTAAAAAAAGCCATGCCAAAAACATACACTAACCAGTACTATGCCAGTAGCCAGGTAATAACCCTTATTATTCAGACTTTATCAAAGTTGGCTAGTAAAAATATCATGCCACAGTAAAACGTGTTTAGACTGTCTGCACCAAAATGCCACTCTGGTCACGCAGTAAGACTTATCATGCCTGCTTTATCAAATAAGTTCATTAAACAATGGCATGCCGTAGCAAGAAATGGCTAGATCTGCTACACCAACATGTCATTTTAGCCTCATAATAATACTTATCATATCCACTTTAACAAAGATGCCCAGTAAAAAAAAAAAAAGAAATGTTGTTGTCAAGGCGTCATTGTGTACGGGGCAACTTTGATTTTGCCTGCATTTCACCCCACAACTCCCCCAAATCAGTGGACTGGTCTGGCACAAACACACCACCACACAAATCCACACAATAATCATTTGCTCATTCACTCGCTCATTCACACAGCATTCATACACTCACCCATTCACCGTACACTCATCTATTCACACTTCTAGCACCCATCCATGCACCATGCACTCACTCACTCATTCATTCATTCATTCATTCATTCATTCATTCATTCATTCATTCATCCATCCACACATTCCCTTTAGCCCCAGACCTGACTCTGCTCCTCTCTGTGCTCAGGCAGCAGCACAGAAGACCTCCGATCCCTACTCCCATGAACAGGAACCGAGAAGCAAAGATTACTTCCTGGTTTTGGCACGTGCGTGACAAGAGGGCTGCTTTGACATCGCCCAGGGAACCTTTGAATGTGAAGGAAGGCACAGGAGCACCCCCACGCACATTCAAAGGTGCAGTTCCGCAGCCTGCATCCCGAATGGACCATGCAAGCTGGCGAAGCAACGAAAACCTGGCCGTGTATTATCCATTGAAGCTGCACCCTGGGGAATAGAAACTATCAAAGGGAAACCGTTTCCCTTTGACAATGTAAGCCAGTCTAGCAGTTCTCCCTCAGCTGCAGTTTACACTGGGCTGGATTGGCTCCTACAATGGGAACAGCTTCTGGTGGGTCGGTGCCCTTCCCGCTTATGGCTTAGCCACCATGGGGAAAAAGTGCCTTTAGCCGTGGAAAGCATGTGTTGCAGGGACATTAAACCAAATATTGAAGCACCAACTTTAAGGCAAAATCTGATTTTCATTGTGTTCTTTGCTCAGATTATGGGCCGCTAATACAGAATAATTCCATATAGTGATACAGAGCACCCTTGGGATTACAATCAGGGTCTCATATGAAAACAGAGACATGCAGTTACAGACATCGCAGAAGTCAATGTAGAGCGTGTTTCCCTGGGTGGGAACTTCTCGGTGTGTATCCCCTTCCTGTCTTCTGCCACTTCCACTTCTATAGCAGCAGAAGATAAAGGAGGGAATCCTTGCTTTTTAACAGCACACATCTGACTGGCATGGCTGATGGCAACCCACTGCCATAACAGTGCCATTTAGTCATCAAGATCTCCTGCAAATGCCAGGTGTTTTACATTCCACTGCATGTTCTTAGTGGGTTTCAGGTCCTCCAAGTGATCCGCAAATATTCACATGTCACTTTTAATGAGGTTGAAGCAGTCTCTGTGGTTGGTGAACCACATCTGGATTGCCACTTGTACCTCGGCTCTGTTGGTGTTTTGCCAGTCTTGCATTTTGCCAGACCAGGGCGCCTAATTTAGACTGATAGTCTGAAGCTGACACTGTTTATAGTTTGCCACACCTGCATTCACATAGCCACACCCATCTGACAGGCACACTATCATTACCTTATCCTCAACATACATCATCCTCAGCCCGAGCGACAACACCCATAGAATACAACTGAGTCCCACACAAAATTCGGTCCAGCTGTTTACATAGCTTTGCTAACCTGGGAAATTGCACAGCACCGTCCATACACCTGATAATGTGGACGGCAGTGCAATGCACAGGTATGTCTAAGGGTGTACAATATGCAGGGAGTACAGCAAAAAGATGTAAAGTGTACACATGTGCAGCATATTGGTGTGAAAGGTGCATTGGCGTGAGACAGTGATCTGCATCCTGTGTCTTTCCAGTAGTTTTGAACTACTAATCCCAACAGCCTAAGCGAGCATAGTAAAACGTGAGGGATCATAGGAGTTGTAGTCCAAAACAATTGGATAGCCTCATTTTGCTGATGTAGGTGTGCAAGCGTGCTGCAGCGTTGAGACGTTAGCAGGTGTGATGCCTGGCAATGTTTGGTTTGTTAAGGTACACCACCTGGTTGCCTGAGACCTGAACAGTGTACTGCCCTCGGACATCTCCCAACCACTGCATTGGTATGTGTAGCCCCATCCGTGTGCCACTGTGTCGCCTGGATCTTCAGTGGCTCAACATGTGGTTGAATTGGCCCACGATTGGTAGATAGATCCTAGACACCTCTAGCACTCTAATGAGTGATTCAAGTAAGTGGCTGCAATAAAAGTGATAGCGGCCAAAAGGTCAAATTCCAAAGGGGCAGCAAGAGAGTGGGTGAAGAAGATTTGTGTGCCCACCTCGATGAAAAGCAGAACTTGATATTGACTTGTAACAATTTCCCTAAAATTCAACTTCTTTTTTGGGAAGGTCTTCGGTCACATGGTCTACTCTAAGCTTGCTTAGAAGTTATCGTCTGTGATATTTGCCAGTTGTGGCCACTATGAACCCTACAGTTCTTTTGTGTTTGAGTGGTGAATGTTGCAAATAGGGTCTGTGCAATTCACAGAGGGACCAATATTAGCTCAATTCAAGACCCTGAGCAGAGCCGCACCTCAACAAACTGTAGGGCGTACCTGCCTAAAAGTCAAAAACTAAAACCCAGAGACAAACCACGTCACAGAGGCCCAGCCCACTCCCACCAACGACTCTGCCACATCCACCCAAGACTCCGCCCACCTTCCCCACCAAGGTGCTTGAAAAAAACCTCCAAACACCAGCAGTGAAACCTGCTATGGGCAGGATTTGTGATGTTCAGGCACAAATCCACCCAAACCTCCATGTGATTGGCCACTAGTGGTCTGCTGGTAGCCAATCTCTTGGAGGTGGGGGTGGAGTTCCTGGGACTGGCAAAATTCCCAGAGACTCCACACTCTTCCCCGGATACCGACATAAAAACTCCAAGAGAGTAGGCAGGTATGCTGTTGGGGAAGTCTAACCACAGGCTGAAACCACCTGCAGGGACCTTCTATGGGTGGACCTCACATACCTCTTACAGGCGTAGTAATATAGGACATACGCTGGGCAGATATTGATTGGAGGGGCGGAGGAAACAATAAAGGACCGGTCAGAATTTTATAGGATGGACGGTTCTGGAGGGTAATGTCACTACTGAAGAGGGTTCAGAATCGGCCTCTAGAGTGTAGCTGAGGCTCAAAATGGCATGTTCCTGGCAGGGCAGATGGAACCAAGGAACACCGCCGTGACCTTTCCTTCGTAGTGATGCATGCTCCAGTGGCATCCCAGTGTAAGAATGGCTCAGAAATCCGAGAACAGGGCAGGAACCTGGTGGGCTTTCACATACTTACATTGTTGACACATGAACCTGTTTTCAAGACTCATACACACAGAATATGTCCATAATGACAGTTTGTCATGCCTCCCATGACAAACATTGGAGAACAAGAGGTAAGGGAAAGTAAGCGTGCTGCCCAAAAAGAGATTGGCGGCCGTGCTTGCCCGGAGCAGCTGCAGGAGCAAAGAGGAGCAGAGAGAAAATGTGCAGGAGCACTGGGGACATCAGTGGTGGTGGCGGTGACCACATAGCCACAGGCCTTAGGCTGAGTGGTAGCATAAGGCCACCGGTAACCACCTGAAACTATTACAATGAGACAATAGTTATGGAAACATTATTTGGCCGTAGCTCTTTATTATTTACAACAGTAATATAAAAACCCATAACATTCAGGTGCGTGCTTTTGGGCACTATGCGGTCTGGGGAGTTACGCCAGCGTTACTGGTTGCAGTCTGCAGGCCCTGGTTCTTGTCAGTGGGGCCTGTGGCCTTTCTGGCTGGCACCTTCTCTTTTTGTGCTTATGGCAGCCTCACCCCAACCCGTGCCGCCAAATCAAAAGCCCGCAACTTCTCCAGCAACATCCTGTCGTTTTTCTTTTCCTGTCACCTCCGCACGGTGGCCGCCTGGTATTTCCTTTGCGTCCATTTTGTAGGGCGGGTTGGGTGTCAAACACAGGTCTTTCTTGTGGGTCATGCACCGTTCGTTGCAGGATCGCAGTGGCTCTCTCTCTCTCTCTCTGCCACAGCCCCTATACTCATGGGGCAAGAATGCCTTGGAGCAAACCTTTCTTCCTGGAGCAGTGGCATGATGCAAGGGGCTGCTTTTGGCCACCGCTTCCTTCCCTATTATGGAATTTGAATCTGCCTGCCATTTCTCACCATAGGAACCTTTGTGCCTTTGCTTGTTGTTCCTCTGCTCCCCTTTGTTCCTTATGTTCCTTGAAGTATAAGGTGTCATGGCACCTTGCACTTCCCAAATGCCTTGTGCCAGGATACCCTGCATCCAGCTGGTGAGGGAGGGCCATGGGGCTGCTACTGAATGGGGAGAGGGGTCTGTTTGTGTTCACCCGTTGGTGCCAAACTCCCACCCTCTCAGTACCTGTCCTGCCCCTGCCACACTCACCCTAATTGCCGGGGCCTCCAGAAACATGCCCTTATGGCATTCCACATCCCAAAGGGCCATTTTAAGCACTTTTGGGGCCCTGGGCAAGACGTCTTTGTGGCCCCCTCCACCAAAGTAATTAAGGGATCAAGAATACTGGTTGTGCTCCCCCCACCTGTCGTGCTCACAACCTATAGGTTGATATGCTGTCTCGCAGCATAATAAGCACATTTACTCCCTTTAAGTCCCCTTACCCTCTTCATTCCTGCTCTAATCAGAATGATAAACAAGTAGCATTTGAAGACCAACATTAGCAGTCTACGAAGAGGTTGCTTCTGTTCTAGTACATACAGGATAATGTGTATCAATACCTTCTAGGAATGTATGCAGCCTGTAGTATTAATGCAGGATCGTATGTAAAAGGTACATGTAACCTGTAATAGACAGAGAAATCCCATTAGCTGTCTCACAGAATGCAAAAGTGCTCTTACATGGATAGAGGAGACCACTTGGAAGGAAGGAGAAAGCAACACATACTACAGTATGAATAGTGGATGCAGATTAGAAGCTATCAGGAATGTGTCTTTATCCAGTCCGACTGACATTAGAATTGGGATATGGTTTTCAAATAGTGTTGCCATTAGATATCAAAGGAACAAATGCCTGTGGTGTGCAATATAAATATGATCACTGTTAAAGTGGAAGCAACCCTATAGCCAGTGAAACCATGAATAAGGCTTTTATGATGATCATATCATGAGAAGGAAATCACTCTGAAGGGCTGACAATTTTGAAAGGTTTAGGGACTGACAATATTGTGGTTAGGCAATAAAAGATTAAATCAGATGCCCAGGAACACACTTTGGTGAAGGGGGTGAAGCTGGGATTTGTGCCAACTCTGCAATTTCTGCATTTGAACACTTTCTTTTCCATTTCTAAGCATGAACTAAAACAATCTCATTTTATAAAAACGGACTTGGAAAGTACACAAATCACATTATCAAATATGCCAATTCTTAAACAAAATATTATATAAGGGTGTTATGCAAAATGGCAATGGCTCTAGCTTCATTCTCTCCATCATCAAGGGAAGTATATAAGTACCAGTATAACAATCGATGTGATTTAACAACTTTAATCTGGGTTTGTCTTTTGTATTTTAAAGCTTTAAATACTTCCAAAGCAATGGCTTGTGACATTTTCATTCATAAACCTGCATGAAAAACCTTTGACTTTTACCAAAAAGCAAACCGTTTTTTTGTGTCAAACAAGCAGACCTTGAAATATGCTTGCCTGAGGCCTGCAACATCTGGTCCGCTCTCTTCTGTCTACCACCCCTTGCACCCAAATGGCCTACATAAGAAGAAAGCTCAAGTAATGGGCTAAACTATACCAGCAGCATGCAAGAAGGCAAAGCTCACAGAAGACAACACAGTAATGTAAGATATATTAGATAATTTGACCAGGATCACTGTATCGCCTGCTGGCAATTCCAAGATACAAGCATGAAAGCTTTTCTTCAATAGTCTTGAATTTGGATACTTATTCACCTCTTGGACTAACAGTTTATGCCATCGTTGGAGGCGATTGCCTAGGTTTTATAACACCTTATCTGAACAAACCGATTTCTAGACCTTCACCATACGGATGATATGTTAGTTTTTATAGCAACCCCTATCTGGTACAGGTACACTGCTGATAATAGCAGATGTTGTTCTGCAAAACCAAGTACATATGCAGGCAGGTATATAAACTTCAGACATAGGAAAGGCTCAGCCAGCCCTGTTGGAATATGATTTTCAAAATTTTCATATGAACACATATATCTGCAATGGTTGCTTCACACACTGAGTTAACTTCTGAATCATTTTGGCACTCAATTTATCAATATGCATTTCAGCATTGCCTATTGCACATGATCAACATAATCCAACAGGACGGAATAAATGCTACAGAGTTGTGCCGTAAGGAACACACAAACTATGTATACCACAGTGAACACAGAAAGCAGTACATAATGAATTGATCAAGGCAGAATGTACTTGTCAAAACAGAAACGCAATGGGTTTAGACCCTCAGCAGCACCCCATAAAATATCCTGGTGTGCTATTTAAGACTGGTGAACAAAGGAATCTTCTTCAGACCAGGCAGCCTTGTGGGTCCCCCTCCAAGGTGGGGGCCATGGGCAAGTGCCCCTTTTGCCCTCCCATAAAAACGTCTCTGGTGTCCTATGCCAAAAGCGGTCGCCGTGCTCGACGTACAGCAGAGACTTGTAGCTACGCATATTTTTGCAAATATTCCCAGGAAGAAATGCAAGCAGAGAGAGGTGTGGAGAGGCACAGTAAAATAAAACAGTCAGAGAGCAGCGTGCAGCAGCTCCAACAGGTAACTAGGATAGAAAGGGTTGGTGGCACGGGACGCACTAGTTAGTAGGCCTCAGATCTTGTCCATAGCATGGCACAGTATTCTAGGTACAGAAATAAGCGCGTTGAAAGACATGCACGCTCGCCCTGGAAGCCCTACAAGGATGCATGCCAGTAGCATTCCCATCATGGAGTTACTCAATGGCCCACGCCACAGTGTGATAGTGATAACTGGGGGGACTCATCACGAGTTGGGAGGATTCACGGCAGTGTTACCACTGGGATAGCACCCCGGGCAAATAGCGATAGTGCCGACCGGTCCACCGGTAGTACTGCCGGATCATGGGTTCAGTGGTAGCGGTAACTCCCCATTCCCCATTGGGTCCATTGTACCCAATGGGGTATTTTCAGTGCAAATACCGCACGCTGATTCTGCTGGTAGTAATTGCGCCGAAAATGGGAATTTGCTCGGCGTATTTACCCCGAGCTCAGACCTGGGGGTAATGCTGCCAGACTAGTGATAGGACCAGCCCTTAAATCCAGCAGTAATACCGTTATCACCAAATTTACGGGCCACTGTCCAACCTGTGATGAGGCCCTGGGTCTTTAGAGGATGGTCGAGAAGTCTGAAACCTTTTTTGTATAATGAGCCATGTATATTCCCTTCACCTACAGCAGCGGTGGACACACTGATTTCATCCATCAGTGTGATGAAATAGAGAAGGACTACTGCTTGTGACACAGCCACAGAGAGAGCTCTAGGAACATAAATCAATAGGCCACTTCCTAGTAAGGCACAACACTTCAGGTTTGTCATGAATGTACGGCTCATCAAGGACCCCTGCTCCTCCCTCTACTGTCATTTGCTTTCCACTTTCACAGGGCAACTCTTGATTTTGGCATGTTTGTCATGTGGCTTGGCAACCCCAGATTATACATGCGATTTACCAAGACAGATATTCAAAAACCTTCTAGAGAACAAGCCTCCATGCTTCATAGACACACTTGAGTGCATCAAGAGGCCACCATACAGCCTTCCGGCGACTGATTCTAGTCACAAAACCACTTTTTAATTTTTTTAATGTATCTGGTATATATCTTAAACCTTACATTTATACATAATGTATTACAATAGAATCTTTTGTTTGCATTAATAAGTCGCTGCTTCCATTAGAAATTAAAGTGAGTAGTTCACAGAAGTAATGTCCATCCAAAAATGGACAATTGCAGTCACCATTTTCTGTTGTTTCCCATTAAAATTTAGCTCCAACATTCTTCAGTTTCCAGTTCATGTGGCGCAGACCCGTATCTTTTGCTGAATGTAGTCTTTTCTGGTTAAGTGCTTCGCATTCCATTATTACATGGCAAATTGTTGCTGTTTCTTCGCTGATTTTGCAGAATCTGCAGTCGGTGCTATTGTATGTGTTTTGATTCCATTTTCCCAAAATTTGTCGGGTGGGAAGGAGATTCAGCCTGAGTTTTAGAAATGTGTTGTGAATTTGGCGGTCAGGAAATAAATTGAGGTAGTGTGGCAGTTGGTTCATCGCTCTAGTTTCTCCATCACATGTAAGATTTAGCTTGTATTGGTATTTCTTGTTTTGGGTCTCGATATAATCTAATCTTGCTAGTAGCTTTTTGACATGTTGGGGCCTTTTTATCAACATATCGAGGGGAATGGCCTTTTCTTAGCATGTGTTCTCTTCTGCTTCTCTCCATTTTATCAGCGTTTTGTTGTTGGGTGTCAGTTGTGAAGCTCTTAGCATGTCTAGTGTCAAGATATTGTCTTTGTTGTTCAGTTTTCTATATGTGTCAAGGGTTTTCCACATAACCATTGACTGTAAGGGGGCGCTAGAGGCCCAACCAAGATGGCAGCATCCCTGTGAGCTCCCGGCGCTCACCTAATGAATCCTGTATTATCACGGCATCCCTGACATGCACTACTTAATACATGCAGGCACAATGGGCCTCATTCCGAGTATGGTGGTAAGGGATAGCGGCCACCGGTAACGAGACCGGTGGCGTTAATCCCTTACCGCCATACTTCGAGTTCCCTCTGCGCCCTCGCCCTTAACGCCTACTTTGAGCAGGTGTTAAAGTCGAGGGCGCAAAGGGGCCTCCAAGCCAATAACGGTGACCGTAATGAACGGTCACCGTTATTTGCATCTTCCCCATTCCCATTGAGCCCTATGGGGGCTCATTTGGGAACGGGGAAGAGCCTTGGTGAATGGGGAATTACCACCCCGCCAACCTTGGAATGGGGCGGTGATTCCGCCATCCACCAAGGCGCTGCCGGACCGGGTACGGCGTCAACCAAGGCGTTAATAGCGCCATTGGTTAGCGCCGTACTCGGAATGAGGCCCAATGTCTGAACTACCTAAGATTGACCCTGTGGTTGAAGAAACAGTGGAAAACGGAGCTTCCCCCATCAAGATAGCACTGTGGGGCAGGCCGCACCAGCTGGCCTCACACAGACCCAGAGGGCCGAACTACGCCGTGCATGAGACAATGGTCGCAACGCTGTGGCACGTAAGAGGCAGCGGCCGAAGAGAAGGAGGCGTCCGAGGGTGGAGATAATTGTTGCAGTGAGCAGAGAGAGAGCTCCCTCGACCTGCGGCCAGCACTGACAGTGGCCGGATCCGCGCGCCCCCCACCCGCATCCAGCTGCACACGACCCGACATTCTACGCAGTGTGGGGACGAGGCAGGGCGGCTGCAGAAACACCCTCGCGTCCCAGCGGAGGAATCGGAGTGGCCCGCCCCATCGCCAAGACGAAACGGTGCTGGAGCAAACTCCAACTACAAAAAAGAGGTGAGAGGGAAAAGGCACGATGTGGCCCGGGGGCTGATTGGACACAAATCGAGGAGGGGAGCAGGAGCAACCAACACTGGCACTAGCAACTGGCACCTACATTGAGACATCTGATAAAAGGGCCATGAGCACGGAGCACCTTATAATATCACCTGAAGTGCTCTCCCAGAGGGTGGCATCCCAACGTTACTGGACCCACAGTCGCGAGGACCCCCACCCCCTGGGGCATATAAGCAGCGCACCGCTCAACATAAGTGCGCACCACAAATATGGACTTGTAAGTCCAAACCACACGCGCCTCAACCTTCCAAGAACGGCACCAAGATCACCAGCGCCGGGTCCGAATAAGAGTGGGGATAACCAACATCAGCCTCAATCACAGGGTCCGCCCCGGCCCTCCCGTGCTGCACCAACACAGCTAGGCACCAAGCAGTGACAGGCGGGAAGGGACGTGCTACACACTGACTATAAAGAAATCAATAGCCCCTCTAACAAATAACGGGAAGAGACCACTCACACCCCTTAAGAACCGCAAACTTTCCAAACCAAAGATCTCGGTTCCACTCCTAGACAGTCCGGTCCCTATCAAAATCTGGCGGCACATCCTTACCTGAGCCATCATGGGCAAAAATGACAAGTCCCAGAGAAAACTCATCTTCGATGCAGGCCCAGCAACTAAAGCCTCCAGATCAGAAAGTCGCCCAGATTCCCCGTCAAACCTCCCAGAAGAAGAGAATCCTCAACCACCAGACATCTGGGAAATACTAATGGATATAAAAGCTGGAATAGGCGGCCTGGAGAGCAAGATAGACACACTATCATCCAAAGTAGACCTTCTTCAACACCGTCTTGACAAACACAGTGACAGATTGGACAGTGTTGAGCAAAGGGTCTCAGATCTGGACGATGGAGCTTCTTCACTTACCACGAGAGTCACTCCTCTAGAAGTCAGATGAAAACAGTCTTGGCTAAAAATGAGGACCTGGAAGGACGTTCCAGATGGAACAACATAAGGGTGATTGGCATCAGAGAACAACAGCTACAGACTAAAATGGAGGAACATATTGAAAAAATATGCACTGATTTGTTTGGACCCACCGCGCTGTCCCAACTGTTTGTAGTGGAGAGAGCCCACAGGATCCCGTCCAACAGATCTATCCCGGGTGCACCACCTAGGCCGATCATAGCCAAGCTACTAAATTATAAGGACAGAGACACAATCTTGAGAATGGCAAGGGAAAAAGGCAAGCTCCAGTATGATTGCGACGACATTCAGTTCTTTCCCAACTTCTCCCCATCAGTCCAGGCCCAGCGGAAGTCCTTTGCCTATGTCAAGCATAGACTTTGCAACAACCAAATCACCTATTCGATGCTCTTTCCGGCGAAACTTCGCATTCAATATGATGGGGGTACACAATTCTTCACTACCCCCGACAAAGCCACACTGTTTCTAGACAGACAGGGGTGCAAACCAGAGAAAGAACGGGTAGAATCCCTACCTGAAGAATAAACGAAGCACCTACATACACCTAAATTGAAACCTGCGCCAGGTCAATATCAGCAGTGGGAAATGGTAGCCAACTCTTGGAAAGGCACCCGCGCCCCATGCACATCATGTTTTTCGTTCAAGTTGGGGGGTTCCTAACGGACAAGTTGGGGGTTGTTTGTGCAAAGGGAAAAGTTTTGTTGTTGCCATTCAAGGCACGCGCCACCTGTCGTTGCCCGGCTGCCACCCCAGTCCCTCAGTCTCTAAAAGCTCCCCATACCCCCAGACACTTGAAGAAAGTATTACGCAACATTGTCATAACAGCCGAAGTAGCAAGAATTACGAGAAACCAGTCGCCACCCCTCCCTGCGGACACCAAATAAAACATTGCAGTGAAAATTCAGGGTTGCATCATGGAATATTAGAGGGGGCAAGCACCCGGCCAAGACAAGGAGGGTCCTGCAATTCCTCAGAGGCCATAAGATAGAGGTGGCAATGATCCTGTAGACACATCTCCTCCGTCATATTGAACACCATTAGGCCCGTAACTGGGGATGTCACCGATATGTTTCATTGTACTCATCCTATGCTAGAGGAGTGTCTATCCTTATCCACACATCACTAAGCTTCCACCTGATCAAGACTGAAAAGGACGGGGAGGGGAGAGCCCTCCTGGTGTAGGGGGTGGTGACAGGAGAGGAAATAGTCTTTGTCAATTCCTACGCCCCCAACACAGATGGAGGAAATAACTTTGACTGGGTGCAATCTCGGCTGTCACAAGTGGGCAACACAAATATAATCTGGGGAGGTGATCTGAACACACACCTCGATCGACAGAAAGATAGAACACAGCCAACAACTGTGAATCCATCCAAAGCCAGCCTACAGTTGCAAGAAATCTGAAAAGCAGTCGACTTAATAGATATATGGAGACACCAAAACTGGGAAATCAGAGATTATACATACCACTCTAGCACCCACAACTCAGGCTCACGCATTGATTACCTACTGGTCTCATCCCACAGTAAGTGGCAATGGGGTCCCTGCCAAATTCTCCCCAAAACCTTCTCTGATCATGCCACGGTAATACTCGAATGCAGTCTATCAGACACCAGACCGAGGCCACCGTATAGGCGCTTTAAACCGGGAGCACTCGCTGACCAAGTGTTCGCAACGGAGCTTCGAGAAGAAATCGATACCTATCTTGAGATCAACCAGGGTACAGTTAACTCCACAGGTACGCTGTGGGAATCACTCAAATGTTTTATAAGGGGTGTGTGCCTAGAAAACGGCTTCTTGAAACTAATTTGCCACCAACTAACTACCAGCGAAAATCATCTGAAATCCCTAGAAAATCAGCAACACACGACTAACGAAACCCTCACTCGTGCAGAGCTAAAGAAAAAACTTCTCAATTTCAGGGCCCTAGCCGAGCGTGAAATAAAATACCTGGGACACAGACACAAGATCAGGCAATATGGCGAGGGCCAGAAATCGGGAGCGCTCCTTGCCCGACTGATTGCAGCGGATAGAAAGCCTACAAATGTGGAACGAATCCGATCCCCACAAGGAGACCTGGTGTACAAAGAAGACGAAATTGTCGAGGTTTTCCGAGTGTTCTATCACGAGCTATATAGCGCCAACCACCCCCCAGATGCGGAGGCGATCCGCAAATATCTCAATGACACCGAGCTATGTTGGGTAGAGAGGGAACTCTGTGAACCCCTAAATGACCCCATATCACTTGAGGAGATTCAAGAGGCAATAAAGAGCTTACCCTCTTCCAAAAACCCCAGATCTGATTGTTACGCTCACCTGGCTCCTACAGGGGTGTCGATCTGAACTGGACAGCTGCAGTCTCCACCAATGGGACGCGTAGTGCCGAGATGACGGACTGGACTGGGCCACCTAGCTTCGTCTGCGTGGCCCGTAGGAATATTCTTCTGCAAATGGAGAAAGGGAATTAACCACCCGTGGAGTTGAGCGTTAACCCCCTCCCACTCCCGCTGTTCTCCCCATTGATCACCTTTGATGTCCCCTCTTATAGTCTCACCTGATGGTTTGGAAAGATGAGCTCTCCATCCTGCATTGAGCGCAGGGGTGCGTAGATAACCAGTTACTTCACTGGCTCGAAGTAATTGGTGAGTTCCAGAACAATATCGACTCTGAGATTCCCGGCAAGACGCCGTAAGTATGTAGTTTGTAAGAGTTCAAATGTCTGACTTTCACTCTTGTCCAATTCCTTGCAGGTTGCAGCTTGAGCCTAGTGAAGAGTTCCTCGTGGCAACCGGTAATATTCAGGTAAGGATTTGTATTATCCAACACAGTTCGATAAAATAATGTCAATATGTAACCTGTTGCTTTCTCCCTTATTCACTTACTCAGGCGCTGAGAGAATGTATGAAGTCTCGGGGAATAATGCCTCTGGCGGTAAAATCAGGTAAGTCTATTGTGGTGAGGAGGTTTCCTCTTGTCTGTCCCTTTGTTTCAGCTTGCTGTCCTTTTGTTTCCCCTGCTGTCCTTTTGTTTCCCCTAAAGGGGCCGGGGTTCGGCGAGGATGCTGTGGAAGCTGCGCCGACCCGTGAAGAGGAATAGTACCCCCAGTGGTAAAATCAGGTAAGTCTATGGGGGGTAACTAATATCACCTCTGTGTATTCCCTTGGCTCACCTTGCTATTCTTGTCTTCCCCTTTAGGAACTTTTATCCGGTTAAACATCCCGCTAGTGACGTCGCACGCGTATGCGCGTGATGACATCATGGAGATATTCGTTATAAATTTGCCGCCGCACCTCAGGATGGAATAGGACGATCCTGTGTCTTCCTGTTTCCATGCTGGTGTACGGAGAGCGTTAGATAAGTGAAATTGACCAGGGTGTAAGGCGACATTTTGCTAAGCACCACTTTTTCTTGACTTTAAGTAATGGGTAAACACCTCATCTAGCATTTTTTGCTTATTCATTTTTTTCTACAGAACCTGGACTTAGTTCCAGCCCATACCCACTTGGGTGTATCTATAGATGGTGGTCACGAGAAAAGAAGATCGCTTTGATCACATCAACTTAATACAAACAGTTGCCTTTACCAAGTTGACATCTGTAAGTTTCTCTTGGCGCCTGAGCGCTTTAAATACTCATAACTGGGGTCACACAATGTTTTTATCTTCTTTACCCCTGTCTTACAGATAAAACTATGCTTCTACACCCAGCAACTTTTACTCCCATATAATCCAGAGACTCCTGCTTTTTAGGCAGACACCCTTCCTATTTTCTGAATATAAAACTCCAATCACAAGGTTAGTTTTGCTAACTTACTTCGTTTTACAAACTCACTCCTTTTCTAAAAATGGTTTGAGACTATTTTGTTGGGACATAGAAGTACTTTAAGTGTCAACTCACCAATAAGTTGTAATGGACTGAATGAATAAGACAGCTATTTTTATGGACATTCGGTGCCCATACACAGTTTTGCAGTTAATGATATAATAGTTTTACCAAGAAATATCCTATGTATTTGAATATATTCTGTGATTATAAAAATGTTTGTTTGGTGAAAAAACATTTTCTATTTGAGAGTTATACAATGTTTAAAATTCTGATCTAAATATGACTGTACATATGTTTTTTAGAAACTTGATCTGCCCCTGATGAAGAGTGTTGAATCACTCGAAACGCGTTGGGCCCTCCACAGCTTCAACATCACGAATAAAATGAAGATGAGTTATTGTGAACTTATTTGATTGAAAGCCTATTTCTTTGAACAATTATTTTTGTGAATCTAGTAAAATCGATTTCCTTTGTAATTAACATGTGAAATACTGTGTAAATTATCAACTAATTACTGGTCTGGTCTTCCAGACATTAGAAAGTGTGCAGGGGACGTGAGTTCCCAAGTTGGGAATTTAGCTGTTTTTCTCATTGTCTTATAAAACCTAGGTGTCAAGGTTGTTCCCCTCTCCTCTGCACCTCAAAATCCTTTAGTTTTCTTCACATAACTTCTCCTAACTATAATTCTATATATTATCCATATCCCTCCTACTAGGGTGTGCCACACCGGTCCATTTTTTCTTTTTTGCATAAAAAGGGGCTTTGTCCAGTTCCAGAATGTACAGAATTATTGTATGCATATTCGGCGATCCAAAGAATGTCTTTCCAATTACTCTCAGTCTGATGTAACATACAACGCAGGTATTGTTCGAGAGTCTGGTTGGTCCTCTCCGTTTGACCATCGGTTTGGGGGTGGTGACTGGTCGATAACCTCACATCGATTTGCGCCAATTGACAACATTTTTTCTAAAAATGTGAAATGAATTGACTGCCCCGGTCAGAGACCAATACGGATGGAAATCCGTGTATGCGAACAATGTTTTCGAGGAACTCCTTGGCCAGGATTGAAGCTGAAAGTAATCCCTTTAAAGGAATAAAGTGGGCCATCTTGGAAAAAAGATCCACAATAACTAGAATGGTGTTAAATCCATTGCATGGGGGTAGATCAGTAATAAAGTCTAACGATAAGGTGTGCCATGGTGTAGGCGGAATGTCTAAAGGTTGTAAGAGTCCAGCTGGTTTTTCCTTTTGACTTTTGTTTTGGGCGCAAATGCCACAAGACATCACAAATGATTTAATATCCTTTCGCCAGGTGGGCCACCAGAATTGTCTCTTAATCTTAGCTTCAGTTTTTGCAATACCTGGGTGCCCCTTCATTAGGGTATCATGATAAGGGGAAATGACTAGCTCTTGTAGTTCCTTATGTGGCAGAAATAGTCGCCCTAGGTAATAAGGCAGGTCATTGGTGACAGAGTAGTCTAGGCCTTTTTTTACCCAGTCCTGCAGGGCTGTAGAATCAAAGAGTTGCAGGATCTTTACATGAATGTCCTCTAGTGTCTGTAGAGTAGTCATGCCAAGAATCCTTTGTTTGGAAATTATAGGTACTGGTTCTGGGTTCACTTCCGCCTCTCCCATCCCTATTCGGGATAATGTGTCTGCTTTACCATTCTTACAACCTGGTCGATAGGTTATCATGAAATCGAACTCGGCAAAGAACAATGCCCATCGGAGTTGGCGTGACGATAGGGCTTTGGCTGTCTTTAAATACTGTAACTTCCGGTGATCGGTGATCACAGTAATGGTATGCCTGGCACCGAGAAGATAGTGTCTCCAAGCCTTGAAGGCGGATTTAATGGCTAATAACTCCTTGTTGGTAACCGCATAGTTTAACTCGGGTGCCGAGAACTTTCTGGACCAAAATGCTACTGGGTGAAGCTGGCCAGTTTCAGGGTCGTTTTGAGACAGGACTGCTCCCGTGGCTAGACCGGATGCATCAGTTTCCACTATGTATGGAGGTTCAGGGCGCGGATGCTTTAATACAGGTACAGACGTGAATTTCGCTTTCAGCTCTTGGAAGGCATTTTCAGATTCTTCAGTCCACATAAAGCATTTATTTTTTTGCAAGAGTGCTGTGATGGGATGTACAACATGTGAAAAATCCGGGATGAATCTGCGGTAGAATTTGGCAAAGCCGAGCATGCTTTGTACTCCTTTAACTGAACTTGGTGATGGCCACTTAAGGATTGCGTCCACCTTTCGTGAGTCCATTCAGACTCCTCTTGGGGTCAGGATAAACCCAAGGAATTCAACTTCTGTGGCATGAAAAACGCATTTTTCCAGTTTTGCATATAGTTTGTGCTGGCGCAATTTCACAAGGACTGCTCGGACGTGCTTCACATGGTCAGATTCTGAAGAGGAGTATACTAGAATATCATCGATATATACGACAACACAAACATCAATGAGTTCACAAAGGACATTGTTCATGAAGTATTGGAAGGCTGCTGGTGCATTGCACAACCCGAAAGGCATCACCTGGTATTCGAATAACCCATACTTAGTGCGAAAAGAAGTCTTCCATTCATCGCCCTCTTTTACACGTACCAGATGGTATGCCCCCCGGAGATCTAACTTAGTGTATATGCAAGCGTCCTTCACTTGGTCTAGTAGTTCAGGGATCAGAGGCAATGGGTATCGGTTCTTAACAGTTATCTGGTTCACTGTGCGGTAGTCTATGCACGTTCTGAGGTCACCTTCCTTTTTGGGCACGAAGAACAAAGCTGAAGATGCAGGGGACTTGGATGTGCGAATGAAGCCATTAGCAAGGTACTGGTCTAAGTATTGTTGTAGGTGAAGGTTCTCAGGTTCCGTAAGGGCGTAGATCCTGCTACAAGGGGGTTGTGCACCGGGTATGAGATCGTTTTGACAATCGTACGATCTGTGAGGTGGTAAGGTGTTTGCCTGTTCTTTTTGGAAGACATCCTGGAATTCCTGGTATTCTGGAGGTAGTTGCACGACTGCTGTGGTTACTGTGACTAGGCCTGCATTCAGATTTTTATTTGGGTAACAGGTTTGTGCACAATCCGGGAAGGTTATTCTCTTCTCTCGCCAATCAATACAAGGATTATGTGTTTCTAACCAAGGTATCCCCAGTATTATTTGGAACTGTGGGGCTTTGATTAGATCAAACACAATAGTCTCTCGATGCCCATCCTGACCCAATAGTGTCATCTCTGCGTTGGAATGAGTTACAGACCCAGAGGCAATTTCAGTTCCATCGACTGTGGTGATGAAATCTGAGGTGGTTTTTCGGTAGAGAGGTAGATTTATCCTGGAAGCCAATTCGTAGTCCACATAGTTTCCTATGGCCCCGCTATCAATGTATGCCCTTACTGCGTGCATACGCGATGGCTGCTTTGGATCTAGGAGGACCATTGGTATGATGAAATGCGATGTCTGAGTATCCTTCTTCAAGCTCGGCAAGCGGACCTCTATGCTTGTCGGGCGTGGTTGTTTCCTGAGTCTGATTCCATATGGCATTTATCAGCAACTCCTACCACCTTCTAGGGTGGTTTTACAGGGCAATCCCGTAGAAAATGCCCAGAAGTTCCACAATATAGTCACAATTGCATTTGCCGTTTCCTTTCTCTTTCCTTCTGGGTTAAGGGTCCTTTAACCCCTCCGATTTGCATGGGTTCTGAAGCATCTGCTCCTTTTGGGTTAGCGTGGGTTTTGACCAAAACCCGATTCTCAAACTTGGCTCAATCAGCCTTTCTATTCTGAAGTCTGTGATCTAACTGGACCACTAAGTCTATATATTCAGCGCAGTCTTGAGGTGGGTTCACGACTTGAGCCAAGACATCCTTGAGTTCTCCTCGAAGCCCTCGATGAAATAACGTGATTCGTTTTACCTCAGGCCATCCAGTTTCCACTATCAACCTCTTAAAGGTCGCGATGTAGGATAGAAGCAGTGCTTTAAGTGGGCCGGGGCCTGCCGGGGCCGGGCCCCGGCAGTCTCCATAAAGTGGAGCTGAGCCGGGGCCCAGCCGGGGCCCCCCCCGTCCCACACAACATTGGCGGGATGCATTATCCCGCCGAGGCCGCAGCCGCGACGGGAGATGCGCCCGTCAGTATGTTGGCCAAGATGACAGAAGTGCCAGCCAGCCACAGCGAGGCTGAGGCTGGCGGCACTTCTTTCAGTTAGTGTAACTCCCTCTGATGACCCCTCATCAGGGTCATCAGAGGAAGTTACAGTCCCTTTGTTTTCCCTCCCCAGGTCACTGACCCCCGCGGGCTCCGTGATCTAATATGCAGATTAAATCACGGAGCCCGCGGGTTCGCAGAGGGTGAAAGACGCCTCGGGCTCAGTGATCTATGTGCTCTGAGCAGATAAATCACAGAGCCCGAGGTGCCTTTCTCCGTAGGCAAAGCTTTATAAAAGATGCCTTGAACTGTGTACGTTTCAAGCCATCTTTTATAAAGGTAGAAATATTTCTATGTTTATAAAAGACGGCTTGAAACGTGCACAATTCAAGGCATCTTTTATAAAGCTTTGTCGACGGACAAAGCCACCTTTCGGTTTGTTTTGTCCGTCATCAACGCTTTATAAAAGATGCCTTGACTTGTTTACGTGTCAAGCCATCTTTTAGAAACATAGAAACATGTTACAAATATCTATGTTTATAAAAGGTGGCTTGAAAAGTACACAAACCATAGTAAGGTAAGCACACAAGTGTGCGTAACTTACTATGGTTTGTGCACTTTTCAAGCCACCTTTTATAAACATAGAAATATGTAACATTGCTAGGTTTATAAAATATGGCTTGAAAAGTACACACACCATAGTAGTACGCATACAAACATATAAATGCTCACATACATTTATATATTTGTTTGCGCACCTTACTATGATTTGTGCACTTTTAGGCCACGCCCACAATGAAAGCCACGCCCTCAAACAAGGGCCCCCCCCTCAATTTCTTACCCCACTTAAAGCACTGGATAGAAGGTTCTGGTTACCCTGTCATAGGGACAAAAGTTCATTATCCAGGGCCTGTCCTTGGGAGTGCCGGGCAAATAGTCTTTCCGTGCTCATTTGAAAGCCCTGAAAATTCCGAAGAATTGGGTCATCCTGAGTAACTAGTGGAATTGACCAATCAGCTGCACTGCCGCTGAGATATCACAATACAAAGGCTACCTTGACTTGATCGTTTGGGAAGGATCCGGGTCTGCATAAAAAGTGCAAGCGGCATTGGTTCATAAACACGGCAAACCTTTTGGGATCTCCGGCAAAGCGTTCGGGCGGAGCTAATGGAATATTTCCTGGTAGGTTTATTTGCACAGGGTTACTCGATGACACAGGAGCTGGATTTCCCCCGGGACCTGGTAGTGGTGCTTGTCCAGCCTGGCTTTGCAGTAGTTGCTAGCAAGGTCATCAGTTCGCTCCTTTGACAAAATCAGTTCTCTCCTAAGGGCATTGGTTTCTTGACGGGCGGAATGCACTTCAGCCCTCAGTTCCCCTAGTAATTGGGGCAATTGGTCAGTTTCTGAGGTATCCATAACGCCCGGGTGGGAATTTGTGGGTAGGCTTCGCGTTCTGTTACGCTCACCTGGCTCCCACAGGGACGTGATCTGAACTGGACAGCTGCGGTCTCCACCAATGTGACGCGTAGTGCCGAGATGACGGACTGGACTGGCCCACCTAGCTTCATTTGCTTGGCCCGTAGGAATATTCTTCTGCAAATGGAGAAAGGGAATTAACCACCCGTGGAGTTGAGCGTTAGCCCCCCCCCCACTCCCGCTGTTCTCCCCACTGATCACCTTTGATGTCCCCTCTTATAGTCTCACCTGATGGTTTGGAAAGATGAGCTCTCCATCCTGCATTGAGCATTGAACGCAGGGGTGCGTAGATAACCAGTTACTTCACTGGCTCGAAGTAATTGGTGAGATCCAGAACAATATTGACTCTGAGATTCCCGGCAAGACGCCGTAAGTATGTAGTTCGTAAGAGTTCAAATGTCTGACTTTCACTCTTGTCCGATTCCTTGCAGTTGCAGCTTTACCCTAGCGAAGAGTTCCTAGTGGCAACCTGTAATATTCAGGTAAGGATTTGTATTAGCCAACACAGTTCGATAAAATAATGTCAATATGTAATCTGTTGCTTTCTCCCTTATTCAGGCGCTGAGAGAAAGTATGAAGTCTCGGGGAATAATGCCTCCGGCGGTAAAATTAGGTAAGTCTATTGTGGTGAGGAGGTTTCCCCTTGTTTGTCCCTTTGTTTCACCTTGCTGTCCTTTTGTTTTCCCTTAGGGGCCGGGGTTCGGCGAGGATGCTGTGGAAGCTGTGCCGACCCATGAAGAGGAATAGTACCCCCCGTGGTAAAATCAGGTAAATCTATGGGGGGTAACTAATATCGCCTCTGTGTATTCCCTTGGCTCACCTTGCTATTCTTGTCTTCCCCTTTAGGTGCTGGAGTGAGGTGGGACCATGCAGAAGGAAGCGGTGGAATGTGAAGATGCTGCGAAGGCCGGTGAGTTCAGCGCGGCGCTGCAGCAGGGGAGCTTTGCGCATAAAATAACTTCTTTCTTCCAGCTTGAAGGCGCGATGGATCGGGAATTCAGGTAAGGATCAAAGGTATTGCTCTTGTTCTAACCTTTTCTTCTTCTTTCTCCCTTTTTCTAGGAGCTCCAGACTCGAGGCGGGCGTGGCAGAAGACTGGATGCAGACTTACAGACACGGTGAGCGTTACGCTGCTGGATGCAGAATAACGAAAAGCGTGTGCTGCTCTTCGGGCATGGTTTAAATAGCCCCCAAAGAAGTCCCAGGTAAGTATTCCTCCCCAGCCCTACCCGAGGAAAAAAATAGTCCCTAGGTAAAGTAGTCCCTTCCAAGCCTCTTTAGGCTTGGAGCTCTTGCAGCATGGTCTGCATCAGGTGAGTTTGCAGCATGGTCTGCATCAGGTAAGTTTTAATCTATGAGCTTGGCGCCTATGGCACCAGGACTGACTCACAATATGAGCCTGGCGCCATAGGCGCCAGGACTGCACCCAAATAGCCCCTAGCAGGGGTTGTTGGGCTTGCTTAGAATAACTTGATGCCTGCTTCCAGGGTTGCTGGACTTGGTCTGCGTCCCCGGGGGTAGGCATCATGACACTGATGGGTTGTCTGGTGAATTCTATACATTTTTTGCCCACACCATAGCCCCCCTCCTTTTAAAGGTTTATGAGGAAGCAAGTGAGTCTGGCATTCTCCCCCAAACTCTAAGGGAAGCCAACATAATCCTCCTGCATAAAAAAGATAAACCCCCCAAGGAATGCAAATCCTATCGTCCAATCTCCTTAATTAATCTCGATAACAAAATCCTGGAAGAAATTTGGCGAATAGACTACTCCCATTAATGCCTGCGCTAATACTCGCAGATCAAGCGGGCTTCGTACCCGGATGTAAACTACGTTCGGGATACGAAGAATGTTCGGGGTAATAGCTGCACTCGACCCCAATCAGTAGACGATAGCGGTGCTTCTGGATGCCAAAAAGGCTTTCGACTCGGTCGAGTGGCCTTTCATGTTCGCAGTACTGCAGCAACATGGGCTCGGAAAGCAATACATCAAACTGGTCTCGCTCCTCTATAACCAACCCCAATCTGCGATCACCGTAGGGACACCAAAATCTGCTTATATAAAGCTCCAACGCGGCACCAGACAGGGATGTCCACTATCCGCCCTGATCTTTGGCTAGTAATGGAGACCCTAGCAGCTGGACTCCGGGAGCGACAAATTCAAAGAGGGCTGAATATTTGGCCACATGAACTGGTAATATCCCTATATGCGGACGACATTATCCTCTACGTGCCAAACCCAAGCAAAAACCTCAATCCCATCATGCGCGAAGACATAAAGTTCGGGACAGTGTCAGGGCTAAAAATCAATCACTCCAAGTCTATTGTGTTCCCCCTAAACGCCAACACCAGATCCTTCACGGATGATTATGATTTTAAATGGGAAAATGCTCATGTCCGGTACTTGGGGATCCAGATGTCCCTGAATCACCATGAAATATTCAGAGACAATTACGAAAGCGTAGTCAAAGCACTATGCGAGAAGGTGAATAGGTGGAAAACACTCCCAATGATCCTATGGGGGATGGTGTCCCTAGTGAAAATGGTAATACTCCCTAGACTCCTATATTTGTTCTCTAACATTCCCATCCTATTGTCTCGACACTTCCTGGGGACCCTGAGAAGCCTAGTGCTAGACCTAGTCGGGCGGGCAAACCAGCGACGGTGGCATACTCATCACTCACGCTTCCAGTGACTAAGGGTGGCCCCGCACTCCCTGATATTGAACAATATTATTGGGCAGCCCAGGCTCAATATCTCAGCCATTGGTACTCAACTCAGTTCATAAGGCCACATGTGCAGATCAAAGGACCCCTTTCATCACCGAACCTGCTGAGGGCCATGATTATTAGCAAACAGGCGGTACCATACACCACACTGAACATAGTGCAATCCACATATTCCATTTGGCAGAAAATGGCCGTTAAATGCAAAGTACAGATTATATACTCACCTCTCCTGCCCATCAAATTTATCCCAGGGATACCCCTCACTGCTGAAAAAGTATTCCTTAATTGGCCAGAAAAATGCAAAATAAGCACGCTAGGCAACCTCTTCGATCAAGGAACCTTTATAACACCCAAACAGGCGAAAGAGAAAGGCAGCATTACCTCCCTAGATATATTCATATATTTTAGGCTTCGATACGCTGTACAAGAACTCATTCCCTTGTTCCCACAAGAACCAACAACTTGGCAGCTTCTACACGGTGTGATACAGGCACAGGGAGAAGGAAAACTGGTGTCATCAATATAGAGAACGCTTCAAATGGACACATCTCCAATGAGCCCAAAGATGAAAGAAAGGTGGGAGAAATCATTGCAAACATCTATCCCAGATGAAGAATGGGATTATATACTACGACAGATTCAAAAAGTGGCACTAAACTCACGATTCAAGCAAATCCACTTCCACTTCCTGCACCAAACCTACTACACACCCCAAAAAAGGAACAAGCCCCACCAGAGCTGAACTCCACATGTGACAGATGTGCCACACCGGCAGCCGACTTCATGCACCTCGCTTGGAGTTGCCCAGCGGTGGCCAAATTCTGGACAGAAGTGCTTCATGAAACGACAACAATAATCGGCGAAGAGATAAGACTCAACCCAATTATAGCACTACTAGGGATGACAAAAACCCTAGCACCACCGATGAGGAAACTGAGAAACATACTGCTGCTGCTAGCTCGAAGAAGAAAAGCTATGGCATGGGGACGAGGCCCCGCTCCTACAATAGCAAACTGGAGGAAGGACATCCTCTATTGCCAGGAAGTGGAGGCAGAATTCATAAGAACACTGCCACTACACGCGAGGGCCCCAGACATTGGGCCCTTACGTATCATTTCTGCTTTCCAATGCTGACTCCCCCACAGCTTCACCAATCCCAACACAAACTGGTACCGATGTGGTCTAAGTGCCAATAACAACATACCATCTAAGAGGACTGATGGTCGACAAACAAATACGACAAAGGGGGGGGGGAGATCGAGGGCAGGGGGGTGCGGGGTGGTGGGGGGATAGCGATGGCGCAAGTTAAATAGCCTGTAGTTCAGGCTAGTTTGTATTGTTGTAAACGGAAAATGCAAAAATAAAGTTAGAAAAAAATACATTGACTGTAGAGATTGCAGACCGAGCTCATAACATATTCGTGGCACAGGTGTAGATTGCAGTAGAGATAGAGTTTTCCACCTAAAGATGGCCTCGAGCTGCGTCCATATTGATTGGTCCATATTGATCATGGATTCTCCTCTGTAACATAATATGGCAGTTGCTTTTTGCTTATAGAAGGCTAAAGCAGGCTTGAGTGAAAATTTGCCAAATTTTCGATGGATCGTTAGGCCCTGTCTGGCCAAAGCTTTGGCTTTTGATTTCAGATGGAGTACCCAAGGAATTTCACTCATGGATTGGTTAATCCATATTCCTAAATGTTTGTTTGTTTTAACTTGTTCCAATGTTTGTTTTTGGAGGTAGAATACAGGAAGATTCTGTTTTTTTTTGTATTTTCCGGGTTAGGGTCATGATTTTTGTTTTGTTTATGTTTATTGACAGCTCATTGTGATCCACATATTCTAGCGTTTTGTTTAGTGCAATTTGCAAACCTCGAGGTGTTTTTGCTAGAAGTATGATATCATCAGCATTTATTAAACATGGTACGGCTTTGGTGTTGAGTTTTGGAGGATTTATGTTGGGGGTATAAATGCTTTCCACGTAATCAGAAGTAAACAAATTAAATAGTTCAGCAGCAAGTGGACATTCTTGCATTAACCCGTGCCATGTTTTTATTTTGTTGGTTACAATCCCGTCAGAATACATTCTCACCTGTATTTTGGTGTTCAAATAGAGCACCTTTATTGGCTCAAGTATGTCTTTTGGGCAGCCCCATAGCTTCAATTTCGCCCATAGAAAGTTTATGTTGATTTTATCGAATGCAAGGCTTAAGTCCACGTATACAACATATGTTTGTTTTCTTGACTTATCAGCTTTATGTTTCAATAGATTCATGGTTACCAGATTGATACCTGTGCCGATTCTTCGAATTAATCCAGTTTGGCGAACTGCTTGATGGTTTGTCTGCTTCGACCATGCATTTAACTTTGTTAGTGGATGGTTGGCAAATATTTTCCCCAAGGGGTCCAATAGGGCCAGCGGGCGATAATGCAAAGGATCTTCAGTTGAGCCCTGTTTGTATATGGGGATTATTGTTGCCAATTGCCATGATGCTGGTATTCTTTTGGTATTGTTGATTAGATCGAAGATTATGCCGCAGAAGTCAGCTCAGATGTTTGGATTCTTTTTGAGTATCGCATTTGATAGTCCGTCGGGTCTGGGGGCCCGCGATACATTGAGTTTCTGGATCGAATTTTCAAGGTCTTTGATCTCATATGACACTTTCCATCTCATTTCATTTGAGGTTAATCTTTTTCCCTTAGGTGGTGTTCTTTCTTTATATAATTCAGTGAAGTAGTTGATCAAGGCAGACTCCGGGACATCAACTATCGTGGACTCCTTTGTGCGTGAGTTTGGTTTTAACCGCTCTCACATGCGTCGGGTGTTATTATTTTTTTATTTTATAACACATTTCATTGGTTTTTAAACATACATACAGTACACCATCAAATTCCCCCCACCCTCCCTCCCCTCAACGCCGGGTTGGTTCATCACTCCATTCCTGTCTTGCCGCTCTGCACTTTACTTTCGGAATCTGGATTTCTCACCATGTCCTCTATAGTGGTTGTGTCCATCTCTTTTCCCATTTAACCGGCGAGGTCTATATCACATGGTCTTCCCACCCCCAGATCTTGATGGCTTTTGCCGGGCATCCCCGTGCTGTATAGATTCTATGCTCTTTCGCTGCACATATGTCCATTTCGTTTGACCATTGGGCCACTGATGGGCTTTCCGGGGCCCCCAATTTCTGTGCTATATCGCGTTTTATCAGGCCCATTGCATTGGAGAGAAAAATACCCTCCCATTTATCCAGAATATTCTCATCTGGGGCCCACAGTAACATTATTACAGGTTGTGGGATTATTGTGCGCCCCAGAGTTCTCGTTAACAGTTGACAACATTGCGCCCAGAAGGATTTGATTTTAGGGCATTCCCAGAGAAGGTGGATGAAAGTGCCCTCCTCCCTCCGACATTTCAGACAGTTAGGGTCCACCGCCCTCCCCCAGCCAAATAGAGCCCCTCGGGGGTAGTACACCCTATGGAGTATCTTAAGTTGTACCAGTCTAATTCTGGAGTCTATTGCGATTTCGCGTGGGTGCATCATCGTATTTTCAGCGTTTTCTTGTTCTTGTAACATTTTCTGCATTTTTTAAACAATTTTTGTATTTTTGCTTTGCAATATGGATCTTTATTTTTTTCCAAGATTGGTTCATATTTAGCTCTTTTCACAGCATTTCTCATTTCTTCTTTTTTTCACGGCGATCGACTTGCTTTAAACTCCACTCACAGAAAACTGCTTGCATCAAAAGCCGGCTTTTCCCCCATACTTTCTGATCAACATTTGTGCATACCTGCCTACATTTGAAAATCAAAAACCCTGAGATGTATGCCCTGCCCACAGCGACACAAGACTCTGCCACTTTGCAAACGACTCCACACACACGCCACGACCACATGTCAACATTTGTAGTTTGCACTTTACAGTGGAATGCAATACATTTCATTACATTAGCTTTTGATAACCACCCAAATTGCATTGGACGAATGGCATACGCCTTCCATAAAATCAATACACACACAAAACCAAGAGAGGATATTTTCTTCAAATAATGTTTTTGAAAACTTTAAAATGTGTGCATGTTTTAAACTCCAAGAACCAATTCAAAGGTTTCCCCTGGAACTTGCAGTACCGAAATTGGACATTTCACCTTAGTTGTTTGCTGTTTTTCATCAGGTTATATGGTGCAGTGGTGAGGTGCCAAGCCTGATGGCAGTGGTTCAATCCCTGAGGTCGGCTTTAATTCATGAATTCAAAGGGGACCTTCAATGTTTCTCAGTTTAGCTGGGGGGATGGAGTTCACCTTCTGCAAAAAGTGGGTAGACTTAGTCCACCCACGTGTACCCTTGACTTGAGCCCTGGCAAACTGGCCAAGAGAATGAAAGCGGAAAAAATAAGAAACGCGGAACAATGCTTTCAATCCGTTGTCATCAATGACACCAGGTTGAAAGCAATATTTAGCGTTCGCACCGAAAGCTTAAGCAAAATAAACGCAATAATACTACTTTCAACACCGGATTGAAAGCAGTATTCTACATTTATTTTGTTCCAATCTGCATTCTTTTTGGTCCCACCCACACCTCCACCTGATTGGCTATCGGCAGCAGTCTTTTGCAGCCAATCAGAAAAAGGATTGGACCAGACCCAGAAACTGCAGCAAAAAACCCCGTAGACTCACAGGGTCTTCCCCGGAGACCCGGAGAAGAGGCTAAAAACCCAGAGTCTCCAGGGAAAACCCAGAGGTTAGGCAGGTATGCATTTGTGTTGTCCATTACCAACCTTCACACACACACCATTACTATCACAAGCATTTGACTTTCCATTCAACCTCCTCGTAGCTATCCATTTGTTTGTCTCTTTGTTTAGATCCCTACTGATGTTTCAGTTAAATTCCCCACCAGTCCGCTACACTGTGACCGGGGAACAATAGGCTACTATAAGTACATAACAAAGGGGGGTCTGGGAATCTCTCTACCAGCATGAACACAGCCCAATGACCCGTTATTGGGTGAATAACCCCTGGGAGAGACTCTACCAAGTCTTCAGCTCACTGTCCCTTTCACAGAGAAGAAATGTCCCCGCATATCAGCCTTTGTCCTGCCAGGGGCAGTCCAGCGCCAAAATGCTAGGCAATTCTTCTCTGAACAAGAGTACCATCAGTAACCCCATACACGTGTTTCAGCCTTGTTGGGCATCATCAGTGAGGTGAAACTGTTGCCTCTCTAAGAACAGTGAGCAAGGGGTCTACGTCTGGTTCGCCCTGTTACCTTAGGGTGAAACCCAAAGTTAATTTATGGAAAAGAAAAGGCAGTCTGTGAATCTCTCTACCAGCACGAACACAGCCCAATGACCTGTTCTTGGGCAAATAACCCCTGGGAGAAACTCTACCAAGTCTTTAGCTCACTGTCCCTTTCACAGAGAAGAAATGTCCCTGCATAATGCTAGGCGATTCTTCTCTGAACAAGAGTACCAACAGTAACCCTATACACGTTTTTCAGTCTTGTTGGGCATCATCAGTGAGGTGAAACTGTTGCCTCTCTATGGACAGTGAGCAAGTACTATCAGTACATGCCTCAGTGCTGCAAGACCTCTACAGTGATGATGCGTACAATATAAAGGGCCTCACTATGAGTTTGCCAGTAATTTGGCAGTAAATCCACCAAATTACCACCAAACTCACTTTCTGTTGCCACCACTTGGTCCTGAGGAGTGTCGAAAGGCATTACAAGTGGTGGTAATTTCTCATTTTTGGAGTACATGGGACTCCATGGGGATTTTAAGTCAAGTGTCTGCTGGTAGAATTACCACGTGGTACATCTGAGGATTTTTGGAGGCAAAGCAGAGGATATACTTCAAGCAGCATGCTAGAGGCGAACCTGCCACTTTTTCTCTAAAAAGCATGAGATTTACCATGTGGTAATTCCTCCACGGGTAAATCTTTCAAAATGATAATTTGGTGGTTCAGAATTACCACCACCTTTTTCCTGTACCGCCAAATTAGATTGAGGCCCTCTTTCAACATAACATATTGTATAACTCCCTGGGTACGGCTGTGAGTGAGGGATGATTGGTTTGAAATGGAAGTGTCTTTTCTTCCTACCTGTCGTACTCTCCATCAGTGCCGGTGTGGTTTGCCCTTTAAGCCAATGATCGCACTGCAGAAGGGCACATGGAAGGATTGTCATGCCCGGTCTATCAAACACTATTTGTGGTTGAAGGCATGAGCTGATGAAGCCCAAAGGCACCTTTGTGTTGCCTGCCCTTGATTGACTCCTTCACAAGAAGCCAATTAGAGCAGCAGCCCGCTCTTTCAAGTTCAAGCTGTGATGTTTTGCTCAGAATACACAGGGGGTGGTACCTTAAGAGGACTTTACAAATTGACTGGATTTCAGCCAAAATGTAAAGTCTTAGATTTCTTGCCAACAAAGCGTAGACAGAATGTAGAAGTGGCACTGTGCTTTGTGCCACCCTCTAAATCTCACTGCAGGACAAACCTTAACTGCTAATCCTTGCAGCTCAGCTTGAAAAAAATGAACTAACCCTTAAACCAGTTCCCATTATTGTTACTTGTTTGTAATCGATCCGTGGATCATTTTTCTCCCTTCCCCCATTCGTAGAAATATTACTAGTAACCTGTTTGTACAGAAACCACATCTTTTACAATTCAACCTGCCTAGGATCACTTTGGATGTGTGAAGTTTTTTTAAAGCCGGAGAACCCTGATTTTTTTTTTTTATTTGAGGATTCAGTCAAGTGAGGTCTGATGGTGGGGCACTAAGGGCCTCATCACGAGTGGATGGTATCCCAGCGCTAAATCCACCGGGATAACGCCCAACGCAATTAGCGTTACCGCTATGTGCAGTAGCACCTGGAGCGTACCAAATGCTGGACGGATTACCACAATAACTGATTTCAGGCCCAAATAACCAGACAATCTGTAAGAATATTGAAGAATACTACATTATTATCAGTTTATATTCATATTCATATTATAGTCCATCATCACATAGGCCATCCTGATTGGTTTGCACCCTTGTCCAACCTTGGACATTCGACTCGTTAGCAGCAAATAAGCAAAACGAAATACAGGCGTGGGAACAACGTCAGACAACTGCCCACTTGGCCAACTAGCCTCCCAGCTCTCATCAGTTAGGCCCTAAACCAAGGCCTCTTCTTTGTAGTTAATCTTGTTGACTGTTCTCTTCTCCAGAACTTTAAAGCGTGTCAAGGTACATTGCTATCTTATCTGGAGAATTATGAAGAGGCCTTGTTTCTGGTCCTGCACCGCGTGTGAGGAGGCCATGATTTATCCATTCTTACCCTCAAATTTAGTGTTATTTGATTCTATTACACTGGGTGCTTTTACTCTCTCTGGCATCTTGGGACATGGTTGCTACATCTTGCATATGCTTTCTGCATCTTTGATTGTCCAATTCTTGACACTTCCAAATGTTCACACATTTACTTAATCTAAGATAAATATGTCTACGTACATAGATTATCCTCTTTGACTCATTTTGGGCCTTATAGTTGCTTCTTGCTGCAACATCCTTGATCCTGCCCCAAACAAATATTTTTTGTTCTTGCACAAAATTGTATTTCTGTGCCTGTCAGCTCAGCAGCCTTGATCTCTCTCCTTGGGCTGTTTAGCTTACTATCATACGAAACCGACGTCCATGTTCCCTACCTGTTGACTTTGCAAGTGACTGTCTGGCACTTCCCCCCTCCACGGAACTTCAAGCACTTACCACCCCCCCACCCCTCCACTTTCCCCTTTCCATTCTCTGTCTCTGCAGTTGTACGCGATGAATGGTCACAAGGCATAGTAGGAGTGCTTTTTGTGCACTATGCTCAACATCACTATCACTATCACATCACTATTGTCTTGCTGTTCTCTTGTTCCCTTACCTTTGCACTGTGGGCACTTTGAAACACAACTTCTTAATGTTTAAGCACCTTACAACTGGTCAATAAAATAAATAAAAAATAAAACATGGCTGCGTTACTCAAATTATATTTCCTACGTTTAGCAAACTTCTTTATTTCTCATCTACCTTGTGTTTCAGCGTATATACATCTACTGCATTTCTTCTCCCTTATCTTCTCAGTGCATATGATTTATTTGTATGCACATGTTTGATTACTTTGTTACTTCAGTCACATCTTCATTCTTTAAGTATTCATATATCATTTCTTATATCATGTCCATTGTTTAATTCTTCATTTCAGTGTGTCCTCGTCTCTTCCCTTCATGACATCACTTTACACTTGTCAGACATTACTTATGGTTCTTCTATGTCCCGTGGTGTCTGCAGATTTCCTTCTACCACATCAGTTTCAGGGTACATTTGTTACGGTTGTCTGAGCGCATAACGTCTTTCATATCTTCGATGCGGTATTGGGATGGTACCAGGTGTCATGCACAGCGCTTTCTTGCTGTTATTCCAATATGACAGAGGTGAGGCGTTGGGTTCCAAGATGGATGTGTACATCTGCTTGTCTACAGCAAGTTGGTCGGGCACTATTAGCACTGGATCACAAGTTGCGATAATTGTGCCACACTATTTGCACTGGAAATAGGCAGAAAGTCGTCACATTCCCCTCCAGCTCAAAGCAAAAGGTAAATACTCTGAGGTTCACCCAAACTCGGGATTGGGTGGACCGGTAATGCCATGGTAAAAGCGTTACCACTACATTTCTGCTGCTCCGCCCAACCCCTGATGAGGCCCGAAGTGCCTTATTTTACAGATGCTACACTGCTAAGCACTACAAAAAATGAATGTGTGGGTGAAGTCTCTTCCTGGTGAATGAGGTTAAAAACTACACCATGGTAGACCAAACTTCTTGCACTTAGCACACTGCTACCTCTGCTCCTACTCACCAAAAATCTCTTGATAGTCCATACGACCGTGGAAACAGGACCATGACACCAATTGTGGTACATAACCTAACATTAAAGGACATGACATATCATTGCAATTGAATTGAGTCTCCAACTAGTCTGCAGTGTTGCAGATCTCAGGATGCATCACTGTCTATTGCCCCCGTAATGGTGATTGTTTATACTGCTAATGCCACGATTAGCCATGGTGTGTTGCTTTAATGCCATATAGATATTCTGTGCGTTTGTGGAGTGGCCCTGGCGTAGATCTTTTAATTCTGGCGGTTAACCATGGGCTCTGATGTACCCTGTAATACCTGTCTTCTTTTGGGGGGGGGTTTAACATATCGGGTATGCATCATCCATATTTTATTAATTTAGTTGAGAGGTTTTTACGGATGCCAATGTCAAAGGTATTTGTATTTGTATGTGGGTTTAAATTCCACAAGCCTCACTAAGAAGTAATGGGGCACTGTACCAGTAATTTAGTGCTAACAAACTCTCCAACCAATACTCAACGTTCACAATCGACAACATACATTTGTCAGTCTCCCCATCGTTCAAAACCTTAGGAGTCTACCTCATTGCCACCCTCTCCATGTCACGGCACGTCAACGCTATCGCCTCCTCAGCGGCCTACAACACCAAGCAGATCAACGCACCCGAACCATTCTTATCCACTGAGAATTGCCTCTTGCCTCTCCATTGCCAGAGCCATAATAGGCTCAAGACTGGATTACTGCAATGTCCTGCTTGCTGGCTCTACAGCAAAGTACCTAAAGAAACTCAAAGTAATCCAGAACAACGCACTTCGTTCTGCTCTCAACATCTCCAAAAGAGAACACATATCTACTGCCAGACTCCAAGCCCATTGGCTCCCCATCAAAGAATTTGTCCTATTCAAAACTCTTGCCATCACTCACAAGTGCATTAAACACACAGACCCCCCCCAGCTACCTTTCCTCGAAAGTAATGAGAACAGGCTCATCCAGACCCACGAGAACACCTTACTCCCACCAACTCATAATCCCCAGAGGCAAACAAGCTAACGCAGGTGGCGCCAACTTCTCCTTCATTGCTGCCAAACAATGGATCTCCCTTCCACTCACCCTTAGAAACAAACCCTCACACCTTGCATTTCGCAAACCACTCAAAACTTGGTTAACTAACCTCTGCCTCACCCTCTATCTGTGCCTCACATATGCGTACTCATGTCTCTGGCAAACTTTTAAATTGTCTACACTGTATGTGCCTTGCCATGCACCAATGCAACTATGCTTGTAACACTTTAACGCTTTCATCACCGTTGTTATTTCTTTAACACTCCTTGCCTGTCCGATTGTAACTAAGTAGCCTACTTTCCTCTGTAACAGTGCCACAATGCCTACAGGCTGTTGTGCGCTATACAAATAAAAAATAAAAATGAATAAAAATAACAGAGGTCAGTGGAAGGGGAGGGTACCAATTCTAGTAGCTCAGATGTCCCATGCCAGGAGGGTGGTATATACACCTACTATTAGCAGCTCCTAAGTAATACTATGTATTCCCTGAAGAGCAGAGTCTTGAGTTCCTTTCTGAACTACATGAGAGTTGCAGCGATACCGACTGCAACTGAGATGGTGTTCTAGTTTGATCGGGGACAGTAAGAGATGGTCTGTTTCCTGGTTTTCTCTTTGCATGCCAGTTTAATGTTAATGTTAATGGTTTTTATACCGTGCAAAGGTGCCACATGCGTGGTCTCTCAGCGCTATGGTGGTTCTGTGAAAAAATAAGGAGGGCAGAGGGTACGGTTAGTGGGAGGAGTGGGAAAAAGAGCAAGGGAGCCGTGATGTGCTGTTGGCAGCTTCAGTTCGGATGGACAATTCACTGAGCCTGGTGCGAGATTCGGAGGCAGTTGTCGAATGGTGTTGTGCATGGTTACACGCCTTGCAATGCTCTGTCTCTCCTAGAGGGGCACATCCCACCAGAGCATGCAAGCTATGTGGCTAAGTAGGCTGCTATTCAGAAAGTAATCGCCTTACCTCTGATGCTGGCAGCTTTGAAGACACTTTTTGTACACTGCTCAGCTGTCATTGGTATGACTTTGCAGCACTCTATCCTTGCCCAAAGGTGCAGTTTCTACTCACCTCAATGATGTGGCCGATGGGATTCTGATTTCTGTATGAATGGAGCCATGAATTCGTATTGTTCTGATTAAGAGCTGTATGGTGGGGCCAGAGGTGTGCTCTTAACTCCTGCTGCGAGCTTGTGGTTGCAAGCAGATTGTGCTGTTATATTGTGAGGTGAGGGGCACTTTCAGGGATTGATGCTGACCAGCCCAGACTTTGGTACTATGGGCCCCTCACAACCCATGTGTGGGCTGGTTATGGCAGCCCAATAGAGTCCAGCCTGAGTGCCAAAGGGAGGCTGGAGATACTGAGAGTTGGATGCATCGTCCAGTTGTGCCTGGGATGTATGATGCCAGACATGTTCTCTGACAGCCATGCTCCGAGGTCATCGGAAGGCATAGCCCGGTTCCTGGTTCGCATGACAACTGTGAGACTCCTCCCAAGTAATCCCAGAAGAAACACTCAATAATATCTCACTGCCCGACTGAGGATAGAGTGGGAAAGGCTGATGCTGCACCCAGAGATGAGTGTGGTGGACACACTAGGTTCTGAGTTAAGATTCTGTCTGGGACATGCACTTAAGCACTCCATGCAGCCGAAACTCTCCCTGCGGCTTAGCTAATCAGCCTCTAATTCCCCTTCACTATTATTATAAATGTTTTCACCTGTTTTCCTTTGTGTAGGGTCTGGGATTGTTAGCTCACAGTTTGAAATCAGTATATCCAAACCATACAACTATCTGCCTTCAAACATTGTCCCAATTTACCACCATCTGCGTTTACTGTCAGTGGGCCTCATTAGTGTGACGGCCGCAGAATGAACGGTGCCGGTAAGGCACCGGCACCGTTCATTCCGGGCCGCCACATTACGAGGTCTGCAGCGGGTCCCGCTGAGGACGTCTGGTCAGACCAGGCGTCCTTAACGGGACCCGCTAGCAGACCAGGATGCTAACAATGGGATCGCCATTAATGGGCCCGTTGTTAGCATCCTCCCCATTCCCATTGAACCCTATGGGGGCTCAAATGGGAATGTGGATGTACCGGGTCCGGGTCCCGCGAAAGGGATTTACTGGGCCCTCCAAGGTCAGAATGGCCCGGTAAGACCCCTTTTGCGGGACCCAGACCCGAGTTTGGAGGCAGCCATGCCCTTCTTAAGGGCATGGCTGCCTCCAAACTGGTAATGAGGCCCAGTGTGTGCCAGAAGCAAATACAAAATGGCTGCCAGGGATTATAAAGGTACGCATGGGTTTTTAACTATCTACAAACGTAGTTGTTTGGCCAATGGTTTGACTTGCAGGTGCTACACAAGCTCCTCTGAATTAATGTTCCCACTTTTGAACGCATTTGACATCAGGGCAGCATGTAGCGCGGAGTAACGTGCCTATTTCCCGCGTGGTTGTTCTCTCCATTTCAATAATTGGTTCAAGCTTTTTTCAGGTCTGCTTAGCATTTCCATAAATTGCTCATTTATTGTTAGTCTTTCATAAACGTATCATTAGCTCTTTGAGTTGGGACGTGGCCAAATTAAAATATGTTTGCTTAAAACTCATTGCAGCTTCACATGTTTAGGGGTACACTTCACCAGCGAGCACTATCAAGCCAGTGATGCCCTCACTGCCCCCTTACAATGGGGAAGAGGGGAATTGAATGACTGTGGAGGTGTAGCAAACCTCAGCGATGATTTGGTTACCTACAAAATGGAGGACCACATTTTCTAACTCTCCCACTCTGAGACCTTCCCACCTCCAAATGCACAAAGTGCAAAGAGCTAGTCAACCTGTCACAAGTCTCTGCTCGCTGATTGCGGGAATCTATAACTTTGCCAGCTAGGGGAATACACTCATCTGTCCCTGGGACACTACAACCCGGGTGCCAAAGACATGAGGAAGACCAGAGGGAAGGACCCAGAATTCACCAAGTCAATTAAAAGCCAGTCTGAGGGGTGTCACCAATAACCCCCAGTCTCCCGGACTTAAACCTGCCCATGAGACTGATATTGAAGTATTTCTTCATTTTAAATGGATGAAGCCTTGCGCCTCCCCGCCACACTGCAAGAGAGGTTATTTCATTTTGGATGAATTTGTTTTCTTAGGACAGGAGTTATACGTGCACATGACTTTGTTATTTTTCCTGTAGTGCCAGCACACGCTCTTCAGCACTATTCACAGCTTTCATATCACATTTGAGGTTTAATAGCCTTTCAATTTAGTTTAAAGATTTTGATTTATTTCTTAATCTTCCATGTCTCTCTAAGGCTGTTTTCTGGCATTTCTTTCGAACTTATAATTAGTTTGTACTCTTTTCTTTTTTTTTTTTTTTTAGTTCATGAGCGGGTTGTTGTGTCGGAACCCGCTCCGGGCAGGAAGCTCTGATCCAATCCGAGGTATAATAGAAGAATTGAAGCCCGAGGATTCATCGGCGAAGCGCCTCATCTACCCAACAAGGTCCTCATTCTTCAGCGCTGGACGGATCATTTATAATTCCGACCCCTTAGCAGAACTACTGCCGCGCGCCTAACACTGGAGAAAATGAATCTCTGTCATCCAGACCAGGAGGTTTATTTCAGAAGGGATCGATTTGGTTTTGATTTGATTTCGGCATGTGTAGGGTGCCAACGTGCCCAGAGGATGGCTTTGGGGGTCCAGTGCGATCTTGAGCAGACAAGACATTAGAGCAAAAACCGAAAGGCGGAGATGCTCCAATTGCCCAGCGGAGGCTCTACACATCAAGCTGGCGAATGTAGCGCAGCCGGACGCTGCTTTTAGTAGAATTCAATTGAAATAGATTGATTTCAGTTCTCAATATTCCTGCGAGACAGAAGATGAGCGATTGTCGCATGTTTGCATGAAGGAATACACTGTGAAATATGACTGGTGACGGTCTAGGCTACGATTTCTGAGTAAATAATCACCCCTATTGCAATAACAATGAAATTACTGATAGTTTACATTCGTCTTCTTATATGCATATTTGTATCTTGAATTGTTGTTGCAATGAAATCTGCCGGACAGAGAGGTGAAAGTGGAAATGAACCTGTATGGTGGTAGTGTGGTGGTGGCGGGACCCAAGAGAAGACATACATGCAATTATGCATCTCAATGCTACTTCTCAGGCGTGCTGGAAGGCTCTACAAATTATAGTTCTGATAACTTTTAAATGGTTCGACACATCTGTATGAAATGTTCCAAAAATATCTTTTTTGGTCTGGGCATCCAGAATTTCAAAGGTTGGTGCAATTGTATCGATTAGTTTAAAACATATATTGTTCACCTTTCCCAATGGTTTTCCATAGGTGAAAATGTGCATTCGTTGACCAGGTGCATGTCAAAAACCGCTGGAGGCATTTGCTCCGAATTTAAAACATGTCGGGCACAACGCTTTGAAGATGTGTCTTTTGGTAGTTTGGTGTAAATCCCTCCAGTAGTAGAACCATTAAAAAAAATGTTGGGGACCAGGTTGGCCCCCACACTAAAATCGTTTATGTAGCTCCCACAGTGCATTGCAGCAAGTAGAAGTTTTCAGAAATGAAAAGCCAGAGATTTGAAACCCCGCTCGTCGCGAACTACCTCATCCCTTGAAATAACAGAAAAGAATGAATAGGCCGACCTGAAACATTTGCTAAACAACTAGACCCTTAAAACGTGAGTGAAACGCAAGAAACCATGGGAACGACCGGCCTTCTAATCAGTGCGAGCTGTCCCCAGACTACCAGATAGAAACCACAGTCACGTGACGTCATGACCCAAGATCCTTACAAACTAGCATTCGAATTGGAACACACCAGCAGGAACCGACTGCACACAGATGGAACACAGCCATACATATCAATTATACTGGTGTATGTTTTTTCCAATGTGAATGTAATGTAATACCATGACATGATTTAAGCAACTAATGAAGAACCTCTAATCGTTATAGAATTAATGTAACACAGCTAATTGGTTCACGACACACTGCTGTGACAGATACTAGTCTACTGAGCCTAGAAATAGCCATAGGATTGGCGAAACATAAAAGCATGTGCGCCAAAGGTTACTGTTGGCCCATGCATAACAACTACATGTAACTTATCGAAGATGTCTCACAAGGCGCATACTGATATGTTTGTAAAAAAGGAATATGAGGAAATATTCCTGGGAATGTATTCTAAATTAAAACTTAACTGTCAACACGCCAACGTGTATATGGTAACATCCGTGAGAAAGATAAAGACAGGATACTGAGCGCACAATTGTAAGGAGATACTCATGGGTCCGCGCTTAGAAACTTCTGGGTATTAAGCACGTTATAAATAACCTACCATATCATATCATACACTCCTTGTTTTCATCGATGTGAGCAGTTTTCATCAAAATTACAGCGAGAATTGAAAAAATAAAACATTCTTATGATAATGATATGATATGGCATTTGTAACGCGCCTATACACAAGTGTTTCAATTTTTGAAATTATATTAGGAGGGAGAGGGGGACGATGCCTTCAGGATGGACGAGAGGGTGAATGAGTACCAATGGGTGAGTTGCAGAGTTTGTGGAGGGCCAGGGCATAATGTTTTGTTCCTTTCCTTTTTGTCTTTTCACTGTAAAAGTACTATTCTCGCTGTTATTTTGTGAGAAGATGCAATGCTCTGGAACTTTGAAATGCGTTGTGAGAATAAAAGTCATTCAAATTATATCAGAAGGGCGGCTAAGGCAATTTTGCCTTCAGGGTGGATGTGGGGTGTGGTAGGTCAGATGGAGGAGGCGGACACAGAGGCATAGTTTAACACTGTATTGTTAAGTAAATTATAGAAAAACCTGTTCGAGTCCCGACTTCTACGATGAACTCTGTATGCTATAAAATATGAAAAGATACTTGTCAGGATGTCTCATAAGCAAAAGTCAGTTCTCCATCCCAAACCTAAGCTAACCTTATGGTAGTCTGCTCTATGAAAAAAGAAAAAAGAAAGAAGGACCCTAAGCTATGGCTTATCTCAACGTTACTTCACCCCGGGAAGTTGTGGTGGATGGTTTCTCACCTTCATCCAAGAGTTCACAGAGGCTCTTGTGACTCAAAACCAAAGAATGTTTACAAAAGAAAAATGTCTCCCAAAGTTCCTGTTGTGCTCAAAAGAATGTTCTCATCCAACCATCAGATTGTTTCCCTTCTCCAGGGATATGCAGATTTATTCCAGGTGTCTCGGTACTCCCAAGTCCAAGAATGTGCATTCCAGGGCCCTCCTGGGCTCTTACTTCCGGCGACCTTAGGTAGATGCTGTGCTTCCTTGATTTGATTCTTGACTTCATTACCCTTCAGTGGCTTGGTTCTTTTCTTGGCCCTCGGCGGGGTTTGTGCGGCACTGGCGTGGTTGGTTGTTTGATTTCGTATAACCCCATCCTGGGTCATATTCATCGCTGGCCCCTCGCAGGCTACAGGCTCATCTGTCCCTTTCGCTTGTTTGTATTTGTTCAGCCGATCCTGGGGTATTCTCTTGGATGAAGCCTCTCAGGCTACCGACTTCTCTGGTTCCTTTGCTTGTTCAGTTTTGATCACCCCATTCTGGGGATGCTTTCAGTAGGTCACTCGTGGGATATGGTCTTTTCTGGCCCTTTCGGTGGCGGCGCACCAATCGGTCTTGTCTTTCTAGGAGTATTGGCATCTCTGCTCCAAGACACTGGTACCTCTCTACTGCTGTGGTGGTGGTGCTTCCTGCGTCAGTTGCCCCTTTCTTTCTTGAGGTACTGTCTTCATCAAGGTTACAGCATTCTCTGTGCTGTCTCCATGGTCCACCCACCATGGTGTGTGATTTCTACTCGACTCCTCCTTTGCACTGTTCTGCGAGCCGACGTTCCTCGCTCTACACTGAATGCTTTCCCACTCTTCAGATGTTCAGTGACTTTTAAGTTCCTCTCAGGAATGGAAGAAGCTTAATTGGTGCTGGCTTTCAGAAGAAGGTGATGACAAACACAGGTCAGAACCCGAGCCTTACACCAGTCGTTTGCAGCATTCGTGGTGAATGCGCGGCATCAGCCATTAAATCCCATGAGTACAACCCTTGAACACTCTGCCATACAGCCTCAAAGATTTCACTTTCATTCCTTATATCCGAGATCCCTTTTACCCTACCTGCCTTGAGAAAGAACCTTCAGGGTTCGAAACACGTGTCGGCTGACACTTTTAGACCATGTGTCTACTTTATGATTATTAAAGAACACACCCCCAAACACTGCATCCAGCCTGTATATCCTTGTAGTCACAAGATCCTATGAAAGCTATTAGCTGCAAGGTAACCAGGAATTCCGACCAATGAACAAGTCCGATTCATGAGAAAGGGAAGGTGGGATACTATCCTTCTTTGGGCATTTCTTGTCCCTAGAGGGAGGTGTCACCTCAGGTGGAATCCCACTTGGTCTGTCACATAGGGAGGCTGATGCATAGCGGTATCTCCTCCCTAGTCCCAAAGGAGGTGGCTCCCCTTGGAGAGAAGGTAAACATTCGTTGGATTCATCACAGGAAATACAAAAAAAGAGGATTTAAACACATTTAAAGTTTAAAGGGGGCTTCGTAAGAGTTCATAATTTGATGGTGATGTAATGTTTTCACTGACTCTCGCAGTAATCAGAAATGGCAACGCATTTCTTGCAAGATTTACTCGCCAGTAAACACAAACATTTTTTAACCAGTCCATAACTGTTGCAAAGTGGCCACTGACAATGGCCACTACTGTGGGCGTGGTGCTATGTAGCTTAACAAAACCCTTCACAATCAGCCAAAATAAATTTACTTAAGAGACAGTCAAATTCAAGCAATTCAACAAATCCCGTGACATTTGGCAAGTGTTGAAAGCAATCCTACCTTAACACTGACGACATCATGAATGACATCAATGGGGAAACCTGGGATAATATGGTGCCGCTTCCAGCATTAGCCAGATATATGTATACTTTTAAAATAAAGAATTGGGGTTAATCTGTCAACAAGTAAGGCTAGCCTACAAACGAAGGGAATGACAACATTAAGGTACAAACACTCACTGTATAACACTACAAATTGAATGATGATATTCAAAGTATATACCCTCACTCTATACCAGTACACGTTTAACCTTAACATTCATTTCAAGTATCAGAAAGCTTATATCGATGCCATTTTTGAAGTGGGTGTTAAGGTTGGATTTGTAGTAAGTGGTTATACTAAGTTTCATAGTCCCATTTGCAGTTGTATTTTTTGAGTGTTTGCAGCTTAGCATGGCCTTTTTTACACTGTAGACTTTACTTTTTCTCAGATTTACTTTTTCCTCAGATTTAACTTAACTCTTTCCATAAAATGGGTTCTTATATCTAATGTCATTTTGTGTGTGTGGGGAGTATGCTTTATAGTATATGAGGGTATGCTATATACGTGCGTGTAGTACAAGTGTTTGCTTCATGATATCAGCCTATGGCATAAAGGATGCATACTTTTTTCATTCAGCACATGGGCACAATCTACATTCCGCAGATGTGTAAATAAGAACATTCCCTTTGATGTGAATGTTCAAACATATAGTAACAGACATGTATGCACTATGCAATGCATACACTTACATGCCCAGTTCGTATCTACTATGTGGATTCATTTGCACATGTCTTCTAGCCCTTCTAAATATAGAGGTGCGTTGGAGTGGAGGCATAAGTGGGTGTGTTGGAAGTCAGTGTGTCATAAGAGTGTGTGTTGCAAGATTGTGTGGTATAAGGACTATGAGTGTTTGGTATGTAAAGTTCTGGCATGTGTTTATGATTGATTTGTTGTGGAATGGTCATGAAATATTTTAATGTTTCTCATATAGGGCCGGTAAGTGAGCAGGTAGGTATTGCAAGTAAGGAAGTGGCTTTATTGCATAGTGGCATGATTAATTGCCTTTGAATTTGTTGCACGAAAGAAAGATTTGTTTGAAGAAAGGTGCTTTCCTTCTTTAATTCTGCTTTGTAGATGAGCAACACATAATACTATCATATGCATATTCTGTTCCCTTTGCCTTGTACTCAGTGTCAAGATTTTAGTTAAACAGATCACAGTCCTTGAATATTGACCACCATGGTTGTACATTGGTATATTGCCTTAATTCTCTATGTGTATTGAGATTACACGTTTTCTGAATGTGTTAACAGTAAACATGAGCTTTGTATCTGGGCACATTCTTGCAGTAATAATTAGTTGCTGCTCGATGGGGGACTAAGAAGGCGGCACAAAATAAAATACTTCAAACAACACTGAGTTTGTGTTGGGAATGAGATAACGCGAGTTAATGATTATGAAAATGCCCGGTGTTTCTTTGCAGATGGAAGTTAATATGAGCAGTCTTCCCTCCATGCTTTATAGATGTAGGGAGCCACTCCTCAGCTATGATGGATTGTGTAATGGTCTAACTGGTGTAGGTGTGCATTAACTATCCTAAATATAATATATGCATTTGATCATTCCTGTTTTATGTCCTAATTACTATTGTATTTAAACTGATATAGTCAGTAAACTGTTATATCTATGGCACATATGCCCATGCAGTTGTGACAGGGTCAGGGGCTTGACCTTGTTAGGAGGAAACGTGGACTCCACTGAACGGGGGGGTGGCAGCCTATCACGGTGTATGCCAGAGCAAGTTCTACCCCTTAGGTGGGCTGAGGGAGGGGCAGTGTCCCTACCCCCCCGAGTGTGCATTATGTATGACTGCTGGTACCACTGTCCCTTCCACAAGCCTGTCAGGCACTTTTCTGGCCAGAGTTGACTTACTTGGAACCACAACTCCAAGAATACACCTGTGCGGAACCAAGAAAACCAGGTCTGGAACCATGGGAGTGGCAATCGAGAACAGAAATGGAATGGACTGGGATTTTCCCTGCCCAAAGGGAATGAGACATCCAACAACCGATGGAACAGGCGGACCTCTCGGGAATGGTGGGTCAACAGGAACAGGAAAAAAACTGAGAGTGAGAAGAGTCTACATGGGAACAAGAGAGACACAGACATCCTTTCAAAAACTAGTTGGATACAAAACTCGATATCACTTGATAAAAAACAGGAAGGAAAACGAGCAGTCTCAGCACATGGCTCCCACCATAGAACTAGAGATTTAAAAGGGGGCAGAGCTAGAAGTCATCTGAAAGACTTCACAGAGAAGTCCTACCCCCCAGGTAGAGCTAAGCCAGGAATTGTCCTGGGGGAGCAATTTGAGCTGGGATGAGTATTGGAAGAGGGAAGGCTGGGCTATAAAAGCCCAGCCAGCAAAGAGGAGCCTGAAAGGTGTTCAGCTGCAGTTAGGTGGGGTGGTGATGTACCAAGAGGCCAGGTGGAGAGTGGATGGCGGAAAGGAGTGCCGTGGAGACTGTGGAAGTGTTCCTAGAGAGTGCAGGTAAGGTATTGTGTGTAGGAAAGAGTGGTACCAGTTGAGTATATTGTGGTGAGGGGTGTAAATGGGGAGTGAACGAGAGAAAGGCAGTGAGAGAAATAGGGGGATTTAGGGAGGGTTTGAGAGTGAGTGTAAGTGCCCGAGAGTGTGGGGCTGCAGAGTGGTGAGAAAGTGAAAGGCGGTAGCAGGAGTAATAGTGGGCAGGGCGGTGCGAAGAAGGAGGAAAGTGGTAGGGAGAGATAGGCAGAGAGATTGTGATGAGATCAGGTGGGCGAGGAGCAGAGAGATGTTATTGAGGGAGAGAGCTGAGAGGGGTGCAGGTAGAGAGAGGAGAGATGCACGTGGGGAGGGGCGCAGGAAATGAGTGGGCGGTGGAGGAGAAATGAGAGGAGAAGGAGAGGGGAGCAGATTGGGAAAGAAAGGAAGGAGAGAGGAGAGAAGAGAAGGAAAGGGGCACAGGTTTAACGTGAGGGATACGAGGGAGATCGCAGAGGGAGGAGCAAGGAGACAGAAGGAGAGTTAGAGAGTAAGAAAGAGAGTTTGTAGGGGTGAGACAAGTGGAAAAACCTGGGTGAAACTAGTCTGCTACTAGACGCAAGAGGAACATTTAGACGTTCCTGGAGTGAGCAAGATAGAGAAGGGCATGGCTGAAAAAAGCCCACGAGGTTAGTGCCAAAGGGGAAAGAAAGAAAAAAAAACATGTTGCGAGGGATCCCTGTGGTTCTGGCAGAGTGCTGGCTGTTTTTATTTTTAGGCCTTCTCGGTTTGCTCTGTTTGCTCTCCCACACAGGGAGGGGGAAGTGGAGAGAGACAGAGGAGGGTCGTTTGCGATCCTTGTCTATATGTACTGTCTTTAAGGCAAAGCCGCTTGAGGAAAGCTGCTTCCCACCTTTCACAGGGTGAAGTCTGACCTCACAGTAAGGTAGATCCGGATTTATTTTCCCGGCAGGGCTTTTCGTTCTGTATTGTGGCTGCTTCCCATTGCGGGTAAGGCGATCACTAACTGAATCGGTGCTTGCCGGCTTTGGTAGGTTGCCCAGCTCTTGACTGTCCCTGGAGGTTGGTGTGTTTTGCCAATTTAGGACTGCTGAGTGGTCAGCAGAGACAAGAAATGGGAGTGGTAAGCCCTGGGGTCATTTTATCAATTCCCCAGGTGAAGGTCAGCAAAGTTTGTTTAATTTTGTTAGTTCCGCATTTCTGTTGGATTGGAGGCGCTTCATGCCATTTTGGTTTGGAAGTGTGTTTGGGTATTGACCTCACCCGAGGGCTGAGTGAAGGAAAACAAAGAAATAAAACAAAACAAACTTTTGGTTCATGACATATTTCTATTTGGGGCACTATCTAGCAGCGTGTGTGATCACGTGACTTTCCTTTTGGCTGTGTCCAGAGCCTCGAGTGAAGTAAAAGCAGTATTCTGACTGTAAGAACATAGCCCGCTCCGAGCATTGTCATTTCCGATACATTTATTTATTTATTTATTTATGTATTTATTATGTATTTATTAACATTTATAAAGCGCACAGCAGCCTTGGGGCATGGTGGCGCTGTTACAGGTAGACTTGCTGGTTACAGAGGAAAAAGCTTGATGGTTACAGGTTATAGAGGATGCAGGAAACTTAGTTACATGTTATGCTGGATAGGCAAATGGAGCTATTTGAACAGAGTGGTTTTGAGGGTTTTGCGAAAGGTGCATAGGAATGGTTCATACATAAGAGGACGGCGACACAGGTTATTTACTGGGAACACTGAAGCGCTTGGGTTTTTATGAAAATCAGACCTCAGGCCCCCGTGGTTTTCCAAGACTCCTCCGCATAAGGGCCCGTCTGGATTATTTTGGTTTCCGCATAGGTTGGAATGATATTAGGAAAACACGTTGCATAGCATAGCCGTAAGATGTATGGCTAAGTTTTCACACATGTGTGCCTCAGCTCCCCTCACAGACTACAGGAATGCTGAGGGTAGCTTTCCTGTTTATTGACCCTGGCGGCTTTGACAGTTTAGCAGTGAGGACCACAGGTCTGTGTCAACACGGTCACTGCGGGGTTTGGTTAGGTGAAGAGAGCATTATGCTGTTTGGGTCAAGTTTGGCTGTCTTGGGTCTCTGCTTGGAGCTGCACAATTGGTTGCATTGTGTTTATGCGCTTGACCGTTTGAATTGTTCCTGTGTTTCTTGTTTCCTCTCTCCTTGCTTATTCCAAAACAGGGTGTCCCTGATTTGGATGATTTTGGTACTCTTTCTCTAAGCAAATTCCCTGCGACCGTGGCATAGTGTAGTGGCCTCCGCGATTACAGTGGCATGTGTAAGGAATGCTGGTAGGCATCCAAATATAATGCCTGTTCCCCATACATGTTTGAATTTAGGGTGTCTAGAATTTAGGGTGTCTATGTGTGACATTAATGTTTGTGTATGGTAGACTGCAGCTACCTATAGAATTACTGATACATTAACAGGGTACATTTAAAGTATTGGAGAAGAAACACACTGGGCCTCATTACGAGTATAAGGGCATGGCTGCCTCCATACCGGGTTGCAGTATCGGGTTCCTCCAATGAGGACTTACAGGGCTATTCCAACCTTGGATGGCCGGTAAATCCTTATTGGAAAAACCCATCCCCATTCCCATTTGAGCCCCCACAGGGCTCAATGGGAATGGGGAGGGAGCTAATAATAGGCCCCTTATTAGCTCCCTGGTCCTCTCGCGGGGCCCGCTAAGGACGCTGTGTCCCAGAAAGGGAACCTCGTAATAGGGTGTTCCGTAATGAAGGGTGGCGGTCCCGTACCGGCACTCTTCATTACAGGAGCGCCAGCCTCGTAATGAGGCCCTCTATCTCTTTGACCTTTAATATTGGGGTTTCTGCCCTATGGAAATATGTTTGCTAAGCCACTTTTGCATATGTTGTGATGCCTATGAGAACTTATGGAATTCATAGCCCCTAACCACAGTGTTGATATTAGGGTTGTTCGACCTAGGCATATGCTGGACTGTGCTATATGTGTGTTGCTAACTATTTCAAGTAGCCCCTTAGTTCCCTGACCCGATCCTTCTATAAGCTGAGGTATATTGAAGGGTGTCTACTACACTCACCCAGAATCTCTCCAAATAGGGCTCATCCTCATCACTTTTCTTGGCGTACTAATATATACATATACGCAGACATCATTGCCTCGGTTGCTGGTGTGCCATCCACGTGAACACTGCACCAGGGTGGTAACTGGATCCGTTAGGACAACTCTTAGTATAACCTTTTATGCAATGTAAAGTATTTATATATTTAATATTTATCTATAAAGGTTACCCTGTTTCAGGGCAGATACAGTCATTTGGTGCAACTGGACATTATTTATTTGCCCTGAGCATTTTAATGTATACCTGTCAGGGACCGGGACATGTGTATCATCCTCATAGAGAGGGGATCGGGGGCGAAAAGAAAGCAGTCTGTGTGAGGGGGGAAGAGAATGAGGGAGAGAACGTGAGAGGAAGTAGGAGTGGTCGGGAGGGTGGAATGTAAGCAGAGGGAGAGAGAGCAAGTGGAAGGAGAGAGAATGAGGGGTTAAGGAGAAGGTTACATCAGAGAACAAAAGAGAGAGACCAGTAACACCAAAGGGGGGAGGAGAGTGGAGAGAGTGAGAGGAATAGTAAGGAAAGTGGGAGGAGAGGAGGAAAAGTCAGAGAGATGGAAAGCGAGCGAGAAAGATAAAGACGAGTCTGAAGGGGCAAAAAAAGAGAACAGAAATAAGAACGCAGTTTGGCTGTCATAACAAAGACACAGAGAGGACACTTCAGAAAATTCCCTAATGGAGAGAGTTAGAGAAGACCACAGCGTTTGGTCCCTCTCTTAGATAATTGTAGATATAGACAGAAGGGATTGCTGTGCCTTAGATTTCTGTTGCTGGGAAGCAGGGATGTCTGGGCGAGGGTGGAGGGTGGCTACTGGGAGGCCAGGATATCCCCTTAATCCACATCCACGAAATGTCCATTCATTCCATTCAATCAAAAATATAGCCTGGTGAGTCTACACCAGCTAATTAGCAGGGACTTCAACACAAATGAAATCCCCATATACCATGGCAATATATAAAAATAACATAGTTCTTCTATTCTACTGACAAAGTATTCCACAATATGTTGCATCTCAAACAAACAGCTTGATGCATGTGAATATCAAACGTCCTGTGAAAAGGATAACAGTGACATATCTAGAAGATCATGGGTCTGCAGCCTCACCACATGTTTTGGTCCACAACTACCATAAGCCCTTTCCAGCACACTCCATTGTGAGGGATCATGGGAGTCATAGCCCAACACATCTGGAGAGCCAGCGCTTCCAGACCGCTGTTTAATACTTTGAAAAAAGGGCAATATTACCCACTCACTTCAGGTGGGGTTAGCACGTCACTTTTCATTCATCAAAACTTTAACTTATAAACAATACAGGGCACCCAGCATATGTCATGTCCACCCTTCTCACTCTATCAGCTCTGGTCATCCGAGTCCATTAATGACTAAAAACCAATCAATTCATTAGTGCACCTGGTCCTAATTAATGCTTGTGTTAGCATTCCCTAGTTGTTTGATTTTTTAAACAGGGTGAGCCCCCGGTACCACTGTTTCCCATACATCCCCATTTCATCTTAACCCAAGCCTATACGCCTCCTGTATAGGGGTTAGGGGATGACTTTAGTCGTTTTATTGGCAGCAGCATTCTCATGATGGAAAGAATACCCACCATTAAGGGCATAATGGGCAAAGAGGGGAGAAGACATCTTATTTGCTTATCTCTTTCCAAGGTTTTGAGGTCCGTCTCAAGCTACACACAGGGCGAATCGGCTGGCACTACCTGCATTTAATGACTTTGAATGTTTTTGAGTTTCCGCCGCTAGCTACCAAGTACAAATAAAAAAGCAACAACACCAGAGGAACAAAGATAGAACAAATAACTTTACATGCACCTGTCTAAGATTGCTGATTGTTCTACATGCAGCTAATTATATAGCTTCTAATTCACTAATGTTCAAACATGAGAGAGAGAGAGAGAGAGAGAGAGAGAGAGAGAGAGAACTTTTCAGTGCTGATATTTAAATAACAGGGGCAAGTGTGACACTGCTTGGTGCAGAGCAGTGTCTTGATGTGATGCAGCATTAAAGCTTTGAGGCAAGCTTGTACACACTAGGCTGCTGGCGAGCTCTCATATTAAACCCCTATGGCACCTGTCCTGCACGGATTTTTTGAAGGAGTTGGCACCACAGAGCAAGCCCTCAGTTTACTACCACTGAGTGTGCAGGATGGTACATAGGACACCGCCATAGGTTGCATGCAGGGACAAGCCAGTGCTTTAAGCCAGTGCTTTAAGGACGGGCCCCCGGAAGTCTCCAAAAAATGGTGCTGCGCCTGGGCCCTGCCTGGGTCCCCCTGTCCCACCACGCCATGGCCATAGCCACGAAGGGAGATGCGCACGCCATTTTAAAGTCAGGCAGCTGTGTGACTGACAGAAGTAACAGCCATCCACAGCATTGCTGAAACTGGAAGTTGCATTTTCAGCAATGCTGTGGCTGACTGGCATGTCTGTCAGTCACTGTAAGTTCCTCTTGTGACCCCTAGGATGAGGGGTCACAAGAGGAAGTTATGGTCCCTTTGTTTCCCCTCCCCAGGTCACTGACCCTCAGAGAACCCGGCGGCTCCATGATGTAATCTGCAGATTAGATCACAGAGCCAGGCTATTCCTGCCTAACCTCTGGGTTTAGCCCGGAGACTCAGGGTTTTTGAGCTCTTCTCCGGGTCTCCGGGCAGGAGCGTGGAGTCACTGGGCTTTCCAGCCTTTCCTGCATCTCCATTAGATTTGTGTGCTTTGATCCCTTTCCTGCCACAATACCAGCAAGTAACTGTGCCCTTCAGTACTTCTTAACAGCACTTCTGACGGGAGTAAACGTTTAGTTGCTGTCCCTTCCGAAATGCGCTCATGTTTGCCTTGAAAACGAGTTAACTGTAATGAAGGGTACACATTACGGCCTTCGCTATGGCGAACACTTATACCGCATGTGGATTAAGAAAAATAAAAGATATCATGGCGTGTTTTCTCGAGATTCCTTTATCACGTTAATAATGCACTTAGTTCACATACACGTTCAAATTTGAATCTATATAATTGTGATGGATTCTTTAATATGTTTTGTACATTTAGTGTTTATTACAATCCTGGGAGTTTATAAAACATATAGTACAAAGTAAAATATATTGCGAATGTGTGGGCATGGCATAGCAAACATGTGGGTGGGGCATTCCAGTGACGTAGATCTGTGGGTTTTTGATTCTGGAGTGTAGGCAGGTATGTGCAGTCCCCCCCCCCCCTGTTGGCAGAGGGTCAAAGACACCTGGGCTCGGTAATCTATCTGCTCTTCAGAGCACAGCACAGATCACAGAGCCCGAGACGTCTTTGTTGTTGGCAAAGCTTTATCAAAGATGGCTTGAATTGTGTACTTTTCAAGCCATCTTTTATAAATATAGTTATAAAAGATGGCTTGAAATGTACACAGTTCAAAATGGCTTGAAAAGTACACAATTCAAGCCATCTTTTTATAAAGCATTGTCGACGGAAAAAGGCACCTCGAGTTTGTCCATCCTCAAGGCTTTATAAAAGATAGCTTGAATTGTGTACGTTTCAAGTAATTTTTTATTAACCTAGAAATATGTTATATATTCCTAGGTTTATTAAAGATGGCTTGAAAAGTACACATACCATAGTAAACTACACATACAAATATATAAATGCTTACATACATTTATATATTTGTTTGCACACCTTACTATGGTTTGTGCACTTTTCAGGCCACACCCGCCATCGAAGCCACACCCCTAAATGAGGGACCCCCCTCAATTTCTTACCCCACTCAAAGCACTGGGACCAGCCCAGTGCATTTGATTGTTTGGAGACGTACTTGTCCAAGATGTTCGAATAGAAAGCCATCCCTTGCTGGCTCTAAGCACACTAAAGGGGATTAACATGGATCTTAGTGTATTAGTAAGACACGGGTTGGATGGAGAATTATCAACTTCATGGCCCTCATACATTGGTGTACGGCAGAGGTGTGTCCTCCTTCCCCTATTCTTTAACCTGTACATCAACTACCTGGAGACCGATTTAAATGGCAGTGAACATGTTCTGATGGTGTCAGGCCATCCAGCGCTCCTTAATTGTATGTAGATGATGCAGCGCTCATCACCTGCACTCCTCATACTCTCCAAGCCCTTGAAACCCCTATGCAGAGATCATGTTAGTTAGGGAGGGGCCTGACCATAAATATTTCTAAATCAAAAGAGAAGGTGATAGGCCTGAGGTCATCTCCATCATTTACCTTCTTCACCAATTAACAGAGGATGGATGGGTAAACACCTACTCAACTTCACCTTGGGAAAACAAACAAAACCATGCCTTGGCACAGCAATCCACATGCTACATTGCAACAACAAAGCAAACCACACATAGTCCCGCACAACAGCACATGGGAGTCTACTGATCCGTAAATCGCACCCATGCGCAGCGAACGGTATCAACCCAACTGAAGCTGTCAACAGGACATCACAACTCTCGCTCTACCTGTTCTGCTATGCCCGACTAACCCATGTTACCCGCTCACCTTTCACATCCACCAGAGTGCCAGGGGACCACTCTGGTGGTGAAAGTGCACAGTATAAATGTCATTTAACATTAACATGTCTTTTTCTAATACTTTTGGGTGGCAATCACACACGCCTCACTTATCTGTCCACTTGATGCAGACATATGTGACTATATGAAGTTGTGCTAATGGGACAGGCATCCATCCAGTGAAAGTGATGTTGATGGCATATCATGCCAGAGACAGGCAGCCACCCAGCAAAAGTGATAGTGATGGCATATAATGCCAGAGACAGGCACCCATTCAGTGAAAGTGACGCTTATGGCATATCATGCCAGAGACAGGCAGCCATCCAGCGAAAGCGATAGTGATGGCATATCATGCCAGAGACAAGCAGCCATCCAGTAAAAGTGATGCTGATGGCATATCATGCCAGAAACAGGTAGCCATCTAGCAAAAGTGATAGTGATGGCATATCATGCCAGAGATAGGCAGCCATCCAAGGAAAGTGATGCCGATGGTATATTGTGCCAGAGACAGACAGCCATCCAGTGAATTGGATTGATATTTTATTTATATTGTGCTCGTACACAAGTGTTTCAGAGCGTGACAAGGCAAGGGAGGGGAACAGGGGACAACAAAACAATGATCTTACTAGGCCCAGTGAGATTGAGAATGTGCAAGTGCATGGGAAAGGGAAAAGAGGAAAAGTGCATGGGGGGTGGAAAGTGCCAAGCAGAGGAGAAACAGATACATAATAAATAAATAAATAAATAAATAAATCAATAAATAAGGCAGTACACAGTGTTAGTGCAGCCAGCAAGTGGCAAGCACTGGGTTTAGCAGACAGGGTATGTTTGATAAGTGCAAAAAAAAGGAAAGGGGGTGGGGGACTTTATGGGTACAGATACAGACCTCAGTGCAAGGGGTGGCCCGGAGGCAATGCAGGAGGGTGGCAGGGTGAGCAGGAAACCGGGCACGGAGGACAGAGGGTGGCCAGGTGCGCAGTGCCAGAGTGAAACCGATCAGCCAGGGAGAAGGGGGGCAAAGGCATAGCGAGGAGGAAGGTCTTGAGGTACTTCCGGAACCGGAGATGGTTCTCCTCAAGTTTCAGAGGGACAGGGAGGTTGTTCCAAAGGGAGGTCCCACCCGAAGACAGAGATCTACCCCCCAGCTAATTTCTTTGAAAAACAACTGACCCTGAGGGAGTTAGAGGTAGAGGAGTGAAGAGTTTGAGAGGAGAGGTATTTATGGAGGGATAGTTGAAGGAATTCTGGACCCAGGCCCTCAGAAAGCCTTGTGGACAATGAAGAGGGTTTTTAATGTAATCCTTGCATCCACCGGGAGCCAAGGAAGGGATTTCAGAGCTGGAAAGATACAATGCCAGGGCTTAAGGCCAAGGACACGTCTTGCAGCCCTGTTCTGGATTATTTGTAAAGGGTGGGGGATTAAAAAAGAGACTGTTACAATTGTCCAACCTAGAGAGAACCAGAGCTTGGGAGAAAGTGAGCTTCTGGGGTAAGGAGAGGAAAGGCAGAGTACCTCTGAGGAAGTGCAGTTTGAAGTTTGACTTTTTAGAGATGTCAGAGATGTTCGCGGAGAAGGAAAGAGTGGAGTCAAAGATGACCCACAGGTTCTTAGCCTCGCAGGTAGGGTTAGGAGGAAGGCCAAGGGAGGCTGGCCAGAGAGTGAGGGGAAAGGATGGTGAAGGTGTACCAATGAGGAGTTGGCAGTTAGATAAAGATCGCTGGTGGCACACCAATCTTGAATGGAAGTAAGGCAATCAGAGATGAGAGTAGGAGAGGAGTAGGATGAGGGCAGCCTGAAAATGAGTTGAGGGTTATCAGCGTAGCACTGGAAGTTTGAGCAGAAAATGGCAATGCAGTGGCTGAGAATTGCCAGGTACTGGTTGAAAAGCCAGGGCGAGCGGTTAGACCCCTGGGGAACCCCACAGGTAGAGAGGGAGATAGATGATAGGAAGGACCCAAGTTGGACCTGGGAGGGTCGATCAGAGAGGAAAGAGGTCAGCCAGGCCACAGCCTGATTGATGATGCTGAGGTTATCATGGAGACGGTTGTGCAGAATTGGAATGAAGGTTTAGTTGAGAGATGGCTAGCTTTTCAAGGGGCTTACCCAAAAAGGGAGTAATGGAAATAAGAAGATAGTTAGTTGAGCACAAATGATCAGCTGTGGGTATCTTGAGAAGAAGATGCACAAAGGAGTGCTTCAGAAGGGGGGGGATCCTGAGGCAAATGAGAGGTTGCAGAAATTGGCAAGAGCCGAACTGAGGGTATCAATGTGGTCCTTGATGGTTTTAGAGGAACAGGTAGGGCCCTGTTTTGACAAGGCTTTCATAGATCGGACTTGTCTAGCAACCTCATCAGGGATGAAAAAAGGATAGGATGAGAAAGAGGGTGTGGGGGTGGCTGAAGGAATGTCAGCAAGCGCAGACAGAGGGCATAGGGGGGAGGGGCGGAGAGGGTGGACAGGATGTCCTGGGTTTTTAAGATAAAGTGGGAGGCAAGGGAATTGCAAAGAGCCTGTGAGGCAAGGGGAGGGGTAGAGAATGCAGCAGGGTTGGCCAGCTCCTTGCAGATTTTAAAGAGTTTGGCCGAGTTGTTAGGTGCCGCAGAGACACAGGCTTAAATGTGGACTCTCTTCATGGTGGAGACAGAAAGTCAGCATTGCCTTTGGAGCAGGCGAAAGGCCAGTTTGTCAGAGGATGAACAAGAAGCCCTCCATTCCCTCTCAGCTGCCCTACACTTACGTTTAAGTGTAGTTAGGTCAGAGTCATACCAGGAATTGCACTTGGAGAGCAGGGGCAGGGCAGTGTCAGGTTGTGAGTCAGCCAGGGGTGGAAGGGGGAGAGAAGGTGGCACCAAAAGCCTCAATTGACACACACTTCATGGGCCGGATAGCTGAGAAGCTTGGTGGCAATATTGTGGTAGGCTTGGCTTGGGGGGAAGAGAGGGCGAGATGAGAGGAGAGGAGCCAGTGATTTCTCCAGGAGAGAGGAGTGGTCTGAGGGGTAGAGCGGGGGAGGCTAGAGGAGATCAAGACATCAAGTTTGTGTCCTGCAGAGTGAGTCGGGCCAGAGGGGAGGATAGAAAGGGAGAGGGAATCGCAGAGATCGTAAAAGAGCATGGATGAGGAACAGGGAGAATCGAGATGGATGTTGAGGTCACCAAGGAGGAGGAGTTGAGTGGTTGAGGACAGGAGGGAGGAGGAGCGGTCTGCCCACTCAGAGAGAAATGAGGTGATTTGACCAGGGGGCCGATAGAGAGTAGCAACATTAATAGAGTGGTTAGGAGAGAGAAAGAGCCTGCAGACAAGGCATTCGAAAGAGGAGTACGTCTGAGTGGGGATGATAGAGGCAGGAATCCACTCAGGAAAGATCAAGGCTGCACCCCCTGGGGGCCTGGTGGATCTGGGCACGGAGAGGATCTTGTAGTCATCAGGGTGGAGAGTGTCAAAGCTTGTGACAGAGCTGGCTGTGAACCATGTCTTGGTACGACCGAGGACATCAAGATCGAGTTCTTCCAAGAGGTGGCACATGTCAGAGGAGTTTTTGACAGCAGAGCAAGAGTTGAGGGTGGCAAGATGAAGAGGGTTGCCAGCCTTAAAGACCTTTCGAGGAGGGGTACAACTCAGATGTATGCCCTGCGGATGTATACTGGGAGCCTGAGGTGGGGAAGAGGAGGAGGGAAGAGGGGGCAGGGTAGCCAAGGGAGGAGAGAAGTGGTCAGCCGGAGATGAAAGGAAGTTGATGAGGCAAGGGAAACGCCTGTCAAAGAGGACAAGATTGGCCTTAGGGCCTTGGAACATGACAGTGCCATTAAGGTAGACATTTATTATGACTCCACATGAGTCGAAAAAATCAATGAGTACTTGCCAGCGGGTGTCACCATTAATGGGAGAGGAGGATACAGGACAAAACACAGAGATCATTTGAGGATTCCATAGATCTGGCGAAGGAACAACAAAGAGGATGTCGTGAGGGTCTGTCTGGAAGTGGCACTGGAATAAGTATCAGCGATGGGGAGACCTGGGCTGGAGGCCAAGATATCATTTTTAAACGTCTTCTTACCAGACTTGGTGAGAAAGGGAGGATAGTTGATAGAGAAGCAGTTGGAATAGATAGGAGAAACAGATAGGGCCGTGGGTGAGGAGAGAGAGAAGGCAGTGGTAGGAGTATGCAAGTACAGCGTTGTGGAACGGTCACTGGGCTAGCAGGTTACAGTTAATTGCCAAAGTTAAATGCAAAACACAACCAAGGGGGAAGGGGAAGTAGGTTATAAGAAGGCTGGGTGTGTGCAAGCATCTTTCAGTCCCAGATGTGAGAATCATGATTGGCTGCTGCACCCAGTCCAGGTGCTAATGTGACTTACAAGGAAATGGCTGAATGTAGCCTCAGCGTTCCTTGCATCCTATTCCCAGTCCCAGAGTGCCCTTACTCTATCACCCCCTTCATATGGAGACTACCCTTTTCGTCATTCATTGAGTTGTGAGTAGTCCTTGCAAACACAGGTTGGCCTTCCAACTCTATTTCCTGTCACTGCATCCATAATGTCAGCAATGGTGAGGCTTGAGTGGATCGCTTAGCTCCTTGTACAACTCAATCTATCTATCTATCTATCTATCTATCTATCTATCTATCTATCTATCTATCTATCTATCTATCCATCTATTTATCTTTCTTTCTATCTGCCTCTCTCTGTGAATCTTTCTAAAAAAATAATCAGTTGCAGTGAAATAGCAGACACATTTCTAGCTTGGGTTTCTGAAGCTACAAATCAAATCAAAAAGGCTTTGTTCGGCAACCAGCACATTCCCATACAAGTGTTTGCATAAATAATTCAATAAAATACACAAATAACACTGCATAGAAGTAGCTCATTATATTCCAGTCCAATGTTAAAAAGTGATTTGATTGGTTCTGATTCTAAACGCATTTTCCAGGATATTCTGAGCAGTAGGACAAACAAAGGGATTGTTCAAAGTTGCAAGACGCATTCGTACAGGCTTCCATTGTGAAAACCCTTTCCTCTTCACAGAGGGTCAACCTTCTGTATGCAGTAATTCATATCATGGGTGAAAGAATAAAGCACAAACAAGACTAAAAATTCCCGAATTACCATCACATCCATTCCCCCCGTGACCTTCCCTCCCCATGTATGTGACAAAGTGAGTTTAAAGGGAATTTCATCAACAATGACCGTACATTCAAATATTTACCCTGGATATAATATCTTTCCAAACTACTGGGGACTTTAAATGGAAGTTAGAATGGTTTGCAGTTATGTTATGTTATATGACATTTGTAGAGCGCCTACTGTCATATCATAAATTCTTTGTCCTCCCTTAACATATCAATTAATTCGTAAAAGCGTGATTTTAAAATTAAGTTTGAATTAGGGCTTCTACACTTTAGGTTACAATACCCCTGTATAATTCCCAGTTGAGATGGTGGTTTCACATGCTGGAACCAGTTGACTTGGTGACCAACATCGGGATTGCCATACAATGCATTGTGAGCAGCGTTTGCCCTTGGGTGGAGCTAAGCAGAGCACCATAGTAACATAGAGACAGTCTATAGCTGTGGGGTCGGCTTTTCTGCAGAAAATGCAGATTTCACATGTGCACAGACTTTCAAAAATACTCTGCAGATTTTAGAATGGTTCCAGCGGATAATTGATAAAACGAATTGACTGCCTAATTCGCCACACAATCAAAAATGCAAGTTAGTAATGACTAATAGTATCTAGGCTGGATAGCTCAGAAACGAGGAATACAAGAAACGCAAGCAGACAAGGGGCCTCATTCCGAGTTTGGAGGCGCCATGGCTGCCTCCAAACCCGGGTCCGGGTCCGGTCTGGTTGAATGAGGACTTACCGGAACCTTTCCGACCTGTGCGGATCCGGTAAATTCCCATTCAACCAACCATTCCCCATTCCCATTTGTGCCCCCATAGGGCTCAATGGGAATGGGGAAGGCGCTAATTACGGGCCCGCAAATAGCGGGTCAATTATTAGCGCCCTGGTCCCTTAGTGGGACCCGCAACGAACGTGTGGTCAGACCACACTTCCTTTGTGAGTCCCACTAAGGGAACTCGGAATTGGGTGGTAAGGATTTAACGGCACCGGCTTCCTTACCAGTGACCGTTAAACCTTACCGCCCAACTCGGAATGAGGCCCAAAGTATTCTTAAGGCTAGCTATGTAGTGAATAGATTGCGGCATGCACCAAATATATATATGTATGGTAGTGAGTGAACCGTGGAAGATTCCACTATGCATTTTAGCAGAGCTGGAACCAGAGAAAGTAATGCTTTTCCAGTGTATCGCAGTTGAAAAGCAATTGAATTACAAAGGTGAATCAAAAAAAAGGTGAGGCTGGACCAGCACCAAGAAGCCAAGGCCATTCTGGGCCTGCAGGATCAGACAGTGGTTAGAAGTGTGTGAAAAGAACAAACTCCTGTTCAGAAGACAGGCACAGAAACAATGAAGACGTCACAGGTTCATTAAATAAGAGTATTTTAAATACAGCAGAACTCTAAAACATTGTCTTCAGTCACGTGCATGAGTGAAAATAGATAATCATGACGTGCTATGCCAACTCCAGGAGATAGAGTATGTTACACTCCCTCTTATTCCCAGGCACGAAGAACAAACTCAAGGCCAATCTTCAAAGGGCGAATTGAGTGGCAGCCAGCAGAGTGATGATGAATAGTAGGCTAATTGTTGGGAAACTATGGTCAAGACCAGCACCTGGATTCCAGCCTGTGTGCTGCTGGCGTATGTGGAAAAGTACAAGGGTGCCAACCAATTATAGAGGCCATGTAGTAAAGAGCCCTATAGTTTGTGTAACCAATGGGACATTGTGTTTTTGATGACATTCGTAGTGACCTGCACTAGAGGAGGGCTTAGTTGTCCCACCTGATGTTAGAGACCCAATCACTTTCCCAACAAGTATGGAACATATACCTAGATGTTCCCTCTAATCCTGTCACTTTCCGAAGTAGGTTTTTGTAGTTTACTATGTAGGATGACGTTAGCAATGACAGGTTTTTACTGTATAACCTGCTTTTTTATTAAACTTGCTGAGCGAGAAGATCAAGAGAATTGTCGATGTTTGTTGTAACTCGCTGTTTTAGACAATTTCAAATAAAACAGATGTGATTTGCCAACTTCCTGAGTTAGTTTAATTATTGATGGTTGAGTATCTTCTGCATCCCCATCCATCTCAAATTATTGCTACCTCGTCTTAAAGGGCTTGGTTGATAACCCCAATTCTAACATTGACATTTCGCCTCAGCCTTCGGTATTCATATTGGAAGAAAATTCTAAGTACGATTTTCTATCAAGACTACCTTCTGAAGACCTGTTTACACCTCTGCCCAGGAATCCGAATTCTACAAGGGATTTTGTGCCTCTGAGCTTTTCCCTCGAATTCCAGGACACTTCCACCCCGACCGCCACCGCAAACCTCCTTTTGTCACCTAGAGGGGTCGCAGTGGTGGGCGGAGAGGACAGGCCCTACCTCTTCAAGGATCGTCTGCGGGACAAGGACAAGACTAAGAAGAAGGGAAAGAACAAGTCTGCACGAAAGGACGAAGAATCACCAACATCAGGTGAGGATTCTGAGAGTTTGCAATGCCATAAAAGAAGAAAGAAGAAGATGGCTCAACTACAGGAGCTTATCAACGCGGTGCAGGGAAAGTCAGCAGACCTGCAGACTCTTAAGGCATAAAACGATGCTCTAAGGCACATGGTTACAACCAGAGATGCAGTACATCCTGATGTCCCAACTGGATCCCTGATGTCTGGAAGATTTGATGCTAACCCTGCCAAATTAAAGGAGTTCCTGGACGCATGTACCATTTATTTTTTGTTCAAGGAACAAACATTCGCCCTCGATAAGGCAAACATTGGTTACATGATCAGTAACATGACAGGGAATGCTCTGTCATGGGCTACTCCTGTTGTTATCCCAGGGATCCCAGCAATAGCCACTTACTGGGCCTTCATACAAGCCATGAAGAATATGTTTGAGTGCCAAGAATTGACCTATCACGCTTATGGATCCCTGTTGGATGTCAGACAGAGGAATCAGGACGTACTCGTCTACATCACCAAATTCAAAAGACTGGCACAAGAGGCAGACTGTCCGGAATCAGCTCAATATACTATTTTCCGTTGATGATTAACAGAGGACATCAAAGATGAACTAGTCTGCATTCCGCGACCTGCATCTCTTGTGGAACTCATTTCTGCGGTATTACAAATTGAATACCGTCAGCCTGAAAAAAAAGAAGAAAGGAGGAAGGTGAAAGGACCCTCACAAACCACCAGTCCCAGTCTCCTGCCACAAACCAGAGAGAATCTACAATCGGACGAACCCATACAGGTAGGGACCTCTCACGTCCACAGAGAGAGGATCGAGACAAAGTCAGGGTCTCTGTATGTACTGTGGGTCGGATCAACATGTTCTTCGGGATTGCCCAGAAGTCCCTCCCAGCAAGACGGAAAACCTCAGTCCTCAGCCTCAATAGGGACCAGAGACTGAGGGGCCATTGTGAGTCCCTATGTTCACCAGACAACCTCGTCAGAACCCATGGATGACCGTTTTATGGTGCTTAAAGTTATTATCCATATGGCATCTACAGAACCCATCTATGTCTAAATTTTGCTGGATTCCGGAGCCGCCGGGATATTTATTGACAGCACATGGGCACAAGAAAATCACATTCCCCTGGAAATGAAGTCAGACGTACAAACCGTTGACGTCCTCTCTGCTCGGGGCCTGTTACACAACAGACGGCTTCTGTTTGCATGGATATAAATCAACATACTGGGTACATCTCTTTTGACATCATTAAGGCAGCTCATTTTCCCCTTATTTTGGTCATACTATGACTATGTCATCATAATCCTTAAATCGATTGGCAAAATAATTAGGTATTACTTGCTTCTTCCATGTGTAAGTTTACTGTTACCAAAAAGAAGGTATCTTAGAGTCTCGTCTAGCTTCAGTTCTCGGACCTGTTTTCTCTACCCCATTAATCTATGAGATCAGTAAGAAACCAGAGGAATACCGGGCATTTCAAGAGGTATCTGAAGACAAGATTCCTCGACAAATAACTCCCCAGCGTCTGGAAGATTGTAGCATTGATATCAAGCCTGATGTGGTTATTCCCTTTGGTCGCATGTACTCTCGTTAGCTTCTAGAGAAGTAAGCCCTCCGTGCTTACCTGGATGAAAATCTGGCCAATGTCCTCATTAGAGAGTCAAGTTCAAACGCAGGTGCCTCACTATTTTTCATTCTAAAGTGGGACTGCAAGGAACTCAGACCCTGTATTGACTTTCGAGGCCTTAACCAGACCACTGTTAAAGACAGGTATCCAGTGCCTCTCATAAATGATGTATTGGAAGCTGTGCAGACGGCTAAGGTGTTTACTAAACTCGATCTAAGAGGAGCCTACCACCTGCTATGAATAAAAGAAGGAGACCAATGGAAAACTGCATCCCACACAACATTTCGCCATTGTGAATACCAGGTCATGCCCTTTGGCCTGGTAAACGTGCCAGCTATATTCCAAAGGTTCATGGATAGGCTTTTTTCGGATATCCTGTTCAAATATGTCATAGTCTATTTGGACGATATCTTGTTTTTTTCTCCTTCACTTGGTGCCCACAGAAGATACCTTAATGAAGTTCTACAAAGGCTTGCAAGGAACAACGTACCTGCTAAACCAGAAAAATGTCTATTTGAAGTTTCCACAGTTCAATACTTGGGGTTTGTCCACTCACAACAGGGGATTCAGATGGATTCCAGGAAGATCTCAGCTACTTTGGATTATTCACCTCCCAAGATGGTCAAGGAGATACAAAGTTTTTTAGGAGTGGCAAATTTCTACAGAAGGTTCATCACATCATTCTCCAGAATAGTCCTACCCATAGCCCGCTTGCTCAAGGAGGAGGTTCCCTTTTGTGCGGATGATGAGGCAGACCACTGTTTCATATCTCTAAAAAGAGCATTCTGTTCTGCACCGATTCTGAGCCTACTGGACCAACACAAACCATGCATTGTGGAGACTGATGCATCCCATGGAGCATTTGGAACATTTCTTAAGCAAACAGCTCAAGACGGATTCGAGCACCCTGTAGCCTTCTTTTCCTGCATATTAGGGCCCAGCGAAAGAAACTACTTGGTCATCGAGAAGGAGCTGTTGGCCATCTGTGAAGCCTGTACTGAATCACATCTGTTGTTGGGGTCCCTTCACGAGTTTGAGGTCCGAACAGACCACAAGAATCTACAAGTCCTGCAACAAATGGAATGCAAAAATTCTCGACAAGCATGTTGGGTGTATTTCTTTTCACAATATGAATTTAGGATCACCTACATACCTGGTAGTGAAAATACTGTAGCTGATGCACTCTCACGTCGAGGGGAGGTTTCCAAAGAAGAAACATTTTCTCAGGAAAGGATTCTGGGAAATAAGACTTTCATCCTAGACATTTCCTCTTTCTTAGATCAAGTCAGGAAAACTCTTGATTTCGGACCACTACCGGTATCTCTTAAAGAGAATCCCCAAATCTCGTGGAAGGGTGGTCTTTGCTTTCATTAAGGCCTTTTGCTCATCCCTACATCACCACTTCAACAGAGGGTCATGTCATGAGGACACGACAGTCATGCCGCACATAGAGGAATTGCAGCTGCACAGGAGCTTCTGGTGGCTTTCGCTCCTTAGGGATGTAAAGGAAGATGAGGAAACCTGTAATGTATTTGCAGCCAGCAAGTATTCCTCAGCCAAACTCACAGGATTGTTAGAACAAGCTTCTGTAGCTTTATCATCCTGAACACACATATCATCTGAATGTGTGGTAGATGTACCACCTTCTAAAAGAAACACCTCCATCATGGTAACCGTTGATGGATTCACCGAGATGGCACATTTCACACCACCTCCGGGCATACCTACAGCTCCACAGATGACTTCTGTTTTCCTTCGCGACATCTATCGTCTTCACGGTCTGTCCATTTCTATAACTACAGACTGAGGCTCACAATTCACATCAAAAGTTTGGAAAGCTCTCTGTACTTCCTTGGACATTGACAGGGATCTTTGTTCAGGTTATCATCCAAAAACAAAGGGACAGACAGAGAGGCTAAATCATACTCTCAAACAATATCTGAGATGTTGTTCCACTCACACACAGCATTCTTGGTCAGAACTCCCAATGGCAGAATTCTCTTACAACAACTCCATCCACACTGCCACCTCGATGAGCCCGTATTACAGCCATTCCGGATATAACCCCATATCCTTTTTTTTTTTTTGTTTAATTGTGACTTTGACCATTTTTACAAATTGGATGATTGTCTTTGTTAGACTTGTGTTTTTTTCAGTCAGTCATTTTGATTTTCTTCTCCATGTAGAGTCGGAATTTGGACTTTTTCTTCGAGTGCCAGGCTCTGTAGGAATTTTGCTGTAGCAATAGTTAGAGATGTATTGTCTCCACTCATTATCCAGTTCCACCAGGATTCTTCGTCCAGTGTAAGCTGTTTGTGCCTGTGTGGTTGTAGGTACGTAGTCCTTAGTTTTGCAGCCCCTGGGCATGATAAGAGGAGATGCCGCACTGTCTCAACCTGGGATGAATTCTTGCAGTAGCGGCACTTGTTGCTCACTGATTGTTTCCGAAAAAATAGGACTTTGTTCTCAAGATGTTTAAGCAGGCTCTTAGGTAAGTTGTACGTAGTGCCCTGTCGGGAAACTTTTTTAAATAGTTGCGAAACTCATCCACTTTTTGAGTGTTCAATGTCAGGTGGGTGGTTGATTTATACTCCTTTTCCAGTGTCTCGATCCAGTCCCAGATTTTAAGTTTTTCTTTAACTTTGTCCAGGATGTGTTCAAGGTCCCATTGGGAGCTTCCAGTTGTGTCTATCAGGTCTAAGTGACTTTTTAGCCAGACTGCCATCATCTGGCTTTTCCCACTGGTCATATCTTTGTAAATGATTTTGAGTATTTTTGGTCTAGGCTGTCTTAAGATTTTTCCCAGTAATAACAGTCTGTTCCTCTCTACCACAAATTTCAATGATGACAGGCTGCGTTTCTTTCTGATTACAGCCACAGGGGTCGAGGTTCGTAAATTTAAGACCTTGCGCCAGAATAGGCCTTCAGGTTTGATCCAGAGTGTAGATGGTAATTGTGGCTTTGCCTCGGCAGCGTATGTAATAGCTGGGGTTGCTTTAGCTTTATAGAAGTTTATCACTGATATTAGTGAAAACTTACAAAACTTTCTTTCCAAGATCGAAGCTTGTGCTGCCAGTGTTGTTGTCTTTGCATAGAGATGCTCCTGCATAGTCATGTCTATGCTGCTGCAGGATAATTTGACTCCCAGGTAGGGGAGGCTTGTCACTATTTCCAGCTTCTCTGAATTCATGAACCAATGTGATTTTCTTGTCTTTTGTGCTGTATTTCCTATGATCATCACTTTTGTTTTGTTTACTTTGAGGTCTAGGTCATTTTTCTTTAAGTATGCCGAAAGGCTGTTTAACTGGCACTGTAATCCAATGGCTGTTTGATCCAAGAGGATTATGTCATCCGCGTAAAGGAGCCTTGTGACCTTGGACTCTCCTGTTGTCAGAGGAAAAGAACGGGTGTCGTTTTCTGTGTCAACAATGTCAGCCATGTCAGCGTTATATAGAGCTGGGGCCAGGAGACACCCTTGTTTGACCCCTCTCGATGTCCGTATGGGGTCAGATAGCTGGCCTGCTGCACTGAGCTGCACTCTCATTGAAGTGTCACGATATAAGGTTTTGATTGGCTCCAAGATAGCAACTGAACATCTGACTTTCTTCAATTTTAGCCATAGTTTTCCCTGTTCAGGCGATTGAATGCCTGGACCAGGTCTTTAGAGGCTATGAATATTTTTGGGTGACCCTCCTTCACGTTGGCCTTCAGGATACTGATCAGCATGATGTTAATCGATGTGCCAGGTTTTTTACAAACCCTGATTGGTAAGGGCCTGCTGTTTTTGATTGTTTATGCCAGTCGTGGAATGTGTCCAAGACGAATGACCCAAATAGCTTGCCTATGACATCGAGCAACGCTATTGGCCTGTAGTTTTTAGGGTCACTCTTTAGTCCCTTCTTGTGAATCGGGACTATGCTGGCCGTTTTCCAGGATCTGGGTATGTTTCTTGTGGCACAGCATCTGTTGAGGATCTCAAGGATCAACGTTCACCATTCCTCCGGGTCCTTATATAGATGTTTATTAGAGATTCTGTCATGGCCCGGGGCTCTTGAGTTGTTCAGCCTTTTAATCTTTTCCAAGATAGTTGGTTTGTCATATGCAATTGCACATGCACAAGGGACTAGTTTTACAGCTTTAGGTGGACCAGCTGTTGGGGGTTTGAATAAGTTGGTGCAGTGCGTCAGCCATCCGTCCACACTGACACTGTTAAGTATTGCTGTATCTGTGGTTGTTATTGTGTCTTTAACTATAGACCAGAAGTCTTTGGAGTTTCTACTGCAGATTGCATGCAGCATTCCCTCAGAGTCGTGTTGGTACGAGAAGTCTGTAACCAAGTTTTGTAGCTTCTTCTTAGTTCAGCCACTAGTGCTACTTTTTGTTGTGATAGATGGATTTGCGCACACCTTGTGGCTTTTCGCGTGCTTGCCTTCCTCGCCCTGACCTCCTGTTTTATCTATGCATATCATTTCCTCTAGTAGCAAGCCCTCCCACCAATTTACCTGCTCTAAATAACTATCTAAAGACCATACAAGAAAACTACAAGACCACCTACTCCCATCTTCTGCAATCCAAGGAAAGAAATAAGAAGTACACAGATCAACAAAGAAGGAACAACCCCACCTGGACAGTGGGGATAAGGTCTGGTTATCCACTTGATTTCTTCCTCGATAGATACATCCTACAAAGTTTTCTCTCAAGTATGAAGGCCATTTTCTCATCAGTGAGAAGATCATTCAAGTGGTCTTCCGGCCTAAACTCCCTGCAACATGGAAACAGATAAACCCTTTATTCCATTCGTCCCATTAAAGGAACACAAGCCTGACAAGTATCATCTTCCATCAAGACACATACTCCTCCACCCACAGCCACGGCGGACACTGAAGTCGCTATGATCTGTGATTCCAGATATAACAGGGGGTCTTTGCAGTATCTTATCCACTGGAAAGTTTACTCCAATCAGGAACGCACCTGGGAGCCGGGTTCACACTTAAACGCTCCTCGGTTGGTCAGGCAGTACCGCCGTAGGTCCCCTTGTAACCGGGCCCAGAACTTTTGAAGAGAAGGCATACTGTCACAACTCCTGGGTGGTCCCTGTGACAGCGCTGGTGCTGAGAGCATTCTATTCAGTTAGACCGGGCAACGCAAAAAAGTGCCATTACGTTTCCTGTCGTGGCAGTATAGTCTTTCCTAAAATGGCCACCAACATGGAAAGGGGAAGATATTTAGTCCTCCTTTCTCTCGGATCGGGTGCATTGCAACCCTCCAGCTTTCAGCCCACGGGTAATGTACTAAGACACTCTGCAGTATTTTCTTTCCTTTTTCGCTCGTTCTTGCATTGCCTGCCCTTGCTACTTTACAACCCTCTGCTCTGTCTGCCTGGCTAAGCTTTTCCGTGACTTTTGATTCTACCCTTCGGCGCTTGCCGGCACCTTCTGCCCACAGACCCTGCTGCAGTTTTCCTTGCTCTCATTCTTTGCGAGGCATTCTGTGCTCGTTTCTTCCTTCTTTCCCCCTTTCCTTTCCCGTTGCAATCACCTTTCTCTCATTGCTCGCGCTGCACTCTCTGTGTCTTTACTTCAGTGGCTAAACTTCTACAGGTTTTTCTCACCATAGAAGAAATCCGCTGCACTCTTGGTGCACACCCTTCCTCTCCTCTCATCTGACTGCTCTGCAGTTTTAGGAGCTTGGGCTTTCGTGCCTAAATTCCGGAAAGTGAAGCATTACTTACCTTCAGGACAATTCTAACATTGGCATTTCACCTCAGCCTTCGGTATTCATTTTGGAAGCAGATTATAAGTCCATCTTTCTGTCAAGACTACCTTCTGAGGACCTGTGCACACTTCTGAACTGGAATCCGAATTCTACAAGGGATTTTGTGCCTCTGAGATTTTCCCTCGAACTCCAGGACACTTACACCCCGACTGCCACTGCAAGCTTCCTTTTCGCACCTAGAGGAGTCACGGTGGCAGCCGGAGAGGATAGGCCCTACCTCTTCAAGGATTGTCTCCAGGAGAAGGGCAAGACTAAGAAGAAGGGAAAGGACAAGTCTGCACGAAAGGATGAAGAATCACCAAGATCAAGTGAGGATTCTGAGAGTAGGTCTGTTTGCATCCTCCAAATGTCATATATCTCCTTCTCTTCTATCTTCTGCTGTTTCTCCCTGATTCGAATACACAATCTCTACAATTACTGTGCTTATGGCATACTTAGCAACTCTCTCTTCTGGCCACCTGGTCCAGTAGATCAATTCTTTGATCACATCTCCCAATTAATTTACTCTCTCCGTCCTGATCACCACCTCATTGTCATTGGTGACTTCAATGTCCCCTCTGTCTCTGCTGCTCTAGCCACTGGCTTTATCTCTCTTTTACTTAACCACTCACTCTCTTCTGTCCACTCTGCCCAACCATTCAAATGGAATCTCCCTTGACCTTCTCCTCTCCTCTCAACTGTGCACCTGTATTACCCCTGTGCTTTCTCTCTCTGATCACTCTATCATCTTTGCCTCAATCTCCACTCCTGCCTCTTCCTTACTCTTTGCATCTACTACACCTATTACTAAGTGCAAGTTTCCCTCCTCAAAACTCCCTCTCTGACCTACACCACTCTCTCCCCTGCTACGCTGAACTCACCTTTCCATCCACTGGAGAAGCCTTCACTAACTTTAACACTGCTCTTTATGCTCCCTTTTCCTCTCACTACCCTCTTAATATACTTACTCCTAAATCCTCCCCTCCATGGCCTTAGACTACACCGCAAGCCTGCACCCAAAATCAACAATGTGGGAAAAGATTTGCACTTGATAAAGGTCAAGACACTCCTCTGATCTCCAACTCTATCTCAATGTTCTTCAAAACTATTCCTCTACACTTGACTGTACCAAACGTGACTCCTGTCTCTCACCTTTCATCTCAATTCATCAAATCGAAGCGTCTCCAAAAAACTCTGGACTCAATTAGTTCACCTCTGAAACCCACCTACATCTCCTGTACTTTGTCTGAAAATGAGCTTGCTCTCTAATTTGATTCTAACACGTCTACCATTCACAATACCATCGCTAATTAACTTCTATCCCGTCTGCCTACTCACTTTTCTCCACTACTCGTTCCCTCCTCTCTTGCAACAATTTCATCCTTTTGCCCACCAACCCTGATGAGATTATTGCCTACTCCTCAAGGCTAAAATTTCCTGTGCCCCCACTGATCCACTGTCCCACACATTGTGAAGCATACTGTTCCATATCTGTCTTCTCTCTTCAACTCTTCTCTTGACAATAAAACATGTCCCTCATCCTATAAAACAGCTACTGTCATCCCACTCCTTAATGCCTAAATCCTAACTGTCCTGCCAAAGTTCACCCTGTCTCTCTTCTACCACAAAATTCCAATATCCTAGAGCAATATCCTAGAGTGAGTAGTATTTAACTGACTCACTGACTTCCTTGATACTCACTACATCCAGTACCCTCTTCAATCTGGCTTCTGACTTCTGCATTCTACCGAGTCAGCTCTCCACAATGTCAGCAACTTCATCTCTTCTACTCGGCATGCAAAACTTTCATCTATTCCTGTTCTTCTCGACCTCTCTGCTGCCTTGAATACTGTCAACATTCTGACCTTCTCTCTACATCATCTCTCCTTGGCATCAGAAAAAACGCCCTCACCTGGTTTGTTTCATACCTTTCCCCCAGACACTTTCAGGTGTCCTGGAATAACTTTACCTCTCCAATCACCCCCCTTACTGTTAGAGCTCCACAACCGTCTGTCCTTCGTCCACTTCTGCTCACTCTCTATACTTCAGCCCTTGGAGCCTCCAACTCCTCTTTCGGCTTCTCCTATAAACTCTTCACTGACGACACTCTTCTTTCCTTTCACTCGTTGTCTGATGAGCTTTTGTCAAAAATGTCAAACTTTCTCTCTGTCATCAAATATTGAATGGCGTCTCACTCACTCATGCACAACTCCACTAAGACTCAAGTTCTCTACTTCCAAGCCAAGCAGGCTATTTCTTCTTCTCTTCTCTCCTGACTACGTCCTTACTCTGCTTCCGTGTGTAACCTTTGTGCTACATTCGACCCATCACACAACTTCTCACCCTTCATCTCCACATTTTCCACTGCAGCCAGACTCTACCTCCTCAACCTCTGAAAAATATGTCATCTTCTTCCTTCAATGCTGCTAAACAGGTAAACGCTTCCTTAGTCCTTTCTAGGTCTGACTACTCTGCCAGTCTCCTCTATGGCCTTCCCTAATATGTGTTTTCACCTCTGTAGAAAGTCCTCAACTTCACAGTCTGCACACTTTTCAACATTTGTCACTTTAACTCTTCCTCCTCCGCCCTTCACCAGGTTGGCTGCCTATGAATGAAACAAAGAGCTAAGTATAAACTTCTTCTCATCATCATCAAAACTATCCATGGACTCGCCCAAACCTACTTATCTGCTCATCCCACTTCCTGCTTTCCTCCTTGCTCATTAGGATCATCCTCAGCTCCCCTCCTTGGCCCCACTCGAGCCGCCTGTGCTCTCTCTCATTTCCACACTTTCTCTCTCTCCTTGCTCCCCTACTCTGGAATGCTCTTACTCCACCTCTACCATTATTTAAATCCAACCTCAAAGCTCTCCTGTTTGCTGAAGAACCTATTTCCTAGCACTCTATGCTACTGCATCACTCTCTCTATGCTTCATGGACAACCATACAGCACATTTCTGTCACCTCTCCATCCTTAATTCAGCACTTCCTCCACCACCATGTTCATATGTCATTATGCCTGTCCCCCGCTCAGGCGAGGAGGTTAAATAGGTGCCGTTAGCACCCCATTGTCATTGAATGAGCCGCCATCGCGGGTTCATTCAATGACAATGAGGCGCCTGCCACACCTTCTGCCACCACGCCAGCTCGGGGGAGCGCTTGAAAGACTCCCCCGAGCTGGCGTGGCAGGGGCAAAAGGCGCCCTGGGGGGGGCATGGCGCCCCGGCGTTCACCCGGCTCACCCCGCCTAAGGCCGGCTCTGCCTGGCAGGCACATTAGATCCAGTCCCAGCCAGGTTGGTAGCTCTAAATACGGAGGCGGTGCTAGGGCGGGTGTGGGGGAGCTATAGTCCCGGGTCCTTTCGTTTTAGCCCCAGATAGAAGCTCAGGTGCTACAACCAAAAGGCTAGCTAGCCCCGAGTCTTGATAGTCCAGACATTAGTGTAGTCCCAGACCCTTTCCAGACCTAGCAACACCCCTGTCTAAACACATTTGACCTATTTATATGCAACTGTTATTCTTTAGTCTGGAGTTGAAGCACCATTGGATAAACGCGTATTAATGCAACAGGAGAACACAAGAACAGCAAATCCCCCAAAAAAGAAAATACTGACATCCCAAAAAAAGTATATATTTGGACCTTTTTTAATATTCAAATTTTTCTGGGCCATTGTAAATCGTGGGTCAAACAAGGTTTTGATCACTGTCACAAGACCTGCTGCTGCTTCCCTCCAAACATGTAAGCACTATTACTTGGCAATAATAGCGCACAGGCTTCACATTTTGGCAAGGTTTGTGTTTTAAGCTTTCTAATATGTGAGATCTTACTTGCTGGAAGTGCTGTTGTTCTTACCAGCTTTGTTGCAGACTTCATCCCTGCTCTTTGCTCTCCACGTCATCGGGCCTGTTGGGACAACCACTCCTTGGACTTTTATTCTGGTGCACCCTTATTTGCATGGTAGTAGAACGTGCACCCCCTTCCTATTTCCCTCACCTGCAAGTAGTATAAAGTAAGGTCACTTTCTATTTCCCTCATCTGCAAGTAGTAGAAAGTGAGGCCCCTTTCCATTTCACTCAGTGTGTTTTTGTTATATAAATTATTTCACTTGTGTGTTCACTATCAACTTTGGAGGCACTCCATCACCATTTAATAAAGCCTGCCGTAAGGATTGTTAGGGACAAATTAATGTTCAACATCTTCATCAGCACACATTTCTCGTTGGGAATGCTTACTCCATGTTTCCAAGCACCTTTTACAATTGCCTTATCGCCAGCTGATGCTTGTCACCAAGTATACTCCATGCCTTTTTTCACCTAGTACTGTGAAAACAGATGTTTCCATGATCCTCTTATAGTGGTGTTACAACATAGGGGTGGGAGGGCTGTAACAGGTGCTATTTTCCCTTACCCTCACTATGCACGAACTGCTTTGCCTCTGGGGCCTATAAGCAGCCGGTCGGCCATAATGGCTGTTACCGAGGGGTTCTCTGTGTTCCGGGAGAGAAAGGGGGTTGGGTGGTGAAGGAAGGCCACAGTGCCAAGGGAGCTACGATGGATGCGGTGAAGGTGCTGATGGCAGCAGGGAAGGTCAGGAACCTGCCTTTTGTAGGCCAGGCCTTTGCACCATCTGATAGGGCGTGAGTGTGGTGTAACACATGCATGGTCTTACCAGTGTTGCTAGAACCATCGGGAAAAGGGGGAAAGAAAGAGACTAGGGGGGGCAGGACAAACCTTCTCAGAGAAGGACTGTTGCCGTTTGGCACTGAGCATGACACATACATGCTTAGTGTCTTTGATAAGCATTCCACCTTTACAATGCTCACACCATGGTGTCACGGGCCTTGTCCAGCTTCCTTTCCTCAAGATTCTGCGCTTTCAACAAGGAATTCTGCAGATTAGTCCTTCCCCCTAAAACTGAACCAGGCACTACTCAACCGCAGCCAACAATTCTTTCCATGTTCAACTGAACGTATGGCAGGCAATGAGGCACAGTTTCACGTACCCAATCCCCCCTCCTTTTCACCCACTTGCGCACCCGCAACTCCTCTTTGCACCTTATACTAGTCATAGAATATATGCATAAAGGCGGAAGCTGCTTGCAAAAAATAAACACAACACAACTGCTCTCCTATAGTCTTCCGATCAGGCACCTCCAAGCCAGTGGACCATCTTCCAAATGAATTGCTCTTGCAGTCTCTACTGTGGATTAATCACACACATAGGGGCCCCCACCATTAACCAAGTAGCCTTATTCGGTCACTCAGGACTAGGGCATTGCAGCTTGCACCAGTCAGCACCTCAGGATTTGCATATTCTCTTTCTTCGATCCCAGTCATTACAACCCCTTGCTTTACTTGCAGGGCCACGTGCAACGAGGCTTCTAAAATGACAGAGGTGTACTGTACACAACAACGTTACAGACAAAGACAGCCCTCCTCTATCTATGCTCCCAGATTCTGGAACTTCCTCCCTGTCAATGTCCAGACTCACCTCTCACTTTTTTCATTTCAGGAGGAGCTCAAGACACTGCTCTTCAAGGAATGGCTCCTCCCTAACACCTAGGTCCACACACCCTGCCCCTCTATCTAACCCGAGACTGGGAGATATGCTCCCCCATCTTTCCTTAGTTATTTATTTGTTTTTGCAATTTGTATAGCATACCAAGTCCAGAGGCATCTAGGCACTGTTCTGACAATAAAACCCAATAGCTACATGATTCATCCAATGACAAAGGACAATGCATAAGAACCAGTTATTTAGTTAAACAGAGCATATCATTGTTGCAACAGTGCCGCGGTCAGTAATTCTTGTTTGAAGAGGCATGTTTTCAGATGTTTGCTAAAGGTCCAGAAGGATCCTTCTGACCTGAATGTGAGTGGTAAGGAGTTTCAGTGTTTGGCGGCTACTACTGGGAAGCTACTGCCTCCAGCTTTCTGAAGCTTGAAGCAAGGGGTGGAGAGATGTAGGCCTGTTAGACTGCTTTATCGTTAATTTGTGGGCAGCGTTATGTAGGCATGTATGTGTCGTGGTAAGTGTTTTGAAGAGAATTCCCTCCTTGACATGTAGCCAATGGGTATTTCTTCCTATGTGTACAATTTCAGTTTTTCATCATTTTGGTACAATCCGTGTTGGGCCATTCAAACCTGGATGGCTTGGTAGATTATGTTAAGGGAATTTGAGTCAGTGTCGTTGTCACCAGAGATCTGTATGAGGATTTGGGTGTCATCTGCGTAGTTAGCGTAGGTGCAACCCAAATTGTTGAGACAATAAAATAGTGGTTTTGTGAATATGTTGTAGAGAGTGAGTGAGACGCAGGAGCCTTGGGGCATGCTACAGGTGACTGGGGCTGGCAATGCTACGGCGATGGGTGAACAAACCTCATGGTGTTGTCCGTAAGGAAGGATTGTACACATTGAATGGCGTTTGGCGAGAAATGGGCTGCACATGCTAGATGATCACAGAGTATGTAGGTCAAATACTGCTGAGAGGTCCAATAGGAGTGCTTGTTGCATATATGTCTTTTGCTGTCAAATTGCCTGCCCTCCCGCATTGTTAGCATGCCTGATGCTACCTGCTATTGATGCTGTGCGATCTTCTTCCCTAACTGTGTACTTCCCCCCCATGACTTGTAAAATAATATGGAAGAAGAAGGAAAAGAAGAAGAAGAAGAAGAAGAAGAAGAAGAAGAAGAAGAAGAAGAAGAAGAAGAAGAAGAAGAAGAAGAAGAAGAAGAAGAAGAAGAGTTGGAAATAGAAGGAGATGGAGAAGAAGAAAATGAAGGAGATGAAGGGGAATAAGAAGAGGGAGATGGGGAAAGAAGAAGAGGAAGAAGAGAAGAAAAGGAGGAAGAAGAAGAAGGAGAAGGGAAAGAAGAAAACAAAAGAGAAGAAGAAGTGGAAGAAGTCAAGGAGGACGAGAAGCATGAAGAAGAAGAAGAGGAAGAAGAGGAAGAGAAAGAAGAAGAGGAAAAGAAGAAGTGGAGGAGGAAGGAGAAGAGGAGGAAGAAGAGGAAGGAAAAAGAGGAGGAAGAAGAGGAAGAAGAAGAAGAAGAAGAAGAAGAAGAAGAATGAGAAGAAGAAGAAGAAGAAGAAGAAGAAGAAGAAGAAGAAGAAGAAGAAGAAGAAGAAGAAGAAGAAGAAGAAGAAAAAGAAGAAGATATTATGTCACATTATGCAAGCCCCATGAACATGGCTGCCGTGGAGCGCAACACTGAGTTCAAGCACCTTCAGTGCCCAAGAGGGCCTGCTCCGAATCTGCACCCTGTTTGGCAGATGGATGCACCAAAGGAAGCAGCCTGACCGATCTGGGAGGCAAAGCCATACCTGCTTGAAGGCACGGCTATAAGCCCATTCACACCTGTCTTTTCCTCGCATTAATTGGCAAGCACAGGTGGGACTAGCACCATCAATGTCCCAGCAAGTGCCCCCTTTCAACCAACAGAGCCGTTCGACTTTGTAAGCCCCTTGAAGATGGCCGCTGTAGAGCACAACGCTGAGTTCAGACTCCTTCAGTGCCCAGGAGGCCCCTCTCCCAATCTGCACCCTGATTGGCGGATGGATGCCCCAAAGGAAGCAGCCCGACCGAGCTGGGAGGTGAAGCCGGGCCAGTTCAAAGGCCCGAATATAAAGCCATTCACCCCCGTCTTTCCCTCTCATTAATCGGCAAGCACTTCTGGATCTAGCACCATCAATGTCCTAGCAAGTGCCCCCTTGCAAACAACAGAGCCGTTCGACTTTGTAAGCCCCTTGAAGATGGCCACTGTGGAGCGCAACGCTGAGTTCAGGCACCTTCAGTGCCCAGGACAGCCTGTTCCCAATCTGCACCCTGATTGGCAGATGGATGCCCCAAAGGAAGCAGCCCAACCGAGCCGGGAGGCGAAGCTGGCCCTGCTCGAAGGGCCGGCTATAAGGTCATTCACCCCTGTCTTTTCTTCTCATTAATCGGCAAGCACTGGTCGGACTAGCACGATCAATGTCCCAGCAAGTGCCCCCTTGCAACTAAAAGAGCTGTTAGACTTCATAAGCCCTTTGAAGATGGCCGCCGTGCAGCGCAACGCTGAGCTCAGGCATCTTCAGCGCCCAGGAGGCCCTGCTCCCAATCTGCACCCTGATTGGCAGATGGATGCACAAAAGGAAGCTTCCTGACCGAGCCGGGAGGCGAACCCGGCCCAGTTCGAAGGCCCGGATATAAGGCCATTCACCCATGTCTTTCCCTCTCATTAATCGGCAAGCACTGCTGAGACTACAGGTAAACCCCAGGCTTATGGGTACAGCTGGTCTAGTTGGCGACTCATAAATCCAATAAGAATGTGCAGGTCTTTCCAATTGGTTCCAAAATTGTAGTCAGAAGGACAGTGGGTCCCTTCAATTTCAATAATAGGTTCAACTGAGGTCGCAGGTCACTGGATGGACGGGAAGCCGGGAAACCCGTCATATACAATCCAAAGAAAAGGTAAAAATCCAGGACACAGCGCCCAATAGAGTGCAAAAAATATATTTATTAGCAAAATGCCCCTTAGTGTGACACGTGTTTTGACCCTACAACAGCCTTTTTCAAAACAGGGTTTAGTGCATTCCTTATGAAATCATAAACTATAATGAAATTTGTGTATGTATATATATTACACCATCAAAGTTAAGATAATATAGGTATCCCATATCATGCCAATCATTGCACAAATACAGTTCACAAAAAAAAAGTCAAAAGCATCATTGCAATTATTGCATAGTCATGATATGAGTCAAAAAGCACGGTTGAATTGTGCACCAGACAGAGAAATAGGGATTGGCAATGGGAAGGATACAAAGGGATTCGTGAAGAACAAAATGTTAAATGATTCCAAAAAGTAGTTCCATGAATGAAAAAATGAAAGTAAAAAGGTAAATATTATCCAATACAAACCAAGATTCAAGGAGAGTGGAAAGGGAGAGAAGACATACAAACGAAAACACAAGACAATAGAAAGGTATCTCATTAATATTCATAATTCCAAATCAATTCCATTTGTTTAAACCATGTCACATACTTTGAAGCTTCCCTCTTCGGGAGTTAAGCTATTCATCTAAAAAAAATGTTCTTGGGTTTGTTCCCATAGACCTCCGAGCTGTTATTATGATCATTAAGAAAGGCAACCATTAGTCAAACCTATCGTCAATGTCATGTTAAAATGCTTAGTACAAATGTTGTATTACAAGGTATAAAGTATACGCTTTCCAATTCTTAGCTTGTCACAAAAAATCAAGTGCACGTGGCCCATTAAAGCAGGCTTAGCAGTGCCCCACGTTGGTGTTTCATTTAAAAATTCATACGATCAACTATCGTCAATCAACACAAACTCCGTAGTGTTTAGACCCCATATAATGTAAAGCCATCATGACAAGGCATAATGTTGTAAAACCGAAAAATACGGGCATATTTTAATTTGAAGATTCATACGATCAATTATCATCAATCAGCACAAGCTCCATGGTAGTAAGACCCCATGCAGTGAAAAGTCATTATAACAAAGCATAACGCAAATGTGACAAACTTACTGAGTCATTCGCATTGGCTGGATCCGTAAAGAGTAGCGCAGGCTTTACTTGGGACTATGTGTTTACTAGTTCCCAAGGTGACGCGTGGATTGTTCCGCCTACTGCGTTCTGTTACTAGGCAACAAACACGGGTGTTCCTACATTATGAGAATAACTGAGGCACGGGCATAATCAAGGTTGTAAGTAGTTGCGTGTGTTGACTAATGGGTTATATGCTTGGGAACCAAGAAAGTAATTTAGTGTGAAAGCCATATATGGCAAAAGCAAAAACGCATAAATCGCTACCAAACAGAATACGCCCCGTTCATGTCGTAACCATGGTAACCACCTACACAGATGGGAATCAAAAATGAAATAAAAATGTGCCATATTTGACTGCCATATTATCCACTACTGATTATAAATCTTGATACATGAGAATGCACACAATCTGTTTAAACGTGTAATATTTGCAATCTCTTCTACTAGTCAAATTGACACATGAGTAGTCCCATATTATTCACTGCTATTAAAGATCCTAATACATGAAAGTATAAATGATCCATTATTACATGCAAGAATGTTTACCCTCTTATACTAATCAAGTGGGACATTAAAACACACATAATTATTCAAAATATCTCATAGGAATGACGCCATTTCCGTGTCAAAATTCAAACCCAACATGGTTGTGTTGAAGGATCAGATACGTCTCGCCTCTGCTTGGCGGAGCGCTAGGACTCTGTCCCCACCTCTTTTGCTCATTTTGACCTGTTGTAGCCCTACAAATTTAATTGCTGTTTTCTAATCACATTGATGATTTTTCTGCCAATGCACCGATAGAGGTAAAGTCGGGTCCTGACTTCCAATTTTACTTAAATGCTCACGGATCCTAATCCTTAGTTCTCTTTTGGTGCTACCAATATAAAACTTATTACAGATACAGATAATCACATATATGACAAAATTAGATCTACAATTTAACGTCTGTTTGATCCTAAACTGTTTCCCATTAGGACCCATGAGTTCTTTGGTCTTGTCCCCTGCGTAGGGACACATTTTACAATAACCACATTTGCAAAAACAAGGTACATTCTCAGTAAGCCAGGTGAGTGTTTTCTCCTTGTGTACATCTGGTAATAATGACGGGCAAATGATAGTTATCAGCATATTAGCCTTCTTGAAGATGATTGTTGGTCTATCATCTATGAATTTCTTTAAGTGTTCATCTAAATGCAGTAAATAGCAATGTTTTTGTAAGGTCTTCCTGATCAATTGGTGATCTTTATTAAACTGTGTAATAAACATAAGCTTCATCTCCTTTGCCTTGGTTGCATTCTTGGCCATTAGCGTATCAGTTTGCTGGAGGTTTCTTGTTTTTTCGAACGCTTTCTGTGTGCATTTATTGGGATAACCTCTTTTCTTAAATCCATATCTCAAAAATGGGCACTCCTGTTGGAACTTGGAATCATCTTCACAATTTCTCCTTGCTCGGATGTATTCCCCTAGGGGAATATTGTGAATTGTTGAGCGTTGATAACAGCTCTGCGCATGCAGTATTGAATTGACTTCTATCGGTTTGCGAAACGTCCAGGTTTCTAGGTGATTATTCTGTACGTGTATGGTGAGGTCCAAGAAATTGATTTGATCACAATTCTGTTCACCGGTAAACTCTATTTCAAAGGGATTCAACTTAAGTCTGTTGGTAAATTCACAGAAAGAAGCTTCTGATCCTTCCCAGATCACAAAAATGTCATCAATATATGGGACTATCACCATCAATGTCCCAGCAAGTGCCCCCTTGCAACCAAAAGAGATGTTAGACTTCATAAGCCCTTTGAAGATGGCCGCCGTGGAGCGCAACGCTGAGTTCAGACACCTTCAGTGCCGACGGGGGCCTGCTCCTAATCTGCACCCTGATTGCAGATGAATGCACAAAAGGAAGCTTCCCGACCAAGCCGGGAAAGGCAGCCCAGCTCTAAGGTCCCGCTATAAGGCCATTCACCCCTGCCTTTTCCTGTCTTGTCTGGATTGCCTAAGAAAATGCCGCTCTGGCATCCCTATGCTCTGCCCAAGTACTGTTCCTGCCATTACCCAGCCATCCAGCTACCTTTGTTCCCATGCCAGGTAAGAGGTGAAGTGACCCCCTCCTCGCACCCGCTGATGCGTTCTCATGCCCTCTTTATGCTTGATCCTACTATACTTGATCACCTTAATGCCTGAAACCTGTCCTCATGGCACCCCAACGTCTACGGAAATATATACTTGCATCTCATCTGTTCCACCAGCCCCGCGTTGCTCTGGCACCCTTGTCACTCTTTGCAATTAGCACTTACTGTTACATATGTCTGTTAGCAATACTGCATGTACTCATGTCATATTCGGATCTTAGCAAGGTGCCGCCTTCCAGTGCAGTTCTCTCCTGCACAACTGACTAGCACCTGCACCAGTAGGCAAGGTTCTTTCAAATATACACACATCCCCTGAACTTGATCCTACCTGGAACCACCGGATTGACATTTCCCTCTTGTATATGTGTTCCTGATGTAGCCCCTTACCATGAGGTGTGGCTCTGCTATTTTGCGCATGTACTTTATCCTGACTCTCATATACCTGTATAGCTGATGTAGCCTCCCTTACCATGAGGGGTGGCTCTGCCAGTTTGTGCATGTACTTTATCCTGACTATCATGTACCTGTATAGCTGCTGTAGTACCCCTTACCATGAGGCATTGCTCTGCCAGTTTGCGCATGTACCTTATCCTGACTCTCATGTACCTGTATGGCTATGCTAGTTTGCACAAGTACTTTATCCTGACTCAAGAACCTGTTTACATAATGTAGCCCCGGCACCATGAAGCATGGCTCTGCTAGTTTGTGCATGTATTTTATCCTGACTCTCATGTACCTGTATACCTGATGTAGCCCCCTGCACCATGAGGCGTGGCTCTGCCAGTATGTGCATGTACTTTATCCTGACTCTCATGTACCTGTATGCCTGATGTTGCCCCCTGCACCATGAGGCGTGGCTCTACCAGTTTGTGCATGTACTTTATCCTGACTCTCATGTACCTGTATGCCTGATGTTGCCCCCTGCACCATGAGGCGTGGCTCTACCAGTTTGTGCATGTACTTTATCCTGACTCTCATGTACCTGTATGCCTGATGTTGCCCCCTGCACCATGAGGCGTGGCTCTACCAGTTTGTGCATGTACTTTATCCTGACTCTCATGTACCTGTATGCCTGATGTTGCCCCCTGCACCATGAGGCGTGGCTCTACCAGTTTGTGCATGTACTTTATCCTGACTCTCATGTACCTCTATACCTAATGAAGCCCCACACCATGAGTTGTGGCTTTGCCAGATTATGCTCTAAATATGCTATCTTGCACTGTTTAAGAAAGTAGACCTCTATGCACTGACTGTAACCAGCGCCCTGGCTGATGCTATAAATGCAAAAATAAACAAATAAAAATGTAATCTTGCAAATGTGTCTTGCTCTTTCCTGCAAGGCAAGGCGGAGTATGAGCGGTAGGGGGAAGCCACAGATTAAACACATTCATAAATACAACACACTTTGCCAGTGCAACTTTGGCTAGTGTTCGTTCATACCACAAATTATTATAGTTTGATTTTTCATCCAAACATACTCCAAACTACAGTACACTTCGATTTTCAGATATATATTTTTTTTATATTGCACATTCAATCTTTTCAAATGTACTCTGTAGTTATTTTATACTTCATGAAATAGCAAAATATTGAACGAGGGTCGAGAGACGTGAAAGGTTTGGAAGACGGTTTAAATGCATAGAAGGCCACTGCATTTTTTGCTGAAGGGATAACGCTAATAAAATAAGATTTCAACTGGAAAATGATTTAGTACCAATGGTACAAGACGTGGTACATTGGCTCTAGGAACGGATGTTGAAAGAGTAGGGGTTGCAATTATTGGTTTTGGAATTACAAGGTTTTGGAAATTCTCATGATAAGATTGTAAAATACTTTGGGCCCGATTCGTGGAAATGGGAGCAGAAATCATGCAAGGGCCATGCGCTGAGAAGGACACTGCCCGAGTCTGCACACAGAAAAAAAATGCACGCCCCGCATATTCATGAATTGTTCAAGCAAACTAACTGTATTCGCAAGTCGCACCTGGAGTGCCTCCAACACGCCAACACGCAAAGTATGAACAGCCAGAACAGCTACCTTTGCGCGCTCCCCCAGGCACGAATACACGCACCCTTCAAACAGTGTGTGAGGTCCCCCGTAACCATGCCTGGTGACTCAAGGACTCTGCATGGGGTCCCCCGTAACTGTATCCGGCACCACAATAAAATGCGTCTAAAAAATGGTAATTCAGGAAATCTGTGTGCGAACCTACGTAAAACGTTCCTACACCCTGCTACACTGCCTATGCGCACCACGAAGTTACATCAGAAACCCGGTTGAGTACACGCACCCCGAAATCTTACATGCAACCCCACCTGCGCGCTTACAATCCTACACGCAAGTGTACTTATGCCTGCCTTCGGCTGGTGGATCTTATGGAGGACTTGCGTGGCTATTTCCAGCTAGAGACATTGCATGATTGAGAATCCATGAATACGTCTTGTGCTGCCCAATAGTGGGCGTGCGAGGGACTGCCTGCAGGCTGTCCCTCGGGAAAGCCAACTTTTTTACAAGTTCTTCCCCATTTTGCATGTTACATCTCCATCCAAGGCCTCTGCCTATGCCACGCCCACACTCTGCTTACAGTCTTGCGCAAGGCCCTCGACGGCTCGCACAGACTTGCCGAGCCAGTGCGAAATCCACGCAAACCCAGGGAAAGTGCCGCACGTTTGGTTCCATGAATCGACGAAGGCGGATTTGCGTGCAGATAATTCCATAAATCGGGCCCTTTAAGTTGGGTGCATTTGGCACACTTGAAGTGCAGGACAATAGGTCATCAAGTAAAATGAACACATGCTATTGATCTATAAACTTAACTAATGTGACTGAACTTTGAAGGAACCAACTGTTTGTGGCTAAATTTGAGTTCGGATTTGGGCGTGGATCAGGTTAAGAGTGATGAAGGTTGCAGAATCCGCACAGGTTCTGTACAGGCTATCTTCCTGCTTTAGAGTGTGCTGGATTTATAACCTGCTGAAATTCCACCAGCCAAAGTGACTCTATTTTAACATTTGAACGCACTGGCCTTAAACCGGGAATCTGCCAGAGGAGTCTGTAGGAAACCCCTCTGGCTCCCATGCATGGCAAAAATCTGTGATGGTCTATGCCCAGTGAGATATGCTGAGCAGGATGAACATCAGCATTGGGCATGCCTGCCACGTGACCAAAACGTACCCACTTCCACGGGGCCCTACAAAGGTAGAGGCCTGTAATGCACCCTCCTAGTAATGCCACAAGGATGAAAGCAGGCTCAGGCATGCATTCCATGTGATGGTCTCCACCCTGGACATACAGCGGTGCAGACCTGCCATGAACACCCACATTAATCAACTTCAACACAACTTAGTTCCTCTACTTTAGAGGAGTGAGCCCTACTCAGATGAAAAACTATGACCTGCAGGCACTTTAACTTTCCAAGGTATGGTGTGGCGGAGCTTAACATGTTCTTTTATCTGGATAAGATTTGCAGAAACACTGCACTAGTTTCCCCCTTTCTAAAAACCACATCAGTCTTCTTCCATCAGCTCTTGTCTCCCCTGCCAATGCCTTTGTTGGAATTAACTTTTTAATTATTTTTTTATATATCATTTTGTGCCTCAACAAACCTGAACCTCCCTGAACATCCCCTGCAGACGACTGGATCCAAGAAGATCATTCTGGCCATAGCAAGACTCCTGAGGAATGCATAGCAACATGATTCATGTCATTGCAGAGCATCTCACCCAGTGCTGCTTTTTATTTCCTTTCCGGGACTTGTAGTATGGGTTTAAAATGGAAAAAGTGCAACTGCAAGTCCCTGTAACCAAACAAATAACAGAGCCAAGCCTGAATTAGCATTTCCAGAATTTCATGAGTCAGGTATGTCAAAGGACTTCAAAAGCTATGTGACTATTCCTTGGAAACTCACCAATCATGTATAAGATTTATTTTTAAAGGGTTATCCAGGCCTAAGATGTGTCACTTTAAGGCTGTCTGGGTGACAATGAGTACCTGTGGAGGACCGGGAACTTTGCTGCTTGTGGAAGGCAGAGGTAAGCAGGGCGGTCTGGGCACAGTTTCCAGACCCTACACCGCAGAAGTGGGAGGGGTTATAAAAGTGACACATTATCTCAAAGTCTGTGTATCTAGGTGGTGTGAATATCAGGGCACCTCACCAAATTTTGCAAGGGGCATCCACACGATGCAGAGGGGGATTAGCATGTTGCAAATGAATCCATCATGAAGACTGAGGCAAAAGGGGGCAGGAGGGAGCAGACGGCACAGCCCTGGAGGTAGGAGGAGAGAGGACACATTGGAGACTGGATGAAGCAAGGGAAGAGTCACCAGGTAAACGAAATATGATGCCTTCATTAAAGAAACACAACTTTATCATGTAGGAGGATATATACTGGGCAGGAAGTCTGAAGACTACATGAGGCAAGGAGAGCTTTATCACGATAGGGGGTTGAATCTGGGCAGAAAGTATGAAGTCCTCATGAAACAGAGACAGTGTTGTCATGTAAGAGGATATTAAATGGGCAGGACTTGTGAAGATTACATGAAGCAAGAACAACTTTGTCATGTAAGAGGATATACACTAAGAAGGAGTTATGAAGACTAAATGATGCAAGTGCAGCTTTGTCATGTAAGAAGATATAAGCTAGGCAGGAATCATAAAGACGGTATGAAGCAAGGACATCTTTACCATGTAAGAGGATATACGCTGGTCAGGAGGCATGAAGACTGCATGAAGCTAGGACAGCTTTGTCACGTGAGAGAGTATAAGCTAGGCAGGAAGCGTGAATACTGTATGAAGCAAGGACAGCTTTAGCATGTACGAGGATATGAGCTGGGCAAGATGCATGAAGATTGTATGAAGTAGCGACAGCTTTGCCATTTTAGATGATATAAGCTGGACAGGAAGCATGCACACTGTGTAAAGCAAGGACAGCTTTATCATGTACGGATATATATATGCTGGGTAGGAGGTATGAAGACTGTATGAAGCAAGGGCAGCTTTATCATGTAAGAGGATGTAAGCTGTACAGGAAGCATGACGACATCATGAACAAAGAATATCTTTATAAGTAAGAGGACATAAGCTAGACAGGAAGCAGGAAGACTGTATGTAGTAACAACAGCTTTATCGTGTACGAGGATATAAAATGGCAGGAAGTATGAATACTGCATGAAGCAAGAACAGCTTTATCACAAATGGGGGTAGATGCTGGGTAGGAGGTATGCAAACTGCCTGACACAAGGACAGCTTTATCATGTAAGAGGATAGAACATGGGCAAGAAATGTTAAGATTGCATGACACAAAGACAGCTTTATAACAAATGGGCGTAGATGCTGGGCAAGAAGTATTACTGCTTCATGAATTATAGACACGTTATTATTTAAGAGGATATAAATTGGGCAGAATGTATGACAACTACAAGAAATAGTAGCTTCATTGGATAAGAGAGCAGGAGCTAGGCAGAAAGTATAATGACGGCATGAAGCAACAATGGCATCTCTGGGTAAGAGGGCAGAAGCAGTAGATGTTAAGAATGCACCCCAACGGGCCACACTTTCCTTTCAGACCGAGGGTATCACAATACTAATGGACTGCATGGCTGACTGATCTTGGCACTGGCACATTTTGAAAACCCACTATTGCACCCAAAACACTCACGCTACTGCGGGGTCTGCATGAATTAAGCATCATTCAAAATGTATGAGACATAGAACCACATTTATTACACATTTTTGTGTGTGACAGTTTTGATGTTGTAAACCAGCCCTCTGCACATCCAGATAGAATGTTGTGCCTTGGTACAGACCCCCAAAACTCCCCATTGCCTCTTTCAGCCCGACACCACCGGAAGGATATTTGTTTTTTTCTGTTCTCAGAGTAAACAACTGCAAATGGAAAATGGTCTAATAGGTGGGGGGCATATGTAATTTGTGGGGTTTTGAATGAAATGAAGTTATGAATACCTGGGATGCATTGAAAATGAAACATATAATCATGTTTTGCCAGGTGATTTGTCTGAATTTGTGGCAGATGGCCAATGTGATATCATTAATCCAAGATGGCCACCTCTAGAATTTATGAATCAGATTGTGATTTTTAACTCCTTTCAGAGTGATGCTATCAAATATTTTCTAAGGACCTTTTTTTGTTTATCATAAAAACTGAATAAAGAAAAAAAAGAGGTGGTTATCTCTTATTGTTTAGAAGTTTGTGTTTCATAGTTAATTTTTCATGATTTTTAGAATTCTTTTCCTTCCATTTTGTTGAAGGTTCTGGTAATTGGCAAGACAATGTGAACATTATTTAAGATAATTTGAAGCATGAAATGTAATTCTATCTTCCACTAAAATCATTTTTTTTTTCAAAATGTCGATACTTCCAGATATCAAAAGTAATTTAAAAGTAGAACTTGCACCATCAGTCAAAAAAAACAAATGGATAACACACGTTTCCTTGTGTATCTTATGCCAACAAACAAATACATCTCCCCTGGTTCATCCAAAATGTTATGAAAAGGTTTTAGACTATATTAAGAGGAGAGCCGAGTGGATCAATAATGAATACTTGAACATATGTCTATGATTAGGCAACTTAATACCTGAAGAACGGAAAGATGAAAAAGCATCATGGCATCTGGAATGCTACAAGCAATGTACTCATAAGGCAAATGTGGATCGAGAGAAAAAGATTGTATGCAGAGCAGGTAGGTGAGCCAACGTGTCTGTCTACAGCCTTGAAAAAGAGGAAGAAGTAAAACAAGTGTACACTACAAGATCAAAAATACCTGTGTATGACTGAAATACATGCTTCTTTTGCAATAAAGAAGAAATCAATTATATTTAATAGCAACTGATTCAGCCTGCATCAGTTTGAAGAGAGCAGAAGAACACTCTAACAATGACACATTGAAGATTCGTCTTAGCGATTCTACAGATGCTGGAGACCCTCCTGCAAGGGAAATTGCATATCACAAGCTATGGTGGAAGACAAATGTAGTAAATGTCTTAATGATGCAAGCCTACAGTAAGCGGAAAGATGCAGCCAAAATCACTGTCTGACGAAGCAACATATGTTGAAATTGTACTTTCAATCAGTGATTTTCTCCTTGAAGGCAATGTAATAACAATGGCTGAAATTGACAATGGCTGAAATTGAAAAGCATTACAGGAAAATTGCAGCTAACAATGGTTTAGAAGGACACATGAAAACAAATCAAACTTTTCATAGAAGAAGATCGTGAATGTATTGGCATTATTTTTAGCAATTCCAAAAGGGTAAATGAACCATAACGAGTCTCATTGAAAGTAACAGCAGATGTTGCACTATCTCTTGCAGAAGAAGAATGTGAGGTTATTAAGAACAATATGATTGCCCTTCTTGAAGCAGCAATGATTTTACGGTGAGCCGTATTAACTTGTGAACAATGGAATTTCACTTGAAGTTTTGAAGAAGTGATTTTGGCAGATGTTGTTCCAAGGGAAGTTGTTCTTTTTTTACAAGTGGTGCTGTCATGGACAGATAGATATGAAAAGTAATTCAGAAAAACGGGATTCCACTGTAATGAACAGGGCTCATAAATTGTCACAGATGTTTATATATGAAATGCTATCATCACGACAAAGCTTCCTATGTGAGCATTTTTGGCATACCCGCAAAATGCACTTGTAAGTGGCAGTTGGGCTCACAATGTACACATCTACCTGCATCATATTCATCATTCAATTTCTGCATAGCAAAGGAGCTTCTGTAGATTATGCTAGAGTCCTTTGTATTGAGACACAGATAGCCACTGAGGTAACAAAATGCACAGATAGGTGTCAAGGATCTTATGTTTCCTCAGAGTTGGTCAGAGGCAGATTTGTCTATTGTGCTGCTGACATCATTGACTGCCCTGCAGATATTACATAATGTAAAGGAACTTTTCACAGTACAATTGTGTGGTCTATCAGGAGAAGGAGGAGTCAGATGTCCTCAATTGAACTGAAGTATCAGGACCATCATTACTTCCATCACTGCAGAAGATTCCTCGGTCCCTGTCTGAGGTCATGTCTGGCAACATTTCCAAAGGGTTTAGAGCACAGAATACTGTAAGCAGTCAAATCACTGATTATACACAGAGGAATAAGGTTATTTTAGATTCCAATATGCTTGAGGACCTACTTTAAATGCGGTTTTGCCGCTGATTGATTTTCAAGAATGTTTTGATGAAGAATTGCTAGAAACACATTGCAATCTCACTGAAGAAACAGAGACTGATGAATGTGAGACATAGAACCACTCACCACAGTCTGATTTGGTCAGCTTACAATTCCATTTTAAGTGATCCTCCTACTAAACAAACTAGAGTCTGTGTACTCCCACTCATAGATGCCAGCCCAACGAGCACATAAACACAGCTCACATTCATGAAGAAGTTGGAGAAAATAACATTTCTTTTCACCCCAGAATCAAAAAAAGATTGCATTATTGGATCTTGGCCTTCACAAGCCTGTTTTGTTTGTTTGTTTGTTTATTCATTTATATGGCGCACCGGACCAAAAGGTATGAGGGCGCAGACGTTGCAAGGATATTCTCAGCTTAGTTACAGTGCTGTACATTAGTTTACAATGTGTACATAGGTTAATACAGTTGTGAAGGAAGGAAGCAGTGACGTACAATTACAATGTATACATATTTACAATATTTACAACAGAGATGTCAATTATTGCTCATTGTTCTTTAACCACTGGATGTAATTACGTCTAAAGTGGTGTTAAGTTTGCCGGGCTCTTACGGAAGGTGGTAAGGAATTCCATTTTTGGGCTGCTTTCACCTGGAAGCTGTTGCCACCCATTTTTGTTCGCTTGAATCTAGGAACGGAGAGCAGGTTTGCATTGCTATTTCTAGTGTGTCTATTGGCCGTGTATCTAGTTATTCTGTCGGCTAGGTAATGGGGGGCTGCAATGTTGAGGCATTTGTGAGTAAGGGAGGCTACCTTGAGCAGGATTTCGTCAGTGGTAGTGAGCCAATTGTGGGTTCTCCTAATATTACAGATGTGTTCTCTCTTAGGGAAGCTGAGCGCTGCTCTGAGAGCATTATTTTGTAGGATCTGGATTTTATTGATAACCTGTTTATTAGCACCTACATAGAGGGAGTTGCAATAATCCAGTTTAGATAGTACTGTAAGCGATATTCAATCAACACTACAGCTAAGTCAATGCCTAGTCTGGGATGCTGAGGAAAACCCTTATTGATGTATTTTTATATCCAGTTCAGTACTCTGGATGACAACCCTTGTATAACACCCCCCTCTTAGAATCCCCCTGACTCCACTGAGCCAAGAAGTAGGTTTGTTTTGCAAATTAAAAGGTTTATTTGGACAATTCAACAATATATATCTATCACACTTTTATAATATATTAATATCTGATAGTACACTGAGACATATGATGTGGATCCACAATGGGTAATGTTACAGTGGTACACTTGATTACTTAGGAGTAGTATAGAGGATGAGGTAGCTGAGAATGCTTTATGGTTTCAAGGAAATGCAATGAGGAATAAAATGCAGTACAGAAATACTTGATATGATTTAAGCAAAAGATAAGATAATCACTTTTTCTCTGGCAATTCACCCCCCTCCCCTATGCAATGTAAGAAATGGAAGGAGATGGAAAGAGGAGCACACAGTTCTCAGGAATGCAATCAAATACAATACGAGATTCAGTTCCCCCCCAGCAAGCTTAGAGGAAACAGGTAGGAGTTTGAAACACAGGCCCAAAATGCTTTTTAAATGTGATGGCAATGGATGGGAAAATGTGCCAACTGATTTTAATTCCCTCTAGAGATTCAGGGTGAGTGGGAGATGCGTGTTGGTATTAGTTCAGGCTCACTTTAGCAATGCTCTATGAGTTATTACCAAGTTGCAAACGGATTTTAACAAAAGAAAGAATGGAGCTGCTATTTTGACAAGTGGAGAAATTGAGCCAAAATCGCAAATCGCGGTAAATTTCGTTCCTAGCCCAAACGGTTCCAGAGATACGGACGATTAAATAAAGGTAGTTTTTCGATTTTAAAGTAAACTCAAAATGACGTGACAGCTTGCAGCTGCAGAATTGAAAGGTGACAGTTGTGCAGCTTTAAAAATGACAGATGACACGATTTCTAGGAGGCAGTTCTACTTAGGTTATAATAGTTTGGATTAGATTATTTTAACTAAGAGATTGGTTCTGCACAGTTCTGCTAGGTACTCACAATATAAATTTGAACTAGGCATCGTCACGGATCTGGTCAACACGTTCGGCTGCGGTTCTGTCTGCTCGGCGGGTCAATCAGGCACCGGTTCTGCTCACAGCGATCTGGGTCAGCTCTGCTCTGCTGGTCTAGCCTCTCTGGATTCTGGATGTAACACTGCTTTCTGGGTACTGCTACAGGTTCTTGCAAAAATTCTCAGCAAAACTTCAAACAGCTTGCCCGGCTGTTGAATAGTTTGGTTAGTTTTGAGGCCTGCTGAAGAGGATTCAGCTGGTGGATTCAGGCCTCTCTGCTACAAATTCTGGAGTTAATTTCTGCTACAGGTTTTGGAGATTGATGGATTTGAAGTCTGGATCTCTAGAGGTGAAGTCGTCGGTCAGCATGCTCCGCAGCAAATGGAATTGAATGTCTCTACCTGTCCCAGCAGTCTCTTTTTATGTGTTTTGGAAAGTGGGTGTGTGCGTTGGTCATAACTAAACCTGCCCCTCTCACTTATCATTGGCCAATTCCTCCTCTCTCCCTTGATTGGGGGAAGGAAATGTGAGTCAGAGTGATGCTGTAGGTTTTATGGTCAGAGGAACCTCCCCTTGTCAGATTGCGCACTATTTCTGACCCAAATACATATTTATCTATGTACCATTTTTCTAATATTATAGGTCCAGTTAACATATTTTCTGTAGCACCAAACCATCCTAACCCTGTCTTTGTACGATGTTGTGTCCACTGATGACAGAATTCTCCCCTTTTCATCCAGATAACGACCTCTAAACCTTTCCAGATTTTACACAAATGTGCACCAAGGATATGGGTTACAGATGATAAAGTGTCAGATTTTTAACATGCATACATTTGGAGTGAGACCCTATTTTCCGCTAGCAACCCCCCAGAATACACCACAGGGTCCTAACGCCTCTCAAAATGTTCACAGAAAAATCACAAAAATAATGATATTACTTATATAATTCTGACAAGTCCGCACTATGAGTTATCTATCTTTTTAAAATTATGCTCTGGTCAGAAAGGGGTGTGGCTTCCCACATCACAGGGTGGAATAACTGGTTTATCCACTTCCCCCAAGCCAGCATGTTCACAGAGGCACAGCTGCCCCCCAGTTTCTCCCAAGAGGAAGTTATTTTACGACACCCCCAATATAACATTTGCCTGAGTCCAGGACAGGCCTTTGTTCAACTCCCTGTAGTCCCCAGCTGCTCCACCCCTAATCTAATCAGAGAGGTGTCAACTCTTTTGGCAAGGGGAAGAGTGGCTGAGCAGGTTTCAACTCCAGTCGGGGGTAGTTGTCAGGCAGAATCCAGTTTCATTAAGCCAGGTTTCAGCTAAATGTCACTTTTTGTTCCCAGTTTTCTACATTCAAATCAAACTAACAATTTTTACCTATACATTAAATAATTACTTCCTTCAAGTCATTTCAGAATATAGTTTTACATTGTATCCCCCTCTTAGCAAGTCTTTCCTTGGTCTGGTTTTGTTTCATTTGTTCAATTTTACACAAAAGTCTGGTGGTTTTAAAACACCAGCTTTCTGATAGTGGTGAGTACTGGTAATGCAACCATTTTTGGGATTAAGAAAATGAATTCCCCACAGTTCTAGGTTGCTTTTGGCAATCAGCATTGCCATTCCCAATGGTTTCAGGCTACTGTGTGTGTAGCCCAATGGTGGTTTTAGGCAGTGCCCTCCTGTGCTCACAACATAGGCAAAAATGGGTGGCAGCCTATTCTTCATGTTTTCCCTGTGCACTCTCTGGGGAGTTCTGGCCATCATGATGTTTTCCATGCCAGTACTGCACAGTTTTATTGTAGGGCTTGGATGCATGGGTAAAAACATCCCACAGTACAATGGCTCTGGCTAGAGTAATGCAGCTCTGGGTGGATAGGAAGGGTTTGACTGATCTTATAAGCTTGCATGTATAAGCTGTGGTGGAGGCCATAGAGCTGACCTGTTTATGGAAGGAGAGGGTAGAGTTGAGGTAAATACCAAGGGTTTTCACTTCCTTGGCTACCTTGATAGAGTTGCCATCTATGGTGAAACTGGTGTAGTTATGGTCCAATTTATTTAGGTTTGTCGTGGATCCCAGGATGATGAGTTCAGTCTTGTCATCATTCAGGCATAGACTATGGTAAGCCATCCATGCCTGGATGGTGAGGTACACCTTGTTCACCAAGGCCAAATCTGTGTTGTAATCTCCCGTCAGCATGATGAGGATCTGGGTATCATCGGCATAGTTAGTGTAGGTGATACCCAGACCGTCAAGATCGTCAAACAGGGGCTTAGTGAACACGTTGTACAGTGTGGGGGAGACGCATGACCCTTGAGGGACCCCACATGTGATGGGGATGGGATCAGCAGAAGCTGAAGTGGAAAAGAGACGCAAGGATCTGTTACTCAGGAATGACTTAATCCAGCCAATGGCTTCTTGGGAGAAGTGGGCAGCCAAATCTTTTTTTTTTTTTAAATTAGCTATTGCTAAAAAGTAGTTGTGAAAGAACTGGATGCTTCCACCGGGTGAGTTACATATAATAATGGTGATACTTTCGGCTATTGGTTCTTTCTTAGATGGTACAGGCATTGAGGCCTCCTTAGCTGTACTTTATGATGTGAATACTGTATTGAAGATTCCCCAGGAAAGTGCGTAAGGAGAGCAGTTGAAGAACACATGTCACTGAGGCTTGCACTTCTCAAATGCATCATCGATAAATTATATGAAGACCATGTTGAAATCAAGTAAAGTATGTAACCTTAGTTTAAGAAGTTACTTAAAAGTTTACAAGTGGTTAATTCCCAAGAAACAAAATCAGTCCATAATTACATTGTGACATTACTGAAAAATTTGAATGTGGTGGCCAAAAACAAAACATTTGAGGCCAAAGAATCTCATGAAAACCAACACTCAGAGATGCTCTTCAGTGCATTCATATGTTATGTTATGTTATGTTATGTTATGTTATGTTAGTGAGATTTCTAAAGCACGAGCGTTCACCCGAGGGCATCTTGGCGCTGGAAAGGGAGCAACTCCATGAAGAAGAACAGAAAAAAAGGGAGGGGAAAACCCTTTTCAGAAAATACATGTCTTTATCGCTTTCCTGAAGGCAAGGTGATTGGATAGTTTCTTTGTGGAAGGTGGTAGTTCCTTCCATGCAATGGCAGTGGCTACAGAAAAGGCCCTGCCTCCTGTGGTGGACACAATGATTTTATATATCAGATCCGTCCAAACTGCAAACTGGTAGTTAAACCTTGCATCACCTGAAGAGTTTGTTAGATATTATGTCACCCTCAATTTGAAAACGTATGCAAGTATGATAGCTTGGTACTTAGCAGAACTCAAACAGCCTGAAAGCAAACACTCAGACTTGTGGAGTGAGTTTCAGAAAGGCAATTCTGTAGTAAGCAAGACAAAAGTCCCTTTTGTGCTGTAGGTTCAGATGAATCTCTGGAACACAGAAAACAGGGTGATGGAATTACTTGGTGGTGTGGTTAATATTACTCAAAAGAAACAGGCTCTTGCATGAATCTTTGTTGCCTTGCCTGAGCTGTCAAGGCTACCTACATAAGCAACAAAATGTGTAGGAATAACAGATTATGAAACAATCAAACGTCATCACCTAACAGCATCCAAAGCAACAAGCCAAAAGGAAGATGTTCAACAGATCTGCAACTCGGACATAATATTGACTAATCCTGTGAATTATCAGGTGTTAAGAACCCGTCAACATCTTGACAGAGGCAGTTTTTGATGAAGAAATTCAGAAGGACACATCGAGAATGACAGAAACAAGGTTGCCAAATGTACAACAGCTGTAAAGAAAACTGGATTGACTCAGAAAGTTTTAGCCTGTGGGCAAAAAAGAAGTAAAAGATAATTCAGCTGTGTAAAAGTGCACATAATGTTGTTAAGACAAAAGTATCAAAAAGCATAATGCGGTTGAAGGCAGATTGTTCTTTGCTCTCATGTTTGCTTATTGCTTCACAAAGTCAAACTGACATTGAGCTACAGGAATGCTTGAGTAATTACGGATTCTCTCCAGTACCTCTTTCAATGTTCAACTTAGATGGTACAATGATTTTAGATCCGCACACAAGCAAGCTGATGAATATACTGGAAGAGGAACAGAGGTTTCTAACATGACAGAGGTCTCTTCATTTGTTACTGAGGAAAGGTTACCTGTTCCAGAGCAAACATATTCAACAGCTTTCCTTGATGGAATTGCAGAAATGCAAGCATTGCAGAAACCGTCATATATGAAGACATGCCATGACCTTGCAACAGAATTCAACAAGAAAATAGAACATTGTCTGCTCAAGTATGATGCAACTAATTTAGTATTTGATACCTACCTAGAAAATATATTCAAGAACTGCATGCAAAGGAAAAGAGTAGGAAAAGCAATACCTGTTGAGTACAACATCAATGATTCTACAAATACTGAAACATGCTCCATGTTAACCCTCCTATTGCAGTCTAAAACTCAAGATGTGTTAACAGCCTATCTCTCAACTAAAGCAATTCTTGATGCATAGAGGATAAAAATAAGCATGGTAGTCAGTTGGAGAAATGAAGCCAAGTCATCAGATGGAAATGGATGTTAGAGACATTGAAAGCACACATGAGAAAGCTGACACAAAAATTATTCTTCACTCCCTTCATGTATAACGTTGTCATGCTGCTGCCCTCCACATGTTTTCACCTGATACTGATGATTTTGTCCTTTCACTGTGGTGGTCGCTGCTTTTCCCATCTGACAGCATGTCCTTCACAGGAGTTGGAACTAATAGAAGATGTATAGATCTCAAATGTGTGTGATCCTTCCTAGGGCCTGCAAAAGTGCACGCATTACTAGGCTGTCATGCTCTTTCGGGGTGTGATATTACCGGGTGCTTTACGCAGAAAGAAAAAATATCTTTATAAAAAGTTTTCAAGGCTTGAGAAAAATAAATCCTTGATGTGTTGGAAAGAATTGGATGTCTAGAAGAATTTAAGAAGGAGGATGAACAATTGATAAAGCGATTCATTTGTCAAGTCTTCTTGCAAGGAACAAATATCTCTGACATTGGTCAACTCCGTTGGTGGATTTACACAACAAAAGAGATGAAAAGTGAATATACTTATGTATAGTGATCAGGTGCAAGTGGATCTAGGCCACATGGCCTAACCCACGCCGACCTGACAATCACTTGAAACTGTTGTGCCTTTCTGATTTTGCCGCACCTTTCCCCTACTTAAACAGCCCTCCAGCCTCTTTTCCTTTGCAGTTGGTGAGCAGGTGCAAGTGTATCTAAGTCACATGGTCTAAGCAGCACCCAGCTGTCAATCACTTTAAACTGATGGGGCCTTCCTGTTTTTGCCACCCTTTTTACCTTCTAAAGCAGCTCTACAGCCTCTTTTCCTTTGCAGTTGGTGAGCATGTGCAAGTGTATCTAGTTCACGTGGTCTAAGCCTGAACCACCTTTTCAGCCCTGGCTCTTCCTTTCTGATTTTAACTCTTAGATCAAGGGTGTCTCTCACCTGGGCCTCTGAAATGAAGGGCAGACAAAGAAAAGGCAATTCCTGTTTGGACCTGTTCATACTGGGAGAACCTAGGGTCCGAAACCCTGCTCAGACAACAGTTAAGCAAGCACCGACATGTGTTTTCTCCCGCTATCCCCACAGGACATCGAGGCAATGCCAATGTAAACATCACCCTCCTCTAAGGCAATGCAGCAACCTCACTCAAATCAGACCCAAGCCCATCTTCAACCCCTCACCATCCACAACAGATTGATGCTCACCAAATGTCTGCTCAGTTATCACCCATGCAGCATACATTGCTGCACCTCATCACTTCACATGACCTCGATGCCATCTGCATCACAGAGACCTGGCTGACACCCACCTCCACCTACATCCTCGGTGTCCTTTCCCCCGAGAGCTACAGTATCCAACACAGAGACCGCCCAAATAAGACAGGCCGATGATTAGCAGTCATCCACAAGACCTTGTGGCCCCGCACCAGACTTGACGTCGACAAAATTGGTTCCTTCAAAGTCCTCTTCACCACTTGCCGGTCTCCCCGATGGACACAGTCACCTTCCATCTCATCTACAGACCACCCAAACCCAACATTGGCTTCATCAGAAGCTGTACTGACCTGGTCACCATCATGTCTCTCACGCATACCAATAACATCTTCCTAAGTGACTTCAACCTCCAAGGAAACAAGGACACCAAGCCGATGAAGGAAGCTCTCTTTGGCCTTCTCTGCACCCTCAGCCTCACACAGAAAGACCGAACACATGAGAAAGGCAACCTCAGCCTAATCATCACTGTCTTCCCTCCACTACAATTCACCTCTTCCGCTTGACTGGTCTGACCACCTAACTGTGCCTTTCAATATCCTGTACACCACCCCAGTCAAGCACTCCCAGCACAAACCCATCAGATAAATCATCAGATATACCTTCATGTCCTTCAAGAACTTCCCGGTGGAAGCCCTCACAGAAGACCTTGCCAACCTCCACCTTACATGAACCGAACACCACAAACTGAACTTCAACTCTTTACTGGAAGCACTTAACACCACCCTCACAGCCTCTATCAATCGACACGCTTCTGAAACAATGCACCGTCAAACAAAAACCATCAGCACCCTGGTACACGGGAGAGCTCAACCTCAGCAAAAGAGTAATCAGGAAACAAGAGAAAACCTGGTGCTTCTCCAGAACTGCATACAACCTGGTGCCCCTCAAGAAACTCTGAGCAATCCTCTGAGAACTAATCAACACAGCCAAGGCCTCCTACTATCAGAGCACCATAGCAGAAGCCGACAACAAAACCAGAGCCCTTTTCAAAGCAGTCAAAGACTGCATAAACCTGCTACCCAACCGTGTCATACCACACTCCATCGAAAATCCACCTCCATCAACAACTTCATCGAAAACATCTGCAAGATCAGCCACCACATTGGTGCCAGCTCTGTATCCACAGACTCACCTCACATAACTCCTCACCAATTCGCCACACCCAGAACAAGTTTCAAGACACTTTTGGCAGAGGACCTGGTAGAAACCCTGGCCACCCTCAAAGCCATAATGTATAAAGAGATCCATCCAGCATCCATCCTCAAGACCCTCCCAGCACCAGCTCTCCTTCCCTACATGGAGATCATCAACATCTCCCTAATTCAAGGCACCTTTCCATCAACCCTAAAGGCAGGACAAATCCACCCTCTAATAAAGAAACTCACTCTGGATCCCGACCACCTAGATAACTATCACCCCATCACCCATCTTCCCTTCCTAGGTAAGAACATAGGCAAGATGGTAGCTTCACAACTGCAGCAACATATCGATACCAACAATGTCCTCCAAACCTACCAATCCGGGTTTAGACCCAGATACAGCATAGAGACAGAAACCATACAGGTGGTCGACAACACCCTCTAATTGAGCTCTTGGCCGCTTTTAACACAGTAGACCACCAGGCACTTATGGACATCCTACATCAGTGCATGGGAACCAACAATCTTGTTCTATGCTGGTTAAAGTCCTACCTCGCCAACTGTCAGCAGTTTGTTCAGATGGACTCCTCTAGATCTCCAATGCTACCCGTCACTTGTGGAGTCCTGCAGGGCTCTATTCCATCCCCAGTGATCCTCACACTGTACATGGAGCAGGTGGGAGCCCTCCTAGCCACACAATATATCCACATCCACCAATACTCTAACGACAAACAGCTATACTCCATCAAGGATATCCATAGGCTCAAAACCTGCCTCTCATTGATCCAGTCTTGGATGTCCAGCGCATATTTGAAGCTCCACCCCTCCAATACTGAATTCCCACTCCTCACCAACAACAGCCGGGATCCTGACATACAGACCTGGCTATCGACAACAAACTCTGAGGACTTCTCACCCGAGCTCATATCCTACGCCAAGTCCCTTGGGTTCCACATCGACAAACACCTCTGCTTCAAGACACACATAGCTAAGAAAACTCAGAAGGTTTGGTATCAGCTCTCCCTCCTGCAGAAAGTCAAACCCATCCTCCCTCCAGACAGCTTTAGATCCACTATTCAAGCAGTGGTCTTATCCCACCAGGTTGGGGGCAATGCACTCATTAAAGGCCTCCTGTAATCCTTCCCGATACCCCAGAGAAGAGTCCTGCATGTGGCCGCACACTGCATCAAGGATCTGCACAGATAAGATCACATCATGATGGCCCTCATCAACCTTCAGTGGTTCCCACTGCACACATGAATCACCTTGAAGTTTTGCTGCATCAGCTATACGGCCTTCGCCCTCAAGTCACCCAGCTACCTCGCAGAGAAACTCAGCTTCTCTGGTGGAGAGCACACCACCAGACGTCAGGGCATGTGCAGACTTTGAAATATGCCGCTGCAAAAAGGAAAGGACCAGAAGACAACCCTTATCTGTCTATGCCCCAAGACTATGGAACCTCCTCCCTGTCAGCATCAGACTTGCCCCCATGTTCCTACAATTCAGAAAATAACTCAAGACTCACCTCTACAAGGAGTCTCTTCTCCTCAACACCTAGGCTATCATATCAACCCTCACACCACCTGATGTGCTGGGTGCTGCCTGCCCCTCTCCTCCACATCATCTGGTACAGCTCTACCCCTCCTCTGTGCCCCTCTGTATCCTACCCGAGCTATATATCTGTTCTGTTGTTACCTCTGAAAAGCACTCTGTTATGCCTCTGTATTGTTGTCTCTGTAAAGGGCTATGTTATGTATCTGTATTGTTTTATACCCCTGTAAAGCACTTTGTTGCTTCTTGAAGCTAGGTCCATGCTCAATAAATATAATAAAAATAATATTATTATTATTATTAATAATAATAATAATAATAATAATAATAATAATATACCACCAACAAGATCCTTTCTAATACCATACAATTTAAGGACTCATTGCAAGGTGATGGAGTGGTGACGTGATGATCAACAACACGTGAATCTCCCAGAACCATCACAATTCAGGTGGGAGAAGGAAGATAATACATATTCTCCTACTATGTGTACGATACCATGTTCACCAAAATCACTGATACATCTGGTACATTATGCATGCATCAAGGGATGGTGTGCTGTGCACTGCAAATGCTGAGCTCAGTCACTAAGTCACAAAGTTGTGTAAGTGTGGTGGTGACGAAGATCTCTGTAATATCAATTTTGTGGATGATGAAAATGAACTATGGGGCTCAGAAGATGACCTGTAAAACCTTCATTTCACTATTCAAATGTAAATAGCTATTGTGGTTTTCATAAATAGTATATTTCAATGTGAAAATTGTACCTTTTCAAAAACTTTCTAATTTAGTAAGCATACAGTCGAAGGTTTGCGATGAAGTAGCAATAGTTTACAAGGCTGTAACTCGGAAATGGTAAAATATATACAAACTTTCCTTACATTAACTTTTCTAATCCTTTGATAATGTTTAACAAAAACCTACTTGGCAAATTGTGTATAGAACCACCCTAAAAGCAGATACAGGGGGCGTGGCCAGGCTTTGTGTGGGATGGCTGACTGATTCGAGCGCTCCCGCTCTGTGAATATACTTTCCCCCTTCAATACTTCAATGCAAAGTTTATTTATTCATGCAATTGTTGCTGCTTACTTGGGGAGCCACCCTGGTGGTCCGTGGTGCTCCGTGTGCCTGCAGCTCCTTCTTCTGACGTGAGCCGTACCATGGGTGGAGCCAGGTTTGATAAACCGGGCGGCCCCATGACGCATAAGCCGATGTTCCTGTCAGCTGACTGGGCTGGGCGCACAGCTGAGGACTCGCTAAAGAGGCAGTTCATGTTTTTCTCCACAACACGGGCCCAGCACTGTTAACAGCTCATTTAAAGGCATATTCTTTATATTTAAATGTACAAGCAGTGTACAGGCAGTATTTACCCCACATTTTTAACAGACAAGTCTGCTAGGCTCATATAAAGAACATTGGGAGTAATTCATATTTCTTGATTTTCTTTTTTTTTTTACTATAGACACTACAACACCTCAACATGCATTACTGACTCTGTGTTAACAGTAAGAAGATGATATTAAAGCACTGTAGTGCCACAGCTGATATTACAGGTAAAAGCAGCTGCAGAAAGGTACTATTAAACTTGAGTTGTCAATGCTAGAATTTTCTTGCATAATATTCAGAGCCTCTTTTTAACACTGTATGACTCTAACTCCATTACTACACCTTACCAAGCCCACGCTGAAGCTGTGTGATTAATTAATGCAATTTTGTATCAAGGCCTAATCAAGGTGTGCAGCAAGTCAGTTCTCAGTTAAGTGTGCAGTGCTACAGCATATTAACTTTCACTGGTATGGCTTCCAAAAAGTCTCAAGTCAAAGAAATACCTATCTCCACCTCAAATAAGAGGCTAAAAAGTGAATCGCCAACTCCTAAAGAAGACATACTGGATGCTACCATGCAGGCCATACTTATGGAAGTAAAAGCTTTGAAGCATTTTTATGGAGGCAAATAATTATAAACTGCAGCAAATGGATGACAAAGGGTCTGCATTTGAGGCAAGAATCGCTGAGGTTGAACAAAGGGTCAGTAATGCCAAAGATATCACTGGAAGAGTTCAAGTGCTTGAAAAAACTCTTATATCACTATAGAAGCACACAGAGAATTTAGAAAATGTCAATAGGATAAACAACCTGCGAATTGTTGGATTATTGGAAGGAGTTGTAGGAGAAGATCCAATTTCATTCACTAATACTCTCCTAATGAAACTTCTAGAACTTCAACCATCAACCAGACTGAATGTTCAAAGGGCGCATTTATCGGACCCTATAGCTCTACACAACCCTCTAACAGTTCCAGTGACAACTCTTCAAGGACAATGATTTTTGCTCTATTAGACTACACCCATGTGCGTTTGATCTTGGAGAAAGCCAAATTGAAGAAACACCTAACTTGGAATGGCAGGAAACTTTTTATCACTCAAGACATATCTAATGCCACTGTGGCCAGAAGGAAAGAACTCCTTGCTCTTAGACCTGATCTTAAGCAACTTAATGCAAGATACGGTATTGTACATCTGGCTATCCTCAAAGTGACTCTTAATGGCCACACATCTTCCTTTCAAGATCCCATTGCCCTTAGACATTTTATTCAAAATCAGAGGAAAGATGACATGAATACATCAAAAGCACCTACCTGAAGAACATTTCTAAGGCTACTTTATCTGCTAATTGTCCTTGCCATGTCTTCTGTTTTTTTTTTACTTTTGAAAGAGCGGGGTGTGAAGTCAGTCATCTATTTTGAAGGCTCTTCCTCCCCATTTATCTATATCGATTAGTATGGATTGGAGTGGCTGTTTCCCTTCAGCCACTACCATCACTAACGTATATTTCTCTTCTAGTTTGTTGTTTTCATGCTATTTTTGTGAGTCTCCCTACTTCCTCTGTATTTCTCTCCTTGTGTATCTTTGCTGAGTGCATACATGAACATGATCGCCTTTTTGAAGATGATACACAACTCATGGTGTTGCTCACTTTTTGAAATAGCTTGTATACTTCTCTTAATATACTTAAACTCTATGTTTGTTTGCAATCTTAGCATATCACTATAATCCTTTAAATTCAATGTAACTATGTGGAATGTAAAAGGGTTACATAACCCTGTTAAAAGGCAAAACATTCTCTCTCACCTCAAAAGAACCAAACCCTCCATTGCATGTATTCAAGAGTCTCACCTTTCTAATGAAGAAGTGGCAAAGCTCAAAACCCACTGGGTTGGCCAGGTCTTCTCTAGTGCAGCCAATGGAAAGAAGAATGGTGTCATCACCTATATAAGCTCAAAACTTAACTGTCAAGTATTATCAAATGAATCTGACGACGTTGGTGGATGGGTAATGGTTAAACTTCTAATCAACTCCACTGAGTTTACCGTTCTTAATGTTTACGGACCTACGTCGTCGGATCCCTCTTTTAAAAATCACATCTTTCTCACTAACCTTAATAACTTGATTGTGTGTGTAGACTGTAATGAGATTATAGCTCCATACATAGATAGAAAATCCAATGTGTTATATAATCCTTTGAAATCCCATAAGCATTCTACTAACCGTATTTCTGAGGTAGGCTTTATAGATACCTGGCGCATTATCCACCCTTCTGATTCCGAATTCAACTTCTTCTCCAGTTCTCACAAAACTCTGTCCAGATTAGATTGCATATTTATCTCCAAACTCCTCATAAATTCTATTGTTGATGCCAAAATGTATTGCATAGCATTATTGTATCGTGCCTCTGTTTGCTTACAATTATCCTCCCTGCTAAAGTCTCGGACCCGCAACAGATGTAGATTTAACTCAGCCTTGCTCAATGATGAAGCATTTACTTCCTATATATCTGAACAACATAATCACCACTTTTCAGAAAGTCTAATTAAAGATACCTCAGTTTCTAATAATGGGTTTGTCATAAGGCAGCCATGCAAGGACATATTATTTCCCATGTAGCGAATACAAAGAAAATGCTTAAATTGGAGTCAGAAAATATACTAAAAGAGCTTAACACTCTTGAATCTCAGTTTTCACGTAATAACTCTAAAACAATCCTGAACTCCATCATTAAACTTTGAGTTCAGTATAACAAAATAGTTACCCAATACACCTGTGACAATCTCCTTAAATATAAAGCAAAAGAGAAAAATCGGATTACAGTCATCAAAGATAGCACTTGTGATAGAAACTTTACAGAAATTTCTGGAGTCTTCTCTGATTTTTCTAGGAAATTATATACTTTTGAAATACCTTCTAATAATGAAGTACTACAAACATTTCTTAAAGACACCCCTCATTCTACGTACCCATCAGTTGATCTTCAATCGCTTAATGCAACCATTTCCATCAGCAAAATTCATAAAGCAATCAAAGACCTTAAAAAAGGTAAAGCCCCTGGGCCAGAGGGATATTCCAGTGATTTGTACGCACATTTTAAAGATATTTTAGAGCCTAAACTCAATGAATTATTCTCTCAATTCATTCAAGATAGTAAAGCTAAAGGATCCTTCTTAGAAGCTATGCTGATTGTATTCCCTAAACCTGATAAAGATCCTGAACTACCTCAAAGCTATAGACCCATATCCCTTATCAATAGGGATTGTAAAATCTTTGCGAAGATCTCAGAAAATAGATTTTTACTGGTATTACCCAAACTAGTGAAAGTGAGCAGTCCCCAAAACACAATCAAAACACCCAATGAGAGTCAATAATGGACACACCCCAGGAGGGAATGAGACCAAGACCAAGTGCGGGTGAAGTTAAAGGTAAAGTTTATCTAAACCAAAATAGGGCAAGCAGAGGACTCTGCATACTCCGAGAGTGCTCTGCCCAACATTACGCTGCATTAAAAAGGGTTCCAGCATCGTGAGTGATGAAATTGTATAAGGTACAAAAGTTACATTTCATTGGGGGAGCCGCAGATCAAGTATAGTGTTATAAGTGCCTCCTCCAGATGATTGGATAAACAAGATCAAGTAGGCTATATTAAGAATAGACTTTCCTCCTCCAATTTTAGATTGATTCTAAATTCCTTTGATCATATTTGTAACTCCAATGACCCTTTTGTTGCAGTTGCCCTTGATGCTGAAAAAGCATTCAATAGAGTTGAATGGAATTTGATGTTTGAAGCCTGTAAATGGCATTGCCTTGGAACCCCTTTTTTGATAGAGTACTCTATTCCAATCCAATGACCTCCATTTTTATTAATGGACAAATATCCCCATATTTCCCCCTATTCAGAGGTACTCATTCTCCACTCCTATTTATTTTGGCCGTGGAACCTTTTTGGGAAAAAAATAAGACTAAACACAAATATTAAGACATAACTTGTGGAAATGTACAAAATAAACTGGTGTTGTAAACTGATGACATCTTATTATTACTGAAAGAGCCTAATTATTCCCTGCCACATATCTTAGATACAATATCACAGTGCTCAGCAGTCTCATGGTATAAACTAAATACTGACAAGTTCAAAGTCCTTCCTCTTAATGTTCATTGTATTAAACATCATATACTAACCACGGGCATGAAATGGCACCTGGGTGGTTTTAAATACTTAGGTATCTATATATCACCTTCTGTCAAAGACATCGTCAAACTCAATAATGCCTCTCTCCTATCAAGAATTGAAGAAACTACTAACTCATGGTCCCCTCTTTACCTTTCATGGTGGGGTAGACTAGAATCCATCAAGATGATGATTGCACCCATAAGCCTACATTTATTATATATGCTGCCTGTCCCTCTTCCTTCCTCTTTTAAAAAAAAAAAATCTATTGACTATAAATTAGCTGAATTCCTTTGGGGGAAAAACAAGCATAGGTTGTCTCTTAAAAAACTTAAATTATCACGAGAAGCCGGGTTGGGCGGGGGGTAGGGTTTACTGATTTTAGGAATTATCATATAGCATTTGTTTTAAAGCAGGCTCAACTGTGGTTCACTCGTGAATATTGTAATGATGTAACCCAGAGAGAGCGATGGAATCTCCCATAATTCTGGCTGACTGCTTTCGCATTAAAGCTAAAACAAAATATATTAAATGTATGACTACCATCTTATCTGCACGTTATTTAAGAGGGTATTTACTTCTACCAAATATTGAAGCCTACCAATACATTTGTTCATACATATGGTTCAACCCTTTAATCAGAATTAAAAAGAAGTCTCTTTTGTGCAATCAATGGCTCTCTGTGGGCATTAAGTATCTGAATATGTTATTTGGTTTTGGTATCCCAATTGATTTCAATGTGCTTATGGATAGATGTAATGTTCCCCTCTCATTTCTACAACAATTGATGTCTATTATCAACACCATGGTTGAAAACTATGAAGCTCTTGTCATCAAAATCCCTTCTCCTAATGCCGAGAGGTTACAATCACTCTATAGACCAGCAATTTCAGCTGCCATGTGTTACAAAACCCTTCGCAAAACCTCATCATCTAGTACATTACTCGACTGCATCTCAGCATGGCAACAGGATTGTATACTAATGGATAATCAACTGGAATGACCCAAAGTTTGGAACCACATGTCTAAAGTGACTCCTGCTGCAAATGTAATACAAACAATGGTTTTCTTTCATTATAGAATTTTTATTACACCTCTACATCTTTTTAAATGTGATCTCTTATCAAATGACAAATGTTGGAGCTGTCTTCATTCCCCAGGATCCTTCAAACGCATGATTCTCGATTGTAAATTTGTCTCATCTTTCTGGATTGATATTTGGAAAAGTATTAAGAACATTTTTTATATTTCAATTGACTTCTGCCCAAAGGTAATCTTTGCTGGAAGCAATATCATTCAAGATATTACATGTAAACATAACACATTCTTGTTTGATGTATTTATTATGTTAGCCATCAATACAATCACTTCTAATTGGGAACATTTAGATAAACTCCACTATACAATATGGTGGAATGTCAGATGCAGGACGCATAGACTAGAACATTGTAATACATCTACTAAATTCCTACTATGTTAAAATGAACTTAAATGGAAACCCCTTGTAGAATATCTTGTGATACCCCCCCATGGTCTAATGAATTACTTATCTAGGTCTCACCTTTTCCTCATCCCCCCTGTTTCTTACACTCAACCCCCCTCAGGTGTACATCCTGTATACCTCATGTCATGTCTCTGCCCTTAAATGTATGTACGTATCCCCCTCTCTTATCAAAACTCATAATACCAGTTTATCGATGAATTTACATTCCTACAAAGCTTCATTATTGTCTTTTATTAGGTTTCATATATTATAGTTACGTCCTGTTATTTTTATGCAGATATGCAATGTTATTAGTTTCCGTAAGGCCTTGTAAGATGTGACCTTAAATAAAAACCTTTTCAACATAAAAAAGCAGGTACAGCTCAAAAACGAAACGAGTGTTCCTAATGGCAGCCATCTTGGATTAATGATGTCACACAGGCCCTCTGCCACAAATTCAGACAAAACACATGGCAGTACGTGATTGTTTCATTATAAATGCTTTCCCAATAGGCATAGCTTCCCTTCATTCAAAATGCCACTGACTAGGTTATTGTAACGGATGCCCCTCAACTCTCACTCTAATACATGTTCCATTGCCCTGCAGGGGCCTTCTGGTGCCCTCGTAGGGCAGGGGCTTCTTATAGTACCCTATGGGAGATGGCAGACACCTGCCGTCTCTTGTACTGTCTTCATGTGTACTCCACGGTTACCTACAACTTCCCCAGGTGAAACCTAGCAAAATAAATGAAAGCTTTTGTGGGAACAAAACTCCCATCCTAAATTGGCCGGTTTGGCAAATGATCAAATATATTTACCCAGCAGTAGACACTTCTGCAATCAGTCCATAACACAATAATAATTAAAGTTTGACTGCCTCAATTGGCAAGAACATTATCCGTTCCCCCTCCCCATCAATCACTCCATGTACCTAGTTTCCTCTTCCCTGCGTGTTGATGCTCTCCGCTGCCCATATCACCCATTTATCTTTCCAGACAGCGGTGCACACACGCTTTTTATGATGCCTGCAGGCAAATCATTAACACTTGCAAACAGCACACATCCATAAAATAACGACTTTGAAAACGATAAGCCAGCCATGGGCCGAGTTCAAAGGGCATACGCCTTCCTGAATTATTGCAAAGATGAAGTGCACAGCAATAAAAGCAAAGTAAACATCGGTATACAACGTATAAAATGCAGATGCAAGTTCCCATGGCTGAAACATTGCCAGGGATTACATCGTTTAAAAACACGCACACAGCAATTGTTCTTCTATGTCTCAAAGCCTCACAGAGCTGGAGACTGAGCGAGTGCTTTACCAACATAGATTCCGGACTTCAGGAACAGCCTCCAAAAATATAGAGACGGCCCAGCTGCAGAGCTAGGTATGGAAACACAGCAGTGGGCAGGAGAAAAACATTCTCTCTCTCTCTCTCTCTCTCTCTCTCTCTCTCTCTCTCTCTCTCTCTCTCTCTCTCCCCTTTCTCTCTAACTCTCTCTATCCGTACCTCCCATTCTCCCCCTCAATCTCTCTTGTTCGGTCTCTTCACCCTCTCCCTCTCGCTCGCCCCCTCTCCCTGCCTCTCTTCCTCCCAATCACTCTGTCCCTCCATCCTCTTTTTCTGTCTCTCCCCCTCTCCCTTTCTGTCTCTGTCTCTCCCCCTCTCTCTCTGCTTCCCATTCGCCATGACCCCCCCTCTCTGTCCTCTCGACGCCCCCCCCCTCTCGCGTCTCACTCTCCCTTAAAGGGACATTATGGTAATATTACAAACCTAAACCCACATAAATGCACTGGTTGTGGTTAGCAAGAGAACTATAACTCAACCCCACCATGAAGAGCTCAAGAGATCCCTCATCACATGACTGTTATGTCCTGGCCTGCGTTCACGCATGCTAGGCAGACCAAGGCTGGGGGCACCCAGTTGACATGCTGGGGGCACCCAGCTGACATCTGTTGACAGGGGGAACCCTGCCAGCTCGTGAGCACACAGGCTCCTCCATGGCCTGGGGCACCCAGGCCAACACCACAAAATGGCGCTGGCGTTGTCCAGTAGGTGCTTCAGCGCCTACAGGCAGAGTAGCCCAGCTGGGGCTCTGCGACGCTCACATGCAGAGTTGCCCAGCAGGCGCCCTAATGACATGGGGGATCTACATATACTTTGGTGCCCAGCGGGGGCACTGTTATGTAGTGGGGCCTTGCAGCAGCAGGCCCTCTGCCTACTGTGCAGCGCCAGCATCGCGCTGCAGCCAGAGACACATACAGCAGGCAGGAGTCAGGATTTAATGGACTGACTAGCCGGAACTGGCTACTCCCTTTAATTATGTAGGTCACATGTATACAACCATATGACCATAGCACAAGCCCTGGGGAGATACCATGCTCCCAGGAAGGGGTGACACACCATACCCCTCTTTTTCCATAACAAACAAACAAATGGGAAACATCATTGGACATTGACTCATTCAAACGACACAAAAAGTAATGCTTGGCACCCAGATGCAAATAATGTTCACATACATGAGAACTCAGGTTGGTACATACACTACTTCCGAAAACATAACACATCGACGAAGCCTTGATACACATGTGGGGTGACAGTCAGGGGTGGTGGATTGCTGGTGACACATTGGAACTTCCACATTTAAACAAACCCTTTATTGACCTAGGTGAGTGAAACTTAAACTACTGAATGCCACCATCCTGAACACCTGGGACCAATTAGAGCTTGTCCACAATATGCAGGATCACAGCTTCACATAGCTTCTTGTCTGGGGCCATTTTAAGCAAGTCCAGGGTCTGCAGGCTCACAGTCTTCATGGGGATGGCTACTGAGTTCATGTTACACAATTGCGGGTCCGCAGGCTACCAGTTGAACTTCTGTGGGTATTTGTTCAGAACAGTTCAGTTCACAGTTCAGGGGTCAGCAAAGCTGCACCAGTGGCCACCTCGGCCTAGTCCATAGATTGTTGGGGAGGGCCGGCAAAGCCGCCCCTGAGGGGCACCAGGGGCCACATCGGCCTGGTCCATTGATGATGGGGGCAGACCACAGGGTTTGGGGGTCTTCTCCAGGGCAGGAATATGTCCACCTGCTACAGCGGCAAATGGTGCACAAGCGCTCACCTGGAGCTGCCACCCTACAGTGCTGCTCCCCTACTCCTTTCCATTTTCCCCTTTTTCTTTCTTTTACAGTCACCACCAATAGGCCCAGGAACTTCAGCAGGCCATAAGATATTGATGGCAGTTCGCCCACATGGATTGCATCCTTTTTCCACTGCTTATGCAGCATTGACGTTGTTTCTACTTGTAATCCTTTCACTTGCCACATTCAATCTCACCACCGATGGGCCGGGGATCTTGACTATGCACAGGACCTCTAATTGCACTGTTCTGGCAAAGGAGCACTCTCATTTTCATGTGCTCCGACATGGAGCAAGGCACACACACCGCTGATGGGCCAGAGTCTGAGGAGAGGCCTATACATTTAAATGGCATTGCACTGCACTCAGCGCGCCATTTCCTTCAATGCTGGCAGGGCCCGGGATCATTGCCTGAGGGACGCGGCCACCCACAGGACTTATCCCTCTTCGCTCCGGATCGGAGCAACAGGCATCTACTGCCCGTCAGCCCAGGATCTCGTTGGGGGCTGCTGGTACAGCAGCTGACACGCTTCTTTGGTGTCGCCTGCGGGGGTGCGGGCGGACTCTCACCTCCATCATTCTCGAGGCCAAACACTGCTCACCATGGCCGCAGTTTCTTGCTTCTTCTGTCAGCGGAAGCCACAGGGGGGCAGCACACCACTCTCTCCCCTGGTGGGAGATGTCTTTCTTTTCGTGGCTGCAGCTGCTCCATTTCTTCTCCCCGGGGTAGGGCAGCCCAACTCTTGGTCTTGCGGCAGATGCCGCAGGGGGTGTGCGGGCTCCACTACGATCCCGGTCACACGACAACCCTCTTTAATGAAGGCCGCGGCTGGGACGAAGCAAGCATGGGCATCCCCTCCCATCTGCACGCAAAGACTGCCGCTCCTCCTTTTCCTTCTCAGGGAGTGGAAACACCAGGCAGACCCCTCGAGGGACCCAGCACTAGAAGCTGGACAGCCACGGCAGTCTTGCAGGCTCCTCCTCCACAAGCGGCAGAAGCCGTATTCACCATAGGGCACGGGTGCCCGACCACCTCATCGCCAGTGTTTAGTCCGGACAAGTGGTCACACAGACCGGGCAGATCAAAGGCTGGGGGCTCCCAGCTGACATCTGTTGACAGGGGGCACCCTGCCAGCCCGTGATCACACAGGCTCTTCCATGGCCTGGGGCGCCCAGGCGAACACCACAAGACGGTGCCGGAGTTGCCCAGCAGGGGCACCAGCCCCTACACAGGCTCTGCAACACTTGCATGTAGAGTTGCCCAGCATGGTCTATAATGACATGAGGGACCATCATATACAGTGCTGCTCGGTAGGGGCACTGTTATGTAGTGGGGCCATGCAGCAGAAGGCCCTCTGCCTACTGTACAGAACCAGCATCGCGCTGCAGCCAAGGACACACACAGGAGGCAGGAGTCAGGATTGCATCAACTGACTAGCCAGACTGACTAGTCCCTTTTATTATGTAGGTCACATGGTCACCACCATGTGACCATAGCACAAGCCCTGGGAGATACCATGCTCCTAGGAAGGGGTGACACACCATAATAAGTGATGACATTTCATACACATAAGAGGCATGTGCTAGCCCTTACCTGGTTCAGGAGGTACAACCGTGTACGGCCGTATATCTCTTCAAAAACATGTTTAGCATGACGTTTGTGACCAAATACCTGATACAGAAAACCCAAGATGGCTGCCAGACTTCACATTTTCTGCCGGGCACCAGCAATCACACCCTTGTATTGTGACTTGAATGCGTGTGCTCCCAACTGTCAATATATATCGTTTGATCTGTAAATCCACCTTTCTCCCTTTACTTTTTCAGTTTGATGGACAGATTTTCAACTAACCAAGTAATACTCACGTTGTGCGCAATATCGCCGGGACGAGCTCATTGCATTCGTAAACATAGCATCTCAACACTGCCAAGCATTGACATGATGCCCACACATGTACAGTGTGCAACGGACCCTATACATGAATGGCTTGTTTACCATTGCTTCCTGGAAACGTTACTTGTGTCCTAACTCTTAATGCCAGGGTCATGTGACACACTGCATTTGTTGATAAGAGCATTGATCAAGAGGTGCACCACACATCCACGTAGTCCCGTAGATTGAAGGGGTGTCCTGTTTGGGGCGGATAGGGCAGAAAACGTTGCACAACCAAACAAAAAATCCAGCCTTACACAAGTGACTTACTTTCAAAGACACAGGTGCACCTCCTACTACTAAATAAAATGTAAATAATATACCAGCATCAATATGAACAATGTTATTTTGCCTCCCAAGGAAAATAATGTATTGATACAATATCCAATATCAACTCTCTGCCGTTTGACAAATGGAAAATGGAAAACAGCTTAACGATGACATGAATGTAATATTGTGTCTGAATGGCATCAGGCAATGCTTCCTCTGTAATTCTAGGCTTATGGAATGCCAGCACAATGCCCAGCTCCGATCTGAAAAGGCAATGGATCCCTCCATACATTACTAACGATTAAGGAGGAAATGTGCAAGATGAATGAAAAGAAGTCCAGAGAAACAAAGAAAACAAGCGTCCGTCGTGATGAATAGACCTATGAGTTCAAAGATTAGACCACTGTGAATGTGGCACGTATGGGGCATCTAATAAATGTTCAGTTAAAGGCCTGTTTGACAAACATGTCCATATTGAATGAAGACAGCACGAATACCTCAGAAACAGAAAGCACTGGGGCTGACACATTGTGCCACTGTAGGGGCATCTGGCTTTCCGAGTAATCAGTGCAGGTGACGGGGTGCAGAGGCAAAGCCCACACCCAGAAAGTGGGTCTGAAGAAGCTGGGAGCTATACCACAAAGAGTTCTTTCTTTAAACCAATGCACAATGTTCTCTTTACAGCACTCTTTCTTAAACATTGGTTTAAGCAACATTCAATTTGCAATCATTCAATAGGCTAACACATGGAAACATAGAATACATGCCAAGTTATGAACTAAACACAGGAACTCTTTTCAGTGCCATGTCCTGATGCCTTTGCCCACAGTATATCACACCATTGTCCCTGTAAAGTACACTTCATGATGCAAGTAACCACAATATATGCCATGATTGCCTATGTAAGAACAGACTCCGGCTAGCCGTTCCAGAGAATGCAAGAGTTGACACTGTTAGAACATAATCTTATTTTGGGTCTGCCGATAAATGCCACAACTGCTAGTGTAAGAACACATTGAAGCTGTGGCCTTTGCCAATGTTTGCTTGTGTTTCGGTTCTATATAGTTTGGCCACATTTATTTGGTTGAATACAAATTGTTGGCATTTATTTTTACCAAATGTATTACCGTAAAATGTGGGGGGAGCCTCGTCACACACCACTCAACTACCTCGTCGTTCGTTTCTATATACCTTACAGCAACTCCCCATTTGCTGTAAAGAAATTAAGTAAAAAATGTGGTAGAAACTTTGACCAATTGTTATTCAACCAAAGTGGTGAATACCTGTTTCCATTTTGAAAACACACCCACGTTGATAATGCTAATGTAAGGTCACACTGAAGTTGGCTAAGATCAATTAGTACAGTTTTGCGACTAAGACATTCCATGATGAATGTGGCAAAATGTGTTGGTATAAATGTGCTGGGATTTGGCCACTTAACAAATACACAAACATGGGTTGCTCAGCATGACCAGTATCAGCAATTTAAAAATGCATTCTTGGTCACTGTTCCCAGTGAGTCCAATAGTACCACTGTATGAACATACTCATGATGCAGTACCCAACAATGGAGTATTAACATCCCACTGCCTGCATGCTGGCTCCTTTTCAACTCCCACTTATCCCCAGAGCACATCCCCAATCTTCTGGCACTTTAGTCGCAGGCCCCCTCCCTTGTCCTGAGTATGGCGTCTCTTTAAAGCCCTCAGCATTGGTCCCTGTGGCCTAATGGCATTTAATGATACAACCCTCAAAGCACAGACACTGCACATACGTTTCATTCATTCTCCCGAATGCACACACATTCACACTTGCACACAGACATACACACAGGCAGCTGCTAACTTGCATGCAAGCGCCCATAGGTAAACACACACACACACACACGCACAGACCTTTCTAAACGTACTGGTCTGCTCGCCCTATTAGACTTCACATTGCAGCCTCACTCCACTAGTCCACAAAGGATGTTTGTAGCAAGGAAGTTGGAAGTGGTGCCAATCAACACCTTTCCCTGAGTCCAGAATCCTGGCGCCCATGCACATGCACCATCATAGTGAGTCCCTCAACCATAGAGACACACATCAGCAGGGAGGCACAGGAGTACCCCTTAGCAGGAACACTTGCATGCAGTAACCTAGCGAGCATGCCCAATGGTCATACAAGTCTGGGTTACAAAATCACCTTGGACTCGCATGGACCATTGGCCATTGTAAGAGGATTCAATTCAACACGACAGCCAAGTCAATGCCTAGTCTGGGATACTGAATGGAAACCCTTATTGATATATCTTTATGTCCAGTTCATGCGTTCTGGATGACTACCCCTATATAACATCCCTCTCTTGGAATCCCCCTGACCCCACTGAGCCAAGAAGTAGTTCTGTTTTGCAAGTTTAAAAGGTTTATTTGATAATTTAAACAATAGATATGTATATCACACTTTATAATAATTAATAATAGGATATCACACTTAATCTGAGCAGTAATCAATAATGGATAGTCTGGCACTAGCAAACTTGTGAATAGGAACAGAAGAATAAGGTGGTAGAGAATACTTTATATAAGTTCAGATGGATGTAATGTTGAATGAAAATGCAATACAGAAAATACTCAATATGATTTCAACAAAACAATGTAATCACTTTTCTCTGGCAATCCCCTCCCCCCTTTATGCAATGCAAGGAAATGGAAGGAAAGCACACAGTTCTCAGAAATGCAATCAAATGTAATTCAGTTCACCCCAGCAAGCTTAGACTACAGAAGTTTGAAACACAGGCCCAAAATGCTTTTATATGTGCTGGCAATGAAGTGAAAAATATGCTAAAATGCTTTTAATTCCCTCTAGAGGTTCAGGGTGAGTGGTATCTAGTTAATATTAGTCCAGGCTCACTCTAGCAATGATTCAGGGATGGTTCTTAAGAGGCAAACGAATTTTTAGCAAGGAAAGCAAGGAAACTTCTGTTTTCACACGTGGCGAAATTTGCAAATCGCGGCAAATTCGTGAGTGCGTTTTTCGCGATTGCGGCAAAACTATAGGGGGTAGGAATGCGGTTCTAGGTTCGTACAAAAGCCAAGATTCCCAGATTTCAGAGGAAAGTTACTGCAAGTCTCTAAGACAAACGGTCACGGAGATATGAGCGATATGGTAAAGGTCGTTTTTCAGATTTGAAATTTTAAAGTTCAAAAAGACAAGTGACAGCTAGCAACTAGAAAATGACAGGTGACAGTTAGGAGGCAGTTCTACTTAGATTAAAATAGCTTCGATTAGATTATTTTAGATTGGTTCTGCACAGTTCTGCTAGGTACTCACAATATATTTAGAAATAGAATGGGCCTCACCACGGATCTGGTCAGGTTTTAGACTGGACTCTGGTCTGGTCTCGGCACTTCACAGTGATCTGGGTCAGCTCTCTGGTTCTGCTAACAGTGGTCTGGGTCAGCTCTGCTCTCTCTGGGTACAGCACTGCTTCTGGATCTTTCTGCACAGCTTTCTCTGGAGATTGATGGATTTGAAGTCTGGATCTCTGGATGTGGTATGGTCCGGCAGCATGCTCCGCAGCAAATGGAATTGAATGTCCCTATCTGTCCTGACTGTCTGCTTTTATGTGTTTTGAAAATGGGTGTGTGTGCAGCATCACTAGGCTCTACCCCTCTCCACTTGTCATTGGCCACTTCCTCCTCTTCCCCTTGATTGGGGGAATGAAATGAAGTGTCATCATGATGAGGTCTGTTTATGGTACAGAGAACCCACCCCTGTCAAATTACACACAATCTATATTTTGACCCAAAAGGCATATTTGCACAGGTACACATTTGTTTAAAATTACATGCACCCATCACATATCACAGGAGATATACCCTGTTCAAATCTGCTCTTCCTGAGAGCTTGCATTGAGTATTGGCAACATATTTCACTTTCTAACTGGTTTCGCAATATCGGACATTAACCCAAATTTATACACATGTGCGCAAGGAGTATGGACATTACTTAATGAAGTGTCAGATTTTTAACATGCATACATTTTAAGTAATACCCTCTTAACTGCTAGCTTGCCCCCAGATCATGCCACCGGTTCTAAAAACCTCTTAAAATGTGGGCAGAAAAATCACAAGAATTATGGTATCATTTAAATAATTATGACAAGTCCGTACTATGAGTTATTCATCTTTTTCTAAAACCATATTCTGGCTACAGGGGTGTGGTTTCCCCCCAGCACAAGGTTGAATTTCTGGTTTTTCCAGTTCTGCCAAGCCAGCTTGCTCTCACAGGCAGTGCTCCTCCCCTTTACTTCCAGGAGGAAGCCACTTTTACAGCCCCCGTAATAAAACATTTGCCTGAGTCAGGACAGGGCTTTGTTCAATTTCCTGCAGAGCCCAGGTAATTCAATCAGGGACGTGTCATATCCCTTTTGGTGGGAGCAGCAAAAGGCAGATAGGCCTGGGAACACAGCTGTTGTGCAAGTCTCATCTCCTGTCGGGGGTAGCTGGTGGGCAGAATTCAGTTCCTTAAGCCAGGCCCCAGCTAATGTCACTTTTAGTTACCCAGTTTTCTGCATTCAAATAAACTAACCATTTTTTACATATGCAGCTAGAATGCTGATTCTAAGTTTAAAACTATGACATTTAAACAATTGCAACCTGTGTGACACTCAAAAGTAGGTCACTCATTTCTTTTAAACATTTAGATTTTTAGTGCCTTTCAGTCCAAATTTACTTAAACTGCTGAAATCCACAGCTCAGCCAGTCTTGTTATAAACCTTCAAGTCACTTCAGAATATAACTTTACATTGTATCCACCTCTCAGTAAGTCTTTCTTTGGCCTGCTTTGGGTTCATTTATTCAGTTTTACACGAAAAAAAAAAGTCTGGTGTTGTTTTAAAACGCCGGCTTTCTGATAGTGGTGAGTACTGGTAATGCACCCATTTTTGGGATTTAAGAAAATGAATTCCCCACAATTCTAGGTTTCTTTTGGCAATCAGCATTGCCATTCCCAATGGTTTCAGACTGCGGTGTAGGTAGTCCAATGGTGGTTTTAGGCAGTGTCCTTCTGTGCCCATAACATCGGCAAAAATGAGTGGCAGCCTATTCTTCATGCATTTCCCTGTGCATTTTCTGGGAAGCTCTGGCCATCATGTTGTTTTCCATGTCAGTACTGCACAGTTTTGAGGTAGGGCTCGGATGCATGGATAAAAACATCCCACAAGCCCCCCTCTTGCGATGGCCATTCTGTTTCACTGATGGGACTCGCAAGACCTGGGATGTTTCCTCATCTTCTTCCAATAGATAGCACAGTTCAGCATCTTTTCCTCCATCCGGTCGGATCGATCGGTTCTCCTCGCTGGTCCTGATGGGAATATTGGGCGGTACCCAGGGCCCCTCGCGTTTCTGCTCCCAGTCTCCGGATCATCCTCCTTGGCCCGTCTCCAGGTTTTCTTTCTCCTAGGACGACAAAGGAAGAGCGGCAATACCTATTCATGGACATTTCTCCCCCACCATTGATATAGTGGGGTGACATATGAATTTATAGTCAAAACATATGAACATGCACATTTCTTTTTGCATTCAAAAACAAAAACACCCACATTGAGAAACTCAGAATTCGATAAGCTATATGTAGGATATTTTAAGTTAGAACTGAATTAATCTGAGACAGTACCCTCTAGGATTCCAGAGGATTCCTCCAGTTGTTGCAGAGTGTGCCTGGGATGGCAACACTTCAACTGGTTAATGTGGACCCACTTGTCTTCCCCCTCTGCCAAACCGCCTTTGGGGATGCGGATCTTGTAGGCCACAGGGGAGATTTTGTCTATAATCCCAAAGGGTCCCTTCCATGTAGGCAAAAATTTTCGCTGTTTGGCCTGGTTCCTTTGGAAATTGTATAGATAGACCCGGTCCCCCACCTGATATTCCTTCCTGGAAGTCTTCAGGTCATAGTGGGTCTTCATGCTATCAGCTGATCTTTCTAGATTCCGCTGAGCATAAGCAAAAGCATGTTGAAGGTGTTTCCTTAAATTCTCCACATACTCATGAGTTGTGGAGGCATTTATCAGTGTCTGCTCTTGGGTCCTGTAGAGCAAATGCTGCGGAAGCACCATCTTGCGTCCAGTCATCAACTCGAATGGTGACATTTTGGTTGCAGATGAAGGGGTAAATCTGATGGCCATTAGGACCAGAGGTAATCGGATATCCCAACTTGGCCCAGAATCTGCCACAAACTTCTTTAATATGCTCACAATGGTTCGGTTATATCTCTCTACTGCCTGTCAACCTCCGCAGCCTTGGAAGGCCTTTCAATTATATCCACTACCTCCTTCGCTTCCTCCTCACCTGAGTCTTCTGGAGAAGTGTCGCGGCGGTAAACCTTTTTTCCAATCTTCTTTTTCTTTGAGAAGAGGTAGGGTCGTCCGCGGTGAGAAGCCACCCTGATTCCCTGCCAAGCAGGGAAGCAAGAGGCTTCCTTCCCGCAGGGACCGGGTAACGAGGGAAAAAAGCGGATGCTCAAAAAAACCCTCGGAGAACAAAGTTACGGTCCAGTAGTTCCGGAGAGCGGTGCGAAGGAATTCAGCTGATCCGGGGATGACTGGAGCAAGGATCCTGGGCAAGAGACGCAAGAGACGGAAGGCAAGGTGAGTCCTTGAAGTATCCAGGAGAGGAGGACGTTGGAGAGAGTCAGTGAGAGCAAGAAGCAAAGTGAAAAAAGAGAAGGAAGAAAGGCGAACCAGATCGGCAAAGGAGCACCAAGAAAGGGAAAAGGAAGGGAGAGAGAGAACGGCGAAGAGACGCCGACTGGAGGCCCAAGGGTAGCAAGGAATAGCACGGAGGAAAAAACACTCGAAGCAAGCAACAAGGGAAGAAACAAAGTTGCAACGCACCGAACCCGGAAGTGGGCGGTGCTTAAGTAGTGGAGCCGTGAAGACAGAGAAAAACTAGAGCAGTAAAACTGGAAACGGACAGGGAAAAACAATGGACGACCTAATGGCGCCGCCAACGCCAGGTGTTCCATAGCCTCCACCGGCGACTAGACGCCGACGGCATGACAGTATGCCCCCTTCCCGGAAAGAGACAGTGGAACCTCTGAACCAAAGACGGGGCATGGACATGGGAGACAGGTTCCCAAGAGTCCTCAGAGTGGTGGTAACCTTTCCAATGGATGAGGTATTCCAGGCGACCGCCCCGCAAGCGGGAGTCCAAAACGGAGGCCACCTCATACTCCTCTGGGGGCAAAGCAACCAGGGACGGTACAGCCGGAATGGAGCGGTGATAGGGATCTGGTCTAAACTCCCTCAAGAGAGAGGAGTGAAAAACAGGATGTAAACGGTGCATGTGTTTGGGAAAAGAAAGCCGATAGGCAACAGGGTTGATCCTGCGCAGTATGGGAAAAGGACCCAGGAATCTGGGAGACAACTTAGAGGGGTGAAGCCAACGCGGGAGGTATTTGGTGGATAACCATACCTTAGTCCCCCTCTGCCAAGTGGGGGAAGGTAAGCGCTTGGGGTTAGACTGATTACAATAGCGTTGGCTACTTGCCCGCAGACTATCAATGGCAGTCTTATGGGCTTCTTGCAAGGTGAGGAGAAGAGAGTCCACAGAAGGGACAGCAGAAGGAGCAAGAGACAAGGAAGGAGTAAAACTGGGGTGATACCCATAAGAGCAGTAGAAAGGACTAAGACCAGTGGCACTGTGAACAGCATTATTGTAGGCAAATTCCGCAGTCGGGAGTAGACTAACCCAGTTGTCCTGCTGGTTGTTGATGAAGCAGCGTAGATATTGCTCAAGAGTAGCGTTTGTCCTTTCTGTTTGTCCATTGGTTTGAGGATGGAAACCAGACGATAGGGCACGATCAATACCCAGCCTCTTACAGAGTTCTCTCCAGAAGCGTGACGTATATTGTGAACCTCTGTCCGAGATTATCCTACTGGGGGTGCCATGTAGACGGAAGATCTCTCTGGCAAACACGGTTGCCATCTCCACTGCCGTGGGCAACCCCGCCAAGGGTGTAAAATGGGCCATTTTAGAGAAACAATCAACCGTGACCATAATACAGGAGAATCCCTCTGAAGCAGGCAATTCCACGATGAAGTCTGTTGAGACAATACTCCAAGGTCTCTTTGGTGCCTCACTCTGCTGTAGGTAACCAATGGGTCGTTGGGTAGAATGCTTAGATCTACAGCATACAGGGCATGAGTGGACATACAAGTCCACCTCTTTCGACATTTCTGGCCACCAAAAACTCGGTCGAAGAAGTTCCAGAGTATTCTTCGCCCCTCGGTGACCAGCCACAAGATCGTCATGGCACCATCTTAGTGCAATGCGTCGAGTCTGGGAATCGGGTAAGTAGAGACGTTGTCGCTTGAATCCCAGCCCGTCCTGTATGGAGATGTCATTTGAGCGGAGAACGGTATGGGGAATTCCCTCGGATAGTGTGCCTTTCCGTACCTTCTCCAAAAAGGCATCTACGGTATATACGAACTTAACGTCTGTTATAAGCAAACTGGGAAGTTCCCTGGTCGCGCCACCGGGGCATGGCCTCCGAGAGAGGGCATCTGCTAGGATATTCTTAGATCCCGGGAGATAGGTCAAGAGAAAGTCGTATTGGGAGAAAAAATGAGCCAACTGGGCCTGGCGTGAATTAACGCACTCCATTTTCTGCAGGACCTTGAGGTTCTTGTGATCCGTTCTTATCTCAAAAGGGTGGATTCCCCCTGCAGTAGGTGACGCCATTCTTCGCAAGCGGTCTTCATGGCCAGAAGCTCCTTCTCAATGACGGAGTAATGTGATTGACTATCATTCAAGGTCTTGGAAAGATAGGCTATTGGGTATTCGAGTCCAGCATGTTCCTGCAAGAGGACTGCCCCCAAAGCAGCTGATGAGGCATCGGTCTCCACAATGAATCTTAATCCTTGGTCCGGTTGCCGGAGGATGGGTGCAGAGCAAAACTTTTCCTTTAACAGCAAGAAGGCTAGACCAGCTTCTTGAGTCCAGGAAAAAGGTTTGGAAGTCTTCTTGAGTAGCCTGGTAATAGGGAGAACCATCTCCGAGAAACCCTGAATGAATTTGCGATAAAAGTTCGCAAGCCCAAGGAACCTTTGGATCTCCTTAACTGATTCCGGAGTAGGCCAATGCAAAATAGCTTCGGTCTTAGCTGGGTCCATGCGGATGCCTTCCGCGGAAAGGATAAACCCGAGGTAGATCACCTGAGAAACTCCAAAGACACACTTCTCTACATTGGCCTTGAGATGGTGGTCCTGTAGTCTTTTAAGGACTTGGACGAGATGAGTGCTATGGATCTGTGCGGTTTTTGAGTATATTAAGATGTCATCGAGGTAGATTATGACACTGTGAAAAAGAAGATCATAGAATGTTCTGTCCATAAAGCGCTGGAAAATAGACGGTGCATTAACCAAGCCGAACGGCATTACCCGGTACTCGTAATGACCGAACGGAGTCCGGAACGCAGTCTTCCATTCGTCCCCAGGATGGATGCATAGAAGATGGTAGGCTCTTCGGAGGTCGATCTTTGTAAAGACTTGTGCTCCCTGCACCGCCTCTAGGATATCCTTCATGAGAGGCATGGGGTAACGGTCTCTCACTGTCACTTGATTTAGACCCCGGTAGTCAATGCACGGTCTTAATTCATCCGATCCTTTTTTCGGAACAAAAAACAGAGATGCCCCTGCAGGCGAATGGGAATGTCGGATGAGACCGTGTTGTAAATTGGAGTCCAGGTAGTCCTTGAGGACTCTCTTCTCCTTGAGGGAAAGGGAAAACATGCGGCCAAAGGGTACCACCGCATTGGGCACCAAGGTGATATGGCAATCCTCAGGACGATGTGGGGGAAGTTCTTGAGGACCTTCACCCTCAAAAACTTCCTGATAACAAAGACACTCCTTAGGGATATTGTTCACGCACCGAACATCTGTCTGGGTATGAGGATCCAGAAGGGTATGGATCGTTACAGCCAAGGATTGTATTGAGCAGGACTTCTTGCAAAAGCCAGAAGAAAAAGACAGTTGGTTCTTGGTCCAATCAATAGTAGGGTTATGCTTCCGGAGCCAGGAAATCCCCAGGATGACGGGAAAGTGAGCTGCTCGGATCAAGTCGAATTGGATGGTTTCAGTATGATGGAGAACCTTCATGATCATGGGAGAGGTAGCATGAGTAATAAGACCGGAGCTTAGGGGTGTCCCATCAACGCCCTCAACCTTTTGGTCTTCCTCCTTCTTCAGACGACTGATGCCAGTCTTGTCAGCCCAGACGACGTCCATAAAACAACCAGCTGCCCCGCAGTCCAGTAGAGCTAGGACTTCGTATGTCTGATGTAAGTGGTTCAACTGGACAGCAATAACCATGAGACGATTGTCTTCGGAGGAGGTGCTGGTAGGTGTTATGGATAAAGAGACATAGGGACCGGAATAGCCCCCTCGGTAACTGGTCCCTACTAGTTCCGAGATATGGCGTTTCCCGACCTGCGGGGAGGTACGCCAGGACAGTCTCTTAAGACATGGGTGTTGGAACCGCAGTACATACATAGATTGAGGTCTCTGTGCCGCTTCCGTTCTTCGGGGGTAAGCGGTCCCCTGGTGGTTCCGATTTGCATGGGCTCGTCTTTTACGGAGCCCGAGGGAACGGAGCAGGACGGAGCTGGGTTAGCGGAAATGGGGAACCCACGTTGTCTCCGCCGCTCAGACCGTCTTTCGGACAACCGAAAATCGAGCTGGAGGACCGTGGCCCAAAGCTCCGAGAGTGTGGAAGGGCGGCTAACCCTAGCAAGTTCATCCTTAAGGTCTTCTCTCAGGCCTCGACGAAAAATAGTGTACTGGGCGTTCTCTTGCCAACCTGCATCAGCAGCCACCCTTTTAAAGCGGGAGATATAGGACAAAAGGTCCATGCTTCCCTGACGGATATCTAGTAGCTGTTCACTGGCCACCAATGTAGTCTCTTGTTGTTCAAACGCAAGTTTGAACTGGGCGGTGAATCCAGCATAATCCTGAAGGAGAGGATTTGCACTGGTTACCAAAGGAGCTGCCCAAGACAGGGCGTTCCCGGTCAAATTGGAGATGAGGAACCCTATGCGGGCTTGGTCTGAAGCGTAAGACTGAGGTCTAAATGTGAAATAGATCACGCAAGCCTCCATGAATTCCTTAAACTTGTTAGGGGATCCGTCGTATTTGCCGCAGGATAACGGCATAGGAGGAAGATCACTGCGGGACTGCTCAAAGCGGTCCAACCTCTGTCTGAGGGTAGTGTTTTCCGTTTTTACCACCTGTAGCTCTTGAGTGAGATTATGGACAGCTGTTAGCAGTTCTTGCACCTGTTCAGGCGAGGCCATGGTTCTTGACTGTGGGCGTTGCAAACTGTCAACCTCCGCAGCCTTGGAAGGCCTTTCAATTATATCCACTACCTCCTTCTCTTCCTCCTCACCTGAGTCTTCTGGAGAAGTGTTGCGGCGGTAAACCTTTTTTCCAATCTTCTTTTTCTTTGAGAAGAGGTAGGGTCGTCCGCGGTGAGAAGCCACCCTGATTCCCTGCCAAGCAGGGAAGCAAGAGGCTTCCTTCCCGCAGGGACCGGGTAACGAGGGAAAAAAGCGGATGCTCAAAAAAACCCTCGGAGAACAAAGTTACGGTCCAGTAGTTCCGGAGAGCGGTGCGAAGGAATTCAGCTGATCCGGGGATGACTGGAGCAAGGATCCTGGGCAAGAGACGCAAGAGACGGAAGGCAAGGTGAGTCCTTGAAGTATCCAGGAGAGGAGGACGTTGGAGAGAGTCAGTGAGAGCAAGAAACAAAGGGAAAAAAGAGAAGGAAGAAAGGCGAACCAGATCGGCGAAGGAGCGCCAAGAAAGGGAAAAGGAAGGGAGAGCAAGAACGGCAAAGAGACGCCGACTGGAGGCCCAAGGGTAGCAAGGAATAGCACGGAGGAAAAAACACTCGAAGCAAGCAACAAGGGAAGAAACAAAGTTGCAACGCACCGAACCTGGAAGTGGGCGGTGCTTAAGTAGTGGAGCCGTGAAGACAGAGAAAAACTAGAGCGGTAAAACTGGAAACGGACAGGGAAAAACAATGGACGACCTAATGGCGCCGCCAACGCCAGGTGTTCCATAGCCTCCACCGGCGACTAGACGCCGACGGCATGACACTGCCCCAGAAGAAGCTGGCCGGTAAGCGATATGCAACTTCCTTTTGACCCCCAGTATCTCCCACATCTTTGTGATTACTTCACTGGTGAAGTGGCTACCCCTGTCTGACCTTTGAGGTAGACCGAAACGGGAAAAGATGTGGTTAATCATCAGGGCAGCTGCAGTTTCTGCCTTGCAATTTGGGGCTGGGAGACATTCCACCCACTTGGTAAGCAAGCATGTCACAGTCAACATGTACTTATTCCACCTAGCAGAGCGAATCACGGGGCCTACAAAGTCGATTTGTAAATCTGACCATGGCAGTGTCATCCCGCTCTTTTGGAGAGGCGCACGGTGCGTGAGGGATGATGGCTGAAATTGTGCACACACAAGGCACCCCTTCAAGTATTGGTCAAGGTCCTGCCCCATGTGTGGACAGTATGCAACCTCTCTTAAGATTTCCAATGTTGTGTGAAACCCCCTATGACCGGCGGTGGCCGCATCATGGGCGTGACTTAACATCAGGCTTCGGAATGAGGTAGGAACCACCCACTGATCGTGGCCAGCTTTGGATTTCCTTACCAGCAAACCGTCTTGGATTCGGAACATTTTTCGACATTTCATCAACACTTTTAGGTCCTCTTTCCCAATGTAATCGGTATCCGTCAGGGGAAAGTTCTCAGGGTCCTCAAGGTGCTGGTAAAATTTACCAATTATTGGATCCCCCTTCTGAGCGGTAATCAAATCAGCATCAGGGGTCTCCTTACTCCATTGTGCAATTGAAAGGTCGTTGTGAGCATTTGTCTGGGACCTAGTGATAGCAGTGACCTGGATTTCCCCCAACAGGGACTCAATCTCAATTAGATCCCCTTGGATGGCCCCGGTTTTGGCCAGCTGATCAGCTAAGTCATTTCCAGTTTTGTCTGGTCCCTCTACTTTGGAATGATCCTTGATCTTTTTCCAATAGATGGTCATCTCATTCGAGGTGACCAGATCATCAATGTTTTGGATCAACTTCCCATGTTTCAAGGGTTTGTTGTTAGCACATAACATGCCTCTGGTTTTCCAATTAACCAGGTGCTCCACGAACCCGTTCCGTACATAATCTGAATCTGTGATTATGACCAGTTTGTGGAATTGATGCTGGGCAGCAGTGAGGATGGCCTGATGCACAGCCATCAATTCTGCCACCTGACTACTTCGGGGACCAATTTTGTACCCAGCGGAGGGTTCTGGGAACTCCTTCACCCATGCATTCCCTACGCCGGCCACCAGTTCTTTCTCCCCGTTGTTGTCAACATGGTAAGAGCATCCATCCACATAGACAGTGGGCATTCCCTCACACTTGTCCTCTTCAAAGACTTTGGGTGGGGAATTAAGGTATGCCTCCATGTTGTCCTTGATTTTTAGACTTTCGTCCTCGAGGCAGTTTTCTCTGGCACAATCATGCAAGTCAGCCAGACCTTGCGCGAGGGGACTCTTCTTGTTTTGGCCATATCTGACCTCCACAGGAAAGCCTTGCATTGACAGAATCCAGGAAGTAATTCGGGAATTACTCACATTTCCGGCCCGGATTCTGTCACTTTGGAGATATTGCAGAGGCTGGTGTGGAGTCTCCACTATGATGTGTTCCGCCTGGATAAACGGGCGGTAATTCTTCAATGCCCACACCGTTGCCAGGAGTGCCTTCTCACAATCGTTGAATTTTTCCTCCACAGAGGATAAAGTTTTGCTCGCATAGGAGATTACTTTATTGACCTTGTCATGCTTTTGGTATAATACTGCCGTCAAGCACGTATTAGAGAACCCCGTCTCCAGGAAGAACTCCTTGTTTCTGACAGGGTAAGCTAGGCAGGGCGCTTGTGAGAGGCTTCTTTTGAGTTGTCTTACTGCCTCAGATTGTTCTGGACCCCATTCCCACTTGACCCCCCCCCTTCAGGAGATGAATCAGGGGTCTGGTGATCTCTGCGTAGCCCTCAATGAACTTTCTGCTGTAATTAGTCAGTCCAAGGAGGGTCCTTAGTTCCCGCAGAGTTGTGGGGTCTTTCAGTTTCTGAAGTGCTTCCACTTTCTTTTCCTGGGGACAGAGACCCTGAGGAGTAATCTCATGCCCCAAGAAATTAACACGGGTTCTACACCACTGTGCTTTCTGAAAGGAAAGTTTTGCTCCGGCGGCCCTCAACTGGGTCAGAACATAACGGATCTCCGCTATGTGTTCCTCCACAGATGAACATTTGATGAGGACATCATCTACATAAGCCAGGTTACCCTTCGCACCCAGGTCGGGCATGGCCTATGTAGGAAAATGTTGAACTCATTACCGGAGTTAAGGTATCCGAAGGGAGTCCGGGTCCATGTGTACTGCTGGCCCCCAAAGGTAAAAGCCAGTTTATATTGGTCCTCCCTGCTGACAGGCACGGTCCAGTATCCATTGGTCAGGTCTATTGCAGTGAATACCTGTGACCCCTGGATCTGGGCCAGCCCTTGGTCAATGTAGGGCAGAGGCCATCGGGAAGTATGGACCCGTTTGTTGAGCTCCCTAAGGTCAGCGCAGAGTCTCCACTGGCCGTTTGGCTTCAATATTCCCAGCACCGGATTATTGAAGGTGCTGTGGACTGGACGGATTATTCCCCGGGACTCAAGGTTCTTAATTATTTCAGTAAGGGACTCCATTGATGCGAGAGGCAAGCGATATTGCTTCACAAACACAGGAGTCATGCCAGGGTCCTTGGGGATTGTTGTTGTGTGGATGTCAGTGCGACCACAGTCATATGAGTCTACCGCAAAGAGATCTTGGAAATCCAAGATAACTTGTTTCAACTTTTGCTTTTCTTCCAGAGTCACACAGGCATCAGCTAGGTTGACTCTCTCTTCCACCATCTGCCTGAAGCCTGGAAAGACTTCTCGTTTGGCTATTTCAGCGCCCTCCTCCAGCTGGGTGGAGAAGTCCCTGGTCAGAGTGCTGATTTGGACTGGAGGCTTCAGGTGGGAAAGGCAGCCCTCATGGACCTGGAAAATCACCTCATCCCTCCTGAAGTCACAAGTCACATCTTCCTTACCATAAGGGCAAGAAGTGTACACCAGGAAGTTCCCCCCATGCCGGGTAAAAATCCTGTCTGGTGTTGTATTGTCATCACTGCCACTGTCAAAGCAGTCCTTGGGGATTGGCCCTAACAGTTCATTACCTAAATCTATGGAAAAATGACGGTCATCAACCGCCATTCCAATAATGGTGCCTGCGGCTAGAGTAATACTCTTTAAGTCGCTGTTACCCACCTCTATTGGAATGGTGTCATGTTCTATGTTGACTAATGGAGTTGGGTTTACCCCCAACCCTTGCTGTTGGAGAGAAGCATTTAGATGTATGTAAGCATCAGGGTTTTGCAGATATTGTCCTCTTTTAACTTTTACTTCCAGGGAGAATTGTCGTGTCCTTTCTGGGATGGTGACTTCCTCTTTGATCTGAATTTCAACTGCATAAGGTAGCAATTGAGCTGACCTAAATGCTTTTTCCGGATCATCAAAGCCCATGGGATTATCCGCTAATCGGGACCAAGCTTTGAAGTTTATTAGGTCCAAACTAATGGCAAAGCGATTGAGAATGTCACTGCCTAAGTAAAAGGCGGCAGTGACGTCTCGCACGACCCAACAATTGTGGACTATGCTCTTGTTGCCAATGGAGATTTTGAGCATACACCTGCTTGGCAGGAGATGTTTGGAATTAGGTGCTTCCAGGTCCATTTCCCATTTGTCTATCAGTTTGAAGGTGGGAATGGCTGGATCTTTTGGGAGTTGGCGAAACATGGCTTCGCTGATGAAGCTCTTACCATTGTTCACGCACACTCGAGCGAGAACAGAGTCCTTCCCATCATTTAACTGAACACGGATGAACAACTGCTCTCCAATTTGCTGAATATCAGCCAGGCTCTGAGCTGATTTCACATCTTTCTGGACTATAGGAGTGGGAGTTTCTGATTGTGGATTAGTAAAGAATTTCAGGGTGTTTCCTTCCAGTGTGGAATACCACCTTAAACTGGAAGGAAGGTTGATTTTCAGAAATAGAGAGGACCCTCCATCACCAGTCTGTTGTCCTACTGCTATTACTGTCACGTCTGGAATTTGGCTATTCTGGAAGTGAAATTCTACTTGGTCAGATTTTTGCTCAACCATGTGGCAGGTGCCGTTTAAACTAACATGGTTGACACTCTGTTTTAATTTTATTGGTCGGCTAGTCTGGGTCCAGAGGACCTTGTTTACGCAATCTATTAAGGGTGACAACCTCCTCAGGAGGTCATTCCCCAGTAAACAAGGGGTGCCCTCTGGAGTCACTACTATGACCGGGTGTCTCACCTTGTGTCGCCCGATCTTAATGTCCAAGTCTGCAGTCCCCTCAACGGGAATTTCCTTCCCGTCAAAGTTCTGCAGTTGTCCAGGAAGAGAGGGGAGAGGAATTTGGTAATTCTCTCCCCTTCCTGCATTCAGTTCGTCAAAGGCCCTCCTGGACAGAAGGGTAGCTTGAGATCCAGTGTCCACCAGTGCCAAAATTGTACCCTGCCTCTGTACTTGTACCGGGGCATAGTATCTTCCCTCCTTCTCCTCAAGGGGGCACAGATAATGCACATTTTTGGACAACTGGTGGGCTAATTTTCTGGTTTTGGACATTGCTAGCGAAGAGATTTGGGCAGAATTCTGTGGAGAGCCTTGGGAATCTGAAAGAAAAAATTGGCAACTGGAGATCAGAGCCATTGTGGGTTCCCCTGGTTCCGGTTCTGGGCCGCCCCCCCTTTTTGGAGGCAGTCACCAGGATGGGTTTGAACAAGGGGATTTTCTTGCTGTTGGTTCTGGGATGAGATGGTGGGCGGCGGTAGCTCAGTCTCCACATCTCCCCAGTCTGGATTTGCATCCCTAGGGACCCATTTTTCTTTGGGAGGAGTTCCCCCCTCTCTGAAGGAGAAAATCCTTTTCCCAGGATCCTCTGAGGATCTCTCTCCCTCAAATTGGAAGATCTGTACCTCCTCCTCAAACTGTGTCTGTTTGGGTCTTTTGTTTCTCCTACCCCCCCTCTGCTCCTTAGGAGGCAGACTTTCAGGGGCAAGAGATTTTGTTTCCGGTTCCGGGGTTTCCAGGGGCTGTTTACAAGTTGGGAAGGAAGCTTCCTCCAAGGCTTTACACCCCCCTTCCCCTTGTGCCTCCTCCCTGGGAACCGGTGTGTTATCGGGGTGCTGCCCCCGTCATTGTTCTGGAGCACCAGGTCCAGAGTTGGGTACGTTCTGCGCCGGCATGCCGATCTGAGGGTTCTGCTGAGCCCTCAGTATGTGACCCAGATCCCGCACCATGTTTTGAACCTGGTGCTCTAACTGGGAAACCCGCTCAGGCTGATACGGGGCCCTGTTTTCTCCCCTGGGCTGATCCCGGGAAGGGTAGCTATCTCTTCTTTGGTAGTACCCCTGGATGGGAAGATTTGGATACCCCTCCACCCTTGGCCTCCCCTCTCCCGGATTCGGTTGTCTGGGCGCAGGGAATTGGGGAAAGAAGGGTGGAGGATTTTGGGGCTGGAAGTTGGGTGGATACCTGGCGAAGAAGTTCTGCCCATGGTTTGGTGAGTTTCTGCCCTCCTGTGAGAAGTTGGGAGGGAAGTTCTCTGGGTTAGGTGCTTGGCTGGATCCCCCCCTTGGGCTGGAGGAGTCCACACATAACCCAGGATGGGTCTGTTTCCCTTGTAACGGGGGCTTACATAATCAGGAGAGCGAGGGACCCCATTTGTGGGGCTGCCTCCCTGGCTCCCTGTCTGTGACTGGCCCGAGGACCTTCTGGGCCTAGCATTATTAGGTGCAGGTAGGTTTTTAGGCCCCCCTTCTCCAAATCTAAAACGGGGGTGACCTTTACCTCTGCCACCTTGGCAGCAGCAGGGGTGTTGTTGGCTTTGGGGTTTTTGGGCGCATTATGTTTATTTTCTATTGGCTTCTGCACCTCATAGATCCGGGTCGCCTGTTCAATGACCCAGTCTAAAGATTTTTTCTCGTGAAAATCCCTCACGAGCTGGGTCATTATGTATTTGGGCAAGGCATGGAAAAACGTATTAATAAATTCTCTGCTATCCGTGCGCACCCTTCTTGTGGTCTGTGCAAAAGCACGCTTTAACTCCTGCACAAATTCTTGTGGGGCCTGATCCTCCCCACATTGTAAATTTTAGGCTGCCTTGCGAGCCTCTTGAGGATTTCTATGAGTAGAAAAATGTTTCAAGATGGCCGCCTTATAGGTGGACCATCTTAAATGATTTTGGTCTTCCAGCCCCGCAAAGAAACTGGAGTATTCCGGGGAGAAGTTCCACTTTACATATTGAATGCAGCTTTGGCTGTCCTTCAAATGGAAAGTCTCCATCATTTGCTCAAACAACTCTAAGTGCTCCCAAACAGAATACTTGGCGTTCTTATGATAAGGCGTGATGACGCTCCTGCTTGCCTTAATCTGCTTTAAGGGGTCCTTAAGCAAGGCCCTTTTTGTTTTATTGGCCCTTTTGGTCCAGGTAACCCTGGTCCATTCATCTTCTGACTCAGAGGCACTGCTCCCAGAGGTTCCCGTCTGTTCTTCCAGGTTTTCCCAGATTCTGCGAGCCTGGGAATGGCTGGCAGAATGTGGGGACCTGGTCTCCTGTGTCCAGTACAGCTCAGAGGAGTCTTCAGATCCCTCCTTGCTGCCAGGATTTGATGGGTACCCCCCCTCCCACTGACCTAACTGGGCAGAGGTTTTCAGGATGCCCTTAATGGGCCTACTCTCCTGGGGTTCTCCATTAAATTGCACTGTGCTTGGGTGCCCATACCCGGATGCCCGCCCCTCCATTCCTGGGTGGTACTGGCCTATGAGCCCCATGCTTCTGGCTGGATAGTAATCTGCCATCCCTGTGGCCCTGTGCTCATGTGCGCCAGGAGACATGGGGGTGGCAGAGTCCAGGGACTGAGAGAGGTAAAGGCCTCTGGTACTAGGGCTCCTGGCGTTACGCTCAGGAGTTTCTCTTTCCCAGCGAACCTCATCTCTATCCGCCCCTGCTCCCTGTTGCAATGCAAGAGCCTGCGCCTTCAGTTCCTCAGTTAAGGCCTTACTAGACTCTATCAGTCTCTCCTGCATCGCTACCTGTTTTTGGAGCCTATCATTGTGCTGGCAGAGAGCCTCATCCTCTCTCTGTGCCTCCTGATTGGTCCTGGAGCACTGGGCCAGTTTTTGCTGCAGGAGGTTTACCTCCTGAGCTGTCTCCCTATTGGCCTGCTCCTTTCTTGCTAGAGCATCCTCCACCCTCCTGGTGTGCTCTAACAAGTTCTGGTGTTCTTTTTGGAGGTCACCCAGTCCCTGGTGGGCCAGGTGATTTTCTTCCATTTTTCTTTTTAAGTGGCAGACTTCCTGGCCTAAGGTGTCCCTTTCCTGACTAAGAGTCTGCATCTGTACCGTCAGGTCGTCCCTTTGCCTTTGGAAGGCACCAGATTTATGGCGCTCCTGATCAAACTCTGCCTGGGTATCCAGGTCTTTCAGAATCAGTTTATTGCTCTCTGCCTTCTCCCTATCTAGGTGGCTTTGCAGGGTGACTAACTGTTCAGCACATACCATATTGAAGTCTAACTGTTGCTCCAGCTTTTTCTGGCTCTGCAGTAGGGAGTCCAAACCTTCTTGGTACTCCTTCTGCAAGGCCAGAAACCTGGTATCCTGGTCCGCCTTTTCCTGTTGCAGCACATCCATATCCTCCTTTATTTTAATGATATACTGCCTACTATCATTTTCTGACTCCTGGCTCCTCTGCAGCCTCTGCTCAGAAGAGTCCGGATCAGATTGGGCCTTCTGTAATGCCAGCAGTTGCCTACTCGCCAGATCTTGGCCTTCAGCACATTTGTCCTGCATGGCTCTCATATGTAAATATAAATATGCCGCTACCCTGGCAATCTTGTTGTGCTCATCCTTGGCCTTAGAGGACATATATAGTTCAATCAGGGCCACATGTAAGGGACCCTGGTCTCTCCATATATCTGACCCTGTTTCCGTGATCTGGGGTGCGATTGCTTGCAACCAGACCGTCTGGTCCTGATGAGTCCACTCACCTCTCACAAATAGCTTATGTAAGAAGTGCTCTCTGGCTATTTTCATATCGACCAAGGTCGTCATTCTGGAATTTGAGTTCCTTCCTGACTTACAGAAGTTTGTATTTTATTTTTGCAAAACAGACCTTTTCCTTAGAGCGTTCCTTTGAGGAGTGCTTTACAGCGTAACACAGCGTGGTGATCTGACCGGATATGTGTATCTGGTCAGCTGGCACACTGTATTAATCTGCACAAATGGTAGATCTAACCCAAACGTCCCGGACGAGCCCCCAATTTGTAAGAGGATTCAATTCAACACGACAGCTAAGTCAATGCCTAATCTGGGATACTGAATGGAAACCCTTATTGATATATCTTTATGTCCAGTTCATGCGTTCTGGATGACTACCCCTATATAACACCCCTCTCTTGGAATCCCCCTGACACCACTGAGCCAAGAAGTAGTTCTGTTTTGCAAGTTTAAAAGGTTTATTTGATAATTTAAACAATAGATATGTATATCACACTTTATAATAATTAATAATAGGATATCACACTTAATCTGAGCAGTAATCAATAATGGATAGTCTGGCACTAGCACACTTGTGAATAGGAACAGAAGAATAAGGTGGTAGAGAATACTTTATATAAGTTCAGATGGATGTAATGTTGAATGAAAATGCAATACAGAAAATACTCAATATGATTTCAACAAAACTATGTAATCACTTTTCTCTGGCAATCCCCTCACCCCTTTATGCAATGCAAGGAAATGGAAGGAAAGCACACAGTTCTCAGAAATGCAATCAAATGTAATTCAGTTCACCCCAGCAAGCTTAGACTACAGAAGTTTGAAACACAGGCCCAAAATGCTTTTATATGTGCTGGCAATGAAGTGAAAAATATGCTAAAATGCTTTTAATTCCCTCTAGAGGTTCAGGGTGAGTGGTATCTAGTTAATATTAGTCCAGGCTCACTCTAGCAATGATTCAGGGATGGTTCTTAAGAGGCAAACGAATTTTTAGCAAGGAAAGCAAGGAAACTTCTGTTTTCACACGTGGAGAAATTTTCAAATCGCGGCAAATTCGCGAGTGCGTTTTTCGCGATTGCGGCAAAACTATAGGGGCTAGGAATGTGGTTCTAGGTCCGTAGAAAAGCCAAGATTCCCAGCTTTCAGAGGAAAGTTACTGCAAGTCTCTAAGACAAACGGTCACAGAGATATGAGCGATATGGTAAAGGTCGTTTTTCAGATTTGAAATTTTAAAGTTCAAAAAGACAAGTGTCAGCTAGCAACTAGAAAATGACAGGTGACAGTTAGGAGGCAGTTCTACTTAGATTAAAATAGCTTGGATTAGATTATTTTAACTAAGAGATTGGTTCTGCACAGTTCTGCTAGGTACTCACAATATATTTAGAAATAGAATGGGCCTCGGCACGGATCTGGTCAGGTTTTAGACTGGACTCTGGTCTGGTCTCAGCACTTCACAGTGATCTGGGTCAGCTCTCTGGTTCTGCTAACAGTGGCCTGGGTCAGCTCTGCTCTCTCTGGGTACAGCACTGCTTCTGGATCTTTCTGCACAGCTTTCTCTGGAGATTGATGGATTTGAAGTCTGGATCTCTGGATGTGGTATGGTCCGGCAGCATGCTCCGCAGCAAATGGAATTGAATGTCCCTATCTGTCCTGACTGTCTGCTTTTATGTGTTTTGAAAAAGGGTGTGTGTGCAGCATCACTAGGCTCTACCCCTCTCCACTTGTCATTGGCCACTTCCTCCTCTTCCCCTTGATTGGGGGAATGAAATGAAGTGTCATCATGATGAGGTCTGTTTATGGTACAGAGAATCCACCCCTGTCAAATTACACACAATCTATATTTTGACCCAAAAGACATATTTGCACAGATACACATTTGTTTAAAATTACATGCACCCATCACATATCACAGGAGATATACCCTGTTCAAATCTGCTCTTCCTGAGAGCTTGCATTGAGAAATGGCAACATATTTCACTTTCTAACTGGTTTCGCAATATCGGACATTAACCCAAATTTATACACATGTGCGCAAGGGACATTACTTAATGAAGTGTCAGATTTTTAACATGCATACATTTTAAGTAATACCCTCTTAACTGCTAGCTTGCCCCGAGATCATGCCACCGGTTCTAAAAACCTCTTAAAATGTGGGCAGAAAAATCACAAGAATTATGGTATCATTTAAATAATTATGACAAGTCCGTACTATGAGTTATTCATCTTTTTCTAAAACCATATTCTGGCTACAGGGGTGTGGTTTCCCCCCAGCACAAGGTTGAATTTCTGGTTTTTCCAGTTCTGCCAAGCCAGCTTGCTCTCACAGGCAGTGCTCCTCCCCTTTACTTCCAGGAGGAAGCCACTTTTACGGCCCCCATAATAAAACATTTGCCTGAGTCAGGACAGGGCTTTGTTCAATTTCCTGCAGAGCCCAGGTAATTCAATCAGGGACGTGTCATATCCCTTTTGGTGGGAGCAGCAAAAGGCAGATAGGCCTGGGAACACAGCTGTTGTGCAAGTCTCATCTCCTGTCAGGGGTAGCTGGTGGGCAGAATTCAGTTCCTTAAGCCAGGCCCCAGCTAATGTCACTTTTAGTTACCCAGTTTTCTGCATTCAAATAAACTAACCATTTTTTACATATGCAGCTAGAATGCTGATTCTAAGTTTAAAACTATGACATTTAAACAATTGCAACCTATGTGACACTCAAAAGTAGGTCACTCATTTCTTTTAAACATTTAGATTTTTAGTGTCTTTCAGTCCAAATTTACTTAAACTGCTGAAATCCACAGCTCAGCCAGTCTTGTTATAAACCTTCAAGTCACTTCAGAATATAACTTTACATTGTATCCACCTCTTAGTAAGTCTTTCTTTGGCCTGCTTTGGGTTCATTTATTCAGTTTTACACAAAAAAAAGTCTGGTGTTGTTTTAAAACGCCGGCTTTCTGATAGTGGTGAGTACTGGTAATGCACCCATTTTTGGGATTTAAGAAAATGAATTCCCACAATTCTAGGTTGCTTTTGGCAATCAGCATTGCCATTCCCAATGGTTTCAGACTACGGTGTGGGTAGTCCAATGGTGGTTTTAGGCAGTGTCCTTCTGTGCCCATAACATCGGCAAAAATGAGTGGCAGCCTATTCTTCATGCATTTCCCTGTGCATTTTCTGGGAAGCTCTGGCCATCATGATGTTTTCCATGTCAGTACTGCACAGTTTTGAGGTAGGGCTCGGATGCATGGATAAAAACATCCCACACCATGCATGGGCGGGGGAAGTACATGGATGGGGAAACTGCGCTTCCACAACAGGGCCCAGCTCAGGTTAACTGATCTGCTGTCTGTGCCCCCCCTTAACTGGCAATATTGCTGTGCCATATCAACTCATGCCGAGAGTCACCAAGGAAAACATTGAGTGCTAAAAGATTTTCATGAAATAGAAATGTTAGCAGAGAATGACCCAACCAGTAGAGAGATACTAACACATAGTGCGAGAGATGATCTGTCCATATCGATCTGGCAAGACAAAGGGTGTATGTCCATGCAAGCATCATAGCAGTACACATAGGAACAACATGCCACTAAAAGCATAGCGGCAGGACAATTGAATACAGTATAATCACATATGCGTTTCTTTCCTGATGTGCTGAACCTAAATTCATCGATAACTAGAAATAAGCATGCAGTACAACTGACAACAAAGAACTCTTATTAATCTCTTCTGCAACTTTCTTATTATGAAGACAAACTATTGGGAGTATATGACATATAATACACAAGACATCATCCAATGCCACAGTTTAGGAACCACCTGGAATGCTCCATGGTGAAACTGAGCAAGAAACAAATACTTGAAAAAGATTTGGAAAAAAAAATACTCTACGCCCTTCAGCAAATCTCTTGTCCAATGAAACAGTTTCGCTAGAACACCCTATAAGATGGAATGGCCATGCATGATACTGCCATTCTTTTGGTACTTGAGTAACACAAAGAAACAACTTTCAAGGAAATGGCCAGGAAGCATGCATTTATGCATATTGAAGACAAGGGGCCTCATTACAAGAATGGAGTAGCCATGCTGCTATTTGCGGCATGGCTACCCCCATTCCGGGTACCAGATCCGGGTTCCCTGAAAGGAGAATTACCGAGCCATTCCGACTTTTGTGGGCCTGGTAATTCCCTTTTTTCGGGACCCAGACCAGGTACATCCCCATTCCCATTCGAGCCCCCATGGTGCTCAAAGGTGATGGGGAGCATGCTAACAACGGGCCCGTAAATGACGGGCCCGTTGTTAGCATGCTGGGCCGCTCGCGGGACCCGCTAAGGACGCCTGATAAAACCAGGCGTCCAGAGCGGAACGCTAGAGCGGAACTCGTAATGAGGCAGTAGGGGGTTGACCGGGCCGGCAGCTCTACCGGCCCCGTTAACCCCCTACTGCCTGGGTCATAATGAGGCCCAAGGTACTGTTCACTAAATGTGACTCCGTACACAAGCTGAGCATGAATGAGTGTAGGGAGCATGCACCTAAAATGCTGTATATTCGTGGGTATCATGATGCAGGAAAATCTATTTAATAAAAGCCTCATCAACTTTACAACAAGAAACATTTAACGATGAAGTGGCCTATGTCTCAACTGCACCAACGGCAGGACTGCTTATAACGTTGTCAGCACTAGCTGCATTTAAAAGTAACTGACCAAATCCAAGGAAATTCATTAACTAGTAAAACGAATGAAGAAGCACAGAGGAGATTTGTAATATACCCAATCAAGATTATCTGGAGTTGATAGTACTTTAAACCTCTGTATTCAAGCACAAAGCAGAGTACAGAGAAAGGCGAACCGTACAACATGCATTGGCTAATGGCACAATGGGATGTAGCTTATCTACAGAAGCAATACGTTTGTGTTCATTGTTTTATGGTTACACACAAAATGTAACCTTTAACAATTTAAAATTCATAAACAAGGTCATTACGACATCATTGAATAATCATACAACACATTCATGTGTGCATTTCTTAAAACAATAAGACATTTAAATTCGAATCTCACAAAAGCTAAAAATAACACGATAACACATCCATATCTTCATTCTTCACGGTAAGAAAAAAAGAAAAAAAAATGTCTTATTCGCAACTCAGGTAAACAAAAATAGAAAGAAGAGTGGCAACGATACAAAAAAAAAATACAAAAAAAAGAGGATAATAACATCTACCCCACTGTCTAACTGGAAAGATGGCAGCCAGAGGTAGGTACACATGGTGCTGGTAAAGGGGGATCAATAGCCAATTGCAATTGGGAGATTCTGTCCTTTACACATTCAAGCGTCAAGGATTTCAAGCAAGCAGTTACTGGCACTACTGTGGTCCTAGTACTTCCCGCCGGGCGACTTTTCCATACCCATTTCTTCATCCCCCAGTTTGAACAAACCCGATATTTTTTTCTAAGGAATCGCACCTTAGAGCTTGTACAGCCGGACACAAATAACAGCAAATGTTTCAAGGTCTCTCTTTCGTCCTTATCAGGACTACGTCTACACAAGGCGAGTTCAGATTGCAACAGGCCGCAATACAAATGTGCACTGTCAAAATCAAAAGTGTGCAAATAATTAAATCAGTAACTGTGCATCTTACTTATGCATAAAGGCACAAATCAAACAAAAAAAACATGGATTTCAAGAACACCAGCATGCGCAGTACCCATAAATAAATAATGTCTTGGGGTAATTTCAGCAGAGGCATTTGGGAACTGACTTTATATGTATTATTCGATGGAATGAGCCGTGTCAGGGAGAGCTCATCTCTGAAGAATTGCAAATATTCACGCCCCTGATCTCCAGAATAACTGCACACCGTCCTTGCATAACCCAATACAAGAGAATATGGTCAATATATGCACCGCATCTACCACACATTCATACCGTAAACAACATTTGAAACCCTATATAATATGTTAGAACTGCAAAACAAAACCCACACACAAGAACAACAACTGTCAAACAAAAAAAACCTCGCATTAAATCAACCTAAAATGAAAGTAAACAATGCTTCCCTCATGCAAGACATATCTGACAAAGTACTCTGCATGCGCGTCACCATGGGTGGTGAAGTTGCCAAGGGGGCAAGGTGCTGCCACATGCCTTGCGATGCTAGGTGCGGGATGGCACAGGGAGGATTCCCTTGCTACCCCCACCATGCCACTCGCAGCGTGCCATTATGCAGTGCTGTCCCTTTAAGCAATCTGGACTTGTGCTATAGAGGCCTGTCCCAGACTACCCAAAAACACGAAATAGCCTTAAATCCGCCAACAACAACATCTCTACATGAACAGTTAGCCAAGAGGGGAAGACCTTACTGACTGGCTGAGAATGTGAAAGCTGTGAGCCCGAATGATCCCCCACCCGCGTGCATATTGCAGACAGACCCAGCATGGAAAGTGAGTGGTTCACATCTAAAAGAAGGAGGGACTGAGAGAAGAGGAGGAAATACAGAGAGGTGTTGAAGTTGCAGCGCAGAGGTACATGAGCATCCTTGCTGTGCGCTAATGCTGGCAAAGTGAAAAGCAAGATGTTGGCCCAGTAGTCTGATACCTTGGTCTGCTGTGTTGTGTGTCGCCCCTTTAACTTGGGGCGTGTTGCTCCTTTAAGAATGTGAGTCATGACCTAGTCATGATTCACGCTAATAAAAGGGGCCTCTGCATGCACGTGCGGACACTGCAGCAGAGAGCCAGGAAGTGGCAACTCTGTCTCTGTGTCTCCATTCGGTGACTGTCTGCTGTGTGATCATGGCCTGTGTACCAGCTCTGTCCTGTGTGTCCATAGAGCCGAGGCTGAGGTCTGCTGGGTACCCCCAGCGCTGGTGTGTGGTCTGGTGCTCCAGATCCTGCATGGTTACCGCTGCAGTCCGTTCCGCTGCGTGATCACAGCCTGTGTTCCAGCCCTGTCCTATGTGTCCATAGAGCCGAGGCCGAGGTCTGCTGGGTGCCCCCAGTGCTGGTGTGCGGTCTGGTGCTCCAGATCCTGCAGGGTGACGCCTGCCGTCCGCTCCGCTGCGTGATCACAGCCTGATCGAGTATCCTGGTGATCCTAGAAACTGTGTGTCCCGCTCTGGTGAGCCTGGAGCAGGACACCATATACTGGACCACAGGTGGAAGTCTCACCACTCCCAGCTAGGAAAACCTTACTTTCAAAACCCTTCAAATAATCCCACAACCTCGCAATGAGGCCTGCACAGGTGAAACACATGGGATAAAAGGGGCATGTTGGGGGAACAGAGTTTGGTCATTTGGTGTATTAGTAAGAAGGGCGGAGACTGGAGAGTGAAGGAGACAGACGGCTGTAGGAAAGAGGCACAGTGTTAGATGAGAGAACTAAAAGACAGAGCAGGAGGTGGTTAGGAGTAGAGCAGAGGAGGTGGTTAAAAGTAGAGAGGAGGAGGTGGTTAAAAGTGTATAGGAGGAGGCGTTTAAGAGTAGAGAGGAGGAGGTGGCTAAGAGTAGAGAGGAGGAGGTGGTTAAGAGTATATTTTTTTATTTTTTAGTTTATTTGTATATGGTTTAAAAAAACCTTTACAAAATTGTACAAAAAAGAAAAAAATAATAATCAATACTAAATTTAAAAGTAAGCATCATTACGCTACAGCATTTTATCTAAAAAACAAGCAAAAAAGTTACCAAACCTACAGCAGATAAAAATTACAGAATATCAGTAATCTCGATTAATATTTCACCGAAATTCATAATGGAGAATGAATAGAAAGCAGTTTCGTTAATTAACATTCAAGCACTAAAGTTCATACCAGAGTTGATCGGTCTGTTTACAGCGAATTCATGAATACAATGATATCCTTCCTCTACTCTGGCCGACTATCATTAGACATCAATATACATTAACATTTTATCTTAAAAAACAAGCTTAAAAGTTACCAAGCCAGCAACAAATAAGAATTACAGAAGATCATCAATCTCGAATAATCATTACAACTGAAATATATAAAAAAATGTATTTGAGAAGAAATTTCATTAATTAGCGTGCAAGCACTAAAATTCATAACAGAGTTGAGTGGCCTATTTACAAAAAATGCATACTTGCAATAATACCATTCATGTTCTTTGACCAGATAACAAGATCTAAGATGTAAACTAGACCACACTGGAACTTTAAAAATCGTACAACCACCAATTGCAAAGGTATTTTGTTATCAAATAGAATACGTTTCCACAGAAGGTCCAACTCCACATTTGATACATCAGAGACAAAGCGATCAAAATAATGAGTTCTGTTTGCAATCAAAGCCGGACACTCAGTCATCTGGTCTCTCAGTGTTTCCTTTGCCTCTGTGTCTTTACAATGTCTGCACAAGATTGGAGCAGCCGAGAATTTTGCTTGTGCTGCAATGATTTCTCCAGTTAAAAGTACATTAAATCGGAATCTCATAAATATATTTCTCGACCCTCTATTTGGAAAAGAGGTAAGATGCGGTTCTGGAGTCCTATACCTTTATAGTGGGAGACCATATGAGCATATAGTCTATGCTGAGATAATTTCAGAGTTGTGTTAGCCCAGTCGTTTTTTTGAAGCAGTTGTTGTACTCTATTTGGCTTAAACACAAGAGTGATCACCGATGCTCCGGCACAGCTCAGTAAGTTCTTACAAATTTCCATTAATTTATCAAGGAATACCGATTTAGGTGTTCCTTGTTTAAGCAGAGCGGACAGAGCACAATACAAATTATTTTTGGTTTGATCTATGAGATTTCGAAATAACAGTAGACATTTCCACTCTACAATGCTTTTGAGTGACTGTAGACCTAGTTCATATCATAGAGCTACTAGAGGAATACATTTTGGAAGGCAGACTGTTGTTTCTCTAAGAATCGTTTCCTCCAATTTATTCACATCAAGCTTACCACTTATAAACGGAATTTCAATTCCATATGAGATTTTGGGAATGTTTTTTTGTTTATAGTATCTTAAATATGAAAGTTAAGAGAATGCACCATATTTACGATCAACTATGCGCATTTGAGTAATACATGCTTTGACTTTCATCAAATAATAGTTTAAAACTTGAGCACCATTTGGATTATTGCATACAAAAAGTCCAAGATATATCATGGAGTGTTTGATACCTAGTTTAGTCTTATTCAGGAACCAACTTTTTTGCAACAACTTTTGCTTTCGGCTAAAGCACAGCACATGGGACTTTTGCACGTTTACAGTTAGGCCATTTGACGACATACAAATTGCAAAAGCTGTTAGGAAAAGCTGGAGCCCCACAGGAGTCCTATCAAGTAATAGAAACTCATCAGCGTAGGAACACCAGCAAAGTTTTTGACCTTCCAACTTAGGTTGAATGAAGGAGGCATTCAATAGATATGGGGCTATATCGGATGTATACATTGTACAATGTTGGAGCAAAAATACACCCTTGTCTTAATCCATTGGACGTTTTAATTGGCAAAGACAAAAGTCCTTCATTATTTAGGCGGATTTGAATCATCAAGCTTTCATGGAGATGAATCAGCATAGCCAAGAGCTCTTGTGGTAAGCCTAATAGATTTAATTTCCTCCATAATATCGCTCAATCCACTGAGTTGAAAGCTAAGGATAAGTCCATGCTTGCTAAGTATACAGGCGTAGCTCCTTTTTTCCATCCCATTTCTTGTATTAATAAAATCAAAAGGACTCCAGCCATAGTCCCTATTCCCTTCCTAAAGCCAAATTGTGCTGCTGAAAGAATCTCGTTCTCAGATTACCACTTTTCAATTTGCTGGAGGAGAAGGCTGGCAAATATGTAGGAATCTGAGTCTAACAAAGCAATGGGGGGGTAATTTAGCGGTAAAGATCTATCGCCCTTCTTATAAATTGGAATAATATAGCATATCTTCCATGAATGTGGGATAACCTTTGTTCGATATATATCTTGAAAAATGGGGAATAGAATTTTTGACCAGGTATCCAGATCTCCCTTAAACAGAGCATTAGATAAGCCATTCGGCCCGCCGCTCTAGACGAGCTGGCCAAAGCAATCCTCTCCCTAATCTCAGCAATTGAAAAGTTGCATATCCACTGGGCTTTTAACACAGAATCGGATGGGCAAAATGGATTGCTTGCATTTACGTTCTGAAAATGCCCCGCCCATGCCTGTTCATTGATAGGATTGAGATTGCTGTCAATAGCAGGTTTACAGGTCCTGTTTATGAGGCGCCAGAATTGTCTCACTGAGTTGTGATTCAGTGAGCACAGCTTTTCCTCATTGTCAACTCGAAGCGTCATGCGTTTATAGCTCTTTATCTAAGTTTTATAAATTTGTTTCAAGTGTTTAACCCCCTCTCTCTTCGATATTTCCGAGATTTAAAATGATCTAAGTTTCCTTAGCGAACTGCATAAAAAAGCTTTGCTAGCCCCTACAATAATATCATATTTGTGAATATGCGGTTTCTTTAACTGTTTTTTGCCCATTGTTTTTATTGAGCTTTCTATGAGAGTATTTACATAGGAGCCAAAAAGCTCATTAGTAAACCTTATTTGTTTTTCTTCATAGGTTGATTCGACATGATCTTTAGTGAAAGAGATCATTGCATAACTGAACATTAACAGAATGCCAAATAATCCTGTTATTACCAGGATTCATAGATAGTTCATTAGACATAAAGTCCGCCACCACTGTTCCTCTAGGTATGAACAGGTACAGCTCGAGCATCCTATGATCACTCAACAGCGCCGAGCGTACGATGACATTTTCAACAAGATTAAAGATACGTTCAGATACAAAGATATAATCAATTGCAGAAGACCTATGTCCCGATGACCAAGTTAAATAAGGCTCATCTCGTGTCAGAATTTGATGGACTGATCTTAAGCTCTGAACTTTGCATAGCTTATTCCACAACATAGAAACATTTTTTTTATATGCTTGGCCCAAAAACTGAATTTTTGCGTTCCCAAATCGCTCTCCTATCACATACAATGGGGCTGCAGAGCTTCCCTCTACATTGTCAATCAAGAGCTTCATATTTGTTTCTAAGTCTCCCATTACAAGAAATTGGAGGTCTATATATTTGGACAGGCAGTTCTCCATAATTTCTTCCATTTTCGTAATTACCGCATATAAAATAGAACCTGGTGACCAATAGATATTTCAGATCAATAGGTGAGACAGTTGTATGTTGCTGTCCATCTTCACCAGTGCCCCCAAGGCACATGTCGGGGAGGAATAAAAAAGGATTCAATCAGATGTAGGCCCAAGCCCAGTTTTATGGCCGTGAGAAGGCCTCCCGAGGGTCTGACAATCTGGCCTTTCGAGGCTAAAAGATCATAAAATTCAAAGCCATCCAGCTGTGCCGGGGTTGTCATCCAAGTTTCCTGAATACACAATATGCTTTTAGTTCTTAATTTCGAGCATAATTCGGGAGAGGAGGAAAGATGCGAGTTCCCTCGTGAGTTCCAGCAAAGAATGGTGGTGGTGGTTAAGAGTATATACAAGGAGGTGTTTAGAGTAGAGATAAGGAGGTGGCTAAGAGTAGAGAGGAGGAGGTGGCTAAGTGTAGAGTGGAGGAGGTGGTTAAGAGTAGAGAGGAGAAGGTGGCTAAGAGTAGAGAGGAGGAGGTGGCTAAGAGTAGAAAGGAGGAGGTGGTGAAGGGTAGATAGGAGGGGGTGTTTAAGAGTAGAGAGGAGGAGGAGGTGATTAAGATTAGAGAGGAGGAGGGGGTCAAGAGTAGAGAGGTGGAAGAGGTGGTTAAGACTAGAGAGGAGGAGGGGTGGTTAAACATAGAGAGGAGGAGGCGGTAGTTAAGAATAGAGAGGAAGAGGAGGAGTTTATGAGAAGAGAGGATGAGGTGGTTAAGGGTAGAGAACAGGAAGTGGTTAAGAGTAGAGAGGATGAGGTGGCTAAGAGTAGAGAGGATGAGGTGGTAAAGAATAGATAGGAGGGGGTGTTTAAGAGTAGAAAGGAGGAGTTGGCTAAGAGTAGAGAGGAGGTGGAGGAGGCGGTTAAAAGTAGAGAGGAGGAGGAGGTAGTTAAGAATAGAGAGGAAGAGGAGGAGTTTATGAGAAGTGAGTAGGATGTGGTTAAGGTTAGAGAGAAGGAAGTGGTTAAGAGTAGAGAGGAGGAGGTTAAGAATAGGACGGAAGAGGAGGTTTTTAAGAGTAGAGAGGGGGAGGTTTTGAAAAGTAGAGATGACGAGGTGGTTAAGAGTAGAGAGGAGGAAATGGTTAAAAGTAGAGAGGAGGAGGAGGGTAAGAATAGAAAGGAAGAGGAGGTGTTTAAGAGTAGAGAGGAGGAGGTGTTTAAAAGTAGAGATGAGGAGGTGTTTAAGAGTAGAGAGGAGGTGTTGATTAAGAATCCAGAAGAGGTAAGAATCCAGAACGTGAGATGCTTAAGTGAGAAAGGAAGAGTTGGTCAAAAACACCGTGGAGGAGAGTGAAGCAAAGGTGTTTCAGATCAGGTTGAGCAGAAAGAAGACCAAAGTCCTTCAGGGTTTTGAGGCGAAAGCTAAGCCTGAAAAGGAAAAGCCTAGAGGGGAGGAGGAATTAGCATGTTATGTTAAAGATTCTCATACCACACACTTTCATCATCTGTTTGGTCCCTTGGCGCTCTAGCAGATCTGTAAGGCAAGAAGGTAAGGGGGTGTAAGCTAGTTGGATTGAGCGGGATAGAGAGCAATGAAGCTGTGATGTGTTGTTCTCAGCTTCAGTTTGGTTTACACCATTCGCTGAGTGTAGTTGTGTTTTTCGGTTGGTAGCCATCATGTGCTGTTGTGCAAGGCTATTTGTGGTTTGTTGTGCTGTAGTGATCTGGTTGTGTTTCAATCAAAGTGTCAGAGGTGTATGCAGGTGGGTGAGTTTCTTTTAGTAGCTTTGTTTAGTGGTGGCGCCCTATCCTACCCCACTGTTTTGGTTTAATGTGGCCTGTGTCCCTTGTCCTGTCATATACTCTGGTGTGCTACACTTACCACTCCTATGTTTTGTGTAGATGAGTGGGTCCTCAATGGGCTATTCAGTATCAGGGTCTTTCCAACCACAGCGTTCAGACCAGGTGCTGCCCATATCCCTTACCTCTTAGCTCCCCCTAATGCGCCGCAACTACCACCCCGCGTGGCAAACCATTGAAGTGATGAGCAGGAGAAGAAGGAGTGAGAAGGACATGCCCTAGGTTTGAGTGTTGGGTGGAACATCGAGGAGGAGAGAATGTTTGCATTGGTGGATTTAAGGCTCAGACACTTGAGAAGGGAGGTATTGGGAGGCCCAGGGGAAAGCCAGTGAAAAGTCAGGGGTGTCCTCCATCTTCCTCTGATTCAGAAACCAAGCCTTGGTCCAAATGAGTGATCTACACCAGACCTGAGTGACTAGAATAACAATACAATGACATATTCAAGGCACCCACCGAACCCAACATGAAATCAGAAGGGTAAAGAAAGACCCCCAACCAGACACTTTGAGGGATACGGTGTGACACCAATGAAACACCAATTGGGGGAGGCATAAAATGGATTTCCTTTGATTGAAGTTTTTCTTTGGGATTTTTCCCATGGTGTTCCAAACCTGTAAAATTGTCCAACTTAGTTTATAGAAACAATGCATCGTGTGTTGTGACTGTATGTGATAACCAACCAGCTTCATGACTCAGCCCACTAGCATTCACTAGCAATACTGTACTGGAGTAAGCTGCTATGCATATGCAACTCTCCACAGACACCTTGAATTTGCACCTTTAGTAGAACAAATTAAGATTGCCACGCAAATCCAGGCTACTCTAGCGCATGGGTGCACAACATACGGCCCGCGGGCCAGTTGCGGCCCGCCATGCCCTTTTGACCGGCCCGCGAGGCACCAAGACTTTCCTAATGGAGGGCCATTAGGAAAGTCTTTGTTGACTTCCGGGCCGGTGAAAACAGTGGCCCTCATTGGCTCAGCACACACACGCATCACGTCGCTCCTACGAATGGAGGGCCAGCACTACGGCTGGCGTGGCCCATAAGGCTTGTTGCCGGAAGGCATTTCAGCCTTGGACCACGCCAGCCGTAGTGCGATTCCAGCGACTTCCAGCTTACCTGCCTTCCTTCCAGCACGTCTCCGGTAAGTGGTCTGTTTGTGTTTGTGTGTCGGGTTTGTTTTGCTTTATGTTTGTGTGTGTATGGGGGGAAGGGGGTGTGTATGAATGTTTGTGTTTGAATGTATTTTGTGTATATGTTGAGATGCGGGGGTGGGGGGGTGTATGAATGTTTGTGTTTGAATGTTTTTTGTGTGTATGTTGAGATGCGGGGGTTGGGGGTGTGTCGGATGTGTATGAATGTTTGTGTTTGAATGTATTTTGAGTGTATGTTGAGATGCGGGGGTGGGGGGGTGTGTCGGATGTGTATGAATGTTTGTGTTTGAATGTATTTTGAGTGTATGTTGAGATGCGGGGGTGGGGGGTGTGTCGGATGTGTATGAATGTTTGTGTTTGAATGTATTTTGAGTGTATGTTGAGATGCGGGGGTGGGGGGTGTTTCAGATGTGTATGAATGTTTGTGTTTGAATGTATTTTGAGTGTATGTTGAGATGCGGGGGTGGAGGGGTGTGTCGGATGTGTATGAATGTTTGTGTTTGAATGTATTTTGAGTGTATGTTGAGGTGGGGGGGTGTGTCGGATGTGTATGAATGTTTGTGTTTGAATGTATTTTGTGTGTATGTTGAGATGTGGGGGGTGTGAATGTTTGTATTTGAATGTATTTTGTGTGTATGTTGAGATGCGGGGGGTGTGAATGTTTGTATTTGAATGTATTTTGTGTGTATGTTGAGATGCGGGGATGGGGTGGTGTCGGATGTGTTTTGGATGTGTATGAATGTTTTGATGTGAATGTTTTTTGTGTGCTGAGTTGGGGGGTGGGGGGTTCGGGTCTGTATGGGTGCATGTTTGTGTGTGTGCTGATTTGGGGGGGTGGGGGGTTCGGGTCTGTATGGGTGCATGTTTGTGTGTGTGCTGATTTGGGGGGGTGGGGGGTTTGGGTCTGTATGGGTGCATGTTTGTGTGTGTGCTGAGTTGGGGGGGTGGGGGGTTCGGGTCTGTATGGGTGCATGTTTGAGAGTGTTTGTGCTGAGTTGGCGGGTGGGGGGTTCAGGTCTGTATGGGTGCATGCTTGAGTGTGTGCTGAGTTTGGGGGTGGGGGAGCTCGGGTCTGTATGGGTGCATGCTTGAGTGTGTGTGTGCTGAGTTGGGGGTGGGGGTTTGGAGTTGGGGTGGGTTTGGAGTTCGGGTCTGTATGGGTGCATGTTTGTGTGTGTGCTGAGTTGGGGGGTGGGGGGTTCGGGTCTGTATGGGTGCATGTTTGTGTGTGTGCTGAGTTGGGGGGTGGTGGGTTCGGGTCTGTATGGGTGCATGTTTGTGTGCGTGCTGAGTTGGGGGGTGGGGGTTCGGGTCTGTATGGGTGCATGTTTGAGAGTGTGTGTGCTGAGTTGGGGGGTGGGGGGTTCAGGTCTGTATGGGTGCATGCTTGAGTGTGTTTGGGGCATAGTGTTTGGTTGGGGGTGGGAGCCATGGGGCAAAGTGTTTGGTTGGGGGTGAGGGGGCCACGGGGCATAGAGTTTGGTTGGGGATGGGAGCCATGGGGCATAGTGTTTGGTTGGGGGTGAGGGGGCCATGGGGCATAGTGTTTGGTTGGGGGTGAGGGGGCCATGGGGCATAGTGTTTGGTTGGGGATGGGAGCCATGGGGCATAGTGTTTGGTTGGGGGTGAGGGGGCCATGGGGCATAGTGTTTGGTTGGGGATGGGAGCCATGGGGCATAGTGTTTGGTTGGGGGTGAGGGGGCCATGGGGCATAGTGTTTGGTTGGGGGTGAGGGGGCCATGGGGCATAGTGTTTGGTTGGGGATGGGAGCCATGGGGCATAGTGTTTGGTTGGGGGTGAGGGGGCCATGGGGCATAGTGTTTGGTTGGGGATGGGAGCCATGGGGCATAGTGTTTGGTTGGGGGTGAGGGGGCCATGGGGCATAGTGTTTGGTTGGGGATGGGAGCCTTGGGGCATAGTGTTGCACTCCAAGAGTGAACTCAATAATAAAGCTAAAACAGGCACAATTAGAAATAAATGATAGCAATGGAAAATGTGTAGTACAAAATGTAAGTTTGAAATGCAATAAAAATCGTTACCCCTCAAAAACATATCTTTTTCCATGTGTTTAATACAAATTGGGGGTTGAAAAAGCCTCCTGACATGTCCCGCCTACCGCCCCGCCCACTTTTACTTTTTGGCCCACTATAGCCCTCATGTAAGGTACTTTCGGCCCTCTGTCAAAATCAGTTGTGCACCCCTGCTCTAGCGGTATGTTCAATTAGTTTCAACTAAAGCAAACCCTACCCCATGCATACACGACTAGTTCAGTACTCAGCAATATTGTTGGCAGTCGCCAACTGCAACACTTGCTCATGAAGAATGAGCAACACTATCTCTATGAACTGGTGATGTCCATATTCAATGCAATTACATTCCAACAATATCATTATTCTATAAATAACCGTAATTTACGGACATTACCGTAAATTCGCTTCTAGTTCGTGATTATAACCTCAGCAATCACTTGTTTGGCATCCTGTGAGGGGGAGTCGGACAATCCGCTCCCTCAAACGCTCGGACAAATCCAGGGGCGAAGGTAAGCATTCTGAGCGTGACAGAACCCGCTCACCGTGTGCCACGCGCTACGAACATGCCCTTCCATTCCGCTGCCTCTATGCCCGCACCATCCGTCGCACACGCTGCCCACCAGCACCCATACTAACGTCTCCCACCTGGCATTGCCGACTCCACCAGGCGCTCACAATCTTCTTCTGGGCCACCATGGAAAGTGTGAACGGGGCGTACCTCTGAGCCGCTGTCGCTTCCCTTTAATGAAAGGGCCGGCGAGAGGGAGAGCGAGAAAGACAGAGAAAGAGAGAGAGGCAGGAAGAGAGAGAGAGACAGGGAGAGAGAGAGAGAGAAAGAGAGGGAGATCGAGGCAGGCAGAGAGAGAGAGGGGGGAGGCAGGGAGAGAGAGAAAGACAGAGGAGGAGAAAGAGAGAGAGAGAGGGAGACAGGGAGAGAAGAGAGGCAGAGAGAGAGGTAGAGAGGTGGAGACAGGGAGAGAGAGAAAGGGAGAGGGAGGCAGGGAGAGGCAGGGAGAGAAACAGGGAGAGAGAAGGAGAGAGAGAGAGACATAGAGAGTGAAGGAGAGAGAGAGAAGGAGAGAGACATGGAGAGGGAGAGACAGGAAGAGAGAGAGAGGGAGAGAGACAGGGAGGGAGAGAGAGAGAAAGAGAGAGAGCTTGAGAGAGAGGGGGTAGACAGGGGAAAGAGACAGGCAGGGAGAGAGAAGGAAACAGAGCGAGAGAGAGACAGGGGGAGACAGAGTGAGAGAGAGTGGGAGAGAGAGAAACAGGGAGAGAGAGAGACAGGAAGAGAGAAAGAGAGAGAGTTGGAGAGAGAATATTTCACCAATTGAATGATGAAAACCTTCATATACAGAATTGTGAGCAGGCATATTTGATATTAGTGTAACAGATTGTGTTTGTTTGTGCGTTTATCAATTCTCTCTCTCTCTCTCTCTCTCTCTCTCTCTCTCTCTCTCTCTCTCTCTCTCTCCATCTATCCATCATGTTGGTGAATGGTATTGAGGGGGAATTATGAACGTAATCACCTGCCCAGAGATCTCATTATATATTGTATTAAGATATTTCAGGTCTCTGTGGTGGGCAATACTGCCATCATAAAATTACCTGACTTGTAGTTTCCTCAATAAAGTGCCTTGTTGAACACCAACAAATAATACTGTCATGTCATCCGGCTTTACAATATGTGTATAATTGTACACGTGCAATACTAAAGAACGTTTCACTTAAAACAGTATTTGTGCAAGAAATCAAGATCTGTCATGTCCTACCTGAGAAATGCAAAATTGATTTGTGCTCCAGAATACAAAAACATTTTCTCTCTGCCCTTCCCACCACTGCAATCATATTTCCTATCAAATCATCTGAATGCATGCTGTGTCTATGCATTCGGTACCCAGCTTTATATGAAAGATTGCAAATAGCCTATTGTGACTTTCAGTAAATGCTGCTTTACAATAAGCTCCCGTCAGAGGTTAGGTCGCTAGCTATTAACTCTGTTATGATGGAGAAGACAACTTAAGCGTGATGGAAGAAGCTTAGAGGTGTGCTGCACCTTTTGCTAACAAAAGCATCAACTAGACTGGTGCTGTGATAAGACAACACAGGAGTGCTCTCGAGTAGATATTCAGGAGAGGTAGGCCTTGTGCTGCCATGGGTGAGACCAGGTGATGTTTCACTGTCCTCTGCACTAATGGGTTTTGTATGTGAGTACCACTGATTGTATGGGTTGTGCAGTTGCAGGATGATTGGCAAAGGGAAGAGTGGTGCTGGTGAAACTGTGCATTTCAGGCTCTTTCTTTTGTGTCTGAAGTGGCTGTTCTAGTGGTGTTGCGGGATCAGTGTGGCTTGACACAGTTTGATACGGTGTTACGCCTTGCTTTTGGTCCTTTCCTCTGTTCTCTGACCTATTGGATCTGTCAGAGTTCATTTTGCGCGGCGTGCAGTGTACATGGTGGCTGAGGTGAAGCCAGGAGAAGGGCAACCCGAAAGCCACTGTTGCAAGCTGTAGTGCAGAGCAGTGCAGAGAAGAGCAGAGAGCTATGGACCGAGCCAGAGCTTGGCCCGCACTGTCCGAGTTGGTGCCAGTAGGTATATGCAGTGAGTTCAGGCAAGTCTGATGGGACCCAGTCTGGGAGTCAGCCGTTATTGGGAGAGGTTGCGGTGTATGATTACTGTGCATGCTGTGTTGGGCCCGTGTTCTGCTTTGCCTGGCGTCTTGGCTTGGCTGGCTGGCTAGAGGAACGCTTATAGAGTGACAGTTAGTATTTGTTTGCTTACGACTGTCAGCGTAGGTGATTCCTGTACCCAGAAATTACCCAGAAAGTACTTTATGTATTTTGCCTGACTCCTTCCATCTTGTCGGCGGATCTAAGAGTTTTCTTTTTACATCTGGGTGATGTGTGAGGAAACTGTCCCGTTCGTACAATCTCTGGAGTGCTGCCCTCACGGATTTATTCCCTGGTTGTTGATATTGTTGTGGGGGGGGGGGGTTAGTCGAGGAACAGCAGAAAGATCTACATTTAAGCCATACCTGGTGGGAGGTGGGGGGGTTTGTCCACCAGGCAGTGCCTATATGCAAGACTCTCAAGTGCCTTCAGGCTTAGGAGCCAACAAACTTTGCAAAAAAGACTAGAGGGAGTCTGCTGCTTCTACTCCCTCCCACCCTTTTATGAAGGGGTTCCTCGCGGCTATTATGGAATAAACATTTACAGCAAATTCCATGCAAGAAACCATTGCATAATTCTTCCCGACATGTGGTGCAGGAATTTCAGCTCAGGCCTCGTTACCTTCGAGAGAAAACCCAGTAGGGACTCAATATGAGAATTGTTCCTCCACTGCACCTGAGCCGGAAGTAGATGTGGTGGAGGTTCATGTCTCCCAGGTATCCCTGGAATCATTATTCAAACTGAATGCGATCTCAGCCATGCTTGAGGTATCAAAAATGGCCACTGAGCGGCATATCGAGGAAATTGGTGGCTGCAACCCTCAAATACACCCGACCACACAGACTTCTCAGCCAAGGGGAGCGTCATCTCCAACACTGACTGCATTTAACTCTGTCCTAAGTTCACTAGTCAAAGTGTTTGAAGCTTTGGAATCTGACTTTTACCAGCATTCGGGTCTACTGATGGAAATCACTAAAGACCTAGAGATTAATGATTCTTCTTTGGTGGCCCTGAGTTCAGCAATCAATGGTACGGTGAGAGAGGCCCCGAAGGAGTTCCGCCTCAAATCAATAAAGCAAACCAAAAAATTGGATCACCTGCAAGAGCATTGGGAGGGGCTGAAGAAGGATTTTGGCCGGCTAAATGAGATCCTTTCGGAAGAAATGAGGATCAAATATGTTTCACCTAATATTCCCTGCTCTAGTGTGCAAGCAAATGTGTCACAAGATCAACATTTCAATCTATTGGATGGTACTCCTTTATCGGCCTCGGCCCTGGAAGAATGTGTTCGCTTAGCACAGATGGCGGACGATTCGCAGTCTGGCTCTCCTAGAAAAAAACTGAAGTGCTCCAAAGGAAGCCGGTGAGGAGAGTACTAAAGCAACCAAGGCTAACGGTAATACAAAGAAAAACTGCTTATGGAGTCTAATGTTGAGTATCAAGATCCCCCAGGGGAATACAAGAAAACAAAACAACAAAAAATTAAAAAGAATAGAAATGCATCCACTAATCAATATGTTACGAAGCTGAAGCTAGCAGAGATGACATCAGGGGCGTTGCTAGGGGGGGCTAAGGGGGCTATAGCCCCTGATCTTTTGGGTGTACCCCCTTTTGGAATCTCAGGAGCTACAGCCAAAAGACTAGCTAGCCCCCAGTACCAACAGTTCCAACATCAGCTTAGCCCCGGGTCTTTTCCAGACCTAGCAACTCCCCTGGTTGACATCTGTGGAAAATTTGAAGGTGAAGTCGGAAACGACCTCTAACATCGTGGGGGAAAAAAATCAAAGGTCTGTCTTTCTCACCTTAGATGAAGATTCTAGTACTATTAAAATAACAGTCGGAATTCAGACTGAGGTGCCATGTGAGCCTTTGAAGATTGCTCCCATGGTATTATAAGGCAAGAAACAGAAGGTGAATGCAACAGTTACGGAAAGTGTAGCTTCTTTATCTCCAAATGTGGAAATCCTAACATCTACCCCCAGGAATCAGATACCATCCTCCCTAGCTACACAGCCCATACCGGTTGGTTTGCCTGCAGAGACTAGGCTTTCACAGGCCTCTCAATGTGATAGTGCTAATAATCAGCTATCTGGAGGGGGCTCTAAGCCTGGACATGATGAGGTTGGTGCTCATGTTCTCTGTAGCTGTGGGAAGGCTGCCTTAGATCGCCCACTACAGGAGCTTTCCAAAAGACTCCAGGGTCCATCGCCTATGAAATCATCAAAGGTATATATCTCCAGAACGGATGTGACTAATCCGAGGAATAGCCATTTTAACAGATCCACGATCCTATCAATTTTGAGTGAAATTACATACCTGCATTTCTTCACTACGGTTGATATTGACTATATCAGATTCCCCTACAAACCCTCGTCTAATGTGGTGGAGTTGGGCTTAAACACCAGACATAGGTTTGACACTGTGTAGAGAGCCGGCCTGGATTGGAGAAAGAGGGGTTTGAAGTGTATATGGATTTGCCGGCTAGTGCTATTGCTGCATGGTTCCAAAGCGGGAGGTTGGTTCAGCCAAGCATATGCGTGCCCAAAGCAAAGGGGAAATAACTAATGATGTATGGTCTCTGGTTCCAGAAATTGTTTCTCAGGTTTTCCTTAAGCTGGGTCCGCCTGAGAAACAGCTCTAGTAAAGTGCTCCATTGACTTATTGATCTGGAATATAAGGTGTCATAAGTCCTTTAGTTTGGAAAGTAGGGGAGCCTATATCTTTAAATCTTTTGACCTGGTTGTTTTGCAGGAAACTTGGCTCCAAGGTATGTTTGCAGTCGATGGCTATAACATCTTCCAACAATTGGTGGTGGGAAGGGTTGTTGGCCGCAAGAATTAAATGTTCTCGCAATCTGTTCTTTTGTCTAATGATACGGTGGGCATTTTGGCTGTGAGGGTTGTGTTGAACATGGAAAAGGGCTTTTTTAAAATGGATTATTATAAACATCTATTGGAACCCCATGAAGGAGAATCTCTCGAGCTTTCATCGGTCTCTGTCTGACCTCTTTTTTCTCTAGTCTGATCAATTCCCAGACTGTGATCTGTTGGTAATGGGCGATTTTAATAGAGACTCGAGTACCAGGGTCTTCAAATCTTAAATGACCTTCTATAAAACGGGTCCCATGGAAGAATTTCCTTTCAGGCCGGGACCCATGGATGGCTAATGGTTCTATTCAGGGGGATATCCCTCCAGCGCATGCTTGGCGTAGGGATTCCTGCTTCTCAACTGTTCATTATTTGTATCTGTCTAGACCCTTATTTCGGAGATGTTCCAACTTTATTATTATAGATGGATCTCCAAGTGACCATGCTATTCTACAGGCAGTTTTCAGGATAAAACCACAGAGGGCTGTCCAGCGCTATGCTTAAAATCTGGTTTGGAATAAGGGGGGAAAAGAGTTTCGAGATTCAAAAACGATGGCCGGTTCTTGACATATCGGCTGGGTAGGGTGACAGACCTCATGTCAGAAAGAGAATTGGTGAGGAATTGCCAACCGTATGCATTTGTGGATTTCCTTTGGAATATCTATCCCCCAGATAAATCGGCTTTGGCAATGTGGATTAAACATCCTCATTGGTTTGACACACAAACATGGGAGAACAAAAGAGAGATGAGACGAGCAATAAGAACGTCCTTGCATGCGGCTGGGTCCCAGAGTAAAGTGAATAGTGAGATCAAAGCCATAAAAAATAGCTTCAGGAGTTGGTCCCGATCACATCGGTTCCAATGATTACAACTAGATGGGGAAATTATGCTTAGGGCCATTGGGCAAAATAACTCCCGGAATGTCCTGCCAATAGTGGGATGCTTTGATAAACTGGACCATAATGAGCAGGATGGTATTATTCAAGAGCAGGTGTGGATCAAGCACTTTAGTGGACTTTATGGTTCTGTCCAAGTATCGAGTACCAGGATCGATACAGATATACGTTGGTGCTTGCCATTTACTGAAGATGAAATCAAAGGTCTAATAAATAAATCATCCTCCTCCACAGACCCGGGTCCAAATGGCCTGAGTAATATGATTCTTACGTCAGACTCGGACACCTGGGTGCTGGCAGCCTTATTTAAAGGCATTATAAATACCAAGTAATTTCCGAGTTCTTGGAGGAGGGTGTTTGTAATCCCTATTTTTAAAAGGGTGATCGCTCAGATCCCTCTAAGTACCACCCTATTTCATTATTAGATTCGGATGGGAAAATCTTTGCAGGGCTGGTCCTTAGAGAGCTAGAAACCTGGGCTAATTCAAAGGTGATAATCTCTCGATACCAAACAGGGTTTAGGAGAGGTCTGTCGACATCCCTAATGGCCTCGTCATAAACACGGTTAGTAGTGAAGCAGTATCCAGGGGCGGGCAACCTTTGGGGAATGGATTGACCTATCCCAGGCTTTTTATAATGTGAATCAAGACCGACTCTGGATGAAGCTGAGAGCGTGGGGGCTGCCTGATAATTTACTGGCAATCCTGATTGAACATTAGAACAATACAGATATGCAAATTAAACTTGATAGATCTGGGCTCCTTTCTAAACCAATTTTAATAACTAGGGGTGTTCGACAGTGCTGTATATTAGCCCCCTTTTTGTTCAATCTGTTTTTGGCCGATTTGGTAAAATGGTTACTTAAGTCGGCATGAGGCCAGCATGAAACTAAGAACTAGTTACATCAGTTGGCAGGCCTATGCCGACAATATTGTATTATTGGACAAGACACCGATTGGCTTGCAGAGGTTGCTGGCAGCATTTCAAATGTAGGCAGAGATGAATGGCCTGAAGACCAATCCAGATAAATCAAGAATTTTGATTTTCAAACACCCTTCGAAAAGCAAGCAAGTCCTACGGTTGGTGCCTGGAAAATCAAAGAATTGCTGTGGTGAAAGAGATTACCTACCATGGTCCTGTAGTCAGAGCCTACCCTAATAAGGGGTTGGTAATGTCTGACTTGGACGCAAAGTTACTGCAGTCAAGGTCTCAGATGAAGAGAATCTTAAGTAAATGCTATAAGTTCTCTCTGACTCCCCTGACTAAGTATTATAATGATAATATCATCCCAGCCTTGTTATATGGTCTAGTAACTAATTGTGAGTCTTATTAAATCGATTGGGAGAGGCTGGAGGGTATTCTCTGGAGTCTGGTGTTGAGTTTACCCAACTGTGTGCCAATAGCTAGCCTGAGGTATGAGCTTGGTCTGAAATTACTAAGGGCTTGTCTTGAATGGAGATGGATTTCTCAATACAGGCAGATCTTGACTCCCCCTCCTAGTTCCCTATATGAAGATCTTCTAGTAACTCTAAGGGGCTCGTCCAATCAATATCCGAATAATTTGGAAAACATCTGCATTAAAATTATAGCTGAAGCACATTGTGAGTAAGCCATATTGACTCAAATTCCATACAAGGCCAAAGAGCTCTTAAAACAAATGGATTGGATTAGAACAATCACCCATATGAGATTACCCAGGCTGTTTGCTCCTTTTACATTACCTGACAAATATAGGTTCTACTATGCCAACATACTTGACCAAATTTCCAGACCCAGTCATTAGAGCAGATATCTTGAGATTTAGATTTAATCTCCTACCAAATCTGGACATTAAGCATATCAGAGATTCTGTAGATACATCTAACTCGGGCTGTAATAGATGTGGGGGTGTAATTACTTAGTCCTGAAGTCTTTGCTGATTGATTTTCCTGGCACCTTATATTTGTATTTGTATTTTGTTTATTTACATAGCGCGCCTGGCCCAAGGGCATCTGGGCGCATATCTTAGGTTACAGAGACAATTTTCAGACACAGAGCAGGTATATATAAGGTGTAACAAGTAGATGCATGATAGAAAAAGGCAGTTACAATAGTGTGAGTAGTCTAAATACAGTGGGATAACACACATTATATACAGTTAGAATACAGAGAGGAAGTAGCAGTGCAGGTCAGGTGAAGTCAGTATAAGTGATACAGCGACAGGTGACTCAGATGTCTTGGGCTGCGAGACATAGTTTAGTTTAACTCTTGAAAGATTGGAAGGAAGGCTCATCTCTAAAAGAGTTAGGTAAGATATTCCATAATTTAGTGGCTAAAACCAGGAAGCTCACCCCACCTTCTTTCTGCAGCTTGAATCTGGGAAGGGATAGGCTGTGGGCTTGGGCAGCTCTCAAAGGTCGGTTGGCCAGATAAGTGGGGACCTGGTTAGCCAAGCACTTGTGTGTAAGGGCAAGTGTTTTCAGAGAGATTCTGTGCATAACAGGGAGCCAATGTAGATTACATCTGTGGTCAGAGATGCGCTGATTTCTATGTATGTGTAGGGCAGCTCTGATGGCAATGTTTTGTATGACTTGCAATTTATTTAGGTTGGATTGGCTGGTCCCTAGGTAGAGGGCGCTGCAGTAGTCTATCTTCGTCATGACCAGTGTTCTAGCTAGGGTGGTGCTATTGGTCGTAGTCAAGAATGGTCTGCAGGCTGTAATAAGTTTGTATGTGTAAGCCGATGCTGAGCTAACAGCATTAGTTTGTCTGGACAGTGATAATGTGGAATCAAGGTAGACTCCTAAGGTTTTGGTATCCTTGGAGACCTTAATGGCGTTACCATCAATTGTAAATGACTTGAAAGAGGGGTCGAGTGTGTTAAGACGTTGATGGGATCCAAGGATGAGGAGTTCTGTCTTGACATCATTGAGGCAGACTTTGTGTTGAGTCATCCATGCCTGAATAACCATGTAGACGTTGTTCAAGGATTTTGAATCCACTGCGTAATCACTTGAGATGGGGATGAGTATCTGAGTGTCATTGACGTAGTTGGTATAAAAGACACCCATATAGTCAAGAACATCAAACAGTGGTTTGTTGAACACATTGTAAACTGTAGGTGACACACAGGATCCTTGCGGGACACCACAGTGAATGGGAGAAGGCTCAGCAGATGCTGACGGGGAAAACAAACACCATAAATCTATTATATAGGAAGTGTCTGATCCAGGCCGTAGCAGAGTCTGAAAAGTGGGCAGCTGATGTAAGGTGTTGGCAAAGAATTTGGTGGTTAGCCGCTCAGCTTCTGTGAGTATGTTTGATCATTTCACTACACCCATGTGATCATCAAACATGTTCTGCAGCACTACCAGTAAATCAGTGGCCCACATGAAAATTAGAGATTTGTCTTGGTGCTCACATAAGAATCAAATTATTGGTTTTAAGCTGGGAGTGACTCATTGGAAGAAAGAAGGACATTGTGAGAGACAAAATGGTGTATATTCTCTGCAAAGTAAGCCTTTTTTAAAATGTGCATGTGTACCAACATTGCAAATATACTCTTTTTAAAATGCAATCATGTTTTTGATTTTATTGGCCACTTCATGCCTATATTTTAAACATATTGATTATCTTACATTTCTTTTACTGAGCAAAGATCATCAAAATCTTGAAAAACCATGTAAAATATGTTCCGATATTAGGGTATCTATCACTCTCTAAGATGGACAGTCTGGTAAGCTCCTATTAAGCTATTTTGAAATACACCTATGAGAAAGGACAAGGGGACAAATAGCAACACTGAGAATTCCTGTTTAATTTGCATTAATACGAAGAGCATTTGACCACAGATGCTCATATTTGACAAATATATCTGCGATAAAAAGATTCTATGCGTGAATCACTAAGAACATGACACAAACTGGGCTTGGTGCTCATTTGATTTTTCACATCAATTGCTCTAACAAGGTTTTGTAACCATGAACGATAGCCTAAGGATTCGGCAAGGTTCCGATGGCTTTGGCATCTGCCACAGCCTTCTTTTCTGAGAATGTTTCCTCTCCCATATGAGGCGAGCCTTGTTGGGTTTTGAGAGACCGGGTGGTAACTCAGGATGTCTCTGTGGTCTGTGTGTATGTATGTATGGAGCTGTATGCATGACAACACCCCAAAGTACACATATCCATAGGAAATTGTAGCGGTCATGTAGTTATGGTTAAGTTGCTAAACCCATAGGAAGATCACTTTTTGGGTGGCTTATAGCTTTGCTCCCACTGGAAGAATCCTCACCAAGCTTTGCAAAAAAAAGTACATGGCCCACTCTGCATTGTTTTGCAAAGTTTGGTGACATTTGGTCAAGTGGGGGCAATGTTATAGGGAGGGTCCCAAAATGTCTTTTTTTCCCATAGACATAATGGTAAAAAATTTCCGTCATGCCTACAGCCCAAACCGCTTGACAGATTTTTACACCAAATTTGCGGCAGAAGCGGCGGCTTGGTCCTGAAAGTGTGCTTTTGTCGTTTTGGTGTAAATTCATACAGTAGGCTTTTTTTAAACAACCAAAACATAAGGCAAAAAAATGAGTGATATCTATGTTCGCTCCGTGGACTAACTTCCCTGTTCGGTCCACAGACTGGCCTCTGATTGGCCCAAAAAATGTGCAGACTTTTGAGTGGTCCGCGGACATCAGGGACATGGATGCTGTTTGGGTCGTGTTAAAACGTGGAATGCGTCGGTTTCCCTGGACCGTCCGACATCTTGGATTCTCTGACTTTTTTGGGGTCCATGTACAGCGCAGTGAAAACATTAAAAAAAGCAACATTGCACTTGTCAAACTCAATAAACAATCTCCGGGGATGTGAGGCGGGTGAGGATGGGATATGGCCATAAGAAGCCAAAAAACAGGTTGTTTCACTCCACGACAGTCTGAGAACACTCCAGATGTCCTGGGGCAGTCCTGTGGTGTTCGCCGACACTTCAGATGTCCTAGGACATCTGTACCTATTTCTGCATTACAGCGTTGGGGAAAAGCAGTTTTTAGATGGCTTATAACTTTTGCACCACTCAATGAAACTGCATGTAATTTTGCAATTGTATTCTAGAAATGATCCTGAATGGGTTTGCAAACTTTTGTGGTATTCTGTCAAGAGGGGGCAAAATTAGAGGGGGGTGGTCCCAAAATATTGTAAAGGTATATTTCTAAAGTTTGGTGGGATTTTCTCAAGAGGGGTCACAATTAGAGGGGGGGTCTCAACATTTTTAGATGGCTTATAACTTTGTTGCTATTTGATGAATGTGGACAAAAGTTTTGAGAAAGATTATGGACCCACCCTTTAATGTTTGTGTAAAGACTGCATGGATTTTGTCAAGTGAGGGCTAAGTTATATGACGTTTGTATGTACATACATTTTGACACGTTCTAAAAAATAAAACATGGGCAGATTTCGAGCAAATTCGTGAGGAGCATTGGCAAGGACATTGAAGCATGGTTTTTCAAATGTGCCTGTGTTTTATTTTTTGACAAGTGTCATAATGTAGGCACAAAAAATAGTCATATACCTTTGGTAACTGAGGTATAGCCTGTGGCCATGGGCAGTAGCTAGATTGTCTGGGTCATGGCATAAGGTCATGATGCGGACAATCTGGCTACTAGCCATGACCGCTAGGGACGAAAAATGGAGTTAAAGTGGCTATGTCTACCTGGGACCGGCTATATGGTAAAGTTATTCGAAAGTAGGATAGGTTTGAAAGGGAAAAAATGTGCTTGTGGTAATATGTTCATAGGGTTTTGCAGGCTGCCATGGCAAGGGAAGAGTGGCTGTGTACGGAGCCCCGCCTTCTCTTTCCATGTTGGCTGTCTTGGAAAAGGATAATCGCAGGCGTCCCACTATAGGAAGATAAATCTATGTTTTAGCACCCTGGGTTCCTGCTTTGGGAACCAGGGGTGCTAATGGTCTTTATCCTCCATTTCAGGGGCTGCAATGGATAATAATGGTCTGTAGCCCTCCTTATTTATTCATTTATAATGTGCCAAAGCCTGCAGACATCAGGCTGTGTGGTTACAGTATTTGTTGAGGATGATGAGGTGGAGGAAGACAGCTTACTACTTGCTGAGAAAGGAACAACCTTTCTGAGAGCATTGCCGTCATTGGATTTGGTGTTGCGGCCCATGGAGGTGGTCCCGTAGGAGTACTGTAAAAGGTAGTCTGCGACTGGGTACAAAATTGCACTCAATGCATTTCACTTTGGTAGCTTTAGCCTTTGGTACACTCCCAACAGTAGCAAATAACTGGCACACCCATGATTCAATCTTGGTGCTAGAAGTAGGCACTTCCTCTACCTCATCTTCTTGGTCCTCTTCATTGTCTTTGAAAATACTGCACTTTTTTGTTGTGAAGGTCCTCCAGCTGGTGGTGGTAGTGGCTCTTGGGGAGGAGGGATGGCAATAGCTGATGCCATTTTTAAGATAAATATCAGTTTTGATAAAAAATTCTTCCAAGTATGTACTTTGTACTGTGTACTAGATTGGTAATGGATAATGAGTGTGAAAAGGTGTAGGAGGTGTGCAAGGGAAATTTTGAAGTTGAAAGTTGCTAGATAAGTAGAAAATGCAGTTCCGAACTTTCTTCGAAGCACGGATACGATCACGAGGTGCAGACGCCTTCGCGAACATGTCACCATGCCGCGCGCAAGCGTATGGTAACATGGCACTGCCCAGAAGGTCTGCGATGAAGTCAGATGTTCCCGGATGTCTACGGATGCAAAATTATTTCAAAATGTTGCAAAAAGCGTATAGACGTGTTAAAAATGATGCTACAAGGTGGGAAATGGCAGAGTTTTAAGATGAAACTTTGTAAATTGGACAACAATATTGCTTATTGGCTAAGTATGATATTAATAAGTTGTAGGAAAATAGCATGCACTGGTAAATACCCATAAAATTCACTGGACAAACTTTGTTAAAGGGACGTTATGGTTAAGTTGCACTACTGAAAACCTATGAAATTCAATGAAAAAACGTTGTTAAGGGGACGTTATGGTTAAGTTGCACTAATAAAAACCTATCAAATTCAATGAAAAAACATTGTTAAAGGGACGTTGGGTTAAGATGCATTAATAAAAACCTATGAAATTCAATGGAAAAACATTGTTACAGGGAGGTTATGGTTACAAGTAAAACCGGAAAACCTCAGAAATTCTTCAGTTATGGTAAGCTAAGCAACCATAACTCGCGCCACCACCATGCACTGCTAAAGCTAACACCCAGGACATCAAAGATGACAACACAAATTTTCCTCGGGATGAAATGAGTGAAAATAGTGGTACTGATGGTAGACACTACACTTCTCTAAATAAACCAATTAATAACCATTACTTAATGTTTACTTAACATATATTTTTTAACAGACCATACAGACATTAAAAATAATACAGAAACAGACTCCTTAGAAAATCATCTGCAGCGTATGGAGCAAAAAATTGATCTATTAATGTCAAATTTCATGCTTTTTAAAAAAGGAGGACCATATAAAAGAAAAAAATACATATCACTGTCCCACATGTACCTCTACCCTTTCTCCATGTCCCGGCCAACCATCCCCAAAGCTCCCCAGCATGAAAAACGCTATGATGAGACTTCAATCCCTTGCTCCCCTACCATCCATCATGTACAAACCCCTAATTCCCCTGTATTTGTATCAGTTTCTGCTTCCCCCTCTCGTTCATACATTTTATATTTGTATACAATAATAAAATATTATGTGTGTTTATTCCTCCGTGTCTTCATTTTTAAAAAAAGGCAGTTAGGGTGTCCGCGGACAGTGCGGGTGTCCAGGATGTCCAAAATTAACCAAAATGGGGGTGTCCTAAGGACACTATACCTGTTTGCACTGTTTGCAATCAAAATGGAGGTGTCCTTAGGACACAAAAGATCTACACATGTCCGTAATTAACCAAAATGGGGGTGTCCAAAGGACACTATACCTGTTCGCACTGTCTGTAGTCAAAATTGGGGTGTCCCCAGAACACCAAAGCTGTCTGCTTGTTTGTAACTATGCAAATTAAAGTGTTCTAAGAACATTCCCCCTGTTCTCATTGTTCGCATGCAGAATGAATATGTCCGTAGAACACATTGCACATCTGCCTGTCTGCAAAGTTGTGAAGCACTTTTATTTTGTTTGGGGACCTGAGCATTGTCCGTAGAACAACTGCGCACATGCACTCTTGGGTCCTACGAACATCTCGGCTGTCCGTAACTGTCTGCCGCACGTGTGTCGCACTTTTAATTTGTTCGGGGTACCGAACACTGTCTATAGAACACCCGCACGCATGTGTACAACCGACCCCGTACATTTGGTGTCCTACAGACAGCCGTCCCATTTGCAAAAGTTGTCCGCGACGTCATCATGTGACCGCACCCACGCTGAGCATGGGTCCATGTTCGTGAACACTGTCTGGGCCCCCGAACATATAAAAAGTGCTTTTCTGAGCAATCCAAGGTATTTTCCAGTAAAAGTTCAGCCTAGCACATGTCCCAAACAATGTCCCTGGCAATCTACATACTTTTTTGAACTTTTTTAGCCCTTTTTTGGTGTTCAAAGTCTCTGCAGACAGCACAGGGGTCCGCACAGTGCACACCAGCACCCCTATAAAAGGCCACACCCTAGAACTGCTCCTCATTGTGTTTCTGGCTACCTGAGAGAGCATTGCTCCTGACCTGCATTGACTGCATTGCTGCTGACTTCTGCCTGCTGTGCTCCAGATGGCAACCATGGCTGCCTCGACTTCAGCGCCACCCCCAACCCCTCCACTACCACCACGTCCCCAAGGGCCTGCAGAGGGGAACAGGCATGAGGATGCAGAGGAGAGTGATGAAGAGGATGAAGAGGATGAGGTAGTGGAAGTCCCTACTACTAGCACTCGCCGTGAGTCTTGGGTGTGGAGGTTATTTACCACTCTTGATGGAGTACCAAAAGCATGTGCAGACAAGGTGACCTGCACCCAGTGCAAGATAATGCTGAGTCATGGGAAGCCAGGTTTGTATAGCTATGGTACTACAATGAAGCGACACCTAAGGTTGTTCCAAGGTGGGGCTATTTGTAAGGTTGTATCTTGCGATAAACATAGTAGGTTGAGTTCCCCTGCAGCATCCTCCATTTCCGCTCCTGCCACCACAAGAGACACTTCTGTGGGGCAGTGCATGCCTCCAGATGACTCGCAGGCCATACATGATGCTCTTGACCCCTACATTTCGAGGGTCACAGTATTGTGCATGTACTCTGATGCAGTACTCTGCAGGGGGAGAACCTTCGGAGTGCTTCCGAGACTGCAGTCAAAAAGCATGAGAGGGACTGCTACCTACCTGAATAAGGCCCACCCTACATCTTCCTCTTTCCATCTGTCCTTTCTTAGCCCTGTGGTTTGTGTCCCTTCCTTACCCTCCTTTCCCTCCCGTTCCTTGTGTGTCATGTTTTAAAAAACACAAAAATATATAAAATAACAAAAAACAAAAAAAGGCTCTTTTCAGAGCTGCCTTTCACAGTTCAAAAATAGAAGTGTCAATGAAATGCTGCAGGGCCCTGTGCAATTTTTTAGAAGTCTGCGAAAAGTTTTTGGGGGTCTACCCTATCAGAACCATTGCACTTTTCTCTGGGAGGAAGTGGTGGCTCTGAAAAGAGCTTTTTTGTGGTGTTTTTTGTATTTTGAAAACTTCAGATGGTCAACACCTACTGCTAAATGGATTGCTGTAATTCCAAAAAGGGTTGCAATGCATTTTGTATATTTCGCAGAAAAATCTGATTGCCAGCATAAGTAAGATGTACTCCATCTCTACGAAAAATTTGTGTACTACGAAACATAATTTTTCATTGTGAAAAGTGGACATGCCAACATCTCTCAAAAAGGTACAGACAGCCTTGTTGTCATTGTGCCTTGCTTTCTCCATTTGTGGACCAAATGAAGAAGAGCGCAGCCACATTTGTCTCTGCGCAATACAGGAAAATCTTACTCTGGAGTTTGGAAATATGTCCATGACTTTCCCAAGTTCTTTTTCATTGCACATTACAATGAGATTCCAGACACATGTCTTAAACTGTTCCCTCCACAATGAATAATAATAATGTCTGGATGACACTGTGTCACCAAAGTAGCACAAAGAGGTACCACATACAGCCACTTCATTCCACGCACTTCATGCCAGTGCACTTCCACATTAGCAAATCCAAGATGTACAGCCACTCCACAGCGATCTGCATGCACCTCCAACCAATGTATCCACGAATCTCCCAAAATCCATACAATCTTCTTTCTGAAATACCCACCATAGCTATCTGCTCTCCTCTCAGGAAAAAGACTTTTTGACAAAATCTCTGCTCACACATCACATCCAGTAAATCCTATTTACCAATCCTTTGCTCTGCAAAGTCTCATTTGCATGTCTTTTAACCTCAAAATCCCCATATGTAATACGCGCTGTCCGCGGACACCGTGGTGTCCACGGACAAATCAAAAAATCTGAGAGTGGGGAATGAAAATGTAAATTGTGTGCCCCTTTTCCCCTTTGAGGTTGGCTCTTTTTTTTTTGCAGCAGATGCTTCAGAAACACCTTTTATTTTGTATTTTGGTTCCTTATTTTCCCGCAACAATCTTCGCATTAGCTTCTCCAAAGCAATCCTTATGTTCCGAAACCGCATGGCATTTCCCATAATAGATAAAAACATGCCATCTTCTTTAAAGTAATCAACATTACCAGAGTCAATGTTGTCATTGCAGCTCTAGTCATGAAAGCAAACATGCCTTGGTTGATTTACCACCTAGCAACATTTTGCTGAGGAGAAAAAAATAGAACTATTGTCCCACATTGCCGTAGGTATCAAACCAGAAAAAATATCTTGGCATTTGGAAGTAGTTTCATTACTGCCTGAAACAAGTTTTGCATATATTCCAACAAAGTAGGGGCACTGACATAACTCAAATGCAAAGCACCATAGTGCAGGACAGCCATATGTGGACTGTTCACACTAGCCATATCTTGACAAACGTCTACCATTGCTTGAAAATTGAAACCAGGCACAGTGCTCCACACAACCTCCACTCCTTTTATATCAGAATTGTTTCCCACATTCCTACATTTTGCATACTGCTCCAAACCATTCACAAACATTTCTCCAAGTACCAACACCCTGACTTTCTCCACCTGTGCCATCATCACTACACACAGCCTCTCTCAATACAACACAGTACCTCAACACCTCATTGGCTAATCCCTACTGTCCCCTTTCCATTCTGGATTTGCTGAGAAACCCTGGATGTGACACGCCCTGTCCACGAACAGCCGAGGTGTCCATGGAGCGTGTAACCCTGGGGCAGCCCTTCTACCCTTTCCACTTCACTCTCTGCACCATTCCCTCATTGGCTACTGTTAAGCAGTCACAGATCCATCCACCAATCACATCCAAGAACTCTACATCTAACTCCATCATCAAGAGTCAGCACTTTAGATGTACTGTTGATCACTCTGAGTGCAATTGGGCTGTGACCGTAAAGCACCTACAGCAACTACTAGTAAACTCTCCAACATGTCTACTTGCAGATCCATGCACATCCACATGCATGAACACAAACTACAGGTATGAATATTTTCTGCACAGTACATGTACATCCTTGTATAAATGCATATAGGGTAACTGAAACTTACTCTGTATAACCTGTAAAACAATCTTACTGTCATTTCTCCCATCTGCTATGATCAAGTGTGACTTGTAAAGTTCTCTGCTCTCCAAATTTGTATTTACCCCTATTACTAACTCCAATGTACAGACTGTTGTTTTCTTCATTCATTCTATCATTTCTGTAACCACTGCCACCTGTTAATCCACATTTCAACCATAAGAGCCTTTTTGTTTTTTAAGATGCTTCAGAAACACCTTTTATTTTGTATTTTGGTTCCTTATTTTCCTGCAACAATCTTCACATTAGCTTCTCCAAAGCAATCCTTATGTTCCAAAACAGCAAGGCATTTCCCATAATAGATAAAAACATGCCATCTTCTTTAAAGTAATCAACATTACCAGAGTCAATGTTGTCATTGCAGCTCTAGTCATTTTTTTTTTAAAGTATTTTATTGGCATTTATATAAATACAACACAGCCATCAAACGGTAACACAACAAACAAACTAAAACAAATTAACTAACTAACTACCACAGTCTTCATAGGTGAATATATTGTTTGTAATTGTGGCGGCGGGCGAGGGGCTGGTGTGCGGCACACCCAAGTTCACGGGGGCTTGATTATCAGGTTGACCATTCTTGGGGTAAGTCACAAGCAAATCTCTAGTGAGGGTGAAAGCTCAGGGGGGTTTGTGGTCGGAGGCAAATTGGATGTCACGCACCAGGGCCTTCCATGAGTCTAGGGTGTCGTTGGAGTCATCATCGTTTGAGCGGGTTCCATCCTGCCAGGCCCTAGTTTCTGCCTCCGTCCACTTTTCCAGGTCCATAAGCCAACGTCCGTGCCTTGGGCCCCTTGGGGATTTCCATGCCATTGCAATGGAACGTTTTGCAAGGATGCAGGCTAGGTCCATCAGTTTGACCAGGTGTTTGTATTTGCTAGGCCTGGGATGAGCTCCCAATAGGCATTCCTTTGGGTTCCACTCATATCTCGTGAGTCCCGCTGCGGTGCAGGTACGTTCCACCATGGACCAGAAATTTGTTGTTTTGGTGCAAGTCCAAAACATGTGGACCATGTCCGCTTTGACGTTTCCGCACCAGGGGCAGTTCGGCGGTGCATGTTTGTTGAAAGTGGCAACTCTTAGTGGGGTCATGTATGTCCTGTATAGTACGTTCAATTGAACCTGTTTAAATCTAATGTTCCTCGACACCTCCTTGGGGTATAGTAGTATTCGCTCCCATTCACTGTCGGTTAGCGCGATCCCTAGTTCAGATTCCCATTTCTGTCTCAGGGACGCGCTTTTCGGGTTGGGTCTATCGTTTAGTTTGGTGTACAAGCGGGAGACCGGTTTCCAACCGTCTGCTAGATCGTACATCTCCTGGAGGAGGGGGTCCGGCAGGGGTTCTTCTGGCCAGTCAGGCCACTGTGCCTTTGCTGTCCGCTTGAGGCGGTGGTACCACAGGAACTGGGTGTTCGAGATGCCTTCGTTGGCCTGTAGCGATTCGAGCTCTCTGAACATGCCGTCTTCAAACAGATCTCCCCATGTATAGATTCCAGCTCTCTCCCACCTCCTGGCTGTCGCCAAGTCCGCCTGAGTTTTGCACACATCCACCAGGATGGGAGTATTGGGATTATAGGGGTGTTGCAGTTGTCGAAGGAAGCCAATTCTGGCCCATACCTGCCTGCCCAAGTTGACAATCATGGGGACTCCAGAAGTTTGTTTCGTCGGGTTCCAAAGCATTTCTTTAGGGAACAGTTTGGGAGTCGGATGTCGCAGGAGCCCTACTTCCGCTGAGAGGTCGTCAAAGAGCCATTTCGTTGTGTGGCTGAGCTGCGCGGCTAGGTAATACCTTTGCAAATCGGGTAGTTGTATCCCACCTTCTTTGTACGGAAGCGTGAGTGTGGGTAGGGAGATCTTGTGTCTAGACGACCCCCATATAAAGTCCTTGATCAAAGAGTCCAGTTTTTTGAAGAAAGGAGGTCTGATGTAGAAGCATACGTTCGTGAAGTGGTATAAGAGACGGGGGAGAACTATCATCTTGACTATTGCCGCTATACCAATAACTGCCAGTGGTAACTTCGACCAGAAGTTCATAGATTACGGAGGGCTCTTACTGCTTTTTCGGTGTTGTGATCGTGCGTGAGCGCTGGGGTATGGCACACCTCAATTCCCAGGTATTTGAACTGCTCTGGTTGGCATTGTATCCCAACATCTGGGAGGTTGGGCGCATCTAGACCCCTGAGTCTGGCCAGTGGAAACGCACACGACTTTAGTTTGCTGAATGTTATTCCAGAGTATCGAGCATAGTTGTCGAGGATGTCCAATGCGACTTGTGCATTGAGCTGGGGATTGTTCAGATATAGGAGGACGTCGTCTGCATACATGGATATTATGGCGTAATCGCTGCCCAGTCCAATGCCCGCGTCGAAGTGTTGTGTCCTGAAATAAGCAGCCATTGGCTCCAGGCCCAGTATGTATAACATTGGGGATAGCGGGCATCCTTGCCGTGTGCCCCGCTGTATCGGCCAGGCTTCGGACAATATCTTGCCAGTCTTCACTCTCGCTGTCGGTGTGTTATACAGTACCTCGACCCACTTTACAAAGCTCTCGCCAAAGCCGAATTCTTTTAGCACTTCGATCAGCCACTCCCAGTAGATTGAATCGAAGGCTTTTATGGCATCCAAGGAGAGCACCGCTAGGTCCTCGTCCCGATCATAGGTCTCTGCCATGATGTGTTGGAGCCTCCTCAGGTTCGCGGTGGTGTTGCGTCCTGGCACAAAGCCGTTCTGGTCCTCATGAATCAAGGTTCCAATCACCCTCGCCAGCCTCTTGGCCAGGACTGTCGTCAGGATCTTGCAGTCGTAGTTTAGCATGGCAATCGGGCGGTATGATTCACAGTTATTGGCGGGTTTGTTGGGTTTGAGTATAGGGATGATAATCGTCTCTTTCATGGTGTCGGGTAAGTTTCCGTTTTCGTATGCCTCCATATACACCTTGTGGAGGGTCGGGGCAAGGGTCGCTTCGTACGCTTTGTAAAATTCAGGCGGGAGCCCATCGCTTCCTGGGGTTTTGCAGGTGGTCAGCGATTTAATCGCGTCTGTCACGTCCTCTATAGTGATTTCCGCATCCAGTAACTCTCTTTGGGCTTCCGTCAGTCTTGGGAGCTCAATCTCGGCCAGTGTGGCCTTTATGTCGTCCACTGGTATTTTGGTGTCGTGGGCGTACAATCTGGAGTAGAAGGCCGCAAAAGCTGAGTTGATGTCTAGCTGCGTCCGGTGAGTTATCCCCCTCTCATCGGTTATTTCGGTTGGGAGATGTCTTGGGAACTCGCGCCTACATAGCCAGGCCAACATTCTACCAGGCTTATCCGCTTCTTTGTGAGCTCTGGCCGTGTAGGTCGCGTAGTCAAATTTGGACAGTCTGTTCCAGGCCAAAAGGCACTCCTCCCGGGTGCTCTTTAATTCTATTTCGGCGTCCGGCTTAGTATTGATTCCGGATTCCAGGTGGGTGATCTTGTTCTCCAGTTCCTCCAGTTCCAGTCTCAGGAGCCTACGGATACCACCGGCTCCTGATATTACTTCACCCCTTGTCACAACCTTCATGGCCTCCCATAGTGTGTTCCAGCTTGACACTGAGCCTGTGTTAATGTCTAGGTATTCCTCAAGTTTGGTGCCAAGTTCCTCCCTAAATGCGTGGTCTGTGAGTGCTGCGGGTGGCATTCTCCATAGGGGGATAGGCGGTCTGGGACCTCTCGGGGCCCATTGCATGATCAGTGGTGAGTGATCGGATATGGTTCTGCCTAGGTAGAGTGTGTCATCCACTTGTTGAGCCAGCTCACGATCTATGAACAGGTAGTCTATCCTCGTGTGGACTTTGTGCAGGGCAGAGTAATAGGAGTAGCACCTCTCGGTGCGATGTTGTTCCCTCCAAATGTCCACCAGGTCGAGCTGTTCTATTGCAGTGTTTAGCGCGTTGGATGCAGGGCTGCTTGAGAGACGGGAGGGGTCTGATCTGTCCACAGCGCCGTTTCTGATGGAATTGAAGTCGCCACCCCATATGAAGGCGCCCTCTCTCCGAGGAATCATTTTGGCACTGAGCATTGAAAGGTGTGAGGGTATTCCATGTTGCGGAAAGTATGAGTTCACCAGGCAGATTGGCGTGGATTCAATGGTACCCCATAATATTAGGTATCTGCCCTCTTTATCTGCTTCGTAGCCCAATAGTTGGAAGGGCACAGTTGGACTCACCCACGTAAACACTCCTCTGGTGAATTTGGAGTATGGGGCTCCTTTCCCCATACCTCCCCATCTATCAGATAATTTAGCCGTGGTTTCTTCCGTGAGGTGGGTTTCTTGAAGCATCGCTATTGACACCTTTTTCCTACGCAAGTAGGAGTGGATCCGGTTCCTTCTCAGATACGTGCCCATGCCCCTCACATTCCACGTCATCACCTTAAGTTGGAGTGCCATTGGGCCTGCGTCTTGGTTTCATCTTCCCTGCCGCCCCTGTCTCCAGGTGGTGTGGCTTTCCCTCTAGGTTCTGATGTTTTCTCTTCCGCCTCCCCCAAGGGCCTCCGGCCCCATATTTCTTTTCCGCTGATATTCTGAAGACTGTGGTGTGAACAAAAACAATTAACAAAACTATATTGCAGCTCTAGTCATGAAAGCAAACATGCCTTGGTTGATTTACCACCTAGCAACATTTTGCAGAGGAGAAAAAAATAGAACTATTGTCCAACATTGCCCTAGGTATCAAACCAGAAAAAATATCTTGGCATTTGGAAGTAGTTTCATTACTGCCTGAAACAAGTTTTGTCTATCTTCCAACAAAGTAGGGGCACTGACATAGCCCAAATGCAAAGCACCACAGTGCAGGACAACCATATGTGGACTGTTCACACTAGCCATATCTTGACAAACTTCTACCATTGCCTGAAAATTGAAACCAGGCACAGTGCTCCACACCACCTCCACTCCTTTTATATCAGAATTGTTTCCCACATTCCTACATTGTGCATACTGCTCCAAACCATTCACAAACATTTCTCCAAGTACCAACACCCTGACTTTCTCCACCTGTGCCATCTTCACTACACACAGCCTCTCTCAATGCAAAACAGTACCTGAACACCTCATTGGCTAATCCCTACAGTCCCCTTTCCATTCTGGATTTGCTGAGAAATCCCGGATGTGACACGCCCTGTCCACGAACAGCCGAGGTGTCCATGGAGCGCGTAACCCTGGAGCAGCCCTTCTACCCTTTCCACTTCACTCTCTGCACCATTCCCTCATTGGCTACTGTTAAGCAGTCACAGAACCATCCACCAATCACATCCAAGAACTCTACATCTAACTCCATCATCACAATTCAGCACTTTAGATGTACTGTTGATCACTCAGAGTGCAATTGTGCTGTGACTGCAAAGCACCTACAGCAACTACTAGTAAACTCTCCAACATGTCTACTTGCAGATCCATGCACATCCACATGCATGAACACAAACTACAGGTATGGATATTTTCTGCACAGTACATGTACATCTCTTGTATAAATGCATATAGGGTAACTGACACTACTCTGTATAACCTGTAAAACAATCTTACTGTCATTTCTCCCATCTGCTATGATCAAGTGTCACTTGCAAAGTTCTCTGCTCTCCAAATTTGTATTTACCCCTATTACTAACTCCAATGTGCAGACTGTTGTTTTCTTCATTCATTCTATCATTTCTGTAACCACTGCCACCTATTAATCCACATTTCAACCATAATAGCATTTAATGCTTTATAGTGCATAACATGTACATACAATTTCCTTTCTATACATTCTGCATATTTAACATACATTCTATAATTTGAACTTCCTTTAGAAATGATTGTAATAGTAATCAGACACAACACACACAGCTATCTAACAACGTATTATTTCATGTTAAAAGAAGGGAGACATTACAGTATTATTAGGGAAAAAGGCTTTCTAGTGTATTATAAAATGACACACATCCAGGATGAGTATATGCATCTTTATTTATGTACACAGATATCCAATATATTTTTTAAGGATCCCAGCTGAAACAACACCACTGCCTCTACAACTGTTCTTCCAATCTAGACAGCTCTCTCATTCCAGCTGGTTGCCCATTCCGTTGTAGAATTTACAACAGCATTCACCTATGCACAGGAGCAGTCATGTCTATCACATCATCTACAACTATATACAGGGGGTCATTACGACCCGGACGCAAAGGGATACTGGGCACGGGTAATGACACCCGTGCAAGTAATCCCTTTGCACCCTATTCTTAGGTCCCTTTGCGACTCCTTCCTTAACACCTGGTTTTAGCATGCGTTAAGGACGGAACCCACAAAGGGATACCGGGGTCAATAACGGTACTGCAATTTGAATACCGTTATTGCCGCCTTTCCCCTTCCCATTGAGCCCTATGGGGGCTCAAATGGGAATGGGGAATGGCATTTCAAATGGGGACTTACCCATCCCGCAAAGGGCGGAATGGACCGGTAAGTCCCCATACAACCACGACGGTGGCGGTACCGGTATTGGTGCTAGTCATGGTGCTAATTGCACCATGACTAGCACCAACCTCGGAATGAGGGCCTCAGTGTGGTAAAGCAAGACATACAACATCTTCCTCCTTCCCTTTGGTCTGCCACACAAGCACCAGATCCTTCCTTGCAACACTTACTATATTTCAGACTCTCCCATCTCCAAGCACCACAGAATCACCCAGTAGTTTGGCAATCACCTGCTGGGGAATAAGCTACTGACCACATCAAATCCTTCTGCTTTATTTCCCACACTTTCACAAATACATACATTGCATATTTTTTCGTACATTGCCTGCCATTTGTCCTGTAAAAATAGCAAAGCATACAATTATTTCTTCTATCTCCTAACATCCAATAACACTGCCATAAGAAGCCAAGTGTGCTCTGTGCACTTACTATTGTACTAATTTCTAAAGCACATTCAATTAACAGATTCTAAATAAAACATACAGAATGCACATAGCAAAGGAAAGTGAATATCCATGCTCTGCAGAGTTATCAGAAAGCACTACTACTGCAAAAACAATGCAATCCATGTCTACATTACCAACAGTGCTATTAACACACATATTTACTAACTTCTTTCTTTCATAACTGCAGTGAAGACCACTCCCCTGAAAAGCAGCAGCGTCTGAAGTACGAAAGAGAACTCAGAAGAAACATACTCTTTCCATCGAAAAAAGTATGTGCAATACTGCCATAATGTTCCAACTGTTCATCAAACACTGTGGAATTCTACTACTGTAGAACAAACAATTGTATTAAGCCTGCAACATTAGATTCAGTATTAGTGCTTCCCCTCACCAGCTGCATACTTTGTATTGTCATCTGAACACCAGTATAGTAACACACAAATACTTCCCAACCTGATATAGCAGCCCATTGTACAAGCACACACCTCTACATACATCCTTACCATCATACTCACACACTCATGCACAAAGCATGCATGCACTGCACAAGATCCCAAAGAAGGCATACACTGCACAAGATCCCAACCCACACTTTCTTTTTTCTCCAACAGACCCCAGAGAATACCTACAAAAAAGCATCTCTGTAGAAAGCAATGCAAAAGTAAACAACATCAAACTAAAACTCCACAAAATAAGCATCCACCTCTAGCAGAATTTGTACAAAAAGTTCAAATAAATCAGCTAATACAGCCATTAAGTGAAACAAACCCAAACAAGCTTCCAGTACAGGGACTTTGCCTCTTCTTTTAAAATGTAAAACAAAACAGAACATTATTAACAATATTGCAGCTACAACAGCATTCAACTATGCACAGGTGAAGTCATGTCTACCACATCATCTACAACTATATACAGTGTTGTAAAGCACACTTTCACAAATGCATACATTGCATACTTTTCCATACAGTTCCTGCCATTTACCCTGTAAAAATAGCAAACAAAGCATAGGATTATTTCTTCTATCTCCTAACATCCAATAACACCGCCTTAAGAAGCCAAGTGTGCTCTGTGCACTTATAATTGTACTAATTTCTAAAGCACATTCAATTTACAGATTCTAAATAAAATATACAGAATGTACATAGGCAAAGGAAAGTGAATATACATGCTCTGCACAGTTATACGAAAGCACTACTACTGCAAAAACAAAAGCAATCCATGTCTACATTACCAACAGTGCTATTAACACACATATTTACTAACTTCTTTCTTTCACAACTGCAGTGAAGACCACTGCCCTGAAAAGCAGCAGCCTCTGAAGTACGAAAGATAACTCAGAATAAGCCTAATCTGTCCATCGAATAAAGTATGTGCAATACTTTCATAATGTTCCAACTTTTATTCAAACACTGTGGAATTCTAGTAGTGTAGAACAAACAGCCTGCAACATTAGATTCAGTATTAGAGCTTCCCCTCACCAGCTGCATACTGTGTATTGTCATCTGAACACCAGTATAGTAACACACAATTACAATAATAGCCTTGCCAACCTGATATAGCAGCCCATTGCACAATCACACACCTCTACACACATCCTTACCATCATACTCACACACTCATGCACAAAGCATGCATACACAGCACAAGATCCCAACCCACACTTTCTTTTTTCTCCAACAGACCCCAAAGAATGCCTACCAAAAAGCAACTCTGTAGAAAGCAATGCAAAAGTAAGCAAAATCAAACTAAAACTCTACAAAATAAGCATCCACCTCTAGCAGAATTTGTACAAAAAGTTCAAATAAATCAGCTAATACAGCCATTAAGTGAAACAAACCCAAACAAGCTTCCAAAACAGAAACTATGTCTCCTCTTTTAAAATATAAAACAAAACAGAACATTATTAACAAGACTGCAGTTACCACTAGTGCTAACACTGCACCTATAAATCTTGATGTATGGCAAGTAAGCATACCAAAAAAAAATATTTTACAAAAAATGTTCCCCCAAAGAGTCCTTCTGAATCTTATAAAAACAGGAGAGAAATCACACACAGACATTGAAACTTACTGTAGCAAATTAATCCTACAAGCTCTCATAGACAGTGCAATTCTTCTCAAAAGAAAATTATTTATTTTAGTTTAAAACAGAATTAAACCACTAACAAAACTAAGTACTGAACTAAAAAAAAAGACTTCTCAATAAACAAAATATCAACATAGATAGGTTCACAAACATCTGTGGAGGTGAATGGAGTCACACCACAAGCAATGAACCATATTTCAATGAAGAAGCATACAAACAAAAGCAAACAAAGTCAATTGCGTTACAAGGCAGTGGACGATGGTATGAAAAACGTAATAATACCGTTATGGAACAAGAAACGCTGCTCACAAAGATATCCCCAGAAAACTCAGTACCAACTGTCCATTCCACTGAACCAATATGTCCAGTCTACAAATGGCCGTGAACATCAATGTGTAACATTGCCAAAAAATCTTTCAAATCTTTACGCCAGTTCCTCAATCAGTATGTGAAAGGCAAAGACAAATTCAAAATGAAACTACTACAAACTATGGATACCTGTCATGTGCGTAAATACACAGGACTACAAGGGCATACTTTATCGTGCATTTCTGGACCTATTTGCAAAAGCTCCTTCCATCATATCAAAATGATATCAACACTTCATTCAACTATAAGAAATCTGGTCCATAAACTGTACTATTCCAAAAGTCCTGCTTTACCACTGGCCAATTTAAATAACAATCTTCTACATGGCACAACCAAACAACTACTCGAAGAAATAGAGCATATCCAGAGAAAGCCACTTACAAAATGCAATAGCTTTACAACAGACTAGCAACAACTGTACAGATGACAACCTTCCAGTACACACATATAAAAAAGAAATATTAAAGTTTAAAAGTACATCTGCTGAAATACCAAATCATGTGTGTGTGTGTGTGTGTGCTTGTGTCAAAGCCACAGGCCTTAGAACACAAAAAACACACAATCTATTGATTGGGGCAATGGGTAACTTGACTCACTTATGTCCCTTTGGGACCCATAAACACAGGGGCCCTGGCTGGTGCCAGGCTCATATAGAGATGAGAGCAGGAACACTTTATTTCAGTGCAGGAGTGCTTTTACTTTATTTCAGTGCAGGAGTGCTTTTATTTTACAAGAACTTTCCAGGAGCTGAAAGCCTTTATTGCAGAGAACATCCTCATGTGCTGACTCATTGGGTGTGGATCCCTAGGCATGGTCTTCATGTGCTGACTCATCGGGTGTGGCAGTGTGTGGCAGGCAGGCTGAACCTGGTGGGTGTGGCTTCAGAAGCTCAGCTATATAAGCTACTCCATCCTTAAGGCTGGTGCTTTGCATTTCGCGTGCAATGTGATGCTCACCGCCGCTTGGACCAGTTTACTTACCTTTGAAACCAGGCATTCTCCTGCATACTCACCTCCAGGAAACTGGTGCTTCATCGCTTCATCGCTTCATCTGCAGACTCATATCCTGACATCCAGTGATCTTGATCCCAACGCCGCAGCACCGCACACTGCATCCAGGAACTCGGACCCTGGGAAGAAGAAGAAAGACAAGTTTAGAACATCCGTCCTAGGGCTGCGCTGCATTTGAACATCGAGTTAACAACTTACCTGCTACTGCACCAATGCAGCTTCGTTCCTCATTCCCTCTGGCTGATGCCTCAAGCTCCGCAGCTTCTGCCGGGCCGGCAACATCTCCTGCAAGGGAAGACAGCAAACGGACAGCAATACAAGACAACAAACTTTACAATACAACAGAAACAGATGAGGAAAGACAAAGGCAAACAGGAACTCTTACCGGAAGTAGAGTTGCTTAGTCGCAGCAGGACTGGACTACCACGTGCAAGGGGCCAATGAATGAACTCGGTCCAGATCATACAAGCGCCCCGCCAGATGCAGCAGGACAGAGTGCTCGCCAAAACTAATCAACAGGAGCAGTCCCGAGCAGCATCACCTACTACCATCAGTCTCCACATAAGCGCAGAGGGCAAAGTCGGACCCAAGCGACCTCACCCCCGGGAGGGCTGCAACCATGCATGCTCCAATGCCCTCGCAGAGACCAGGTGAGTGTAACAGTGTGTTGCTGAAGGACTTTTTATAAAATAGCACAAAAACTGTAGACATAACGTACAAAATAGAAGACAATGAAGATTCCAAATGGTTCCAATTAGCTCTCTATCTTATAGCAGAACACACATACAAAATGAGAGACCCCTTAATAGTTTGCGGTTACTGCACTGCAAAACCTGACAACAACCAAACACCTTCACGGGCTATCACAAATAACTTTAAATTATTCCCACTACCAAAATCCCTGCAACAACTCAACTTATATGAGAGCATCATAATTAAAACAGTGTACCAATTTCAAGCAATAATACGCCTTCAACCAAAAACAGCAAAATTACCTCCCTCTGAATTAGTGAAAGGCATTTGTGGCAAAGTAGTTTATTTGCCATCTCAAAGAAAATGTACACACTCTGGGAGTGCAACGTCCAATAGATCAATCTTTAATTATCTTAGTAAATGGCGTACCTACAAAAGGCAAAAAAAAATGGCAACAACTCGTGGACTTACATAAAATTAGACAAGCCCTGCAATAGCTAAAAGACAACAATGAATACTACAAAGGAATTAATATTGAAGAAAACCTGAGGGAAATCACTGAAATAATTCAAGAGTCATCAGAAACTGGTCAATATCAACTTCTAGATCCTGCTACAGAATGCAATATTTTAGACCATTATACAATTCATCCATTACACTCTAAAGACACCATAGATGATGCACTGGAAACGTACCAAATGTGACAAGCCAAATGATCTCCAATCAACACATGGGAAAAAAGTATAGAAGCACGTGCATTTCCTCTACTCTTTCCTACTGGAAAAAGGGGAAGGTACAATGATAGACCCTCACAAGTAACAGTATCAGAATACAGCTCTTTACAAATGTTTTTTGGGTCAGGCTGAACTGATTCTATTGACAGTACAGGAAGGAGGGGAATACTGCGTTTTGTCGGAAGCGGCCTCTCACAGCGCAGTTCTGGGTACGCTGTATTCGATACGAGGTGCGGCTTGACACGACTTCCTTGTTCGTGTACGCACGTTCTCTCCACGCCGCAGGGTCTTTTCCTCTAACGGAACGCAGAGCAGCGGTGGAGCGACGGAGGAGCGGCTGGTTTGACACGGATGCTGCCGAAGCTCGTGGCAGCAGACGAGTGACTGTATGACGAGTTACTGCGTGGTCCTCGGTCCCCCTACGCCCACGGGAGCTGCTGTGTAGGCGGAGTGGCGAAAGGACGGGGACTGTGACCACGAATCCGGCGAGGGGAGTCCCGGAGCTGAATAAGGAGGCGGGGTACTGTGCTCTCTCCTGTCGACTCCCATACACACGGAATTTGGTGATACAGCATCACGAGGGCTTTGCTGTGAATATTGGAGGTGAGTGGTGAGCTGTGAGGCATATCCCTGGGGCTGCACCTTACTCTCTCCGCTTTTGATCCTCATATAGTCACCATTGAGGCTCATTGGTCGCTATGCTCGCGTCTGTCAGCATAGTAAAATCAGAGTGCCAGCTGTGATAATACAATAATCTGGTGTAGAGTTTCTGCGCCCTATTAACTTCCAGCTGAGCGCAAACCTTCACCTACCTTGACCAGTGGGGCTTTCGTAGGAGTTTTGTTGGATCCCATACTCATACCTCGTGACCATTTTTTGTTAAATTTGAGTAGTGGGGCCAGTGCTGCCCAACATACGCAATCGGGCCTCAAGGTCATACGCACAGGAGACTGCGGGCTTAGGCCTTTGATCCTGGGCGTGGTGTGTTATTGTGAGTGTTGAGCAATCTCTCTGGCCCCAGGTGAGAGGGACTGCCTGGATAAAGGTTGGCCAATCCCTCCCCATTTCCTCAGGGGTAAAGGGGTTAATAATCCTTCTCCAGCAGTCACTATACCTTTATCTTGATATTGTCCCTCGTGATATCTAAGTGCGGAGGGCGCTAACTTGTGAAAACCCGTATGCCTCCGAAGAAGAGAACTACACAGTCAAAGTACAACCTTAGAGGAACCAAGGGAATTGAGACAGCTAAGAGTCCCTCGAACAATCCTACCGTGCGGCTAAAACCCAGAAAGAAAGCTAAGAACAAAATACCTGCGGACCAGGGAATGATCACTGAGTTTTTTCCACAAAACCCACTTCCTGAAACGAATTCTACCACAATTGAGGAAGCCTTGGTTCTCGTGCCCTCTAATGTAAGGTCCTTATGTGCCTCTAATTACGATGACATTGACAATAATTCATTAATGGAACTATGTCTTAATATTCAAAGGAAAATGACTCCTGAACCCAGGATCGATACCTACCAACATGGACTGCGCCAATGCAAATAAGCAGAGAAATACTCCATTTGTATCCCCTACTCCAGTTGAATCCATGGGCAGACTATCAGCATCACCAAATTTGGCGATGGCTTCTATGGAAGACAGCCCCATAGCTGAATTTGTATGCCTGGCTGATACCTATCCGGGAGCGACAGAGATTGCTGAGATCCAGTCCTCAGTTGCATCACTGCAATTTGCCCTTAAGGTCTTACTGAAAATGACTGGGAAAATTCTGGATAATTCAAATGCCCTAACCTTAGAGATGGCCGCGAGGGAGAAAGTAGAGGGTACTGCTGAAGCTGATCAATCAGCAGAGTCCAATCTATCGGAAGCCATAAAACTGGCGGACGTAAGTGAAGAACATCATTCTGAAGAGCTACAAAGCCCGGGGATGGAGACAGACAAAGAAAACGAAGAACCATTCTTTTCCCGTAAGCAGCGCAGAATGGCCAGGAGGGCAGCGGGGATTAAAAGAGCTAAAGAAATGGCCATCTCCAAGTCTGTTAAGGAATCCGCTGGACACCCCTCAAAGAAAGCCAAAAAACGGCAGCCAGAGCAAAGAAAAGGAAGAACAGTGGTGAGGGCTGCTTGACTAGCTGGCTAATATCTGACAGAGAAAAAATGATTGAGCCTGAGGAGGTGGAGGATATAGGTGAGGAGGAGAATCCGAGTGAAGGGCCGGAGATTGTGGACAAGGACAACCTCGGGAGTCCATTAGAGTTATCAGCAACATCTATCATAACTCGTCCCATCGAATCTACATCTACCATGGAAGGAAATCGTATATGTGTTATAAAGAATTTATATCTAAGTGAAAACTCAAAATGGCTCTCTCGCTCAGAATTGTTAATTAGACTGAGCTATGTGCCACAACTGAGGGTCCTCAAGTCAGACGATTTCCAATTCGTGGAACCACTAAAAGGCCCTAATCCTCAGGTCTCAGCATTGCATTGTAAGTTCCTATCTACCACGACATTGCTAAGGAACTATAAGACCGAATTGAAAGCGGTTGATGTGGAGGTTGATGCCGATCTCAATGAACCAGACCTAAGACAACTGCCCGCTAAGACAGATCTGACAGCTGAAACCAACCCCCACCCCAATTTCTCTGAAGGAAAAAATGTGGACATTTCAGACATACAACAAGCATTAAAATGGCTTGCGGATTCACTACCTGAAGTGCTGCTAAAGCAATGAGATATGTCTATCCTGTCCTGGAACTGTAGGGGTTTTTCTCATTTGTTGTCAACTGAGGGCTCTATTAAGATTTTAGATAAACATAGTTGTTTTTGCCTTCAAGAAACTTTGGCAATGGAGCCATTGATTTTGGATGGCTTTGTCATTTATCAAATGGCAGCTAATAAAGGTACAAAGGGAAGACCCTATGGCGGATTTATCATAGGGGTGGCTAACATGTTTGGTTCTAAATTAGTGAAAACTGATTGTCCCAGTAATTTGATGGCAGTTGAGGTTGACTATAATAACCAGACAGGAATGGATCACTTTCTACTAGTTAGTCTATATAACCCCCCGGGTGCACTAATAAGAGAACAACTCCAGGAGGCCTTACATAATCTATTGGCTACCTGGCTGCTAAAACTTGGGAACACTGGGGTTATAGTGGTTGGAGACTTTAACGGCCACATGAGCGGTAACATAGGGAAGTCCTATAACCCTAAGTTAAAAGCTAAAAATTATATGCAACACACCAAAAAAAATGACCCTGAAGGCCAAGGATGGAAACATTTGTTTGACCTATGGGACATTGAAATGCTTAATGGTAAAACTGTGAGCGACTCTCCAGGTAATTATACCTGGTCCAATGGCATTTCAAGAAGTACCATAGACTACATTTTTCTTTCCCCTAGTCTGTATGAGATAGTGGAGGATATGCAAATAACCCCTAATGAGTGGAGTGATCATGAATATCGGGACAAAAGCCCCTCCTAGTATTAACAAAGGTAACATCGTGCCAAATAAAGCTGGCACTAGGATCAGCTGGTCAGATAAAAATGTCGCTCTTGCTGTGGCAGCTTTGGCTAACATTGATCTAAATTTGTTATCGAACTTCCAGGAGATGTCGAGCGACGCCATTGAATACTGGATCTGCACCTTTGATGAGAAACATGCGATCTGTCGTATGGGGTCTATGATTAGCTGCGGTAGGGAAAAGCCACCCTTTGACATAGCTATGAGAAACCTGAAGAGAGAGCGTAGAGCGGAACTCCGGCTGGCCAAGAGACAAGCTTACCCTTCAGACCTATATTTTATTAAGGTTAGGAGCGTCAAAAACAAATATAGAGCAATGATCAAGGCCAAACGGAAATTAGATAAAATCATGGCCTGGCAAAGATTAGTAAACACGATCTGTACAGGCAAAACACGTAATATCTGGGCTCTGTTGGGTGATGCGCGAGGTACTGTACAAGACAAATTAGCTAACCCTATTAATGCTGAAACATGGATAGCTTTCCTCGAAAATAGGAATTCCAAGGCAGACACAGAGGAACCCCATACATTGATCAATAGGCCGTCAAACCCTTCATTTAATGTGACATATCAAATGGTGCTGAATACAATCTCAGAATTAAAATCCTCCCGAGCCCCGGGCCCAAATGGCCTAGCAAATAATGTGATGAAGGCGCATCCTGAATTCTGGGCATCCCTGTTAGCTATAATGTTTAAAAAGATCTTAAAAGAAGGGAGAATACCCCGATCCTGGCAAACAGCGGTGCTCATACCAGTCTTCAAGAAGGGTAATCGAGCGGATCCTAGCAATTATAGACTGCTCTCAATGCTGGATGTCACGGGCAAAATATTTGCCTCTCTCCTTCTAAAGGAGCTGCAGCTCTGGGTAGAGCAATCTGATATACTCTGCAAATTCCAGAGTGGCTTTAGGCAAGGGTATTCTACGGCACACAACATCATGGTCCTGGACCTTCTGAGAACACGAGCCAGATCAGGAGGGCAACCACCACTATATGCCCTCTATATAGACTTTTCGGCGGCATTTGACTCTATTCCAAGAGAGGCCCTCTGGCGGAAGTTAAAAGCAATGGGTTGCCCGGAGGGCCGACCTATTATCTCAGACTACTCCATCAGAACACATCTGCTAAAGTAAAATTAGATCAGGAAGGACACACTACTAGAAGTGTGCTCCAAAATAGGGGGGTCAAACCAGGTGGTGTCACGGCCCCGCTGATTTATAATATGTATGTACATGACATCCAGGAGGCCATTAGGGCTGCGACAAATTGCCCACCGAAAATAGGAGATTCCATCTGTCCTGTCCTGGCCTATGCGGACGACCTGGTTATACTGGACCACACTGTTAGTGGGCTTCGAAGGTCGGCCATCGCTCTGTGGGAATACGCTGAGAGGAACGGCCTCAAAATTAATCTGGAAAAAACTAAGGCAATGAGATTTACCAACAAGAACACCACTCGTGTACAGCTCAGAGTTGGTTCAGATACCATTGCCTATTCTCCTCATTACCGCTATCTAGGTATAGAATTTGAGAGTATCGGCGACTATGGACTCTGCAAGCAGTCACGCAATGTAAAGGCAACCCAACTGACTGCACTGTTCCATAGATTCACACTAAATCAGGGGGGATTTACCATCTGGGGCGCGAGACAACTGTACGTGCAGGTATTAACCCCTATGATCACCTATGGTCTAGAAGCCCTCCTCAACTCTGACCTGAAATGGCTGCAGGTGATTGAGGGGAAATTTTGGCGCGCTATCCTGGGCCTACCACCGGGAATTCCAATGGCAATATTAAGACTAGAAATGGGGCTGACCTCATTGAAAGCGATAGTACTAAAAAAGCGAGCCCTACTCTACCTGAGAATGAGGGATGAGACTAAGAATGGGCTACTCAAGGCGGTCTACCTAGAGATTTCGAAGGATAAATCCTCGTGCCCCTTGAAGGAGCAAATGTCTAAATTCCTGATGACCATTGGGTGGCAAATTAGGGAGGGCAGTGTAACTGTAGAAATGCAAAGGGCTCTGGTCAAACGCATAGAGCTCTGGGATTGGCTGGAGAATTACGCTCATCTCCAGAAGCTGAAAAGCTATCAGTTTGTCCAGTATAGACTGTATAACTACAAAAATCTGCAGAGCTATCTCAATTTATGCCCGGATAGGAGACTTAGACGTTTCATATTACTTCTAAGGCTAGAACAACTACCTACTTTAATGATAACAGGCAGAAGAGACATGATCCCCCCAGAATTACGGCTTTGCCAGTTATGTAAAGGAGTGAATCAGCTAGAAACGGCCAGACATGTATTGACTAAATGTCACAAAATGTCAAGTACCATAAACCTTGGCTTGGGTCAGCTTGTGCATAACCAAGGTTACATTAAAGAGGAGCTATTTTGGCATCACTGTATTAACTCCAACAGTATAAGGCTCCTGATGGCGCGTACAATGTTTGGCTGAAGGTGGAAATAAGACTTAATATAACCATATAGGAGGATATAAAGAGGAGTTGATGTATAGCCATCGTTGAAATCCATGAGGGGCTGTTGACTAATACAGGCCCCTATTTATATAGGAATTGTAACAATACTGAAATTAGATTGATATTCCATCTGAAACTCTTATTGGAGAATATACGGTAGGATGTGGTAAGATCTGGTTCCAGAACTATTGTAAATGTGAATCTAAAATGAAGCTGTTTTATATGTTTTTTAGGAAATGTATATTTAGAGAATTTAATGTATTGTCTTTCTTGGTAATTTCTTATGCAATGTTTTTTGTTAATTATTGATGGTTTTCTCATTATAATTTTGTTCTTACTTAAGGTATATTTTATGTGTAAAGTTTCATTGTAAACTAAGTCACAATAAATTATTATTATTACAAATGTATTCTGACGACCCCATATTCAGACAAAATGTGGAATACATATTCCACCTTCTCTTTGAAAGTGAACTAGCAACTCTATGCTACGGAGTTGCACACACATTGAAATCAGGTACCCATTTTCAAAATATGTCAGTTACGCAATTACTACAAAAAGTGCAAGAAAAAGATGAGGTTTTACAGTCAAGCATTACAAACATTTTAGCAAACATGCAGGGTAAAAAAGGATAATGGTTTCGACGTCACAGAGATGTATGCTGTATGATAAGAAACCTTGGCTCACCCACTTGGTTTGTGACATTAAGTTGTGCAGAATATGCATGGGAAAATGTACACAATTTCCTATGCAGAGCAAACAAAAACAAAACAAACAGATATACAAACACCAGGAGAACTCTGCTCTCTAGATCCTGTAAATGTATCAAGATATTTCCATCATCACTTTATTGCTTTGCTACACTTTATTTGTAATACAACTGTTCCTCCCCTTGGAGAAGTGCAACACTTCTTTTGGAGAAAGGAATACCAAGCTAGAGGAGCACCACACATCCACATGCTTTTGTGGATTAATGATGCTCCTGAATTTGGTCAGGACAGTGATGCTACTGTTTTGCAGTTCATCCAAAAATATGTCACTTTTGAAATCCCTTCACAAACAACACATAGTGACCTTCATGCACAAATTGTACAATTTCAAAGACACAAATTCGGAAATATTGTTGTCGCAAATATAAAAACAAAGGGAAATACTACACCAAATGCTGCTTTGGTTTCCCTAGACCAACTTCAACAACAGGTCAAGTAAACATCTTCATGTCTTCAGTTAGACATAGTGTCAAAGGTAAATCACCTAAGAACACATATTACATAAAAAAGAACAGAGGAATCAAAATACATCAATTATTACAATACAATCATTGACCTCCTATGGAATGCAAGCATAGATGTGCAGTACATTGCAGACAATTCCAATGCAGATGCACGATATGTCACAGCTTACTTAACCGAAGCAGAGAAAACAGAGCTTCAGGACCTCTGGGATGAAATATCATCTGACAAAACATTATCACAGAAATTGTACAGTTTAGGCATAAAAATGCCCTCTCATAGAGGATGTGGCTGCTATGAAGCTGCACACCGTTTAACTGGTACTGCCTTGTATGGAACATTTGAAAATAGTGTGGCTAAGTCTTGGTCCTGCTAAATTTAGAAAAAGAGTTCTCAAATCATATGAGGACATAGAAACAATAGCCAAAAATGATCCAAACAGCCAAGACATTTTGAAAAACAATTTACTAGATACATACTACTCAAACAGGAGTACCGCTATGGAAACTATGTGTCTATACCACATAGCCCAAAACTTCACATACAAAAATAATATTAAACCAGATGTAAAGAAAGGTAGATACAGAGTGGCAAATTGTGAAGGCAGCTTAGTGAAACTTACCAAGCGAAGCTTAATTAATCATATCAAATTGTCATTACAAACTCCTCAACATAAAGAACTGTATTACATGTACCTGCTACAACTTTTTAAACCATGGAGAAAAGAAGAAGATATACTACATACCTATGACCCCTATGAAGATGCTTTCAAAGCAAATTAAAGTACTACAACAGACATAAACTTTACACAATACAAAACAATGTTGCACAAAGAACAGCAACACGAAGAAGAACTCCAGGCCCAACTAAATGTGGACACTCCTGACAGTAATCAACCTTCTGTAACAGGAAGCCAAGAACCACTTGCACAGCCACTAATAGCAAATGAGGCAGAATTAGCCATGACAGAAGTAGAAAACACCATGGGCCTCATTACGACTTTGGAGGCAGCCATGCCCTTGTTAAGGGCATGGCTGCCTCCAAAATTGTGTCCGGGTCTAGGTTCCCTGAATGGGGAAATACCGGGCCATTCCGACTTTGGAGGGCACGGTATTTCCACCTTCATGGAACCCGGACCCAGTCCTTCCTCATTCCCATTCGAGCCCCCATAGGGCTCAATGGGAATGGGGAGGGAGCTAACAACGGGGCCGTTAATAACGGGCCCGTTGCTAGCTCCCTGGTCCCGTCGCGGGACCCGCTCTGGACGTCTGGTAAAACCACTCTGGTAAAACCAGACGTGCAGAGCGGGTCCCGCGAGGGAACCTCGTAATAGGGCAGAATGAGATTAACGGCGCTGGCACCATTACCGGCACTGTTAATCCCATTCCGTCAACCTCGTAAAGAGGCCCCATGTGTCAGCATGAGCAATCTATAGAAGACTTTGCTGTACTGAAATCACAACTAAACACAGCCAGTCCAATGCTAAATTATTATTATTAGTATTATTAAACAATGAACAGCATAGCATTTTCCAAGAAGTAACAAAACAAACTGAACATGGCGTGCAACATGAAAGTAAAAACTACACCTGCCAAGACTACAAACCTATACTGCTATATTTGAGTGGTTAAGCTGGTTCAGGCAAAATATTCTTAATCAAAATCATCAGCAAGGTCCTCCAACAATTGACAAACAACAAACTCCCAGCTGTTGTAACTGCCCCCCCACAGGTTTAGCTGCCTACAACATGTTGGCGTTGATTCACCTCAGATTACAAGAGGTCCCAAAACAGACTACAAAGAGCTATTTGGAGGAAAACACATTATTGTTTTTGGAGATCTTCTTCAATTAACACCAGTGAACGGTGAACCTTTTTCTAAAACCTTAGGGCACAAATTGTGCTATAAAACTCTTGGCAGCATAGGAAATGTCAACCTTTGGCAACCTTTCCAATGCAGAGAATTAACTGAAAATGTGTGTCAGTCTGCAGACCTCACATACACCAACATTTTAAAATGTATTAGAGTTGGTGTACTATTTCAAGAAGCACAATCTATATTAAAAACCAGGCACATACATGCACTCTATGGCCATAACTCATGTGCTACTGATGTAATGGAACAATTAGCACACAGAAACGTCAATTGTATGTCCTTGATGCCAACTCTTGCAAGCTGTTCCAAAATTTTATGAAAGAATGTAAAAAAAAAAATGCAACCAATAGTTCAAATTTGCTCCACAGACAAACTTGACGTGCATGGTATGGCACTACCCATGTGTCAACAAGCCACAACAAGGCTAAACACCTTAGAAAACTCTCTCTAGCACAGCTAGTTTGGAGAAAATATTAAAATTATGTTTAAACAATAGAGTAATGCTTAAACGTAAACTTGACGTGGACCAAGGACTAGTTAATGGAGAACTTGGTACAGTTGTTGGCTTTCAAACATACCCACTTGACAACACAATTCAATTTGTCAATATTCTCTTTGACAAACTATCAGAAGTTAAAAGGATTGGACGTTCAACAGCCCGCTTCCTTCTTTTTAAATACATGTATGTACGCAGAGAACAAACTCTAGCATATGCAGTCACCATTCACAAATCAATAGATCTTACCCTAGATAAAGCATTGATAGATATTAGTAGCACAGTCTTTAAAGAAGGCATGAGCTGTGTATCACTATCACACTTACGTACACTTGACAGACTATTTCTAATCAACTTTGATGCAAGTAAAATAAATGCTGATATTTCTTGCATTCTAAAATGCAATAGACTGCGTTCACTCTACACCCCTCATCTAAAAACCTATGCTGTGCCGCAAAAAGTCAAATGTTTTACAAGAAAACTACTTCAGACTCAAACTATGCAGAATCTCACAGCAATTCCTCCAAAGAAAGTAAAAGAATCTAATACTTCATCAAGGACCACAACCAAAGAAGAATCTACTGCTCAAAGTAACTCAAATACCTCTTCAAAGAAGCAACGCACAATCCGAACAAATGACTTGGACACATAATGTCAGGTCCATTCAAATTTTCAAATAAAACTGGTGTAAATTACTATGCAAATGTAGCAATCAATATTCTATTCCAATGGCCACCAATTATTGACAACATTTACTTACACAGTATAGACCAATTGTGTTTCCAAATGTTAATCCTTCATAGAAATGCAACCAACAATCCTGACAACACTTATGGTGTTTCTGGAATAATGTAGGAATTGGACAACTGAGCTGGAATGGTCAAATTCACTATAAACTCACAAGAAGATCCATGAGAATTTCTAATGTACTTACTACAAGTACTGGAAAACAAAAACATACCTATAAATGAAATCTTCCAGATTTCATACATATGGAAACATACATGCATTCTTTGCAAGCATGTAGTACAAGAAGAAGTTCCTAATGAACGCTTTGAGTATGTATCCATACCTAACTGTGAATCCATACCATTTCAGCAACTTGTACAAAACACAAACCATGGCAGATTATGTACTACCTGCAATTCCGATAATCGTTCCACCTTACAAATACAGACACATAGTAAATACATAAAAGTAATGCTTTTATGTTATAATGCAGATGGTACCAAAAACAACTGCAAGCTGACTGGATTCACACATGGTCAAGTATCACTTGGTAAGAAAACCTTCACAATAACAGGTATAATCTACCACGCAGGAGCCACAAGCAATACAGGTCACTACACTGCATATATAAAAAAGAATTGTGGATGGTTTGAATGTAATGATACTACCATTACTCTAAAACAGAGATTACCAGCAAATCTTGTAAACTCTTACTTAATATTCTTAAAACCAAAATTCAATAACTAATCTGTGTATGAACATAAACAAAACTTGAACTTCAAAACTATGGCCAGTTAGAATACACCAACAGGTATCTAACTGCCCTAACAATCTGCAACAAACTGACAGATAGATAAATACCATGAAAGAAGAAATAAACAGTTATGATACACCAACATGTATCTAACTGCCCCAAAAATCTGCAACAATCTAACAAATAGATGAATACCACTAAAATGGAAAAATAAAATAAACAGTTAGAAAACACCAACTACTATCTAATTGCAACTATACTACTATCACTTCAAAATCAAAAACCATACACCAATTCAATTCCTCCTACTGAAATAAATGAAAGAAATATATTGTACCACAACATAGAAAGGTTTTTCTTTAATCCAGCGCCAATATTTTTCCCCACAGACCCAATGATTTATTAAACAAACACAGGAACTGAACAAATTGCACAGTAGACTGCTGTGAACTATAGTACTTCTAAAGTACTAAGTATGAGGGTCGACAAAATACAGAAATGTCTACTATGCAATGCAATAACTCATTATAAACCTACAGTAACATGTGATCTTTTCTTTTATCACAGAGATTGAAAAATAATATCTGCTCCAATTTCCAATGTCATGAAAAAACTGCATAGAACCTCAAACGTCAAACAGTAAGTATATAATGATTGGACTCACAAACACCACAGCATAACTCACCCATTCAAGCAAACACCTGACCACAGCCGACATTCCAAAATGTTTGCTTCCACTGGTATCTGATGCTGCAGTGCTTGTTGCCAAACCCTACAATCTTAACTGCATGGCCTGGCCAAAGCTCTACATACAGACTGAACAAAGGAAACAGCAAGTATATAATGAGTGAACTCTCAAACACTGCAACATAACACAACCATGCAAAAGAACACCTCACCAATAAATACAACCCAAAATACCTACAGTCTTCAATACCAACATTCTGAACACAATCTAACAAACAAACTAACACACATCATCCCACTACCCTATAAACATGATTACACTACTGCCAATCAGTATTCACATTTTTCAAAACATATCCCCTAAGCAGCCCACATACCACAGTCAAAATGTTTGGCAACATTGGTGTATTATGCTGCTTTGGTTGTGGCCAGGGCATAGAGTATCGGGTGCATGGCCAATGCCATGCACCCAAGACTGTAGGCCCTGGCCTCACCCACCGCAGCATAATACACCCATAGAAACAAACACCTACCGATTGATCACAACCCAAAGACATAACACATCCACCTCAAAACCTATCCACTTCAATTAACATTCTAAAATAATAATTACAACCAATGCACAAACTCTTCAATGCATTTCCTCTCCACCCAATACTCTACTAACAACCCAAAATCAACATCATAGTACATTAAAACAACCATTAGTGCACCCAGTGTTTGGCATGTCTGCGGCAGCTGCGGTGACCGCAGACACCGCAAACACAACACGGCCTTCCCCCACCTAAACAAATTCATCATTTGACCCATCTCTTACTCCCCCACCTTCTACAAGCACTCCCACACACAAACACCCCCCCCACAATTCAATGTATACTCAGTTCCATTCTGCGATGTCTGCGGATGTCCACGGACCCAATATGGCAGGCGCATCGAGAGAATGTGATACACCTCACGCTTCATCTCAGCCAATCAGCTAACACATAGCATGTCTGCAGACGTGACACAAGCCGATTAACCAATCAGTGTCCTGTCCATGGAGCGAACAGGGAAGTGTGGGAACGGACACAGATATCACTAATTTTTTGAGACCTACTTTTTGGTCATTTAAACAAAACTACTGGACGGATTTTCATCAAATTTACAAAACCACGCTTTCAGGACCAAGCCGCCACTTCTGCCGCAAATTTGGTGAAAATCCATCCAGCGGTTTGGGCTGTAGGCACGACTGAAATTTTTTCTCCATTCAGTCTATGGGAAAAAAATACATTTTGGGACCCGCCCTATAACTTTGCGCCCCGTAGACCAAAAAAATTCAGAGTGGGCCATATACTTTTTCTTCAAAGTTTGTTGATGATTCGTCCAGGAGGAGCAAAGTTATAAGCGGCCCAAAAAGTGCTCTTCCTGTGGGTTTAGCGACTGAACCATAACTACATGGCCGCTACCCCATTTATATAGGCCGGATCTCCCCGTTGTCTCTCGTCCTTGTTTTATTTGCAATCGTGCTATTTCTGACTATCCCATTATTCTAATAATTATATACTTTGTTAATGAATGCTTATCTTGACTGGTATGATCACCGCTTTCCGGCGTCTCCCTTAGCTGTTGTGCTTTTACCGGCCTTATTCACACAAATATGTTTCTTTTTGTGTGTGTGGTTGTGTTTTGACTTGCATACATTCCTCATAAATGAAATCTTTTTTCAAATGACTTTTTTGTCAAGCAAAATATGCAGCATCACAAGGCATTCTCGGAACAGGCATAATTTGATTTCCCTTTTATAGATCATCTAAAATTGATCTCACAAATAATCCTCCCCAATCAATCATACTCAAAACATGCACACACACACACACACTACCCACATGCTCACCCTTTTCCCTGACCATCCCATTCACAGCAACAATAGGCCATTGGGGTAAGTAATAGGGGGGATTGCAGTTGAATGAATCAATAATCTCCTCACTCACTCGTGCCACTTGCCTCACTGAAGTAAGTTACACCACTGCTCACCTACTCAGCCCACTCACTCCTCTTTCACCCACTCATTCATTAGTTGTTGAGAGATTGAATGACAATTAATGAGTCAGTAATTGTGTGGAGTGAAATAGTCTATGTGTGCATGTGGAAGTTAATGTTAATGTTAAAGCTATTTGCACCGCGCACCATCACCACCAGAGTGGTCCCCAGACACTCTGGAGGATCTGAAAAAGGGGGGAGTGATTTAGAGTGTGAGAAGCAGTGCAAATGTGGGTTCTGGGGTATTTGAGTGAGCATGGGAGAATGTGCCTGCAAGTGAATGAGTGCCTGGGTGAGGATACAAGTGTTATGCCTGTGTGTGTGCATCAGTGCCTATGTATGTGTTCCTCAAAAGAACATCTTGGCCTACCTTTAGGTTTCCCATGCAGGTTGGGCAAGACAATGTGACAGAACGTTAAAAAAATGTGTTTTATGATGGGACATCATTTGACCAAAATGCCAGGGGTAGCGGAAGTAACATCACACAACCCTTGACCTCTGATGACAACACAGGAAGCGGTGTAATTTAACCCCACCCCCAAGTAACATCACAGGAAGCGATGGCATACAACCTTCAGATGCGTCTAACACCTGTGATTCCAGGCACTCTCGTTTCAGCCAGATACAAGAACTGAGGCACAGAGGGAGGCGTGATATGCTCACCATCACACATTTGGAGAATGTCGTTTTCCAGCTTCACAGTGGGGCCTAGTTCTCTCAACAGCATAACCAAAATCTCTAATACAGGCTACAGCTAGTGTATGAAACATCTATAGATCAATGGGTACAGAAGTATTTGTTATCTGTGGCATTGATGTGTTAAACAAACCAAAAAAGCACAGACCTGGAGAGGTGTGCTTTGTCTGTTTACCCAGCATCAAAATGCTGCAGGAACAAGGCCTGAAAATTTAATTGTTGACTAGGTTTTAGAATCAACAAAATTCCCTGGTTATAAATGTATCTATGAGTCGGCTGCCACTATCATAGAAGAAACCTATTGTGCGGGTGCATTGATCATTAAGTTATATGACAAGCAACCACATGTTGCCCCCCACAACCCAGAGACGAACATAACACCTTAATGTCCTAGGTTTTCATACATGACTGCTCGTCAATCTTTTTTAACAGGGTGAGGTGTGGGGAGGGGTGCTTCACTTCACTTGAGAGTGGGGCTCAATGTCTATGATTTTCAGAGCTCCATGTGCGAGGTACATTATTCAACTACCGCCTAGCCTCCAGGACAATCCCCATGAATGAAGCTTCCACAAAGTCCTTTCCAGGAGTCTGAGTGGGAGGGATGTGTCACTCCATGGCTCTCTCTCTTTTGAGATTTTGTGTCCAGCTCTTAGACAGTGTTGCACCAGAGCAGGGTCCTGGTCAATTTTGCAACCCCTCTCAACCATTCACATCACACTTGAATGCATTCAAGGTGAGCAGAGCCCAAAGAGTGTCTCTTTCCCCAATTCTTGACAGAATGTCACTCCTTCCCTCCTTGCTTCAGCTTTCCCCAGAAGTTATTCATTTGGCAGGCTGCTGTGACAGACAATGGGGTGCCAGTTCCAAGTATCTGCAGAAACACATTCCATCCTAGAAACGTGGGTCCTTTATTCATGTATTTGTTTATTTATTTGATATTTCTAAGGCACCTATACAACAAATGGTGTTTGAAGACGCCACAAGACAAAAAAGGCGTGGCAAGGGAGAAAGATAACAATAACGGTCCTACTAAGCCTTGTGACATTCGGATCAGGCAAGTGCTGTAGCAAGAAGTGCAAGGGAGAGCGGGCAGGGGGGAGGTGCCGGTCTGAGCAAAATGGGAAGATTTAGGGTGGTATGGAAAGTGCACAGTAAAGAGGAGAAAGTGTAAGTGAAAAGGGGGTGGTGGAGAAGCATGGAAGAAGGCCTCCGTGGCTAGACAAGTGCTTAAGGGAGGCCAGCAGGGCAAGTGCCAGGGTTTGCATGGGGCGCAGGAGGAGAGGATCCACATGCTGAGTGCAAGGAGTGGGGATGGACTGGGTGCCGGGGCTGGTGCCCTGTAGAACTCAGGGGGAAACAGGCAGCCAGCCAGTGTGGCAGATGGCGGTGTTAGCATGGAAGGGGGTGAGGGAAGGCTGAAGCGAAAAGGAAGATCTTGAGGAACATCCGGAACTTAAGGAGATCCGGCTCAAGCCTGAGAGGTGCTTGGCAACCGTTCCAGAGGGAGGCTCCTGCAGAGGAGAGAGATCTACCCCCTTCTCTGCTTTGAGAAGCATCTGATCTGCAGAGAGTTGGAGCTAGAAGACCGAATGGCTCTAGCTGGCAGGTATTTAGTGAGAAAGAGTTGGATGTAGTGCGGTCTCAGGCCCCAGAAGGTTGTGTGGATGATGCAGAGGGTCTTGAACTTGATCCTATCAGCCAGCGGGAGCCAGTGGAGAGATTTCTGAACTGGAGAGATGCAGTCCCTGGGTTTGAGGCCGAAGATACATTTTGCAGTCCTATTCTAGATTAGTTGAAGGGGGTGAAGGGAGGTAAAAGGAAGATTGAGGAAGAGGCTGTTGCTGTAGTCCAGCCTAGAGAGGACCAGAGCTCTGGAGGGATTTGTTTTTGGGGGAAGGTGAGGAAAGTGAGAATGCCTCTGAGCAGGTGTAGCTGGAAGTGGGCCTTTGTGGCAAGGTCCGCAATGCAAGGAGAGAAGGAGAGAGAGGAGTCAAAGATGACACCACATTTTTTCCTTACAAGTGGGTGAGGGAAGGGGACCCATAAAGGGCAGCTTGAGGGTAAGCGGGAAGGAGGGAGCTTGGGTATCAATGAGAAGGATCTCGGTCTTACTGGCATTAAGGCAGAGATCATTGACAGCACACCATGTCTGAATAGCAGTTAGACAGTCAAGGATGACAAAGGAGGAAGAGGAGGAAGTAGAGAGAGACTTGAAAGAGAGCTGCATGTTGTCTGCATTGTCACCTGCATAACACTGTAAGTGAGGCGAGAAGGTGGAGATCAGGTGGGCCAGATGGACAAGGTAGATATTGTAGAGCCACAGAGAGAGGATAGTGCTTTGAAGGATGCCGCATGTGGAGATTGTGATAGGGGAGAGAAAAAAGGTGAATCTGGGAAGGTCGGTCAGAGAGGAAAGAGGTTAGCCATTCCAGTGATGCCAAGGGTGTCACAGAGCCAATTTGTCAGGGTGGCATGATTGATCATGGCAAAGGCAGGGCAAAGATCTAGAACGATAAGAATTGATGGATAGTTGGAGTCAGGATTTCAGAGCAAGTCTTCACGGTTGTTCAGTAGAGCAGTTTCAGTGCCTCTGGCTGCTCTGAAGCCAAACTGGTGATCATGACAATGAACAGATTCAGTGGGTTGGAGCATTGGGGGGATGGCCAGCTTCTCCAGGAGTTTTCTAAGGAAGTGGGTAATGGAGATAGGGCAGTAGTTAGCCAGGCAAGAGGTTTCGGCAGTGGGCTTTTTGAGGAGAGGACGCACACAGGAGTGATTGAGGGATAGAGGGAAGGAGCCAGTGGCAAAGGACTGATTACAGAAATTGGCCAAGATCTGGCGCAAGGGAGGTAATATTGTCCTTGATAGTTCTGGAGGAGCCGAGGAGCACCTGTTTGGAGGAGACTTTCATAGAGAGGACTTGTCTTTAGACCTCATACGGTACTATGGGCGAGTAAGAGGAGAGTAGAGGGAAAGGGAGATCCAAGGGAAGCCTGAGAGCAGGGAGTAAGGAGAGAGGATGGTAGAGTAGACTAAGGACAGGATGTCCTGAGTTTCGGTTTAGAAATGGGAGTCCGGTGAAGTACAAGGGGTCAGGGATGGCAGGGGAGAGGTAGAGACAGCCGTAGGACAGTTTGCCTGTGTTGTTAGTGGCCCCTGAGATGTGGGCTTAGATATGGGCCCTCTTCTTTGAGCAGATGGAGAGTGTGTATTGTCTTTGGAGCAGGTGGCAGGCCAGTTTGTTAGAGGATGTTACTATGTTACTGATGCCCAACACTTCTGCTCAGCAACTCTGTACTTGCGATTCAGTGTCTCCCCTTAGCAGCCCATGATCCTCGGCTCGAGGGTTGGGGAGGGGGGTCTAATTTGGAGCTTTTGCAGTTGTTCGCCCAAATCCTGGAAGGAGCCAGCCCTGGTGTGGTGGGGATGCAGATCTCTCACCTAGAGCAAGTCTTTTGTTCCGACTCTTCTATAGGAGGTGGTGGGGGAAAGAAGAGAGGAAACAAAATACGGCCTGCAACATCTGCCCTTAAATCCAGTCAGGTTTCATGGGAGCATGGAGCCCCTCCCCGAACTGGCAAAATATTGGCATCTCAGTTAGGGAGAATGGCAAGAGGCCCTTATTGGAATTGTGTTCTTGTAAACTGTGAGCTTAGCTGGCCCTGTGGGCTGCGAGAGCAGGAGAATGATAACCCTCTGTGAATGCGTGTGCCGGACCACCCTCACAATGTCCCCTTTTGGTTCTTAAAATATTTTTTTGATGTTTGCCAAACACTTGACTGTTTCCTGCGTGCCACCCTCTGAAATCAGTGGTATAGTTACATAGCAGTAGATTATTTGTCAGAAAGCAGCAGTTTGGCACAGCTGCACAGAAGACTTTCAAAATGTTTTTTTGTCTCCAAAATGGTGCTGAGCATTAAATCACAAGCACTCAACACATCCGTTCATTGAAGTTAACATAGAACCGCTTTATCGTTAACTTTCTGCAACAACATTCAATGTGGCCATTTGGTTATATTCTCCTTATGACTTTTAATGCGGCAGCGCTGTCCGAGACTATGACCACATCGAACTCTGAAGGTCTGTCACTCACTCCTTTTACCATCCCTGCATTTGTCAGACATGTTCTTCTGTTCAGACATCTCGCCTTCCTGAAATCGAAATACCAAAAATTGGGACGAGGCATATGACAAGGCTTAGACCCTTTTTCTCACTCGCTGGACCCTGGGATGTCCTTGGTAATGGAGCCAAGAGGCGGTTTTGGCAATATAGTTCTTTACAAAGCTCATCACATATCATTGCATTTAAGCTTATGCTTGGGACATGAGAGCAGCAATTGAATATTGTAAAGATATCATGAAGTAAGACACAGACAACAGATTCAACTTTCTAAATAACAGCTTTATTTTTCTTAAAGGTCAGGATGGACTAAGGCCTAACTTGCCCTGTGCTAAGGTGGGATTTCCCTACCTAAAGAAAACTAATTATAGTCTGTGTCAGTAAGTTCAAATCAAAAGTGTGTCTGTGTCCAAAAACTATACTTGCCCTCATAGCTAAATATATACAATGTGTAGGGATGTCAGTAGCAAAACAGTGTTCAAAAGTAAGGTTCTGAGCTTCTTCCAGCTCTTGGCTTATATGCAGCTTCCCATTCCCCAAGTTCATAAAAGTTCCAAAAACGTCTCTGGGTTCCCTTCCCCAAGAGTTCAACACAGTTCACAAAGTCTCGGGTTTCCCTTTCTAAGAGACCAACCCAATTTACAAAGTCTCATGGTTTCCTTCCCCAAGAGGACACATCTTTCAGATTACAAACAGGACACTACCAATTCATGTCTTTTAGTTCCAATTTCACGAAACAATACCAATGCCAAACCAGGTCATCTAGGCTTCTCTCCATTTATGTTCACGGAATCATCTTCCCAAAGAACTTCAATTTCCAGCGTTCGATAAAAAAAGAAAAGGACAAGGAACAAATACAGTTAACAGTTCCAAGAGAGCCTGTGTTTCTCTTCCCCAAGAGTTCAATGCATTTCATACATTTTCAGGGTTCCTTTCCCCAATAATTCAGCTCTTCCAACTTGGAAAGTAAAGATCAGTTCACCTCTTCTGGCTTTCTAAACAGTATCAGCTCATCTACTTGGTGTATGAGGGTCTGCAATGGTTCACATCGGTTGCTCTGTCTCTGCATTTACCATTCACTTTAGCAACCGTTGCAACATACAAGCTTCTTTACATTTGCTATATAGTAAATATATAACAAATATTTGCTATATTTGCTCTTTCCAACTAGAGGTCACTTGGTCTAGGTGCCGTTGCCGGACCACATGGTCCATCCTCACAGGTCACTCAACCGACAACCCTAGGCACTTTGTTATACTTCTGTAGTCTTCTTGCTCCTGCCAACATAGGCTTTCTCTCTTAACCTGAGGTTCCTTGGACTCCTGTCTCTCTGACCAATACCAGTTTCAATTCTTCTTGGCAGACATTTGGCTTGTTCCTCACACTACTCACTATGTGGTGTTTACCTCTTTGCACCATCTTGCTTTCACTTCATTCATAAATGTTCACTATTTGTTTTTCTCTTGTGCTGTATTCAAATATGTTCCTCATTTTTTTGTTAGTTCGGTATTCAATAATGCATTTTGCAACTTTGAAAAGTATTTATAATTCCTTGCAGCTTGTTTGGTATTCATAATTCAAACCCAAAAGTACTTGCAATATTTTTCAGCTTGTTCTGTATTGGTTTGGCCTCCCAAAGCCCATGTGATAGTTTTCAGTTTGTTCAGGATTCTCACATGCTTGTTTGCAGTCCCCTGAGCACTCCGGTATGAGTGTTCCCTTCTTTACACTCACAGGTATACGGCCGCTCCATCTGGCTTCTTGTTCCTGTTTTCCCCATGGGATCCACGGCGAGCAGCGTTCCCCTGTCATGTGTAGCTCTTCACTGCAGAAGCTACCAAGAGTGCCTCTTACTCTGGAAGCAATCTGCAGCGTTCGGGAGGCTTGGGTGTCCCACAGCTGCTGATGTGGACACCAGGCAGAGAAGACAGCAGCTTCTTCGACCCTCTCATGGCACTTTCTGGCCCCCTGTGTCTCTTTCGCACTCCTGTGCAGCCTGGCTTCCCTCCAGCCGGTTCCTCTCCAGCCACTCCACGTCTACGAGCTGCGTCCTTCTGTCCAGGACTTCTCTCCTCTTCTGCTGGGTGGCTGCCCTTCTTATACACCTGGTACTAGTGAAGGGTTTGTAGGTTTGAGTTATTTACTGCAATTGCCAGACCATGAGGAAATCTTTTAGCGGGACATGCCTGGCTATTACAATGGAACGCCTCCAAAGCCCTCTTCCTTGTCCCAGTACCACAGTGGTTTGAATGAATGGAAATATGCATAATTCTCGGTTGTTTCTTTCCCGTTCTGGGCGTATATGTATCAGTTTTAGCAAGAGAAGGCTGATGTGTGTTTGTCCCGCCAACATTTGGATATAACCTCCTTGTTGATCTCTTCCTCGTCCCAGTATAACAATGGCATTTCTGAGGGCCACTTTGAAAGGAAGAAAAGGGGAAAGGTTGACAGTAACCCATACAAGTTGTTGGCACATACGTTTCATTGTGTAAAGGGAATGGGGAATGATGATGTCTCATCCAAGGTTGTCCTCTCCTTTATCCAAGAGTTCCCTCCACCGAGGTGATCCTCCCTTGCATATCCACCCCCCTGGTCGGGATCCAAAAGCGATGGCCTTTTCCCTGGCCACCTGGGCAGAGGATTCTGGGAGGGAAAAAGTGAGGACGCCCTCAAGTTACTCACAATATACAAAGGCTGTAATTTACATTAGTGACAGTTCCTTGCATATGACATTCATTAAATGGCATTAGTGGGGCACTGAAGGCTGAACCTGGAATATGAAGGTAGCAACCGGACATGTGTGGCTGAACATTTCATTTGGCAACTGTACAATGCATTGGAGACACCATCATTGGAAGACATTACTCAGTGGGTAGGCTGTGTTTGCATATGACTGCAGCACCTGAACATGCAAGGCAGCATTTTCAGAACAAAAACATGGTGTCAACACACAAACATGAATCAATTAAAAAGCCAACGTATATGCCTGTTTCAGTATTTATCTTCCTTTCTCATGAATTCTGGTTAGGTTTCATTTTTAGGTGGTGCTGTAAGCGCTGTCTATAGCCGAGATTTTGTAAGGGGGAAGTGAAGCTAGGCGAGAGATGGAATGTAAGGAGACCCATGTGGATGGAAATCACAACCTCTTTTGATCTCTTGAGCTAGTGCTATGCTTTCTGATCAGAATTCTGAAAATGAATGGCTCTATTGCAGCTATAAACCAGCCCCTGGTGTAACAAAAATGTCTTAACCAATTGTGCCTTCAGCCACTTGTTTAATAATCCATATGTGTGTCCTTACACATTTTGCAATACATTCTTATTGAAGAATGCATTGACAAAGACAGCTGTTTTGGCCCTTGCATATGCATTAGATAGACATTTGACAGGCACTGCTAGAGTATGCCCATGTTTGTTTGTTTGTTTGTTTGTTTATTTGATAATGCGCTCCAAGCCCTTGGGCAGCTGGGCGCAACAATACAAGCAGACTCGAAAGTTAGTTGCAGTGCCTCACACAGGCTATTACAAAACAGAGGTAACTTACAACAAATGATACAAGTAATACAGTACATATAGGATCAAGATGGATAAGCGTAGAAGAATACAGTCTTAACATATGTATAGCATGATCAGCTAGATAAGGGTGAATATTGTTACATATCATTGTTGTGCAGCCATTTGAGAGTGTTACATCTAAATCTAGTGTAGGGTAATGGGCGTCTGAGGTCAGGTGGGAGTATGTTCCATGATTGTGCAGCTCTAACAGGGAAGCTAGATCCACCCGCTGTGGTAAGTTTGAATCTCGGGACTTCAAGTAAGAAGGTGTTGGCAGAACTCGTCAGTCGGTTTGAGGGTCTCCAGTTGATTCTTTCAGCTAGGTAGGGGGGTGCTTGATTGTTGAGGCATTTGGATGTGAGAGAAATAGTTTTAGGAGAATTCTGTCCTTTATCTTTAGCCAGTGGGCCTCAGTCCAGTGTTTGGAGATATGCTCTCTACGTAGGATATTCAAAGCTGCTCTTAGGGCATTATTTTGTCATCTCTGGAGTTTGTCAATGACCGACTTATTTGCACCTGAGTATAGGGCGTTGCAATAGTCCAGTCTGGACATGACAAGGGCATTGGCCAAGGTGAGGCAGCTGGCACTGGACAGGAATGGTCTGGCAGCACGGATGAGTTTACACGTGTAAGTGGTTGTAGAGGGGAGGGAGTTTACTTGCTTTTTAAGGGTGAGAGCTGAGGCCAGGTAAAAACCTAGAGTTTTCACCTCTCGCATAACCTTAATAGTATCATTGTCGATGTTAAATGAGGCATAGTCCGGGGTGAGTTTAGTTAGGTTAAGGTCTGATCCGAGGAGCAGGATTTCAGTTTTATAGTTCAGGCAAAGGCCATGGGTGGCCATCCATGCCTGAATGAGGATGTATATTTTATTCACCATAGCCAGGTCCACTTCATAGTTGCCCGAAAGGGGTATGAGGATCTGGGTGTCATCTGCATAATTTGTGTAGGTGACACCCAGTCTGTCCAACTTGTCGAACAATGGCTTGGTGAAAATGTTGTACATAGTGGGTGAGACACAGGATCCCTGTGGGACTCCACATGTAATTTGGATGGGATCGGCACAGGTAGAGGTGGAAAAGACTCTCATGGTCCGGTTGGCTAGAAAGGATTGGACCCATGCTATAGCTTCCCCTGTGAAATTGGCAGCGAGCTTGAGGTGGTTGCATAAAACTGCATGATCCACCAAATCAAAAGCTGCTGACAAGTCCAGTAGGAGTAGCAGCGCTGTTTTCCCACTATCCTTGAATTCCTCAATTTTAGTTTTAAGATCTATCAAGGCTGTTTCAGTGCCATGGAGAGGGCGGAAGCCCGATTGGCGTGAGCCTAGTAGATGGTTAGCTTCTAAGTAATCTTGAATTTGGAGATAGGCTATCGATGATTTTAGTAGGAAAGGTACAGTGGTGATAGGCCTATAATTAGTTGGGATGGATGGATCAAGGGTTTGTTTCTTAAGAAGGGGAAGGACCCAGGATTCTTTTAGGTGAGCTGGCACTGAATTGGATTTGAAAGAGGAGTTAATGAGCTTCGAGATAAACGGGGCTAAATCTCTGGCTGCGTCCTTTATTATTTGAGCTGGGCAACTGTCGCCCTTACAGTTGGAAGGCTTCAGTGAGATGATAACCTTTTCAGTGTCGATGTTGGAGATAGGTTTGAAGCTAAAAGGGGGGATAGTATTAGGTTCAGTCACTAGAGGTGCTTGTTGATCAGTAGGAGAGAGGGCGTCCTTTTTATTAGTTATTTTAAGCTGGAGGGTGGACATTTTATTCGATAGGGCGTTCTGTATGTTAGTGCACCATATCTTGTCCTTGGGGACCGTGTCAGTTAGTTGGATGGGGGATTCCATTTCCCGGAGGATGGCAAAAAGTTCCTTGGTATTAGATTTGGCATTAGTAATTCTGTCATTGAATACATTTTTTTTTGTATTGATAATTTCTGTCTTGTAATATTTGGTGAATTGGGTTAAGTTAACTCTGTTGTCGTCAGTAGGCGAATTGCGCCAGATAGTTTGGAGTTTTCGTTTCTGCTTTCTAAGGTCCTTAAGTTGGGGTGTGAACCAAGCATTAAGGTGGGCTTCTTGTTTAGCTTTGCGTAGTTTGGGTGGTGCAATAGTATCTAGTGCATGAGACATAGCTTTATTAAAGGTGTCTACTAGGGTGTCTGGGTCAGTATTGTTCTCGAGGCCATTGATAGTAGGCAGGAGGAGGGGGATGAGTTTTTCTGTAGTAATGTCTTTTTTACTTCTGGTGGGGAGTGGTGGTATCATTTTGATAATTTTAGGGCTGAGGAGGTCAAGTGTGGCAGTGAAATTTATTAGATAGTGGTCGGTCCATGGTTGAGGGATGATTTCAGTAATGACTATGTTGCAGTTAAGTTCAGATACCCAGTCAAGGGTTCTACGTTTAACATGTGTGGGGGTGAGGACTTTTTGGGTAAGGCCGTGGTCGTTTAGGATAGCTGTTATAGAGAGGGCATTTTTATTATCTGGCTCATTGAAGCCAATGTTAAAGTCGCCCAGCAACAGCATTTGCGAGTGATTTTGGGTATTGTTAGCTATGAGGGTGGTAAGGTCATCTTCGAAGGTTCCCAAGGTACCTGGGGGCCTATAGATCAAATGAATACTTAGCGTGCGGTTATTAGAGAGTTGCAATTTTGCTGAGAGTACTTCGCAGGAAGCACAGGGAGGTGAGGTGGTGAGTCTGATAGGCAAAGTAGTTTTAGCGATGATGGCTAGGCCACCGCCTTTAGCATTGGGTCTATCTACTCTGTGGATCTGGTAATTGTCAGGTACGGCTAGCATCAGGGAGGGTCCTGCTGCCTCGTGGAGCCAAGTTTCTGTTACGGCAAGGAGGTCGATGCTGCTGTCGTTTAGTATGTCAGCAATTTCAGTTGCATGGGCTACCATGGATCTGGCGTTGATAAGGGATCCAGTAAGTGATAAAGTATTCTTAGGAATAGGATAGCTTACAGATTTATCTGTGTGCTTGTTTTGACTCGGGTGTTTCTTTTTATGAAGGTGAGTGGGATTTGGGGTCGGAGTTGAGGGTTTCGTGGCTTGAGTTTGCTTATCCAAGTGCGTCTGTATAGTTGGGGATCTAACAGTATTGTTTGCGCTATTTCTTTTGGGTTCATAAATGCAAGGTAGTCTTGCCCTAAGTCTCAGGTTTCTGTCTGTGAGCGGCTAGTGATGTAGGTAGCAAAGGCCATGATTGTAGTTAGGAGGGTCAGGGAGGTCAGGTTTCTACACATGGTAGTTAGAGTAGTTAAATGGTTCAAGTTACTTCCCTTACTTCACTAGGATGTCTGGCTAGGGTGTCGCAATATAGATTGCGGGTGGCTAGTTATAGCCAGGGGTTCATCTAGTGATATGGATCATGATAATCAAGAATCAAAATATGAACTAAAATGCAAGACTTAGAGTAGTTAGCAACGTGCAAGGCAGGCGACCCAAGGGTCTTAAATAGGTAACAGGATGCAGTGGCAAGCTACCAAGGGGTCTCGGATAGGTCACAGGGTGCAATGGTAGGCGACCAAAAGGGTCTCGGATAGGTCACAGGGTGCAATGGTAGGCAACCAAAAGGGTCTCAAAAAGGTCACAGGGTACAGTTGTAGCAATGCGGCAGTCTAGGCAGTACTGGGTGAATGAGTGGGCACATTCATAGCAGAGGTACAAAAGGCAAAGCAGATACCAGGCTTGCAGCAAATGTGGGCATATCAGGCAAAGAGCAATGCAACATACATGGGGCACCAATCAGTAGTGAGGCACAGCAGGTTAGGTTATGCAAGTACACTACACTTACATCAAGTAAGGAGCAGTGCAGAGTACACAAGGCACCATTCAAAAGTGTGGCATGTCAAACAGGCATTGCACCTCGAGCATTATCAGGCAGAAGAGCGATGTAGCATACATGTGGAGCAGATCAGAATATGTGTGCAGCAGGTTTGGATAATGCAGGAGGTAGGCAGACTAACTCAAGAATCGCGCACATTAGTCTGAGGCAGGCGCAATAAGGGAGCATAGCAGGTAAAGCATAGGCAGTATGGCAGGTGTTAAACAGGGCTGCTGCAGGTGAGCACGTTGGTAGCAAACTGGGGGCGAGCACTATAGACGGTAAGGAGAGCGCTGTATCTCAGAGTCAAAAAAGTACATTAAAGGTGGTGCAGGTAGCGTGGATTACCTTCCATTGCAGGTGGTCAAGCACTGCTGGTTGAGTTAGCCGAAGGGGCACTAGAGGCAAGATGAATTGCAGAAGTTTTTGGGCATAAGGACGTCGCCTGGCTGCGTGGCTGCACTCGGTCAGCTCAGTCAGGGGGATGGCCTTCTCTCTGGGCCTTACCTCATTGGCCGGCTCTCGTCTGCCGGTGATTGGAGGCACGATGTGTTGCCAGTCAGCACCAATCCGGAGGCAGGATGCAGGGTGCAGGTCAGGCAGGCATTCAGGACAAGGTCAGGCACGGGGGGACGAAAGAGCGGCGGCCACCTTTAAATTACGGCGGCCATCTTTAAATTGCCTGACAAACGAATTTCGAGTGGAATGCAAACACATGGGCAATATGTGCTTGGAGGCTGCAGGTAAGTAAGGTGAGCAGCCTTTGTAGAGTATAGCAGACAGGTACTCTTCAATAAAAGCGATTTTAGAGCGGATGAGGCGAAGATGTGCTGTGAGGATAACGAGGGCTCTGAGGCAGCTGATATTATGCCTGGAGCTTACCTCATGTCCTACAGCCATTTTCCAACTCATGCATTCATATAGGCAGGCAGTACCATTATGGCAGTGACAGAAAAATGCTAATCCTATGCAGACACAAGAGACAAATGTGTTGGTTTTGCCAATGCTCGTTTTTATTATCCTTTTAGCTGCTGCCAATAGTGACCCTATGGCTTTGGCAGCTTCCCTCATCCTGAATTCAGAGTTTGTGGTAAAATTAACACACTTCAAATATGCAGCAAGTGCTAAACTCTAGCGGCAGTCTCCTTATCTGCTTCATGGTCCTGTTTCTGGCTTGGCAGCAGACGTTAGGCCAGGGGGGCGACATGGGCTGCCAGGAAACGATATGAAGGTAAGTGAGTGGTAAGCAGGCCATATAAGGAGTATCCATGCCCTATAGAGGGATGGGGATTCTAGAGGCTGAATGGACAAAGATTACAGAATTATATTGGGGAGAAGCAGGCAAAGCTGCTCTGTCTAAGGCACAGGCATATGAGGAACAAACAATTTGTGAAATGGGATTGAGGAATTTAATCTGCTGTCTAAAAAATGCTAAAATGGTTTCACCTAATGGATTCTCCAGTTTGATTTTGCAAGCCTTTTCTGATTGATGGCCAATGATCCCCCACCACGTGTTTTATCAATAGAACATGAATGATAATGTCCTCCTTCATGAAGGTGTAGTAAAGATCAGGGCTCCCGAAATTATAGATACCCCGTAATTGCGCTTCTGCATGCATTAAGAACATTTCTAAAGGCCTTCTTAGTCATATGTTTGTTTGGATTAACATAGGAAAATAACTCTCCTTGGCAGCTTTGGCAAAGGGTACAGGGCATGTCTATATGCTATCCTTGAATCAGCTGCTGCCTACAATAACATAGGTCAAGGAATTGTTTGGTGAAATGGGACCATTTGAGGATCCCAGCAGGTCTGTTAAGGCTGATCAAAGCTGATTACTCCAATACTTGGGTGCAAGCTTGGGTCAATGAGGAGGGTTGTTAAAGAAATGCACTCTTGTTGATAGTAAGCATTAAAAAGGTGCCTACGAGTAGGTGAGGATGTAGCAGGCCACATGCTAGCATTGTCTACTTTAACTTTGAGCCTGAGTTGCTGCAGTATCTTTTATCTTTTCTTAGGGAAAATGCAAGGGTGTGTCATATTATTCATAGTTTTTAAATTGCATGGAACTGATATGCTTGAGGCATCATGTCACAAGAAGTCATTCCTTTCTAAATTGGGTTTAGAAGACATCAAGCTACTATTGACCACTGATAAAATCATTGGACAGTTTTCAAAAGGGCGTAATAAAGGGGATTAGTACCCACAATGGAACGGTGGATGTCTCCAGTGATTAGTTAAACAGAAATGCAGGTACTAACTGCTAAAAGCTGTTGGAAAGTCATTTGAAGCTATTGAGAAGCAGACTCCACATTCGGTTTTAATTTGTGCAGTTTCCTAACCTCTGCTCCAATTCTGATATTGCTACTCTGTCGTCCAGATGCTCAAATAATGTCATCAGCACTTATTTGCTGTCAATGTGCCCATGTCCATATCCTGCCAACGTGTGTTACAGTTTAAAGTTAAAAATGGGACTGGTATTCTCCCCTCTGCCCTGAAAGTTGTATTTGTTTGCTTCACTCGATGGCCTTTTAAATTGATTTTATTTTCTTAGTTGCACCACTGTTTATAACTTGTTAAATTGCCCTGCCCCCACATTAACAGCCCTCAAATTACTCAGGACTTCAATCAGGGTTAGTAGCTTCTGTTTTTTTTATTTTATTTTAGTATTTTTTAAATGTTTTAATATTTTTTCTTACTATTGGTGTCGCAAGGGAGACATCAGGGGTCACAGCTGCAACCACTGGGGCCAGGGCTGCAGCACCCTAGTAACCCCAAAATGACATCCCTGGTGTTATGGCCTGTAACTGACTCAGGAGGAGTTTGATAAAGTTTGAACTCCATGGGCTTTAAGGAAATCATGGTGGCAAAAGTAAAGACAGAGGCAAGTGATCACGGTTCAAGGGTGTTTATTAAACTATGAAGGCAGGGTAGAAAAATGCCTAATCTAAAACTAAATCTAAGATGGGACCAAGCTGCAACCATCAAATGAAAATAAGGCAGTCCTTGTGGCATTGTGTCAGATAAAAGGGTATATAGTAAGAAAAGCCTATTGCCAACCCTTGCTCTAATTACAAAAGAAGTGTGGGGTAAAAGTTCTCAATAAAAAAGAAGTGTTCACTAATAATAAGTCAGGATGTGATTTACAGGGTTCTCCCTTCCCCACATTATGAGCACAGGACAAGATGGGTTTCCCGAGCACAGCACACACTCAAGCCTTCCCAGCCAAGACGACAGTTCTATATCAGCTATCAGGTTCTTCAATGGTTCAGTCACTTTTCAATAAAAGTCTCTTTCCTTCGATGGCCTGATGCATTCAACAAACAAACACAAACCTCAATGCCACATATACTTTGGGTAACAGCTTCACCCGTGGGTCCCCCTCTTCTGTGCGCTGACGCCTTCCAAGTCGTATTCAACAAATTACTTGAAGTTTTACTTTCTCAATGAACCTGTATCTCCCTCTTTCGTGTTCATACTCATTTTCAAACGCTAGCCTCTCTCCTTTGGGTTCCCAATGGCTTTTCTTGCATTCTCATGTCTTAATGACTTTTCAAACAACTCTCTAGATATCCCTCCGTCGGATTCATTCCTGACAACACACGGTTCATATAATAACTTACACCATGCAGGATTCATTTCCTTTAGCTTTCGCAATCATAAGTTGATCAAAGACTTTCGATGATACAGTGGATTTTACAAGACCCCTGTATGACGACTTTGACCTCTCTTCGCCTCTTCCTAAGGGCTTCTGGATATATTAGTTTCTATCGTTCGGTAATCCCCCAGAGTTTCCTGCATGAGCAACCACATGGTGCCGGATGCCTCTGTCACTGGTTTTCCCCCTTTCTCATCAAGATTTGCTTTATGCTTTTCAAAGTTCAAATTAGCTGCTTGCTACTTTTCGTTTAATGTTCGGTTTCTTATCGACTCTCGCCTCGACTCACCGGCTACGATGAACTGCATGCCTTTCTTCTCCTTCGAGTCAAGGTTGGTACCACAGAGAGCAGTGTCTCGTCACGGCTTGATTATCAGAGTAGGAGGGTCTCATGTAACATTGACACCTGCGGCAACACATGCTGGCCTTTGCTCATGGTCTTATGTTTACGTTTGCAGAGGTTTCACAGGCCTTGGTCGGAAATGGCAAGGTTGCTTCTCTCCTTGTCACCCCCTCAATACGCGCCGTCTTTAGCCTCCTTTTGAACTGCCATGCTGAGTTAGCTCTCAGGTCTTGCCATATGCCATGCTCGTCCTGTGCTCTCGTGCTCCACCTTTTATCCCAGTGCGGAAGGAAAAGGGCTGTCAGGTTTGTGTGATTCTGGTCAATTGCCTGACTTTGCCTGACCCTTGTATTGGGACATATCAGGTAAACAGCTCTGGTGTTAGTCCGTTGTCTTTCATGTTGTGAGAAAGTGTTCGTGTCAGAAAAGGGGGGGCAGTGTTTTGAATAGCCTATGTGGTAGGATTGGGAAAAGACATTGAAAGAAGGGGGATACTGCGTCTCACCCGTCGTTGTCCTACTCCCACTCTCCAAGGACACCCCGCTATCCAAGTGATCCTCCTTCACTGGTCCACTGCCAGGATTTGGATCCAAATGCGATGGCCGTGTCCTGGCCACCTGGATGACAAATCCCCGGGTACTAGCTAGGCAGACGCCTTCAGGTTTCTCACAGTGCTCTGCCAGAAAAGAATATACTTAAAAATAGGTGTCTGCAACCTGTGACTCTCCAGATGTTTTGGACTACAACTCTAATGATCCCTCTAATTACTTTAATGGCTTGGTCTAATGGAAGTTATAGTTCAAAACATCTGGAGAGTCTTGAAGGCCTCTGCCTTTGAACCTATATCTGATTTTGCCCCATAAGTGCAGTCAACTCCAACACTGCAGGCAACTCTCCTCTGAGAAAGAGCCTGCACTTTAAACAAGGGATTTGTATTCCAAAGTCCAGATTTATGAATCCAGATAAGGGTATATTCTTAGAAGCGACTGGAATGAATTCAACATACTATTACAGGGGCTCATTACAAGTATGGTGGTGCGGGAAAATTTTGGCGATAACAGAATTACCACCAGTATTCCCACGCTGCCATACTACTACTGCATCATGCTGGAGGTAAATCCTCCCACTATTTGCCGAAAACCAGCAAAATCAGTGGAATTGCTGCAGCCTTAATTCCACCAATGGTTATTCCCCCAAAATAGAGTCCAATGGGCTCTCAAAAAATGGGTATTAACTCCACCTTTGCCACTTGCCATCTGGCAGTAATTTCACCAGAACAAGTGGTGGTAACAGTAATTCCATTGGGTTTTTTTTTTCTGGCAGATTTACCACCGGAATACCTCCAAATTCGCAATGAGGACCACAGAAGGGTCTTGATGTCAGTCAGGGCTTTGGGATGAATAGAAGACTTGAGATTGATATGAATATCCTTAAGCAAGTTTCATTCTCTTTATCAACAGGGATTAGGTTTGGCTGGACCAACACTGGTGGGATTAGAAATGCATCTCACTCAGAATGTACTTTGTGTTAGAATTGTGGTTCTCTGTCCTCCCCCCTCACCTTTAGCACAGGTTTGCCTTCTAGATGAGACCATCAGTTGTGAAAAGTCACTGGGGTTTTACAGTGCTGCAGGCACTGGTTTCTTGTCTTTTTACCTTTCTTGACTGCTGCAGGGTCATCTTGAAGGGGCCCCTAGGGGACCCTCGCGTAGTGGAAACAAGGCAAATCACCACACACACGAACTGATACACCATACACGAGGTTGTATTCCAAAAAGCTAGGGTTTATTGCAAAGCAAATAGTCTCAGTTGGACAACTCGGTCTCACGCCCCGCGACGTGTGTCTCCAGACCTCGAGGGACGCAAGAGAGCAAATAATGTACATCAGTTACATATATACAAAATGGACATCCTGCAATCAGTCATGACATGTTCATTACGCCCATTGTACAGTTTCTTTGAACTGGGTCTGATGATTGACAATTTCGACGAATATGACACCTTCAAACATCTGTTTTAGCAACAATATGCAACATTGCGAGTCTAGAGACATATTTCTTTGTTGAACAGAACACAGTGCTTCTGTTCTTGCAGGCAAGCTGCGTGCGGGGGAAGAGTCGCATTCCAGGCTTTGCTATCTCCTATTTGCTATTCGTGTCCTGGGAGTCAGCACGCTCTGCTGAGCTTAGGAAAGGGGGGCCGTAAGAAAAGCATAATTCAAGCCTTTAGCTGTTTCTTTCTAGCATTTCTACCATATTAACGAGACTGGCTGGCATCAGTGAAATTATTAAATGCTGTGTTGCTCTCCTCCAAGCCTATATGCGGGAGGGGATTGGGCATTCCTCTCTGGGGCTGCCTATGTTATGTTTCAACAAATAACTCCCAGCCTCGCGGCCTTGCTCTTTCACTTTGAACAACAAAGTAATCAGTGAAACAGAATAAGCAGAATACGCAAAATAAGCTTTCGGCTAAGCAGTTTTGAACAAAAAGCAATGAGCAAACGTTAGAGAACAAAATGGTGATTTTAGCTACATCAAAATGGCCACACATTGGTCAAACTTATGAGTCTGTATTTCTGACGTTTTAGTGCATGAAACAGTTGGTCGTCGGCGAATATGATACATTGCCATTGGTCGTGAGAGGTATCTATTTTTATAGACTTTGGTATGAATAGAAGACTTGAGACTGATATGAATATCCTTAAGCAAGTTTCATTCTCTTTATCAACAGGGATTAGGTTTGGCTGGACCAACACTGGTGGGATTAGAAATGCATCTCACTCAGAATGTACTTTGTGTTAGAATTGTGGTTCTCTGTCCTCCCCTCTCGCCTTTAGCACAGGTTTGCCTTCTAGATGAGGCCATCAGTCGTGCAAAGTCTCTGGGGTTTTACAGTGCTGCAAGCACTGGTTTCTTGTCTCTTTACCTTTCTTGACTGCTGCAGGGTCATCTTGGCCTCAAGTTGTTCCTCCTGGACTTGGCTATCATTCCCTTCCCTCAGTTCTCATATGTTTCTCACTCCTTTCTCCTTCAACAGTCCTGACATGATCCACCTCGTTCTCCTGCATTTCATGATGAATCTCCTGCTCGCCTTCCTCGCTCTCTTTCTTCTCCACCTCCTTCCCGCTCTCCTCCTCCCCCGACCTCTTCCTTCTCTATCATCAACCCTCTTCGCCTCTCCCCTTGCTCTGCTTTGTCCAATAGTCTTCTAGCTCCCACAGCACCCTTCTGGACATCACCATTTTTATATTTTACTTGTGGTAGAAATTAGGCGCTTAAATTGGAGATTTGCTGCAGCTGTGCACTACCGAGGAGAGTGCCCTTTAATGAGCGTGGACCACAGAGAAACACGCTTTCACCATGTGCAACTGTTTATCCTGGAGGCTATAAAATGGTTCCACAATGTGAAGGGATGGAAGTGCCGTCCGCCATGTTGGTTAATGGTGGAAATTCGGTCATGACCACCTTACGCTTGAGAGACAGAGGCATGGCCTGTGGTCCTGAAGTCCTGAGGTGTTGCTAGGTCTGAAAAAGATCTGGGGCTACGCTGATGTTGGGGCTGTCAGGACTCAGGCTAGCTAGCCTTTTGGTTGTAGCCCCTGAGGTTTTTTCCAGAGCTACAACCAACAGACCGGGGGCTATATCCCCCTTGGCCCCTCCCTAGTGACGCCTCTGCTGACGCCCCAGAGAATGACTGTGAGGCCCTATTATTGAAGCAGGATTATCCTGAAGGACATTCAGTGCCCTACGTTGGGTCAGCTTCCATTAGCTGATACACAACATGTACTAAAGGTAAACATCAGTTAGCGGATCCCCATAATCACAGGCTATTGAACGTTGCTTGCCAAGTTCTGCTTGTTCCACTTTTTGCAAGGGTGCTTGTGGTCTACAACCTACCTTCCCCCCTGCCCATTTCCGGATCTCCTAGTCCCCATCCCATAGCCTTTTAATACTGAAGTCGTCTCTGGCCACAAAGTGTCAGACATCATAAAATAACAAACTAAATTACCATACCAAAATCTACCTTCCTAGTGTGTCCCTTGTCCAACCTCCCGCATCGAGGAACCATCTGTAGACGATTCCATTGTGGGCAAGGACTGGGGAAAAGAATTAGGATGCAGCTACCTTAACTCTTGATTATGTGTCCATTGGGTTCTCTGTGTGTTTACTACCAATTTTTCACCGCAGTATACGTTTACTGACATTTTGTTTTTCCATAAAAAGTGGGGGACGAACCCCAATGCCCCCCACCCCACACACACCCTCACCAGTCCACCCCCCCACCATCTGCCAATTCATATTGCCTCACCCAAATACACCCCTGTATGTTCGTGGTAAACATTCAGTGAAGAAATATTGTGAAAAACACAAGGTAGCGGATATGGGCACAACAAGTGGATATCCCCCCATTGGTGGATGTATAGCCTTAACTACCCTGACCACGAACCACCTCTGAGACCTATTGGAAAGTACAGATGCCATCTAAAGAAATACTTGACTTACAAACTCCATCTTCCATTTTAAGTACCTAAGTACTCATCATGTTTGTTTGAGATTCACCGTTGGCTTTGATTCTGTGCATATTCTGTCTTTGAGGCACAACACTCTGTTTCTCACCTCTTTCCAATATGGTCTATTAGACAGGTGGTAAAGCCGCACGATATCCAAGCGACAAGGTCCGATATAATGGAGACAGTTGTTGGTGTGGCTGAAGGAAGAAGAACAGGCCCATTTTAAATGTTTTGATTTAGAGATAAAACAACTCACTTTCCTACAATACTTAAATCATTATAATGTTGGCATTGCTAAATAAGTAATGCATTAAGCTAGTATTAAAAGGTTAGAAAATAATGTTGATTCATTACCCACGATCACTAGAGTGGCCTCAAATTTCTGACTTCTGTCCTCATGTTGGCTACAGGGAAGGCAGGTGTAGAGATTGTTTTGGCTCTTGAAAGCCACACATTCAAGAACTAAAACAACACAGGTTTACAAATTATACAAATCACATTATAAAGCAACCTGGTAATATATATGAGAAAAAGGAGTGATTCATTCTCATAAATGAAAGTAAAGCTGATGAGAATCGATATCTGCGAAAAAGTATGTCATTCAAGTGAAAACGTGCTTTAAAATATTGACATCTAAATTCTTCTTCTTTGTGTAATGCATAATGCAAGAAAGAGACATTACTGTATTTACATACTTTTAGCCTTCCTGAAGAAGGAGAGATGGAAGACATATTGACAGGGACACAATTTGCAGACTGGGCTCAAATCCCTGATTCATATTAGATTTGGAGAACATCACTTTATCTGACTGTGCCTCAGACACCATCAATTTGAGTCCCTAAACGTGATTCTGCTTATATTGCATACGATACAAAAAGATGCCCTTATGGGTTCTTAGATTATATTGTTTCTCCATAGATAATAACAATACAGATCATTCATATATTGTAAACCAAAAATTCAGCTATCAGTTGGCTCACTTATGGGGGCACAACTTGAACAACTTAGCTTATTTTAGAATGGAAAATGGACTTCATGATATGTCGCATTATGCAGTGGCACCGTTGTTCTAGACATACGTATGCTTACGATTAAACCACGCATGTGCAACTCTTCAGTGACACTCTTTCTTGGCCAGTGGCCAGTAATATTGCTTGTTCGAGTTCAATGATCCCAAACAAATCCTATGGAAGTTTGTGATGCAAGCATTAGTATCTGTTGGTGAGGCTAGAATAGGGTACTGCATTTGGACATAAGTCCCAGGGCGTAATGTCTATGGACGGTGGACCGGGCGAGAGGACCAGGACCAGGATGATAGGTGAAGCAGTCCCCACAGGATAGGTGTGGTGGTGGGACGCAGGTTGGGTCAGAGGTATAATTCATAGAGAACCTTGTGGGGTGCAAATCACTAATACAATGGTCTCCATGAGCTTGAATAACATGATAACACCTTTGTATTGATGCTCAATGTATGACCCATGGAGGGACAAACAGATGACCTAGTGAGGCTTCCATGTGCAAAGTGCACAGTTGATTTAACTAGTCGGGTTCCAAATGTCATACATCCTCAGCTCGCTGTGTTGCATCTGCAGCTCAGTAACCATACATATCAGATAGCGTGGCAGTGCGGGTAGATCTAGTTGTTAGCTGTCCCACAGTGCAACAGACTGTGATGCCATTACCTCTGATGTCACTTCCAGTGACATCCCTATATTTGCAAATCCGGGACCACCCCAATGTTCCGCCGAATGAGTCTTCAGATAGTCCAGAACAGAGGCGTTGCTAGGGGGGGAGTTAGGGGGCTATAACCCCTGGTCTTTTGGTTGTACCCCCGGATAGAATCTCAGGGGCTACAACCAAAAGGTTAGCTAGCTCCGAGTATCGACACCCCCGACATTAGCGTAGCCCCGGATCTTTTCCAGATCTAGCAACACCTCTGGTCCAGAACAAGGCCCTGCAGATAGTGGCTATAGCTGTTGGACAAATATCTAGCGAAGCTGAGCAAGAACTTCTGCCAAGGACTGGATCAGAACCTGAACCCTCTGATCAGGTGTCTCACTGCCACCACTGCAAACCCTTTCGTCTGCTACCCGCGACCCATCACGGTGAAAACCCTGTGAAGCCAGCCTTACTGTGACAAGTCCACACAGACCAAGAAGAATCCAAACCCACCACTACACACTCAACCCGCGATGATGGAGGAATGAGGATCAAGCCTCGGTATCCAATAATCACCACTGGTGGATAGAATCTCTCAGCAAGAAGAAGAAAGAAGCCCCCAGGTTCCTTTGAGACACAATTCTTTGCTAATTCTAGGACTTCTCCTGCCCCAATTAAAATATATGCACTAACTGTACAGCTTGAAATCGGAGGCAGGAAGCCACCTTCATCAAAGTGCTGTGATCCTTAAACCTAGCCGATGACTGTGAATTAAGATATTGGATGTTTTATGTGCCACCGCATTGCTGAGCTGAAATGTTGAATGCTGCTGCATGGCTTTTTCTATGCCTATTTGTATGCATGTACTTTGCCGATTTTGAGTTGTTATAATAATTGCCTGCTTTATTAAAATGGTTTATCTTGACTCATTTGATCACGGTTTACCGTCGCCTCCGTCAGCTGCTGCGATTCGTATCTGCTTTATTCTGTCACTGCGCCTTAATTGAACGCGTTTTAAATAAATGAAATTAATTTGGAACACCTTGTTTTTCTCAGAATGCGCGCAGAGAACTTGATTTCCAAATTACTAGCAATGAAAAAGCAAAATGGCGCAGACTCGACACTGACATGTTGTACTCTTTTAAAATGGCTCCCACAATTTGAAGGTTAAGCTTGTCCACGAGGCCACGTAGGCTGGACACATCATAGCTGATACCGTGTGGCTCTGCACATTGCCACCGGCAGAGCAGTACGCAGGTCCCCTGGTTCATGTGTGGGTGCAGGAGGAGGTCTGGGCTGTGCGTACAAGTGTCTTGTACCTCATTGTTTCCGCCCTTAGTTGTTTGTAGTAATTTATGAATTAAAACCAACCTCGGGGATGGAACCATAGTGTCAGGCTTGCAGGGCAGAAACCTCACCACTGCACTATATAACCTGATGAAAAACACTAAACAGCTAAAGGTGAAATGTCCCATGTCGGTACTGCAAGTTCCAGTGCACACATTTGAAGTGGTTCTTGGAGTTTAAAACATGCACACTTTTTTACATTTTCAAAAACACAATTAGAAGAAAATATCCTCTCTTGGTTTTGTGTGTGTGTTCATTTTAAGAAAGGCACATGCCATTCGTCTTGTGCAATTTGGCTGTTTATGCAAAGCCAATTTATTGAAATGTGCATATCTCACCTTGATATGCTCATTTCTGCCGATGTCACATCCCATTGCGTTTGTTGATGAGTTCCCCCACTTAAACTTTCAGGACTTGACCCCGTTTTTAGATCCTTTGCTGCCAAATCGGGCGCCCTCCCACTCCTCTGTTAGCTCCCCGCTCCCTGTTTCTCCGCTTCCTTCACCGCATTCTTCCCCCTGTGATTGTAAAGCGCTCCATTGCTTCCCAAAGGTGGGTTAATGCTCAATAAATACCCTAATAATAATAATAGTAATAATAATAATAACAACAATGATGATGATAATAATAATAATAATAATAATAATAATAATAATAATAATAATAATAATGATGATGATGATGATGGTAATAATAATAATGATGATGATGATGATGATGATGATGATGATGATGATGATGATAATAATAATGATGATGATGATGATGGTAATAATAATAATAATAATAATAATAATATTAATAATAATAATAATTCTTGCCCACCCTTTTATATTTGGCAGGGCATCTGAACAGACACCAGCATGTGCCAGGCTATTCCAGGATAGAAAGACGCAGATCAAGGCGGCTCCTGGTCTGTCCCTTTCCCTAGGCATACCTGCTTCATGCAGAATGTGTGTAAGATCTCGTGCTGCATGCAGCCCTCACACACGCTCAGGGCTTCTTTTGCCCGGTGTGAGCACTTCACACAGGCATGCGGGAAGCGTGCCAATGAGCAGCATTGGCCACATCTTCTTAGTATGCAAAATCCTAACCCATGTGTGTGCCCTGACGCTTTCCACCAAAGGTTTTGCAGACATGTGCCACTGTAAATAACAGATGTTAATAGTAATGATCCTGAGGATGATGTCACCGGAAGGCGACAAGGCTCAGTTGGCAGTGTTGAGTCTAGAATCTACGACTTGCAGTCTGACTGCAGATATCAGCAAAACATCCTACGCTCAATAGTAACAGATTTCCAAATAGCCCTCGATTCAGGAAATGGCTCAGGGCCAATGGATATTGAGTCTTTCTTCTCTCTAGAATCAATAAAGGGAATTGGGGAAAACGGGACGCCCGCTGTGTGTGACTGCAAGCCTGAGGCCCACACAAGCGCGTGCCATATCTCACCTCTGTGCTCCCTTTCCCAATCCGTAGTTACATCAGGTAAGTACACCGGCTAAGGTAGGCAACCTCCTGGCTCATGTTATACTGTTATCCTGTAAAGCTTTTACTGTGTGCCAGTCACCAGGCTACTGGTTTCAAAGCCCCAGAACTTTGGCTGACAAATTGGCACATAGCAGCCCTGCCCGGGTAGCAAGACCGAAGCCTGTGGAGGAAGATGGAGGAAATCAAGGAAAAAGTGAGGAGGAGGGAGACGAAGGAACAGGAAAAAGGCAAATATCAATAGTATAACACATCATTTCCTCATAAATTAGCTCCCCTTCTTCAGTGGGAGGGGTTAGTAAGGACAACATCTCCCACAATCCTTCCTCTCTCCAGATAGACTTCCTGCGTCGCCCTTTCTGAAATTCCCCTCGGAACATCCCAATCTAGGGATCACGGTGTGGTAGTGTGAGAGAGCCCGGTCCGCACAATGATACCGATGGTAGTGGTGGTAGTGGTACAGGCGGTAGTGGTGACACCTGAGAGTCTCTTTGGAGATGTGTGGAGGCACTGGACAGCCTACGGGTGCTCGGCTCCTGGCCAAAGGGATACAAGTCGTCGGTGCCCTGGGAGAAGCTGGGGGCTGCCACCCATGCCAGGCCCTCTCATTTCATTTGAGGGATCCTGGGCATTGCACAATACATTCACAGACCTTTCAAGGCATCGGTTTAGAAGGTGACAGATGAAACCTCTGCATGGACGGGGATATGGCCTAGTCAGCCTCCCAGGAGACTTACGAGCTCATTACAGGATTGATGGTGATGCTAAAAAAACAAGTGGTGTTTTAAATACCTCCTATGTTTAAGATATAGCCCAAATACCACTCTGCAGTGCATGGAATACATATATAGTGTGACGTAAAGTCATATCTAAAATGTAGCCCTTGTAGTAATTTTATATGTACCCCATACAGCAATATTTCCATGCAAACATCATCTATAATTGGGTAGGATTCTAAAGGCAGATTACACTTAAATTACTATTTGCTGTTATTGTTATCATGATACCTGTAAAGAGGCCATTTGTCCTGCTGACTAGTATTTTGGCTAATTCCCCCTGAGTCCCTAATGCTGAGGTCACTGTTCTGTTCAGGATAGAGAGGGGGCTTTTTGATTGGATGCCTCATATTGAGGCTAGCCTGTGTTTCAGGTCATCAGCTATTTCTGCTTCCTCACCTCCATCACTCTTGCCCTCTGCAGAATGAGATGGCGACAATGATAGGACCTCAGATCCCATCCAGCAGAGATTTAGATACACAATGCTGTGCTTGTTGTTTGCTTCTTTAAACACTGAACCAGAATCCTCCCTGCCCACCCCATACACAGGCAAATAACCAGTGAATAGGGGTTGGGAAGTTCACCAATAGTTTACTTCTTAATGACCAATAGACCCTTCCTTAAGAACCAACTCATCCAGAAATGGAGGACCAGCAGATCCTTAATTCTCCATTGTACTGCCTTTCTATATACCTTTAACAGTGGTTAAGCGGGGCTCAGGTCTCCTTACTCATATTAATCATCTGTCACTTAACTTGAAAATCCTGGCCTTCTTGAAGCGGTCATAAACGGACCTCAACATGCCATTGGCGTGGGCTTGTAGTTTGTATATAACTCCCAGTCCTTGGTGAAGGCTTCATGTAGGCAAATGGGGCATTTCGCGGAACGAGCAGGGATGGATCAGCAGAGGCAAAACCTTGTAACTCTGTAACTGCTTAACTGTGTAACTGCTTAACTGTGTAACTGTGCAACTGCTTAACTGTGTAACTGCCTAACTGTGTAACTGCTTAACTGTGTAACTGCCTAACTGTGTAACTGCTTAAATGTGTAACTGCTTAACCGTGTAACTGTGCAACTGCTTAACTGTGTAACTGCCTAACTTTGTAACTGTGTAACTGCTTAACTGTGTAACTGCCTAACTGTGTAACTGTGCAACTGCTTAACTGTGTAACTGCCTAACTGTGCAACTGCTTTACTGTGTTACTCTGCAGCTGTAACTGATGTCATGTAGTTGATTGCCCCACTGGTCATACTGAAAAGAATCTCTGCTGGCAGCACGGGTCTATGTTGCTATACATGGGCAGATTTGCCAGTGTATGATCACATTGCTGGGGCTTTAACTTTAGATGTTTATATTATTTTCAAGACACATAAGCCACAGGAAGATGATGGAGCTACATAGGGTCTTGCTCTTTTGATTGCTGCTTTTCAATTGGGGTCTACATTGCAAACTAGCAGAGTCCCTTTCTTAGTTGTTCATTCTTCATCATGTGTCCTTGACATCTGAGAGACTCTTCTATGATGCACCTAAGAGCCATGCCCTGCTCCTTAAGAGGCAGCGATGGTAGGTCTACCCATCTTCCAATAGGATTAGCTATGCCCAGCCTTTCTAGGGTTGGCCTGTGTAGATCATCTTCCTCGCCATGCTGGGGTCTCCACACTAGTGTCTTCTCAGGATCCTGGGCCTCCCGCCCCAGCAGGATGGAGTCCATGGAACATCCAATGGGTGTTGTAGAGACGGATGCCTTCTGCTGATTTGCCTTCTCGCACTCCTGCCAGAGAGAGTATTAATCATATTTCCACCTCTGCTGGTACTAGATACTCGCACATGATTATAGCTCAGAAAGAAGTGGCTGGCAGTGGTAAATTACCAAAAACACGCAAAGGGAAAATTATTGTAAAAAACTGCAATTGACTTCTCCAGCACCAAAAGCCACCACCAAAAACAAACACGGGGTGCCTGGAGATGAAGGAATGTTATACCACTAGGAGTACTCTACATCTAAGACAGCGCTATCCCTAAATGGAAGCACACATACGTCCCTGGGAAGGGAATACTATCCTTAGGCACACTGTGGGGTGCCACCTATCTAAATGAAAATGGAGAGAGTGCTATCCCTCCACTAAACCATAACTAGTGTACACTGTTCAAAAGCACCTTATATCCCCACATGTTGGACCATTATGGTCCAGGGAAACATCATACGATCATTTCAATGGGAATTTAGTTTGATTCTTTAATGAACCCACACTGTAGTGTGCTCAAAGGAGGAGCGGTCTGGGTGCGCCTATAACATGTCTGTCAGGATACCAATGGGAAGATTGTTTTGTTGTTTGTGCATAGTGGGTGACACTGTGCGCATATTTGCAGAGATTTTCTTATAGACGCACCCACACCGCACATCCTTTGAGCACACTACAGTATGGGTTGATAAAGAATCAAACTAAATTCCGTGTTTAAATGTTCTTATGATGTTATCCTTGTCCTTGAAGCAATTGGTTGAAAAGTACATCCTGTACAACAAGGTGGTACTTTCATTTCCTAAAAGGGCCTGGAGAGGTGGATCTCTGGGTTTAAGTTTTTATCATAGCGGTGAGGAAAATTAGCCAAACTTGCAGCCATTCGGAATGTGCCACATCCTTGCAATGCATTTATTTATTTATTTATTTATTTATTTATTTATTTATTGTTCACTTCTTAGGTGCTTATACAGGAAGCAAATACTGTCTCAAAGCGCCCAAAGGGCAACAGGGTGTGGACAGGGGGATGATAGAAAATGTAAATACAACCATGTTAAATAATTAATTACAGCAAAATAAGAAGAGACAATGGGGAGGGGAGACAAACCTACTATGCCTTGTGACTGTTCAGAATGTGCAAGTGCAGAGGGGAGAAGAGAATGGGATAGGTGCTGTGGTGCTCATGGAGAGCAGCCAGTGAAGTGCTATGAAGAAGATAAGTGCACCCCCCTCAGTGGTGGAGGGTGAGATGGGGCAAGTGCAGAGGATAGACAGCAGGTGGGATGAAATATGTGGGAGGTCAGGGCCCAGAGTATGCATAAGGGTCCTGCACACCAGTCAAGCTACTGAGCAATTAGCAGGTGAGGGAGGGAGGGAAGGAAGAGGTAAAGAGGAAAGTCTTGAGGTATTTCTGGAACTTAAGGAGGTCTTGCTCAAGATGAAGAGGGAGGGGGAGGCTGTTCCATAGAAAAAAGCCCGCTGAGGAAAGTGATCAACCACCTGCTCTCTGTTTAGAAAATCACTTCACACGCAAGAATTGGTGCTAGAGGATTGCAGGTGTCTAGAGGGGGAGTCTTTGGTCAGAAATAGTTAAAGATATAGTGGTCTGCAGCCCGAGACATCCTCGTGGATAATGCAGAGGGATTTGAATTTAATCAGTGCAGCGAGCGTGAGCCAGTGAAGACTTTGAAGGGCAGGAGAAATGCGGGCCCTGCGCTTGAGACCAAGGATAAGTCTTGCTGCCCTATTCTGGATTATCTGGAGGGGTCGCTGAGTGGACAGTTAAGATAGATTAAGGAGGAGGCTATTGCAATAGTCAAACCTATAGAGAACCAGAGTACGGGTAATGTTGAGTCTCTGGGGGAAGGTGAGGAAAGTTAGAAACCCTTTCAGAAGGAAAAGATGAAAGTGGGAACTCATGGCAATGTCCTGAGTATGTAGGAAGGAGGAGAGAGAGGAGTCAAATAATACTCAGTGGTTTCTGGCATCTGAAGAAGGAGCAGGGGGAGAACCCTTGGAAGAAGGCCAGAGTGAAGGGATGAACTTGGGTGGCGGGGTCCCACTAGGGAGGATCTCTGTTTTGCTGGCATTGAGGCAAATATCATTAGAAGTACACCAGGCCGGGATGGCTGAGATGCAGTTAGGGATGAAGGAGGGTGCAAGGGCATCTGTCAGGAGTTTGAAGAAGAGTTGTGTGTCAGCATAGTACTGGAAGTTGGGGGAGAAGGAGGAAAGGAGGCATTTGAGCAGAGTAAGGTAGATGTTAAAGAGCCAAAGTGAAAGCATGGAACCCTGGGGGATGCCACAAGTGGAGGAGGATGTAGGGAGAGAGAAGGAGCCCAGTATGACTTTGGAAGAGCAGTCATTGAGAAAGGAGGTAAGCCAGTCCAGTGCCCGCTCCGAGATACCAATGCTCCATTTGATAGGCTGTCATCATGTCTTAACTCAATAGTCTCCTATTATGTCTACCTTTGCACCAATATCAGTATGCATTTCTCTCAATTATGCATCCTAGGATAACCCTTCTTTTGAGATGTGCTCATTGAAGTCAGAATTCACCATGTCCAAGAAGGTGTTGAAAGCATTGGAAGGGATGTTTTTTTTTTTACGTTTACTTTAGAGACATCTTTAAGCCAAACTGGGAACTTTGTTGATCAACTCTCCATTTAGGTGTTGTATGGTGGTGGACACCAACTGAATTAGCACACTACTTACAATGTCTGGTGTGGGCTTAGCTTTTTGTTTTCCCTCAGCAAGTAGCTTGTTGAAACACTGTCTATTTGGCTAACAAATGGTGGTGTTCATTGGCTAAGTGCACTATTGACTAGATCTGGCACAGGATTTCCTTTTTGTTTTCCCTCAGCAAGTAGCTTGTTGAAACACTGTCTATTTGGCTAACAAATGGTGGTGTTCATTGGCTAAGTGCACTATTGACTAGATCTGGCACAGGATTTTCTTTTTGTTTTCCCTCAACAGGTAGCTGTTGGAATCACCCTCTATTCAGCTAACAAATACTGATGGACTCTGCCTGAGTTAGCACACCACTTACCAATCCTGGCGTGGGTTTGCTTTTTGTTTTACCTCAGGGGGTAGCTTGCTGAATCGTTCTCTATTCAGCTAATGGTAGTAGACACCACCTGAGTTAGCACACTACTTACCAGTTCGGACGTATGCTTGTCTTTTTGTTTTCCTTAAGGCAGGTAGCTGGTTGAATCACTGTTTATTGTGAAAGCAATTGGTGGTGGACTCTGGTTGAGTTGATGCACTATTTACCAGGTCTGGTGTGGGCTTGTCTATTTGTTTTCCCTCAGCAAGTAGCTTGTTGAATCACTCTTTATTCAGCTAGCAAATGGTGTTGGACATTGGTTGATTTAGCACACTACTTACCAGGTCTGGCAAGGGCTTGGGCCTCATTATGAGGTTGGAGGTAACCATGGCGCTATTAGCACCAGCTACCTCCAAAACCTCACCGACTCCGCCCTGGTGAATGGAGCTATTACCGCCCCATTCCAAGGTTGGCGGGGGCGGTAATTCCCCATTCACCAGGGCCCTTCCCCATTCTCATTTGAGCCCCCATAGGGCTCAATGGGAATGGGGAAGGCGCTAATTACGGTACCGCAAATTGCGGTACTGTTATTAGCTCTACGGTCCCTTTGCGGGTCCTGTCCTTAATGCCTGGTAAAACCAGGCGTTAAGGGAGGACCCGCAAAGGGAACTCGTAGTAGGGCGGTAAGTGATTACCGGTACTGGTGCCCTTACCGGTACCGGTAATCCCTTACCGCCCGGGTCGTAATGAGGCCCAAGTCTTTTTGTGTTCCTCAGCATGTAACTTGTTGAATCACTCTCTATTCAGCTAAACAATGATGGTGGAAACCGGCTGAGTTGGTGCACTATTGACCAAATCTGGTGTGTGCCTGTCATTCTGTTTCCCAACAACAGGTAGCTGATCAAATCACTTTCTATTCAGCTAAAAAAAAATGACGGTGGAAACTGGATGAGTTAGCAAACTGCTTACCCGGTCTGGTGTGGGCTTGTCTTATTGTATTCCCTCAGAAGGGTTGAATCACTCTCTATTCAGCTAACAAATGGTGGTGGATACCAGCTGAGTTAGCCCACTATTTGCCTCTGTCCTGGAGGCCATCTCTCCCTGCTTCCCCTTTCTCTTCCTGAATGTAACATGTGGCTAACCTGCACAGAGGCCACTTGGCAAGCAGTCTTAGGGACTGGCTGATACTTGGGGAGTGCCTTACTCTGGTTCTAATCCATTATTTGACTTGGTGTTGGGTGACTTTTGGAGGGATTTGTGTGTATTTTTCAATCCTTTTTTGGGCTAATTGTTTTATTCTCAAGGGATTTATTTGTTGTTGTTCCTTTGACCCCCAACTCATGTTTTGAGCTGGTCTACTTGTACATTGCCCTGCCTTTGTGCAGTAGTCCTTTGTTTGTTTAAGGTGTTTTTCCTTCCCCTCAACCCTTTAGCAAATAGGTCAGGCATTCAGGTGTCTCTTTGCCTCTGTCCTGGCAGCCATCTCTCCCTGCTTCCCTCTGCCTTCTACCATTCACCTTTATCCGTCCTCTGATCCTCTTTCCCAACTCTTTCCCTGCCCATCCTTCTGGTTCTCCCTGGTCCATGTCCCCCACGTGACTGGAACAGCTGCCTTTCAGTGGCCCTACCGGGGCAGCCTTCCCCGTGCAGCCAGTGGGCTTAGGGCTACAAGGCAAAGGGCAGCTCCTGTCTAAGCAGCTCTACTCTGTGTTTGCCCGTGTTCACCTAGGACGCCTGACGCAGCCAGCCTACAGTGACTGATAAGGTAAGGGTGGTGTGGGAGGGAGTTCAGCCATTACTGTACTCGATTAAAACTCCACCACACTTATCACCTATTATCATACAGTTTAATTGTGTAAGGTACCCATATTTGGCACTCGGCCTAAGTGTGTAAGACACCTATACTGCCTGATTACATAAGGTAGCCATACCTCATATCTGAACTGTTAATATAGGCTACTTATATTCCCCTGCTACGTTCTTAGATAGAATGGTGCTGCGCCTTATAGTCAGCCATTCTGTTCTGCCCCATAGTTAGCTTGTATTGAACGTTGCTCCGCACTATAACTATCCATCGTAAAGTGACATGGGCAAGGAGCACAGCCATTAACGTGCTCCAGAAAACCTGGCCACTCTCATACTAATGCCATTGTGAACTGTGCTGAGCTTCATAGTTAGCCATTGTACCTAATTGTGGAAGGAAATGTGTAGCTCCTGGATGTATGTTAGGGGCAGACGTCATGTTGGAGTTTAGTTGTATTTTGCAGGAAAGTAAATGTGTAGCACACAGATGTAGTTTGGGGGCAGGAAATGTGTCACACTTAGATGTATAGTGGGGGAAGGAAATGTGTTACAATAGACATATCAGGAAGAAAAGTCGTCTGTCACCTTAGAAACATTTGTGAAGATTAGCCATGCATCACTCTTAGACTGATTGTGAAGGTTAGCCATGCGTCACACTTAGATAGATTTGTGTACTTTAGTCAGGCATCACACTTAGATAGATGTGTGAAGATTAGCCAAGGTGTCACAGATAGAATTGAGAAGTTTAGCCATATGTCACACTTAGACTGATTGTGAACGTTAGCCGTGCGTCGCTTTTAGACAGAATTGCGAAGATTAGCCATGCATCACATTAGATAGAATTGTGAAGACTAGCCAGGCGTATCACTAGAATTGTGAAGATTAGCCATGCGTCACATTTAAATAGAATTACCTATTATAACATAGCCATTCTGTGTTAGTTAGCCATAGCTCACATTTAGCATAATTGTGTTAGGTAACCTTACCATGTTTTAGCCCTTCTGTTTAAGGTAGTGATACCACACATTTGGCATAATTTTATAAATTAGCCTTACCTTGGTTTTAGTCCATTTCTGTTAGTCAGCCAGATCTCACATTTAGCCTAATTGGGTAAGGTAACCTTACCTTTCTTTAGCCCTTCTGGTTAAGGTAGTAATATCAGACATTTGGCATAATTGTGTAAGGTAGCCTTACTTGCTTTTACTTACTTTACTTATTGGATATAAGCCCATTATCTAGCCCGTGTGTGTTAGTCATTCATATCTTCCATTTAGCCTAATTGTGTAAGGTATTATGCATTAAACTAGCATGTAGATCTCCTGTGAAACATAACACTGCTCCATCTATGAAGATGGTACCCAGGAAGTAGACATTGTTGTTTGTAGAGCTAACCCTTTTCTCCTCTCACACACCGCACCTTCACAACTTAGCGGAAGGCGCAGGCTCACTTTCAAACACCCTGCACTCACATAAACACAACCCCTCCCCCTTTTGTCCAAAGTATACCTCAGCCATACCCAGTCCATTTAGACATGGGTGACTAGCAGGGACTTGGCCACCCTTGCATAACTTTAATGGCTGAAATGCACACGCATAATAGCACCTACAAAGTTCTCCCAAATATTTGGACTCCGGTCCCTCCGAGGACGATCAAACAACAGCGAATTGGGACCATGATTATGGTGAAAGTCGCTATAACAAATTACAGAATGAATGAATGAATGAATGAATGAATTTAGCTGGTCTGGGCGTGTGTTTTTGTTTTCCCTTTGCAGGCTGTAGGCCCATGCAGAGTGTCTGGGACGCCCCTGTGTTTGTTACCTCCAGTATTACTGGAATCCAGCCTGCGAGCAATAGGATGAATGGATCAATATCTCAGTAGTGATCAGTGTGGCTTAACAGGCATGGCTTTCCTCTCTAAGGCTCACCTGGTGTATTGCACAGCTGAGTTGGAAGGGAGTTTTTTTGGAGGAACTGCGGCTCCATGATGCCCACACTTGTCCCAGGGCAACAGCTCATCTGTTGACATAGAGAGTTAGAGGAAGTCCCCAGAGTCTATGATTTACTACAGACTTAGCCATCTGAATCCCTTAGCCCAGCTGGGACTTTACTGGTACCATCCGAGTGGATTCATTCAGTCCTCAGGATAGAAACAGTGATCTTTTGATTTATTTTTATTGCAACAGGATTTTGACTCAAGCACTAATTGCTTCTATCTGTGAGATAGAATTTGCAGACTTCCACACCAAAGGACCCATGCAATGAGAAGACTTTGGTCAGCAAACTCTGCTAGTAGCAGCATGTCTCCTCTTTGCCCGCAATGGGCCTCATTCAGAGAGCGACATGGTTTCTCAGGCTTTGAACCATAGCTAACGCAGGTCATGGGTGTAGTCCATGCTTGGTCAAGGCTGGCCTCAGTTTTACCTTTGAAAACAGAAGCACACCTTGTCCTGTCTTCTCTTTTCACTGAGTTGCCTCCGTGGTAGGGGAATAAGCCCACCTGTGGGTTGATGCTTTGGCCCCGGAGATCTATTTGGTGACATCTGCCCCCTGCAGTTTCAGAATCAACCCTTTTCCTCATCTTCAGGTTTCCCAGTAGAGGTCTCAGGTCTTTCCCCTGCACTCCGCCCCCACACTGCAAGATGTCTTCTCCCAGGCTTCCAGAGAAGAATAGTGTTCAAGCACCCGCTTTGCAGTGACCTGGGCTTCTCCCTCCATATCCCCTTCCCTCGGTTAGTTGTTTCTGGGTGACCATGGTTCACTTGAGTTTTAATCCAAAGCCACAGGTGGTTTTGTGGGGGACCTGTCCCATAAATGTGCGGGTGCCCTTTGAGTGATGTGCTGTCCCCTCAGGTAGCTATGGTGTGTGAATCAGAGAATAGAATATGCCCGTTTCCTTTTCAAGGCATGGTATACATGAAGGTGTTCGTAAACCAGGTTTTCAGGATGATCACTGGCTATATATTAAAACAAATCTCATTAACTGCACTAAAATGCACTTCGTGTTGATATTCTGAAAACATGGAGTGGATTTGATTATTGAGGAGCAGACCTGGAGTCCACTGTCATACAAAACTCCACTTTTATGTTCAGAATGACCCAATGAATACATCACCCTGCTCCAGTGACATTGGTAGTGTGATCATTTTACCCATCTATTCATGCTGAATGAATAGTCGAGTGGCTTAGTGCACTTCTTGGCTGCCATTGAAGTCTTCCAGCAGGCGCTGCACAGTCTGGCGTTTTCTGCGCATTGTGCATTCGCACGTTCCTGCGGGAGTCTTTGTTCCCCTTGCTTAGGCCCAATCATCCGCTCTCTACCTGCCCCAGCTCCTGCATACGTGATTTCAGGATAAGGCAATCAAGCAGCTCTTCATTGCTGCCAATCGTAGAGTAGCCTGGCCGGCGTGAGACAGTAGGCCAGCACTGCAGGAAGTCACTTTCTGACGCCAGCCCCAGGCCCCACCTAATGTAGTCATGGCTGAGTCAACCTGCCTTCCCAGTCCTACCAAGGCATATGAACTACAGGGGGCATCAGGCGCACGCAGCACTTCTTTACGGCATTGCAGTTAGCTCAGAGGCCTGTCAGACTTTGAAACCTGCTTGGATACATTTTAAGCAGCCTTCTCTAATACACATATTTATGTTACCGTCGTATGAAATTACCCCACGTGCTGTCATAATCTACTTCAACGCACAGAATCTTGCATCACATCATGGCGCCTCTTCTTGCTTTCATGTTTCTGCTTTGCCCTCCCTGCTGTAGAGGGACAGCAACAGAAATAGAGAAGAGAGAGAAATAGAGACAGAGTGAGAGGAAGATCATGTGGGTCTGTGGGTTTGTGAGGAATTTGACCATCCGCAAGGTGGGTGTGCACTTGCCTGGTTTCTTTGAAATTTTAAATGAAATTGAACTATGGTCGATCAACCTCCAGACAATGTGTGGGCCTAATCCACACATATTTTCCTATGTTCACTGCACCACATACAAATAGCCATGTGTACTCTGGGTGGACAGAGCCTGCAGGGGCAGCACATCCTGTCATATTTAGTAGAGATATGACAGCCAGGAGTACAACATGTCATCTCAGAAGGGGGAGAGCCAAACCTCACACCTGCCTTATCCAGCCCAATTAATTCAAGCAAGCCTCCATGGGGCCTGGCTGCAGAGGCTAACAAAGAAGACAGGAAACCCCCAACACCCTTTCATATGCACAGTGTCAACCTGATGCAAGCTCCCACCCTCAGTATCAATTGACAGGGAAATGCCATGTCTGGGACTGCATGTTTACAGTAGTCATCCCTTCAGGGAGACCCCATTCAGAAGGTAGGAGTATGTGGCTTGATGGAGACAGAAGGTCTGGTCTCGCAGCAGCTTCAAGGGAGACCTGCCGCTTTAAACACGAACCAGAGGGAGCTTCAGTAACTAGAGAGACCATTAGATCCACAACAGACAGGAAGATGGGTGGTACCTAGTATTACGTATTGTCACCCCTTTATTTTTTCTGTTGCAAAGCACTCTGGTAATGACCTCTCATATACAGGAATTTGCTGGTGGGGAACCAAGATTGGTTCATTAAGGTAGGCTTAGCCAATCACTGTGGCCCATTTGGATTTAAAAGAGGGTGTCTGAGCCCCTCTTTTGCCAGATCACCTGAAGAATTTGCAAGGAGTAGCAAGAAGAACTCATCATTGGACCCTGGCTGAAGGTACAGTGTGCCTTACCTCTTATGCCAGTGAAGGAAGGCCAGTACCTTCAAGATTGAAGCAAGATCCCTCCCCAAACATCTGCCAGGAAACACAGGGAGATCCTGAATCCAGAGGAAACTCTAGCAGCTCCTCAATCAGTACCCTGCCAGCAGACAGCATGCCCTGCTAGGTTCTGCAGCAAGCTTCCTAGGTGGGAAGTGGCAGAGAGTTTCTGAACCATACCAAGGACAAGGCAGCTGCCTGCAGTGCTCACCACAGCTTTGGGCCTTCTGCCATAAAGGATGACCTGATCCCAGTGAAGAAGCTAGAAGGAGTGCATCGACAAGCTTCTACCGATGTACACCTTACAGGACATTTTTCGAACCAGTCGAGCCCCTCGAGCTGTAACAGACTGCACCTCAGACTGTTGTTACATCACAGTCACTAAAGCCATTGGAGACACTGACCAGTGCTTCAGAACTGCCAATCAGCACTGAGAAAACAATTCCCGAGCCACTGTGTAGGCCAGCCTGCAGCCATCTGTACAGCTTCACTTGCAGAACTGTCTGCTGCCTGATACATGCAGCTGTCTCCCATCTTGAACTCTGTTGCAGAAGCTTCAAAGCGCCCTGAAGCCGACTCGACCCTGTCGAGCACCAAGTACTCCTACAGCACAAGGTTTGTTGTGGTTCTGTCCCCCTGGCCCTTCTCTGAAGGCCCTAGTGGTTTTTTACAACCCATTGCTCGCTTTGTGTTGAAACCAAGTATCATTGAACTGTTGCAATTATTTACTACATCGAATACCCTCCTGTCAGTATCCAGAGTGAATCCCTTTTCCTTCTTGAAACTGTCTGTCCTCTGCATTCCTTTACATGGTGGCTTGTATTTCATAGTGTTGCTAGAACTGTCTGTTGTGATAATAAAAAAGTAGATATGTTTATGCAACCTTAACTGGACAGTCCCTTTTATCATTGAGTAATAATTGTAGTTTTGCTGTGTTGCAACTTACCAATGATCCACAACCTTTCAGAGATAAGCTTGGCATTCAGTCCACGTTTCCAAAATTTGACAAGGAGGTTTATAATTTGCTTGTGTTTCCCATCTGTTAGTATCCCTTCTGGTGTACTAGAGGTGTGGTGCTGATTGATGGTTTAGAAACCGATATTCATCCCTGGGCCACTGATGCCCCGGAAGTTGATCCATCAATCCTAGAAATATCGCAAGTGCATTTTTCTTCTTGACTGGCTACTGTTAAGTTTAAATGTATTGATGTCGCACAATAGCTGTCCATCGGGGAATAGGTGTTCAGTGTACGTTTGGGAATGTGGTTTGTCATTCAGCTGTCTTATGGCAGTTTTACTCACCTTCTGGTGACGGGGTAGGTCCTTACAGTGTGGTCAGATGGAATGTTCTGGAACCCATGGATGCAGTGTTTTCTGTATTGTCCATTTGCACCTGAGCGCTCAGCCAATCAGGTGGCTGGAAGAGTGGGTGAGAATGTGGTTTGTACCGCCAGCTCTTTCTATCCACTTAAGGCTCTTCCCCAGTTGAGACCGTCTTGATTGTGGGGGGCAACAGGGAGCCACTCCCTATTGTGTGTGTATTGCTGGTTACTGTCTATCTTACGTCAAGGAGGGGTCTTGGATATGAGTCTATTCCCTTGTTGATTTCACCAAAGGCTTGTGCTACTGGCCTTCAGTGTGGTTTCAGCCTCCTGTTTCATGGACGTCCTTAGTTTGTAATTTTGCTCGTGTTTGGGACGTTCATCTCAACCTCCCCATGGAGATATAGGGCCTTATTATGAGATGTGCGGAATGGGTTTAACAACGTTGGTAATGGTGCCGGCGCCGTTAAACCCACTCTGCACTATTACGAGGTTCCCTCACTGGACCCGCTGTGGACGTCTGGTTTATCCAGACGTCCATAGCGGGTTCCTCGAGGGAACCAGGGAGCTAACAATGGGCCCATTATGAGTGGGTCCGTTGTTATCTCCCTCCCCATTCTCATTGAGCCCTATGGTGGCTCAAATAGGAATGGGGAAGGACCGGGCCCGGGTTCCCTGAAGGAGGAATTACCAGGGCCTCCAAACTGGAAATGGCCCGGTAATCCCCCATTCAGGGAACCTAGACACGATTTTGGAGGCAGCCAGAACCCCTCAGAACCTCATCTACATAGTCCACAACTCTCTCTCACTTGGCATCTTCAATGAAACACTCACCACAGACCAGATCCACTCACTACTGAAAACACGGACTATGGAGCCCAGAAACTTCACCAGTTACGGACAGGTGTGGTCACTTGCCTTTTTGGGATACCTAAAGAAGTGTGCCATCACCCACCTGCAAATCAGTGTCAATGTTATTCAACATATTTGGGCACCTAGTCTCTTATACCACAAACATAGTGAGATACAAACAAAGTGTTAACAGGATGCAAGAACTGCAGAAGTTAAACAATACACATTGAATCACGATTTAAAACAAAACTGTGTATTTTAATAGGCAAATACCATCTTTTTTTAAAAACTTTTTTACTGCTTTGCCAAATTAAGGGATGTGCTACCAAAACCCTTTAAGTTTGCCTGCTTTGATGAGGAAGTAATTACCTCCATACCAATCCCTTACCGGGTGCAGTATTACCCATTAATGAGGCCCTAAGATTAGAGACTATGATGTTGTGTCTGTTTTTGCATAGCCACCGACAAGTGAGAGTTGAGTACAATGTACAGGCATTGGTTGTCCCATCCAGTTCCACTCTACTCTCTTGTGACTCAGGTACATTTTATTTTCATCACCCTCTAAATACACAGTCATTGTCAGATCCCTAATCAGTAATCTGTCATCGCTTCAGTTTTTTCCTTCAGGTCACATATGAAGATACTTCCAAGACCATCCTCTCCTTTAAACCAGGCATGAGCTTTATTTTGCAGGCCTTCAGACATCCCATCAGTGACCATGTGATTCTTCATGTTCCATATAAGTTCCATGTCTTCTTCACAGATGATATTTTGCTTTTGTACTGCACATTGTTCCCTGTGTGTGGGCATTAGCATGACTAGGTCATGGGGGGCGCGTTATTTATAGCCTCAAGTTCCTAGAATTCCAGTAAAATAGTCTGTTCAATGAAGCTGTTCAGTTTTTTAGTGTGTTTGTTTGCCTTTAGGCTGGGGTAAGCGATTGCGTACCAAATATTTTTGGTGCTTTTATTTGTGGGTGGTGTTTTTGGAACAGCCTCTACTGGCCCACTGCTTATTTAATATTGGATTTTGCCAGGTCAGTTAAAGGACTTCTTTACTGTCTTCCCACTTGGATGGAGCTGGTATTCCAACTGTAAGCATCCCACAATTTGTTTTATTTTATTGAGCATTTGTTAGGTGCTTATACAGCAGAATTGTATTTCAAAGCACCACAAGGCTAAATGGAGGACAACAGGGGAGAGAAAAAACATTGGAAAACAGTAAATATATATTCAGGTTCCTGCTAAGCCTTGTGGTATTCGGACATGCAGGTGCAGTGAAGAGAAGTGCAGGAGGTAGGGATGGGTGTGGGGGCAAGGAATGGACAAGCGCTGGATGGGGGCCTGGGATGAAAGTGCCAAGGGGTGCCAAGGAGGAGGCCCGCTACTAAGTGCTAGTGCATGTGACTCCTGAGGGTGAGATGCAGAGCCGCCAAGCAGGGGCCCGCAGGGACTGTGCTGTGTTGGGGGGTGGGGGTGGCATCCACTGTGTAGAAGGGACAGGTATTATGTGAGAATCATGGGCCCAGGCTACTGGCCTCAGCGGCAGTGGGTTGATTAGCAGGGAAGGGAAAGAGGTAGAGAAAAGCAGTGTTTTGCGCAGTTTCCGGAATTTAAGGAGGTCCGGCTCAAGTTTGGGAGGGGCAGTGATGCTGTTCCAAATGGAAGCACCAGCCGAGGAGAGAGACCTAACTGCACTCTTTGCTTTTAGAAGTGGTTGACAACCAAAGAGTTAGAATTAGAGGAGGAGAGGGCTCTAGCAGGGGAGTATTTAGGGAGGGAAAGTTGGAGGTAGTGTGGTCCCAGGCCCCAGAAAGATTTGTGGATGATGCAGAGAGTCTTGAATGTGATCCTTGCAGCCACCGGGAGCCAGTGGAGAGATTTTAGAGCTGGAGAGATATGGTTCCTGGGCTTGTGGCCAAGGATAACTCTTGGAGCCCTATTCTGGATTAGATGGAGGGGGCGTAGGGAGGAAAGAGGGGGATTAAGAAAGTAGTCCAGCCTAGAGAGGACCAGAGCTCTGGAGACATTGAGCTTCTTGGGGGAAGGTGAGAAAAGGGAGAATGCCTCTGAGGAGGTGAAGCTGGAAGTTCGACTACTTGGTCCATGATGTGAGGGGTGAAGGAGAGAGTGGAGTCGAAGATTACCCCGCGGTATTTGGCCACACAAGATGGTGGGGGTAGAGGGCACAAAGAGGATGACCAGAGGGTAGGAGAACAGGAGAGTGCATGTGTCCCAATGAGAAGGATCTCAATCTTACTGGCATTAAGGCAGAGATTGTTAGCTGCACCCCATGCCTGAAAGGCGGAAAGACAATCAGGATGAGAGAGGAGGAAGAGGAGGTAGTAGACGGAAGTCTGAAGGAACACTTTGTGTCATCATCATAGCACTGGAAATGAGGAGAGAAAGAGGAGGTCAGGTGAACCTTAGAGGCAAGATAGCTATTGAAGATCCAAGGTGAGTGGATAGAGCCCTCGCGTTGTCACATGTAGAAAGTATAGGGGTGGAAGAGAAAGGACCCAGTTCCAACTTGGAAGGACAATTAGTGAGCAAAGAGGTCAGCCAATCCTGTGGACGGTTAGTGATACCGAGGGTATCACAGAGTCGTTTTATGAGGATAGAATGGTTGACTGTGTTGGAGGCAGAGGAGAGGTCAAGGAGAACAGCAGGAGGATTAGAGGTTTGCGAGTATGACTTCTCCAAGAGTATACACGGGAAGAGGGTAGTGGAGATAGGGCGATAGCTGGCCGGTCATAAGGGGTCAGCAGGCATATTTTTTAATAGAGGCTGCACAAGGGGGTGCTTGATGGATAGATGGAAAGAGCCATTGGTGAAGCAGTGGTTGCAGAAGTCATCGAGAGCCGGGGTGTGATTTGCGATGTCTTTAATAATTCTAGAAGAGCAGAGGAGCACCTGTTTGGAGGAGAACTTCATGGAGCTGACAACTTTAGAGATCTCATCAGGTGCTATGGGCAGGAGAGGGGAAGAGTGCAGGGGTAGAAGGTGGGAAGCCAAGGGAGGCAGAGGAGCAGGACCGGTAGTGGAGGTGGGGGCAGAGGAGAGTGAGGATGGGATGTCCTGAGTTTTTTTATGTGAAATGGGAGGCGGTGCAGAGAGTCTGCGGAGGAAGGAGAGAGGTGGAAACTGCAGCTGGACTGGTGAGTTCCTTGCAGATATTGAAAAGCTTGGCTGTGTTGTTTGTGGCTACAGAGATGTGGGCCCGCTTCTTGGAGTGGATAGTACAATAATATTGCATTTGGAGCAGTTGGCAGGCATATTTGTCAGAGCATACAACCAACGTCTGCCACTTCTGTTAAGCAACTCTGCACTCGCATTTTAGAGATGCTAGATTGGTGTCATATCAGTTGTTCTTGGAGGCAGGTTTTAGGGGGATACTCATGACAGGGGCAGGTATGTCAAGGGCTTTAGAGATGGAGAGGTGCAGGTTAGGAAGGATAGAGTCAGAGGGAGAGTCAGAGGCGGAGGTGGGATGAAGGTGAAAGCAAAAACAATGACTGACACTCGCTTCATCGGTCGGATGACAGCAAAGGAGGCTGCCAGTGCTGGGGGAGGGGGCTCGGATAGAGGGCCAGGGGGCCCCAGGCAGGAGGAAAGGAGAGAGTGTGATCAGACCAGGAGATGTGGGTGGAGACCGGATGAGAGACAGGAATGTTGCCAGAAATGAAAGCTTCCAGAGTGTATCCGTCTGAGTGGGTTAGGCCGGAAGGAAGAATCGTGCGAGAGAGGGAGTCACAGAGGGCATGGAACTGTGAGGTGGATGATTCAAGGGAGTTGAGGTTGATATTGAAGTCACCAATGAGGAGGAGTTTGGATGAAGAGATTGAGAGGGAGGAGGCAAAGTCGGCCCATTCAGAGAGCAAGAGCGAGATAGGACCAGAGTTCCTGTAAATGGTGCTAAGGCTGTGAGAGAGAGTAGGTGAGATTCCAAGATTACAGTCAAGGCGTTCAAAAGAGGAGTAGGATTGAGTAGGTATGATGGAAGCACAGACACACTGAAGGAAAATCAGGACTACTCCAACTCTGGGCCTGTTGGGTCTGGATTTGGAGAAGATTGTGTAGGCTTCAGGAAGAAGTAGGTTGAGAACCGTGGGCCATAATAGTGCCATTGTGAAAGCCATTAATGATACACCTAAAGGATGAGAAGTATGCCAGTAGTAATTCCTAACTAGTGCCACCGTTAATGGTTGAGAAGGAGAAAGGGGTGAAAGCGGAGGCTAGATGGGGGTTCAGAGGTCAGGGAAGGGAAATGTTCTTCATGCCGAGTGCATCTTTGCTTCATGTCAAATGCATGTTTTTTACTGTTAGAACTTTAGATTGATTGTTTTTGACATCTTCAACTCACATTGTCCCCAAGCCCTGCAGAACCAGTTGGGGTATACAAGTGGAATGGCTGTCTCAGTGAGTAACGTCTCTCACTTTTGCTATATTGGTGTGGGGGAGGGGCAGAAGCTATGGATGTTGTATTAATCTGCCTCCCAAAAGAATGTATTAACTAGCACAGCCGGTATGGCCAGACGATCTATTAGATGGGAATGTCTATTTAAACGAAGAACCATACTCAAATTATTCAACAAACTCCTACAATCTATAGAACATCCCTGAGGTGATTTGGTGTGTTCATTTTAAAAACCTCTATAGTGAAGATAACCCTTTGAACGTCAAAGTGGCTCCTGAAAATAAGTATACTGACTGGGCCTCTGAACCCCTGTTTTTCCCATTTGTACAAATCTGTAAGGTTATCAAAGCCCACAAAATGCACAATGCTCCAGTACCAGATAAGATCCCGATGGACTTGTTCAAATCGTTACCTGGGTCTGAGTAACCTTGCATGACCAATGTGTTTAATGCCATAACTTTCTGGAACATGGTTCCCAAAACCTGAATCCATGCAGAAATAATCCCTATTTACAAGAAGGGGGGGACGAGAGGACCCTTCCAATTACAGACACATCTCTTTGCTGGATTCAGGAGGAAACATTTTCGCTGGAGCTCACTTGGAACACCTGGAAGCATGGATACAGGAGAAGGACTGCATTAATCACCTGCATGCAGGATTACACACTAGAATCAACACAATCGATCAATGTTCGAGTTTTAAGTTAATTTCAGTTAAATGCACCATGCTCAGGAAAACGAATATCTATGTATCATTCTTTGTGTCCCCCATGTAAAACTTTGGAATCGACTGTTCGATCTAGATATCTCCTCTCCCGTGGTCTCATCTATCTGATTATTATACAGCGACAAAGCTTCCACGCGATGGTGGTTAGGTGGGGAAGCAACACAGCTATTCGATATCCAGAAAGGAGTGCGCCAAGGGTGCGTGCATGATGCCCCTAGACACTTTTCTTTTTCATAAACCAGGTAATAGTCAATCTGCTGCCCATGTCAACTGATGCCCCAATGGTGGGCAGAGAAAAGTATCCTATCTTAATGTTCGCCGATGATGTGGGACTTTTACAATTAACACTGGCAGGCATAAGAAAACAGTTTGTGGTATTTGAACTTGTCTACAATGAAATTAACCTGCAGCTTAATTGTTCAAAGACCAAGATAATGGCAATCAAGAAAAAAAAGGAACTGACCAGTGATCGCATCGTCTACATTGAATGGGGCTAGGATTGAACAATTTGGATCATGTGATTATTTGTATTTGAGCATTTTGGATAATGTTTTCAGGATAAAGCATGTGGAGAACTCATGCACCGGATTCCGTAGCTATAGTGGACTGGTTGTAGGACTGTCAAAATCAAATGGTGACAGAGCACTGGGGGTATCCATTGAGGCCTGCGTACTGCAAGCTAGACAGGCGACTCTCTATGGACAGACATGAGGGTCCTCATGGACGGCCAGCATCTACCTCCATGAACCCTTGCTTCTAGAAACTAACTTAACAAGTTCAAATTGAGAAGCTACATTAAAACCGGTATTATACCGGGTCAAAGTATGGAGCTCACCGATGTTTGAAAAAATACAATCTCCAAAGGACGTACTATCAAAAGTCGGTGGAAAGTCCCTACCTTAGGAGACACACATTAGAAATGTGTTGAACTGTCTGAACCTTAGTAATGCTGGTTGAAACCAAGGTTAATAAACCCAATGATTAACAATGCGTGGTTACTGTAAACCAGTGACTGGTGTGGTATGCACTTCTTTCTTATTTGCATTTAAGGAAGTCGTATCTTATGCCAACATTTTTGCTGCATGGAATTTGCAGAGTGAATCATGCATTATTGCACTACAGTAGAACTTATGATGAGATTACTGGAAATGCAGTAGCTAACAACCTGCAGATAGCGTCTCTATGTGATTATGTGGCCGGGAAAAAGTCGCCATGTAGGCACATTATTTTCCAGACCCCTAAAATACTTTCCCCAAATATTCTAGGAAGTGTATAATTATATATTATTACCTCCAATCCTAGACTATTTGGGGAAAGTGTTTCATTTTCTGGAGGGTGCATTTTTGTTTCTTCTTTTTATTAGGTTTTACCAGGATATTTCAGCATTCATATATTTCAGAATTCAAGCAATACAATTTGAGGAAGAAAACTTCATAACATATAAAGAACCAACTTTATCCAACAAAGAATCCCAGGTTCCCACCCCCATCCTCCCTGTGGGACAAGTGGAAATACAATTCGGGCTGCTAAGGAATCGAGAGGGGCCATGCGACCAAAACCAAGACTTTGGTCAGAAGGGTTGTCATTACGTTATCCATGCTCCAGCCGGGAGTATGACACCCCTCACTTGGATTTTTTGAATGTCTAGGCCGGGTCTGTCCCCACATTCGAGTCTATGGCCCCATCCCCTTGCTGAAGTGTGTTGTGGAACTGTACCCATTTGCTTTCCACCGAGGAACTTCCTCTGTGGAGTGCTGCTGAGATCTTCTCCATCAGGTATATGTCTTTGGCTGTGGAAGACCATTCGTGGACCGTTGGGAGGTGTACCCTTTTCCAGTGTCTGGCCATGCGGGCCCATGCTGCTAGTAATAGGAAATGGACCATGGGTGAGGGTGCCCTCCACCTATCTAAGTGCCTTTCCAGTCCAAACAATATGAACAGTGGGTCCAGGTTGTGCGCCCCCCGGCGTCCCTGATCCAACCCAAGTCCTCCGCCCAAAACACCTGGACTCTGGGGCAATCCCACCACATATGCCAGAGGTTTGCACTGGATCCACATCCATGCCAACATTGGGGGTTCACTGTTTGGAACATTTTGGAGAGGCAGACTGGATCATACTGCCACCGATGTAAGAGCTTTCTGGAATGTAACTTATACTGGCATGAGATCGAGGTCTTGAATGCTCACCTACACATTTGCTGCCATAGCCTATCTCCCATCTCCACACCCAGGTCATTCTCCCATCGGGCATGGAGGCCCCTGATAAGACCTTTCATGTCTGTATGTCCGTCCAATACCTTCTCTGCCGGTTTAGTTCCCTCTGGATACACTCTTTCCATTTATTGGATGTAAACATCCCCCTGAGCCAGAGTTACAAGAGCCCTGAGAAACCTCCTATTCCCAGAGATTTCTAAAGCTTTTGTATACTTATAAATTCCCCCTTCTGGATCAATTGGCCTACCCTCTCTAGTCCTGCTTCAAACCAGGATTGATATGGCTCAACTTCCTGGATCTTGTCCCTGACCGGCGGTGCCCAGATATCACTCATCGGGGAGGGCCATGTAGTGATCTCTTCCCCCTTCCTCCCCCCAGCCATGACCTACCAGTAAGTTCCAAGAATTGGGTGTTCTCTGATCCATCTCGTCAGTCGATTCTTATGGTCCCAAAGCCATTCTCCTACTGTCGCTGGGAGTAAATGCAGGTTCTCTAAAAAAAACGTTGTTTATCTGGGTCTTCCCTCAGATGTGGGACAATTGCTCTAAGTTGTGCTGCCCTATAATAAGTTGCCAGGTCCGGCAATCCCAGCCCCCTGCCTCTCTTTGGGCAGAATGAGTATCTCATAGCCCACCCTGGGTTTGTGCCCTTGCCAGAGGAATTGTGTGATGTGGCGCCTAGCCTCTTTCAAATGCTCCACTGGTGCACTGGTCAGGAGCATCTGGAACAGGTATGATACCCTCGGGAGGAGGTTTACTGTTACCGCGTTGAGTCTCCCCATCCATGACAGTTATCCCTTCCTCCAGGCCTCCATTTCTCAGAATAGTTTTTCAAACAAGGGTGGGTAGTTGGCTTGGCCCAGGTCCTGGTCCGGGCGCACTTTGTTGATTCCAGGTATCTCAGCTCCTCCCGCTGGATCTTCAGCCCCAAAGCTTCTAATTTCCCAATGTTCGTGGATGTGTCCGAGGCAAAGGGGAAGTACACTGACTTGCTTGTGTTCACCTTGAACCCCGAGAACCTCCCAAACTCCTCAATCACCTCCAGGGCCGCTGGGATGGACTGGACATGTTGCCTCCGATGAAGCAGCATATCATCCGCATACAATCAGAGTTTAAATTCCTTATCTCCCACCTTAATGCCCTCAACCCGTGCGTGGGTTGCTCCTCAGGTATTCCGCTAGTAATTCCATGATCAGGGGACATCCCTGTCTCGTGCCCTGCTGTAGTGGGAATGCCCGGGAAAGGCACACGTTAACTGTTACCCTGGCTGTGGGCCTTCGTGTAAGGCTGTGATGCCCATTTGGAACCCCTTGCCAAAGCCGAATTTCTTAAGTACCCCCTCCAGGAAGCCCCAGTCAACCCTGTCGAAGGCCTTTTCTGCATCTATGGCCACCAAGACTGGGTTCCCCTCCTTCTCTACTGCTGCTCTCATCAGGTGGAGTGTCTTACACAAAGTGTCCTCCCCCTGTCTGCCCTGGATGAATCCTACCTGGACAGAATGGACGAGTTTCTGCATAAGGCCCTCCATCCTTGTGGCCAGCATCATTGTATAGAGTTTCGTGTCTACGTTAAGGAGGGAGATAGGCTGATAAGGTCTACAGTCTTCTTGGTCTTGTCTTCCTTTGGGATAACTGTGATAAGTGCCCTCCCAAAGGATGGGGGGGCCCTTCCTGAAGCCATAATGCCAGAGAATAGGTCAGCCAGGTGCCGGGCCAGGGGGCCGGCAAAGGCTTTGTAAAAACCCTGCTGTGTATCCATCCTCCCCCGGTGCCGTACCTCGTTTCAGCCAGATATTTCCTGTGGTACTTCTTGCTGGGTAATTGGATTGTTGAGAGGATTTCTGTGGGTTTGAGTCTGGGGAGTTGTACCCCGGCTAGGTAGGTTCCCAGTTCTTCTTTGTCTAAGACTCCTTCTCTGGTGTACAGATTTTCATAGAATGCTGCGAACCCCCCTGCTACCACTCCTGTCTCTGAAAGCTTTTGACCCCTCTCTCTTTAGATCCCAGCCACCCACCTCTCCGCCCTCTGACCCCTGAGCCTCGTCGCCAACATGGCGTCTGCTTTGTCTCCATTCTCATAGTATTTCTGTTTCAGGTACTGCAGGCTAGCAATCACCCTTCCCATCTCTATGTCCTTCAGCCCCTGATGTTTGCACCTGGCAGCCCTAAGGTCCTCCTCCTTCCTCTATGGTGTCCTTCCCCTGCCCCCTTTCCAAGCGGCAAATTACAGCCCTGAGGTTTATGGATAGCAAGGTCCTGACCCTCTCTTCCTCAGCCCTTTCCCTGATGAGCAGGCACCTCCATGTGGCACCTCCATGTAGCTTTTGCGGCATCCCAGACCATCCCCCTTTAGACCTCCCCTGTGTCATTATGTGTGAAGAACTCTTCAATCACCTCCCTCATCTCTTACACAAAGACCTTGTCTCTGAGGAGGTGATCATTACATGGCCAGAGTGATTCTTTGGGTTTTAAGCCTAGTAGGGATACTTTCAATTCTACCAAGTCATGGTCGGACCAGCTTATTGGGCGGTGTGTGCAAGAGCCTACCCTGCTAAGGTGGTGTTGTGCCATGAAGAAATAGTCTATCCCTGTGCTGGAGCCGTGGACCGGCGAGTAGAAGGTATAACCCTTCTCCAGCGGATTGGAATCCCTCCAGACATCTACGAGCCCCTGGTCCCACATATAGTCGGTGAAACCCCTGCTCACTGCCCCTCCTGTGCTTCTCTCCGGGATGCAGCCGCCACTATGATCCAAGTCTCTATCATCCAAGCTGGGCTCCATAACCCCTCATCTACCCCATACCAGAGTGGAGCCTCTTTGATTCTCCGCTCCATCACTTCTCTTCCCCCTTCTCTTCCCGAGGTGGGGTGTTCAGTTTCTTGAACTTCCTTCCGCCTTGTATCTTCTTCTTTGTGGGCTGTGGGCCCAGGGTAAGTCACTTCTGTTTAGGGCGTGCTGCTGTTGCTCCCTCTGTGTCCTCTGTCTCCTTTTCACTCCTAATGACTTGGAACACTTGGAGGGCCTCATTTCCGCTGGTGACTCGATAGTCCACTTCTCCTCATTCAAAAGTCAGTGCAAAAGGGTGAGACCAGCAATATCTAATGTCCTTGTCCGTGAGCCATTGTGTGAGAGGGCATCAAGCCCTGTGGTGGGCCAGGGTCAGGGAGGAGAGTTCCTGGAAGACCCTGATGGTGTCCCCTTTATAGAGGAAACTTCAGAGATGCCTTGCCTTTTCCAGGACCTCGATCTTCTCCCTGTATCTGAGGAATCGCACCACGATGGATCTCAGGCCTCCAGCCCCTCCTCTTCCACCTCTGTGTGGTCTTTCTAGCTGTACCTCCTTGCCTCTTTCGAGTGTGAAGAGTTGGTTTATCAGGCCCTGTACCTTCCGTCCCACCTCCACCACCGACTATCCTTCCTTTTCACTCACTCCGAGTATCCGCAGGTTATTCCGCCGCTCTCTGTTTTCTAAGTCATCAAGCTTTAAAAGTTCTTCCTCCCCTTGAATTTCTAGGTCGGCGAGACGTGCCTCATACTTCATGTCCAGTACATCCATTTGCAGGTGGTTGTGCTCAAAATCCTCCATTTTGTCCTCGAGTTTGTCGACTCTGCCCTTGAGGTCACAGATGGAGGCTTGTATGTCCATCCTAGTGGCTTTAATTTCTTGGAAAATGTCTTTCAAGTCATCCCTGGTCAGGGCCGGCAGGGGTTCGCTCCCCCAACTCTATTCTGTGGAGGGATTGGTACGTTCACTTTGGACTGTTCCTGATGGTCTCTGCAAGCGTTGGAGGGACAGGATTGCTGCGCTGGCCTTTTTTGTCGTTGTGCCTGGTCCCCGTGACTCCTCCAGTGTGTTTCCCCCGTGCCCTCATGGTTTTCTAGTCTCTGTTTCATGGGGCCGGGTACTTGCCAAAATGTGGGGCGGGCTCCTCTGTACACCAGGTCCAGGTGCTGCTTGTGCAATCAGTCTCTGGTGTCTATCCCCCTCTGGTTCTATGGGTCAAGAAAGGTGCAAGGGCCTCTACCCGGCCCAGTTGAGCGCAAATATGATTTGTCTCCCACAACTTCGCTCTCCTTTTTTGCTGTGCCATGGTCTGGTTCTGTTGGGACACTTGCACCATGGGATTTTTCCTCCAGACCTGAAGTGTGGGGCTGGTGAGCAGCGTCTTGAGGGGTTCCAGTAAGGAGAGGGCACAGATCACACTAAGCGGGGATCTTTTCTGCCATCTGCGCATTCCTTCATATTACACCAGTCCTATGGCACCTTGGGCACCATGAGTTTGGCCCAGTTATGGGTCCGCTTGGGGTCTCAGAGGCCTATACCCCATGGTTGTACTGCATAGACCCTTTTTCTGGTCAGCTGGGGTCTCTCCCTTGGGTCCTTCTAGGTGGGCCGGGGCTTTGCCACCGGTCTCGAAACTAGGGTGCGTTATGAGTCTCCCGCTTGGGTATGGGGGTGCCCTTGAGTGCGTTGTGGCACTTTTCTGCTGGTTTAGGAGCCTTGTTGGGGCTACTGGGGTCATCAGGTAGCTGGTCCTCCATCGGGGGCAGAATAAGGCCAGAGTAGTCCCAGCGGATTTACACGGAGCTGTGTCCTCACACTTTCAAGTCGGTCTGCGCCCCCTAGCGGTCTCCAGGGGGTGCATTTTTAAGGAAATGTCGCCATCTAGCAGCCATTTCCCTGCCGACATTTTCACTGGATAGCCAAAGAGAATGGTTGAGAAAACTGTGATATATTGGTGTAGCTTCATGACCTTCCTTTTTATACATTTTTATTCAGGTATGACTCGATGAGCTGATTTATAGGGACACTGACTTTTGTGATGTATTTTATGATATGTTTTAGTTATGTGCTTTATATTTATTCAATGTATGAAATGTGTAAGTGATGTTTATCTATGACAATATGTGTCGATATGTTCCGGTGACCCAAAGGTTGCAGATGCCCGAGAATGGAAGTGTTTCCCCCGTTTCCTGTCTCATGTACATTTCCAGTGTCCCCCTTGGTTGTCACTGATTCTTCACTTTGGGCATCTCTGTCCTTCTTCCTCTGGATCTTCAGCTTTTGGGACATTTCATTCATAGCTTCTTCTGCTTCCCCAGGTCCGGCAGCCACAGTTGGTTCTGGGTGGCCTTTCTCCGTCATTTCATGGAGCTGGCAATTGCGACTGCTGATTTAACGGGTTTTGTAGGCCTGCCTGGCAGCACCTCGTTAATCTTCATGTGTTCCCTCATTCTGGAACCATAAGTCTCAATCTTAGTGGGTTGACACTGCAGCTGAATTCTTTGGTGTGCTGCATTTCTTTGTGCCCCCTGTCATTGTATTGTTGTATTGTTTATTTATATAGCGCCTATACACAGGAAAGTGTTTCAAACCGTTCAAGGTGTGTGGGAACATGGTGAAAAATGACAGTACCTCAGAGCCCTTGAAATTCATTTAACAGGCTTGGCAGTGATTCTGCAGTTTTAACAGGACAAGAAGAGGAGAAATCAAGGGGGTGAAGAGAAGGGAGAACAGACAGACGATCTTCAGGCGCTTTGCATTTGAAGTGCATAGACAGTCAAAGGAGGCAGGGGGTCCAAGTCCACAAGGTTGGTGGAGACTGAGGTAAGTGCAGAGAGAGCCACTCTCTTGGGTTATTTCGAAGTGCAGTGAATGCAGTGAAGGAGGGTGGGTGTAGGGCCTTGAGGCAAGTGCGAGAGAGGACTGGCAGGATTGCCCAGGACCGGTGAGACTCTGAGATACACCAGCCAGCCAGTCAGCAAGCTGTGAGGAGGGGGAGATGGGGAGATCAGGAGAGCTAGGTTTGCAGGGTAGAAGGAGAGCGTAGGACGAGGAGAAGAGGAAGGTCTTGAGGAGTTTCTGGAACTTAAGAAGGTCAGGCTCAAGACGGATGGCGGAAGGGAGGCTATTCCAGAGGGAGGCACCTGCTGAGTATAAGGATCTCCCTCAAAAGCTCTGCCTGGAGAACCAGCTCACTCACAAAAGGTTGGAGGTAGATGAGCGGAGGGCTCGTGAGGGACAGTATTTTGGTAGGAAGCGTTGAAGGTAGGAAGGTCCCAGGCCCCAGAAAGCCTTGTAGACAATGCAGAGGGTCTTGAACTTGATCCTTGCAGCCACAGGGAGCCAGTGAAAGGATTTCAGCACCAGAGAGATGCGGTCACTGGGCTTGAAGACAAGGATAAGTCTTGCAGTTCTGTTTTGAATGAGTTGCAGAGGGCGCAGGGCAGACGAAGGGAGGTTGAGGAAGAGGCTGTTGCAATAGTCCAGCCTAGAGAGAGACCAAGGCTCTGGAGACAATGAGCCGCTGGGGAAAGTGAGAAAAGGTAGAGTAACTCTGAGCTGAGGATGTGTAGCTGATAGATAGACTTTTTAGAGATGTCAGAAATGTGAGAGGAGAAGGAGAGAGTGGAGTTGAAGATGACCCTAAGGTTTTTTGCCTGACAGGTGGGTGGGGGGCAAGGCCAAGGGAGAATGGCCAAAGTAAAAGTGGGAAAGCGGAAACAGGGGTCCCAATGCGAAAGATCTCAGTCTTCCTGGCATTGAGACAGAGGTTGTTTGCAGCACGCCATGACTGAATAGCGGACACACAGTCAAATATAAGCAATGAGGAGGAAGCGGCAGAGGGTAGCCTGAAAGATAGTTGTGTGTCATCCGCGTAACACTGGAGGTTAGAGTTGAAAGTGGCAATCACACGTGCCAATGCAGCCATATAGATGTTGAAGAACCATGGGGAGAGGTTAGATCCCTGGGGAAAGCTGCAGGTTGAGAGAGCAATAGTCGAGAGAAAGGCTCTGAGTTCCACCTGGGATGAGCGGTCGTAGAGAAAGATTAACCATGCCAGAGCCTGCCCTCTGATTCCCAGGGTGTCACAGGGGCATGCAATCAAGATGTTGTGGTTAACCGTGTCAAAGGCAGAGGAGAGATCAAGGGGAATGAGGACAGAAGGAGTGTTAGTGTCAAGATTTGAGAGCAGGTCTTCACAGGTGTTCAGAAGAGCATTTTCTGTGCCTCTGGATGCTCTAAAGCCAGACCGATGTTTATGGAAGCAGCCAATAAATTCAGTGTGGAGGTTCAGCTGAGTGATAGCCAACTTCTCCAGGAGTTTGCCCAAGAAACAAGTGATGGAGATAGGGCCGTAGTTTGCCGGGAATGGAGGAGTCGGCAGAGGGTTTCTTAAGCACAGGGTGCACGAGGGAGTGCTTAAGGGCAGTTGGGAAAACTCCAGAGGAAAAGGAAAGATTGCAGGGATCAGACAAGGCTGGGGTGAAGGAGTCAATTTTGTCTTTAACGGTTTTTAAGGGGCAGGGTTCCACCTGTTTGGATGAAGCCTTCATAGACTGGACTTGTCTGGTGACCTCATCAGGTGTGATGGGTGAGAGAAAGGAGAGGGTAAGAGGAGGGGTGGGAGGGCAAGGGAGGCTCCAGTGTTGGTGTATGCTGTGGAGTGGAAGAGAAGGAGGAAACAATGCCTTGGGTTTTTGTGATGAAGTGTGCAGTCAGGGCTGAACAAAGGTCCTGGGTGGGTGTGACAGAAGAAGAGGCTATTGCAGGATTGGCCAGTTCCTTGCAGCCTTTGAAAAGTTTGACTATGTTGTTTGATGCAGCGGAGATTCAGGCTTGAATAAGGACTCTTTTATTGGAATGAATGCAGAGTCGATATTGCCTTTGAAGTAGGCTGCAGGCCCGTTTGTCAGATGGGCCGCCCGATGAGTTCCATTTCCACTCAGCTGCCCTACATTTGCGTTTCAGAGTTTTACCTAGTTGCACTTTTTGGAAGGCTTCATTCGGACCCTCATGGCAGGGGCAAGCGTGTCAAGAGTGTTGGAGATAGAGAGATTGAGGTTAGCAAGGACTGTGTCAGGGTGGGAGTCAGCAGCAGGAATAGGAGGAGCAGAGTAGGTGGAGGCATATGCAGCCGCTGTCACTTCTTTCATGGGTCAGGTGACTTTGAACCTGAGTGGCAGTGCTGGGTGTGTTGCTGCAATGTGGAGTGGAGAGCGCCAGGTGTGTTGAGAGAAGAGAGAGTGATCGGTCCAAGGGAGAGAGGTAGTGAGTGGGGTAGTGAGAAGGAAGTCAGTAAAGATGAGAACATCCAAGGTGTGGCCCGTGGCGTGCATGGAGCCACAGGGTAGGAGAGATAGGGAGAGAGAGTCACATAGGTTGTGGAAAGGTCCCGATGAGTCAGGAGAGTCCAGATGGATGTTGAGATCACCCATCAGGAGGAGTTGAGAGGAGGAGAGTAGAGATGGGGCCAGGTCAGCCCATTCTGAGAGGAAGAGAGTGGACTGTCCTCGTGGCCGATAGAAGATGGCCATAATGAGAGAAGATTTAGGGGAAAGTGATAGTCTTCAAACTAGGCACTCGAAGGAGGATTAGGCTTGAGTAGGGATGATGGATGCAGGTATCCATTCTGGAAAGATAAGCACTACTCCCCCACCTGTCTTCTTAGGCACAGAGAGGATTTTGTAGCTTCTGGGAGGAGTGTGTCAAAGCTTGTGACAGAGCTCTCCTTGATTCAAGTCTCTATGATGGCGAGCACATAAAGATCCATGAGTTTGAGGAGGTTGTTTGATGGCAGAACCAGTGTTGAGAGTGGCAATGCTGATCAGCTTGCCAGCTTTGAGGGTTTTCCTCGGGGGGGGCACAGGGGACAGTGGACCCACCCGAGGGTGGTGAGAGGGCCAGAGGGAAAGTGCCAAGGCCGACAAGGGGACCAGGAGAGTTTGACATGATGAGGGTGCCTGTACAGAGGAGGAGGAAGGCACAGAGGGCAAGGGAGCCTGGCCACAGGCAGAGGGAAGGTTAGAGAGGTAAGGGAGGCACCTGTCAAAGAGAAAAAGGTTGGGTTGAGGACCCTGAACCATGATGGTTCTGTTGAAATAGACATTAATGATGACTTTGGAAATGGAAAAGAGGTCAAGGAGAAACACCCAGTGAGTGCCACCATTAATGGGAGAAGAAGACAATAGGAGAGAGAAAGCTGACCATGTAACGAGTCCATAAGTCAGGGGAGTTAACGAAGAAGATGATGTCAGTGAGAGTCTCTCTGGCAGTAGCCGTGATATAGGTTTCTGCATAGGAAGGCCTGGGTTGGAGCCTTGAATGTCCTTCCTAAGTTTCTTTCGGCCAGATGTAGTGAAAGGTGAAGGATAGGAGATAGTGAAGCAGTTGGAGTGGATAGGAGAGATAGATAGCAACATGGTTGGCTGCACTGAGGGGGGACCCTTACCAGTCAGAGGCACTGAGGCACACAGAGGACGGGGGGTTGGGGTGGGGGCATATTAGAAGGGGGAGATAGAGGGTACCGCACACATCTAATGAGACTCCGTGCAGCCACTAGGCACAGTTGAAAACCGGTTTTGCATGATACGCTGAAGTACAATACTGCTACTTGGAACAGCTAAATCTGTTTTTTGCAGGACAAGGTGAACAATACATGCAGCAATTTGGAACAGCTGAATCTGATTTTGGCAGGACAAGGTGCAAAACACATGCAGCAGCTGGACACAACTAAAACTGATTTTGGCAGGACATGTCAAGCACAATGCACCAATTGGGGACAGCTAAATTCGATTTTGGAAGGGCAAGACGAAAGCCACATGCAGCAGCTGGACACAACTAATTTTGATTTTGGCAGGATAAGGTGAAACACAATGTAGCAATTGCGAACAGCTAAATCCGATTTTGGCAGGACAAGGTGAACAACACATGCAGCAATTGGGAACAGCTAAATCCGATTTTGGCAGGGCAAGGTGAAAAACACATGCAGCAGCTGGACACAACTAAATTCGATTTTGGCAGGACATGTGAGACACAGTAGAGCAACTGCGAACAGCTAAATCCGATTTTGGCAGGACAAGGTGAAAGACACATGCAGCAGCTGGACACAACTAAATTCGATTTTGGCAGGACATGTGAGACACAGTGCAGCAATTGCGAACAGCTAAATCTGATTTTGGCAGGACAAGGTGAAAAACACATGCAGCAATTGGGAGAGAGAGGTGGGACAGTCACAAGTGTGGAGGAAGATGGTTGTTGAAGTTAGTTGAGGGAACTGACCTTCAGAGAATTGATGGATGATCCATTGTTTCATTGTCAAGAACATGTGGAGTTCTCCTCAGCCTCCATTGCCATTGTTTAATACCTGGTGATCACACATTGTCTGATGGATGAACACAGAGGTAGGAGACATATAGGGAGTGATAATATGTCAACAGAGTTTATTGGGATTTCCTTGTTTAGGAAGGGGCTATTTTATGGTAGCTGTGAATGGTACATTGGTGCTGAGTTACAAATTGCAAGGGAAATGGGTATTCTGCCTAAATATGGGCTAGATGGGCTGCGGTCTTGAACTGCGTTGGAAGGTTTTTATGCTCTTTTGTGTGAGGTACAGAAGTGAAAAGGAAATTCACAGTTCAGAATTGTGGTCGGAGAAGCGTGAAGACGATCGAAACCTTCTCCAGAGGACTGTGCTGTCACATCAAGGCTGAAGGATATTGAACTGCACAAATGTGCCCCGCCGCCATGTATCAAAACACATAATGGCTTCCATGTTCAATTTATGGATCCTTTAATTTGTGTGTCCCCTCAACTGTATCAGTTCCTGGGAAAGACGTTGTCATGAAGCTATGGGTAGGTTGATGAAATTAGTTGATTTTTTAAAATTTTTATGATGAATTGGATGCAATTAGAATGTATGACTCATCATTATTTTTTACCAAACACATTAAATACTGTCTGGGTTTAACCCTTTTTTGTCTTCTGTACCTGTTGATGTTTGAATAAATGTATTGATTCTTTTAATTTTTTTAATTTCTTTTTATTTGTGAACACTCTGAACGATATTGTAATGATGATCTTATCTTACTTAGTTATGCAATTGTTCACTATTTACGGCATCACTTTTATATTGTACTTTGTACATGGATGCATTAATTGTGTATATGGTTTGTATTAACCAATAAACACATTAAATAAAATAAATGTGTTGTTCCTTGGACACTGAATGCTACTAATAATTTTGATTGGTCTGCTTATTATATTTAAATAATGTTGTGCATGGTTCTGAACTAATACTCTGTCTGTTTCATTCTCTTTGTGATTAAACTATATTCATCCATTCATTTTTGCTTATTGCTTAAACAGAACCAATATACTGTGCAGAAAGTTTACTCAATGAGTAGTATTTTCTAATTTATCCACAAAGATTTGGTTCTTCTGGTGTCTTTTTGAAGGAAATTCTCTGTGCCAGGTTGTCCCTTCCCACGTTTTCTGATATTCTGAATGTATGGTTTATCTTTCTACCAAATTCGTGGTGTGAATGGGAGACACGGCTTGGTGAAATGCAGGCATGTAGCATGAAGGCTATCCAGAAAGATCAGTTCCTGGTATCCGGGCCATACGGAGATATATCCTTGGAGTCTACACAACGTTCCCTGCCCCCTCTGCACCCTCTATATGCCTAACACCCGAGATGCAAATCCAAAGGATTTACCCCCCTCTCAAGCCCCCTTACCTGACCAACCATCTTTTTTATGCTTCAGGTAGATGCTGCACCATATTCAGGTAAATTATGCACAGGCCAAGAAGACTCGGCTTCGGATCATTCGTCTGATCCCTCTATGCTGAGTTACGGCAAAGGATTATGACAGCACGGAGCAGGCATGGTGTCCCGAGAAGAGCAGATCATAAGCAAGATTCGGCCAATTCTCTAAGCAAGCAGATCTGCTCAGAGAACCATGGCAGCGTCTCATGTAGACTGGGCTTTAATGCAGCCAAAATCAGAGTTAGGAGCTCAGATGGATGGCATAGCAATTCACTGTGGGACCTCACTTTGCGCAATGGTTGAGTATCCCTAAGTGGGCATGTATGCACTATGGCAAGTTTCACATTTAACACGTTAACTACCCCAACTCCAAGCCCAGATCTACAACAATAACATCCAACACAATTACCATAAGTAAAGTCATGAATGACATCGTGCATATCTCAAATAATAACCGCCTTTGCCTCATGATACTGCTTGATGTGTCAGCATCCGTCAACACCAGAAAGCAACAATCCTTGGTTAACATTCTGCCAACTAACATGGCATTCAATCATACATTGCTACCATGTTTCCCATCACACATCCCCAGTCCGTAACCACGTGTCCAACGTAACCAATTGGGTGATTCCAGATTGCAGCAGGTTTCAAAGCTCGGGGCTGTATCTTTATAACCAATGAGCATTTCTTTCAACTACGTTGTATCATCAAATAATCTGTTACCATTAAGAGCGTGCTCCTGGATGCAACTTTCTTGGATGTATTTCAAGCTTTTGTTGTGGTGGACAGGAGTACACTTTGGGATATTCTTGTAAAGTTGGGGCTTTGTCTAAACCTCACCAGGATTATAATGGAGTTTTATGCCACAACCTCATTACTTATCCATTTTACGTGGGCAGGGAAGCTCATCTGAAAACATCCATAACAACCATGAGAATAAAACAAGGCTCCCTTCTGGCACCAACATTGTTTTGTCTGTAGATAAACAGTATGAGTGTGAAGGTACTGCAGGCAGAAAACAATGTGCTCCATAAGGAACCTATTCCAGTTCCCCTACTTCTATATGCCGATGATTCGGTGCTCCTTGCCCAGACGCCTAGGGTATTTCGGGGATAACTGGTAACAGTGGATCTTTGCTAAAATAAAAACACTGTAGATATAAATATTACCAAATAAATAGTAACGGTGCTTACCCCAAAACATAAAATTAAATGGGTTCAAAGTTCTATCATTAAAACCAGTCGCTGAATACCCCTATCTTGGTATGATTGCTTCTAAACCAGCCAGCCGGAAATCACATATTCAATCTGCATTGACGTATCATTGAAAGCATTAATCACATTTTTGAGAGAACACTATGTCATCATCTCACCCCAGATGAACATATCTCTGCAAGTAGAATATGGCTGCCAAATGGTTTAGGGTGAAGAGTTGTTGGCCCTGAATAGAAGTGCAAGTAGGGTAGACAAAAGTGATGGAGTCCACTGGAGAAAAGTTAATGTTCCTCTCCAAAAGCATTCCAATGGTACGGGAGTAGCAGGAATCGGGATTTACTCAATGATGAGCAGAGCCAGAAACAGCCGATCAAAGTATGTGGTCAAAGGAGCACTTGCCTTGGAAAGATCTGATATAAAAAAAAGATTAAAATATCTCAAAGCCTTGAAGTCTAGTCTTCAATCCTTGGGTGAGCTTCTCCATGTAGAAATGACTATCATTGATGAGCAATGAGCCTACCTTAAAATCCTGAAAGAGAAACAGGCTGGAAGATTTAAGGTGGAACTGGCGACTGAACTCAATAAATTGGCGCGGACATCTTGGCAGTGCCACTTTAGCACTGATGGATTCTAGCAACCTTATGCCAGAAATCTTCCAATGCCCCAAGAAAGACATTGTATTGCACTTGCACGTAGGCATAGATTTCCCCTTGGCACCGATCTGAAAGCTTGAAAGCTTTAGTGTGAGGATTTGTATAATCACCATGTGAGTGGATCGTGCAAGACCTGATGGAACTATGACCCTCAAAGGAGGATAGCCTGATGAATGAATAATGGCCAGAAGATGCTGTAGTGTGAAGCCTCCCTGAGGCCAGGATGCCCCTTTTGATCTGGACTGTGGCGATGCTTGAAGGGAGGCTGTGCTTTGGATAAAAGGGTGTTGTATGAGCTCAATGGGTGGTTAGCCACCCCCTTTCCCAAATTTATTTCCTCATGTTTTTTTGTATTTTCTCTTTGAGTATTATACGAATAATAATGTTGGTGTTTTATATAGCACTGCTGTCACCCGGAATCCAGTTTCAAAACATTCGATACTGGATGTAACTTATTATTATCAGTTTTATCCCCATTATGACCTTGATTTGATCAGCCTCTGGGTTGGTATGGTGAAGAGCTGAGTCGTCTTACCCAGGGTATTGAACCCACGACACATGGCATCATTCTGCCCCCTATGCAGGCACTGCACTTGAATTACCCCACAAGCTCATGAATGTTAGGGCTCTTTTTTCATTTGGATTATGCACTTCGTCAATATATTTGAACTACTTTGTCTGTATTTGCTTTTAAGTGACATCAGTTTTTATTTTTCTCTCCTACGAATAGATTTGTGGTTTTGGAGCAGTATTTTCTAATTGCATGAACAAAAGGCTCCTGGACCAAAAGTGAGAGTAAATTACTCCAAATAAATGAACTTGCGAGTACCTCAGAGAGCCACCTTTTCCCTAAAATCTTCAACCAATTATTGACCGTCTCTGTGTACATTACAAAATCAAGATCCACCATTAAGCTAATGATGCACACCTGTGTCCAGAAATCTTTACAATCAACAACTGCTGATTCAATGCCTGCCCTCGTCTAATCAAAGCATTAATGTCAATTGTTCACCTCAAATTCAATTAAGAAAGATTTAAATAATTCTCTCACCTACTCTGCACAAGTGAAAACTGCCCCAAATTCACCATCAACTATATTTCCTTTGAAGTCCACATCATCCAAAAAATAAAGCATATACAACCCAGTGTCACCTTTCCCTTCTACACAGGTCCATTCCAGGCTTCCCTGAGTCAGATTTCAAAACCACCTTCCAAGCCTTGGGTCCACTCCATCTGCAGGAGGCACTGCCCTACCTAAGGTTCTCACAGACTCTACTCTGGTGCTCCAGAAGAGCATCTTTCATGCTGCAGCTTGAACCACCACACCTCTCTATATATGAACAAACATATTAGACCCAACTCGATGGACCTACATTGAGTTTCCCCCCAGATATGCATCATCTTCATGATCAGTTGCAACAATTACAAGATAGATGGCACCTACTAAACTCCCCACAAACCTAATTGACAGAAAAACTCACCATTACTAAAGGCCAACACAACACATGAAGCCATTGTCTCGCCAGTGTAGAATTCAAGAGGTACACAATGGAAACAACATCTCAAGGCATGCCTGACAGGCCTGAAAAACAGCTTTCCACGCATCCGATGTGCCCCATCAATCCTCATTTCAGGAAGGATCCAAACAAAATCTCATAGAGGAAAATGACATCCAATATAAAAAGAAAACAACATCAAATCTGGCCCACAAACTCACCAAGGGCAAATCTTTCCACCATGGCATCTTAACTGCCAGGCTAGGAGGCAAGTCTATGCAAAAAGGATGAGCATGCTCGTCCTGGGTACTTATAAAAATCTTAAATCCGTTGCTGCCCAGAGTCCATGGAGAGTGTGCTTCTGCTCTTGCTGCAATACATACATGCCGGAGTATATGGCTCGTTCAGGATAGAGTTCTTCTTCCTCTCCTGCTCATCCTTCCTCTTCGGCTGCTTCTCATTCTTCTGCTCCAGTTCCCACTTCTTCTTCTGAAGTTATCTTTTCTCAATCTTCTTTTATCCTCTTCCTTCTTCTTTGTTCTATACAAAAATAGGCATGAATTGACCTCCTTTTAAAATGATGCCTGGGTTGACCAGACAGCAAATGGTCAACTTTTACACACATGTGCTATGTATGGAAAGTTCCATCTAAAGATGTCTTGCTTTGAAACATCTTAGTCATGCACTCTGGCTGCAGAAGCTGCAAAGAGCTCCCTTGACACCCACAATTCCAGTATTTTGTCGCATCAGGGCAGAAGCTTTCTTTCAGACCTTTTTGAAAATTGGTACTATGTTTGCCTTTTTCCATGAGGGGTTTAACTGTAGCTTAATCGTTATACAATTAGATACTTGCATTATAACGGAACCCATAGTAATAGTTTCTCTTTAGCATGCTCAGGGGGACTTACGTGAGGACCTGGGGCTTTCCAGCCACACTCGTCTCTTGACACGTATACGCAGGATTGGGCAGGTCTCTCATTATCAAGGTCACACAGAATTGCCCCATGTGGCTTCTTGGGAAAGTCTGGGGCTTCAAACAAGGGAACAAAATTGTTAACCCTTTGGGAAGCAGCAATGCAGGAATCTAGTGCGAGCAGGTTATTTAGTGAGAGCAGGTTACACTGATCGCGAGTGAGGGCCAAAATTAATGTTGTGGTCAAAGGAGTTGTCCTTCGAGCTATGTCAGTTGCATCGTTGGGTCCCTTCTTTTATTCCAGAGCATCTCCTTAGATGTGAGGTCAGATCCCTGCTCAACTCAAGGATGGACCATGTAAATCTATCTACATAGGTCTTCTAATATTCCACCAGCATTCAAGCAAAAATAAATTTGGATCAACGCCATCTGTCCTTCGCAATTTCTTTTGTTATCTTCAGTTTTCACGAGATCAATGACTATATGGTTTTTTTCTGCGCTCACACGTACATACTATAAATTTACTCACCTGCTGATGAGAGTTGCATGATCATTTACAGACCTAACCCATCACAGACTAAGGAAGATAAATGGTAAGGTTGTCCCCTTCCCCTGATCTTTCTTCCCCTCCCTCGGACCTTATTCCCTCCTGTCCCCTCCTCAACCCATTCTACCCTTTAGGTAGCCTGGGATGACTTTGGTTTAGTAGCTGTTGGACTGTTCAGTGGCACAGCCTAAATAATGGGACTGAGGGCAGTGGTGTTGCAAAGGGTTCTGTCAGTCAGAGCACATGTGGGTGGTGGACTAACTCATGCTTGGATTAATGCAACACCCTTTATGCAGGCTTGGGAGAAGGTCCTTTGTTGTGTCTTCAAGTTGCAGGGATCACAGAAGCACCATGTTACTGACTTCAAGAGGAGTCTTTTTTAGTGCCCCCTGCAGGCCCTAATTATGATCATGTAGGGAATTTAAATGCACAGAGGTGCTTTGGGAGGAGAACCTACCTGCCCAAGGAAGTGTTGACCTATGTCCCTGGGTGGAGACTCTGGTCTCAATCCCAGGGCCTGATATTGGTGTCCCACTGCCACAGACTCAGAATCATCCCAAGAGGCTCCGGAGTGCAGGGTCCAGGTTTGTGGAGCAGCTTCATGTGGAGCTAATGCTTGACCTGAGCCCTTGCTCCTTCAGGATTCTTCTTAGACTCTGCATGTGTGATGTTCAATGGCATTGGCCAATTTTCTCTTGCCCTCATTTGAAAAATGTATGTGATGATCAGTGCCTCGAGGCGGTTAGTTCTGCAGCAGCATGCCTAACACTTTTTTAGTTGCTACTTGTCATGTCTCTGCTGGCTGGTCACCCAAATTAGATATCCGCTGAATCAGATACCCTTGTACCCCTTTGAGTATGGGTGAGATGTGGTTACTTTGTGATACCCGGGCTTATTATTGCTTCGAATAAATGCAAACAAAAACATCTAATATTCAATCAAACGTTGTCCCATGTGCGAAGTGAAAAACAGCCATCAATTGACTGTTGGCTGAAAGGGTTTTGCTCGGTCTGGAAAAGATCTGGGGCTACGCTAATTTGGGGACTGATGGGAATGGGGGCTAGCTATAGCCTTTTTGGTTGTAACCCCTGAGCTTCTATCCGGGGCTGCAAGCAGAAGACCCATGGCTATAGCCCCCTCAGCCCACCCTGGCAACGCCTCCGGTTGGCTCAACCATACTCTCTTTGGGGTGGGGCGGGAGTTTGGTGGGGGCGGGGAGGGGGCTTCTTATGGGTGTGCTGGTGTTAACAGGCAAGGCCTATCCTTTGCTGTATCTTAGTACTGTTCATCTCTCCAGCACAGTCTGCCTGGTGTATTTCGGAATGCTCTGCTGGTGAGATGCTTATGCTGCGCTGCTTTTTCCCTACTGTTGTTTTGTCAAAAATAATGCAAATAATAAAGAGACGAAATCAACAAAAATAAAAACAAATTAAAAAAAAAAAAAAGATTTGCATAAACAATTTTAGGCTTGAGTCACAACAAAATGCATGGCACAAATTTGGAGATGCCCGCAAGCATCTCAGATATACACCCGCAACCCTAAACCTGACTCACATAGACCTAGGGCATGGGTCTGAAAGATTACAACTAGATGATGGTTAGGGTCTCAGTTTTGCTTCTGCCTCTTTATACCTGAACCCCATAGACTAAAAGTAGAGGAAATTGGAGATCACCAGAGCACCACCTGCTCTTAACGGAATATTTGAGAATCAAATTTGCAGGTGACTGAATCAGGCGTAAGATAGGACATCAGAAATGCTTCAAGGCATCTCCAATTTGCTCCGGTGTATATGTGCGAGGATCAGCCCCCTCACCTGGAGCTGCATGGAGCACCTTTGAGATGCCCTTGACCGAACGTGTGGGAATCACTATGTGAGCGTCTCGAAGATATCCCTTGTCTGTCAGGATCTCCTCCAGGTTTAGGCTTTGTTGGCCGGATTCTCAAAAACAAACAGAAACACGAGCAGCTGATTAGTCCTTTTTATTTGTCTGGGTCTGAGAAATGTGCAGGTCGCGTTATCCTTAAAGGTGACCTCCACATGTCATTGCGGATGGGCAGCGGCGCACAAGATGTGCTGTGCAGACCCCTTGCACATACCTGACACAAAAGTATTACCAACTGCATGACGTGAGCAGGAGTGGCCCTGGCATGTGATGTGCTTCCCCGTGCACCTCTTCCAGTCAGGGGCAAGAGGGTGCCTTTGTTTTCAGCACATGTTAGAGTTCATCCCATTTTAGGAACTGGAACGCACTTTATCATATGAAGGAATGTCCCCGTCTTTTTCAGCACATGGGTACATACAGGGAAAAGCGGGCAAGTGAATGTGTACAACTATCACATGAACACATTGAAATGTCCTTTGGCGTATATGGTGCATGTGAAGACGTGTACCATCGCATGCACCAAATGTTGTTTTTTTGTGAGATTCTGGAACTGTGAGCCAGGTCTAAGGCAGCAAATGCAAAACTGAGATCCTCACAGGCACCTCCTGATTGCTACCATGCTCCTCTGTGTGAATCAGGCCAGTAGACCTGTGGCACGTGCTAGATCATGTTCCCGCAGCCGTCTCTAGGCATGTCACATAAACACGGCAACGTGCAGCTAAAGTCTGACCTTTCATCTGCTACAGTTCTAAAGGTTGCTTTGCACGTGTGGGATAAGGCTGTGGGGTGGGTGTCTAGATCAGTGGGTTGATGCCTAGAATGGTTTCCAGGGAGGATGATAAACATATCTTCAAATGTAAGAATTAGATTGCATATTTAGTCAAGCGCTCCTTCGCAATCAGGAGCCTTCAGCAGCACTGGGCGACTTAAGGAGAGTCGGGCTGTTTTCACCAACAGATGGCATCTGATGTGTGTTGGGGCAACACATTGAAGGATTTGGATTCAAGAGTGCAAAGTGGGGTTAGCTAAAAAGTGAGGACTTGACGGAAGGTGGCCTGTGATGTCAGGTTGCAATGTGAAGTTTATGACCAAGGCACCCAATCAGAAGACTGCTAAAGGATGGCACGGTCAAGGACTGGTATGAAAAAAAAAAAGGCTTTGCGGCGTGAAAGTTAATTAAGACGAAATAAAATAGGGACAGCGGGTGAATAAGAAAATGATAACACGCAACAGAAATCCTCATGAACAGAGATAATGGAGGAAAGGGAACAATAGGGGCGATCGAAAGGGGGGGAATGTGGGGACAACCACTATTATTTTAAAAAAGAAATATTCAATGAAACCATATAAAGCTGAGAACATTGAAAAAGGGTCATTTGAAAGTCAAACTTTGGGCTCGAGAACAACAAAAGATAGGAACCGGGACAATGAGAGGTTGTCCTCACCATTTTCATTATCTGGAGTCTCAGTTTTGGAAGTCGGCTATCGGACAGGAAGTGACGTCACATATGAGATGGGCAGCATTGGGAGCATTGCACCTGTCTCGTTCAGTGCATTTATCCAGAGAAGCTTCTCATACCTGTCCTCTTGCTCTTGGATATGGTGACTGATGACCATTGGTGATTAGTGAACCGAATGATGGCCAATGCTGATTAGTGAAGAGTTCCTCTAGCCAAGGAACGCTGTTCTGGACTCATAGGGCATGATCAGTGCTTGTGAGGGCCTTAAGCCTCGGTTCCCAGAACCCACTCTTCTTTGCTGACTTCTTGGAACACATAGGGTATCCACCCCCACCTTGTCTTTAAAGCCCTAGCCCCTGTCTCAGTCATATCTCTGCTTGCATAAGCCAATCCTTGAACCTTATCTGAGCTAGCATGAACCTTCCATTCCAAAGACCAGGACCCAGAGCAGAACAAGATCTACAACTTTAAAAACCTTCCTTCCAGAAAGTCACTCCTATTGGCTACGGTCAAAACCAATTAGATTGATTGCTTTTGCCTGGACCTGGGTTAGCCAAGCGTGTCCCTTGATTGAGGGCTTTCATGGTTAACGATGGATGACATCTCCTTGAGACATGTGCAGCACTGGGTGAGTGACATCCCCCTTAGGGATGTGAGCCCTCGAAATGCTAGCCCCTCACTCACAGAGATACGCTGAGGTGCTCACAGGACTGTGGAAACCGTGTCCCATTTAATCCGTCGAGTAATGGGCCATTATGAAACTGCTAAATGTTAATATGAGCCCTGCAGGTACATCTTATTAAAATATGACGTCTCTTCAGTATGTTGCGGAGCGGGAAGTGCAGAGTGGAAGTGAAGGGGCCTGTCACGCCAAACTTATGAGAACACGCATCTCATCCTCGCCAGAGGCTCATGGGAGGCATATGCTAATTTATTGTAAGCACGGGAGAGCTGTAATGGCCTGATAAATGGGAAGCTGCAGTGTCCCGCTCAAAGGCAGCTGTGCAGGCATCATCGGCTGCTATCATTTAATGAAGTGAAATATCACAGCTGATGTCATCATTCGGGTGGTCGGACATCGAGAACGGGGCCAGCCTGTCATATGCGCTATGACATGGAAACTGTATGCAGGAATATATGATTTATATCTAAAGTGATGGAATAAAGAGGCGGCAGTTGCATGGACGGACGTCTGGAACAGGCAGTGCCCTCAGAGAGGAACACGGGCATCTGGGATGCAGCCTAGCGCCCAGCTGTGAGTGATGCCTGCTTCCCCATGGCTAAACACCAACTCCCTTCTGCCATGACACTCCCCACCCCATGGATGGTTTCAAGGACCCACACACAGTGATGGACTGGACCCCAAGTCATTGTCACTTTAAACGTGCCATTATTAGCCAAGGATATGCATCGCTTAAAGATGTTCAACGATCACAGACACATGTAACCTTGTCTGTTGCTAGCATGATACACATTATGTTCTCTGAGAGTTATGGCGATTAGGGATTGGCTGATAAGCGGGGACCTCAATGAGGTACAAGTGAAACAAATAAGCATTGGCAAAGCCAGCATTTCTGGCTTTTGTGCAGGCATGGTATAGTCATTTGCCAGGCACTGTCATAATGGGACAGCCTGGCCATAAGATGGCAACAGCTGTAAACTAGTGTGATGACACGAGCATAGGATATCAGTACCTGCAAATACTCTGCTAACACTTATAGACAAGTACAAACGGTTGGTTTAGCCAATGTTAGCTTTTAACTGGGCTCAGTGCAAGGGGCATATATAAATCAAGTGGCTGAAGTCACACTTGATCAATACATGTTAATTACAACAGTAGCTCATTTACAGCTGCATTCACATCATTAACTCTCAGCAGACTGCTTAGAAATAAAAATCACAGCCCAAAGTTGAACGTTACTGTTTGATAGAGCTACTCGAAGAGATCGCAGGAGGATGAATGTTGGGTCGGGAGGGGCAGTTAGTTGGTGGAAGTGGCCATAGGGATTCCCATAGCCATCAGCCATCTATGGCAGGATTAGTGGGGTTACTAGCCAAGCAATCCCCACAAGCTGTGTGTCCCTACTCTCATGTTTTCTCCCTCCTAGCTGTACTCATGTGATGGTGAATATGAGACCAGTGATTTTCACCGTTGCCAAATGACAACGAACATATAGAATAAGAAAACTAGAATAAGGTGTTATTTTGTGTATCACATTTCCATGTAGAATGGAACACAAATAGGACAGAGTTTGTTTTGCTGCACTGCAGGGAGCTAGTTTTCCAGATTATTGTGAGGGTTAGGTTGCTGAAGACACAAAGAGGCGATATAGTAAATGGTGGTATGCACAGTTAGGTAGGGTATATATATAATACTATAATAAAAGGCCAGATGTACATTTGTCCTGTATGTTTGTCCAAAGCAGTCATGCGCAGTAGAGACAAATTCACATAGTTTCACCTGTTGTCACTGCTAGATGGATCTGTTGCCTTCGGATATGTAGTGGTCCTACTCTGTCAATGAAAACCTGCACTTTGGCCGTGTACACGGGCTCCTTCACTAGTACATGTAGAAAGCAGCATTATAAATGGCAAGAGAAGCACCATTTTCCCAGTGCAAGACCATGAACAGCACATGGTTAAAAAGCACAGCATTGCAGTTTAAATATCTTAATAATGATTTTTGTTGGTCTATGATCATGTTCCGATGAATGAAATTGCCAAGGCTGAGAGAAGGGGAGGATAGCTGAAACTGCACGAATAGGCCATTCCTGAGGATCCAGTTTATTGAGTTAGGGGTGTTGCTAGCTGTCAGAAATATACACATTTTAATTGGCTGGTGCAGAGAGTGAAATTAGGCAATAAGCCCTGACACTGTGGGCCATTACCTCATATGGTAATGCCCCAGGGCCCATGGTTACCGGAGGGCTTATTGCAATTAGTACCCTGGCACGTTATACAGGGGTACTAAAGGCATTTTTTTCTGTTACAAAATGCTCTGGCATTTCGGAACAGAAAACAAAAAAAAAATGTTTTCCCTTCGATGGCGGCCATTACAAAGGAAATTGCGAAAAAGGTAAACAAACAAAATGGCCGCCATGTGAAGGGAGAAAGGACTACATGTAGTCCCTTCTCCCTTTCCATGGCGGCTATTAAAAAGATAGGAAAAAAGCAAAACAAACAAAATGGCTGCCATGGGAAGGGAGAAGGGACTACACATAGTCCCTCCTCCCTTTCCATGATGGCCTGTCGCAGATCGGGAGTGGACGCGCTGGGGACTGAAGTGTTAACAGCGCGTCCCCTCTCAAAATGGACACAACAGAAGGTAAGTGGGGGTGGGTGGGGAATTCTGTGGATGGCTACGAGGGTGGGAGAAGACTTACCTGATTCCCCGGCAAGGGGAGAGGGCGGCCACTGGCCGGGAGGAGGCTCAGAGCAGTGGGATTACCATTTGGTAATGCCCGCATTCCGAGCCTCCCCATTGGCTGGGAGGCCACCACCCCCCCCTCGCTGGGTACTAATTGCCAATAACACACTACCAAGATGTACCAACAGCACCTCCAGTGGTGAATGCAGGTCAACACATGCATGAAGAACACATTATCAGGTTGAATACATTTAAGGGAAAATGTCTCATACACTGGCCTCACAATAATTGTTTTTTTTTGGCTGTTCATAACGCGCCTAATACTGTACCTGAGTTTGGTTTCTAAGTGAAGAGCTGGAATTCAAACCTTTGTTGCTCTGCGTGGTCTTGCTTACAAGACCAGTGCGTTGCCCCTCTTCTATCCTTTGTTGACAATGAATAAGCCATGCAGGTAATGATCCAACTACATCAAACACCTGCAAGCAACAGTATGTATCAGAAGCAAGCACAGGACGAGCTGTCCAAGGTGGAGACGTGCATGAAAAAATGACATGGGAGTGAGTTTGAAAGTTGATTTGCCAAACAACATATTGATCTCTACTTTCCCACCAGAAGGTAATTGGACAGTTGTGGATAAGTTGTTGGCAGGCAGATAAATGTGCATCCTTAGCTTCTGCCCTACCACCCACCAATACCGCAAAGGTAAGAGACGATACTCATTGAGACAGCTGTTCCACCCTTATCCCCCCTTGGTGCAGTGGGGAATGGAGACAATGTAAGCTAAATATGGTAAAAGCATTTAATCTAACATAGTAACAGTAAAAGTGCATGCATTAGACACGAAGCAAACATGAACTCCACATGAAGAGGACATACAATCGGTCATATATGCACTTCGACATGAAGAAAACTAACAACACATCCACAGACATGAGTAAAACTAAGAGGACCTATGCATAAGGTGAATGCAACATGAATGGCACACACACATAGATCGCTAAACACATAAGCAAGAGTGTAATTGGGCAGCTATCTTCTTAAAAATGGAAGACACAGCATGTCTTTGAATGAGCACTGGCCTCAAGACCTAGAGAAAACTAAAAAGGGTGAGTCCACAGTAATACTTATCTGTGTAGAACACATACAGTGGCTGGCAAATAGTACCAAGGTTAGAGTGAAATAAGGGAGGATCAAAATGAGGGAACACAAGCGCAAGATAGCAAGCAATTCCCAAGATGCAAGTCGTATACTCCCAGATTAATTAAGATTTTATTAGAGGAAACCAGCATTTGTTAGCCAGGTGCAGTATAACAGTAAGCCAAAAGACTTATGAAAAAGGACTCAACAGTGTCCCTGGTGGCAACAGAAAACACAGAACACACATTAATATTTGTTAAATCTCATTAAATAGGAGGTAAATATATTCCAAACATGGTCCCATCGCAGGTGACCTATAATTGGAGAAAAATGGCTAGTCATTAGAAACACACATAGAAAGGATACCTAATACTCCCTACATGCACACGTAGATGGGAGGCACCACAAAGGGCCAAGTAAAATGGGATTTCCTGGTCTCATGGCCTGAGATGAGGGATGGTAACTTTTAATTGAAGGAAGAACGTTCCATGTGGCTCTCTCCTCCTACTCTACGTCTGTCTCCTTAGTCCATTCCGCCCATCAAGTATTATGCAAAGCAACCACTTTTCTTCGAGATGATGGGCCTCATTACGATCCTGGCGGTACGGGGTAAACGGCGCTGTAAAAAGGTGCCGGCGCCGTTTACCCCGTACCACCTCATTACGAGGTCCCCTCGCGGGACCCAGGAAGCAACGCCTGGGCAAACCAGGCGTGCTTACTGGGTCCCGTGAGGGGAAGAGGGAGAAAACAACGGGCCAACTCATAAAGGCCCATTGTTTGCTCCCTCTCCTATTCAGCCCTATTCGGCTGAAATGGGAATGGGGAAGGACCGGGTCCGGGTCCTTGGAGGGAGGAATTACTGTGCCTTCCGAACTCGGAATGGCCCGGTTATTCCTCATTCTGAAGACCCAGACCCGGACGCGATTTCGGCAGCAGCCAATAGCGGCATGGCTACCGCCGATCTCATAATGAGGGCCGATGTGTTTTAACCTTTAATACTGTAAGGGTGGTTCCATTTGGAGCCATCAAATACTTATAACCCAATAAAATGTTTAATCTATATAAAATCTATATGTTACCAAACCCACTAACCTTTCCCCAGTCCCCATAAGTTTTGTATGCTGATATCTTGATATGACATCATTGATGGCACATTTGTAGTACTTAAGCAATTTCTTTGATTAACATTGTCAAGAGCAATGAGATTTCAATGCTTGTATGCTTGTCTTGAAGTGAATAAAGCTGGATTTTACTGTGTACTTTGTAGACTCTGTCATTGAGTCTGGTTTGGACTGATTCAGATTCCTCTCAGTCTAAACGGGTATTTTGAGACCACCTTAATATATGGTAGCACAGGACGGTTGGCTAAGCATCATCAGATTGTCGAGGGGTCCCGGTCCCCGCACCAATGAGAACTGCTGAGGTGACAGCGGGATCACAAGCAACAGAGAGAGATCGGCAGGAGTCCCCTTTGAAGAGAAGTCCTTATGACGTGGAGGGCAGCAGGCTGATAGGGGAGAATCAATGCTGAAGAACTCCAGCAGATTCATGGATGTAAGGATGACATATGTATGGCAACACTAGGGTTGTTTTTTTGGTGTATATTATGGGTTTGTGAAGAAATAAGAGATTGAAAAAGAGATATCTTCCGACAAGGGTTGGAAAAGATCATGTGGTAGGTCTCATTACGGCGCAGTAATGAAAGAGACTGATCCTTCAAAGACAGTGAGAAGACATCTGTATTTTATTAGTGTACTGATTGCTGGTGCCTGACTTATGCTGTGAGATTGCTTAGGCCTATTTGAGGAGTTTCTTGTATGTTTGTGGAGGACATGAAGTGGTGTTTTGTGGGAGCAGCAAGGTGTGGCTTCTCAGAGTGTGAGTGGCATTTGTGGAGCCGCTCAGAAGGGTTGAGACGCAGGAGGTGTGGTCTCGAGAGAGACAAATGTAGTGTTAATGTGGGGGGAAATATTGTTGGGGAGGGGTGCATAAGAGAAAAAAAGGTGAGCAAGAAGTGAAGCAGTGATTATTGATCACTGGTAAATTGTGCTTCAAATGATTATCAAGGGGGACACTACAATCATTCACTTATGTAAGTCATTGCCCCTATAGAAGGACAAAACTGTCAAGCACCACACAGAATGGGTTAAAGACACAGGAGGCAAGATTTTTAAGCCCTGCCCACAAGATGGCACTCATTCGAGGACAGTACTGCAACATATTTGCACCTATTTGCATGCCGCTTATAATGGTAAACAATTACGGAATAGACTAGGTATACTCAAGTTATGGAAAATGTTTGGGGAAGAGATGAGGAGCCAGATACGAAAGAATGGATGCTTAGCATGGCGAGGGGTGTATGACGCCCACAGCTCCTCCTCCTTCTCCCCACAGCAGTGACCTGTCCTCGACATTGCAGGGGTTGTACCCATTAAAAACATTAAAAGCAGAAGGAGCGTACATGTATCCCATGTATGCACTCCCCACCGATAGTGATGCACATATTATAAGTGGGGATAAAATAAACAAACAGATATTATTGTCCACGGACGTAGAATATGACGAGTGCCACAGCTTGCAAGTGAAACTAACTGAGGCAGAGGAGGAGCAGAGAGAGAGAGGCAAGATAAAAAGTTTGAGACACCAATTGTGCCAAACAAATGGAGAGGAGAACAACTAATACTCAAATTTGATGGAAAGTGCTTTGACGATTCTAATAAGAAGGTAATCAAGGTAGAAAAAAAAGCAGAAGAGGAAAGACAATGAGAGGAGAAGAGGGAGAATAGACACAAGGAGGATATGGAAATAGAGAATAAACTAGAAGAGAGGGAGAGAACAAGGAAAATGGACAAAGACAAGGAAAAGGATAGGAGACAAAATGACAAAAGGGAAAGGAGAGAAGTTTAGAGAGATGTCACGGGGGAGTTGATGAGATCATGAGGAAAAACACAGGAGTAGAAATAGGAGAGGAAGACATTAATAGAAGAAAGAGTAAAACTCTACCTAGGAAGAAAGGGTATGGCACCAATACAGGGGGAAGTTGGGCAATGTATCAGCAAGAGGGAAGCAGGGATATATTAGAAGAGGTAGTGAGTGGAACATTTAGGGTAAATCACCCATCTATGGGCATGGGAATAGGGAGTGGGGTGGATTGGTCAAATTTGGAAGAGCCAATGATAAATCCAGAACCTATGAAATAGCTATGGTCCCCAGAGATGAGCCAGAGGGGGCAGAGAGGAAAACCCCATACATAAATAGACTCTGAGATTTACTGGGTTGAATGAAATTCAGCCTAACTGAAGTACCAAAAAGAAAAAAAAGGGTGCAACAGCACCCTTAAGTAACTCCTGAATGACACAATTGTTTCCCTATTAAGAAAACGTCAAGGACAAGCACAGTACATACCTTGGCTTCAGACAGATGCAAATAATTTGACTTATAAATTCGCATCGCTTACAGCTGGAGCAGGAAAGTGGATCTATGAATTAGAAAGAGAAATGTCTGTCATGACATTAGCTGTGGGTGACATGAAAAGCTTGTTTGCTGCTAAATTTGGCGAACAATCAGACAACATTTTGAAATTAGCAGGAATCCTGGGGTGACATCTCAAAATTGCTATTGATCCCGTACATTATTCACTGAATCTAGCCAGTGTCTGTACATTAACCACAGATACTTTCTGCGCTTAACTTATAGTAAGCACCTTATTCATTTTCCACTAGGAAAAGCGTGCCTCGTGTCATGAGTTGGACGACTATTGATCATGGAAAATATTGAACCTCACACACAGCCATGTACTAACGAGATAAAGCACATTTCTATGGTAAGCTGCACTAAATATTTCTTGATTCTATATCCTACATTCTGTGTCCTGCCATCATAGCATCTATATCATATTCTTTGCAGTGTCCAACCCTGATTGACCTCGGACTCTGCAGAATTATGCGTGACTCATATCCTCTCTCCACCTTGGACCACCAGGACAGGTACTTAGTTTTTCCAATTCCCAGACTCATCTCCAGCATTGCAACTATTCTTTTGTTTATTCAATAAAACTTCAACTTATACTATTTATCCTTCACCTGACTTTCACAGGTTGAAAATAGACTTTATCGAATACACAACGTCATTCACTTGGCTCCATCATGTCTAGCCTGAAGGCACCCACCATTAACTAATGGAACGTTGACACACCTCCTCTTTCCCTGCACTTATATTTAAGGTTTATCCTAATACGTTGGCACACACACTTACTCGTTGTTTTGTTTTTTATATTGATTTTAGATTAATGGTTGACTGGCGAATGACGCGCCTTCTCTACTCAACTTCCATGCCCACATACTTTGCGAGTCCTGATGACAGTTCGGAACTCTTCAGTGATCCATGCCACTAGATGACTACACCCTTGATTGACAACTTCTTTCTGAACTAGAAACACCAAACATAATGTTGACATTTTTTGATATGTGCTATGTACTGATCTATGGCTCATTTAATATGTGTTTACTGAGCATTGTGACAAATTGTGATTATAATCCAACCTTCCACATGCAGACAACTGTGGCTGCTCTGTTATGATGTAGAATTGTGCAACATTTTTTATAATACTGTCACTCGCCGTCCTGTTTGGCGTTTGTATCCGCGTTGGCGGTTACGCGCTGGTAGGACGTGCGGAGGTTCCGCTACGTGATTTTCTGTTACGCATCCTGCGGTCTAGTGGTTTTTCAACATGGCGCCGCTGGCGAGTATTTCTTTCCTTCTCTCCCAGCGATCGCCGCGTTGCAACCCCACTTCATTGCGCTAGCTCGCTTCCTTTGGGTTAACACGCTAGTTTTCCAGCCTCGACCGCTTCGGTCTCTTCTCTCTACCTTCGGTCCGCCTGCCTTGGACTGCCTTTCCGCCTCTCTACTTTCCTGCCTTACCTCCTCTCCCTACCCTCTTGTTTTGTTTCTCTCTCTCGGATTGCCGTCCTCCGCGTCCATTCCGCCCTTTCTGCCTTACCTTCGGCTGCACTTTCTATCTGCGGCCCTAGTTTACAGTTGGAGTTTCTCTCCCGGCTGGTTCTCCAGTGCCTTCCTTCCACTCCGGGTTCTTCTCTACGTTGGAGCTCCGTCTTCACCTGTTTTCAGCAGCTTCCTGCCACAAGAACGCCATTACCACTCCTGGCTCCGGATCCCCTCGAGCCGCCACACTCCTTGAAGGGTTTTTTCTGCCTTAATTGGCTTTTTCCCTTCGCTTTGTCTGGACTCGGGAAGGGGGCCCCAGGTTTGCTATACTTTAGCGTTCACTGTGGCTTCCTCTCGAGACAGATACGTTCTACATAAAAAGGAGAAGGATTATCTATCTCACCGACAACTGCAACTGGAGGATTTTGAATCAGGTGAGGAGAGTGGGGAGGAACGGGAATTAGCGGAATCTTCCATTTCGGACAGATTGCAACGCCAACCAGAAGAAATGTCGGCAGAAGATCAAATACAAGAACTATGGAAGGCTGTCCAGGGATTATCCCAAGAGTTACAAAATGTGAAGGCAGAGAATGTGGTCTTGAAACAGATGATTACTGCCCGTGAACCTCAATCCCCAGAACTCCCCGTTATGGCTCTTTCGGCTGGGAAGTTCGATGGAACTCCTAAAAAAGTAAAGGAATTTTTGGAGGCCTGTTTAGTATATTTCACTTTCAGGCCCCGGCTTTTTGCTACCGACCAGACTAAGATCGGATTCATGATATCTAACATGACCGGCAATGCCCTGGCATGGGCTACTCCGCTGGTTACCGGATCTAATCCCATCCTACATGATTTTGCGGGTTTTCAGACCCTGTTGCAGCAAACCTTTGAGAGACCCGAACTGACCTACACTGCCTGCGAAGACCTGCTGGATATCCGTCAAGGGTCATCGGATGTTCTATCGTACATTTCAGAATTCAAGAGATTGGCTTCGGGTGCTGGGTGGTCTGAACAGGCACAATTTGCCATATTCCGGCTAGGCCTCAAGGAAGAAATCAAAGACGAACTCGCCAGATCTTCCAGACAACCTTCTTTTTCTGATTTACTTTCCGCAGCCTTACAGATTGAATATAGACTGCAGGAGCGACGGTCAGAACGCCGTAAACAACGAACTACTGATCATATTTCTGATTCCGCCCCGTCCTCTATCTCCTCCTCTCCTTCCCACACCTCAGATGAACCCATGCAGATTGGATCTACAAGAGGACCTCTTTCTACTGCAGAAAGAAGAAGAAGGAAGGAAAAGGGTCTATGTGCCTATTGTGGGTCGGATCAACATCTCCTGAAGGAATGTTCTGTTCTTCCTCAGAAACGTCAGGGAAACGGTTTCCCTCGGCGCCAGTAGGGACCTGGTTCCGAGGGGCTTCGGACTCATTCACCAGTCCCTATGTTTCTCTCTCAATTTCGGCTCCTTACATCCCCGAGGATTCCAGGCTTATGGTTCTACCCGTTACTATCAAGTTCAACGGCAGAGCGGTTGAGTGCCTCGCGCTTCTGGACTGCGGGGCCGCCGGAAATTTTGTCGACGTCATCTGGACAAAAAGAATGGGTCTTCGCACCTTACCTCGTAAAGAAGATCAAAAAAGTTGAAGGGGTCGATGGTTCTCCTCTTTCTTCAGGACCCATAACTCACACCACTGAAGATCTATCGGTGACCATATTTCAACATACCGAGACTATCCGGTTCGACATTATTCGAGCTGCCCATTTTCCGGTTATTCTTGGCATCACATGGCTCAGGAAGCATAATCCCCATGTCAATTGGGCGGATAACCAACTACAGTTTTGTTCCTCCTATTGCAAACTCAACTGTTTTTCTGACGACGGTCTTCCTCAGGTTGTTACGGGGTCTACTACACAGCTGTCTGGGGTTCATGCTCTACCCCTGTACTGTTCCCCATACTTGGAGGTGTTTGTCGAGAAAAAACCAGCGACTTTACCTCCCCATAGACCAGAAGATTGTACCATAGACTTAGAACCAAATGCATTGGTTCCCTTCTGTAGGATGTTCTCTTTAACTCAAGCAGAAAGAAAGGTTCTAAGAGATTATCTTGATGCCAATGTTCAGAATGGGCTCATTCAATCTTCCAAATCTCCTGCCGGAGCTTCTTTGTTCTTTGTTAAAAAGAGGGACTCTACTGACTTGCGTCCTTGTATCGATTACCGGGGTCTCAACAAAGTTACCATCCGGGATCGGTATCCTATGCCTTTAATTCATGAGATCATCGAAGCTGTTCAAGGTGCACGTTGGTTCACTAAATTAGACCTCAGAAACGCTTATCATCTGTTACGCATCGCCAAAGGAGACGAATGGAAGACCGCTTTTCGCACTCCTTTTGGCTTATTTGAGTACCGCGTCATGCCTTTTGGTTTGGTTAATGCTCCTGCTGTTTTTCAACGGTTTATGGATCGGATGTTTTCAGACTTATTGTCTGTCTCCATGATCATATACCTGGACGACATTCTGATATTTTCCGGCACTCTAGAGGATCACAAAATTCATGTACAAAGGGTTCTGGGAAGACTTAAAGACAACCAACTTCTTGTCAAACCAGAGAAATGTATTTTTGCGGCTACCTCAGTGCCCTATTTAGGGTATCACCTTTCTGAAAGAGGTATCGCCATGGATCCCAGCAAAGTATCAGCTATTCTGGACTGGCCTTCTCCTACTTCGATCAAGGAGGTCCAAAGGTTTCTAGGGCTCTCTAATTTCTATCGCTCATTCATCTCAAACTTTTCTGAAGTTGTTCTCCCTATTACTTCTTTACTCAAGAAGACCAACAATCCCTTTAGCTGGACTTCGGAAGCAGAACAGAGCTTTCACAATCTCAAGAACCTCTTTTGTACTGCTCCCATTTTGCGCCATCCCGACCAGAATAGACAGTTCCTTGTCGAAACTGATGCCTCGGCCATGGCCATTGGAGCGGTGCTGCTACAAGTTTTCGAGGAACGAGAGCACCCCATTTGCTACCTATCCAAGACGTTGAATCCCAGCCAACTCAACTACTCCGTACTGGAAAAAGAATTGCTGGCCATAAAACAAGCTTGTGAGACCTGGCGACATCTATTGATGGGAGCAAGGCAGACCGTTATCATCAGAACGGACCATAAGAATCTCAAGGTCCTTCAGAATATGGAATGTGTCAACTCCAGGCAGGCTCGCTGGGCATATTTCTTTGCTCAATACGATCTGCAAATTACCTACTTGCCTGGTTCAAACAATACTCTTGCGGATGCTCTCTCTCGGAAGGGTCCCATAGGCAAAGAAAAAAGACATACCCCAGAGCCGATGTTCCACAGGAATAGGATCTTAACAGCTGCTAAAACCTTTTTGGAAGAGGTTCGTGCTGGTGTTGCTTCGGAAGGGACTGTTCCACTACTCAGAGGAGAGAGATCCTACAGCAAGAAGGAGGGTCTGCTATTCCTCCACCACCGCTTATACATACCTTCCGGTCCACTACGTCTGAAGATCATAAACTGGTGTCATGATTCACTCACTGCAGGTCATCGAGGGAAGCTTAATACTACAGAATCTATCGCTCGTTCTTTTTTTTGGCCGGAACTCAAAAAGGATGTAGAGGATTACATACTCAGTTGTCCGGTTTGTGCCATGACGAAGTCCATCACTGGCAAACCCTTGGGTCTTCTCACCCAACCTGAGGTACCCTCTCGCCCTTGGGGCTTGCTTTCTACGGATTTCATTGTGGAACTTCCTGTTTCCAACTCCTGCTCATGTATTATGGTTACAGTTGACACCATGACTAAATTGGCTCACTTTTCCCCATTGCCTGGTCTTCCCACCGCTACCGAGATGGCTGAGGTTTTCGCCCAGGATATCTTCCGTCTCCATGGTCTTCCTGACAAGATCATCTCGGATCGTGGCAGCCAATTCATTTCTAAGTTTTGGAAGGCTCTTTGTTCTCGTCTTGGTATGGAACGTGCTCTGTCGTCTGGGTTCCACCCTCAGACCAACGGTCAAACTGAGCGTCTTAACGCCACATTGGAACAGTACCTTAGGTGCTACAGCAATCGTCTTCAGGACAATTGGGTATCTTTGCTCCCTACGGCAGAGTTTACTTATAATAACTCATTTCATACAGCCATTGGACTCTCTCCTTTCTTTTGCACCTATGGAGTACACCCAAGATCTCTTCTTCCCTACATTCCGTCGCCCACCAATTCCCCGACGGCTGAAGAGGTACTGCAGTCTATTTCTGATGCACACGTCACTGCCAAAAGATGTTTGGAAAAGAGTCGTCAATACAACAAAACCCAAGCGGACAAACATCGTAGGCCTTGCCCTGAATGGAAGGAAGGGGACAAGGTCTGGTTGTCCACCAGGTTCTTGCCGCGATGGGTTCACCCTTCCAAACTCTCTCCTCGCTTTTTGGGTCCTTTTCCCATACTTTCCAAAATAAATCCTGTTTCCTTTCGACTTAAACTACCTTCTTACCTCCACCGCATTCATCCTGTCTTCCATGCCTCTCTTCTCAAGCCTTTCATTCCGGACGTCCACCAGAGAGCTGTTCCCGATCAGCCCTTTCCTCAGGTGGATTCCTCCATGGAATATGAAGTATCTACTTTACGCGACTCCCGCCACTACCGTGGTCGGTTGGAGTATTTGGTGTCCTGGAAGGGTTACCCTAGGTCGGAGGACTCGTGGGAACCAGCTTCCAACATTCATGCCCCTCGGTTGTTGGCTCAATTTCATGCCCGTTTCCCCTTTAAGCCGGGGGTCCTACGCTCTAGGAGGGGGCATACTGTCACTCGCCGTCCTGTTTGGCGTTTGTATCCGCGTTGGCGGTTACGCGCTGGTAGGACGTGCGGAGGTTCCGCTACGTGATTTTCTGTTACGCACCCTGCGGTCTAGTGGTTTTTCAACATGGCGCCGCTGGCGAGTATTTCTTTCCTTCTCTCCCAGCGATCGCCGCGTTGCAACCCCACTTCATTGCGCTAGCTCGCTTCCTTTGGGTTAACACGCTAGTTTTCCAGCCTCGACCGCTTCGGTCTCTTCTCTCTACCTTCGGTCCGCCTGCCTTGGACTGCCTTTCCGCCTCTCTACTTTCCTGCCTTACCTCCTCTCCCTACCCTCTTGTTTTGTTTCTCTCTCTCGGATTGCCGTCCTCCGCGTCCATTCCGCCCTTTCTGCCTTACCTTCGGCTGCACTTTCTATCTGCGGCCCTAGTTTACAGTTGGAGTTTCTCTCCCGGCTGGTTCTCCAGTGCCTTCCTTCCACTCCGGGTTCTTCTCTACGTTGGAGCTCCGTCTTCACCTGTTTTCAGCAGCTTCCTGCCACAAGAACGCCATTACCACTCCTGGCTCCGGATCCCCTCCAGCCGCCACACTCCTTGAAGGGTTTTTTCTGCCTTAATTGGCTTTTTCCCTTCGCTTTGTCTGGACTCGGGAAGGGGGCCCCAGGTTTGCTATACTTTAGCGTTCACTGTGGCTTCCTCTCGAGACAGATACGTTCTACATAAAAAGGAGAAGGATTATCTATCTCACCGACAACTGCAACTGGAGGATTTTGAATCAGGTGAGGAGAGTGGGGAGGAACGGGAATTAGCGGAATCTTCCATTTCGGACAAATACATCTTGTTTTAAGCATATGTGTGCCTCATTAGTGTAATCCAATTACGTTACATGAATAAATTGGTTGTGTGTCAACGTCCATTTAGTGCCAAAGGGAGAGGTAGCTTTGACTCACCTTGCTTTACAGTATCCCTGTTATACCCTCATGAGTCAGGCCCCCTGTAAAAAAAACAGGGTTCCCAGCCTATTTTGTATGACAGTCTCAAAATATGAGACATTACGGAGCACCTTTTTATAATTGTCAATGCAGATGTGTGGAAGGCACTTAGAATACAATTACCAGACACATCAGATATGGGTGCCATAATGTTTCGAACCATGGGATCAGATGTTGACCCTACTGCATACATACAGGAGATTCAGGAGAAATGGTGTTTAGAGACAAGTTAAGCATGGGACAAAAATATAACTATTTTTTATCACATTTTATTTCGGGACCTTCCCGAAGAAGTACAGGGACAGTTAAAGAAAATTCTGGGAATTGAGGCAAAACCATGGCCTGAGATACAATTAATTATTATCCATCATTGTAGATTAAAACATGAAAACGATAGCAAGAGATTTGGGGACAGGGAGATGGAGGAAGCAAAGTTGGTCCAAAAGAAATTATCCATATTGGTAGTAGAGGATCAGTGTTGACAAATAGTAGGGAAAACTGCAATGTGCAGGAAACACAACAGATGCAACCAGGGTCAAACAGGAACTTTGTGGGAAGAGGGGATTATAATTATTATCCCTGTGCAAGAGAGGGAGCAAACATCGGTAGAGGGTTTGGATTTCAAGCCCTACAGGGAGGAGGATTTAATGCAGGAAGATAGGGCAAATTGCAGGTGTATGCAGAAGTGGGTGAGGAATACAACACCATTGGTAATCAATTGGCCCAAGAGGGGAGCCAGCATCCCCCACCCTATCTTGCGGAACCACAGGAATATTATGCCCCTGATTACACATAGTATCTGAAACAAGCACCACAAATACAGCAGATGAAAAAGGAGGTGAATCCTCAGACACAGAAAGCAGCAATGCAGGTACCAGTACAACAGAACACAGTGACATCATTGAATGCTAACATATTGCTGCAGGCACCTACATCTGAAATATGGGGGGTGACACTAGTGGAAGGGAATCCTTTTACCAGTATGGAACTGAATATGTACCCAGGCTAGGAGAGCCCACAGAAGAACTTGACATGTTCCATCCTGTCGATTACACCAGACCCACTAGAGGAACCAAGGGTCGGGGTGATCATAGATGATAACACATTTTCATTTTTGGTAGATACGGGTATCTCGATCCTGTGTTAGAGAGGAATTACTCCAGATATCATGTATTTCCATGGACATGCAAGGATTTTTCTGGGGTGACAACAATGATTCCTTTTACAGATAACTCAACTACCATCCTTTCTTCAAGAAGATTTGGCACAAGTACCAAGCTCACTATGGACTGTAATCCATATGAGGTTGGTCTATTAAAAGGAGTCGGAGCAGTCAAAATTCAAATGAAAAATTGAGCAATTTTACCACAAATAAAACAGTATCTCATGTCAATGTAATCTGATAAGGGTATCTATGAAACTATCGCCATATAAGTGTGACAGGGAATATTAGTGCATTTAGAATTGACATGCAACACAGTGGTGTACCCTATTAAAAAGGCAATAGCGGGGTTGTGGAGATTTATACAGGATTTAGGGCCCCTGAATAACATTTGTGAGTCAGAATTCCCTTTAGTGCCAAATCCAGCCATAATATTATGTAACATCCTCTACAGCAAACTATTTCACAAGGATTGATTTAAAGAAGGCGTTCTTTTTAATTCCCTTGCATGAAAAGTCTCAATATTTGACCACCTTCACTTATCGCTGAATCTGTTTGCAACAATTTCTGTCTACTACAAGAGTACTCTGAATCACACTCAGTCATTTAAAGGGTTCTACAGCTGGACTTGAGAAATGTACAACTTGACAGTGCAGTCATCCAATATGTGGATGACATCTTAGTCTGCAGCACCATGGAGGAAGAGCGCAGGAAAGACTCAGTGAAACTAGAGACAGTATTGGCAGAAAAAGTGTACAAAGTAGCCAAAGGGAAACTTCAATATTGCCAGGAGGATGTCCTATACATAGGGCAGCTAATGTCTAAAGAAGAAAGGAAGGAGACACCAGAAAGAGCAGAAGCAATCATTAAAACATGCAGGAGACAGTGAAATAATTACAGCAATTGATAGGCCTTTTCAATTATTGTAGAGCATGTGTCTTAGACTACAGCACATAAGTCAGACCAAACTTAAAAGGAGTAAAAGAAGAATAGAAAGACAAAAGTGACGTAGCCTGGACAGGTGATATGATAGATGCCTATGAAATTCTAGAAATAGGCACAGTTCAAGTGTTAGCAATTCCTTTTACAATGTAGACTTGTTCTGTTTTTCCATTCAAATGGAGTAGTGATGACAACTGTCCTCACACAGACAACTTCTATGGGATACAAACCATTAGCATTCTACAGTGGGATTTTTGATCCAATAATGAAAGTCAATTACCCATGTGAGCAAGCATTGACTGCAGCAGCTTTTGCAATTGAGAAATCAGCCAGCAAAACTAAGGGCTGTTCAGTTACATCATATGTTGAACATGCTCTTTTCACCATTCTTGAAAAACCCAAAAGTACATTGACCACATAGAGAGCCTCAGGCTATGACGTGATTATATTAAACCCAATGATCAAAATTGTCTGATGTCGAATAGTGAATGCAGCCAGATTCATAGTAGAAGAAGTAAAGGGGGCAGACCATGTACATGCGCATACTACCTATACTCACTATTATATGGTGATGTAACTTGCGTCAAGGAAAATGCCCTTGGAGCAGGGATTATTCTCTTCATTGGTATGTCATTTATGATAGATCAGATTCCGGGAAAGGCACAGTGGAACAGCAGTAGTGAAGGCAGGAGAGAATGACAGCTTTAAAATAGTCAGCCCCAGAGCAAAATTACCAGGGCATTTTTCAGCACAAGCAGCAGAGTTGGTAGCTTTGATAGTGGCACTTGAAACACAAAAAGTGAGGTGATAACAGTGTATATCGACTACGCCTATGTGACGTCAACAGTATAGGCAGAATTGTCACAATGGAAAACAAAGGTTTTCCTGCATGCAGATGGCACACTAGTACAGCATGTGTCATTGCTAGAAAGGCTCATAGATGCACTTGAACTTCCATCAGTTATTGCCGTAGTGAAGTGTGCAGTGCACACCAGAGTTGCAGGCATGATGTCTTGCAGCAAAGAGACCACTTATTTCGAAGCAAAAAGGGAAGCTTATTTCTCAGAATTATCTGACATTGCAACTGCCCCAAACAAATACACATGTACAGGCAACATGGTGATGAAGGAGGGATATAAACCATTACCTATAGCACAAATTATCAAGATACAGGGAAGGGCACCACCAGAAGAGCAGAAGTTATTGAAAATGAGTTTCTGCTCATTGTCCCGCACAGGAGCAATGTGGTGGTAGGACAGCACCGGGACACCTGTTATGCCCCTAAGGTTGCTTACAGTAGCAATTAAACAGATGCACTGTCCATCTCATATAACAACAGAATGACTTGCAGTATTGGTTTTAGAGGAGTGGTTTGTCGCTAATTTAAATGAGTACATTGCAAATGTTGTAATCAATTGTCTAGTTGTCCAAAGTTCACTGCTGCCCACAAGTTGAGAACAGTGAGAGGAGTGAATACCCCCATCCTAGTGGGCCCTTTCTGAATTTGCATATCAACTATGTGTATATGCTCCAAATTTGTAACTTAAATATGTATGTGATAGCAGTCATATGTCCTTTGTCCATGGATTGAAACCAGTCCATGCACATATCCAGATGCCACATTTTCTGCAAAGTTTCTTGTATGTGATGTATTTCCAAGGTGAGGAGTGTGCAAAGTGCTATGTTCCAATAACAGACCACACTTTGTAAATGAGGTGTTTGGGCACATCACTATCTTTTTGGGAAACAAATCATAACATATCATCTGCCTATCGTCCACAAGAAAATGGCATTTGTGAGTGCCTAAACAGACTCGTGAAAGAACAAATTGCCAAAATGCAGGACATTCTTAAAATTAGTTGGCTACACTGCTTTCCTTAAGCCCTGTTTACCTTAAGCAATCAGCTAGGCAGGCTCTGACCATACCTGACTTTACATGAGCTGGTAAAGACACACAGAATGCATACCCCCATTGTTCCTCCCACACAGGCTCATATTGATGCTGAAGATGTTGCCAATGTGTTTGGATAGGAAATGCACTGACATTTGACAGCTATGACGGAATCTCTTAAATTTATGTCTCGACAGGTGCAGAGGTGGCAGAGGGGCTCGAATAAAACAGAAGAAGCACATGAGTAAACTGACATGGATAATTTGTTGAAACCCCTTTTGTTGTATTCCAGGGACAGGGTTGTCGACAGCCAGATTAATATGTCATTCATAGTTACTGTGCCTCCCCAACCCCAGTATCGCATAGGTGAGAAACGTTATTCGCAAAGGCACCCATAACGGCCTTATCCCATGCAGGGGTACGGCAGGAACTGGAGCTAATGTAACTAATGACAATGTTAATAAGCAAACTCACTGTAAACTGACACATGTGCATGCAATAGACACAAAGCAGATATGCACTCACCATGAAGAATAAACAATTACATGCATCTAGACATGGAGAATACTAACATAAGCAATGCATAAGACGTATGCAACATGAATGACACACATTTATGGTTCACTAACATAGAAATGCAACAGTACTGAGTAGCCATATTTTTCAAAAATGCTGCAGCACACATTGGAGTAAACAAGAGGCCTCAAATGCTTCATGAAACCCCAAAATGCCGAACTCACTGAAAAATATATGTGTGCAGGGCACAGACAGTAGCTATGTGGACCCAGTCAAGGTTACTGAGGAATTAGGGAGGGTATGGATTGCTTTGAGAGAACACAAGATAATAATTTCCAAAGATTACTAACACTCAAAAAGATACACCACAGGGTAGGAGCTCAAGGGCAGTGGGAAAAGGTACCCTCCACCCCACTCAAGGGACACAGGGAAGCAATGGTGGCTGCACTCCAGGATATGCCGGGGGACAAAGCAGTGTAGGCATCCATTAGTCTGAACACTGGGGGCGGAGGAGGCATCACCACCAAACACCCCTGCAAATAACCTGCATCTCATTACAGAATATAGCAGGGAGACACCCTCACCCACAGCAAACCACTATGAACGAAACTGGCAGGGACATGTGCCACAGGTGGCCTAAGCGGAGGCGGCACAATGGGGTGCCACCATTAACCAACCCATGAACAAACTCATCCCTCTACCTACACCTCTCAAACTATAAACAAAACACAACCATACATATACAGCACAACTAACATGTGCTCTACCATCTTGAAGCATGATAGATGGAATTAACAATAGAATATCTCAGACCATATAACTGGACACACACAAAGGAGATAGTAAAATACTGCTTTAATCTCAATGAAGTAAAGCAGGGCAAATAAACATTCATAAAATCGATTCATGCAGGATCACAATGTCTTTTTGATTATACTCAGTTTATATAATGCTAGATGCGTCATCTATGATGTCATGCCATGTGGCATATTGTGAAACCTATCAAGGAGTGGGATTGGATTAGGGAAACATGTCTGCATATAGAATGCATACATATAAGTTTCTCATTGGCAGCCCCTTATCTGTAGCACACATCCTGAGCTGATTCCATACACATGGTATCATGCACTCATCATAGTAGAAAATGTGACAGCAGAATAATACTTTGCAACATTGTTTATAAAAGTGCATGGCAGGCTTTTTCTAATTGGTTGGCAACCCAAAACCAACCTTGGAAATTGGGCTTGCAAGCAGCACATACATAGAAATGAACCCCAGATGCTTGTAGATACAGCAGCTCTCCACTTGTTTTCCCAGTTAGTCTACCTTATCTCATCGGTAGGCCTCATGCCGGTGTCTTCTGTTTGAAGAATGACCTTGCCAGTCTGCACTGTCTTGAGACATTCGAGGTCTGCACTGTCTTGAGACATTCGAGGGAGTGCAGTTACACCATTATTTTAGCTCCAGACTTAATAAATAGCCTTTGTTTGCAAGCTCTCCATCACATGTTACAAGTCCATGAATTTGTCAATTTTGACAGTGTATTGAACACCATTTGATTCAATTTTGCACGGTACTGTTGCTCCTCTTGGCCTCTCAGGGCTTGCTCACTCTATCCCATATTATCTTTATGCCCTTTTAATTGTCCATTATTTGGCATCCATAAATGTTCTTGTTCCTCTTAATCTTTGGGAAATATGTCCTTGTACAGGGTCTGCTCATAGACTCCCTTTGTGCTTTTCATTCATCTCTCGGAATAGCATCTTTGGTTCCAAGCTAATGTACTCCTCTATTTTGCAAGGGAAAACAGCTTCTTCATCATCGATTCACTTCAAGATCTTGGGCTCGTATTGTGAGGTAGCTGGGTTGATTGACATAAGACATTGGGCCTCATTACAAATCGCCCAGTATGGAAACAACGGTGGCGGTAAACCCGCCGCCACCGTTGTTTCCATGCTGGGCGATCACAACTCCTGCAGGCGGGAGGTGATGTTCCCGCCAGGTGGTTTAACACCGCCCGCCTGCAGGCGGACGAGGAAACACCGGCAGCATTACGAGATGCTGCCGGTGTTTCCCATGATCCCCATCCCCATTGAGTCCCATAGGACTCAATGGGAATGGGGATTAACACCATTCCGCCTCCGTGATTCCCGGGAAACCGGGGTTGTAATGCCCCGGTAATTCCGGGAATCACAGAGGCGGAATGGTAATACGAGTCCGGCGGTAACCAGGCGGTTTTACCACCTCGGTTACCGCCGGACTCGTAATGAGGCCCATAGTCCATTTTCTTATGATGGCCATCCTAAACGTTGAATATATACCTCTAATAGGCAAGCCTCAATGTATTCTTTCTACCTCGCATTTCAGTGTATTTACAGTTATTGACCAGTGAGTCACTTAATTCTTCTTTGTGTTCATAAGTACTGCATCATGGAGTACATGTTTCTTTTAGTGCTTCAGTTACATCGTTATTCTCAAGTATTTTCATATTGTTTCAGCATAAGTTCTGCTTTCTTCTTTATGTGGTTCTTTTTCTGTCATCAGACTTTGTTTTAACACGCATCCATTCTGTTCATGCGTGCATATATGCAGCTCGGCAAAGTGCATCTTTCTTGGTAACTTTCCTCCACTGTGTCACCTATTGGGTATATTTTGAAGGGTTGTCTGAGTGTATATCATCGCTCATGTACTCAACAAGGTGCAGGATCATTGTAAGGATTCAGGCATGGGTTCCCCATCATAGCGCTCCCTCTGTCATCCCAATATGATGGTGGCAAGGGAACAGGGACTAAGGAGAAGACAAGTAACTCCTCCTCTACATTCCCACCTCTGGTCAAGTTCTTGACCAAACCATTTGCTTCATCTTCTGCCATTCCTGCTATGTCTTCTTCTACCATTTAATAATATTTCATTTTCTTCAGGACCCATATCTTCATCACCCCCCTCAGGTTACCAGCATTTTCTATATGTTCGTCCACACTCCAGGTCATGAATCAGCAATATGCTGTTGTTGAACAGACTATCCATCGTCCCACATACTTCTTCTGATCCTTGGGATAAAGATACGGTGCAAGGGTACTTTTCTTTATGAGATCTTGAGTGCTGGCTTCAGTTTGCTCAATTGTTCCAGCATCAATATCAACCATTAGCTTCATTCCAATAGCTTTCATGGGTGTCTGCTTTCATTGTCCCATGATAATCCTTATGAGACAGAATCCCAACAATACGAACACTAATATTGCTCCAAGCATCTTGAAAGCGTTTGCCCGCCAAGTTGGAATCCATGAAAACATAGATATAAACCAATCATCATCTTCAAAGTCATCTACTTCCTCTATCATCTTAGTGTGCAGGTCTGTTATTATAGTTATTGTTTAGGATGAGGTTCCATTTTCTGCATCATGAGAAGGTTTGTACACACAGCAAGAAGGTCCGACTGTCATGATCACTGCTTCCAAGGAGCCAGGACCAGCCCAACGTCCTTGGAAGCAGGCCCCTAATCCTAAGCCTAGGCACCAGCCGGTCCCTACTGGGACCTTTTGGACCTTGTCCTGGCGCCAGTGGCACCAGGCTCATCAAAGCCATTGGTCCCGGCACTGGAAGCGCCAGGCTCATAATATATGTGAAGATGCTTGGGTGGACTTACCTGCAGCAGACCATGCTGCTTACTCACCAGCTACATAGGAATCCTCTGTAAGCCGGAACTATTTTCTTACCTGGGTGGGGCAAGCTCCACGCCCTGCATACAACACTGGAACTCTTCTGGAACAGGAACACTTTTCTTACCTAGGCGGGGCCGGGGAGGAAGACGCCTCATCACTCCTAGGCTATTTAAACCACACCCGATTGATGAAGCGTGCTTCGTGTTATTCTGCACCTGCAGCAGAACGCTCACCGAGTCTGTTCCAGCTTTTCTTCTTCCGATCCTGTACCTGCAAGAACAATACTTACCATTCCAGTATCCAGTCTTCAGCAGCGCCTGTGAAAGACAAGAAACAACAGGTTAGCACGACGACTTCACATGCAACGCATTCCTTACCTGGTCCATCGGCAGCGACGATTTCTTCACGCTGCACCTCCGCCTGTGGAGACAAAAGCATAGTTATTACTTACTGGCAATCCGCGAATCCCGGATGTTTTCAACACTGCAACCCAGCATCTGAAAGACAAAAGAAGAGACATTAGACAGGTATTTACTTACGCCCATCGCGCTCTCCACAATAGAGCGCCTGCAACTACTCCAGCGTTTTCCATCACCTCTTCAGCACGACCTCACAGCTGTGAAGGAAAGAGACAGTTACAGCGCTTGCATATACTCACGCATTTCCAAGCGCTTCTTTCCAAGGCTCTGGCTCCAGCTTTGGCTCTCTTCATACCATCTTCTAACGCTAGAGCCCTGCAAAACAAATAGAACAAAGCATTATTCCGAGCCCTGTTCAATACTTACGTGTCCACGCACCTGAAGACTATATGGACTAAAAGGTGTCCGGAAACTCACCGCTCGTGCTGTTAACGGCGGTTGCGATCCTCTGATGTTAAGAGGCCTACGTTTCACCCAGTGAAGGAACTGGCAACGGCACCCTGCACCAGACGCAGATGGAGAGCCCAGCATTCACCTATCTAAGGTGAGCACGTTTACCTGGGGGCTCTACGGAGAAGCTTAGACGAGAGAGAGAGAGAGAGAGAGAGAGAGAGAGAAGGACACTCAATTGCCCAGATCTTTAACCCCATATATTCTTTCATCTGCAGAAATCTCACCCTTCGAGTTCGACACACAGTGCGAAGAGGCTCAGCCCCAGAAGCCAATCGAGTCCTGCACATCACTTTTTTTCGAGTCACAGACTCATTCCTGCCTAGACCAGCGCCTCCGTGGGAATCAGGTGAGCGTTACAGAACGCGAAGCCCACCACAAAACTCCTACCCAGGCGCAATGGAAACCTCGGACACAGACCAACTGGCCCGATTGCTTGGGGAACTAAGAGCAGAGGTACATGCAGCTCGTCAGGAAACAAACTCTTTGAGAAGAGAGCTGATAATATCCAAGGAGCGAACGGAGGACCTCGCTAGGCAATTACTACAAACACAGGCAGGACAGACTCCTTTGCCCGCTCCAGGAGTAAGTTACCCTTCAGCATCCTCAAATCCAGTGCAAATTAATCTACCCGGTAATGTGCCTTTGGCTCCACCCGAACGCTTTTCTGGTGACCCAAAGAAATTTGCAGTGTTTATCAACCAGTGCCGCCTACACTTCTTATGTCGCCCAGCTGCCTTTCCAACAGACCAGACCAAGGTGGCTTTCGTGCTTTCTTATCTCAGTGGCAGTGCCGCAGATTGGTCGATCCCTTTGGTCACTCAGGATGATCCGGTCCTTCACGATTTTCAGGCCTTCCAGTCCAGCATGGAGAAACTGTTCGCAAGACATGCCCAGGGGCAGGCCTTGGACAATGAACTCCTTTCGTTACGACAGGGTAATCAAGACCTCTTGACTTATATTGCCTCAATCAATAGACTTATAGTGGAAACTCAATGGCCGGAGGATAAAAGAATAACGCTTTTCTACAGAGGCCTGCATGGAGAGCTCAAGGATGTGTTAGCTCAAATTGTAAATCCTCCACAAGAATGCTCAGACTATATTGATTTAGTTGTCCAATTAGACCACCGATTGCATAACAGGAAGGCTGATCGTTCCAAATTTGATACCCGAGTATTTTCTAAACCACAGACCTCTACTAGGGGAGCCGACACCGTGGAACCCATGCAACTAGGGGGCATGAAAGGACCTTTAACTCAAAAGGAGCGGGAAAGAAGAAGACAGCTGCAATTATGCCTCTATTGCGGAAACTCGGGGCACTTTCTTCGAGACTGCCCAGTGAAACCAGCTAAGAAGGCTGTAGGAGCCGCAGATACCTGTACCCAAAATTCTGAGCAGGGAAACGACCTAGCCCGACAAGTGTAGAGGTCCTCTTGCCGAGCGTTAAAATCTGTCCCGTGACCTCGCATTTCGTGGTGCCTATGGTCCTCATTAGCCCAGAACGTCCGGATCGTTTGCATGCAATTGAAGCTTACATCGACAGCGGAGCAATCGGTAATTATGTGGACCGTGAAATGGTATCAAGGATGAATCTACCTCTTGTCCCTAAGGCAGTAAAAGACGTCATTACTACAGTGGATGGCACGGAGATAGCCTCCGGACCAGTAACGCATGCCACCCAAGAAGTGACGTTAGTGAGCCAAGATGGACACCGGGAGAAAATTGTGTTCGATGTGATCAAGGCCCCTCAGTTCCAGATCATTCTGGGAATTCCTTGGTTAGAGAAGCACAATCCTCAGATCGATTGGCGAGCAAAGACGGTTCAGTTTCCAGAATGTTTTACCACTTGTTATCCTCGGCCTGATGTTTCACTGGCAGCGATCTCTTCCGAGGTTCCCAAATTACCTCCCGAATACCAGGAATTCCAAGACGTCTTTCGGAAGGACCAAGCTAACACCCTGCCTCCTCATAGGTCCTACGACTGTCAAATAGACCTGATACCCGGAACAACTCCTCCTTGTAGTAGGATTTATGCCCTCACCGAGCCAGAGAATCTTCACCTCAGACAATATCTGGACCAATACCTAGCTAACGGGTTTATCCGTCCTTCAAAATCTCCAGCTTCCTCGGCTTTGTTCTTCGTTCCGAAAAAGGAAGGAGACCTTAGGACTTGCATAGATTACCGCGCCCTGAATCAAATCACCGTTAAAAACAGATACCCGTTACCTTTGATCCCTGAACTCCTGGACCAAGTCAAAGACGCATGTATTTATACAAAGTGGATCTCAGAGGAGCCTACCACTTGGTACGAATAAAAGAGGGTGATGAATGGAAGACGGCATTCCGCACCAAGTATGGGCTGTTCGAATATCAAGTGATGCCCTTTGGACTTTGTAACGCTCCTGCCGCTTTTCAGTATTTTATGACCGATGTCCTTAGAGAACTCATAGATGTGTGTGTTGTTGTCTACATTGATGACATCCTCGTCTATTCATCATCTGAAGAGGAACACCAGAGACACGTCAAAGAGGTTCTCGAGAGATTGCGTCAACATAACCTTTTTGCTAAGCTTGAAAAATGCGTTTTCAACGTAACTGAAGTTGAGTTCCTGGGATTCGTATGGTCACCTGACGGAGTCCATATGGATTCAAAGAAAGTCGATGCAATCATTAAGTGGCCATCACCAACCTCTGTAAAAGGAGTTCAAAGCATGTTAGGCTTCGCTAACTTTTACCGCAGATTAATTCCTGAATTCTCTCGGATAGTCCAGCCCATCACCGCTCTGTTAAAGAAGAACAAACGTTTTGAGTGGTCTACTGAAGCAGAACAAGCTTTTCAGGACTTAAAAGCTAAATTCATTTCTGCACCTGTTCTAAAATATCCTCGCCCAGAACTCCCCTACATCGTGGAAACGGATGCTTCTAGTCTTGCTATGGGGGCAGTTCTATCACAAAGAGATCCGGTCACACACCAATTACATCCTGTAGCCTTTTGGTCCCGCAAATTCTCAGCTCCCGAGATCAACTATTCAATTACAGACAAGGAACTTTTAGCCATCAGATCGGCCTTTAAAGCCTGGCGGTATTATCTTTTGGGAGCCAGACACACAGTCACCGTAATGACTGATCACCGCAATTTACAATATCTGAAGACAGCCAAAGCTCAGTCTTCCAGACAGCTTCGCTGGGCTCTGTTTCTGGCTGAGTTTGACTTTATAATTACTTATCGACCAGGCAGTAAAAACGGAAAAGCAGATGCTCTCTCCCGGATGGGAGTAGATGAACATTTGACCAATCCAGAACCAATACCCATAATCCCAGAACAAAGGATTTTGGGTTTGGTCAGCGCTCAATCCTTTGAAGACATCAAGACTACAGTCAAATCACTCCTAAATCCGGCCGATTTGCAGAACTGGCAATTAAAGGAAAAAGAATTCTCAGTGGATCAAGACCTACCATATTTCCGAGGACGATTGTACTTGCCCTGTGAGAAAATACAAAAACAAGTAATCTCCTGTTATCACGACTCTCTAATGGAGGGTCACCCTGGCATTACCAAAACCATGGAAAAGATCAAAAGACATTTCTGGTGGCCATCATGGAAGAAGGATATTAGAGACTCTGTAATCTCCTGCGGTGTGTGTGCCCAGAATAAAAGTCAGAAGGAGAAACCAGCCGGCCTATTACACCCATTAGACATCCCTCCCTGTCCATGGCATACCCTGTCCATGGATTTCATCACGATTTACCTCCATGCTCAGGGTATAATACCATTTTAGTAGTCGTGGATCTATTCTCCAAGATGGCTCACTTCATTCCCCTGAAGGGCCTACCTTCAGCTTCAGTATTGGTCCGAGAATTCTTAGAAAACATCGTTCGGTTACACGGTTTTCCCTCGGTTTTGGTCTCCGATAGGGGAAGTCAATTCATCTCCCACTTTTGGCGAAGTTGCTGTCGTCTAGCCCAAATTGATGTAAGATTTTCAACCAGTCACCATCCCCAAACTGACGGACAAACCGAGAGGAAAAATCAGACTTTAGAGCAATATCTACGTTGCATGCTCCAACAAACTGAAAACCCTTGGAAGGATATTCTTTGGATCGCTGAATAGGCTTACAACAATTCGACTCATTCTGGAACCGGGAAGACTCCCTTCTTCCTATTATACGGACACCATCCTAGAACCTCTAACCTGGATCCTCCCCAAGAATTCGAAACACCTGCTGTGGATTACTTGCACTCGGAGATCACTCGTGCTTTTAAGGAAGCCACTGCCCATCTGCAAAGAGCTAAAGCTCAATTCAAAAAAGGAGCAGATCGACACCGTAAAGAGGCCCCTCACTACGCAGTAGGAGACCAGGTCTGGTTATCCACTAAGCACCTACCTCTAAAAGGACCCCGCACCTTCATCCCAAGATACCTTGGACCCTATCTCATCTCTGCCATAGTTAATCCGGTGGCTGTCAAATTGGAATTACCTGCGCATATGAAAATACATCCAGTCTTTCATGTCTCCTTATTAAAACCAGTACAACCAGAAACCCGATTGACTAAACTCCCAGAACCTGTTTTGGTAGAAGGAGAACTTGAATTCGAAGTAAAGAACATCCTAGACTCCAAAATCGCCAAATCTAAATTATATTACCTGATTGATTGGAAAGGATACGGCCCCCAGGAAAGATCTTGGGAACCCTCAGAATATGTCCACGCACCTCGTCTGGTCAAGAAATTCCATCTGAATCATCCCGACAAGCCAAAACTCCCGGAGAAGACACGCTTAGGAGGGGCCTTGAGGGGGGGTGCTGTCATGATCACTGCTTCCAAGGAGCCAGGACCAGCCCAATGTCCTTGGAAGCAGGCCCCTAATCCTAAACCTAGGCACTAGCCGGTCCCTACTGGGACCTTTTGGACCTTGTCCTGGCGCCAGTGGCACCAGGCTCATCAAAGCCATCGGTCCCGGCACTGGAAGCGCCGGGCTCATAATATATGTGAAGATGCTTGGGTGGACTTACCTGCAGCAGACCATGCTGCTTACTCACCAGCTACATAGGAATCCTCTGTAAGCCGGAACTATTTTCTTACCTGGGTGGGGCAAGCTCTACGCCCTGGATACAACACTGGATCTCTTCTGGAACAGGAACTCTTTTCTTACCTAGGCGGGCCGTGGAGGAAGATGCCTCATCACTCCTAGGCTATTTAAACCACACCCGATTGATGAAGCGTGCTTCGCGTTATTCTGCATCTGCAGCAGAACGCTCACCGAGTCTGTTCCAGCTTTTCTTCTTCCGATCCTGTACCTGCAAGAACAATACTTACCATTCCAGTATCCAGTCTTCAGCAGCTCCTGTGAAAGACAAGAAACAACAGGTTAGCACGACAACTTCACATGTAACGCATTCCTTACCTGGTCCATCGGCAGCAACCATTTCTTCACGCTGCACCTCCGCCTGTGGAGACAAAAGCATAGTTATTACTTACCGGCAATCCGCAAATTCCGGATGTTTTCAACACTGCAACCCAGCATCTGAAAGACAAAAGAAGAGACATTAGACAGGTATTTACTTACGCTCATCGCGCTCTCCACAATAGAGCGCCTGCAACTACTCCGGCGTTTTCCATCACCTCTTCAGCACGAACTCACAGCTGTGAAGGAAAGAGACAGTTACAGCGCTTGCATATACTCACGCATTTCCAAGCGCTTCTTTCCAAGGCTCTGGCTCAAGCTTTGGCTCTCTTCATACCATCTTCTAACGCTAGAGCCCTGCAAAACAAATAGAACAAAGCATTATTCCGAGCCCTGTTCAATACTTACGTGTCCACGCACCTAAAGACTATATGGACTAAAAGGTGTCCGGAAACTCACCGCTCGTGCTGTTAACGGCGGTTGCGATCCTCTGATGTTAAGAGGCCTATGTTTCACCCAGTGAAGGAACTGGCAACGGCACCCTGCACCAGACGCAGATGGAGAGCCCAGCATTCACCTATCTAAGGTGAGCACGTTTACCTGGGGGCTCTACGGAGAAGCTTAGACGAGAGAGAGAGAGAGAGAGAGAGAGAGAAGGACACTCAATTGCCCAGATCTTTAACCCCATATATTCTTTCAACTGCAGAAATCTCACCCTTCGAGTTCGACACACAGTGCGAAGAGGCTCAGCCCCAGAAGCCAATCGAGTCCTGCACATCACTTTTCGAGTCACAGACTCATTCCTGCCTAGACCAGCGCCTCCGTGGGAATCAGGTGAGCGTTACACCGACATTGGCACACATGCCTCTTTCCATTACTGTAATGAAATCCAGGACATAACTTTTCTGAAGAGTCACTCAGCCAAATTATGCTCAATTCTTCTCTGATTGCATTGAATCCTTTTATTGTTGAGTTGATTGTTTGCAACAGCTCTCATCTAGTAATCCGGAGCCATTTAGCATTTACTGCTGCTTGAAGTGCTGGCAAGAATATATATGTCATTATCATTGCCATCTTGCTGAACAATTTATGCTCTTCTGCGATATTATCATAAGACTATGTTGCTTTTGCTGAGGAGTAGTTACTTCTCCTCAATGGGTGAAATTCAGGTGATATTTTTCTTAAATGATCATTCATTTTTGGAAACTCTGCAATGTTGACCGATGTGAGTAAATGTGAGTACTTGGCCCATTATTCCAGGCATTTGTCACTTAGTATGTTCACTGTACTGGCTGATTCTTCCTGCAATAAAGGTGCAGGCCAGGCCAATAGCCCTTCTTCCCACCCAGTACTAGTGAGAACACATCCATTACCACCAGCTGAGATATTTCTCCACATCTTGGCCCTCTGCTTTTGTTCAGTGGTGTCTGAGCAATTCAATGAATCCATCTGGACAACCCTTATACGGTCACCTATCTGGGATGGATACATGAGTTTCTTGGTTGTCCATACTAATCCATTTTCCATCTTTCTTGTCTTCACATAGGTATCTTCATATGGGAATGCCACCTTTGTTGCCATCATAACATCACCCATTTTCCTTCAAATTGTCCTCTGATTGTGCGCACTGCTAGATGAATGAGGCACTTGACATCATATGGTGACATTTCTCTTGCAATGAAAGATCTCATTGCACTTATGGCATGTGGGATCAAGGAAAATGCATAGCAGTTTTTGCCTGATGTTCTCCTTTCCAATTCTTTTATGTTTTGTTACCGAATGTTAGTCACTAAGAGTACCAAATTGTCTAAATAAGAGTTTATAGTTTCACAATCCTCTCCATTTTCTCTTTTATGTCAAAACAGGTGCATTGTTATGTAATAAAATCTGGCCATTATATCTTTGGCAGCGACAATAGTAGATGTTTCTGTATAATTAATTATGCTACCATCTTTTATAACAGTTATAACGGTCATTATAATAAGGAAGAAAGCACTGGTCCTAATACTGATAGAGATTACTATTAATATTACATGAAAGCCTTTCGATTTCTTAGAAGGCAATGAATCTCTAATCCGATGAAGATTTTCCTTTGTATGAATATGCAAATGTATCACCTCCTTTTTAATCAAATCTATATCAGAGATTGGACTATTGTTTTGATTATCACTCTCTAAATGATCCAACTATTTTTGGGGTTCACCAAAAATGCGACAATGTTTACGTTTTCCTCGGATCAGAGCTTGATATGTCTCAGAAATGCAAGACCAAAGAATAACTAAGAATGTGTACACCTATATAATGGTAGGTATCATAGGTGAAAATTCGACTATGTCGAAGCTCTAGCTCTTATTTTCATTGTTCCTTGAATCCTTTTCTAGGGAAAATGTTCCACGATTAATTCAATTAAATTAGTTCATAAATGAACCCTAATCTAAAAAGATTTTGCTTTCTTTATCAGGTTCTTGGCAATTGATCGCCTGGTCATTCTTTGATGCTCTTCTTTTGCTTCACTGTGTGCATTTACTTCGCTGGGGATACTTACATTGCTGGGAGTAGGTGCAAGAGAGGTAAATGTTTCACCTGTATGGGGCTTGATATCATACAGGTGAATCCACAACCATCGGCCCTTAAGCTTTATGGCAGTAGGGCTTATTTCTTCAACTCAAAAGGTTTGTTGAATCACGGGGTATTCCAGGTGCGCAAAAACTGACGTGCTAGCACCTGATCCCCTGGGTATAATATAGGAGGTTTTAATGAGTCTTCCATGCAACTAGGCAAATTGTTTGTTTCTCTTACTTTTGACCCCACCTGTTGGTGTTTAAGCTGTTGAGAAACTAAAGAAATACTTTGAGTCATCGTTTTCAAATAATCATGCATCTCATCCCCTAATGCCTTGGATAAAATGTGAGAGTCTGTATTTGCCCTTGTTGGGGTGGTGAGACGAGTTCTCATTTGGCGTCCAGTCACCAGCTCATGGGGCATTAAATGTTGATCTGAGCCAGATTTATTTTGTAGTGCATGTAATGCAAGGGGTAGGTAATGCAGCCCTCCCTTCTTCAATGTGTGTTTAAGCTTGGCTATTCTTGCTTTCAGAATGCAATTTAAGCAGGTGATAGGCTGAAGAAAACTTATGCTTAATGCCTAAAAGTGAAACTATATTTTCAAAGAGTTTGTTCACAAAGTGCGGTCCATATCGGAACGCAAAACATTGCAGACCCCCCATCTTGGAAATATCTCATGGACTAAAACCTTTGCAGCGCATGCAGCATCAGGATGCGTGCATGGACCAGCTTCAATCCACCTGGAAAAAGGACAAACTACAACTATCATATATCGATAATCATTTCATGTTTGCATCATATCCACATATAGTCTATCTACAAATGTTGGAAGGGGCCATTAGGTCCGGGGATTCTCCTCTCACTGTCTGCAGAGTGAGCCCTGCTGTAAATTCCTGGCACACAATATCCTTTACAATGAACTGTGCCAAATGTTCACTGAGGTTCGGTATGAACCACTCTTCGGCTATTGTAGCAGCTAGACTCTCTCGAGTTACATGATCGTGCTAGTGGAGCTGCTACAACACTACTCTCAACAATGTTAGAGGCATAACTAGCTTTCCTGTACCGTCCTGTCTCCAAATTGCCTCAGTGGGGGATAGAGAATGCACCTGCTTTTTCCATAGCTCCTTTTCCTCTTGAGATGCTCGTCCTTCTTTCTCAATTAACTGTACAATGGATGTCATATTAAATCCTTCGTTTACCGACATGCATCGCTTGCTTCACATCTTTTTACTCATCTTCACACATGGATGAATAATGTGCAGCATGTTTGGCATCTAAATCAGAGGCTGTGTTCCTGCAAGAGATTAAATCTGTTCCTTTTGAATGTGTTCCACATTTAACAATGGCTATGGTTTCTGGAAAGCTTAAGGCTTCAAAGAGCTTGCAAATAATAGCCCTGATTGCTACACTGGCATGCCCTCTGCGTGGAAGAAGCCCCTTCTCTTCCAAAAGGCCAGGCCTGCATGTACAGTTCACATGAAATAGGTGGAGTTAGAGTACACCGTCCCTTCCTCATATTCAAAACTTCATAGGGCATCAATGAGTGTGGCTAATTCTGCAGCCTGTGCTGAATAGGTTGGTGGCAATCTTCTGGTCATCAATACTTCAAATGTCCCCTTCGCTGGTCACCCTTACTACTGCTGATACCAAATGTCTCACCCGAGTCTGTTGATCAAATTTAGATGAACCATCAAGGAAAACTACTGCCCCTCTTCCCAGGGCATTGTCTCTAACATGGGAAATATCATTATAACACTCTGTATGAAACACAGTCATGCACATTATCATTGTCTCCCTCTGGTTGAGCTATGAACATTGCAGGATTCACTATACTGCATCTTACCATTTTAATTGCAGGGTTTGAAATATTTACTTCATACCCCAATGCTTTTTCAGTGGTCAAAGTACTTTTGGGTTTCTCTAAAATTGCAAATAATGCATGCTCTGCAAATAGAGTCACAGAACACTGAATAGTTATGCTTGAAGTCTTTTCTATGGCAAATGCAACAGTTGCCAAAGATTGTTTGCAAGGATAGTGTCCTTTCATAACTGCAACTAAAAGCACACTATGTAATTTTTTATTTTTTTTTTTATTTTTTTTATTATTGAAACATCAGCCGTGGTATCACAACTTAGAAAAGAAAAAGTTGGACACCCATAGCTTTTGTTACATAGAAGACAAAACTGATCTTCAAAGGGGCGTCTTGCAATCGGGTAACTAGATGTATTTGCAGACATATACAGCCTCCAAGGTTACTATTGCGTGCCCAGCAATTTTTGTTGGTTGGTGGGATCATTAATTAATTAGTAATTGCTTTTGCCTCAGAACTTAATAAGAGAAAAATGGAGTCCAAAAAGTTAACAATGGCACATGTGAGTTGGATGTCATGACCAGAAGTTGCCCGACACCACCAATTGGCCATGTCGTTGTCCAGAGGAGCATATTTCCCAAGGTAACATTGTCGTTGGGTTTTCACCCCGGCACATGCTGGTATTAAATGATAAGACGATTCCCTGGTGGTGCAGCAAAATCGGCATATGTTGTCGACAGTGTCCTTGATTTTGCGTTGCCACAGCATTTCTTTAGATTGAATGGCGTTCAGTCGAAACTTCAAGAATTTTTCACAATATTGCGAGTTTGGACATTTTGTTAAATATCGGCAGGGTTTGTTCAATTTATGAACTGTGGTGTCTAATTTCAGCGTGGATTTCAGTTTGTTGCGAAGTTCTAAATTGCAAATCCACGACCAGTTGTCAAATTTGATCTTTGCCAACTGTGGTAAGTTAATTAAATCCTCAATTGGTATGTCAGCACTATGTAGATAGGTTGCCAGGGCAGCTTTCCAGGCACGAAGTAGATGGTTGTTGGTAACTGCGTGTTTCTCAGCCAGAATTTGGTAAGCAGGGGACGGTGCAGCTACGCACATTTTCCTCCAGGCAGTCAATGATTTCCAGATTACAACAGAGTGTAGAGAGTTCAGCGATAGCTCATAACGGATCGCAGTGATGGAAACGTAGTTTGGAAGTCTTAAGACACGCCTCCAGAATATTGCCTCAAGTTTGTGCCAGTTCTGTGCGGCCAAACGCCATCCGGCCTCCGCTCCAAAGGCAATTGCAGGTATTACTTTTTGGACATAAAATATCAAAACTGGTGAAAGACTGAATTTTCCAAATTCGCTGTTTATCTTGGCACCTTGAATTGCGAACTGGTTCATTCGTGTGATCAGATCTTGCATCCAATCGTGTTCATTGATGGAATTATTGAACATGATGCCAAGATAACGGATGGACTTCACCGATGATAGTGTGTTATTCTCAATGGTCCATTTAAATGCTTGATCTTTCCGTGATGTTGTTGTACCGATAGCCATTATCTTGGTTTTGTCGACATTCAGGTTTAGGTCGTTTTGTTTTAGATAGTCGCTGAGATTATTCAGCAGCCGTTGGAGACCTATCTGGGTACGATCAATTAAGACAAGGTCGTCCGCGTATGCTATGCAGTTTATCGGTGTGGTGTTGATTTTTGGAGAAAAGCACTGGACCCGTTTTAGGCAGGCTGGGATGTCTGCAATAAAGAGCTTGAAAAGCTCAGCTGCCAAAGGGCAGCCTTGTTTCACACCCCTATGTGTAGGAATTTTTGGTGACAAGTCGCCTTGGTTGTTGAGCCTTACTTGAATTGATGTACCAAAATGTAAGGCCTGGATGGGTTCCAATATAGATTTCGGACAATTCCAGGCTTGAAGTTTTGTCCACAGCAGGTCACGATTGATCATGTCGAAAGCTTGGCGTAGGTCAATAAAAGCAAGGAATAGTTTTTTCCCTGTTTGCAGAGTTTCCAGCTTTAAGATAGTTAGTATGAGTAAGTTGATTTCAACGCCTACGCCCTTGGTGAAACCTGTTTGTCTGATGTCTAGGATCCCTGCGTGCGAAGCCCAACCTTCAAGTTTTTGACGAAGAGACGAGCCCAGGATTTTTCCGATAGTGTCGAGTAAGGCTATCGGGCGATAGTTGTTTGGAATCGCTCGATTTCCCCGCTTGAATATTGGAACCACGATAGCTTCCAGCCATGATTCAGGCATTTGTTTTGTGAACTGAATCGTTTTTAACAAGGCTTCTATCAAAATGGCCCATTGCCGGGCGTGTTTTTTCAACATGATATTAGTAATCATGTCAGGACCTGCGGCATGGGAATTCTTCAGATTCTTGATCATTTTCTCTATTTCAATAGCCGACATGGTTACCTCCCAAACGACACCGGAAAGCACGAAGTCTGAATTGCGTTCTTTTTCAGGCAACTGGTACACTTCAGAAAAGTGTTCTACCCAGGTAGTACTATTTATTTCGTTGGATATATAAGCTGAGCATCAGGAATTGCCAGAATTTAGGATGTCCCATATCTGACGGGTATTTTTGGTTACTAGTATTTTCATCATTGCTTCAGCCTTATTTTGGTCGATGATCATTTTGTGCGATTTCAACCAATTACGAAACACCTGTCGCCTTTGTTTAATTTCTTTCCTGAGTGTCTCGGCCATCAGGGGTGATTTTAAGAGCTTTTTCAGCTGTCGAATGTCAGCTCTCATCGTTTTCTTTTGTGCCGAAATGATTGTGCTTGACACATGTTTGTGCACTGTTCCCATTGATCGGGCTGCGATGGTGGTGGACATCATATTGCTGACCAGAGGTGCGTAATTGACGTTTTGCTCTGCATAAAGATTATATAAGAGGTCGGTTAGTGCGTGGAGTTTTGGACCATTTATTCGTAGACGATTTCCTGCTGCATTTACTGTGATAGGTAGATCATAATGTCCTTTGAATAGTGCCCACTCAAGGGTGCATGAGAGGCGTAAGAGATCATGGTCACTATTCTGCATTTTTTCGACCTTTAAGTTTGTTATCTTGGCCATCATGTTCAAAGACACCCAGAAATAGTCCAGGATACTATGAGAAGTGTCGCGGTGCCAGGTTGAGGATGGAGGATCATCTCCTTTAACATTTCCGTTCACCAAGTGGCAATTTCGGTTTTGTAGTGCCTTCATCCAGGCCTTGCTTCTGCAAGATAGCTCATGTTCGCCAAGGGGTAGATATATTTGTCGACTCGTGTCAAAGCCAAACCAAGTACAATTCAGGTCCCCGCAGCAGATTATTGACAGGTTTTTGTGTTTTAATACAGCGTTGTCTATGAGACTAATAATGGCCTTTAGAAACGTGGCAGTACTGATTTTATACGGATTCCAGTAGCTGTTAATAATCAGGAGATTGAGCCGCTCGTCTATGGTGCCTTGCGTCGATTGCATGTGTATCCCCTGAGTGAAGGGGTTCGGATTTGAGACTTCCATGAGTTTCCATTGGTTAGTTATTTTGGTCATTGTTAGTAGCCCAGAGTAAGGGCGACCTTGTGGATTTTTTATGGCGGGGTTTAGGTGAGTTTCAAAACCGTCTTTCGTTGGAGCCTCTACGAGCCACGTTTCTTGTAGACAGATTATGATCACATACTGAAGGTCGACTTCGAAGTTGTTGAAGAGGTGTGTAAATCCTCTCGTATTCCATGATAAGATCTCGCTCCGAGGTTCACAGTCAGATGGTTGTGGCTATTGTTTCGTGTTGCGGGAGCGGGGTAATTGATTTTCCCTGGTTGACTTTCGACTGTTCTGAAGATTTTTATTGTGTCGTAGTGAAATTGCCGCAAGTGACTGCCTTATCTCTTTGCAGCTTATAGAGGCATCAGCCTTAGATGAAGGTGAGAAAGACCGGATGTTAGGACTCATTGTGGGTGTCGGAGTTTCGGTCGAGATATCAAAGCCAAATGCCAGTAACTCATCGGAGGCACGTAACATAGTATTTCGTACAGAGGCAGAAGGAATATGCAAAATGACCTGGTCAGCAGTATGTTCAGTTGGATATTCAACAATCTTGATGTCGGCTGATTCGATTGTACGTAGCGATGGAATGCATTTGAATAGTCGCATCACATTTGCACGATTGAGATTGACGTCGTTTTCGTCGTCTTGAATGTTTTGAAGACGCAATTTCCCAATTTGTATAGTCGAAGAGGAAGAGAGATTTTGGTGGACTCTAGAGACATGGTGCGCCATCTTGCTTTGTTGGTGTTTGGTACATTTGGGGTTCCATCTAGATGAGTGTTTGGAGACATGGACAGATTGATCGCTCACCCTGTGAGTTTCGTTGCCAGAACGTGAACGCAGAGTCGTTGACACTGGTTTTCGGTCTGTAATGGATTTGGACAGACCTTGAACGTCAGGAGGAAAAGAACGTATGCCGTCAATGGCACTCACGTTGTGTCTCTCGAGTGAGTTTTCCTGTTCAGAATAAGTTGAGAGATTACAAAGGTCTATTTCGGGATCACTCTCAGAGCTTTCAATTGTCTCACTTGCCGACTCGGTTCTTCGTCTTTTCAATGGGGGATGAACTGGTGCACGAGTTGGTCTTTCAGTTTGTGCCGGTATAGCGTGAACTTTGGCTGCGTCTTCTTCCGGTTTGGTTGTTCGTGTGAACAGACTCAATTTTGTCGGCGAAGGTAAGTTTCTGATGAATTTTTTTTGTTTATTGCTATTGTTTTCTTTCGATTTATCGATGGTGCCATGTGAGCGTATAGATTTTGTCTTACTGGTGGCCGGTAGGCTCTTCACATTTTTGGAGGGATTGGCTGTAGAAACTGGAAGAGAAAAAGTTATTGCTTTTGCGGCTCCCGTGAATATGCCAAATGAGGTTGGCATCCCCTGCGATGTCGAGATCGTGGAGGGCGGGTTCCTGTCTTTAGGAAGAATTGCTGCAGATTGGGCCGTGTCAGAGACCGCTCCTTTTGAAGTCATACATAAAGAATTTGTTTCTTTTTCAATGTTGTCCTTACTTGATATCAGATTTTGTTGGGAGTCATCGCGATGCGACTGACTACCTGTTGAAATAGGCATCACAGTTGAGTGGTTAGGTTGTCCAATTTGAGACGCAATTGAGGATACCAAGAGATTCTTTCCCGAGTTAGAGGTTTGCCCCGAAGCCAAGTTTTGAAGAACATTTGACTCACTTTCTGTAGGAGACTCTGTTGTGAGAGGTTCTAGATTTTTAGTATGCAGTGGATTTTGCAAGACTGAATGTGAGAGGACGGCATCGACATTGTGCCGCATCCACTTTAGGGCTTCCAAGAGACCTTCCGATAAGGTGTCATTTTGGCAGTGATGGCGTGCAGCTAGGTCTGTTAGTCGTTCCTGCCATCGCGTTGTAAGATCGGCTTCTCTCGAAATCTGATTTTTCAGAAAGTTGTTGAAATTTTCGGTTTTCACCATTTTGTCAGATAAGACTGCGATTAGCGCTGTTTGATCTTTTAAGGCGTCGTGAAGTGATTCGTAGAGTTTTGTGAAGGGAATCATTGCCATCGATGTCGCAGCAAGCACATTATTGTATAGCTGCGTGGCTGCTGCAGCCGAAAGACTGGGTTTCTGAGATGCCGATGAAGAGCCATCTACACAGGAATGTAAGCTCGAGGAGGTCGCCTCATGTGACGCTGCTTGGGCGCTTGATTGGACTTTTTCCAGATGATCTTATAGATGTTTCTTTGACAGGGAGGAACATACTCGAGGAGTACTTGTAGATGTCAGATTTGGTAATCGAGGACCTTTGGCCACACTTTTGTTTGCAGACATATTGATATTTATAGCAGGCTGTTCATCGGCAATGTCAGGTAAATTGCGGCTCAGGTCAGCCCCATCTATAGTTAAAGATGATGAGTGGTCTTGCCGTGTGAGGTTTCCCTGAGTGACCAAGTCAGCTGATTCTATTGAGTTTAACTGTGGCATTTTACGAGAACAGGTTTGATGACGTTGATCGTAATAAGTCAGCAGTCTTTCTTTTGCGGCGGCGTAGTCTGCGTCAAGTTGTGCCAGAAGTCGTGCCTCGCGTCCTTCTGTACTTGGATTTGTGTTTGTTTTTTTTCTACTATGGTTCTCGCACTGTGTTCCTATAGTGTGAGATTTATTGGAATTGTGAGGCGACGCAGTTTGAATGTCCTTAGAATGATTATTGATTAAACCTTTGAGGGTATCACATACTTGATGATTGGCAGGAGTTAAGAGTTCCTTGTCGTTGTTTACTTCGGGTACGAGTCTAATGATGTTCTGAGGCTGTTTCCTTGGTACTGTTGACGTTCGATTTAGAGTGGAACAGTTTGTGAGGAAATGCATATCAGGTGGATCACATGAGTTGCAAGGATTTGCTGTGAGTTTTGAATTTAAAAAATCATCGTTTGACAAACGAGGATTTAGAGAGGCCGAGTTTATAGACGTGGTAATGAAAATGAGTGATTGTTCGCTCTTACTAGATGTTGCGAGACACTTTGAGGCAGCAGTTGGAATTTCGATATGAGGTGTGGGCGGGATGATCACAGTTTGAGGGTCAGCTTCAATCATTTCGACGTCAGTCACATCAAAAGGCGAATAGAAGACTTCAGGACTATTGATCAACAGAGTGGGCGATTTGTTGTCTCGTAGCAATGGGACAGGATAGCTGAATAACGCAGCTGCTGTAGAGTTTCCTTTGCTGCTAATATGATCATTCTGCTTATTAGAGATGTCGAGTAGAGAGACAGACGGCGGCAGGCATTTAGGTGAGCGAACAGAAAGGAAAGTAGAAGTTGGAATTAAGAGCTGTGACGGCTCTTCATGGGGCACAAGTGACTGATCACAGAGATGGATTGCGGATGCCTTATTTGCAATGATGGCAATGATTTCTGCGTCTGGTTGAAGGATGTCGTTTACCTCGACTGGTGCGAGTGATATAGTGGCAGGCATTATTGTATCAGTGACAGCAGGATTGTGGAGCGTGGATATGTGCGGAGCTATAGGAATTTCTAAACACATAGTTGGTTCCACGGGGGCAGGAAGCCCGTCTCCCCGCTCGCATACCTTTACTGTTTGGGAGCCACTTGTCACTTTCATTGCAGACCACGGATTTAGCAACCTTCGATGCTGGAGAGTTTTCTTCCTAGTTTGAGGGCCTGAGTTTGCGGTCATCGGGGGCGCCGCTCCTCCGCTCACCAGCTAAACAGCTGAAACAGTATAGTCAGGTGCGTTGCCCTTGTCTCCGCGTTCGGGCTTAACGCCGCAAGGGTGAACTGGCCCTGTGTTTATGGGCTGGCAGTGACACGTGAGCAGTCACGTGATCGGCACGATGCTCCGCCTCCTCCTGGAAGCGAGCGTCTAGCGAGCGCGAGTTTGAATGAACTCCCAGCGCAAGAAGACGTTCGGCAACACCTGGTAGTTGTTTTTGTGATGGCAAGGGCGAGGGGAGAGCAGAGCAAAGAAAGTCTTCCACTTCGAAAAGAGCGGTTCACGCCGCTCAGCTGCACTGGCCCTGTGTTTATGGGCTGGCAGTGACACGTGAGCAGTTACGTGATCGGCACGATGCTCCGCCTCCTCCTGGAAGCGAGCGTCTAGCGAGCGCGAGTTTGAATGAACTCCCAGCGCAAGAAGACGTTCGGCAACACCTGGTAGTTGTTTTTGTGATGGCAAGGGCGAGGGGAGAGCAGAGCAAAGAAAGTCTTCCACTTCGAAAAGAGCGGTTCACGCCGCTCAGCTGCACTGGCCCTGTGTTTATGGGCTGGCAGTGACACGTGAGCAGTCACGTGATCGGCACGATGCTCCGCCTCCTCCTGGAAGCGAGCGTCTAGCAAGCGCGAGCGCGAGTTTGAATGAACTCCCAGCGCAAGAAGACGTTCGGCAACACCTGGTAGTTGTTTTTGTGATGGCAAGGGCGAGGGGAGAGCAGAGCAAAGAAAGTCTTCCACTTCGAAAAGAGCGGTTCACGCCGCTCAGCTGCACTGGCCCTGTGTTTATGGGCTGGCAGTGACACGTGAGCAGTCACGTGATCGGCACGATGCTCCGCCTCCTCCTGGAAGCGAGCGTCTAGCGAGCGCGAGTTTGAAGGAACTCCCAGCGCAAGAAGACGTTCGGCAACACCTGGTAGTTGTTTTTGTGATGGCAAGGGCGAGGGGAGAGCAGAGCAAAGAAAGTCTTCCACTTCGAAAAGAGCGGTTTATGACCATGTCCTAATGGTGTTTTCTGTGTAAAGACTGCTATCATGACTTCTCCACTTGTGTGGGAAAATAAGTACAATTGTTCACTGTAATTTGGGATGCCTAATACAGGAGCTGTACTAATCACATTTTTTAATTCATTAAATCCTTCATCGTGTATTCTGCCCACACTATTTTAGTTTTAGCCAGCAGTGCTTCTATAAGCACTATTAAAAGTGGTCGAATATATGTACTGTACTCATAGACCCAGACCTTGCAATAATTACATAGACCTAAACATTGTTGCATGTTTCTTACATTTTGTTTGGCTGCATGGTTCTCATAATGGCCACTGCTCTTTCAGGTGTCACTTTTCTTCCTTTATGCAAGATTAACTGTCCTATGTAAAATATTTCTTCTTGACAGTACTGTAATTTTTCTTTGTCTTCTTTGTACCCTTTCTCTGCAAGTATCATCAAAAGTTTGACAGTCTTCTCTACATTTTTCTTCTGTTTCAGTGCACACTAAAATGTCATCCGCATATAGAATGATAGCACTTTCAAGTTCAACATTTCCCAAGTCCATCTGAAGGACTCTATTGAAAATAGAGAGGGCTCACAGTAACACTGAGGCAAACAAGTATGTTTCAGGTGAATTGTTCTATATGAAAAGGAAGTCAAACCACGTGCGCCTTCTTGTAAGGGGATTGAGAAAAAAACATTTTTCAAATCGACAAAGGAGCTGTTGATGGGCTATTGCACAATATTGTAGCAGGGTCTGGAACTAAAAGAAATTCTGCTTTGACTATGTGGTTTAGAGGGTAAAGGTCCTGGATAAATCTCCACGACCATCCCTTTGATTTTTTGACAGGGTACAGACGCGTGTTGGTTGGGGAATCTGATGGTAATAGTATGCCTTGCTTCATTAAATTGGATATGGTTTCAAACATCCCCTCATCTGCCTCTCTGGACATCAGTTACTGTTTTAGATGTGGCAAAATAGCTCCTGGTTTAAGCTTCATTTTCACTGCTCCCACTCCTTTCAATAGGCCCATGTCATAGGGGGTGTCCAGTTAAAGGGTTGAAAGCAAAAGGGTCGAATGCAAAAGGGTGGAGTGTATTTGACCGAAAACCAAAGGATTGAATTTTTTTTAAATATATCTTTTTTTTTGCTCTAGTGTACCTTTAAAAGGTTTTTTATTTACCCCAGAAACGGGGGTTTGGCCAAAGGACCCCCCAAAAAAAAGAAATGCAATCCTTTTTTTCGGTCAAATTGACTCGACCCTTTTGTCATTCGACCCTTTTTTTTTATCCTTTGACCTATAACCGTCATATGGACTTGTGGTCCATAAGATACTTGCCATGTTTTCCATCTTCCTGAAAAAAGGACGGCTTTCATTTTGCCAACACCATTCTCTGTGGTACCTCTATGCTCTCAACTTTAATCCAATAATTGAGACTTATAAAGAATATTAATTCATCATCGGAATAGTCATCCCTAAATATTTCCTAATTTGTCAAGTCTGTCCGTCTATATCCTTCATTAAGGGCTATCACTGTTCTCCATTATCTTTCCTCATCGGCTGTCCCATGAAGCATCACCCTTTCTTCTCTTACCACTGCTGCTTCTAATTCCAGAGTACTAACCTGTCTTTCCTCATCATCCATGGGAATTTCTGGCCTGAACAAACATTTATCAGGCATCCTTATAATTTTATAATTTATGTAACTATGATAATAAAATGTTCACTCCATATAAGAACACTTCCTCGTCTAGAGGGACTCCCCTTAAAGCTTTCTTTCCTGCAAAGGCTAATATAAATTCCCTCACATGTATATAATGTATCCCCAGGGTTGAACACACAATGCCTTTGTCAGTAGACAATATTGTCATGTTAAGTTTTGTCATTAAATCACATACTAGTATATTCACTGGTGTTGGTTTACAGTATAGAAATGGCATAGACATATTGTGTCCCCCTATAGAAATGGATAATTCATCTTTAAGTGGAACTAAACTCATCTCCCCAGTAAATCCCTGAGCATTTATGGCAATGCCTGAGTCACTCCAGTGTCTACAAGAAATGAAAATGTCTTGCCTCCTATTGTCACCTTGATCCTTGGTTCCTCTTGGGGGTCTTGTGTTACTGATACTACTGAACACATCAGGTCTTCATGTGGGCTATCCTATTGTGGGTATAGATTTAATCCTGTGCCTGTGAAAGGATTCCCGTTCTCCACAAGCATGCTCCCTAATTTGGGTTTTGCTATTTGTGTAGTTCCCATGTCCATTTGCCATTGTGATGCACCTGTCTCTTGCTTTGGGATATAGTTGTATTTTTTGAGTGGGTGCCTGTTGCATTTGCATAGGTCTTTGCTGGTGCTGCCCCTGTAATGATTGTGTCCACAATGGTACTTGTTGAAATTGCTGCGGTTGTGGCAATTATGTCTGCATTAGCACTTGCTGAAACTGCCGTGGTTGTGGGGCATATGCCTGATTCTGTATGTGATCTTGGGAATAATATCCTTTTGAATATGTATTATATTGTGGAGCATATCCTGTCCCCCCTTTTGAAGATTTCCAATTATGTTACTGCATGCCTCCTCTACTTCTGTACATCCTAGCCACATGTCCTATTTTTCCACAATTCCAAGGGCTGCCCTCCATTTAATTCTCCTCTTCCTTGAGGGTTTTGAAATCCTGCTCATCTTCCTCCCGAGGTCCATTCCATCTGCTTCTTGGCATATAATTATACCCACTCTGATCTTGAGTATTGGCTCCATTATTTTGCTGTGGGACCTGCATTACTTGTGCCGTTCTTCCCACATTACTTGTCAACACTGCACATTCTATTGTGTACTTTGATAATTTGTTCTGCACCAACTTCGCCTCTGCTTGCTTTCTACCCTCAAATGTATTCTTGTCTTTCCCCTTTAGCATTCTGCAATAATGCACAAATGCCAATTTTATCTCTGGCCATGGTTTTGCTTCCATTCCCACCTATTTCCTTATCTGCAGTTGTACTGATTGTGGCAGTCCCTGACATAAAATATGTGGTAGAATAACACTACCCTTTATCCCACGGTTCGTGCTTCCCCGCTCTCCCTCTATCCTTAATATCTGATTAAAAGCAAGGGGGTCCTCATCTTCTCACATTTTCCTAGTCTTTATCGCCCCAATATTTGATGTGTCAGGCTATTGTACTCTCATCACTCGCCAAAGGTCCGCTCTACAGTTATTAAATGGCGCTTCATCATGCACTGTGTTTTCGAGTGGTTACCTCCAAATGTCATAAGATCTCTCCCCTAGCATAGCTGATATTAGGGCTTTTATATTGCCTATAGCTAATGCCATTCTTGACGTCCTTTTCTCCAATCCCTTGATCCATTTTCCCACACCAGAAGTCAAACTCGGTAGTGTGCATTTTAAATTATCTTTATCAATCTGGGGTCATGGTATATATTGTGGTCGAACCCCTCCTTTCTATAATAGTGGAAACTGTGAAAACCCTGATCCTTTGTCATACCTAACCATGATCCTTGTCTTCCAGGCAGCATTATCCTTGCCTGCTTATGTCCTCCTTGCCTATTCCCTTAGTCTGCTCACATAGTGTGGGGATGTATCCCCTGTACTGTGCAATCATACTTTTGGTTGTTCAGTATACAGTATTGCTCCCAGTGTTTTTCTTGTAGGGTCCTCTACATCTAAACATTGTATCCACTTATCTTCGCTTGACTCGAATGAAAATCAGTTTGCACCCTCTTCTTGCATCTTCTTATTTTGTTTCCTTTCCTCATCTGAAATTATTATGCCCCAACTCGTATGCTTATTGTCCTCTTCTGCATCCTCAAGATTTAACCCACTTAAGGATATAGTTCTAGGATTGTCTACTCTGGCGTCATCCAATCGTCTTTCTATTCCACTAAAAGATGCTCCTTGTTCGCATTCTTGAGTTCAATACCCTTCCTATTGTTCCTATGGTCTCTGAAATTACTTCTCTCCAATCTGGTATATTTAATGGTCCTCGCCACCATCCATGGGACCCTCTGTCCTCTTCGGTTTGCACTTGTGTTTCTATGGGTATCATGCTTCTACAGCGTATTCAACCTCATTATTTTTAAATCCCCTATTTCAGTTCATTTCTTCCTCCCTTCTTATTTCCCTAAATTCCTCTTCCTCTCACCTTCTTTGTAACCTACATGGTTTCAATCTTTGGGCTTCTATTTATTCTCTTCTTCTAGCCTCTCTGTCTTTCTTTTTGCCTCATATTTTCTTTGCTCTTCAATTCACGTACACTCCTTGTCTCTTTCTTGTTTGTATAACCTCTCTTCTTCCTTCTCGTTTGCTCTCTCATCTTGCTCTTCCCCTTCCTTTCTTTCTCCACTAACACCTTTATCATCCAGTATGAGCAATATTTGTCCTCCCATTCATTTGTTCTCTACTATTGCTGTACCCTTAGCTACAGCTGTTATTCTTCTTTGTTTCGCTGCCTCTTCCTCTATCTCTATCTATTTGTTCAACCTATTCTTTTCTCATCATGCTGTTTACTTTCATTGCATGTCTGTAAATATGTGTGTTCTCTACTTTTACTTTCTTCCTCTGTCTCTTCACTAGTATATTCAGAGGGTTTCTATTGTTGATAAACATACCCTGCTGCTGCTTTCAGTTCCTTCAGAGGGTAAAATACCATCTCTTTATCTTCTAGGTCTTGTTTCTTGGTAGGGGAAAGAGGAGCTGACAGCATTACGTCTTCCCCTTTATGCTAACTGAGCATCCATCCCCTATAGATTGGGTCTTCTTTCTCATTCTGGTACATTTTCCTCAATTCTAGCACTGCCAATCTTTTCTCTAGCTTCTTTCCCTTGTGCGTGGCATGTAAATATGTCATCAGGGGAGGCTTAGGCATAAATGTCTTATTGGTCGTGCCCAGAAACCATTCAGAATGGTACTGCATAATCTTGGCTGTATATCTTGGTAGTGTTCTGCATAGGTGTGTGAGAGGTGTTTCTTCCATTACGACAAGCCAATTCAAACTGTCAATACTTACTTGAATTTTTCTCTTACCTCTGAATTAATTAATTATATTGTTTCAATCGATTTGAGTAGGCACCATCAATTGCCACTCGTACTCCAGAAGATCATAATATTTTCCCTACCTTCATTTATTATTTGTTTCAAACAAAATGTATTCAACACTACTTTTGTAGCTCCTACGTTTACACTTTTCGTTAATTATTTTTATATCGTTCTTGTTTTCTTAGTATCTTCAAACTGCCTTTTTTACTTTTATTTTGGCTTTGTCTAATTCTAGCCTTTTGATAGACGTTAATCCTTTGTCCAAATGTGTAAGGAAAACATATTTTATTTATTTATTTGTGCTATTAGTTCTTTCTTTTGTGTTATTCATTTTAAACACGTTTTCTTTTGCACACTCATATTATACGTTATTTATGTATTTATTTGAATGTATATAGTGTGCACTTCCAAATACACTCGTCCACACGGGGACGGCACTCAAAGCGGTCAGGACGCCAGCATAAATCTCCAAGAATAAATGAATCCATCATCTGCCAATGTTCTTGTGCCATATCCAGCTTTTTTGAAGGCATTGCAACCTACGACACGTTTTGCAATGCTCCCGTTGCTTGTTCACATATAAAACATGAGTACATTACACAATGCTTTTAAATACAGAAGGGCTTAATCTCTATGGTTCTGCCCGACACATGTTGTCCCTTTTCGCTTTCTCCTCTTCTAGGTCCTTGTAGATACTCTATGTCAAATACCTACAGGCATTTTGGAATATGCTTGGTTCCACTCTCGATGCATTTAAGCTACCACTTTGAGTATTTAAAGAAGTCACATGCATCTTTTAAATCCATACAGTGTACAATAGCAGGTTTTATTTTAATTTTTATGACAATTTAATTGTGTTACCACTCTAATGCTTAATGCACGAGATCAAACCAGCATTACTGTGCACATATGTGCTGTTCCCAATAAGAGCCTGGATTTACCAGTAAGTGCTGGCCGCATAAAATAATATTGCACTGCCACCAATTGATGAGTAATGTATTCCTAATTGTCAAATATATACATGTGGGGAAACATGATGTTCTAATCCTTTGGTCATTTTCTGGTTCAAGATTATAAAGTTCATAGTGCTGTAAATATAACTCAAACAAAAGTGCTTTGTTGATATCTTGAATATTGTTCCTCACATATTGTCAATTAATATTTGCTCTGATATGGAACAATAGCATGTACACTTTCAGTCTCTCTTGAACCTGTGAATTTGAGTTATTTATTTGTTTATTTATTTATTCACATTTGTAAAGCGCACAGCAGCCCCTAGGTATCGTGGCGCTGTTTCAGACATTTGAGCTTAGTTACATAGTACAAACATAGGGATATGCAGGCAGTACATTTTTTGTTACAAACAGGTAGATTAAGAAACAGACCTGGTGAAGGTGCGGAAGCAGGAAGCGAGGGGAGGTTAGTTGAAAAAGTTGTTTTTAAAGCTTTCCTGAATGCTGAGAGGGAGTGTTCTGCTCTGAGTGCTTTGGGTATTGTGTTCCATAATTTAGGTGCTAGTTGGGGTAAGCCAATACCCCCTGCTTTGGCCCTTTTGATGGAGGGGATGCAAAGTTTGTTGGCATGGCAGATTCTTTTTGGGTGAGTGGTAATATCTCTAACAATAGTGCTGGAAAGGTAGGGTGAAGAATTGAGTGTAAGACACTTGTGTGTGAGGGTGAGGGTCTTAAACGTGATCCAATCCTTCACAGGGAGCCAATGTGCATCACGCCTTGCTTGAGTGATATGGTCCTTTTTAGGTATATTGAGAGCAGCTCGAAGGGCATTGTTCTGGATGATCTGGAGGCGGTTTAGATTTTTTGCAGAGCTCCCTGCAAGGAGGACGTTACAGTAATCTAATTTCGCTCCGATAGTTGCTCTGGTTATAACTAGGCAGTTTTATTTGGAGAGAAAAGCTTTTACCTCATTGATGAGCTTAGTAGTGTGGGCGGAGGCTGAAGCAATAGCGCTAACCTGGCGTGTCATGGATAGAGTTGAATCTAAGTGGATGCCTAGTGTCTTGACTGATGGTGAGACAGGGATGATCGAGTTGTCTATGGTGAAGTTGCAGTATTGTTGGTCCTGTTTAGCTACTGTATCTTTGGGGCCAATAATGATGATCTCGGTTCTATCAATATTTAGACATAGCCCATTTGTCGCCATTCAGGATTGGATGGTGCTGTAGATTAAATGGAGAGCTGCCGCATCTTGGTCATAGGAACCAGAGAGTACCTGCATATCATGAGCATAGTTCGTGTAGGGTATGCCAAATTAATGCAGTTTGTAGAAAAGCGGTTTGGTGAACAGGTTATAGAGAGTAGGGGCTGTGCAAGAGCCCTGCTCGACCCCACAGTGTATGGTTGTGGGAGCCGCATTTGCCTGGCTAGAGAAAACTTTCATCACTCTTCCATTTAGGAAAGAGGTGATCCATGAGGAGGCTTCATTGGAAAATTGTGCTGCATGGATAAGGTGAGATGTCAGGATCATATGGTCTACAAGATCAAAGGTAGCCGAGAGGTTGAGAAATAGGAGGAGGGCAGGCTTCTCTTTGTCCATAATTGATGTGATTTGATTTTTAAGATCAAGGAAGGCAGTTTCAGTGCCATGTTCTTTTACGGAACCCTGATTGCCTCTTACCGAGGATGACATTGGTCTCAAGAAATAGTTGGATTTGATTATGAGCCGCTTTGTCCAGGAATTCTAAGAGGAATGGGACTGTGGTGATGGGTCAGTAGTTATTAGGCGATGATGGGTCTAGTGATGTTTTCTTTAGGAGAGGGTGTACCCATGCTTCTTTGAGGCTGGATGGGATGGACATAGAGGTGAACACAGCATTAATGAAGGCCTTGAGGAGAGGTGCAAGTTGTTTGGCACATTATTTGACAATATTAGGAGGGCAGATGTGTCCTTTGCACATGGATGGTTTGAGTTGTTTGAGGAGGCCAAGGACATCTTAATCAGTAACATCATGGAAGGAAAAAAGCTGTTTGGAGGGGTTGTGGGGCATTTGGTGGGGTGAGGGGGGTTGGTCGAGCTTGGCATATCTTTAGATTGCACTTGGATTGATGTGTAGTGGTTCTATTTTTTCTTAGCAGGGCTGCTTGAATACTGGAACACCAAGCTTCATCTTTAACAATCTCATCAGGAGCGTTAGTAGGAGTGATGAGTTCTCTAAAGATGGAGAACAGTGCTTTAGGTTGATAGTTGGCCTTGGCGATGCGCGATTTGAAGGAGATAGATTTAGCAAGAGTAATTACTTTTTTGTATTGTGAGGATATCTGTTAGAAGCAATCTTTGGTGGTGTCATTAGAGTTGGATTGCCACATGGCAAGGGCGTAATCCATGCGTTAACATGTAGTGATTTTTTCTCTTTTTTATTTTCCAACGGAGCTATAGCCTGGATTGCATTGGTCACAGTGTGAGCATAGATGTTCGCAAGAGTGGCTGGGTCGCCAGAAAATTGATGCTTAAGTTCAGGGGTATTCAAGAAAGGAAGGATGTTGTCCTTGGTCATTTTTTTTGAGCTTCTAACTTTGGCTGGTGGTGCATAGGTGGGAACCTTAGTCGTTTGGACTGAAGGGATGGAGAATTGTATGTAATTGTGATCCGTCCAAGGGAGGGCAGAGATGGAGGTGATAGAGGTGTGGCAGTTGTGGTCCGTCACCCAGTCAAGGATGCGACCTTTGCAGTGAGTTGGGCTAGTGACATTTTGTTGGAAACCCATGTTGGTGAGTTCTTTATCTAGGGCTGCTGCAGTTTTATCTTTGGGATTATTGAAGCCTAGATTGAGGTCTCCTATTAGAATTGTTTTGGTGGATTGTTTAAGGTTTTCTCCTTATAGTTGGAGGAGATGTCCTTGCAACTCTGGGGTAGTGGCAGGCAGCCGATAGATGGTGTGTATATTTATGGAGCAGCTGGACGATAGTGACAATTTTGCAGAGATTAAGTTGACATTGCCTTCCCACAGGAGATTGCATTGCCCGATGGAGAGCAAGTCTTTTGTTATGAGGGCTACTCGTCCTCCTCTCAGCAGCTGTCTGCCTTGTCTGACTGTGGAGTAGCCTGGGGGGAGCGCTAAGGAGATGGCGGGACCAGAAGCATCATGAAGCCATGTCTCAGTTATGGCTAGTAGGTCTAGGTCGTGGACGGTAAGGAGGTCATGGATTTCAAGAGCATGGGCAGAGAAGAGCGAGCATTAATGAGAGCACATTTGAGTGCGGGAGGGGGTGGGGATGGGGTGATATTAGTTTTGTCGGGGCTCGTAGACTAAATGATAGTATTCTCCTGTCCTGGATGAGCGTTATCCTTATCTCTCTTCCTTTTACAATCCCCAAAAATCCAGTTACTATTTATGTCTCTTTTATTTACAACATAACTTAATTACAATACCGCCACCTTATGTTTTTACCAGCTACAATGGTCTACCTACCTCTTGCTGGTACTCAGCTCGCATCCCCTGGCATTGACTCTCCCACAATCAACCAGTTTGCCTTTCGTCTGCAGGGCACCTGCTTGGACTGAACAGGAATTTCCTCAAAAGGGGACCTTGCAACCATATTTTGATCGTGCAATACTTTAGCGCAGCACTCACTACAGGAAACTATGCGCTCGTCTGGCTTATAGTGGGAGTCATCGAGCATCCGGGAATATAGGTGTGGGTTCTAGGTCTGGGCTCTAGGTCGGTTAGACATGAACCATCCACACTGCTACCAAATGTGCTCTAGCACCTTAAAACATATCTGTGCTTGATGGAATTACCAATAAAATATCTCAGACCAAATAACCGGAGCTAGTAAAATTCTGATTAATCGCAAACAAAGTAAAGCAGGACAAATAAACACTCATCAAATAGATTCATGCAGGATCAAAATGTCTTTTCGGTTATACTCAGTTTATATAATACTAGTTGTGTCATCTATGATGTCACCCTACCTGGAAAATCGTAATACCTATGGAGGGTTGGGATTGGACATGGGGAAAATGTCTACATATAGAATCCATAAATATTAGTTTCTCATTGGCGACCCCTTACATGTAGGACACCCCCTGAGCTACTTCTACACACGTGGTATCATACACTCGTCATAGCAGAAAATGTGGCAGTGGAATAATACTTTGCAACATTGTTTAAAAAAGTGCATGGCATGCTTTCTAATTGGTTGCCAACCCAAATCCAACTTTGGACATTCTACTTGCTAGCAGCACTTTAATAGAAACAAAACCAACGTGCTTGAAGATATGTCAGTTCTCCCCTTGTTTTCCCAGTTAGTTGACCCTCTCTCATCGTTAGGCCTCATGCCAGTGTTTTGTGTTTGAAGACTGATGTTGCCAGTCAGCACTGTCTCGGGACATTCGAGGGAGTGTAGGTACACCATTATCTCAGCATCAAACTTAATGAATAACCCTTGTTTGAGAGCTCTCCATCACATTTTACAGGACCATGAATTTGTCAATTTTGACAGTGTATTAAACACAATTTGATTCAATTAAACAGGGTGCTGTTGCTCTTCTTGGCCTCTAGAGACTTGCTCACTCTATCCCATATCAACTTCATGCCCGTTTAAATGTCCAATATTTGGCATCCATGAATGTTTTTGTTCCTCCTAATCTTTGGGAAATATGTCCTTGCACAGGGTCTGCTCATAGACTCACTTTGTGCTTTTACTCCATCTCTCGAAATAGCATCATTGGTTCCAAGCCAATGTACTCCTCTATTTTGAAAGGGAAAACAGCTTCTTTATCATCTTTTCACTTCAAGATCCTGGTCTCGTATTTTTAGGTAGCTCGGTGGATTGACATAAGCCATCGTCCATAAATGTTGATATACCTCTCATAAGCAAGCTTCTATGTATTTGTTCTACCTTGCATTTCAGTGTATTTACAGTTATGGACCGTGAGTAATTTCATTCTTCTTTGTATTCATAGGTACTGCATCAAGGAGTACATGTTTATGTTAGTGCTTCAGTTACATCATCACTATTATGTATTTTCATATCATTTCAGCATAGGTTTTCATATCTTCTTTATGTCATTCTTTTACTGTTGTCAGACTTTGTTTTAATGCACATCCACTATTTCAGCATGTGGGTATACTCTGAAGGGTCGTCTGAGAGCATATTGTCTCTCATATTCTTGATAAGGTGCAATATCTTTGCAAGGATTCAGGCATGGGTTCCCAATCATAGCTCTTCATCTGTCATCCCAAAATGATGGTGGCAGGGGGGCGAGAAATAAGGAGAAGACAGGTACCACCTCCTTTACAAACCACATGCACTTCACTATACCACAAAAATGAAACATACCACACATATGCCCCGCCCAACAGCACATGACAACTACCAACCGAAAATCACAGCAACGCTCATCAAACAGTGTAAACCACACTGAACCTGCCAACAGCACTTCACAGCTCTTTTGCGCTTTTCCCACTCAGTCCTACTAAACTACCCTATCCTCTTGCTTTTCAGATCCACCAGAGCACCAGGGGACCACTCATGGTATAAATATCCTATAGATCATTATTATTAGTCAAATTTTCCAGACATGCAAGGGGAAAGAATTCAAAACACAGTCCTCTAACATGTGACCTATAATTAAACATCACTCTCTGTTCTTTAGCCCCAGACATAGATAAGACAACTACTTTGATTCCCCACATATTTTCAAAAATGAGGTGCCTTACAAGGTTAACTACAAATAAGTCGCTCTGGCTCATGGCCTAGGAATATCGGACAGTGGGCCTCATTATGAGTCTAGTGGTAGCCATGGTGGTAAAAACTTCACAGGCTGCTGCTGGAGTCATGTTTTTTCCAGCGCCCGGCAATGGGGACTTACCAGGGCATTACAGCCCCAGCAGTCCCGGTAATTTCCCATTGCCGGACACCAGAAAATATTACTCCCCATTCCCAATCGAGTCCAATTGGACTAAATGGGAAAGGGGAGGACGGATGCACCGGCACCATTCATCAATGGTGGCGGTGCATCTACCAAGGTCTGCGAGCGGGTGCCGCTCCACCCGCCAGGTCAAACCTGGCACGCTGAAAGGCACCCACTCGCAGAACTCAGAGTTTGCCGGTCCAGTAGCAAGGTGCCGGTAGCTTACCGGCACCTTTGTTACTAGATCGGCATACTTGTAATGAGGCCCAGAATTTTTCTGAATTGAAAGGGAAGCAGTTCCTGAGCCTCTCTCCCCTATTCATGTCTTGACAACTTGTCAATTGCCCAAGGTTGGTCAGTACGATGCCAACCAATGAAAAACCGAGTGCTGGGCCGCCCAGTACATGTTGCATTAACCAGTCATATTTCGTAGAGATGGCATGTATTTACCAGTATCAATATAGAGGTGATCTCGGGTGGAACCTTCACATAGGTAATATAACGTATATATAGTAAATTCCCTTAACCAGTCCCTTCACCCAGTAGGTTTTTGTAACCGCGATTACAGTATTACGTAATTGGTTATTTTATAGAAGAGCCTTTGAGAATTACAAGATTCAATGCTTGTGCGCTGTCTCGGCTTAATGTTGGATTGTTAATAAAGTGGGTTTTGTCTTCCACTTTGACTATTTCCGGTATTGAGTGTGGGATTTCCCAGCCTATCATTTCTGCTTAAACTGGGGTTTTCCAGACCATTTTAAGAGGTTGCTGGGTCATATCTTTGTCCAAACGTGCCACAACCCCCATTTTCAAGGACCTATAATTATGGTAGCTATCACATCATCTTTGGTTAAAGTTGAATGCAGAAGAGTGTGGCTCCATCTCAGTGACGTCAAACTATATCGAGGAGAGACCCCTTGTCTGTGAATATGAGCCCGCAGGTGAAGAAGACGTGCAAAGACCCCAGACAAGAACGATGACTGACCAGAGCCAATCATCAAGTAGAGAAATAAAGATGCATCTGCTTTTTTATATACAAGAACAGCTGTTCCAGTATCCTTTAAAGACACTCATTTAAAATGAAGTGTGGCCTTTCCAAAGCATAAGAGAAATAACAAATATTCCCCATAGCAATGTTTCTTCTGGTCTTGTCATCCTTTCTGAATACTTATCCCTTTCTAGGAAGCTGAAACATTTCATTAACACTATTGTTATTTAATATGAAAATGTATTTTGTTTTAGAAAGACATTTCTTCTCACTTTTAACCAGATTTCTCTTGTGAATGTTTGCTCTTTTAAGAAAAAAATAAAACATTTCCACCGACAGAAGAATGCACATATTGAATGGATGAGATATTCTCTTCTAGCATCTAGAAGACAGGATACCCATAGGTATCTGTAAAAGGTAGATACCGTTGCAATTATGATAGTAGCAGTATTTTCCTCCTTATTGTGTCTGTACTTTATTTACTGGTTCGTAGTGCAACAATATAGCACATACAGCAAGTCAAGACCTACCTTTCATGTAAACTCCAGTACAATACATGTAGTAATGCGAAATGAAATAGCCCCCGGGAAATATCCTAAACATATCACTCAAGGGAGGAGGGCAAAAAGAAATAGAATGTATAATCAATGCTTTATGGGATAAACTTTTGATAATATTGCTCAGGTCTCGAATAATATTTGGTATAGTAATAAGAGCCAAGTGGGTAGAGCGATGTCTGATGAGAGCTGTTTTGTGTGTTTCCTTATACTCAATGTAATGAGTGCATGCAGAATATTTATAGCTACTGAAGTACCCACGCACGTAGCACACTGCCTGACACACCTCGCAACATTTATGACCACCAGAGGGCAATTTCAGGGAAGAAGTGCCTCCATGCACTGGGAAACAAAGGAAGATTCTCCATATGAGGACAATTCCATAAAAGAAGTGTCCTTGATGAGCAAAGTTGAAACACAACACGAGGTAAAATGTGACATATTGTGAGGCCCAAGAGGAGGCACTGACAATCAGGGAAAGGAAACTCCTGGATGTTGGGAGAGAGGCCAGTTACAAATAGGACAGGTGTTTACCACAGAAGGCTGGGTGAAAAGACTGATTGGCTGTAACGCAGCGATGCTTGTAGAGCAACCTTGAGTGAATTGAATAAGGAGTGCTTCACAGAATGGACTAAATACACCAACATAATAATGTGGGTAGAGGATGAAGCAGGCCACTACACATAGTATCCCTCCTAAAATAGGAGATGTGCCTGGAATGGAAGTAGACACAGCAGTATTAATGGAACTTCATTGGGCTTGTGGTTTCATAGCCGACATGCTGCTCCCTCCAAATTGTCGAGGCCTTTGCTCCCTAGTGGTAATACGTGCACTGTCCCTAGTAGTGGCGCACAGTGAGGTGCAGATTGGTGGTTTCCCCCGGAATCCCAGATGAATACAGACCTAAGGAATAAAAGGTCCCTGACCCTTAAACACCCAAAGAGGACTAACTATTCCTTGGTAAAAGAAGCAAAGTCGTATTATGACATACCAGACAAGCATACATTGCTCAGTAGAACCGAAATGTTCTTTACATCCTTCTTTACTCTTTATGCCTGATGGTTTCAAATAACCTGATGGGAACTGCTGCATACCATAAATACAACTGTGAAAGGCTTTAATGCCATAAGGGAATATTTAGAAAACTGAGGCCCATGACTCTCCAAAACAGGTATGTCCTTGACCTTATTACAACAATTGGAAGTGGTGTGATCACAGAAATTGGTCAGTCTTGGTGCACGTGCCTCCCAGCCCATGAAGAGGAAAATGGGACGATAGCCACCTTGAAAGTATTGCACACAGAAATGGTGGAAAAGTTGGAAGACAGCGTGGATGATAACTGATTTACATACATATTCCCCTGACCCACCTTGTTGGCTAACATTTTCAAAATACTAGTGGCCATACTGTTACTAGTACTATTAGCTTTCTGTGTCTTGAGTATAACAATAAGCAAATGCAAAAAGACTGCCAAAAAGGCAGTAGGAATGACAATAGTGATAAACCTGGATAATCATGTGCATGCGTCTGCACAAACAGATGACTTCCCTCTACCCAAACAATATAAAGTCCAATTGCACCTCCTGGGAGAAAATTCACATATGTTGAGGACCCTCACAATTACATAGAGCACTGGGTAAACTGTGACTCTGACACAAATCAAATATGCACTCCACATGAAGAACACATACAAAAGGTAATGTATGCATTTATAAATGAAGAAAATTAAAATAGCATACACAGACATGAAGAACACTAACATGATCAATGTATAAGGTGAATGGAACATGAACAACATGTGAATATAGCTCGCTAACACAGAAGTAAGAGTATAGTTGGGCAGATATCTTATTTAAAAAAATTAAGCAGCGGCATGTTTGTCAATGAGCAGAGGCCTCAAGCTCTTAGGAAAACTCAAAAGACTGAATCCACAGAAATACTTATCCGTGCAGAGCTCAGGCAGTGACTGGCAACTAGTATCAAGGTTAAAGTGCAAGTAGGGAGGATCGGTACGGCTGATCGAAGGCCCGAGATCACACTTCCCAAAATGCAAGCAATATGTTCCCAGATTAATTAAAGTTTTATAAGAGCCAAACCAGCCTTTGTCAGCCAGGTGCAACAAAACAGTAAGCCAAAAGACTCCATGAAGAATAATTTGAGAGTGTCCCCATTGGCAACAGAAAAAAACGACACACACATTCATATTACCGGAAATCTTAATAAAAAGAAGGTACATCTATTCCAACACATACAGTAGGTCATATGTGAATTTAGCCATGAAGAAAACTAACATAGCATCAACAGACATGAAGAAAACAGACAGGACTAATGTATATGGTGAATGAACCATGAATGACACACAAATATAGCTCATTGACACAGGAGCAAGTGAACTTATGGCCCTTTGGAACGCGCATATATATCGGATGGGATTACACCAGAATAATTCTGAGTCTAAATAACCAAACAAACTCAAGAAGATGGCAAGTTACTGTTTCATTAACAATTATCTAAAACAGGGGGGGTTACAACGAACATCAACAGACATACACTCAGTCTCTCAATGATCTCCACAAAAATACCATTCTTATACTCAATTATGTGTCAGAGAGACATCATACTATGTGGTAATAGTGAAAAACCTATCAAGGGTTGGGATTGGTTAAGGGAAACATCTAGATATACAATTGTATAGGAGCTAGGTTTGTTATTGGCTGTCCTTTATCAAGTGGACAACATATGCCTATCTCTTAAAACATATCATTTCAGAAACATTAGATACACAGTTTCTCATTGGTCTTAAAAGCTACAGGGTCTTCGTTATACAGACTAACAAAATTAGCTGGCATGCTTGTGTCATGTCTGGAATATTCGGTTCATTTAGAAGCACATAAGACCAGACCCAGGTCCAGGGAGATAGGACATGAAGCTACCTCACTACCCAATTAGCCCAGCATCTCTCATCACCCATGTCTTCTGCCATGAAATGGTCTTTGTACTTGGACTTGTAGAGTATTTTTGTCTTTGAGAATGCACGGGAGTGAGGACACTAGCAAGCATGTCCTAGGCTCATGTGAGAGGAGACCACGATCCGGTCCATTTTGCAGTTTTTAAAAGCTCTAAATTAACTTGCCATCCTTTGTGTTCTTTCTTGCACCTTAACATGAGAGGATTCATGCTTTGCACACATGTTCATCTTCAGAGTAGATAGCTGACCTCAATTTCTAAGCCAGCCTTGCACGCAGCTCCATGAACCTGCTATTCCGCTGTGCCACAGCTTTCCATTCTCCCTTCATGGTTTCTGGCTTATTTATTTCATGACACCAATGTCCAATTTCTGTACAACGGTGGCTTAACCTACATTTTATTTATGACTCATAGCTTAGCTAGCCTCTATGATGACTTGATCAATCTTGCGTTTCAGCATCTGTACATTTATTGAACTTCTGTTTTCTGCAGCACTTTGTTAACATGTAATCTTCTTCTTTTCCACTTTGATTAGTTTACTTGACCTTTTACTTCATCATTTTACTTCATCATTTGTCCTCTAGGATCCATACAATAGGGGTCATTCCAAGGTTGGCAGTAAGGGATACTGGGCACCAGTAAGGAGACCGGTGCCGGTAATCCCTTACCACCCTACTACAAGGTCCCTTAGCGGATCCCATCAATAACGGCTGGTCTGACCAGATGTATGCAGCTGCTCAACTACACAAGAGTGTAATTGAGCAGCGATATTTTTAAAAATGAAGGCATAGGATGTCTTTGAATCTTTGAATGCGCACAGGCCTCAAGACATTGAGAAAACAAAAAAAAAAGCTTAATCCATATCCGTGCAGAGCTCAGACAGTGGCTGGCAACTAGTGCCAAGTTTAGAGTGAAATAAGAGAGGATCGGAATGGTATACAGTTATTATATTGAATTCTACATGTTGAATACCCACGCATGGAATATTTTATCTTGAAAACCTTTATAGTGAATTTATTTAGGGTAGGGTAAAGGGTTACATATTTTTGGGAAACGGTCAGGATGGGTTTTTATGTAAAAGATTTGATATACAGGCATATGTTATAAATTACCTCAATATAAAGAAATGTAACCAATTGGAATGAGGGAATGAAGGAACAAGACAGCAATTCCTAAGATGCAAGCATTATACTCCCTGATTCAGTAAGGTTTTCTTAGAGCACAACCAGTCTTTGTTAGCCATGTGCAGTACAGCAGTAATCCAAAAGAATCCTTGAAGAATAACTCAAGAGTGTCCCTGGTGGCAACAGAAAACACAACACTCACAGCTATAGGGGTGGTTCCAGGTGGAGACAACAGATACTTGTAACCCAATGACACTTTTAACCTGTATAGAATCTATATGTAGCCAAACCCACAAACCCATCCCCAATCCCCATATATTTTGTATGCTGATATCATGTTAAGACATCAAATAACACATTTGTAGTACTTAAGCATTTGTATTTTTATTAACATCTCAAGAGCGACAACATTTCAGTGCTTGTATGCTCCGGCTTTGTTTTTATGTGAAAAAAGCCTGACTTTGCTGTACACTTCGTCTACTATGTCATTGGGTCTGGTTTGGACTGATTCCAATATCTATGAGTCTAATTGGGATTTGGAGACCACCCTAACAAAGTGTAACACTCAACACCACATCAGTAACAGCCACCAGTATTATAACAATGTCAGTATGTTGCGGTGCAAACGAGTTAGAGCACGATCCAATGAAGCTCGAGAAATGACGTCTTACATAGTGGGTGGGACCCTGGCCAGGCTCAAAGAGAATGGTTATCCAATTAGAGGTTTTATAATAGTAACTATGTTAAGCTTTTGGTACGTGGAAGAAGTGCATCAATTCGAAACCTTGTTACCAACTGAAAATGTCCCCACTGTCCCAACTCCTTTTGTGCATCTGCATACTTTATCTCCTAGAGACTCTCAGCATAGACAGAGATACAACAATACATTGTTACTTATCATGAATGCTACACATGCCATTTTTAATAAATCCAACTGTTGGGTCTGTTTGCATTTACCGCAACACGGGGATAAGGGGCTAGGTTGGTATATTCATCCTTTACCTTTGACAACTGCTTGTTATGCCTCTCTTAGAGAACTATTCTTTGGCGGGTGGAACAATAGCATCTCGGGGAACTTTGATGGTATTAATTTGAATAGTTTTGAGAAATGTGTTCTTACGCCCTTGGAATGCTCGCTTTTCGCAAATAGGAGCAAGCTCAACGTTGCTTCTATTAGGCCTTCTGATAGACTGTCTCGTCCTTTTCAGTCTTTGATTTATTTTAAGATGGCTTCTATAGGCAATAAGGATGCCATGCCTCCTTCTTACACTGTTAACCATAGCCCCGATTCAGTTTCTTTCTGCATACAGAGGAATGGTACTCAGTCAATGGGAAATTTTAAAGGTTGCGCTAACATTGCGAATTTGACTGGGGAAGACAGACCTTTGTATGTAGGAGAACCTGTCTACTTTGTTTGCGGTAATGTAGCATTTCCATGGTTACCCAGGGATTGGCAGGGAACTTGTTATTTAGGCATCCTGTTTCCCGGGGTATTCATAGCCAGTACTATAGAGGTTTCAAAGGCTCATCCACGACGGGACGAGAGTGGTGACACTTCAGCACAGGTTCTAGGAGACGTAGCGAAATCCTTTGTGCCATTTTGGGGACAAATAGCAAATTCTGAAGACATCAGGAGACTAGCGAGAGTACTGGAGAGAACCATCAACCGGACCACTGACATACTCTATAATATGAAATTAGAACAGAAAGCAATAAGATTAGTAGCACTTCTGAACCAAATGGAATTAGATGTCATTCTGGCTGAACGTGGTGGAGTGTGTAAATTGGTGGGGTCCGCTTGCTGTGTTTTCGTGCCAAATTCCTCCCCAACTATCTTTCAGGCAATACATTATCTGCACGTCCTCAGTTCAGAAGTGCATATTCCTGAGGGAAACCTGGATCTTAGCGCTTGGTTCTGGGACTTCTTGCGATCTTGGGGTTGGAAGGTGCTTTCGGTCTTGCTGATCATTTCATTTTGGGAATTCTGTTGTTTCTTTGTTGCTGTATACAGTGTTTACCTAGTATATCTTCTATGCTATGGGGATGTTGCGCACAGGCGATAGGTACAATAAGACACAAGGTATACGCCCCAGATAAGAGTTCGAAACAGTATGTGCTGGAAGAGATTTTGATAGACGATCTAATGGCAATAGATATTTCTGACAGTGATTCAGGGTGTATGGATGTTGAGACGTGGAGTTGTTCGTAAAGTGACCAGAAGTAGTTTAGTGCTTGGCATAGGCCAAAAGGAGGGTTTTTCGAACGGAAATTATATTGTGCCTCCTATACTGTATGAATATATGTATATTGGCCTACACCAAGCTGCTTATAAGCCACTTGCGAGGAAATCCGCGTTGCAAGGTCTTGACCTTAGATCAGTGTAAGCCACCATTTTAGGTCTATCCACCATTTTAGGTTCTCCCTCTAAGAGTCACCCTGTGTTCTAAGATGGAGGACAATGCCATTCTGAATGTAACATGGCCGTCTTGCCCTCTGTATATAAACTAATGTATAACTTGCCTGCAGGCTACATGTTGGGGTCATGAACTGAGATGTTGTCCTTCGCTGACCTGTGTGTAAAGGATTACTTGCGCCAACTAAACTAATACGCGAGGATATGTTAAACACAATGTATTCAATACCGAAATGTGAACACTTGTTTGACTACATTGTATAAAACTGTTTGAGAAGGTTTAACATGAAATCCTAAGATATACTGTTGCCATTGAGGCTTGTTAGTGAATATATTAAAGGTAAACCCTAAATGTACTGATGGACGAACTTGGCACGAACCCTAGATCCGTAATGTATTAACTTATATTAACGTGGAAATGGGTTGAACATCATGATTTCGTGGGTATAAAGAGTGTGACTATTCTAATGTACAGCCCCACTCACTGAGCACACCGAACCGAGCTTGAGTTCGATGTGTTGTACTGAGGGCCGATAGCTATGTTTCTTTGTCTTTTGAAACTGTTCAGTATAAAATAAAGATCTTTTGTATGTTCCTTTGTAACGCGCGTTTGATGTATTTCCTTTTGGGGTACTCAGCCTCGATATCTTCTTTTTGTTTTCACACTGTGTTAGACTACAGTAACTGACAGTTCCTTAGTACTTACGTAATTGAGAAAGACTATAGCCAAGAGTTGGATTCCAGTAAATCATCTAGCCGGCATCCAGAGACAGAACAAGATATTACTCTCCACACCTATGTGACATTGACATTTTGCCTGCCATCAGGTAGGATTTTAATATTCAAATATTGATAAGATATACAGGATTCCTGAATAATGTTCTTCACTCAATTATGGCATCTATCCTTAATGTTCTTATTACTGCTCACACAGATAACACAGATTTGGGGACTACAGTGACCTTGCGCTCCACCTGAATACATGCATTGAGAATAAGTGACACTAGCATAGTGTTTTGAAGTCCAGTCACCTGAAGGCAGCTAGGATCCCCATTTTCCATATAGTTTCCGTAATAAGTGATGTCCTGCCTATTAATTACACACTTGATAACTGGGGTTCATTTACTCACATGGAACCCATGATTCTTTCAGGGCCAACATACATATGGTGATGCTTGCTTTGGCCAGAGAAGCTTTTTAAGGACCACTACGCTAGGGACCCTCTTAGTGACCTCCAGTCGGCACCCATGACAGGTATGAATACACAAATGTAGGGAATGTTTAATATGAAGATATCGTTACATAAGACATTAGCTAATAGGCTCTGTTCTTGTTCTCTCTTTACATTGAACAGAGTGTGCATATTATGGAAAAGAAGAATTGGATTAACATGATATATTGCTCCTGAAGAAGGGATAACAGATCTCGAAAGGCGCTCAGCCTTTTGAAAACAACTCCTTTTGAAAAAACTCCTTTTTTTAAAAAAAAAAACCTCTTTGGATACCATTGCGAATATGTTGATGATTTCTGTACTTGATGTACAATAACATTATCAATTACAGAATAATATACTGTACAATATGAATATAATATTGTAAATTGGTATCAACACAATAGAATCACATGTTTAAGTAAAATTTGAAAAATTAACATTTGTGAGATTGTTTGTTCATGTAAAACACATGTGGATATTCCGCTTTCTGTCTTTATTGGACAAATATTTTTATGAATTTTGTTTGTCTTTTGGCAAACATTTTGAATGTGCTTGGGACGCGAGTGTTCCACAGACCATGGACACTGTTTATTTTTGTTCCGTATACAAATAAGTTATCAGACACTCTTTGCTGTACCATGTGTCACCATCACTATTAATTACAGTCCATGTTCAATGTTGGGAATGTGTCGTACTCACTAATCTGTAGACATGATTTAATTTGATGAACTAGGAAATGTATTGTTGTGAAAATCTTCATTAAATAGTTTTTTAGGGTCACTGTCTTCATAGGGTCGCCTTGATAATTTGCTGTTTGATGTGTGCAATATCTACAATTTCCAGCTTTTAGACTCATAAAAAAGAAAGATGGTGTGTTCAAGAACAAAATGTGTGAATATGTTTGTGTACATATGTGTATGCGTGTGCATGTCTTTCCCAAAGTTTCAGCTTTTGGGCACTGTGAGTGAAGATGCAGAACTGAGGTCAGCATGGGCATATTTTACGACAGACTGCAAGATAATATTTGGGCACTAGCAGAATGAGAGAGGTGCGCAGCGCCAGCATATGTTGTTACAACAGGCCTGTTTTTTGGACTCAAGCAGCATGAAAATGTGTTTTGCAGGAACAAGGCTGGCTTGCATTGTGAATACCAGCCTCGTTACTTTCTTTGGACACACAAGTCATGGGGACAGACCTGGAAAAGTCATGAAAGGGGGACATACCTGGTTTGGGGATAACTTGAACATCAGGAAATGCTGACATGTAGTTGGGAGGGAGGCCTCCAGTTTTTATTTTGGGGACAGACAGCATCAACACACTTTACTAAATGTTCCTTTGTACTGTTGGTGACCTGACATCTATTGGAGTGTTTCATGTGTCCCCTCCATTTAAATTTGACATTGTTACCCATGTATTCAGATTTTTTTGCTGCAAAAAGCACATTTTCAGCCCATTATTTAACAAATATGTGCAAGGGGTCAACATCTTACTGGTTGAATTCAGGAAAATCATTCCTAGCCCTTCATTTTATCAGCTGCAACTGCTCTAGATGTAGGGTGGTGTTGAAGCGATCATGGAAGCCCATTAAGATGGGTTGTTAGGTCTTGCTACCTTCTTTGACCCCACTTTGGGGGAACCCATTTTCTCTACTCAAGAAATAACAGACTTTTTCAATAGTTCGGCCTCCTCCCCACCCAATACCGCCACCCTGGCTACTCCCCTGGCCAAAACATGTCAGTTGGGACGTGTGCTGTGGTGCTTCTCCTGTGCAGAAACTGTAGTGCGTTTTCTGCTCTCTGATAACCTTACTCGTCAAAATGCAAAACGGAAGGGCTTAACAATGCAACATTGTGGCACAGATTATCGCTGCTTCCTGGCTGTGCTGCCAACGGTGTGATCCGGGCACACACAGACACATTGTATGCAGCGGGCACAGGCTGCTACTTGCATAGATAGATGCATTGTAACTTACACATCTTTGATAACAATGTAACATCCGAGGAGGGCTCCGCCGAGCACCACTTCTATCCGATACAGTGAAGCAACGATGAACGTGCGCTGGCATGGAATATAAAACAGCCCTGTATTTCCAAACAGACCTTTCCAAACAGCAGGAAAATGAACTGTAATGTGATGGTGTTGTCTGTTTTATGTAAATATAATGGCTTGAAAGTTGTTTTGTCAACTGTGCAATACTAAATAAATAAATGAATAAACAAATAATAACAGGAGGAAGTAAATACAAACGGAGCTCGACAATTACTGATGTTCAAATCAGTCCCTCCCATCCACCCCACAAAGTGCCCATTTCAAAACGATGATCAGGGACCCCCTTACTCACAGTTGAGAAAATCTGTCTATGTAGATTAACGACAAAAATGCATTGATCTTGTGTAGTTTAAGGGTTTCAAATGGAAAAGGGTGGTGGACAAATAGTAAATATATATTTGTTATGGCACAAGCACTTTCAGTGAGTGCAGTTTGGAATCCCAGGGACGCATATCTGATCCCGCAGTCAATATATTATATATTTAAAGGGAAGAATAGAGTCAGTGCAAAATAAGCAAAGGTCTTCGAGAGAGGCGGGGCATCTGTGTGGCACACACATTATGCTAGAGAATTTGTTTCTTGATGCACGTTCAAATAGATCATATTCCTGATGTTTTTACTAAGTTTGCATAGCATAAGCCCCACCTTGAACTTCATTACTCTCCAAACATATTCGGTTTGAAAGCAGGGCAAAACATGTCTGTGATTGTTGAACACCTTTTGAAGAGGTGTGCCTTTGGCCAGAAAAGGCACATTGAAACTGACACAGACTTTAGTTTGTTGTTTAGTTTAATACCTCCTTAGATGATATGTGTATACCATTCATTCTACCTTACAACTTCACTATGTGGCAAATTCCTGGCTAATGCAATAGAGGGAAGTTTATCACGGGTAAATGTAGTTGCCTCTGCACTGCAAAACAAAGAAAGGTATCTAAATTGAAAACCTGGGGAAGCTGAAACCATACATTGCTAATTATGAAAGACCACTAAAGGTCAAATGCAACAACTTCTGAAACACATGAACATTACTCTTAAGGCTGAATAAAACCACCTGCAAACGAGGTAGTGCCTGCCAATGAAACGGAGCAGACTAGTGTATGACTTAGTTCTTTCAGACAAGTGTTCAAATGAGTTTCTTAAAGCTGTCATTTCAATTAGTTTATACTGCGCACACGGTAGAAACGGAGGTCCTAGTTTGTATACAGTGCTTTGAAGTGGAGACATATGAGTTAGGCGGAAATTCGGTTGTAAATCCGCCAAAAAATTGCCCTAAGGAATTATTGTTACCACCACTTGATCCGGCGGAATTTCTGCCTGACTGCAAGTTGTGGTGGCGGTGTCAATCAGCATTTATTTTGGGTCCATTGGACCCAATGGGGCTTTTTGTGCGGAATTACCTTGGAGGAATTACTGCCATGGTAATTCTGCCAATTCTACCGATTTTTCAGCGTTGAGTGTGAAGATTTACCTCTAGGGTTGTGCTGGAGGTAAATCCTCCACTAAAAACACAAAGTCATAATTTGACGTTTGCCCCCAGTCTTGCCAATCTGTACGTCGCTCATTTTGAAGAAGAAAAGATCTATAGAGCTGACAATCCATGGCTACCGAAACTAGAATTATGGTCAAGATATATTGACGATGTGTTACTCATCTTTAGAGGTGATGAACCAGACCTTGCATTGTTTATGGAGTGGCTCAACTGTCAGAATCCCTTTCTGAAATTCTCAGAAACCCATAGTACCGAGTCCGTCCATTTCCTTGATCTCACACTCGAAATTCGGAACAAAACAGTTGTTAGTACAGTCTACAACAAACCAACAGATAGAAACTCACTACTCATTTATGAGAGTTTCCACCCTGCAAGTCTGAGAAGAAACTTACCATTTGGACAATTCTTGCGATACCGAAGAAACTGGACCACACTGCCGGATTACAACCAACAGTCAACATGCCTGACCAGAAAACTGACCAACAGGGGCTACCCCAAACGGATAGTCAAACAGGCACGCAAACGCGTGATGAACATCCCACGAGAAACCACCCTGGAACATCATGCCAAACAGAGTGAATCCCAAGACAGCATCACAGCAGTCCTTAGTTTCTTGCCTCTGACCAATAAGATTAAGAAAGAGGTCCTCAAACTTTGGCCCATCTTGAACGTTGGCTCTCATAGTTTGGAAACTCCTAGGTTTGCCTTGAAAAGAAGGAAGAACCTACGAGACTCCCTCGTACACTCCTATAAAGAGAACGATTCTAAACAAAATACACTGTGGGGACTTAATCAAGCCACTGGCCACACTCCCGGTGGCACATGCAGTGCATGCTCTAGCATCAAGCGTTCCACCTCCATCGACATAGGGTGGCATTTTCCGTGGATCCAAAAGACACTAACGAATTGCAACAGTTGCAATGTGATATACATTATCACATGCCCATGCAACAAGCGATATGTAGGCATGACTACACGCCCGATAAAAACACGTCTTGCAGAGCACAGATCCTGCATACAAACCAAGAAGATCACAGCACCCATGGTGGAACATTTTGTGGCATTAAAACACACCCCTACAGATTTCACATGGACAATAATCGAGAAAATGGCCACTCCAACAAGAGGAGGGAATATACACAACCTGCTCTTCAGACGAGAACAACTTTGGATTTTTCGCCTCCAAACCGACAAGTCTGGACTTAATGAAGCCACTAGCTGGCAAACGCTGGCCATGCTGTAACTCCAGTCATATTGAGCCCATGTGTTGTCGCACAGAACTATGAATCCACCTATTGTATGTGGAAATATGGGGAGAATGCTTGAATTCCTTTGCTCCCCATACCGGACTAACAGCACCTGTGTTCCAACTGGCAGACTGGGTACACTTGTTGACATTTCCTGGTACACCCTGCGCACACAGGGTGTTGGGGGGAACACTGTTGTACTCAGCCCTCAGTGCGCACCCGTTTCTGCACCAAGCGCACCAACCGGCAGTTTTTGCTTCGACACATTATTCAAAGGTGTGGACTTCCACCCATACACATATGGGGGGCCCTCACACCATGGCGCCTGGCTCGCGGCTCGTGGAGCCTGGCCCCGTGATGGCCGCCTCCTCCTTTATGGGGGCGGCCATTTTGGGGTCAGGCGCACGTGACCGTGCCACCCAGGGCGCCATGGTTACAATAACAGTAGGATGGCGCGGGCCGCGGCGAAACAACACTACGCGTGCGGCCCGCAGGTCCACCCGAGACTCTTACTCCAGGTAAGCGGCCACACCGGGCCCTTCCGCGGCCAGCCACTCCCCCACACGTGGGGTCGAGAGGCAGGCACGCGGACCCTCGCACCTCTGAGGGGATTTTTCCATGTTGTATATGTACTTTCTAGAACTAAGCTGCAACACGTTATACGTGCACCTTAAACAGTGGTATTAACACAATTTGGTTATCAATAGTTATAATTGCATTAAGAGCATTGTCGCTTTCAAGATGCACGCTGGCATCGATACATGACAGTAATTACTGTTATTTGGCCCCCAGGTTCCGGGCTGCCTCAACCCCCCCCCCGTGGAGATCATTTACACCACACGGAGAGGGTAAGCCTCTGGTTCATTGTTTATTACTTGTACTATGCAGTATTATGGTAACTAGCTACAGTTGAGGTGTAGAATTGGATATTTATCCATGCTTTATCTCTCTCCCCTCCCTCCTCTCATCCCTACAGGGAGAGATCTACAAGTATTGCAGACCACGCTGCTGTATACGAATCACAGTGGGCACACACGTAGCTGCCCCCTTCCTAGCCCTGATGAATGTGGCACACCCGCAGTGCTCCACAGAAACCGGTCGGCTACAGAACGACTACACCTAGTGCACAGCACCAGCTGCACAGGTCCAACTCATTCCGTAAAGGACCCCCAGACCACATACCTAGGGGTCCCTTTCATCTTTTAGGTGAACAATCTCCAGAGAGAAACCCATTGAACAAAGCTCTTTCTTGTTTTTAAACCTGCACCTGCCAATACAGAGAAGACCAATTAAAACTAGATATACCCTTCATCTGCACGGCAGTTAACACATGCACCGACCAAGATTGTCTAGCACGTGTTTTTTAGCACTACACAGTGCACCAGAGACGATTTGCAAGCGCAGTGAGAGCAACTGACTCTTTGAAAACCGTCCCAGTCGAAAGAACTGTGTTTCTTTAGTGTGACTACTGACTATACGTGTCATATACTTCATCTAGCGGAATCGATGAATCCGATATCCATCGAATCGCATCTTTGGTACAAATTCGTACTTCCTCAGGTGCCGATCTACGACACGGAAGGAACCGTTTCTGTACACACATACTGTCGTCTTCATCATCCTCATCTCGTGATTTTTCAAAGTCCCTCCTATACTCAAACAATCTTTCAACATGACCATGTACTTTCTTCTCTGTGTCCTTCGAAAGTGCTAAAGTATTTAGATCCCTCACCCGTTGTGGGAGATCCGAATTTTGTAACCTACCCCACATCACACATAAATGAGTCCTCAAACCTTAGATAAAAACATTTTTCTCGGGAAAACTGTTCAAATTTGATAATGTGGAAAAAACATTAACTTGATCACCTTTCTCCATACAGCGCTTAGCCCATGCAAACAATTCCCGTTTCTTGCCTACAGAAACAGTATTACAAGTGACAATCTTTGACCCCGCACCTTGATCAACTTCAGTCAATACGGAACCACTCTGGAGCGGAGGTGCGAGCAAATTCAATAAGGGTGCAACTATCGGCGCGGGAGGAAGGGGTGGTGCGATAGGTGGAGGAACAACTAGAGGAATAGGAACAATAGGTTGTACAGGGGGAACAGGAATAACAGCAGGGAAAACAGCAGGAATGGGCAGAGCACCCGGGAGAGGATCATACGGAGGTGGCGCAGAGGCACCAGGCCTTTGTTCGTTTAACAATTTTTCAATAAATTCTTCAGAAACATGGACATTTTTAGAAGGATAAATTTTCTGGATTCTGAGTGAAAAAGCCCTATCCATATTTTTAACTGACTCTGAATGTTTTTCTTTATCATATAACAACGCCTTTTCGGCATTTGTTTTATGACGGCGTGCATGTTTATCCCTACTTTTAAGCTGCTGCAATGCTTCTTTTTTCCAATTCTGCAAAACATCAAAGGCTGCAGGTCTGGCCTTCTTTTTTAGCAAGACCGATTCTAGGTATTCAATACGGGGGATCTCAAAACTACCATTGATTGGCCACTGAAATTCGGAGGCATGTCTGGTTTTCTGTGCCAAATATCATTAAATACTATACTTCCAATGCCATACTTACAGTACATGGTACATGCGGGCGACCCCTCCTGTGGTGCCGGGCGGCTAAATTCCAAAGATTGTCGATCACTGCGGAACAGAGCCCTAAAGCAGCTAGACAATTTCCCAGGCATTTCACAAAAAATTGGTGTTACCTGGTCAATAGTTGTGTCTGCAGATACAATACGCCAAATTCAAATTGTCAGGGTTAAATTAAGAGCCGGGTCACGACTGCACCTGACCAAACCTAAGGAGGGCCGTACAGTTTACCAAAGAACTTACCTAACAAATTTGACCTTGTGTTTGGTGGTTTCGACAAATCTGCCCGCCTCAAAAATGGACCCTCGTCAAGATGCTGTGTCAGACCACACGACTATCGTCCAAGGATCGGATCGTGCAGCGCTGCCAAGGTATTGCGTCTCATTCGGTCGGGCCCGCAGTATCACACCGTCCGATCCCGGTTCGATAGTCTGCGTCAACCTTCAATGATCCAGCATCAATCTTGAGGGTCCCTGTTCGGGCGCCAACTGTGAAAACATAAAAATAATATGAGGCCGGAAAGCCCAAAAGAAACACACCAACAAAGGTTACAAAGAACATACAAGTGCTTTATTTAAAAGCTACAACAGTTACCAAAGTCAATTGAGAAACGGATAGCTATTCGGCTCTCAGAGTAACGTAACAAACTTCAACGAAGGCTCGATGCATTAGTAAGAGAGACCGTACATTGGAATACTTGGGTCTTTTATATGATTTGTCCAGCCCTTGGCCAACCCTCTCGCGGGTTAACCATTCTTGGGATCGGGTTTAAGGGTTCCTTGCCAGGTCAATCCTATAATTTATGCATTTTGATTAGTTTCACTGATATAGTTGTATATTTACAGATAGGTCAGCAATAGGACAAGGTCTCAGTTCGCGACCCCAACAAGTAGCCTGCAGGCATATTAATTATTTGTGTGTGCGGAGGTCACAACGGCCAGAATCATACTCAGAATGTCATTCGGCCTCCATTTTGATGTTCAGGGTGACTTCCACATTACAAGAGAACCTAAAATGGAGGCTTAATCCAAGATGGCGACTTACATTACTTTCTCTAAGGTCAAGACCTTGCCGTGGAGTTTATTCGCATGATGTTTTAGACAACTTGGCGTAGGCCAATACACATACAATTGATGCGATAGGAGGCATAATATTATTTCAATTCTGACAATACTCCCCATCTGGGAAAGACTTCTCGGACTAAAAACTTTGCTGTGCAAGTGGCATCAGGGTGTGTACATGGACCTGCTTTGATCCATCTAGACAAGGGACACAGCACCACTATCATATACATTTATCCACTACATAATTGCAGCATTTCAACATAATCAATATGTAAATACTGAAAAGGACCGTTCGGTCGAGGAATCACTCCTCTGATCATTCACTGTGCATGCCCAATGGTAAACCTTTGAAATCCAATGCAATTTATTACATAAAATGCAATGTGTTCTAATAGGTTCGGCACAAACCAGTCCTCCGCAATAGCTGCTGTGAGGCTTTCCCTAGTTACATGTGCAGTGTAGTGCAGCTGTTCACGTGCTACCCTTAACAATGCTACAAGCATCACTGGCTTTCCAGTGCTGTCCTGTCGCCACAATGCTTCACAGGGAGATAAAGAACACCCCATCTGTTTCCACATTTCTTGCTCTTCCTGTGATACACTGCCTTGAACCTCCATCAACTGTGTTCTTGATAAATGATTAAACCCTTCATTTACAATCATAATTGTGACTACTTTTTCCTTTACATTTGGAGTATCAAAACTTGAAATATCTGGTGAATATTCAACCTTTTTGGCCTCTTCCCTTGCAGCTTAATTCCGCAAGAGATAAAGTCAGTTTGCTTAGTATGTGCTGCAAATGTAACTATTGTAATGGATACTGGGAGTTGTAGTACCCTAATAAGCCTGTCCAATAATTCTGCATGTTGCACTGGAGTGCCGTCCACTCGGCAGAAGCCCCTCTTTTTCCAACATGCTAGCCCTGCGTGCATGGTTGATATCACATTGGCGGAGTCACTGTACATACCCACTTCCTGCCCTGCATGTTTCTTGAGCGCGACAATAAGTGCCATCAATTCTGCTGCTTGTGTTGAAAAATGAGATGGTTTTCTTGCACTTGATACAACCTCAAATTCCCCATTGGCTCTGTGCCTTACAACAGCTGAACTGGAATGCCTTTCCCCATCAGTTTGATAGATTTTTGAAGACCCATCAATAAAGAGAATCTCCCCCCTCTGAGCGCATTTTCCTTTACGCATGGAATGTCGTCGTAGAATTCCTGACAGCGCTATCATGCACATGCTCAACCTCTGTCATAGGCTCAGATACAAACGTGGTAGGGTTCACTATTTTACACCTGAATATTTTGATTGCTCGATGCAATATGACTACCTCATATGCAGAGCCCTCTGAAATATCAATGTACCCATAGGTTTCTCCAAAACGGCAAACAAAGCATGCTCAACAAACAATGTCATAGCACACCCCATCACAATACTAGTAGACTTCTCTATTACGAATGTGGCTGCTGCCAGTGATTGTTTGCAGGGAATGTGCCCTCTCATAACTGGATCTAAAATCCCAAGGTAATATGCCAGAGGTTTGTACCCCATTGCAGTCCTCTGTGTAAGCACCAATGCCATGACTGTCCCATTCGTATGTGAAAACAAAATTAATTCCATATCATACTTGGGAATTCCTGAAACTGGAGCTGTACAAGTTGCATTCTTCAATTCTTCAAACCCTCCCACCATTTCCTCAGTCCATTCTATTCTTTAAAGCCTGCAAACGTGGTCTTGTGTATGAACTATAATGAAATACCCAATGTCTAACATAGTTGCATTATCCAAAAAACAGCTGCATTTGTTTTAGCGTGTGGTTTTGCTGTTTTCACAATTGCCTCAGCTCCTTCAGGTGTGACTTTCTTCACTTCATGTCAGATTAACTGACCTATATAGAGCAACTCTTCTTGACAATATTGCAACTTCTGCTTGTGCACTTTATATTCATTGTCTGCCAGAATAGTCGTTAACTGGATAGAATCTTGCCTGCACTCATCTTCTGTCGTGCTACAAAGTAAAATGTCATCTACATACTGCAGCACAACACTTTGCAAATCAATATTACTTAGGTCAATTTGCAGGACTCTATTAAAGATCGATGAAGACTCACCGTACCCTTGGGGCAAACAAATGCTCTTCAGCTTAGTTTGGCAAAACATAAAAGACGTGAGATCTAGGGAGTCCTTATGCAACGGGAATGAGAAAACCACATGTTTCAAGTCAATCACCATGAAATATCATGCCTTTGCTACAATACTACATAGTATCATCACCAGATTTGGAACAAAAGGAAACTCTGCCTCTACCATCTGGTTAATTGTTCTCATATCTTGTATAAATCTCCATGACCCCCTTCAATTTTTTCACAGGGTACACCGCTGTATTACACAGTGACTCTGATGTCACTAAAATACCTTGTTCCATCAGGGCTGATATAGTCTTAAAAATACAATCATCCGTCTCTCGAGACATTGGGCACTATCTTGCTAGAGGTAAAACTGCTCCTGGCTTCAGTTTAATCTTAACCTCCCCTACCTCCTTCAATAAGCCTATGTCATAGGGGCCTGCAGTCCATTTGCACTTTTTCCAAATACTCATCAAAAAATGCTGGGTGCTGCCACACCATCACCATTCGCGGTTGGATTTCTCTTTTCTCTATTCTGATCCAATAAGTAATACTCATCTCAAATATCACTTCAACATCTGCTGGATCATCTCTAATTATATACTCATCAGTGACGTCAGTCAATCTATACCCTCTCCCAATAGTGATCACTGTTCTCCTTGGCCTGCCTCATCATCTGTTCCTTCGAGCATGGCCAATTACCCACACACTATGGCTGCATTTAACTCTAGGGGTATAGTCTGTCCCCCCTATTCGTCCATAGGTGTCTGTGGCCTGAACAAAAACTCAACAGGTATTCTCATAATCTTTCCCACTAAGCCGGGTAGCCATGTCAACAAAATGCGTACCCCATAAAAGCAAAAACGTCTGGCTCTAATGGCATTCCTCTCAGATCCATTTGGCTTGTAAACGCCAATATAAATTTGCCCACATTCATATATTGTATCCCTGGAGTAGAACACACTAGGCCTTCATTGGTAAAAGAAATCATCGTATGAAGCTTTGTCATTAAATTGCTTCCCAGAATATTAACTGGTATCTGCCGTGAATACAATAATGGAACAGACATGTCACACACTCCTATGGAGACTGGTAATTCATCAGTAAAAGGAACTCTACTTCGAGCTCCAGCGAAACCTTGCACATTCATGGCATTTCTCGACATTGGATACTTGCCTTCTGGTATACATGAAGGAGTAGCCCCAGTGTCTACTAAAAAAAAAAAGATTTGCCTCCTATCGTCACATCAAACCATGGTTCCTCTTGAGGGTGTGGTGTCACCAATAGTACTGAACACATCAAGTCACCCTGTGACCTGTCCTATTGTGGATACATACTTATCCCTATACCTGTAAAATGACTCCCTCCTACCACAGTGACATGCCCTACTCTAGTTGCCAATAACTATCTCGTGTTTCTATTCTGCTGTATCTGCATGGGTGCATGCTGTGACTGCCCTTGTGGTGGATTCAATGGTGTTTGCTGTCATTGCAAATGCCTATTGCATTTGCAGAGCTTGTGCTTGATAACATTTCTTATCTTAGGCAAACCCATCCCTAGCTTGTGAGCTATATGCTGGAGGATAAGGTGTGGCCCCTCTTGAGAATTGGACATTCTGTACATACCATTGGCTTCCACATGTGCATGCAATATGCCCTGTCATTCCACATGTCCAACATACAAGGGGGAATCTTCTTATTTGTCCCCCTTGCATATTCTGATTATCATTCTGCATATTCTAAAACATTCCTTGGTTATTCTGAAAACCACCCCTTCCTCTGTACCCCATTTCTGCCAGCACGTCTGTTGATATAGGGCCAGAGTCATCGGCTACTTGCAGATGCATGTTCAACAACGATTTGTTATCAGGTGTAGAGTTTATGTTTCTTAATAGACATAGCAAAAACATGACATTAAATGGAAAGTAAGTGAAAAGACGGCAGCAGACTGACTTAGGTAAAGGAGCATGGCAGGGTAAATCATACTAAAATGTTGAAATCAAAATTTGATTACAATATTGCCGTAACCATCAGAGCTTGTAAGTGTCTCAACCAAATAAAAGTACATAGTATGATGGGGCAAACAAATGTGAAATTGCTGGCCAACCATCTCAAGTTACTGAAGAAGAATAATGCCACTCAGGCACCAAAGAGTAGAGGTGGGGTATTGATAATAGATTCCAGTATTGATGAGCTGTTTGCAGAATTGTACAACAACCTGTGTACACCCCAAGCAGACATCGACTAGGGCCCTTGTGGATGTCATTCTCAGGAAACCCTCTATGGATAATGTCATACTAGCCCCGTTTGAGACGCTGGTCAAAACTGAAGTTCAATTAGCTGTTAAGAAGCTTAAAAAAGACAAGACCCGGGGCCCTGATTGGTTTTCTGTTCATTTAGAAGCCATGATAGCAATCATTCAGGAACCAGATAGGGGCCCCCTTTCCAGAAAGACTCTATCTTAACATTTGTTTTTTAAATAAGTAATGTAACATTTTCAACAAGTTCCTGCCATCCAGATTGCAGGGTTGTCTACCAGGCAATAATTTGGCAACCAGGCAGGATTTGTTAGGGTCAGCCCTCATCTACAAACACTCTGCTGTTCTCTCCTACCAGTCAAAAATCTACTTGGGCTATTATGGTCCCAACCACCAAAAAATAATTTTGCTTGGTGAACTGGGCATTCATTGAGAGGGTGTTGGAGTGGTATGGGTTTGAATTTGCCTGGTTCTGCTGCATAGTGCCCCTTGGTTGGTAGTGTACACCAATGGCTCACAGTTCCAATACTTCAACCTTAAATGGTGACCATGAAGGGGTGCCAAATATTTAGCTTCTACCCCCTGCTCTTTGTCTTATTTCTAGAACTTCTGCTAGAGCAGATCATTAAGTGCACTGAGATCAAGGGCATTAATCTAGGAGTAAAATTTATGAAAAAATTAATACAAGTATCTGCCTACGCAGATGATATTTTGCCCTATAGCCATGTCCCATCCGAATACGTGAATTATTTTATGCATGTTGTTTCGGGTATTTTCATTGGTGTCGAGCTAAAGAACAATGTTGAAATTGTATAGACAAAAAATCCTACCAGGACTTATCTTTGTCGTGGAACATTTCGGAGTTACCATAGATTGGCCAACATTAGAGGCCCTCCTTTGAAGAATGGTTCTGCACCTTCCGAATTCACTTTCTATGGCAGCAATAAGGCACAAATTGGGCCTGCTGCCCATTGGTTCTCTTGTCGAATGGAAAGTTCTGCAAACATATGCTCTAATATTGGCTCCCCCACACGCATCATTGTACATAAAATTGGGTCAAGAGCTTAACAAAGCGATCTGCAAACCACTAGTGGCCTGGAAGGAAAACTGTGAGGTAATATTAGCAAGGATTCAATCCTCAGCTGTTGAACTCATTATTAATCCTGACAAGGTGAAACTTAAGTTACAAACAAATGAATGGTTAAAAAAAACAGCATGATCCTGATGAATTACCAATGTTTTAACTATCATTTTGAATATAACATACAACGTTTTAAGACTTTGTCCCCTTACTTGAGAATTCATCCATCCCGGGACTTTCGAATGAAGGCCCTGAGACTGAGATTAAATCTATATTTGACAAGGGAGGTTCAAGGGTCACGAGAGGGTCTGGAGCCCAGCCTTAGAGTATGTCATTTCTGTAACAAGGTCCTTGAATCACTGAATCACTTATGTGGGAAAGTGCCCTATGATCGCACACCCTCGACAGGAAAAGCTGGGTAAATGTTTCTCTAATTTCGGGGTCATACCATAAGAGAAACTTGTGGATTCGAATTTTAAACCTTAATGAAATGTCTTTTAATCGCAACTTTTGAAATATTAGAAAAAACCTTGACCTACGATCGTTGAACTAAAAAGCAATAGTTTTAACTTTGTATCTAAATGTACGTATATAAGTATTCTGTCAAATGAAATAATTTGTAATGTTTGTGTAAGATTTGTTTGATGACATGTGTGAAAGGTTTTAATTATTAACCAAATGCACAATAAACATTAACAAAAAAATATCAATTATCAATACGACAGAGGTGATGATGCTCCTCTCTACGTGGTGCACCAACGGGGACTTTAACAAAAACAGGGTGGTCTGTGGTGCAAATAAAATTAAATACTTGGCCAGGTTGCTTGTTACCATTTCTTCATAGGTAGTTAAACAAAATACTCATACAATGGACATGGGTTATGAGCTGCTGGATGTTTGGTCACCAGTCTTACTGATGTTGTGAGACGGACTAGATACTAACAACACGATGGTGGCTTTGTAGTGCAGCACAGTCTTGCAGGCTTCCATTTCCAAGGTTGTATTTCAAGCAGGGGTCCCTTTTTGTAGAAACCCAGGTTTGAAATGGGGAAGCTAAAGCGGGACAGGAGCAGGGTCCCTGATTTCAAAGGTAATCATTCAGCTGTCACAATACATAACACAAGAGGCTGGATTCTGGTACAAACAGAGCTATCCAGGTTGGATGCAGAGAGAAGACTAAAATCACTCTTCCCATTCAGAGTTTTGAAGATTACATGATTTCTCCACAGCTAAGGAAAATGGGATTCTTTAATGATCCGAGCAGCAGGTGCTTTAACTGCAAACTGGTAAATCAACCACCCGCCTCTAGAATAATTTGGTTCTTAGAAAGATGCCACTACACAGGGGAAATCCTTTTCACAGAATGGTATTATGCTGGACCAAATGCATTCTGTGTATACATGCGATGCATTTCCACGTATTGGTCTGCATGTATACAATGGCTCAGCGTGAGTTCTCACACTATGTTCAGGTTGCTGGAAATCGCAGAAGGAAATGTAGAGGAGCAGGTGGAGGCCTCTTCTCTAGTCCCCGCCTCTGCACCACCGCCCGATTGGAGTGGCAGACAAAGGGCTACCATTGGAAATTCATGCACAAGTTTATGGGACATGTCCATACTGCGTCGATTGTACAAAAGATTGCATGCACTCAGACAGCCATTCAGAGGATATCATCATGTTGAGACAATGGAGGAAAATTACCAACTAGGATGAAAATTGCAGAAGGGAAGTAGCAAGTTTACAGGAATTAGTCGTGGCCCCTTTTCCTCTGAGTTGATGAGGCATGCTTTGGCAGCTGAGGTAGAAGGTAGCTGCAGTGAGTACACCTTTACTTGTGGGGATATCATTAGGTGGTGCCATGAGCATGCAGTAGTTAAAGGGGCCTGATTGGGGAACTGGAGTGGATCAAGATATCCTGGGGGTTTTGTATTAATCCATCCATGGCTCAGCCATTGTATCCTTTGCCTCACAGTGGTTACTACTCACCGATCAATGCTCAGTGCGTTGGTGGTATTAGGAAGTGAGGTTGTTGATCAGTGCACACCCCAAAGGCTCTTTTTCTCTGGTCATTTCTGATAGTCGACAGGGCATTACGTTCTTAGTGGTGTTGTAGGTTATCTGTAGGATAACTTAGGTGGAACATCCTTTCTAATCCATATGTGTTTACTTTGGTTGTGTTGACAATGGATCCTTCTGGGGTGAGTTCAATGGCAGCCTAGGCAAATATACTCACTGCTACAGCCCTCACGCCTTGAAACACTTGTGCATAGGCACGTTATAAATGCCATATCATATCATATCATATCATATCATATCAAGAAACGTACAATGGAAGGATCAATTGTTACTTCACTTTTCCCAGTGGTGAAACAATGTGTGCTTCATGCACTAAGAGAGAACTTCTCTGGGCCCGTACAGAGAGTTGGTGGTGACAGGATCTCAGCCCAAGACCTATTGGACACCAAACCTGAACTATGTCAAAGCAAATGAGAAGACAATAACTATACAGGCTAAGTGCTTATACATGGCCTATACAACACCTATGAGTCCCTGCGCACATGGGTGCGTGACACCACATTTGGCAAATTCTCTGCCGCCAATGTTGGCTGGGATCCCTGCGTGCTTCATACAATACTTGATGCGCTATATCGAGACTGCAAACATTGTTCTTATCCATCTTCTCCAACCGGTTTCCGTGATGCTGTTAACACAATGATGTTGTACACTCGTAATACTGTCTTTGTAACAGTTTATTGCTTAAATTCTGATGTGATATAAAAGTTGATAAATGCAGACTTTAAAAAAGAGTGAATTTCTCGCATTGACGTTTGGATCAGGAAGTTTATCATATTAGGTGCATCCTGTCCCCTTGGGACAATGTTTTGAGTTTTATCTGCTGGTACCATGGGCGGGAGGGAACTGGACTGACACAATTATAATGAAGGTTGGTCCCTCTCAGAGGTTCGGTGCTGTATATTGCTTTCTGATATCATGAGATCCTCTCGACTCGTCATTGTCATATTTCCCTGGCATGCTCCTGCTTGCGGATCCCACCTTTTCATTCAGTCTACCTTATATGTCCTTAATCCTCAGCCTGTTTTCTGGGTATTCTCTTGATATTTGATCCTAGTAGATGCGGATACGTTGCCAGTAGGCCCTGAGCATATGCTGCCCTGATTTCTCTAGGGTCATTATATTATTCATTGAACGATGGTTGTGGTGTTGTGAATCTGTCAATGGTTTACATGGCATAAAATTCAATAGTGTAATTAGTGGACTTCCCCTGTTTCATCCCTTCTCAGATCCGATACTTTTTTTGGTTGCATCACAGTCACTGGCTCCCATGAATTTTCTGAAATCCCTTAATGTTGTTGTGAAAAGGAAAACTTGATTTGTTGTCATTTATAAATAATTGTTGCTGATTTTGCTCATTGTTCACTTAAATATGTGTGTGTAATCAATGATCATCAATGCCCCAAACTGTGTCTCTATTAATACATGTGTTTGTGATGAACAATGGGCCTGAAAACATATGATGATGAATGGGTGCTGGGAGGACCTTCTGTGACAATGTTACAGGGAGATCCTTGTACCTAAAAAGCCAGGAGACATAGCTAAGATTGGGGAAGTCACATAATTCATAGGCTCCTTCCTGCAAGAGAAGATTTCTGGTCCGGCACGCGTCATGTCTTAGAACCCATGGCCTGCCAAAGTGGCTTTCCTGCTTTGAATCTGATGAGGTAGAGGCAAACAGGAGGTCACCTAAATGATGGAAAGGAGCAAAGGGATATAAACCTTTAGACTTTGTTGGCAGCAATGTCCCAGTCATACCCAAATTTTCCAATCTCACAGAAAACCTGTGTCCGCTTGAAGTGATGAGGGCGAAGCAGCCACAATCTTATATGGACTAGAGGCCCAGTCTGGAGGAAAGGGACAGAGGAGATGGAAGAGAAGCTGGGACGTGGAGAAGCAAAGAAGGAGAAGAGGACTAAGAAAAAGGAAGAAAGGGAGAGACAGGTAGGTCGGCAGGGACTGACAAAGGTTAGAGGAGAACACAGGGCAGGGAAGAAAAACTCCACAGGAAGGAAAACAAGCTAGGAAGGGGAGAGTGGAAGGGAGCCCAGAGACAAAGAAAAAAGAAAGACGGATAGGGATCAGCAACAAAGGAGGCAGATGGAAGCTTGCGACACAAGTGGAATGTGCAGAAGCAAGAATGGGAGCAAAAAGAGCAGGCAGAGGTGGAAGAGTTTGTTAGCTTAGATGGGAATGAGGATCCCACATTTGGTATAAAGTAAGGAAGTCATTGTTGCACCAGGAGGAGGGATATCCCGGGTAGAGGAGGAGCACTAAGGAAAGAGGATGAGTGCTTTTGAGGAAGTAGGACAGAAAGGGATTTCCAAAATTCTAAAGTCTACAAGGGAGTAGTGAATAGCATGGGTGACAATGGTGAGACTCTGGTGCTGGGGAGGCTTGATAGTCGGCTAGGCTAATGCCTAGGTGTGCCCAGAAGAGTGAGTCTCTTCTGGACTCTAGAACATCTACGAGATTAACCTCAAAGGTGGTGCAGATCAGCACAGATGGCAGACCATACACAACCCAGAGACCATGAAATGTTGCTTTCCGACAAGGACACTGAACAAATCCTGCAACAGAACCGCAAAGCCTGCAGACCTTGATACTGGTGGAAATCTAAGTGCTGTTCTGCTCATTATCAATAAGAGAACAGTGAAGAAGTGTAACAAGGTCTGAAGGAGAGGACCTTCCTTACGGCAAACAATTGATGTTCTTGGACTTACTCAAGCATCCTGCTCTTTTCATAGGGTGGGCAAGAGGTCAAGCCCCATACATGTGTGTTGGGAACGCAGTTGGCTATTAATTAAACATTAAATAATCTTTTAGAATGCACTTAATACCGAGACCAGTCTCTAAGCAAGGGAAATGGATTTGAACCTGTGTTGCTCTGTGTTGTCTTGCTTGCAAATGCGTTGCCCCCGTCTATGCTCAAGCCCATATGTGTGGTGCTTCCCTAAACGTTATTCCTACAGACATACAAAGCATTATGGGTGTCCTGTACACACCCTTAAATTGACCTGCACAGAAAGATTGACTAAAAAGGACAAACAAACATGGCATAGTTTGTATTTGTATTTGTATTTGTTTATTTATAACGCGCAGACAATCAGGCCCGGGGGCATCAGGGCGCAATTTGTACAGGGTTGCAAGAAAAGAACATACAGGGAGATAAATTACAATAAAAGTATACCAATACAGCATAATAACAATCTTAATAATTACAAATATTACACATGGTACAGTGTCCCTAGGCTCCGCAGAGGAAGTATCCCTGAGGTAGTTGGGAAGGTAGCAGACCGGAAATCGTGCAGGGGAACAGGCGGGCTGGGTAAGTAGGACAGATGTCTAACACAACTATTGCTGGTCAAAGAGCCAAGATTTGGTTTTATTCTTGAAGGTGTTGAAGGAGTCTTCAGCTCTGATGGCAGCGGGGAGGGTGTTCCAAAGTTTGGAGGCTAGGACAGGGAAGCTAGTGCCTCCCGCTTTTTGGAGCTTAAACCTAGGGATAGTAAGGCAGTGAGTCTGAGCAATTCTTAGTGGTCGGGCAGTGGAGGGGCGCGAAAGCTGACTGCAGAGATAGATCGGAGCCTTGTTGGCTAGGCATTTGTGCGTGAGGGCAAGCGTTTTAGGGAAATTCTCTGCTTCACGGGTAACCACTTAAGGCTAGTTCTGGCTTCTGAGATGTGGTGGTTACGAGGGAGGTTCAGGGCCGCTCGAATTGCATTGTTCTGGGTGGTTTGGAGTTTGGACAGGTTTTCTTGGCTGGTGCCTAAATATAGAGCACTGCAGTAATCTATTTTTGCCATGATAAGTGTTCTCGCTAGTGTGACGCTATTGTGGGTGGTGAGGAATGATCCGCAGGCTGAAATGAGTTTGCACGTGTAGGCGGAGGTGGACCTGACTGCATTAGTTTGTCTTGACAAGGATAAGGTGGAATCCAGGTAAAAGCCTAGTGTTTTAGTGTCTTTCGAGACTTGTATGGAGTTGCCGTCTATGATGAATGACTGATAGGATGGCTCAAGTTTGTTCAGGCGTTGTGATGTACCCAGGATAAGTAGCTCCGTTTTATCGTCGTTCAGACATAGCTGGTGCTGGGCCATCCAGGCTTGGATGACCAAGTAGACGTCATTGAGGGCCTTGGTGTCAGCAAGATAATCACCGAGATGGGAATGAGTATCTGGGTGTCGTCTGCATAGTTGGTGTAGGAGACACCCAGATAATCAAGCACATCAAAGAGTGGTTTCGTAAAGATATTGTAAAGAGTAGGTGACACGCAAGAGCCCTGAGGAACACCGCAATGAATAGGGGAGGAACTGCGGCAGCGGAGGGTGCAAAGACCCTCATAGATCTATTGCTCAGGAAGGATTTGATCCAGGCCGCTGCAGAGGGAGAGAAGTTGGCAGCAGAGTGGAGGTGCCTGCAAAGGATCTGGTGGTTAACCAAATCAAATGCGGCGGAAAGGTCGAGGAGTAATAGCATTGCTAATTTGCCCTTGTCCTTCAGGACTTCGATCTGGGTTTTTACGTCTAATAGAGCCATTTCGGTCCCATGTCTGGGCCGAAATCCGGATTGTCGTAGACCTAACAGATTGTTTGATTCAAGGTAGTTTTGGATCTGCAGATAAGCTGCACGGTCCAGTATCTTCAGCAGAAATGGTACTGTAGTAATAGGTCGGAAGTTCGTAGGTATGCTTGGGTCAAGGGAAGGTTTTTTTAGTAGCAGGATCACCCAGGCTTCTTTAAGGTTGTGCGGGTTCTGTTTCAAAGGATGAGTTAATGAAGGCTGTAATGAATGGGGCTAGGTCATGGGCAGAGTCCTTAATGATGGGAGCTGGGCACGGGTCACCTTGGCAGTTGGATGGTTTCATCCTGAGGGTGATGTTTTCTACTTCGGTGACAGTGAGCGGTGCGAAGGGGAAAGGTTTGATGTTGGCAGAGTTGGAGAGGGTGGGCCTAGTAGGGGAGAATGAGCGGTTGTCACGCCTCAGGCAGTCCTGCTTTTCTTTTATTTTAGATTGGAGCATAGAGATTTTGTTTAGGAGGGCTGCTTGAATGTTAGCACACCATTTGCTGTCTTTCGTGCAAGTGTCTGGCGGGGACACTGGGGTTTCGAGCTCTTTTAGGACTCTAAAGAGTTCCTTGGAATTAGAGTCGGCTTGTTTGATACGATTAGTAAGCGATTCTTTTTTAGCAATGATGATGGAGTCTTTATAAGTGAGGGAGGGGTGGAGGAAGCCGTCTTCATGCTCATCAGATGGGTGGCTTTTCCACCAGTTTTCCGCGCAGCGTTTGGCTTTGCGGAGGATTCTTAGCTGTGGAGTGAACCATGAGTTGAGATGTGCTCGTGGTTTAGCCTTTCAAGGTTTAATTGGTGCTATTGTGTCAATAGCCGTGAGCATCGTTTGGTTGTAGATGTCTGCTAGGGAGGTGGGATCAGAGCAGGCGTTGGTCGCCGCATTAAGAGAGGGGAGTAACAGTGGGAGGAGTTGTTCTCTTGTTATATTTTTTTTCATTGCGGGTGGGGAGGGCTGGGGCTATGGGTGTTGGGGCTCGCGGGGTAGCTTCAATGTTAACTGTTATGATGTGATGGTCAGACCATAAGCATGGGGAGTTGTTGAGGACCTGGATGTTGCAGTTGGAACCGGCTAATCAATCGATGGTCCTGCCTTTGATATGGGCTGGTTCTTGTATGTACAAGGTGAGGCCAAGGTCAGTAAGAGCATACTCCAGATCAGTTGCTACAGGATCTTTAGGGTCGCCGCGACCAAGATTGAAGTCACCTAAGATTATTGTTTGGGAGTTGTTTTTTGTTTTGTCAAGAAGAAGAGTGGAAATTTCACTGACAAAGGTGGGTGCCGGCCCTGGGGGCATGTAGATAAGGTGAAGGGTGGCCGTTTGGTTAGGTGTTAGTAGTAATTTGATTGTCAGCAGTTCAGCTGATTCGAGTTTGGAGTCGGATACCACTCTTAGGTGAAGGGAGTTTTTGTGGATGAATGCCACGCCGCCACCTCTAGTATGGGCAGAGGAGCGGTCACAGCGTGTGATGCCATAGTCAGGCGGTAAGGCCAAGGATAGAGAAGGGCCAGAGGCAGCATGTAGCCAGGTTTCGGATAAGGCAATGAAGTCAAGGTCGGCAGTGGTGATAAGGTCGGCTATGTCAAGAGTGTGTGCTGTGAGGGATCTAGCATTGATGAGGGCACCCTTGAACACAGGCAATTTAACCCCTGTGGTCTTAGTTTTGCAAGTGGCGGTGGGCGAAGGCGGGCTGGGTGGTGTGTGTGGGGCTTGCTTAGTGGTGTTGGTGCGGGAAGGACGAATGCGGAATCTGGTGCCTAGTCTCTTGTTCCTGACAGTGAGGGGGCAAGGTTGGTTAGGAGTTGGTTTTGTGGCAAAGTGTTTGAGCCAGAGAGCTGGGTCATTAAGGTATTGGTTAATCTGGTTGCAGGGGTGGTGAGCGTCAATGGTAGTTGCTGAAGGACTCGTTGAGGGTGTCAAAGTCATGGTGGGTGACGCTGGGTCATGTAGGTAAGGGCAGGCCAGGTTATTAACCTCAAAGGTAGGAGTGGTTGACTTGGGTGGTTGAGTGAATAGGGCAAGGTGTGTGGTTAGGAGGTAGTGCAATAGAAGGCGCACGCTGATGTGCATGATGGTGGTGCTGGCTGCCAGAATAGGTTCCCTATGAGCTTGTTGACAGGGACAAGATAGGGTCTCCGTGAGTGGGACTGGTGAGATAATGGAAGGGAGTGAGGATGCTATGGTATGGCTGGAAGCCTGGGCACCTAGATAGGGATAACCCAATGGCTGGAATGCAAAGGTCAGGGCAGCCCTAGATTAGCGTAATCACGGGCTGTCGCCCAGGGCAGTGGTAAACCTAGATTAGACGTGACCCAAGTCAGGCACGGCACAATACAATTACAAGCGCCCTTAAGGCACAACACCGTTGAAGTGGTCAGTGGGCTACCATAGGGTACATTACAATTGAGATGGTCTGTAGGCGACCTTAAGGCACAACACAATTGAAATGGTCTGTGATCGACCATAAGGCACAACACAATGAAAAGGTCTGTAAGCGACCTTAAGGCACAACACAATTGAAATGGTCTGTAAGCGACCTTAAGGCACAACACAATTGAAATGGTCTGTAAGCGACCTTAAGGCACAACACAATTGAAATGACCTGTAAGCGACCTTAAGGCACAACACAATAGAAATGGTCTGTAAGCGACCTTAAGGCACTACGCAATTGAAATGGCCTGTAAGCGACCTTAAGGCACAACACAATAGGAATGGTCTGTAAGCGACCTTAAGGCACTACACAATTGAAATGGTCTGTAAGCGACCTTAAGGCACAACAAAATAGAAATGGTCTGTAAGCTACCTTAAGGCACAACACAATTGAAATGGCCTGTAAGCGACCTTAAGGCACAACACAATAGGAATGGTCTGTAAGCGACCTTAAGGCACAACACAGTTGAAATGGTCTGTGATCGACCATAAGGCACAACACAATGAAAAGGTCTGTAAGCGACCTTAAGGCACAACACAATAGAAATGGTCTGTAAGCGACCTTAAGGCACTACACAATTGAAATGGTCTGTAAGCGACCATGAGGCACTACACAATTGAAATGGTCTGTAAGCGAACTTAAGGCACAACACAATAGAAATGGTCTGTAAGCGACCTTAAGGCACTACACAATTGAAATGGTCTGTAAGCGACCTTAAGGCACTACACAATTGAAATGGTCAGTAAGCGACCTTAAGGCACTACACAATTGAAATGGTCTGTAAGCGACCTTAAGGCACTACACAATTGAAATGGTCTGTAAGCGACCTTAAGGCACTACACAATTGAAATGGTCTGTAAGCGACCTTAAGGCACTACACAATTGAAATGGTCTGTAAGCGACCTTAAGGCACTACACAATTGAAATGGTCTGTAAGCGACCTTAAGGAACTACACAATTGAAATGGTCTGTAAGCGACCATGAGGCACAATACAGTTATAAGGTGGTCTACTAGTGAACATAAGGCACAAAATAATTATGATATGCTAAGGTTCGAGAGTTTCAAGGGTGGCCTGAAACACATTCAAATAATAGTGGCTCAGAGTGCATGACTACAGTAGTGTCCCCGGTACTGGCATGCGTGATTATACTCCTTGAAATGACGGTCCACATAGTAAATGGAGTACAGATATAAGCCGACTGAGGGGGAGTCGTATCATTGCAATGTCGGTAATAGGAACAAGGACAGGGGCAAAGTACTTACAGTAGGTTCTCCTTGTATGAATGGAGATATTTGGGTACTTGGTTCCGATAGCTTGCCTCGGACTTTGCGGAAGGCGGTCGGGGAAGTTTAAATTGAGCAGGGGGGGTGGCCACGCCACGCTCCCATGCGCGGAACAGGCGCAGGAACAGGCCTTTGTGTGGCCTTCGTGCTGGCCACCGGCGGTTCCGCCTACCGGCGGATGAATGCAGTTTTACACTGCTTCAAGCGAGGATCAGCCTCGCTTTCGTGCCGCGCAGCGCCCGGCATGCGGGAGTCAGGCACCTTTGAGGACAGGGTCAGGCAGGCCCTTCTATGGTGCCGGCGATGGTGCTGCAATGCACTCCATGTGCGTGGAGCAGCTTCAGGGATGGGAGGGGGGGCTCCTGCCCTCTACCCTCGGCGAGGATGGATGGAATGGGGGCACAGGTGCAGGAACAGGCCTTTGTGTGGCCTTCGTGCTGGCCACCGGTGGTTCCGCCTACCGGCGGATGAATGCAGTTTTAAACTGCTTCAAGCGAGGATCAGCCTCGCTTTCGTGCCGCGCAGCGCCCGGCATGCGGGAGTCAGGCACCTTTGAGGACAGGGTCAGGCAGGCTCTTCTATGGTGCCGGCGATGGTGCTGCAATGCACTCCATGTGCGTGGAGCAGCTTCAGGGATGGGAGGGGGGGCTCCTGCCTTCTACCCTCGGCGAGGATGGATGGAAGCATATTTGGCTCCAAGATGTGGAAACAGTGCTTTAAGTTTGTTTGCTGTTATTCTTGTCCTAGGTATATTGTGCCTATGTTGTTTTCTTTGGGGAAAAAAAAGAAAAACTTAGATTAACAAAAGCCATATTAGAACTGGTCATGCGGAAGTGTGTTGGCTTAGTCAGAAAGCTCCAGATTCTCGTCCTCTGTCAGTAATGTGGTGGTTGGAGGGGAAGGGGCAAGCAGTCAGGGACGTCATTTCACCAAAATGCCTGGGGTAGCGGAAGTGACATCACATGACCCTTGACCTCTGATGACATCACCGGAAGTGATGTTATTGGACCCAATCCCAAAGTGACATCATGGGACGCGATAGAACATGACTGTTCACCCCTTTAATGAGTCTAGCCATTATTGTATTGAATTCCAGAAAGAAAAATTGTTTGTTATTCCTATTCTTTCTTATTTAGGGTCACTGCTCAAAGTGTTACACTTGTGGAACTACCTGTCTTTTCTAAGAGACCTCAACAATGGTCTGTGATCGACCATAAGGCACAACACAATGAAAAGGTCTGTAAGCGACCTTAAGGCACAACACAATTGAAATGGTCTGTAAGCGACCTTAAGGCACAACACAATTGAAATGGTCTGTAAGCGACCTTAAGGCACAACACAATTGAAATGACCTGTAAGCGACCTTAAGGCACAACACAATAGAAATGGTCTGTAAGTGACCTTAAGGCACTACACAATTGAAATGGCCTGTAAGCGACCTTAAGGCACAACACAATAGGAATGGTCTGTAAGCGACCTTAAGGCACTACACAATTGAAATGGTCTGTAAGCGACCTTAAGGCACAACACAATAGAAATGGTCTGTAAGCTACCTTAAGGCACAACACAATTGAAATGGCCTGTAAGCGACCTTAAGGCACAACACAATAGGAATGGTCTGTAAGCGACCTTAAGGCACAACACAGTTGAAATGGTCTGTGATCGACCATAAGGCACAACACAATGAAAAGGTCTGTAAGCGACCTTAAGGCACAACACAATAGAAATGGTCTGTAAGCGACCTTAAGGCACTACACAATTGAAATGGTCTGTAAGCGACCATGAGGCACTACACAATTGAAATGGTCTGTAAGCGAACTTAAGGCACAACACAATAGAAATGGTCTGTAAGCGACCTTAAGGCACTACACAATTGAAATGGTCTGTAAGCGACCTTAAGGCACTACACAATTGAAATGGTCAGTAAGCGACCTTAAGGCACTACACAATTGAAATGGTCTGTAAGCGACCTTAAGGCACTACACAATTGAAATGGTCTGTAAGCGACCTTAAGGCACTACACAATTGAAATGGTCTGTAAGCGACCTTAAGGCACTACACAATTGAAATGGTCTGTAAGCGACCTTAAGGCACTACACAATTGAAATGGTCTGTAAGCGACCTTAAGGCACTACACAATTGAAATGGTCTGTAAGCGACCATGAGGCACAATACAGTTATAAGGTGGTCTACTAGTGAACATAAGGCACAAAATACTTATGATATGCTAAGGTTCGAGAGTTTCAAGGGTGGCCTGAAACACATTCAAATAATAGTGGCTCTGAGTGCATGACTACAGTAGTGTCCCCGGTACTGGCATGCGTGATTATACTCCTTGAAATGACGGTCCACATAGTAAATGGAGTACAGATATAAGCCGACTGAGGGGGAGTCGTATCATTGCAATGTCGGTAATAGGAACAAGGACAGGGGCAAAGTACTTACAGTAGGTTCTCCTTGTATGAATGGAGATATTTGGGTACTTGGTTCCGATAGCTTGCCTCGGACTTTGCGGAAGGCGGTCGGGGAAGTTTAAATTGAGCAGGGGGGGTGGCCACGCCACGCTCCCATGCGCGGAACAGGCGCAGGAACAGGCCTTTGTGTGGCCTTCGTGCTGGCCACCGGCGGTTCCGCCTACCGGCGGATGAATGCAGTTTTACACTGCTTCAAGCGAGGATCAGCCTCGCTTTCGTGCCGCGCAGCGCCCGGCATGCGGGAGTCAGGCACCTTTGAGGACAGGGTCAGGCAGGCCCTTCTATGGTGCCGGCGATGGTGCTGCAATGCACTCCATGTGCGTGGAGCAGCTTCAGGGATGGGAGGGGGGGCTCCTGCCCTCTACCCTCGGCGAGGATGGATGGAATGGGGGCACAGGCGCAGGAACAGGCCTTTGTGTGGCCTTCGTGCTGGCCACCGGTGGTTCCGCCTACCGGCGGATGAATGCAGTTTTAAACTGCTTCAAGCGAGGATCAGCCTCGCTTTCGTGCCGCGCAGCGCCCGGCATGCGGGAGTCAGGCACCTTTGAGGACAGGGTCAGGCAGGCTCTTCTATGGTGCCGGCGATGGTGCTGCAATGCACTCCATGTGCGTGGAGCAGCTTCAGGGATGGGAGGGGGGGCTCCTGCCTTCTACCCTCGGCGAGGATGGATGGAAGCATATTTGGCTCCAAGATGTGGAAACAGTGCTTTAAGTTTGTTTGCTGTTATTCTTGTCCTAGGTATATTGTGCCTATGTTGTTTTCTTTGGGGAAAAAAAAAGAAAAACTTAGATTAACAAAAGCCATATTAGAACTGGTCATGCGGAAGTGTGTTGGCTTAGTCAGAAAGCTCCAGATTCTCGTCCTCTGTCAGTAATGTGGTGGTTGGAGGGGAAGGGGCAAGCAGTCAGGGACGTCATTTCACCAAAATGCCTGGGGTAGCGGAAGTGACATCACATGACCCTTGACCTCTGATGACATCACCGGAAGTGATGTTATTGGACCCAACCCCAAAGTGACATCATGGGAAGCGATAGAACATGACTGTTCACCCCTTTAATGAGTCTAGCCATTATTGTATTGAATTCCAGAAAGAAAAATTGTTTGTTATTCCTATTCTTTCTTATTTAGGGTCACTGCTCAAAGTGTTACACTTGTGGAACTACCTGTCTTTTCTAAGAGACCTCAACAAATTCCATCCACTCCAGAAACAAAGATCCACAAGGCACTGGTCCAGGAGGTTCAATGTAAAAAGAAATGTAAAAAAAGGATTTAAAAAAAAAAAAATAGGGTAGCAAGGGAAACCCCAGGAGTCGCAGTTGTGACCCCTGGCGACCCCCAAATGACGTCCCTGCAAGCAGGCTGACTCAGAGGGCACTAATAGAGGACACTAACAGTGGAAGGTGTCTGGGAACCAGGAGCACGTGGCAGAGTGTTGATCCCTGATGATTAGACATGAGGGTGTGGAGAGCTTCACCATAGACACACCACAGAGGAAGGCAGAGAAGTGCACGGATAACCTCTGGGAGTCGACTGAGTTTGTGTGAAGGAAGTGGTAGTCCAGCAATATCCTATACAACAGTCCAACCAAGGAGAAAACCTGAGCCATTGAGAGAACACATGAAGCGTAAGAATTGGTGAGACGATGAAATTAGAGGTTACACTGGGGCAGGAAGAGCAGGGGAGGAATTGGGACGGAACAAGAGCAAGAGCTCTGGCAAAAACCACCTTGCCAGAATGTCGATCCACACTGCATTGCATTGACACTTTGAGTTATTTGTACTATGAGACTTAAATTATGTTTTACACGAAACTAAATCTGCAGGTATCAGCATGCAAAGACAAAAACTGACTACAGTCAGCACTCACTTTATCCTTAAACTCAGGTGCCTTGAAGGACCAAAATAATGTTTTGTAGGGCCACATTCGGCCCGCGGGATGTATGTTGTGCACCATTGTTTTAGTCGTTAGAATACGCGGAAAGAGAACTTTTGAGCCACTGAACTCCAGGGTATAGTCCACCGAGAAAGATCACTAGATTAAGATGCTGCATTCTGGGATATGGGAAGAAATCCCTAATTTTTAGGCAAGCAAGAAATAGAACACTGAAATAGAACCCCATCACTAGATGGCTGCTAGCCTTAAATGGGGTAGTAACACTATTTCTGCCGCATTTAAGGGCAGGTCCGATCACGAGTTGTGCACTAAATGGGCTGTATAACCTCCAGCTATCTGCTGGAGGTAAAAATCCCATTAAGCGCCTGTTTTCTAATAGCGGTACTAATAGCACCCCATCCTCATACTGTCCAATGTATCCAATTGGGAATGGGGATTTACCGCTACGTCACTACTCTTGATTGGGGCTAATAGCGCAGGACCGAATAGCAGTAGCGTTATTTGCACTGGTGGTATCACAGTGGTATTACCCCCGGGATACTGCCAAACTCGTGATGAGGCCCATCTTTGCACTCTGGTGTAGAGAACGTACTCAATGAAAGAGGTAGTAGCTCACCGTTTATTTTCCTGCTTTTTTCTGTCTTTACCAGTGAGCATCTGTACCCCTGAATGCAGTGTCTTGCCCACGGTCACAGACAATGTCTGCTGCCAAAGATACCAAGATTTTAGAAACTAACTCATTTGGTGGGAAATGGGGTACACTCTGCAACCACGACCTTCATAACAGTCGGGCGTCATGATTTGCTGCCCCTTTTGTGCTCTGACGATCAGAAGCTGAGGCAGATCACATCTGGACAGTATATGTTTCAGAAGACTGAATGGTAATATTGAGAGGGATCCTGCAGGCAATGCACAGGTAAGGATATTCAGGGTCAGTGCACCATTGGGAGAGCCCACCAACCTTTGGACTGAAATTGCTTCCCACACTAGCTGCACCTCCTGCACCTCCTCCATGACGTCCTTTAGACATGGGGCCTCATTACACGTTAGGAGGTAAGGGTTTACCGGTACCGGTAAGGGCACCGGTACCGGTAAACCCTTACCGCCTTACTGCAAGTTCCATTTGCGGGACCCAACCTTAATGGCTGGTTTTACCAGCCATTAAAGTATGGTGCCGCAAAGGGACCTTGGAGCTAATTACGGTACCGCAATTTGCGGTACCGTAATTAGCGCCTTCCCCATTCCCATTATGCCCTATGGGGGCAAAAATGGGAATGGGGAAGTGCCTTGGTGAATGGGGAATTACTGCCCCCGCTCACCTTGGAGTAGGGCGGTAATTCCACCATCCACCAAGGCGGACACGGTAAAATACCGGCGGCAATCATGGCGCTAATAACGCCATGGTTACCGCCTACCTGTAATGAGGTACAGATATCAATACAACTTGTCTTTAGCTGTGAAGATGGGATCCTCCTGAGACTGACATGGCTCATCTGGTGAAGTCCTTTCCCTTGATTCAGGTCAAGTGCGGCGCGTGTAGACTCCCCCTAGCCCTCAAAGTTACCTGGATGCATGGAAGTGGCCTGCGCGAGTCCCTTTCCTTGCAATCGTTGCACAGGTCCCTGTGCGCTTCACCTGGTGTGCACCTGCTCATCGGCCTGTGGACTGCTGCATCCAGGGGGACATCAGTCGCGGAACCTTCCCCAAGCAGCAGGGCAGCCTGAGCGAGGTGGCATGCCTGTGCTACTGTGACAGCTACTGAATTATCTTATCCAGTGGGGGAAAGGGCTTTATAAGGAATATGTTTTAGGGAGCACTGGCTGTCTCGATTTAAACTGAACCGATAAACATTACAACTATTAGATTAATGAGTAAAAAAAATATTCAGTGACACCTGCCTCCTAATAGCGGTGTCCAATGGTCCCCAGACCGGGCCTGTGTCCATGTGAGGTGGTCAGTGTGGAGTCTGAGCCCCCCTACCAGTCATTGTGCTATAGCCCTTTCCACACTTCTTCGGTGGAGTCCTGTCCTGTGATGGGAATGATTCGCACCCTTTAGATTGTAATTAGTTATGTATAACGCGCTTAATACCCAGAGGTTTCTAAGCGCGGACCAAGGGATCGAACCTGTGTTGCTCTCTCCTCCCAAGACACATCATAACTAGGACTCTGTTCATGGTCCGAGGTATACGTATGTGGTAATCCAAGTAGTCGAATTCGGAGCATGAAACATTCCTCAAAGAACACGTTAAAGCTCGCAGGCCCAGGTGCCACCGTGGGCACACGATCCCCACTTGCCAGGGGAGTGAAGAGTGCTCTGTTCTTCGCCTTCCTTCATTGCCAGTCTCTGACAGGGCACGGCCATTCGGCTCTATGAGGACCGTCAAGTTCAGCACCTCGGACAGCGCAATGCCGGAGGAGACTCTCAAAGACCCGTCTTCGCGCGTTCCTGGGATATTTCTCCAATGTCAGCTCTCTGTCTCACCCTTTTATTTGTAATGTTCTTCAATGGTTGAATAGGCTTTGTAGCGTCTGTAAACACGTATCAATGTAATCATAATATAATATCAATGTAGACTTTGTCGTTATGCTCACCATTGTCACAATAGTGTGTTATGCATCCAGCATAGGTCAATGCGTTTATCTTTGAGTTTGGCCCTACCTCGTTGTGCCCCATTACCTCAAGCACAACAAAGGTGCACCCACCTCTTCAGACGAGGTACAATCAGTGTCCCTCTGGTCTCAGAAGCTTCAGTGATCTCATTATGGTGTCACTTCACATGAAACTCTAAGGCTGTTTTTTCTGATAATATCAATAAATTACACAGATAACCCCACGTGAGGCATGGAGTTGCCACCGACTTCCCCCACCATTCCTCAGGACTGCGTTCTTTATCACAGGCCTCCAGTCCCCCTTGGTAATTCGACAACCCCACCATCTCCACATTCTGCTGCTGCAAAAAAAACAAGACACATTTCACTCTTTTTTCTTCCAAAAAGCCTTTCATCTTTCTTAGGTCGATAAATGAGTACCAAAACAGGTTGGGTGATATTGTATGCATATTTGTCAAAGGGTGAAAGGTCGTGTTTCATCGCTTCCCTGGATGTCACTTTGGGTGGGGTCAAATGACATCACTTCCAGTGATGACATCAGAGGTCAAGGGTCGTGAGGCGAGGGGTGGGTCACTTTTTGAGACGAGGGGTGGGACCCTTTTTTGGGTGATCGGGCCTATTACTTGTCTCAGTCCGACCCTGATGTGAGCCTACCACCGAGGGGCGCTTCACGGGTGCTAATGTTTAAAAAAATGTTTTTAAAGTATTTTCTCTCTGTGAACGGGATGCCTCGCGGGTGTACCATGCACTTAGAGAAAATACTACACCAACATGGCAGTCATGGAATTGGAAGGCAGGGCTCGGTATGGAGCCCCTCTTCCATTTCCATGGCGGTCACACTGGGACCGGAGCTGACAAGAGCTGTGGTGGTGGGGACCCACCACTGCAATCAGGTTTGTGGGATGGGGAGACAGAGGGGGAAAAAGGATGGTGTGTTGTGGGAAGATGGTAGGCCGGGGGGAACCGGCAATCAGGCCACTTGGAATGCCAGCCCACGTTCGAGTTGCCCAGGGTGCTAATGATAGTTATTGCTTATAAGAACCTCACTGCATAAGACACACATAAATGTATACATGTCTAATTCCACATACACTCTTCCAATGCCGCACACTCAATATAAAAAGTCATGCACATGTAAGCTCTTACACCCCCCCACACACACACACACAAACCACACATGCAGAATCTTCAGAGACACCATGCATGTGCAAACACCCCTACCTTTAATAAGCATAATGCAAATGGTATTACCCAATTTGATCGTTTCAAATTGATTGTATGGTACATCTACCCAAATTCGGCCAGTACCATTCGATCGATTCGAAATGATCAAATTAGGTAATCACTACCAAACATGGGGAGTGGAGGTGGCGAGTGTGTCCCCCGCTCCCCATGCTTGTTAGTGATGGCCTTTGGGAGTAGCGGGGCTGTTCCCTGCTTCCGATGGTTTGGAGGCGGGGAACAGGGTAAAAAACAAAAAAACAAGAAAAGCGGACCCTGCGCAGTCGGGTCTGACCCTCAGGGGAGGGATGGAACTGACGCTGCAGGGTCAGAAGAAAAGCGGACATCAAAAAAATAAGTAGGGGGTGGATGTATTGGGGGATGTGGGGCTTACAGTTTTTCCGGATTTGGCAGTGGCAAAATTGTCTTTGCTGCAAAATTGGTCAATTTGGCTGCGAAGAACTCTGCCACGGCCAAATCATATACATCCATGCAAACATGTATACATTTGCAAACTATACACAAAATGCCACTCTAGTTAACAACACCGCTCACTAACAACATGCATATGTACACCTCACAAACCCCACACACACACACACACCACAAGCACCCACCATCTCTGTATCAATACTCACATGCTTCATTCCACACAACACACACAAACACTGAACATACAACACATGATCTGCACAAACACACACCACACCACCGACATACATGCTATCCTCACACAAGTACACACAGAAACACACTGCATCACAGACCTATGTACAGACACTATTGAACACACACAACACAGAAGTACACACTGCAGTACAGATACACATGCAGACACACACTTTTTCGTGCATGCAGGCCAATTCCCAGCAGCCGCTCCCCCAATGCCGAGCTTGTCCGTCCCATCACTGAGCATTGATTGGTTATTGACTGAGCAGGCCTGTTTAAAATGAGCTCATTATCCCTCAAGGGGGATTCTGTGGACCTCGGGCGCGTGCAGTAATTTAGCATTATTTACCAGGCACTACAGGCTTCTCCACGAGAGATAATAACGTTGAAGCTCCCTTTCAGGACACTTCGAATGTATCAAGCTGGCTATCCAGGGCTTCCACAGGCTCCTCATTTGTCAGTGTCACTCAGATATTGGATTGGAGAGTGGGGGCCAGCGCTATCCCTCATGCCCCAATACGACTTTCAACATGAAGGAAGAGAAACAACAGATGTGCCTCACTCTTAGGCCTATCACCGCAATCGTCGATGTATCACAGGTGTGAGAAGTGTAACTCTCTCAGACAGCCGTTCAGTACATACCCAGTCGACGATTTGGACAATATGGAAATGACATTGATCGAGCAAGTCCACTGACTGCAAGACTAGAAATCATTGATGTCACCGCCGCAATTATACATGAAGTACACATCTATCCATTCATGAAGTTACACAAACATGCACTAGTGTATTGCATATATACACAAAGCACATGCTTATGAACCACGTGGGTAGGGGACGTACACACATACATATCTTTATATGCACATCTTTCGCCAAAGCTGAAACCCAAGAAGCAAAGTAGACATATATTTTGCTTACACATGCTTGGCTGCTACTACCCTAGAGAAGCCATAAGGAAACATATGGAAGCTATAAGCCTGTGAAGTGAACAGAGAAGGAGACATGTTTTGGGTAGATAAGAAGGCTGACATGATCACCGCAGCCAGAGGCAAGCAGAAACTAGGCACCCAGCCAAAGACAAGTGGAGACAGGAGGATTACAGTTACCAAGAAAATCAGCCCCCTATAGACATTCTTGCTAAAATCCTTATAATTACAAGCAGGACAGCTTAATTTTGTGGACTCAACACATGTGACCCAGCCGAACAGGACAATGCCCATTCAACCGAGGTAGATGAAGAAGACTCTTCCCATTGAACCAGAGGAGGAAAGATACACGTGTTCTCCATTAACTGCTAACTGAATGCACTATCACAGGCTTAGGTGATCAGCAATGGCTATATTAGGGAACACTTTGCACCTCCATGTTCACCCCCATTGCCTTAAAAAACATACACTCAGTCTGGTAAATGTCCAGGGTCCCAGGGATGGGAGGACACATTCTGCCCAGTCCAGATTCACCTTTCATGTAGGGATATCATGTGTTGCAAGGACCAATGGTCTCTCTGCGACCCTGCAACATTGTAGATAGATACTAGTAGAGGTGGTCCTAGGAGGAGTCACTAGATATGGCTATCCAATGGTAGAAATAACCTGTACAGCTCCTATGTAGCTCGCCCAAACTGACCAATGTGAATGTCTGAAAGGTTTCTGGGATGGAACCTAAACTTGTGATGTCACCCCAGGATAAAACCGGGTGACACATGCTTATAAGACGAAAGCTCCGGAGGATACTTGTTTTCCTGGTGTGATCCCTGTCATTTCTGTTTGCAAATAAAAGACAGTAACCTTGCCACATGGCTGAGTCTTCTGTTCTTGTGACAGGGAGTCTTTAATGGGCCCTAGTTTTATCTGATGATAATTGGGGTGACTGCTAGAGAGCCCCAGCCACATCTATACAAAGTGGTAGCAGAGGACGGTTGCTAGGATTTGTTTCAGCGAGAAACCATCTTGTCCCACCACATGCCTGAGGGGCTGTGTTGTGACCTGTGGAAATCAATGTTTAAAAACATATGTATCTAAAAAGAGAAGAGGTTGTAAGGAGCCACTTTTGGAGGAAATTCATGCCCGCTTACCGTGGGGTGCCTATCAGCCCAGATGGCGGATTGGTGTATATAATGGGTTACCTGGCTTCCCTTGTCTGCTGCCTTCAAAGGGACACCAGTGTTCACACTCACAATCTTGGTGTGAGTGTGGCTTTGTTAAGTCAGTGCTACCTTTGAATCACTGAATCCCGGGAAATCTCCTGTGGAGGGTCACTGAGCCCTGTGGGGAAAGTGTTGCCCTTCCTGCAGAAGGGTCAAAAAAGCAGCTTCCTGGCTATTGTCCCACATAATAGTTCTGGAGACATCTGGGACAGACGGCTAATACACATCAGCTCTGCCATATCTGAAGCCCTGCTCCCACTGCTGACACTTGTATGATTTTAATTGCCATTGCTGTATAGATGTGTGACCCTAGATGCCACAATGCCACAACCAGGCATGTCTTATATTTAAAGATCGATGTGCCACCAGACTGACTAGGTTAGACAGCTATTACAATTTGTAACCAAGTGTAGATAGTTAAAAAGCCACCTCTGCTGCTGTCACTTTGTGTTCCAGCAGCTGTCAGGAATTCACATGTGACTTTTGAACCTATCCCGAGCCACTGCAGGGTTGGGGCTCAGGGTGTCATTAGAATATCTCAGAAAAGGCAGATGATTAGACTATAGTGTTTGCATGGAATTTTTGCAAATGGGGTGTCTGATTAGCAGACCTCCCTTTCAGAAACCAAATTTCCTGCAGCGTTAATGAAATAAAATTTGAAAAGTTAGGACTTTTACACCCTCACAGTAAGACTCTATCTGCCTGTGAGAAATAACCATATGTACTAAGTCTACTGTGCCATGGACCTGTGAGGAACCACAAAAATATGCTGCAATCCACTGAAATTGCTTTTTCCAAGCATCACCTTTCAATCGATCAGAAAAAAAAAACAAGCTCATTGATTTATTTTCCAAGAACATAGGTTTCTACAAATGCATTGTGCCGAGTGCCATTGATGGGGTGCATCGAAGGCTGAGTGTTTCCTCCTTGACTGGTGCTTTACCTAACACAATGAGGGGGGCATTTGCTCAGTTATGTGTAGGCTGGAGCAGAGATACTTCTGGATTGGTGGACATTACCCATTGCTGGAAATATAGGGGGATATCCCTGCTCTCACAGAAGTGCCTGGAAGACATGTCTACGCACGTGTCACCTATTACTGATTAGTCTGACAGGCAGCTTTACTGGCCTGTATGCTATCGCCCACTCTCCTCAAAGCCAGCGGCCGGAGTAGCCATCACATTACACAGCAGGAAGGCACATCCTCAAATTCAGGAAGAAACTTGGTTGAATAGTGCAGTGGAAAATGTGAGTAGATCGGAATCTTTTGGCAAGGCCTCCAGTAGTGTAAGATTTCCCCACATTTCAGCAACCTCTACTGGGCGCCAGTGTACCTCCTGAAACCCCCATGGGGCTTTTTCCTGCTGGGTAAGCAGTGTATATTGCGAAGAGGACTAATTGCCTGGTTCTCATCCACAGCTTTTTCACTAGAATGGAAAACGACCTGCGAGCAATCGTTTATTATTTCTTTTTATGGGAAACATGTGAAAGACTGGATCCAAAGGACAGAGCACAAATAACCCCTCAACCACGAAGGAACCTGTAAATAAACCGGTCAAAGCCATTCACTATTTTTTTTTTTTAAAGTAGAACGAAACATTTTTTTTTTAAAGGGACCAGACTACAGTTTAAATTCAAGAATTGAAGAAAATAATTAGTACTTGAGGGCAAGTTATGCGGTGTAAAACATTTGAGTAAGTTTGGGAAGCTTATTAATGCTGAAAGGGGTATATTGGGTAGTTCCTTGTTCTAAAAGCTTCCCATTATTATGAATAATAAACAGTAATAAGTGGTATGCACACAGTCACAGGAAGGGTATGTGCTTTTCCTGTTATTTTGCTATTTAACATCATTAAATCTATCAAATTAAAAATATTATTCATTGGAATAAAAAAGGCTATGATCAATGTAGTTGGTCTGCCTTCATTGAAAAAACTTTGTTTTTTACGGTGTCTATTAACATTAATTTGAAAAAGGCTGTTTTTACGTCTGTGTATCTCCTTACTATGAGTCGTGTCTATGTATACCAATCAATACACAGAGCTAACTCAGTGCCTGACTCAATTTGCACTTCTGTGGCTCTACCCCAGCCCTGCCAGACATCCAGAGGCACTAGTCTACCAGCAAATCTACTGAGCGATTATACTTATAATTGTTTTTTAAAACACTTTTTTTTTTCACCAGAGATTGGTTTTGAAGCGCGGAAACCGGGATTCGAACCTGTGTTTCGTTGTCTTGCTTGCAAGGCAAACGTGTTGCCCCAGAGCTATCCCCCGTGCACAGTGATGTAGCGTTCAGCCCTCTTCTGCCTCGGATTTTCAACTTCTCATCTTGTGACCCACTCCCTGTGCTCTGCTGGTGACTCACTCCAGCAAACTCTGCATCCTTCCCCTGGAGTTGAGTAAGGGTGTACCAATCATTGTGGTGTGTAGGTGTGTGCAGAGCAATGACATCAGCAGATAATGGGGACTTGGCGATGCATTCAAGCTGTCAAATTCGAAATGGCGAGTGCACGTGGGAAATGGTTCTTCAAATGACTTTTGAATGGTCCTTCAATTCCCTCCAAGCATAAATTGCTTGGAGGGAACAACATACCTTTGCACCTCTGTGAAAAAGATTCCTTCTGTGCTATTGTGAACATCTCCAACATGCACTGGAAAACGAACATTGTAGAACACAAGCACATACATCTTTGGACTTTTATTTCGAATGTTTAAATCTACATTGCTGCAGGTATCCGAATGCATTCCTACAGAATCTACCTGTCTTCAGGGGAGTATTAAAAGCAGGCTGATTCCATAAGAATTCAATGCATGAATGCACTTTATTTTGTCTGATCGTGTGCGCGGGGCAGGCAGAAATGTAAATTATGTTCTGTGCCCCAGATCCGCCAGACAAGAGCAGATCCAGAAAGATGTTGTGGTTAATACACATCAACCCTGTCATTGCTGAATCCCTGCTTACATTTTTCTGATATCTAATTGTCTTGATGTGTAATTGTATCACTATAGAAGTGAATATGCAACAACCAGTCATGCCTTATTTGTGAAGATTAACACGCCACCAGGCTGACTAGGTTACACAATCATTACCATTTTCAGCAGAGAAGTAGATATTTTAAAAAGCCACCTCATTGATGTCACTTTGTGTTCCAGGAGCTGGACGGATTGCACATTGACAATGGTATGACTTACTCAAGACTTACCACTGGAGAGGGCTTTTGAATTTTCAATACAATTAATATGCTACGGCCATCTCTGACTTACCCTAGACCTACTCTAAAGCAGGGCTATTACATTCACCAGAAAGTTAAAATGAGTAACTCTGAAATTGCTATGGCTATTCATGACGTCCCCTAGATGTGCTCCTGGAGAGGGCTGCTACATTCCCTAGAATGTAAATATGAGTAACCTTGAGTACTTCAGACACGCTCCTGACTTACTAGCAGGAAGTTGGGAGCATCTTCTTAGAGTATCCCATAGCCTTCGCCAGGAGTAAATTAGAGTTATGTATACTCACATCTTTGTGAATCAGACACTAGCTCGTTTGATGCACACTGAGATTGTGCAGGTTGCAGGTGCTTCTAGCGTAAATAACCCGAGCCATGGGGGGTGGGGATTGGCCTGCAGTCAGACAGTGCCTAAAGGTGGGCAAGGCACATTCCAGATCCTGGTCCAAGAGCGGATGCTATGAGTATGCACAAGCTTTGCCAAGGGCCTAATAATGCGCTCTGTGTCAGGATGCATCAAAGGGATTGCATCTGATGTCAGAGACAGGATGTGCAGGCGAGATCTAGGGTGATCAAGTCACTCTGCCACAGGCCTGGGATCTTGTCTCTTAATCGGTCCATTCACTGTATGAAGCCGGGGAAACGGTCCACTGATGGAACCACACCATGGCCACCCGAACCTAATGCAACAGAAGAATAGTTGCAATCCTAGGGACTGGTCCCTGATGTATAACTAGGCATGTTATGTTATTTAGATTTTATACAGCACGAGTCACCGCCATATTGATTGTAACGCACCAAGTCCTTGTCCGTGGGTGAGCACATTGAGGCCCAGCTCACAGTGTTAACACAGACCTTAGTCTGTGGAAGGAGATGAAAGAGGGAACATGAGGAAGGAGAGAGTGAGTACATTGGGTTGGAATGGGCGAATGCAATGGAACACGCTTGGGTACAAACATTACAGTAGAATAATACAGGGTAGAGTGAGCATACGAGCAATGATGCATGTACGAGGTATGTAGGTGTGTGTTAGGAAAGGCAGGGTACATCGAGGGAGAGTGCTCATGGTGCCAGCTGGATGTGTGCATGCAGTAGCTACTTGGAAGAGAACCAGGGCCAACCGCTTGTAGGGTGGCGCTTCACTCAGCTCTTTCGGATTCAACACATGCTTGTGGGCACGTTACCCGGCAGGCATTGGTGCAAGCATCTCATGTGACAACTCTACTCCTCGAGACTCTCGGCATTGAAAGGCGATGTTCCCCAAGACCCTAGCACCCATGGGAATGAGGAGACGATGCATCCTACAGGGACCAGGAAGGAACCGAGGGGCAGGCACCCATAGGCACTGCGACTGATGATCACGATGTTCTTATCATTTAGGCGTCATCAAGGTGAGCCCCTTTTCCTTCTTTTGTAAAAGTTTGAGGTTACTCATTAGGTTTACTGTCATTGTATTTTATTTATTGTATTCACCTCCTGTGATTCAATCAAGGTCGCAGTTTAGGGGATGCCCAGGTCTGTAAAGTAATTGGGTGAAACATCAGTCAATTACACGTCCTGTGATGCCTTCCAGGAGTCAGCATGTGTTTGATGTCACTTCTGCAGGGAATTATGCGAGACGACCCCAGACCCGACGTCATCCTGCCATTGTTACAACTTCAGTTCATTGAGTTTTGATGTTGAGGTCCTGTTGCTGTCAATCACACGTTGTTTGTTTTAACAATACTATGCACTTCAGCTACTAAACCACAACCACACCTAAGGTTACACATACCATCACAGTGGGCGGGACTGTGTGCTATAGGCAGTCCCGGCCCAGGTCAAGCGATCTAACGGCTGTTTTCAGGAGGTATGGCAGGCCACATAGGTGACTGTCACCATTAGAACCCTTATATAACGGCGAGGGTGCGAGGCACTTCATTTTGTGGGAAAGAGAACTGGCGAGAAGAGCTCAAATAGCTTCAAATGCCAAAACATGAAATCCCATTGACTATGGTTGCTAAGGCATATGGAAGTTGTAGTCCAAAACATCTGGGGAACTTCAGGTTGCCCACCAATGTCATATAATATAATAATATCAAGTTTCTTTATACAGCGCTTCACGACAGACTTCACTCACTGAGTCATCCCTGATGGGATTCAAACCTGTGTCCTGAAGGCTAACACAGAAGTCCAAGGAGAATGCTTAACTTAAACAGCGATCTTACCAGCAATGGGGACTGCCATACCTCGCAATCAAACCTGTGCAACTCTTCTATAGTGTGCAAAGCAAATCATAAAGAATTTCTAAAAAATAATAATAATAATAATAATAATAATAATAATAATAATAATAGTGATAATAATAATACTCTCTCGTTGGACTGAAGAGGTGAGTGATAGTCAAGAAAGCAAGAAAGTTCATTTCATTTTGGGAGGAAACGTGAGGGGTTCGAGGAATGGAGGGAAATGACTTATGGAGAACAAAAAAACACATCTACTTGCCTGGTCCACACAACAATATCAGGAGGGTGGGCAATGCTCAGGGTCTTTTTTGTTTATTGTTAAATACAAACCAAATCATTTGCTTTCTGGTATGTATTTATTAGTAAAAGAAAAAAATGTAGAGCAGGCCAGGGCAGGCACCAGGAGCAGGATAGAAGCAGCGGTGTCGCTGAATGAACTAGGGCAGGCCAGGGCAAGCACCAGGAGCAAGATAGAAGCAGCGGTGTCGCTGAATGAACTTGAACAGGCCAGGGCAAGCACCAGGAGCAGGATAGAAGTAGCGGTGTCGCTGAATGAACTTGAACAGGCCAGGGCAGGCACCAGGAGCAGGATAGAAGCAGCGGTGTCGCTGAATGAACTTGAACAGGCCAGGGCAGGCACCAGGAGCAGGATAGAAGCAGCGGTGTCGCTGAATGAACTAGGGCAGGCCAGGGCAAGCACCAGGAGCAAGATAGAAGCAGCGGTGTCGCTGAATGAACTTGAGCAGGCCAGGGCAGGCACCAGGAGCAGGATAGAAGTAGCGGTGTCGCTGAATGAACTTGAGCAGGCCAGGGCAAGCACCAGGAGCAGGATAGAAGTAGCGGTGTCGCTGAATGAACTTGAGCAGGCCAGGGAAGGCACGAGGAGCAGGATAGAAGAAGTGGTGTCGCTGAATGACCTTGAACAGGCCAGGGCAGGCACCAGGAGCAAGATAGAAGCAGCGGTGTCGCTGAATGAACTTGAACAGGCCAGGGCAAGCACCAGGAGCAGGATAGAAGTAGCGGTGTCGCTGAATGAACTTGAACAGGCCAGGGCAGGCACCAGGAGCAGGATAGAAGCAGCGGTGTCGCTGAATGAACTTGAACAGGCCAGGGCAGGCACCAGGAGCCGGATAGAAGCAGCGCTGTGGCGCTGAATGAACTAGGGCAGGCCAGGGCAAGCACCAGGAGCAAGATAGAAGCAGCGGTGTCGCTGAATGAACTTGAGCAGGCCAGGGCAGGCACCAGGAGCAGGATAGAAGTAGCGGTGTCGCTGAATGAACTTGAGCAGGCCAGGGCAAGCACCAGGAGCAGGATAGAAGTAGCGGTGTCGCTGAATGAACTTGAGCAGGCCAGGGAAGGCACGAGGAGCAGGATAGAAGAAGTGGTGTCGCTGAATGACCTTGAACAGGCCAGGGCAGGCACCAGGAGCAAGATAGAAGCAGCGGTGTCGCTGAATGAACTTGAACAGGCCAGGGCAGGCACCAGGAGCAGGATAGAAGTAGCGGTGTCGCTGAATGAACTTGAGCAGGCCAGGGCAAGCACCAGGAGCAAGATAGAAGTAGCAGTGTCGCTGCATGAACTAGAACAGGCCAGGGCAGGCACGAGGAGCAGGATAGAAGCAGGGGTGTCGCTGCATGAACTAGAGCAGGCCTGGGCAGGCACGAGGAGCAGAATAGAAGCAGTGGTGTCGCTGAATGAACTTGAGCAGGCCAGTGACGGCACCAGGAGCAGGATAGAAGCAGTGGTGTCGCTGAATGAACTAGAGCAGGCCAGTGAAGGCACCAGGAGCAGGATAGAAGCAGCGGTGTCGCTGAATGAACTTGAGCAGGCCAGGGAAGGCACGAGGAGCAGGATAGAAGAAGTGGTGTCGCTGAATGACCTTGAACAGGCCAGGGCAGGCACCAGGAGCAAGATAGAAGCAGCGGTGTCGCTGAATGAACTTGAACAGGCCAGGGCAGGCACCAGGAGCAGGATAGAAGTAGCGGTGTCGCTGAATGAACTTGAGCAGGCCAGGGCAAGCACCAGGAGCAAGATAGAAGTAGCAGTGTCGCTGAATGAACTAGAACAGGCCAGGGCAGGCACGAGGAGCAGGATAGAAGAAGCGGTGTCTCTGAATGAACTAGAACAGGCCAGGGCAGGCACCAGGAGCAGGATAGAAGAAGCGGTGTCGCTGAATGAACTTGAACAGGCCAGGGCAGGCACGAGGAGCAGGATAGAAGCAGCGGTGTCGCTGAATGAACTAGAACAGGCCAGGGCAGGCACCAGGAGCAAGATAGAAGCAGCGGTGTCGCTGAATGAACTAGAACAGGCCAGGGTAGGCACCAGGAGCCAGATAGAATCAGCGGTGTCGCTGAATGAACTAGAACAGGCCAGGGCAGGCACCAGGAGCAGGATAGAAGCAGCGGTGTCGCTGAATGAACTTGAGCAGGCCAGTGAAGGCACCAGGGGCAGGATAGAAGCAGCGGTGTCGCTGAATGAACTTGAGCAGGCCAGTGAAGGCACCAGGGGCAGGATAGAAGCAGCGGTGTCGCTGAATGAACTTGAGCAGGCCAGTGAAGGCACCAGGGGCAGGATAGAAGCAGGGGTGTCGCTGAATGAACTAGAGCAGGCCAGTGCAGGCACCAGGAGCAGGATAGAAACAGCGGTGTCGCTGAATGAACTTAAACAGGCCAGGGCAAGCACCAGGAGCAGGATAGAAGCAGCGGTGTCGCTGAATGAACTTGTGCAGGCCAGGGCAAGCACCAGGAGCAGGATAGAAGCAGCGGTGTCGCTGAATGAACTAGGGCAGGCCAGGGCAAGCACCAGGAGCAAGATAGAAGCAGCAGTGTCGCTGAATGAACTAGAACAGGCCAGGGCAGGCACAAGGAGCAGGATAGAAGAAGCGGTGTCTCTGAATGTACTTGAGCAGGCCAGGGCAGGCACGAGGAGCAGGATAGAAGCAGCGGTGTCTCTGAATGTACTTGAACAGGCCAGGGCAGGCACCAGGAGCAGGATAGAAGCAGCGGTGTCGCTGAATGAACTTGAACCGGCCAGGGCAGGCACCAGGAGCAGGATAGAAGCAGCGGTGTCGCTGAATGAACTTGAGCAGGCCAGGGCAAGCACCAGGAGCAGGATAGAAGAAGCGGTGTCGCTGAATGAACTAGAGCAGGCCAGTGCAGGCACCAGGGGCAGGATAGAAGCAGCGGTGTCGCTGAATGAACTTGAGCAGGTCAGTGAAGGCACCAGGGGCAGGATAGAAGCAGGGGTGTCGCTGAATGAACTTGAGCAGGCCAGTGCAGGCACCAGGAGCAGGATAGAAGCAGTGGTTTCGCTGAATGAACTTGAACAGGCCAGGGCAGGCACCAGGAGCAAGATAGAAGCAGCGGTGTCGCTGAATGAACTTGAACAGGCCAGGGCAGGCACCAGGAGCAAGATAGAAGGAGCGGTGTCGCTGAATGAACACGAGCAGGCCAGGGCAAGCACCAGGAGCAAGATAGAAGTAGCGGTGTCGCTGAATGAACTAGAACAGGCCAGGGCAGGCACGAGGAGCAGGATAGAAGAAGCAGTGTCGTTGAATGAACTTGAGCAGGCCAGTGCAGGCACCAGGAGCAGGATAGAAGCAGTGGTGTTGCTGAATGAACTTGAACAGGCCAGGGCAAGCACCAGTAGCAAGATAGAAGTAACGGTGTCGCTGAATGAACTAGAACAGGCCTGGGCAGGCAGAAAGAGCAGGATAGAAACAGGGGTGTCGCTGAATGAACTAGAACAGGCCAGGGCAAGCACCAGAAGCAGGATAGAAGCAGGGGTGTCGCTGCGTGAACGACAGCAGGCCAGGGCAGGCACGAGGAGCAGGATAGAAGCAGCAGTGTCGCTGAACTGAATGAATTAGAGCAGGCCAGGGCAGGCACAGCAGCAGGATAGAAGCAGGGGTGTCGCTGCATGAACTAGAGCAGGCCTGAGCAGGCACGAGGAGCAGGATAGAAGAAGCAGTGTTGCTGAATCAACAGGAAGAGGCCAGGGCAAGCACCAGGAGCAGCATAGTAGCAGCAGTGTCGCTGAAAGAACTAGAGCAGGTCAGGGCAGGCACCAGAAGCAGGATGGAAGCAGTGGTGTCGCTGAATAGACTGACCAGGTTGGGAAAGTGGTCATTCTTCATCTCCCATACTCCCAATAGGATGCACAAGCACAGCTCACTGCAGTGAAGCACCCCCTGCACTCCCTTCTCTCGACTGTAGCAGGACCCCTACTGAAGTCCATCTCCCCCGTCACTCCCTTCTCTCGACTGCAAGACCCCTTCTACAGTCAAGCACCCCTGCACTCCCTTCTCTCGACTGCAGCAAGACCCCTACTGCAGGCAAGCACCTCTTTAGTCCCTTCTCTCGACTGCAGCAAGACCCGTACTGCAGTCAAGCAACCCCTTCACTCCCTTCTCCCGACTGCAGCAGGAACCCGACTGCAGTCAAGCACCCCCTTCACTCGACTGCAGCAAGACCCCTACTGCAGTCAATCTCCCCCTTCACTCCCTTCTCTCGACTGCAAGTACCCTACTACAGTCATGCACCCCTTCACTCCCTTATTTCGATTGCAGCAAGAACCCTACTGCAGTCAAGCACCCCTTCACTCCCTTCTCTCGCTGCAGCAAGACCCCTGCTGCAGTCAAGTACCCCCTTCACTCCCTTCTCTCAACTGCAGCAAGAACCCTACTGCAGTCAAGCACCCGTTCACTCCATTCTCTCGACTGCAGCAAGGCAGCAAGACCCCTACTGCAATCAATCTCCCCTTTACTCCCTTCTCTCGACTGCAAGCCCCCTACATCAGTCAAGTACCCCCTTCACTCCCTTCTCTCGACTGCAGCAAGATCCCTACTATGATGGCAGCAAGACCCCTACTGCAGTCAACACCCCCTTCACTCCCTTCTTTCGACTGCAGCAAGACCCCTACTGCAGTCAATATCCCCCTTCACTCCCTTCTCTCAACTGTAAGTACCCTACTACAGTCATGCACCCCTTCACTCCCTAATTTCGATTGCAGCAAGAACCCTACTGCAGTCAAGCACCCCTTCACTCTCTTCTCTCGACTGCAGCAAGACCCCTGCTGCAGTCACGTACCCCCTTCATTCCCTTCTCTCAACTGCAGCAAGAACCCAACTGCAGTCAAGCACCCGTTCACTCCATTCTCTCGACTGCAGCAAGGCAGCAAGACCCCTACTGTAATCAATCTCCCCTTTACTCCCTTCTCTCGACTGCAAGACCCCTACTACAGTCAAGCATCCCCTTCACTCCCTTCTCTCGACTGCAGCAAGCCCCCTACAGCAGTCAAGTACCCGTTCACTCCATTCTCTCGACTGCAGCAAGGCAGCAAGACCCCTACTGTAATCAATCTCCCCTTTACTCCCTTCTCCCGACTGCAAGACCCCTACTACAGTCAAACAACCCCTTCACTCCCTTCTCTCGATGGCAGCAAGACCCCTACTGCAGTCAACACCCCCTTCACTCCCTTCTTTCGACTGCAGCAAGACCCCTACTGCAGTCAAACTCCCCCTTCACTCCCTTCTCTCGACTGTAAGTCCCCTACTACAGTCATGCACCCCTTCACTCCCTTCTTTCGACTGCAGCAAGAACCCTACTGCAGTCAAGCACCCGTTCACTCCCTTCTCTCGACTGCAGCAAGGCAGCAAGAACCCTACTGATGTCAATCTCCCCCTTCACTCCCTTCTCTCGACTGCAGCAAGACCCCTACTGCAGTCAAGCACCCCCTTCACTCCCTTCTCTCGACTGATGCAAGAACCCTATGGCAGTCAAGCACCCGTTCACTCCCTTCTCTCGACTGCAGCAAGGCAGGAAGACCCCTACTGCAGTCAATCTCCCCCTTCATTGCCTTCTGTCCCTGGACCTAATATGATAGCAACCTTGTCTGTTTCCTCCACCCTCCCATTACTGTTTATTTCCTCCCCACCACCGCTCCAGCACTATCTGAAATGTCATCAGGCCTAGTATGATAGTCGCTTGTTTTGTTCCTCCCCTCCCTTTCTGCACCCCTCTCCCCCACCTTTTGTTTTTTGCCGGCTCTACCAGAAATGTCGTCAGGCCTAGTACGGTAGTCGCCTGTCTGTTTCCATTTCCTTCCCACTCTCCCCCTCCCTTCCTTATCGATGTCTTAGCTCTTGCACTGAAATGTCGTCAGGCCGAGTACGATAGTTAATTTCACATCCTTACTGTTCATTGCCTGCAAGAATGTGGTTGTATTTTCCCTTGTTCCCTCCCTTGCCTTGAAGCACTTTGAAACACATTGGGCCTCATTACTACCCAGGCGCAGGACCATGGTGCTACTAGCACCATGGTCCATGCCGGTGTCCGCCATGGCGGAATGGGGAATTACCACCCCATTCCGAGGTTGGCGGGGCGGTAATTCACCATGCTGCCATGGCCCCATAGGGCTCAATGGAAATGGGGAAGGTGCTAAGTACGGTGTCGCAAATTGCCATTGTGTATAGGCGCTATATAAATAAACGATCATATCATATCATATCATTCTCTCGACTGCAAGACCCCTAATACAGTCAAGCACCCCCTTTACTCCCTTCTCTCGACTGCAAGACCCCTAATACAGTCAAGCACCCCCTTTACTCCCTTCTCTCGACTGCAGCAAGACCCCTACTGCAGTCAAGCAATGCAGAATGTTGTATTTGTTTTGTTTTAATAGAGGAAAAAAACATAAATACAGATAAAATATATGAAAATATTATATAAATAAATGATATACATGTTTGGGCCTTCATTATAGGATAGCTTGTGACAGGATTTTACGATCCCAAGAGGAAGACGCCCACACTGGTTAACATGGCAGGGGTTTGGGTGGATACAGTGGGTCATAGACGGCACTGCATATATCCCATCTCAATTGGATATTTCTCCTCTGGTAAGGAAACATGATTGTACACCCTCCCGAATGGGCACCTTCCATCAGAACAGGCTCCCAAGTTGGGCCCAGAGGATAGCTCTGTGGCAATGCATTTGTCTTGAAAGCAATACAACGCAGCACCACTCCGGTCTTAAGCATGTTATAAAAGAATAAGTATTTAAGGTGTGCTCTTAGTAGAAAGGCTCTAATATGTTTGCCTAATTTTGCAATATTTGGGGTTTTAACTTAAGTTATGAAGGGGAATGGAGACATGAACCCTCTGCTCCCTGTGCCTAGCGAGACACAGCTCCACCTCCTTGATGATGGCCAACGAGATTGAAACATGCGTCGGACGTTGCTATTGGTGCTCTTGTTCAGAGGAAGATTGTCTAGCATTTCTGAGGAGGATTGTCTAGCATTTCCTTCCTGCACCATCCTTGCAGGCACTGCCAGATAGACATTTTACCCCTGGTAATGCACAGTGGGCTGACACGTGGTTATATACCCTACTTTGTGGTCACCTTTCCACAGAAGGGGGAATTTAAGCCGTGCCTGCCTTCAAGTAGAGAAGGTCTCACATTTGCGTCTGATTCTGAAAGACTTGCCGTTTTACCCAGAGTTAACAAGAGTAATCCACATGTGCATCCCTTGATCTCTGCGCCTAGGGAGGAAACTTCTCTCACTGGTGACTCCTAACAAGGTAAAACACTTTTCTCCGGTTGCTGCTGCCACTCTAGCTCAGATGAGAATTTCCTAGCAATTCCTTGCTGGACCATTGTTGTGAGTATAACCAGACTGCAATGCAAGCAGATATTTATTCTCTTATAAGGCAGAGTGGTCTCAAACTTGTTTATAGAGAATCCTGAGTGGGTACCTTCCCACAAAGAAGCACAGGGTGTTAGGTCTGGAAAAGATCCAGGGCTATGCTAAGGTCAGGATTGTCAGGACACAGGGCTAGCTAGCCTTTTGGTTGTAGCCCCGGGCTTTTATCCGGGGCTATAACCAAAAGAGCTGGGGCTTTTGCCCCCTCACCCCCCCTTAGCAATGCCACTGAAGAAGCCTATTTAAGATGTGCTCGGTCTCAGTCGAAGGGGCTCCCTCATGTCTGTCTAATCTCATCTGAAAGGGTTCATAATAGCACCAAAACACAACCCAAAAGATATGAAGAAATCCTTCCTTTGCAGAGTGAACCAGTGAGTGAAAATCCATACATTGATTTAAACAGAGGTACAGGTAGTGATTATAATTGCAAATAAGATGTGAGTTTAAGGTGCAGCTGGACATGACTTCACTCAGGAACCTTTGCAGAGTCTAGATCTGTGTGTCAAAATGGACATCTTGAAACCTGTTCAATGAGCTGGGAAAGGCTGGCAGCAACAGTAGTGATGCCCCCAGGCTGATGCGCGCTTTATAAATATTAAATAATAAATAAATAAATAAATAAATTGATGATGTTGTTGATAGACTGGCTTTGACAGGTGCCAGCTTCCAAGTGCCAGTGACCCACAAATGAAAGCATGAGACCAGCTGCTCGGCATTCAATAGGCACCAACCTTACTATAGTTTACATTTAAAGTGTGTGTGCAACCAATTTCCTAAATATATAAATATATATGTATATATTTAAAAAAAAAATTGTTTGGCTTATTGTCACTGTCGAGTTGATCAAGAAACAGCTTTCTTAGCAAAACCAAACTTACAAAGCACTCAATCAAACTATTTCAGTGCAAATAGCGTTATTATATTAAAAACATCATCATTAATATATTGACCAGCATGGACTTAAAAAAATAATGGCATTTAAAAGTCAAACACTCATCTGTCTGAGCCATGCGTTCCACCACTCTGCAGGGACTTCCTTAGGTGAACTGAATCAATTTGTTTAGTGCAAACCTTAGTCTATTTGTACTCTTTTTGGGAACTCATGTGATCAAAGTCATCCTCTACCTGTCGTAAATCTCCCCCCCGTCTCACCTGAGATCGCTTCTTGCTAAGTTCCGTGAGGAGATTCTTCTTGCGGGTGGATCGGGTCTTGAATAGGCTCGCACGAGTCTCGTCCGACTCCAGCGTGCGTTCAGAGTTCCAGGATACTCGCGGGTACAGTATGTCCAGGAAGGAGGCAACGGTCGCTAATATGCGAGGATTCCAGGAGCAATTTGGAAGGGAAGGGTGGAAGGAGAAGAATTAGGGACCGGGAACTAGGAAATAGAGAATTTGTCGAGTAGCAAACACACGTCTAGTCAGTACCTGTTGGTAGCGGTGAGACGCGTGGGTCCGCGGGGGCGTGGCATATTTATGGAACGTGCTGTGTTCGACGTAAGGGTGGTGCGAGGTGAGTCATGTGACACGGCCATGTTGGGAGTAATAAAGAATACAAGCCCTGCCGCGATAAGGACCATGAAGACCAGAAGGGGTGTGTTCTATGGGTCATGACACTAACTAGCTGAAATGCTAGTGGCCATCTTGGACCTGTATAGTTATACTAATCCATGTGGACAAACACCTGTAAAGGGCTCATAGCCCTGTCTGTTCTAACAGACTGTTACTATTTGTGGCTGCCATTTGAGTAAACATAATTGTACTATATTGTACTGCTATATTAGTTCGCTTGACCTGCAAGCCCAATATTTGTTATCTAAATCACTACAGTGTAGTACTGTGTGTACTGAGTGTTAAACTCTATAATGCCATAAATCTAAGCTGTGGTGCAGCAGCACCCATTTAAAGCGCTGATAATTATTAACACTTTATTTCAGTCTCCCCAAGTGGGTAAACATTAATTAAAGTAATGCGTGATGCTCTAAATGCATAGGATGATGATATATTCCATCACCTTTGCCCCAGACAATAGAACCTCAAAATCAAAAATCACACCCAAGTGGGCTAAATAATCCTTCTGTTTAAAGTGACATATGCATTATGTAGTGCAAAACGTTGCAATAGCTCAAATTACCTTATTGGAGCCATATATCCATATATTGCATTAACATCTAAAGTGCTTCTGTGCATTTATGGAAGTATAATATGTAAATGAGGGTCCCATCAACCCTAACATTGGGCATTGCCATCTCTGGGTCAGGAAGGCACTCTGAAGCACACCAGGAAACTGAAGCAGGATTTTCAAAGACATCACATTTTTATTTTCTTCCAGCAGGCAGGACACATCAAACAGTAAAGACATCTCTGGAGCTCTCCTAAAATCTCTGGGCTCTCCCTGTCTTATGTACACTCTAGGGAGGTGAGGTGATTGCCTGATCAGAAGTACAACCTCTTTCCTGCCTGTGATTAGTTGGCCACAATGGCATGATCAATTTACAACCCCTCTTCCTGCTTGTGATTTGTTGGCCTATCTGCCACTCAGTCTAACAAGCCGATTCATGGAATTATTAGCGCGGCGCAAGTGGCCAAAAACGTGCGAATCGCAGTGGAATAGCGAAAATCGCAGTGCAAGTGCGAAAATCGCACGAAAAGCAGCGCACATCGATTCATGGAAGGCCGTGCGCGAGAAAACTATCGGATGTGCGATAAAAAAGTGCGCGGCGCACGTTGGCGCACAGGCCATCTAACGGCGTGCGCCAGGTTACAGTGAAAATCGCACAGGCCACAGCGAAAATCGCACATAGCGCGGCGCACGCAACAAAAGTAGGCGGAACACGGGGCGTAACACTCGGAATGGGGAACAACTTGCCAAAATGTGGGCGTCACCGGGGAAGCACAGGGTACAAGTGCGCGGAACGCCCACACGCTCGCCTACAACACGTATTCATGGAATAGAATAGGGCAAAAAAGCGCACGCTCAAACCAGCGCACAGGCACAAACACGACTGCCACAAGAAAGCAGGCGGTAGCGTCTCTGCGCCTGTAAGAAATGTGCGCCAAAAGGTGCGCCAACAAATAGCACCTATATACAGCCATGATGAATGCCCAATACTTTGGCCCTCCAGGACAAATGACGTGCAAAGGGGTACCCACAAACACAGACACGCGCTGACAGAAAAAAAACGTGTGCGTGTATACCGGGGTGCACGGGAAGTCTCACACGCGAATTGGCCGGGTACGTGGATTACAGGGGTGCGCGGGAAGTACCACACGCGATTTGTCAGGGTACGTGGATTCCAGGGGTGCGTGGGAAGTTCCACACGCGATATGGCCGGGTACGTGGATTTCAGGGGTGCGCGGGAAGTCCCACACGCGATTAGGCAGGGTACGTGGATTTCAGGGGTGCGCGGGAAGTTCCACACGCGATTTGGCCGGGTACGTGGATTTCAGGGGTGCGCGGGAAGTTCCACACGCGATTAGTCAGTGTACGTGGATTCCAGGGGTGCGTGGGAAGTTCCACACGCGATATGGCCGGGTACGTGGATTTCAGGGGTGCGCGGGAAGTCCCACACGCGATTAGGCAGGGTACGTGGATTTCAGGGGTGCGCGGGAAGTTCCACACGCGATTTGGCCGGGTACGTGGATTTCAGGGGTGCGCGGGAAGTTCCACACGCGATTAGTCAGTGTACGTGGATTGCAGGGGTGCGCGGGAAGTTCCACACGCGATTTGGCTGTGTACGTGGATTTCAGGGGTGCGCGGGAAGTACCACACGCGATTTGTCAGGGTACGTGGATTTCAGGGGTGCGCGGGAAGTTACACACGCGATTTGGCTGGGTACGTGGATTTCAGGGGTGCGCGGGAAGTTCCACACGCGATTTGGCCGGGTACGTGGATTTCAGGGGTGCGCGGGAAGTTCCACACGCGATTAGTCAGGGTACGTGGATTGCAGGGGTGCGCGGGAAGTTCCACACGCGATTTGGCCGTGTACGTGGATTTCAGGGGTGCGCGGGAAGTACCACACGCGATATGTCAGGGTACGTGGATTTCAGGGGTGCGCGGGAAGTTACACACGCGATTTGGCCGGGTACGTGGATTTCAGGGGTGCGCGGGAAGTTCCACACGCGATTTGGCCGGGTACGTGGATTTCAGGGGTGTGCGGGAAGTTCCACACGCGATTTGGCTGTGTGCTCCCAGGTATTACCTGTACACCCTCCACTGCCCCTGCAGGCAGCACACACCACAGGGGACTACCCTGCACACCTGCTCATGTCACCCACCACCCCCACCCCCCAGCCACCAGGGGCACCCTCCACCAGGCCCCCACCCATGTCTCCCACCACCCCCACCCCCCAGCACTGTGGGGCACCTGCCAGCAGGCCCCCACCCATGTCACCCACCACCCCCACCCCCCAGCAGTGCAGGGGCATCCTCCACCAGGCCCCCACCCATGTCTCCCACCACCCCCACCCCGCAGCACTGTGGGGCACCTGCCAGCAGGCCCCCACCCATGTCCAACCCATGTCTCCCACCACCCCCACCTCCCAGCACTGTGGGGCACCCTCCACCAGGCCCCCACCCATGTCTCCCACCACCCCCACCCCCAGCCACCAGGGGCACCCTCCACCAGGCCCCCACCCATGTCACCCACCACCCCCACCCCCCAGCCACCAGGGGCACCCTCCACCAGGCCCCCACCCATGTCACCCACCACCCCCACCCCCCAGCAGTGCAGGGGCATCCTCCACTAGGCCCCCACCCATGTCTCCCACCACCCCCACCCCCCAGCAGTGCAGGGGCATCCTCCACCAGGCCCCCACCCATGTCTCCCACCACCCCCACCCCCAGCCACCAGGGGCACTCTCCACCAGGCCCCCACCCATGGCACCCACCACCCCCACCCCCCAGCCACCAGGGGCACCCTCCACCAGGCCCCCACCCATGTCTCCCACCACCCCCACCCCCCAGCACTGTGGGGCACCTGCCAGCAGGCCCCCACCCATGTCCAACCCATGTCTCCCACCACCCCCACCCCCCAGCACTGTGGGGCACCTGCCAGCAGGCCCCCACCCATGTCCAACCCATGTCTCCCACCACCCCCACCCCCCAGCCACCAGGGGCACCCTCCACCAGGCCCCCACCCATGTCACCCACAACCCCACCCCCCAGCAGTGCAGGGGCATCCTCCACCAGGCCCCCACCCATGTCTCCCACCACCCCCACCCCCCAGCACTGTGGGGCACCTGCCAGCAGGCACCCACCCATGTCCAACCCATGTCTCCCACCACCCCACCCCCCAGCACTGTGGGGCACCTGCCAGCAGGCCCCCTCCCATGTCCAACCCATGTCTCCCACCACCCCCACCCCCCAGCACTGTGGGGCACCTGCCAGCAGGCCCCCACCCATGTCCAACCCATGTCTCCCACCACCCCCACCCCCCAGCACTGTGGGGCACCTGCCAGCAGGCCCCCACCCATGTCTCCCACCACCCCCACCCCCCAGCCACCAGGGGCACCCTCCACCAGGCCCCCACCCATGTCACCCACCACCCCCACCCCCCAGCAGTGCAGGGGCATCCTCCACCAGGCCCCCACCCATGTCTCCCACCACCCCCACCCCCCAGCACTGTGGGGCACCTGCCAGCAGGCCCCCACCCATGTCCAACCCATGTCTCCCACCACCCCCACCCCCCAGCACTGTGGGGCACCTGCCAGCAGGCCCCCACCCATGTCCAACCCATGTCGCCCACCACCCCCACCCCCCAGCACTGTGGGGCACCTGCCAGCAGGCCCCCACCCATGTCCAACCCATGTCTCCCACCACCCCCACCCCCCAGCACTGTGGGGCACCTGCCAGCAGGCCCCCACCCATGTCTCCCACCACCCCCACCCCCCAGCCACCAGGGGCACCCTCCACCAGGCCCCCACCCATGTCACCCACCACCCCCACCCCCCAGCAGTGCAGGGGCATCCTCCACCAGGCCCCCTCCCATGTCTCCCACCACCCCCACCCCCCAGCACTGTGGGGCACCTGCCAGCAGGCCCCCACCCATGTCCAACCCATGTCTCCCACCACCCCCACCCCCCAGCACTGTGGGGCACCTGCCAGCAGGCCCCCACCCATGTCCAACCCATGTCTCCCACCACCCCCACCCCCCAGCACTGTGGGGCACCTGCCAGCAGGCCCCCACCCATGTCCAACCCATGTCTCCCACCACCCCCACCCCCCAGCACTGTGGGGCACCTGCCAGCAGGCCCCCACCCATGTCCAACCCATGTCTCCCACCACCCCCACCCCCCAGCCACCAGGGGCACCCTCCACCAGGCCCCCACCCATGTCACCCACCACCCCCACCCCCCAGCCACCAGGGGCACCCTCCACCAGGCCCCCACCCATGTCACCCACCACCCCCACCCCCAGCAGTGCAGGGGCATCCTCCACCAGGCCCCCACCCATGTCTCCCACCACCCCCACCCCCCAGCAGTGCAGGGGCAGCCTCCACCAGGCCCCCACCCATGTCTCCCACCACCCCCACCCCCCAGCCACCAGGGGCACCCTCCACCAGGCCCCCACCCATGTCACCCACCACCCCCACCCCCCAGCAGTGCAGGGGCATCCTCCACCAGGCCCCCACCCATGTCTCCCACCACCCCCACCCCCCAGCAGTGCAGGGGCAGCCTCCACCAGGCACCCACACATGTCCCCCTGCCCCCAGGTCCTGACGATACTCAATCATGGCAGTAATGGGCAGCATACCCAGCACAAACACCCAGGCAAGGATTGCATCCACCCACATAGTGAATGCAATTACATGATACAACCCCAATGGCAAGTATGTAAATGAACACATGTCCGTCACACACACATACACAATGGGTGCAAGTGAATGTCAAAACCCATATCATGACATGTATGAAACCAATGAGAAAATACCACAAGTGAAAGTTAAAAAAACATGTATTAAAGATGAAAAATAAGTAAACAAATCAAACATACAACAATGGGGATAACAAAATAAATGGTCCATGTCCGAGAACAAATGTAAAAATAAAAAAAACAAAGTAATCCAAAAACAAATGTTGTCCAAAGCAATATCATGTGGAAGGAAAATAATGAAAAACCATTTCCTCATGGAGAACACAATAATTAATAAAAAAAATGTTTCTTCAAAAAGCAAACTATATACACAAATATTCCAGGGTCCATGAGCCCAACACCATAAATGAAACCTACTACTACCTAATGAAAAAAATATATACAAAAAAGTGGCCATTGTCCGAGCAGTCCAAAAAAATAAAAATGAATAAAGGAAACCTAACACTAACTAACTAAATAACTATATACAAAGGCAGCGGACAAGTCCTGCGGCTCACTCGGTGATGTTGCTGGCCAGGGCATCATCGAACTCCATGTCGATGTCCTGGAGGCGGGACTCTGTCCTGGCCCCGAGGTCTCGCAGGGATAACCCCATGTTCAGCTCAAACTCCCTGCGAGCTTCCTCGAGGCACTCAGCCCGCCACAACGCCCGACGCATGGAGAACTCCGCCCTGGCCATGGTGAGCCGCTCCTCTTCCGCCCGCTGCCGCTCCGCACCTATCCGCTGGACCAACTGCTCCCACACGAAAGACACCACCATCCCAGGGTTGCCCTGCCCTCCGGCCGATTCCTGCCCCTCTGATCTTGATGGCCCCGAGCCATGATGCCTCCCACGTCGAGCCTGCTGCTGCCTCCGACGCCACTGCCTCTGCCAGCACGACGGCATCCAGGCTGATGGAAACCACCGACGCCGTCGTGCACGTGCCCTGCCCGATGATGCTGTCACATCTTCCATCTGCTGGGGTCCAGTTGCTGTGTTGTCCACCCCTGCTGGACCTCCGACTCCCAACTGTGGCAGGGATGGGATCCCCACCGAGCTGGCTGCATTGGTCGGGGCAGGTCCACAGGGGGCCCTGGTGGCATCTGGGCCGGAAGACGGCAAGGAGAACGACTGGTGTATAGCCTGCACAGAGGAGGAGAGGGCCGCCAGATTGGCCAACACATGCAGCAAACCCCCGAACATGGCCGATCCCAATTGGGCCACGTCGGCACGGTGCACTTCGTGATGACGTGCGTGCTCCTCCCGGGAAGCACGCACGGCATCACGAATCACAGCCGTGCGCATCGCGACCCCAATCAGGACCTTCTCCACACGGCCAGGGGTTCCCACGTCCGCAGGTGGAGGGGAGTCAGGTGACATGGACATCCCCTCTACCTGCGGACGGGCCTGGGACGGGGCATCCCTGCTGGTGCATGGTGGTGCACTCACAGGGTCAGGGACAGCGACATGCACAGGCCCCTCCACGGTGACCTGTGCTGCCTCCTGCCCCTGGCCCTGGACTGCCCCACTTGCACCAGCAGGGATGCCCCACCAGGCCCCATGTGTGCCCCAGTGGCGGCCTCCTCCTCCTCTGTGCAAACCACCAACCTGGATGGCTCCTCACCGTCTCCCACCGTAGCAGGCCCCTGTGGGGGCTCACCCACCCCTTCCGCTGCAGCCGTGGGGGCATCCCCGCCGCCTTGCTCCACAGCGCCGTCTCCGCCCTCTTCTTCACTAACCGCTGCGTAGAGGGAGACAAAGAACACAAGCATCAGGGTACTGTACAATGGTCCCCTAGACAGGAAGCAATAGCAGATGAGCACCACTGTCAAAGTACACTTCCATCATGTCCCTCCACAACACATGGGTCAGTCCAGGCAAAACACACACAGTAACAGGCATGGTGCATGCCATGGACATTTCCATGCATGTCCAATGGACTCTTGAAACATTCAATGATATGTAACTCACATGCATCATGGCTCATGCCTATCACATGCACACATTTCACCTCAGTCACATCCATCTGGCCCCAAACACACCAAACACAGCGGATACAAGGGTAATTTGGCTGCTTCACTGAATCTGTGCATTGTCACACACATGTGTCATGCATCCATGGCATGCACAAGTCACAGACACGCAGGTCAGGCACACAGACATGGCTACCATATATGTACCTGGCATCAGCACCCATCCCTCACCCCCACCCATGTCCAGGTACAGAGACTGGCATGCTCTCATGTTCAAAATCTGCATAGGGCTCCCCATGCGGCATTTGAACACATGCAACAACCATGTGGGTCACACATCACTGGTCGCACATGCATTACTATGATGTCCCTGCACACATACATGCATACATGGCCTATGGCACACATACAGGCAAGTATCATAGAACCAGCACACCGCAACATGCCCTGTCTCACACAGTAATGCTTGGACACTTACCGCTCAACTCCAGACGGGCCTCCCTCTCAAGGATCTGGGCATGGAGCGCTGGGCGTACGCGTTCCAGGACCCTCATCTGGATGGAACTCATGCGGCCCCCCTCCACGAGGCGCCGGGCCTTCACAAGGGTCCTGGACCTCAAGTCCTCCCAGCGCTTCTTGATCTTCTGGACGTTGCGGGTTGCCACCCCCTCCGCGTTGATGGCAACCACACAGTCGGCCCAGATCCTCTCCCGTCCTTCCTTGCTGGCGCGGGACGATCCAAAGAGGGCATCATACTGCCCCAGGACATGCTCCACCAGGACACCAACTTCGGTGGCAGTGAAGCTGGTGCCCCTCTGCCCCTTTGGCCTGGGGTTGCCACTGGTGCCAGATGTGGAAGTGCCCGACATGGCAACCCCAGAGGCAGGTGTGGGTGGGCAACTGGGTCCTGGGGCTGGGCTGTGGAGCGATGTAATCCCAGTCGGGAGTCTTCAGTTCCAGCAGGGGTGGACACAGCAACTGGACCCCTGCAGATGGCTGATGTGCAGGCACCAAATGGCAGGGCACGGTGGCAGCAGGCAGGCAGGAAGGCAGGCAGCAGCAGATGGCACGTGGGAGGCTGCTTGGGGCACTGGGGGGCAGTAACTCGGCCTTCTGGGCAGGAGCGTGGTCTTCCGTGTGTTTTCGCGTGGCCAGCTTGATACGGAGTGATTTGGCACGTGAAAATCCTGCACGTCAGCGTGAAATCCGAGGAAAGGCCCTTAGCGCGTAAGCGCGTCAGCACGCATACGCGATTCTATTGGACCAGAGTCCCTCAGCGCGTAAGCGCGTCTGTGACGTGACCCGCACGGGTGTTCCCCACTCAGCACGTGATGACGGAGCACACGTGGAAATACTGCACGTCAGAGTGTCATCGCGTGTAATTGGACAAAAGTGCGCGTACACGCGATTGGCCTATGTACGTGTATTTCAGGGGTGCGCGGGCACTTACACACGCAAGTACGTCAGCGCACCTGTATCCCGTGGTGCGTGGGAATTTCCACACGCTATTGGACTGGGAACTGGATTCCAGGGGTGCGCGGGTCACACGCTCGCCTAGAACACGCGCAAAGCATAAATTTGCGCACTTTAACAATAACAAGCTCAGACGCCAGGATGAACATACCGTTCCTTGCAGGAGTGGCAGTGTTCAGTGCTACCAAAGGAGGAGGAGGAGGATAGTCAGGGCCAGAATATTCACACCCAGAACCAGCCTTTTCGGGATGCCTGATGACCAGGTGTATGGGAGGTACAGGTTTCCACCACACATAATACTGGACCTGGTGAGTGAGTGGGAGGATGACCTCACATCACCCACCCTGTGCTCCCAAGCACTCAGCCCCCTGGAGAAGGTCCTCAATGTACTGCACTTCTTAGCCACTGGATCATTTCAGTGGACAAGTGCCATAGTGGGTGGGGTGTCACAGGCCACCCAGTCACGCTGCCTACACCAGGTCTTGAACATCATCACTGCACGCCCATCAGTCCGCAGGCACATATACCTGCCCAGAACACCTGCAGAAAGGCATGCTGCCGCCCTGGATTTTTACGGTGTGGCACGATTCCCCAAAGTGCTAGGTGCCATCGACTGCACCCATGTGGCTCTACGTCCCCCCAGGGCATCTGAGCACATCTATAGGAACCACAAGCACTGGCATTCCATCAACGTGCAGGTAGCATGTAATGCCAAGGGAATCATCACCTCAGTATATGCCAACTATCCCGGGTCCACCCACGACAGCTTCATTTACCGAATGTCCACCCTAAACCGGGACCTAGAAGCTGGGCGGCATGGCGATACATGGCTGCTTGGTGAGTATGTATGCCACTGCACATGCATGCATATTGGATACTGAGCAAGGTCACAACCTCACCAATGATACCAATCACCACCTCCACAGGGGACAGTGCCTACCCTCTCAGCCCCCACATGATGACACCAATTCGGAACCCCACCACGCCACCCGAGGTAAGATATAACACAGCCCACATTACGACCTGGGGCATAGTGGAGCGCACATTCGGAGTGCTAAAGTCACGCTTTCGCTCCCTTGACCGTTCTGGCGGGCAGCTGTTATACGCTCCCCCAGTAGTGTGCAGGATCATAGTGGCAGCATGTGTCCTGCACAACGTTGCAACACGCCGGGGCCTGGCCGTGGACATGGTGGTGGCCCCACATCCCCAACCACATGCACAGCCTCTGCGCATGGGAGGGGAAAGGGCACGGGGGGAGGCAGCCCGTACACAGCTAGTGGCTAATTACTTCACATAGTGATCACACCCCTGTGGAGTGCACACTGGCCTGGCACATTCCATCTGACAATCAATGATGACTCAACCTGACACTGATCCTGAATGTCTGGAGATTCAACCGTGAAAAGCATATCAGCCTGAGATTGTTCACCTGGAAGTGTTACAATGTGTGCATCCCTGCCCACACACACCACCAATGCAGTTTTGTGAAGAAACACATTCAAGCTGCTAAAATGAATACCCACTTGCTAAATGCAACAAGAGGACAGTGCCATGTCACCCAACCCATCCCCAGCACCGCCACACAACACACCGTGCCATGTCATGCTATGTGCAGGTAAACAAAGTAATCCCCACAACATGACAAGTGTCACGATGTACAGTGTCCCCAATTGAAACTTGCTACACCTGAAATGCTCACTGTAATGCAGGACCAACAACAAACTTGAGCAGGTACTACCATTAACATGACTTCACTAATGTAATAAATCAGTAGTCTCACCACCTGAAAATACCTGCACTCCCACCACTTCCAACTGTACAGTGTTGGCGCCATGTAGAGTTGTAGGTGCACTGCTGCCAACAAGGACCCATCTCCAGACTAGAGGGCCTTGTGTAGACATGAGGAAGGGACCTGCAAATTGGGAGGCAGACACAGATGATGAGTTACACATCAATGCAACATGCAGTGTACAACAGAACAGCAATATGCACTAGGAATGTATACACAGTATTGACTAGACTACCCACACATGTAGTGGGAGTCCAATGTCACCATGTACTTCAATGTCACTTGGGCACACCCTTTGCAAGCCCATGGAAACGGGAAGCAGGAGGGGTGTGTGTGACTCAAACCCAGGCATCTGAACCAAATACATGAGAAGCCTGCATGTGCCCAGCCACAATGCAGCGTATGCCCACAGGAACCACGGAAGCCAACAAATTGTCCCAAAAAAATTGGGAAAAATATAAAAATAAAAATAAAAATAAAAATAAAAATAAAAATAAAAAAAAATAAAAAATGGCCATTAATGGGCCCGGGGGGTTGGGGAGGCCACCCAGGAGGTCCGAGGACAGGGTGCACACCAAAACCCACCTGTGTGGATCCTGGGAAAAAAAAACACCTCCATGGGCTCATGGCCCACACGGCTACCCTATTGTGGGAGTATCACTGCTGTCGCTATTATCACCCTGTGCAGCTGCATCCGGAGGTGGTTGCACTATGGGAGGCAGCCCACGCAAGGCCCTACTCTGTTCCTCCATGGCTGCAAGCATGCGGGTGTGGTAGGTCTCGTTCTGGAGGATGAGGGTGCGGAGGTCCCCATGCAACAACTCACGGGATGCCCGGACCGCCGCCCTCATTGCTTGCATCTCAGCTGAGAGCGTACGGGTGAGACGCTCCAGCTGCTGTTCTGTCCTTTGGTGTGTTGAAGCCTCAAGCTCAACAAGAGTCGTCCTGAGTTGATGGAGCTCCTGCCTCAGGGCTTCCCTGTGGCCCTGGGACTCTATGGAGATGGCCTCCTGCAGAGTCGCCAGTGCCGCCCGCCTGTCCCTGTTGGACGCCAACATGTCCTCCCTGTGTGACTGGCAGATGGAGTCGGTTGCCTGCTCTAGTCGCTCCATCAGCCTTCCAGGGGGGACAATGGAAGTGGCCACCCTATCCATGGCCTGAGCCATCATCTCGGATGATGCTGCCTGTTGGGTAGCCATACCGTAAATGGATTGCTCCCATGCGGTATTGCCAGTTGGCGTACGGCCACTACGTCGGCGGGCACCACACCTGTCTGGGGCAAGGTGGACTGTGCCTTGCTGTGCCGGCACTGCCTGAGGCTGCAGGACTGCATTCCCCCTCTGATCTGCTGGCCCAGGAACAGGATCAGATGTCGCGGAGTGTGACCCTGCATCCGTAACCACCAAAGGCCTAGCTGCCAACACTGACATCCCCATTGAGGGTTCTGACCCTGGTGCAGGTGGGTGGGACAGAACAGAATCCCTCCCTGGAACACTCACCTGCGACGGCACGTAGGTCTCATCATCCGAATCAACAGCTGAGTACAGCTCGGGGGAGGTGCAGCCAGAGACACCACTTGAGAGCACGACCTGCAGCACTTGTGGGTTCTCACCCACCAGCACACCACGTCCCTCACTGGTGGTTAGTCGGCCCTCGGACCCCTCCTGGCTCTGCACCATCTCCACAACCCCAGCAGTATCAGGTGCGTCTTCCCCTGCAAAGACATAATAACAAAGAAATGGAAACAGGCATTAGCACCATGGCACACAATGAGGGCTGAGAAGCAAGAGAACCAGTACTTGATTGACACATGTCCCACATGACTAAGACCCTCCCATGCATGCACCCTCACTGCGTATGAAGGGCAGGCAAATGGCACACACTGATGACACAAAGATGGAAGATGAACACATTTCCTGCATGCTGCCTGGCAGTGGCATCACACATTGGCCTGTGATTGCCAGGTGACACACACATGCCATCACACAGATGGCATGTACCATTGCTATTGAGGCAAGATGGAGAGGAGGGCAGCACTTATTCATTCAGTCCAGTTCCCGCATGTAATAGCTTTTCTAAATCAAACAGGTCTGATTTTCACCTGGAGCTGGCAGTCCTAAATGGTCCAATTGCACAGGGACATGTGTGAACATATGATATCCAGGTAACAAAGTCACTCCACTTTACCATAGCCATGCCAGACATGTGACTAGAGGACTGAGAAATGCCTAGTATAAGTGGTGGAATGCAAACAATCTCTCTGAATGAACAGAGAAAAATAAGCAACACTTATTTGTGGCAAGGTGACACTTCAAGGGCAACTGGCGTGCTGTTGGGCTAGATGTCTACTGTTGGCAGAAGGGATACTGCAATGGCCAAATGCAGCTGCGCAGGATGTATTGCATGAAGCACATGGCTGACCCATGCGACTCAGGCGCACACACTCTCACCTGGCACACAAACAGAAGCCCTCACACACACACCATGCACATGGATGACACACACATGCATGTGCACTCACCGGACAATGCCTCGTAATCAGGCAGATCTCCCACGCCTTGGATCTGTTCCTCCGTGACGTAGGTCCCAGCGACTGACTCATGTGGAGTGAGTTCCATGTCTACTACTGGAGACCCACCTCCAGTCACTAGAGTTGCGGCATGACTTGAGGCCAGCTTCTTCTTTGCCCTGCGCTTTAGGTCATTCCAGCGCTTATAGCAATCATTGGCTGTGCGCCTCACGATTCCAAGGGCACTTACGATGTCCGCAACGGTCTGCCAGTGTGCCTGGCGTTGTGCAGGTGTGGTCTTGGATCCTGCAACAATGACCATCTCGTTATTATGTCCGGACACATACTCGACAAGTGCATTCAGTTCGTCATCCGTGAAGCTGGGCTTCCTCGACGGGCCGGACTATGTAGCCGTGTCTGGGGCATCAGCCTGTGGCGGACGAGCACTTTTCCTCTTCCGCTTGGAAGGTGGTGGTGATCCTGAGTGTCCTGCGCCGCTCTGGACACTAGGGGCAGGAGCCCTGGTGGGCTCTGTATCAGATGTGTGGGATTGCACACTCAGCATGGGAGTTGGTGCAGGCATTGGCTCAAGTGTAATGGTGTCAGGGGGAATGTCAGCAGGATGGACTAGGACCGACACTGTCCTGGCTGGGTGTGTGAGAGCTGGGGTGGATGGAGCCGCAGCTGCCCCTGCAGCCTCTCCGTCCTGCCCACTTGGGGCAGCAGATGACCTTGCTGCCCCAGATCCACGTGGCATGATGGCATCAACGTGCACCAGCGCACGTGTCGTAGCCCTGCTGACCTGGAAGTCAGCCATGGAGTCAGCCAGGTCTGGTGCCACAATGGGCTGGTCCAACAAGGGCTGAACATGGATGGTGTCAGCCACATCAGCCTCAACGGGAGGGGGGGAGGGAGGGTGATTATGGGTGCCCTTGACTGGTCCTCCACACATGGGGGGACAGGCTCACCCTGCAAGTTACGACCACGTCCCCTACCGGATCCACCACGGCCACCACTTGTGGCTCTTCCACCTTTGCCACCCTTACGGAATCCTCGCCTCCCAGCCATGGCACTTATATTAATGTGCGTATGGGAGTGGCTGTAGACTATTGTCCTGGGCAATTGGGGGTCAAAGGGGTTGGGTACCAGATGGTAATTGTACCCTAGTGGTCTAGCAAGGCTGAATGTAACCCCTGGGGAAAGATGACGGGTCACGCAACGCACAGGAGGCCCAAAAAAGGGAGATGACGTGCACGCAACCCCTCCTAGACCACGTGTGCAGAAAGAAAAACCTGCACTACGCTGTGGCACCCAGTAACACAAGAATGAACGTATGCGTGTCACACGCAGCCTAGAATGACCTCTGAAGGGGTAGGCTACACACGGGGCAAGCACAGATGTTAGATACGTGCGTGACTCACCGTCTGCCAGGTAAAAGAGCGTGAAAAATGAGCGCGTTTGGTTGGCAACACCCCCGCCAAAAGAAGATATGTACGCTGTCTGAGGAGACAGGACAACAGTAGAAGGGAACACTGTTTGAGGGAACAGGCCCAGGTAAACCAGTACAAGAGAAAAAATAGAAAAAGCTATCAGAGGTAACAGGGAGTACGAACTTGAAACGCCGTGAAGTAAATCGCGTGTGAAACGACAAGAAGTACAGAATTCACCCACTCGCTCTCCACGAAAAGCACGTACAAGGAATTGGTGTTCTACACATACCTTATATGCAGGCCCACACGTACAGCGTCACTTACGCGGCGTGTACGTGCTAGGCCCATTCCCACCAATTACACGCTTTGTCACTTCTGCGTGTAGGTCCATTTGCACCAATTACACGCTTTGTCACTTCTGCGTGTAGGTCCATTTGCACCAATTACACGCTTTGACACTTCTGCGTGTAGGTCCATTTGCACCAATTACACGCTTTGACACTTCTGCGTGTAGGTCCATTTGCACCAATTACACGCTTTGACACTTCTGTGTGTAGGTCCATTTTCACCAATTACACGCTTTGTAACTTCTGCGTGTAGGGCTATTTGCACCAATGACACGCTTTGACACTCGGACGTGTCACGCAACTTTTTCCTACGCGTGCACGTGACTTCATAGACGCGCATACGCTAGTGACGCGTTTACGCGCTAAGGGCCTTTCATCGATTTACACGCAGACGTGTGGGATTTTCACGTGCAAAATCACTCCGTATCAGGCTGTCCACGCGTTCACACACGAAAGACCAAGCTCCTGCCCAGGAGGCCAAATTACTGCCCCCCAGAGCCCTGAGCACGCTCCCACCTGCCATCTGCTGCTGCCTGACTGCCTGCTGCCCACGTGCCCTGCCATTTGCTGCCTGCACATCAGCCAGGGGTGCTGTTGCTGTGACCACCCCTGCTGGAACCAAAGGCTCTCGACTGCTTTTCCGTCGCCCCACAGCCCAACCCCAGGACCCAGTTGCCCACCCACTCCTGCCTCTGGGGTTGCCATGTCGGGCACTACAACATCTGGCACCAGTGGCAACCCCCGGCCAAGGAGGCAGAGGGGCACCAGCTTCAGTGCCAGGGAAGTTGGTGTCCTGGTGGAGCATGTCCTGGGGCAGTATGATGCCCTCTTCGGAAGGTTGCGCGCCAACAAGGAAGGACGGACTCGGATCTGGATGGACATCGTGACTGCCATCAACGCGGAGGAGGTGGCAGTCCGCGACTACGAACGTGTCAGGAAGCGCTGGGAGGACTTCAGGTCCAGGACCCTCAACAAGGCCCGGCGCCTCATGATGGCAGCAGATGCTAAGGGGCGGGCGGGGCCACTTGTCGGAAGATCAGATGAGTGTCCTGGAACGCATATCCCCAGCGCTCCACATCCAGGTCCTTGAGAAGCAGACTCGCCTGGAGTTGAGCGGTATGTGTACATGCATACTGATTGTAAGCTGTGCGTGTGGTGGTGTGCCAGGAGTGTGCAGGTTGAACATGTATTTTTATGTGGCCAAGTAGGGGGGTTGTACAGGGCTGTGAGGGTGACACATGCGAGGGGTCTCATGTGTGACACATGGATGGTGCTTGTGTGTGTGGGCTTGCATGGCACAGGATGTGGAGGAATGATTGTCAGGTGTGACATGGATGTCGATCGAGACACTGCGACAGTTGGCGGAGGTGTACACATGCATGCAGGTTTGGTGTTGTGTGTGCATGTGTAGTGTACTCCCTATGTTGCATGTGATGTGTGGATGACCTTTGGCTGCCCATGCTGTTGTATGTGAATGGATGGTGCTGGCTGTTGCATTATGGCTGTGGTATGGCTCATGTGTGCAAGTTGAAATGACATGTGTGTTGGGGATTGTGATGCCATGTGTGAGGTTTACCAATGCCACTCATGTATAACTGTCATGTGTGTATGAGTCCATTTTACAGTGCCCTGATGCCTGTGTTTTCTTTCTCCCTGTCTGCAGCGTCAACTGATGAAGAGGGCGGAGAAGGTGCTGTGGTGCACAGCGGCAGGGGTCGCACCACCAGCCGAAGACGCAAGGCCCGGATCCCCTCCCAAGTTGTGATCTCGTCGGCGAGTGAGGCGTCTGGTGCGGCGTCCCAGGCCGCAGCTGGCGAGGGGAGGTCCAAGAGGCGGAGGTCGGAGTTGGACTCCTCGGCAGCAGAAGGGGCAGCTGGGACCCCACAGGGCCCAACGGGGGAAGATGGCACGGAGTCATCCAGGTTGGTGGGGTGTTTGGTGGAGGGTGCCCCTGGTGGCTGGGGGGTGGGGGTGGTGGGAGACATGGGTGGGGGCCTGGTGGAGGCTGCCCCTGGTGGCTGGGGGGTGGGGGTGGTGGGAGACATGGGTGGGGGCCTGGTGGAGGCTTCCCCTGGTGGCTGGGGGGGTGGGGGTGGTGGGAGACATGAGTTGGGCATGAGTGGGGGCCTGGTGGAGGCTGCCCCTGGTGGCTGGGGGGTGGGGGTGGTGGGAGACATGGGTGGGGGCCTGGTGGAGGCTGCCCCTGCACTGCTGGTGGGTGGGGGTGGTGGGAGACATGGGTGGGGGCCTGGTGGAGGGTGCCCCTGGTGGCTGGGGGGTGGGGGTGGTGGGAGAAATGAGTTGGGCCTGAGTGGGGGCCTGGTGGAGGGTGCCCCTGGTGGCTGGGGGGTGGGGGTGGTGGGAGACATGGGTTGGACATGGGTGGGGGCCTGCTGGCAGGTGCCCCACAGCGCTGGGGGGTGGGGGTGGTAGGAGACATGGGTGGGGGCCTGGTGGTGGGTGCCCCTGGTGGCTGGGGGGTGGGGGTGCTGGGAGACATGGGTGGGGGCCTGGTGGAGGCTGCCCCTGCACTGCTGGTGGGTGGGGGTGATGGGAGACATGGGTGGGGGCCTGGTGGAGGCTGCCCCTGGTGGCTGGGGGGTGGGGGTGGTGGGAGACATGGGTGGGGGCCTGGTGGAGGCTGCCCCTGGTGGCTGGGGGGTGGGGGTGGTGGGAGACATGGGTGGGGGCCTGGTGGAGGCTGCCCCTGCACTGCTGGTGGGTGGGGGTGGTGGGAGACATGGGTGGGGGCCTGGTGGAGGCTGCCCCTGGTGGCTGGGGGGTGGGGGTGGTAGGAGACATGGGTGGGGGCCTGGTGGAGGCTGCCCCTGGTGGCTGGGGGGGTGGGGGTGGTGGGAGACATGAGTTGGGCATGAGTGGGGGCCTGGTGGAGGCTGCCCCTGGTGGCTGGGGGGTGGGGGTGGTGGGAGACATGGGTGGGGGCCTGGTGGAGGCTGCCCCTGCACTGCTGGTGGGTGGGGGTGGTGGGAGACATGGGTGGGGGCCTGGTGCAGGGTGCCCCTGGTGGCTGGGGGGTGGGGGTGGTGGGAGACATGTGTTGGGCATGAGTGGGGGCCTGGTGGAGGGTGCCCCTGGTGGCTGGGGGGTGGGGGTGGTGGGAGACATGGGTTGGACATGGGTGGGGGCCTGCTGGCAGGTGCCCCACAGCGCTGGGACGTGGGGGTGGTAGGAGACATGGGTGGGGGCCTGGTGGTGGGTGCCCCTGGTGGCTGGGGGGGTGGGGGTGGTGGGAGACATGGGTGGGGGCCTGGTGGAGGCTGCCCCTGCACTGCTGGTGGGTGGGGGTGGTGGGAGACATGGGTGGGGGCCTGGTGGAGGCTGCCCCTGATGGCTGGGGGGGTGGTGGGAGACATGAGTTGGGCATGAGTGGGGGCCTGGTGGAGGCTGCCCCTGGTGGCTGGGGGGTGGGGGTGGTGGGAGACATGGGTTGGACATGGGTGGGGGCCTGCTGGCAGGTGCCCCACAGCGCTGGGGGGTGGGGGTGGTAGGAGACATGGGTGGGGGCCTGGTGGTGGGTGCCCCTGGTGGCTGGGGGGTGGGGGTGCAGGGGGACATGAGCAGGTGTGCAGGGTAGTCCCCTGTTTTGTGGGCTGCCTGCAGGGGCCGTGGAGGGTGTACAGGGAACACCTGTGAGGACCCACCCAGCCTAATCGCGTGTGATAATTCCCACGCACCCCTGTAATACACGTACCCAGCAAAATGGCGTGTGATAATTCCCACGCACCCCTGTAATTCACGTACCCTGCCAAATTGCGTGTGATAATTCCCGCGTACCCCTGTATTACACGTGCCCTGGCTAATCGCATGTAAGACTTCACGCGTACCCCTGTAATACACGTTCCCTGGACAATTGCGTGTTGAACTTCCCGCGTACCCCTGTAATACACGTACCCTGGCTAATCGCGTGTAAAACTTCCCGCGTACTCCTGATATGAAGGTTGCCCGCTTTGCGTTCCTTGTTTGGCAGCCCTGTGAACTGGTCCAGGGTTAGCACAGCCCTTTGCGATGATTTAGCGATGTTGATGGCTTTTCCTTGCGCGAGGGCGTCCTTGGGGGCGTTACTGGCGCTGCTGCAGGCTCGCTGCGATACTCTGCGCCACGGCTGGTTTGGGAGCATGAAATCCATGAATACGCTGTGCGCGGAAATCGGTTTTAGCGCACGTGCCTGGTACACACAATTGCACGCGGACACTCTGCGCCAGCCGCTTGCGACACTTTTCTGCAAAATTCTATGAATTACCCTATAAATAGGTTTTATCTGCCCTATTCCTTTATTGATGTCATAATGACTTAGCAGAAAAGCCACCACTTAGAAATTGCCTGGCAATGTCTGACTTATCACAAAATGGTGGATTACCCTATTCCTGGTCAAAGTACATAGGCCAGCTGATCTCACATGAGGAAAAAAAAGGTAACGCCTGACAGAGCTGAAGCTATCATGAAAACAGCAAACCTGCACACAGTAAAACAGATACAACAGTTCTTGGGATTATTTAATTTTGTGAGTGCATGGGTGTTTGTATATAGTTCATATACAAAACCCCTTTTGCAGGCTTTAAAGAAAGCACAGGTGAATAAAGAGAAAATAGAATGGACTGAGGAAATGGAGGAAGGGTTTGAAGAAAGCAATTTGTACAGCTCCTGTTTTAGGAATTCTCAATTAGGCTAAGGAATTTTTCTTGTTTTCACATACAAATGGGACAGTTATGGCAGCAGTGCTTACACAGAGGATTAGATTAGGGTCCAAACCTCTGGCATATTACAGTGGGATTTTAGACTTGTTATGAAAGTGCATTTTCCTTGTGAATAGTCATTGGCAGCCACTGCATCTGCAATTGATAAATCTACAAGTATTGTAATGGTTGTTCTAGGATGCTTTTTGTGGAGCATGAGTACACTGACAACTCAGAGAGCTGCTGTATATAAAGTATTGATATCAAATCCAGCGATTGAAATTTTCAGATGTGAAATAGTGAACCCTGCCACCTTTGTAGCTGAGCCAGTGACAGAGGGTGAGCATGTGAATGACTGTGCAAATTATGTAGAGTTTTATGACGATATACCGCGTGTAAAAGAAAATGCCTTGTCAGCAGGGGAAATTCTCTTTATTGATGGTTCTTCGAAAATTGATCAAACAAGTGGAAAAAGGCATTCTGTCACAGCTTTAGTCAGGCATAGAGCAAATGGTGAATTTGAGGTTTTAGCAAGTGCAGGACTACCTCTCACTTTTCAGCGCAAGTGGCAGAATTGGTAGCGCTTAATATTGCGCTCGAAAAACATGAAGCGCAGGAAGTGACAGTGTAGAGTGACTATGTGACGTCAACCATACACACAGGACTAGCATGCTGGAAACGGAGGGGCTACCTCTGAGCGGATGGCATTCCAGTGCAGTGCGCATTATTTTTGGATAGGCTTATTAAGGCACAATGACTCCAAGAATCCATAGCGATAGTTAAATGCACAGCACATACTAAGCAAAATAACTTTATCTCTTACGGGAATGAAGCCACAGATGCAGAAGCCAAAAGGGTTGCATATTTTCTTTAGATATTTCAAGTTTTGATAATCCAGATGTCAAGGAGAAAGTAGTTACAAATATGGTAGTGAATTAAGGATTTAAGTATTTACCAAGCACCCAGTTAATGGAGATTCAAGGCAGCGCATCACAGAAAGAGCAGGAATTAGGAAGTGAAGGTGGTGTTCTTTATCCCCCACAGAAGCATTATAGCAACAGGACAGTAATGGAAAGCCGGTGATGCCAGTAGCATTGTTAAAGGTGGCACTTGAACAGCTGCACTACCCTGCGCATGTAACTAGGGAAAGTCTTGCTGCAACAATTTCAGAAGACTGGTTTGTGACAAACCTGTTACAACACATTACATTTTATGTAGTAAACTGCATCATATTTGAAAAGGTTACCACTGGGCATATACTGTGAACAATTAGAGGAGTAATTCCTTGACTCAATGGTCCTGTTCAGCATTTACATATTGATTATGTTGATATGCTGCAAGTATGTAATGGATACAGTTATCTGATAGTGGTGGAGGGTCTGTTCACCAGGTGGATCTAAGCAGGTCCCTGTACACACCCTGATGCAACTTGCACAGCAACATTTTTAATATGTGAAGTCTTTCCAAGATGGGGAGTATGTGAGGTGTTGAGATACGATCATGGGCCACATTTTGTTAATGAAGTATTTGAGCAAAAATGATTATTGTTGAACATTAAACATAGGTTTTCTTCTGTTTATCACCCGCAAGCAAACAGGATATGTGAGAGACTCAACAGCCTTCTCAAGGAAAGAGTAGCCAGGCTTAAATTGACACTGGAAAGGGGATGGCTATATTGCCTAGCCCTAGCTTTATATGCCCTAAGGAATCTGCCCGGATCTGACCACAACCTCACACCCCACGAGCTATTGACTGGAAGACGAATGAGAATGCCTTTAACTCCTCCATCGAGGAGAAGTAATGCCCAGAGTACAGCACAAATGTTAAGAAATTAATTAAATGAATATTTGACATGTATGACCACTGGTATCTCTGTCATTTCAGATCAACTCAAGCGCCAGGGGGTCGGTCTCAGAACACAGATGAAAACCATTCAGCAACCGGATCATCTGAATTACTATAAGCACCAAGACTCTTAGCTGGTGACAATATACTAATCATAAACTTCACTAGGAAGTGGTATGAGCCAAGGTTTAGTGGACTTTATGTGGTGGAGGATATTATTCCCTCAGCAGAAAAAGTTCAAGGCAGACAAGCTTGGATCCACTTGAATGACGTCAAGCTCTACACTGGAGAGGCCACAGCACCCCCAGCCATCGGTACAGAAGCATGACAAAAAGAATTTCAGCATGTGCAGACTCGTTTGATGAAAAATAAGAAGGACGATAAACCAACGGATTGACCAAAAATGCAGATTTGTATTTGGACTGTGGCTCTCACTGGACACTCCATATAGATATTATAGCAGTTGTGCAAACTCATTTCTTGAGCCACAGAAGTCTTTGAAAATGAACTTTAGAAAGTTGTTGATACACCACAAATATGCCAGAACAGGATTTCTGATTTGGTTTTGATTATTGGAAGCAGGAGCAGTATCCCGATTCATTTCTTACTGAATACTTGTCAAACTGAGTTTATGGTTCGCCCCGAAAGTAATGTGCATCGTATCGTACTTGCTATTTTTGTGTTTATTCTTCAAGCTTATACTGCACTTGTTAGAAGAGATGTGGATAGCCACACATGTTTACAGAATCCTAAAAATGGCCATTTAATAAGGAGGCAGTATATAGCAATTGTAGAGGAGCGACTACAAGTTCTGAATATATTTCAATTGGAAGAGTAGTGTTTTTCCTTCCTAATTGAGCATAGCAAAAATGAGGAATCTTGAAAATGGTATGATTTCAGAAAATGAGCAATCTCAACAGATTCCAGAATGACACAAATGGTGGGGACGAATATTTTGCTTTGCACTGTACATAGGCACAGTTATGTGTTGTGTCCTTTTGTTTCTTATGATTAATCTTCTATTATTATGATCCAAAAGAGGCAGAAGTTCTTTTGATTCTCCGCACTCCAGGAACTAATGTTGATTTACCCATTAACAAGGAATCAGGGTCTCAAGTGTTTTCTGCCCATAGCAGAGCTGCTTTAGAGTTGTTTCCATGGGTTGCTAACATTGTAAGCGGAAGACAGAGGAGAAATGCAGAGGAAGATGATAATGGGATCAACACATTTGGAAAGTACAGCACACTTGGGTAATAAATTTGTGGTATCAGCACATGAAAAAGATGGGAGATAGACAATCTAAGGAGGGTTGCTACGTTTGTGCTCTTGTACCTTATGCCATGAGTGCTGCCCATACTTTAATTTCCAGAGAAATACCAGAGTACAATGCCAGCTGTCTTGTCCAGCTTACTGCATACATGACTGGAAGACAGTCCAAGGACATTGGGCAACTCTACGATGGAGATCGAAATTGGTCATTTCTATTCCAGGATGATTATATCAAGACTACACGGATGGAAAAGCAGCCTGCATGGAAGAGCAAGAAGTGCACGTACCTTAGGGCAAGACAGGATGGAGTAGACATAACAGAAATTAAGAGAATGGACTGTCCTGAACAATCAGAGATAGCTCGGACGCCTGGATTCTGCGAAAGAACCCACATGTTAGTCTATGGACAAGTGAAGTCCAAGAAAGGATGGGAAGAAGGATTGATGTCCTGTGCAGCTCATCTATTTAAACAGGAATATGTGCGAGAAGTACCAATGTTAAATGATGAGTTTTTGAAGTCATGGGCCGACCACGTCAAGTTGCTGACATGGATAGAAGATGAATCAGACCCAATGTGTGTGATTCCACTGATGAATGTGACACTGTGCTTTCAACGAAAAGGAAGAAGGCATGTGGGAGATGACATAGGTTACAAGACTATACTTGATGTGTCCAGTATGGGAGCAGGGACAGCCGTCCTGATGGATCAATATTGTGCTTGTGGGTCCAGAGGCTACATGAAACTGCCCAAGGATTGGGGAGGAGTGTGTTCCCTAGTGCTTGTCCATGCTCCAGCATTAGTGATTCCGAAGAGTGACCTGAACGTTGGTGAATTTCCAAAAGCAGATGCTGATTTGAGGAGGAGAAGATCACTTGAATTCCTCAATCCAACAAAGAGGGATAATTATTTCTCTGCTAAATCAATAGAAGATGTTTATACTATTCCATACACGCATAGGCTATTCAACAAGACTGCTTCAATGTTTATGTCTCTCTTTATGCCAGGGATCCAGCGATGGCCAACACCAAATGGTTACAGCTTACCAGATGGGAACTCCTGCAGACAATCAATACTACCATAAAGGGATTCAAAGCAATCAATGAATAATTGAGGACCATAAGGCCTATCACCCTCTAGAACACATATGTCCTTGATAAGATCTCAGCAATGGATGGAGTGTTTTCGCCAAAATCGGGCCATGTTGTTGTACTTTCATAACTTCTCATGATGACGTGAATGGGACATTGACAGAGCCATAAAGTTGCTGACAAAGCTGCACAACAAAATGGAAGATGAGACAGAAGATATTGCGGATGCTAGCTGGTTTGCGTCTATCTTCTCATGGGCTCCATAATAGATGCTGAATATCTGTAAGCTCCTGGGAGCAGTATTAGTGATGATAATGTTTGGATACTGTGTGATCAGGACAATTATCACACAGCGCAAGAAGACAGCAAAGAAGGCAGTAGGAATGAAAACCATGATCAATGTCGAGTCAAGATTTGGACCGAAGGAGTTGACAGATGAAGAATTCAGAAAATATATAGAGGACAGTAACTTAGCATCTGAGGGAAAGAAGTTCCTGCATCCAATTAATCACTGGAAGTATATGGGACAAAGGATCTACTGTAATCTGAATGGACAATGCAGCCACATGACCGGGAGCATTGATGAACATGTACAATCAGCAGGATCTCTGAAGGGAGTGCTAACGGTCTGGACTCCAAAGCAGCACTTTTTCAAGAGAGAATATCGAGATGTGGAGATTGGTGAAGGAATGGTCGCTAAATCAACCAGAGGGGGGAATGTGGAGGAGCAGCTGAATGCCTCTGCAGGAAGTCCTTCCTCTATTCTGCCTATATGTTGGAAACCGGAAATTGCGACATGTGCAACACCAGTAATAGTGCTGATTACATGAAAAGCCTTTGAGACAAGTTATTCACTGCAAAAACCTCATGTGATGTATCCCCGAAGAGATGACGGTCTCCTGAGGGAGGCCCCTGAAGAAGTATGAAGATGTGAAAAGGAGAGGCTAGTGACATCACAAGAAATGAGTGCGACACACTGAGAAAAATGACTGAAGAAGAAAAGGCATAGTCCTTATAGAATCTGATGGCAAAGTAAGGAATCAAGAAGATTTTCATGTGCAGAATGAAGATTGCACTTGGGAGGAGCACTGCAGAAAATGCAAGCCATTTTATAACTGTACAGATGTCATAACGCAAGCAGACTAAGTAATTGTAGAGGCTGGGTATACTTAGTGAATAGACGGCACGCGGTTCCTCCAATATATATATGTATGTAGAATCTTGACATTCAAAGTCACAATTTTAGTAAGCTCAACCCAGGAAGAAAGGTGGATTGATAGCTGTGTGCGTGTCACAGCAAAGAAATAAGCTGAGGGTCAAAGATGGACCAAAGGAAGACTGCTTGGCCTGGTGTCAAAGGCTAAGGCCGCCAAAACTGGTTATCAGTCCTTGAAGAACAGTGAATGTGAGACATCAAGGCATCCCTTGTTAAGTTGCAAAGAGAGAACATCATGAGTGTCAAGTTTCTTTATTCGAGACAATTAAATGCTATAAAATGGGCTGATTTACGGTCTCTTGTCACGTGAGTGCAGGATGGAAATAGAAGTGGGCATGTAGACCTGAACCTTTATATGCTCACACTCCCTTATATTCCCAGAGAAGAAAAGCAACACAAAGGCCAAGTTGAAAGACAATCTGAATGGCCGAAGGCATGAACAAGGAGAGATGTTGGGCTAATTGGGTGAGGAGGTGTGGACAAGTCCACCCACCAGCACCTGGGGTACCAGCTTATGTGCTGCTAGAGAATCGAATGTTCCAGAATGGTACACGCGCGCCAACCAATTGTAGAGGTCCATATAACGAAGGGCCTTAGAGTTTGAGAGCCAATGATGTCTCATGTTTCTAATAACTGTTGAAGATGACTTGCACTAAGGGAGGGCATAAGTTGCCTGCCTGATTATAGAGACCCAATCACAATCCAATCCCTTATAGAAAGTAGACTTATATACTCCCCTTAGTCCTATCACAATCCTGCATAGGTTTTCTTAGCTTGCCACATAGTATTATGTCACGTATGATGAATTTTTGCTATTAAAATACTGTTTTTTTATTAAATGCTTTGAGACTATGCTGTGCGACGTCCGTTGATGTCCATTGTACTCCCTGTTTTGGAAAATTGATATTAAAACAGAGACATTTTGCCAAATACCTGAGTCGGTCTTATTATTGGTCTAAGAGTTATTTTGCATCCCGTTCATCGTAAGATATGTTACCTTAATTAAAAGGACAATACGTGTTCAACACATACTAAAATGAATGAGAACTTTCTTAATTGACAACTAACTATGACTACCTGCAAAGAAGAAATAATATCATTAGATGTTATTCTGTTTCCAAAAAAAAAAGACAATTACATGGCAAACAGTATAGGAAACCGACTGACTCAAATTCCATATTACATGTTTATAGTCATCATCTAACTGTGCTAATTAAGAGCATAACCTATGGTTAACTCCGGAGAGTGAAAAGGAATTAGTCTAAGATATCAGATTATGAAGAAGAATTAAAAAAAATATATCACTTCCAGATTCAAAGCAAGGGGCTCTAAAACCAGAGACATGAATATTTCCCCTAAAAAAAACAAGCATGACAGAGGGCAGTTGCTGAAAAACATCAAGAAAAGCACAATGGAAGATAGTGAAGAGGAGTCAGTAAGATTCATTATGCCTTTCTCCAAGAAAGCAGGTGACCTCAGATACAATTGTAAAAACACTGGCCGAAACTACAAGCTGATAACAATTTGGAAAGACATGTGGGATTATAGTTGAAGATTACTTTTTCTAAGGCAAAATTGATAAAAGAATAAATTGAAGCAAGTGACTCATATACGATCAATCAAGACAACTGGTTGAAAGGGAAAAGGGGATTCCATAAATGTAAGAAATGGGAGATCTGTGATCAGGCAGTAAGAGGAACTCAGATCCTGTATGGTAAAGATAATAAGCACATTTGGCAGATCAAGGAGTCTATCACATGCAACACTAGGTTTATGGTATATGGAATAATCGGTCCTTGCAATTCACTGTACATTGGATCCACAATCTGTCCTATAAAGATAAGGATATTACAAGACTAAAGAGCTATAAAGATTAAAGATGACAGCTATCCTCTAGCGATACATTTTGAGGAAAAGCACTGTAGTGATGCATCCCTACACATTGCGTGGGATAAGCCCCGACGGCGCATCCCCGAAGACTTAGTACAGGCTTATGAAGTCGGGAAGGATATTTTCAAATGGTTTGAAACACTGGAGCTGGCATTCCAGCTGCAGGAGGTGGAAGATGTACTGTGGGGTGCAGCCCTGATGCGTCGCTTACAGACACCAGGGACTGATTCAATTCTTCAGTTAACTCCTGAAGAAAGGCCCGTTTATGAGAGCATGAAGGCAGCCCTCCTCAGTAAGTTCTGTAAAACCCCAGAACAGTATCTAAAGAGCTTCTTAGTGCTTGGAAAGAAAATGGGGCAGATATTCGAACCATTCAGAAACTTGTCGTTAAAATATCTGAGTGGGATGTATAATTTGATTGCTGTGAGCATGTGTTGAAAAATTGTGAGGTTGATCTACACCAGTATCAAGTGGACAAGACTATCATACATCCAAGGGAGCTTGCAAAGGCTGCCAACAGGTTTGTGAGTACTCGAGTCCAGAAAAAGGCTCAGGCAAGCACACCGAAACCTAAAAGAGAAATCGGTGGACACAAAAGTATACAGAATAGTCCAAAATGACAGCATTCAAAAGCCTGAATGTGTGATTTGGCAGAATTTAGAAGAGTGGGGTGTGATTGGGGGTGTGGTTGGTGAGTGGGTAGGGGTGTGTGTGTCAGCGGGGGCCAAGTCTGAAATGTTCGGGGGAGAAAAGACTGAAGGTAATTTTGGAAAAATAATCTTCGGTCTTTTCTCCCTCGAACATTTCTAACTAAGGCGTTCAACCCCGATACAGGTAAAGAAGGATGGGAAGGACAGAAGTCCAACCCAATCTTCTTCAAAGTCTGGTCTCCAAAAGAGTGAAGGGAAACCCCCAAACTCTAGCTTAGCTGTGTACACTGAAAAAGAATGGTGTAGGTACCCCTAACACTGGGACAACTGCGTGCTTACCAACCAAAGGTTGTTTTGTGTGTAAGGATCTAGGCCATAGGACAGAGGATCCTGCTTGAAAGAGCTTACCCAAGCAAGACATAGTGAATGTTGGCCTCATGGAGGAGGCCATCATTAGTGTGGACCTCTCAGAGGAAGATTTCCCACTAGGCCAGGAAGTGGCTGAATGTGGATTGGATAATACTCAAATCTATCTAGAGCTTGTATACATCAATGGACACAAAACTCCTGTGGTCCGAGACACTGTGGCTAGGGTCACCTCTGTCACTTGGCAGTGGGTACATACGGGCCAGTATATTGAGTGGCCTGAGTTGTGTGTAAGCGGATTTGATGGTAAGAGTAATTGACCCTTGGCAATAGTAGAGTCAGCTGGTGAGGTATAACGACCCAGCGCCATGTAGCGGTGAAAGAATCCATCCCTGTTGCATGTCTGTTAGGTAATGATCTTCATGATCCCAAAATAGCTGCAGCGGCTACACGATCAACGGCCAAAGAGAATGCCAGATTGAATGCTCTGAAAGCCTTAGGGCATGGGGTGCTTCCATAGGGCTTGTTGGAAGGACCGGCGTGGCCAGTAGACCCTAGTCCAGTTCCACAGACTACTGAGTGGCCTACTCCTGCTGGAGAGAGACTAGTAGCAACAGAGGACTCTGTGACTTCAGAGTTGCCTGGTGCAGCGCAGGAACCTGGGATGGATGACTAGGTGGGCGCAGATGAGAAGGGTCTGCCCAAGCTTGATGGGTTAGCATCAGCTGAGTGTCCAGATCAGTCTGACTTCTACACAGCCCAGAAAGAGTGTCCCATTCTGGCAGACCTGCAGCAGCAGGCGGAGGAGCAGGCTAGGGGCGAGGCCTCTGGATTGTTCAAAGTGTACTGGGAGGATAGACTCCTGTACAGTTAGCCAAAGGATTCTGAGGGTGAGGACACCAAAAGGTTGGTGATTCCCCAATGCCACTGTAAAAGCCACAGGCCCCAGAACACAAAAACCACACCATCTAGTGATGGGGGCAATGGGTCACTTGACTTATTTATGTCCCTTTGGGACCCATAAACACAGGGGCCCTGGCTGGACTCAGTCCTGGCACCTTTGGCGCCAGGATCATATTGAGACATGAGCAGGAACACTTTATTTCAGAGCAGGAGTGCTTTTACTTTCTTTCAGTGCAGGAGTGCTTTTATTTTACAAGAACTTTCCTGGAGCTGATATATCCTCATGTGCTGACTCATCGGGTGTGGCTCCCTAGGCCTGGTCTTCACGTGCTGACTCATCGGGTGTGGCAGGGTGTGGCAGGCAGGCTGAACCTGGTGGGCGTGGCTTCAGAAGCTCAGCTATATAAGCTGCTCCATCCTTAAGGCCGGTCCTTCACGTTACTGTGCACTCGCGTGCAACGTGACGCTCACTGCCACTTGGACCAGCTTACTTACCTTTGAAACCAGGTGTTCTACTGCATACCGACCTCGAGGAAACCGGTGCTTCACCGCTTCATAAGCAGACTCATCTCCTGACATCCAGTGATCTTGATCCCGACATCGCAGCACTGCACTCCACATCCACAAACTCGGACCCTTTGAAGAAGAAGAAAGACAAGGTTAGAACATCCGTCCTAGGGCCGTGCCACATTTGAACCCTGCGCGCCCCCTAGTTAACAATTTACCAACTACTGTACCACTGCAGCTTTGTTCCTCATTCCCTCTGGCTGCCACCTCGAGGTCCGCAGCTTCTGCCGGGCTGGCAACATCACCTGCAAGGGAAGAAAGCAAAAGAGCAAACTTCAAAAGTGGAACGGACAGCAATACAAGACAACAAACTTTACTATACAACAAAAACAGATGAGGAAAGAAAAAAGGAAAACGGGAACACTTACATGAAGTATAGTGGCTTAGTCACAGCAGGACTCGACTACCATATGCAAAGGACCAGTGAAGGAACTCGGTCCAGATCATACAAGCGCCCCTGCCAGAAGCAGCAGGATGGAGTGCTCACCAAAACTGATCAACAGGTGAGCTTTCCAGGGACAGCGCATCCTACGGGTACCACGGTTTGGGAGAAGGGGTCTGGAAGGGGATCAGATGCACAAGCTGGCATACTCACTCCCCCTAATCTCCACGCAGGAGCAGTACCGAGCAGCATCACCTATTACCACCAGTTACCACATAAGTGAAGAGGGCAAAGTTGGACCCGAGCAACATCACCCCCAGGAGGGCTACACCCGTGCCCCAATGCCTCCCCAGAGAGCAGGTGAGCGTAACAGCCACAGAAAATTCCTTTGGATTTGGTTCACCAATTTCTTTTGGCGGCTCACTTGAGAGTGACTAAGACATCGAACCAGTTGTCTTTGTAAATTTACTGGCTGCAGTTTGGCGTAAAAGTTAAGAATTTTGTCCAGCCCTCCCCGACTTGACAAGCTTCTGACAAGTCAGATGGGGCCACAAAAAAACCCTTAATTCAACAACCCATGGTTGGGCAGCTTTTAAAGAGACTAGGCATGAATATTGTGGGTCCTTTTGATCCTCAAACCAGCTCAAAGATCCAATATATCTTGGTGGTGGTGGACCACACCACAAGATACCCTCAGGCTGTCCCTCTAAGGAGCATCAAATCCACTGTGGTTGTGAAGGCTCTGATTGGGATACTTTCCCTTGTTGGATTCCCCAAGGAAGTTGTTTCGGACAGGGGATCAAACTTCATATCAGCATATATGAAGGCTATGTGGGGAAGAGTGTGGAGTCATCTACCGTTTCTCTACCTCCTTTCATCCACAAACCAATTGGCTTGTTGACTGGTTCAACAAGACTCTGAAAGGCATGATAAGTGGCTTGGAAGAGCATCTGAGGAGAAAATGGGATATTCTCCTGCCATGCCTTCTGTTCGCATACAGGAAGGTGCCACAGAACGAGTAGGGTTTAGCCTATTTGAGCTTCTGTTTGGACACCCCGCACTAGGTCCCCACAGTTTAGTTAGTGTAGAAGAGATGGTAAAGCAAACCCTCATCCCTGTCACGAGATGTGGTGCACTATGTCCTCGGCTTTCGGTCTAGAATGGCAAAGTACACAGAACAGTCAACAAAGAATCTAAAGACCAGTCAGGAGCTGATGAAGCACTGGCACAACCAAAAGGCTGCAGTGAAAGTCCATTCCCCAGGCCAGTGGATGTGGATTATGGAGACTGTCAATCCCAGTGCCCTCCAGGACAAGTGGACTGAGCCTTACTGTGTGCTGGAAAAGGTCAGTGAGGTGAATTATCTCCTTGATGTGAAAGGACCTAAACATTTGTGCAGGGTCTTCCACTCGACCGGCTAAAACCCCATTATAGCCTGGATGACTTGGTCATGGCGTTCGTGACTGATGCAGAGACTGAGGAGGAGACCAATACCCTCCAAGATCTCCTGCACACTGAAGCCAGAGATGGGTCAGTTGAAGGTGTCAACCTTGCAATTGACCTGTCAGAACAGCAACTGCCAGATTGTCACTGTTTACTGGGACAGTTTACCAGTCTGTTTTTGCTGACTCCGGTCGCGCAGATTGGTACACCCATGATATAGTCACAGGAGACAGTAAGCCGTTGAAGGGTAGAATTAACTGGATGTCTGATAAGGTCAGGGACACCATCATGGAAGAAGTTTCCAAGATGTACCTATGAGTGATAGAGCCATCCGACAGCCACGGGGCTAGCCCAGTGGTACTGGTCCCTAAAATGACCAGTAGTGAGAAGACTCTAGTTTGCTTTTGTGTGCACTACAGGGGGCTCAATTCGGTCACAAAGACAGATGCTCACCCCATTCCTTGGTCAGATGACCTAATTGACAAGCTTGGCACTGCCAAGTACATGAGTACTTTTGACCTTACAGCGGGGTATTGGCAGGTCGGCCTGGCAGATGGAACGAAAGAGAGGTCGGCATTCTCAGCCCTGGAAGGATATTACCAGTTCACTGTGATGCCCTTTGGACTGAAGAATGCCCCTGTCACTTTTAGGATGGTTAACAAGGTTTTGTCCGTATTGGAAACTTCAGCATCGCCTATCTAGATGACATTGCTGTGTTCAAACACACCTGGGAGGATTATGTATTCCACCTGAAACAAGTGCTCCAGGTGCTGCAGAATGCAGGCCTGACTATCTAGGCCACAAAATGCCAGATAGCACAGGGTACTATGACTTACTTAGGCCACCTGGTCGGTGGAGGTAAGAAACAACCTCTTGAAGTGAAGGTACATCCCCACCACACAGACACAGGTGAGAGCCTTTCTAAGTCTCACCAGGTACTACCGTTCGTTCATCAGTGGGTATGGGACCATTGCCATGCCCCTGAATGATGTAACGTCCAACAAGATGCCTGTAACCATCCTAAAAGTGACAGAGGCATTCTTCAGTCCAAAGGGCATCACAGTGAACTGATAATATACTTCCAGGGCTGAGAATGCCGACCTCTCTTTCGTTCCATCTGCCAGGCCGACCTGCCAATACCCCGCTGCGAGGTCAAAAGTATTCATGTACTTGGCAGTGCCAAGCTTGTCAATGAGGTAATCTGACCAAGGAATGGGGTGAGCATCTGTCTTTGTGACCGAATTGAGCCCCCTGTAGTGCACACAAAAGCAAACTAGAGTCTTCTCACTACTGGTCATTTTAGGGACCAGTACCACTGGGCTAGCCACGTGGCTGTCAGATGGCTCTATCACTCATAGGTACATCTTGGAAACTTCTTCCTTGATGGTGTTCCTGACCTTATCAGACATCCAGTTAATTCCACTCTTCAACGGGTTACTGTCTCCTGTGACTATATCATGGGTGTACCAATCTGCGCGACCAGAGTCAGCAAAAACAGACTGGTAAACTGTCCCAGTAAACAGTGACAATCTGGCAGTTTCTGTTCTGACAGGTCAATTGCAAAGTTGACACCTTCAACTGACCCATCTCTGGCTTCAGTGTGCAGGAGATCTTGGAGGGTATTGGTCTCCTCCTCAGTCTCTTCATCAGTCACACACGCCATGACCAAGTCATCCAGGCTATAATGGGCCCAGTTCTGAAAGTGCAAGACTATGGTCAGGAATTCATTATCCATACAGATGCCTGTGATTTTGGGATTGGAGCAGTGTTATCACAGCTTAACTTTGAAGGGGTAGAGCAACCTGTTGCCTACATTAACAGGTGGTTGAAAGAAAGGGAAAGGAACTGGGCTCTCATGGAAAAAGAGGCCATATGCGGTCTTGTGGGCCGTAATTAAGCTGAAACCCTACATCTTTGGGTCTTACTTTACGATCCAGGTGGACCACAGGCCTCGGTGATGGTTAATGGCCATGCAAGGGGAGAACCCTAAGCTTTTGCTGTGGGCCATATCCATACAGGGATTAGATATGGACATCCAGTGCAAGCAAGGCTCCCAGCATGAAAATGCAGATGGCCTCAGCCAGTACTTTCACCTTGATGACGAGCCAGACCCTCAGTAGGGTGGTGGTTTACATGTTAAGGCTGGCAGGCATGTGAGGAATAGGACCATCCACACGGGAAGAGTGTGCTCACCTGGGCTTTTTTGTTTGCTTAAAAGAATGAATGATGGGGCAATTCCTGCACACGTTTCCATGCTCACCGCACAGCAGAAAAATATTAATGTACTCTGGGAGGACACAGCTCCCAGCGCACACACCCCTGTCATGTGTAGTTGACACCTGACAGCCATGGGTACATCAAAAGCCTTTGGCCATGGGCAGCCTGATTATAATTTCAAGGACCCATGGATTTGCATCTCCATTGTCAAACCTCACTGCTGGCAGCGAATACTGAAGAATTTTAATAAGCAGGCCTCAGGGAAGGCCTGGGTGCAGGAAGTGACAATGGAGACCAGGCGCCAACACCTCTTTTTAATGAAATGTGTCAAATTGGTACTAGCACCCCTCCTTGGTATGACAGAGCAGTGAATGTCCTTTCTGGAACCTCTCCTTTCATAGCAGAGAAGTATGCTAATTATAGGAGACAAAAGTCTGCCTGCAACCCCCTACTTCAAAGGAGGCCCATATTGTGATCAAGCGCCACATAGTGCTCAGTTAATTAGGGAGACACTTTGATGTACAGCAGACAGGAAGATGGGTGGGAAGTATATGTTGTCATCCTTCCCCTGTCTGTTGTTAAGTGCCCTGAATATGACCTGGAGCATCACTGAAGATTGTTGGTAGGGACCCAGATTTGACTCACTTAAGTTAGGCTTGGCCTACACCAATCTCTGGGGCCAGTTTGGCTTTAAAATAGGGCTGAGCCCCTCACTGATCAGATCATCTGAAGACTTTGCAAGGAGTAATAAGAAGGACTCATTTGTTACCAAGCTGAAGGTACAGTCTACCTTACATCTTCTGCCAGTGAAGGAAGGCCAGGAGTTCCAAGAGGGAAGCAAGATCCCTCCCCTAAACATCTCCCAAGGAACAGAGGGCGATACCGGACTCAGAGGATCCGTCCAGCAACTCCAGAACTGGTACCCAGCCTGCAAACAGCATGCCCTGCTAGGTTCTGACAGCAGGCTTCCTAAGTGGGAAGTGCCAGAGAGTCTCTGGACAAAGAACAAGGCAGTTGCCTGCTAACAAACTCCTGAGCTTTGGGCTTTCTGCCTTGAAAGGACACGAGACCTGCGAAGAAGCTGAGAAGAGTGCCACACAAGCATCATCCAGCGTCCATTGTTTTTTAGGACAATATCGAGACAGTTGAGTCCTTGAACACATCCAGCTGCTCCTCTGCCTGTTGTCATGCTGCAGTCAGCATAGCGGTCCAAGACGCCTTGACCAGCATTCCAGATCCTCCAAACAACACAAAGACAACTATTCTTGAACCCGAGCGGCCATGTTGGACAGCCTTCTGACATCCATCCAGCCTCACTTGCCGAACTGCCTGCCACCTGGTACCTGCAGCTGTCTCCCGCCACTAACTTTCTCATGGGCTTCGTAGCAACGTGGAACCGCCCTGACACTGTCGAGTTCCAAGAACTTTTTCAGCATAAGTTACATAGTGGTTCTGCCACCCTGGTCCTTCCCTGCAGGCCCCTAGAGGCGGTTATGACCTTTGCCACTTTGGTGTTGCAACCAAAATATCTTGAACACTATGGCCCTCATTACAACACTGGCGCTAAACCATGGCGCTATTAGCACCATGGTTGGTGCCGGTGTTGTAACGGGTCCGCCATGGTTCAATGGGGAATTACCACCCCATTCCAAGGTTGGCGGGGCGGTAATTCCCCATTGAACCATGGCCCTTCCCCATTCCCATTTTCGCCCCATAGGGCTCTATGGGAATGGGGAAGGCTCTAAGTACGGTACCGCAAGTTGCAGTACCGTACTTAGCACCAAGGTCCCTTTGCGGGTCCCTACTTTAACGGCTGGTCTGGACCAGCCGTACAGGTCGGTCCCGCAAAGGGACCTCGTAGTAAGGCGCTAAGTGTTTAACGGCGCCGCAGCCTTTTATGGCGCCGTTAAACACTTAGCGCCAGGGTCCTAATGAGGCCCTATGACTGATTACTTTACCAACTACCCTGCTGTCAGTATCCAGAGTGCATCCCTTTCCTTTGTGAAACTGTCTGTCCTCTGTGTTCTTTTACAGTGTGGGTTTACTGTCTGTTCTAGTAATATTAAAGTAGATATTGGTATACAACCTTGACTGGACAGTCCCTTTTATCATTGGGTAATAATTGTAGTTTCGCTGTGTTGCAACTAACCATTGATCCACGACCTTGTGGAGATAAACCTGCCGTTCTGTCCACGTTACCATCAATTGGGCAAGGGGGTCTTATAATTCACTTGTGTTCCAATCTGTTCGGATCCCTTCTGGTGTACTAGAGGTGTGAGGTTGATAGATGTTTTAGAAACCGATATTTATCCCTGGACCACTGATGCCCCGGAAGTTGATTTGTCACATCAGCATAACGAAGGACCAAACACCGAAATGCACCCTTCGGCTTCTGAGGTCGAAGAGCGTTTAAAACACAGCCCTATGAGTCGATATAGGTCTCAAACATGGCTATCTCCATGGCAACTGCAAGAGCCTGCCTTGCCAACAGGTGACTCCAGCCCTGGCAGAACTGCGTCCCAGTCATTGCCTCCATACCAGATTGGCAGGGCCGGCCCAGCCTTCCCTGAACCAGAGTCTATCCCCTGCTTCACACATCCACACAGCACTTATTCTATTTCTGAGAAAATATTTCCAACTGCAAAAACATATTCTGTTCCCCGCTGGGTCGCTTCATCACATCTCATAATTCATTTCCAGGAGCTGAGATTAGACAGAGCGGCTGTGCTTTTATCGCTAATTATTCGTCCATACTTTGTTTCAATGGCGGCTTTTTGATGCAATCTGCAATGTTGTGTGAAGAACCGGAGTCAAACTCTTTCAGGCCTTTTGTCTGAAGAAAGGCAGTGTGGCGAGAAGAGAGGGCTGAGTGGCAGACAAAGCATGGAACAAAGGGTCAAGGAAGAGTGCAATGGGAGGCAGGAGATTGGAAGGCATTAGAAAGGGTCCAGAAAGCTGGCACACAGATAGTCTATAGAGAGTGAGAGAGGGAGGAAAGCTGAGTATTCAGGCAAGCCGGCAGTGATGGAGTGATGCACACACAGGGACAGAGGGATAGGCAGAGAGAGATAGGGGATATGGGGGAGGATTCAGGCAAGCAGGGCAGTGATGAAGTGATACACATACAGGGACAGAGGGAGAAAGAGGGAAGGCAGAGTGAGAGTGATAGAGAGAGAGAAAGAGGGGAAGGGGGTATTAGGGCAAGCAGGGCAGTGGTGGAGTGATGCATTACAGGGACAGGGGAGAAAGAGGGATAGGCAGAGAGAGGTGGGGGAGGATTCAGGCAAGCATGGCAGTGATGGAGTGATACACATACAGGGACAGAGGGAGAAAGAGGGAGATGCAGAGTGAGAGTGATAGAGAGAGAGAAAGCGGGGGAGGGGTATTTGGGCAAGCAGAGCAGTGATAGAGTGATGCATTACAGGGGCAGGGGAGAAAGAGGGCGAGGCAGAGAGAGAGAGAGGGATAACTGGAGGAAGTGGAGGAAACAGGCATGCAGGGCAGTGATGGAGTGATACACATACAGGGTCAGAGGGAGAGACAGAAATGGACGGAGAGAGAGAAAGAGAGGGGGGGGGAAAGGAGGAGGGGGAGGATTCAGTCAGAGCATCGGAGTGCTGGAGTGACACACATAAAGTGTCAGAGGGAGAGGCAGAAAGGGAGGGCAAGAGAGAGAAAGAGAGAGAGGGGGAGGGAGAAAAGGTGAGGATTCAGGCAGAGCAGGGGAGTGATGGAGTGATACACATACAGGTGCAGAAGGAGAGGCAGAAAGGGTTGGAGGGAGAGAGATAGAGAGAGAGGGAAGGGGAGGGATGGAGGAAGGGTGAGGATTGAGGCAAGCAGTGGGGTGATGGAGTGATGCACCTACAGGGACAGAGGTTGTGAGGAATTCGACCATCCGCATGGGGAGTGTGCACTCGTCTGGGCCTTTTGATTTGTTGATAAATAAAAATGAATGATGGGAGATCAACCTCCGAGGATTGTCTGAGTCCATTCCACACACAGTCCATCTGCTTCCTGCACAAAACACATAGTCACATGTACACCGTGAAGACACAGCCTACAGGCGCCATCTTCCCCTGTCATATTCAGCTGGAATGTGACAGCCGTGGGTACATCAAAGCATCTCAAGGAGGGGGAAGGCACACCTTCCTCCAGCATGGGCAGCCTAATTTAAATAGCCAAGGCTCCATGGATCTGCATTCCTTTCGTCCGCTGGCTGGTGGCAGTGCATACTAATGAGATAATTGAGGCAAGCTTGCTGAGTGGGATTGGTTGACAAAGAGACAACAGGAAGGCGAGACTGACACCCCTCTGGTATGCAATGGGCCTCATTACGACCCCGGCGCTAAACCATGGTGCTATTAGCACCATGGTCCATGCCGGGGTCCGCCATGGTGAATGGCAGAATTACCGCCCCATTCCAAGGTTGGCAGGACGGTAATTCCCCATTCACCATGGGCCCTTCCCCATTCCCATTTTTGCCCCATAGGGCTCAATGGGAATGGGGAAGGTGCTAAGTACGGTGCCGCAAATTGCGACACCGCACTTAGCACCAAGGTCCCTTTGCGGCACCCTACTTTAATGCCTGCTAAAAGCAGGCGTTAAGGTCGGGTCCCGCAAAGGGAACGCGTAATGAGGCGTTAAGGGTTTAACGGCGCCGACACCTTTTACGGCGCCATTAAACCCTTAACGCCAGGGTCGTAATGAGGCCCAATGTGTCAGCTTGAAGCTAGTTCCCACCTCTCTGTATGAAAGACAGTGAATCGCTTGTCTGGGTCCAGCAGTTACCACAGGTTTCCCTGCAGCGCATACCCCTTTCAGAGGGGAGAAATATGTGGTTTGGGTTAGACAGGAAGTCTGCTCCGAACGCAAACTTTAAGGGAACCCTGCAATTTAATTAAGAGTCACAGAGGGCTCAGTTAACCAGAGAGACACTTTAATCTACCACACACAGGGAGATGGGTGGGACTTAAGTATATGTTTTCACCCCCATGTCTGTGCTTTTACAGAGCACTTTGGTCCTGACCTCATTCTTAACAGAAGATTGTTGGTGGGGACCGAGGATAGGTTCATTAAGGTGTGCTTAGCATGCACCAATCATTGGGGCCCATTTGGCTTTAAAAGAGGGCTGAGCCCATCACTTAGCAGATCATCTGAAGACTTTGAAAGGAGTTAGATGAAGGACTCATTAGAACCTGAGCTGAAGGTACATTGTACCTTACATCTTCCCTCAGTGAAGGAAGGCCAGGAGTTCCAAGAGGGAAGCCAGATCCTCCCTAAATATCTCCCAGGGAACAGTGCGAGATACTGAACTCAGAGGACCTGTCCAGCAGCTTCAAAACTGGTACCCAGCCAGCACACAACGTGCCCTGCTAGTTCTGCCATCACACTTCCTAAGTGGGAAATGTTCGAGAGCTTCTGAACTAAGGACATGTCCGTTGCCTGCAAAAAATCTCCTGAGCTTTGGGCCGTTCGCCTTGAAAGCACACAAGCCCTGCGAAGAAGCTAGGAGGAGTGCCACAAAAGCATCATCCAGTGTCCATCTTTTAAGGACATTTTTGAGACAGTCGAGTCCACCATCTGGCTCCACTGCTGACTGTTGTCACACCACAGTTACCAGTACGTCCGAGATGCCTTGACCAGCATTCAAAATAGGCCAACCAGCACAGAGACAACAATTTTTGGCCTTGAGCCACTGCACCAGACAGCCAGCAGACGCCCATCCAGCCTTGTTGCCGAACTGCATGCCGCCTGTTACTCGCAACTGTTTCCCACCACTAACTCTGTGTCGAGGGCTGAAGAACACCCTGGAACTGCCTCAATGCTCTCGAGCAACAAGAACTTCTTCAGCACCAGGTACATTGTGGTTCTGTTCCCCTGGTCCTTCTCCGAAGGCCCTGGAGACAGTTACATCCTTTTGCCCCCTTGGTGCTAGAACCAAATAACCTTAAACAGTAAGACTGATTACTTTACCAACTACGCTTCTGTCAGTATCCAGAGTGCATCCCTTTCCTTTTTTAACTCTCCGTCCTCTGTGTTCCTTTAAAGGGTGGGTTGTATTTTGTAGTGTGCTAGATATGTCTTTTGTAGTAATAAAGTAGATATTTGTATACAACCTTGACTGGACAGTCCCTTTTATTGTGGGGTAATTATTGTATTTTCCCTGTGTTGTAACTAACCAATGATCCACGACTTTGATGTGATAAGCCTGCCATTCCATCCATGTTACCAAAATTGGACCAGAAGGTCTTATAATTCACTTGTATTCCAATCTGTTCTGATCCCTTCTGGTGTACTAGAGGTGTGGGGTTGATTGATGGTTTAGAAACTGATATTCATCCCTGAAACCACTGGTGCCCCGGAAGTTGATTTGTCACATTGGTGGCAAGCAGTCGGATCAGTTGGAGCCTTGCACACAGCTTAGTCACCCAACGATAAAAGTACTGTTGGTGGCAATGTTTATGTACTGCTAGGTAATACTAATAGTCATGTAGCTTTACATGTAGTCTAAAAGGCATGACCAACTATGTCCAGCACGTCTTATGTCAAGAGAGGGTACTTCCCCACAGCACGAAGGTTAATAAACCTCAGTTGCTGACCAGCCTCCAAGCTTGGGTAGAAGCGAGGGCGGTTGGGGAGAAGACCCCAGTGGACCGGCTAGGCCCTGTGTACCCGAACGGCCAAGACCTTCCAAACGGGGTAAATGACAAGATGACGCATGAGCAGTTTTTCTCGCCAATCATTTCACCGGGCTGCAAGTGTGGTTTCTCAACATTCGAGAGTGTCAGTGAGCAGAGGGTCAAGTCCAGCATCCCACTGGTCCCACACCTCAACACAGTCTCTTAGTGGCCCAGTAATTCTTCCGGCTGTTAATGAGGTAGCAGCTAGAAAGCTCCAGCTCAAGTAGAGAAGACTAGCTCTAGAGGAACAGAAACAGTGGGACAAGGTCAACATAGAGATGTGCAAGCTGACGCTTAAAAGGTCCACCTCTAGCTTGAACATCAGTAGTGGCTCAGACAACAGTGCCTGGGATAAGCCCCAAAGGCACATCCCCAAAGATTTAGTTCAGGTTTATGACTTTGGGAAGGATATATTTGACTGGTTTGAACCACTCGAGCTGGCATTCCAGCTGCAGAAGATGGATGAGGTACTGTGGGGTGCAGCACTGATGAGTCACTTACCGATACCATGTACTGATGCAATTCTTCAGTTAACTCCTGAGGAAAAGCACATTTATTAGAGCATGAAGGCAGCCCTCCTCAGGAAGCTCTGTAAAACCACTGAACAGTATCTAAAGTGCTTTTGAGAGCTCAGAAAGAAAAGTGGGTAGACATTTGAAGCATTCACACACCTGTCGTTGAAATATCTGAGCGGGTGGCTGACTGGTATCAAAGTTGACACATTTAAAAGGATGTACAATTTGATTGTGTGTGAGCATGTGTTCAAAAATTCTGAGCTTGACCTACACCTGAATCTTTGAATCTTGTGGACAAGACTATCACAGACCCAAGGGAGCTTGCAAAGGCTGCTAACAGGTTTGTGAGTACTCAAGTCCAGGAAAAGGCTCAGACGAGCACACCCAACCCGGAAGAGAAATCTGCTGGCAAAAAGTGAACAAGGATGGGAAGGACAAAGATCCAACCCAATCCTCTTCAAAGTCAGGTCCCCAAATGAACTAAGGGAAACCCCAAACTTTAGTTCAGCCGTGTATACCGAAAAGCAGAGTGCAGGTACCCCTAACAATGGGACACCTGCGTTATCACCACCCAAAGGTTGTTTTGTGTGCAATGAGCTAGGCCATAGGAAAAGGGATCCTCCTTGCAAGAGCTTACCCAAGCAAGCCATAGTGAGTGTGGGACTCATGTAGGAGGCCATCATTAGTATAGCCCTCTCAGAGGAGTTTCTCACACTAGGCCAGGGAGTGGTTGAATGTGGATTGGTTACACTGAATGGGAATGCTAACGGATCTCCAGAAGAGAGCCCAGTTCCCAATAATACTCAACTCTATCTAGAGCACATGTACATCAATGGACACAAATCTCCTGCAGTCCGAGAGACTGCGGCTAGAGTCACCTCTGTCACTCGGCAGTGGGTACAGCCAGTCCAGAATATTGATGGGCCTGAGTTGTGCATAAAAGGATTTGGTGGTAATAGTAAGTGGCCCTTGGCGATAGTAGAGTTATGCTGGTGAGGTATAACAACCCAGTGCCATGTAGCGGTGAAAGACTCCATCCCTGTCCCATGTCTGTTGGGTAATGATCTTCCTGATCCCAAAATAGTTGCAGTGGTTACACGATCGAGGGCCAAAGGGAATGCCAGATTGAATGCGCTGAAAACCTTACGTCCTGGAGTGCTTCCAGAGGGCTTGTTGGAAGGACCAGCATGGCCGGTAGACCCTAGTCCAGTTCCACCGACTACTGAGTTGCCTACTCCTGTGGGAGAGGGGCTAGTAACCTACAGAGTACCCTAATTTGGTAGCAGGGACTCTGTGACTTCAGAGTTGCCTGGCACAGCACAGGAACCTGAGGTGGAGGACCAGGTGGGCGCGGATCTGAAGGGCTTGCTTAAGCTGAATGAGTTTGCATCAGCTGGGGTCCCAGATCACACTGACTTCTACGCAGCCCAGAAAGAGTGCCCCACTTTGGTGGGTCTGCGGAAGCAGGCGGAGGAGCAGGCTAAGGGTGATGCCCCTAGACTGTTCAAAGTGTACTGGGCGGATGTCACTTGGGAGTGACTAAGACATCAATCTGTTTGTCGGCACACTTTGACTGGCCACAGTTCTGCGTAAAGGTTAAGGAATTTGTCCTGTTCTGCCCGACTTGTCAAGCTTTTGACAAGTCAGGTGGTGCTACAAATGCCCCCTTAATTCCACTACCCATGGTTGGGTGGCCTTTCGAGAGAATAGGCATGGATATTGTGGGTCTTTTTTTATCCTCAAACCAGCTTAGGTAACAGATATGCCTTGTTGGTGGTGGACCACACCACAAGATACCTTGAAGCTGTACCTCTGAGGAGCATCAAACCCCCTGTTGTTGCGAAGGCTCTAATTGGGATATTCTCCCATGTTGGATTCCTCAAGGAAGTCCTTTCTGACAGGGATCAAACTTCATATCCGCATATATGAAGGCTATGTGGGAAGAGTTTGGAGTTCTCTATCTCCTTCGATCCACAAACTAATGGGTTTGTTGAGTGGTTCAACAAGACCATGAAAGGTACGATAGGTGGCTTGGAAGAGCACATGGGATATTCTCCTGCCATACCTACTGTTTGCCTACAGGGAGCTGCCACAGAGCGGAGTAGGTTTTAGCCGATTTGAGCTTCTGTCTGGACACCCTGTATAGGGTCCCCTCACCCTGTACTGGGTCCCCTCAATCTAGTGAAGGAAGGATGGGAAAGCAAACCCTCATCCTCGACACGAGATGTGGTGGCCCATGTACTTGGCCTTCGGTCTAGAATGACAAAGTACATAGAACAGTCGACAAATAATCTAAAGGCCAGTCGGAGCTGATGAAGCCCTGGCATGACCAGATGGCCATATTGACCGTCTATTCTGCATTCCAATGGGTGTGGATTATGGAGCCTGTCAAACCCAGTGCTCTTCAGCACAAGTGGACTCGGCCATACTGTGTGCTGGAAAAGGTCAGTGAGGTGAATTGTCTCAATGAAGTGAAAGGACCTAAACAGATGTGCAGAATCTTTCAGGTCAACTGGCTAAAACCCCACTATAGCTATGATGACTTGGCGTGGTGTTAGCGACTGATGGAGTGACTGAGGTGGAGACTGATCCACTCCCAGACCTCCTGCACACTTATGCTACAGATGGTTCAGTTGAAGGTGTCAACTTTGCAACAGACCTGTCTTCACAGCAACTGACACACTGTCGCCGGTTAATAGGAAAGTTTGCCGGTCTGTTTATTCGGACTCCTGGTCAAGCAGATTGGGGCACCCATGATGTGGACACTGGAGATAGCAAGCTGGTGAAGAGTAGAATTCACTGGGTGTTTGATATGGTGAGGACAACCATCAAGGAGGACGTTTCCAAGATGTTGTCCATAGGAGTGATAGAGCCATCCCACAGCCCCTGGGCTAGTCTAGTGATACTGGTCCCTAAAAAGACCAATGGTGGGAAGACTGAAGTTTGCTTTTGTGTGGACTAGAGGGGGCTCAATTCTGTCACGAAAACAGATGCTAACCCCATTCCTCAGGCAGATGAGCTCATTGACAAGCTTGGTGCTGCCAAGTACATGAGTACTTTTGAGCTCACAGGTGGGTATTGGCAGGTCAGCTTGACAGATGGAGTGAGAGAGAGGTCAGCATTCGCAACCCCGGAAGGACATTATCAGTTCACTGTGATGCCATTCGGATTGAAGAATGCCCCAGCCACTTTTCAGAGGATGGTTAAAGAGGTTTTGTCTGGACTGGAAAACTGCAGTGTCACCTACTTAGACGACATTGCTGTGTTCAGCTGCACCTGGGAGTATCATGTATCCCACCTGAAACAAGTGCTTCAGGCAAAGCAGAATGCAGGCTTGACGTTCAAGGCCACAAAATCCCAAATAGCGCAGCATACCATGACTAACCTAGGCCACTTGTTCGGACGAGGTAAGAAATAACCCCTCAAATTGAAGGTACAGGCTGTGAAGTATTGGGACATTCCCAGAACACAGGTGAGAGTCTTTTTAGGTCTCACCGGCTACTACCGGTCGTTCATCAGAGGGTATGGGACCATTGCCATGCCCCTGAATGATGTAACATCCAAAAAGATGTCAAAGAAGGTAACCCCCGCCTGTCAAACCTCCTTTCAGGATTTAACAAATGGATTGTGCAGGGCCACAGATCTGAAAGTGCCAGATTATGGTCAGGAATTAATTATCTAGCCAAACGGCTCTGGTTTTGGGATTGTAGCAGTGTTAGCACAGCTGAACTCTCAAGGGGTAGAGCAACCTTTCGCCTACATTAGCAGGCAGTTGACAAAAAGGGAAAAGAACTGGGCTGCCATAGAAAAAGAAGCATTTGTGGGCCATAAAGAAGCTGAAACATTACATCTTTGGGTCTCACTTTACAATCCATGCAGATCACAGTCCTCTGTAATGGTTAATGACCATGCACGGGGAGAACCCTAAGCTTTTGGGTTGAGCCATATTCCTACAAGGATTAGATATGGACATCCAGCACAATCCAGGCTCCCAGCATGGAAATACAGATGGCCCCAGCTGGTACTTTCACCTTGATGACGAACCAGACCCTCTGTATGGTGGTGGTTCACATGTTTAGGTTGGGGGGCATGTGTGGAATTCGACCATCTGCACAGGGAGAGTGTGCGCTCACCTGGTCTTTTCAATTTTTTGATAAATGAAAATGAATGATGGCAGATCAACCTCTGAGGCTTGTGTGAGGCCATTCCGCACACAGTCTATCTGCTTCCCACACAAAACACATACTCACATTTACGCCAGTAAAACACAGCGTACAGGTGCCATCTTCCCGAGCCACATTCAGCTGGAACTTCCTACCAGCATGGGGAGGCTAATTTAAATGTCAAAGGCTCCATGGATCTGAATTCCTTTTGTCCTCCGGCTGGTGGCATTGCATACTAATGAGATATTGAGTCAAGCCTGTTGAGTGGGCTTGGTTTCCGAAGAGACAACAGGAAGATGGATTGAAACCACTTTGGTATGCAATGTGTCAAATTGAAGGTAGTTCCCACCTCTCTGTATAAAAGGCAGTGAATGGCATGCCTGGGTCCAGCAGTTACTGCAGGTGTCCCTGCAGAGCAAACCCCTTTTAGAGGGGAGAATTATGTGGTTTGGGAGAGACAGGAAGTCTGCTCCCAGCACAAACTTCAAGGGAACCCTGCACTTTAATCAAGAGTCACAGAGGCCTCAATTAACCAGAGAGACACTTTGTGTCATGAATCATAGGCTGCACTGGTCTGTGTGGCACCGATGGAAGCAGATTGTTGCTGCATATTGGAATTTTCTCAAGATGGTGTCTCGAAGTATCTGCTGCGTTCCAGTCATTTTCAGCACACTCTCGAGGTTAGCTCTGCCCTCTGTGTCAGATGGAGGATTTCAGAAGCCACAAACGGAGCAGCATCCTGTTGCTACTCTTCTTTGTGAACTCTCTGTGGGCTGGTTGTTAGGAATCTTGGTCATTTAACGATCTGCAGTTCCTTTTTCTTTCATATCATCCTTTTCTCTCTTCCCTATGTAGATTTGCTTTCCCTTCCCATGACTCTCCTGTGCCTTGCTTCCTGCTCCCAGTAGTTTCCCACTTCACGGTACAAACCCCTTCACACATAATTCTGTGCCCTTCTCCTTTTTGCCGGTCTCTCTCTAACACGTCTCCTTTCTCCACACAGCATCCACCTGCCAGCCTTTCACTAATCGCCCATGGTCCCTAAGGAGCATTCGAGTACACAAGTCGCCACAGCGCATACAGGGCAATCAGGACCGACTCAGGGAAAGTTAATTCCCGATTCTGACTCGTTATCCTAGACTAATCCATCGTCTCAACATTCCTTTTCTATTGCAGCTAGATCAGAGTTGTAAGCCTTACCCTTAACAGACCATAAATATATATCACTTTGGAACACAAAGATTTTCAGAAGTTTTCATACTTCAATCCAGGGCAATCCAGGGCAGAATCACAAAGGGTAAACACACGCCCCTCTCAGTTAGTGGCATTACACCTTCCTTCAAGTAGGATCTCCAATCACTTATTTTCTTTTGTATCTTCCAGCATTGCCAGCCCTCAACCTCCTGTAACCAAAAATAAGCGATCCTCTCCTGTACGTCCTGACCTCATGCATACCAGAAGATTGTTGCTGGGGACCCAGGATTGGTTCATTAAGGTGGGCTTATCTTGCACCAATCATTGGGGCCCGTTTGGCTTTAAAGGAGGGCTGAACCGCTCACTTTACAGATCATCTGAAGACATTCAAAGGAGTAAGAAGGACTCATTTGGACCCGAGCTGAAGGTACTGTTCCAAGAGGGAAGCAAGATTCCTCCCCTAAACATCTCCTAGGAAACAGAGGGTGATACCGGATTCAGAGGACCTGTCCAGCATCTCCAGAACCGGTACCCAGCCAGCACCTAGCATGACCTGCTGGGTTCTGCCAGCAAACTTCCTAGGTGGGAAGTGCCAGAGAGCATCTGAACTAAAGACAAGGCTGTTGCCTGTAAACTCTCTCCTGAGCATTTGGCCATCTGCCTTGAAAGGACATGAGCACTGCGAAAAAGCTAGGCGGAGTGCCACACAAGCATCATCCAGCATCCATTTTTTAAGGACATTTTCGACATGGTCGAGTCCTTGAACGACATCCAGCTGCACCGCTGACTCTTGTCATGCCACAGTCACCAGAGACGTCCGAGAGGCCTCCACCAGCATTCCAGATCCCCAACCAGCCCAGAGACGATGATTCTTGGCCCGAGCCGCCACACTGGACAGACTGCAGATGTCCATCCAGCCTCACTTGCTGAACAGCTTGCCGACTGGTACCCGCAGCCGTCTCCCAACATTAACTATGTCTCAAGGGCAGTGAAGCACCCTGGAACCGCCTCGACGCTGTCGAGCACAAATAACTTCTTCAGCACCAGGTACATTGTGGTTCTACCCCCCCTGGTCCTTCTCCAAAGGCCCCTAGAGACAGTTAAATTACAGCCCTTTGACCCTTTCGTGCTGAAACCAAATAATCTTGAATTAGAAGATTGATTACTTTACCAACTACCCTCCTGTCAGTATCCAGAGTTCATCCCTTTCCTTTGTGAAACTGTCTGTCCTCCTTGTTCCTTTACAGTGCGGGGTGTAATTTTAGTGTGCTAGAACTGTCTTTTGTAGTAATAATAAAGTAGATATTTGTTATACAACCTTGAAAGGACAGTCCCTTTTATCATTGGGTAATAACTGTATGTTCGCTGTTTTGCAACTAACCAACGATCCACAACCTTGCGGAGATAGGCCTGCTGTTCCGTCCACGTTACCAAAATTGGAGAAAGAGGGGTATAATAGAGTTTTGTTCCAATTTGTTCAGATCCCTTCTGGTGTACAAGAGGTGTGTGGAGGATTGAATGTTTAGAAACTAATATTCATCCCTGGACCACTTGTGCCCCCGAAATGGATTTGTAACACCCTGCCTAGGCCGTTGGTGCCCCACATCCACTCCCTGAGGACCCCCATCCAGGTGATCCTCCCTCACAGGTCCACCCCTAGGAACTGGATCGAATAACGATGGCTGTGTCTTGGCCACCTGGTTGACAGATCCACGGGGGCTAGTCAGGGAGACATCTTCAGGTTTCTCACACTACCAACTATAGATTTTGGCCTTTACCAGTGGTTACAGCTTTCAGCTGTTGAACTGTATATTTTATACTCTAATCAGCCACTAGCCATGGGCCTTAGCACAATACTGGACAGTGGGCACAATCGGTTATAGGTTATGGTATCGAGTCAAAAGGGTCGAATCAATTGGACCGAAAAAAAAGATTTATTTTTTTTACCCCCGTTTTTGGTGTAAAAACACCTTTTTTAAGCTAAACTAGAGCAACCAAAAAAAAGATACATTTCAATTTTTTTTGTTGATACTTTTGTTTTTGGTCGAATGCACTCTCACCTTTGGCATTCAATCCTTTTGTTTTTGAAACTTTAACTGGACACCTCCACGATCTTTGGCTATGCCCACTAAATTTTGCAATCTAAAAATGGGCCTCACTAGTCATGGCCTTTGACCATGAGCAGTTTGTACATATTTTGCCCATGTCCATTGTATGTTTTAAAATATTAACATGCCATAACCAATGGACTTCGGACCTGCCCACTGTGTATGATACAACACTAACCAGCCCTTATGTATGGCCTTTGGCCGTTCCCACTGTATATTGTGTACACTAAACAGCCACTAGCCATGGTCTTCAATGCAATACTAGCCAGTAGCCATGGATTTTGGCAGTGCTAACTGTATTGTCTAACATATTAATGGGCACTAGCTATGGCCTTTAGCTATGCCCACTGACCCAACGTTGCCAACTGTATATTTAAAACTGTGATGGTCCACTAGGCATGGTTTTTTACCATGCACAATTAATTTTGCAACACTAACTGACTACTAGCTATGGTGTTTGGTGATGGCCTGTGACTACAGCGTTCGTCATGGCAAAGTACATGGCCTAAATTGTTATTAAAAAAATCAAATTTTTTATGAGCTAACTTATTGATTATGTTATAACGCAGGGAAAAAAAAGTTATTTACAGGTCATAAACATGTATATGCCATCAGCCTACAGGTGGGGGTGGTTACAGGGCACAAAGTGAAATATGGGAGTTGGAGGGTATATAGGGGCTGAGTTTACAACACAAAGCTTTCTGTAGCTGCGGCTATAGCCTCGAATAGCCGCCATCTCATAGCAAACTGCATCACAGAAATAGCATGTGTTGTGGGTGGGGGAGAGGGCAGGGGAGCTGAGTAGGCCTTGTGGGGAGTCGGGGGAGCTGTCATAGATGAGGGGGGCACCTGGTGAAGGGCAAGAAAGCTTTTTTTTTCCAGCCATTTCGGTGATATTTGCCGATATTTGCTGCTATATTTGGGTCTACGAAGGGCTACATATACCTACAAGTAAGAGTAGTTCTGTGCCGCAGATATAAATTTTGGGGGTTTGTGTTTTTTTGCTTTTTTTAAAGTGATGTCAGGGGTGAAAAATCAGGGCCATGACCAGTGACACAGTCGGTATTTTAGAGTCTTATCTATTTTGACTGTGTGTTTTCAGACTTTCGTACATGTGAGAGTGTGGAGAAAAACAGAAGAAAATAGTTTAAAGCAATTAATACAAAAAGGAGCCACCCTAGTTTTAGATGCCCCATACACTGCAATTTAGTATGTGTATTGTCACTCATGCTATTATATCATGTGCCTATTAAATGTTTCCCTACCTAGTTTACTGTCATGTATTATTTTCTGATTTGTTGAACTTCAACTACTTTATATTACTACATGAGCTGTGTTGTACTGTTTTGATCTTTTACGTGCTATTGCATTTTAAAACCTGAAGTGAGCCCCCACAATGTAACTTATTGCTTATAACCACAGTTATAATAAAAGTCAATGCAATGTAGCTGTGGGTATAATAAAAAAAAACATGTTATTTGTTATTTTATTGTATTAGTGTATTTATATGTGATAAGTAGTCCTTAGAAGGACTATTTTGGGGTACACTGAGTGTAGTATTTTAGCACATTTGGAGTACTTTTTAAATGTTATGAAGGAACACTGCATTTCCTTCATAGTTTAGGTGTACTCCATCATGTTATCAGTGTTTGCCCACAACATGTAATTAGTGATGTCATCAGTGATGTGATCTGTTATGTCATCATTGTGGTCATATGCTGCGTGTTTTTTTTCAAAGTACACAACCCAGACTGTTGGACAGATTTGGACCAGGTCCAAAACAATTTGGACATGAATCATCGACTCACGATCCATGCATGGTTTGGGGTTATTCCGTGCAGTATGTATTTAAATATCTGATGGAGTAGGGGGTGCCCCCTTCTCAAAAATAGATAGCTATATCTTTGGGATTTACCCGAAACCGGGTGTTTTTAGAAATGAAATGACCGCTATCTTGTTTCTCTCTCGATGCGAGAGATATCTGCGGCTATAGCCGAGGATACAGGAAAATGAAACGCAGGGAAAAAAAGGTTATTTGCAGGTCAAAAACATGCAAATGCCATCAGGCTACAGGTGGGGGTGGTTACAGGGCACAAAGTGAAATATGAGAGTTGGTGGGTGTTTAGGGGCTGAGTTTACAACACAAGCTTTCTGTAGCTGCGGCTATAGCCTCGAATAGCCGCCATCTCATAGCAAACTGCGTCACAGAAATAGCATGTGTTGTGGGTGGGGGAGAGGGCAGGGTAGCTGAGTAGGCCTTGTGGGGAGTCGGGGGAGCTGTTATAGATGAGGGGGGCACCTGGTGAAGGGCAAGAAAGCTTTTTTTTCCAGCCGTTTCAGTGATATTTGCCGATATTTGCTGCTATATTTGGGTCTACGAAGGACTAAATATACCCACAAGTAAGAGTTGTTCTGTGCCGCAGATATAAATGTTGGGGTTTTGTGTTTTATTCCTTTTTTTAAAGTGACGTCAGGGGTGAAAAATCAGGGCCATGACCAGTGACACAGTCGGTATTTGAGGGTCTTATCTATTTTGATTGTGTGTTTTCAGACTTTCGTACATGCGAGAGTGTGGAGAAAAACAGAAGAAAATAGTTTAAAACAATTAATACAAAAAGGAGCCACCCTAGTTTTAGATGCCCCATACACTGCAGTTTGGTATGTGTATTGTCACTCATGCTATTATATTGTGTGCCTATTAAATGTTTCCCTACCTAGTTTACTGTCATGTATTATTTTCTGATTTGTTGAACTTCAACTACTTTATATTACTACATGGGCTCTGTTGTACTGTTTTGATATTTTACGTGCTATTGCATTTTAAAACCTGAAGTGAGCCCCCACAATTTAACTTATAGCTTATAACCACGGTTATAATAAAAGTCAATCAACTGTAGCTTTGGGTATAGTAAAAAAAACATGTTTTTCGTTATTATTTTATTGTATTAGTGTATTTCTATGTGATAAGTAGTCTTTAGAAGGACTATTTTGGGGTACGCTGTGTGTAGTATTTTAGCACATTTGGAGTACTTTTTCGATGTTAAGAAGGAACACTGCATTTCCTTCATTGTTTAGATGCCTAAATAAATTGGCCGTGTAGAACTGTATGTTGTTGTTTGAAATCCATAATTGGTGTGGTCTCTCATGAATGCTGAAACTACTTTATTAACATTTCACTAAGAAATTCTCAATTGTTTCCATTAAATCTGGATGTCCATCTCCATTTTGGAAAAGATAAAGATGGTGTGAGGAAATAGTTCCATTAGTTTTCCTGTGTCTTGTTTCATCATAAACATAAGGGACATACTTCGTACATTCTCCAAATAATTGCCTCCACAATGAATTAGTATCTTGTCTGGCTGCCCTGTACTTCCCAGACTTAACAATTTTGGAAAATGGGGACCCAACGCACTCCCCCCAATCCAAAACATTTAATTGTAAAATATCTCTCAAATCTAGGTAAATGTTAATATTGAGTTTCTCTCAAAAAGCCAGTAACCAAAACAGCCAACTGTCTCCAATCAGCCACACAGTTTTTAAACCAGCCGTGATGTCTGTCATTTTTTTCTGTTTCCAGGAAAATGATTCCTAGTTTGAATTTCTAGTAGTTTGTATGAGCAGCGTATGTATGATGTGTGTGTTTTGGAGTTTGTAATTGATTGATGGCACTGTTGTAATTATATGCAACTATACAGCAGCCAATCAGTGCGCAGTGTTGCAACCAACGGGTAGATGTGGTAACCTGTGCAGTCGCAGCTATATTCTAGTAAATAGCATGACATGTGTTTGTGGACATGTGGTAGCCGCTCCTATCCAACATTTTGGGCGGAGTAATATGATAGATGCATTATGTTTTTGGGGGGATTGGGAGAGACCAGGGGAGTGGAGGAGGAGCATATGGTGTGGAGGGGCTGGTATATGTGTGTAAGGGGCGATGGTTTGGAGTTTGGGGTAGTGGAAATACATTTTTTAATTCATAGTTTTTGCGAATAGCCGCTTCTAACAGCAAACGTCCAAAAGGACTTTTGTATAACCACATGTACAAAAAACATGTGCGTAGGGGCGTCAATGCGGTTCATCATTTTATTTGTTGTGTCGTAAGTGTGGTTATTTATAGCCATGTCTATAAACATACATTTTCTGTGCAATAATCATATTGTTATGTAGATGATAAAGCATAGAATTCTATCTGTGTTAATTATTGTGTGTGTGTAAGGGTTGTCTTGTCTTGTTTGAAGATTTGAAGGTTGGCTAAGTTTGGTTTTTAATTTGTAGAACATGTACGTGTAACCGCGGCTACAAGTTAGCTTTGTAGCCACATTCTATATCTGTATCTACTAGTGATGCTGGGCAGGGCTTAGTATGTTTTTCAATGTTTCTAATTGGCTGGTGTTAATTTGCCCTTCTTTGTGATAGGTTGCAGTGAATATGTGTCAGCCATTTTATTAGTTTGTTTTCTTAGAATATAATCCTCTTTTTCTAGTTTTGATTTTTGAAAGTATGAAATTTCGCATTCTGTCTACTTTTCTCATTTTGACTAGAGAACTCACACTGTGCAGTTCATGTTACCCGTGACTAACTATGATTGACATTAATCAGTTGTTTGTCCTTGTTTTGTTGAATGTTTTATTTGATAATATGTTGATAATTGGGCTCTGTGCTTGTTTTTTTTTTATTGCATTTGTTAACAATGAAGTGGTCCTGCTGTATATGTAGAACATGGGAGGGAACAATTGTTGGAAGTTGCTTATTAGGAAAGAAAATGCATTTCAGTTAGGTGCATGGCATGATATTAAATCATGAAGTATACTTCCTGCACTCAAAATAAATACATCATCACAGAGCAGTAGACATGCGATGTTATCTACAATGATTTTATAATCACTTATGGTTTGTGTTAAAGTGCTTTTTGGGGTGATCTGAAAATGTGTGTGTTTTAAAAAGATTTGTTTTTGCTGGTGTGGGGTAATTCGAAAATGTCTGTGCTTCCAATAAGGATGTGGTTTGCTGAAGTGTGTTAATTTGTGGTTCTCTATAAGAGAAAATTCACTGTCTTCATTTGTTTATTGTTTTGTGAATCATAGTGTTTAATTTCATGAAAAATATGTTTGGTGTTAATATTAAATATTCATTCATAAACAATATAGGCATGGTATTCGTTGTGCAAGCTGCTATTGTGTAAAATAGAAATGGAGTAGATTTTCTGGTGAAAATTGCCCCAATAAATGCAGGTGCAGTTTAGGTTCAGCAATGCAATTGCAATAGACAAATTAGAGGTTGACAAATTAAAGGTTATTTTATTGCATGTTTCCATGTCCAAAAGTTTAAAAAAGTAAACCCAATAAAGTCTGTGGGGCATTATCTGATGCCGCAATGCTGCCTTGGCTCTGGGCTCATTGCTGTTAGGACTGTGGCTCATTAAGCTGGAGTTGTAAGAGTGTTTTTATTTGGTTGGAGAACAGTATTGCTGCTTTTTTTACAGTAGATTCCGGTCTGTAGATTATAGGGTTTAGGTTAAAATTACCTGAAAAAATGGTCGCATTGACCAAAAGTTCTAAAAATGCTACCACCAAAGTTCCGAACACCAAAAGTTCGAACCTTTGGTGGTAGCATTAAAAAAAAAAACACAGGGGCTGCGGGGGTGTCCACCGCAGCCTTCTGTTTAAAACAATAATAATAAACGGGGACCACGGGGGTGCTCCCCTCATCGCCCCTGCTCACTATAATTCATGGTATAGTGAGCAGGGGTTGCAGGGACACCCCCGCAGGCCCCATTTTTTTGTTGTTGTTTTTTTTTAAACGGAAGGCTGCCGCGGTGTCCCCAACATTGCCGCGCTCACTATACTTTACGGTATAGTTAGCAGGAGCTGCAGGGGACACCCCCGCAACCTTCCGTTACAAAAAAAAGAAAAAAGAAAAGAAATGGACACTGCAGCGCCAGTTCTCGATCACGGAAGTGAAAGGGAACTGGCGCTGCAGGGAACCAGCGTGAAGATGAAGGTAAGTGGGGTTTGTTTATGTTGGGGGTGTGGGTGAGCTGAGGGTTTGGTTGGGGGGTGTGTTGTGGGTGTGTTGTGAGTGTGTGTGTGGGGGTGAGAATGTATGTGTGTTCGCATGAGAAAGGTGCAAACCTTTGGTAGTTTGAACCTTTCTCATGCAAACGTTCTGTCCGCGGTTCTTTCAGCCACGGCAAATCACTCAGATTCGATTATAGGATATGCTTTAAAAGGGAGGCACAGTATGTTCAGTGCACATTGTTCAAAAAACAGTACGACGTGGCCTGTCTAATGTACCGTCACAAATATTGTGAATATGAATCATGATAAATCATGTGGTGCTAGGGACCTGGAATGATGTGGATGATGCATATTGAAAATTGCATGTGCACCCCAAAATAAAAATGCTAGATATCTTGTTACGTACATGGAAATTGGCACCACATCCAGTAGATGATTCCACCAGTGTGATGCCACCGACAGTTAATGATACATCGATTTTGGCAGCAGTGTCAAAGCCACATGTTCCAATTTTACTAACTTCCAAAGTCTAAGTCATGAGAGTCAACTGTGATCTATGTCACCAATGGGTAGCTGTGGGAGGTGCCACAAGTAAGGGTTGGGCCAAGTAAATAGCTGAATACCAGATTAATTGTTATCTTTATTTTTTTTTAAGTGGCATTTTTTCCCACCTTCTTTAGAAATAGAGAAAGATGATGTGTACGTAGATGAAACACTTATGGCATTCAAAATAGGGCCTAATTCTAAGCTTGGTGGTCAGGAAATAAGGGTGCCAGTCGCACCGTACCGGCACCTTTTCCAGACTGCTGCACTCCAACTATGTCTTCGAGGGCAATTGTGCCCGGCAAGTCTGACCTTCCAGACACAACTGCCCCTGACGGCAGAATTTTCTCAAAATCAATGGCACCATTAACAGAGGTGCTGGTGCTTCTGTGAACCCATTCCCATGGAGTCCATGGGAATGGGGACTTCCCAAATCTGCCACCTGATAACCCTGGCTGCCAGGACTTGTAATGTCTCATGGCATCGGGATATCTGGTGGTGGATTTGGAGTTAAGAGGATGGCTGCAACCCACCGGTAGCACCAGCGGGTTACTGCCATCCTTGTAATGAGGCCCGTAATGTTATTTATAAAGTCACTTTTTAATAATAATGTAGGCTATGATTGCAGAAGTCATACTGTGCACATGCTTAATCTGTTGTTGATGTTAACATCTGTGGATCTTTTGGATAAGTAGAAAGTGTCAGTACATATTTACAGCATTATTTTCAGTGGACACTCTGAGAGTGCATGTGTTGTGTTATTTAGAGCTTTCTGTATGATAAACTATTGTTTACCATCTTACAGATTTCTATTTGCAGATTTAAGAAAATCTATGTTTGTGAGTGTTTTTCCTATGCATATTACTTTCCAATAAAAAAGAAAAACATCTAAAGAAAGCAATGTATACATGGGTTTGGGAATTAGGGTAATATATTGCACATCTATGTTGCAGAAAATGATTATTTAACAATAAGCCCCGAGCTGGTGGGCATTACTGTGTTAGGTAATGCCAGACTGTTTATGTTAAGACAGTCACTTTGGTTGGGCCTCTAACTATGTCAATTCATTATGTATCAAGCTCCACCCATTAAAGGTGCTGCCAGCAACAGCCAGAGGGCCTCATTACAATTTTGGCGGTCTGGAAATAAGGGTGCCAGTAGCAACGGAACGGCAAACTTAGAGTTTGCAGGTAGGGGCATGGAAAACCCAGCAGGCCTGATATGCCAGGACTTCAGGCCCCTAGCGGCAGAGTTTTCACTGAAGCACTGGGACTGTTAGCAATGTTACCGTTGATTGCGTGACTCCATTCCTGTGGAGTCAGGAAAGGGGATTTAACATCCCTGCCACCTTTAATAATATCCTGTTGGCACCAGGAAGTCAGGCGGTGGAAACAGTGTTAAAGGGTTGCTGGTAACTTGCTGCCTACTGGCAGGTTTTACTGGCAACTCCGTAATGAGGCGTACAGACTTGAAACAACTGCAGCACTGGAGCACTCCATTTGAAGATTCATCAGAAATGCTAGAGAGGTTCAGAGAGGAGTATTTTCATGAAGTGTGTGCAGATGTGCTGCTCCTATTTCCAGCAGTACCACTTGGATGAGCGAGGGGCCTTCCCAGGATCTTTTCTTTCTGATACAATGCATCGGCCGGAAATCTTCACCCACTTCATCCCGTGGTACTAATAGTGTCTTTATTCGGTTGCAAGGCACTCTGGAATTTGAACAACATTTTGAAAAAAAGATGTTTGCTATGGAATGGGATACGACGTCTGTTCACCCTTTTAATGGCGGCCATTTAAAACATTTAAAAAAATGTAAACAAAAAAGATGGCCATCATGAAATGGGAGAAGGGGATACATATTTTCCCTTTCCATGGCGGCTTTTAAAACTTTATATGCATTTGTTTGTAGAAAAACTATTTGACACAAGTGAGGCACTTTTTTTTGTAGACACCGTGTTGGGTTTTATAATAAAACACTTATTTGTGCAAAAAGTGTTTTGAACGACATGGTAGTGCCTGATTTCTCTGCTGTGTTTTAAAAATGTAACATGTTTGAAGTGATTGCATTGCAAACTGTTTATCCTTTTTGAAGTTATTGTTAGTTGAAGATACCAAACTTTCCTAAACAATCATTAGCGCAAGGCGTTAGAGACAGAGTAGTGAATGTTCTTCTTAATTTGCAGTAAAATGTTAACATTTGAGGAATGAAGTGTGACATTGCAGATTCTTTGTTTTAGTAAATGGTGTTACCAAACAACTTAAGAACTTTTGGCAACAGCTTATTGGAAATGAGAAAAAGACATTGGTGTTTCTATTGGAACACAAGGATTTATAAAAAAGGCAGTGCGACTGTACCAGAATTGTGTATGCTTGATTTTGAATTAACAAACAAAAGCTATTTTTGTTGGTGGCTTCTATTCTGATGGCCAGAGATGAATGAGAGTGTCTGGGTCAATTTTCCTTCTGATAGTATCGTTGTAATTGTCCCAACGCATACTGTATCAACGTACTGGCACCCTTTCCGGACCGACAAACATACTGTTTACTGGTGAAGATATGAAACTCTCAGCAGGCCTGATCTGCTAGGAGTTCAGGCCTCTACTGGTAGTGTTTTCACTAAAGCACCAGCACCATTAGCAATGGTGCAGATGCTTCAGTGACTCCATTCCGTTGGAGTCCTATGGGACTCCATGGGAATGGGGATGTACCGTTTCATCTGCCTGCCATAATATCCCAGTGGCACCGGGAAGTCAGGCTTTGGAAACAGTGTTACACAGTTGCTGGTAACTCACAGATTACCGGCAGGTTTACCACCAACCATGTACTGAGGCCTACAGTCTTGAAAGAACTGTAGAACTTGAGCACTCCATTCGAAGAGTTATCAGAAATGCTAGAGAGGTTCAGAGAGAGGGTTTTCAGGATGTGTCTACAGATGTGCTGCTCCTATCTCCAGCAGAACCACTTGGATGAGCGAGAGGTATTTGCAGAATGTTTTATTTCTGATGAAATGAATCTGCCGGAAGTCTTTATCCACTTTATACCGGGCACTAATTGGATCATTATTCGTTTGGAAGATACTCTGGAATTTTGCAACTGAAAAAAAAAAAATAAAGATGTCTGCCATGGAAAGGGATATGAAGTCTGGTTACCCTTTCGATGGTGGGCATTTAAAAGAGTTAACAAAAAAAGAAAAAAAAGAAGATGGTCATCATGGAATGGGAGAAGGGACTACATATCGTCTCTTCTCCCTGTCTATGGTGGTTATTAAAAAGATAGAAAAGAAAAAACAAAGAAAAAAGTTGCCATGGAAAGGGAGAAGGGATTACATGTAGTTCCTTTTCTCTTTCCATGGCAGCCACTCAGAGAACGAACACCACGGGACGTGGTGGTGACTGGTCCCTTGTGAGGATGCTAAGAACCTGGTGAGGGCTTGTTTGTGCACAATCTGATTATGCCTTGTCAGGCACAGATTGTATTTCTGTCTACTTAGATAACATACAAAAAATGTAACACATTCAAGATATAGTGGAAAATCAAAACTGTTACATGATCCGATTACCTTTTTAAAATAGACATGAAGTCGGGTAGCTAAGTCAATGCAGATTTCAAAGTGATTGGGCCTTTCTCTCGATGCGGTTACAACTACGTGCAGGCGCGTCTTCTCCTTCATTTAGATTGGTCAATAATTTAGGTGCTAACACGTCATTGTGCTTGGGCGTACCCGTGCATACGGAAATCACATTTTTGTTCTGTATATCGTATAACCACAGTTATATCGCTCTCCCAAGCATCTTTTTCCTGTTTTCTGTCATTGCTTTTTGTCTCTTGATGTGTGAACTTATTTGTAAGCCTTCAGGAACTTTTAAAAGCAGTTGCTTGATTTATCCATTTGTTTTTGTTTTACCTTTCTAGTTCCTATACCTTTGTCTTTTGTCTTGTGCTTTGTCATTTTTATTTTATTTTAGCGTGGTATTTTTTATTTGTTTTTTGATATTCAGTGGCAGAGTCCTTTTTGTGTTGTGTATTTTTACAGTATTTATTTTTCCTCCATGGCCCTGCATTTGTAAATGAGTACGACCAGCAGTGATAATGAGGTGGATTCAGTCTTACCACTATGGAAAATGCAATGTGCACAAAAAGAATTCTGACAGTTGACAATATTTCCACGTAAAGGATCAGCACAGCAAAAAGGAGATTGAGGAGGTTATGTGTAATTGCTTCTGTAAAGGTTTTGCGGAGTGGTCCTTTACACAAGCCGTCACAAAGCTTTGAAACATCCACATTAATTCAACATTTTGTCCACGTTCATTGGGATGAAGTGGATGAATTATATAGGAAGCCTCCAAAGCACATGGAGCAAGATCAGCACAGAAATAATTATCATCTGCACCACAGATTTCCAATACAATTACTAGCTATTTTCCACCAACTAACACCTACCCTCAGTACATCTTGTGTGCACCCGATCTTTCTATCTTTATCGTGATGTGCAAAATCTGTCACTGCTTCATTGAGGTGGGAGGTGGTACCCTAGATGCTGTGGGCAAGGCTCTTTCAAATTATATGGCCAATTGCCCATGCTAGGTATATTTTTACCCTATTCTTCAGACAAAAAAAACACAAACAAATGTATTAAATATAAATACCTTTTGCTATATTTATGAATCCTAGTGTGTTTCCATTCCCAGTTCCTACATCTTTTTTCCGTACATAGCAAAATAGTTCTTTTTAGGGCCAACTTATCAGTTATGAAAAAAGACAATAAAAACACATACTGAATATATTATCAAAGGCCTTTAATTTATCCTTTCAGTACAGTGTGTGTTAAAAGAAAACAACATATCCGTAAGTATTTCAGTATAGCTGCTGTTATCCCCTGTGGAAGCTGCATGTAAACCTGCCTAGTCATTGCTGCATTTAGCCGTGCATGCATCTTTGGTAGCTGTGAGATGTGGCAATAAAATAATTTACAACAAAATAAACATATGTACATATATATGTGGACAGTAGACCTGTAAAGATGTATTTTAGGATACATTGAGTGTAGTGTTTGTATACATTTACTGTAACACATTAATAACTTTATATTCATCAACAGTACATATACATGCAAACACTTTTAAAAGTTAAATAAGTATGCAAATAAAGCTTTTAACAACAGGGTTATTTGGGGGAATGTGGTCACACAATTTATTTTTATTTCTACACATATATGATACATTGTTTTCATTAGCCTAATTGTCTGCAATACTAATGTCAATTGTGTATGGAATAACAAAACCCTTGAAATGCAAGTTAAAAAAACTTTAATTGCAGGTACATTAAGCTGAGAACCTAACACAAAAAAAACCCTGAATTTCAGCAAAAGCCACCTTAACTCTGTGCCCCCGTTGCACAACCAATGACCACAATGATGACATCACAGATCATGTTACTGATGACATCACTCATTACATTGCAAAAGTAACTGGCATTAATCATAGCCATCAGCCATGGTCAGTGTGCATGGCCAAACATATTTTAACACATGAATGGGTACTAATCATGGCCTTCAGATATGGACAGTGATCACAGCCTTCACTCATGTGCACTGAATATTTTAAAACACTAACAGGATACCAATCATACATTTTGGCATTTACTAGTGGATTCAGCTTTCAACTGTGTCCGCTGTATATTAGATACACTGATCAGGCACTAGCCATGGACTTTATTTTAATACTGGCCAGTGGCCACAATCTTTGGCTGTGCCCAATATATTCTAATATATAAAAGGGTCACTAGCCATGGAAAAGTTTTTACATTTTTTCGCCATGTCCACTGTATATTTTAAAATAATAAAATGTGATAAGCGATGGCCTTTGGCCATGCCCGCTGTGTATTATACAAAAATAACCAGCCAATAGCTGTGGCCTTCGGCCGTGCCCACTGTACATTATGTACACTAAATAGCCACTAGCCATGGTCTTCAAAACAATACTAGTCGTTGGCCACGGCCTTTGGATGTGCCGAATGTATATTCTAGCATGTTAATGGGCACTAGCTATGGCCTTTAGCAATGGCAACTGACCGACTACAGCTTTCAACTTTTCCCACTGTATATTTTAAAACAGTGATTTGCTACTAGGCATGGCTTTTAACCATGCACATTTGTATTTTTGAACATTAACTGACCATTAGCTATGGCCTTTGGAGCTGGCCAGTGAACCACAGCCTAAACTGTTATTAAGGTAATCACTGTTTTAATGAGCTAACTTATAAATGATGCGATGTCTAATTCTATTATTGATTTAATAAGTTACAATGTAATTAGTGCTGTCACCAGTGAAGGCATCAGTGATGTGATTTGTAATGTCATCAGGGTTCTCATACAACATGTAATTAGTGATGTCATCAGTGATGTGATCTGTGATGTCAGCACTGTTGTCATAGGCTGTGCAACACTGGGGGCAAAGTTAAGGTGACTTTAGCTGAATTTCAGGGATTTCGTTGAGTTAAGTTCTCACCTTAACGTCCCTGTAAATGATATTATTTTCTTGAATATATATATATTCAGTGAAAAAACTTTGTTAAAGGGACGTTATGGTTAAGTTGTGCTACTAAAAACCTATGAAATTCAGTGAGAAAACTTTGTCAAAGGGACGTTATGGTTCCAAGTAAAACCAAAAAAAACCTTGAAATTCGCCAGTTATGGTAAGCTAAGCTACCATAACTCGCGCCACCACGGTGCACTGCTAATCCTAATACCCAGGACATCAAAGATGACATCACAAATGTCATTGATGACATCACTGATGACATCACATGTGCATTTACCTTTCATGAAAAGTCTGTACAAGGGATTCTTAGTGTAATGTTAATAAAAAAAAGTGTCAAAGATTATTGAAATGAATTTCAAGTGCTAATCAGTGCATTAAGCTATGCATTGATATAAATAGCATTCTATTATTAACTTCAATCCAGTATACTAAGGTACTCATGTAGAAACATAGGCATTGTGTGCAGCATACATGATGGAGGTGCAATATTCATAAGCTTGCCATGTTGAATAGTGAAATGATAACTGTATTCATATTAGAGTTTTGCGTACAGAGAAACTTGTGATATGTAGGTAATAAAACCCACTTACTACATAATTGCATTATTATAGACAAATCACAAAGAGACAACACCACATACAAATATGAATATATACAAGGGAATTGAAGTAAGAAAAAAAAGCAATAGTAGTAGAAAGTGTTCATAACCTAACTGATTACCTGTATGCAGAGAAATGATTGCTCTGTTTCAAAGCTGTTACTTACCCTATCTATATATATCACATGATGTGTCTGTACCCTAAGGAAAATAGTGTGAGTACAACATATAAAAATATGAGTATATACAGGGAAAGTACAGTAATAAAAAAACATCAAAACTATTAGAAAGTGCTGATAACTCCACTGATAATGTTAATGCACAAAATGGATTGCTGTCTTTCAAGGTTGTGTCTTCCCCTATGTATATGTTTCATGTGATGTGACTGGACCGTAAGGGAATTATTGTAAGAACATACTTGAAGGATAAGTCTACAAATATAGTACATTTACAATTGTTAGTTCCTGATTGTTACTGAAGAAAATCATGTGGCCTAGATATGTCAGGAAAGGAAAAAAGGGGGCGACAGACATGTGATGTCATCAGTGATGTCATCAATGACATTTGTGATGTCATCTTTGATGTCCTGGGTGTTAGGCTTAGCAGTGCACGGTGGTGGCGTGAGTTATGGTTGCTTAGCTTACCATAACTGGCGAATTTCAAGGGTTTTTCGGTCTTACTTGGAACCATAACGTCCCTTTAACAAAGTTTTTTCACTGAATTTCATAGGTTTTTAGTAGCACAACTTAACCATAACATACCTTTAACAAAGTTTTTTCACTGAATTTCATAGGTTTTTAGTAGCGCAACGTAACCATAACGTCCATTTACCAACATTTTTTCACTGAATTTCATAGGTTTTTAATAGCACATCTACCGTAACGTCCCTTTGATAAAGTTTTTTCACTGAATTTTATTGGTTTCTATTAGTGCAACTTTACCGCAACAAAGTTTTTTCATTGATTTTCATAGGTTTTTGTTAGCGCAACTTAACCATAACGTCCCTTTAACAAGGTTTTTTCATTGAATTTCATAGTTTTTTATTAGTGAAACATAACCATAACGTCCTTTTCAATGGATGGAGACCACTAGCATCCTAGGTTCTCAAAGTGGGAACCCGGGGTGGTAAAAAAAAGATTTTTGTTCCCAAACTGGAACACCTGCGGCGTCCCGGTGTAGGAAGGAAAATATTTTACCAAGATGGACACCATGGAAAAGGAAGGCGGGGTGTATAAAGAGAACACAACAGGGCATGGGTAGGGTGGACCAGGAGGGAGACACGGGGCATGAGAGGGGGGTGGGGGTAACAGGAGAGAGACACGGGGCATGAGCAGGGGGTGGGGAGTAACAGGAGAGAGACACGGGGCATGAGCTGGGGTGGGGGACAACAGCAGGGAGACACTGGGCATGACTGGGGGATGGGGGGCGACAGGAGAGAGACACAGGGCTTGAGAGGGGTTAACAGGAGAGAGACACGGGGCATGAGAGGGGGGTGGAGGGCAAAAGCAGGGAGACACAGGGCATGAGCGGAGGGTGGGGGGCAACAGCAGGTAGACACGGGGCATGAGCAGGGGGTGGGGTAATAGGGGAGAGACACGGGCATGAGCGGGGGGTGGGGGGCAACAGCAGGGAGACACGGGGCATGACCGGAGAGTAAGGGGCAACAGGAGAGAGACACGGGGCATGAGAGGGGGTGGGGGGCAACAGGTGAGAGACACGGGGCACGAGAGGGGGATGGGGGGGTAACAGGAGAGAGACACGGGGCATGAGCGGGGGATGGGGGCAACAGCAGTGAGACACGGGGCATGAGCGGGGGGTGGGGGGAACAGGGGAGACACGAGGCATGAGCGGGGGGTGGGGGGGAATGGGAGTGAGACACGGGGCATGACCAGGGGTGGGGGGCAACAGGAGAGAGACACGGGGCATGAGAGGGGGGTGGGGGGTAACAGGAGAGAGACACGGGGCATGAACGGGGGGTGGGGGCAACAGCAGGGAGACACGGGGCATGAGAGGGGGGTGGGGGGTAATGGGAGAGAGACACGGGGCATGAGCGGGGGGTGGAGAGTAACAGGAGAGAGACACGGGGCATGAGCTGGGGTGGGGGAAACAGCAGGGAGACACGGGGCATGACTGGGGGATGGGGGGCGACAGGAGAGACACGGGGCTTGAGAGGGGGGTAACAGGAGAGAGACATGGGGCATGAGAGGGGGGTGGAGGGCAAAAGCAGGGAGACACGGGGCATGAGCGGGGGGTGGGGGGCAACAGCAGGGAGACATGGGGCATGACCGGAGAGTGGGGGGCAACAGGAGAGAGACACGGGGCATGAGAGGGGCGTGGGGGGCAACAGGAGAGAGACACGGAGCACGAGAGGGGGATGGGGGCAACAGGAGAGAGACACGGGGCATGAGCGGGGGATGGGGGCCAACAGCAGTGAGACACGGGGCATGAGCGGGGGGTGGGGGGAACAGGGGAGACACGAGGCATGAGCAGGGGGTGGGGGGAACGGGAGAGAGACACAGGGCATGACCTGGGGTGGGGGGCAACAGGAGAGAGACACGGGGCATGAGAGGGGGGTGGGGGGTAACAGGAGAGAGACACGGGGCATGAGCAGGGGGTGGGGTGCAACAGCAGGGAGACACAGGGCATGAGCGGAGGGTGGGGGGCAACAGGTGAGAGACACAGGGCATGAGTGGGGGGTGGGGGGAACAGGAGAGTGACACGGGGCATGAGCGGGGGGCAACAGCAGGGAGACACGGGGCATGGCCGGGGGGTGGGTGGTAACAAGAGAGAGACACGGGGCATGAGTGGGGGGCAACAGCAGGGAGACACGGGGCATGACCGGGGGTGGGGGGAAACAGGAGAGAGACACGGGGCATGAGAGGGGGGTGGGGGGTAACAGGAGAGAGACACGGGGCATGAGCAGGGGGTGGGGCAACAGCAGGGAGACACGGGGCATGAGAGGGGGGTGGGGGGTAACAGGAGAGAGACACGGGGCATGAGCAGGGGGTGGGGTGCAACAGCAGGGAGACACAGGGCATGAGCGGAGGGTGGGGGGCAACAGGTGAGAGACACAGGGCATGAGTGGGGGGTGGGGGGAACAGGAGAGTGACACGGGGCATGAGCGGGGGGCAACAGCAGGGAGACACGGGGCATGGCCGGGGGGTGGGTGGTAACAAGAGAGAGACACGGGGCATGAGTGGGGGGCAACAGCAGGGAGACACAGGGCATGACCGGGGGTGGGGGGAAACAGGAGAGAGACACGGGGCATGAGAGGGGGTGGGGGGCAACAGCAGGGAGACACAGGGCATGAGCAGGGGGTGGGGGGTAACAGGAGAGAGACACGGGGAATGACCAGGGGGTGGGGGGCAACATGAGAGAGACACGGGGCATGAGTTGGGGTGGGGGGCAACAGCAGGGAGACAAGGGGCATGAGCAGGGGGTGTGGGGAACACGAGGGAGACACGGGGCATGAGAGGGGGGTGGGGGTAACAGGAGACACGCACGGGGCATGAGAGGGGGTGGGGGTTAATAGAAGAGAGACACGGGGCATGAGCGGGGTGGGGGGCAACAGCAGGGAGACATGGGGCATGACCGGGGGGTGGGGGGCAACAGGAGAGAGACACAGGGCATGAGAGGGGGGTGGGGGGTAACAGGAGAGAGACACGGGGCAGGAGCGGGGGGAAACAAGGGAGACATGGAGCATGAGAGGGGGGTGGGGGTTAACAGAAGAGAGACACGGGGCATGAGCGGGGGGTGGGGGGCAACAGCAGAGAGACATGGGGCATGACCGGGGGGTGTGGGGCAACAGCAGGGAGACACGGGGCATGAACGGGGGAGTGGGGGGCAACAGGGAGATATACGGAGCATGAGCGGGGGCAACAGCAGGGAAACACGGGGCATGAGCGGGGGGTGGGGGAGAACAGGGGAGACACGGGGCATGAGCAGGGGTGGGGGGCAACAGGAGAGAGACACGTAGGATGAGTGGGGGTAACAGGAGAGAGACACGGGACATGAGCGGGGGTGGGGGGCAACAGGAGGGAGACACGGGGCATGAGCGGGGGGTGGGGGGGGAACAGGGGAGACACAGGGCATGAGCAGGGGGTGGGGGGAATAGGAGGGAGACACGGCCATGAGCAGGGGTGGGGGTAACAGGAGGGAGACACGGGGCATGAGCAGGGGCTGGGGGGACAAGAGAGAGATACAGGCATGAGCGGGGGTTTGGGGGAACAGGAGGGAGACATGGGGCATGAGCGGGAGGTGGGGGGAAACAAGAGAGAGACAGGCATGAGCGGGGTGGGGGAACACGAGCGAGACACAGGGCATGAGAGGGGGGTGGGGGGTAACAGGAGAGAGACACGGGACAGGAGGGGGGGAAACAAGGGAGACACAGGGCATGAGAGGGGGGTGGGGGTTAACAGAAGAGAGACACAGGGCATGAGAGGGGATGGGGGCAACAGCAGGGAGACACGGGGCATGACCGGGGGGTGGGGGGCAACAGGAGAGAGACACAGGGCATGAGAGGGGGGTGGGGGTAACAGGAGAGAGACACGGGGCAGGAGCGGGGGGAAACAAGAGAGACACGGGGCATGAGAGGGGGGTGGGGGTTAACAGAAGAGAGTCACGGGGCATGAGCGGGGGGTGGGGGGCAACAGCAGAGAGACATGGGGCATGACCGGGGGGTGGGGGGCAACAGCAGGGAGACACGGGGCATGAACGGGGGGTGGGGGGCAACAGGAGAGAGATACGGAGCATGAGCGGGGGGCAACAGCAGGGAAACACGGGGCACGACTGGGGGGTAACAGGAGAGAGACATGGGGCATGACCGGGGGGTGGGGGCAACAGGAGGGAGACAAGGGGCATGACCGGGGGGTGAGGGGCAACAGGAGGGAGACACGGGGCATGAGCGGGGGACGGGGCAACATCAGGGAGACACAGGGCATGAGCGGGGGGGTGGGGGAGAACAGGGGAGCGACACAGGGCATGAGCCCGGGTGGGCGGGAAAAGGAGGGAGACACGGGGCATGAGCGGGGGTGGGGGGCAACAGGAGAGAGACACGTAGGATGAGTGGGGGTAATAGGAGAGAGACACGGAGCATGAGCGGGGGTGGGGGGCAACAGGAGGGAGACAGGGGGCATGAGCGGGGGGTGGGGGGAACAGGGGAGACACGGGGCATGAGCGGGGGGTGGGGGGAATAGGAGGGAGACATGGGCCATGAGCAGGGGTGGGGGGAACAAGAGAGAGACACAGGCATGAGCAGGGGGTGGGGGTAACAGGAGGGAGACACGGGGCATGAGCAGGTGGTGGGGAGGAACAAGAGAGAGATACGGGCATGAGCGGGGGGTTGGGGGAACAGGAGGGAGACATGGGGCATGAGCGGGAGGTGGGGGAAACAAGAGAGAGACAGGCATGAGCGGGGTGGGGGGAACACGAGGGAGACACAGGGTTGAGCGGGGTTGGGGGGTACAGGAGGGAGACACGGGTAATGCGCAGGGTGTGGGGGGGTACAGGAGGGAGACACGGGTAATGAGCGGGGGTAGGGGAAAACAAGAGAGAGACACGGGTAATGAGCGGGGGGTGGGGGGAACACGAGGGAGACACAGGGTTGAGCGGGGGTGGGGGGTACAGGAGGGAGACACGGGTAATGCGCATGGTGTGGGGGGTACAGGAGGGAGACACGGGTAATGAGGGGGGTGGGGGGAACACGATATCCGCTCCTCGGTCCTCCACAGGCCACCATGTACCGAAACTCCTGCAAGTCTGCAGCAGCCTGGGACGTTCAGGAAGTGTAATCCACATGAGCCTCACACAGCCCCATTGGAGGCCCTGCTGTCCTCTGCTGTCCAATTGCATTGGAATTTTCTCTTGTTCCATTGTGATAATCACTTGTGAAGTCTGAAGTCACCGCAGAGCTTGCCACAGATGCTAATATACGAACAATAAACTAAGATGGTGGGCGTCTCTGAAAATAAGACGCACTGCACACTTTACTGCAACCAATGGGAGAGCACGTCAGATGTCCGCGGACATCACGCAAGTTGCTTGCCCAATCCCTGTCCTGTCCGCGGAGCGAACAGGGAAGTGTGTCCGCGAAGCGGACACAGATATCACACATTTTTTTCACTTACATTTTTGTCTTTTTTTAATAAACTATTGGACGGATTTACCGCAAATTAAAAAAAAGCACGCTTTCGGGACCAAGCCGCCGCTCCTGCTGCAAATTTGGTGTAAATCCGTCCAGCGGTTTGGGCTGTAGGCGTGAGCAACGTTTTTTCCCATTATGTCTATGGGAAAAAAAAAAGTTTTGGGACCCCCCCCTATAACTTTGCCCCCCCTGGACCAAACCTCACCAAACTTTTCGAAAAAATTCAGAGTGGGCCATATACTTTTTTTGCAAAGGCTTGGTGTTGATTCGTCCAGGGGGAGTGAAGTTATAAACCGCCCAAAAAGTGCTCTTCCTATGGAAACAGCAACTTAACCATAACTACACTGTTTCCATAGGAAGAGCACTTTTTGGGTGGTCTATAACTCCGGTCCCCCTGGACGAATCCTCACCAAACTTTGCAAAAAAAGTACATGGGCTACTCTGAATTTTTTGGTGAGGATTCGTCTAGGGGTGAAAATTTATAGGGGGGGTCCCAAAACGTCTTTATTTCCCACAGCCTGAATGGGGGAAAAACTTTGCGCATGGCTACAGGGCAAACCGCTGGACAGATTTTAACCAAATTTGCGGCAGGGGCTTGGTCCCGAAAGCGTGCTTTTGTAAATTTGGTGACAATCCGTGGAGTACTTTTCTTAAAAATGACCAAAAAGGAGGGCTAAAAAAATTGTGATATCTATGTCCGCTCCGCGGTCACACTTCCCTGTTCGCTCAGCGGACAAGATACCGATTGGCTAAGGGGCTGGCGTCAAGACCGCAGACACGCAACGTCTCTGCCGATTGGCTGCAGTGAGCCGTGTTCTGCGTCAGATTGTTTAGATGCGCCCGACATCTTGGATCTGCCGACTGCGCAGCGGCGACCAGCTGCAACATGCTATTTCGAAAACTATTTTGCTGTGTCAGAGTGCTTGGGTAGGTTTAGACAGTAAGAGATGGGTGAAAAACTGTATTTGTTCAGGCGGTAGGTGTTAATGATTTATTCCCTATGCCCGCCTTGTTCGGGATGTTTGTAAGTACAGAAAATGAGGGGTCTCATAAGGGCAGCATTTCAGTCCGTGCTGTGCGCAGGCAACTTGAAACTGTTCTAAGGACATGTGTGGTGTTAGCGAACATTGAAATTGAGTACATGCCATAATTAAATTATTTTTTTCAATGGGTGTGCTATTCATTTGTACGCCTCCATGGGTGTGACATGCTGCGGTGGTTGTGGCCAGGGCCTAGAGTCTTGGATGCATGGCCGCAATGGATACACCTGTAGTATTGCTTATCGATCAGATGGTTGTGGGGAGTGTGTAGAGTTTTGGGTGCATGGCTGAAGCCATGTACCCAAGAAGGTATAAGCACTGGAGGTATAAGCCACTGCACACCCATACATTGTAATATCTATGGACATACAGCTAGGAGTCTAGCCTCTGGCCACAACCACTGAAGCATACCACACCTATAGATACACCTGTACTACCGCACATCACTCAGATGGTTGTGGGGAGGGCCTGCAGTCTTGGGTGCATGGCCCGAGGCCATGCACCCAAGAACAAACTTATAAGCTCTAAAGTTATCAGCCAACATGGGTTTTATATAGTGCGGTGGTTGTGGGCAGGACGTGGACTTTTGCGTGCAAGGCTCATTTGGGATGTGTTCCTGTATCACATTGTTACAGAGAGTGCATGTATGTTTCCACATGTATGAAATCTGGAAGATTTCATTTATAGGTATGCTTTTGTTTTCCAGTACTTGTAGTAAGTACATTAGAAATTCTTGTGGATCTTCTTGTGAGTTTATAGTGAATCTCACCATTCCAGCACAGTAGTCCAATTCTTGCCTTATTCCGTGAACACTGTAGGTGTTGTCAGGATTGTTTGTTGCATTTCTATGAAGGACTAACATTTGTAAACACAATTGGTCTGTACTGTGTAAGTAAAAATTGGTGGCAATTGAAATAGAATATTCATTGCTACATTTGCATAGCAACTTACACCAGTTTCATTTGAAAATTTGAATGGACCAGCTACTTCTGTATCTAAGTACTTTTTTTGGAGTTTCTGTTCCTTCTTTGAAGAAGTACCTGGTTTACTTTCCCTAATAGGTTCTTCTTTGCTTGTGGTGATTGATGAAGTTTTAGCTTCTTTTGTTTTCTTTGAAGGATTTGCCGCAGATTCTGTTGCATTTCTGTTTGAATTAGTTTTCTTTTACCATGTTTTACTTTTTCTGGAACAGGATATTGTTTCAGATGGGGGATGTACCGTGAACGCAGTCTATTGTATTCTAAAATGCAAGGAATATCATAGTTCAGTTTACTTGCATCAAAGTTGATTAGAAATAGACCGTCAAGTGTACGTAAGCGTGATAGTTCTATGTAGCTGATGCCTTCTTTAAAGACTGTGTTTCCTATGTCTATCAATGCTTTGTCTAGGGTAAGACCTTGGGATTTATGAATGGTGACTGCACATGCAAGAGTTAGAGAAAATTGCTCTCTACGTACATACATGTCTTTGAACAGAAGGAATCGAGCAGTTGAGCTCCCTATCCTTTTCACTTCAAAGCGAATATTGACAAACTGAATGATGTTGTCATGTGGGTATGTTTGAAAGCCAACAACTGTACCCAGTGCCCCATTAACTAGCCCTTGCTCCACGTCAAGGTTACGTTTAAGCATTACTCTACAATTTAAGGATCATTTTAATATTTTTTCCAACCCAGCTGTGTTGGAGATTGAATTTTCGAAGCTATTTAATCTTGTTGTGGCCTGCTCATACATGGGTAGTGTCATACCATGTACGTCTAGTTTGTCTGTGGCGCAAATTTCCATTATTGGTTGCATTTCTTTATTTAATATTGTTTCATTGAATTTGAAACAGCTTGCAAGAGTTGGCATTAAGGCCATGCAAATGACATTTGTGTGCGCTAATTGTTCCATAACATCAGTAGCACATGCATTATCGCCATAAAGTGCATGAATGTGCCAGTTTTTCAATATTTCTTGTGCTTCTTGAGATAGTACACCAACTCTAATACTTTTTAAGATGTATTGGGATAAGTGAGATCTGCAGATTGCTGCATGTTTTCTGTTAATTCTATGTATTGGAAATGTTGCCAAAGGTTGACATTTCTTATTCTGCCAACAATTTTACGGCAGAGTTTGTGTCCTAAGGTTTTAAAAATAGGTTCACCTTTCACTGGTGTCAATTGCAGAAGATCTCTGAAAACGATAATGTGTTTCCCTGCAAAGAGTTCTTCGTAGTTTGTTTTAAGTACTTCTTGCAATCTGAGGTGAATCAAAGCCAACATTAGGTTGGAGACCATGCTCACTTCATCTATTAGTAGCATTTCCATTTGTTTTAATACTCTGCATAGTTCCATTGCAGCTTATGCAGAAAGTTTGTAGTAGTCTAATTTGTTTTGGTGTTCTACTGGAAGCAGTAGTAATCGGTGTAAAGTGACATCGCCTATGTTTTAGGCAGCTAAACCTGTGGGGGCAGTTACAACAGCAGACATTTTGTTGTTTGTCAATTGTTGAAGGAACTTGCTGATGATTTTGATTAAGAATGTTTTTCCTGACCCAGCTTCACCACTGACGTACAGCGGTATAGGTTTGTAATTTTGGCAGGTACATTCTTTATTTTCATGTTGTACACCATGTGCATTTTGTTTTGTTACGTCTTCAAACATGGTGTGCTGATCTTTGTTAAGTTTTGCTTGTTGTACAGTTAAGTCTTCTATATCTTCTTGATAGTGACACATGGTGTTTTCTACTTCTGCCATAGCTAATTCTGCCTCATTTGCTATTAGTGGCTGTCCTAGTGGTTCTTGCCTTCCTGTTACAGAATGTTGACTACTGTCGTAAGAGTCCTTAACTAGTTGGGCCTGAAGTTCTTCTTTGTGTTGCTGTTCATTGTGCAACATTGTTTTGTACTGCGTAAAGTTCACATCGATGATAGCGCTTTCATTTGCTTTGAAAGCATCTTCATAGCAGTCATAGTTATCTAGTGTCTTTTTCTCTTTTCTCCATGGTTTAAAAGTTGTAGCAGAGACATGTAATATAGTTCTTTCTGTTGAGGAGTTTTTAATGACAATTTAACATGATTAATTAAGCTTTGTTTGGTAAGTTTCACTAAGCTGCCTTCACAATCTGTCACACGTTATCTACCTTTGCTTTCTTCTGGTTTTATATTATATTTGTATACAAAGTTTTGAGCTATGTGGTATAGACACATGCTTTCCAAAGTGCTACTCCTGTTTGGATAGTATATGTCCAGTAATTTTTTTTTTTAAATGTCTTGGCTGTTGGGATGATTTCTGGTAAGTGTTTCTATGTCCTCATATGATTTCAGAAATCTTTTTCTAGAATTAGCAGGGCCAAGACTTAGCCATACTATGTTTTCTGATTTTCCATACAAAGCAGTACCAGTTAAACTATCTGTCGCTTCATAGGTGCAACATTCTCAATGAGAGAGCATTTTTATGCCTAGTCTGTACAATTTCTGAGATAGTGTTTTGTCTGATGATAGGTCATCCCAGACGCCTTGAAGCTCTGTTTTCTCTGCTTTTGTTAAGTAGGCTGTAACATATCGTGCAACAGCAGTGGAATTGTCTGCAATGTACTGCACATCTATGTTTGCATTCCATAAGAGGGCAATGATTGCATTGTAATCATTGATATATTTTGATTCTTCTGTTCTTTTTATGTAATACGTGTTCTTAGGTGATTTACCTTTAACACTATGTCGAACTGTTTCTGTAACTGGTCTAGGGAAACCAAAGCAGCATTTGGTGTAGTATTTCCATTCGTTTTTGTATTTGCGACAACAGTATTTGCCACATTTGTGTCTTTAAAATTGTACAATCTGCCCATGCAGCTCACTATGTGTCCGTTGTGAAGGAATTTCACAAGTGACATATTTTTGGATGAACTGCAAAACAGTGGCATCAGTGTCGTGACCAAATTTAGATGCACCTTTGATCCATAAAAGCATGTGAATATGTGATGCTCCTCTCGCTTGGTATTCTTTTCTCCAAAATAAGTGTTGTACTTCCTCGAGGGGAGGAACAGTTTTATTGCAAATAAAGTGTAGCATAGCAAAGAAACGATGATGGAAATATCTTGACACATTAACTGGATTTAGAGAGCAAAGTTCTCCAGGTGTTCATATATCTATGTTGGTTTTGTTGTTGTTTGATATGCGTAGGAACTAATTTAAATCTTACCATGCATATTCTGCACAACTTAGTGTAACAAACCAAGTCGGTGGTCCAAGTTTTCTGATCATACATACTTCTCCATGCCGTCGGAACCAGTATTCTTTTGTACCACGCATGTTTGCAAACAGATTTTTTATACTTGCTTGTAAAACCTCATCTTTTTCTTGTACTTTTTGTATTAATCGCGTAGCTGACATATTTTGAAAGTGGGTTCCAGATTTCAAAATGTGTGCAACTCCGTAACATAGGGTTGCTAGTTCACTTTCAAAGAGTAGGTGGAATATGTATTCCACATTTTGTCTAAATCTGGGATCTTGCAAATACATTCGTAATGAGCGGTATTCTGATGCCGTAATCTGAGTGGGTCTATCATCGTATATTCCACCTTTACCAGTAGGAAATAGAAGTGGAAAAGCACGTGTTTCTATACTTTTTTCCCATATGCTCATTGGTGACCCTTTGGTTTGTCGCATTTGGTAAGTTTCTAGTGCATCATCTTTGCTTTCATTGGAATGCAATGGATGAATTGTGTAATGGTCCAAAAGAGTGGATACTGCAGCAGGATCCAGAAGTTCAAATTGTTCAGTTTCTGATGAATCTTGAATTATTTCAGTTGTTTCTCTTAAGCTTTCTTCAATATTTATTTCCTTGTAGTATTCGGTATTGTCTTTTAGATATTACAAGGCTTGTCTATCTTTATGTAAGGCCACCAGTTGTTGGCAATTTTTTTGTGTCTTTTGTTGGTACACCATTTACCAAGACAATTAAAGAATGCTGTATTGAACGTTGCACTCCTAGAGTGTGTACATTTTCTGTTAGATCTAATGGCAAATAAACTACTTTGCCACAAATAGCTTTCACCAATTCAGAGGGAGGTAATTTTGCTGTCTTTGTTTGAAGGCGTATAATTGCTTGAAATGGGTGAACTGTTTGAATTATGATGCTCTCATACAAAGTGAGTTGTTGCAGGGTTTTTGTTAGTGGGAACAATTAGAAAGTATTTGAGATAGCACGTGAAGGAGTTTGGTTGTTGTCCAGTTTTGTAGTGCAGTAACTCCAACATATTAGGTGTTCACTTATTTGTATTTGTTTTCTACTAAAAGGTAGAGAGCTAATTCAAACCATTTGGAATATGTATTGTCTTCTATTTTGAATGCTATGTCTATATTTTTTGTGTATCTTTTGTAAAACGTTCTGCGGCAACACACACACAAATGGTTTGGTACTTCAGCCAATGCACTTTTAAATGTTAGTATTCCTTTTTTGTATGTGTGTAATAGAAGGTTGTTATGTGCAGAATTGTTGCTAGTCTGTTCTAAAACTATTGCATTTTGTAAGTGGCTTTCACTTCCAAAATATTTTCTCTCGATACGGTCGATTTCTTCTTGTAGGTATTTGGGTGTACCATGCAGAAGAGTTTTATTTAAATTGGCTAATTCTGAAGCTGGACTTTTTAAATAGTATATTTTATACACTAGATTTCTTGCATTTGAATGATGCATTCATATCCTTTTGATGTCATGGAAGGTGCTTTTGCAAATAGGTCCTGAAATGCAGGCTAATGAAAGTCCTGGTAGTCCTGTGTATTTGCGCACTGGACAGATATCCATATTTTGCAGCATTTTCGTTTTAATTTTGTCTTTACCTTTCACATACTGATTGAGGAACTGACAAAGATTTGAAATATTTGTTAGGAATGGCACACATTGACGTGCATGGCCATTTGTATACCGGACGGTCTGGTTCAGTCGAATCGAGATGTAATTCTGAGTTTTCAGGGGATACTTTTCTAAGCAGTGTTTCTTGTTCCATGATGGTATTATTGATTTTTTCATACCCTCGCCCACTGCTATGGATGGCAATTGTGTTTGTTTGATTTTGTTTGTATGCTTCTTCATTAAAATATGGTTCTGTGGTTGTTGTGTGACTCCATTCACCTCCACAAATATGTAAGAAGTTATTTTTGTTCACATTCCATTTATTGATCAATTTCTTTTGTAGTTTGGTACTTAGTTTTGTTAGTGGTTTCATCCTATTTAACACTAATATAAACAACTTCCTTTTGAGAAGGATTGCACTGTCCATGAGAGCTTGTAAGATTAATTTTCTATGGTAGGTTTTAAGAGTTTTAAGGGTTGAGGATATTCTTATTAGATTCTGAAGGACTCTGTGGCAAAACATTTTTGCTAAAATACTTTTTTTTACTATGGGTTCTTGTTACTATATGAGGATTAATAGGAGAATTGTTAGCAGTACTGGTAGGCAATTTTTTGTGAAGAGTTTTGTGTTTCCTGACACATTTTGATGGAGGAGGTAAAGTTTCGGTAGTTGAAACTTCCTTTTTTTCGCTAAACAACTGTATTAGCTGTTTTGTTCCAACATTATCTACAAATTCTGCTACAGATGGATGCTTAGGTTGGACACTTTTATTTTTATTTGCTCTATTTCTGCGTTCCTTTCTACAGACTTGCTTTTTGGTAGGCATTCTTTGGGATCTGTTGAAAAAAAGAAGGCATGGTTTGGTCTGTTGTACCATGTATGTGTGCTGTGTGCTTGCGTGCATGAGTGTGAAGGGGAAGCTCTTTGTGGTGGTGTGTGAATGCGCATTGGCCTCTTACAATGATTTAGAAAGGCTATTTTTCTGTTTGTATACTACTACAATATGCTTCAGATGAGAGTACAAAGTGAGCTAGTGGTGAGGAGAAGCATTAATAATAAATGTAATGGTATAAAATTGAAACAGCAATTTGTTTTCTAGTACTCACATTCTAAGGCTTCTGTATGTTATTTGAATTCCAAAAACACAATGATTTGTGACCCATTCTGCCTGTTATTCTTTGTTTAATAAATGGGGATTTGTGGGTAGAATAGTTCAGAGATCAATGTTTGTTTTGGTGTGCAAATTAAATAAATAACCCACACAGTCTCTTTGAGGAATAGTTAGAATATAAAGGTAGTACTGTACTTACTTTTTTTGCAGAATGACCAGGTTTCTTCGGATATGTCGTTTGCAGTGTAGATGCTGTTGATTTTCAGGAGAGTAGTCTTCACTGAGATTGTAAAAAGAAGACGTTAGTAACTTTGTGTGTTTAAAGCAGTGATGTTACTGTACACGTTAATCTTTTGTCGGAGTAGTCTCCTTTGATATTTCAACTCAGTGAATGTGTGCATTTCACTTCACTATGTGCTGCCTTTGTATGTTATTTGCAGTATATTAGTTGCATGTGATTCAGAAATGAGTACAATTTTTAGGTTATGAAAATGCCTTGTTTTTTTTAAGCTGTGTTGTCCATAGCAGAGAGGTTTGTAAGTGATAGGTCATTATAGTAGATGGGAAAAATGTCACTACTTTCATATAAGTACGAATCCGAAAACTCAGAAGACCCTCAGAGGGAGATGTCACCACAGCAATCGGGAGCGTTTATTTTTCTCATACGATCGCATTGGAAGTAGCATTAATGTAGGCAGTACACAGTAAAAAATGGTGACATTTCCTAATGGAAAATCGAGTTTCGCGCTAAATAGGGAGGGTTGTAAGGTATGTATAGGTTATGCAGGAGACAGTAAGAAGAAGTGCGGTTTGCCAATGAAAAATCAGACATCTTGCACTTAAAGGGGGAGCGTTGGTATGCATTGGCTATGCAGATTTAGTGGCATTAATTTGTTTAAATGAAATCATAAGGGTTGCACATGCTCTCTGATTAAAATACGCATACCTGTACTTTATACTCATGCATGTGTGCATGCATGGAGCTGTACGTAGAAATCCGCGACACTTGCACAGTAGTTTTTGCAGTAGTTGCTTTGCAATGATATGCGACTTGCATTCAGAGTGATCAATAGTATATCTGAAGTGTGAAATTTTGATGACAGAGTTAGATGTAGAGATGTTGAATGTGATTGGTGGATGGTTGTGTGACTGCTTAGCTGTGACCAATGAGGGAATGGATTCCCGAGTGAAGTGGAAAGGGTATAAGGACTGGCTAAGAGTTATGTGCCGCACGTAGACAACACTTGTCCACGGGTAGGGCTTGTCACATACAGGGTTCAACAGCAAATCCAGCAGGGAAAGGGGACTGTAGGAATCAGACAATCAGATATTCACATTGCTCTTTTGTGTCGAAAGACGGTGCAAATACTGAAGATGGCAGAGGTCGAGAGGGTCAGGGTTTTGTTGCTTGGAGATATTTTTGTCCATGGTTTACAGCACTATGCTGGAAGTAGGCATGTGGTACACAATTTCAATGTGCGAGGTGGTGTGGTGTGGAGCACTGAGACTGATCGCAATGTTGCGGCGATTCTCCAAGTTTGCAAAGACATGCGTACGATGACCTAATGTGGTACTTTTGCATAATGTGCATGCCATTTATTTGGGCTATGTGAGTTCAAGTACTTTGTTGGAAGATTTGGAACAGTTGGTTCAAGCAGTTATGAACATCTTTCCAACTGCAAAAGTATTTTTTTCTGGGTTACTCCCTAGAGGAAAATGGGACAACAGTTCTGTTTTCTGTCCTGATCAAAGGATTGGGAGGTGTAACATCAATCACGCCATGCGTGCTTTCATATTACGAGCTGGTATGTTTTTCTGCAGCCATGAGAACATTGTTCCCAGTAATGTGACTTATTTTGAAGCAGATGGTGTTGCGTTATCTTCTTTGGGAAATGCCATGTTCTTTTGGAATGTAAGGCTTGCTTTGGAGAAGGTTCTGTAATGGTTGTAGGAGTAAAGTAAGAAGAAAAAATATTTAAAAAAAAAACAAAATAACAGGTATCTGTAATGCATCTGCCCAAAAAAAAAAGTCTCTTTTCAGAGCCCACCTTAAAGGGGAAAAGGGGAATAATATTTAAATGTACAGTCGTCACGCTCTGATCCTCTACGTGTCCGCGGACATGGCGGTAGTTTGCAGGCAGCGCGTATTCCCAACGGGGATTCTGGGGTGGAGACCATGCAAATGAGAATATGGGAAGGTAGGGATTGGTCAGTAAAGTTCAGTGGGTGTGTTCTGAATGGAGAAATTTAGTGAGAAGGTCTTTTCCCTGACAGGAGACCAGACAACCATGGCTCTGTGTGCTCGATTTTGGGAGACTCATGGATACATTGGTTGAAGGTGCATGCAGAAAGTTGCAGTATATGTGCAGATCTTGGATTTCCTCATGTGGAAGAGCACTGGCATGGCGTGCGTGGAATGAGGTGGCTGGTCTTGGTACCTCTCTGTGATACTTTACAGACAGAGCGTCATCCTGATATACTTATCATTAATTGCGGAGGAAACAGTTTAGGCCATGTCTCTGGAATTTCTTTACAATTTGCAATGAAGGAAGAACTTGCAAAGGTCATGGACATGTTTCCAAATTGGCAAATAGTGTTTTCATGTATTGCACAAAGACAAATATGGCTGTGTTCTTCTGCATTTGGTCCACAAATGGAGAAAGCGAGTTCCAATGTCAATAAGGCTGTTTGTGCCTTTCTAAGAGATGTTGGCATGTCCTCATTCCACAATGAAAACACATTTTATTTCGCAGCACTTTCATTTTTCACAGAGATGGAGTCCATCTCACATATGCTGGCAATCCGATTTTTCTTCACAATGTACAAAATGCATTGCAACCTTTTTTGGATTCATAGTCACCTATTTGGCAATCCGTTTTTTCCAATCTACAGTTTTTGAAACACACAAAACACCACCGAAAGGCTCTTTTCAGAGCCACCACTTGCTCCCAGGGAAAAGTCCATTGGTTTTGCTACACTTGCACCCTCCATTTTTGTGCATCCTATGACTGCTCGTGGACTTTTTGAAAAATGCGCGGGGGCCCACAACAGTCACTTGATAGTTCTATTGTTAAACTGAGACAGGCGTACCTGAAAAGAGCCTTTTTTGTAATTTTTGATGTTTTCCAGTTTATTGCTTTTGAGCACAAGACACACTAGGAGAGGAGGGCAAAGGAGGGTAAGGAAGGGACCCCAACCACGGGGATAAGAAAGGGCAGGTGGAGAGAGAAAGATGTAGGGTGAGCTTTACTTAGGTAGGGGGCAGTTCTTCTGGTGCTCCGTGACCGTAGCCTCAAAAGCACTTCGAAGACTCTCCCCCCTGCAGAGTACTGTGCCGCAGTACATACACAATATTGTGACTCTCGAAAGGTAAGGGTCAACAGCATCGCGAATGGCTTGTGAGGCAACTGGAGGGATTCGCTCCCCCACAGGAGTGTCTCTTGTGGTGAGAGGATTGGACATGGAGGATGGTGTGGAGGAACTCAATCTACTACATTCTTCACATGTCACCACCTTGTGAATGTCCACACTGTGGAACAAAGTTAGGTGTCGCTTCATGGTTGTCGTACCAAAGCTGTACGCACCAGGTCTCCTGTGACTCAGCACCAACTGGCACTGGTTACACCTGACCAGGTTCGCACATGATTTTGGTACGTTCCCAAAAACGGAAAACAACTGCCACACCTACGACTCCCGGCGAGTGCTTGTAGTGTGGTGTTCCTCCACCTCATTCTCTTCTTCCTCGATCTCTACATCCTCACCCGTATTTCCCTCTACAGGCCCTTGGGGAGGTGGTGGCGGTGGAGGGTTTGGGGGTGGTGATGAGGCTAATGAAGCAACAGTAGCCATGGATGCCATGAGGATTACTTGGCTAATGGTCGCTACAGCAGTAAAGGCAGCACAACTCAACCTGCTGTAGCCAGAAGCACAATGAAGATGAGCACGGGGGTGTGGCCATTTATAGGGGTGGAGGGGTGCGGCTCATGACCATATTGAACATTCAAAAGCATTGCAAAAATTCTAAACAATACGTTCAAAGGTAGAGCCATTGTATGGGACATGTGAAATGGTGATTTTATACTGTAAAATCATTTCCCATGTTTGTATAAGTTCTTTTGCAATTTTGCGGAAGCAGACAAACTGCGCAAATTAGTCCACACGCTCAGCGTGGGTGCGGTCACATGATAATGTCCTGAACACATCCGCAAGGGAAATGGGTGCCTGCTGGACAACAAATGCAGAGTAACGGACGTACGCATGCGCGCAAGTGTCTACGGACAGTGTTCGGGTCCTGAAACTAATTGAAAGTGTGACACAAGTGAGACGGACAGTTAGGGACAGGCACGATGTTCGCAGTACTTATGGGTGCACTGTGCATTTGCGAACATGATCTGCTGACTGTACGGCCAGGTACAGTGTCCTTAGGACACCTCTATTTTGTTTGACTATGGACATGCCGGCTACCGCGCCTTTTCTATGGACGGTTCCATCTTGGCTGCGGACGGTACGGATAGACATCCTGGACACCTGGTGTGTTCTAAGAACATGTTTTATCTCGTTTGTGAGCGGTACAGAGAGGTATAATGTCTTTAGGACACACCATTCTGTTCATTTACGAACAACTTGAGCAGATGGTGCGCTCTAAAATCATTTCCATCTTGGTTGCCATTGGTACGGGTAGGTGTATTGCCGTTAGAACATCCGTATTCTATTGCTTATGACCGGCTCGAACAGGCATGCTGTCTGCAGACATTTTAACTCTTTTTTTTAAAAAAAAAACATTTCCTCAAACCCTTCCACTACATCTAATATAAAAGAACTTTCAATATACACACACACATATATCAAGAGAAATACAGGGGGAAGCAGATACTGAAACGAATACAGGGGAATTAGGGTTTAACATGGGCTGGTGGTGAGGGGATGATTTGTGAGGGGATGAAGGGATGGCTGTTTCATCAAAATGTTTATTTTCTTCTTGAAGGTTTGGGGATGGTTCACTAGGAAATGGAGAAGGGGGGCAGGTACAGGTGGGACAGAGATAACGTATTTTCCTCTCACACATTCCTCCACAAATTGCCTTAAACTGTTAAAATTGTCATTTAGTGTGTCCATTTTCAATTCTATCCTTTTAAGCCTGTCTTCATCTGTGTCGTTTGTTGGCCTTTCTTCTTTTTTTTCCTGGTCTGTTAAAAATAAATATATATGTTAAATGCCCATAAAATACTGATAATTGATTTGCTTATGCAGAGTAGTGTTTACCATTATTAGCGCTATCTTCGGACATTTCCCCATGCAGAAAATTCTCCTCCAGCCACTCCAAAGTACTGCACATTTCTGTGTCAAAACAACAGAAAGAAATTATTTGTTATGGCCCTCATACAAAAAAGTACACACACATATAAGAAAAATGAAGTTCACTTACTATGTTGTTGTAATTTCTCTTCCTTGTGCTGTGTGTGTCTACTGTCGCTCCTGGCTGCACAGTTTCTGTGAGGTAATTACGTTGGAGGCATACTTTTTTTGTTATGGTTTAATCCATTTCATTCTACATGGTCATTAAATGCATGGTTATTGTTTCAGACGTTTAGGTTTACCTATTTATTTATTAGTACTTATAATGTATTTATGTGTCCTTTTTCAAAGTTCTGCATTTTTTATGTAACACAATAGTACAATTTCAGATACCCCCTGACTGTTTGGGTACTGTTGACCTCGTCCGCGCCCGTCCGCAGACAGGCGCTCAGTCCGTGCCTTTTAAATATCAATTGCGAGCGGGTTCAGTATGTTCTATCTTACATGCATATAAAGTAAGGAAATTATACTACATATCTCCTAAAATCACATGATGAAAGTGTATATTCAGCAAAAAAACGTTATTAACGAGATGTTATGATTAAGTTCCCCTTCTAAAAACCTGTGAAATTCAGTAAAAAAATAAAAAACCTTGTTAAAGGAACGTTGTGGTTAGGTTGCCGTACTAAAAAAACGTAATATTCACTAAAAAAAAACTTTGTTAAGAGGACGTTATGGTTAAGTTGCCCTACTAAAAACCTGTGCAATTCACTAAAAAAACTTTACAAAAGTGCCATTATGGTTCAAAGTAAAACCGAAAAACCCCTGAAATTCACCAGTTATGGTAGGATGAGCAACCATAACTCGCGCCACCTACGTGCATTGCTAAGACTAACACCCAGGACATCAAAGATGACATCACAAATGTCATTGATGACATTTCTGATGACATCACATGTCTGGCTCCCTCTTTTTTCCTTTAGTGATATATCTTAGCCAGTAATACTTAGGAACAAAAAAATTGAAAACTACTATATTTGTAGACTTACACTTCAAATTTGTTTTTACAGTAATTCACTTAGGGTCCACCCAAAACATATGAAATATACACAGAGGGGAAAACATAGACTTGGAAGACAGCAATGCTTTCTATGTATGAAGATGATTAGTAGGATTATCAACACTGTCTTATAGTCCTGTTTTTTTATGACTGTTCTTTCCCTGGATATGCTCATATTTGTACACATTGCACTTACACTACTTTCCTTAGGGTGTAGTCACAATATGTGATAGTTATGCAAAGGGAAGTTGTAGCTTTGAAGCAGAGCAATCATTTCTGTGCATGAAGATAATAAGTTAGATTATGAAGACTGTTGGGTAATACTGCTGTTTTTTTGTTTACTTCACTTTCCCTGTATATGCTCGATTTGTCTGTTTGTGTTTTGTGTGCAGTCATGCAATAATGTAGTACGTGGGTTTTATTGGGTACTTATTAAATGTTTCATAGTATGCAAGACTCTAATAAGAAAGCATTTATAATTTTAGTATTTAACATGGCAAGATTATTAATATTGCATCTCCATCATGTCTGCTGCACACTATGCCTATGTTACTACATGTGTACCTTAGTATATTGGAAAAAACCTCATAATACAATGCTCTTTGGATTAATGCATTACTTAATGCACTACGTACCTCATGATCTTTATTCCAATGATCCTTGACACTTATTTATTAACATTACAATAACAATCCCTTGTACAGACTTTTCTTGAAAGGTAAATGCACATGTGATGTCATCAGTGATGTCATCAATGACATTTGTGATGTCATCTTTGATGTCCTGGATGTTAGTCTTAGCAACGCACGTTGGTTTGCGCGAGTTATGGTTGCTTAGCTTACCATAATTACCCAATGGCAAGTGTTTTTCAGTTTTACTGTGAACCATAACATCCCTTTAACAAAGTTTTTTTTTTACTGAATATACATTACATGGCCACGTTAGTGGCCATGTAGTTATGGATAAGTTGCTGTTTCCATAGGAAGAACACTTTTTGGGTGGCTTATATCTTCGATGCCCCTGGACGAACCCTCATCAAACTTTGCAAAAAAAGTATATGGCCCACTCTGAATTCTTTTGCAAAGGTTGGTGAGGATTCGTCCAGGGGGGGAAAAGTTATAGGGGGGGTCACAAAATTTCTTTTTTTCCCGTAGACTTAATGGCAAAACATTTTTGCTCGCGTCTACAGCCCAAACCGCTGGACGGATTTTCACCAAATTTGGACCAGGAGCAGCAGCCTGGTCCTAAAGGCGTGCTTTTGCAAATTTGGTGAAAATCCGTCCAGTAGTCTTTTTAAAAATGACCAAAAAGTAGGTAAAATAAAACTGGTGATATCTGTGTTCGCTTCGCAGACACACTTCCCTGTTCGCTCCGTGGACAGGACAGGGATTGGGCAAGCGGGTTGCATCGTGTCCGCGGACATGTTACGTGCTTTCCCATTGGCTGCACTGCAGCGTGCAGTGTGTCGTATTTTCAAGACGCTCGCCATCTTTGTTTGGGTTTGCGGTGAGAGCCCGGCTAGTAAGTGTCTTCCTTCTGTTCCACCCACCCCCGCTCATGCCCGTGTCTTTCTCCCGTTCTCCCCACCCCCCGCTCATGTCCGTGTTTCCTTCCTGTCCCCCCCCACCCCCTGTGTTTCCCCTGTTCCTCCAGCCCCCGCTCACGCCATCGGCACACAGTGGCCTGCAGAGGGCCGAGGAGTGGGATCTGCCGTCTGCCCAGTTAGCTCAGGCCCCGTGTCTTCCTCCCGTTACCCCCACCCCCGCTCATCCCTGTGTCTCCTCTGTTCCCCCCACCCTCTGCTCATCCCCGTGTCTCCCTCATGATCCCCCCACCCCCTGTTCATGCCCTGTGTCTCCCCTGTCCCCCCCACCCCCACTCATGTCCCGTGTGTCTCTCCCCTTCCCCCAACCATCGCTCATGCCCCGTGTGTCTCTCACCCGACCCCCCACTCATGCCCCGTGTGTCTCTCCCCTCCACCCCACCCCCCGCTCATGCCCCGTCTGTCTCTCCCCTTCCCCCCGCTCATGCCCCGTCTGTCTCTCCCCTTCCACCCCGTTCATGCTCCGGGTGTCTCTCCCCTCCCCCCACCCCCCGCTCATGCCCCGTGTGTCTCTCCCCTCCCCCCACCCCCGGCTCATGCCCCGTGTGTCTCTCAACTCCCCCCCACCCCCTGCTCGTGCCCCGTGTGTCTCTCGCTTCCCCCCCATGCCCCGCTCATGCCCCGTGTGTCTCTCCCCCTCCCCCTCAACCCCCCATGCCCCTTGTCTCTCCCCTCCCTCCCACCCCACGCTCATGGCCCGTGTGTCTCTCCCCTTCCCCCCCACCCCCCGCTAAAGCCCCCTGTGTCTCTCCACTCAACCCGCCGCTCACGCCCCATGTGTCTCCCACCTTCACCCCACCCCCTGCTCATGCCCAGCGTGTCTCTCCCCTCTACCCCCCGCTCATGCCCCATGTGTCTCTCCCCTTCCCCCACCCCCCGCTCATGCCCCGTGTGTCTCTCCCCTCCGCCCCAACCCCCCCGCTCATGCCCCATGTGTCTCTCCCCTCCCGCCAACCCCCGCTCATGACCTTTCTCCCCCGTTACCCCAACCCCTGCTCAGGCCCCGTGTGTCTCTCCCCTTCCCCCCACCCCCGCTCATGACCCGTGTGTCTCTCCCCTCCCCCCACCCCCTGCTCATGACCCGGGAGTCTCTCCCCCTCCCCCCACCCCCTGCTCATGCCCCGTGTGTCTCTCCCCCTCACCCCCACCCCCCGTTCATGCCCTGTGTGTCTCTCCCCTGTTGCCCCAGCCCCTGCTCATGCCCTGTGTCTGCCCTGTTCCCCACCCCCTGCTCATGCCCCGTGTCTGCCCTGTTCCCCTACCCCCGCTCATGACTTGTGTGTCTCCCCAGTTCCCCCCACCCCCCGCTCATGCCCTGTGTGTCTCCCCTTCCTCTCCACCCCCCGCTCACGCCCCGTGTGTCTCTCCCCTTTCCCCCACCCCCCGCTCATGCCCCGTGTCTCCCTACTGTTGCCCCCACCCCCTGCTCATGCCCCGTGTGTCTCTCCCGCCACCCCCCGCTCATGACCTGTCTCCCCTGTTACCCCCCATCCCCCGCTCATGCCTCGTGTGTCTCTCCCCTTCCCCCCCACCCCCGCTCATGGCCAGTGTCTCTCTCCCCTTCCCCCCGACCCCCGCTCATGCCCCGTGTCTCTCTCCCCTTCCCCCCCACCCCCTGCTCATGCCCCGTGTCTCTCTCCCCTTCCCCCCACCCCCTGCTCATGCCCCATGTGTCTCTCCCCTTTCCCCAACCCCCCGCTCATGCCCTGTGTCTCCCTACTGTTCCCCCACCCCCTGCTCATGCCCCGTGTGTCTCTCCCCCCACCCCCACTCATGACCTGTCTCCCCTGTTACCCCCCACCCCCTGCTCATGCCTCGTGTGTCTCTCCCCTTTCCCCCCACCCCCGCTCATGCCCCGTGTCTCTCTCCCCTTCCCCCTCACCCCCGCTCATGCCCTGTGTGTCTCTCCCCCCACACCCTGCTCATGCCCCGTGTGTCTCTCCCCTCCCCCCCACCCCCGCTCATGCTCCGTGTGTCTCTCAACTCCCTCCCAGCCCCCGCTCATGGCCTGTGTGTCTCTCCCCTCCCCCCGCTCATGCATGCCCCGTGTGTCTCTCCCCTTCCCCCCACCCCTCGCTCATGCCCTGTGTCTCCCTTGTTCCCCCCAACCCCCGCTCATGCACCATGTCTCCCTTCTTCCTCCCCCACCCCCCGCTCATGCCCCGTGTCTGCCTTCTTCCCCCCTCCCCCCGCTCATGCCCCGTGTCTCCCTTCTCCCCCCCGCTCATGCCCCGTGTCTCCCTTCTCCCCACCGATCATGCCCCGTGTCTTCCTTCTTCCCCCCACCCCCCGCTCATGCCCCGTGTCTTCCTTCTTTCCCCCCCGCTCATGCCCAGTGTCTCCCTCGTGTTACCCCCCACCCCAGCTCATGCCCCGTGTCTCCCTCGTGTTACCCCCCACTCAAGCCCCATGTCTCCCTCCTGTGCCCCTCCCCCGCTCATGCCCCGTGTCTCCCTCCTGTACCCCCCACCCCCCACTCATGCCCGTGTCTCCCTTCTTCCCCCCACCCCCCGCTCATGGCCCGTGTCACCCTTCTTCCCCCCCCACCCCGCCGCTCATGCCCGTGTTTCCCTTCTTCCCCCCACCCCCAGCTCATGCCCCGTGTCTCCCTTCTTACCCCGCACCCCCTGCTCATGCCCTGTGTCTCCCTTCTTTCCACCCCCACCCCCTGCTCAAGCCTCGTGTCTTCCTTCTTCCCCTCCACCCCCTGCTCATGCCCCGTGTCTCCCTTCTACCCCCCACCCCCTGCTCATGCCCCGTGTCTCCCTTCTTCCCCCCACCCCCCACTCATGCCCCATGTCTCCCTTCTTCCCCCCTCCCCCTGCTCATGCCCCGTGTCTTCCTTCTTTCCCCCCACCCCCCGCGCATGCCCGTGTCTCCCTTCTTACCCCGCTGATGCCCCGTGTCTCCCTTCTTCCCCCCCCCGCTCATGGCCCGTGTCTCACTTTTTTCCCCCACCCCCTACTCATGCCCCGTGTCTCCCTTCTTACCCCCCCACCCCCCGCTCATGCCCCGTGTCTCCCTTCTTCCCCCACCCCCCACTCATGCCCCGTGTCTCCCTTCTTCCCACCTCACCCCCGCTTATGCCCTGTGTCTCCCTTCTTCCCCCAGTCATGCCCAGTGTCTCCCATCTTCCCACCCCACTCCCCGCTCATGCCCCGTGTCTCCCTTCTTCCCACCTCACCCCCGCTCATGCCCTGTGTCTCCCTTCTTCCCCCCGCTCATGCCCCGTGTCTCCCTTCTTCCCCCCCACCCATCGCTCATTCCCCATATCTCCCTTCTTTCCCCCCCATCCCCCGCTCATGCCCTGTGTCTTCCTTTTTCCCTCCCACCCCCCGCTCATGCCCCGTGTCTCCCTTCTTTCCCGCTCATGCCCCGTGTCTCCCTTCTTTCCACCCCCTGCTCATGCCCCGTGTTTCCCTTCTTTCCCGCTCATGCCCCGTGTCTCCCTTCTTTCCACCTCCTGCTCATGCCCCATGTCTCCCTTCTTTCCACCCCCACCCCCTGCTCAAGCCCCGTGTCTCCATTCTTCCCCCACCCCCTGCTCATGCCCCGTGTCTCCCTTCTTCCCCCCCACCCCCTGCTCATGCCCCCTGTCTCCATTCTTCCCCCCACTCCCTGCTCATGCCCCGTGTCTCATTTCTTCCCCCCACCCCCGCTCAAGCCCCGTGTCTCCCTTCTTTCCCCCCGCTCATGCCCTGTGTCTCCCTTCTTCCCACCCCACTCCCCGCTCATGCCCTGTGTCTCCCTTCTTCCCACCTCACCCCCCGCTCATGCCCTGTGTCTCCCTTCTTCCCCCGCTCATGCTCATGCCCCGTGTCTCCCTTCTTTCCCCCCCACCCCCTGCTCATGCCCCGTGTCTCCCTTCTTTCCACCCCCTGCTCATGCCCCGTGTCTCCCTTCTTTCCCGCTCATGCCCCGTGTCTCCCTTCTTTCCACCCCCTGCTCATGCCCCATGTCTCCCTTCTTCCCCCCCACCCCCTGCTCATGCCCCGTGTCTCCCTTCTTTCCACCCCCGCTCATGCCCCATGTCTCCCTTCTTTCCCCCCACCCCCTGCTCATGCCCCATGTCTCCCTTCTTCCCCCCACCCCCTGCTGATGCCCCGTGTCTCCCTTCTTCCCTCCCATCCCCCGCTCATGCCCCGTGTTTCCCTTCTTTCCACCCCCTGCTCATGCCCCATGTCTCCCTTCTTCCCTCACCCCCTGCTCATGCCCCGTGTCTCCCTTCTTTCCCCCCACCCCCCGCTCATGCCCCGTGTCTTCCTTTTCCCCACCCCCGCTCATGCCCCGTGTCTTCCTTCTTTCTCCCCCACTCCCCGCTCCTGCCCCGTGTCTCTCTTCTTCCCCCCACCCCCGCTCATGCCCAGTGTCTCCCTTCTTTCCCCCCACCCCTCGCTCATGCCCTGTGTCTCCCTTGTTCCCCACACCCCCGCTCATGCCCCGTGTCTCCCTTCTTCCCCCCACCCCCCGCTGATGCCCCGTGTCTCCCTTCTTCCCTCCCACCCCCCGCTCATGCCCCGTGTCTCCCTTCTTTCCACCCCCTGCTCATGCCCCGTGTCTCCCTTCTTCCCTCACTCCCTGCTCATGCCCCGTGTCTCCCTTCTTTCCCCCCACCCCCCGCTCATGCCCTGTGTCCTCCTTTTCCCCACCCCCGCTCATGCCCCGTGTCTTCCTTCTTTCTCCCCCACCCCCCACTCCTGCCCTGTGTCTCTCTTCTTCCCCCCACCCCCGCTCATGCCCAGTGTCTCCCTTCTTCCTCCCCCACCCCCTGCTCATGCCCCGTGTCTGCCTTCTCCCCCCCCACCCCCGCTCATGTCCCGTGTCTTCCTTCTCCCCCCCGTTCATGCCCGTGTCTCCCTTCTCCCCCGCTCATGTCCCGTGTCTTCCTTCTTCCCCCCCACCCCCCGCTCATGCCCAGAGTCTTCCTTCTTTCCCCCGCTCATGCCCCATGTCTCCCTCGTGTTACCCCCCACCCCCGCTCATGCCCCGTGTCTCCCTCGTGTTACCCCCCACTCAAGCCCTGTGTCTCCCTCCTGTGCCCCCCACCCCCTGCTCATGCCCCGTGTCTCCCTCCTGTACCCCCCACCCCCCACTCATGCCCCTTGTCTCCCTTCTTCCCCCCACCCCCTGCTCATGCCCCGTGTCTTCCTTCCCCCCGCTGATGCCCCGTGTCTTCCTTCTTACCCCCGCCCACCCCCCACTCATGCCCGTGTTTCCCTTCTTCCCCCCACCCCCCGCTCATGCCCCGTGTCTCTCTTCTTACCCCCTACCCCCTGCTCATGCCCCGTGTCTCCCTTCTTTCCACCCCACCCCCTGCTCAAGCCCTGTGTCTTCCTTCTTCCCCCCCACCCCCCGCTCAGGCCCTGTGTCTCCCTTCTTCCCCCAACCCCCACTCATGCACCGTGTCTCCATTCTTCCCCCCACCCCTGCTCATGCCCCGTGTCTCCCTTCTTCCCCCCACCCCCCGCTCAAGCCCTGTGTCTCCCTTCTTCCCCCCCGCCCCCCACTCATGCCCCATGTCTCCCTTCTTCCCTCCTACCCCCCACTCATGCCCCATGTCTCCCTTCTTCTCCCCCTCCCCCTGCTCATGCCCCGTGTCTTCCTTCTTCCCCCGCTCATGCCCAGTGTCTCCCTTCTTCCCCCCCGCTCATGGCCCGTGTCTCACTTCTTTACCCCCACCCCCGCTCATGCCCCGTGTCTCCCTTCTTAACCCCCCACACCCCGCTCATGCCCCGTGTCTCCCTTCTTCCCCCCACCCCCCACTCATGCCCCGTGTCTCCCTTCTTCCCCCCGCTCATGCCCCGTGTCTCCCTTCTTCCCACCGCACTCCCTGCTCATGCCCTGTGTCTCCCTTCTTCCCACCTCACCCCCGCTCATGCCCCGTGTCTCCCTTCTTCCCCCCCGCTCATGCCCCATGTCTCCCTTCTTCCCCCCTGCCCCCCCATGCCCCTTGTCTCCCTTCTTCCACCCACCCCTCGCTCATGCCCCATGTCTCCCTTCTTTCCCCATCCCCTGCTCATGCCCCCTGTCTTCCTTTCCCCCACCACCCCCCGCTCATGCCCCGTGTCTCCCTTCTTTCCACCCCCTGCTCATGCCCCGTGTCTCCCTTCTTTCCCGCTCATGCCCCGTGTCTCCCTTCTTTCCACCCCCTGCTCATGCCCAGTGTCTCCCTTCTTCCCCCTCCACCCCTGCTCATGCCCCGTGTCTCCCTTCTTTCCACCATCCCCGCTCATGCCCCGTGTCTCCCTTCTTTCCCCCCACCCCCTGGTCATGCCCCGTGTCTCCCTTCTTCCCCCCAACCCCCGCTGATGCCCTGTGTCACCCTTCTTCCCTCCCACACCCCGCTCATGCCCCGTGTCTCCCTTCTTTCCACCCCCTGCTCATGCCCCGTGTCTCCCTTCTTCCCCCGACCCCCTGCTCATGCCCCGTGTCTGCCTTCTTTCCCCCCACCCCCCGCTCATGCCCTGTGTCTTCCTTTTCCCCACCCCCGCTCATGCCCCGTGGCTTCCTTCTTTCCCCCCCACCCCCCGCTCATGCCCCGTGTCTCCCTTCTTCCCCTCCACCCCCCGCTGATGCCCTGTGTATCCCTTCTTCCCTCCCACCCCCCGCTCATTCCCCGTGTCTCCCTTCTTTCCACCCCCTGCTCATGCCCCGTGTTTCCCTTCTTCCCCCGACCCCCTGCTCATGCCCCGTGTCTGCCTTCTTTCCCCCCACCCCCCGCTCATGCCCTGTGTCTTCCTTTTCCCCACTCCCGCTCATGCCCCGTGTCTTCCTTCTTCCCCCCCACCCCCCGCTCATGCCCCGTGTCTCCCTTTTTCCCCCGACCCCCTGCTCATGCCCCGTGTCTGCCTTCTTTCCCCCCACCCCCCGCTCATGCCCTGTGTCTTCCATTTCCCTACCCCCGCTCATGCCCCGTGTCTTCCTTCTTTCCCCCCTACCCCCTGCTCATGCCCCGTGTCTCCCTTCTTTCCACCCCACCCCCTGCTCAAGCCATGTGTCTTCCTTCTTTCCCGCCACCCCCCGTTCAGGCCCTGTGTCTCCTTTCTTCCCCCCAACCCCCACTCATGCACCGTGTCTCCATTCTTCCCCCCACCCCTGCTCATGCCCCATGTCTCCCTTCTTCCCCCCACCCCCCGCTCAAGCCCTGTGTCTCCCTTCTTCCCCCCGCCCCCCACTCATGCCCCATGTCTCCCTTCTTCCCTCCCACCCCCCACTCATGCCCCATGTCTCCCTTCTTCCCCCCTCCCACTGCTCATGCCCCGTGTCTTCCTTCTTCCCCCGCTCATGCCCAGTGTCTCCCTTCTTCCCCCCCGCTCATGGCCCGTGTCTCACTTCTTTACCCCCACCCCCGCTCATGCCCCGTGTCTCCCTTCTTAACCCCCCACACCCCGCTCATGCCCCGTGTCTCCCTTCTTCCCCCCACCCCCCACTCATGCCCCGTGTCTCCCTTCTTTCCCCCCCGCTCATACCCCGTGTCTCCCTTCTTCCCACCGCACTCCCCGCTCATGCCCTGTGTCTCCCTTCTTCCCACCTCACCCCCGCTCATGCCCCGTGTCTCCCTTCTTCCCCCCCTGCCCCCATGCCCCTTGTCTCCCTTCTTCCACCCACCCCTCGCTCATGCCCCATGTCTCCCTTCTTTCCCCATCCCCTGCTCATGCCCCCTGTCTTCCTTTCCCCCCCACCCCCCACTCATGCCCTGTGTCTCCCTTCTTTCCACCCCCTGCTCATGCCCCGTGTCTCCCTTCTTTCCCGCTTATGCCCCGTGTCTCCCTTCTTTCCACCCCCTGCTCATGCCCAGTGTCTCCCTTCTTCCCCCTCCACCCCTGCTCGTGCCCCGTGTCTCCCTTCTTTCCACCATCCCCGCTCATTCCCCGTGTCTCCCTTCTTTCCCCCCACCCCCTGGTCATGCCCCGTGTCTCCCTTCTTCCCCCCCACCCCCGCTGATGCCCTGTGTCTCAGTTCTTCCCTCCCACCCCCGCTCATGCCCCGTGTCTCCCTTCTTTCCACCCCCTGCTCATGCCCCGTGTCTCCCTTCTTCCCCCGACCCCCTGCTCATGCCCTGTGTCTGCCTTCTTTCCCCCACCCCCCGCTCATGCCCTGTGTCTTCCTTTTCCCCACCCCTGCTCATGCCCCGTGTCTTCCTTCTTCCCACCGCACTCCCCGCTCATGCCCTGTGTCTCCCTTCTTCCCACCTCACCCCCGCTCATGCCCCGTGTCTCCCTTCTTCCCTCCCAGCCCCCCATGCCCCTTGTCTCCCTTCTTCCACCCACCCCTCGCTCATGCCCCATGTCTCCCTTCTTTCCCCATCCCCTGCTCATGCCCCCTGTCTTCCTTTCCCCCCCACCCCCCACTCATGCCCTGTGTCTCCCTTCTTTCCACCCCCTGCTCATGCCCCGTGTCTCCCTTCTTTCCCGCTTATGCCCCGTGTCTCCCTTCTTTCCACCCCCTGCTCATGCCCAGTGTCTCCCTTCTTCCCCCTCCACCCCTGCTCGTGCCCCGTGTCTCCCTTCTTTCCACCATCCCCGCTCATTCCCCGTGTCTCCCTTCTTTCCCCCCACCCCCTGGTCATGCCCCGTGTCTCCCTTCTTCCCCCCCACCCCCGCTGATGCCCTGTGTCTCCCTTCTTCCCTCCCACCCCCGCTCATGCCCCGTGTCTCCCTTCTTTCCACCCCCTGCTCATGCCCCGTGTCTCCCTTCTTCCCCCGACCCCCTGCTCATGCCCCGTGTCTGCCTTCTTTCCCCCACCCCCCGCTCATGCCCTGTGTCTTCCTTTTCCCCACCCCTGCTCATGCCCCGTGTCTTCCTTCTTTCCCCCCCCAGCCCCCGCTCATGCCCCGTGTCTCCCTTCTTTCCACCCCCTGCTCATGCCCCGTGTCTCCCTTCTTTCCCGCTCATGCCCCGTGTCTCCCTTCTTTCCACCCCCTGCTCATGCCCAGTGTCTTCCTTCTTCCCCCTCCACCCCTGCTCATGCCCCGTGTCTCCCTTCTTTCCACCATCCCCGCTCATGCCCCGTGTCTCCCTTCTTTCCCCCCACCCCCTGGTCATGCCCCGTGTCTCCCTTCTTCCCCCCCACCCCCGCTGATGCCCTGTGTCTCCCTTCTTCCCTCCCACCCCCCGCTCATGCCCCGTGTCTCCCTTCTTTCCACCCCCTGCTCATGCCCCGTGTCTCCCTTCTTCCCCCGACCCCCCGCTCATGCCCTGTGTCTTCCTTTTCCCCACCCCCGCTCATGCCCCGTGTCTTCCTTCTTTCCCCCCCACCCCCGCTCATGCCCCGTGTCTCTCTTCTTCCCCCCACCCCGCTCATGCCCTGTGTCTCCCTTCTTTCCCCCACCCCCCGCTCATGCCTCGGGTCTCCCTTCTTTCCCCCCCACCCCCTGCTCATGCCCCGTGTCTCCCTTCTTTCACCCCCCACCCCCCGCTTCTCCCTCCTGTACCCCTCACCCCCACTCATACCCAGTGTCTCCCTTCTTTCCCCCCCACTCCTCGCTCATGCTCCGTGTCTCCCTTCTTTCCCCCCACCCCTCGCTCATGTTCCGTGTCTCCCTTGTTCCCCCCCACCCCCGCTCATGTCCCGTGGTTCCCTTCTTCCTCCCCCACCCCCGCTCATGCCCCGTGTCTGCCTTCTTCCCCCCCACCCGCTGCTCATGCCCCGTGTCTCCCTTCTCCCCCCGCTCATGCCCCGTGTCTCCCTTCTCCCCCCGCTCATGCCCCGTGTCTTCCTTCTTCCCCCCAGCCCCAATCATGCCCCGTGTCTTCCTTCTTCCCCCCGCTCATGCCCCGTGTCTCCCTCGTGTTAGCCCCCACTCATGCCCCGTGTCTCTCTCCTGGTCTTCCCGACCCCCCGCTGATGCCCTGTTGTGTTCTCTTTATACACCCCGACTTCCCTTTCCCTGGTGTCCATCTTGGAAAAAGATTTTCCTTCCTACACCGGGACGCCTGCCTGTGGCGTCCCGGTTTGGGAAGAAAAATCTTTTTTTTACCACCCCGGGTTCCCACATTGAGAACCTAGGATGCTAGTGGTCTTCTTCCATTGAAAAGGACGTTATGGTTATGTTGCACTACTAAAAACCTATGAAATTCAGTAAAATAACTTTGTTAAAGGGACGTTATGGTTAAGTTGCGCTACTAAAAACTATGAAATTCAGTAAAAAAACTTTGTTAAAGGGACGTTATGGTTCCAAGTAAAACTGAAAAATCCTTGAAAATCGTCAGTTATGGTAAGCTAAGCAACCATAACTCACGCCACCACCGTGCACTGCTAAGCCTAACACACAGGACATCAAAGATGACATCACAAATGTCATTGATGACATCACTGATGACATCACATGTCTGACTTCCTCTTTTTTCCTTTCCTGACATATCTAGGCCACATGATTTTCTCCAGTAACAGTCAGGAACTAAAAATTGTAAATGTACTATATTCGTAGACTTATCCTTCAAGTATGTTCTTACAATAATTCTCTCAGGGTCCAGTCATATCATTTGAAACCTATACATAGGGGAAGACAGAACCTTGAAAGACAGCAATCATTTTGTGCATTAAAATTATCAGTAGATTTATCAGCACTTTCTGATACTGTTGATGTTTTTTTATTACTGTACTTTCCCTGTACATGCTCATATTTTTATATGTTGTACTTACCCTATTTTCCTTAGGGTCCAGACACATCATGTGATGTATAGATATATAGATAGGGTAAGTAACAGCTTTGAAACAGAGCAATCATTTCTCTGCATAAAGGTAATCACTTTCTGCTACTATTGCTTTTTTTTTCTTACTTCAGTTCCCTTGTATATATTCATATTTGTATGTGGTGTTGTCTCTTTGTGATTTGTCTATAATAATGCAATTATGTAGTAAGTGGGTTTTATTACCTACTTAGCACAAGTTTCACTGTACGCAAAACTCTAATATGGAAACAGTTATCACTTCACTATTCAACATGGCAAGCTTATGAATATTGAACCTCCATCATGTATGCTGCACACAATGCCTATGTTTCTACATGAGTACCTTACTATACTGGATTGAAGTTAATAATAGAATGCTATTTATATCAATGCATAGCTTAATGCACTGATTAGCACTTGATATGTATTCCAATAATCTTTGACACTTTTTTTTATTAACATTACACTAAGAATCCCTTGTACAGACTTTTCATGAAAGGTAATGCACCTGTGATGTCATCAGTGATGTCATCAATGACATTTGTGATGCCATCTTTCATATCCTGTGTGTTAGTGTTAGCAGTGCACAGTGGTGGGGGCAGGTATGGTTGCTTAGCCTACCATAACTGGCAAAATTTAGGGGTTTTTCGGTTTTTACTTTGAACCATAATGGCACGTTTGAAAAGTTTTTTAGTGAATTGCACAGGTTTTTAGTAGGGCAACTTAACCATAATGTCCCCTTAAAGTTTTTTTTTAGTTATATATTACATGGCCACGGTAGTGGCCATGTAGTTATGGTTAAGTTGCTGTTTCCATAGGAAGAGCACTTTTTGGGCGGCTTATAACTTAGTTCCCCCTGGACGAATCCTGACCAAACTTTGCAAAAAAAAAAAATTTGGCCCACTCTGAATTTTTTGCAAAGTTTGGTGAGGATTCGTCCGGGGGGGGCAAAGTTATAAGGGGGTCCCAAAACTTTTTTTTCCCCATAGATTGAATGGGGAAAAAACTTTGCTCGCACCTACAGCCCAAACCGCTGGACGGATTTTCAACAAATTTGGACCAGGAGCAGCGGCTTGGTCCCAAAAGCGTGCTTTTGCAAATTTGGTGAAAATCCGTCCAGTAGTTTTTTTAAAAAATGACCGAAATGTAGGTCACAAAAAATTAGTGACATCTGTGTTCGGTCCGTGGACAGACTTCCTTGTTTGCTGCGTGGACAGAACGGGGATTGGGTGAGCGGCATGCCTGATGTCCGCAGACATCTGACGTGCCCTCCCATTGGCTGCGGTGAAGCGTGCAGTGCGTCGTCTTGCTCTCATTCCCCCCACTGCCCGCTCATTCCCCATGTCTCCCTCCTGTCACCCCAACCCCCGCTCATGCCCCGTGTATCCCTCCTGTCCCCCCCAAACCCATCTCATGCCCCGTGTCTCCCTCCTGTTCCTCCACCCCCGCTCACGCCATCGCCCCATGGGGGCCTGCGGAGGGCCGAGGAGCGGGATCTGCGGCCTGCACAATGTAAGCTCAGGCCCCGTGTCTTCCTCCCATTCCCCCACCCCCCGCTAATGCCCCGTGTCTCCCCTGTTCCCCCCACCCCCCGCACATGCCTTGTGTCTCCCTCCCGTTCCCCCCACCCCCCACTAATGCCCCATGTCTCCCCTGTTCCCCCCAACCCCCGCTCATGCCCCGTGTCTCCCCTGTTCCCCCACCCCCCTCATGCCTTAGTCTCCCTCCCGTTTCCCCCCACGCCCCTTCATGCCCCGTGTGTCTTTTCTTCCCCCCCACCTCCTGCTCATTCCCTGTGTCTCTCTTCTTCCCCCCCACCCCCGCTAATGCCCCGTGTCTCCTCTGTTCCCCCAACCCCCCCGCTCATGCCCCGTGTCTACCCTGTTCCCCCACACACCCTCATGCCTTGTGTCTCCCTCCCGTTTCCACCCACGCCCGCTCATGCCCCGTGTCTCTCTTCTTCTTCACCACCCCTTGCTCATGCCACGTATCTGTCTTCTTTCCCCCCACCCCCGCTCATGCCCCGTGTCTGCCCTGTTCCCCCCACCTCCCGCTCATGCCCTGTGTCTCCCTCATGTTCCCCCCACACCTCGCTCATGCCCCGTGTCTCCCTCATGTTCCCCCCCACTAATGTCCTGTGTCTCACTAATGTTCCCCCACCCCCTGCTCATGCCCTGTGTCTCTTTCGTGTTCCCCCCACCCCCGCTCATGCCCCGTGTTTCCTCATTTTCCCCCAACCCCGCTCATGCCCCGTGTCTCCCTCCTTTTCCCCTACCCCCGCTCATGCCCTGTGTCTCCCATGTTCCCCCCACCCCGATCATGCCCCGTGTCTCCCATGTTCCCCCCACCCCCCGCTCATGCCCCATGTTTCCCGTTCCCCCCACCCCCTGCTCATGCCCCGTGTCTCCCCTGTTCCCCCCCACACCCCACTTATGCCCCGTGTCTTCCCTGTTCCTCCCACCCCCCGCTCATGCCTTGTGTCTTCCTCCCGTTCCCCCACCCCCTGTTCATGCCCCATGTCTCTATTCTTTCCCCTCCACCCCCCGCTCATGCTCCGTGTCTTTCTTTTCCCCCCCACTCCCCGCACATGCCCCATGTCTTTCTTCTTTCCCCCCACCCCCTGCTCATGCCCCGTGTCTCCCCCATTCCCCCTCACCCCCACTCATGCCCTGTGTCTCCCTCCCGTTCCCCCCCACCCCCACTCATGCCCCGTGTCTCTCATGTTCCCCCCACCCACCGCTCATGCCTCATGTCTCCCTCCTTTTCCCTGACCCCCGCTAATGCCCCGTGTCTCCCATGTTCCCCCATCCCCCGCACATGCCACGTGTCTCCCTCCTTTTCCCCTACCCCCCGTTCATGCACCGTGTCTGCCCTGTTCCCCCACCCCCCGCTCATTCCCCGTGTCTTTCTTCTCCCCCCCACTCCCCGCTCATGCCCGTGTATCTCTTCTTTCCCTCCACCCCCACTCATGCCCCGTGTCTCCCCTGTTCCCCTCCACCCCCACTCATGCCCCATGTCTCCCTCCCGTTCCCCCCCTACCCCCAATCATGCCCTGTGTCTCTCTTGTTCCCCCCACCCACCGCTCATGCCTCATGTCTCCCTCCTTTTCCCCGACCCCCGCTAATGCCCCGTGTCTCCCATGTTCCCCCCAACCCCCGCTCATGCCCCGTGTCTCCCATGTTCCCCCCACCCCCTGCACATGCCCCATGTCTCCCTCCTTTTCCCATACCCCCGCTCATACCCTGTGTCTGCCCTGTTCCCCCACCCCCCGCTCATGCCCCGTGTCTCCCTTGTGTTGCCCCCCACCCCCACTCATGCCCCGTGTCTGCCCTGTTCCCCCCATCCCCCGCTCATGCCCCGTGTCTCCCTCGTGTACCCCCCCACCCCCCGCTCATGCCCAGTGTCTCTCTCCTGTTGCTCCCCACCCCCGCTCATGCCCCGTGTCTCCCTCCTTTTCCCCCACCCCCTCTCATGCACTGTGTCTCCCATGTTCCCCCCACCCCCCGCCCATGCCCCGTGTCTCCCATGTTCCCCCCAACCCCCGCTCATGCCCAGTGTCCCCCATGTTCCCCCCACCCTCTGCTCATGCCCTGTGTCTCCCCTGTTCCCCCAACCCCCCACTCATGCCCCGTGTCTCCCATGTTCCCCCCACCACCTGCTCATGCCCTGTGTCTCCCCTGTTCCCCCCACCCCCTGCATCTCCCCCCCACCCCCCGCTCATGCCCCGTGTCGCCCTCCCCCCACCCCCCACTCATGCCCCATGTCTCCCTCGTGTTGCCTCCACCCCCGCACATGCCCCGTGTCTGCCCTGTTCCCCCCATCCCCCGCTCATGCTCCATGTCTCCTTCGTGTACCCACCACCACCCACTCATGACCCGTGTCTCCCACGTGCTACCCCCACCCCCCGCTCATGCCCCTTGTCTCCCTCGTGTTACTCCCAGCCCCGCTCATGCCCCGTGTCTCATATGTCCCCCCCACCCCTTGCTCTTGCCCCGTGTCTGCCCTGTTCCCCCCGCTGCCCGCTCATGCCCCATGTCTGTCCTGTTCCCCTCACCCCCTGCTCATGCCCGTGTCTCCCTCATGTTACCCCCCACCCCCCGCTAATGCCCCGTGTCTCCCCTGTTCCCCCCATCCCCCACTCATGCCCCATGTCTATCATGTTCCCCCATCCCCCGCTCATGCCCCGTGTCTCCCCTGCTGCTCCCCACCCCCCACTCATACCCCATGTCGCCCCAGTCCCCCCCCGCCCCCCGCTCATGCCCCGTGTCTCCCCTGTTCCCCCACCCTCGCTCATGCCTTTTGTCTCCCTGCAGTTCCCACCCACCCCCGCTCATGCCCTGTGTCTCTATTCTTCCCCCCACCCCTGCTCATGTCCCGTGTCTGCCTCGTTTTCCCCCACCCCCTTATTGCCCTGTGTCTCCCTCGTGTTCCCCCCACCCCCCCACCCCCGCTAATGCCCCGTGTCTCACTCATGTTCCCCCCTCCCCCAACTCATGCCCTGTGTCTCCTTCGTGTTCCCCCCACCCCCTCTCATGCCCCATGCCTCCCTCCTTTTCCCCCACCCCTGCTTATGCCCCATGTCTTCCTCCTTTTCCCCCACCCCCGCTCATGCCCTGTGTCTCCCATGTTCCCCCCACCCCCCGCTCATGCACCGTGTCTCCCATGTTCCCCCACCCTATGCTCATGCCCCGTGTCTCCCATGTTCCCCGCACCCCCTGCTCATGCCCCATGTCTCTTATGTTCCCCCCACCCCCTGCTCATGCCCTGTGTCTCCGCTGTTGCCCCCCACCCCCCACTCATGCCCCATGTCTCCCCTGTTCCCCCCACCCCCGCTCATTCCTTGTGTCTCCCTGCCGTTCCCCCCCAGCCCCTGCTCATCCCAGTGTCTCTCTTCTTCCCCCGACCCCCCGCTCATGCCCCGTGTGTCTCTTATTCCCCCCATCCCCCGCTCATGCCCCGTGTCTCTCTTCTTTCCCCCCCACCCCCTGCTCATGCCCCATGACCCCCATGTTCCCCCCCACCCCCCGCTCATGCCCCGTGTCTCCCTCCCGTTTCCCCACACCCCCGCTCATGCCCCGTGGCTCCCCCCTGTCCCCCCACCCCCTGCTCATGCCCCGTGTCTCCCTCCCGTTCCCCCCACCCCCGCTCATGCCCTGTGTCTCTCTTGTTCCCCCCACCCACCGCTCATACCCCGTGTCTCCCTCCTTTTCCCCCACCCCCACTCATGCCCCGTATCTCCCATGTTCCCCCAGCCCCCGCTCATGCCCTGTATCTCCCATGATACCCCCACCCCCCACTCATGCCCCGTGTCTCCCACGTTCCCCCAGCTCCCGCTCATGCCCCGTATCTCCCATGATACCCCACCCCCCGCTCATGCCCCATGTCTCTCTCCTGTTGACCCCCACCCCTGCTCATGCTCCGTGTCTCCCTTGTGTTCCCCCCAAACCCCCGCTCATGCCCTGTGTCTGCCCTGTTCCCCTACCCCCACTCATGCCCCGTGTCTCCCTCGTGTTGCCCCCCACCCCCACTCATGCCCCGTGTCTGCCCTGTTCCCCCACCCCCACTCATGCCCTGTGTATCCCTCCCGTTCCCCCCCACCCCCACTCATGCCCCGTGTCGCTCATGTTCCCCCCACCCACCGCTAATGCCCCGTGTCTCACTCATGTTCCGCCCTCCCCCAACTCATGCCCTGTGTCTCCTTCGTGTTCCCCCCACCCCCGCTCATGCCCCATGCCTCCCTCCTTTTCCCCCACCCCTGCTTATGCCCCATGTCTTCCTCCTTTTCCCCCACCCCCGCTCATGCCCTGTGTCTCCCATGTTCCCCCCACCCCCCGCTCATGCCCCGTGTCTCCCATGTTCCCCCACCCCCCTGCTCAAGCCCCGTGTCTCCCATGTTCCCCGCACCCCCTGCTCATGCCCCATGTCTCTTATGTTCCCCCCACCCCCTGCTCATGCCCTGTGTCTCCGCTGTTCCCCCCACCCCCGCTCATGCCTTGTGTCTCCCTGCCGTTCCCCCCCAGCCCCCGCTCATCCCAGTGTCTCTCTTCTTCCCCCGACCCCCTGCTCATGCCCCGTGTGTCTCTTCTTTCCCCCCATCCCCCGCTCATACCCCGTGTCTCTCTTCTTTCCCCCCACCCCCTGCTCATGCCCCATGACCCCCATGTTCCCCCGACCCCCCGCTCATGCCCCGTGTCTCCCTCCCGTTTCCCCACACCCCCGCTCATGCCCCGTGGCTCCCTCCTGTCCCCCCACCCCCTGCTCATGCCCCGTGTCTCCCTCCCGTTCCCCCCACCCCCGCTCATGCCCCGTGTCTCTCTTGTTCCCCCCACCCACCGCTCATACCCCGTGTCTCCCTCCTTTTCCCCCACCCCCACTCATGCCCCGTATCTCCCACGTTCCCCCAGCCCCCGCTCATGCCCTGTATCTCCCATGATACCCCCACCCCCCACTCATGCCCCGTGTCTCCCACGTTCCCCCAGCTCCCGCTCATGCCCCGTATCTCCCATGATACCCCACCCCCCGCTCATGCCCCGTGTCTCCCTCGTGTTGCCCCCCACCCCCACTCATGCCCCGTGTCTGCCCTGTTCCCCCACCCCCACTCATGCCCTGTGTCTCCCTCCCGTTGCCCCCCACCCCCACTCATGCCCCGTGTCTCTCATGTTCCCCCCACCCACCGCTCATGCCTCATGTCTCCCTCCTTTTCCCCGACCCCCGCTAATGCCCCGTGTCTCCCATGTTCCCCACAACCCCCGCTCATGCCCCGTGTCTCCCATGTTCCCCCCACCCCCCGCACATGCCACGTGTCTCCCTCCTTTTCCCCTACCCCCCGTTCATGCACCGTGTCTGCCCTGTTCCCCCACCCCCCGCTCATTCCCCGTGTCTTTCTTCTCCCCCCCACTCCGCGCTCATGCCCCGTGTCTCTCTTCTTTCCCCCCACCCCCCACTCATGCCCCGTGTCTCCCCCGTTCCCCTCCACCCCCACTCATGCCCCATGTCTCCCTCCCGTTCCCCCCTACCCCCACTCATGCCCTGTGTCTCTCTTGTTCCCCCCACCCACCGCTCATGCCTCATGTCTCCCTCCTTTTCCCCGACCCCCGCTAATGCCCCGTGTCTCCCATGTTCCCCCCAACCCCCGCTCATGCCCCGTGTCTCCCATGTTCCCCCCACCCCCTGCACATGCCCCATGTCTCCCTCCTTTTCCCATACCCCGTGTCTGCCCTGTTCCCCCACCCCCCGCTCATGCCCCGTGTCTCCCTTGTGTTGCCCCCCACCCCCACTCATGCCCCGTGTCTGCCCTGTTCCCCCCATCCCCCGCTCATGCCTCGTGTCTCCCTCGTGAACCCACCACCCCCCGCTCATGCCCAGTGTCTCTCCTGTTGCTCCCCACCCCCGCTCATGCCCCGTGTCTCCCTCCTTTTCCCCCACCCCCTCTCATGCACTGTGTCTCCCATGTTCCCCCCACCACCCACCCATGCCTCGTGTCTCCCATGTTCCCCCCAACCCCCGCTCATGCCACGTGTCCCCCATGTTCCCCCCACCCTCCGCTCATGCCCTGTGTCTCCCCTGTTCCCCCAACCCCCCACTCATGCCCCGTGTCTCCCATGTTCCCCCCACCACCTGCTCATGCCCTGTGTCTCCCCTGTTCCCCCCACCCCCTGCATCTCCCCCCATCCCCCGCTCATGCCCCGTGTCACCCTCCCCCCACCCCCCACTCATGCCCCATGTCTCCCTCGTGTTGCCTCCACCCCCGCTCATGCCCCGTGTCTGCCCTGTTCCCCCCATCCCCCGCTCATGCTCCGTGTCTCCTTTGTGTACCCACCACCACCCACTCATGCCCCGTGTCTCCCACGTGCTACCCCCAACCCCCGCTCATGCCCCTTGTCTCCCTCGTGTTACTCCCAGCCCCGCTCATGCCCCGTGTCTCCCATGTCCCCCCCACCCCCTGCTCTTGCCCCGTGTCTGCCCTGTTCCCCCCGCTGCCCGCTCATGCCCCATGTCTGCCCTGTTCCCCTCACCCCCTGCTCATGCCCGTGTCTCCCTCATGTTACCCCCCACCCCCGCTAATGCCCCGTCTCTCCCCTGTTCCCCCATCCCCCACTCATGCCCCGTGTCTATCATGTTCCCCCATCCCCCGCTCATGCCCCGTGTCTCCCCTGCTGCTCCCCACCCCCCGCTCATGCCCCGTGTCGCCCCAGTTCCCCCCGCCCCCCGCTCATGCCCCGTGTCACCCCTGTTCCCCCACCCTCGCTCATGCCTTTTGTCTCCCTGCAGTTCCCACCCACCCCCCGCTCATGCCCTGTGTCTCTCTTCTTCCCCCCACCCCTGCTCATGTCCCGTGTCTGCCTCGTTTTCCCCCACCCCCTTATTGCCCTGTGTCTCCCTCGTGTTCCCCCCACCCCCACACCCCCGCTAATGCCCCGTGTCTCACTCATGTTCCCCCCTCCCCCAACTCATGCCCTGTGTCTCCTTCGTGCTCCCCCCACCCCCGCTCATGCCCCATGGCTCCCTCCTTTTCCCCCACCCCTGCTTATGCCCCATGTCTTCCTCCTTTTCCCCCACCCCCGCTCATGCCCTGTGTCTCCCATGTTCCCCCCACCCCCGCTCATGCCCCGTGTCTCCCATGTTCCCCCACCCCCTGCTCATGCCCCATGTCTCCCATGTTCCCCGCACCCCCTGCTCATGCCCCATGTCTCTTATGTTCCCCCCACCCCCTGCTCATGCCCTGTGTCTCCGCTGTTGCCCCCCACCACCCGCTCATGCCCCATGTCTCCCCTGTTCCCCCCACCCCCGCTCATGCCTTGTGTCTCCCTGCCGTTCCCCCCAGCCCCCGCTCATCCCAGTGTCTCTCTTCTTCCCCCGACCCCCCGCTCATGCCCCGTGTGTCTCTTCTTTCCCCCATCCCCCGCTCATGCCCCGTGTCTCTCTTCTTTCCCCCCACCCCCTGCTCATGCCCCATGACCCCCATGTTCCCCCCCACCCCCCGCTCATGCCCCGTGTCTCCCTCCCGTTTCCCCACACCCCCGCTCATGCCCCGTGGCTCCCTCCTGTCCCCCCACCCCCTGCTCATGCCCCGTGTCTCCCTCCCGTTCCCCCCACCCCCGCTCATGCCCCGTGTCTCTCTTGTTTCCCCACCCACCACTCATACCCCGTGTTTCCCTCCTTTTCCCCACCCCCACTCATGCCCCGCATCTCCCACGTTCCCCCAGCCCCCGCTCATGCCCTGTATCTCCCATGATACCCCCCCACTCATGCCCCGTGTCTCCCACGTTCCCCCAGCTCCCGCTCATGCCCCGTATCTCCCATGATACCCCAACCCCGCTCATGCCCCATGTCTTTCTCCTGTTGACCCCCACCCCGCTCATGCGCCGTGTCTCCCTTGTGTTCCCCCCAAACCCCCGCTCATGCCCTGTGTTTGCCCTGTTCCCCTACCCCCACTCATGCCCCGTGTCTCCCTCGTGTTGCCCCCCACCCCCACTCATGCCCCGTGTCTGCCCTGTTCCCCCATCCCCCGCTCATGCCCCGTGTCTCCCTCATGTACCCCCCCACCACCCGCTCATGCCCCGTTTCTCCCTCATGTTGACCCCCACCCGCGCTCATGCCCCGTTTCTCCCTACCGTCCACCCACCCCCTGCTCATGCCCCGTGTCTCCCTCCCGTTCCCCCCACCCCCGCTCATGCCCCGTGTCTCTCTTGTTCCCCCCACCCACTGCTTATACCCCGGTCTCCCTCCTTTTCCACCACCCCCACTAATGCCCCGTATCTCCCACGTACCCCCAGCCCCCGCTCATGCCCCGTATCTCCCATGATACCCCCACCCCCCACTCATGCCCCGTGTCTCCCACGTTCCCCCAGCCCCCGCTCATGCCCCGTATCTCCCATGATACTCCACCCCCTGCTCATGCCCCATGTCTCCCTTGTTCCCCCACCCCCGCTCATGACCCGTGTCTCTCTCCTGTTGACCCCCACCCCCGCTCATGCTCCGTGTCTCCCTTGTGTTCCCCCCAAACCCACGCTCATGCCCTGTGTCTGCCCTGTTCCCCTACCCCACTCATGCCCCTTGTCTCCCTCGTGTTGCCCCCCATCCCCGCTCATGCCCCATGTCTGCCCTGTTCCCCCATCCCCCGCTCATGCCTCGTGTCTCCCTCATGTACCCCCCACCCCCGCTCATGCCCCGTGTCTCTCTCCTGTTGACCCCCACCCCCGCTCATGCTCCGTGTCTACCTCGTGTTCCCCCCAGCCCCTGCTCATGCCCATGTCTCCCTCATGTTACCCCTCACCCCGCTCATGCCCCGTGTCTCCCTCCTGTACCCCCCAACCCCCACTCATGCCCCGTGTCTCCCTCGTGTTATCCCCCACCCCCCACTCTCATGCCCCGTGTCTCCCTCGTGTTCCCCCACCCCGCTAATGCCCCGTGTCTCCCTCGTGTTCCCCACCCCCGCTAATGCCCCGTGTCTCCCTCATCTTCCCCCCACCCCCTGCTCATGCTCTGTGTCTCCCTCGTGTTCACACCACCCCCCGCTCATGCCCCGTGTCTCCCTCGTGTTACCCTCCACCCCCCACTCATGCCCCGTGTCTGCCTTGTTCCCCCCACCCCCTGCTCATGCCCTGTGTCTCCCTCTTGTACCCCACCCCCGCTCATGCCCTGTTCCCCCACCCCCTGTTCATGCCTTGTGTCTCCCTCCTGTTTCCCCCCACGCCCGCTCATGCCCCGTGTCTCTCTTCTTCTTCACCACCCCTTGCTCATGCCCCATGTCTCTCTTCTTTCCCCCCACCCCCACTCATGCCCTGTGTCTGCCCTGTTCCCCCCACCTCCTGCTCATGCCCTGTGTCTCCCTCGTGTTCCCCCCACACCCCGTGTCTCCCTTGTGCTACCCCCACCCCCCGTTCATGCCCCATGTCTCCCTCATGTTCCTCCCCACTAATGCCCTGTGTCTCACTCATGTTCCCCCACCCCCTGCTCATGCCCTGTGTCTCCTTCGTGTTCCCCCCACTCCCGCTCATGCCCCGTGTTTCCTCGTTTTCCCCCAACCCCGCTCATGCCCCGTGTCTCCCTCCTTTTCCCCTTCCCCCGCTCATGCCCTGTGTCTCAAAAGTTCCCCCCACCCCCGCTCATGCCCCGTGTCTCCCATGTTCCCCCACCACCGCTCATGCCCCGTGTCTCCCATGTTCCCCCCACCCCCCGCTCATGCCCTGTGTCTCCCATGTTCCCCCCACCCCCCGCTCATGCCCTGTGTTTCCCCTGTTCCCTCCACCCCCCCGCTCATACCCCGTGTCTCCCCTGTCCCCCCCCATGCCCCACTCATGCCCCGTGTCTTCCCTGTTCCCCCCACCCCCCGCTCATGCCTTGTGTCTTCCTCACGTTCCCCCCACCCCCCGTTCATGCCCCATGTCTCTCTTCTTTCCCTCCCACCCCCCGCTCATGCCCCGTGTCTCTCTTCTTTCCCCCACCACCCGCTCATGCGCCGTGTCTCCCCCGTTCCCCCCACTCCCACTCATGCCCCGTGTCTCCCTCGTGTTGCCCCCCACCCCCACTCATGCCCCGTGTCTGCCCTGTTCCCCCTCACCCTCTGCTCACGCCTCATGTCTCCCTCCTTTTCCCCGACCCCCGCTAATGCCCCGTGTCTCCCTCGTGTACCCCCTACCCCCCGCTCATGCCCCGTGTCTCCCTCCTTTTCCCCCACCCCCGCTCATGCACCGTGTCTCTCATGTTCCCCCACCCCCCGCTCATGCCCCTTGTCTCCCATGTTCCCCCCACCCCCGCTCATGCCCCATGTCCCTCATGTTCCCCCCATGCCCCGCTCATGCCCTGTGTCTCCCCTGCTCCCCCAACCCCCCACTCATGCCCCGTGTCTCCCATGTTCCCCCCACCACCTGCTCATGCCCTGTCTCTCCCCTGTTCCCCCCACCCCCCGTGTCTCCCTCCGTCCCCCCTAACCCCCGCTCATGACCCGTGTCACCCTCCCGTTCCCCCAACCCCTGCTCATGCCCCGTGTCTCCCTCCTTTTCCCCCACCCCCGCTCATGCACTGTGTCTCTCATGTTCCCCCCACCCCCCGCTCATGCCCCTTGTCTCCCATGTTCCCCCCACCCCCGCTCATGCCCCATGTCCCTCATGTTCCCCCCATGCCCCGCTCATGCCCTGTGTCTCCCCTGCTCCCCCAACCCCCCACTCATGCCCCGTGTCTCCCATGTTCCCCCCACCACCTGCTCATGCCCTGTCTCTCCCCTGTTCCCCCCACCCCCCGTGTCTCCCTCCGTCCCCCCTCACCCCCGCTCATGCCCCGTGTCACCCTCCCGTTCCCTCCAACCCCTGCTCATGCCCCGTGTCTCCCCTGTCCCCCTTGACCCTCTGCTCATGCCCTGTGTCTCCCTCCCGTTCCTCCCCACCCCCTGCTCATGCCCCGTGTCTCCCTCGTGTTATCCTCCAACCCGTTTATGCCCCATGTCTCTCTCGTGTTCCCCCACCCCCCGCTCATGCCCCGTGTCTCCCTCCTACCCCCCGCGCTTGCCCCGTGTCTCCCCTGTTCCCCCCACCCCCTCACTCATGCCCCGTGTCTCCCCTGTTCCCCCACCCCCGCTCATGCCTTGTGTCTCCCTCCCATTCCCCCCACCACCTGCTCATGCCCCTTGTCTCTCTTCTTTCCCCCTCCACACCCCGCTCATGCCCCATGTCTCTCTTCTTTCCCCCCACTCCCTGCTCATGCCCCGTGTCTCCCCTATTCACCCCACCCCCCGCTCATGCCCTGTGTCTCCCTCCCGTTCCCCCCCACCCCCTGCTCATGCTCCGTGTCTCCCTCCTTTTCCCCCAACCCCACTCATGCCCCGTGTCTCCCATGTTCCCCCCATCCCCTGCTCATCCCCCGTGTCTCCCTTGTTCCCCCAACCCCCGCTCATGCCCCATGTCTCCCTCCTTTTCCCCCACCCCCGCTCATGCCCCGTGTCTGCCCTGTTTCTCCCCACCCCCGCTCATGCCCCATGTCTCCCTCGTGTTGCCCCCACCCCCGCTCATGCCCCGTGTCTGCCCTGTTCGCCCCATCCCCCGCTCATGCTCCATGTCTCCTTCGTGTACCCCCCCACCACCCGCTCATGCCCCGTGTCTCCCACGTGCTACCCCCACCCCTGCTCATGCCCCTTGTCTCCCTCATGTTACCCCCACCCCCTGCTCATGCCCCATGTCTCCCATGTTCCCCCCACCCCCGCTCTTACCCCGTGTCTGCCCTGTTCCCCCCACCGCCCGCTCATGCCCCATGTCTGCCCTGTTCCCCTCACCCCCCGCTCATGCCCGTGTCTCCCTCATGTTATCCCCCACCCCCCGCTCATGCCCCGTATCTCCCCTGTCCCCCCGCTCATGCCTGGTGTCCCCCCACCCTCAATCATGCCCCGTGTCTCCCTCGTGTTACCCCCCACCACCCGCTAATGCCCCGTGTCTCTCTCCTGTACCCCCATCCTCTGCTCATGCCCCATGTCTCTGCCCTGTTCCCCCCACACCCCGCTCATGTCCCATGTCTCCCTCCTGTTATCGCCCACGCCCGCTCATGCACCGTGTCTCCCTCGTGTACCCCCACCCCCTGCTCATGCCCCGTGTCTCCCTGTGTTACCCACACCCCCCGCAAAAGTCCTGTGTCTCCCTCGTGTACCCCCCCACCCCCGCTCATGCCCCATGTCTGCCCTGTTCCCCCCACCCGCTGCTCATGCCCTGTGTCTCCCTCCTTTTCCCCCACCCCTGCTCATGCCCTGTGTCTCCCATGTTCCCCACACCCCCCGCTCATGCCCTGTGTCTCCCCTGTTCCCCCATCCCCCACTCATGCCCCGTGTCTCTCATGTTCCCCCCATCCCCCGCTCATGCCCCGTGTCTCCCCTGCTGCTCCCCACCCCCCGCTCATGCCCCGTGTCTCCCCTGTTCCCCCCATCCCCCGCTCATGCCCCGTGTCTCCCTGTTCCCCCACCCTCCCTCATGCCTTGTGTCTCCCTGTAGTTCCCTCCACCCCCCGCTCATGCCCTGTGTCTCTCTTCTTTCCCCCACCCCTGCTCATGTCCCGTGTCTGCCTCGTGTTCCCCCACCCCCAGCTAATGCCCCGTCTCTCCCTCGTGTTCCCCCCACCCCCCGCTAATGCCCCGTGTCTCACTCGTGTTCCCCCCTCCCCCAACTCATGCCCTGTGTCTCTTTCGTGCCACCCCCGCTCATGCCCCGTGTCTCCCTCCTTTTCCCCCACCCCTGCTTATGCCCCACGTCTTCCTCCCTTTCCCCCACCCCCGCTCATGCCCTGTGTCTCCCATGTTCCTCCAAACCCCGCTCATGCCCCGTGTCTCCCATGTTACCCCACCACCTGCTCATGCCCCGTGTCTCCCATGTTCCCCGCACCCCCTGCTCATGCCCCATGTCTCTCATGTTCCCCCCACCCCCGCTCATGCCCCGTGTCTCCCATGTTCCCCCACCACCTGCTCATGCCCCGTGTCTCCCATGTTCCCCGCACCCCCTGCTCATGCCCCGTGTCTCCCCTGTTGCCCCCCACCCCCCGCTCATGCCCCGTGTCTCCCCTGTTCCCCCGCTCATGCCTTGTGTCTCCCTGCCATTCCCCCCAGCCCCCGCTCATTCCCAGTGTCTCTCTTCTTCCCGCGACCCCCCGCTCATGCCCCGTGTGTCTCTTCTTTCCCCCATCCCCCGCTCATGCCCCGTGTCTTTCTTCTTTGCCCCCCACCCCCTGCTCATGCTCCATGACCCCCCTGATCCCCCCCACCCCCCGCTCATGCCCCGTGTCTCCCTCCCATTTCCCCCCACCCCCGCTCATGCCCCGTGTCTCCCTCGTGTAACCACCACCCCCACTCATGCCCTGTGTCTGCCCTGTTCCCCCCACCCCCTGCTCATGCACCATGTCTGCCCTTTTCCCCCCACCCCCCGCTCATGCCCCGTGTCTCCCTCCTTTTCCCCCACCCCCACTTATGCCCCGTGTCTCCCTCCTTTTCCCCCACCCCCGCTCATGCCCTGTGTCTCCCATGTTCTCCCCACACCCCGCTCATGCCCAGTGTCTCCCATGTTCCCCCCACACCCCGCTCATGCCCCGTGTCTCACTCGTGTTCCCACCACCCCCCGCTCATGCCCCGTGTCTCCCATGTTCCCCCACCCCCGCTCTTACCCCGTGTCTGCCTTGTTCCCCCCACCGCCCGCTCATGCCCCATGTCTGCCCTGTTCCCCTCACCCCCGCTCATGCCCGTGTCTCCCTCATGTTATCCCCCACCCCCCGCTCATGCCCCGTATCTCCCCTGTCCCCCCGCTCATGCCTGGTGTCCCCCCACCCCCAATCATGCCCCGTGTCTCCCTCGTGTTACCCCCCACCACCCGCTAATGCCCCGTGTCTCTCTCCTGTACCCCCATCCTCTGCTCATGCCCCATGTCTCTGCCCTGTTCCCCCAACACTGCGCTCATGTCCCATGTCTCCCTCCTGTTATCGCCCACGCCCGCTCATGCCCCGTGTCTCCCTCGTGTACCCCCACCCCCTGCTCATGCCCCGTGTCTCCCTGTGTTACCCCCACCCCCCGCAAAAGTCCCGTGTCTCCCTCGTGTACCACCCCCGCTCATGCCCCATGTCTGCCCTGTTCCCTGTTCCCTGTTCCCCCCATCCCCTGCTCATGCCCCGTGTCTCCCTCCTTTTCCCCCACCCCAGCTCATGCCCTGTGTCTCCCATGTTCCCCCCACCCCCCGCTCATGCCCTGTGTCTCCCCTGTTCCCCCCATCCCCCACTCATGCCCCGTGTCTCTCATGTTCCCCCCATCCCCCGCTCATGCCCCGTGTCTCCCCTGCTGCTCCCCACCCCCCGCTCATGCCCCGTGTCTCCCCTGTTCCCCCCACCCCCCGCTCATGCCCCGTGTCTCCCCTGTTCCCCCACCCTCCCTCATGCCTTGTGTCTCCCTGCAGTTCCCTCCACCCCCCGCTCATGCCCTGTGTCTCTCTTCTTTCCCCCCACCCCTGCTCATGTCCCGTGTCTGCCTCGTGTTCCCCCACCCCCAGCTAATGCCCCGTCTCTGGTGTCCTGTCAATTGGTCGATTGCAATTTGGTCGACTGCAATTTGGTCGACACCATTTGGTCGAAAGCCAAATGGTCGAATTTTTTTTTTTTAATTTATATATATTTTTTGTGGGTTTTCGTGTGGGGAAAGAAAAAAAAAAAGAAAAAAAGGGGGTTGGGGAGGGGACCCCCCCCCCCAAAAAAAAAAAAGGGGTAAAAAAAAAAAAAAAATTCGACCATTTGGCATTCGACCAAATGGTGTCGACCAATTGTCCTGTCGACCAAATGTTTTCGACCAATTGACTGGTAACCCCCGTCTCTCCCTCGTGTTCCCCCCACCCCCCGCTAATGCCCCGTGTCTCACTCGTGTTCCCCCCTCCCCCAACTCATGCCCTGTGTCTCTTTCGTGCCACCCCCGCTCATGCCCCGTGTCTCCCTCCTTTTCCCCCACCCCTGCTTATGCCCCACGTCTTCCTCCTTTTCCCCCACCCCCGCTCATGCCCTGTGTCTCCCATGTTCCCCCCAAACCCCGCTCATGCCCCGTGTCTCCCATGTTACCCCACCACCTGCTCATGCCCCGTGTCTCCCATGTTCCCCGCACCCCCTGCTCATGCCCCATGTCTCTCATGTTCCCCCCACCCCCCGCTCATGCCCCGTGTCTCCCATGTTCCCCCACCACCTGCTCATGCCCCGTGTCTCCCATGTTTCCCGCACCCCCTGCTCATGCCCCGTGTCTCCCCTGTTGCCCCCTACCCCCCGCTCATGCCCCGTGTCTCCCCTATTCCCCCGCTCATGCCTTGTGTCTCCCTGCCATTCCCCCCAGCCCCCGCTCATTCCCAGTGTCTCTCTTCTTCCCGCGACCCCCCGCTCATGCCCCGTGTGTCTCTTCTTTCCCCCATCCCCAGCTCATGCCCCGTGTCTTTCTTCTTTGCCCCCCACCCCCTGCTCATGCTCCATGACCCCTCTGTTCCCCCCCACCCCCCGCTCATGCCCCGTGTCTCCCTCCCATTTCCCCCCACCCCCGCTCATGCCCCGTGTCTCCCTCGTGTAACCACCACCCCCACTCATGCCCTGTGTCTGCCCTGTTCCCCCCACCCCCTGCTCATGCACCATGTCTGCCCTTTTCCCCCCACCCCCCGCTTATGCCCCGTGTCTCCCTCCTTTTCCCCCACCCCCACTTATGCCCCGTGTCTCCCTCCTTTTCCCCCACCCCAGCTCATGCCCTGTGTCTCCCATGTTCTCCCCACACCCCGCTCATGCCCAGTGTCTCCCATGTTCCCCCCACACCCCGCTCATGCCCCGTGTCTCACTCGTGTTCCCACCACCCCCCGTTCATGCCCCGTGTCCCACTTGTGTTCTCCCACCACCCGCTCATCCCCCGTGTCTCCTTCGTGTTCCCCCCACCCCCGCTCATGCCCCGTGTCTCCCTCGTGTAACCCCCACCCCCTGCTCATGCCCCGTGTCTGCCCTCTTCTCCCCACCCCCCTCTCATGCCCTGTGTCTGCCTGTTCCCCCCACCCCCTGCTCATGCCCCGTGTCTCCCTCCTTTTCCCCCATCCCCGTTCATGCCCCCTGTCTCCCTCCTTTTCCCCCACCCCCGCTCATGCCGTGTGTCTCCCATGTTCCCCCCACCCCCCTCTCATGCCCCGTGTCTCCCATGTTCCCCCCACCCCCGCTCATGCACCGTGTCTCCCCTGTTCCCCCCGCCCCCGCTTATGGCCCGTGTCTCCCATGTTCCCCCACCCCTGCTCATGCCCCATGTCTCCCCTGTTCCCCCACCCCCTGCTCATGCCCCGTGTCTCCCTCCCGTTCCCCTCGACCCCCCGCTCATGCCCTGTGTCTCCCTCCCGTTACCCCCACCCCCCACTCATGCCCCGTGTCTCCCCTGCTCCCTCCCACCCCCCGCTCATGCCCCGTGTCTCCCTCCCGTTCCCCCCCACCCCGCTCATGCTCCGTGTCTGCCCTGTTCCCCCCACCCCACGCTCATGCCCCGTGTCTCCTTCCTGTACCCCACCCCCTGCTCATGCCCCGTGTCTGCCCTGTTCCCCCCACCCCCCGCTCTTGCCCCGTGTCTCCCTCGTGTTATCCCCCACCCCGTTTATGCCGCGTGTCTCCCTCGTGTTCCCCCCAACCCCCGCTCATGCCCCATGTCTCCCTCGTGTTACCCCCACCCCCGGTCATGCCCCATGTCTGCTCTGTTCCTCCCACCCCCCGCTCATGCCCCGTGTCTCCCTTCTGTACCCCCCACCCCCTGCTCATGCTCCATGCCCCCCCTGTCCTCCCCACCCCTCGTTCATGCCCCGTGTCTCCCTCCCATTTCCCCCCACCCCCGCTCATGCCCCGTGTCTCCCTCGTGTAACTACCACCCCCACTCATGCCCTGTGTCTGTCCTGTTCCCCCACTCCCTGCTCATGCCCCATGTCTGCCCTTTTCCCCCCACCCCCTGCTCATGCCCCGTGTCTCCCTCCTTTTCCCCCACCCCCACTTATGCCCCGTGTCTCCCTCCTTTTCCCCCACCCCCGCTCATGCCCTGTGTCTCCCATGTTCTCCCCACACCCCGCTCATGCCCCGTGTCTCCCATGTTCCCCCCACACTCCGCTCATGCCCCGTGTCTCACTCGTGTTCCCACCACCCCCCGCTCATGCCCCGTGTCTCACTCGTGTTCTCCCCAACACCCGCTCATGCCCCGTGTCTCCCTCGTGTAACTCCCATCCCCCGCTCATGCCCCGTGTCTGCCCCCTTCTCCTCACCCCCCGCTCATGCCCCATGTCTCCCTCGTGTAACTACCACCCCCACTCATGCCCTGTGTCTGTCCTGTTCCCCCCACTCCCTGCTCATGCCCCATGTCTGCCCTTTTCCCCCACCCCCTGCTCATGCCCCGTGTCTCCCTCCTTTTCCCCCACCCCCACTTATGCCCCGTGTCTCCCTCCTTTTCCCCCACCCCCGCTCATGCCCTGTGTCTCCCATGTTCTCCCCACACCCCGCTCATGCCCCGTGTCTCCCATGTTCCCCCACACTCCGCTCATGCCCCGTGTCTCACTCGTGTTCCCACCACCCCCGCTCATGCCCCGTGTCTCCTTCGTGTTCCCCCCACCCCCGCTCATGCCCCGTGTCTCCCTCGTGTAACACCCACCCCCCGCTCATGCCCCGTGTCTGCCCCCTTCTCCTCACCCCCCGCTCATGCCCTGTGTCTGCCTGTTCCCCCCACCCCCTGCTCATGCCCCGTGTCTCCCTCCTTTTCCCCCATCCCCATTCATGCCCCCTGTCTCCCTCCTTTTCAACCACCCCCGCTCATGCAGTGTGTCTCCCATGTTCCCCCACCCCCTCTCATGCCCCGTGTCTCCCATGTTCCCCCCACCCCTGCTCATGCCCCGTGTCTCCCCTGTTCTCCCCCACCCCCCGCTTATGGCCCGTGTCTCCCATGTTCCCCCACCCCTGCTCATGCCCCATGTCTCCCCTGTTCCCCCACCCCCTGCTCATGCCCCGTGTCTCCCTCCCGTTACCCCCACCCCCCACTCATGCCCTGTGTCTCCCCTGCTCCCTCCCACCCCCCGCTCATGCCCCGTGTCTCCCTCCCGTTCCCCCCACCCCCGCTCATGCTCCGTGTCTGCCCTGTTCCCCCCACCCCACGCTCATGCCCCGTGTCTCCCTCCTGTACCCCCACCCCCGCTCATGCCCCGTGTCTGCCCTGTTCCCCCCACCCCCCGCTCTTGCCCCGTGTCTCCCTCGTGTTATCCCCCACCCCCTGTTTATGCAGCGTGTCTCCCTCATGTTCCCCCCAACCCCCGCTCATGCCCCGTGTCTCCCTCGTGCTACCCCCACCCCCGGTCATGCCCCATGTCTGCTCTGTTCCCCCCACCCCCCGCTCATGCCCTCTGTCTCTCTTCTGTACCCCCCACCCCCTGCTCATGCCCGTGTCTGCCCTGTACCTCCCACCCCACTCATGCCCTGTGTCTCCCTCGTGTTATCCCCCACCCTCCGTTCATGCCCCGTTTCTCCCTTGTGTTACCCCCCACCCCCCGCTCATGCCCCGTGTCTTCCTCGTGTCTCCCTCATGTTACTCCCACCCCCTGCTCATGCCCCATTTCTCCTTCGTGTTCCCCCCACCCCCCGCTCATGCCCCGTGTCTCCTTCGTGTTCCCCCCACCCCCTGTTTTCTGCCCCGTGTCTCCCTCGTGCACCCCCCCGCTCATGCCCCATGTCTGCCCTGCTCCCTCCACGCCCGCTCATGCCCCGTATCTCCCTTCTGTACCCCCACCCCGGCTCATGTCCCGTGTCTGCTCTGTAACCCCACCCAATCTCATGCCCCATGTCTCCCTCGTGTTATCCCCCACCCTCCGTTCATGCCCCGTGTCTCCCTTGTGTTACCCCCCACCCCCGCGCATACCCCATTTCTCCCTCCTGTTCCCCCACCCCCGCTCATGCCCTGTGTCTCCCTTCTGTTACCCCCCACCCCCTGCTCATGCCCTGTGTCTCCCCTGTTCCCCCCCACCCCCGCTCATGCCCCGTGTCTCCTTCATGTTCTCCCCACCCCCTTCCATGCCCCTTGTCTACTTCGTGTTCCCCCACCTCCCGCTCATGCCCCGTGTCTCCCTCGAGTACCCCCCACCCCCGCTCATGCCCCATGTCTGCCCTGTTCCTCCCCACCCCCGCTCATGCCCTGTGTCTCCCTCCTGTTCCCCCCCACCCCCGCTCAGTAAATCAGTAAAAAAAAAATGTTTTAAAGGGACATTATGGTTAAGTTGCACTAATAAAAACCTATGAAATTCAATGAAAAAACTTTGTTAAAGGGACGTTATGGTTAAGTTGCACTAATAAAAACCTATGAAATTCAATGAAAAAACTTTGTTAAAAGGACGTTATGGTTAAGTGGCGCTACTAAAAACCTATGAAATTCAGTGAAAAAACTTTGTTAAAGGGACGTTATGGTTCCAAGTAAAACCGAAAAACCCTTGAAATTCGCCAGTTATGGTATGCTAAGCAACCATAACTCGCGCCACCACCGTGGACTGCTAAGACTAACACCCAGGACATCAAAGATGACATCACAAATAGCATTGATGACATCACTGTAGGACTGGCGGGTTACCAGCAACCTCATGATGATACCCAGTGTCTGGGTCCAAACAATATGCACTCAGATTAGGACACATTCAGCTGAAGTTAGTTCATATGCATCCAATCACTTACTTCTTCCAAACATTGTTTGACCCTAGTGAAGGTGTCCTCAAAATTCTGATGAAAATGTGGCTGTAGTCAGCATAAGAGTGGTACTTCATCCTGTGACACATCAGAATATCCATCAAGGGTCTTAAATACAAATAAAAAAGAAAAGGACAGTGATAACCCTTGCGAACTCCACACCGTGTCATGATAGGGTCAGAAATGGATTCTCCCAATTTAACCTGCCGTTTTTTATCGACCAGAAAAGATTCAAACCACTTAATGGTGTGCTTAAGGACTTTACCTACCACTCTTTGTCGATCAAGTAAGATGCGGTGGCTAACTAACAGTTACCACTCTGGTTTCCACCACAAACTGCTTGTGAGAGCCTCCGTCCAAGACATCTCATGCCTGTTGAGGTGGGTGAGCCAGAGTCTGCTCAAGCCAGTTAGTGCCAAATGCATGACTCTGGCTCAACCTGACCACGTTTGTGCAAGAAGAGCCCCACTGGAGCTGAGTCAAGCCAAGCATCACCTCACCCTCTCTTACATTCACAGAGTAAATTAAAATGACACTGCCACTCAGTGACATTTAAAAGAACTGCATGCAGTCATCTACTTTAACAAAATACTTTGTTTATCTCTTGAAAGGAATTGTGTGTTTGTGCCAACTAAAGAATTAATGGCAGCATGTGTGGTCTGAAACCTGCAACATCATAACCTGTGCAACCAGAACATCCAGCATCCATGTTTGACCAATCTATGTAATCCTGGGATAATTACTGTACTTAAATGGGTTGTATTCCTGTTAGCGGCCATAACCAGGATCACTTAAAAGTTATCCTGTTAAATATGTACTACACAAAAAGCCCCTGTGAGCAATTTGACCATGCACATGGTGGGTGTGAGCTTGCCTGGGCTTTTTTGAAATATGTATGTAAATCGATGATGGTAGACCTGCCTCAGGAATATGTGTGGGGCTAATCCACACACATTTTCCTATGCTCACACAACAAATGCATAGACCTATGTACTCAGGCATGGGCACAGCCTACAGGTACAGTCTGACTCTGTCATAACTAATTAGAATATGACAGGAGAGGAAAGCAAAATATCATCCCAAGGAAGGCAGGGAAGCTTCCATCTCCCATGGACATCCTGAATAATTGACAAGGGTTCCATGGAACCACCCTGCTCTTTTGCTAGTCATGCATCTGGTGGCAGTGATTAACATACCAATAGAGGGTATCTCAAACAGGCCCCCATCGGGTCTGGCTGCAGACTATAATAAAAGGAGGCAGGACACCCAATAACATTTTTATGTGTAACTGTGTCAACCTAAGGTCAGCTCCTACCTCTCAGAATTAATGACAGTGAACTGTCATGTCTGAGTCTATTGTTGCATTAGACAACCCCTGCTAGGTAGACACCATTCATGAGATACAAAAAGGTGGTTTTCAAAAGCCAGAGAGTCTGGTCTCTCAGTATCTTCAAGGGAGATCGGCCGCTTCAAAAAAGAACCACACAGGAGAACCATTAACCACAGAGACTCTTTAATAACAACAGACACAAGGTGTGTGGGACCTAGTATTACAGGTGAGTGAGCCAAGGGCTCTTTATGTTGAGAGAAGGATTCTGCCATATTGGCTCAGGGACACCCCTTGATTGTATAGTTCCCCTTACCTGTTCCTGTTGCAAAGGTCTCTGTTCATGACCTCACACACGCAGGACATTGTTGGTAGGGATGACTGGATTGGTTCACTAAGGTAGGCTCAGACTACACCAATCACTGAGGGACATTTGGCTTTAAGAGAGGGCTGCAGTACTTCTTTTCATGCAGCTCATCTTAAGACTTCACTTGAAACACGAAGAAGAACTCATCCATGGACTCGGGCTGAAGGCACAGTCTGCCTTACAGCTTCTGCTAGTGAAGGAAGGCAAGAGCCCTCCCGTTAACATCTCCCAGGGAACAGAGTGAGAGAAGACCCTCCAGCTGCTTCAGAACGGGTACCCAGCCAGCATACAGTCTCCCCTACTTGGTTCTGCAGCAAGCTCCCTGGACAGGTAGTGCCAGAAGGTCTCTGAACCCAAAACCAAGGACAAAGCAGCTGCCTGCAACACACCCCCTAGTTCTGGGCAGTCCACCTTAATGGACAAGTCAAGTCCATTGAAGTGGCAGAGAGAAGTGCAATGACAAACACTAGCCGCCATCTGCCTTACAGGACATTCTTTAGCAGTTTAGTTCCTTGATCCACAACCGCGTGCAATATTGTCTGCCGTCAAGCCTCGAGCTCCCACCGTCAAGCCACAGTCTCTGAATGAACCCGAGACATCTTGACCAGCACTTCAAAACTTGTGATCAGAACTGAGACAACAATTCTTGACCAAGAGTCACTGTGAAGGCCAGTCTGCAGCCGTTCGCCAAGCTTCACTCGCTGAACCGTCTTGTCGGCTGATACCCCCTCCTGGCTATTATCTCAACTCTGTTGCAGATGCCTGAACCACAACCTGAAGCCAACTCAACAATGTTGACCACCAAAAACAACCACAGCAATAGGTAAATTGTGATTCTGTCCCTCTGGCCCTTCCCAGATGGCCCCTAGAGATATTTAAGACCATGTCTCCCTTTCTGCTGAAGTCAAGAAGTCTTTTAATAAACTATCATTATTAACCATACCAACCAACCTCCTGTCAGTATCCAGAGTGCATCCCTTTTTCTTTGCAGAAACTGTTATCTGCATTTCTTTACAGGGTGGGTTGTATTTAGTCTTGTTATTAGATTGTCTGTTGTGGTAATAATAATGTAGATAGTTTTATACAACCTTGACTGGACACTTCTTTTATCATAGGGTAGAAATTGTATTTTCGCTGTGTTGTAAACAACCAACAATCCATAACCTTTAGATGAGATAAGCCTGCCGTTACCTCCATGTTACCAAAATTGGACAAGTAGGTTTGTAGTTGTAATTGTATGCTTGTTTAATCCAAATGGTTTGGATCCATTCTGGTAGGCATGGTGCTGATTGATGGTGTAGAAACCGATATTCACCCTGGACCACTGGAACCCCGGATTTTGATTTGTCAAAGTCCCACTTACATATAGTGTATTATATAGTATATTCAATTACAGTGTTTGCTCAAAAGATAATACAAATATTGATCATTTATAAGGTGCACACTCCAGACTGAAGTATATTTCATATTGCTCTGTCACTTCTGACCCATGTGTCTCTCCTAACAGAGAACTGAAATACATGACAAACTACATTGTTTGGTGGCAAGTGCGTTTTGCTGGGGTATTTTCCTTTACTGCATATGGAGCCCCCCAGGATAATTTTTACTCTGTCCATGGGCTAGTGGCAGTGGCCATAGGGTCTCCAAGTACTACCCAGTTTTTTAATGAGGTGGTGGAAGGTCACAGTGGTCTTGGGCAAAGGGGATGCTGGCCTAGACAGGCTTTCCACCTTTCACAGGGGCTGTTTGTGTTTGTCCTCAATCACCTACCATCTAGTTCATGTGGGTGCTGCTGACTTCTTCCACTTGTGCCGATGTAATACTCAGGATAGCTCAGCTAGTGTTTAAACTGGCAATACATTGTGCACAATATCCAGCTCCAAGTCTGTGTGAATCAATCACTACAGGTAGCTCATCTTTTATCTCAGTGTTATTGTTGTGTGTCCAAGTGTGGCAAGTACAGGTGTGAAACACAGGTAATTGTTAATGCTGACTCTACTTTACACTTTAGTAGAGTTCCATTCAGTATAGGGTAACACAATCTATGATCCCATCTTTTGTTATACATGTATGTGTCTGGTAGGTATATATTTTGTTTTATGTACTTTTAAGTCACCTTTATGACATAGAGCAATGTTTTAGTGCTTTAAAACTGCATTAGCATACAAGTATGCCAGCTATAGAGGAGAAGAGATGTGTTCAAGTTTATAAAGTGCAGACTTGAATCAAATCTGACTTTACAGAAAGTGTGTGATCCTGGACAAATCATGTCCTTTCACTGTGCCGTATCTTTCACATCTGGGGTGCCAGGTATAGGTTTCCTGTTTTGGGGCAAGGAGGCAGGACATCAGGTATGATTTTCAGAATTGGGCGGGCAGGAAGGAGGATGTCAGATAATGGGATATTGCTGTGGGTTGTTTAGGTGACAGAGTGATAGGTATGGGTTTGTGTTTAAGGGTGGGGAGATAGACAGCAAGGTATGCATCTTTTGGCACCACGTCTCATGTTGGGGTCTCAGAGCCAAGCCAGGGCTCATGGCTCGGCTTTATCGATGAATTCTTTGACTTCCCCACTTCTGCTTACTTGCCCCAATCTTTTTTTTTTGCCAAATGCCCAAGCTCCTTGGTAAACTGTGCTGCACGTTGAACCTAGTCGACTCGCACACGAACCCAACGCCAAATGTTTGCCTCAGTCAGCTCACAGGCTCCTAGATCAATGCCGTCTAGCCTCAGGAAGAAGCCTAACATTAATCTGAAGAGGTTCTGTCTCCATGGCCTGCCTTAAAGGAGCCAAGAAAATGTGGACTCCACTCCCTAAATTCTAATGGCCTTTGAACTTGCCCACTGCTGCTGACATTATTGCCAGTCTTCAGATCGGTTTGATCGATGGTGATGAAAAATCTTTTCTGAGGCCTTTTGTGACCAACATGCGTTCATATATTCAGGATATTACACATATGATTCATATTTTGGAAAATGTGACATCTTAGTAACACTAGATGTGGAGGGTTTATATACGAGTATTCCACAGATGAAGTGCATTGACATCATGCACACTTTCCTGGAGAAAAGATAACATAAGTTGGTTCCTTTCAATTTCATCACTGAGCGTATTAAATTAGCTTTGACTAATAATTACTTCATTTTAGATGGCCCCTTTTATTTACAACAGCATGGCACGAGCATGGGCTCAACTTTCGCCCCAGATCTGGCTAACCTTTTTATGGACGACTTGGAAAACCGTTCGGTCTATGCGGATAACAACCCATTCAAACATTTGATGAAGACCTGGCACAGATACATCGACGATGTTTTTATGCTGTGGTCAGGCACTGCACAAGACCTGTGTTTGTTTTTGACATGGCTGAATCAACAAGAACCATGCTTAAATTTCATGATGTCGTCAAATGTTGAGAAGATTGCGTTTTTAAATCTAGAAATCTACAAGGGACATAATAACACTGTGGGGACAACACATTTTAGAAAACCCACTGACAACAATTTGCTATAACATTTTTATAGTTACCATCCAGCGAGTTTGCGTGAGAATTTGCCTTTCGGCCAATTCTTACGCATCAGGAGGAATTGTACCCTAAGGGAGGATTTTGACAAAAACAGTAAAGATCTATCAACTAGATTGAAAGCACCCAGTTATCCTCCACATGTGATATGGAGATCTTTCAAAAGAACCAGAAATACCAGCAGACAGGATTGCCTTAGTAAACGGCCTAGGGTTAAAGAAGATAAGATCACGTGTGTGTCAACTTTCTCGCCTATCAGCAATGCATTGCGACGCAGTATACTCAGAAAGTGGGAGATGATTAACACAGAAGACTTCACAATAAGCAAACCACGTTTTGCTTTTAAATGTATGACAAATCTGCGTGACAAATTGCTCCATACATATGAACCTGCAGCTCTCGGTAGGGGCCAGATGCAGTCCACATTGCGGAGCACACAACCGGTGTTGGGTCATTTTAAATGTGGGAACTGTTCTGTATGCAGTCTTACATCAAATATGAAGGAAATTGATCTAAAAAGGCAGAAAGTGAATATTAAAGCACTTTTCCAATTGCAACACAAAATGGGCAATTTACATAATAAAATGCCCTTGTGGTCTGTTATACGTTGGAAAAACAAAAAGACCCATATGGCAGAGGATCTGTGAGCACAGGTCTTGTGTCAAAAACAAGGTACCTGACAAGCCACTTGCGGCTCATTTCAACTCAGCCAAACATACCCATGAGGACATCCGCTGGTCTATTATTCAAATAATTGGACCCCACCCAAAAGGGGGGGACAGAGATTTAAAATTAATAAAAATAGAACAAAAATTGATTTTTGACCTTAATACGGTCAAAGATGGCCTAAACATTGCCATAGGGTTGGGGGCTCTTCGTATATTGAAGGACAAGTCTCTGGGAATGTATAAGGATAATAGTTTGGACTATTATTATCACGATCCCAAAGTGGCACTTTTAGTAACACCTCAGGTGCGTTGAGCATTGAATTACGACATATTTAAATGGTGTTTCGATCTAATCATAACAAATCCACAGACTGCCTTTAAATGACTGCTTTTGTAAAATGCACTCATATGCTGCACACAGACATCGTTACTCTATTAGTTTGATTATCAGTGACCGATTGTGCCATATATATATATGAAGGTAGAGAGCTAAAAAAACAGAATGATTTATTTTTTGGGCAATCGTCGAAATGTTGGGGACTATTCATATGCCTAGCCTAAAACACTACAAAACCTGTGAATCACAGGGGTTGGAGTAGGTCGCTATGCGATTAGGGACATTAACGTAATGATGTCACCACGCACACAAGGCCGATAAAGCCCATTGACGAGCCTAGTAACACGAGTACGCTGTGGAAACAGATACCCGCCCTGTAGTGAATGAGACGAGGAGATACTGCGTTTAAGGTAAATTAAAGGAACCCACAGAAATGAGGGGAGGCGAGGATAAGCAACATAGACATTGTTACTTACCTTAGACACATTTTCGTTACAGATTTTATAACGTAGTACCTTGAATCGTTACGAGCGAACGGCCGCACAAAACATTGCTAAAAGAGGATGCGGAGGCTGGCTTGTCCTAAATCGCGGTAAGATTCAGTGGCAAGGGGACAGGCACCACAGGTCGGGTAGTATATGACGGGACCATAATCCTGTGTTTCTCCCGTCTCTGTTGTATTTTAGATAAATGATTGCCTAGAAAATACCCCGATATACGGCGGGTCGAACATATGGGTCCTTGAGGTTGGAAAAGATTCATAGGGGCATACCAGAAAATGAAAACAAAAGGTACTTATGCAAGACCTTTTGATGAAAATGCTTTGGTGTATTGATATAATTTGTGATGATATGATACACTATGTTCTAAATAAGTATGGACTGAGTAGATTGTACACCGAACACAGAAAGGTTGGGTGTTGAGATAACTCTGATCTCAACCTCTGGTCAGGGTTGTATTCCCTTGGGTTTTAAAATAAAGGAATAGAACATGTTTTTGACATGTCTGTTTTGATCATACATTACACAAAGTCACACATGATATTTATATGTATGTCTGTCTGCTTTAATTTTGTAGATCTGAGGGGAAGTACCCGTTCTTAGTATGTAACACGTATAATATGACTGCGTGATGAAAAGAAACTGCGTGATGAAAAGAAAATGTGTCCTGAAGACAGATTCTATGGAAAATACAAAAGACAATTTACTTGTATTGAATTTGTAAATTATATATAGATTCCAGAAACACATGTTGAGTGTTGACATACTTTGGTCCTCAAGGAAAGGGGGAATATTACATTGAAAACATACAGCCAATTGTGGGCATATGCATTGGGTTCTGCAGATCAGGAACATGGCCTTCTGCCCTCACAACCCCTGTCCATTGACCTTTTAACATAAATGCATTTATAAGTCGTGTGCCCGATTCACTTTGGGATACTACTGCCTGGAGTGTGGTACCCTGGTTCTCATGTGATAGCCTTCTGTTCTGTTGTAGCTCCTTTGTACTCCCATTGCTGCCTTGCCCTACTACCCTGTGCATCGAAGTCATCTGTACTTCCACGGGTGTGCTACAAATCAAATAAACGAATACATACATATATGATTTCAACAAAAAAAAAAATCTGATGTGAAAACCCAAACCTGATGAGTTGGAAATGGTACGAAAGGTGACCATGTGAGGGGCATGTAAACCTTGCAAAACATGTCTAATGCACTGTCATATTTTAGCTAACTTTCCAGCCAACAGGCGGGCATATAAAGCATCCATATGTCTTCCATAATCTAATGATATTCTACTATACCAATGCGGCCACACTGATATTACGACATTCCTTGAAAGTTGCATGGATGTGACAACGTTGCCAATGTCGACATCTAAACAGTGCTATGTCAAGATGTCGGCAGTAGAACGCTGCTGGCAGAAAAAAAAATAACCCACACAAAAAAAAAAACAATCGTGATGGTATTCCTGTTTTTTAAAGATGTTATTTTATAGTGTGTCCTCCCAAGTGAACCTCTTCATCTCTCCATCACCCGCCTATACCTTGCACCCAAAAAAATCATACAAAAACGAGAATGCAGGTGGCAGCATTTTGGACTGGCAACGTTCTAGCGATGGCAAATTCACCTTATAGACTTGACAACTTAACCTGCCTGGCAAATGTAAACCTTGCCCACTATTGTCACGTGTGTTCCTGCCAGAAAGCACACGCCTGCTAGATCGTATTGCAAATTATTATATCTGTCCGCCAATTTGAATGCTATGTTCAACAACATGTATGATATAAAAGTAGCATAGACACTTAGTGGACTTACAGCACGTGCCGTGGAAAATCATCTCAGCCACATGTGCATACTGTATTGAATTCTAGACATGACTGGAATAACCATGTTGGTGATGTTTAACCTTTAAATGGAAAGAATGACATCTTGTGAAATCTTTGCTCATCAGACAGAGGAACATCTCAAGTCCTCCGCACATCAGTGATCCGGAAAATTCAAGATCAGTGTTACAGCTTCATTGGTGACGAGATTACAGCTGCAATCCAGTTGAGTGCTGCCTTGATTTGCAATGTCTTGGCCATATGCTGCAATAAGTCTGCAGAAGCGTAAGCTTCATCGTCCATAGGAGGGCGGTGGCGAAGTCAAGAGAAATTGCCTTTGCCATGAAGATTGGCCATTCTCAAGACCATTGGAATCCTATCTCCACACCTGCACAAACTCATCCTTTGCTTTCCAGATTTCCCTTCATGTCCATTGTCTATGTCAGCACTCTTACTACTGACATCTTTCCTCCTTGGGGTAGAATAGATGGGTGTCCCAAGGCTCGGTAGTGGCTGCGACTCCTAGGAACATAATCAGACAGTTGTGGGGACAGCGCTATAGGGAATGCATGCTTGCATTGGTCCAAAGCAATAAGGCCGCTCAACACTAAACACTTGTCTCTTACCTATGTCCTTTCAGCTTGCGCAGTATGATTCCATGATAATATGTTAACCACACTCATCAGCATTGTTTAGCACTTCTATTAACCCCTGATTGCACTGAATTGAAGGTTGTGTTGTCATTTATTTAATCAACGATGAGCCTGAACTGTGCAATATACCAGCAAATGTGGTCAGCCATCAAAGCTCTTTGTTGGCACCTCCTGCTCTCTGGTGCTGTCTGGTTATCACCCCTCTTCTTAGGCTCATAGTACTGAACCGCACCAATGGGATACTGACAATACTGCAGAAAAGAGCTTCAACACACATGGACATCAATGTCCTCTGGCTTGATTGATTTTATGTAGGCGATGGTGGCCTCATCTATTTGTTTGAGGTGGTGATTGCCTTCAACGAGTTGAGCTGCTCTCCATCATGCTGACCAATTTAGCTTATGGACACTGAAGCAACATGGCTCTTGTGAAAGATGGAGCATGCTGGAGCCAACATAGCGTTCACGTTATTCGTCATTATTCTTAGTACAGGTTAATCGACTAGCAGGGAGCCTCATCTGATCCATTCGGTCATCAGCCATACCAGGTCTCAGATGCTATTCATGCATCACCATCCATCATCCTCCCAGGGTTCCATGCATCATTTGCATCCGGGAAAAGCAGATTGACCAATCACAATACGCATTTCCGGTGCACGATTGTGCATTCACCACCCGCACAGTGAAAAGAAAGTTACAAAAGAATGCCCACTGTCATTAAAATAGAAAAGGAACTAAGTCCCTTTTCAGATGACGTCAGCCATTACGAAACTTATTTTCCATGGCGGCTGTCATCCAAAAAGGACCTAGTCCCTTTTCTATTTTAATGCTGGTGGCCATTTTTTTTCTTTTTTTTACTCTGATAGGAGATGGGCTCGCACTAAACTCATCGCCCGTCAGATGGAAAAAAAAAAAAAACTATCAACACCCCGGGAAATCCTGGTGTGCGAATAGCTTTCATGCCCCGGCTGGTGGCAGACATGGAGTTTAATGGCCCACAGCCGAATCTGAGGCCCAAGCATCACTCGGGCCTACCAAAGCTCGGGCTGGCGTGCCATTTAACCCCATGTCTTCCCGCCAGCTGGGGGTTGAAAGCTATATTGATTCATGACATCACACTCCCTTCCATCTCAGACTGAAACATATCCGCTGGATATAAAATGCATGCAATAATTACCATCACCGCATCTAGTATCCTGAAAGTTCAACACCCTCATGACTTTACCACTTTAGACTGCTAAAGCAACGCTAGAAAAGCTATATTTCTGGAATAAAGCATGGCACATTTGATATCGCCCGTTTACTGCACATACCATTACTGCATGGCCGAAAAATGTTGCATAAATTACGGCGAATGTATGCGAAAATGTAGCAGGGAGGTGGGTTATGGTGTTTATCAAGTGAGGGGAAGTGGTGGGGGACTGTAGAGGATCTCTCCCCACATTTATTTTTGCATAGATTCACAGTAATGTATCCAACATTTTCAGCCACACAGTAATGGCTGCGCAGTATTCCCATAGATCCGAATATTTCAGTAATACACCATGTTCGACTTATTTCTAAGTTTAGAAATAGATTTCCAGTCCTTTTTGAGGACTGCAAATGAAAATGACACAGAGGTAGTTTGTGCTGCTACTGCCCTGCTCAGGAGACAAAAGGCCCTGAGATCAAGTAATGACACTTCTGCACGTTGTTCATCGCAATGTAATGTAAGTAATGTGGGCGGTCTCGTATAGTGGCCTCCTGCCACTTTTTGTGGCATTGCTGTGTTTGGCTCTCTTAGGGAAAAGGTGGGTAATTGGAGGGACAGTTGGAGAGACGGATGCAAAACCTGTGTGCTGGTGGGTGCAGATCGTACTTTCCCAGTCACTGTCTGCCATTCTGCTTTCTATGGGTTTGGTGAGTATGTTATCCGTAGAGATGAGCACAAGATCTGGTAGGCTGCAGTACTTTTGAATCTGGTTAACCGCTGATGTGGGCGGGTGTGATAGAGCTAAAAGGAGAGCTTAGTCATGGCTTGATTACTCTTGTTTTGCTAACAGCTAGGCCTGTGGTGGTCTTCTGTGGGGGATTCGTGTGTATAGTGTAAGGTAGTAGGAGATCTTGGTTACTTGGGGGATCAGGGCAATAGGCTGCACGAGGAAGTACCTACTGCAACCCTGCACTACTATCACTGGCCTCTTGCAGACAGGTCCCATTTCACTATCTCACATATCACCACTCTCACTAGCTCTCTTCTCTCTCTTTCCCTTTCTCCTTCCATCTCAAATAGATACATTGTACTTCCAACTTAGCAAAACAAGCATCCATATACTGGCAGATGAGGGAAACGGGGCAGCGGCAAACTAGGAACTTCCCTCATTACCAAAGGTAACATGCTAATGGATATAGGGGGCAAGAACATTTGGCTCAGAGAAAGGATCACTTAAAATGTGGGATCCACAAGCACCCAATTCAACTCTGGTTGGCAGGTGAGGTACTTGTGAAACCTCACTCTAGCATGCTCAGGTGTCGTGCTCAGTAGCCTGCTGGGATTGTTGCTCCCAGGGCAGGGCAAGGCGTCAGCCATTCACCAGATGGTCAGGACAGGTGCCAGCATCATCCCTGTTTATTTATCCCAGACGTCTAAGCTGTGGTCTTAAAAAAGCCCCAAACTCATCTCATGCTGGTCACGCAGCCACAGGACAACATTAAATCCACCTTCTACACCTTCAACGTCTACGGTTCACTGATGCAGAAAAACAGTGTGCAATATCCCTTGGCCTAATGGAGACGTGGCAGATGTAAAAAGGTGAAAGGAAGCAGTGAAAGAATGGGTGTTGGCTGGGGGGGCATAGGATGAGCAATCTAATAAATGACATTTTGACTTTGCAGTCCCTCTTCCCTAGAAAGGATCTCTCCGCGAGTGCCTTCCAGAGCTTTGTGCAGCAGCTAAAATGATGAAATCAGGACATGCACAAATGGCGTGAGGATGTGAGGGCTTCTCTCCCGCTGTGCACCTCCCTTGCATCCTGTTGTTATGCATGGGAAATCAACAAGAAAAGGGTGTCTGTACACTTTTGGTGGTGATAACATTATTGGGAAACACCTCCGATATTCGGGTGATATTTCCCAAATTATTGATGTCTCTCTCTCTCTCTCTCTCTCTCTCTCTCTCTCTCTCTGCGCAATGATGCACAGCTGCAATACATAAAGGAGCAATTTCAGGAGCATGTTACGCTCACTTTTACATACATGCATTAATAGAGGAGGTGCAAATGTGATATCTCTAAGAAACTGCCCAAATAGGCCCCATTTGTTACCTGGAAGGATGGTCTTGCACCACTGTCATTGCTCTGATTTTTCCCTACAGATTGACGTGCATGATCTAATTGTGTCCCGCACGCTCCAATGCTATAGACCTCGTGTTGTAGCAATGGTGATACACACCTAAGAGGTCAAGGGTTCACTTCAATGTTGAAACCCACAGTACATAGAGTTTCCACTGGCAAACACACCTGTCTGGCTGTGTGAGATGCTTGCTAGTTTGCTACAGTTTCTGATTTGCACCTGCTATTGGTCTGGAAATAAGGTTGCCGGTAGCAGCGGACCAGCACCCTTTCCGGACCATCAGACTACAAGTATTCCTGCAAGGACCATTGCTCCTGGCAGGTCTGACCTGCCGGGTGCACTGGCCCAATGGTGCCAGTGCTTCTGTGTCACCATTCCCATGGAGTTCTATGGTACTCCATGGGAATGGGGAAATACAAATTACTCTGCCTGACATCCCGGGCTGCCTGAACTTGTAATGTCCCAGAATATCAGGTGCCGGAACAGTGTTACAAGTTCGGCGGAAACCCACCGGTAACACCGGCGGGTTACCTCCAAACTCGTAATGAGGCCCTCTGAAGACTTATGGATGAGAAGATGATACACTAGCAGGCCTTCCTCCAGGGGGAAGTGCAGGACCACATTAGGAGCCTTTTTCATCTACTTTGCTTCACTTGTCAAATATTCAGACCTACAAAACACAGAGCCAGCGCTCTAAACTGTTACAGTTTTTTAAATGTTTTCTAAGGGGATATTGGAACTTAGTAGTTTAGGGGAAAACAGCCATTCAACACAGTAGTCAACAATGTATATTTGATTAATTTATTGAATGTAGAAAATGTAAAACAAACATTAAAGAAAAAAAAACAGTAGGGCAGTTTGAACACTGCTCACAAACAAACACAAGAGAACCACATTTGCATTTACTGAATGTCTTCAATGAGACAGAATAACTTTACAGTCTAATACACATTCAGCCATACCACATGCAAGTATGTCATGCCCAAAGAAAGAGGCATTGGTAACCCCAAGAGAAACTAAAGAACGCCACCTGTGCATGCCTACCATACAAGTGACAAAGAGAACGATTACAACTCCTAAAACAACTAAAAGTATTCAAAACAACCAAAGCATTGTTGTGGGTTTATCCTACAATTGCATTCCACCTTGAGCTGCACTTGAGTGTCAGATCATGCACCAAGCAGAGTATTCATTGTGCAATGCTCAGACCTATTCACCCGAGGGAACCCCAGTGAATTAGCTGCAAAGTTGCCAGGCTATTATGTAAGTCTATGCAAAAAGGACAAGCACACTCGTCCTTGGCACTTAATGAGATGCACCTGGTTTTGACCGTCCAAGAAATTCAAACTCAAATCGATGCCCAAGTGTTGCCAGGGCTGCCTTCCTAGCCCCAACCCCTCTAAGAATGGTGGCCCTGGACAACCAGAGAGTCTCAAAGACTACAATACCTCACTGCTCCATGTAAGGAGTTTGGGGGGTAGGTCCCCCTTCCGACCTGGAATGTCCGGCCTAGGATTTGAGCGCCTTGAGCTCTTGAGCCTGTTTCTGCCTTTAGGATGATTGAAGAATGAATCATTAATGAAAGACGAGTCCACTACTAGGGGCCACGGCCCGCTGCACTGCTGACCTGTCAGTTTGTCCAGCAAATATTTAATACATGCGAGAGAACAGCATGTTCCCTCGCATGCATTTTCCTTCATGTATTATTTCCAGTTCCAACCGTTCTGCTGTTTGTTCCCTTGCATTGAGAGGGAACAAACAGCAGAAAGTTTGGAACGTAGAAAATAAACGAAAGAAAATGCATTCGAGCCTCGCATGCATTTTCTTTCGTTTCTTCCCCATCCAAACTTTCTGCTGTTCCCACGCAATGAGCTTGTGGCAGTTTTCCGGGGCGCGACTCTCAAGATGAATTATTGGTTTGTTTGTCCAGTTTAAATTCTCATTTTGTCCCTATGCCAATTTGTGTCCTGTTATAAAATGGAGGAAAAAAAGAAAAGGACTCCTCATGTATGTGTTCACAAAAACACTCAAAACACAAAAGTATACATGTTCTCTCTGTGCACTTGCAATGTATTGTGGTATTTTATTGTATTGTTGTAGTTGTAGGTGGTAGGTGTAGGTGATCGTTGTAGATTGTGCATGTAGTTTGTAGGTTTCAGTTGTGGTCATAGCTTTAGGATTATTTTGTGTGTTCGGTTGTTTTCTCTCTTGCTTGTCCGCCTCTTTGTCTGCTTGGTGTTGTACTGGTGGTTATTAGGGTTCTCATGTCCACCTGGTTCACATGCTTCTCAGACTTTGTGGCTATTTCCAATGGTGCAACGGCTGACACTTGGAAGGTAAAGGTGATGAAGTTTGGTGGAGTGAAACAGTAGCAGAATCTGCCATTTTGCTCACATGAGGACATTGTTTCTCCCTATAGAGATGAGGTGAAGCAGGATTGTGCAATTTGAGAGTGCTGGTTTGCAAGCCTGAGCCACAGAGCATCACATCACCTCAGGTTGAGTGTGTTAGGCATTGAGAAACAACTCTTTAGTGGGTGAAAAGGCTAGGCTGTTGAGAGATTACCTGGCAGATTGAAGCACAGAAGAAGGGGAGGGACAGCCTCATTTGGAAGTCCTCACTGGAACAGTGGAGGAGCAGGCAGGCCTGCCCATCATGTGTGGCATGGATGTGGTCACAGCTAGAAACCTGGTAGAGTTGTTTTTATTGGGTCCTTGCACGTTGTGGGGCATAGAGAAGGAAGGTTTCTTCACCGAACAGATGCAGGGAAGGACTGTTAGGAGGGTCTCAAGGGGACTACCAGCCCGGGAAGGTGCTGTAGCAGGATATAAACCCACCTGAGGGGTAGGAGGAGGAGGAGCAGCAGGGGAATGATTATTATTATTATTATTATGATATATATAATTTTATTTATTGAGCGCAGACCTAGCTTTGAGAAGCAATGGAGCGCTTTACAGTGGTATGCAACAGTAGAGATGCATAACAGCACTTTTTAGAGGTAACAACAGAACAGATACACAGTGGTGGTAGGATATAAAGGGACACAGAGGGGGGTACAGCTGGACAGGGTGGCAGGGAGTAGAGGGGATTATGGCATCTAGCAAGTCAGGTGGCACAGTAGGCCATAAGATGGCCTAGTTGTTGAGGGGCAAAGCCTCCTTGAAGAGGTGGGTCTTGGGTCCTTTTCTGAATTCTAGGAGTGTGGGGGCAAGTCTGATGCTGATTGGGAGGTTGTTCTGTAGTGTTGGGCAGCAGGCAGAGAAGGCTTTTTTCTGGTCCTTTTTCTTTTGCAGAGGCAGATTTCAAGTCTGCATGTGTCCTGGCTTCTGTGGTGTTCTACAATTAGCTTGCGTGATTCTAGTATTGTAAGTGTCTTTGTGAGGCCACTCTTTCATTTATAGCAATGGAAGTGTTTTAGAAATTGAATATTGGTAGGGTGTTGTGTACTTGATAGTGCTCATCAGCCAATGAAGCCTACTTTTCGAAATCCACTCAATTTTCCACGTCCTTCTTTTTGTACTTGCCTTTCATGCATCTTTAATAGGCTTTTATTCCATCTATTAGTGGTTGCTAGGTTTATTTACCACCCACATTAGAATACTGCCTTTGTCACTGCAATAAGATATAGTATTTATATATAAGATAGGTTTAGTGCAGGAGGATACCTCAGCGGCAACGTGTTTGCCTTGGAAGCAAGACGACACAAAGCAACAAAGGTTCGATCCCTGGGTCTGTACTTAGAAACCTCTGTGTATTTAAGCGTATTATAAATACCCAACTAAGACAAAAACAATTATGCAAATAAAAAAATAAAACAATTCCCGTAACAGCGCCTCGATGCCTGCGGGCTGTGTGAGTGCTTTACAAAAAATGCACACACAAAAAAAGTGCAGTAAACCACATTTTCTTTTTTTACAGATAGGAAGCTGAGAGTTTCGGCCATGCACAGGTTAGAAACAGATCCGCTAATGATACACCCAAGATTTTCTGCGGCCATTAACGATGTATGCAGTACTTCCCAAGCGCAAGTCTGTGCAGACTTGGCTGTTTGGCTACTTGCCATCAGCGAAAAGATGTAAGGTGGAGGAGGCTGCCACCATTCTGAGTGGGGATGAGGAAGCTAGCCCAGTCTATTCTAGTAGTGAGGCAGTGGAAATATGGCAGGATGTTTGCTCTAAGGAGGCCAGTAGCTCCAGTGCATCTCTCGCTACACTGCAGCCTGTGCCAGAAGAGCCTCTTCTAACCCTCTAACCTTCTATGTTGTTGCCTAAACACTGCATTTTGCCCCTTTTTTGTGATATTGAATCTAGGTAGATTGCTACTGCCATTTGTTACCTAAACACTGCATTTTGCCCCTTTTTTGTGATATTGAATCTAGGCAGGTTGACACTGCCTAAACGCTGCATTCTGCCCCTTTTTTGTGACAATGGAATCTAGGCAGGTTGACACTGCTATCTGTTGCCTAATCACTGCATTTTGCACCACTCTGTGATATTGGAATCTAAGCAGGTTGACACTGCTATTTTGTTGCCTAAACACTGCATCTTGCCCCTTTTTTGTGATATTGAATCTAGGTAGATTGCTACTGCTATTTGTTACCTAATCACTGCATTTTGCCCCTTTTTTGTGATATTGAATCTAGGTAGATTGCTACTGCTATTTGTTACCTAAACACTGCATTTTGCCCCTTTCTTGTGATATTGAATCTAGGCAGGTTGACACTGCTATCTGTTGCCTAAACGCTGCATTTTGCCCCTTTTTTGTGATAATGGAATCTAGGCAGGTTGACACTGCTATCTGTTGCCTAATCACTGCATTTTGCACCACGCTGTGATATTGGAATCTAAGTAGGTTGACACTGCTATTTTGTTGCCTAAACACTGCATCTTGCCCCTTTTTTGTGATATTGAATCTAGGCAGGTTGACACTGCTATTTGTTGCCTAAACACTGCATTTTGCCCCTTTTTTGTGATATTGGAATCTAGGCAGACTGCTATTTTGCTATGTACTCTCTTCCCGTCTTCACCTGCTTAATTAGCACGCTATTCACATTTATGACCTCACCACACCCTTCGACCGTAAAGCACCCCCACCACGACCAAATCAGCCCGCACCATCGATTACACCCAACGGACCCCTTGCCCAAGCCATCACACACTCCAAATAACACAGCACTAATGATACCTAACCTCAACCTCAGATTAGACAGACTCCGAGCCTGCACCATCCCTATCCACCACTATGCCACTCCTACACACATACCACTTAGAAACAGCAGACTTAGCTCACGCACCCATAAAGTGCACACACTTCACATCCATGACAACACATCCATATGCCACAAATTTAAACACACACCCACCACACCGAGCAGTAACTCCTTCTCTCAATATACCACTGTACCTAAAGCAGACACCCACACCATACCTTCAAAAATCTCTTGCCCTTGCCCAACGCCTTACAAATGCGCCTTAATCAACGTACGATCACTAAATGCCCACGCATTAGAAGTAAATGACCTAATAACTACCCATAACCTAGACTTACTCGCTATCACTGAGACATGGCTTAACGAAGCCTCAGGCCCAGCCATTTCACTAGCCCTACCACAAGGGTATGCCATCCTTAGACAAGACAGGATAGCCAGAACAGGAGGGGGGGTAGCCATTATCCACAAAGAAACCCTCCCCATCAGAGCCATACCCCACCAAGAGGAAGATAATATAGACATCCTATCAGTCAAACTAGCACTCTCTCCAAATAGCACAATCAATATTCACACCATATACCGTCCACCTGGCCCAACCGCTAATTTCATAGGACCCATAACCACAGTCCCCTTCCTCCTGAAACTACTTGACAAGGCCGCCCACAAACAGATTCAACTATACCTTGAACTGAACGCAATCCTAGGTAAAAGACAATCCGGGTTCCGCAAGGGACACGGTACTGAAACCGCCCTTCTAGACTTAAAAAATGAAATTACCAACATCCTAGACAAAGGCAAGCCCGCCCTCCTCCTCCTCCTTGACCTATCAGCGGCGTTTGATCTGGTAGACCACACTACGCTTACCAGCCACCTGACACATGCAGCACACTTCTCAAAGGACGCTGCATCCTGGGTAACATCATTCTTAGAGGGAAGAGCGATGAAAGTGTTCTCCAACATAGCACATGCTGCACCCTCCATCATCCACTGTGGGGTACCACAAGGTTCGCCGCTCTCTGCCCCCACTTCCAGTGCTATGCGGACGATACCCAGCTCATTTTCAGGCTACCCTCGGCCTCCTCCTCTTCTTCCCTTATCTCCGACTGTCTGTCTGCTATCCAGGAATGGTGTTCCGCCAATGACCTCTGCCTTAACGCCAGTAAGACTGAGATTCTACTCATCGGCACACCCACTCCCTCCTTCCCTGCAGCTCTCTGGCCGGCCTCCCTTGGCCCCCTTCCTGCCCCTACCTTCAAGGCTAAAAACCTCGGGGTCATCTTCGACTCCACACTCTCCTTCTCTCCTCATATATCTGACGTCTCTAAGAAGTCACACTACCAGCTGCACCTCCTCAGAGGTATTCTTCCCTTCCTCTCCTTCCCCCAGAAGCTCACTGTCTCCCGAGCCCTGGTTCTCTCAAGGCTGGACTACTGTAACAGCCTCTATCTTAATCTGCCTGCCTCCACTCTCCGCCCCCTGCAACTTATCCAGAACAGAACTGCGAGACTTGTCCTTGGCCTCAAGCCCAGGGACCGTATCTCTCCAGGACTGAAATCTCTTCACTGGCTCCCAGTGGCTGCGAGGATTAAGTTCAAAACCCTCTGCATTGTCCACAAGGCCTTCTGGGGCCTGGGGCCTAAATACCTTCAACTCTCTCTTCCTAAATATCTTCCTTCACGAGCCCTTCGCTCATCCGTCTCCAACTCCCTCATGGTCAGCCGCTTCTCGAAGCAACGAGCTGGGGGTAGATCTCTCTCCGCAGCAGGGGCCTCCCTCTGGAACAGCCTTCCTGCCTCCCTGAAACTTGAGGAGAACCATCTCCGGTTCTGGAAGCACTTCAAAACCTTCCTCTTCGCTTCTGCCTTTTCTCTCCCTCTCCCCTGCTAAACCTGCTTAACTCCCCACTGAAATTCTGCACTAAACCTGCATCTTGGCCACTCTCAGCGACCTCGGTCCAGGGCCCAGCCACTCTCCACTTGCACTGCCTCCCTGGCTCCCCCTGCACTGTGGGACTGTCACTGTATCCCTACAGCCCCCTTCCTAGCACTTGCTCTGCACTTACCTCGCACTTGCCACCAGCTGGCCCTTTTATTTATTATTTATTATTTTATTACGCTACTTACCGTGTACTGCACTTTCCCCCCCACCTCCTCCCCCTGCACTTTCTCCTTTTCCCCCTACCTCTGCACTTGTGCGATCTGAATGACACCTGGCCTAGTAGGATCGTTTGTCTGTCTTCCCCTTGTTTCCCTCCCTCCCTGCCTCGTCGCGCCTTGAAACACTTGTGTATAGGCGCGTTACAAATACCATATCATATCATATCATATCATACTGCCCCCACGCTATATAACCTCTTTACCAAACCATTATTTGATAAACTAGATGCGCTAGGGATCACGTACACAAACTACGCCGACAACACGCAGGTTCTCCTCCCCCTGACAGGGAACTATCACCAAGACGCCTCTACACTACAGCAAATCTACTCTACCATACAAGCATGGATGGCTACTAACGGCCTCTGCTTGAACGGGGACAAGACCGAAATACTCATTCTAGGACAGAAATCCACCCTCACCAACCTCAACCCACTATACATCAATTTCAACATAGACAATTGTATCATCCCTGTCCTATCCTCAGTCAAAACACTGGGGGTTCACATAGACGCAACACTTTCCATGGACAAACAAGTCAGCGCCATAGTCTCGGCCTCAGCACTTACTACTAAACTCATTTACGCAATAAAACCATTCCTAACCAAGGATAGCTGCCTCTCCATCACCCGAGCAACTATAGGAGCTAAGCTAGACTATTGTAATGCGCTCCTAGCCGGAACCTCCCAAAAAAACTTATCTAGGCTCCAAGCTACTCAAAACAACGCTCTCAGAGCAGCCCTCAGCATACCAAAAAGAGAACACATCACACAAGCCAGAATAGCAGCTCATTGGCTCCCAGTCAAAGACCGTATCTCCTTCAGAATTCTCACAACCACCCACAAATGTATCAACCTCACAGCTCCCTCTTATTTATCTGACACGATATGTAGATATCAATCCACAAGACCTAGAAGAGCACAATACACGAACCAACTAGCAATACCTCGCATCAACAGAACTAAAGCAGGAGGTATAGGCTTCCCCTTCCTCGCACCTAAACTCTGGAATTCCCTTCCTACTGACCTCAGAGCTGACACATCTCTTTTCTCCTTCCGAAAAAAGCTCAAAACTGCCCTGTTCAACTAAACCCGTTTTCATGTACTCCTGCTGCACTTGCATATCTGTAAAAAAGTATATCTACATGAACTGAATGTAACTAAGTAAGCAACACTGTAACTAGCGCCACGATGCCTCCGGTCTGATGTGCGCTCAACAAATGTGAATAAATAAAATAAATAAATAAAATAAACCCCTGATTGCTGGAGCAAGCAGCAATGGTGCTATTTTAAGGGGGAATATGAATGGATTTTCTGGCTTCGGGTCACATTGGATGCTCTGTGTGTTGGGACGTGAGGCAACACAGGTGGCTTATCCGTGCACTCCTGTGGGCAAGGTTTGCGCATAAGCATGGTATGGACCGATGGAAAGGTGGGTCTTTCAGGTTCTGGCAAACATGATAGGCAGAAGCAGCTCCGAAAGACGATTATGGAGCACAAGTCAAGTGGTGCTCATAAGGCATCACAAGACATTCTAACAGCGCGAAAAAAGAACCACTTGACAGAAGCCATGCAGCAAAGCAGTGGCAAACATTTGGAAAGCACATGCAGAGTGTTTCACACTGTTTTCTACCTGACCAAAAAGAATCGGCCATTCACAGATCACCCTGATTTGGTGGACCTCCAGGAGGTGAATGGTGTTGAAATGGGTCGTGTGTTGCACAGTAATGTTACTGCTACAGAGATAGTGAGACATATTGCATCAGAAATGCAAAATAGGTTAGTGTGTTATATCAGAGAACACAAGACAAAGATTTCTGTGTTTGTGGATGAGAGCACCACTGTCAGCAACAAATCAACTTGGATTATTTATCTGCGGGGTCTTTTTGGGGCTCATGGTAAACCAGTCACTATTTTCTTTGGTCTAGTGGAGCTCCAAGAGACAAATGCCTTGGCCATAAAGGAAGCTCTGCTGGGGTATTTTGAGAAGGTTGGAATCACAAAGACCCTGTTGCATGAGATTTGGATTGCTATTTGTTCAGATGGTGCAGCTGTAATGTTTGGTAGAAAAGGGGGGTGATAACATTATTGCGAGCTGAATTCCCAAATCTTGTGTTATCGTGGCATTGTCTAGCTCACCGCCTTCAACTGGCCGCTGCAGACACTATTGATGAGGTTGGTGGGGCCAATCATTTTAAAATGTTCATGGACTCTTTATATGCCACATTCAGCATGTCACCAAAAAACACAAGACAACTACAAATGCTGCCAGTGATCTGGGTTTGCAGCTGCAGAAGATAGGGAAGATGCTGGACACACGATGGGTTGCATCAAGTTATAGGACGCTTCAAGCTGTTTGGAACTGCTTCCCTGCTTGTGTAAGCATTTCGGAGAAGCTGCTAAGGATCTCTCAAGACCCATAAGGGGCCGAAGCAAATATGACGGTCTGCTTAAGAAGCTTACCTCCAACTCTTTTGTGAAAGATTTAGGGCTTATGTGCGATGCCCTTCAAGAACTGAAAGACTTGTCTCTGGCTCTTCAGAGCTGGGATATCACAGTTGTGGTTGCACACAGACTCTTGGTGGGGCAAGTCCAGAGATTCTTTGCGATGAAAGAATCTCCGGGGGAGTTTGCTTCTACTGCTCAGAGTGCAGTTGATTGTGGACACTTTAAGGGCGTTCATATTTCCCAGGGAAGGGCAAACTCTCTGTCTCTGAATGAAAGTTAACCTTGCCAAAAGGTGTGCTCCAGACGTGGATAAAGGACTTGTAGCCAGTTTCAGTGTCTTGGATGCAAAGAATTTACTGAATGATGAAGACATTGTACTTTATGGTGAAAATGAGATTCAGAGACTGTGTACAAAATTTCAGCTCCCAATCAGAGACACCATCCATGCCTTCAGGGATTTTAAGGACTTTGGTGGCAAAAGGTGCCATGAAGCATTTAGGGCTTTGGTTGCTTGCATGGAAACGTTGCCAGCAAGTAATGCAGATTGCAAAAGGGGCTTCAGCGCCATGAATTTAATTGCTTCGCCAAGCCGAGCATCCCTCCATGTGGCCATTATTTCCTCATGTTTATTGCTGAAACTTAATGGCCATCCAGTAAAAGCTTTTAAGCCATTGTCGTTTGTGAAAAGCTGGCTGGCAAAAGGGAGATGAACAGCTGAGGAAACGCAATGCGAGCAAGCTCATACAAAGAAGGACTCCCTTGAAGATTATTATGTGGGGTTCTGGGAAATTGTCAATTAATTGTTTACACATTTGAATGCACCTGTTAATGTACCTCAACACCTATCCTTTTGTCAACGGCCCAGTTAAGGGTCCAATAAATAATCACCTTGAGCTTTTATTTGTTATACTTTAAGCCATGTAGCAAGCAGTCTGCTACACAATATGTACTTAGTAACGTAGGCCCGACCCGTTTTACCATGTCACATTTAGGCCCTGCCCACCAATTAGGCCACGCCCAGTATGTCTTAGGCCATGCCCCCAAATGAGCCTCCCCCCCTCAGTTTCTTACCCCACTTAAAGCACTGCTAACCACTGACATCTATGAGGGACACTGGAGTCTGCAACTGTAAGGCTCCTACCACAAGGAAACAATCCGAACCATCAGAGAATTACAGCCACACAACTCTGATCCTTCTTGTGCTGAAGGTGGCTGTAGATCGATGAACACCATGGGCCTCATTACGAGGCTGGCGGTAGCCATGCTTGTAATAAAGGCATGGCTGCCACCGGTATTTTTTTTTTTTTTTCGGGCACCCAGAAATGGGCAATTATCAGATCATTACAGCCTTGCCGGACCCGGTATTTGCCCATTCATGGGCACCGGTAAAAATTCTTCCCCATTCCCATTTGAGCCCCATTGCCCCATAGGGCTCAAAGGGAATGGGGAAGCCGGATGCACCGGTACTTTTATGAACGGTACCGGTGCATCCAACATGCTGTGCTCGTGGGTGCCGCTCTGCCCACCAGCTCTGACCTGGTGGGCAGAAAGGCACCCACAAGCACAACTCGTAGTTTGCAGGTCTGTGAACTACAGTACCGGCAAGCTTACCGTGTCTGGGAAGTGATTGTCTTCACTGCCACAGATCTCGTTTTGCTTCTTTCCCCAATGGTGAGAAAGGAAGAAAACCCAATACAATTACTCACAATGATCTAGACACTCGGAAATACCCTAGCCATTCAGTGTGAATAGACCTTCCAGTTTAAGGGAGATGATTACATTTTTCCAGCACATACCACTGCCCAAACAAATTATTTATTATTATTATTATTATTATTATTATTGTATTTATTGATCACAGACCTAGCTTCGAGAAGCAAAGGGGTTCTTTAGAGAGGTGTACACCAATAGAGATACATAACGGAGTGCTTTACAGAGGTATACAACAGTACAGATGCATAACACAGAACTTTTCAGTGGTAACAACAGACCAGAAATACAGTGGGGGTAGGATAGAGAGGGGCAAAGAGGAGGGGTCCATCTGCCCCAGGTGGCTGGCAGGAGAGAGGCGAGCGGTGTCTAGCAAGTCAGGTGGCACGAGGATCAACGTGATGGCCTAGGTGTTGCTATGAAACGCAGTTATGAAAAGTAACCAAATGTCCCGGTTTATAAAAAAAGCTTAATGCTCAGTGAAGGCCAGGGTCGGGCTGCCGGGAAGGCTTGTCTGCATATGAATTAGAGTCCATATCATCAAAGGGATCTTTAATGCTCCCTGCTCGTCAGAGAGTTCACAGGACCTGCGCCTGCCATGGGTTTGGGAGGGCAGGAGCCCCCCCAAAATGCTGGCAACGGTATTGTAAAGTAGCCACTGCACGGCCATCAGCAGATGCCCCAAAGCTTGAGGCAACATCCCTCACACAGACTTTAAGCAGCGGTTTTGTAACACGAAAATGGCACAGACAGCACAAACACTGATGCCTTCTTTTATATACAGTCTATATTTCCAATCGCAAGATATGGTTTGAAACGTCTTCCTGAAAAGTAAACTGAATCTCCGAATTTTGGAATATGCTAATTAGACCATGAAATTAGCTTGATAAATGGACACACATTTTGAGACTTGCCTTTCACATCATTCATAGCAATCAATGGAAAGCCTGCAACACACCTGATGTAAGGCGGGTGGCTTTGTCTACTTGTTCTTCCAGGCAGGGCCATGACATCTTAACAGTATAATACCCCATGGGACAGCTTACTGCAATCCCAAGTTGCCTCAGATCATTGGCCTGTTTTGACTTTCAGGTCCTTTTTTAAAACACTTTATGTTATGACATGCTTAAAAAAGCTTAATTTGCAGAATATGACATGCCATCTTTTCTGGGAGCTGTTCTTTCTTCCGGTTCTCTCCAGTGATGCGTTACTTCTTCCGGTTCTCTCCAGTAATGTTTTCCTTCTTCCGGTTCTCTCTAGTGATGGTGGGTTTGAAAGGGGGGCAGTAGTTTGTCGCCACTATTAGTATTTTTGGGCTTTCCAATTTTATATTTATCAGTTATGTTATCCTACATCACAGGCAAATTAATGTTTTGCGGCAAAACCTCTGGAAATTATGGAGTTAACTATCTGTAGGATGCAGTGGGCAAATCCCAAATGATCAAACACAGTTTATCAAATTCAGCTAAACTTGAAAGTGTAGAGAGCACTGCAGTGAACATGCCCTTGGCACCAGGGCACAGTAAATAATGAACAAAGATTATGTTATGCTATGTTAGACTCATTTGTAGAACACATGTACACCAATAGGCACCTTGGCGCGAGGTTTGCACATAGGAACACCAATAACAGCCTTAAGCTTAGAATAACAGGGTTTTGAGTTGACAGTGAAACTGCAGGTGATGTTTAGTATGTCTCCAGCTAGCTGGAAGATCATTCCAGAGCTTACTAGCAGCCACTGAAAAAGCCTGGCCTCCCACCCTTTACAAACAAAACCACAACCAGGCAGTCATTGCTAGAGTGGAGAGCCCTGCCTGGAATGTATGGCAATCAAATCTCCTGGAGAAAGTCTGCACCAACCTTACACGAAGCCCGATAAACCTGGCACAAGTATTTAAAGACTATCCCTTTTTCCACAGGAAGCCAGTAAAGAGATCTCAAAACGGGACTAATGTGGGAGCCACCCGAGTCACCAGATTCTGCAACAGCTGAAGTTGATGGATAAAACCGATGGGCTGGGCAACATACAAAGTATTGTATTAATCTAGTGGACTGTTAACAAAAGTAGCAACCAAGGCCGGATGAAGGTCTGTGGGCAGAAAAGGCAAAACCCTGTGAAGCACCTTCAGTATGAAATGACCTGTTTTCCAAACTGTGCTAACCTGAGCAACCACAGAGAGAGAAGATGAAAGATAAACCCCAAAATGTTTCACTACCGTCACTGAAATAGGAAAATCACCCGGTGTGGCCAGCCAAAAAGAAGGAGACAAAGCGCCAAAGTCTGAATAGGCACCCACCACCAGGACCTCAGTCGTATCCCTGTTAAGTTTAAGCCAGTTGTTTTTCATCCAGCCCTTCATAGCCCCAAGCACTCAAACAAGCGGGATGACACTTCTGCCTAGTCAAGATCTAAATGGACCAGGATTTCTGTGTCGTCTTCGTACGAGTACCACCTGAAGCCATGCGAGCGGATGAACCCAACCAAGGGCTGGAAATGGATGTTAAATGACACTGGGGGCAATATGGCTTCCGGAGGAACACCACAGGATAGCACAAAGGTCTTCAAGCTGTGGGGAAGGGGCATTCCCGGGGCGGCGCAAGACCCCAGCCTGAAATTGAAAGGAAAAAAAAAAATTTTAATGAAGGGAATAGGGCGGCTCATAAGGTGGGACTGGAGCATAAAACTGTCTTGGGCACCAATGAAATAGTCGCCCACATTTGCAAATGGCAATTCATCCCTTTAGTGACAGACTGTCTCAATAGTACCAAATGGGCTGTTTAAAAAAAAAAATCCATGCAAATTGTGATATTTAAGAATATTTATTCAGCAACAATGGTCAAAACTACTAGCTGCATAGAGAAGTAACTCATAAAACTGGCACACATTGCCCAAAAAAGTGGCCCACAGGAGCAATTTCCATTTTTGGTTCGGGCATTGCCCTATTGCCTTATAGGCCAGCCAGGGCCTGGCAGCACAGCCATAAATAATGAGGGAGCATCAATCCAGTGGCCTCTTCACCCATTATGGAAGAGCTGAGGAGCCACCCCAGTGAAACACTGAGAACTCCCTCAGCTGCTTTTTCAAGCTGAGGGAGTGCTCCTGGGCTGGCTGAACTGTCAAAGGCAAACACTGTTTCCCATTGACAGTTCAGTTCCCCAGCCGCACATGCTCACTGAGCCATACAAGGCTGGTGGTGTTTCGCTTCACAAGCCTGGCATAGCTCATTGGAAATGCTGGCTGGGGAACTGCATATCTGTATGTGATAGGGGAAGCTCCTGTGCCTACTCACACATAAGGACAGATCAGCCCGGTGTGGGGCATTTCAGCACCCATGTGCAGGCCCCTGCACGCATGTGCAGGAACCAAGACGCTCTTGCTTCCAGATTCCTGTTCATGATGCAGAAGCTGCAGTGCTGGGAAGAAACTTTGGGACCAGGGCAGAAGGTACGTTTATGTTAATTTATTTTTTATTTAAATGTGTGTATTGATGAGTGTATGCTTGTGTAATGAGTGAGTGTATGGTGATGTGTGTACATGTTAATGATAGATTGATTGCTCTGTGAATGTGTGTTGGGTGTGTGTGTTGGGTGTGTGTGTTGGGTGTGTGTGTGTGTGTTTGTGTTTTTTAGTCCGTTGATCTGTTTTTTGTTGAGTAGAGGGTAAGGGGGTAATGGGGTTTGTACAACAAAGGTATTGTAAAATTGCCTGTATTGCACAATCCCACTACCAAAGTCACCTCTCCTTCTGATAAGCCATGGAGCCCACGCGACAGGGATGGTATTTGTTTACAGGACATCTATCATAGATGTCCAGTCAAAAATACTGTGCGTTTCCCTTTGCGTAGACACATAATCATGTTGATTGTGTTAGGCACTATGTGGCCTAAGGGACAGGGATGGCAGATTTTTACTGGATATCTATCATAGATGTCCAGTAAAAGATATCATGCCTGCCCCATGGGCTCCCCAGGTCGAATTGCAAACTGTTTGGCCTTTTACCCATGTTTCTTTTAATATGCTCTAAAATGCAACATTTTAACCCATTATTTTAAATAAATTCTTTCGGGGAAACCCCCCCATATTCCCTGTGATTGGTTTGGGTTCCCTCGCTACACTTGGTCACTATTTCATATCCAGGGGAAATATTTATGCCCCTCCTCTTAAAATATTCACCAGCTGCCACTGTCCCTGGGACTGTGCTGGGAGCAGGGTGGTGGAGCCCAGGGACTGTGGTGGGAGAAGGATGGATGTGAGTCATGGGATAGTGGTGGGGCAGGGTGGGGAGAGCCCAGGGTATGTGGTGGGGTGGGGAGACCGCAGGGGCTGGGTAGGAGTGGGATGAAGGAGCCCAGAGACTGTGATGGGTAAGCAGGTGGGGGAGCGAGGGACTATACTGGGAGTAGAGCGCGGTGACGGCACTCGATAGTTCATAGCCATTTGGACTTGCTGTCCATTTGGCATTTTTGGAGGGGCCCAGCCTGCCCACATTTTGCTCAAGGGTCCCTAGGCATAAAAAGTTTGAAGTCCACTTGGATAGCATATGAGAAGGTGAAAGAAAAGGAGGAAAGGATAGTGATTGGCCCCTGCCAGTCAGAAAGGAGATGAACCAGCCCAGGACCACACCCGAGAGGTCAGCTTAGGCCAGATGAGACAGGAAAATTGAGTGGTCAACAGTATCGAAAGTCGATTACAGATGGAGTAATATCAGGGCTCACAGTTCTCCTCTTTCAACCAGCTTGGCCAGGTCATCCACAGCTGATACCAATACAATCTTTGATCCTCTTCCTGGCTGCAATCCAGACTAAAAGAGGTCAAGCCAAGAAGAAGACCCAAGAAAAGAAGAAATAAATGGAGCTACTAAAGCCTCGAGAAGTTTCATAAAGAAAGGGAGCAAAGAAATAGAATGAACGTTAACCAAAGCAGAAGCATTCAGTGAAGATGTTTTAAAAGAGAAACCAGAATGCCTTGCTTAAGCTCTCCAGGTATGCATCGCAAGTGACAGGATAGGTTAACAGCTTGTGTGACCAAAGAAATTATTTCCGGCAGGATGTCCCTCAGGTCACTAAGCAGAACAGGGTCAGATGGAGCAGCAGATTTTAACTGACGTATGGCCATAAATACGGCATCATTAGAGAATCCAGGAAAGCTTGACCAACTGGAAACAGCCTGCTGACCAAGATTATCTGAGGTCAGAGGGGTAGTGATATGGTCCAATTAGATTTTTGTGACGTATAACCTCAATCTTAGAATGAAAGAAGTTAGTCATGTCACACACTGAGAAGGACAAACCTAGAGAGACCGTCCAGCGGTGGGTGCTCACCTAATGGTCATTCAGACCATCCAGATTCTGATAACCAGTAGGCATATATTGCACACATGTCTGCATGAATTAAGCATAAACTACATATGATGATGATTCCATAATGTAGTCATTAGTGATCAAATGTATAGCAAGGAAAACTGATTTGAGCGTGACAAAGCCAATGCATTTCAGACCATTGTCCTACTTCAGGGCTGAATCTCTATTGTCTTGTATGGAAGAGTATGAATCGTCATATATTACCAGCAGAACACATCGAAAGAAGACAGAGAAACCTGTGTCACTAGTGCACACACTAGTGAGGTCCTTCAAATGTGTGAACGCCATATATCAAAAAGCGAGAGCGTGTACGTCCTAACACGCACTGATGAAGGCGGTTGTGATTATGGTGCCCCAGCATAGACAGTGGTGCATGATCATGTAAAATGTTGCATAGTGTGAAATCACTCCTAAGGCCCTTTTAAGTTGTACTCTAAACTCCTACCACGTCATAAACTGGCGTTTTGCCCCCACTCCTACTGGAAAATGTCAATATGAAGAGAAAGGGAGAAAAAATGTGTAAGGAAGACTTCGAGAGAAGAAAGTGTATGATTGAGAGAGGAAGCTGTGGAAGTTGTATTAAATTAGCAATCGATGCAGGGAGATGAAGGCACTGAAGTGATTGCAAATATATCAGACAGCAGAGGAAGGGATATAATTGAAAGAATGCATGAGTGGACTGAAGAAATAGCAAATGTGATAGAAAATGTTTTTAGGTGAGAGGAACAAATGCAAGGGGAGGAATATGTACAATGAAGAAGAGGAAGGATTATTACAAGAAAAACACACAGGATGGAGTGAGGTAGTGATAGAGGTGAAAGGTAATGATTGACAGATGGCAAGTATTTACCATCTGAAATTGCCTAGGAATCTATTTCAGATGTGCAAATGATGGGTGAGAGAAAGGAATACCATTTAAAAAGTAGAGGAAAGAGGAAGGTATAAAATGGAAAGAAAATGTATAAAACAGAAGAATTAATCGGAACAAAGGGAAGTATAAGGGAAGAATGGAGGGTATCCAGGCTTGGTGTGCGGCTAATGATCGCTGTCTTAATGCCAGTAAGACAGCGATCCTTCTCACAGGGACATCTGTGCCATGTTTCCCCCTACCATCTGGCCTGTTCCCCTCACAATTCTGTGGGGCCAGAAACCTAGGGATCATTTAGACTCCACTCTCTCCTTCACCCCTCACATCCTGGACCTTGCCAAGAAGGCACATTTCCAGCTTCACCTCCTTGGAGGCATTCTCCCTTTCCTCACCTCCCCCCAGAAGCTCAATGTCTCTAGAGCTCTGGTCCTCTCAAGGCTGGACTACTGCAACAGCCTCTTCCTCAATCTCCCCTTTCCTCCCTACTCCCCCTTCAGCTAATCCAGAATCGGGCTGCAAGATGTATCCTTGGCCTCAAGCCCAGGAACCGTATTGCTCCAGCCCTAAAATCTCTTCACTGGCTCCCTGTGGCCACAAGGATCACATTCAAGACAACTTGCATCATCCTCAAGGCTTTCTGGGGCCCGGGACCACACTATCTCTAGCTTTCTCTGGCTAAATACTTCCCTGCTAGAACCCTCCACTCCCCTAACTCCTACTCTCTGCTTGTAAAATGCTTCTGCAAACAGAGAGAGGGAGGCAGGTCTCTCTCTTTGGCTGGTGCCACTCTTTAGAACAGCCTCCCTGTCCCTCTCAGACTTGGCCTGGACCTCATTAAGTTTCTGTAAACCTCTCGAAACTCTGCTTTTCTCTACCTTCTTCCCTCTCTCCCTTCCTTGCTAATCACCCAACTACTGCTGAGACTAGTGGCCTGGTCTTGATGAATCTCACAGGATACCAGGCCTCCTACCAGGTCCGCACCCCACCCCCTCAGCATTGCACCTGTGGGCCACCTGCCTGGCGGTTGGGTATCCCATCCTGGGATTCGTCGCCCCCCCTAGCACTTAGCCAAGGTTCTCTCCTGGCCCCACCAGCACTTGGCCATTTCTTGCCCCCTCCCCCAACTCCCACCCACACCCCCCTCCTGCACTTCTCATCACTGCATGTCCAAAAGCCACAAGACCTAGTAGGATCACGATTGAATATTTCACTTTTTTCCCCCCTGATATTTACTCCCTTACTTCCTCCTCCTTGTGCCTTGTGTTGCCTGGAAACACGATCTTGTTGTATAGGTGCCGAACAAATGCTCAATAAATAATATACAAAAAAGGGTATGTGAAGGATAATGAAACTTGGGTGTACACTGTTCCATATCCAATGTCCCAATACAGTATCCGTAGCTTTTCTTTATCAGAAATTGCCAACATAACTACACCTCATGACTCTGCATAACATTATCCAAAATGTACCAGAACATATTACATTTGTGTACATATATTTTAAATTCTTGATGAAGTGAGTTTGAGGTCACACAGGGACAGGGTAAACATACACCAAATCCCATGAAATATATGCATCTATTATATGATATGATATGACATTTATAATGCTCCGATACACAAGTGTTTCGAGGTGCAACGAGGCAAGGGAGGGGGAAACAGTGGGAAGACAGACAATGATCTTACGAGGCCAGGTGTTATTTGGATCGTGCAAGTGCATGGGCAGGGGGAAAGGGAAAAGTGCGACGGGAAAGGGAGGTGTGAAAGTGCAGTACATGGGATAGTAGAATAATAAGATAAATAAACGACCAGATGGTGGCAAGTGCAGGTAAGATCAAGCATAAGTTCTGGTAAGGGGACTGTAGGGATACAGAACAACAGTCCCCAGGTGCAGGTGTTGCCAGGGAGGCAGTGCAGGTGTGCAATTGGTGGGGCCTGGGCTCGAGATCAGTAAGGGTGGCCAGGTAGCCAGTGCAGTTTCAGCCAGGAAGTCAACAGGGGAGAGGGGGAGAGAAGGCAGAAGCAAAGAGGAGGGTTTTGAGGTGCTTCAGGAACCGGAGATGGTTCTCCTCAAGTTTCAGGGAGGCGGGAAGGCTGTTCCAGAGGGAGGCCCCTGCCGAAGAGAGAGATCTCCCACCAACTTGTTGCTTGTTGAAGCGACTGACCCTGAGGGAGTTGGAGGAGGATGAGCGAAGAGCTCGAGAAGGAAGATATTTGGCAAGAGAGAGTTGAAGGTATTGCGGCTCCAAACCCCAGAAGGCCTTGTGGACAATGCAGAGGGTTTTGAACTTAATCCTCGCAGCCACTGAGAGCCAGTGCAGAGATTTCAGTCCTGGAGAGATACGATCCATGGGCTTGAGGCCAAGGAGAATTCTTGCAGTCCTGTTCTGGATAAATTGTTTCTTGTGTATTTCAAGACATAGTTATTTTGGTTTACCATGTACTTTTCAGGGATTTTCTGATGTCCTTCTGTCTCTATTGTTTTGACATTGTCAGAATTACTTTCCTTCTACATATGTCGTCTTTCCCTGCTTTAACTTTGGAACATGGGGTCACTCCATAATAAGTCACAATACTTGGACTTTGCATTCAGAATATGGCAATGGCATATAAAGTCTAATTTTGTTAAATAACAATTGATACTGTGTATTTATATGACCAAAGTGGCCCCAACTATTTAATTGGGCTGTTTCGGGTTAGCGCTGTGAAATGGTGAGCACTGGGGACTTGTGGTGTTCTTCAAAAATACTTAACTTGTGCTATGCATTATTTTGATTTCAGTAAAGTGTTTTTTTTTCTTTTAAAGTAACAAACTGTAACAGGACTTGCATCTTTTTTTAATACCTGTCCTATACTTTATAAGACAGCACCCGAAACAGCCAAACCCCCACCCACAGTGCTTGGTATTGATTGCTCGGTCAACGCTACCGTGTGTGAGCTAAGGAAGCTACGGAGACCTTTGTAACCTCTGCAGACTCGGTATTAAACCCCTGGAAAAGGGAACACTCAACAATACCACATTGCAGACTGCTGGCCCAGCCCTACTCGAGGGGTCTGGGAGTCACTAAACCAAGTATAGATCTAATCATTTCTATAATCACGTGGTTGACGTTGAAAGGACACACGCTGCCGGCCATGAGGGACTATCACACACCTAGTTGCTGCTCTGGGAGACTGGCACACCCATGCTTGCAATGCTAAGTAAATGCCACAGGCATTGTTCCAGATCTGAGAGTCTGGCATACCATAGATACCGTATTGATAAAGTTGCAGGCAGATCTGAGAGACTGGTATCACATAGGTGCCGTACTGAGAGTCTAGTATTCACATAGCTGCAGCTCTGAGAGACTGGCGTCACATAGGTGCCATACTGAGAGTCCAGTATTCACATAACTGCAGCTCTGAGAGACTGGCGTCACATAGGTGCAGTACTGAGAGTCTAGTATGTATATAGCTGCAACTCTGAGAGACTAGCATGACATCACATACTGACATACAGACCAGCATGAGAGACTGTCATCACATAGACGCAATACTAAGAGTCTAGTATTCTTATAGCTGCAGCTCTGAGAGACTTGCATGAGAGACTGGCATCACATAGATGCCGTACTGAGAGTCTGGTATTCATATAACTACAGCTCTGAGAGACTGGCATCACATAGATATTGTACTGAGAGTCTAATATTTATCAAGCTTCATCTCTGCGAAACTGGCATCACATAAATACTATACTGAGAGTCTTGTTGTTATAAAACTGCATCTCTGAGACACTGGCATCACAAAGACGCTGTGCTGAGAGTATAGTATTCATATAGCTGCAGGTCGGAGAGACTGGCATCACACAGATGCCACACATTGTCTAATATTGATATAGCTGCAGTTCTGAGAGACTGGCATCACATAGATACTGTGTTGAGAGTTAATTTTGTATACAGCTGCAGCTCTGAAAGACTGATATGAGAGACTGGCATCACCTGTCATCAAATAGATACCGTGCTGAGAGTCGAGTATCCATATAACTGCAGCTCTGAGAGACTGGCATCACATAGGTACAGTACACAGAGTGTAGTATTTATATGACTGCATATCTGAGAGACTGGCATCACATAGTCCCTGTGCTGAGAGTCTAGTATTCATATAGCTGCAGCTCTTAGAGACTGGCATCGCATAGATTCAGTATGGAAAGTCTAGTATTTATATGACTGTAGGTCTGAGAAACTAGCATCTGGAGGCACCACCATGGCCCTGCAGGAGCGACGCCATTAGGGGCTGCCTCTTGATAATGGTGGGGGCCTCAATGTTCCCTGTGGGCTTCTGGGAGTGAGAAGGAGGTGGGCACAGTGGCGGCAGGTGGGGGCAGCTTAGCTTACCTGCATCCAGGGTCAGAGTATATAACCAAGGCAGGCCCAGGCATCCTCCTCTTTGCCGGCCCGCGCTTTTGAAGAGAAAATTAGCCCACCTGCCCAACCCCTGTTTCTATGCTGTCACCTGTTTGGCAGTGGGGAGATCAGTGTGCTAAGTTATACTGTGTGATTATCTTAATGGTGCATTTTATTGGCGCTGTTGACGGGGACCTACAAAACGGATATATATAAGGTGTGGACCATGACCAAAATGTTGAACTAACAGGAACTATGAATTTGCTACCCGGGTTGTGGGTCGAGGGGTCCACTTGCATCCAATAGGCCAAGCAGGCAAGGACGACGGGTGGCCTCTCAGGTTGCCCAATGGGTGGATTTTTAGCCCATGCTCGGATGTTTAGGCTGTCCGGCTGCACATTGGATTTTCAGTAATTAACCGTGGGACAGCTCTGACAGCCAGTAGACCAATCAGACAGCTGGCGCATAGGTAACCGATGATTCACAGCATCCAAGAACAGTGGGTCCCCGTCAGAATTGTTGTGTGGAATTTTGTCTGTAATAAATGTTACCTGTTTACTTCCAAAAATGTGTGTCACATCGTTTGTATTAATACAATGTGTGTTTTATGTTATAGAGACATGGTCATCTACGAGTGCACCCCTAACATTGATTCCGTTCTGAACCTCTGGTATTCATGTAATTGCATCTCTGTAAACCTGGCATCACACTGTTAGTGTTCTGTGGGCTGAGCACAGAGTGAAGGACTGGCACGCGTTGCTGCAAGAGGCCTGCAATACCCAGTGTCAGCTTTTAGAAGCTGGCACCTTCCAGCGTCTAAATGGGGGGCTGACATGCATAGTGATGGCCCTGGCAGCCTGGCACACACAGGTGCTCATCCTAGGGATGAGCAGAGAGGAACAGAAGGCACTCATCGGCCATTAGTGCGCCATCTCCCCGTCTGCATGCTTTTAATTGTTCCAAATATAGATTGTGTGATCATTTGCCTAAATTGCTTGTTCGTAGGAGAGGAAAGATGCATATTGCAAACCTCGCCGAGCCAAGAGCTCCAACAATGCAAGGATCCGGCTTAGCAATGCCACAGTACCCGAAAAAAGACCGGCGGCGGTGCGTGATGACGTCACTGTGGTCAGTGGTATGTCACCATCATGCTGAGATGGAGGTGATGTCTGGCGCAGTGCTGGAAAGGGCATTGGAGGTAGGACTGGAAAGTTCCTGGTGGTAGGATTGAAATAGCATGGTGGGTTGGGTCCCTGATGAAGGTGATTGATGATGGAGGTTAGAGGCTATTTTAGAAACACAGATGATTGAAGATTGGCGATTGCATGCCACAGTGGTTTACTTGTTATTAAGCATAGTGACAAGGGTGAGAAACACTGGTGATTTCAAGAAGTAGAGTGTTCACTGGGATAAGCAACAGGTGTGAGTCAAGGTAGTTGTTGAGGGTTGTGTACTCGAAATCCAGCTGCCACTAACAGGAAAATGTGGCGTGATAAGCACAGCGACAATGTGTGGTGATCCAATGAAGAGGTAGAATGGTAATAAAGGTGGCAACTATTGCTGATTTCTAGACAAAGTTACAGTGGTTATTGAGTTGGGTAGCCATTATTGATTCAGAGATATTTGAAGATTAAAAATGACACATCGCGGTAGTCTATGGGTAATTAGGCATGGTGATAGGGGCAGTAACCAATGTTGATACCTGGAAAAGTGGACTAGTTACAAGGATGAGAGCCATTGGGATTCCAGGCAGGACTAGAGTGGCGAGTTCAGGAAGTCAGAGAGTGATGGTTGGGAGATCAGGTGAACCGGTGCTGATTCTAGGTAGAAGTAGAGTGGGTGTTGTGTTTTGAACCAGTAGGTATTCCAAGTGGACAATTAGTAGTGGCTTGGATGTGAACCATTGTTGACTCTAGGCAGAGGTTGTGTGATGATTGTTGTGAGACCCCGTGGTAAGGCCAGGGAGTAATATAGTGGTGCATGTTTTGAAAACAAGTGGTGATTCAAGGAAGAGGTCGGGTGGTGATAGAAATGAGAGCCATTGGGGTTTCCCATCAGAAATAGAGTGGTGATTGGTGTGCAACCCAGTGGTGATTCCTAAGAGAAATATGTTGCGGAACCAGTGGTGATTCCAGGAATAACTATTATGGAGAATGCTGTGCAAACCAGTTATATTTATACGAAAACATACAGTGGTGATTGGTGATCATGGTGAAAATTTGTGGTGATCCAAGGGTGAGGTAGGGTAGTAATTACGGTGTGACCCTTTGGTGATTTCTATTAAAATGTGCATTGGTGAGTGGGTTGGGAAACCAATATTAATGCAGAGATTATTGAAGTCTGGAAATGGTATGACATAAAAGGGAACGAGTTATTAGGTATCATGAAAAGAATGAGAACCAGTTGAAATTCCTGGATAAGGTGTGTGGTCATGTAATTGATAGCCACTGGTGATTCGAGGAAGACATATAGTGGTGGATGGGGTGTGAACTAGTGGTGCTTCCAGGAAAACACATAATGGTGGTTAGGGTGTGAACCAGTGGTGATTCCAGGTAGAAACAGGGAATTTGGATGAGAAGTCAACATTGATTCTGGGGACGACAGGAAATGAGGTGACGTGGTAGTTGTCTAGTGAGTAAGAAGGGTGATGGGGATGTGGAATGGTGATGGGGATGAGGAGAATATTGTTCCCAATGAGGAGTTACTGGTCTTCAGGTTAAAAGGAATTACTGAAGATGTTCGGCCGCAATTCAAATTTGTTTTGTAGATTGGTCAGCAGGGGCTGAAGGAAAGTTGTGACTGCTGCAAAGGTATTATTATAATTACATATATTATATAATGTTATAGTGCAACCCTAGTCCAGGGGCAAATTAACATAGTACAGAGAGCAGAAAATTAATATTGTGATCATTGCATGCTGAGTTGGAGATGTGGTATTGGAATAAAGTGAAGAGATGAGGGTATGTGAATAAGTATATTGGAAAAAAGAGGAAGCATGCGGGTGCTAGAATGAGATGCAGATGTCATTCTGATGATGAAGGGACATTATTGACAATGATACACAATATTGATTAAACATATGGCATAGTGGGTATTGTTAATATAGCAGGAGTTGTGATGGGAGTTCAGAAGAAGTTGGTTGAAATTGGAATAGAGGATAACTATCACACATGAGGTGCAGTCAAAATTTAAGCGCCAAAAAGTGAGTGAAATCTATATAATACAATACTGGTTTGTCGATATAGAGTGGTTCTGTTATTCCAACAAAAAACAGTGTTGTGTTGATTGTTGCCTTGATCTGAGCTCTGATGTGGAATGAGGAGAAGAGCGTACTAGTGACATGATGAAGATGGGTTAGCTAGGACTGATGGAGATTGGTTACAGTATAATACATTGAAATGGTGATAGACAGACAAGGTGAAGTATTGGTGGGGAATAGGGATTGTTTGTTTGCTGGGTAATTGATTGGGGATGTAATGTGGTGTTTTTTCACTAAGCAGTCAAATGTCATTATGTCTGAAGAACATCAATTTTAATTAGGCCTGCAAATGAAGTGAGAAGTCGTTATCACAGAATAATAGTTGCATCCAAGTTATTGCACAATATGATGACGAGAACAATACGTTGGGGAAGGACATTAACACAAATTGATAATGACCTCTTTTGAGGTCTAAACGGCTAATATCAGATTGAGGTAAAAAAAAATGAAATATGAAAACACCTTACGACATGGGAGGAGTCAGATTTCCTGATTTCAAACTGCATCACTCTGCTTTTCTCCTGAAACAATCATGTCACTGGTTCGCTGACTCAGAAATGTCTAACACTCCCATATGATGTACGTTAGAGAAACATTTAATTCACCCATATGAAGTTACCGGAATTATTCATATATTTAAACATCTATTCAGGGTTGTCTCCGATCCCATTAATATATGAAACAGGTGGTGGTGCCGGAAACACGAGAGCAACTGAAGAACAAGGCAAAGGGTATTACATCAAAAATTCATTTTATTTTGTTATAGATTCTAAAGAAGTCTTTAATTAATACATTTTGTAAAACACATCCTATATAACAGACATTCATACATTAATTCATACTAATACAGCTCAATACAGCTCTAAAAATAGTACATTTACATTACAACTGTTCCATTGTTAGGATAAAAATTACACTTTCTAAAAAAACAATTAATGGGATCAAAAGCAAACAGATACAAATTCTGTGTAATGGAAATGTCAACAACACTTCCAGTGTTCAATGATAATGGTTCATTCCAGACAAAAGTTATCGACTATTAGTGCCCAGACTGTTGATGCCAAGATAAATAAGTCTTCTTAGTCAAATAGGCTTCTTAATACATAGTTTCGACTTGAATAGTTATCCATGTCTTCATCAGGATAGGGATGAACCTAACAACATTTCTAAAAATAAAAAGAAAAAACAATGGTACAATTAAAATTGGATGTTGAAAAACCTTAATTCACTCAGTTGCTCTCTGTGAATACCAATAGTACAAATATGGGGAGAGGACAAATTAAGTCATACTCTGAAACCAACCCAAAATTTGTCTAAATGGAGAGGGTTAACTCCAATTTATTTAAATGTTGCCCAATAAGGGGAAATGCATATCTCAAAAGGCCTCACATACCTCCCTTTCTCTACAAAAGGATAGAGAATTCAATGCATCAGGAAAGAGAAAATCATTTCACATTGATGGGACACTATAATTTCGTGTCAATATATTTTCCCTAGTTTAACACCCCGCTCCCCCCATGTCTCCATTTGGAATTCCATTCAACAATCAACAAAAGTAATACCTGAAAACCATACACCGGATGGTAAACTGGACTTGTCTTGACCAGCTTCTCCTCTGTATTAGAGATGCTGGGTCAAATACAGGTAGTCCTCGTTATAAAGCACACTCCAGGAAATTTGTAAACATCAAACATCCCTGAAACGCCAAACAACAAAAGAACAGTACTTCTGTCACCACTGTATTACAATCCTACTTTAAGAGTATTTGATATAAGGCAAATGAGCACCACAAAAGGTATGCCAGCGAAATTACCTCAAAAAAGGGATAAATCTCCTTGACTTTGTATAGAGGAAATGTCGGCACCGTCTGTCTCTTATCGAGGCCGATTTCGTAGAAATGAAAGAGGGATAGAAAGAAAACTGTGACCGCCGTAACGTCCCCACTGTGTCGCAGTTCCTACTCTGCAAGCGACGCAGCTTCTAAATGCGAAAAACGAAATCAAACATATCAGTGCTACGCTAAGGCTGTAGAGAAATGCAATCCAATGTGTGCTCTTCAATTGGAAAACAATTGGAAAACAAGAGAGAAGACCACCCTTCTTACTCAATATATGGGGCGTAACACTCCCAAATGTCTTCTGTGCAAGCAATTCGTAGATTAAATGCGGTCGCTGTATTATTCCTTCTGTCAAGCAGTTTCTACTCTGCATGCAGCACTGCTTCTAAAAAAGAAGTGAAATGAAAAGTGTTACGCCAATGTTACATGACAAATAGTACATGTCACACTAAGGCTGCATGGGAAAGCACTCCAATATGTGCTTGATGATAGAGAAAAAGAAAAAGCGGAAGTTCAAAGCTAATTTCCAAAACATATTTCAAATAAGAAGGTTCAAAGCAAATTTCTGAAAAAGCGCTTACCTCACACAGAGTGACCGTTGCCCACGGAGAGTCCCAGCAGACTGAGGAGACCAAGCGGAAAGCGCTAGTCCCTCTTTTATGTCGAGGATATTAGGGGCATAGGTACAAACAAAGGACCATTATCGTGTGTCCCCGGGTCACAGACACAGAAAAAGGACAATGCCATATATGCACCTACCGAAGGAGAGTTATTTCTAACGCTCGCGTGTTCTACAGCCGTATAAGTGATCTGGTGCCAAATTTTTACAGATAAATGGCCAATCAGTGTGCAAAAGAAGAAAAAGACTGTCAAGTGTCCTCATTTTGTATACTTCTTGTAGCCCGAATATAGGTGTTCTTCAAAACACATAATGTGTGTAAAAATGAAATACTGTGTATTGTCGCCAGGATCTAAAAGATACACTCAGTTTTGAAGTTTTAAAATTAGAAGACCAGACATCGTACTGGTAATACAAGGAGGAATGAAATCCAAATAACATTATTTTGAATAAAATTATTTTCAAAAAATCCTTCTTAACTCCATTCCTCCTGTTGATTCATGCCTGCAGTGAGGCTATTAGTATGGTATATCCACCACTGTTCTCTTTGCGCAAGACTTGTGGCCACGTTAGCCTTATCTGTGCCACATACTCTTTCTACAGCCCACCATTGCAAATCTTCTGGGCTGTGTTTTAGTTCCAAAAAGTGTGTGCTCAAAGGGGCATTGAGTTGTTTGGTCCTAATCTTCAAACGATATTCGCCTATTCGTAATTTGACCGCTCTGATGGTCTTTCCTATATATGCCTTCTTACAAGGGCAAATAATAGCGTAAATCACATTAGTACTGAGGCAAGTGGTGTGTTGCCTATGTTTCCAGTCCCTCCCATGAATATGAACAATGGAGGTGGCTGAAGTGCTAGCACAGTTTCAACAGTTACCACATGGGAAATGGCCAACAATAGGGGACATACCCCAAGTCATAGAAATAGTGGGTTGTGTATCTTGTGGATGATTCCTATCTGCTTTCGAAACCCAGTTTTTGATGTTCTTGCCCTTTTTGAATGCATAAATTGGTTTGGGTAATTTCTGCATATTTAGTTGGAGCAAATGCCAGTGGCTAGAGATAATTTTCTTGATCTGGTTGTGCTGCGGATTAAATGTGAGCGCACACACTATTTGATCATCTTTCAATTTTCTTTCTTGTGCAACATTTTTTTCCAAAAGTAGTTCTCTATGTTGGTAACATGCTCGTTTTTTACAGCGTTAGAGAAGTTGTTTAGGGTATCCTCTTCCTAATAGTCTATCTTCTATAATAGAGGCTTGCTTGATGAAATCTTCTACTTTAGTACAGTTCCTACGAGTTCTAAGAAACTGCCCATAGGGAATATTTGATTTCAGAGATTGAGAGTGAAAGCTCTGATGGTGCAATATTGTATTCCTATCAGAGTCCTTTCTGTACAGGTCCACAACCAATCTCTTATCGTCCACTTTTATTAATAAATCCAAAAAGGCAATCTCTTTGTTGCTGGTCAGGATCGTGAATTTCAAATTTGGATTAAGATTATTAATCCAAGTGAAAAACATATTGTAGTCACCTTTTGAACCGTCCCAAATAATCAGTATGTCATCGATGTACCTTTTGTAGAGTTTTAGAGCCGGTTTAAATGGATTGGACTCTGTGAGAATATTAGAGTCTTCAAAATCCCACATATATAGGGTAGCATAATTAGGGCAAAAGATGCCCCCATTGCAGTCCCCAGCATGGATGCTGCTCACTATAAACACAGCCTTGAAAAAAAGTATAGCAGTTGGAGAAGAGATAGAAAAGGCAGAAGTCGCATTTAGGGCGGATACTACTATTATGAATATTAAAGAACAACTAGAGACCATTGAAAACCCAGTCACTGACTTTATCAAAACAACCACGGTGAAAAAAATGGAGAAACTTATCAAAGATGTTAAAAACTTTTCTAAAGAAACAGCATATCCATATCTCAGCACGGACTACCAGGGTCCAGCCAATTGGAGGGACCCAGATGACAACACAGGGAATTTGTTTTCCCGCAAGAAGGTTACCTTTTCAGATACCTCTTCTGACGAGGGAGATGGCTACCAAAAGGGTAGGAGAGGTATCCAACAAAATCAGAGACAGCGGGGCAGAGGTCAACAAAGAGGGGGAAGGAGAGGAAGACAAAACATCTTCTACCAATATCCTCCTTATTTTTATCCCCAGGGGATTGCCCAGCAGGGGCAGATGCACCCTTACCCTCCACCTGAACTCCCTTTTCCTCCACCTCAGACAGGCCCGCCCCCGTTGGGAAATGTATTCGAGACAAGAAGGAGGGCGTACAGAAGGTAAACCCTCCCTCTGCGGTATACAACCTGTCAAACAAGAATTTGACACCTAATGAAGTTTCTATACTAGAAAAAGGCTTTTCTTTTATTCCTATGAGGGATCCTAGTAAAATGGAAGTAGAAGGTAAACTCAGGAGCATGTTCCGTAAGATTAGACTTAAAGATTTCTTTTCTAACACTCAGATTGCCTCTACGGAATTAAGCCCTAATACGCCTTTTAGACCTCCTTCTAAATTTACTCCTTCACTGAATATGATATCTAAAGAAACGGCTACTTTTGAGAAAGTGGTGCTTAGAGATTTTCATGCTATCTATGCGAACAAAGATAAGACTACGTCGAAAAAATGCTTCAATTTCACCAAAGAAGATTGGGCAGGACTTAAGGAATTACAGTCAGATAGAACGATTGTAATAAAAAAAGCCGACAAGGGAGGGGGAGTTGTAGTTCGGGATGCTATGAAATATGACCATGAAGTTACTCGACAGCTTGAAAACAAAGGGGTTTATGTAAAACTTCAAGGAGACCCTTCCCCTAGGATTCGGAAGGAAATTGAAACATTGGGCAAAGATTCATTGGAAAGAGACATCATTTCGCAAAAAGAACTTAATTTCCTGCTGCCCTCTAACACCAGGACTCCTCTTATCTATATGTTACCTAAGATACATAAAAGCATGAGTGCTCCCCCGGGTCGACCTATTGTTTCTTTGAGTGGTTCCATTTTGGAACCTATAGGCCAATACTTAGATTTTTTCTTGAAACCATTGGCAAAAAATACGCCTACTTACCTTTCGGACTCAACGGATGTTATAAGGTTAGTAGAATCTTTTCCTTTTAATAAGGACCATGACATACTCATCACATTGGATGTTGAATCGTTATATTCGAATATCCCACAAGGTGATTCCCTGGGGATTATGAAGAGATTTCTCGAAACCAGAACAGATATTATTTCTGTACCTAGTGAGTTCCTGGTAGAACTATTAGAAATTGCTCTCTCTAAGAACTTTTTCAGATTCAAAAACACATATTACATGCAAATAAAGGGGACTGCAATGGGGGCATCTTTTGCCCCTAATTATGCTACCCTATATATGTGGGATTTTGAAGACTCTAATATTCTCACAGAGTCCAATCCATTTAAACCGGCTCTAAAACTCCACAAAAGGTACATCGACGACATACTGATTATTTGGGATGGTTCAAAAGGTGACTACAATATGTTTTTTCACTTGGATTAATAATCTTAATCCAAATTTGAAATTCACGATCCAGACCAGCAACAAAGAGATTGCCTTTTTGGATTTATTAATAAAAGTGGACGATAAGAGATTGGTTGTGGACCTGTACAGAAAGGACCCTGATAGGAATACAATATAGCACCATCAGAGCTTTCACTCTCAATCTCTGAAATCAAATATTGCCTATGGGCAGTTTCTTAGAGCTCGTAGGAACTGTACTAAAGTAGAAGATTTCATCAAGCAAGCCTCTATTATAGAAGATAGACTATTAGAAAGAGGATACCCTAAACAACTTCTCAGACGCTGTTAAAACGAGCACGTTACCAACATAGAGAACTACTTTTGGAAAAAAATGTTGTACAAGAAAGAAAATTGAAAGATGATCAAATAGTGTGTGCGCTCACATTTAATTCGCAGCACAACCAGATCAAGAAAATTATCTCTAGCCACTGGCATTTGCTCCAACTAAATATGCAGAAATTACCCAAACCAATTTATGCATTCAAAAAGGGCAAGAACATCAAAAACTGGGTTTCGAAAGCTTATAGGAACCATCTACAAGATACACAACCCACTATTTCTATGACTTGGGGCATGTCCCCTATTGTTGGCCATTTCCCATGTGGTAACTGTTGCAACTGTGCTAGCATTCAGCCACCTCCATTGTTAATATTCATGGGAGGGACTGGAAACTTAGGCAACACACCACCTGCCTCAGTACTAATGTGATTTACGCTATTATTTGCCCTTGTAAGAAGGCATATATAGGAAAGACCACAAGAGCGGTCAAATTACGAATAGGCGAACATCGTTCGAAGATTAGAACCAAACAACTCAATGCCCCTTTGAGCACACACTTTTTGGAACTAAAACACAGCCCAGAAGATTTGCAATGGTGGGCTGTAGAAAGAGTATGTGGCACAGATAAGGCTAATGTGGCCACACGTCTTGCGCAAAGAGAACAGTGGTGGATATACCATACTAATAGCCTCACTGCAGGCCTGAATCAACAGGAGGAATGGAGTTAAGAAGGATTTTTTGAAAATAATTTTATTCAAAATAAAGTTATTTGGATTTCATTCCTCCTTGTATTACCAGTACGATGTCTGGTTTTCTAATTTTAAAACTTCAAAACTGAGTGTATCTTTTAGATCATGGCGACAATACACAGTATTTCATTTTTACACACGTTATGTGTTTTGAAGAACACCTATATTCGGGCTACAAGAAGTATACAAAATGAGGACACTTGACAGTCTTTTTCTTCTTTTGCACACTGATTGGCCATTTATCTGTAAAAATGTGGCACCAGATCACTTATACGGCGGTAGAACACGCTAGCGTTAGAAATAACTCTCCTTCGGTAGGTGCATAGATGGCGTTGGTCCTTTTTCTGTGTCTGTGACCCGGGGACACACGATAATGGTCCTTTGTTTGTACCTATGCCCCTAACATCCTCGACATAAAAGAGAGACTAGCGCTTTCCGCTTAGTCTACTCAGTCTGCTGGGATTCTCCGTGGGCGACGGTCACTCTGCGTGAGGTAAGCGCTTTTTCAGAAATTTGCTTTGAACCTTCTTTTTTGAAATATGTTTTGGAAATTGGCTTTGAACTTCCTCTTTTTCTTTTTCTCTATCATCAAGCACATATTGGAATGCTTCCCCATGCAGCCTTAGCATGACATGTACTATTTGTCATGTAACATTGGCGTAACACTTTTCATTTCGCTTCTTTTTTAGAAGCAGTGCTGCATGCAGAGTAGAAACTGCTTGACAGAAGGGCTATTACAGCGACCTAATTTAATCTTCGAATTGCTTGCACAGAAGACATTTGGGAGTGTTACGCCGCATATATTGAGTAAGAAGGGTGGTCTTCTCTCTTGTTTTCCAATTGTTTTCCAATTGAAGAGCACACATTGGATTGCATTTCTCTACAGCCTTAGCATAGCATTGATATGTTTGATTTTGTTTTTCACGTTTAGCAGCTGCGTTGCTTGCAGAGTGGGAACTGCAACACAGTGGGGACGTTACGGCGGTCACAGTTTTCTGTCTATCCCTCTTTCATTTCTACGAAGTCGGCCTCGATAAGAGACAGACGGTGCCGACATTTCCTCTATACAAAGTCAAGGAGATTTATCCCTTTTTTTAGGTAATTTCGCTGGCATACCTTTTGTGGTGCTCATTTGCCTTATATCAAATACTCTTAAAGTAGGATTGTAATACAGTGGTGACAGAAGTACTGTTCTTTAGTTGTTTGGCGTTTCAGGGATGTTTGATGTTTACAAATTTTCTGGAGTGTGCTTTATAATGAGGACTACCTGTATTTGACCAGCATCTCTAATACAGAGGAGAAGCTGGTCAAGACAAGACCAGTTTACGACCCTGTGTATGGTTTTCAGGTATTACTTTAGTTGATTGTTGAATGGAATTCCAAATGGAGACATGGGGGAAGCGGGGTGTTAAACTAGGGAAAATATATTGACACGAAATTATAGTGTCCCATCAATGTGAAATGATTTTCTCTTTCCTGATGCATTGAATTCTCTATCCTTTTGTAGAGAAGGGGAGGTATGTGAGACCTTTTGAGATATGCATTGCCCCTTAGTGGGCAACATTTAAATAAATTGGAGTTAATCCTCTCCATTTAGTCAAATTTTGGGTTGGTTTCAGAGTATGACTTAATTTGTCCTCTCCCCATATTTGGACTATTGGTATTCACAGAGAGCAACTGAGTGAATTAAGGTTTTTTAACATCAAATATTAATTGTACCATTGTTTTTTCTTTTTCTTTTTAGAAATGTTGTTAGGTTCATCCCTATCCTGATGAAGACATAGATAACTATTCAAGTCAAAACTATGTATTAAGAAGCCTATTTGACTAAGAAGACTTATTTATCTTGGCATCAACAGTCTGGGCACTAATAGTCGATAACTTTTGTCTGGAATGAACCATTATCATTGAACACTGGAAGTGTTGTTGACATTTCCATTACACAGAATTTGTGTCTGTTTGCTTTTGATCCCATTAATTATTTTTTTTAGAAAGCGTCATTTTTATCCTAACAATGGAACAGTTGTTGTACTTTCTTCACATTTCCCTTTAAAAATGTAAATGTACTATATTTAGAGCTGTATTGAGCTGTATTAGTATGAATGAATGTATGAATGTCTGTTATATAGGATGTGTTTTACAAAATGAATTAATTAAAGATTTTTTTACAATCTATAACAAAATAAAATGAATTTTTGATGTAATACCTTTTGCCTTGTTCTTCAGTTGCTCTCGTGTTTCCTGCACCACCACCTGTTTCATATGTATTGTTTTACCTCTAGGTGCCGGGGTTGGAGGTTCCCACCATTGTTTGTTGGTTTTCTGATCCCATTAAACCTTCCATCTCAGCTCTGCAAGTCCTCATACTAAAACTCCCAATAAATGCCTTTCCCCATATTTATGGCATAACAAGAATATTGTGATTAATAGTAAGGCTTTGTACCGGAGATCATGGATAAAAATAGGAATCAGATTCATTCAACATATTGTCCGTGGTCCCTCCATTCTCTCATTTCAGCAATTTCCACTTCAATTTGCCATCCCCAAGACAGACTATGACTATTATAACAAACTAGTTAACTACTGCCATGATGCACTCCTTCTTAGCCGCAACATTTTATAATATTCTTGCCTCAACATCTGTGATTTGTTCTATACGTCTTACATGGGAAAATGACTTTTGTTGTACGTTTGAAGAGCAAACATGGTCACCTCTGTTTTCCAAAATCAAAAACATTTCTGTTTCTGTGAATATTACACAACATTATTTCTTTTTTATTCATTTTGCTAGTTTGACAGGGGTAATAAACTCTACTATTACCCCTGTCAAACTAGCAAAATCTAGAAATAATTGCAATAGTAAATGCTGGTCTTGTAATGTGGAACCAGCCTCATATGAACACATGTTCTTTAATTGTCCTTTTACTTTCAGTTTTTGCAGGACATTTGGAAGTTTATCAAACTTATTGTTTCTGTGGACATTCTGTTATCTTTTTTAAACATCTTTTTAGGCAGCCTGGCTATTACGACTAACATCTGACCTGATTCTGCAAAACCTTATGATCTATTCATTGTTACAGCACTGAAATGTATTCCAGCCAAATGGAAAGACCTCCGGTCTCTCTCTGCTAAAGGATGGTAGAATTCTATCTGTCACATTCAAAGAATGGAACTATGTATGGCTACCAACCTACATTCTATTAAGAAATACAGTGCAAAATGTTTTTTTTTACAGCCTTCTTATAATAATTATACTTACAGGATTATCTGGTATCACTATTACAGTTGTCATGTAAATCTTGTGGATACATTGTATTTTTTTACACCCCCGTTCCCCCTTCCTTCCCTCGTTTGTATCTTGTATGTCTTCTTGTCTGTCTCCCCTCGTTTATATTTCACATTTGCATTCCTCTGGTAACAATGTGTTCTTATAACTTTTGCTCCTTCAAGTTTTTTTTTAACTTCATTTTTTACTCTACATATATTGTACACTCAGTGTCCTAACTGCTCCGCAAGACTTTTTTATTCATGAGTTCTTTGTTCAGACTGACTTCTGCATTGTGCGGATACTTGTACCTTATTATCCTATAAAAACAAATAAATACTTATTAAAAAAAAATAAAAAAAAAATAGGCTGATACTGAAGTCTGAATATTTAGAATGGGGGAATTACACAAATTATTGACTGGATTCCAAGCACTCTGATTAGTTTAAGTGAGATCAATAATGGCATCCATGTGTTAATGAGACATAAAACAGATCAATCAAGGAGCATACGAAAAAACAAGAGATTCAGAGAGGCAGCCGTGGCTTCAAACGTTAGATAGTTTAGTTTGTATACAGTTTGTAATACCTTCATTTATTTGCCATTTCTTGGTTGATCAACACAGAACTAAGGGCACTAACCTGAAGCTCAAATGTGTTAGCATCCAAACTTCCAATGTTTCCAAGATTTTATTGCAGCATACTTGCACTGGAATCAGCGCTCCTGACTTTGATTTCATTGATCTAATATATCAATAGGTCTTGCCTACCAAACCCCTGACAGAGAACATCATTGTGGTCAAAGATGAACAATTATTGCAGGCACTGACTGAACACCAAGATCATCCCATGGATTTCAGCGACGAAATCAGTCTAATGACCCATCAAAACCAAGAGTGGAATCCCAAATAATCAAGGACAATGGGATATATCTTGTAGCAATGGCTTTCCCTAAAGACAAATAAAGTTGGAAAAAAGTGACTATAATAATTAACTAATAATCTTCCACTGATAAGGTCATATAACTTATATTTTTATCAGCGACTCAACAATTGCAACAATTGGTTATTTAATATGTGAAACCCCAATTATAAATATTTGAAGAATGTTCTCAATGACAACTAATGAAGACCAGATCTGTTATTTTATGAAAATACACAATATATGCATAATAATTCAATGGAGATCCGATATAATCATTTCACTATTTTTTGCACCATGTGTCTGTAATCTCATATTACACATATCATTACAATATACTTTTGATGCAATCTCACTTTTTCGGTTACTCTAACCTTCCTGAATTGTTCACATTCGCTCCAGCATTCATGCATTGATCAAACCAGCCACAAATTGATGCAAAAACCGGAACAATACTCAGAAATCGTGCATTAAATATTTATTTGAAAACAACGGAAGTTAACAATTTTCCAAGAGGTCACAAAATGCCACCATGTTTCGGCTTTAGAAATATAAGAACATGTACCTTCCACAGGATAAACTAATTCCAAATGGTTTTTAGTATCACAATGATGTACAAGAATCTGAGTTGATATGGCCGGTATGTGGGACCCCGAAACGTGTTTGTCCATAAGGTTGATTGCATCATTAGCCCCCAACCAGACAATATTCACTTTGGAATGTGTTTTGAGTGCCTGCCATGATGTGACACAAATGAAAATGATGGCTACATTCAAGTTGAACAGTTTTCATCCTGTATTGCGACTCTGAAGTACTAATGATCAATTAAAACAGGAAGAGACTAATGAATGCATCCACTTAGCAGACTTTGCACAAACACCTTTTTATAGAGTCAACAACACAATTGCTGGCTTAAATATTGGTAGCAGTTGAGCTGGCACACTTGGAGTATGGATCAAGATATCCAGATTGAATTTGCTTTCAAGGGATGCATTTTATTTTGGAACCACAAACAAATGGGACGCTGGAAGCTTATACATTACTGCCATAAAATGGAGGTTTTTTCATGCAGACAGAATGCAGTGAGCTTAGCGAGAAGCTAAAAGGGGAGGCATGTAACTTCTGAAAAATCTGTAGAACTGGCCCAGTAGAGATGTTCGTAATGTCATCTTGAATCATAGAAGGACAATCAAAGTAGTCTGAGGTCAAACAGTAAAGACTCCCAGGTGCTGCCATAGTGAATGATGAGGCCAGTGTCCAATTGCTCTTGCATTAAGGGTTGGGTGGGTCCAGTTTTGGATGTTTCAATTTGCCTTTGGTATGCAGCATTCTCAGAATTGTTCAGTGTGTCCTTAATGTTACGGGGGCGGGCTGGTTGCTCTGAAAGGTAAATAGACAAATGCGGACAAATGTGTGGCATACCACAAAAGACAGAATTTGTGTGAGAGGAAGAGAGAAGGAACGTGGAAGTAACCTGCCAATGTAGCTGTAGTTTGATGATGACCCCTCCAGCCAGAATCTGATTCACACCTCTCCAAAAAAAAAAAAAAAAAAAACAATTTTAAGTTTGATTCAGTGAAAATGACGACTATTTGAAGGTGGACCTCAAAATTCCTTGAAATGTGAATCCTATGTTTTGCAGCCCAAATAGAATCGAGTTCTTGTTTGCTCCAACCCATTTCAATCTGTTATAATGTTTTTTTTTTGTTTTATTTTCTTCCCTTGATTTTTGTTCCGATTTTATATTGTTTGTTTCATTTGATTGTACTTTGATTTCATAACTTTTTCAGCTTTGAACCTATGTATACTGATTCAAAACTTTTGGGCGACTTTGGTACCTCTGTTTCAACCTGGCATCAGCCGCTCTGGGCCACGGAAAGGAGCCTTGGGAAAGTTAATGTGCAGGTTGAAACTCCTCCCAAGTGAGCGCCACACGAGCTCAACCGATTGAAGATTAACTGCAACATTATCTTTCATGATTAACATCATTATTTGCATTATGAAGTGTGCGGGGATTACCCCTCCCCCATCATTGATGTCAAAAGATTAGACATATTCACCATCTCCAAGCTCTAGACGCTCATTGGCCAATGCCTGGCCTGCTCCAGACAAGACCACTCGTTCATCAGAACATCGCTACTAGGAAAATTGGGTAGGATCCCACAAACGAGCCGATTTACTCATTCATAAAGGCTCTAAAAATGACTATTGGGCTTGGAATGTTGGCACTGCGACCGTGCCATGCTTTCACAGATCACATTCTGTGAAGAACTTTGCTGCGGAATCAGGACTTTGTTGTGGCAGCAGCAGGGATCAAGTCAAGGGTACATGTTGGTGGACAAGTCCACCCACTTTTTTCAGAGGGTGCACCCAGTCCCCTCCCCAGCTAAATGTCCCCTTAGAATGTATGAATTAAAGATGATGCAGGGATCAAACCACAATCGTCAGGTTTGCAGGCCGGACACTTCACAAAACGTCCCAAGGAACTGCAAAGGTTCTTGGAGCTTTCAAAAACACCATTAGAAGAAAGTATCCTCTCTTGGTTTTCTGTGTCTCCCGATTTTAAGAAAGGCAAATGCCATTCGTCTTGTGCAATTTGTGTGGTTATGCAAAGCCAATTTAATGAAATGTGAAAATATCACTGTGATATGCTAATTTCTGGTGACGTCACATCCCATTGCGTCTGTTGATAAATCCCCCACTTTAATTTTTAGGACTTGACCCCTGGGTGGCAAATTTGAAAAGGAGTAAGGCGAAGGGGTCTTCAATAAAAAATGACAGCCCCCCTCCACCCTGAGGAAAACAAAAAGAGGCAAGGGTGACAGGTTCCCCGGGAAAGGGCAAAACGAAATAAACAGGGAAACAAGTGGGCACCCCACATGAATAGGAGAATGGCCATGCCTCAAGAGTGCTTTGGATGCGTAAAACAAAGGTCAAATGGAACCAAAACTGGAAAATGCAACCGAGAGGTGTAGAACAGACAGGGGCACGGGTAACTAGGGGGAACGAGGCTGCTGGCTACCGGGAATGGCTGGTAATAAACAGCTATAAAGAAGAAGAAGCGAAGAGCAAGTGAGAGCAAAACACGACCTGCAGAACAGTGCCCCTCGTCCATGCTGCCACTGGCTGCTATCTGCGCATACGCAATGGGAAGACAGCTAAGGGATGCTGCTGAGCTTACAAGGTGGATTGGGGCGGGGGGACTGTGTTCTCTACCTGTGACAACTATTGCTCCCGAAATCACATCCTCCATTAGCTATTTGCCATGTTTAATCTGGTTAACTGTTGAAGTTGAACGCCATGAAAGGCACCAGTCTCTAGTTTTAGGTGTGTGGATTTGGAAACAGAGGCAACATCTCCAACCTTCTACCCAGGAGGCATTGTGCTAATCAAGCAGCTCTTACATTAATATCAGAGTGCCATGCTTTCACACATTCATTGGTGCAGTCATTTACCCTTTGTGTGACAGTATACTGTCAAACTGGGAACTCCAATCACATTGAATCATTCGACATGACACCACACTGCTGGGAGTATTGTCCAGCATGCTATGGCGTCCCAGAATACAACCATGGCATTGAAAAGACTTTATATAGCCATATACTAGACTAAAAAAGACAACCTTTAAGCAAAATGGCAGCAACACTCTATGGTACTGGAAGAGTCCGAGCTGATGTGTTTTCATGTAACAGAGTGAAAGCGAGTCAGGTGCATCCCAAGGGATGCTGATAAGATCATAACATCCCATTTCTTTGACCTTCAGTTACTAAATTCCACCACAAGGGTAAGGACATTGCCATGGGCGTCCTCTGCCCTTCTGTAGAAACGTTCCATGCAAGAGACCTCATGGATTAATTTAAACTATTCAGGCAAGGAAGGCGTGAATGACCTCCCCTGTGTGGCAGAGGGTAGCCAGCCATCCGTGCAGCGTGCGTGTAACATGTGAGCTGCATTGGCCCTGGTCAATGTATTGATCAATTTGAGGCGCTCTGGGCAGTTATGGATCCTCAGGAACGAGTTCCATCAATAGGCTGATAATGCATAGGGGCACAATGTCGTTCGGCCTGGCCTTCAAGGGAAAGCAATAGTGGGTGGGAGTGGGGAAAGTTGGTTGAAGGCCACGTGACCGGCTTGAAACGTCAGGGCACAGACCCAGTGGTATCGTGATAAATGGTGATCCCATATACTATGCTCAGTTCAAGGGCATTCGATTCTTTGGGCCTCCATGTGCGAAGGATGGTAACGGTAAAAATGTGGCATTTTAAATACTGCCCCATTTTGAATTTGTATCACATGGGATGTTTATGGCATGGAGTGCATGGAATGTAATGCATAGGGTAAATAGTGCACATGTACCCCCTGCAGTACTTTCTATGTACCCCATGTTGTAAATATACCACACAATCACAACTAACAATTAGGTGGTATTTTGAAAATAGGAGGTATTTAAAATACGTTAATGTTTTTACCACAACCAACGTGCGCATACATAGGACTTTTCTGTGTTTTTTGATTTTCCGTGACTCATTATATTTTCCTTGGTTCATACACCTTTGTGTATATATGTGTATATTTGTGCATCAATGACCTTGGGCTGTTTGTGTGCTTTATACATTTAATTAAATAACATATAGAGCCTAAAAGAGTGGTCCCATACTACCACAAAGTGTATACATATGTCCTAATTTTGGAAGAGTACCATAGGCTCTTTGCTTTCCCAACCTCCAAACCTCAGGGAGTCCCTGGCAGAATTTGTTTTTGCCCCTGTTCTCATGTTCCTCGTGGGTGAGGCTCTCAAAAGATGAGTATGCCAGCCGGCAATAAAATTTCACAGTTTCCTGCTCAGTCCCCATATGTGCCCCACGAATGGTTCCCTCCTGCTGACAAGGGAACAGTAACCTTATCTTATTGAGGGTTACCTATGAAGAGAGATCTCCCTGAGTGTGGTTGGAGGAAGGTGCTCTTGATGTGTAGACAAGTCTGACTTTTTCAGATGGGAAATCCCCCATTTTTCCCTTTCTCATTCATATTTTTATATATATTCTTTTTAATTTTACACGTGACAAATCAGGCATTACAATTTGTGTGTCATGATGTATATTACAGTGCTTGCGGTAGGTCCCCGGTAGTTATGGTTAAGTTGTTCAACCCATAGGAAGAACACTTTTTGGGCGGCTTATATCTTCGCCCCCCCATGGACGAATCCTCACAAAACTTTTCAAAAAATAAAGTATACAGTCCCCTCAGTATCGTTCTGCAAAGTTTGGTTGCGGTTTTGTAAAGGGTGGGGGGCAAAATTACAGCGGGGTCCCAAAAATTGAAGAAATCCTCATAGATGCGATGCCATTTTTTTTTGCTCACGCCTCCAGCCCAAACTGCTGGATGGATTTTCACCAAATTTGCACCAGGAGCTGCAGTTTAGTCCTGAAAGTGTGCTTTTGTAAATTTGGTGTAAATCCATCCAGAAGTTTTTTTTTTTTTTTTTTAAATGGCCCAAAAGGGGGTAAAAGGAAATTTGTGATATTTGGGCCTGGTATGCAGACTCACTTCCCTAAAACGTCAGTGGACACCCCATGGGGGGCAATCAGGGGGCGGTGTGATGTCTGCGGACATCAAACATGCCCACTGATTGGATGTCCAAAAACGTGAGCTGTGTCAAAACCTTTGAAATGGACGACAGGTTGGGTTTGCGAGCACCGCTCGTAGTCTGTTGACATCATGGTCAAAACATATTAAAAAACACAACATTACATTTGTCAAACTTATGAAACTATGTCTGGGGAGTTGAGGGGTGAAGAGGATGGGATATTACCATAAAAGTCCACAGATCTGGTGTTTTTTCTTCAACGTGAACTGGGTTGCACAGCCATTTAAGATGAGTAGCAATACCCTGGAGATCATCAATAATCAGGACGACTCAGGTAGTTTGGAAAAAGGGAGTCTGTTTTAATGTCAAATATCGAATACAGGGAGTACAACGAACATCACCACTCGTTTGATCCTCTTACTCAACTTATTTTAGTAAAAACTGAGGTTATATTATGCAAAATCGTCATCAGTGACGTGCTGACCTGCATCTCTAACCCACGTCATCCTGCGTGGCAAACTACAAAACCAATTGGAGGGAGTGATAGGCTATCTAGGTATAAGTTCCATATCAGTATAGAACAGTGAAGGAAAGCGATAGGGTACTTTAACATCAGGTTGGGCAACTAAGCTCTCCCCTCAAAATGGCCACAATAAATGTCACTAAATACACAACGTTCCATTGGCTACACAAACTATAGGACCCTTAATTACATGGTCCTCTAATATTGGTTGGCTTCTAACCCCCGTCAGTACTTTTCCACCTACGTCTAGCAGCATGCAGACTGAACATCAAGGTGCTAGCGGGCTCGTCTTAACACTAGCTTCCCACCAAATAATGTATCAATCCATCAATACCTCAATGGTCGAGGCTTAATAAGTCGTTTGACGATTGGCCTTGAGTTTGTACTGTGCTCTGAGAAATTTAGGGAGTGTGGGCACATCCTGCCGTTGTGCGTAGGTCTGACCACCTCGATCGGCCAACTTCATTCTTCCACATGACTGGAGACCATGGAATCAAGCTTTCTAGTGTATTTAATATTATATTCTAATAGTCCTCTGACGTCTTTTGTTTTGCTCAAGCCTTCCGAGCAGGAGTCTGTTCTTTCACACAATTTTTATCCAATGTCAGCCAATACTAGCTTGTTAAGACCTTGGCTTCTTGGCTCATCCAACTCCTTCTGCTTTACTTTACTTTACTTTATTGCATTTGTAGTGCGCAGCAATGAACCCGTGGGCATGATGGCGCGGACGAGACTAGACAACGAGAAACATATAAGCGCAGAAAGAGCTAGGGGAGAGAACCGAGGAATCAACTGGGCTTTATTCAAAGAGCCATGTTTTTAACTTTCTTTTGAAGGCCTCAAGGGTCAGTTCCAATCTAAGGTCCACGGGAAGGCGATTCCAGGCAGTAGGGGCTGCTGTGGCAAATGCAACCCTTTCCACTTTCAAAGATTTGCTTTTAGGGATTAAGAGCATATTAGTATCCTGAGACCTGAGAACACGAGGAGAACACTTAGGCAGAATGAGTTTGTTGATGTAACGGGGCATAATGCCCAGGAGGCTCTTGAATGTTAGGAGCATAAGATGATACTGGATCCCAGCCTCTACATGTAGCCAGTGTAACATGGTCCCGCCTGGAGAGGCCTGTGACTATCCTCACAGCACCATTTTGGATAACTTGCAGTCGATTAATCTCCCTTTTGCTGATACCAGTCAGCCGACTGCAGCAGTAATCAATGTTTGCGCCTACTATGGCTCTCGCCAGTGTTTCGGCGTTGGCCTGAGAAATCATGGGTCTAAGGTGAGTGAATAGTTTAAGATAGTAGGCTGCCCCTGATACAACACTTCCCATGTGAGCATTCATAGAGAGGTGTTGATCAAGAAACACCCCTAACGACTTAACTTTTGTAAGTGTGTCTAGTTTGACTTCGCCAAGCTAAATTTTCCTATACCTAGGGTCAAGTTTTAAGATCCGATTAGGGGATCCCACAACCATGAGCTCCGCTTTAGTTCTGTTAAGCGCCAGTCCATTTTGCACCATCCAATTCTCGATACAGGTGTAGACTTTGTTTATGCGCTCTTCATCTTGTGTGTGGTCTCCCGTAAGGGGAATGATACATTGGGTATCATCTGCAAAATTAGTTAACTCGATATTTTCATGCACCAACATAGCGAAAAAGGGAACAGTAAAGATGTTATAAAAACAGGGCGAAAGACTTGCTCCTTTTGGGACTCCATACTCAATCGGGATTGTGTCTGCTTCAGCTAAGTCTGAGCATACACAACTGACCCTGTTTTTGAGAAAAGAAGCCACCCACTGAGAGGCTTTGGTGGAAAAAGCTGCCACTTGTTCGAGCCTGGTGACCAACAACGTGTGGTCAACCAGTTCGAACTTGGCTGAAATGGCCAAGCAACATGAGCATAGTGGATACTCCCTTATCTATGTTGAAAAGCAACCTGGATTTTAGTTCCAGGAGGGCCGTTTCAGTGCTATGACCCGCTCTGAAGCCTGATTGCCGACAGTTAAGAATTGGGTGGCTTTCTATGTGTTTGGCTATTTGTATATAGGCAACTTGGCCCAGGATCTTCCTCAAGAAGGCCAAGTTGGTAATAGGCCTATTGTTCAAGGGGTCATCCTTGGCGAGGCCTGGTTTTTTGAGCAATGGAGCGACCCAGGAGCGTGTCAGTTCGTCTGGTATGTCACTCTCTTTAAAGGAGGCATTAACGAATTGCAGGATGGCTTTTAACAAAAAAGGGGGACATGCTTTAATTATAATAGCTGAGAAGGGCTCACCCCTGCAACTGGTTGTTTTCAGATGTTTAACCACCTCTGTCAACTCTCCAGCATAATTGCTGAGAAGGAAAATTCTGGAATTAGTGGACTTCTAATGTGCTCCTGAGGTTCTGGGGTGTTACCTTCATTTCGGGCTTTTGCCTTTTTTAGGCTGATGTTGGCTTTGATTCCCTGCTGAGATTCATTTGTAATTCAATTTGCTTTTTAACTGCGACACACTGAAATGAGGCCTTCTTGCTTAATGTTCAGCACTGTTCATAATGCGTAGTGGAAGCATCCATCGTTTACTCGTTCATATGTATCTATATATATTGGTGCTTGCCGCAATCTATTCACTATAAAGCTTGAGGCTAGCTTTTAAGATGACTTCGCTGCTTGCGTTTCTGTTGTATCTGTACATGTATTAACCTAGCTTAATATCTTCATCTATTCCGGTGGCATAAGCTTCTTCACCTTGATCCCAAGATGTCACTTATCCATGGTACTTTCTTGATGTCTATAGAATATCTGCATTCCCTGGTCTCTGCATCTCTTCTGTGTGTGTCATCTCTTTCTGTGTGACGTCACCATTCACTTTTGCCATTCATCTGCTCTGCTTATTCAAGAATCTCATTTAAATGGCCATCGTATTGTCTTTTATGCAGGTACGGTTTTCTCAATGGGTACCTTGCCTCCCAGATTTTCTTAGGTATTGGTACTCTTGTTGGAACTGCACAGAGTCTAGGCTCTGCTCTTTGTTTGATCAACTGCTCCGTGTATGTCTCATACTCTGGTTTCCAACGGACAGGTAATAAGGTCAGGGCGGTTGGAGTAGGGGTACTTGCCTACTCCTCTACAAACAAAATCCACAAGCGTCTCAGGTGTTCGGGGGGGTTTGTGAGGTTTGTGGACATCCCTGATGTTGAGCGGCTTCCATGTATATTTCTGCATAATAGAGTCTGTGAAAAGGAGTTTTTGAATGGCTTATAACCTTGATTCCACTCAATCAAAACAGCATGGAATTTTTCAATATCATTTTAGACCGAACTCTGAATGATTCTGTAAAGGTTTGGTGCTGTTTCCCCAAGAGGGGGTAAAATTAGAGGGTGGGGGGTCTGAAAATATTTGAAAGGCTCATAAATGGGGTAGTGTTTGACTAATCTGCACAAAAGTTTGCACATTTTTTGATTTTAGACCCATATTTCAATGATTTGTGGGATTTTGTCAAGCGGGGGAAAATTTAGAGGGGGTTGCCACATTTTTAGATGGATTATAACTTTGTTGCTGTTTGACGAATTTGCAGAAAAGTTAGTAGAAAAAGTATAGACCTAATCTTGCATGTTAATGCAAAGTATGAATGGAATTTGTCAAGATATGACTATTTTATGTACACACTTAAAAAAAATAAACATGGACGGATTTACAGCAAACCTGTGCAAGGAGCATTGGTAAGGATTCGAAAGCATGGTTTCGCAAATGTATCAGTTTTTGTTTATTTTTTGAAAAGTGTTATAATGTAGGTACAAAAAATAGAGATATACCTTTGGTGACTGAGGTACAGCCTGTGCGACTCGGACAATCTGGCTAGCGGCCATGACCACGAGGGATTGGCTACGGGGTTAAAGTGGGCATGGTCACCAGGGTCCGGCTCTGTGGTAAAGTATTTTGAAATTGGGATAGGTTTGAATGGGAAGCAAATTCGGCTCGTGTCTACAGGCTGAAGTGCTAGACGGGATTGCAGCAAATATGCAAAAGGAGCATCAGGACGAACTTGAAATTATGGTTTTGCAAATCTGTCCTGTGTTTTATTTTTTGGAATGGGTCAAAATGTAAGTGCACAACGCATTGATACAACTTTGGTGCCTGGGCAATGGGCCTGGCCCTCAGCAAGGAGACATGTGTACTGTAACTTTCTTATTGGGGCATGCGGGATAGCCGAAGCTGTAGGTTTGAAAGGGAAAAATATTCTGCTTGCGGCTACAGCATGAAGTGCTGCACTGCATTACCACAAACCCGCACGACGAGCATCAGCAAGGACCTGAACATTTCTTTTTGCAAATATGTATTGTGTTTTCTTTTTCCAAAGTGTCAGAATGTAAGTAGAACAACTAGTGATATACATTTGTTGTCTGGGTAGTGGGCCTGGCCCTCGGCAAGCGCAAATGTGTACTCTGATTTGCTTATTGGGGAATGCAGCATGGCCGTAGCAATGCCACAAGGATTTTGGAGACTTGCCATGGCTGCAAGCCATGAGCAGTGGCGATTGGTCACATTATTAGGGTATAGTGGACAATGAGCTTAGATACAGGGTAGGTGCAGTGAATAATAGGGATTGTTTGGTGGGGCTGGGTTCATGGTCGAGCCTGATAGTTTGCTAACCCAGCTTGTGCTGGTGATAATGACAAACAGAAGTATGCGTTGCAAAAAATATGTTTGTTAAAGGATGTTTATTCTTTCTTATATGTTAAAAGAGGAATATGAATAACTTATACACAGTTGAGTAACATCATGAAACATTTTCACTTATAAAACCTATGGAATTGACAGAAAAAAAGTTGTTAAAGGGACGTTATGATTAAGATGTGCCCTTCCTTTGGGACTCCTCTGCCCCTGCAGTTAGCAAGTAGCCTACCACCTTGGCATCCCTTGGCACTTCTGTCCTGGGCTCCCATTGACTCTTACCCATCTGTACTGCCCCTTCTATTTATGTACTTCTATCACTGCACAATGTATATGTGCATTTATAGGAGCACTGTGTAAAATGTTTGGTTTTGGTGTATTTTCGTGGTGTAACCACCAACATATTGCCAAAACATTGCTATTGTAAAACAAACTGGGGGAGTTCCAGAGCAGTGTATGGCATTGGCATGGCAACTTGCCGACGCTTGGTGATGAAATGGCCGAAGCAACATTCTGACCTTGACCCACTTGCTCATATATGCTCATATCTGCCAGCCTGCTGTGGTTGCTGAGAAGCTGTACAATCACCAAAGTATGAGCAAAATGACTGCTTATCTTTTTTTTACATGTGCATGTACTAATTACTTTTCTCTAGCATATAATAAGGACCATAAATTCCTAAGCACATTTTGTGGCCTGCATAGTCCACGATCAGTAGAATAGTCTGCAGGCCCCTGGAAAATTCCAGGCAGAGGGTTGGGGAGTTCAAATGAATTCACTTGTTTTTGGTTTAAAAAACAGTGGCTCTTAAAATAACCTTTTATGAATTTTGGGGGTTTTATATACTGAACCAACAAATGTTCCATTGTACTTTATTTTTTCTAACTTTCAAAAAAACTTCTTTTAACTTTTTTTCTGTTTTTGCTTTTTATTTACTACAGCAACCAACACATACTTCAATACATATATTATGTGTTCACAGAAACTGGTTAAATGAATTTTGAACATTCAAAAGAAAGATCTGATTGCCAACATCAAAATATTCACACCATCAGTCTTGATGTTTTCATTGTGGAAAGATGTAATTCCAAGATCATGTAAACAAGCACATACAGCGTGGTTTACATTCTGCCTAGCTTTTTCAATATGTTGACAAAACAAATTAGGCTGTTTCCACGATTGTCTTTGAGCTATCCAAGAAAAGAAAATCTTCAAACATGGAAACAGTTCCATTAACTTTGTAAATGTAACCTTCATTGCAAACCTTAAGGATATTCCAGTGACATAATCCAAACTGTTGCCTCCACAGTGAACTATAGTGATGTATGGATGCTTCAAAGTAACCATACTCTCTCAAAATGGTAGCAATTCCACCCAATTCATTCCTCAAACTCCACACTAAGAAACTTAAAATTATTATTATTCAAGATTCACAGATAATCCACACTGCTCACAGTAAACCTTTAACCAATTGATCCAAGAATCTCCCACCATCCAGACACTCTGCTTCTTCAAAGCCATAGCCATCTTCACTGCACACAATAAAGACAACTCTTGCTACTCGTTCTTTGTGTGCACCACAACCACAACATCTGATTGGCCAATCCCCCAATATCTGTGGACATTTGCGACTGTGGTCTCTGCAGTCCCATTTACATGCCAGGCATCCTTAAAAGACCCGGATGACACATGCGGGTGTCCGTGGTCTACCACGGTGTCCACAGACACTGTAGCACAGGACAGGCCTTCTACCCTACCATCTTACTTTTATGTTTCTAACACTCCCTCATTGGCCACTTTTAAACAGTCACACAACCATCCACCAATCACATCCAAAAACTTCACATTTAACCATGTTATATCAGTTCAGCACTTCAGATGTACTCTTGAACTCCCATAGTACATATCTCCTGTTAGTCACAGCCACCTGCATCAAAAACTACTGTGAATCCCTCCAAGATTTCTATTTGCAGATGCAACAATATCTACAGTTAACAAAACATTGTACAGGTATGCATATGCATATCTTTTTTTAAAGTGATATTGTAAAACATATATATTATATTCAATTAAAAAACTTTGTTAAAGGGACGGTGTGGTTACGTTGTGCTACTAAAAACCTATGAAATTCAGTGAAAAAACTTTGTCAAAGGGACGTTATGGTTCCAAGTAAAATTCGAAAAACCCCTGAAATTTGCCAGTTATGGTAAGCTAAGCAACCATAACTCGCGGCACCACCGTGCACTGCTAAGACTAACACCCAGGACATCAAATATGACATCACAAATGTCATTGATGACATCACTGATGACATCACATGTGCATTTACCTTTCATGAAAAGCCTGTACAAGGGATTCTTATTGTAATGTTAATAAAAAAGTGTCACCGATCATTGGAATAAATATCATGAGGTACGTAGTGCATTAAGTAATGCATTAATCCAAATAGCGTCTTATTAAGAAGTGTTTTCCAAAATACTAAGGTACACATGTAGTAACATAGGCATAGTGTGCAGCAGACATGATGAAGATTCAAAATTGATAATCTTGCCATGTTAAATGCTAAAATTATAAATGCTTTCTTATTATTATTATCATGCATACTGTGAAACATTTAATCAGTACCTAATCAAACCCACTTACTACATTATTGCATTACTGCACAGAAAACACAGACAACACCACATACAAATAGAGCATATACAGGGAAAGTGAAGTAAACAAAAAACAGCAGTATTACCCGACAATCTTCATAACCTAACTAATTATCTTCAAGCACAGAAATGATTGCTCTGCTTCAAAAACACTACTTCCCTATCTATAACTACCACATATTGTGACTAGACCCTAAGGAAAGTAGTGTAAGTGCAATGTTTACAAATATGAGCATATCCAGGGAAAGTGCAGTAATAAAAAAACAACAGAACTATAAGACAGTGTTGATAACCTTACTAATCATCTTCATACATAGAAAGGGAATCGTACAGAAATGTCGACCTGAGAATTGCGACAGCCGAAAATGCCTACTTTTTTATACCCCCCTTACACCACATATATATGTGGGGGGGTATGAGATATTATAATAATATGGTAGGCTTCGGGGGGGTCTCCCACCACATATCTATGTGGTGCAAAGAGGGTTTAATTTTAAAAAGTCCGCATTTTCGGCCGTCGCAATTATGTGTGGTGTCAGTGATGACATAGATCCCAAGTCTGTGTTTTCCCCTTTGTATATTTTTCATATGCTTTGAGTGGACCCTAAGTGAATTACTGTAAGAACATTTTTGAAGTAGAAGTCTACAAATATAGTACTTTGTACTATAGTATAGTGCATTTTTTGTTCCTGACTGTTACTGGCCTAGATATATCAGTAAACGAAAAAAGAGTGAGCCAGACATGTGATGTTAGTCTTAGCAGTGCATGGTGTTGGCGCAAGTTATGGTTGATTAGTTTACCATAAGAGGCAGATTTCAGGTTTTTTTTTGGTTTTACTTGGAACCATGTCGTCCCTTTAACAAAGTGTTTTCATTGAATTTCATAGGTTTTTATTAGTGCAACTTAACCATAACGTCCCCTTAACAAAGTTTTTTCCTTCAATTTCATAGGTTTTTATTAGTGCAACTTAACCATAATGTCTACGAACATCTGACGTCATTAAAGACCTTCCCGAGATTGCCACATGACCATATGCTGGCACGCAGCATGTCCGAGAACCCGTACGCACTTCACCATAAGATCTGTGCTTTGCGGACAGTCCAGAACTGCATTTTTCTACTGATCTAGGAACTTTCTACTTCAAAATTTCTCTTGCACAGCTCAAACACCTATTCTTACTCATGCATTAACAATCTAGTACACAGTACATACTTTTAGCAAAACTGCTATTTATCTTCAAATAGAATCATCTAATGCCATCCCTCCTCCTCAAGAGACACCACCACTGCTGTAATCAAGGAGCATTAGAAACACTGCCCCTACCTTATGAATAACACACACGCAACATGTTCCCCTGTCCACCTGCCCCTACATATTATTGTTTGGTGTGCCTCTTCCCTCATTTCCCTCCCCACCTTTCATTCTAAGCTCTCCTGCCAAAAAAAAAACATCTAACAACAAAATAAATGTTCCTTTAGGAACCACCTTTCACAGTTAAAAAATAGAACTAAAAAAAAAACATATAGACTCCATCTACTTTATATTTCTCAGTAAAGTACATAGACTCAATAAGATTTTCCAACATTTCCATTTAGATTTTGTGTTATGCTAATAGGAATATTGTGGCGTTCATCCTCCGTTCCAGGCACTGGAATAGTGGATACCAGCCCAGCAGCCTAAGATATCAGCCCAAGCGAAGCGAGGGTGGATAACAAGGTCTCTGGACCATTATCTCCGATTCCAGCCCCTGAAATGGGGGATTAAGGCCATTAGCAGCTTAGGTTCCCAAAGTGGGAACCTGGGGTACTAAAAAAGAGGATTTTTCTCCCTACACTGGGACGCCTGTGGCGTCCCGGTTTAGGAAGGAAAATCCTTTTCCAAGATGACCCCCATGGAAAGGGAAGGCGGGGGTTCCATATAGGGCCCCTGTTCGCTTTGCATGCAGAAGGCAAGAAGAGAACCCTATGACCATAATACCACAAGCACATTTTTCTTCCCTTTCAAATCTATCCTAATTTTGAATAACTTTACCACAAACCCAGGTGGACATGGCCACTTTTACCCTATGTTTTGTCCCTTGTGGTCATGGCCAGTAGCCAGATTGTCCGGATCATTACCTTAATCCATGACCCAGACGATCAGGCCACTGTCCATGGCCACAGGCTACCCCTCAGTCAGTAAAGGTATACTGCTATTTTTTGTAGCTACATTATGACACTTGTCAACAAATAAAACACAGGTACATTTCCAAAACCATGCTTGTAGGTCCTTGCCAATGCTCCTTATGCAAGTTTGCTGGAAATCCACCCATGTTTTATTTTTTCAAGTGTCAAATGTATGCACATACAATCGTCATATAACCTAGCCCCCACTTGACAAAATCCATTCAGATTTTACAAAACATTTATATCTAGATCTATAATCTTTTTGCAATCCTTTGTGTAGATTTGTCAAATGGCAGCACATTTATAAGCCTTTACAATATTTTGGGACCGCCCTCTAATTTTTCTCCCTCTTGATAGAATCCCACCAAATTTTGCAAAAACATTTATATCTAGAGGTATCATTAGTTTCCCAAATTAAGTGTAGATTCGTCAAATGGCACATCATGTATAAGCTTTTACATCATGTTGGGACCCCCCCGTCTAGTTTTGCCCCTCTTGACAGAATCCCACCAAACTTTGCCAAGAGCAGGTGAAGTAGTTGAACGCGTGCGTGGTTTTCATTTGCTCGTGACACTAACTCTGCTGTGGTCTTCACTGATACGTGTTTCTTCCACCGGGTGTGCACAGACTATGCTGCGTGAAATCTCCTATGCGCATGCGCTTTGCAACGTGAATTCTTCTACATGTGAGCATGGTCTAGACAGCTACATGCTTCCTTCAACACGTGTGCGCGGTCTTCGCAGCTACGTGTTTTCCACAATGCATGTGTGTTGTCTTCGCAGCTAAGTGTTATCTACAGCACATGCGCGTGGTCTTCACTGCTACGTGTTTTCCACAGGGCGTGCACGCAGTCTTCACAGCTGCATTTTTTTTTACAGCATATGTGCGCGGTCTTTGCAGCTACGTGTTTTCCACAGCGCTTGTGTGCAATTTTCACTGCTACATGTTTTCTGTTAATGCCTGTGCACGTTCATCATTTCTGTGTGTTTTTCTCCAATGCTTGTGCGTGTTTGGATGAGGCGCGTGTGAGCTCGGATTCATCTGTTAAGAGTGCGTATGAGTTTGATAAAGATACACCGATACATTCATTCAACGCGTGTGCGCGGTCCTCTCAGCTACGTGTTATCTACAGCGCGTGTGTGTGGTCTTCGCAGCTACGTGTTATCTACAGCACGTGTGCATGGTCTTCGCAGCTACGTGTTATCTAAAGCGCGGGTGTGCGGTCTTCCCACCAGCGTCTTTTCTTCAACGTATGTGCGTGGTCTTCGCAGCTACATGTTTTCTACAACACGTGTGCGTGCTCTTCGCGGCTATGTGTTATCTACAACGCGTGTGAGCGGTCTTCGCAGCTACATGTTTTCTACAGCATGTGTGCGTGTTCGGATGAGGCACGTGTGAGTTCGGATTCATGTAATTTCTGTGTGTTTTTCTTCAACGCGTGTGCATGTTCAGATAAGGCATGTGTGAGCTCGGATTCATCTGTTAAGAGCTCACGTGCGATTTTGAAAAATATACACTGCTATGTGCTTCCTTCAACGCATGTGCGCAGTCTTCTCAGCTACATGTTATCTACAACACGTGTCTGTGGTCTTCGCAGCTACGTGTTATCTACATCGCGTGTGTGCGGTCTTCACAGCTACGTGTTTTCTGCAATGCGTGTGCATGGTTGTTGCAGCTACGTGTTATCTACAGAGCATGTGCACGGTCTTCACTGCTACATGTTTTCCGTTAACTCCTGTGCGTGGTCATCATTTCTGTGTGTTTTCATCAACGCGTGTCCATGTTCGGATGAGGCGCGCGTGCGAGTTTGAAAAAGAAAGTGTCTGCGCGTTTCGACTGGCGCGGCATATGTCAAGAGCGGGTGAAGTAGTTGTGCGTGTGCGCTTTACCATGTGAACTCTTCTATGCGTGAGCGTGGTCTACAATGCTACGTGCTTTCTTCGTGTTTTGATGTTTTTTAGTTAACACATTTTTTTGCTTCTAGCAGCCATATTACATCCCATCCTCATCACCCCTCACCTCCCCAAAGATTATTTGATAAATTTGACAAGTGCAATGTTGTGTTTTTTTATATGTTTTACCGCAATGTCCGCGGACACCAGGCGTGAATCCAATATGGCGGGCGTCTCCAAAAATCTGACACACTTCACGCTTCACCCCAGCCAACCAGAGAGCATGTCACATGTCTGCAGACATGACGCAAGCCACTTGGCCAATCCGAGTCCAGTCCGCGAAGCGAACAGGGAAGTGTGTCCGCGAAGCGGACATAGATATCACTAATTTGTTTGCCTTACGTTTTGGTCATTTAAAAAAAAGAACTACTGAACAGATTTACACCAAATTAACAAAAGCATGCTTTCGGGACCAAGCCGCTGCTCCTGCCACAAATTTGGTGAAATTCTATCCAGCGGTTTGGGCTGTAGGCGTGAGCAAAGTTTTTTCCCCATTATGTCTATGGTAAAAACTGAAGTTTTGGGACCCCCCCTATAACTTTTCCCTCCCTGGTCCAAACCTCACCAAACTTTGCAAAAGAATTCAGAGTGGACCATATACTTTGCAAAGTTTGGTGAGGATTCGTCCAGGGGGAGCGAAGTTATAAGCCGCCCAAAAAGTGCTCTTCCAATGGGATTAGCAACTTAACCATAACTACACAGCCACTACCGTAATATATATATATATATTCAGTAAAAAAAACTTTGTTAAAGGGACGTTATGGTTAAGTCGCGCTACTAAAAACCTATGAAATTCACAGAAAAAACTCTGTTAACGGGATGTTATGGTTCCAAGTAAAACTGAAAAACCCTTGAAATTCACCAGTTATGATAAGCTAAGCAACCATAACTCGCGCCACCACTGTGCACTGCTAAGACTAACACCCAGGACATCAAAGATAACATCACATGTCTGACTCCCCCTTTTTTCCTTTAATGACATATCTAGGCCACATGGTTTTCTTCAGTAACAGTCAGGAACTAAAAATTGAAAAGGAACTATATTTGTAGACTTATCCTTCAAGTATGTTCTTGCAGTAATTCCCTTAGGGTGCAGTCACATCATATGAAACATATACATAGGGGAAGACACAGGCTTGAAAGACAGAAATCCTTTCTGTGCATGAAGATAATCAGTAGGGTTATCAGCATTTTCTGATAGTTCTGTTTTTTTTATTACTGTACTTTCCCTGTATATGGTCATATTTGTATACATTGTACTCACACTACTTTCCTTAGGGTCCAGTCAAATCATGTGATACATATGCATAGGGTAAGTAGCAGCTTTGAAACAGAGCAATCATTTCTCTGCATAAAGATAATCAGTTAGGTTATGAACACTTTCTGCTACTACTGCTGCTTTTTTGCTTACTTCACTTTCCCTGTATATACTCATATGTGTATGTGTTGAAGTCTCTTTGTGTTTTGTCTGTAATAATTCAATTATGTAGTAAGTAGGTTTTATTAGCTACTTGTTATATGTTTCACTGTACGCAAAACTCTAATAAGAAAGCAGTTATCATTTCACTATTCAACATGGCAAGATTATGAATATTGCACCTTCATCATGTATGCTGCATACACTGCCTATGTTTCTGAATGAGTAGCTTAGTATACTGGATGGAACTTCATAATGGAATGCTATTTATATCAATGCATTGCTTAATGCACTAATTAGCTCATGATATTTATTCCAATTATCCTTGACACTTTTTGGTCAACATTATAATAAGAATCCCTTCTACAGAGTTTTCATGAAAAGTAAATGCACATGTGATGTCATCAGTGATGTCATCAATGACATTTGTGATGTCATCTTTGATGTCCTGGGTGTTTGTCTTAGTAGAGCACAGTGGTGGCACGAGTTATGTTTGCTTAGCTTACCATAACTGGTGAATTTCAAGGGTTTTTCGGTTTCACTTGGAACCGTAACATCCCGTTAACAACGTTTTTTTTACTGAATTTCATAGGTTTCTAGTAGTGGCACGTAACCATAATGTAAACGAACATCTGACTTCATTGCACACCTTCCGGAGAATGCCACATGACCATATGCTGGCGCACAGCATGGTGACGTGTCCGAAAACCTGTACACACTTCACAATAAGATATGTGCCTCGTGGACAGTGTGGAACTAAATTTTCTACTGATGTTGGAACTTGCAACTTCAACATTTCCCTTGCACAGCTCCAACACATATTCGTACTCAGCCATTAACAATCTAGTACACAGTACATACTTTTAGAAAAACTGCTATTTATCTTAAAACGACATCAGCTAAGGCCATCCCTCCTCCCCAAGAAACAGCACCACTGCTGTAAAGAAGGAGCATGAGAAACACTGCCGCTAGCTTACAAATAACACACACACAACATCTTCCCCCGTCCATCTACCCCTCCATATTACTGTTTGCTGCCTCTTTCCTCGGTTCCGTACGCAACTTTCATTCTTAGCTGTCCTCCCAAAAAAAGCATCCATAAACAAAATAAATGTTCCTTTAGGAACCACCTTTCACAGTTAAAAATTAGAACTAAAAAAAAAAAATGCATAGACTCCAACTACTTTATATTTCTCAGTAAAGTACATAGACGCAATACGATTTTCCAACATTTCCATTTGCAGTTTGTGTTATGCTAATGGGAATATTGTAGAGTTCATCCTCCGTTCCAGGGACTGGAACGGTGGATAAAGGGCCAGCAGGCCAAGTTATCAGCCCAATCGAAGCAAGAGTGCATAACGAGGTCTCTGGATCATTATCCGCCCCCTTCGACTCCTAAAATGGGGGATGAATGCCATTAACAATCTAGATTTCCAAAGCAGTGACCCGTGCTACTAAAAAAAGATGATTTTTTTGTCCTAAATCGGGATGCCTGTGGCGTCCCGGTTTAGGAAAGAAAATCCTTTTCCAAGATGGCCACCATAGAAAGGGAAGGCGGGTGTTCCATACAGGGCCCCTCTTCGCTTTCCATTGCAGCCTGCAAAAAGCAAAAAGGAAACCCTGTGACCATATTACCACAAGCACATTTTTCTTCCCTTTCAAATGTATCCTAATGTCAAAGAACTTTACCACAAAGCCAGTCCCAGGTGGACATGGCCACTTTAATCTTATGTTTTGTCCCTTCTGGTCATGGCCAGTAGGCACATTGTCTGGATCATGACCTTATGCCATGACCCCGACATTCTGCCCACTGCCCATGGCTACAGGCTAACCCCTCAGTCACTGAAGCTGTACAGCTGTTTTTTTTAACTACATTATGACACTTGTCAAATACGAAAACACTGCCACATCTCCAACACCATGCTTTTCGGTCGTTGCCAATCAGCCTTACGCAAATTTACTGTAAATCCACCCAAGTTTTTTTGTTTTCAAAACTGTCAAAAGAATACACAAATGATTTGTCATATTTGGTGTGCACAAAATCCCTACAAAATTTGTAAACTCATTCGCAATCACGCCAGAAATATTCCAACCATCAGCTTTAACCCTCACCTCCCCACACATTATTTCAAAAGTTTCACAAGTGCAACGGTCAGAAAATATTATTATCCCGAGGGTTCGACTATTTATTTTTTTACAAACATTGATGTATCGCATACATTGCCAATGCACCTTACCTCATTTTTCCTCTTTTAGAAACATACGAAATCTGACAGCAGAGCACGTCCATCTTGTGCTAATCTTGTCCATTGCTGCATCTGCCTAAATAAATTGCCCTGACGTCACTAAATCATATAGCCCGCCCCTGACCCTCACATAACCAACCCTAGTGATATTCAACACCTTTCTCGATGACGTTTCTCTCCAGCGTAGCCAAATGCGCCCATAAGAACCTAAGTGCCGTGACGCAGAACCTGAAAATGATCACACTTCGACTTACAACATAGCACATCACAATTTGAAATAATAAACCAGTGTTTAAAAGAAAACAGTAACACTTTACAATTTGTAAAGTACTTTTACTTCACAATAAACTGTCCGAGAAAATCGGACTATTCCCATATTCAATCAAATTGCAAATTTGTTTCTGAGATCGTGATCGAAAATGTTAATGGTGAGGCACACATTGTTCTTTTCCCATACACAAAGTATTCATTTTCGATAAAGGAACTGCTTCGGTCGCACAGTGAATTCCAGGGCGTCGGCATGAACTTGGGCCTAGACCACCATAAAAGATGTTATGTTACTCCTAAGTGCCAGTGCTGCGTACGGACACATGGACCCTGCACGATCGTCCCACAAAACTGTCATAGTAATCCAGCCGTTCATGACTACGTGCACCTGCGTACTCAAAATCCATCACTTGGCATCTGGAATCCATGGCAATCGCAGTAAGGCAGCATGTAACTATTTGGAAAACATAACAGAAAATACGTATCAATACCCAACCTTTATTACAATACATCTATTGATTTCTTAAATCAGCATACAGTTTAAACTAACAATTAATACACGCAGCAAACAATTTAAAAAAAGACAAAAAGAAAGTGGAAACTGATACACAAATCGATGTTGTCATACATGACATTTTAAAGTAATATTAGCGTTGAACATGGGTGAATCTAGTGACAGTCTAGAAACGCTGAGATTCTGCACTCCCCATAACTACAAAAAAATGACAACTACACAGAAAGATAGTACTTCAGTTACATTTCCAAAATTAATGTTCAGGTAATAAAAAATTAAATCTCATTCCGGTGTAGAGTCGTCACAAGCAAACTTACATGATATTGAACATCTCAATTCTCTTCCTGTAACTCAGACAGCCATGTGCTTGCACCAAAGAATCTTCATTAACTGATTTTGCATGTGCCTTGCAAACGTTTGGAATGCATAACCTTATCAAATGTTCCTTATTGCAAACCTCCTCTCTCTGCATTCTTACTGCCTTTCGCTCAAGGTAAAAAAAAAACAATTGACCTTTATAGGTTCAGTCCCATGCGTGGGCCTCCTGAGCTCGCAACCAAAAAAGCAAAGATAGTGACCTTCACCCAGAATCCAAATACATTCTCACTTTGCAACAAAATGGCTCAACACATTCATGTGAACTGGTACTCCCATACACTTGCAGACCCGCTGTTTCCATCAAACATTGCAGCTGGCTGCCTCAGATGCCAAACTCTAGGGCACCAGTCTGACTTCAATATTATTTTAAATACAATGTAACACAGACACAGTAATTCTTCGCCTGTACTTTACTCACATTATATTGAGCAACAACTCCAAATGTACTGTATGACTTTCGTGACAAAAAAACACCACTTTTTTTACTTCCTGCTGCCACATCCCATCACAGCCTCATCAACCCTCACCTTCCGAGACAGTATTTGATAAGTTTGACAAGTGCAATGTTGTGTTTTTTTATATGTTTTAGCAGCGATTAACCGCGGACACCAAAACACAGATGAAAGATGGCGGGCACATCGGAACAATCTGATGCACTTCACTCACTTCACAATCCAATGAGCAAATGCATCACATGTCCGCAGACATGACGCGGCCGATTAGCCAATGGTTATCTTGTCCGCAGAGCGAACAGGGAAGTTTGACCGCAGAGCGGACATAGATATCACAAATTTTTTTAGACCTACTTTTTGATCGTAAAAAAAAAAGAGTACTGGACAGATTTTCACTAAATTTGCAAAAGCACGCTTTTGGGACCAAACCGCTGCTCCTGCCACAAATTTGGTGAAAATCCGTCCAGCGGTTTGATCTGTAGCCGTGCGCAAATTTTTTCCCCATTCAGTCTACGAGAAAAAAAGAATTTGTGGGAACCCCCTACAATTTTGCACCCCCTGGACCAAACCTCACCAAACTTTTCAAAGAAATTCATAGTGGGCCATATACTTTTATGAGGATTCATCCAGGGGGAGCGAAGATATAAGCCGCCCAAAAAGTGCTCTTCCTATGGAAACAGCAACTTAACCATAACTGCACGGCCACTACCGTGACTGTGTAATATATATATATATATATATATATATATATATATATATATATATATATATATATATATATATATGACAAAAAGAGGAGAGAGGCGCACTCCAGTTCCCTGCACAGCCTTCTCAGCCACTGGTGTTTTCCTCCTACCGGTTTCTGTGCTCTACACATCATCAGGGAGGCAGTATTAACTTGCAGCTCACAGCAAGTGCAGGTGATGACAATCAATGATGATTTCTGCTGCAAGGGCTTCTGGTAGATGTAGTCATCAGGTTAGCAAGGAAGAAGTTCACATCCAATCCCACAATGGAGAAAGGGCGGGGGAGTAGCCTACAGTGAGGCACTCCAAAGTAGGGCATGTATCACCCCGGTGCAGCACCCTATCAGGTCTTGATGATTCCACCCTTCAAAATCCTGTAAATATGACAAAAGGAGGAGAGGGGTGCACTCCAGTTCCCTGCACAACCTTCTCAGTCACTGGTGTTCTCCTCCTACCGGTTTCTGTGCTCTACACATCATCAGGGAGGCAGTATTAACTTGCAGCTCACAGCAAGTGCAGGTGATGACAATCAATGATGATTTCTGCTGCAAGGGCTTCTGGTAGATGTAGTCATCAGGTTAGCAAGGAAGAAGTTCACATCCAATCCCACATTGGAGAAAGGGGGGGGGGGGTAGCCAAAAGTAAGGCACTCCAAAGCAGGGCATGTAACACCCCGGTGCAGCACCCTATCAGGTCTTGAAGATTCCACCCTTCAAAATCCTGGAAATATGACAAAAAGAGGAGAGGGGCGCACTCCAGTTCCCTGCACAACCTTCTCAGCCACTGATGTTCTCCTCCTACGGGTTTCTGTGCTCTACACATCATCAGGGAGGCAGTCATAACTTGCAGCTCACAGCAAGTGCAGGTGATGACAATCAATGATGATTCCTGCTGCAAGGGCTTCTGGTAGATGTAGTCATCAGGTTAGCAAGGAAGAAGCTCACACCCAATCCCACAATGGTGCCTTACAAACGTTTGGAATGCATAACCTTATCAAATGTTCCTTATTGCAAACCTCCTCTCTCTGCATTCTTACTGAATATTGCCTTTCGCTCAAGGTAAAAAAAAACAATTGACACTTCTGGGTTCAGTCACATGCGTGGGCCTCCTGAGCTCGCAACCAAAAAAGCAAAGCTAGCGACCTTCACTCAGAATCCAAATACATTCTCACTTTGCAACAGCATGGCTCAACGCATTCATGAGAACTGGTACTCCCATACACTTGCAGACGCGCTGTTTCCATCAAACACTGCAGGTGGCTGCCTCAGATGCCAAACTCTAGGGCACCAGTCTGACTTCAATATTATTTTAAATACATTGTAACACAGACACAGTAATTCTTCGCCTGTATTTTATGCACATTATATTGAGCAACAACTCCAAATGTACCGTATGACTTTCGTGATAAAAAGAAACAACTTTTTTTATTGCCTGCTGCCACATCCCATCACAGCCTCATCAACCCTCACCTTCCGAGACAGTATTTGATAAGTTTAACAAGGGCAATATTGTGATTTTTATATGTGTTAGCGGCGATTAACCGCGGACACCAAAACACGGATGAAAGATGGCGTGCACATCGGAACAATCTGATGCACTTCACGCTCTTCACAATCCAATGAGCGAACGCATCACATGTCCGCGGACATGACGCGGCCAATTAGCCAATCGTTATCTTGTCCACGGAGTGAACAGGGAAGTGTAACCTCTGAGCGGACATAGATATCACTAATTTTTGGAGACCTACTTTTTGATCGCTAAAAAAAAAGTACTGGACGGATTTTCACTAAATTTGCAAAAGCACGCTTTCGGGACCAAACCGCTGCTCCAGCCGCAAATTTTGTGAAAATCCATCCAGTGGTTTGATCTGTAGCCGTGCGCAAATGTTTTCCCCCATTCAGTCTATAGGAAAAAAAGAAATTTTGGGACCCCCCTATAACTTTGCCCCCCCTGGACCAAACTACACCAAACTTTGCAAAGAAATTCAGAGTGGGCCATATACTTTTATGAGGATTCGTCCAGGGGGAGCAAAGATATAAGCCGCCCAAAAAGTGTTCTTCCTATGGAAACAGCAACTTAACCATAACTACACAGCCACTACCGTGGCCGTGTAATATAAATATATATATATATATATATATATATATATATATATATATATATATATATATACATATTCGTCCACTTACCTTGCAATTAGTTTCTCAAAAATCATATTCTCTTTTTAAAGACTTTATCAAATGCCATGTATTGCAGCATTCTGCGCCTGGTCACATCAAGTGGCAATTATGTACATATACTACCAACATATTAAACTTCCACACATTAACTGTCATTAACAACGTTCTATACATCTTGTTCATCTACATTTCCCTCACCTATAGAAAGAAAGTTACACACAGTGCTGCTGTAAATGCACATATGCATTTTTTACCTTTCCACAAAATGCTCCTAAAAAGAAACATTTTTAAACGCACAACATTTTGGATTTTTCCTTCCATATAAATGTCATACTTTCCAACCTTTCTCATTACATCCCTTATAGTGCCAACATTCTCCACCTGTTCATGCAAATGTATATACTGCCAAAGTATTTATGTGCAACACTTCACCTTGCATATAAAGTATTGTTCTTTTCCAACCATTACTATAACACACCATACACTGCTTCAAGGTCAAACTGCTATTGGAGTACCACTAGGCCACAGTTTCCCTATTCTTTAAAAAGGCTGCAACACATTACAAATACATTGCACCACAAACACACCACTTCTCCTATTAAAAGTACAGCACAAACTTTGCCCTACTGCAAAAACAAACATTTTTCATACATTTTTACATGAATCCAAATGTTGCTGCACAACTAAGACCATTACATATTAGCCCTACACGAAACATTCCTGTGCTGCAAAAAGAACCTAGAAATGCATCATTCTTACACACCAATATTAAACCAGTTCCTTATAATGTCCCACATTACACTAGTCACAGTCCAATTGTTCTAACAGTATAGTTAACATACTTTACTACACCACCCATAACACACCTTTATTAACTCTTTTACCCAACATCTCCTCCGGTCTTAATAAATAACAACTAATGTTCTTTAACAATTACAGGAAAAAAGAAGATTGTTAAGGACAACTACCAATGAAAGAACGCTTTTCACATCCTACAAAGTAAGTACATTAATGTAGCATGTATATCTCTCTAATTGTAACAATGTACTTTCACTATATAGTAGCCAAGAGTATTATTTTCTACTCAACAATATTGTATTTCACTCTTGCTCATTCTATTGCAGCATTCACACTCTTTCTATTCCTATCTAATCATTGCTCTTTATTCAATACACCACCAGTTCATTATTGCCTAACAACACTTATCAACCTAACAATGCTTATCAACTTGTATACCACAATTTCTTTTCCTTACTCTCCCACACCCCTATCAACGTAAGGTCCAAATTCCTATACAACAACATTCACACTTATTGCATTCCAAATAACTAACACACATTTGCACAAATAGACACACCTCCACACCCCTTTTCAATTACACACACACACAACCTTCATACCTGTGTACTAAATCACACCATTAAAACAACCACCATTTCCTCAAAACATCATAATGTTCCTACTTATTCAATCAGACCACCAGTCCCTTTCACACCAACACCTGTAGTGTTCAACACATTCTACTATCAATAGTTTTTACCCATTCCCCATCACATTAATATACTTATTTAATACAACACCACCCAATTCCAAGCTAATATTTACCCAAGACCTTCACACCTATACACCATCTTACTCTTACAACCTTTCCAAACACACCTATCATCCCACTACACAATCACACACCACTCTATTTATCTGTACAATAACACTGTTAGAAACCAGAAGGTGTCTCACTTACCAGTCCTCAGGTATCTGTCATTCAAGTGGCCGGGGCATGGCCATCGCTATTGGTCCAGACCCCGGGGGTGGACTATTGTGGGAGGATCACCTGGATCAGTGATCCTTGGGGAGTGGGGGTGGGACACCTAATGGTGAGATGTGGTATTCCCCTCCCTTTAAAACCTTTACTCCCTCATTCCCGATCAAGTACACAAATTATGTAACCCCCTTTCCTGCACGGACACATCCACATTCCCTTTATAATATGGGAAAAGACAGACTCAAACATGTCCTGGTGCCATGGTAGGGCAGAGCCAGGCAATTGACTGGAACAACTCACACCTGAATCCCCCTTACCTTCCCCACCTGAAAAAAGGCATAGCATGGGAACACACTTCGTCAGAGGTGGTGCTAGGGGGGATGAAGGGACTATAGCCCTGGGTCTTTGGTTGTAGCCCCAGATAGAAGCTCAGGGGTTACAACAAAAAAGGTTAGCTAGCCCCCAGTCCTGACAGTCCCAAAATGAGCGTAGCCCTGGATCTTTTCCAGACCTAGCAATACCCCAGCACTTCGAGCAAGGCAACTATCAAGACAGAGCACATGAAGGTTCAGACTATTCCAGACCGCATCTGAATCGAGGAAGCCAGGCGGAAAGTCACAGAACAAAACCAAGTAGGAAGAAGCCCTTGGGGCATTTGACAGGTAATTGCTGGGCTGTTGAAAACTCAGAAGCAGCACGTCTGAGGTGTAGAAGTGAGACCAGAGAATCCTGTCATTTGTGTCCAAGATACCAGGGTCCCTCTGCCTGACTAGTCAAGTGGGAAGAGAGGTACCGCCGCTGTGGTATTGACCTTGACTCCATGATCAAAGCCCTGAGCCGAACCGGGCTGCATATGAACAAAGGTTACATGCGGCAACAAAGTGTCCTATGAAGTCGAATGGAAAAGGCGCTTGATGAAATACACAAATGAAAAGGGAAAGTCGATAATTGTTTTCTGAACTTTGACAAGTGAATGCACAATACCAAGTAGCAGAGTGGTCCGTCACTGCATGTGTGCCCAATCAAAAGGTCTCTGCCTGAATGTATCCTGCTAACAGAACTTATCAAATGTGAATATGATTTATGAGGAAGAGAATCAAAGTGGTCCTGTAAGGGTTTAAGTCAAATCCTTTGCACAATTGAAAGGCTTCATTTTGTAGTGAACTGTGAAAGAAAAAGGAGTCTGAGCCCGACAGAGGGGGACTCAAAGTGAAAAGTGAAAGTGGTGTGAATTGAGAACAGAATCAAACGGAGGCATGAGTCAGACGGAGAGAGGCCTATGGTACATTTTAAAGTGAAAGGGGAGTCTGAACCCAGTCAAGGGGCGCTCAAAGTGGAAGTAAAAGACTAGAAGCCTTTCTTGATTGAGCAAGAGTCTTTTGGTTGTGGAGAGCTGATGTATGAACTGGGACCATGACCTTGTGCTTAGCCAAACTGAAGTGTGTTCCAAGCCCAAGTGTGCCATCTTGTCCCGTGTTGAAAACGTGGGGAATGGGACAAACACTCTCTAGTCATATTGTTTCATAACACACTTTTTGTCACCTGCATCATTTCCCACAATGTTTATTGTTTAGAAGTAGGGAGACTGGCAAATAATGTTTAGTATAGGCCCTTTTATTATGACGGAGAAACTACTTGGACTGTGTGATCTTTGTTTTGATATGTTGTAGCTTTCTCCCATCCTTAAATGTACGTTTAGATATCGGTTTTTCCAAACCTAGAAGTTAAATAAACACCCTTGAACATTGAGCACTTGTGTCTGTCATCACTGTTTGATACCATGCCTTCCTTCAAACCACACACCCATGCATAATACATGTATATAAATTCCACAACTTTCAAATCCAAACTTTCTTTTTTCCTAACAGACAGAACAGAATGCCTACTAAAAACCAACTGTAGAAAACAAAGCTAAAATATAGCAGATACAAATAAAAACAAGGCATATAGACATCCACCTCTACAGCAATGTATAGAAAACATTAAAGCAGAACAGCTAGCAACCTCACTCAACAAAACTAAAAGAGCCACCTCTAAAAAAAAGTAATTCCCATCTGGCAAAAACTAAAAGTAAAACAAATGTACAAACAAAAGCAGACCTTCTTTTTAACCTAACACTATATCAACCAATGTTAACATAGCCACAGTAAAGCATTTCAGAAAATATATTTGACAAAAACAAATTCCACCGTAGAGTTCTTAATCGTATACAGACAGCTAAAAAGTCACAATCTACCCTTACAAACTACAGCAGAAAACAAATCATCGAAGCTCTACCTGACAGTGCATGTATACTAAAGGAAAACATTGTTTTTATTAATTTTAAACAGAATGAACCCACTAACTAAATTAATCAATACATTACAAAAAGTACATCTGAACATGCACAATGTTAATATAAATACACTTTCAAACTTCTATGAAGGTGAATGGATTCACACAAGCAACACAGAAACATATTTCAATGAAGACACTCATAAAAAAAAGCACATAAAAACAATTGCCATAGACAATAATGGCTGTGGCTATGAAATGGTAGGAGACAACATTACGGCAAAAGAAACCATTGCCCAAACAAACAGTCCAGTGTACAAACGGACGTGCATATCCATGTGTAACATGCACCAACAATCCTTCCAATCTTTACGACAGTTACTCAATCACTATGTGAAACTAAAAGAAAAAGTAGAATAGAAACTTCACAAAACATGGACTGAACCCAGTACGCATCCACACTGGTCTGCAATGACATTCATTAGCTTGCATTTCAGGAAATGTTAGCAAAAGCACATTCCACCACATCAACATGTTAGCAACACAGCATTCCGCTATATGAAATCTTGTGCATAGACTGTGCTATGCAAAACGTCCTGCTTTAGAACTACACAATTTAAATGACATTCTCTTACACGAAACAGCCAAAAAACTCCTTCAAGAAATAAAGCACATCCATAGTAAATATTTTGGTACTGCAGTTGACTTAGAAAATTAAGTAACTTTAGAAAATATTAGCGAAAACCTCATGAATACTAACCACCTTACAAACACATACAAATAAGAAATAGCTAAGTCTCTAAACACATCTGCTGAAATACCAGACATAGTATGTGTCTGTTGTCGAAGAATTTTTATAAAAATAGAACAGAAATCGTAGATATGGCCTACAAAATAGAGGACAATGAAGAATCCCAGTGGTTCCAATTAGTTTTTTATCTAACAGCAGAAAATAAATACAAAATAACTGACCCTCAATAGTTTGCACATACTGCAGTATGAAGCTTCACAATAACCAAATGGCATCATGTGCTATCACCAATAACCTAGAAATATTCCCACTTCCAAAATCTCTCCAACAACTCAACTTGTATGAGAGCATTATAATCCAAACAGTACAGCCAATTCAAGCCATAATACACCTTCTACCTAAAACAGACAAATTGTCTCCATCTGAGTTACTGTAAGGCATGTGTGGCAAAGTATTATATTTGCCATTAGATCTTAAAGAAAATTAAGAAACTCTATGAGTACAACAGGCAATAGATCAAACTTTGAATGTACTAGTTAATGGTGTAACAACAAAAGACAAATGAATTTGGCAACAACTAGTCGATTTAAATAAAGTTAAACAATCCCCCCAATATATCAGGATATATAATGAATACTACAAAGATATAAACATAGAGGAAAACATGAGAGAATCCACCCAAATAATTCAAGATCCATCACAAACTGTCCAATGTGAACATGTAGATACTATTACTGCAGCCAACATTTTAGACCAATATACAATTCACCCAGAACAATTGAAAGATGCCATAGAGGATGCAGTAGAAAAATATAAAATGCATTAAGCCAAAGGATACCCAATCAGTATTTGGTCGAAAAGTGTAAAAGCACATTCTTTTTCTCTACTGTTTCCTACAGGAAAAGGAGGACGTTATGAAGAAAGATCCACACAAATGATTGCATCAGAATATCGCTCATTACAGATGTATTCTGAAGACCCAAGTTTCAGGCAAAATGTAGAATTCATTTTCCACCTCTTCTTCAAAAGGGAAATAGCAACTCTGTATGATGGAGTTGCACACACATTAAAAACAGGCTCTAATTTTGTAAACATGTCCGCGCACAACTGCTTCAAAAGATAAAACACAAAGATGAAGTTTTGCAGTCAAGTATCACAAATCTCTTGGCAAACATGCGTGGTGCAAAAGAATACTGGTTACAACGTCATGTTGTCAATGTATCAAGGTACTTTCACCATCACTTCTTTGCCCTGCTACACTTCACCTGAAATTAAATTACCCCTCCACTCAGAGAAGTGGAACACTTCTTTTGGACAAAAGAATATCAATCCAGAGGATCACCACACATTCAGATGCTTCCAGATTTGACCATGACAGTGATGACACTTTTTTACAATTGATTGAAAAATACATTACCTGTGACATCCCTTCAGAAAACACAAATAGTGACCTACATACACAATTCTCATCATCATCAAACATACATTTATTCAGCATTCTAACCTTTTAGTTATAAAATACAATTAGTGCAAAAAATAATACAAATGTAAAAATATTCACAGTTGATGAACGAGATCCATACAATGGGCCTCATTATAACCTTGGCGGAATGGGTTAACGGGTGCCGCTAATGGAACCCATTCTGCCTCATTACAAGGTTCCCTCGCGGGAAGGACGCCTGGTAAAACCTGCTTTTACTAGGCGTCCTTACCGGGTCCAGCGAGGGAACCTTGTAATGAGGCGGAATGGGTTTAACGGGTCCGCCTCCATTAGCGGCATCCGTTAACCCATTCCGCCAAGCTTATAATGAGGCCCATTGTATGGATCTCGTTCATCAACTGTGAATATTTTTACGTTTGCATTTTTTTGCACTAATTGTAAATGCTGAATAAATGTATGTTTGATGATGATGAGAATTGTGTACGTAGGTCACTATTTGTGTTTTCTGAAGGGATGTCACAGGTAATGTATTTTTCAGGGCACGTAAAATTGCTCCCCTTCCATGTTTAATAATGAAGGATGAAATTCCACAACAGTATTGGTGGAGGGATAATAATGATTTTTTAACTTGTGGTTCCCAACTACCAGATTCCTCAAACCGCACTCCAAGGTAATTATAATGTGAAACTTGTTCTATACTGTCACCACAGGCTCATAGTTTTACTGCTCTCCTTTTTGCGTGCTGCAGCCTAAAAACAATCACCTTAGATTTTGCCGTATTTAGTGAGAGGTGTAGTTCAGAGCGTTTGTTTCCAAAGATGATCAAGGCACACATCAGGCCCTGGAGTGGTGTAGCCAGGAGGACTGCGTCATCCACATACAAAAGAGCAGGATTTTTGTCTGTGTCCATATTTGGGCTGTCTTGGCACTCACTAATCAATAATTTCTTGGAAATAATTAATGAATTGGAATGGGGCCAAGGTACAGCCTTGCCTTACTCCTACATTAACCCCAAAGTCCTGGGTCTGTTCATCCCTTGCCCCATATCTAACGATGGCTGTGTTATTAGAATATAATGAACATACAATTGCAACCAGTTCAGACGGTGCTACTCGCTCCTGCAGAATATTCCACAGTTGCTACCTTAAGACGGTGTCGAAAGCCATTTGTAGGTCTAGGAAAACAGCATAAAGATACATTTTCTTCAATGAAGTATATTTTGCAATAATCAGAAACAAGATTGAAAAAATGGTCTATCATACCCCTATTTGGCCTGAAACCCCCCTGCAAGTGAGTGATTATATTTTCATGGTCAGCCCACTCCTGGAATGGTTTCAATAATAATTTACCAAAGAGCTTACCGACTCGATTGAAGAGTGAGATGGGATGATAATTACCTGGGGAATCTCTGCCCACTTTCTTATAAATAGCTACTATTATAGACCTATGCCAGGAGGCTGGGATCTTACCATGGCTCAGAATGGCATTAAACAATTTACACAGAACTGGAGCCCATATCCCAACCTCATCCTTAAAAACGTCTGCTGAAATTAAATCAGGGCCTTTCGCTTTATTGTTTTTCAGATTATTAATAGCAACCTCCATATCCCTTGTAGTAAAAGGATGGCTGGGGTAATTGGCTTATATACTGTTGAACTAGGGGCCAATTGAATTTCATTTTGATAAAGATTAGAGAAATGGACAAGCCAATCACTCTCGCCGATGTTACATGGTGGCTCTCTATCCGCCATCATGTTCTTCTCACTCACCAGTTTCCAAAAAGAACACGCGCCCCTGGTCTACAGGACCCCACATTATCTGTCCCTTTGCTCATGTGCAAATTCTCTTTTATTCCACCCAATTAGCTCTTTATATTTTGCCCTTAATTCTTGTAGTTGGACTCTGTCGCACCCCTGTGGGTTCTTAAAACAAACCACAATCTCTTTTTTGGCACTCTGACAAGCAGCATCATACCAACCCACTTTCTGCACAGAATCTCCCTTTGTAATACTAGCAGGCTGGGATACCCGGGGAGCTAAGTTCCTTATAGGATCTTCAAATGTGTTCATTATCAAGTTGTCACTGGTATTTTCCCCGCAAATTGCAATAATATTATCCAAGATGGAGGCATACATAGATGGTTTCTGGACCCTTTCCATCAAATTGACCCATCTCACCCTTTTTCATACTTGGCTGGTTGAACCCGACAATTGGTCAACTAAATGTGCTTTGGTCTCATAGTCCCCCATTCGGTATCTCATTATTTTTATCACAAAGGGGCTATGGTCACACTCTGACCATTTACAGATTGTGAAATCCATAATCCTCTTTCAATCCTTCCCTGATATTAAAATATAATCGATCAGGGAGCTACCACTTAGCCCATTACATGTTTTCCCCGCAGGCTGATCATTCATAAAACATCCGTTACAGGACCTCGGATTCAGTCTGTGCTGAATGCATGCTGAATCCAGAGACAGATGGTACACCTGATGAGGTACATTCACAACTAGCGGTGGAGTATCCCAGGCCTCATCCTGGTGAACCCACAAGCATGTAAAATCATTGTGTGGTTCCATCTGTAGATTAAAATCACCAACTAGAATCATACAATGTTGGACTTGAGGAGACAGGCTCAACCCTTCTACAGAAATCTTGAGTTGGGTCAGTGTCTTCAGTCCTTGTGATGGTCTATTATGAAGGTTGCATAGGCAAATCACATCGTCCTTACCCCTCCGTAACTTCCAATATTTGGAGGTCCTTTCAACCAGAATCCACAACCGCCACCTTCCAACCCAAAGCCATATCCACCCAGATCAAGATCCCACTACTTGGTCTACCTCGGGCCCCTTAGAGGCTGCCACACAAAATGACTGATATCCTTGAATATTAAAAGGGTCAGAGGCCAAGGTTTCCTGTAGAGACACAATTTGGTGCTCTCTTATAAAGACACACCAGTCAGGGTCAGCCAGCAATCGATTCACCCCAAGCCACATTGCACGATAGAAATTTGCATCCCCTGATCTCAACTCAGGGGTTAACACCCACAACTTTCAGTTAATCTGGGTCATTGATGCCTGGTCCCAGACATCCATTTCTGATGTTCATACTACTGTGGGTTGCTGACAATCTTACCAGATTAATATTTCACCCACATATTCCCAAGGATGGCTGTTCTGGGGCGTTTAACAAAGTGTTCAAAAATTTGCCAGATTTTAAACCAATCCAAGTGCCCTCAGGGGGAAACATTCTAAGATTGATTGACAAAAGACTGTTTACCAATTCTTGAGATACGAGAGACACTTTGATAAAATTGTGACTCGAATTTGGCATTGCTCCCCTGGTGCACTGCACAATGTTACTACTTACATTTGAGAGGCAACCCTTAGTGTGGCAGATTTAAAAGATGCATTTATTATTTAATACTTCTTGGCTCTCAAATGAGTTTGTGGCAAGTTTGGGGACATTAACCATCACAAAGTAAGAATCTCTTATCCCTCCCCCTCTCCTATTTAATTCATCATGATTTAAAACCTTTAAACCTTTGACGGTCCTGACATTCTACCTACGTTAATAATGTTTGGCCCTGATCAAGGGGGGCAGGGAGAGGTCTGTGTAGATAACCTACTGTCCCGATGTCTCTCAATAAGAGACTGGGTTAGCCGATGGCATTTTCTCCCGCCATGGTCTTTTACTCAATTATCGATCACCTGGCACACTCGGTTGCCTCTCTTCACCAACAGCTGTTACAGAGCAATATCGTCCACCCATCGGCTCTAAGTTAGAGGTGGCTGGGAGTAATACCTTATCCTGGTCAATGTTTTTAATTGTGGAGGTAATTAACCACTTTAATTCCTTAAGTTCTCCCAATACGCCCCTTAACTGAGTCACCACAAAGCATAAGTGTGGCAAATACTGACGACGTAGATATAAAAAACAAAGGTAAATACTATACCAAATGTTGCTTTGGCTTCCTTCGAGCAGTTTACACAAAAGAACAAGTAAATAGCTTGATGTCTCCTGTTAGACACAGTGTAAAAAGGGACATCCCCCAAAAACACATACAACATTAAAAGGAACAAAGCATCCAAGTACATCAATGACTCCAATGTAATCATTTCCCTCTTGAGGAATTAAAATATAGACCTACACTACATTGCAGACAATTCCACTGCAGTTGCACAATAGGTCACTGCCTATATCACCAACGCTGAGAAGACAGATCTAAAAGACCTTTGGGACGACATATCATCTGACAAAACACTGTCACAGAAATTGCACAGTGTTGTTATGAAAATGCTCTCCCGTAGAGAATGGAGGTGCTATGAAGCTGCAGACAATTTAACAGGTACACCCTTATGTGGGAAATCTGAAACATTGTCTGGCTAAACCTTGGTACAGCTTCATTATGATTAAAGGTACCAAAATCTGACCAAGAGATAGAAACAATTGCCAAAAATGGCCCCAACAGCCAGGACAGGTTAACAATTGAATTGACACATATTTTCAGAACATAATACTGCTTTGGAAAACATGTGTCTGTACAACATAGCCCAAAACTACTTCTGTAAAAACAATGTCACACCAGATGAGACAACTGGCAAATATTCAGTCTCAACTTGTGGACAAAGCCTAGCAATACTTACCACATCCAGACTAATTCTAATCATATAACGTTATCATTTAAAGCTCTGCAGCATAGAGAACTTAACTACATGGCCCTACTACAACTTTTCAAACCTTGGAGAAAGGAAGACGAATGGTTAGGTGACCATGACTCATTTGAAGCTGCATTAAATGCAAATTAAAACAGTATAACGAATGTCAATTTTAACCAATACAAACACATGTTGGACATTGAATGCCAACACGTGGAATAAATTGAAGCTCTGCTACTGAAGGCAGTTAACCTTCTCTTAAAGGAAGCCAAGAACCACTTGGAGAAGCACTCATTCTAAGTGAAGGAGAAATAGCCCAGACAAAGGTAGAAAATACCATGCATCAATCTAAACAATCTGAAGAAGTCTTGTCAGATCTGAAATCACAGCTAAATGATTAACAACTCCCCATGTATCTAGAAATCACTAAACAAAATGAACATGTTTTAAACATGAAACTAAAACGTGTAGCTGTATGAATAGTAAACGTATGCTCCTGTATGTGAATGGTAAAGCTGGTTCTAGCAAAACATTCTTAATTAAAATATTCAGCACATTTCTACAAAACTTACCAAACAACAACATTTCAGCTGTTGTAACAGCCCCCACAGGTCTAGCTACTTACAACATAGGTGGTGGAACTTTACACCGACTACTGCTCCTCCCAGTGGAACACCAAAACAAACTAGAAAGCTACAAATGATAAGCATAAGCTGCAACTGAAGTAACCATAATTCTGAAACAGATGAAAATGTTCCTGATTGACTAAGTAAGCATGGCTTCCAACCTCATGTTGACTTTAATCCATCACATAATGTAAGACATCCTAAAAACCAATTACGAAGAACTGTTTGAAGGAGAACAGGCTATTGTTTTTGAAGACCTCCTACAGTTACCAGTAAATGTCAACCTATTTTCAAAACATTAGGACACAATGTCATAACACACTTGGCAGCATTGGAAATGTAACTCTCTGGCAACATTTTCTACAACAGAGAATTAACTAAAAACAGGTGTCAGTCTGCAGATCTCTCGCATGCTAACATTTTAAAACGCATGATAACTGGTTTGCTTACTAAATATGCAAAATCTATCATAGAAACTAGAGTAATCCATGAACTATATGGACAAAACACAGTTGTCCCTGATGTCATGGAACCATTAACTCAACAAAATATAAACTGCATGTCCTTAATGCCAACCCTTGCAAGCAGTAGTCAATTCAATGACACAATGTTGAAAAAAGAAATGTAACCCTAGTGCATATCAGCTCCACAGACAAACTAGAAGTGCACAATATGACACTCTCTATATGTCAAAAAGCAACAGCACAACCAAAGAGCTTAGACAAATGTATCTCCAACACAGATGGATTAGAAAAACTATTAGCTCTGTGTCTAAACTGCAGATAATTATAAAACATAACCTTGATGTAGAACAAGGTTTAGTCAATGGAGCACTTTGTACAGTTGTTGGCTTCCAAACATATTCACATGACAAAAACACTCAGATTGTCAACATCCACTTTGACAAACATGCAGAAGTTAGATATTAGGCCGCAAAGTAGTACATGTCCTTCTTTTCAAAGACATGTACATAAAAGAGAACAATTCTATCTATCTCTTGCATATGCTGTCACTATTAACAAATTGCAAGGTCTAACTTTAGATCACGCATTGATTTACATTGGCATCACAGTCGTCAAAGAAGGTATGAGTTACGTAGCACTTTCATGTCTCTGTACACTCAATGGTCTATTCCTAGTTAACTTAGATGCAATCAACATCAATGCAGACATTCCTTGCACCCTAGAATACAACAAGCTGCATGCACTGTACACTCCAACTAGATATGTAACATGTAACTCAAAAAAGAAAACCTTTAAAAAGAAAACTAATACAAACAGAACCTAAACCAGATCTCACTGCAATACCACTTAACAACAAAGAACTGCTGCTCCACAAAACCTTTCAGTCCAAAAGCAACTGCACATTCATCACAAGACAAAGAGTCAAATGTCTCTTCTCAAAAAAAACTGCAGGCCCATCAAAGGATACAGGTGCACAAATCGCTTGTCCATTTAAATTCAGCAACACAACTGGAGTAAACTGCTATGCAAATGTAGCAATCAATCTTATCTTCCAATTGCCACCAATTGTTCACAACATTTAAAAGGCTCAGACCAGTTGTGCTTGCAAATTCTTGTCCTTCATAGAAATACCACAAATAATCCTGACAGCACTTACTGTGTCCCAGGTATAAGGCACAGATTGGACTACTGTACAGGAATTGATATATTCTCCATAAACACACAGGAAGATCCACAAGAATAATTATTTCACTTACTACACGTACTAGACACCAAACACATCCCTATAAATTAAATCTCCCAGATTTCTTACATATGGAAACATACATGCACTCTCTGCAACGATGTTTCACAAGTGCACATCCCTAAGGAATGGTTTGTGTAGGTATCCATATCGAAGTATAAATCCATTCCATTTCATCAGCTTCTGCAGAATTCAATAATTGCATATCATGCCCTTTTTACAATTCAGACAATCGTTGCAGCATACAAATAAACTCACATGACCTAGAAACACTTGTGTACAGGCGCGTTATAAATGCCACATCAGATCATATCATATGTCATACTAAAGCTTCTAAGGTACAATGTAGATGGTACCAGAAATAACTGTAAGCTTACTAACTTTATACACAGCCAAGTATCTCTTTTCAAGAAAACCTTCACAACAGTAGACATAATCTACCACACTGGTGCAACAATCATCCCAGGCCACTATACTGCATATGTCAAAAAAATAAGTGGTTAGTTTGAATGTAAAACCACTTTGGTTACTTCAAAACATAGGTTACCAACAAATCTAACAAATGCCTACTTAATATTCCTTCAACCCAAATTTACTCACTAAAGTATAGTAAAATGCACAGTTAGAATACACCAACGGGTATCAAACTACATCAATAATACCACAATAGTACTTTTAGAATTCAAGACAGTTGGATATCGCCAACGGGTAACTCACTACTTTAAAAATACCTTTCATTGTAATACATTTCAAATATGCCATCACAGTTATTGTTACTGCAATATTTTGTAGAGGTGGAGCCAAAAACACTCACCCAAAACTCCTACCCCATGCTACCTGTATGTTGGGAGCCAGAGTGTGAGACATGAGCAGTAGCAGTGAAAATTCCTATACCAAAGAGAATCTTGGAAGTAAGGTTCCCATTAAGGAAGCCATACATGCATTCATGACAATATGATGGCCATTTGAATGAAATTCCAGAGGAAGTGTGAAAACCAAGCAAAAGAGAAGATTGGTGATGTCATGCAAAGCAGAGCTGATGCACCCAGAAGAGATGCAGAGGCAAGAGTACATACATATTCTATAGGCTCTAAAGAGGAGATTTTAAAGATGAGCAACATTTTGTGGCTCGAGATGAAGATGTTCATGCTACAAGAAATAATGAAGAAAATGTCAAGTTGGTTTACAAATGTTCAGATGCAGTAACACAAGTAGACAAAGTATTCTTAAAGGATGGCTATGTAGTAAATAGATTTCGGTGATGTGCCAACCTATATGCATACGAAATGGATGGACTATGGATGATTTCACAACACACTTTAGCAGAGCTGGATCCCGTGAACAGAAAGGATATTTCAGTGTGTTGCAGTTCGAAATTGAAAACTGAATCTTAAAGATGAATCAAAGAAAGGCTTGGTTGGCCCAGCACCAGGAAGTCAAGGCCACCGTGGGCCTGTATGTTCGAGCAGTGGTAACAGAACGTGTGAAAAGAAAAAAAACCCTGTCTTAGGTGAGTAGCGAGAACAGTGAAGACGTCAGAAGTTCATCATTTAATAGCATTTTAAATGCAGAAAGACTCTAAAACATGGTCTGCAGTCATGTGTTTGAATGAAAATAGACACTGGGATGAGCTGTATCGAAACCAAGAAGACAGAGTATGGGCCTCATTGCGAGGTGGGCGGTAAGGGTTAATGGGCACTGTTAAGGATACCAGTACCGGTAAACCCTTACTGCCCTATTCCGAGGTCCCTTAGCAGGTCCCGCTATGGGCGCCTGGTTTTACCAGGCGCCCTTAGCGGGAGCCGTTAAGGGACCAGGGAGCTAATAACTTATTAGCTCCATCCCCATTCCCATTTAGGCCTATGGGGGCTCGAATGGGAATGGGGAATGGTTCTCGGAATGGGGATTTACCGGGTCCCCCAAGGTTGGAATGACCCGGTAAATCCCTATTTCGAGAACCCGGACCCGGAATGCGGTAAGGGGGTAGCCATGGTGCTAATAGCACCATGGCTACCTCCTACCTCGTAATGAGGCCCTTTGTCTATAATCCTTCATATTCTCAAGCACAGAGAACATTTCCAAGACCAAGTTCCAAGCCTTAGTTGACTAGCAGGCTGCTAGGATGATGATAGATGCCAGGCTATGGGCAGCTATAGTTATGACAAGCGCTCCAGCACCTGGTTGCCAGCCTGCGTGCTGCTTGCATGTGTGGAATATTACAGAGGGGTACAAGGGTGCCAACCAATTATATAGGGTCACGTAGTAGAGAGCCCTGTAGTTTGTATAACCAATGGGACATTGTGCATTTGATGATTTTCATAGAAACCTGCACTAGAGGAAGGCTTAGTTGACCCACCTGGTGTTAGAGAGCCAATAGCCTTGCCAACAAGTATGGAACATATACCTAGATGTTCCCCGTAATCCAATCACTTTCACAAGTAGGTTTTTGTAGCTTGCAACGTAGGATGACGTCAATGATGACGAGTTTTTAGTATAAAGCCTTTGTTTTTTATAATATGCTTTGAGTGTGAAGATTGAGCGAGTTCGCTGATCGAACATCAGCAAACTTAAAACTCCCTGTTTTAGATAATTGAGAAAAAACAGGCACATTTTGCCAAATTCCTGAATCAGTTTGATTATTGATGTTTGAGTATATTCTGCATCTCCCTCCATCTCAAAGTATTGCTACCTCATCTTAAAGGGCTGGGTCGGTCACCCCAGTTCAACTTCTTGTAAAACCAATATAGGTAGAATACACCAACGGTCGTCTAACTACTTTAAACATACCCTTAATTACAGCACACTTCAAACAAATGTCCTATCACACTTACACTCACATAATATATCCATGCTACCACACATATGTATTCTGTAACATATATATTCTTTAAAACCATGTAAATAACAAAACCTGTACGAAAATCCAGTCAATTTCTTTTTTAATCCACTTAGGATTTGTTTTCTCCAATGATTATTTCATGTTAATACAACAACATTGTACCGCACACTAATGTTGTATCAAACATAGTACATAGAATGTACTATTTATAAGGATCAAAACTGAATCTATATGTACAATTGTATGAGAAAAAAGCTTTTAAACTATCTTGTTAAAAAAATTATACAGTTTTTTTCACAGAAAAAGAACCAGAGATTCCAGCTTTATTACCATATGCAACTAAGTTATCACATGCAGAAGTATCTGTTTTTTTGTTCACTAAGAAACAGCTACAGATTCCATAAGCACTATCCTCAATTGGACTATGATCATAAATAAAATATACACTTCAATTATATCATTCCACCCTATTACAATGACTGTATACTCCCCATACAGTACTTATCATTACTATACACATATTACTATAGTGAGTGTGGCCAGTGGCCAGATTCTTGGGGGCATGGCATATAACAAGTACATACAATACACCTTCAAATAACAAGACTCACCCTGAACCCCACCCCAATCTAAGTGAAGTCTGCAAACAGGAACATTGACCGCAGACTCGATGGCATCTGCACAGCTTTTTCACCTATAAAAACATCTCCATATCAACTTTCCACTCCTCCTCCCTTTCCATGCCCTCTTTCAGCCACAAAATAACTCCAAATGTATTTTCCGACTTTTTTTCTCACTGCGCTGTCCGCGGACAAAGGCAGTGGTCCGTAGATCTAATATGGCAACCGCTTCAAAAATGATGACACAGATAACGTTTTTGAACATCCAACCAGCGTGCATCTTTGATGCCTGCAGACACCAGGCCACACTTTGATTAGTCCAGGGGCATCCCTGGACTCTGAATCAGGAAATCGGTCTGCAGACCGGACCTCGATATCACTAATTATTTTTACCTACTTTTTGGGCATTTAAATTTTTTTTAAAAAAACTATTGGATGGATTTACAACAAATTTCCAAAAGCAGGCATTTGGGACCAATCTGCCCTTTCTCACATACGTTTGGTGAAAATATGAACAGCGGTTTGTGCTGTAGGCGCCAGCAAAAAAATGTTTCCATTATGTCTATGAGGATTTCAAATATTTTGTGATGGATTTTAAAGTACAAAACGTCATTACACCACTGAAGGTAAAAGAAGACCTGTAAAATTACTCTGCGTTTTGCGCCCTCCAGTTGCTTGATCACATACAATATTACATTTTTTAAAAGCCTATCTACATATAAGCCAATGTCCCTATGCTTGCTGACACCTTTTTCCATTTCAACCAATTATCAACCAAGGGTGTAGCCCGACTAGTTTGACTTCACCTTCGACCATATTTTAATACTCAAACACAGCTAACAATGCTCATATAGATTAACAGGGGGCAGGTGCTTTTAGCAATCAAACGCTAATACCCCACAAACCAGTTTTCCAGCAATTAATGCACCTAGTCCTCAGTTTTTTGTAGTAACATTTCCATGTAGCTAAATTTATCCTTCGGTATTATATATTTTTCATAGTTTTTATTGTGTGGGTATCACAAAAAGGATCTACATTACAGGCTGGCTATAAAAAAAAAACATCATTGAATATGTCTTGAGTACATGAGTATTAAAGAGTAATACGGAACCATTCACAGGCGAAAACACAACTACATATTCAGAGTTTTGGCATCACAGTAAAATTGTGGATCCGCTAGTCGTGTCTATCTGTATTTAGTAGAAGTAGGTCCTCGGTCATGAGGAGCACTATTCCAATATCATTTGTTTTTAAATCTATTTGTGCTTGACTTTTTGTTCTAACGCATGGTCATTACTCACAATTATTGTATGAATTAATTTGTCAGAGACACCCATCTGCCCAACAGACACATCCCAGATTTGTCAATTTTTATTCAGTTTTTGTAACCTTGGCGAGTGCGGCACTCCAGCACCAAGGAGAAACAGCTCTCTATCCTCTAAGTTTAAACTATATAAATACATATCCATCTATATTTCTATCTATCTATCTATCTATCTATCTATCTGCATAAAGCACATATTCATGAAAATCTATTCATGAGATAGCTAACATTTCTACTGTTAGTATTATTCTTTCTGTTGAGAAGGGTTTCCATTCAATTATACTGTTAGGGCGCCCACATGCCATATATTTTCCTGAAGTCTTTGTCATGTGACTGGACTTGCTGCTGTTCTGTGAGTTTTTGGTGGGAGCATGAATCACTACCTACAATGTGACCTGTGTGATGTGAGCGTCTGACCCATATGTATTGCTTTAAGGTATTCGTTGTGGCATGAACCTGGTGCCAGGAATGATCCTAGCAATTAGACAGTACAGTTACAGCAGTGGCATGATCTCTATCACGAGGATCTGTACAGAGAGGACTGTGGCATTCATGGGGTCTGGCTGAGGCGGATGGCAGAACCTTATTTTGATGTGTGAATGGGGGAGTTGGCCATTACACTGTTCAATATTACCATATTTGCATTACACATTTACAGTTTGATGAATTTGGAGATAAGAACCGATTTCTGCATGTTCCGAGGTCAGCTTATTAAGCCACTAGACCACATCTCCTGCACTCTATTGCCCAGGACTATCCCCACCTTTGGATTCTGTGCCAATCAGAACAGCAATTCACCATCTGCACGAGGGGAGGAATTGCATGGTGTCTTGCAATGACAGAGATTGAAAGGAGGTTTTGCTGATCACCGACTGGTGTCCGAACACTAGCTGTTATATCCTTTTGCAATCTCACTTTAGAACTTGGCGGCAGGTTTCTGTTCCTTGGTATGGGAAGCTTTTGGGTTTTCCAGGATCAAATCCTGAGAATGTTTGATTTTCCTTTCCCGGAGTGGTAAAGGTTTTGGTGTCAATATACCATATGCTTTTGCTGGCATTAGGGTTTATGAACAAGCTACACTATGCTCTTGCCCTGGTGAGTGTAGCAGCTACAAGCAGAATTTCAATTTGATTATTTTTCCATGAAGGTGAAACACTTGTTTCTACACTGGCTCTAGGGTCAAGTGGGCTGTCACATTCGCAGTGAATCAAAAATACACCAATAAGCTTCTCCTGGGTCGTCTACAGATTTTATTATGGTAAGCTGTAGTGATGAGACATGCACAATGTTGGCAGAAGTTGGGCACGCATCCTTTGACCTTGTTCAATAGTGTGCATTTTTCTTTTACTGTGCTTGTGCTTTGGGAGAATTAGACTCTACTGGCAAGGGAGAATAGTAGGTCCGAAGACTTGAAAAACCCTACAAGATCGAGAGTTTGCTAGATGCAGAGTTTCTCTGAAAGAAGGAGACTTCCTGATCTTCTCCATAAATTAGACTGAGGATCAATACTCTCTGGTGGTAGAAATCACTCAGGCATGCCTTTCTTGCCAGCATTGGGCAAGAGGCACCAATCAGGAAACAGCTCCTTACACTCTAGCCACTTACCTGACAACTCAAGGATGCCCCATGCAACCTCAAAAACAGCGCCATGCCCAGATTTACCAATACTTGCTGGGAACTCTCCTTGGGGCCGAAGTAATGCTTAGATCATAACCTTTGATGTTTTTGTTGGTGCTTGTCTCAAGAAACCCTTGACTGCATAGGTGTTCCACTGTGAATAATTTTCTAGTTGGAAGTCTGAATACTCAATGTGGAAATGACATGCTTTCTAAGGATTGCAGCACTTGTTTCTGGCTCGTTGCTCATCTAGAAAGCAAGAGGCCCACTTACTAAAAAAGTTTTTTTTTTTTTTAACATGTATTTATTGATATACTTATTTCTTGTGAATTGTTATGTAGTGGTTGTGCTTTGAGGATTCTCACCTTTTTTGTGGGCATAGTTTACATGGCTGAATGTATTTTTCGAATCTTGTATGTTAGTCCCACCTATAAACTTTCTTAAACTAAAATTATTATTTGCATTTGGTTTTTAAACAAAGATGCACTCAGCAGTGTCGCCCATATAAAACAAATCTACAATTGCCAGTATAAGCAGACTTTGTAGGAGGGACATCATTTCACCAAAATGCCGGGGAAGCAGAAGTTACATCACATAACCCTTGACCTCTGATGACATCACAGGAATTGATGTAATTTGACCATGCCCCAAGTGATATCATGAAATGTGATGGCACATGACCTTTCACCCTGTCACAAAACGAGCAGTAACGTCACATAGCATTGTTCCTCAATACACTAAGAAAAATATGGTTACCATATCACCAAGAACTTTTAGTTGTGTGACCATCAAATGGGATTGTCCCATGTTCCCCTACCCAATGGACCTTGACAAATGCCCACTGTGTACTGGTTGCAGCCAGTTTAAAAGAAGAACAAAATATGTATTTTTTTTTCCTGGGGTAGTAAGTGAGACAACGGGGTACAACGGGACACAACAAACCCCAAATGACATCCTTGCTTTGTAGGCCAAAATAAATGACAGCGAGAAGTGCTTGTTGTGTCTGTAGATTTGGCCATGCACAGAGAAAATATACATCATTCAATAATAGCAAAAATGTGCCCCTTACTCCGATAAGTAGCATTTATAGCAGTGCAACGGACCCTCAGGTGTCATGGTGCTCATTATAGTAAGTGCAGAGAAGTATTCTTTCTTTAAAAGTGCGAGATAACATATGCAGGTAAAACCGGTGTAGCATGGTGAGGGGGGCTACATCAGGTATACAGTACATGAGAGACAAAATTATAGTATTCGAACGGTATGCCTCAGTCCTTCATTTTAAGGGGCACCTTTTACTTAGGCCTTATGACCAACAGAAGGTCAACCCCTTTGTCTACTGTCTGGAGGAGACCTAGATTTGACCTTTGGTACTGTATGTGCGCTAAAATTGTAGTAGTTGATTGACATTGGAAGCTGCAAACTAATTCACAATTAAATGTTTGAATATTGGTCTTGTTTTTGGAGGTCACATCAGATACTTTGTAAGAGGGCTTAGGGTTATAGGACTTCACCCATGGTGCTCTTTGATTTTATCAACCGAGATTGCATACAATGGATCATTTTTTTGCCGAGTGCGAGGTTCCAGCTTTTTTTTCGATTTACCACTTTTTTACCCCAAAAAGTGGGGTGGGAGACCCCCACGCCCAACACCACCCCCATCTATATACCATGCACATACCATTTATAGTGTTTAGGTGAAAAGTGGTATAAATATTGCACAAAAACATTTGCAGCAAAGTTGCAATTGCCAAACGTGTGGAATACCAAACAAGAATACATCCAGGTTGAAAATGGCTTTAAATTAAATGAAGGCCAGCCCAAGACAATGTATCAAGAGTGTGGTGCCGAATTTAGGTGGGAAATGGCGTCCAGGGGTAACACCAGCCTGGATCCTTACGAGAGTTCTCAGAAAAGCAGCAACAGGAACTCAAATGATAAATTGTAGAAGATATTCTCTCTTAATGGCCTACTGTTATGCAATAGGATTATTGAGTGATAATTAGTTATTTAGAGAATGCTGTTCAGTGTAACCTACAGGTCAAGATAATATTTTCCTCACTGGACAGGGGGACTGAATGGGTCTAGCTTTGTCCAGGTTGATAGGAGATAAAATAATCCAATTCTTTAACGAACCTCTAAAGGAATGTTCATATTTGAATTCTGCTTTGTTATTTTCATTGTGTTTATTAAAGCAATAGAACCTGAGGAGGGTGGCATTATCGGTCTGGTAATGCCCCCATGGCAATAGTTACAAGGAGTTACATTTCCCTTTCCATGGTGGCGATTACAAAAAGAGAGAAAAAAAAGTAAACAAAATGGCCACCATGGAAAGGGAGAAGGGACCCTTCTCCCTTTCTCTGGTGGCCTGCCAAAGAAAGACATGGAAAACAGCAGGACGCAGAGCTCAGACCCACAGCCCGGCGAGGAACAGTCAGATTGTTTGATACAACATGAAAGCATCTGAACAACCATCAATGTTATATGTTTCATTCAAGACTTCCGAATATTTGAAATAACAAACCTGTATGCACACCTCTGATGTATAGGGTGTCCAGATGCGTGTGTCATGGAAATGAAAATTCAGGGTTTGGGATAAGCCATTTGGAATATAATAATGTGTGGCACCCACTCCTGAAGCCGAATATCTTACATTTAACCTTTAAGCCTATCAGAAGAGTCAGGTCAAGGTTTTCACCAAATCATTTTCTTCACTCTGTTGCTTTTTATGGAGAAGTTACTTAAGGGATCTGGACAGGACATCTTAATTCAGCTGCTAGAGTTTTGCTTATCTGTCATGGGAACAGGCATACTTGATCAAGGACATTATTATTCTGTTTCTTCCTTCAGACAATATTTAGGGGCCAATTCATAGAATTCGGCGCACAAGTGGCGCACGCGGCTGGCGCACAGTGTGCGCGTGCGGTAGTCTGCGCCAGCCGCGTGCGCCGAAACACATTCAGGCGCACAGCGTATTCATGGATTCCAACATCCACAACCAGCCGTGGTGCAGAGTGGCGCAGCGACCCTGCAGCAGCGTCAGTTACGCCCCCAAGAACGCCCCTCGCGCAGGGAAAAGCCATCAAAATCCCCAATCCAGCGCAAAGGGCAGCAGCAAACGCAGAGCGGGGAGCGTGTATTTCAGGGGTGTGCGGGTGTCCCCACACGCGATAGGCCTGGGTACGTGTATTACAGGGGTGCGCGAGAAAATCTACACGCGATTGGCCTGGGTACGTGGATTTCAGGGGTGCGCGAGAAATTCTACACGCGATTGGCCTGGGTACGTGGATTACAGGGGTGCGCGAGAAAGTCTACATGCAATTGGCCTGGGTACGTGTATTACAGGGGTGCGTGAGAAAATCTACACGCGATTGGCCTGGGTACGTGGATTTCAGGGGTGCGCGAGAACTTCTACACGCGATTGGCCTGGGTACGTGTATTACAGGGGTGCGCGAGAAAATCTACACGCGATTGGGCTGGGTACGTGGATTTCAGGGGTGCGCGAGAAATTCTACACGCGATTGGCCTGGGTACGTGGATTTCAGGGGTGCGCGAGAAAATCTACACGCGATTGGCCTGGGTACGTGTATTACAGGGGTGCGCGAAAAATCCTACACGCGATTGGGCCTGTGCGAGTGGGGCAGTGTATTACGTGGGTGTGCGGAAAGTTGAAGAGGTGAATTGCCAGTGTGGGTCCTCCCAGGTCTCCCCTCTACCCCCTTCACGACCTCTGCAGGCAGCCCACACCACAACACAGGGGACTACCCTGCACCCCTGGTCATGTCCCGCAGGCAGCCCATCCACCATGGGCATGCCCCCCAGCCAAGCCACATGTCCCCTTGCACCCCCACCCCCCAGCACCGTGGGGCACCTGCCAGCAGGCCCCCAACCATGTCCCACTCATGTCCCCTTGCACCCCCACCCCCCAGCAGGCCCCCACTCAAGTCCCCTTGCACCCCCACCCCCCAGCACTGTGGGGCACCTGCCAGCAGGCCCCCAACCATGTCCCACTCATGTTCCCTTGCACCCCCACCCCTCCAGTCACCAGGGGCAGCCTCCACCAGGCCCCCATCCATGTCTCCCACCACCCCCACCCCTCCAGTCACCAGGGGCAGCCTCCACAAGGCCCCCACCCATGTCTCCCACCACCCCCACCCCCCAGCACTGTGGGGCACCTGCCAGCAGGCCCCCAACCATGTCTCCCAGCACCCCCACCCCCAGTCACCAGGGGCAGCCTCCACCAGGCCCCCACCCATGTCTCCCACCACCCCCACCCTTCCAGTCACCAGGGGCAGCCTCCACAAGGCCCCCACCCATGTCTCCCACCACCCCCACCCCCCAGTCACCAGGGGCAGCCTCCACAAGGCCCCCACCCATGTCTCCCACCACCCCCACACCCCAGTCACCAGGGGCAGCCTCCACAAGGCCCCCACCCATGTCTCCCACCACCCCCACCCCCCAGTCACCAGGGGCAGCCTCCACAAGGCCCCCACCCATGTCTCACACCACCCCCACCCCCCAGTCACCAGGGGCAGCCTCCACCAGGCCCCCACCCATGTCTCCCACCACCCCCACCCCTCCAGTCACCAGGGGCAGCCTCCACCAGGCCCCCTCCCATGTCTCCCACCACCCCCACCCCTCCAGTCACCAGGGGCAGCCTCCACAAGGCCCCCACCCATGTCTCCCACCACCCCCACCCCCCAGCACTCTGGGGCACCTGCCAGCAGGCCCCCGACCATGTCTCCCAGCACCCCCACCCCCAGTCACCAGGGGCAGCCTCCACCAGGCCCCCACCCATGTCTCCCACCACCCCCACCCCCCAGTCACCAGGGGCAGCCTCCACAAGGCCCCCACCCATGTCTCCCACCACCCCCACCCCCCAGTCACCAGGGGCAGCCTCCACAAGGCCCCCACCCATGTCTCCCACCACCCCCACCCCCCAGTCACCAGGGGCAGCCTCCACCAGGCCCCCACCCATGTCTCCCACCACCCCCACCCCTCCAGTCACCAGGGGCAGCCTCCACCAGGCTCCCACCCATGTCTCCCACCACCCCCACCCCTCCAGTCACCAGGGGCAGCCTCCACAAGGCCCCCACCCATGTCTCCCACCACCCCCACCCCCCAGCACTGTGGGGCACCTGCCAGCAGGCCCCCAACCATGTCTCCCAGCACCCCCACCCCCAGTCACCAGGGGCAGCCTCCACCAGGCCCCCACCCATGTCTCCCACCACCCCACCCCTCCAGTCACCAGGGGCAGCCTCAACAAGGCCCCCACCCATGTCTCCCACCACCCCCACCCACCAGTCACCAGGGGCAGCCTCCACAAGGCCCCCACCCATGTCTCCCACCACCCCCACCCCCCAGTCACCAGGGGCAGCCTCCACAAGGCCCCCACCCATGTCTCCCACCACCCCCACCCCCCAGTCACCAGGGGCAGCCTCCACAAGGCCCCCACCCATGTCTCCCACCACCCCCACCCCCCAGTCACCAGGGGCAGCCTCCACCAGGCCCCCACCCATGTCTCCCACCACCCCCACCCCTCCAGTCACCAGGGGCAGCCTCCACCAGGCCCCCACCCATGTCTCCCACCACCCCGCCCCTCCAGTCACCAGGGGCAGCCTCCACCAGGCCCCCAACCATGTCTCCCACCACCCCCACCCCCCGGCAGGCCCCCACTCATGTCCCCTTGCACCCCCACCCCCCAGCACTGTGGGGCACCTGCCAGCAGGCCCCCAACCATGTCCCCTTGCACCCCCACCCCCCAGCAGGCCCCCACTCATGTCCCCTTGCACCCCCACCCCCCAGCACTGTGGGGCACCTGCCAGCAGGCCCCCAACCATGTCCCACTCATGTCCCCTTGCACCCCCACCCCCCAGCAGGCCCCCACTCATGTCCCCTTGCACCCCCACCCCCCAGCACTGTGGGGCACCTGCCAGCAGGCCCCCAACCATGTCCCACTCATGTCCCCTTGCACCCCCACCCCCCAGCAGGCCCCCACTCATGTCCCCTTGCACCCCCACCCCCCAGCACTGTGGGGCACCTGCCAGCAGGCCCCCAACCATGTCCCACTCATGTCCCCTTGCACCCCCACCCCCCAGCAGGCCCCCACTCATGTCCCCCTGCACCCCCACCCCCCAGCGCTGTGGGGCACATGCCAGCAGGCCCCCAACCATGTCCCACTCATGTCCCCTTGCACCCCCACCCCCCAGCAGGCCCCCACTCATGTCCCCCTGCACCCCCACCCCCCAGCACTGTGGGACACATGCCAGCAGGCCCCCAACCATGTCCCACTCATGTCCCCTTGCACCCCCACCCCCCAGCAGGCCCCCACTCATGTCCCCTTGCACCCCCACCCCCCTGCAGGCCCCCACTCATGTCCCCCTGCCCCCAGGTCCTGACAAAACGCAATCATGGCAGTAATGGGCAGCATACCCAGCACAAACGCCCAGCCAAGGATTGCATCCACCCACATAGTAGATGCAATTACATGATACAACCCCAATGGCAAGTATGTAAATGAACACATGTCCGTCACACACACATACACAATGGGTGCAAGTGAATGTCAAAACCCATATCATGACATGCATGAAACCAATGAGAAAATACCACAAATGTAAGTAATAAATATATGTATTAAAGATGAAAATGAAGTAAAGAAATAAAACACACAACAATGGGGATGACAAAACACATGGTCCATGTCCGAGAACTAATAGAAAAAATCAAAAAACAAAGGAATCCAAAAACTAATGTAGTCCAAAGCAAAATAATGGGGGGAAAAAATAAGGAAAAACCATTGCCTCATGGTGAACACAAATATAAATCCAACAAATGTTTCCCAAACATCAAACTATGTACAAGAATATCCCAGGGTCCATGAGCCCAACACCATAAATGAAACCTACTACTACTAACTAATAAAAAAAATATATACAGAAAAGTGGCCATTGTCCGAGCGGTCCAAAAAAAACTTAAAAAATAAAGGAAACCTAACACTAACTAACTAAAGAACTATATACAATGGCAGCGGGCAAGTCCTGCGGCTCACTCTATGATGTTGCCGGCCAGGGCATCATCGAACTCCATTTCGATGTCCCGGAGGCGGGACTCTGTCCTGCCCCGAGGTCTCGCAGGGACAACCCCGTGTCCACCACAAACTCCCTGCGAGCTTCCTCGAGGCACTCAGCCCGCCTCAACGCCCGACGCATGGAGAACTCCGCCCTGACCATGGTGAGCCGCTCCTCTTCCGCCCGCTGCCGCTCCGCACCTATCCGCTGGACCAACTGCTCCCACACGGAAGACACTGCCATACCAGGGTTCTCCTGCCCTCCGGCCGATGCCTGCCCCTCTGATCTTGATGGCCCCGAGCCATGATGCCTCCCACGTCGAGCCTGCTGCTGCCTCCGACGCCACTGCCTCTGCCAGCACGACGGCATCCAGGCTGATGGAATCCACCGATGCCGTCGTGCACGTGCCCTGCCAGATGATGCCGGCACATCCTCCATCTGCAGGGGGACAGTTGCTGGTGTGTCCACCCCTGCTGGACCTTCGACTCCCGACTGTGGCAGGGATGGGGTCCCCACCGAGCTGGCTGCGTTGGTCGGGGCAGGTCCACAGGGGGCTCTGGTGGCATCTGGGCCGGAAGACGGCATGGAGCACGACTGACGCATAGCCTCCACAGAGGAGGAGAGGGTCGCCAGAAGGCCACACACATGTAGGAAACCCCCGACCATGGCGGCTCCCAAATGGTTAACGTACGCACGGTGCTCTTCGTGATGATGTGCATGCTCCTCCCGGGAAGCATGCACCTCATCACGAATGCCAGCCGTGCGCAACGCGACACCAATCGGGACCCTCTCCACACGGCCAGGGGTCCCCTCGTCCGCAGGTAGAGGAGTGTCAGATGACATGGACATCTCCCCTACCTGCGGATGGGCCTGGGATGGGGCATCCCTGCTGGTGCATGGTGGTGCAGTCACAGTGTCAGGGACAGTGACATGCACAGGCACCTCCACGGCGACCTGTGCTGCCTCCTGCCCCTGGCCCTGGACTGCACCACTTGCACCAGCGGGGATGCCCCCACCAGGCCCCATGTGTGGCTCAGTAGCGGCCTCCTCCCCCTCTGTGGAAACCACCAACCTGGATGTCTCCACGCCGTCTTCCGCTGGTTCAAGCCCCTGTGGGGGTTCACCCACCCCTTCCGCTGCAGCCGTGGCGGCATCCCCGCCGCTCTGCTCCACAGCGCCTTCTCCGCCCTCTTCTTCACTTGCCACTGTGTAGAGGGAGACATAGAACACAAGCATCAGGGTACTGTACAATGGTCCCCTAGACAGGAAGCAACAGCAGATGAGTGGCACTGTCATACATCACTTCCATCATGTCCCTCCACAACACATGGGTCAGTGCAGGCAAAACACATACAGTAACAGGCATGGCGCATGCCATGGACATTGGCATACATGACCAAGGGACTCATGATTCATACAATGTTGGTTTTAAACTCACATGCATCATGGGTCTTGCCATCACATGCACACACCTCACCGTAGTTCCATCCATCTGGCCTCGTACACCACAGACGCAGTGGATACAAGGATGACTAGGCTGCATCAGTGAATCTGAACATTGTCACAGACATGTGTCATGCATCCATGGCAGTTACAAGTCACAGACACGCAGGTCAGACACACACACATGGACACCATACGTGTAATTGGGACCAGCACCCATCCCTCACCCCCACCCATGTCCAGGAACAGAGACTGCCATGCTTCCATGTGTCCATTCCGCACAGAGCCCCCCATGTTGCAATAGAACACATGCACCAACCATGTGGTTCACACATCACTGTACTCACATGCCTGACCATGACGTCCCTGCACACACACATACGTACATGGCCTATGTCACACATACAGGCAGGTATCAGACAACCAGCACACTGCAACATGCCCTGCCTCACACAGTAATGCTTGGCCACTTACCGGCCAACTCCAGATGGGTCTGCCTCCGAAGGATCTGGGCGTGGAGCGCTGGGTCTACGCGTTCCAGGGCCCTCATCTGGATGTCATTCAGGCGTGCCCGGCCCCCCTCCGCGAGGCGCCGGGCCTTATTGAGGGTCCTGGACCTCAAGTCCTCCCAGCGCTTCTTGATGTGCTTGATGTCGCGGGTTGCCACCCCCTCCGCGTTGATGGCAACCACTACATCGTCCCAGATCCTCTCCCGTCCTTCCTTGTTGGCGCGTGGTCTTCCGAAGAGGGCATCATAATGCCCCAGGACATGCTCCACCAGGACACCAACTTCCTTCTCACTGAAGCTGGCGGCCCTCTGCCTCTCTGGCTGGGGGTCGCCACTGGTCTCAGATGGTGCTTGCCCCGACATGGCGACCCCCGAGGCAGGCGTGGGTGGGCAACTGGGTCCTGGGGCTGGGCTGTGGAGCGATGGTATCCCAGTCGGGAGTCTACTGTTCCAGCAGGGGTGGACACAGCAACTGGACCCCTTCAGATGGCTGATGTGCAGGCACCAAATGGCAGGGCACGGTGGCAGCAGGCAGGCAGGCAGGCAGCAGCAGGTGGCACGTGGGAGGCTGCTCGGGGCACTGGGGGGCAGTGATTCGGCCTTCTGGGCAGGAGCGTGGTCTTCCGTGTGTATTCGCGTGGCCAGCTTGATACGGAGTGATTTGGCACGTGAAGAATCTGCACGTCAGCGTGTAATTCGAGGAAAGGCCCTTAGCGCGTAAGCGCGTCTGCACGCATACGCATTTTCATTGGACCAAAGGCCCTCAGCGCGTGAGCGCGTCTGTGACGTGTCGTGCGAGGGTGTATCCCTCATTGCACGTGATGACAGAACACACGTGGATTTCAACCAATCGCGTGTGAAAGTTCACGGCACCCCGGAACACACGTACCCAGGCTAATCGCGTGTGGAACTACCCGCGCACCCGGAAAAACACGTACCCAGGCTAATCGCGTGTGCAACTACCCGCGCACCCGGAAACACACATACCCAGGCTAATCGCGTGTGGAACTACCCGCGCACCCGGAAACACACGTACCCAGGCTAATCACGTGTGGAACTACCCGCGCACCCGGAAACACACGTACCCAGGCCAATCGCGTGTACGCTCGCTCCCCTCCGATCACACGCGATGACACCCGAATACGGGAAACACGTGCACGGCAAAAGACGTGCACAGGCGTCAACGAGTCCGCCCACACGGAGGCGTCCCGCGGACAGCATAAAAGTGCGCGCAAACAACAAACGCGTATATACAGCGACGATGAATGCCCCATTTGTTGCTGCACTGATCGTGGGGCACCGCAGGAGGAGGAGAATAGCCAGGGCACGCATTTTTGCACCACGGACAAGCCTTTTTGGGATGCCTGACGACCAGGTCTACGGCAGGTATAGGTTTCCACCCCATATCATCCTAGACCTGGTCAGGGAGTGGGAAGATGACCTCACATCCCCCACCCTTTGCTCCCAAGCATTGAGCCCCTTGGAGAAGCTGCTCAATGTCTTGCATTTTTTGGCCACTGGGTCGTTTCAGCGGACCACTGCCATAGTGGGGGGGGGTCTAAGAGGCCACGCAGTCACGCTGCCTACACCAGGTACTGGCAATCATGACAGCGCGCCCCTCAGTCCGTAGGCACATATACATGCCCAGAACACCCGCAGAAAGGCAGGCCGTTGTCCTGGATTTTTTCAGGGTGGCACACTTCCCCAAAGTGCTCGGTGCCATAGATTGCACCCATGTGGCCCTACGTCCACCTAGGGCCACTGAGCACATCTACCGAAACCGCAAGCACTGGCATTCCATCAATGTACAGGTGGTATGCGATGCAAAGGGAATCATCACCTCTGTCTATGCAAACTACCCTGGCTCCACCCATGACAGTTTCATATACAGAATGTCCGCCCTGAGCCGGGCCCTGGAAGCTGGGCAGCATGGCGACACATGGCTCCTAGGTCAGTACAAATGCCCTTGCACATGCATGCAAGTCACACACAGACAAATATCCCAACCCTAAAAATCTCAATTATTATCACCTCCCCAGGGGACAGTGCCTACCCTCTGAGCAACCACATGATGACGCCAATCCGGAACCCCACCACACCACCCCAGGTAAGATACAACGCCGCCCATATTGCAACCAGGGCCATAGTGGAGCGCACATTCGGAGTGCTCAAGTCACGTTTCCGCTCCCTTGACCGCTCTGGTGGGCAACTACTCTATGCACCACCAGTAGTGTGCAGGATCATTGTGGCAGCATGTGTCCTGCACAATGTTGCAACACGGCAGGGCGTCCCGGTGGACATGGTGGTGCCCCCACATCCCCAACCACAGGCACAGGCACTGCCCATGGGAGGGGACAGGGCATGTGGCGAGGAAGCCCGGACCCAGCTTGTGGCCACATTTTTCACCTAAACTCCCACCCCTGCGGAGTGCACACAGGCCTGGTACATACCAGGTGACAATCGATGATGACAAAGTGACAGTCAACTGTCACAACCCTACCACCCTGAGATAGTTGCCATGGAAGTGCCACATCGTCTGCATCCCTAGCTACTTAAACACAAGCTATCCTGTGCAACCAAAATGCACACATATGACATGTGACATGACATGGGCCATACACAAGTATTCCAAGGCGCAATGAGGCAGGGGGGGGGAACAAGGGAACACAGAGAACGGTACTACTAGGCCAGGTGTCATTGAGATTGTGCAAGTGCAGGGGTAGGGGGAAGGGAAAAGTGCAAGGGGAAGGGTGGGGGTGAGTCCAGTACAGGGGAAGTAGGCCAAAAAAATAATACATAGGTCGCCTGGTGGCAACTGCAAAGGTAAGTGCAAACAAGTGCTGGGAAGGGTGGGCTGTAGGGATAGAGAGACAGTACTGCAGTGCAGGGGTTGCCAGGGTGGCAGTGCAAGTGGACAGTGGCTGGGCCAGGGACCGAGGTTGGTGAGAGTGTCCCAGTAGCAGCTCCTGTGCAGTTCCAGTGAAGAATTCTGCAAGGGAGAGGCAGAGAGTAAGCAGAAGCAAAGAGGAAGGTCTTGAGGTGCTTCCAGAACTGGAGATGGTTCCCCTCAAGTTCAAGTCAGGCAGGAAGTCTGTTCCAGGGGGAGGGCCCTGCTGCGGAGAGAAACCTACCCCCAGCTAGTTGCTCTGAGAAGCGGATGACCTGGACATGCAAGGTGTGCATCACACACACCTGCAAAACAGGCCATGGCCATCACTGTCATGTCAGTCAAACCCTCCCAAACATCAACATGACATGGCAAGCAATACCCATACACTGACGCAGTAACAATAAGGTACACATTGCCATGTCGTAAATGTACAGTGGCATCGGACAATGATGCCTGACCCGGAATCAGATGAAATGACAGACCAACAAAATGTCCCACCCAAAATAAGTCGTTTCCAAATGCATTGCAACAGTCGTAGACGTAACATCACAATGAATGCCTGTCTATATGCACATTATGCATTGCAAAATCAACACTGCAGCTCATGTGTGCAGTGTCCCACTCCTGCATCACACTGCTCAGCGCACAGCACAGTGAACAGCCATTGCGTGTGATGCACACCCTGAGCATCACATCTAAGTGACCGACTACATCAAACATCAAATTAGGCATGTACTGGAACCATAATCGGTCACAGAACATGTGCTGCCGGGACACAGTGGGCACCAGAAGGCAAACAGTGTACACGTGGATATGCAAGGGTGGGAGTACATGGAGTGCATCCGAGTGCAAGTGTGTGGTTCTGCAGGGACATGCACTCCACATATGCATGTGCACTCAAGTGACCATCAGTGTTCCCTACATATCACATGTGAACATCCACCATGTGTACACCCCAGCATGTCAAACCACAACTATCCCCTCGCACCTGAAAGGAAAACACAACACATGAACAGGCATTGATCAGCAGAACACAACATGTACATAGGACAACAACATTACAATGTCAGAGTTCCCATCACACTGCAGGGCAATGCAACTATCAACAACAACCCCCCCTCCCGCGCAAATGACCATGACCCACTGAACAACTGCACCTGGGTCATGGAGCCTCCAACCCTCATTTCCACCTGGCCACAGGATCACCTTTACCCTTCGTGTCCATCTCCCACCTTGTGTGTAAAAAGATGCCTGAACCCTCAGAATCCACACTCATTTCCAAAATCACAAAATCCAAGGCATGAAAACGAACCCAAACACCCTCCAGTAGATGACTTGACGTAGCAGTACCTCACAAACGCCAAGTACTACCACAATGATGCAACAACCAAGGTAGCACAGCAGAACAATGTCACGACAGGATGTGAGACATGTGTGGTACATGACATAGGATGATGCACCATGAATGGATGTGTACTGTCACAGGTCCCCTGTACAGGCGCGGGAGTCTCATGAAACAACCACCCACACCATGTCCCGGGTGCCTGCAAGGTCAAACTCACACAGGCCCCTGAGATCATGGTGGGGAATGAGGTTCAGGGATATGCAGTCGGGACAGGTGTAGACACACTGGATGACTGGAATGAGTGGCAGGTGAGGGGAGGAGGAATGACACATGAAACTAGGGAATGCACGAAAATGTACAACCTGCATGAACACATACACAATCCAAACAAACTTGGACATCATTGTCATGGCCTTCTGTAGTCCAGGCTCAGGAGTGGTACGAACCAACCACCCCCTCTAGGGTTTTGGCGCCTGCAAGTTCGGGGCTTACACAGGCATCCGCAACCCCAGTGGGGAAAGATGGTCAGGGAACGTTGCTTGGATAGGCACGGGAAGCAGGAACACCGGGTAGAGGGTACAGGTTTCATAATTGCATAGGATCACGGGTGATTAGGGAAAAAAACATACCAAATAGGACCACACATACATCCATGCATCAGTACACTCCCCAGCAAGCCTATGCAGGGCAGTTTGTAAGGAAAACAACAAGACACTTAGCTCTGGTTTTGAGTGCTGGCCTCCTGCCTGCGCACTCTCAGGGCCGGTTACAGGAGCACTGCAATGCTGCAAAGAGAGACACAGTCAACAACCTGTATGTGCCAATTACACGAAAACACAACACAAAACATGCCCCATAGCAACAAACTACTCTACAAACAGACAATCAGTGCTCGATGCTTCGTACCCATATATAACATCACCCCTGTGACGGGTCATACACAGTCAATGCAGTAAGTCAGGCGCTGGTGGGTGCGTGGCAAATGGAACACCAATGTGTCACAATTCACACAACATGCAATGTTCCCTGGGTAAGCAGACAGACCCATATGGCAAGCCATGACTACAGAGCAAGTTGCGTACCACCATGACCAAAACAAAGTTAGCAGTGCATTTATCATGAAGTACGTGGAATAGACATGCACTGCACCCAAGTATGTCCCTTGCTGTATGTCCCTGTGAGCTGCCCCTTTCCATGTCTTGGAAGGCTACATGGTTGATACAAGTGCCTCAATGAACCTTGGTGTACCGCAGGGTATGTGCCACTGCCCCTGCATGTGTCCCAGACAACCCTACTATCAACAGCCATCAGTCCACAAACACATCTGAGCTGCATTGTGTGCTTCAACACCAATATTCGTCTAAGCTCACCCTCAGTGCTGTGACTAAGCCTGCATGTGCAACTCGCCTGATGCAAGCTTTGCTGTGTCGTGTCCCCCCTGTGATGCTCACCTTGCCTGGAGTTCCTTGGAACATGTCAGCAGTTCTAGGATGTGGGTCTGCAATCACTGTGGCTCTGCTCGTGCACACATGTGCATGTGGGCACCAACAAACGTGTCAGGAATTCCGTCGTCCAATGGGCCATGTCTGCTGGCAAAGGTGCTCTGGTGCCTCATCCCCCTGCAGAAAGTGCATGAAACAAATGATTAATGCATCAAAGTGATCTGTGTGTGTCTCATCAGGCATCTCATTACTTGACCATGTCAGAGAGTCACATCACAAATCACACCATCAGTCCGTCTTTGACTTCCAAAGTGTGGAACACTATCTACAGCATGAATTGCAACAGGCACGTGTACAGGAAAGATATGAGACATAATACACAATGCATAGCAATCAATGTCCACATTAATCATGACACACCCCATCTAGCAAAAGCTGAACAGTGGACAATTACACCTAAATCATCCCCACTAGGGGTGTCAACACAAGTCACAAAGCACCAGACATGCCACAGATATGACAGTCCAAAGCCCTTGTGTAAAATTCTGTAACACCGAACCATCCTTGCGAGCCCATGGATAAGGGAGGCAGGAGTGGCATATGTGAGTCAAGGAACCCAAGCAGCAAACACATACACAAGACAACCATGAAGGGCCCAGCTGGAACAGACAGTGGATGCCTTCAAAAACCACAAGGCACCGCACTGTCACATGAAAGCACAATAGACTACAAATTTTAAACTAACTCAACTATTAACTAATTACACTAACTATGGAAAACCTACATTACCTATTTAAACTAACTATCAAACAGAAACTTAACTAACTAAACTAAAAGAAAAATCAAAAATGGCCACATACGACCCGGGGGGGAGGAGAGGCACCCAGGAGGGGGGAGGTACAGGGTGCGGCTCAACATCCACATGCGATGATGCTGAGCCAAAAAAAAATACCTCCATGGGCTCAACGCCTGCACAGCACGACCTATGTGGGAGATAGATGATCGTCCGAGTCTGGCTCATCCTGGAAAGGAGGACATGGCACAGTAGCCTGGCCACACCTAGCCGCAGCTTGCCCCTCGTCGGCAGCAAGTCTGCCGGACAGGTGAGCCTGATTCTGTGTGGCGATGTTACATAGGTCTGCATGCAGAACCTCACGTGATACACGTGCTTCCTCTTGCAAGGTAGCACGTGTAACACAGAGTTCCTCCTGCAAGGCCTGGCTGGACAACCGCTGCACCTCCCGGCAAGCCTGTAGCTCAGCCGAGATGGTGCGCTCAAGCTGTGCAAACCTCTCCTCTGCCTGCTGCCTCTTGGACATCATAAGGATACCCAGAGTGGATCTGAGGGAGGCATACTCCTCCCTCAGGGCATCCATGTGCGCCTCTGTGTGAGCAGCAATTGCTTGACGCAGAGACGACATTTCAGCCTGGCGTGCCCTGTCTGAGGCCGCCATGCCCAGCCTGAGCGAGCGGGCCGTGGACCGTGCCGCCTGCTGCTGGAGAAGCACCTGCCTAGCAGGGGGGAGCACAGATCGGGCCACACGCTCCATGCTGTCAGCGATGTTCTCCATTGCTGCCCCCTGCCGTTCGGAATTGGCAGTCATGTCTTGCTCCCACTCAGTATACAGCGGTTGCGCACGGCGACCGCGTTGCCGGGCTTGACCCCTGCGGGACCCAAGGACCGGAGGTCCTCGCTGTGTTGGCACCGCCTGCGGCTGCACGACTACATGCCCCCGTCGACGTGATGTCCCAGGCACATCAGTGACTGGTGTGGAGGGTGACCCTGCGTCCCGATCCACCACGGGCGGAGGAACCAAGACTGTCTGATCCCTCAGTGCAGGTGTCGCAGACAGAGGAGTGTCCACATCAGAATCACTCACCCCTGACACATGGACTTGATGCTCATCCAACTCAACATGGACGTCAGAGTCGTCATCAAGGCTGGACTCATAGGCAGCCAGAGACAGGATGGACTGCAGCACTTGGGGGTTTTCGTGGCCTACCACCCCACGACCCCCACTAGTGCCGGGTTGATGTGGTCTTGCCAACCCTGTGTCTGGCATGACAACACCATCCTCTGCATCCATTGCGTCATCACCTGAAAAATAGAGAGGAAAAGGTCACTACACATGTCAGAAGCACACAACACACACACACACCGACAGCAAAGGCATCCGGCAGACATGTGACACACAACATATGACCTGGCATGCATGCTGGGTCTACTTTGAATAGCTACTGTGATCAGACCTGTTGAAAGGTGGCAGTTTGCATGGAAGTGGGTCTATGCAGTGCTGAAAATGTGTACGCCACTCACTACCTACATGTACAAGCACTCCATGGTGTGTGCCAGGAAATGTGAAGGCAGTGCAATGTCAAATTCAGACATCACGTGCATTGTGTATTCAATGTGTACCATGTCTAGCAGCCAAGCACCCCTCCACCCCAGTACCAAAGCAGGGATGCCTAGCATGGTATCAAAAGGCTGCCCATACACCTGTGTATTGACAAGCAGTGTTGACTGGCATCAACAGCTTAATGTGATTCAAATTACAACACTGCAAATGATGCTGGGACAGTGGGCAGGACACATGATGGAAGATCCGGAGGCCAGCCACGTGTGAAGAAGACACGACAAGAGTTGGACAGAGTCATTGGCCATTGAACAGGCTGAGGCCTGTGAGCCACACAGATTGTCAGAGCCTAAACATGTGTGCAACGCAGGACTGAGCCACAGTTGACATGGGGAGGCCGATAATATGGCAGGCAATGTATGTAACCAAGGACTCATATTACAGTGATCATCCAGTCAAGGACACATAGGGGCATGCGTGCAATGCACATGGAGCATGAATGGGCACTCATGTCCCTGCGGGACATCTGACCCATGCACAGTACAAGTGGGATACCCTGCATCGAGTACTAAGGCTGTACCACACGGCATATGTCTGGCAGTTTCTAAGCTGGAAGTTAGCATCTACACAGGACACATGAACAAGAAACTACACATTGGCAAGAATGTAGCAGACCAGTGCAAAGGTGGAACTGGGGTGCAGAGTGGCGGAGGAGGGGCAAGGGAGCATGCCCACATGGAGTCCCGCATGCAGGCAGAGGAGACATGCATGAAGGTAGCATTGCATTACTTACACATCAGAACCATGTACACGTCACATGTAGCAGCAATCATGCACAACACATCCCACAAGTGAAACACACACTCCTCAACAACTACGCATCAACACTCACTGGACTGGGCATCAAAGTCCAGCATCTCTCCCACACCTTCGACCAATTCTGGTGGTATGAACTCCGCAACGAGAGCCTCATGCGGAGTGAGTTCTTCCTCCTCTGGTGCAGGCCCACCGCCAGTCACCAGAGTCAAGTTGTAATTTGAGGCACGCTTAGCCTTAGTGCTGCGCTTGATGTCATTCCAGCGCTTTTTGCACTCCTGCGCCGTGCGCACCTCATGGCCGAATGAACTGACATGTTCCGCAACATGCTTCCAGTGGGTGTCACGTTGGGCAGCCGTAGTCTGACTATTGGCACCCACTAGCATGTCACGGCTGTGTCCCCGCACGTAGTCCACGATGAAATTCCAGTTCCTGCTTACAGAAAGGCTTCTTCCTCGACGTGCAGGAGGTTGTGGCTGTGTGTGGGATCCCAGCCTGTGCTGCAGGTGCAACCTTCCTCCTCTTGGACTGTGGCGCAGACCCTGGCTGGCTAATGCCGCCCTGACCAGTATGGCCAGTGGGTTCGGTGGATTGAGCCGAGGGAGTGGCAGGTGGAGGGATGACCAAAGGCCTGACTTGTGTCAGTGGCAGCTGGGTGCCCACTAATGGACCCTGCGCAGCAACATCAGCTGTGGCAGGGTCATTGACCGCAACGGTCCTGGTTGGCAGACTCACAACCATGGTGCTGTTGGGTGCATCTGCCCCTGCACTTGCCAACACCCGGCTGTTCGGGGCAGCAGATGACACGACTGCCCCAGGGACACGTGTCTTGGTCTGAGCAGCCCGGCGTGCCCCTATGGTTTCCCCCCTGGCCTGTTGGAGATCTACCAAGGGCTCTTCAAGTGCCAACGCAGCCTGCGCTGGCAGACCCTGAGCCTGGGTGGCGACGTCCACAGCTGCACCTGCAGCTACCATTACCCTTGGGCCCGTGGCAGTCGATGGAACGGACTGCCGGGTCATACGGGTGCCAGTGCCAGATGCAGGAGCTGCATCCCCCGGAACCACAGGGGGTGGTGGCATGGCTGCACCAACACATGGCACAACATTGTGCTCAAGTGGCGCACCCCTGCCTCTTCCACCTCTGTGGCTGCCCTGGACACCCTGGAGTCCCCCTACTCCCTGGTCACCACGGCCACGTCCCCGACCACGCCCGCCACGAGGAGTACGCCCAGCTGAGGCGCCCCTCACCTTTGGTGGCCTCCCAACCATGGCACAGATGTAGTAGTGCTGGCACAGATGGAGTGGTGCCAATGGGAGGTGTACACCACAATTGACCTGGGCAATTGGGGTGAAGGGGGTGGGAAGCAAGATGTTAACAGCCCCCCTGCACCTGCAGGGTGTATGTGACCCCGGTGATGTGGTGACGGGTCACGCAATGCTCAGGCACCCCAAAACTGCAGTAAAACCGTGCACGCAACCCTGCAGCCTACGTGCGTGGATTTAACCTCCCGCAGTACGCGGTGGCACCCAGTAACACGAATAACACGTACGCGTGGGACACGCAGGCTACGATGACATCGAAAATGGGTGCAATACACAGGGGCACCTGCAGTGGGAAAAGGAGCGTTTGCGACTCACCGTCTGACTAGCGCGATGCAGAAAAACACGCGTAGCCAATACCCCCGCCAAAAGAAGAGATACGTCCTTGAGAGCTGTGAAGTAGATGGCGCGCGAAACAACTGGAAGCAGCAACACACGTCGGTCTCCACGGAAGGCACGTACAGCGAACTGCTGGGGCCGCTCACCTTTAACCCGTGCTGAGGGAAACGCACGCGCGCGTCACGTCACATGCGGACGTGCAGTTTTTCACGCGCGATTACGCGCATTACACGCGGACGTGCAGTTTTTCACGCGCGATTACGCGCATTACACGCGGACGTGCATTTTTGCACACGCGATTAGCCTGGGTACGTGTGTTTCCGGGTGCGCGGGTAGTTCCACGCGCGATTAGCCTGGGTACGTGTGTTTCCGGGTGCGCGGGTAGTTCCACACGCGATTAGCCTGGGTACGTGTGTTTCCGGGTGCGCGGGTAGTTCCACACGCGATTAGCCTGGGTACGTGTGTTCCGGGGTGCCGTGAACTTTCACACACGATTGGTTGAAATCCACGTGTGTTCTGTCATCACGTGCAATGAGGGATACAACCTCGCACGACACGTCACAGACGCGCTCACGCGCTGAGGGCCTTTGGTCCAATGAAAATGCGTATGCGTGCAGACGCGCTTACGCGCTAAGGGCCTTTCCTCGAATTACACGCTGACGTGCAGATTTTTCACGTGCCAAATCACTCCGTATCAAGCTGGCCACGCGTATACACACGGAAGACCACGCTCCTGCCCAGAAGGCCGAATCACTGCCCCCCAGTGCCCCGAGCAGCCTCCCACGTGCCATCTGCTGCTGCCTGCCTGCCTGCCTGCTGCCACCATGCCCTGCCATTTGGTGCCTGCACATCAGCCATCTGCAGGGGTCCAGTTGCTGTGTCCACCCCTGCTGGAACAGTAGACTCCCGACTGGGATACCATCGCTCCACAGCCCAGCCCCAGGACCCAGTTGCCCACCCACGCCTGCCTCGGGGGTCGCCATGTCGGGGCAAGCACCATCTGAGACCAGTGGCGACCCCCAGCCAGAGAGGCAGAGGGCCGCCAGCTTCAGTGAGAAGGAAGTTGGTGTCCTGGTGGAGCATGTCCTGGGGCATTATGATGCCCTCTTCGGAAGACCACGCGCCAACAAGGAAGGACGGGAGAGGATCTGGGACGATGTAGTGGTTGCCATCAACGCGGAGGGGGTGGCAACCCGCGACATCAAGCACATCAAGAAGCGCTGGGAGGACTTGAGGTCCAGGACCCTAAATAAGGCTGGGCGCCTCGCGGAGGGGGGCCGGGCACGCCTGAGTGACATCCAGATGAGGGTCCTGGAACGCGTAGACCCAGCGCTCCACGCCCAGATCCTTCGGAGGCAGACCCATCTGGAGTTGGCCGGTAAGTGGCCAAGCATTACTGTGTGAGACAGGGCATGTTGCAGTGTGCTGGTTGTCTGATACCTGCCTGTATGTGTGACATAGGCCATGTACGTATGTGTGTGTGCAGGGACATCATGGTCAGGCATGTGAGTACAGTGATGTGTGAACCACATGGTTGGTGCATGTGTTCTATTGCAACATGGGGGGCTCTGTGCGGAATGGACACATGGAAGCATGGCAGTCTCTGTTCCTGGACATGGGTGGGGGTGAGGGATGGGTGCTGGTCCCAATTACACGTATGGTGTCCATGTGTGTGTGTCTGACCTGCGTGTCTGTGACTTGTAACTGCCATGGATGCATGACACATGTCTGTGACAATGTTCAGATTCACTGATGCAGCCTAGTCATCCTTGTATCCACTGCGTCTGTGGTGTACGAGGCCAGATGGATGGAACTACGGTGAGGTGTGTGCATGTGATGGCAAGACCCATGATGCATGTGAGTTTAAAACCAACATTGTATGAATCATGAGTCCCTTGGTCATGTATGCCAATGTCCATGGCATGCGCCATGTCTGTTACTGTATGTGTTTTGCCTGCACTGACCCATGTGTTGTGGAGGGACATGATGGAAGTGATGTATGACAGTGCCACTCATCTGCTGTTGCTTCCTGTCTAGGGGACCATTGTACAGTACCCTGATGCTTGTGTTCTATGTCTCCCTCTACACAGTGGCAAGTGAAGAAGAGGGCGGAGAAGGCGCTGTGGAGCAGAGCGGCTGGGATGCCGCCACGGCTGCAGCAGAAGGGGTGGGTGAGCCCCCACAGGGGCTTGCACCGGCGGAAGACGGCGTGGAGACATCCAGGTTGGTGGTTTCCACAGAGGGGGAGGAGGCCGCTACTGAGCCACACATGGGGCCTGGTGGGGGCATCCCCGCTGGTGCAAGTGGTGCAGTCCAGGGCCAGGGGCAGGAGGCAGCACAGGTCGCCGTGGAGGTGCCTGTGCATGTCACTGTCCCTGACACTGTGACTGCACCACCATGCACCAGCAGGGATGCCCCATCCCAGGCCCATCCGCAGGTAGGGGAGATGTCCATGTCATCTGACACTCCTCTACCTGCGGACGAGGGGACCCCTGGCCGTGTGGAGAGGGTCCTGATTGGTGTCGCGTTGCGCACGGCTGGCATTCGTGATGAGGTGCATGCTTCCCGGGAGGAGCATGCACATCATCACGAAGAGCACCGTGCGTACGTGAACCATTTGGGAGCCGCCATGGTCGGGGGTTTCCTACATGTGTGTGGCCTTCTGGCGACCCTCTCCTCCTCTGTGGAGGCTATGCGCCAGTCGTGCTCCATGCCGTCTTCCGGCCCAGATGCCACCAGGGCCCCCTGTGGACCTGCCCCGACCAACGCAGCCAGCTCGGTGGGGACCCCATCCCTGCCACAGTCGGGAGTCGAAGGTCCAGCAGGGGTGGACACACCAGCAACTGTCCCCCTGCAGATGGAGGATGTGCCGGCATCATCTGGCAGGGCACGTGCACGACGGCATCGGTGGATTCCATCAGCCTGGATGCCGTCATGCTGGCAGAGGCAGTGGCGTCGGAGGCAGCAGCAGTCTCGACGTGGCTGGCATCATGGCTCGGGGCCATCAAGATCAGAGGGGCAGGCATCGGCCAGAGGGTAGGAGAACCCTGGGATGGCAGTGTCTTCCGTGTGGGAGCAGTTGGTCCAGCGGATAGGTGCGGAGCGGCAGCGGGCGGAAGAGGAGCGGCTCACCATGGTCAGGGCGGAGTTCTCCATGCGTCGGGCGTTGAGGCGGGCTGAGTGCCTCGAGGAAGCTCGCAGGGAGTTTGAGGTGGACACGGGGTTGTCCCTGCGAGACCTCGGGGCCAGGACAGAGTCCCGCCTCCGGGACATCGACATGGAGTTCGATGATGCCCTGGCCGGCAACATCACAGAGTGAGCCGCAGGACTTGCCCGCTGCCATTGTATATAGTTCTTTAGTTAGTTAGTGTTAGGTTGCCTTTATTTTTTAAGTTTTTTTTGGACCGCTCGGACAATGGCCACTTTTCTGTATATATTTTTTTTATTAGTTAGTAGTAGTAGGTTTCATTTATGGTGTTGAGCTCATGGACCCTGGGATATTCTTGTACATAGTTTGATGTTTGGGAAACATTTGTTGGATTTATATTTGTGTTCACCATGAGGCAATGGTTTTTCCTTATTTTTTTCCCCCCATTATTTTGCTTTGGACTACATTAGTTTTTGGATTCCTTTGTTTTTTGATTTTTTCTATTAGTTCTCGGACATGGACCATTTGTTTTGTCATCCCCATTGTTGTGTGTTTTATTACTTTACTTCATTTTCATCTTTAATACATATATTTATTACTTACATTTGTGGTATTTTCTCATTGGTTTCATGCATGTCATGATATGGGTTTTGACATTCACTTGCACCCATTGTGTATGTGTGTGTGACGGACATGTGTTCATTTACATACTTGCCATTGGGGTTGTATCATGTAATTGCATCTACTATGTGGGTGGATGCAATCCTTGGCTGGGTGTTTGTGCTGGGTATGCTGCCTATTACTGCCATGATTGCGTTTCGTCAGGACCTGGGGGCAGGGGGACATGAGTGGGGGCCTGCAGGGGGGTGGGGGTGCAAGGGGACATGAGTGGGGGCCTGCTGGGGGGTGGGGGTGGTGGGAGACATGGTTGGGGGCCTTGTGGAGGCTGCCCCTGGTGACTGGAGGGGTGGGGGTGGTGGGAGACATGGGTGGGGGCCTGGTGGAGGCTGCCCCTGGTGACTGGGGGTGGGGGTGCTGGGAGACATGGTTGGGGGCCTGCTGGCAGGTGCCCCACAGTGCTGGGGGGTGGGGGTGCAGGGGGACATGAGTGGGGGCCTGCTGGGGGGTGGGGGTGCAAGGGGACATGGTTGGGGGCCTGCTGGCAGGTGCCCCACAGTGCTGGGGGGTGGGGGTGCAAGGGGACATGAGTGGGACATGGTTGGGGGCCTGCTGGCAGGTGCCCCACAGTGCTGGGGGGTGGGGGTGCAAGGGGACATGAGTGGGGGCCTGCTGGGGGGTGGGGGTGCAAGGGGACATGAGTGGGACATGGTTGGGGGCCTGCTGGCAGGTGCCCCACAGTGCTGGGGGGTGGGGGTGCAGGGGGACATGAGTGGGGGCCTGCTGGGGGGTGGGGGTGCAAGGGGACATGAGTGGGACATGGTTGGGGGCCTGCTGGCAGGTGCCCCACAGTGCTGGGGGGTGGGGGTGCAAGGGGACATGAGTGGGGCCTGCTGGGGGGTGGGGGTGCAAGGGGACATGAGTGGGACATGGTTGGGGGCCTGCTGGCAGGTGTCCCACAGTGCTGGGGGGTGGGGGTGCAGGGGGACATGAGTGGGGGCCCGCTGGGGGGTGGGGGTGCAAGGGGACATGGTTGGGGGCCTGCTGGCAGGTGCCCCACAGTGCTGGGGGGTGGGGGTGCAGGGGGACATGAGTGGGGGCCTGGTGGAGGCTGCCCCTGGTGACTGGAGGGGTGGGGGTGCAAGGGGACATGAGTGGGACATGGTTGGGGGCCTGCTGGCAGGTGCCCCACAGTGCTGGGGGGTGGGGGTGCAGGGGGACATGAGTGAGGGCCTGCTGGGTGGTGGGGGTGGTGGGAGACATGGTTGGGGGCCTGGTGGAGGCTGCCCCTGGTGACTGGAGGGGTGGGGGTGGTGGGAGACATGGGTGGGGGCCTGGTGGAGGCTGCCCCTGGTGACTGGAGGGGTGGGGGTGGTGGGAGACATGGGTGGGGGCCTTGTGGAGGCTGCCCCTGGTGACTGGAGGGGTGGAGGTGGTGTGAGACATGGTTGGGGGCCTGCTGGCAGGTGCCCCACAGTGCTGGGGGGTGGGGGTGCAGGGGGACATGAGTGGGGGCCTGCTGGGGGGTGGGGGTGCAAGGGGACATGGTTGGGGGCCTGCTGGCAGGTGCCCCACAGTGCTGGGGGGTGGGGGTGCAAGGGGACATGAGTGGGACATGGTTGGGGGCCTGCTGGCAGGTGCCCCACAGTGCTGGGGGGTGGGGGTGCAGGGGGACATGAGTGGGGGCCTGGTGGAGGCTGCCCCTGGTGACTGGAGGGGTGGGGATTGCAAGGGGACATGAGTGGGACATGGTTGGGGGCCTGCTGGCAGGTGCCCCACAGTGCTGGGGGGTGGGGGTGCAAGGGGACTTGAGTGGGGTCTGCTGGGGGGTGGGGGTGCAAGGGGACATGAGTGGGACATGGTTGTGGGCCTGCTGGCAGGTGCCCCACGGTGCTGGGGGGTGGGGGTGCAAGGGGACATGTGGCTTGGCTGGGGGACATGCCCATGGTGGATGGGCTGCCTGCGGGACATGACCAGGGGTGCAGGGTAGTCCCCTGTGGTGTGGGCTGCCTGCAGAGGTCGTGGACGGGGGTAGAGGGGAGACCTGGGAGGACCCACACTGGCAATTCACCTCTTCAACTTCCCGCACACCCACGTAATACACTGCCCCACTCGCACAGGCCCAATCGCGTGTAGGATTTCTCGCGCACCCCTGTAATACACGTACCCAGGCCAATCGCGTGTAGAATTTCTCGCGCACCCCCGGAATACACGTACCCAGGCCAATCGCGTGTAGCATATCTCGCGCACCCCTGAAATCCACGTACCCAGCCACCCAGCCAATCGCGTGTAGATTTTCTCGCGCATCCCTGTAATACACGTACCCAGGCCAATCGCGTGTAGATTTTCTCGCGCACCCCTGTAATACACGTACCCAGGCCAATCGCGTGTAGCATTTCTCACGCACCCCTGAAATCCACGTACCCAGGCCAATCGCGTGTAGATTTTCTCGCGCACCCCTGAAATCCACGTACCCCGCTCAATCGCGTATTTAACTTCCCGCGCGCCACTTTTTTGATGCGCTGGGACTCTACCGCCTGCCTTCGTGTGGTGGCCGTGTTTCAGCTTGTGCGTGTCTTTGGCTGTGCGTGGCTTTCCCCTATTCGATTCCATGAATACGTGTGGTTCGAGTGCGTGTGGGCGTTCCGTCTGCTTCCCTGCAGTACATCCCCAGTTACGCCCTTATTTTCGCGTGTTGTTCCCCATTCCGCGCGTTACGCCCCATGTCCCGCCCACTTTCTGGTGTGTGCGCTGAGGTTGTGCGCTTTCACTGTGCGCGTCGCGCACGCCTTTCGCGATGTTGGAGTGACTTGTGCGCCATGCACGGGTTTGGCGCACATCCCGCAGTGAACACGCGCAGGGACTTCCTTGAATCGCACGCGTGCATGTGCGCCTGTTTTTTTCCGCTTGCGCATGCTTGCGCATGCTTGCGCGAAGATTTTCGGCGCACGTTTGTTCCATGAATCGGCCTCATAGTGTTACTGGTGGGACACAGTGAGCATATTTGGTCTCACCTTCTCAATACCCAGTCCCCATACCAACTTATGGTTAGCTGACATTGAAAATAGTGCTTTCATTGTGACAAAACACCCACATGCACCATTGCCTGTAGGCATCTTTGGATATATAAGCTTATCAGGGTGCTGCCATTCTCCTCTCACTGTGGCCCTCTGTTAAGTTTTCATAAAACATTCAAAACACCGCCCGAGCAATAGGAACAACATAGTGCATGACCAGCAGCATCAGATGTATATGCACCCTACTGAAAATACTGAACATGTCAACGCACAACATCACTTCCTCCTCAACCAAAACACTTTCTATGCCAATCCTTGCCCCCTTAAACTTCTGCCCCATGCCTTCCCCCATATACCTACCCCTGGCAGACCGCGCATCACCCCATCATGACAACCCATTGTGAAGGCAGAGTGGATAAGATTGACATTCATAAGCATAGGGAAAAGACTTTGGCAGCAACCATGCCTATGCTAATCCTAACCAATAAAAGGAAAACATGTTGTTTTTAAAACAACACATTTATTTTTTATTTTTTTATTTTTTTAATTATTTTTTTTTTTTCATTTGTAGGGCACTCTAAACCCATGTGCGTCAAGGCCCTAGTTACAAGACCGGTTAAAAGACAGGCATTCAGACAATCAGAGAGTGGGAGGTGGTAGAACCTTCATGGGGAGGTCCCCTTAGTAAGGAGACTCATTTTAAGGTTTGCGGAAAGTTCAGTACGATTGCTCAGATCTCAGGGCCAGTGGTAGGGAGTTCCAGAGTGTTGCTGCAATGTTTAAAGTTAGACATAATTGCCGGGCATCGTAGGATCCTGGTAGGATGCGCAATTCAGGATTGATCCTGAACATGCAGCGATCAAGATGTGGCCATTTCCTGATGTTAACTTAGGAGATATTTTGTAAGAAATGATGACATACCACTCTTTAAATGCCCCAGAATCTAGCTGTCCTCTTTCTGCCTCCTCTAAGTGTGGTGATATAATATATTCTCCTTTGTGTCTTTACTAACTGTAGCTCCCATCCTGAGATAGCTGTGCACAGCCCTTAACGAATGAGTCTGCAACCTTTAGCCCTTCAGAGGTTTTGCACTACAAATACCACCCGCCCTGGCCTGCATTCTCAATGGTGAGGGATCATGGGAGACATAGTCCAAAGCATCTGGATGCCTCTGCCTTAGCAACACCTTATTAAAGAAATATTGTATTTCTCTAGCTGCACACCAGGTGGCATAACTAAACGGGACGCTAATTTTTGCCTGGACATTAATCAGAGAAAAGAATGAATATTTGCTGCGCACTCTTTTTGACGTCAAATGAACTTACAAAATGATAATGGAATTCATAGATGGCGTTGTTCTCAATTACATGTTCTCCTTCTCTGTGAACCAGGGCCACCCATGGCTAATTAATTTATGTATCTGCTCATTCTCCAGAAACCTCTCAGCCATTCTTATGTATAATACAGGCAGCAGTCGCCCACGCCATCCTCGGTGTAAGTGAAAGCACCTCCTCAAGGCATGAGATGCCTTTGTGCGGCTCTCCCTCTCTCACGCACACACACTCTCTACCCATCCGGGTAACAAGCTAAAGCAGCCCCATGAACTGCGCATGTCTGGCCCAAAGCTAATGCAGCCCAAATGAACCGTCCCACGGATATGTCTTCAAAGATGCATGCATTTGGTCCAGAGAGCCTCGTTGCAAGCGCGGCCTGGAGATGCTGCATCAAGATAGTAACCACAATCAGGATAATAAGCGCCATGATGGTGAGAGATGCACAGTTCAGAACTCATGGGAGCAGATGAGTGAGGCCACACAGGGTGATGGTGGCTACTGCTAGAATGGCTTAAATATGAGTCTTGCCTCCAGATGTCTCCTAAAGTCAAACCCAGAAATGCTCCATTTTTAACTTTTTTGACAATATCCCTTTACAACTAATTGAATATTTCATGAGTGTATTGATTTGGTATTGTGACTTTGCATGTATTAATGCTATAAGACGATAACTTGCACTCACTGAGGGACTCACACATGGTTTAGTCGCTTTTATTTTAACAGCAATATACCTACACTACGCTGGTCGTACCCCTAACTGCAGTGGGGGGGTTAGTTGGATAAATACAAAAGAAATAAGATATTTTTATTATCTCAATCTATATATCTGAGTGAAAACTACAGTTATCAACAATCCTTTGAGACATGCACTTTATTTCCTTGTACAACATTTGATCTATGAATTTATATGTACTTTTATCCTTCATTATGTGTCATTATATATGTTGTTGATCTGCGACTAATAGAATATGGATGTTTTATATCTTCCTTGACCTAGTTTATCTCCTCCCTCGTCCATATAATTGAAGTTGAACCAATCTATTGACTTATAGTCATTTTCTTTCCGTGTGACCAACCCCCCTCCTTTCTGTTCATTTGGCAGGGGATACATTCAAAGATTCCGGAGTCTGGTGTCCCGCTAGGAGACATCTCGCCCCCGAGAAGAGGCTCTTGTAAACCAGTCCACAATGCAGTTGTGAAATGACCTTAGATGGCCTTGTATTGAATAACCCTGCAACCCAGCTTCTTCCCTCCTCTGAACGAGTCCTCGAGGAAATAGTGTAAGTTGCAAAAGCCGGTGCTAGGCAGGATGCTGAAGGAAGGGGGATGGAACACAAACCAATAGGGAGCTAACCAATCAATCAAATAGCATTGCCAGTTCCAGATGCACTGTTCCTGTTTCTGAAGGACTTGTGAAGGGAGTTCAAGTGTACTGCTGCCAAGATCAACAATTAATTTTGGAGCAAATTCATTCTGTGTTTCTATTTCATTTGCTCCACTTAATTCCGCCAACTGTCCTGCTTCATACGGGTCATTCTCACAACCCAGCCTATTTTATGCTGGTGGCCAGGTAGGTCTGGTGCCTTTCCTCCTCTCTCTCCCGCGCCTTCCAGCAATAAGCTGTTCGACTCTGTCATCTCTTGGCACTCTCCCCTCTGAATGCCCACATTTCAGCAGCCTCAGGATTTAACTACTGCGGTTGGATTTGGAACTTAAATTAATTCCCATACCAAGCGCCTAGAAGCCTCTGGGCTTCGGCAATATACAAATTCTAATATAAATAAATAAATACCCAAAAAAGCCATCATACTTCGAGTAAATGCTTGAACCCATCTCAACCGCGTCACACAACCACACACCTGCAAACATAATAAGCTATTTATTCTGTAAACATGCCATGGGTGCCCCTGCACCCATGACTTGGCTAGCACCAGATCTTCCTGTTCTTCATCAGATGTTCCTGTTTTGGTGTTCGGACCTTTGGTGGCATGCATATGCAACCTTTTTGATAGGTCAGCACTTTTTATTCGGTCATTTCTTCCTATTCCGATCTTCCTGCCTACACTGTGCCACATCGATAAGTCGTGTCTGTAGCTGCTCCTACTTCACCCTCGTGCTTTGCCCTTCTCTTCTTCATAGACATGGTTCTGGATATACTTGCCTGGGCACAATTTGCCAAAACACAGAACTGTGTCAGCACTGCAATATCAATCTGGTGGTAACCGGCGAAGCATAAATGACTACATACATTATATTGCTGACTCCAGATTCATTGCTGGCTCCAGATTCATTGATCACTGCTGATGGTCCAGTGACTCATATGTTTTCTGTTGCTGCCTGACAGCATATTCATCGCTGGCCCCTGTGCATTGCTAGCTCTGGATGCATTGCTGATTCTATATGCTTTGTGGGCTGCAATTGCATTGCTGGCACAAGATGCTTTGACAGATCTGAATGCATTGCTGGCTCCAGGTGCAATACTTTATCTAAGCGCATTGCTGTTTCTGAATTCATGGTCTGGTTTTGTGTGCATTGGTGCTTCTGGATTCTTTGCTGGATCTCGGTGTCTTGTCACCTGTGAGTGCATTGCTCATCCAGGGTGCATTTTCGACTCTAGATGCATGGCTGGGTCCTTAATGTTCTGGTATAATGCCAGCATTCACCCAATTAGTGGTGTCTTCTCAGCATGGCCGCCCCACTTTCTGGCACCTGATTGTCCCAAGCTAAATGACAAGTGGCAAAAGGGGGGCTAGGCTCACAGTCCTAAGACCAAAGAAGACACACGGCCTGATTACGAGTTGCCCGTTAAAACTGGGTTCATTACCGGCATGCCGGAATGAGCGGGTCCCTACTCGTATGAACCCACTAATAGCGGGTGATTACGAGTGCGCAAGCACGCGCGTCCCCCAATGCCAGTAGTGGCAATACCGCCATGCTGCTAAAGGGCCTACAACTCCCCTATACCGGCATCGCGGTACCGCCTCATACCAACCCCTAAATACCGGCATGGTAATACCGGCATGGTAATGCCGTGTTTGTCAAAAAAACGGACCCAGAAATTACATCAACGCGCAGGAACGGGAAATGGGCCGGCGGGCATCTTTAAAAACACAATCCATTGCCATCCTCCATAACCACCGGCCGATACTCGGAGAGCACAGTGGACATCCATAGAGGATGTCAAAGGCTACCTGGAAGACCAGCCCCCGGCTGCGTAAACAGCGTTACTCAGACGCAGAGCTCACCATATTAGCAGACACTCTAGCTGCACATGCAGACACAATACAATCCTACGACAAGAAGCGGGAGGTGCAGCAACAAAAGAGGCAAATCTGGCAAGAGGTAGCCCGCAGGGTATCATCCGTTGGTCCCACCCCGCGCAGTGTGAGGGACTGCAGGAAGTGGTGGGATGACCTCCGGTTGAGGGTACGCAATATCATGGCCACCAATTGGAGGGAGGCCATGGCCACAGGCGGGGATGCCCACCCCCCTGCCAAATTGATGCCCTGGGAGGAGACGGCCAGCAGATTCATCAGTCCTGAGTCCATCGAGGGATTATGCGAGATGGAGACGGGTGCGGCATCAACCGCGGAAGGAGGTGAGTGACCCTGCAGATCCCTGTAGGGGAGACCATGAAGTAGCACAAGTGAAGTGGTAGCGAGTCTAGGCAAGGCAATGCATGCGCCAACACCCACATGACCATACCCAAATACAGATGGCGGGCCAAACGCTGCCACACTGAAATGCATGCTGTGTGCCCATCCCTTAACCAACACACAGCCAACACACCTGGAGCTTGCCCATGTGATACTTCACACAAACCCAAAATCAACGGCATGCCACCTGCCATGCAGTGAATGCTTACATGCCCTCTCTGAATACCCTGTGTGACACACATGTAAGACATGAAAGCATGATCAAATGAATAATGAACAGCACTGCCACTGCCATGTCACACCATCACTGATGCCCTGCATCTCTTCTACCCCCAGGCACTGATGAGGAAGAAGCAACCCAGGAGACAACTGCGAGGGCATCCACCTCACACCGTAAGAAGAGGGCAACCACCACCACCACCTCCGCTGGAGACAAGCAGGACACACCCACACCTGTCCAAGGGGAGTCCCTGGAAGCACCCGCCTCCACTGGGGAAGAACTTGATGCCAGTGTGGAGCCTGAGGGAGACACCGAGGTGACATGCCCGGCCACCCCGAGCCCCGTGCCCACCCCCTTGCCCCAACACCTGCAGTCACCCACCTGCAGTGAAGTTGATCCCTGCCTCTGTGACTGTGACCTACCCACCTCTGAGGAGTCCAGTCCCGAAAATGCCATCCACATGACTGCACAACCCACCACTCCAGCCCCCTCCAGAACCCTGGAGACACGATTGTCGATGGTGGAGGCCCAACAGGAGGCCATGTTAGACCTACTCCGCCAGTACATAGCGGACGGGGAGGAAACCAGGCGGGGTATTGCCACAGCAATTGCAGGGACCACAGCGGCCATCGAAGCAAACACAGCCACTGTCAAGGCATCGGCTCGGCTAATGAGGGACTGCCTGGGGGCGGTGACACAGGTGCTGACCTCAATGCTGCTTCATATGCAGCGGCCACGGCTTGCACAAGGTGTGGAACCTGCCAGAGAATCACCTGCTACCTCCACACCAGCTTCATCTGTCCCCACCAGCCCAGTGCACCACACACGTAGGAGGGCAAGGCACACTGAAATGCCGCCTCTGGACAGGAAGAAGTCCCAGATGTAGTGTGGGGGGACAATGGTCGTGGGACACAAGGTTGGGGTGAAGGGGTGCATCTTGTGGAGTCTATTGGGGGTGTTGGTGTTTGTTGGGGGGGTCAGGGAGTTTGTTGGGGGGGGTCAGGGAGTTTGTTGGGGGAGTCTGGGAGGGGGGAGTGGGCACATTTTTGGTGTTGTGAATAATACACACGTTGTGATAAGAAAAATCCATGGCTGGACATTGTTATTTTTGTGTGCATCCATTTAATGTGGTACGGTGTTCAGTGCCCAATTCCCAACATTCCCTCTGTGCATGTCCACATTGGCCCAGTGTCTGACTGACACAAGTCTTTCATAGTCCCTGTGTTTCAGAAGTATTTGTGAATTAGTGCTTGGCGCACAGCATGGCCATCCCGTGCATCACATACTGGCAGGGGGGCTACTTCACCTCCGTCTCCATCCTCATCATCCTCACCCGGCCCATGCATGTAAATGTCAGGTGGCAGTGGTACATTTCTCCAGACGCACATGTTGTGCAGCATGACACGGGCCATGGTGATCTTTGCCACCTTCTCAGGCCTATATAGGAGTGCCCCACCAGACCTGCTGAGGCAGCGGAACCGCCCCTTCAACAGGCCAAAGGTCTGCTCAATCACAACACGGGTACGGGTGTGCACACAATTGTACTCCTCCTCATGGCTGTTCTGCGGGTTACGCACAGGGGTGAGTAGCCACGGCCTGAAGGGATATCCTCCATCACCTGCAAGCAGATTCAAATAAGTGTGTGTCACTCTGAACTGCCACATTCAGGGAGCACAGTCATGGCGGCAGCTATTTGGTGTGGCCATGCACATTTCCCTGTAAGCATGAAAAAATGTTATCTAGGTGCAATCTATACTGTCATGAGGTGTGGTAGTCTGGATGGCGTTCAATAGATGATGCAGGGTGTAATCATGCATGCTGAGGCAGATTTGCTGTGGTAGTGCAACAATGTTTTGACTCCAATTCATGCTGTTAATTATTTACTATGCATGGTCACACTGCCCACATTGCCACACTTGCCATCCTGTTCATTCATGCATTGCTTGCCATCACCATGGTGGCCTGGTTGTGCCTCTTACTTGTTGTCATCGATATGCATTATTTGTGATATGTGGCCCAGTGAAGTGTCATGTACCGTTTGACTGGTTCAGGTCATGAGTCTTTGGCTCTGCATGCATTCTCCAATCACCGGCTATTCCCACCCAGGTGCAGTATTCCCCCCTTATGCATCCCCACACATCAGTACCCCAAAGCACTGCCATGGGACGGTTGTGCAACTCACCAAGCAGCCAGGCACGTGGTCCAGCATGTCGCTCCATGTGATGAGGTAGCGTGGAATTACCCAGTAACATGGCATCATGTGTTGATCCAGGAAATCAGGTGCTGCAATGGGTGATGATCTTCCTGGAGTCACATACCATTTGCACATTGATGGAGTGGTATTGCTTGCGATTGCGGTACACCGCCTCTATGGCATGGGGGACTACCAATTCCACATGGGTGCAGTCGATGGCACCGACACAATTGGGCATGCCTGCCAGTGCATGGAAGCCTACTTTGGTTTCGGCTATCTCCTGGGCAGTCGGTGGTAGGGATATGTGGGTGCTTGCGTGCTTTAGGAGGGTATCCAGCACTTGGTTCAGCATGCGTGAAAATAGTGGTTGTGAAATGCCATGCAGCTTGCCCACTGTGTTTTGGTAGGTGCCTGTGGCCAGGAAGTGTAGCACAGACACCACCTTCAGTAGTGGGGGGATGGCAGTGCGTATTCCTATGTGGCTGGCAATGTCGTTCTGTATCATGTCCACTATGGTGGTGATGGTGTCACGGTCCAACCGGTACAGGGTGTGGATCTGCTCAGGGGTTAGGTTGAATGGGCTGGGTCTGGTGCGAGGGATTGGTGGCTGCCTACGAGGCACAGGTGGCTGCGCTGGTGGTAACTGCTGGCCCTGTCTCACCCTCCTTCTCCTCCTGCCTCTCCTCCATGCTGCCTGTTGTTGTTTCTGTAGTTGTTGTTGTTGCTGCTGTTGTTTCTGTAGTTGTAGCAGTATGGCATGTCCTCCAGTGCCATGATTGCAACTGCTAGTGTTAGCATTTTGGTGTAGGAAGGGGTGTGGTGTGTAGGTGTACTCCTTTTGTACTGTGCCACTCTACATTTCCTACACCTGTGGGGGGGTTGTGGTGTGTGGGTGTGCTCAGTTTATACTGGCACAGTCTCCATTGACTGCACCTGTGGGGATTGTGTGCACCTGTGGCAGCTGCCTTGTATCCTGCTTGATGTTTGCAGGTGGTCTGAGATGCCTGTATGGCCGGCATCGTGCAGGCCGTGATTACCGGCTTTGCGATGCCGGTATTTGCTTGTATGCGTGGATTGGAATTACCCCCTATTACCGGCATGCCGGTATTTTCTCCCTGAAGGTGCGCGTGTACGTGCCTATGCCGCTATTAGCGGCACCGTTGTTTAGTGTGCCGCTAATACCGGGTTTGCGGGTCGGAATGCAACGGGACGGTAAACGATGCCGGTATTACCACACCGGCATCGTTTTTGCCTTACCGGCATACCTCGTAATGAGGTCCACAGAGGCTAAACCAAGAAGCCTGACCCACTAAAACAGAAAATGGGGAGTATGAAAGGAAAATGTGTTCAAGCAAGACACAGATTTGTGGGTGGACGCCTCGAGCCATATGCTGTACTGAGAGGCTGATGGAGAAATACATGCTGATGCTGATCCCTGCAGAACCTGATTAGACTCCTGAAAACACCTAAAATCGGTGAGGTTTTGATTATCTGAAAGGACCTAGAATTGAAGAGGCATCAAGAATTCTGAATGCACCTAGAACTGGAGAGGCTTTGAGAACTCTGAAAGCGGATAAGAGGCATTTCGAATTTGGAATGCACCTAGAACTGCAGATGAATGGAGACCTCTGGAAGCACCTACAACTGTAGAGCATGGAGTACTCTGATTCAGATAGAACTGGAAACGTACAGAGAACTCTGAAAGCTACGAGGACTGAAGAGACACGGAGAACTCTGAAAGGAACAGGAAATGGAGAGGCACTGAGAACTCTGAAGACACCTGGAACCAGAGGTGTTTGGATGACTCTGAAAGCACCTAGAAACGGATAGGCATTGCTAACTCTAGAAGACCATAGAACTGGAGAGGCATTAAGAACTCTGAAAACACAGAGTACTGGAGAGGCAGAGAGAACCCTGAATTCTCCAAGACTATGGGAGGCTCAGACAACCCTGAAAAACACCCATAACCTTGAAGAAGTTGGGAATTTTGAAATCACCTAGAACCTGAGATGCACTGAGAGAACCTAGAAACTGAGAGGCATTGAAATACTTGTTGGGTGAGTAGAATTATAAATGGCAGACTAAACTTGGAGCAAAAGAAACAGTCAATTCTGATATGGAGACATCAGTCAGTGTTTTACCTTCTGAGAGACTAAAACAAACTGGCATAGCAGCGTAATACGGAGAGACGGGTGGGACACCTTGCATTATGGACTGATCAAAGGAAGACACATAGGGCCTCATTATAACCATGGCGGTAGCCGTGCCTGTAAAACATGCACGGCTGCCGCCGGAGTTGCATTTTTACCGGCACCCGTCAATGAGGATTTACCAGATCATTCTGACATTGCCAGACACAGTAATTCCTGCATTGCCGGGTGCCGGTGCCTGTCAGTCCCCATTCCCATTGAGCCCCATAGGGGCCCATAGGGCTCAATGGGAATGGGGACATTAGATGCACCGGCACCGTCAATGACGGTGCCGTCAATGACGGTGCCGGTGCATCCGACATGCTGCGCTTGCAGATTCCGCTATGCCTGCCATGCCAGAGCTGGTGGGCTGACAGGCGCCCGCGAGCACAGCTCGTAGTATGGCAGTCTGGGAACTACGGTACCGGCATGCTTAGCGGTACCATAGTTCCCCGACCGCAATGCCTATAATGAGGCCCATAGACTTGGATCGTGTTGTCAGCCTTCTGTTTGCCACCACTCCTTCATACCAATTTCAAAGGAAGCAAAATCCAGTGATTTGATATGATATTTATTATGCGCTTAATACCCAGCGGTTTCTAAGCGCAGACCCGGGGATCGAACCTGCATTACTACGTGTCGTCTTGCTTCCAAGGCAAGCACATTACCCCTGAGCTATCCTCCCGAGACCAATATGCGGCTGTACTGGTAAGGGTATTTAAAGCGTGGAAATCTATAACAGACTGTGAGAGCAGAGAGTGTGCCTCAATTCACGTGACCAAACAGAAGATTGTCTATATTTCCTCTCAAATCAGCCCGTATTTAATCCAATTAAACTACAATTAAAAAAGAATTTCCCTCATGGCACTTGGTAATGTTCGAAAGTGTCATCTTCTCCGAAGTCGGTGTAGATTCTCAGTTGCTAACCTACACTCTGGAATGTCTTTTTCATGAAGTGAGACCTTGCCCTGACATCTCGCCTATCAGAAGACATAACAGCCTGGCGATTATAGTGCAAAGTTTGTCCTTGTTTGTTGCGCTCATTGTAACCCAATGAAACAAATGCATTTGATAAGGTGACTTGTCAAAGTGACACATGTATAGAGACAATGGGCCTCATTACGACCCAGGCGATAAGGGTTAACGCCGTCGTTAACGCTTAACGCCTGATTCTGATTTTAACGGCTGCTTTTAGCAGCCATTAAAATCCATGGCGCTAACCCGCCATGATGCTAATTACGCCACCGTAATTTACGGTGGCGTAATTAGCGCCTTCCCCACTCCCATTATGCCCTATGGGGCAAAAATGGGAATGGGGAAGGGAAAATGGGAAATGGGGATTTACCGCCCCACTCACCTTGGAATGGGGCGGTAAATCCGCCATCCACCATCGTGTAAACGTAGTTTACACCATGGTGGTAAAGTTGGCGTATTAGCGCCTGGGTCGTAATGACCCCCAATTACCCTTCCAGCGTGGGCTGCATGGCAATTAAAAGGCAAATTCATAAATACATTCATTTCTGTGTCTAGAATGATAGAGGCCATGTGATGTACACAGCACTTTATGTGGAGGCGTGGTGGGCTGCAAGTACCATGGCAGTACATCAACTAGTGATAGGGAGTGGGTGCAGGCTGCTTTTCTCTTGGCATACTGAAGCAAGGGTGTACACAGGTAAGTGAATAGGGAATTAGTTAATGAGTAAATGTAACAAGTATAACAAGTAATACTTTAACTGTTTGTTTATATAATATATATAGTAGTCTTAAAGGGCGTAATGTGGAGCAGGGAAAGGTAATTCTCTGTTGTGTAACTTCTCCGTCTCTTCTCCCTCTAACTGTCCTTGCTTGCTCCTTGTTCCGCCCTTTGCGTTCATCTCACGAGCCTCCAGCTGACTCCCAAATTACATTTACCATGCTGAATGCTACACATCCCCACTCTTTAATAGAGAACACCTCCACAATTAAAATTCTTCTTAGTCGAATACATTTCTAGGTCTGTTGTATGTCCTGCCAGTTCTTGATGACTTCCTCTGCACCTCTTTGGATGTCTCCCGTTGCATATCTGTATCTTGTGCTGAGGAAAATTTCTTAACTTCATCACTCTTTCCAACACCATGCACAGATGTGTACTCACCATACTTATACCCCCATCCATTCCAGACAGCTCATCTCCTCTTACTCTTTTCTTCAAAACCATAACTCTCTCATTGTTCCAGACTCTTCTGTCACTAGTCCTCAGCGCATGTTTAAACACCTCCACCACTTCCACAGGTGTTGACCGACAACAACCACTCTCTTTCAGTACCACTGGAAGTTTGATTCTAACCCAACTTCCCACTTCTGGTAAACTAATGTTCCTGTATCTCTTAATATCATACTGTTCCTTGTTGATCACCTGTCTTTTCTGAATATTCTCTGTCACATTATTCAAGTCAACACCTGTACCAGCAACCACATTCATCCATCCTGGAAATAACTTAGTATGGACTTTCCTTCCTCTGCTTAACTCAAATGGGGAGACCCCAGTAGTGCAGTGCAGCGTGAATCTATGGGCCAATACCGTCTTTTTTAACTGCACTCTCCAATATCTCCCATTGGACTGTGCTAACTTAATGGCATCCTTTATCACCCTATTATACTTCTCAACCATACCATTAGACTGGGGATGATAAATAGCACACATCTTATGAACAATCGATCTCTCATCAAAATATTTCTTCATCTCCTTGCATTTAAACTGAGATCCATTGTCAGATAGTACCTCCTCAGGGTACACCTCATGCTCACACACTTCCTCCAAAAACTCAATGACTGTCCGGGTCGTGACATGAGGCACCATGTTTACTTCCACCCATCTCATGAACATATCAATCACAACAATACAATAAGCAGCTCCTCCATCACTACAAATGAGACCAAATACATCAATTTCAACTGTCTTCCAGGCCCTTTCTGGGATGTCTCTTAACACCATTGGATAACTCGCTCCCACACACCCTTTATCACTTTTCATACAAAAAATACAGTTCCTTAATCTTCTTTCCACTTCGCATCCAGGCCATCAATATGTGATTCTTATCCTTTGCTTCCTTTTCATCATTCCTTGATGACCGTCATGCCCTAACTGAATGATTTTGTCTCTGAGTCCCTCTGGCGGTACCAGGTTGTCGCTTCTCATCAAACATCCACTTTGGATATATAGTTCATGTCTGACATTCCAAAACATGAGCATGCCAGCCTCTGTTATTTTGTTTTTATTCCAATTTGTTTCTTACTTCTAGAAGAGCATTATCCTTAGTCATCTCCTCATCCCATTCTTGTTTGGATATTGCTGCATTAGATATTTCTCAAATCAGTTCTTGTTCATCTATGGCCTCACTCATATCATCATAGCTGGTTAGTCTTGATAAACAATCCACTGTGCAGTTCTTCACTGCGGGAATATAAACCATGCTGAAAATTGAATTCCTGCATCCTAGACACCCATCTGCGAATTCTAATCGAAACTTTGTCCAACCCTTTCGTGGCAAACACTTCGACAAGAGGTTTCTGATCAGTGTGAATTTTGAAATAACACCCCATATGAAACTCCTGAATTTCTCAGTAGCCCACCTGATGGCAAGAGCCTCTTTCTCTATGCTAACATACATATTCTCCGCACCATTAAGTAAACGTCAAGCTAAGGCTATCATCAATTCCTTTCCTCCATGATACTGCACCAGATTTGCTTCCAGCACCACATTGCTGGCATCCGTGGTGATCACTGTTCTCCTTAGTCTCACATAGTTCTGGAGTGTTGGGGCTTTTTCCAAGGCTGCTTTAATGGAGAAGAATTCACTTTCACAACCTTCATCCCACTCAAATTTCTTATTGGCTTTTAGCATATTTCTCAAATTGACTGTATGATCTGAAAACCCTTTCATGAATTTTGCATAGTATTCCGCCATACCAAGGAAGGTTCTGAGCTGTTCCTTGCTCTCAGGAGTTACCATAGATTTTATCAAGTCTGCCAACTCCTTTTTGGGCGAAATCCCACCTCCAGATATCACATGCCCTAGGTATTCAATCTCCTATCTATTGATTTGTGATTTCTCCTTACTTAGTATCATTCCTGCCTCATGTAGTTTTCTGAAGACTCTCTCCAATCTTTTGTCATGCTCCTCCTCATTGTTTGCATAAACCAATGTATCATCTTGGAAGAAGATTACACCACTTTCTCCATGTAAAATTCTGTACATGACTTTCTGAAAAACCGAGGCTGCTGATATCAATCCAAAAGGCATTGACCAAAACTGATATAGCCCCTCCGGGGTAATAAATGCTGTTAAATGTTTGGAATCTCTATGTAATCTCACTTGATAATACACAGCAGTTAAATCCAATGTTGAAAATATTTTGGCAGGACCTATTGTAGAAATTAATTCCTGAATGTTTGGTAATGGATGGCTTTCTGGGATAATACACTTGTTCAACTCTCTCATGTTGATGCATAACCTAATCTTTCCTGAGCTTTTTCTGACCACCACCATTGGCGATACCCATTCAGAAGTGTCTATGCGCTCAATTATCCCTTGATCCTCTAATTTTTTTAGTTCAAGTTTAACTTCTTCTCTGAGTGACAGTGGTACATTGCGTAGCTTCTGAGCAACTGGTCTGGTGGGTGCCTGATTTGAGTAAGATGAGATGAGTAAACACCTTTTATCCATTCAATAGCATTTTCTTTGAAGATTTCTTTTCAGATTTTCTCCATACTTACTTTAGCTCCAGTTCCTTCTACTAACAACACTGAAACACGCACATTGGGGTCCAAACAAACGTTTAAAAGCTTTTGAAGTGTCCAACTCAATGACGAAGATGCTCCATTCTTTGAAACATAACTGTGACCTTCCGCTTGTCTTCCCTTGAACGTGAATATGGCATTGAACCAGCCAATCAACTCAATTTTGGCTCCACCATACGCCCTTGGTTTAACATCCACCTCATTGAAAAATTCTGGTGCACAGCTCTTCCGTACCTTCTCTGGAATCAATGTATATCTGGCTCCTGAGTCTACCATCATAACAATGGGATGGCTGTTAACTGCGATGGTTGTTCTCGGGCTATCAATTTCCTCACCTTCATCCGAAACCATGAAGATACATTCTTCTTCTTCATCATCATAGTCACCACAAATCCAATTTGTGTTTGATGATCCTTGCCTGCCTCTACAACACCTGGCAAAGTTAAACCAGCCTCTGCAGTTTCTGCAGATAATCTTCAAAACAGGACACGTTGCACTGCTTGCCCAATGCGACGGGCTCCCACATCTATAACAAGATCTTGCCAATGTTCTCCCTCTACCTCTTTGGGCATATCCACCTCGGTTCTATTGTTCCACTTCTTTCCTTTTACTCCTATATTTTCCATCTTGAACTTCTTGCTTCTCAGGATTTGGCCTGTTTTCAACCTTTTTCTTCCTAACCGCTTGAAGGTAGGTGTTTATTCTTCTAGCTTCATTTTCAATAACTGAAACCACGTTTTCTACATCCAGTTGTACAGCGCTGACCGATGCCTTGGTTGACATTTCTTTCATTCTGCTTTCTAAAGTTTTCACACACTTTTCTGTATGTTCTACTTCTTTGGCCATTTTTAGTTCATCAGCCAATGAAGGATCATCCTCAGCCCACAGTTTTTCCCTGACTTTACTACTGCCACATTTGAGCATGAACTGATCTCTTATCCTTTCTTCCAGCTGTTGATCAAATACACATGTCCTTGCTAACTTCCTTAATGTTGTAACATACTGTTCCACTGTCTCACCCTCTTCTTGAACTCTCTTCCCAAATTTGTATCTTTCCAGAATTGTACTGATTTTCTTTTCATAATGTTTGTTCAATTTTTGAATTGCTTTCTCATACTCATTCATGTCCCCACTTTCATCCACTGACAAATTTGGTAAGTCCTCATACTTCTCCTGCCCAGCCGTTCCACGCTGTAATTGGTTCCACACACCACACTGGCATAGTTTTCAAATACTTTAAACCACCTCTTCCAAGGTAGTATAGGTTCCCCTATATCAGGCATGAACATTTGAGGGGCTGGTACCCCATGCATAGACAAATCTCCACTGCCTCTGTGAGCTGTGCTGTTTAAGAATACGCTTCTTGCTTCTACATTCCTCTATTTTCACTGTGGCTTATTAAATTGGGTGGACTCCACCTTTCTTTCACTGCACTTTCCGTGGCCAAATATTTGATCAGAATATTAAGAAAATACTGTGTGGAGAATGAGGATGAACAATGATGATTTCCTTCTCACTGCTCAACTGCAATAATGTCCAGTAACTTTGTTTGACCAAGTACTGCTGTGAGGATGAGGGTGATCGGATGATGATTACAGGGTAATTTAGTAATGTACTGCTGCGAAGATGAAGGTGATCGGATGACGATTGCTAGGCAATCAGTGATGCCTGACCTTATGATGGCCGGCAAGTCAGCTGTCATGTAATCTATTTTCCAACACTCATTACTTTCAGCAAACACTATGGGCCTCATTACGAGTTTGGAGGCAGCTATGCCCTTGATAAAAGCATGGCTGCCTCCAAACTCGGGTCCGGGTCCGGGTTCCCTGAATGAGGAATTACCGGGCCTTTCTAACCTTGGAGGACCCAGTAAGTCCTCATTCCATGCTCCCATCCCCATTCCCATTCGAGCCCCCATAGTGCTCAATGGGAATGGGGAGGGAGCTAACAACGGGCCCGTTAATAACGGCCCGTTGTTAGCTCCCTGGTCTCCTCGCGGGACCCTCAAAGGACGTCTGGTCTGACCTGACGTCCAGAGCGGGTCCCGCAAGGGAACCTCATAATAGGGCAGAATGGGTTTAACGCCGCCGGCACCTTTACCGGTGCCATCAAACCCATTCCACCAGAGTCGTAATGAGGCCCTGTGTATTTATGCTTCCGCTTCCCCCTTTTTGTTTTATTAGGAAGTGTGCAGATGGTGTCATTAGCTGTTACGTCCCTACCTGCAGTCGGCCAGAGATCCTTCTCAATGGCCGTGGGAACGTCCTCATCACCACTGAAGCAGGGGCATACACAGGTAAGTGAATAGGGAATTATTTAATGAGTAAATATAACAAGTAATACTTTAGCTGTTTGTTTATGTAATACATATAGTAGTCTTAAAGGGCGTAATGTGGAGCAGGGAAAGGTGAATCTCCGTCGTGTAGCTAGTCCGTCTCTTCTCCCTCAAATGGTCCTCGTTCCGCCCTTCGCGTTCGTCTCACAAGCCTCCAGCTGACTCCCACATTCCATTTACCACGCTGGATGCTCCACATACCTCCTGTAACTGATGGGACTGCACCGAGTATCCATTGTTCAAAAGGATGGTTAACCTATGGTAACAGTGCTTTCTTTCGTCAATTGGCCATGTTCCTACTGAACGCTCTCAGAAGTGGATCGAGGGCCACAGCCATGTTGGTGAGTGGTTGTGGGTGCCATCTGCTCTCACCGGTCCTGATGGTGACCATGGGAGCCAGGTCTGGCACACCCCTGGGTCTGCCCTTTTCCACAAATATGCACAGCATTGTTTTAGGGTGCCATCGATTTTGGTTAATCAGGACGGGAGCAAAAAACTGCAAATTAGGTTATACCTTTTGTTCCCAATCCTTTTGGCAAGTGCGTGTGAGGTTCATATTCCAACAAGGCGGGACGTACCATTCTTTTCTAATATGGAAGTTCAACAAACTAAGGGGGGGGGTAATCAGATAATTTATTTTTCCAACCCAGAGGTGGTGATCACCATTAAGTCTTCCAGGCGATAAAAAAACTTTAAAAGGCAGGACATCTGTTCCGTTCATGTAACCCAACACATGCATTGCTCGACTTGTGGCATGTCCAAGGCTCACTTGTTTTGATTATCTCTTGAGTCAACTCACTCTTATTCTGCCCTGCTTTGGTTCTCTTCTTTTGCGTTTCCACTTCTGGATCCAGTTCTTAGTAGAAGCCTTTCAGCCATGTTTAGCTATTGCTCTTGCTCTTCTTGCACCCCTAGGCCTCTCATCCTTCCAGTCATTGAACTGAATCATTGTTTATCCAGGGGCAAGCTGTAAGCAAGGGTAGCCCCAATCTTCATAATACCAAGAAAACATGTTGAGCCTGCTCGTCCGACCAGCCGTTGATCTGGAGACGCGTTGCTCCTAATGAGGCAGGAATTGAAATTCACTTATCGGCATATACCCATAGCTCAATGTTGAGCATTGGGAAGGAGGACTGCAAGTACCTTCTCATAGGTAGGATAGGGTAGTGGGCTCTAAGCTCTTCATTACGACTTTAGATTAAGGAGGCGTTGGTGAATGACACATGCCATGAGATACTGACAGATCCTGAATTGTAGGTATATGGTTAGCATCTCCTGTTAAGGTGGGTTGTTGAGCAAATGGTCTCATGACATTCCCAGAGAATGCAAGTGTTCAATTATCAGCGAAAACGGACAGCTCCTAATTGTGTGGAAAGGTATGCTTGAGGTACCATCTCCAGTTGGGATGGGGTGGTGGCTAATATGTATCATGGTAAACAGACAGACACACATTAGCTGTGATGGAGAACTAGGCTGATATTACAGTGACAGACACACTGATGCTGCTGTGAGGCAAACTACAGGTAGCAAGAGATATTGAGGGCTTCTGCTGCTAAGGGATGGTGGCCTGCAGTAACCATCACATATCCATCCATATATGACCACTGCTTCTTGTGGGGAGCATGCTAAGGTACAAGGAAATACTGAGAGCAACTGAAGGCGAGGGAGCAACTGTAAGGATGTTATTCCCACAGTCCACGAGGGATGCAGGGTGAACATTCCATAACATATCCAGATAAAGAGAGATTGTTGAAAGCAGGTACCATTAGATAGCAACAGCTTCTGATCAGGAGCTGTGATGCACGTGTGCTTCTTGTAGCCAAAGTGGGAGAAACATTGTTGATGTCATGAGATGTCCAAAGCTGCAATTGGAGGTAGGATCACATACAATGGCATAGGCATACACCCTGAGGGAGGTAGCTGGCAGGTTACATGATATACACACAGGCACAAAGAGAACTAGGATGACAATTCCATAGGCTACACATAGCTCCTGTTGAAGAGAGGAGAATGAATGCTAGTACAGTGGGCTACTGTAGCTATGTCGGAGTATAAACTCTAAGTAAAATAAGATTCACACAGGTATTGATGAGTTGCTAGGATGCAGGTATAACGAGACCCGCTCAGCTCCTGATGGAGGTAAGCTTTAGGAATCATGTGATGCCCACACCTCCTGAGTGAGTTAGGCTCTGGCTATCCTTAGACACCCACAGCTCCTGATGGAGTTAAGCTGTAGGTACAATGTGCTACCAACAACTCCTTAGTGTCACGACCCTCGCCCAAAACCCCCTCTGGCAAACCCATTGGCCAGGTGGAGTCAGGAATCGGGCTTCTAGAGCCTGGCATCCTCTTCAAAAGCCCTCATGGGGCCAGTCATGGCACCTATGGCACCAGGCCTATACACTATGAAAAGCAATGTGCTTGGGAACTACTTTACTATATTGTCGGCCAACATGGAGGCATCCACATAGCTTGCTTCCTAAGAACCAAGCTATGCGGTCTAGTGTTTTGGGTGTGGTAGCCTAGGGACTACTTTACCTGGACTATTTTGTTGGAGCTATTTAAACCACACCGAGCAAGACAACACGCTTTGCGTTACTTTGCAGCTTGCAACGTGACGCTCACCGTGTCCAGGTATTCCCTCGAATCTCGGAGAAGCAGAACCTGTAAGGAGACAAAAGGAACATCATTAGCAGCAGCATCTTACCTGCAGTCTTCATCTTTAAACACTCGCAGCTACTGAGAACAGCTCCCTCGAATCTGCACGCCTCCCGGACAGAACGACCTGAAAGAGGAAGATAGAGGCAAGATTAAGGAAAGCAGTAGAGACATTTACAAATTACGAACTGCTCAAAAGGCTTACCTGGCTGGTCGCCTCTCGGCTGGCACCACTCCGGACATTCCACTCGCGCTGAAGAACACTGCGACCTACAAGGAAGGAAAACACAGGTTAGCAAAGGCAAGACTTTGCAGCGCTGCGCATAGTGCTTACTTACCACATCATAGCACTCTTAATGCGCCATCATTTACCAGCTGGGCTCAACCAAGCCTGTTTGCCGCGCTGAAGCTCTGCATACCTATGGGAGAGAAAAAGAGACATTTTAAACAAAGAAAGGCATGCAGGAGAGCAACAAAACTAAAGAACAGCAATAAGACCTACCTGAACAATATCAAACGGCCCGGCGTCAGTGAAATAACTGGACCGTATTTGCCCATGAAAGACAACGCGCTCCTGCAAAGAAGGCAGGACGGAGAGCATGCCTAATTCTACCACAAGGCAGAACCTTCCCCGCAGACCACATCAGGGCAAAGCTGAGAAGCATACCAGCGAGTAACCCGGCTGGGTGGCATCCCTGTGGATACGAGCGTAACAGAATGTGAAGCCATACCATAACAAATCCACCTGGGTACCATGTAGACATCAGAAATGGACCAATTGGCCCAATTACTAGGAGGGCTTCGTGCTAAGGTTCATTCTGCCCGACAAGAGACTAATGCCCTCCCGAGAGACCTAATAGTGACCAAAGAATGCACTGTAGAGATTAGCAGGCAATACTTGCAATCACAGGCAGGACAGATGCCTCTACCTGGAAGCAATCCAACGCTGCAAAACCCTGCCATACCACCCACTCCGGTACAGATCACGTTACCTGGAACAGTGCCCCTGGCAACACCAGAAAGGTTCTCAGGTGACCCACGGAAGTATGCGGCATTCATCAATCAGTGCCGCCTTCATTTTCTTTGCAGGCCTGGAGCATTTCCAAAAGACCAAGCTCGGGTAGCTTTTGTCTTATCATACCCGAGTGGTAGTGCAGCAATTTGGTCAGTGCCGTTGGTAACCCATGACGATCCTCTATTACATGACTTTGGGGGGTTCCAGAGAGAAATGGAAAAAACGTTTTGCTCGCCATACCTAGGAACAAACAGTAGACAATGAACTCTTATCCCTCCGACAGGGGAATCAGGACTTATTAACGTACATTGCTACCTTCAACAGACTGGTTGCCGAAGCCATGTGGCCAGAAAACAAAAGAACCACGTTATTCCATCGAAGCTTACGAGGCGAATTAAAGGATGTCTTAGCCCAGGTGGTTGATCCACTCAGAGACTGTGCAAAATTCATAAATCTGGTCGTGCAGCTAGAACACCGGTTGCAGGACCGAAAGGCAGACCGGTCTAAGACAGACCCTCGGACTGTGTATGTTCGACCAAGGGAAAACACACCGGGTGTACCTGAAAATGCTGTAGAACCCATGCAGATTGGAGGGATACGGCCTCCATTAACAAAACAAGAGCGGGACAAAAGAAGACAACAACAGCTTTGTTTGTATTGTGGGAAACCAGGACATTTCCAGAAGGACTGTCCAGTAAAACCCCCAAGAAGAACTGTCGGGTCACAGAGAGGGATGAAGCTAAGGAATCGGAGAACTACCAAGCTCGACAAACGCAGAGGTCAGTTTGTCGAGTGAGAAGAAAGAGTTGCTGACCTCGCACTTTGCAATACCAGTGATCTTAATTAACCACCAACAGTCGTCAAGAATGCATGCCATAGAAGCATACATCAATAGCAGAGCAGTTGGAAATTATATTGATCAAGAACTGGCAGCAGAAATGGGGCTTCCTTTGTGTTCTAAGCCAACTATGGACAAGGTAACCACCGTGGATGGGATAGAAATCGCTTCGGGACCAGTAACCCAGTGCACAGCCAGGGTAACCTTGCTGTGCCAGGACGGACATCGGGAGTTTATTTCATTCAATCTCATCAAGGCACCTCAGTTCAGGCTAATACTAGGGATTCCATGGTTGGATGCTCACAACCCTTTGATAGAGTGGCGGGCACGAAAATTAACCTCCTCCAGTGACTGCGCCCCTGCCTGCTATTACCAAGAGGAGAAACCCAACGTCTGTATCCCCATGATTCCCGGAGTGACAGAATCAACCCTGGGAGCAACTAATACCTTGCCAAGAGAATGCCATGATTTCCCGGATGTTTTCCAAAAGGACCAAGCCAATACATTCCGCTGCACAGTCCCTATGACTGACAGATCGACCTTGTTCCTGGTGCACAAATTCCTTGCAGCAGGATCTACGCTCTCACCGAACCAGAAAACCTTCATTTGAAATCCTATTTAGACCAGTACCTTCCAAACGGATTTATCCATCCTTCGAAGTCCCCCGCAGCCAGTCCTTTGTTCTTCGTACCGAAAACGGAAGGAGACTTGAGAACCTGTATTGACTACCGCGCATTGAACCAGATCACCGTGAAGAACCGCTACCCCTTGCCACTTATCCCTGAGATGCTAGACCAAGTTAAAGAGGCCCAGATTTATACCAAATTAGACCTTCGAGTCGGGTACCACCTGGTCCGATTAAGAAAAGGAGATTAATGGAAAACCGCCTTCCGTACTAAGTACGGCTTGTTTGAATATCAAGTCATGCCCTTCGGGTTATGCAACACTCCTGCGGCATTGCAGTATTTCATGAATGACGTCTTAAGGGAGTTAATTGATGTGTGCGCCTTAGTGTACATAGACGACATCTTAGTATACTCAGCCTCGAAACAAGATCATGTCGGGCACGTTCGTTCAGTCCTCACCAAGCTCTGTCAACATTGCTTGTTTGCAAAGCTTGAAAAATGTTTTTTTCACATCACCGAAGTAGAATTTCTTGGTTTTATCCTTACTCCAGGAGGCATCAGAATGGACGTGCACAAGGTAGATACTATTCTGAAATGGCCTTCACTGACGTCTCTGAAAGGGGTACAAAGCATGCTGGGATTTGCAAACTTCTACCGCCGGTTCATCCCAGACTTCTCTCAGGTTGTGCACCCAATCACAGTACTATTACGAAAAAACAATAAAAAGTTTGCTTGGACTGAAGAAGTAGAAGAAGCCTTTCATGAACTTAAACGAAGGTTTACCTCCGCTCCAATCCTGCGACATCCTCATCCAGATCTCCCTTATGTCGTTGAAACTGATGCGTCCAGTCTCGCAATGGGGGCTGTCCTTTCAAAGAGAGACCCGGAAAGCGGCCAGCTACATCCTGTGGCCTTCTGGTCGAAAAAGTTCTCACCTCCAGAGATTAATTATGCTTTCACGGACAAGGAACTCCTAGCTATCAAATCCGCCATTAAAGCCTGGAGGCACTACCTTCTGGGGGCCAGACACACCATTGCAGTCATCACAGACCACCGAAACCTGCAATATCTCAAAACAGCCAAGGCCCAGTTCGCCCGCCAATTACGGTGGACCCTTTTGTTCCCCGAATATGATTATGTAATCACATTTCGACCAGGAGTCAGAAATGGAAAGGCGGATGCCTTATCTCGCATGGGCATAGATGAAATAGTATATACAACTCCAGACCCAGTACCTATTATACCTGAAGACAAACTCTTGGATATCATGACAGCCTTAACACAAGCAGAACTACGAAAATAAATCCAACGGACAATGAACCCTGATGCCTACCTCGCATGGCAAGCTCAAGGAGAACAATGTACCATCAAGGACCATCTACCCTTTTTTAGGGATCACCTATATGTACCCAAGAAGGAATTACAACAGCATATTATTTCAAACTATCACGATTCACTGATCGAAGAGCATCCTGGGATCACCAAAACCCTAGCTAAGGTGAAAGAGAACTTTTGGTGGCCTACCTGGTGTAAGGACATCATTCCTATAATATTCAGTTCTGCGGTGTATGCGCACAAAATAAATCACAGAAACAAAAACCATCTGTTCTCCTAAAACCATTGGACATTCCTCCAGTTCCATGGCACACTCTTTCCCTTGACTTAATCACTGATCTACCTCCAAGCCAAGGGTTCAACACCATCCTTGTATTTGTGGACTTATTCTCGAAGACGGCCCATTTTATTCCTCTCAAAGGCCTCCCAGACGCAGCCACTTTAGCTATAGTGTTCCTGGAGGGCGGGGTTAAGCTACATGGCTTCCCTTCGGTTCTGGTCTCTGATTGAGGCAGCCAGTTTGTTTCAAACTTCTGGAAAAATTGTTGTGCAATGGCGCAGATCGACGTTCGGCTATCTACCAGTCACCATCCCCAAACAGAGGGCCAAACCGAGAGAACCAATCAGACACTCGAGCAATATTTACGGTGCATGCTGCACCACGAACAAATGAATTGGAAAGTCATACTATAGATAGCCGAATATGCATATAACAATTCTTTGCATTCAAGCACGGGACAAACGCCCTTCTACACCCTTTATGGCAGACATCCACGTACCTCTGAACTAGACCTTCCAGCCAGCTTGGAAATGCCAGCGGTAAAGACTCTATACACAACCATTACTCAGGCTTTCAAAAAGACAAAGGAACACCTTATTCATGCCAAAGAAAAACAAAAGAGATTTGCCAACCAACACCGGAAAAAGGCCCTTGATTATCAAGTAGGAGACAATGTTTGGTTAGCCACTAAATTTGTACCCATCAAGGGAACCCGGAACTTTCATCCCAGATTCTTAGGACCCTATACCATTAAGGCAATTATCATCCCCGCAGCCATGAAACTGGATTTACCACGTAATCTACACATCCACCCGGTATTCCATGTGTCCCTCCTGAAACCAATGCAACGCGGCACACGGATTGGGACACCACCTAAGCCCATACTTGTTGATGGAGAACCAGAATTCGAAGTCAAAGATATCTTGGACTCTAAATACTCTAGGACCAAGCTATATTATCTCATCGATTGGAAAGGATTTGGACCACAAGATAGATCCTGGGAGCCCAGTGAGAATATCCACGCATCACGTCTAATCAGGAAATTCCATCGGAACTTCCCAACCAAACCTGGGCCAGACAGACGGAACACCATGGGAAGGGCCTTAGGGGGGAGTGTTGTCATGACCTTCGCCCAAAACCCCCTCTGGCAAACCCATTGGCCAGGTGGAGTCAGGACTCGGGCCTCTAGAGCCTGGCATCCTCTTCAAAAGCCCTCATGGGGCCAGTCCTGGCGCCTATGGCGCCAGGCTCATACACCATGAAAAACAATGTGCTTGGGATCTACTTTATTATATTGTCAGCCACCATGGATGCATCCACATAGCTTGGTTCCTAAGAACCAAGCTATGCGGTCTAGTGTTTTGGGTGTGGTAGCCTAGGGACTACTTTACCTGTACTATTTTGTTGGGGCTATTTAAACCACACCCGGGCAAGACAACACGCTTTGCGTTACTTTGCAGCTTGCAACGTGATGCTCACCGTGTCCAGCTATTACCTCGAACCTCGGAGAAGCAGAACCTGCAAGGAGACAAAAGGAACATCATTAGCAGCAGCATCTTACCTGCAGTCTTCATCTTTAAACACTCGCAGCTACTGAGAACAGCTTCCTCGAATCTGCACGCCTCCCGGACAGAACGACTGGAAAGAGGAAGATAGAAGCAACATTAAAGAAAGCAGTAGACACATTTACAAATTACGAACTGCTCAAAAGGCTTACCTGGCTGGTCACCTCTCGAGTGGCACCACTCCGGACATTGCACTCGCGCTGAAGGACACCGCGACCTACAAGGAAGGAAAACACAGGTTAGCAAAGACAAGACTTTGCAGCGCTGCGCATTGCGCTTACTTACCGCATCATAGCGCTCTTAATGCGCCATCATTTACCAGTGGGGCTCAACCAAGCCAGTTCGCCGTGCTGAAGCTCCGCATACCTAACGGAGAAAAAAAGAGACATTTTAAAGAAAGAAATTCATGCAGGAGAGCAACAAAACTAAAGAACAGCAATAAGACCTACCTGATCAATATCAAACGGCCCGGCGTCAGTGAAGTAACTGGACCGTACTCACCCATGAAAGACAATGCGCCCCTGCAAAGAAGGCAGGACGGAGAGCATGCCCAATTCTACCACAAGGCAGAACCTTCCCCGCAGACCACATCAGGGCAAAGCTGAGAACCATACCATCGAGTAACCTGGCTGGGTGGCGTCCCTGTCGATACCAGGTCAGCATAACACTGAGTGAAGTAGGCTACGACTACCATTAGACACCCATAGATCCTGAACGAGGTAAGCTATATGTGGGATGTTTTAACCCACTAGGCTGTGTGCTGGTGGCACCAGCATCAGAAAAATGGCCGCGAAAACCCCATGCACGCCAAAACCTAAGGGAATCGTACTCCACCAAGCACAAAAAGATGGCTGCCAAATCTACTTTGCCTATTTTCAGTGGTGGAAGGAGACCACACTGCTGAAACATGCCCCTGGGCTGCCTACCAAGGAAAAATGGAAACTGCATGAAAGGCAGTGCTTTGTTGCAAGAAACACGGAAATTGCTTTTGAATCCCTTTTTCTTGTTTGCTGAAAATACAAAATACTTGTCCAAAACACCACAAAACATCAAATATCTTTGCTGGGTGTTACCCGCCACTTCATTTAGGAATCATTATGAACACACAATCTCAGGAAAAGCAGAATCTATCATCAAAATATCCACAGTAAAAAGTGTGCTTGCCTGTGAAAATCTGTCAAAATATGGGCGCAGTGCCAGCAGCCGCCTGTATGACAGCTGTCATTAGTTGCATTAGAAGCTTAAACTTGTGCAATTGAAATCAAATGTCTATAAATTAAGTGACCGGTTATCAAAAGTAATATAGGTTGCAACTATTTAATCTCCATGGTTTAGAGACTGGAATTAGAGTTCTAGGTGCCTGTTTTAAAATTGCAAGATAATTTTCAACAAAGAAAAAATTAACAAAGGGACTTTTAAAGTAAGCCTGATGCAAGCCAAAACTACAAAGCAAATCCCCCCACTGGGCAAGGCACCTCCCTTCTGCTCTCTGGACCAGGAACTCACATTCAGGTGTTGATTAAGAGGGGAGGGGCACTGGGGCTGCTCCTGGGAGAGACAATGAACCTTTCTTGGCTGAAAGGATATGCAGATTGTAAAGTGTCAACAGTGCCCTCTGCCAGAGGAAGAAGGCGGGGATTGCTCTTGAGCTACAAGATGGAGATGGAGGCAGAGACAGACATTTTTGTTGATTCACAAAGCACAGAAAGCTTATTTCTAAAAAGTCTGATAAAGGACTGCGTGAATTTGTAAAAATTATAGAATTAGTAGCAGTGTTAATGTGATTTTTTTTGTGCACATTTTAAGAGGTGCCAGAAATCTGTGCAATGTTCTGAGAAGACGCAGTGAAAATTCTGGTTTTGTAGCAATTGTATTTATGTCAGAAGCATGAAACTTCATACGTTTATGCCCAGATATCATGCGCACATATGTACACAATGTTGGACAAATCAGATGTTTTGTCCCAGACAGAAAGTGTGAAAATGTGTCAAATCCAGACCCACAATCTGACAGCAATGAGGCTTGGAAGAGGGTTTGCTCCACAAAATATGTGATCTATGTTTGCTATTGGTATAAAGATTGTACACATGTAAAGATGTATTATATCAAAAATAGATTTTATGTGCAAAAAGTCAAGGGATGGTTTTCCCTGCATCATAAACTACATCATCATGGTGACACACTGTTTTCTCCTCCAATCAAGGGAGAGAGAAGACTTTAGCCAATAGACTACCTAGGGGGTGCGCCTAGGATAATTCAGCATACCCACCCCTTTATCAAACACATAAATAGAGACAGCTGAGGACACAGAAAAGGACACACTGATTCACCCACCATCCCGGATTTGGCGAAGCACTCTTAAGGAGATCCATCCATACTCCTTGTTCCAGACTACAACAATTTTTTTAAGCAGAAAGGCTCAGAGCATAGCTGAACCACTTTCGTCTGGGCCTAACTTCCAGAAGCCATCCCTCAACTTAAAGGGGAAACCAAAGAAGCAGCCAGGCCAAAGAATTATCTTCATAAACAGAAGGGCAGATTAAACCCCGTCTGGTGCCGTGCTGTGCTGTGCAGACCAGAGAGCCATTGCAGATCCAGTCCAGTCGTGCTGTGCAGTTTAGACCAGAGCGCCTTGCTGTCCAGTCCTGCCGTGCAGTGTCCAGAGCACATTGCTGATCGTGGAACCAGACCAGTCCGGTGTGCCCAGCAGACTGCCCCAGAAATCCCTGACCAGAACCAGAATTCCTGACCGTTCCATTCAAAACCTTGGTAGTGAGTATCCATAGTATAGGATTGTCACTAGCCTATGTACTGTCCGTAGTCATCCCTATGCAAATCAAATCTATCTTATATCCAGAACTGTATTGTTAGAAATCCTTTTTGTCTTGCCTGAACTCCCTCTCTTATCCTATAGTACTTCCGTTATAATATTGTTAAAATCATCTTTGCGCTGATATATTTCATCTGAAGAAGGCAAGCGACTTGGCAGGCAAAAACCTGAACGGAGATGTCTTGGCCTGGTGGCTGTGCTGTTGTGTACTTTGTTTCTTCATAGTCCATCCCTAGTGTAAAGAAACCTTGTCTGTATTTTAAAAGCACATCCATTTTTTACATTTTGCCTCTATCTGAAAGAAACAACCTCCACGAAAACATCCATAACTTCTTCAATTCAATTTTCTTGCTAGAAACAAAATTTAAGTGTCTACTTGAAGCTAACATCCTAAGCTTTCCAATGAACCCAAAACCACATCTCAACTCCTCATAGTTATTCCGCAATCGTGCTTACCACACGCGGAAAAGTTTGCCGCAAATATTTCATTTGGCTGAAATCTATAACGTGTAAATTAGCTTTTCATTGCACCCGACCTCAAAATTAAGTTTTCAACTTGCTGATTACTCTCAAATCATTGCTAGTGTTTGTCTGAAACCATACCAGCTCCCATTAGAATTTCAACAATGTCAGTGAATTAAATCCATTTTCAGTGTTTTACCCATTCCATCAAAGCCAACTTTAAAAACCTTTTTTAGAAGTTTGCCAATCAGTTCTGTTTTTCTCTGGTGTTTGCTTGTGGGAAATTGGGATTGATATATTTGCTTGAGTTCTGCATTCCTAAAACCTATTCTCTCTCTTTCTATCTCTTTATATTGCATATTGGGGAGATTGAGGGGTGTGCAGGGGGAAATAGTAATCACATTGCTATTTGATTGAACATATCTAAAAGTATTATTTCTGTGCTGCATTGCTTTTGCCCATCATTACTCCATGTGATTAAAGAGATTGATTAGTGTGACATCACCCCATTGGTGATTATTGTATACCCATTAAAAACAGTGTGATATATATTGTGCAATATATAAATAAATATTTTAACTTTGCAAACCAGCCTGCTTCCTGGTTCAGTGTGACCGGGGGTGGGGGGCGTTTAAAATAGAGGGGCGTGATATACCTGGTATATCATTCAGAACAAAAGAACGTATAGACACAAATAAATAAATAAGGGTTTCAGTTGTGCATTCCATGCCAGGCATTGACTTAGGTGAAGTGCCGGATTGAAATCACTTACATATAAGTACCATGTTGTACCCACCACTCTTAAATGAGGTAGCCTCCAGGTACCATTATAACCCACAGCTCCTGAAAGAGTTAAGCTCTAGGTAGTATGTGCTTACCACAACTCCTGACTGAGGTAGGGTCCAGGTACAATTATAACCCGCAGCTCCTGAAGGAGGTAAGATGTAGGTACCATGTGCTACCCACAACTCCTGACAGAGGTAGGGTCCAGGTACCATTAGACACCCACAGATCATGAACGAGGTAAGCTATAGGTACCATGTTAAACCCACATCTCCTGAATGAGGTATGCTCCAGGTACCATTATAATCCACAGCTACTGAAGGAGGTAAGCTGTAGGTACCATGTGCTTCCCACAAATGCTGAGTGAGGTAGGCTCCAGGTACCATTATAACTCACAGCTCCTGAAAGAGGTAAGCTGTAGATACCACGTTATACCCATATCTCCTGAGTGAGGTAGGATTCAGGTAACATTAAAACACACTGTTCCTGAAGGAGGTAACCTGTAAGTACCATGTGATACACACAACTCATGAGTAGAGGTAGTCTCTAGGTACTATTAGACACCCACAGCTCCAGCAAGAGGTAACCTGTAGGTACCATATGATATCCATGACTCCTGAGAGAGGTAGGCTTATGGTATCATTAGACACCCTCCACTCCTGCAGGAGGTAAGCTCTATACACCATGTAAAACAAATAACTCCTGAGGGAAGTACACTCTAGGTACCATGAGACACCCACAGCTCATGAATGAGGTGAGCTATAGGAACCATGTTTTACTCACATCTCCTAAGTGAGGAAGGTTCCAGGTACCATCATTATAGGCCACAGCTCCTGAAGTACGTAAGCTGTTTGTACAAGGCTATGTGCACATCTCCTGAGTGAGGTAGGCTCCAGGTACCATTATAACCCACAGCCTTGAAGGAGGTAAGCTATAGGGACCATGTGATGCTCACAACTACTGCACCCACAGCTCCTGAACAATGGTAAACTGTAGTTACCATGTGATACTCACAGCTCCTGAATGAGGTAAGCTATAGGTACCATGTTATACCCACATTGCCCAAGTGAGTTAGGTTCCAGGTACCATTATAACCCACAGCTCCTAAAGGATATAGGTTCTTTATGATACCCAAAACACCTGCGTGAGGTAGACTCTAGGTACTATTAGACACACATAGCTCCTGCAAGAGGTAATCTGTTGCAGCCATGTGGTACCCAAACCTCCTGAGATAGGTAGGCTATAGGTATCATTAGGCACCCACCTCTCTTGCATGAGGTATGCACTATGCACCATATAATAAACATAATTCCTGAGGGAGGTAAACTGTAGGCACCATGAGACATAAACAGTTCATGAACAAGGTTATCTATAGGTACCAGGTTATACCCACATCTGCCGAGTTAGGTAGCTTCCAGGATCCATGAAGGATGTGAGCTACAGGTACCATGCTATACCCTCATCTCGTGAGTGAGCTAGGCTTAAGGTAGCATTAGATACTCACAGCTCCTGAACGAGGTAAGCTATAGGTACCATGTTTTACCCACATTGCCTGAGTGAGGTAGGCTCCAGGTACCATTATAACCCACCACCCCTGAAGGAGGTAGGCTGTAGATACTGTGACAAACCTGATGGCATCCTGACACCTACCCCCTTTGGATCCTTTGCTCAGGTGGACAGGGAAATGCCATTGTTTTTGGATCCCTACCCTGTGGGAGGAGATGTGAGGGAGGATCACCTCGGTGGATGGTCCCTGGGGATTGGGAGAGGATATTCACAGGCGAGACATGGTATCCCCCCTTTTCTAGTGAGAGCCATATTCACCCTCTACCTGCCTTCATTGGCTGTTGTGAATCATCTCCCCTAATTTCTCCTAATTTAAATCATGATAGTACTGGGATGAGGAAGAGGCGACTCAGAGTAATGAACACTAACTGCACATTTTACTACTCTATTACTGAGATGAGAAAGAAGCCCGAGAAGTATTGTGAGGGTCAGGTATGTCCCAAACTCTATGGTCAGGCAAGTGAAACCCGTTGAATGGTTGCAGGTGCATAAAGGGAGGCAGGGACAGCAGAGATAGCACTGGACTGGAGAGCATGGCCATCCAAGGTGGGGCCGGCAACACATGGGCCAGTGAAAAGGACGCTGAGAGAAGGAAAGCTAGGAAGATGCCAGGGCCACCGTGAGGCATGAGAGGGTCTGGAGCTGAGCCAAGCACCTTGCTGTGTGTTCACCATTGGGAGGGAGAACACAGAGTAGCTGGCAACTGCTGCAGGAGAGACGGGAGAGAGCGAGGGCTGCTCACTGAGCCCCTCTGGGATAAAGGAGGAGCGACAGAAAACCTGCAAACAAGACCTGTGCACACCGAGGAGCAGCCACACACCGGTGAGTGACAGGGAAGGTTCACTCAGGCCTGGGCGCTCCAATGTCATGGTGTGGGTGACAGCAAAGGCAAAACATACTGAAATGCAAGCTAAATGGGCCTGGAGATCAGAAAAGAAAACTATTCAGTACCGAACAATTTGTCAAGTGCAAAGTGACTTTCAATAATAATTAATTGGGTCAGAAGTTCAAAGATGAACTGTTGAATACCAAACAAGATGACAAGCATAAATATGTTTGAATGCTGAATTATGGAAACAATATAAGAATATTGGATGAATGAAAGAGAAAGTGCAGAACAAATGTGAACAAAACAAAGTTAAATCAACCAAATTTGCAAACTAAGTGAAAAGTGCACAATTTAAAACACTATTGAATAGGGTGAAAGCAAGTTGATAACCAGAATAAATACCACAAAGAAAAGTGTGTGAGAATCCAATGTTGATGAAGGCAAAAAGCCATTCAAGTGCATCAGAAGAATAAGTGGACTTATAACACAGATGCAGAAAGGAAACCTTTGTTGTCAAAGAAGTCCTATGTGAAAGTTTGAACTGCTGTTAAGTTGCAAGGTTCATTGGTGTGTGACCTGTGATGGGTAGACCGTGTGGTCTGAAAACTGCGCCTAGACTGAGGAACCCTTCCTTGGAGTGAACCAAGAGAAGTCAAGTGAATGAGGCTGGGCAGCTTAGAAGTTGTGCAAGTAATGGACATGAAAGGCAAACCAAACAAGTTAATTTAAATGTGTTGTATTTGGGGAAGGGAACCCCAAGACCATCTTGTAGAACTGGGTCGAACTTGAGGAAGGGAATCCCAAGACCATTTTGTTGGAACCATTTGAACTTGGGGAAGTGAGATGAGAACAAGCCTGGAGCTGGAAGAAGCTCAGAACTTGAATTTGAACACTGTTACTTTGTTTGCTGCCATCCCTACACAATGTTTAGCTTTAGTTGTGAGGGCAAGTATATTTTTGGGACACAGACAGACTTTTAAGTTGAACTTACTGACTCAGACTATACTTAGTTTATTCAGGTAGGGAAATCCAAACCTTAGTATAGGGCAAGTTGGGTCGTACACCCTCCAAACATTTCAGTTAATAAAGACTTTTTGTTTGAACTTTAATCTGGTGTCTGTGTCTTGCTTCATGATGCCTTCACATTACCATGTGATACCCACAACTCGTAAGTGAGGTGGATTCTAGATACTATTAGACACCCACAACTCCTGCAAGAGGTAATCTGTTGCACAATGTGATATCCACGACTCCTGAGATTTGTAGGCTCTATGTATCATTAGACACCCACCTCTCCTGCAGAAGGAAATCTCTATTCACCATGTAATACGCATAACTCTTGAGGGAGGCACATTCTAGATACCATGAGAAATACACAGCTTGTGAACAAAGTATGCTATAAGAACCATGTTATGCTCACATCTCCTGAGTGAGGACAGCTCCAGGTACCATCATAGCCCACATTTCGAAGAAGGAGGTAAGCTGTTGGTACCATGTTATACCAACATCTCATGAGTGATTTTGGCTCCAGGTACCATTAAAACTCATTCTCCTGAAGGAGTTAAGCAGAAGGAATGATTTGAAACCCACATCTCCTAAGTGAGGTAGGCTCTAAGTATCCAAAGACACCCACAGCTCCTGAAGAAGGTAAGCTCCAGGTATCATTACGAACCACAGCTCCATGATAGATGTCAGCTATATGTACCATGTTATACCCAAATCTCCTGAGGGAGGGAGGCTCCAGGTACCTTTAGACACCCATAGCTCCAGAATGAGGTAAGCTATAGGTACCATGTTACACCCAAAACCCCTGAGTGAGGTAAACTATAGGTACCATGAAATACCCACATCACCTGATTGAGATAGGATACAATTGCCATTGTAACCCATTGCTCCTGATGGAGGTAAGCAATAGGTACCATGTTATTCCCACATCTCCTGAGTGAAGTAGGCTCCAAGTACCATTGATTGATTGATTGATATTTTATTTCTATCGCGCTCATACACAAGTGTTTCAGAGCATGACAAGGCAAGGGAGGGGAACAGGGGAGAACAAAATAGCGATCTTACTAGGCCCAGTGACATTGAGAATGCGCAAGTGCATGGGTGAGGGGGGAGGGGAAAAGTGCATCAAAGGGGGGGAGAGGTGGAAAGTGCGAAGCAGAGGAGAAACAGATAAATAACAACACATAAATAATAAAGGCAACAAACAGTGGTAATGCAGCCAGCAATTTGCAAGTGCTAGGTTTAAGGCAGCAGACAGGGTAGGTCCGATAAGTGCAGGAAGAAAAAGGGGGATGAATGAGGTAAGCTATGGCTACCATGTAATAGCCACATCTCCTGAGTGAGGTAGACTCCAGGTTTCATTATAACTGACCACTCCTGAAGGAGGTAAGCTATAGGTACTGTGAGAAACCTGAGTGTATCTTCAAACCTACTCTCGATGGATCCTCTGCTCAGGTGACCAGGGAAATGCATGACCCTAGGGGTTAAGATGTGAGGGAGGATCACCTGGGAGGAGGGTCCTTGGGGATTGGGGAGATGATATTCAAAGGTGAGATATTGTATCCCCCCATTTCTAGGGAGAGCCACATTCACCCTCTCGCTGCCTTCATAGGTTGTTGTGAATTGTCACCCCTCATTTCTCCTCATTTAAACCATGATAGTACTGGGACGGGGAAGAGGCGACTATGAGTAATGACCACTAACAGCACATTTCACATTTCACCACTCTACTACTGAGATGAGGAAGAAGTCTGAGAAGAATTGTAAGGGTCAGGTATGTCCCAATAACTATGGTGCAACCTGTTGAATTGTTGCAGGTGTATAAAGGGAGGCAGATACAACAGAGAGAGAGAGAGAGAGAGAGAGAGACAGAGAGACAGAGAGACAGAGAGACAGAGAGACAGAGAGACAGAGAGACAGAGAGAAAGAGAGAAAGAGAGAAAGAGAGAGAGAGAGAGAGAGAGAGCACTGGGCTGGAGCGCATGGTCATCCAAGGCAGAGCAGGCAACATATGTGCTGGTGAAAAGGACACAGAGAGAAGATAAACCATGAAGACGCTGGGGCTACAGTGGGCAGCGGCGAGAGAGTCTGGAGCTGAGCTAAGAACATAGCTGTGTGTTACCCGTTGGGAGTGGGGAACACTGAGAAGACATTGACTGCTGCAGGAGAGACCGGAGAGAGCGAGTGCTGCTTGCCGGTGCCCCTCCGGGTTAAATGATACATTGGCTCCCTGTACACAGCTCATGAATGAAGTAAGCACTAGGAACCGTGTTATACCCACACCTCCTGAGTGAGGTAGGCTCCAGGTACCATTATAGCCCAAAGCTCCTGAAGGAGGTAAGTAAGCTGTAGGTACTGTACAGAAGGTATGCTATCACAAGTGTTGACACTGACACAATGGATACCATTTTTAAAACCTTTGTTGATAATGTTGGGATTGGAGAAACTCCTATTCTGCCCTATAACTAAGTCTCAGACATCAAATGATAAACAAAATAGTCCTAGTGGAGTCTGTCAAATCAAAAATAATAAAATCCTAATGTCTGACCTATCTCTTGTACAAAAAGTTTAAAAAGGAGAAAATATATTCAAACGTAAAAGTCAGTGTTCAAATGATAATGTGGCTGAACCAGCTCTCCTTCCCATTTAAGGCCTCATGAGGTAAGGCGATCCTTGTAGGCAGGATGACACACTTTGGCTTAGCTTCCAACACAGTACACAGTTCAAAACTGTGGATCGAGGCCCACCTGGCCATCAACGTTTAACGTTCCTTTCTCCGGCTTTCAAAATAATGTTTCAACCAAACTGTTAAAAAAGGTCCCTCTCTGCTGGGCTCAAACCTTTCACAACATAGTTCTTGTAGGTCTCCACCTGCCGCATTCGGACCTCTCACAATACAGTTCTCACAAAGTTGCAAGTGAGCTCCCTTCCTCAAGCTTAATATATATTGGGTCTCCCTCAATCGGACTCGGACCACTTTGGGATGTCGAAGTCTTTCAAATGTGCGTGGCTTTCCTGATAGACCAAACAGATCCAAAGCTGTGTATTGCTACCCAGCAAGCCCAGATGCACTCAACAGGGACAATAAGTACCCTCTATTTTAAATCAAAATTCATTTAAACATTTGGTGCCAACAGGGCACCTTATGTGTTTTGTGTAAATTTATGTGTTTTGGAAAATTGTTTATAGGTATGCTTTGCTCGTAATAACATGGGTAGCCGAATGCCACAGATTGCTAGGATATCTGTGAGGGTAAGATCAAAAGACCATCCATTTAGAAAAGCCAGATGGCTAACAGTCCTTAGTAGAAGAAATCAAGTAGAAAAGTAAACGGGCGGCAAAAGTACCAAATTAGGGGCGATATGAGTGCAGTAACAACTGAGGGCCCATACATGCAAACCGTAACGAGTAACGGAGGTAGAGACATCAAGTAAACCACAAATTTGGAGAAATGCATGATGTTTAGGGGTAGCTGCACACCCACTCGAAAAGTGTACATCAGAAACGAGCACACTAACACAGTCAGCAAATCTCTTCAGAGCGAGTAACGTGAACCGGGATATTCCGAGTATGACAAGTAATAGAGGGAAACAGATAGCTTACCTTCGGATACGTAAGAAACCAGATCATCTCGCCGCAGCCGTGCGCTCAAATTGACTCCGTTCACACAATCCAAACACAAGCGTCGCCTTGGTAAAGTCGCGCATGCGCGCGAATGCACCAAGGCGACATCCATCTTGGTATGGGAAAAAACGAGTGTGGCGTAACCATGGAGATGATGAAAAAAACTATAGTGACAATGTCACCGAGACAGAGCGGTCAGTGGGCCGGGCAGTATCGCATTTGAGGAAAAAGTCATCAGGAAGGTATGGAAAGAGTGTATAGGGTATAGGGAACGCGCACGTGTGGGCAGCAACCGTAGCTCAGAGGAACTACGGGGTGCCCCCACGGCACGGAGGTAAACACAGTTCAAAGATCTATCAGAAGCCGTCAGCCAGCAAGTGTAAAAGGAAACACATAGGTCTAAGGTCCAACTAGGAACGGAAACAGCAGGAGATACAACTAATGGGGTCTACATCCAATAAACAAATCAAGTGGAACAATGTATAAAAAGCGTGAAGGGATCCTTAGGGAGGATGGGCGCGGGCAAAGGTACAGCATCCTGACCCACAACTAAAGCGAAAGCTAAAAAGATGACTAGACAGGCAACATCAGTCAGGGAGGAACTTTGGTCATCGGGCGAGTAAAAAGATAAAATCAACTACAAAAGGGGGCAAAGAAAGTCACCTTAAAGCGATGGAATAAGTACAACAGTCCGCCATATGAAAAGTCCATGTTCAGATGGTGCATGTTGTCAGATTTGAGACATAACAATATTCATGAACAGAAAGGGTAGGCAGTGCTATTAAGATGACATGTTATTGACATGTTATTACGAGCAAAGCATACCCATAAAGTGCTCTCTCCATATGTAAATAGAGTACACTGATCGTACTACTTTTTGTTTATTCATGTACGATTTATTGGATTAAGAGGATTAAAATCCAAAAGTTAACTCTAATGTCTTGGTTCTGATTGTTCCATTCATTTTACACCTGTATTTACTATTTATCCTTATTAACATCATTAAATTGTGTAATGACATTTTCTTTTGGAAACTAGAGAAACTTAGGCGGTGCCTGTACACCGTAGAATCTATGCCCTGTTGGCACCAAATGTTTAAATGAATTTTGATTTAAAATAGAGGGTACTTATTGTCCCTGTTGAGTGCATCTGGGCTTGCTGGGTAGCAATACACAGCTTTGGATCTGTTTGGTTTTCTCTGTCCCAAGTGGCCTTGTGACGACAGCCCAATTGCACCAGAAGTCTTTGCATCACATTTGCATACTATTTCTTGTTGATATATTCTTAATCACAATCCTTCCACTCTCAAACCTTTATTTAACTTGTCTGTGCACCCCTATACTTCTCTCGTTTCCTGATAGACCACAACAGGACCACTTCAATTCAATGTTCACTATTTACTTTCACTCTTGCTGTCTGTTTGCCATTTTGTTTCAAACACTGCACCTTTTACAGAGACTTTCGAATGGGCTACTTCATTTCACCGGACCACTCTGTAACTTAGTATTGCTTATCTTGCAGCTATATTTCACTTTAAAGTTAATTGATGGGTCTGCCTTTCTTCTTGTTTATGTACACACGGCCAAGCTTTACTTGTGATATTATGTTGCTACTTCTTTCACTTAAACATTACCACACACCGGTCTCTCAGGTCGCTTGCCAACTCACCGGCTGTATGTGCTTCTTTCTTGTTTGCTGTTTTCTGATTTTCATGTAAATTTAGTGCCACAGGCTTGATCTTGCCTCCACAACTCTGCCATTGACCCAGGAGGGTTGCTGGCGTCCTTGAAACTTAATGCAATCTTCACTTGTGGGCTCTGGCCTTCTCTGCGCGTCTTTCACTGCCTGTCAGAGGCAATGACCGTCAATAGGGAAGTATTTGAGTTTTCGGTCTGCTACTCTCGTCCCTTGGTCAGTTGCTCTGCTCCAGTAGGTATGCCTTCATCTGGGAAGTTCTGCTCATTATCATGTTCCACCTTGCTCAGAGTGTGTCTTTGGTTACTGCCTTTTTTTCATGTGAGGAGAGCCAGTTGGGTTCAGGTGTATGCACTTAGTGCAAAGTGCCTGACATTGCCGGACCTGATTAACGGGACATGTTCAGTACGTTGCGAGAGATTTAGTCTGAATACTCTGTCACCCTCTTCCTTGGGCCAGTGTTTGCACATAAAAGGGGGGGAGGAGGATTGGGACTTCGGAATATCCTACAAAATAGGATGGGGTAGATGATCAAAAAGGGGGGAATACCGCATCTCACCATCGGCCATCTCACTCACTCCCCGAAGACCCCTCACTCAGGAGATCCTCTCGCACTGCTCCACCCAAAGGGTCTTAATCCAAAGGTGATGGCCGTGCCCTGGCCACCTGAGAGATCCCTGAGGACTAGCAGGTGAGATACCCTCTGGTTTCTCACAGTGCCACGTTATGCCCACTTTGTCTGAATGAGATAGGCTCCAGGTACTATTATAACTCACATTCCAGAACAAGGTAAGGTGTAGGAAACATTTGATACCCACGTCTCCTCAGTGTGGTTTGCTCCAGGTACCATTATAGCCCACAGCTCCTGAAGTAGGTAAGCTATAGGTACCATGTTATACCGCCATCGCCTGAGTGAGGTAGGCTCCAGGTACTATTATAACCCACAATCCTGAAGAAGGTAAGCTGTGGGAACCATTTGATACACACAACTTCTGAGAGAGGTAGGCTCCAAGTACCATTAGCCACCCACAGCCCCTGAACAAGGTAAGCACTAGGTACCATGCTTTACCCACATCTCCTGAGTGAGGTAGGCTCCAGGTACCATTATAACCCACCATCCCTGAAGGAGGTAAACTGTAGGAGCCATTTGATACACACATCTTCAGAGTGTGGTAGGCTCTAATTAGCCTCAGATGCCCATATATCCTGAATAAGATTGGCTATGGGTACCATATGATATCCACAGCTCCTGATAGAGGTAGGCTCCAGGTATCATTAGAGACCCACAGCCCCTGAAAAAGGTAAGCTATAGGTACCATGCCATACCCACATTTTCTGAGTGAGTTAGGCTCCAGGTACCATTATAGCCCACAGCTCCTGATGGAGGTAAGTTGTAGGTTCCATGTTATGCCCACATGGCCTGAGTGAGGTAGACTCCAGGTACCATTATAACCCACAAACCTGAAGGATGTAAGCTGTGGGAGCCATTTGATTCTCACATCTCCTGAATGAGGTAGGCTCTGATTATCCTTAGACTCCCACAGATCCTGAAGGAGGTAAGCTATGGGGAAAATGTGATACCCACAACTGCTGATTGAGGTAGGCTCAAAGTACCAAACCCACAGCTCCTGAACGAGATAAGCTATAGGTATAATGCTATACCTAAATGTGCCGAGTGAGGTAGGCCCCAGGTACCATTATAAACCACACCTCTGGAAGGCAATAAGCTGTAGGTACCATGTGATGTCCACAACTCCTGAATGAGATGGGGTCCAGGTACCATTAGACACCCACAGCTCCTGAAGGTGGTAAGCTGTGGGTCCATTTTATGATATCCACATCTCCTGTATGAGGTGGACTCTAGGTGCTATTAGACATCCACAGCTCCTGAAATAGGTAATCTGTAACTACCAAATAATAATCAAGCATCCTTAGAGAGGTAGGCTCTAGGTACCATTAGACCCCCACCTCCCTGCTGAGATAAGCTCTATGCACCATGTAATTCACATAACTCCTGATGGAGGTGCATTCGAGGTACCAGGAGAAATACACAGCTTGAGAACAAAGTAAGATATATGAGCCATGTTAAACCCACATCTTCCGAGTGAGGTAGGCCCCAGGTACCATTATAGACCACAACTCCTGAAGGAGGTAAGATGCAGGTACCATGTGATGCCCACAACTCATGAGTGAGGTAGGGTCCAGGTACCATTAGACACCCACAGCTCCTGAAGGAGGTGAGCTGTGGGTGCCATATGATACCCATATCACCTGTGTGAGGTGGAGTCTAGGTGCTATTAGACAACCACAGCTCCTGCAAGAGGTAATCTGTAACAACCATGTGATATCCACGAATCCTTAGAGAGGTAAACTCTAGATATCATTAGACAGCCCCCTCCCCTGTCGAGATAAGCTATATGCACCATGTAATACACATAACTCCTGATGGAGGTGTATTCTAGGTACCATGAGAAATACACAGCTTGTGAACAAAGTAAGATATAGGAACCATGTTATACCCACTTCTCCCGAATGAGGTAGGGCCAGGTACCATAATAAACCACACTCCTGAAGAAGATAAGCTGTAGGAATAATTTGATACCCACATCTCCTGATGGAGGTAGGTTCTTTGAATCCTTAGACACACACCTCTCCTGAAGGAGGTAAGCTGTAGGTACCATGTGGTGCCGAAAACTCCTGAGCAACGAGGTATGGACCATACCAATAGACACACACACTGCTCTTGAAGGAGGTAAGCTATATGTACCATGCTATAACCACATCTTCTGAGTGAGGTAGGCTCCAGGTACAATTAGATACCCACAGCTCCTGCAAGAGTTAATCTATGGGTACCTTGTGATATCCACAACTCCTGAGAGAGGTAGGCCCTAGGTATCATTAAACACCCACCTTTCCTGTGGAGGTAAACTCTGAGCTCCATGTGACCCACATATCCCCTGAGGAAGGTGCACTCTAGGTACCATGATACATATACAGCTTGTGAACGAAGTATGCTACAGGAACCATGTTATGCCCACATCTCCTGAGTGATGTGGCTTCAGGTACCATTATAACCCACACTCCTGAAGGTGGTAAGCCATAGGAACCATTTAATACCCACATCTCCCGAGTGAGGTAGGCTCTAAGTATCATTAGACATGCAGAGCTCCTGAAGGAGGTAAACTCCATATACCAGTATAAACAACAGTCCCAGAAGGAGGTAGGCTATAGGTACCATGTTATTCCCACATCTCCTTAGTGAGGTTGGCTCTGGGTACCATTAGACACCCACATCCAGAAGGAGGTAAGCTGTAAGAACCATTTGATACCCAAATCACTTGAGTGAGGAAGGCTCTAAGTATCCTTAGACACCCACAGCTCCTGAAGGAGGTACGCTATAGGTACCATGTTATTCCCACATCTCCTTAGTGAGGTTGGCTCTGGGTACCATTAGACACCCACATCCAGAAGGAGGTAAGCTGTAAGAACCATTTGATACCCAAATCACTTGAGTGAGGAAGGCTCTAAGTATCCTTAGACACCCACAGCTCCTGAAGGAGGTACGCTATAGGTAACATGTTATACCCACATCTCCTTAGTGAGGTAGGTCCATATACCATCAGACACCCACAGCTCCTGATCAGGGTAAGCTATAGGTTGCATGTTACACCCTCATCAGCTGAGTGAGGTAGGCTCCAGGTACCATTATAACCCCCAGCTCCAGAAGGAGGTAACCTATAGGTACCATGTGCTACCCACAACCCCTGAGTGATGTGGAATCCAGGTACAATTGGATATGCACAGCTCCTGAACGAGGTAAGCTATAGGTACTGTGATATACCCACATCTCCTGAGTGAGGTATGCTCAGGTACCATCATAATCCACAGCTCCTGAAGGAGGTAAACTATAGTTACCATGTGCTACCCACAACCCCTAGTGAGGTAGGCTACATGCACCAATACAACCCACATCTCTTGAAGGATTAACAATGGCGGTACCATATGGTACCTACGATTACTGAGTGAGGTTGGCTCCACGTACCATTAGACACCCACTGCTCTTGAAGGAGGTAATGTATACGTTCCAGATTACACCTACATCTCCCGAGTGAGGTAGGCTCAAGGTGGCATTATAACCCAAAGCTCTTCAAGGAGGTAAGCTATAGGAACCGTTTGATGCCCAGAACCCCTGAGAGAATTAGGCTGTATGCCTCATGAGATACTCAGAACTCCTGGGGGAGTTAGTCTGGAAATATGATTGCATAACTTCAGCTCATGAAGGAAGTAGTCTGTAAGCGCTGTGAGATACCCAGAATCGCCAACGGAGGTAGATTGTGTGTAACATGAATAGGGCTGGCTCTGGGGTTAAGGGGCCCTCTGCTGCAAAATATGTGTGGGCCTCTAATTTACTTTTTTATTGGCATAGACAGGAGTGAAAATGTATGCAATTACATCACAAGGAATTATATCAGTCTTGGACATTCTAGTGTGTCTTGGGAAGTTACATAACAAGAACGTAGAACCAAAAGATACACAATTTGTACATGTGCTTATGAATGTTCACTATACATATTTTAAATTGAGCAACACTATAATCTATTAAAACTATGATTTTGGATTTTGTGGAAATTGGGCTCTATAAGCAGAATCCCTTTCCCAGAAACATGTTCTTTTGCATTTAAGGCATAGAAAGATGCATTATTTGCAGAAGGTGCCACACTTTGGGGCTTGAACCCAGTCTGCAATGAAGACCATTGAATGACCACGCTTTTCAGCTCTGGTTGGTAAAGATATAAAATTAAACAATTTATCAAATATATGAATCCGAATGCAAATATCTTAAGGAAAATGCAGTTTTTCCCATTATGCATGAAAGTATACACATAACAGAATGCAAAGATAAAATAGACTATCCTAAAAAGGGGCTTATTTTGAAACTGTGTTGGACTGTCTGGAGCACTGTGCTTATCACCCATCCATTACGGATTATTCAGGGAGACTTGCTGCCATTCACACATAATATCTTCCCATGTAGGACATGTGTGAGACAGGGTGGCAGGCGAAATGGCTGACATTCATAAAGTGTTAAAATTGGCAAATTGTGGGCAGCATTTGCCCGATCCGCCAGTTCTCAATGCAGAGCGAAATTGGCCATTGCTTGCCTTTTCTCATGCACAAAATTGTTTTCTAAAATGTTCGATTTTAAAAACAACATTTCTGATGTTTTGCTACCATAAACTTAGTTGTTTTCCAACATGTTGTTTGGCTGTTTCGAGCCCTCAGAAAAAGAAAAATAAGAGGGCAAAAATGAAATTGTCTAGTAAAAATCCCGGCTGAGCCTGTGGCGAAAACAGAGACCAAAACGTCTGGCAAGCAAAAGTGAATTGGTGGCGAATTTTGCACATTTCGCATCACTGGTGGTAATTTTCGGCCACCCCTCTTTGGAACATCCCATCCCCCTTATCAGACCCTCTAGCTATTCGATTTGTGATTGCACAAAATACCACAGTAAATGGCAATACTGGCTGTTTTTGCAAAAACTGCTTTTTTTAAATAGTTGACAAAAGGATACCTTCACAAACTTTTTGGGTGCAAGTGATGAGGTGTGCTAAGACTTCCCATGACTTGTGCCAAAAAAGGAGCAGCCCAATCCACTAAGGGTATCTGAATGGGTGCATCCTATCAGGACCCCGACAGAAGGCAGTTTCACTCATTTGCACAACTCAGTGGGTGTTTCTGTGCATTTAAAAGTGCTTCCTGAATCGATAAACAGGATGCACTTTTAAATGCACAGAGCATTAAGTTAATCACATGCACCTGTTTGGAATAGGTGCAAGGGGTGCACATTGCATGACCTTGGCTGAACCTGTTGTGCATCTTTTTTTATGTGTGACAGCAGTGATATGAAGCACTGCTGTATCACATGCATTTCTATTACTCAAACAGGGATAGACATGTTTTTTTTTATCACATTTTACAGTGAGGGGCGCCTCTAAGGGCCTGTCATGGTGAAATGCGCTCCCAACACCTAGTTGGGGGCTGGGAGCCTGTAAAACATTGGTGACAGGAGAGCACTCCTGACATTAATGCATTGAACTCGTCTGGCCAGAGTTTCATTTGAGATACAGGTCAGCACCCTGGAAATGCACAATTCTCCCTTGAGAATTGGAAATGCACAATTCTCCCTTGAGAATAAGGAACCTGCGCATTTCCAAAAATGGGGTATCTAAAATAGTGCATAGTCTGCTCTATTTTGTGTTCCCCCATTTTTTGAGAAAATGGCCTAAAATCTAAATTTGCATTTTTTAAAAAACAATAGTCACAATATGAGAGAGAAAGGAAAGAGGGGGAGCAATGAGGCCATTGAGCAAGAATGCAGAGGTGGAGCAGTGGGCAAGAGGGGGAAGTGAAGGCAAGAGGGTAAAAAGGGTGTTTAAGGGCAGAGGTGAGGTGGTGTGTCAGAAAACAGAGGGAGCGACAGGCTAGATGGCGATCTGTAGGCCAAAAAGCAGAGGGCATGGTTGGCCGGATAGAGGAAGTGATCTGTAGATTGGGAACAAGGATGGAGGAAGAGTGCGATTGATTGGGAGAAAGGATGCAAGATGCAGTAGGAGTGAGAAAGAATGAAAGACTGTAGACTGCATGAGGAACTGGGGAGTGCAAGGTGTTAATTAGGAGGGCGGTTGGGAGGGTGTCAGATCGCCTAAATATGCACGTGACTGGCAGATTGAGAGGTTTGGGAATGTAAGTTGTGATGGAGAATTGGTGTGTGAGGGATGTTGTTGAATGGGCTGCGTGGGTGCTTGCGGGATTGTAGACCACAGAGGGAGAATATGTTCACCATTTCAACTGGTAGTGGTAAAATAAAGTGAATACTATTAATTAGGCATGCACATTCAAACAAAAAAGTAGAGCGAAAAATACACTGTTCTGTCAAACCATAGACAGCTGGGACTTCTTCTATTACATTAGTACAAATGGAGCAAATAATGACACCTGGCTCTCATGTAGCCTCACAGACAACTTGTCAAACTTACACCCCACAGCCACAAAGACAATGCTGCAAAATGCTACAATATATGTATTTTTGTGCTGCAAAATGTGTTTTTTTTGTTATGTCACAAAATATTCAATTACATCCTGCAATATCCTGGAGGGTATGACTAATCACTATTCTAAAGTTAAGTGGGAGCTGTAACTGCATAACCGCTGGAGAACAGGTGCCGGGCAGTTGTGCAGGTGGCCCATAGGTCAAAGTGTGCAGGAACTAAAAGGTACAAGGTTCTCTTGCTTTTCTGGGCAGACAACAAGCCAGTGTTACATCTCACGGTGCTATCTCCCTGGTGCTGGATTGATGTTGTTTAATTCAATAGATTGCTTGGGATATAAAAACCCATTCCTAAGCAACCAAAAAGCTCAGCTTGGCAGCGATCTGCATATGAATTTCTGTAAGTGTAGAGGCCTTTGCAGATAATGGGAGGGATGTGTGTGGGGCTATAGTCATGGGAATGTCCCTAGCCAGGTGCAAATGGTAGGTGACAGGAAGTGAAGGTGTATATAGCTGAATGCTGAGGGGGACAATGCCACATTGCTGGTGGCCATTCAAACTCATTTTCTTTCACTGTTTTCTTCAGTCTTGCTAGAACTGTTGTAAAACACAGTGTTGCAGAGTGGAGTGGAGGAAAAAAAAAGACTCAGGCATGGAGTTTGAATTGGGAGGGAAGGTGACGGTAAGTAGGTGGTGGGTTGGTGGTATGGTATGATATGATATGATATGGTATTTGTAACGCGCCTATACACAAGTGTTTCAAGGCCCAGAGGGCTGGGCAGAGGAAACACCATTCCACTACTTTTATTTTTACACTTCGATCACTGAGGTGGCCTATGCCTCCACCGACCCTGACAATGTGTTACCCACAGCTCTTCTTCGGGGAGGAGCAGATAGTCTGTAGGGACCCTAATACAACAACAGCTGCTTTTGGGGATTTCAGTTACTGGTACCGTGAGATATGCACTTAAAGTACCGTGAACTAGGGTCTATCTAGAATATAATAGCCTACTGTCGCCGGTGAGTAACCCGCAATTGCACTCCAGCAGAGCAAACTCTCCCAAGTGTTTCATTTAGTCTCAATCAAGTAAAACGATACATATCATTTACCAAGTGAAAATCAAAACAAACTTGTATCATTGCTCTCAGCATGTATTGTTTTTTATCTTTCAAATAATTTGAAACAAAACGTTTTAAATAAATGCATACAAATGTTTTTGCCAAAACACCACAAAACCAATTACAAAATTTAGTAAACTCAAATTCCTCAGTTGTTTCCCAAGAACAGTGATTAGAATTTCATCATGTTGCTAAAAAGAAAACAATTCATTCATGAGAGTGAGGTTTAATTAGTAGCTCGGCCCAGAATGTTGCCAACATGTTTTGGATTATTCTGAATCCATGCTCAGAGTGTATTTGCTGTTCTTCTGACAACAAATCTTCAATGTAACCTATACAACATTTATAGGGTTACTCGTGTTTACCCCTCCTCTCTATTTCACTAGACTCAAAATAACAAATAATTTAGCATTAACCGTTAACAGAAGTGCAAGGCTTCTTTCTATCAGTGTGTACCTATTCAAAAATCGAAATGTACTTATAGGCATTTCTTTAAGACATACATCTGTCCTTCAAAAAATGATTTTTTTCAAGTGTGTTAATAAAAGAAAACAAATTACTTTCGGGTGTACTCACTTAGACTCCCCATGGGGTTAATTCAGACCCCACGATTATTGTGTGTAACGCAGCATTCATCAAATTTCATAGTGAAACAACAGATCAGGTCCCATAAATCAGTTTCCATATTAGTATAGTTCCCTTCCACTTCCCTAACTCTTTTACTCAAAACGAAAGTCTTTTTCTGCTGCAGCACCACTGTGCTCGACCAGATTCATCAGCCAGGCTCTGCACACTGTCTCAGATAATCATTCCTTCACAGCCTGAAGTGTGTTTGCCTTATTTAAAAGTTAACATTCAGCCGAATTGGCGGCGGCCATCTTAAGCGTACCAAATCTAATATGGTACCCAATACTATGAGCAATCCTAGCTTTCACTTTTTATTGAAATACCTCCATATTATCATCCACCTTCCACATCTTACTGTATTTCTTGAACAATTAGACATTTACCCATAGCATTTCTAATTTTGTGCGAGATCATGAAAAGTCCCTTGCCACGTTACCCAATAGGGTTTTTTTTGTATTTACATCCCTCACATACTGTTAAGTGCCGGGCATTGATATTTGTGGCAACAATCCGGCGTACCGGTCGAGTGTCACAGTGTCATTCTTCCAGGCAATTCTTTTAATTTCTGTAAGTTCCATATTGGAATAGTTACTTATGCACAGAAATGCATGTAGACCTAACATGTTCCTGTTAGTTTTGCTCACTTCCCATGAAGCCTCTTAGTCGTGAATAAAGCAGACCCACAAATTGTATTTTTTAGGTATTACGACTCTGCTATCACACAAATGCACAAATAGGCAATAAAGCCACTCAATGAACACAATTGTCTCCATCCCGAGACTGCATTGCTTCAGTAGGTTTTCTGTCATTAATTTAATCTGCAACGTGGTCTAATCTTTTTCTCAGCCATCATATATACTAACCAATCCCAGTGCATTTCTCCCAGCGTACCACTGTTCACAATCTCAATACATTTTACATTTGCATATAACTTCACTGGAATGCCAGAAGCAATGTATAGGTAAACGTTATTTAGAGGCAAAACAAGAAATACCTTTTGTACGTTTCTTCCATTTCGATAACTAATTCACATCTATTCGGAAGAACAAACATAGGAGGGCTAACACAGCTAGTTCTGTGGTAAAAGGAATATTGGTATACATAGACAATTAATTAACGTGGATTAGTATTGCTTAAAGCAAACAAAGGTCAATACACCCAGTAGCATTAGATAAGATTATTCTGAAATGAGATGAGGTTTTCACATAGAGTTTGCTCTAAATGTATTTATCATCCTTATATCCATTTTGAAAATGAAATTTGGGGAAGGGGCGGGGCAGAGTTCTCTCTACAAAGAGTATGGAAGGGAGGAATATGTGGGTTAGAATTGACAAAACCAAGTGGTTATATGTCTTGTTGCTTTGTTTGTTTGTTAATTGTATTTCTGTTTGTGCGTGTTTATGTTTCTTCACAGGGTGGCTATCGAACAGTTTAAAAATGCAAATTCTTGTAAAAATGGCTTGAAAATAGTCCTGTGGAATGTTAATGGGGCAAATTGCACAAACAAAAGAAAAAGGATTTTGAACAGGCTAAATGAGTTGGGGCAGATATTGCCCTATTACAGGAGACTTGCTTGAAAAGGAGTCAGAGAAATTGAAAAAAGGGATGGGTGGGGAAGGTTTTTTGTTCTGCATTTAACTCATGTTCAAGGAGGGTATGTATACTGATAAGGATAAACTTGCCAGTATCTGAAATAACTTTTAAAAAGCACAATGAAGCTGAAATTGTTTGTGTCATTATGAATGTACAAATTGTTCCATATTGTGTTTGCATAATTGCTCCAAATTGGGGAGATGGGGAATTGTATGTCTCTCTTGCGCTGTTTGTGCAGAATGTGAATCAACCAAACTTCATAGTGGGAGGAGATTTTAATATCACACTTAACTCAATGCAGGGTAAAAGTATAGACACTGTGAATACTGAGAGTGCAGTGAAATGGAAGGCCATGGTAGATTTCATGAGGGAATGCAGGCTACAAAACATGTGGAGACTGCAACACCCATTAGACCAACGATAGACTTTTCATTCTGACCGTCATAGAATGTATTCACGAATTGTTATGCTCCTGACGTCTGGATTATGCACACAGAATTATAAAGGGGGAGATATAGAAACCATCTTAATCTTAGAGCATGCCCCAGTCTCACTTGATATGACATTATCATATCCATTGCCTAAAACAAGTATCTGGAAAATTAATGTTATGTTTCTTGATGATGTAGAAATACTGGACAAGATTGTGAAAGAAGCAAGGTTTTTTGTTGAGAAAAATTGGACGGAGGATGTAGCAGTGGAGTATGTCTGGGAGGTATCAAACGCTACACAAGTGGCATGCTGATTGGCCTATCAAGTAAGTAAAAAGAAAAAAAGAAAGGGAGATTGAAGCGAAGAACCTGGGTGAAGAAATCGACGAAATTGAAAAGCAAACCATGATAAATTACTCAATGGACTCATGCAACACTCTTAAAATAAAGAAAAGGACACTGGAGGAAATACTAACAGAAAAGGCAAATAGAGTCCTTTTTAAAACAAGATGTCATTGTTATGAGGGAGGAGAAAGATGTGCTCGCCTTTTGGCTCATCGTCTTCGAATAACGGACAATGAAAAATCAATAAGCGCAATTGAAGGCATGACAGGTACTTTCATTTATGAGCCAACTCAGATGAATAGAGAGTTCAAGGAATATTATAGAAAATTATGCACATCAGGCGGTTTTTTAAAGCATTTTGTTCGACCATTTTCAACCTTCAATGTGATTTTGGGAATGGATAAAGTACAAGAGAGGATCATACCGCTAATGTACATTTATTTTAGTTGTACGCACAAAAGGATTATTTCTGATTGTTTTATGGGTTCGGTGGGTGTGGGAGAAAGAGGAGGGCTAGACAGAGGTGGGCAACAGCGATCCCCACCTTTTCATCATTTTGCCATGGCCGATTCTGAAAACTTTGTTCACTGTATTGAATGGAAGTTTCTGTGCTTCCCTTTTGTACAGCATGTGATGTAAAGACAGAAAATTGTGCCAATTTAGAATGTTTACCTCCACCTGGGAGACGGAGGGAAAACAGACTGATGATTACTACAAAGCCACCTAAAATACCACCTGCAGTATTTCGATGGAATTCCACAAGTGGTATTTGATCAAACCCAGAATTGGGCAGATGGAAACATTTGCATTATTTCACAAATAATGTTAATTTTCCTATTACCACCCAAATCTGATTGACCCTCTAAGAGTTTATTTTGAATTCAAAGAGTTAAATAGCAAAGTGTGACAGGGGAACTGGGGCTTGTGTCTAGAGGTGAAGCCCCGCCTCCAGAGGAGAAGAGAGCCTGAGCAGGTCAAACTATAGAGTTGTACTGAGAGACAGATGAATCCTATTGAGCCACACAAACCTCCCTCCCCCCCACCACCCCACACCAGCTGTGAGCCAAGAACCAGACAGGCGTATAGAAAGAATATATTTATTTAAATGGTAAGCTCAATAAATAATATGTTTGTTTACTTACAAATGCCACTTTCTCTGTGGCAGAAAACACTGCTTCAATTACAAAACACAGTTTTCTGTAAGATGTTACTTTTAAACACACTTTTTCTGTATTTTACTTTTGTCTCAAAAGCATGGAACACAGGCTAAATAGACTGGTCAAAACTCTTTTACCATGAACCCCGATGTACGTTGGATTTCAATAATAATAATATGGCTCAATGCTAGAACATGATCTTCAACATTCCTTGCTGAGAGCTTTAGTGTTAAACATAGGCACAATTTTTGTTTTATGAAAACTAATTCACATGCAAGGCTTGATACATGGAGCTCCCAGCACACTCAAGATGCTTGCAGATTGAAATTACAGATTTGTGAAAAGGCATGTGGCAAACCGAACCCTGTTTCCGTTTCAACCAAAAGCACTACTAAAATTGTTCCGCTATAAGAGTCGCTTACCCACACTCAGGAGAGAGGGTACATTGTCCAGTGGAGAATTTCACCAGTTTCATTTTGCAAAACATTTCTCCCCCAGCACCAAAATCTATTCAGCAGTGATATGCAACACCCCTCTGTTTAAAGGCCAGGTCTAAGAAGTGGGGAAAGTTTAGGAGTTTTGTTTTTAAGACCACCCTCCCACTTAAAGGCCCATCTTGGGTAAATTGGACAGTAAAATGGGAATGATTATTCATTTTTCAGACAGGTATACCTTTTATATAAAAGCCAGTGTTGGGAACAGGTTTTAGTGGGTACATTTGTTTGGGGACAGATATGGTTTGAATTGAAAGGCAAGGTTTGGGCATGGACCAAACACCTTTCTGTTTTAAAGACAAGATTTTGGGATGGTGACAATTATCAATTTTGTTTTGCTGTCAAGTATGTCTTTTATTTAAAAACAAGTATTGGTAAGGGGTATCAGTGAGGCATTTTGTTTTAGGGAAGAACAACCCTTTTCATTAGAGAAGTCAGGGGTGAACAGGAAAAATTAAAGCACCCCAGTTACTTTAAATTACATTCTTTTATCTTCCTGCTACAAGAAAGGGTAGATGTTTAAAATTCTTTGAAACTCCCCTCTGCCTCAATCTATTTGAGAGTTAATTAAATTAATATACAGCCAAATATGCTAAGAGTCTACACAACCCCCCCCCCCCCCAACCCACTCATGGAAGTGAATGCACAAATGAAAGAGAATATGTCAATTTGATTTATCCACAGGCTGTTATTTTGATGGACAATCTATTTACTTATCTATGGCCTTGACACTCATGGAGACTGGGTAGGTCTTCTCAATTAGGTAAAAACAGGATTCCGGCCAGAACGTCAGTCAATAGGATCTGACCACAATGCTCCTTCTATGGCTCCAGGTAAGTATCACAGCCTCTGTTTTCTAGTTTCTCCAGCAACGGGAATCTCCAGCCATCTTCCAGGATGTCCACACAGATGAGGTTTTAGCAGATCTCCTTTGGTGATTTTTGGTAGTTGTCCCGTAGTCCATATTGCTAGACCTTTTTACTCGCTAAACCCCTCCCATGGAGAGTGAACATTAAATGCTGCTAATATATGATTTTGCAAACCAGTATTGGGCATTTACATTTCTCTCCACCACCCAAGTCCAGCCACTCTGTAAGGATTGTTCAGGAGTCTAGAACAGAAATATTGCAACTCCCCTTTGATATTCACATTTGTTTTCCTTGTCCTTTTTTAGCCAAAAGGTCCTACAATGCAAAATGTTATAATTTACCAATAAATGCCATGATATAGAGATATCTATATTCCTCTCCACATGGTGGATTAGTGAAGCTTACTTTCATTTTGGCGCCCCATTTCACAGGCACAGTATAATCATCTGTCCTTTTCACAAACAGTATGATAGTTGTGAACATACAATTGTATAACCATCAGCCTGCCAATTCTTAAATTCAGGACATTTTTGGGGCAGGCAGAAACACATTTGAGCTTGCTATTGCAATTCCATAAGTCTCTTGTGGATACATTTCATTTTAAAAAAATTGCCTTGAAATTATCTTTAAAATGACCAATGAATGGGCACAGTGCAACTTATTGTTGCTGAGAAAGTCACTAGTTATGATAGTCAATTTAAACTAATGGGACATCTTCAGCATGTATGCAAATCCAAAACCCAATTTCTCCATGAAAGTTTCATTTCCTTCAAGCATGATACCAGAGATACTACATTCAAGGTTTATAATTGAAATTGAAAGGTTGATTTATCAGTCAAACAATAAAAAAAAATGTAGTTTTAAGGCCTGGGTAAAAGCCATTAGCCTTTTGTTCTTTGAAAGTTGATGGGCTGAGGAGGTCCTTCTCATGCAGCACACAGTTCACCTCTGCCCTGTGATGCAATGAGGCCATGCTGATATATGACATTTTCCCCTGTACTCTGCAGTTGACCCCAGTTTCGATCTAAAACCTTATATGTCTAAGCTTTTTCCCCTTCCAGGCATGGGTCTGTGTTAATCTGGCCCTGTCATAAATGCTTTGGATGTACATCAGCTTCACAGAGATTACCCTTCCAGAAAAGGAGCAAAGCAGACATTGAAAATCTGTCCAACAAGAGATTTACATGTGAGCTATGAAAACAAAATAGACTTTCAATTGTTGCCGGTGTTTTGCATGTGAAGTATTTCATACATTTTAATCCATGGCATCTTGCCACCACACATCAAGCCTTTCCCCTGATATCTTTCTTTCAGCAGGGGAACATTTTCTTTATCATGTCTTGATTTAAAACTGCAAAAAACACATGCAAGTCCATTTTAGTTTCAGTATTTGAAAACCCTGCTTTTCATGTAGAATGGGCATTTGCTTTCTCTTGAAAATGCAAATAAAAAGCTTCTTTTTCTGTTCGATCTTTCGCTTTGTATTGGGAGATAGGCCTTTTGATTTCCTGTCCTTGGCCATTCAAAGGGCATTTCTATATGATCACAACTCTTCATTGTGCTACTTGCAGAAACACACACAGTCTGCATTACTATTACTAGGCCTATTTTTGTTGTGGAAGTTCTTTGAAGGTTGGGATGTAATGTTTTCAGTGGGCCTTTCAGTTATATTTGTTTAGGCTGTGATTAAACTGCACAGACTCCCCCCTGGTTCGTTCATGATTCTTTTGCGGAAAAGAGCAGGGGAGCCGTGGAGATTGGGGTTTTCTTCTGGCCCTCCTTCTGTCCATTTTGGTCGGGGTTATGGGATGGAACCCCTACTTTCTCCTTCCTGGAGTCCCTGGGGTTCTCCCCAGACTCCCCTCTTGCCACCATGCTGAAAGTGAAGGAAATTAATTATCTAGAAATAGAAAGAAAACAAAGGTTCAGTACTTTTTACACATCATATTTCCCCAGAAGATAGGACATAACATTTGACAAAACAAACATTACAAATAAATATATGTAACATTTCAGAACATAAACATGACACATTGTTGTGCCTTAACATATCCACAGATGATTAATGTAACTACTCACCTGTTATAAGTCTCCATCCAAGGTTTTTATCCTTTCTTACACTCCTCAGATGGTTCCTCTGCTTGACTTTCATTTTGCTCCTCAATCATTCGTAAAGCTTGTCTGGGATGGCAGCATTTTAACTGATTGATGTGGACTCATTTTTCTTCCATCTGTTCTTTTTTTGGGATGCAGATCTTATAGGTAACAGGTGATATTTTATCTACAATTTCAAAGGCATCACATCAAGACGGAAGGAATTTCAGCTCCTTGGTCTGATTCCTTTGAAAATGGTGTAGATAAACCTAGTCACCTAATTTGTACTCCTTCTTGTGGCCTTTAGATAATAATATGCTTTCAGCCAACTTTTCTAAATTGTGTTGAGCATAAGCAAAAGCAGGTGAAGGTTCTTCCTTAAATTTTCAATGTACTCATGAGCAGTGGATGCATTTATCAGTGTCGGATCTTGAGTTCTATGGAGCAGATCCTGAAGTAGCACCATTTTTCATCCAGCCATAAGCTCAAATTAAGACTTTTTTGTTGCAAAAGATGGTATAGACCTAACGGCAATCAGGACAAGCAGTAATCGGATGCCCAAACTGGGTCCAGAGACGCAAAAACGTCTTTAAGATGCTCACAATTGTCTGTCGTAGCTATTTACCCCATCACTCGAGACTGTGTGGTAGGCAATGTGGAGTTTTCTTTTTACCCCTAAAATCTCCCACTTCTTCTCCATCACCTCACTGCTAAAATGACTTCCTTGATCCAACTCAATATTTTGCAGGAGGCCAACACAAGAGATGTGGTTGATCATTAGTGTGGCAGATGTCTCCAGCTTACAATTATGGGCTGGCAGCCACTATACCCACTTTGTGAACAAGCATGAAACAGTCAACTTGTACTTGTTTCCTCTAGAGGAGCAAATCACTGGCTGGATGAAATCGACTTGCAAATCTGACCAAGGCAATGTAATTTCCCTTTATTGTAGGGGAGCTAGCTCTGTGTGTGAATGAAATGGGTTGACATTGTGCACACACAAGACCCCCCATTAGGTAATTGTTGAGGTCCTGGCCCATTTGTGGCCAGTAGGCACAAGATTTCCAATGTTGTATGAAACACCCTCCAAAAGGCAGTGGCTGCATCATGGGCGTGGTTCAAAATCATGCTTCAGAATGAGGTATTTACCACCCACTGGTATCAGTCATATAGGGTTCTCAATACCAACAAATTGTCTTGGATCCAGAAACTCTTGGAAAACTTCATCAACACCCAGAGATCCTCTTTACCAGCCATAATCTGGTTCTGTTAGGGGAAAACTCACGGGTCTTACATGTGTCAATACACTTTTCAGAAAATCTGGTCCTCTTTCTGTGCAGTGATGAAATCTGCATCTGGGGTATCTGTACTCCACTGGGCAGTCGAGAGTGCACCATTTGCATGTATTTGTGACCTGCTGACAGCAGCCAATTGGATTTCACCCAGCAGGGATTGAGTTTGAAATCCCCCTGCACAGCTCTGGTTTTAGCCATCTGGTCAGTCAGCCAATTCCCAGTCTTATCTGGACCCTGTATTTTGCAATTTCCACTTAGATTCTTCTAGTAGATGGTAATCTCATTGGAAGTCACTAGATTATCAATTGACTGGATCAGTATGGCATGCTTTAATGGTTTGCTGTTGGCACAAAGCATGCCTCGATTCTTCCAGTTAATCAGATGCTACACAAACCCATTCTGGACACAATCCGAGTCAGTGATTATGACCAGTTTTTTGAGTTGGTGGTGCATTGCTGTGAGGATGGCTTGATAAATGGCCATCAAATCTGCCACCTGACTACTTCTGGATCCTATTTTGTAACCAGCAGAGGGCTTTTGGGTATCATTCACCCAGGCATTCCCAATGCCAGCCACTAGTTATGTTTCTCTGTTGTTCTCAGCATGGTAGGAACACACATCCACATAAACTGTGGATATACCCTGACACATGTCTTCTTCATAGACCTTGTGCAGGGGAGTTAAGTACGCCTCCACATTGTTGTTGGTCATTAGACGTTTGTCCTCAAGAAAGTTTTCTTGAAATCCCTGCAAGAACAGAATTCAGGAAGTAATTCTGGAATTACTAATGTTCCCTACCTAGATTCTGTCACTTTGTAAATATTGCAAGGGTTGGTGAGGAGTCATCGACAATGATGTGCTCCCCTGTATGAATGGGTGATAAGTTTTCAATGCCCACTTTGTTGCCAGGAGTGTCTTCTAGCAGTCATTACATTTTTCCTCCACTGAGGACAAAGTCTTGCTCATGTACTAAATTATTTTGTTGACCTTGTTGTTCTTTTGATACAATACTGCTGTTAGGCAGGCATCTGAGAACCCTGTCTCGAAAAATAACTCCTTGATCTTTATCAGGTAAGCCAAATAAGGACCTGGGAAAGGCTTCTGTATAATTGCTTACCTGCCTCAGATTGTTCCAGACCCCACTCCCACTTGACTCTGTTCTTTAATAGATGGGCCAAAGGTTGATTGGCCTCTGTATAGACTTCAATGAACTTTCAACTATAATTAGTGAGTCCAAGAAGGCGTCCTAATTGTCACAGAATAGTAGGGTCTTTTAATTTCATTAAAGCTTCCACCTTCTTTGCCCAGGGATAAAGACCCTTAGTGGTGATTGTGTGTCCTAAGAAGTTCACTCAACTCCTATACCACTATGTGTTCTGAAAGCACAGTTTTGCTCCGGGTTTCTGCAAAAAGGTTAGAACATAGTGAATTACTGTTGTATTTTCCTCCACAGTTGAACTCTTGATCAGAACATCATCTACATCCCCTTTTGCCCAAATTGGGCATGAAATTATGCATAAAGATATTGAACTCTTCTGGGGTTTACGTATCCAAATGTGGTTTGGGTCCACGTGTACTGCTGCCCCCCGAAGGTAAAGAACAGCTATTAATGGCTGTCCACTCTCATGGTTACTGTCCAGTAGCTGTTTGTCAAATCATTTGCAGTGTGCACCTTTGACCATTGGATCTTTGACAGCCCCTGATCGATGTCGGGGAGTGAGCATCTATTTTTTTTGTTCAAACATCTTTTTATTGCCGTCTTGATATGTGGACCCATCTGTTCAACTCCCTCTTGTCTGTACATAGTCTCCATTGGTCGTTTGGTTTCAGTATCACCAGTACCAGGTTGTTGAAGGTATTGTGGATCGGACGAATTATCCCAACGGATTCTAGGTTCTTAATACTCTCCATTAGTGACTTGATGGATGCGAGAGATAACCGGTATTGTTTCACATATACTTGAGCCATCTGGATGTCCACAGTCGTATGAGTCCACTGAAAAGATGTCTTGGAATTCCATGAAGACCTGTTTCAGCTTTTTTTCATTGCTCCTCGGCCTCCCAAGCAACAGCAATATGATTATTTCCCCGACCATCTGCTTGAAATCTGGAAAAAACCTTGGGCTTGGCAATTTCAATGGTATCCTCCAGTTGAGTAGATAGATCAGTTTTGATGGTGTGGACCTGTCAGGAGGTTCCATGGATTTGAGATAGTAGTCATTGACTCTGAACACTATATCCTCCCACCTAATGCCACAGGTCACCTCTTCGACCCCATAGGGGCAGCAAGAATACACCAAGAAATTCCCCTCTTGCCAAGTAAAAATGTTTTCTGGAGTTATACCGTCACTGATTTCAGAACAGTCATTTGGGAATGGTCCCATGATTTCTTTACCTAAATCAGTAGAATCATGTTGGGCATCAAGCGTTATTCCAATAAAGGTGTCTACGCCAGAAGTGATACTTCGAGGGTCGCTGTCATCCATCAATATTCAAATGGTCTTGAGTTCTAGGTCTACTAGTGTTGTCAGATTTAAATACAAACCTTTTTGGAGATGGAAATTCAAATGGATATAGCCCATGGGGTTACCCCCAGTCGTGACCACGCTTTATTATTCATTAGGTCAAAATTGATTGTGAATCGGTTGAGAATATGACTGCCTAAATAAAAGACGAAAGGGACAGCTCTCACAACCCAACAATTATTTTCCATGCTTTTGTCACCAATGTAAATGTGTAGCATGCACCTGCTAGACAGGAACTGTTTGGAATGTGGGGTTTCCATACCTACATCCCATTTGTCAATTAATTTAAATGTGGGAATGGTCTGATCTTTTGGGAGTTTTCTGAAAAATAATTTGCTGACAAAGCTCCTTCCAACATTCAAGCATACTCTGGCGAGTACAGGCGCCTCCACCCCATTTATCTGAATGGGAAAAAAACAACTGTTCACATTTTTTTTTAATGTCCATCAGATTTTGAGCGGTTTCTTCACTGTCTGGCTTCACTTGAATCAAATGTTTCTTCTGACTAAAGAATGGTGTAAAATGTCAATGTATCCCCTTCCTTTGTGGAATGCCACTTAAAACTGGAAGGAAAGTTGATTTTCAAGAATGGAAAAGGGTTCCCATCACCAATTCTTTCTCCTACAGAGATGATAGTGATGTCTGGGTCCTGGTTATTCTTGAAATGGAATTTGACTTTCTCAGAGCGCTGGTCAATTAAATGGCAGGTATCATTCATGCTTACATAATTGGTACTCATTTTTAATTTTATAGGCCGGTTAGTCTGGGTCCAGAGGACCTTGCTTACACAGTCGATCAGAGGGGATAACCCGCTCAGGAGATCGTTCCCCAGTAAAGAAGATGTGCCCTTTGGAGCCATGACTATCACCGGATGTTTCAATGGATGTTGCCCAATTTTTATTTCCAGATCTGCAGTCTCTTCGATGGAAATGTAATTTCCAGTTGAAATGTTGGAGTTTTCCGGGAAGTGGTGTGAGGGGAATTTGGTGACCATCCCCCGTCCTGCGATGAGTTGGTCAAAGGCCTTTTTGGACAGGATGGTGGCTTGGGATCCTGCATCCACAGAGCTAATTTTCACACTGACCTTGCAACCTTACCGTTACATAAAATCTGCCCTTGTTCTCCTCCAGGGTGCAATGAAAGTGTGAGTTATTTGCCAGTCCGATTGTCCTTTTCTTGTTATTGAACTCTGACACTGGGTGATCTTGGGGACTTTTCTGTGTTGGAGAATTTGTAAGGAAAATTGTGCAGCTAACAAGGGGCGGATTTGGGGAATCCTCTTTTTCAACCAATTCTTTGCTGTCCCCCTTTACGGGGAGACAGTTCTCAGAACCCGTTTGGGGGAAGGACCCCTTTGTTTCTGTCTTGTTTGGCTCCCATTTTTGGGGTTAAATAGTTTTCTGAGCTGGGTAAGTCTCCATACTTACCCGGTCCCACTCAGGGTATTTTGGGACCCATTTTTATTTGGGAGGGATCCCCCCATTTCTGAAGGAGACGGTTTGTGTACCTAAACTCTACTGGGACTGTTCTCTCTCAAAGGGAATGATACAGAGTTCCTCCACAAAGTGGGTTCTTCTTTGGCCTCTCCTACTTACCCTTTGCTCTTTAGGTTCTAACTTTCTGGGGGTAGAAGAGCCACTTTGAGTGTTTCAGTCTGGGTGAGGAAGGAAGCTTCCTCTAGGGATTGACATCCCCCTCCAACCAGGTGCCCTGTTCAGGAATCTGTGGCTTGTCAGACATGTCCTCTCATCACCCCCCCAGGCATCTGACCTGGGTATTGGGGAATTCTGGGAAGCAGGGTTAGGTTGAGAGTTGGACTGAGCCTTCAGCATGCACCCCAGATTGTCTGTCAGTTGCTACGCCTGTCGGTCCAGCTGCAAGACATTTTCTGGCTGGTAGGGAGGTCTGCAGTCATAGCTCTGCTGTTCCCGAAAAGGGTAACTATCCCTTCTCCCGGAGAATCTTAGGTACTGTAAATTTCCCCCATAATTTTCCATCCTGAGTCTCCATTGTCACGGGTTCAGGGATCTGTTGTCCTGGAATCGGGGAGAGAGAGGAGGTTTATTTGGAAGATCTGATTCTGGGGCATCTGGAGAAAAAGTTCAGGTTGGGAGGTGGAGTGATACTTCTCTCTGATGGAAGTTTTTTGGGATGTTACCTGGGGCAGTACTCTCCTTGTTGCCCCCCCCATTGCCCTTGGACTGCATGAGTGTATGGATACCCCAGTATTGGCTTGGTACCCTTGTACCTAGGGATTACAAAGGTGAGAGGGTCAGAGGGATAAATATGCTGACCGTCTACCTGACTACTACTCAATTGGGTGGTCCCTTCTGCCTTCCATGTTGCTTGATGGCAGGAGGGTAATTTTAGCACCCTCTTCCCCCATCTCCATGTCCAAGGGATGGGTAGTTCTCACCTATGCCACCTTCACAGCAGCAGATGTGTTAGGTGGCTTAGGGGTGTTGGGGTGTTTTCATTCTCAGTGGGATTCTGGACCTCAAAGATACTGGTGGCTTGTTCAGTTACCCAATTCAGGGTCCTGTGCTCACGAAAATCGTGTACCAGTGGAGTTATTGTGTATTTGACGAGTGCATGGAAAAAGGTGGTAATGAACTGCAAACTATGTGTGTTAACCCGCTGGGAAGTCTGCACAAATGCATGTTTTAATTCCTGCACAAACACCCTAGGCCCCTGATCCTCGCCATGTTGCAAATTATATGCAGCGATACGAGCCTCTGGTAGGTTTCTACATGAGGATAAATGCTTTAAAATGGCTGCCTTATAGGTGTACCATTTATTATATTCCTGGTCCTCTAGCCCTGCAATGAAAGTACTCAGATGAGAAGGACCATTTGAAAATGCAATGCAATTCATATCAGTTCTTACCTGGAATGATGCCATCATCTGCTCATAAGGTTCCAGGTCCTAACATACCAAACACTTGGCATTCTTGAGGTATGCGGCCAAGTAACTCTTTATGGCCTTGATGTGTCTTATTGGGTCTTTAACAAAACCCTTGCTCTGTTTCTCTGTCTTTTCCTTCTTCTGTACCTGAGTCCATTATTTTTCTCATTCAGCGCTAGTATTTGTACTCCATTTCCTGTCCTCTAAGCTCTCCCTATCTCTGTGAGATCATGACTATCTCCCAGATTCATAGGATCTGTACTCCTCTTGCCTCTGGGTCACTGTCCCTGTAGTTAGTTTTTGGCCCAGGGTAGAACACAGTTTCATCATCCCTCCTCCCAGAGAGTCTGGGTATTTCCCACCCCCTTTCTCCTGAATGTACAGAGGTTTTTTAGAATTCCCCGCCTAGGTTGAGGGTCTGATTTTTCTCCTTCAGTGAAGCGGCTGAGGTGGTCTCTTTGTAGTCTCACCTTTAGCCCATCTAACTCCATGACCTTATCATCAAAGGGGTTGTCATGGTCTGAAGTACTTACAGCATTCTTTTTAGTTTCCCAGGACATACTGGTTCAGCCCACCTCCCTTCTGTATGGTAGAGTTCAGACAAGAACTGGCCTTCTGGATTAGTTTGACTAAACCTGGGTAGGTCCAACTGCCTCATGTTCCCCTGTTCTTTATTAATCGCATGCTTGAGGTCCGTTCCCATTTGTATATGGGAGGTTGTAAATGACTGGTCTGAGGACTCTGATGGGAGGGGTATCTCTCCTTCATCAGTGGGCCTTATCTGTTTCGTGATTCATCAGGGTGCCTCAGAACCGGTTTATATTTTTCAATTTTGTTTGTCAAACTCGCACACCTGTGTCTCTCTTTCCTAAGTTCCTGTTGGTGCACAGAGAGCTTAATGGTTAATTCTGAGACCAACGCCTGATTGGTCTCTAACACCCTCCTCTGAGCTACCAACCAATCTTTTATTTGCTGCACCTCATGCTCAAGTGATTTATTCTCCCTCTGTGACACTTGTATGCTGTGTGAATATTCAAGGAGCTTCTTCTTCAGGAGACTTATCACTTTCTCTTGCAAATCCCTACGATTTGTTCCCTTCCAATAGTTCAGCATCTATCTGTCTCACATGCTCTAGTAGTTCACTCTTCTCTTCTCTAATTCCGGTCAGTTCCTGAGGACCTGACTGTTCCTTTTCTGCATCCGCTTTCAACCTCAATGAATCTTGTTATTTGGCCAGTTGTTAATTCCGCTATTTCAGAATATATACATTCTGACGCATTTCATTAAACTCCTTGTGTGAGTTCATCTCTTTGATGATGAACTGACTATTTTCCCTTTACATTGTCTTGATTTTCTGCTTGAGGGCCACAGTGTCATCTAACAACCCTCTAGTACCAATTTCGAGTGGGTGAGATTGTATGTAAATATATGCTCTGTAAAGCGCTTTGGATTAAGGCGCTATATAAATAACACATCATTATCATTATCATTATCATTATTATGACCAGTCTGGTCATTTAATTGGGATGCAAGTGATTTACAGTGTCTGCACCCTTGGTGCATACATTATGCAATGAGCTGCATCTCTCTCTTTCTTAACAGGCTTGCTGTTGTGTTTTCAGCTCATTTGGTAGTTGTGCAATGAGCCTTTCCTCTTGTAATTTAAAATGCTCACTCTGCTGTGCTTTTTCTCCAAGCTGTGTGAGCTCTTTCTGAGTCTGTGTCATCACATCAGCCTCTTTATTCTGAAATATTTCCTCAAGTAATTGCACATGAAAATATAAGTGAGCTGTGAATGGAGCCATCTAGATCAGTGCTTCACAAGCATTCTGTGTCATGGAAAATGCCTCTAATGCTTTGTGTAAAATCCCACCTTCAAGTCAAATGTCAGTGCTCACTGAGGGCATCTCCTGCACCATTCTGGTTTCCCAGCTTTTCTACACCTATACTCCTCCCGGGAACTCAGGCATCAAGCGTTACAGTGCTCCTCTAACAAAGCACAACAACCATCTATCTACCTCAAAGCAGTGACATCAAACTGAATATCCTGTCACCAATGCAGTTGTCATGAGTCAAAAATGGGGAGCCAGTTCATGGCACACAAGCCCCGATTTGTAGTATTATATTGAGAGACCTCCCTTAACCTGGGAAGTCCCTTCCAAATCAAGGAGCCCTACGATAATGTGCTTAGATTTTATTTAGCTCTCGCCTTATAGATGACTCATATAGAGCCACATACATCCCCCACGCGCGCCAACAGTGAGCCAAGAGCCAGGTCGGGGTATAGAAAGAATATATATTTATTTAAATGATAAAATCAATTAATAATTTGTTGGATTAATTACACACACCACTTTCTTTGTTGCAGAAAACACTGCTTCAATTACAAAACAGGCTTTTCTGTAATATGTTACTTTTAAACACACTTTTTCTGCATTTACTTTTGTCTCACAAACATGGAACACATGCCAAATAGATTGGTCAAAACTCTTTCCCCCTGAATCCCGTTATTTGTTGAATTTCAATAATGATAATATGGCACAATGCTAGAACATAATCGGCAACGTTTCTTGCTGACAGTTTTAGTGTTAAAACATAGGCACAATTTTCATTTTATGAAAACTAGTTCACATGCAAGGCTTGATAGAAGGAGCTCCGTGTGCACTCAAGATGCTAGAAGTTTTAAATTACAGATTTCTAAAATGGCATGTAGCAAAAAGAACCCTGTTTCCTTTTCACCCAAAAATACTACCACAATTGTTCTGCTATGAGGATCACTTGTTATTGTTATACGAGGGTATATTGTTCAATGGAGAGTTTCGCTACTTTTATTTTGCAAAACGCTTAACTCCCCAGCACCAAAACTTGTACAACAGTGATATGCAACACCCCTCAGTTTAAAGGCCTGGACTAGGAATGGGGTCATTTTTGGAGTTTTGTTTTTTTCAGACCAACCCCCCCCGCTTAACGGCCTGTGTCGGGGAAGTTGGGCAGTAAAATGGGATGATTATTAATTTTGGTTTTTAAGACAAGTATACCTTTTGTTTTAAAGACATTTTTGGGAATGGGTTTCAGTGGGGAATTCATTTTAGGTAGAAGTATCTTTTGAAATGAAAGGCAAAGTTTGGGGATGGAACAAACACCATTCTATTTTAAAGGCAAGCTTTGCGGATGGTGACAAATATCAATTTCGTTTTGGTGGCAAGTATATCTTTTTTTGTTGAAAAACAAGTTTTAATAAGAGGTATAAGTTAGGCATTTTGTCTTAGGGAAGGACACCCCTTTTCATTAGAGAAGTCAAGGGTGAACAGGAAAAATCAAGGCATCCCAGTTACTTTAAATGACTATCTTGTATCTTCCTGCTAGGAACGAGGGTGGAAGTTTTGAATTCTTCCAAGCTTCCGCATGTGTCAATCTATTTCGGAGTTAATTAAATTAATATACAGTCAAATATGCTAAGGGTCTACACAATCCCCCCACCCACTAATGGAAGAGAACCCACCAATAAAAGGGAAAAGGTCAGTTAAATAGATCCCCATTATGCCATTTTGTTAGACAATCTACTTACTTTTGGAAAACTCTGGGCTTGGTACTCATGAAGACTGAGCAGGTCTTCGATTTTTAGGGAAAATCAGGATTTTGGCCAGCATTGTCAGTCTAGAAATGCGGATACCTCTACTTTGAAACCGCAAACGCATTTTGGTGGCCGTGGACCAACCGTCTCATGCACGATACGACAGAATATAGGTTTTCGAGTTTACCAATGAACGGCCATTTTGATGTAACAAGAATTGCCATTTTGTTTTCTAACCATTGCTCACTGCTTTCTGTTCCTATTGCTTCGCAGTATATTTTCCACTAACACTGCTCAACTGTGGAACATTGTTGTCTATATGTGAAAAGGACAAGGCCGCAGGGCCGTGAGGATAACAAGAGTTCGCTGAAACACAAACATAGGCAGCGCCAGGAAGAATGCCCGGCTCCCTCCTGAATGTAGCCTTGAAGCAGAGCTGCAGGGCATTTAATCCTTTCACAGCTGCCAGCCAGTCTCGTTATATGGTAGAATATGTTAGAATAATACCGCTAAAAGGCTTGAATTATGCTGTTCTAACGGCCCCCCTTTGCTGAGCCCGCTAGAGCATGTCGGCTCCCAGGACGCAAATAGCACCTGATAGATAGCAAGGTCCGGAATGCAACTCCCCCCCGTCTGTAGTTCGCTTCCAAGAACAGAAGCGCCGTGTTCTATTCAATAACCAAAAGATGTCTTCGCACTCACAAATTACAAATTGTTACTAGAATAAATATTTGAAGGTGTCATAGTGGTCGGAGATGTCCATCATCACACCAAGTTCAAAGAAACCCAATAAAGAGGGGGGTGTTAAACATGTCATAGCTGATTGTTTGATATGCATTTTGTATATATGTAACTGATGTACGTAATTCACTCTCTTGCTTCCCTCGAGGTCTAGAGATACACGTCGCGGGGCGTGAGACCGAGTTGGCCAACTGAGACTTTTGCCTTGCAATAAAACCCTAGATTTGGGAATACAACCTCGTGCCTGGCGTCTCTATCGTGTGTGGTGACCCGCCTTGTTTCCATAGACGTCAAGGTCCCCTAGGGGCCCCTTTCAAGATAGCACCCAAATAGGGACCCTCCCCCACTTGTTTTTTCACGTAATGTTGTAATTGAGAAAGGCAGAGAACGGCGAGGACGGGACGATCGAGCAGGGATCAAGAGGTGTTTGGGGCGCCCTGTAAAAGTGATGAGAGACTCCTTTGCAGATCTGCACACATCTGATCGCTAATCGACGTGCCTGGCTAGAGAACAAGGAGGCGAGGGTCCCAAAATGAGGTGGAAGCCAAGAAACGCAGACACGACGTCCTTTGGTGCGTCAGTATACAGACGACATGATTTATCAGGTGAGTCATTCCCCGATTCAAAGTATCCTGATATTGGTTGAGAGTTGACTTTGCAAAATCAAACGGCCTAGGTAAGGTTGATTAACCAGGGGGAAGGTTGAAACATGCCTGGGGTATTGTCCACCTTAGCGGGATTTTTCCGCTGTGGTAGACAATCCTTGGAAAATGGCCAAATTGTACCACCTGGGGGAACGCCGGCGTATGAGATGTATGTGAAGTATGGAGTGGGTGCGATAATATTCTGTGAGACTTGGCATAGGCAAACCAGAAAACAACAAGACCATCAGTGGCCAATTAATGGTAGTTTTGAGATGGTGAGGATAGATAACTTGGAAAGGGTGTTGATAAGAAAGAAAGCACGTCCTGCAGCATTTGAGACCATTAAAGACTGGAGAAAGGAAGCAATGCTCCGATTTAAAAACAGAGCAAAGCATGCGCACAGGCATAAATCAAAAGGTGAGGTAGCGGAAGAAAAAGAAGGGGAGGAGTGGACTGAGAGCCTAAGAAGGGCAGGCAGGCGTGAGCAGCTGAATATAGAAAAGATATACCCACAACGAGAATTACACATGGCATATGAATTGATAGAAAATATATTGACCCATACGAAACAAGGCCCAAGATAGGAAGCAAGGGTAGACACGTCAGTAACTAGTGCCCAAACCCCGCCCGTAGCCCAAACTCTCCCTCCTGTAGCTCAAGCCCTCCCACAGCCACAGACCGCGCACGTAACACTTCCTATTAGCCAACCAGGCCCACGGCAGACACTCCCTGTTTCCATTGTCCCATCCACACCTCCAAATTTAGATACAGACTCAGTACCGTCCGTCCCTCCCGGGGTAGAAGTTGAAACCACGGGGCGAGAGGCAGGACTGAACAACGTGGATGCACGAGGGTAACTCGCAGTGCGATCAGCAAAGAAAGGAAGGTGGAATTGCAGCAACAGGCAGAGATGTATATAGACGGGAATGATGGGATGGCAACATTGGCTTAGATATATTACTTTTGTAGAAGCAACGAAAGACAGGTAGTGTTGGAATGTGTGGGTGAATATTTGGTGGAAAAATGGAAACAGCTAAATGGGAAATTACCAACGCAGCGTTTGTTAGATTTGAATGCATTAGCACGCTGTAGGGAGAGGGATGAAGAAGTGAGAGAATATGTGTATAGACTTTTTGAGCTTAAAGATGAATTAGATAATGACTATGCCGAAATGTTTACTACACCTGGGTACAGGAGTAGAGAAGTCGGGAGATCTGGGAAGGGGAACAAGGGGTCGCATAATAAACGGCAGCAGTTACCATCGCCGGGGCAGAAGGAGATGGTGAATGAATAATCGTTGTTAAAACAGGTGGGGGCAGACTTGAAGGAATGTCTAATTAGAACACAGGTATTAATGCAGCAAGTAGTAGGACATAATAGAGGGCGAGGGAACGCACAAGGAAGGAGTAGTTTGAATATGCATGGGGGAACAGTGGGGCCGAATCAGTGTGCATATTGTAAAGAGGAAGGACATTGGCGAGCACAATGCCCGCATCTTCAGAATAGAAATGGGTCTGGTCAGAGGAGACAGCATAGAGGACACCCAGGAGCGAATGGACCAAATAGGAATAGTATGCAGCAGCATCATAATAACGGAGGTAATCAAAACCAAGGCCAAAACCAAAATGCTCCAAACCAGAGTCAGGGACAGCAAAATCAACAATATGGAAATCAGAGTGGAGGAAATAGAGGGAAGAGTGGAAATGTTTTCGATACACAGCCAAACACGTATTACAGTAATAGTAATGATTACACATTGGACGATTTGTTATTTCCCCAATAGGACAGCCCAGGACAGGGGTCGGAACCAGTGTCTATTCCCGTGAATCAGAGAGGACCCTACGTAGAAATGAGAGTCGGGAATGAGGAGCACCACTTTCTTGTAGATACAGGAGCACAGAAGTGTTCAATAGACCATCACTTGGTTCCGAATATACCACTGTCAGGGCAAAAGAATATTTCCGTAGGGTTAGCAGGTACACCAGTCATAAACACAGTGTCCAAACCAGTCCCAGTTACCATAGGACCATTTACCGAACATTGTCCTTTCCTTCTAACAGAAAATTGTGGAGAAAATTTGTTGGGATTGAATTTGTTGAAAAAACTAGGTTCTGTTATACATTGCACGGCAGACGGAGTGTTTCTAATGATATGGCCACACGATGCCCCTGTGTCAGAATTCATGTCCGAAGCGTTACCAGGGGAACTAAGTAAAGTACCAACCTGTATATGGGCAATGCATGACAACGATGTGGGAGGTTTAAAGATAGAGCCAGTAAAGATTATTTTAAAAGAAGGTGTTACCCTACCGCGAATACCCCAATACAAAATTTCAGTTGAAGGTGAGTTAGGATTGAAGAGTATTGTTACCGATTTGGTGAAATTAGGGGTAATAGAGGAAATCACAGGCAGTACATGCAACAGCCCGATTCTTCCTGTCTATAAAAAAGGAGGTAATGAGGTACCATACAGTTTCATAATTGATCTACGCGCATTGAATAAGGTAGTAGATCCGCAATTTCCTCTAGTGCCAGACGTCACTACAATATTGACAATGATACCTGTTTCAGCAGAATATTTTAGTGTAATAGATTTGAAAAACGCATTCTTTAGTATTCCAGCGGACAAGGACAGTAGATATTTGTTCGCGTTCACATTAGGAGGACGATCATTTACATTTACGCGGATTCCGCAAGGTTATACGGAAAGTCCAAGTATTTACAGTAGAGCATTAAAAGAACAGCTGGACATGCTGGAATTACCTGTGGGTTGTGTGCTTCTGCAATACATAGACGATGTATTGCTAGCTGCAGACACAGAGGAGATTTGTAAAGAAAGCATTGTATTACTACTGTCACACCTAGCGGTACATGGCCATAAAGATAGTTTGAAGAAATTTCAGTATAATCGAAAGGAGGTAGCTTATTTGGGCTACCTACTTTCGAAAGGAGGGAGAAGACTAACGCCAGAACGCATAGAAAGTATTTCTTGTATGCCTATTCTAAAGACACAAAAAGGAGTCAGAGCCATAATAGGCATGGCTTCATATTGCCGACAATGGATTGGTAATTTTGCGTTAATTATGAAACCATTAGTGAATTTGACTAGAAAAGATGCGGTTATGCCTTTGCAGTGGGATGAGGAATGTCAGAGAGAATTTGATGGACTGAAAACTGCATTATGCTCGGCTCCAGTTTTGGGTACGCCGAACTATAAGAACATTTTTAGACTATTTGTGTGTCAAAGTTAAGGATGTGCATTGGCGGTTTTGACACAGGAACAAGGTGGAAGAAATAGACTGTGCGGCTATTTTTCTTCTGCGCTGGACCCCGTAGCACGCGCACTACCACGATGTTTGCGATCTGTCGCAGCGGCAGCTGCGTCAGTGAAACAAACGGAAGGGATGGTATTGGGGCACACTTTAATTTTGATGGTGCCACATGCCATAGACGTTCTATTAAATAGGACACAGACGCAGCATCTCACCTCTGCTAGATTGAAAAGATATGAGATTATCTTGTTTGCGCCCCATATCCAAATTATGAGGTGTAGCGCTTTCAATCCTGCAGAATTAATGCCACTAACCATAAAAGAAATTGGGAAGAATGAATCACCCCCCCACCATTGCTTAATGGTCACTGAGGAAGAAACCAAGGGGAGAGTTGATTTAAGTGATATTCCACAGAAAGAGCCGGAATGGAGAGTTATTTTGTGACGGCTCATGTTTTAAATTACCAGATGGCACGACAACTGCCGCATACGCTATCACTACCCTAGAGAGTGTTGTAGAAAGTAAAAGAATCCCCTATAATTCAGCACAAGCCGCGGAAATAATAGCAGTAACCAGAGCCTGCGAGATTTCTGGAAATTTGAATGTGAATATATATACTGATAGTACGCGTTTGGAGTGGTTCATAACTTTGGTCGACTCTGGGCTGAGAGAGGGTTTCTGACATCACATGGTGCCAGAATTCAACATGGCCCTTTGATTGTACGATTGCTGTCTGCACTCACATTTCCAAAGCGCCTAGCAATAGTGAAATGTGGGGCACATAAAAAAGTAACATGCAAAATAGGAGAGGGAAATGCGTTTGCAGACAGAATTGCAAAACAAACTGCCACTGATTTGAATACCAAGATGATGACGGTTCAGACAGAGGAAGTACCCTGTTGATAGAAGATGGAGTTGCGACTGTCAAAGAAATGCAGGCCGAGGCTACGGCCGATGAAATACAAGGATGGGCAGAGGGATCTGCTGAGTTGGATTTGGAGGGTTGTTGGGTGGACAAGGGAACTAGAAACTGGATGTTGCCAAATTCATATGTGACTGCAATGGTCACAATGGCCCACAACCCTACGCACATCTGTGCAAAGAAAATGATACAGCACCTTTTTACAGTATGGCAGAATGTAAACATAAAAAGGAATGCAGAGAGGTTGGTGCAGAACTGTATCACATGTTTACAACACAATGGAGGAAAGGGAACAGTGACACCAACAGGCAGTTTTGGCCCGCCCTCCATGCCGTTTGAGGTAGTTCATTTTGATTTCATAGAGATGGAGAGGTGCCAAAACTTAAAATACGTTTTGGTGGTAATCTGTGCATTCAGTAAGTGGGTGGAGGCATATCCTTTAAAAGATTGCACAGCAATGACTACGGCAAAAGTAATGTTGAAGGAGTATTTTTCAAGATTTGGCTTGCCCCGGGTCCTATGGTCTGATAATGGACCGCATTTTGTGGGTGCAGTGGTATTGCAGATATGTGCTGGTCTCCAGATTGATAAGAGATTCCATAGTTCAAGGCATCTGAGTTCTGCCGGTCTTGTGGAGAGTCACAACCGGATTCTTAAATCAAAGATTAGCAAGATTTGTGCGGGAAGCAAGTTGAGTTGGGTGGATGCATTACCAATAGCACTATTATGCATGCGTACGTCTGTACAGGCTAAAACTGGGCTCTCTCTGTACGAAATCGTAATGGGGAGGCCGGCAAATGTTTGGTGCGCACCTCAGCCATCCTGTGCTTAGTACTTATTGTGGCCTTTTAATGCAGAAATTGCGTTTGATTCATTAGCAGGTGCATGAGGCATTACCAGTACAGTATACCGGTCGGGGGCACGCGCTGGAGCCAGGAGACTGGGTGCTGCTAAAAAACTTTGAAAGAAAGTCATCATTAGCACCCAGGTGGCACGGGCCCCATCAAGTACTTTTAGCGACGCAGACGGCAATACGGGTGGATGGAAGGAAGTCGTGGATCCATGCCACCCATGCCAAAAAGATTCCAACTGCACTGAAAGTCTTGCCTGACACTGCTGACCGGAAAGAGACAGCGGTCCCAGAAACGAAAGAAACTGTTGCCAGTGAGCAGTCACCTAATCTGTCAAAACGAGAAGTGAAACTCGAAACAAAGCCTGAGACGATTGCCAAAAAGGGGGAAGGGCAAAAAGTGCCCCAACGTTGGCTAGCAGAATCGACATCACTGCTGACCGACGTGAAATCTGCCTTGCAGATACCAGCAAAACCAAATTGTGTACCCCTTTGGCGCCCACCAGCACTTGCCAGCACGCCAAAAAACGGATCTGCATCATTGGCGTGGCGCACACCAGCACCTGCAGTAGCACCACAGGCTGACTTCAAGCCTGAATCTGAAAGTGCACGGGCACTGTTCATGGATCATACGATACCAAGAGCAAGGCGATACAACCTGCGGCCTCGGAAGACAAAGTGATCCGCATTCTTTTCTTTTTTTTGGTGTTTATGTCAACCTCTGGTTCAGCTCATGGACGGAGAAGGAACCAGGGGTGTACAGGAGAGAAGCGTGAGAATTGTGCAAGTCGGACAATTCAAGACTCGCGGCTCCTCGGTGCGATCATAAAAAGTACATGTGTCCTGAACCAGAACGGACAAGCTGGGCGACCATGGTACTATGGTAAGTGAGATGAGATAATTGATTAACAGTACATGTGTCCGGAACCAGAGTGGACAAGCTGGGCACACATGATACTGAGGCGATAACTGATCAAAGGTCCTCTGAGCAGTATAAGAAGGGACAAGTGATCTCGCCTAAAAATGAATAATCGAACCCAGGCTAAAAAGAACAGGCAAAACTGAATTGTGAGAATTCCATTGAACTTTTAGACATCAGAGCAAGCGCGACGAAGAGAGATATCCACAACAAACTGTGATAAGGAAGAAGAAGGACGACGAGAAACATGCCGGGACTGGTTCCAGCCTCCTCCTGCACTACAACCGCTGAGAATTAGTCAGTTTTAAAGACTATATGTTTAAGAAAAACGCATGGTAAAACAAATTGTATGCTGGCACTAACAATAAAAATGTGCTTTATGAGCGCGGTAGCACCAATATCGACAGCCGTAATATTATGGTGGGTAGAAACAATACACCCATTAGAAATGTTTTTACCAATAATTAATATATCCACTACTGAAGGCCCGGTTCAGGTGATCACTTATACCCTACCCCCAATGGAAGAAAAACACAGGGAAGGTTTTGGAAATAACACCCTACTACTGATAATGAACATGACACATGCAATCCTGAAGAAAACAAACTTCTGGGTATGTGCCCATTTACCACAGCATGCCGGAAAAGGAATAGGGTGGTATGTGCAGCCATTACCATTAAGTTCTGCATGTAGTGCATCTTTTAGGTGCAATGTTCTATGGGAAGTGGAATCAGAGTAATACGGGTCAATTAGACAAAATCAACATGAATGAGTTTGAGGAGATAATAATGAAGCCTGTGGGTTGTTCCATTTTCCATAAAACACAAGTAATAGCCCCGGAGCCCACGAGGAAAAGTACACGGAAAATAACACAACAAAATAGACGAGATAGATTGTCCCTGCCAGAAAAAACATCTGTAATGACGTTTCGTGTAAGAACAGAAGGGGACAAAGATGCAATTCCCCCATCTTACACAGTGAATTATAGCCCAAGAACTGTCCCTTTTTGTCTAAAAAAGAAAGGCTCTTTTTCAGTCAGAACATATACTTGTTGTATGAATACAGTGGTACTAAAATGGGAAATAGAACCAGCATACGTAGGTGATCCAGTTTATTTTATATGTGGAGAGAAAGCATACCCTTGGTTGCCCAGAAACTGGGGAGGTACATGTTACCTAGGGCTACTGTTCCCAGGAGTATTTCTCTTAGAAACAGCAGCCATGGCCAGATTATCCAGAACTAGAGTCAAGAGGACTGACAAAGGTGTTTTAATAGCAACTGATGTCGCGAAATCATTCATTCCATTCTTAGGACAGATAGCGAACTCCTATAATATAAGGCAACTGTCCAGAATCCTAAAGAATACAATAAACACAACAACAGATATATTATTTAACATGACTTTGGAAGAATGAGGAATAAGGTTAATGACGCTGCAAAATAGAATGGCTCTCGATGTAATCCTGGTTGATCGTGGGGGAATTTGCAAAATAGTGAGATCAGCATGTTGCATTTATGTCGATGACTATTCCCCCACGTTCTTTGAAGCAATAAAGAAAATGCACGTTCTAAGCTCTGAACTCCCCACGGGAGAAGGGAGCTGGGGAATAGGATCTTGGTTTTGTGGAATACTACGATCTTGGGGATGGAAGTTGATCTCAATATTAGTAGTGGTGTTCGGAATATTCCTAACCTGCTGTTGTTGTATACATTGTTTACCCATAGTTTGCGCAGAGGTAACTGAGGGATGTACGGAAGGATGCATGCATATGATAACAAAGAAAAAACAACCTCATGATCGAACTAGCCCAGACCCAAATGAGATGAGAGCAGGGAAAGAGTTGATGGCAATAGATATTGATGAAGACAATGATGTCCACGATAGCATGCAAGACTCAGACATAAGTACTTCAGATTCATCATCACTAGAGAAGGTTTCAATGAATAGATGAGACGTTTGGCATACGGCCAAAGGAGGGTTTGTCAGTCTAGAAATGCGGATACCTCTACTTTGAGACCGCAAACGCATTTTGGTGGCCGTGGACCAACCGTCTCATGCACGATACGACAGAATATAGGTTTTCGAGTTTGCCAATGAACGGCCATTTTGATGTAACAAGAATTGCCATTTTGTTTTCTAACCATTGCTCATTGCTTTCTGTTCCTATTTCTTTGCAGTATATTTTCCGCTTACACTGCTCGACTGTGGAACATTGTTGTCTGTATGTGAAAAGGACAAGGCCGCAGGGCCATGAGGATAACAAGAGTTCGCTGAAACACAAACGTAGGCAGCGCCAGGAAGAATGCCCGGCTCCCTCCTGAATGTAGCCTTGAAGCAGAGCTGCAGGGCATTTAATCATTTCACAGCTGCCAGCCAGTCTCGTTATATGGTAGAATATGTTAGAATAATACTGCTAAAAGGCTTGAATTATGCTGTTCCAACGGCCCCCCCTTTGCTGAGCCCGCTAGAGCATGTCGGCTCCCAGGACGCGAATAGCACCTGATAGATAGCAAGGTCCGGAATGCAACTCCCCCCGTATGTAGTTTGCTTCCAAGAACAGAAGCGCCGTGTTCTATTCAATAACCAAAAGATGCCTTCGCACTCACAAATTACCAATTGTTACTAGAATAGATGTTTGAAGGTGTCATAGTGGTCGGAGATGTCCATCATCACACCAAGTTCAAAGAAACCCAATAAAGGGGGGGGTGTTAAACATGTCATAGCTGATTGTTTGATATGCATTTTGTATATATGTAACTGATGTACGTAATTCACTCTCTTGCGTCCCTCGAGGTCTAGAGATACTCGTCGCGGGGTGTGAGACCGAGTTGGCCAACTGAGACTTTTGCTTTGCAATAAAACCCTAGTTTTGGGAATACAACCTCGTGTCTGGCGTCTCTATCGTGTGTGGTGACCCACCTTTTTTCCATAGACGTCATGGTCCCCTAGGGGCCCCTTTCAGCATGTCAGTGAATAGGATCCCACCACAATACTCCTTCTATGGCTCCAAGCAAGTATCACAGCCTCAGTTTTCTGGTCTCCTCATCAGTGGAAATCTCCAGCCCTCTTGCAATATTTCAAGGTTTTCAGCAGATCTGTTTTGATGATTGTTGGCAGCTGTCCCTTCTTCCATAGAGCAAGACCTTTTTACACTCTAAGCCCCTCCCATGGAAAGTGAACATTAGGCAGTGCTAACTTATGACACCTAGGAATGAATGTTTACATTTCTCTCCACCCCCCCCCCCCCAAGTCCAGCCACTCTCTAAGGATTGGTTCAGGAGTCTAGAACATAAATATTGCAACTCCCTATAAGATTCACATTTACTTGCTCCCGCTCTTTGATACTCTCTCTTTTTTCCCTCCGGCGTTCACTCGCCATTGGCCCGCTCTCTCACTTGCTCGTGTCTTGCTTTCCCACTCCTTCCTGGCTCCCGCTAGACCCTCTGTCTCTCTTTGGCTTCACTTACCTATGTCTCGCCCTGGATCACCCTGTCTCTCCTTTGGCTCCCCTTTCCTACTTTAGCTTCTATGCTCTGTCTTGGGATATTCCTGGTGTTCCGCCCTCGTATTTCCAGCCAGCCGGAATCTTTTTCCATAGCAACCGATGTGCTTCTCTGGGCTTCCTATTCAAATCCCCAATTGGTGCATTTAGCACTCAGAAGCCAGTTGCTTTGCACATTGGGAAATCATTTCTCTCTAAGGATCCCTTCCAAATGGTATTCTACTACAGACCGCCAGCAGTATTGAACGCTCCTCTACAGCATCTGTGGACAATCTCTTCTCCAGGGTTTTTTCAGCAGCAAGGCTTTTTCCCTGATTGGGTTCAGCTCCTTGAGTGTCCCTGTTGTTTGGTCAATCCCTTCCCGGCAACATGGCCTCTGGAAGAGCTCACCCTTATCTCCACAAGAAGAAAAAGAAGCACAAGGGGGAAGACACTAAAAGGATCTGAAGAAAGAAGAAAACAGACCCACAAGACAGCTCCACTGAAGATCCAGGTGAGGAGGAGAGGTGGGAGGCATCACCAGTTCGTGTGACATGGCATCTTGCCACCACAATGGCATCTTGCCACCACACACCAATTCTTTTCCCAGATATCTTTATTTTAGCTGGGGAACATTATGTTTCTCATGTCTTGATTTAAAACTGGAAAACATACATGCAAGGCCATTTTAGTTTCAGTATTTGAAAACACTGCTTTTCGTGTAGAAGGGGCCTTTGATTTTCTCTTGCACATGCAAATTAAAGGCTGCTTTTTCAGTTTCACCATTCCCTTTGTACTGCAAGATAGACCTTTTTATTTCCTGTCCTTGGCCATTCACAGAGCCTTTCCATTTTATCACAACTCTTCCTTGTGTTACTTGCAGAAACACACACACTCTGCATTACCAGGCCCTATTTTATGTTTTTTGAAGGCTGGGAGGTCTTTTTTCCAGTGGCCCTTTCAGTTATATTTGTTTGGGTTGTGAAGAAACCCCACAAAACACACATACTGCATTGCACAAGCACAGTAGTACCGGACTGTGAGTCATGTATGTCTGTGCACTTGGTGCCTGATAGTTCACTCCTGAGCAAAGCTTTCTGAGAGTCATTAAATATTTGATCAGTATTCATGGTATTGTGAGGCGGGATGATGTGCAAAGTTTGTAGGAGTGTGTCGACTGAATGGCCAGTGCACATGCAGAAACATTAGAATTAAAGCGAGGCAAGCCAGGTGGGGCTAGGGCCGAGCCAAGCTCACCGAGTGCTCTCATCTCACCCTTCTCTCAGGTCAGTGCCTGGCCAAAGCAGAGGCTAGCCACAAGCCCCAAAGGGTGCCTGGCCACTCCTCCACTTAAAAAAAAAATCCCCCCAAAAAAACACATGCTCCTAGTGTGCTGACAGCACCTACAGGAGCATGTCTGCCTGACTTCTGGTCATGGCCGTTTGACTTTTGGTCCCCCCCGGCCCCAGCCACTCATTGATTGGTTGGGGCAGTACGGGAAATCAGGTGACTTCGACCAGAAGTCAGGCAGACTCGCTCCTGTAAGTGCTGCCGGCACACCAGGAGCATGTAATCTTTTTTGGCGGTCCCACCCCAGCCACTCATTGAATGGCTGCAACAGGACCGGTGGTGATGTGATGCGGTGACACATTTACAAAAGGTAAGTGAGCCCAACTAGATGCTTTTCTTGCTACCCCAGTGCCATTTAGCCACTTTTTTTCTCCCCAGTTGCGTTTTGCCCTTTTTGGACCACCAGCCCCATTTACTCTTTTGGCAAGCATCAAACTCTTTAGCTGCCCCCAGTCCAATGTTGCCCCTTGTGTGACCCAATCCCATTTAGCCCCTGTTATTTGCCCCTTCAGCTCCCATTCCTCGCACCAGTTCCTTTTTAGCCCCTTTTCCTGCCCCAATTCTTTTTAGCACCTTGGCTTGCCCCTATTGTTGCCCCAGTCTCATTTAACCACTCGTGTTGCTCTCTAGCCTCCTTTCTTGCCCCTATCCCTCTTTGGCCCCTTTTGTTTGCCCTCAGCTCATTAAGACCCTTTTGCTGCCCCGTCCCGTTTAGACCCTGTTCTTGCCTCCAGACCCCTTTAGCTCCTTTGTCCCCCCTCACCCCCTTTAGCCACTTTTCTTGCCACTGTAGCCATTTTTATTTCCCCCCAAATCCTTGGCCCCCCCTTCCTTGCCCCAAGCCCCTGACACAGGCCCCACCCATGTTTCTTGCAGCCATTGCCCTGGCTCGGCTCCCATTTGGCCCTAAGAGTCAGGCCAGCACCCGGCCCGTCCCATGAATTCCCCGGCTCCCCCAGGTCTAGATAGTTTTGGCATGCATATATAACGTACATGTTTGTAAGTGCATGTGCACCGCATGTGCCTCTGGACACGTGAAATGTAGACAGCCCCACCTGTACTGCATACCTGCCTTTCCCCCGAGACTGCCGAGCACTGGTTCAGTGAGGACTGATCCAACCAAGACTGCGCCCTTCAGCCCCTAATAGCGACTAATGTGGCGCTCATCAGCAGCGCTTGAATGCCCGGACATCGCTTAACAGCGGTCCGGGCACCGATTCTTCATGTGTCCCTCTCAGAGGTAAGGAAGTCGCTCATTCATTCCGTGCCGTGTGTAATGAGGCGTGGCATTAATGCGTGCGCTGGTCGCTAATGCCTAAGCACGCGCGCTACCGAGCTCCCAGGCATCCTTTGGGCCATCGTGGCTGTGCAGCTTAGCTCTCCCTGTGTTTAAGCTCAGTGGCTGTGCAGCCGAGCTTTCCCAGGTTCTAAGGCAGTGCCTGGGCTGCAGAACTCTCTCTACTTCTGAGTTCAGGGCCTGTGCCTCTGAGCTCTGCCATGTTGTAAGGTTAGTGTCTGTTCTGTTGAGCTCCCGTGTGCTCCGAGCTCAGAGTCTGTGTTGTTGAGCTCTCCCAGGTTCTATAGTGTGTGTGCTGTTGATGTCCCCTAGGTTGCAAGCTAAATGTCAATGTTGCTGAGTTCTCCCGGGATCCAAGCTAGGTGCCTGTGCTGCTGAGCTCTCACCAGTTCGGATGTCTTTGGCTGTGCTGCTGAGCATTCACGGGTGCTGAAACAAGTGCCTGTGCCGCAGAGCTCTCCCAACTTCAATGTTCATAACTTAGTCGCTGTGCTGCTGAGCTTTCACATCTCCCAGGTTGCAAGCTCAGTGACTGTGCTGCTGAGCCATTCCAGGTTCTGCGCTCATTAGCTGTGCTGCTTTTCACTCTAAGGCGTTGAGCTCAGTGCCAGTGCTGTCGAGCACTCCCAGGCTCCAAGTTAGAGCCTGTGATGTCCGAGGTTCTGAGCTCAGTTCCCGTGCTATTGATCTTTCCCATATCCAAGTTTCTGAACATAGTGTCTCTGCACCTCAGATCACCCAGGTACTGAGCTCTTCCAGGTTCTGAGTTCAGTATATGTGCAACTGATCTGGCCCTGGTTCTGAGATCAGAACCTGTGTTGCAGAACTATCCTAGGTTCTAAGTTTAGTGTATGTGCTGCAGATCTATCTCCCTGGTTCCAAGCTAATTGTCTGTACTAATGAGCTCTTCCAGTTTCCAATTGATTTGATATGTTGCTGAATGGTCTCTGGTTCTGAACTAAATTCCCAGGAGCTGCATTTAGTGGCTGTGCCACTGGGTTCGCCCATCTCCCACGTTCCCAGCTAAGTGGCTTAGCTGCTGAGCTCTGCCAGCTTCTGAATTGAGTGACTATGCTTTGAAACACTCCCAATTTCGGAGCTCAGTGGTTGTAGTGGTGACCCCTTCCAGAACCCGAGATCATTAGTTGTGCTGCTGTTTTCCCTCATGTGCTGAGCTCAGAGCCTGTGCTTTTCAGCTTTCCGATCTCCCATGTTCTGAAAGTAGTATCTGTGCTGCTGAGCTCTCTCAAGTACTGAACTCAGTGGCTGTGCTTCTGAGCTCTCCAAGGTTCTGAGCTGAGCATCTGTCCCACAAAGCGGTCTGAGGTGATGAGCTTAGTGGCTTTGCTGCAGAACTCTTCCGGGTTCAGAAGTCAGTATTTGTGCAGCTGAGCCCTCGATTGGTTGTGAGCACAGTGTATGTGCTGCTGAACTCTCCCATTTTCTAAGGTAAGCGCCTGTTCTGCAGATCTATCACACGTTTCAAGCTAAGTGTCTGTGCTGCTGAGCTTTTCCAGGTTCCCAGATCTTTGGCTGTATTGCTAAGCGGTCTCAGGTGCTGAACTCAGTTCCTGTGCTGCTGAGCTCTTCTATCTCCCAGGTTCATAACTTAGTGGCTGTGCTGCTATGCTTTCCCATCTCCCATGTTCTTAGCTCAGTGACAGAGCTGCCGAGCCCCTGGTTGAGATCTCAGTAGCTGTGCTGCCAGGCACTTCCTGTTTCAGAGCTCAGTGGCTGTGCGTTGGTTGTGAGTTGAGTGGGTGTACTTCAATACACTCCCAGTTTTAGAGCTCATTGGCTGTGCTGCAGATCTCTTTAAGGTTCTGAGGTCATTAGCTGTGCTGCTGTTTGCTCTCAGTTGCTGGGCTTGGTGCCTGTACTGCAGAACACTGCCAGGTTCTGAGCTTTGTGTCAGTGCTGCCCACAGCATGCTCCAATTACTCAGGTTCTGAACTTGGTGTCCGATCTGTTGAGATCTCTCAGGTTCTGAGCTCACTGTCTGTGCTTCTGAGCTGTCACAGGTTCTCAGCTCAGTGTGTCTACTCCAGATATCTCACAAGTTCCAAGCTCATTGGCCATGCATGGTAGCACTCAAAGCCTCCCTTATATTCCAGGCCACCATCTTCACTGAGTAAAATGCAGCACAGTCCAACTGTGTCCTTTATTTGCATGGGGGATTTGCTGTAGTCCTCGGAGCAGGGGCACACCCCCCAACTGGGCACTTGTTTCCCCGTTTGTATGCAGAGCCCTTTAGGCATTATCACGTGGCTAGACTGACCTACATTTAACGCAGCATTTTATCAACAAGCCGTACAATAGTTTCCCATGGAACATAAAAAGCTTTTCAAGACCAAGTGCACTATTCACACACCTCTCCTAAACTGGACATGATATGATATGATATGGGACAATGGCTGATATAAAAAAAAAGTGCAAGGTACTTGGGGTTGGTCACCCTAGGTTACCTGGGGGAACCCAGACGTGAAGCCCCTGCTCACTATGCTCAGAGAGGCACAGCTCCACCTCACTGATGAGGCCCAACAAGGCTGAAACACGTGTATGGGTTTGCTGTAGGTACTCTTGTTCAGAAGGAAATTGCCATAGCATTTTGGTGCTGGACTGCCCATGTGGGCGGGACAAAGACTGATATGCAAATTGTTATTTCCCATCTCTGAAAGGTACAGTGAGCAAAAAGAGATGGCTGCAGAGTATCAAAGTGGGACAAAACCACAGAACAGGTTATCATGCCATGTTCTTATGTTCTTTCTGGAGAGGGGCGCCTGCTACCTTTCTAAAAAAAAAAAAATATATAGTGTAACTTGTGGTTGGTCACCCTAAGTTACCTGGGACAACACAGATGTGGACACCCTGCTCACTGTGCCCAGAGAGGCACAGCTCCACCTCACTGATGAGGCGAAACAAGGCTGAAACACGTGTATGGGGTTGCTTTAGGTGCTCTTGTTCAGAAGGGAATTACCCATATGGGCGGGACAAAGACTGATATGCAAATGGTATTTCCCATCTGTGAAAGGTACAGTGAGCAAAAGGTGATGGCTGCGGACTCTAAAATTGGGAAAAAAATACAGAACAGGTTATCATGCCATGTTCTTTCTGGAGAGGGGCATTTGCTACCTTTTTTAATATGATATGATAGGTAATTTATAACATGCTTAATACCCAAAGGTTTCTAAGCTCAGACCCGGGGATCAAACCTGTGGTGCTACATGTCGTCTTGCTTCCAAGGCGAGTACGTTGCCCCTGAGCTATCCTCCGCCTGCATCACAAAACTCACCCTAGCAGGAATCAGTGATCTGCTTTCATGCAACTGCAGACTCCCGAACCCCCAAAGGTTCAGGTAAAACAGACATGTAGCACATACATTGTCAGCCTTTGGCCCCAAGGATTGGAATACAATCTCTGTACCTCCACCCCCAATTATCCTTCAATAGATTCCAAAGGAAGCTCAATCCTTGTCTCCTCCCTCCAGCCGCTGCTAAAGCTAATGTCTCTCTCAACCCAATGGTTCAAGTCTGTAGCCTTAAACCTCTGCCTGTAGACCCATTTCCGGGAACCAGGATTCTGCTTGGGAGACTAGCCTTGCAGACTCACTGATTCTCTGAGGCACCACCCTCCTGCCTGCCTGTCTCATACTTAAATCTGTACGTCTGCAGTTACCGCCAAGTGTGTTGTGTGGACCCCATGCATACGTATGGGGCTGTGAGGCACGCCCTCTGTTGAACTGCGTAACATGGGTTGCACTGTCTCCATTACTTGTTTTTCATACCAGGAATTTGCATCCAAGCATTTTGAATGCCCCACCCACAACACCCCTATACACATGCTATCACCTCCGAATAGTGGCTTACATGTCACAGTTCTACCTTGACATGCTTAATGTTTTCTTATCCCATTTTCCTCTGCACTTACTGGAAAAGGTAATCTTTTGCCTCTACCCACCATACCCCCCATTGCACCTGCATGTCCTAGAAATATATATGGATTTGACTATCCCTCAGTTTCCTTCATTTACCCCCCTTTCCCAACCCCCCTCCCTTACACCTTAAAGCAGCAGTTGTACTGCAAGCTGGTTTACTCCAACACTCCCAAATAATTAAATAGATAGTTGTTTAAGCATATTAATTAATTGTATACCTCAATATTTGTGTTGTTGACCCTTCACCGGTTTCCTCATATTAATTAGTTTCTCAAGGTTGTGTGTGAGTATGCATGCATGAATTCATGTATGTGTGTCTGTATTTAAGTACAGTGTGTGTGTCTGTATGTGTGCAACTTATCTCAGTGTCTGTGCTGCAGGGTTTCCTTCAAACTGTCAGTAATATGTAATGCCTGCACGTATGCTTCAGGCATCCCTTCGAAATCTCTGGACTATGTAATGTGCGCACGTACGTATGCTTCAGGCATCCCTTCAAAATCTCTGGACTATGTAATGTGCGCACGTATGCTTCAGGCCTCGGTGTCTCGCTCCCGGGTCTCCTTCAAACTCTCAGGAATATATCAAGTACCAGTGTGTGTGCTGCAGGATTTCGAACTGAAATATGTAATGACTGTATGAATGCTTCAGGTACCAGTGTCTGTGCTGCGGGGTTTCCTTTGAACTCTCATTAGGCATATGCAGTGACTGCATGTATGCTTCGGGTACCAGTGTCTGTGCTGCAGGTTTTTTTTGAACCCTCAGGAATATGCAATGACTGCATGTATGCTTCAGGCACCAGTGTCTGTGCTGCAGGGTTTCCTTTGAACCCTCAGGAATATGCAATGACTGCATGTATGCTTCAGGCACCAGTGTCTGTGCTGCAGGGTTTCCTTTGAACCCTCAGGAATATGCAATTACTGCATGTATGCTTCAGGCACCAGTGTCTGTGCTGCAGGGTTTCCTTTGAAGCCTCGGGAATATGCAATGACTGCATGCATGCTTCAGGCACCAGTGTCTGTGCTGCAGGGTTTCCGTTGAACCCTCAGGAATATGCAATGACTGCATGTATGCTTCAGGCACCAGTGTCTGTGCTGCAGGGTTTCCTTTGAACCCTCAGGAATATGCAATTACTGCATGTATGCTTCAGGCACCAGTGTCTGTGCTGCAGGGTTTCCTTTGAAGCCTCAGGAATATGCAATGACTGCATGCATGCTTCAGGCACCAGTGTCTGTGCTGCAGGGTTTCCTTTGAAGCCTCAGGAATATGCAATGACTGCATGCATGCTTCAGGCACCAGTGTCTGTGCTGCAGGGTTTCCTTTGAAGCCTCAGGAATATGCAATGACTGCATGCATGCTTCAGGCACCAGTGTCTGTGCTGCAGGGTTTCCTTTGAACCCTCAGGAATATGCAATGACTGCATGTATGCTTCAGGCACCAGTGTCTGTGCTGCAGGATTTCCTTGGAACCCTCAGGAATATGCAATGACTGCATGTATGCTTCAGGCACCAGTGTCTGTGCTGCAGGATTTCCTTGGAACCCCCAGGGATACGTAATTCCTGCATGTATGCTTTAGGCCTCAGTGTCTGTACTACAGGGCTGTCTTTGAACTCTCAGGAATATGTCATGTATGTGTCAGGCCCCAGTGTCTGGCCGCGGGGAGCTCTTGAAACGGCAAAAAATATGTAATGCTTGCATGTGTAGTTCAGGTGTCAGCAACTGTTCTGCAGGGCTCTCTCTGAACTCTCAGGAATGTGTCCTGCATGCATGTTTATATGTGTCATGCCCCAGTGTCTGTGCTGCAGAGCTCTCTTTGGACACTCGGGAATATGTCACATATGCATGCATGCTTCAGGTATCAGTGACCGTGCTGCATGGCTGTCGTTGAACTCGGGGGAATGTGTCATGTATGCGTCAGGCCCCAATATCTGTACAGCGGGCCCTCTCCTAACTTTCAGGATTATAACATATCTGCATGTATACTTTAGGTGTCAGAGAGTTTCTGTGCCACAGGGCTCTTTTTGAACCCTCAGGAACATTCCATGTGTGCATGCATGTTTCAGGTGTCAGAGAGTGTCTGTGCCGCAGCACTCTCTTTGAACTCTCAGGAACATTTCATGTGTGCATGCCTGGGGGGACTATCCGGGCGATCGCCCGGGTCGCCACACGCACCAGGCCGCTATTAGTCCCCACCACACCAGCTCACGGGAGTCTTTCAAGGGCTCCCCCGAGCTGGCATAGTGGCAGAATGAGTGGCAGGCGCCTCATTGTCATTAAATGCACCCGTGGCGACGGGCTCATTTAATGACAATAGGGTGCTGACGTGCCCTATTTATATGATTACCGCGTCGCAGGAGCGAGGAGGTTAAAAATAAAAGTGGCCCATCTTGGCCTGCCCCCCTTCTGGCCCGCCCCTTTTAGCAGGGGTCTGCGGGGGAGGGGGGTAGGGAGGGCGCCAATTCGCCCAGGGCGCTGCTGCCCTTAAGGCCGTCCCTTGTGTCAGGTGCCAGTGAGTGTCTGTGCTGCAGGGCTCTCCTTGAACTCTCAGGAACATTTCATGTGTGCATGCATGTTTCAGGTGTCAGGCAGTGTCTGTGCTGCAGGGCTCTCCTTGAACTCTCAGGAACATTTCATGTGTGCATGCATGTTTCAGGTGTCAGGCAGTGTCTGTGCTGCAGGGCTCTCTTTGAACTCTCAAGAACATTTCATGTGTGCATGCCTGTTTCAGGCGTCAGGCAGTGTCTGTGCTGCAGGGCTCTCTTTGAACTCATGAACATTACATGTGTGCATGCATGTTTCAGGTGTCAGGCAGTGTCTGTGCTGCAGGGCTCTCCTTGAACTCTCAGGAACATTTCATGTGTGCATGCCTGTTTCAGGTGTCAGGCAGTGTCTGTGCTGCAGGGCTCTCTTTGAACTCATGAACATTTCATGTGTGCATGCCTGTTTCAGGTGTCAGGCAGTGTCTGTGCTGCAGGGCTCTCTTTGAACTCATGAACATTGCATGTGTGCGTGCCTGTTTCAGGCGTCAGGCAGTGTCTGTGCTGCAGGGCTCTCTTTGAACTCTCAGGCACATTTCATGAATGAATGTAAGCGCCAGGTCCCAGTGCCCGTGCTGCCGGGCACTGGAAGGCTCCAGGTCAGTCACTGTGTCTGACTGCCTCAGCTGCAGCTCGGTATCTGTGCTGCAGATCCCATGCACTGTCTCAACTCTGTACCTCGTGCATCTGTGCGTGTGCTGTAAAGCTCGCTTATTCCCCCAGCTCTTCTGCACACGCAGATTTAACCGTTCTTCAGAAACGGTCGCTAGTGTTAGCAGCATATGGACTTGTCAAATGCATGGCTCACAAACCCCATTTCCGTTTTCGACTAAACGGGACAACACATCTCACTATAACCCACGCCTGCGCAATAGAAGGGAGTGTGAAGCACAAAAGGACCAGCCATCTTGTTTTTTTTTGACCGCCCATGGACCTGCTCAACTCTATGGTCATTTCACTTAATGCCCACCCCTCCACCCCCCGCATCCAAAACAGACCCTGCCAGAATCTCTGTGAGCTAGCTCTTTCAAGAAACACCATCAAACCATGGGGCTTTACCTAGTAGCCATTTCTATTTCTAAGCAGTTTTTTAGAGGTAATGGCGTAGATGCAGTGGCAAATCAGCCCCCATGTAATAAAACATAGCATAACCAAGTGCATCTTCAGCGATGTGTTCTCGCGCTTGCTCATTACATCAAATTCATGTCAAAACAATCATTGGCAAAGTAAACTGGTCTGGATTTTTTTTATTATCGTTAGATAGGCACGTGCCATTCACTGCCACCTTATGCCCAAGTACTCACATCATTTGCCAGCTGTTGAAAGTCACTTCCAACTTTATCAGAATAAACTCCAGAGCAGTTCAAAGCCTTCTCCAAAACAATACTAGGTATTCTCTACTTAAAGGTACTGATAGCCTAATTTCTTTAAGGAAAAAATAGTACAATGTGTATTTTTAATTTTAAAAATGAAAAAGACCACGAAACAAATCTGCCGTCTGCAATAGCATTTTAATCATGCCTAATGTGAGATTGCATAATCCTAGCATGTGCATGAAGTTGTACAAGGCATGATCAGGCATGTGGTTATATGATTCTGTCATTTGCCATACACCAGAGAGTCTTTCCTTTGTCCCTTTTTTTAAGTGCTTTGAGTGAAAAAAGAAAACATCCAAATAATGACATCTGTTTTTGAAAGTGATATCTGCCAGGGTCTGACTAGCTAAAATTATATTGCATAAACCCAAAGTTTACCTTGAATCAATTGGGAAGATTGTACATGCAATCATTTGCTTCTGCATAAAAACTGGGAGTAACCTGCCATGTGACATTTAAAGAACACGAAACCAAGCCTGAACAAAGGCCTTTTTAGACGTTTGCAAGCCCTACTTGCTGCCATGAAGGAAAGACTGCAAGCCGCTATGGCACTAGGGAAAGTAAGTCATTGGCAAGAAGGCTGTGATCTGCTTCAACGCAGTCTTAAGTGACTGAAACACTGTCAGTGCATGTTAGAAGTTAATGCCAACGAAAATGCTTTCCAAGTTATATCATGCAGATAAAATCAACACCAGGTTCCGCCCCGCCCCCAGACGTTCACGGAAGTGAAAAAAACTATAAGTTTACAAATATGACAAGTGATCTGTAAACAAACAGTTTAAATAGTGGGTGCAACACAACCTCCATAAAGAGTAGAATAGGTTGCATCACACAATGTAGGGCTTAAATAAAGAGGACATACAAGCTTAAAAAGGATGGCGTAGACGCAGCTAGGGTTACACAAAGTAGCATAGACACAAATATAGGTAGAAGTGCATGACTGCGTACATGGGCAGAGATTAAACGTATGGCAGCACGCAACGCATAAGACATGAAGAACATACACTTTCGATAAAACTGAGAAAGGCCTGATTCATGGAAAATGCACATTTGTCCTGTAAAGGCTGAGCGCCGACAACAACACTGAGCCAGCCTGCACGCAGAATAAAAAATGCACGTCTTGTGTATTCATGGAATATTCGGTGCAAATTAACCCTATATGGAAGTCGTGGACGGAACGCCCCCGACACTCCCCCATGCAAAGCCATAACAGACAGAAAGAGCTACATATGTGTGCTCCCCAGACGCGCATGCATGCACCCTGCAAACAGTGTGTGGTGTCCCCCACAAGAAAGCCTGCACCTGTGGAATCCTGCACTGGGTCCCCACAACTTTCACAGGCACCCTGACAGCATGCATAAGATGCATTGTAACTCAGTTATCACTCAGGGAAATCTGCGTGCAAACCCCTTCATACCGTTCCTGCACCCCACTTAGCTGCGTGCGGGCACCACTATGATCGGGACCCCGTCTGCATGCACTCACCCCTAAATCCAACATGCAAAATCATCTCAAAATTTGAGAACGCTCTGTGCAAGCCTGTACGCCTGCTTCCGGGTGGCAGAGAGATGGAGGGCTTTGAGTGGGCATTTCGCAGGTGAGAGGTTGCACGGTCACATCATTGAATATGCTTTGTCATGCGCACTTGTAGGCATGCCATGGACTGCCTTTGTGCCATCCCTCGTAATGCCCACTTTTTGGTATGTTGTTCCTGATTTTCTGTGTTCTGCCCATAATTCTGCCCTCTGCATAGGCCTCGCCCACGTGCTGATTGGTCTCTTGCGCAAGTCACTCAGCCACCCGCAAAGACATACGGAGCTAGTAACCGCCTCAAGTCATCAAAATATCCTGTGTATTAGATTCCATGAATCGACAGACGGCATCCCGCAAGCATTTGGTCACACACATCCGGTATTTTACAGACAAATAAATACATGAATCTGGCCCACAGTCGTTAACCATGTAATATCCAGGCAGACGTTTGGGCGTCAGGGCTATGAAAGAGGGCCCCCAACAAGGAATCAAACCACTCACAAAATATTTTAAAATTTCCCAAAAGTGTACAATATGCAACTCTTAAGCTTGATTATTTTCTATTGATACCAGTGAGAAGATAGCTTTTGATCTCCAGGTGCAGGAGGCTACCGTGCCAAAGAGCTTCCAAATAAATGAACACACAGAGCATCAGATACGCGTTAGAATAGTAGAAAACTGAATAAATAGATGAAAATGATGTCTGAAGTGTGGTCACCTACCACATGATCGGAACAATGACCATTCATTCTTGGCTTGATGAGACAGCTGTAAGCGATATTCAATCAACACTACAGCTAAGTCAATGCCTAGCCTGGGATGCTGAGGAAAACCCTTATTGATGTATTTTTATGTCCAGTTCAGTATTCTGGATGACAACCCTTGTATAACACCCCCCTCTTAGAATCCCCCTGACCCCACTGAGCCAAGAAGTAGGTTTGTTTTGCAAATTTAAAAGGTTTATTTGGACAATTCAACAATATATATCTATCACACTTTATAATAAATTAATATCTGATAGTACACTTAGACATATGATGTTCATCAACAATGGGTAATCTGGCACTAGCACACTTCTTTACAATCAATGAGGAATTAGTATAGGATGGATAAAGTAGCAAAAATACTTTTATGATTTCAAGGGAAAAGCAATGAGGAATACAATGCAGTACAGAAATACTTGATATGATTTTAGCAAAAGATAAGATAATCACTTTTTCTCTGGCAATTCACCCCCCTCCCCTATGCAATGTAAGAAATGGAAGGAGATGGAAAGAGGAGCACACAGTTCTCAGGAATGCAATCAAATACAATACAAAATTCAGTTACCCCCCAGCAAGCTTAGAGGAAACAGGTAGGAGTTTGAAACACAGGCCCAAAATGCTTTTAAAATGTGATGGCAATGGATGGGAAAATGTGGCAACTGATTTTAATTCCCTCTAGAAATTCAGGGTGAGTGGGAGATGCGTGTTGGTATTAGTTCAGGCTCACTTTAGCAATGCTCTATGAGTTATTACCAAGTTGCAAACGGATTTTAACAAAAGAAAGAATGGAGCTGCTATTTTGACAAGTGGAGAAATTGAGCCAAAATCGCAAATCGCGGCAAATTTCGCGAGTGCGTGATTCGCGATTGCGGTAAAAGTATAAGGAGTAGTAGGAAGTCGGTTCTAGGCTTGTTGGAAAGCTTAGATTCTAAGCTTTCAGAGGAAAGTAAAATCTCGTTCCTAGCCCAAACGGTTCCAGAGATATGGACGATTAAATAAAGGTAGTTTTTCGGATTTAAAGTAAACTCAAAATGACAGGTGACAGCTTGCAGCTGCAGAATTGACAGGTGATAGTTGTGCAGCTTTAAAAATGACAGATGACACGTTTTCTAGGAGGCAGTTCTACTTAGGTTAAAATAGTTTGGATTAGATTATTTTAACTAAGAGATTGGTTCTGCACAGTTCTGCTAGGTACTCACAATATAAATTTGAACTAGGCCTCGTCACGGATCTGGTCAATACGTCTGGCTGCGGTTCTGTCTGCTCGGCGGGTCAATCAGGCACCGGTTCTGCTCACAGCGATCTGGGTCAGCTCTGCTCTGCTGGTCTAGCCTCTCTGGATTCTGGATGTAACACTGCTTTCTGGGTACTGCTACAGGTTCTTGCAAAAATTCTCGGCAAAACTTCAAACAGCTCGCCCGGCTGTTGAATAGTTTGGTTGGTTTTGAGGCCTGCTGAAGAGGATTCAGCTGGTGGATTCAGGCCTCTCTGCTTCAAATTCTGGAGTTAATTTCTGCTACAGGTTCTGGAGATTGGTGGATTTGAAGTCTGGATCTTTGGATGTGAAGTCGTCGGTCAGCATGCTCCACAGCAAATGGAATTGAATCTCTCTACCTGTCCCAGCAGTCTCTTTTTATGTGTTTTGGAAAGTGGGTGTGTGCGTTGGTCATAACTAAACCTGACCCTCTCAATTATCATTGGCCAATTCCTCCTCTCTCCCTTGATTGGGGGAAGGAAATGTGAGTCAGAGTGATGCTGTAGGTTTTATGGTCAGAGGAACCTTCCCTTGTCAGATTGCACACAAATCTATTTCTGACCCAAATACATATTTATCTATGTACCATTTTTCTAATATTATAGGTCCAGTTAACATATTTTCTGTAGCACCAAACCATCCGATCCCTGTCTTTGTACGATGTTGTGTCCACTGATGACAGAATTCTCCCCTTTTCATCCAGATAACGACCATTAAACCTTTCCAGATTTTACACAAATGTGCACCAGGGATCTGGGTTACAGATGATAAAGTGTCAGATTTTTAACATGCATACATTTGGAGTGAGACCCTATTTTCCGCTAGCAACCCCCCAGAATACACCACAGGGTCCTAACGCCTCTCAAAATGTTCACAGGAAAATCACAAAAATAATGATATTACTTATATAATTCTGACAAGTCCGCACTATGAGTTATCTATCTTTTTAAAATTATGCCCTGGTCAAAAAGGGGTGTGGCTTCCCCCATCACAGTGTGGAATAACTGGTTTATCCACTTCCCCCAAGCCAGCTTGTTCACAGAGGCACAGCTGCCCCCTAGTTTCTCCCAAGTGGAAGCTATTTTACGACGCCCCCAATATAACATTTGCCTGAGCCCAGGACAGGCCTTTGTTCAACTCCCTGTAGTCCCCAGCTGCTCCACCCCTAATCTAATCAGAGAGGTGACAACTCCTTTTGGCAAGGGGAAGAGTGGCTGAGCAGGTTTCAACTCCTGTCGGGGGTAGTTGTCAGGCAGAATCCAGTTTCATTAAGCCAGGTTTCAGCTAAATTTCACTTTTTGTTCCCAGTTTAAATCACTTACAATTTTTACATATACATTAAATAATTACTTCCTTCAAGTCATTTCAGAATATAGTTTTACATTGTATCCACCTCTTAGCAAGTCTTTCCTTGGTCTGGTTTTGTTTCATTTGTTCAGTTTTACACAAAAGTCTGGTGGTTTTAAAACACTGGCTTTCTGATAGTGGTGAGTACTGGTAATGCAACCATTTTTGGGATTAATAAAATGAATTCCCCACAGTTCTGAGTTGCTTTTTTGGCAATCAGCATTGCCATTCCCAATGGTTTCAGGCTACTGTGTGTGTAGCCCAATGGTGGTTTTAGGCAGTGCCCTCCTGTGCTCACAACTTAGTCAAAAATGGGTGGCAGCCTATTCTTCATGTTTTCCCTGTGCACTCTCTGGGGAGTTCTGGCCATCATGATGTTTTCCATGCCAGTACTGCACAGTTTTATGGTAGGGCTTGTAAGCATGGGTAAAAACATCCCACAAGCCCCCCCTCTTGCGATGGCCATTCTGTCCTTTCGCTGATGGAACTCGCAAGATCTGGGATGTTCGCCTCCTCTTCTTCCAATTCCATGGATGGCACAGTTCAGCATCTTTTCCTCCCTCCAGTCGATCAATCAGTTCTCCTTGCTGGTCCTGATGGGAGGATTGGGCGGTACCCCGGGCCCCTCGGGTCTCTGCTCCCGGTCCCCGGTCGTCCTCCTTGGTCAGTCTCCATGGTTTCATCTCTCCTAGGATGATAAAGCAAAGCGGCAATACCTATTCGTAGACATTTCTTCACCACTATTAATGGTGTGGCGAACATATACATTTTATGAATCAGAAGATATGAACATATACATTTTCTTTTTTAAATTAGGAGACAAGAACATATATATATACAAGGATCACTGAATTTTATATGCTGTATGTGGAATATTTTAGGGTTGGGACTGAATTACTCTGGAGCGGCCCCCTCTGGGATTCCAGTGGATTCCTCCAGTTGTTGCAGAGTGTGCCTGGGATGGCAACACTTTAGCTGATTTATATGTACCCACGTGTCTTCCCCTTCCGCCAGACTGTCTTTGGGGATGCAGATCTTATAAGCAACAGGGGAGATCTTGTCTATAATTTGAAACGGTCCCTTCCATGTAGGCAAGAATTTTCGCTGTTTGGCCTGGTTCCTTTGGAAATTGTATAGATAGACCTGATCACCCACCTTATATTCCTTTCGGGTAGTTTTTAAATCATAGTGGGTCTTCATGCTCTCGGCGGATCTTTCTAGATTCCACTGAGCATAAGCAAAAGCATGCTGAAGGTGTTTCCTTAAATTCTCCACATACTCATGAGTTGTGGAGGCATTTATCAACGTTTGCTCTTGGGTTCTGTAGAGCAAATGATGTGGAAGCACCATCTTGCGTCCAGTCATCAACTCAAATGGTGACATTTTGGTTGCAGATGAAGGGGTAGATCTGATGGCCATTAGGACCAGAGGTAATCGAATATCCCAAGTTGGCCCAGAATCTGCCACAAACATTTTTAAGATGCTCACAATGGTTCGGTTATATCTCTCCACTGCTCCAGAAGAAGCTGGCCTGTAAGCAATATGTAACTTCCTTTTAACCCCCAGTATCTCCCACATCTTTGTCATTACTTCACTGGTGAAGTGGCTACCCCTGTCTGACTCAATCCTTTGAGGTAGACCAAAACGGGAAAAGATGAGGTTAATCATCAGGGCAGCTGCTGTTTCTGCCTTGCAATTTGGGGCCGGGAGACATTCCACCCACTTGGTAAACAAGCATGTAACGGTCAACATGTACTTGTTTCCTCTAGACGAGCGAATCACAGGGCCTACAAAGTCGATTTGCAAATCTGACCATGGCTGTGTCATCCCCCTCTTTTGGAGAGGCGCACGGTGTGTGAGGGATGATGGCTGAAGTTGTGCACACACAAGACACCCCTTCAAGTATTGGTCGAGGTCCTGCCCCATGTGTGGCCAGTATGCAACCTCTCTTAAGAATTCCAGTGTTGTGTGAAACCCCCTATGACCGGCGGTGGCCGCATCATGGGCGTGACTTAACATCAGGCTTCGGAATGAGTTAGGAACCACCCACTGATCATGGCCAGCTTGAGATTTCCTTACCAACAAACCGTCTTGGATTCGGAACATTTTTGGACATTTCATCAACACTCTTAGGTCCTCTTTCCCAATGTAATCTGTTTCCGTCAGGGGAAAGTTCTCAGGGTCCTCAAGGTGTTGGTAAAACTTACCAATGATTGGATCCCCCTTCTGAGCTGTAATCAAATCAGCATCAGGGGTCTCCTTGCTCCATTGTGCAGTTGAAAGATCATTGTGAGCATTTGTCTGGGACCTAGTGATAGCAGTGAGCTGGATTTCCCCCAATAGGGACTCTATTTCTATTAGATCCCCTTGGATGGCCCCGGTTTTGGCCAACTGATCAGCTAAGTCATTTCCAGTTTTGTCTGGTCCCTCTACTTTGGAATGACCCTTGATCTTTTTCAAGTAGATGGTCATCCCATTCGATGTGACCAGATCATCAATGTTTTGAATTAACTTCCCATGTTTCAGGGGTTTGTTATTAGCACATAACATGCCTCTGGTTTTCCAATTAACCAGGTGCTCCACGAACCCGTTCTGTACATAATCCGAATCTGTGATTATGACCAGTTCATGGAGTTGATGTTGGACAGCAGTGAGGATGGCCTGATGCACAGCCATCAATTCTGCCACCTGACTACTTCGGGGACCAATTTTGTATCCAGCGGAGGGTTCTGGTGACTCATTCACCCATGCATTCCCTACGCCGGCCACCAGTTCTTTCTCCCCGTTGTCGTCAACATGGTACGAGCATCCATCCACATAGACAGTGGGCATTCCCTCACACTTGTCTTCTTCAAAGACTTTGTGTGGGGAATTAACATATGCCTCCATGTTGTCCTTGATTTTTAGACTTTCGTCCTCGAGACAGTTTTCTCTGGCACAATCATGCAAGTCAGCCAGACCTTGCGCGAGGGGACTCTTGTTGTTTTGGCCATATCTGACCTCTACAGGAAAGCCTTGCATTGACAGAATCCAGGAAGTAATTCGGGAATTACTCACATTTCCGGCCCGGATTCTGTCACTTTGGAGGTAATGCAGAGGCTGGTGTGGAGTCTCCACTATGATGTGTTCCCCCTGGATAAACGGTCGGTAATTCTTCAATGCCCACACCGTTGCCAGGAGTGCCTTCTCACAATCGTTGAATTTTTCCTCCACAGAGGATAAAGTTTTGCTCGCATAGGAGATTACTTTATTGACCTTGTCATGCTTTTGGTATAATACTGCCATCAAGCACGTATTAGAGAACCCTGTCACCAGGAAGAACTCCTTGTTTCTGACAGGGTTATCTAGGCAAGGCGCTTGTGAGAGGCTTCTGTTGAGTTGTCTTACTGCCTCGGTTTGTTCTGGACCCCATTCCCACTTGACCCCCCACTTCAAGAGATGAATCAGGGGTCTAGTGATCTCTGCGTAGCCTTCAATGAACTTTCTGCTGTAATTAGTCAGTCCAAGGAGGCTCCTTAGTTCTCGCAGAGTTGTGGGAACCTTCAGTTTCTGGAGTGCTTCCACTTTCTTTTCTTGGGGACAGAGACCCTGAGGAGTAATCTCATGCCCCAAGAAATTAACACGGGTTCTACACCACTGTGCTTTCTGAAAGGAAAGTTTTGCTCCGGCAGCCCTCAACTGTGTCAGAACATAACGGATCTCTGCTATGTGTTCCTCCACAGATGAACTTTTGATGAGGACATCATCTACATAAGCCTGGTTACCCCTCGCACCCAGGTCGGGCATGGCCTTATGTAAGAAAATGTTGAATTCATTGCCGGAGTTGAGGTATCCGAAGGGAGTCCGGGTCCATGTGTACTGCTGGCCCCCAAAGGTAAAAGCCAGTTTGCATTGGTCCTCCCTACTGACAGGCACGGTCCAGTATCCATTGGTCAGGTCTATTGTTGTGAATACCTGTGACCCCTGAATCTGGGCCAGCCTTTGGTCAATGTAGGGCAGAGGCCATCGGGAAGTATGGACCCGTTTGTTGAGCTCCCTAAGGTCGGCGCAGAGTCTCCACTGGCCGTTTGGCTTCAATATTCCCAGCACCGGATTATTGAAAGTGCTGTGGACTGGACTGATTATTCCCCGGGACTCAAGGTTCTTAATTATTTCAGTAAGGGACTCCATGGATGCGAGAGGCAAGCGATATTGCTTCACAAACACTGAAGTCACTCCAGGGTCCGTGGGAATTGTTGTGGTGTGGATGTCGGTGAGACCACAGTCATATGAGTCTACCGCAAAGAGATCTTGGAAATCCAAGAAAACTTGTTTCAACTTTTGCTTCTGTTCCAGAGTCACACAGGCATCAGCTAGGTTGACTCTCGCTTCCACCATCTGCCTGAAGCCTGGAAAGACTTCTGGTTTGGCTATCTCAGCGGCCTCCTCCAGCTGGGTGGAGAAGTCCCTGGTCAGAGTGCTGATTTGGACTGGAGGCTTCAGGTGGGAAAGGTAGCCCTCATGGACCTGGAAAATCACCTGATCCCTCCTGAAGTCACAAGTCACATCTTCCTTACCATAAGGGCAAGAAGTGTACACCAGGAAGTTCCCCCAATGCCGGGTGAAAATCCTGTCTGGTGTTGTATTGTCCTCACTGTCACTGTCAAAACAGTCCTTGGGGATTGGTCCTAACAGTTCATTTCCTAAATCAATGGAGAAATGTCGGTCATCAATCGCCATTCCAATAATGGTGCCTGCGGCTAGAGTAATACTCTTTAAGTCGCTGTTATCCACCTCTTTTGGAATGGTGTCATGTTCTATGTTGACTAATGGTGTTGGGTTTACCCCTAACCCTTGCTGTTGGAGAGAAGCATTTAGATGGATATAAGCATCAGGGCTTTTCAATTTTTGTCCTCTTTTAACTTTCACTTCCAGGGAGAATTGTCGGGTCCTTTCTGGGATGGTGGCTTCCTCTTTGATCTGAATTTCAACTGCATAAGGTAGCAATTGAGCTGACCTAAATGCTTTTTCTGGATCATCAAAGCCCATGGGATTATCCGCTAATCGGGACCAAGTTTTGAAGTTTATTAGGTCCAAACTAATGGCAAAGCGATTGAGAATGTCACTGCCTAAGTAAAAGGCGGCAGTGACGTCTCGCACGACCCAACAATTATGGACTATGCTCTTGTTGCCAATGGAGATTTTGAGCATACACCTGCTTGGCAGGAGATGTTTGGAATCAGGTGCTTCCAGGTCCATTTCCCATTTGTCTATCAGTTTGAATGTGGGAATGGCTGGATCTTTTGGGAGTTGGCGGAACATGGCTTCGCTGATGAAGCTCTTACCGTTGTTTACACACACTCGAGCGAGAACAGAGTCCTTCCCATCATTTAACTGAACAGGGATGAACAACTGCTCTCCAGTTTGCTGAATATCAGCCAGGCTCTGAGCTGATTTCACATCTTTCTGGACTATAGGAGTGGGAGTTTCTGATTGTGGATTAGTAAAGAATTTCAGGGTGTTTCCTTCCAGTGTGGAATACCACTTTAAACTGGAAGGAAGGTTGATTTTCAGAAATAGAGAGGACCCCCCATCACCAATCTGTTGTCCTACTGCTATTACTGTCACGTCTGGAGTTTGGTTGCTCTGGAAGTGAAATTCTACTTGGTCAGATTTTTGTTCAACCATGTGGCAGGTGCCGTTTAAACTAACATTGTTGACACTCTGTTTTAATTTTATTGGTCGGCTAGTCTGGGTCCAGAGGACCTTGTTTACACAATCTATTAGGGGTGACAACCTTCTCAGGAGGTCATTCCCTAGTAAACAAGGGGTGCCCTCTGGAGTCACTACTATGACCGGGTGTTTCACCTTGTGTTGCCCAATTTTAATGTCCAAGTCTGCAGTCCCCTCAACGGGAATTTCCTTCCCGTCAAAGTTCTGCAGTTGTCCAGGAAGAGAGGTTAGAGGAATTCGGTAATTCTCCCCCCTTCCTGAATTTAGTTCCTCAAAGGCCCTTTTGGACAGAAGGGTAGCTTGGGATCCACTGTCCACCTGTGCCAAAATTGTACCCTGCCCCTGTACTTGTACCGGGGCATAATATCTTCCCTCCTTCTCCTCAAGGGGGCACAGATAATGCACATTTTTGGACAACTGGTGGGCTAACTTTCTGGTTTTGGACATTGCTAGCGAAGAGATTTGGGCAGAATTCTGTGAAGAGCCTGGGGAATCTGAAAGAAAAAGTTGGCAACTGGAGATCAGAGCCATTGTGGGTTCCCCTGGATCCGGTTCTGGGCCGCCCCCCCCCTTTTTGGAGGCAGTCACCAGGATGGGTTTGAACCAGGGGATTCCGGTATTGTGGGTTCTGGGATGAGATGATGGGCGGCGGTAGCTCAGTCTCCATATCTCCCCAGTCTGGATTGGAATCCCTTGGGACCCATTTTTCTTTGGGAAGAGTTCCCCCATCGCTAAAGGAGAAGATCCTTTTCCCAGGATCTTCTGAGGATCCCTCTCCCTCAAATTGGAAGACCTGTACCTCCTCCACAAAGTGGGTCTGTTTGGGTCCTTTGTTTCTCCTACCCCCCCCTCTGCTCCTTGGGAGGCAGGCTTCCAGGGGCAGGAGATTTTGTTTCCGGTTCCTGGTTTTCCAGGGGTTGTTTACGTGTTGGGAAGGAAGCTTCCTCCAAGGCTTTACACCCCCCTTCCCCTTGTGCCTCCTCCCTGGGAACCGGTGGGTTATCGGGGCGCTGCCCCCGTCATTGTTCTGGAGCACCAGGTCCAGAGTTTGGGGCATTCTGCGGTGGCATGTTCATCTGAGGGTTCTGTTGAGCCCTCAGTATGTGACCCAGATCCCGTGCCATATTTTGGACCTGGCGCTCAAGTTGTGAAACCCGCTCAGGCTGATACGGGGCTCTATTTTCTCCCCTGGGCTGATCCCGGGAAGGGTAGCTATCCCTTCTCTGGTAGTACCCCTGGTTGGGAAGATTTTGGTACCCCTCCACCCTTGGCCTCCCCTCTCCCGGATTAGGTTGTCTGGGCTCAGGGAATTGGGGAAAGAAGGATGGATGATTTTGGGGCTGGGAATTGGGTGGATACCTGGGGAAAAAGTTCTGTGCAGGATTTGGAGAATTTCTGCCCTCCTGTGGGAAGTTGGGAGGGAAGTTCCCTGGGTCAGGTGCTTGGCTGGATCCCCCCCCTTGGGCTGGAGGAGTCCACACATAACCCAGGATTGGTCGGTTTCCCTTGTAGCGGGGACTTACATAGTCAGGGGAGCGGGGGACCCCATTTGTAGGACTACCTCCTCAACTCCCTGTCTGTGACTGGCCCGAGGGACTTCTGGGCTGTGAATTATTTGGTGCAGGCAGGTTTTTAGGGCCCCCCATCTCCAAATCTAAAACGGGGGCAACCTTTACCTCTGCCACCTTGGCAGCAGCAGGGGTGCTGTTGGTTTGGGGGTTTTTCGGCGCGTTATTTTTATTTTCGATAGGCTTCTGCACCTCATAGATCCGGGTAGCCTGTTCAATGACCCAGTCTAAAGATCTTTTCTCATGAAAATCTCTCACAAGCTGGGTCATTATGTATTTGGATAAGGCATGGAAAAACGTATTGATAAATTCCCTGCTATCCGTGCGCACCCTTCTGGTGGTCTGCGCAAAAGCACGTTTTAATTCTTGCACAAACTCTTGCGGGGCCTGATCCTCCCCACATTGCAAATTGTAGGCTGCCTTGCGAGCCTCTAGAGGATTTCTGTAAACAGAAAAATGTTTCAAGATGGCCGCCTTATAGGTGGACCATCTTAAATTATTTTGGTCCTCCAGCCCGGCAAAGAAACTGGAGTATTCTGGGGAAAATGTCCATTTGACGTACTGGATGCAGCTACTGATGTCCTTCAAATGGAAAGTCTCCATCATTTGCTCATAGAGCTTCAAGTGTTCCCAAACGGAATACTTGTTGTTCTTATGATAAGGAGTGATGTCACTCCTGATTGCCTTTATTTGTTTCAATGGGTCCTTAAGCAAGGCCCTTTTTGCCTTGTTGCCCTTTTTGGTTCGGGTAACCCTGGTCCATTCATCCTCTGACTCAGAAGCACTGCTCCCAGAGGTGCCCGTCTGATCTTCCAGGTTTTCCCGGTTTCTGCGAGCCTGGGAATGGCTGGCAGAATGTGGGGACCTGGTCTCCTGTGTCCTGTAATGCTCAGAGGAGTCTTCAGATCCCTCCTTGCTGCCAGGATTTGATGGGTACCCCTCCCCACTGACCTAACTGGGCAGAGGTTTTCAGGATGCCCTTAATGGGCCTACTCTCCTGGGGTTCCCCACTAAATTGCACTGTGCTTGGGTGCCCATAACCGGATGCCCGCCCATCCATTCCTGGGAGGTACTGGCCTATGAGCCCCATACTTCTAGCTGGATAGTAATCTGCCATCCCTGTGGCCCTGGGCTCATGTGCGCGAGGGGACATGGGGGTGGCAGAGTCCAGGGACTGGGAGAGATGAAGGCCTCTGGTACTAGGGCTCCTTAGGTTATGCTCAGGAGTTTCTCTTTCCCAGTGAACCTCATCTCTATCCGCCCCTGCTTCCTGTTGCAATGCAAGAGCCTGCGCTTTCAGTTCCTCAGTTAAGGCCTTACTAGACTCTATCAGTCTCTCCTGCATGGCTACCTGTTGCTGGAGCCTATCATTGTGCTGACAGAGAGCCTCATTTTCTCTCTATGCCTCCTGATTGGTCCTGGAGTACTGGGCCAGTCTCTGCTGCAGGAGGGTTACCTCCTCAGTCCCATCCCTACTGGCCTGCTCCTTTCTTGCCAGAGCCTGCATCTGTGCCGCCAGGTCGTCCCTTTGCCTTTGGAAGGCACCAGCTTTCTGGCGCTCCTAGTCAAACTCTGCCTGGGTATCCAGGTCTTTCAAAATCAGTTTATTGCTCTCTGCCTTCTCCCTATCTAGGTGGCTTTGCAGGGTGACTACCTGCTCAGCACATGCCCTATTGAAGTCTAACTGTTGCTCCAGCTTTTTCTGGCTCTGCAGTAGGGAGTCCAAACCTTCTTGGTACTCCTTCTGCAAGGCCAGAAATCTGGTATCCTCGTCCGCCTTTTCCTGTTGCAGCACATCCATATCCTCCTTTATTTTAATGATGTACTGTCTGCTGTCCTTTTCTGACTCCTGGCTCCTGAGCAGCCTCTGCTCAGAAGAGTCCAGATCAGATTGGGCCTTCTCTAACGCCATGTGTTGCCTATTTGCCAGATCTTGGCCTTCAGCACATTTGTCCTGCATGGCTCCCATATATAGATGCAAATATGCCGCTATCCTGGCAATCTTATTATGTTCATCTTTGGCTTTAGGAGCCATATATAGTTCACTCAGGGCCACATGTAGGGGACCCTGATCTCCCCATATATCTGACCCTGTTTCAGTGACCTGTTGCGCGATTGCCTGCAACCAGACCGTTTGGTCCTGATGAGTCCACTCACCTCTCACAAATAGCTTATGTAAGAAGTGCTCTCTGGCTATTTTGATGTCTACCAGTGTCGTCATTCTGGAATTTGAGTTCCTTCCTGACTTACAGAAGTTTGTATTTTATTTTTGCAAAACAGACCGTTTCCTTAGAGCGTTCCTTTGAGGAGTGCTTTACAGCGTAACTCAGCGTGGTGATCCGACCGGATGTATGTCTCCTGTCAGTTAGCACACTGTATTAATCTGCACAAGTGATAAATCTAACCCAGAATATCCCGGCTCCGAGCCCCCACTTTTGTAAGCGATATTCAATCAACACTACAGCTAAGTCAATGCCTAGTCTGGGATGCTGAGGAAAACCCTTATTGATGTATTTTTATGTCCAGTTCAGTATTCTGGATGACAACCCTTGTATAACACCCCCCTCTTAGAATCCCCCTGACCCCACTGAGCCAAGAAGTAGGTTTGTTTTGCAAATTTAAAAGGTTTATTTGGACAATTCAACAATATATATCTATCACACATTATAATTGTCACGAAGTCCAGAATCCAAGACGCAGGAGCGACGCAGTACCAACCACCCCCACTTTGGTCGTGGAGCCCGCAAGTCAGAGCTTACACGGGTTTCCTGGACCAGAGCAGGGAAGGAGGGTTAGGGTCTCGATGATTGGATAGGTAGGGGGAATTAGGTAAACCGGATTGAGGGTGAGGTAGAGGTTATGGGTGGGAATGGGGAGTTCTACAGGGAAAGTTTGGTTGCTGCTCACTTTTGTTCTGGTGTTCTCAGCCCTTACTAGCTACTTGTACATAAGCACCAATTTGCACATAAGAACAGTTTAACTCTGCCTAACCCTAAGTCATCGGAACAGTACAGGAGTTAGCATGCAACTTAGCTCTGGTCTTCTGTGTCCTGTCCATGAAGAGCAGTCACGTCCTTGGCACGTCTGAAGGGTTGTTTTCAAAAGGTCCAAGCTAAAAGAAATTAACAAGCATTAGAACATGCCCTCTGTTATTGTCTGCATTCACCTCATGCTGACTCACTCACACAGACACACTCTCTAATGCCCCCCTCAAGACCTATATAGTGCTATTGCACTATGCTACGCAAGCGATCTCCTTGCAGATCCCTGCAAACATGTTCAAATGCACAAGCAATCTTCCTGCAGACCCTCGTGATCGATTTGTGCCCTAAAACTGTGGCAGGTGTCTCCGGTGCTGTGTTTTCGCCTCACGGATCTGCTATGGTCTCCAAGAGGCGGAAACACCCCAAATGACTAAACGCCCGTGCACAGGTCAATGTATCCCAAAAGAATGCCGCCGGCACATTGAGCGCCGAAGTTCTAAACACTTAGCTTTTTCGTAGCGGTGCAGGGGCTCTGGGGTGGCAAGCAATCGCCCCCTGCACTTCCCCCTCGATCCCTTTGGGCCCTGAGCAAAGAGGAGTACTTATCTCGTGTGGGCGAGGGGCCGGGCTGCTGCTCGGGTGGGGCTGGGCCCCTCGCGTGTAGTTTTGCTGGAGCTCCGGTCCACACGTCTTGTCGGCATGGAGTCTCAAGCGCAAGCCCCGTGCTCGGGGCTCTGCGCATGCGCGATGGGGCAGCCGCGCCCTTCCTGGTTCCTGATTGGCCCAAAACCTCCCTGGGCATGCTGGGGATTGTAGTCCTTTGGCGCCGGCTGCTGGGAAACGCAGTCTTTAGTCCCTTTCTCCTGCACATGGGGCAAAGCAGCCTTTTGTATGGTTGCATCTTTGTTTGTCTCTCCCCTCCAGTGCCCAAAACAGTACCCACAACACCCCTACGCCTAGCCTGTCCTTGTCTCTGCCTACCTGAGTCCCTGACAGTACTCCCCCTCCCACAGAAGGCAGTTGTTCCGGGTTTACTAGGATAATTCCTGTGAAAAGCACGCAGCAACCTGGGGGCATGTACATGCTGGGAGGGTTCCCAAGTGCGTTCCTCAGGGCCATACCCCACCCAGTCAATGAGGTAAAACACCTGGCCCTTTTTATCTTGTTTAGAGTTCAATATTGCTCGAACCTCGTACTCAGGTTCCCCTTGCACCATAACGGGAGGTGGTTTTCTAGCAATTGTCCCATGTGGAGCGGGTTTCAGGAGGGAAGTGTGGAAAGTGGGATGTTCCTTCATTTGGGGAGGTAAGGTCAATTTAGCTGCAACAGGGTTCACAATTTTAACTATTGGGAATGGACCCAAATATCGGGGTTGTAATTTCCTGGGTCCTTCCATGCGAAGGTTGCGAGTGGATAACCACACTCTATCTCCTACACAGTAAAGTGGGCTGGGTCGACAACGCTTATCTGCATAGCGCTTATATGCGTCCTTGGCCTTTGTGAGATTCTCCTGCACCTCCTTCCAAACCTGCTCTATGCCCAACCGTTGTCCAGCCAACGTAGGCAATTCAAATCCTGAAACTGGAATGGCCACTGGGAGGATCCGTGGATGTCGCCCATAAAGGCAGTAGAACGGAGTCTTTTTGGTGGATGCATGTGTGGCGTTATTATATGCCAATTCTGCCAACCAAGTATGCTGGACCCAGGTTGTCTCCCTACTTGTGGCAAAACACCGTAAATACTGCTCTAGGCATTGATTCACGCGTTCTGTCTGGCCATCTGTCTCGGGATGGTATCCGGACGACAAGCGGACTTCCATTCCCAGAATCTTGCAAAACTCACGCCAGAAGCGAGAGGTGAACTGTGGACCCCTATCTGTGACCACACAATAGGGAAGGCCATGAAGGCGGACTATGTTTTGCAGAACTAATTCGGCAATTGCACCAGCAGTCGGGACTCCCTTACATGGGATGAAGTGAGCCATTTTCGAAAAGGTATCCACAATTACCAATACAGAAGTGAATTCCTGAACCTCGGGAAGATCCACAATAAGGTCCATGGTGATCGTATGCCATGGCACCGAAGGGGTCGGTAGAGGATGAAGGAGCCCAGCAGGTTTTTGGTGACTAGATTTATTTCGAGCACACACCTCGCATTGAGACACATACTGCAGAACATCGTGCCGCCACTTGGGCCACCAGAAATGTCTAGCCACCAACTCCTGAGTTTTTGACTTTCCCGGGTGTCCTGCCAATGACGAATCGTGGCACCAAGATAAGGCCTTTTCCCGTAGTTGCTTGGTGGGCAAGTACAAGGCTGACCCATGGTAGGGGAGTCCCTCAACGAAAGTATTCTGAGGATCTTGTTTGCACCACTGATGGACGTCCTGCATAGTGAGGTCTTTTAATACGGCCTCAAAGAAATCAGAAGTAGCTCCAACGATACGTGTTGGGGGAATAATAGGTTGTGGTGTAATGCCTGCCTCTCGCTCTGCTGACTCGGGATATCGTGACAATATGTCTGCCTTTCGATTGTTGGCTCCGGGTCTATACGTTATGATGAAATCAAACTCGGCAAAGTATTGAGCCCATCGCAATTGGCGCGGGCTCAACGTCTTGGCGGTTCTTATAAACTGGAGGTTACGATGGTCCGTTATGATCGTGGTGGTATGACGTGCCCCCATCAGGTAATGTCGCCACTCACCAAGAGCTGCCTTAATTGCCAACAATTCCCGATCGGCAATGATATAGTTCTGTTCATCTGGGAGTAGTTTCCTTGAGAAGTAGGCCACGGGATGTAGCAGGCCTGTCTGAGGATCCCGCTGGGACAGGATAGCACCTAGAGCGTAGCTAGAGGCGTCCGTTTCCACTACAAAAGGTCTAGACAAATCCGGGTGTTTCAGTACCGGGGCGTCGGTGAAGGCCTTTTTGAGCTGTCGAAACCCCTGGTCGGCCGATGTGTCCCACTCAAAAGGGCAGCCTTTACGGAGAAGCTTCGTGATTGGAGTGACCAATGCAGAAAAGTTCTTTACGAAGCGTCTGTAGAAGTTCGCAAACCCCAGGAATGACTGAATCTCTTTCACCCTGGTAGGGGGAGCCCAATCCAAGATTGCCTGCACCTTTTTCTTGTCCATTTGTACGCCGGTTGGGGTCAGGAAGTAGCCTAGAAATTCCACGGTGGTACAATGGAACTCGCACTTCTCCAGTTTTGCATAAAGGTGGTATTCTCGCAGCTTTTGCAAAACTGCGCGTACATGTTGGACATGTTCCTGGAGATTTTGAGAATATATTAGGATGTCATCTATGTACACTACCGCACATACGTCTAAATATTCTCTAAGGACCTCATCCAGGAAATGTTGGAAGGCAGCGGGGGCGTTACAGAGACCGAATGGCATAACCTGATATTCGTACAATCCGAACTTGGTCCGGAAGGCGGTTTTCCATTCGTCTCCCTCGCGCACCCGCACAAGATGGTAAGCGCCTCGAAGGTCCAACTTGGTGTAGATTGTCGCGTCCCTAACTTGATCCAAAAGAACCGGGATGAGAGGAAGCGGATAACGGTTCTTAATGGTTATCTGGTTCACTCTGCGGTAATCTATGCAAGTCCGGAGTTCTCCAGACTTCTTCGGTACGAAGAACAAAGGGGAGGACACTGGCGAATTAGAGTGGCGAATAAATCCATTCTTTAAATTCGCAGCTATGTACTCTTGGAGGTGATTGTTTTCTGCCTCCGTTAGGGCATATATACGACTACACGGTAGAGTAGCCCCAGGCTCCAGATCAATTCTGCAGTCAAATGGCCGATGTGGGGGTAATGATTCTGCAGCTTGTTTGTTAAACACGTCCATGAAATCTGCGTATTCTTGGGGTATACTTTCGGGACGCATTTCCTGCTTAACCGAGACGTTGAGAGCACACACTGAAGGTGTACTTTCTTGCCGGCAATGTTCAAGACAATGCGGTGAGTCCAGACTGATTGACCCTGTGGTCCAATGAATTTGGGGGTTATGCTTTTTTAGCCACGGTAATCCCAAAATCAGCCCAAATTGCGGGGCGGCAATGATATCAAAGGCAATGCTTTCCCTATGCCAAGCTCCGCATTGTAACGTCACCAAACAAGTGTTATGTGTTATGGGCCCTGAGCTGAGAGGAGTGCCGTCTACAGCACGTACAGGTTCCGGGTCTGCCTTTTGCTGTACTGGGATACCTAAGGTAACCACGTACTGGACATCAATAAAATTACCTGTCGCTCCCGAGTCCACAAACATAGTGACCTGTTTCTTTTGTGTTTGGAACTCCAAACAACCCGTCAAGGTGACATGCGTAGCATAGTTCGAAATGCCTGCCATTGGGGCCCTACTACTCAACAGGCTCGATCGGGTGACCCCCACTACCGACGAGCCGAAGCGTTTCCCTGGGTCTTGGGCTTGCTTGGGCATTCACGAACAAAGTGCCCAGCCTTGCCACAGTACATACAGAGGCCGTCCTTCCTCCTTTGTTCCTTTTCCTCTTTAGTGAGGGGACCTCGAACTGAACCTATCTGCATCGGTTCTTCCCCCTCAGATCTGGCCGCCACCCCCCGGGATCCCCTATACAGATCCAACCGAGGCACGGGTCGTGAATCTCCCTTTCGTTTATCGCCCCGCCTTTCTGCCATTCGATGGTCAAGCCGTAAGGCCAGATCAATCATCTCTGAACATCCCCTTGGCTGTGGATCTACCTGGGCAATAAGGTCTTTGATGTCATCCCTCAAACCTTGATAAAAGAGGGACATCCGCTTATTACGGGGCCAGTCGGCTTCGGCTACCAGCCGATTGAAATGAGTGACGTATGTCACTAATTCCTTAGACCCCTGCTTGAGGCTTAACAGTTCCCGATCCTTGCAAAGGGTGGCGGCTCGCCGGTTAAATATTTTCTCGAATTCCGCCAGGAAATCATCCCAGTCATAAAGAATGGCATGGTCTTTTTGGACTAATGGGTTTGCCCATGCCGCAGCGTCCCCTGTGAGGTACGAAATTACAAACGCCGTTCGGGACTGAACAGACCGAAAGGCTGCAGTCTTGGTCAGAAAATGGAGACGACACTGAGTAATAAAAGTGGTAAACTTTTGTGGGTCTCCAGCGTAGCGCTCAGGAGGTGCCAACGGAACTATTGCCTCCGGACTTACGTGTACCTGCACCGGAGTGGGTGGTTGGGTAGGTAAGGGCGCTGTCTGAGCCGCTAAACTGCGCACCTGTGCGGACAGGGTGGCGTAGTCCTGTCTAGACGCTGCCAGTTCACCTTGTAAGTTCTGCAGGGCTTTGGCTATTTCTTCCATGGTTTCAATGGGGGCTGGCCACGTTGCTCGGGCACCTGAATATTACGTGGGCTTGCGCTTCTGTCACGAAGTCCAGAATCCAAGGCGCAGGAGCGACGCAGTACCAACCACCCCCACTTTGGTCGTGGAGCCCGCAAGTCAGAGCTTACATGGGTTTCCTGGACCAGAGCAGGGAAGGAGGGTTAGGGTCTCGATGATTGGATAGGTAGGGGGAATTAGGTAAACCGGATTGAGGGTGAGGTAGAGGTTATGGGTGGGAATGGGGAGTTCTACAGGGAAAGTTTGGTTGCTGCTCACTTTTGTTCTGGTGTTCTCAGCCCTTACTAGCTACTTGTACATAAGCACCAATTTGCACATAAGAACAGTTTAACTCTGCCTAACCCTAAGTCATCGGAACAGTACAGGAGTTAGCATGCAACTTAGCTCTGGTCTTCTGTGTCCTGTCCATGAAGAGCAGTCACGTCCTTGGCACGTCTGAAGGGTTGTTTTCAAAAGGTCCAAGCTAAAAGAAATTACCAAGCATTAGAACATGCCCTCTGTTATTGTCTGCATTCACCTCATGCTGACTCACTCACACAGACACACTCTCTAATGCCCCCCTCAAGACCTATATAGTGCTATTGCACTATGCTACGCAAGCGATCTCCTTGCAGATCCCTGCAAACATGTTCAAATGCACAAGCAATCTTCCTGCAGACCCTCGTGATCGATTTGTGCCCTAAAACTGTGGCAGGTGTCTCCGGTGCTGTGTTTTCGCCTCACGGATCTGCTATGGTCTCCAAGAGGTGGAAACACCCCAAATGACTAAACGCCCGTGCACAGGTCAATGTATCCCAAAAGAATGCCGCCGGCACATTGAGCGCCGAAGTTCTAAACACTTAGCTTTTTCGTAGCGGTGCAGGGGCTCTGGGGTGGCAAGCAATCGCCCCCTGCACTTCCCCCTCGATCCCTTTGGGCCCTGAGCAAAGAGGAGTACTTATCTCGTGTGGGCGAGGGGCCGGGCTGCTGCTCGGGTGGGGCTGGGCCCCTCGCGTGTAGTTTTGCTGGAGCTCCGGTCCACACGTCTTGTCGGCATGGAGTCTCAAGCGCAAGCCCCGTGCTCGGGGCTCTGCGCATGCGCGATGGGGCAGCCGCGCCCTTCCTGGTTCCTGATTGGCCCAAAACGTCCCTGGGCATGCTGGGGATTGTAGTCCTTTGGCGCCGGCTGCTGGGAAACGCAGTCTTTAGTCCCTTTCTCCTGCACATGGGGCAAAGCAGCCTTTTGTATGGTTGCATCTTTGTTTGTCTCTCCCCTCCAGTGCCCAAAACAGTACCCACAACACCCCTACGCCTAGCCTGTCCTTGTCTCTGCCTACCTGAGTCCCTGACAATAATAAATTAATATCTGATAGTACACTTAGACATATGATGTTGATCATCAATGGGTAATCAGGCACTAGCACACTTCTTTACAATCAATGAGGAATTAGTATAGGTGGATAAAGTAGCACAAATACTTTTATGATTTCAAGGAAAAAGCAATGAGGAATAAAATGCAGTACAGAAATACTTGATATGATTTTAGCAAACGATAAGATAATCACTTTTTCTCTGGCAATTCACCCCCTCCCCTATGCAATGTAAGAAATGGAAGGAGATGGAAAGAGGAGCACACAGTCAGGGCTGGACTGGGAACTAAAATAGGCCCTGGAAATAATTACTGGGGACCAAAAGAGGCCCTGGAAATAAAGTTCAAAGTGGCCCCAAATGACACATTTTCAGCAAGCCCAATGCTTTTCCTATGAGAAAATTTGGAAATACCACAGAAAAGAGGCCCAGGGTGCAGAGGCCCACCGGGAAATCTCCAGAGTTCCGTATAAACCAGTCCACCCCTGCACACAGTTCTCAGGAATGCAATCAAATACAATACGAAATTCAGTTCCCCCCAGCAAGCTTAGAGGAAACAGGTAGGAGTTTGAAACACAGGCCGAAAATGCTTTTTAAATGTGATGGCAATGGATGGGAAAATGTGCCAACTGATTTTAATTCCCTCTAGAGATTCAGGGTGAGTGGGAGATGCGTGTTGGTATTAGTTCAGGCTCACTTTAGCAATCCTCTATGAGTTATTACCAAGTTGCAAACGGATTTTAACAAAAGAAAGAATGGAGCTGCTATTTTGACAAGTGGAGAAATTGAGCCAAAATCGCAAATCGCGGTAAATTTCGCGAGTGCGTGAATCGCGATTGCGGTAAAAGTATAAGGAGTAGTAGGAAGTCAGTTCTAGGCTTGTTGGTAAGCTTAGATTCTAAGCTTTCAGAGGAAAGTTAAATCTCGTTCCTAGCCCAAACGGTTCCAGAGATACGGACGATTAAATAAAGGTAGTTTTTCGGATTTAAAGTAAACTCAAAATGACAGGTGACAGCTTGCAGCTGCAGAATTGACAGGTGACAGTTGTGCAGCTTTAAAAATGACAGATGACACGATTTTTAGGAGGCAGTTCTACTTAGGTTAAAATAGTTTGGATTAGATTATTTTAACTATGAGATTGGTTCTGCACAGTTCTGCTAGGTACTCACAATATAAATTTGAACTAGGCCTCGTCACGGATCTGGTCAACACGTCCGGCTGCGGTTCTGTCTGCTAGGCGGGTCAATCAGGCACCGGTTCTGCTCACAGCGATCTGGGTCAGCTCTGCTCTGCTGGTCTAGCCTCTCTGGATTCTGGATGTAACACTGCTTTCTGGGTACTGCTACAGGTTCTTGCAAAAATTCTCGGCAAAACTTCAAACAGCTCGCCCGGCTGTTGAATAGTTTGGTTGGTTTTAAGGCCTGCTGAAGAGGATTCAGCTGGTGGATTCAGGCCTCTCTTCTACAAATTCTGTAGTTAATTTCTGCTACAGGTTCTGGAGATTGATGGATTTGAAGTCTGGATCTCTGGATGTGAAGTCGTCGGTCAGCATGCTCCGCAGCAAATGGAATTGAATCTCTCTACCTGTCCCAGCAGTCTCTTTTTATGTGTTTTGGAAAGTGGGTGTGTGCGTTGGTCATAACTAAACCTGACCCTCTCACTTATCATTGGCCAATTCCTCCTCTCTCCCTTGATTGGGGGAAGGAAATGTGAGTCAGAGTGATGCTGTAGGTTTTATGGTCAGAAGAACCTCCCCTTGTCAGATTGCACACAAATCTATTTCTGACCCAAATACATATTTATCTATGTACCATTTTTCTAATATTATAGGTCCAGTTAACATATTTTCTGTAGCACCAAACCATCCGATCCCTGTCTTTGTACGATGTCGTGTCCACTGATGACAGAATTCTCCCCTTTTCATCCAGATAACGACCTCTAAACCTTTCCAGATTTTACACAAATGTGCACCAGGGATCTGGGTTACAGATGATAAAGTGTCCGATTTTTAACATGTATACATTTGGAGTGAGACCCTATTTTCCACTAGCAACCCCCCAGAATACACCACAGGGTCCTAACGCCTCTCAAAATGTTCACAGGAAAATCACAAAAATAATGATATTACTTATATAATTCTGACAAGTCCGCACTATGAGTTATCTATCTTTTTAAAATTATGCCCTGGTCAAAAAGGGGTGTGGCTTCCCCCATCACAGGGTGGAATAACTGGTTTATCTACTTCCCCCAAGCCAGCTTGTTCACAGAGGCACAGCTGCCCCCCAGTTTCTCCCAAGAGGAAGCTATTTTACAACGCCCCCAATATAACATTTGCCTGAGTCCAGGACAGGCCTTTGTTCAACTCTCTGTAGTCCCCAGCTGCTCCACCCCTAATCTAATCAGAGAGGTGACAACTCCTTTTGGCAAGGGGAAGAGTGGCTGAGCAGGTTTCAACTCCTGTCGGGGGTAGTTGTCAGGCAGAATCCAGTTTCATTAAGCCAGGTTTCAGCTAAATTTCACTTTTTGTTCCCAGTTTAAATCACTTACAATTTTTACATATACATTAAATAATTACTTCCTTCAAGTCATTTCAGAATATAGTTTTACATTGTATCCACCTCTTAGCAAGTCTTTCCTTGGTCTAGTTTTGTTTCATTTGTTCAGTTTTACACAAAAATCTGGTGGTTTTAAAACACTGGCTTTCTGATAGTGGTGAGTACTGGTAATGCAACCATTTTTGGGATTAAGAAAATTAATTCCCCACAGTTCTGAGTTGCTTTTTTGGCAATCAGCATTGCCATTCCCAATGGTTTCAGGCTACTGTGTGTGTAGCCCAATGGTGGTTTTAGGCAGTGCCCTCCTGTGCTCACAACTTAGTCAAAAATGGGTGGCAGCCTATTCTTCATGTTTTCCCTGTGCACTCTCTGGGGAGTTCTGGCCATCATGATGTTTTCCATGCCAGGACTGCACAGTTTTATGGTAGGGCTTGTATGCATGGGTAAAAACATCCCACACAGTGCACCAGCTATTTCCGCGGTTCAACCAGCTACAGGGGCAGTGTTAAGGTCACAAGCAAATTGGCAGATGATGTTCTCAGGCCTTAGAATAGGAAGAGAGTTGACTTTTTCAAACTGAATCACAGCAGTCAGCCCATCTCTCCTTTCCTACCATGCATCCTGGCCTTGCATTAAAGTATCCAAGGTCTGATGAGTTAATCACCGGCCAATCAGGACTGTGTCTGTTAGGTTGGATCAGGGAGCATGGTACCAACCAATAAGGTAGCAGGAAAAATCATAAATACTTTTTGTAGGCTAACCTTACAAGTAGCCATCAGTTAAAGAACCTCCAATAGTATTAATAATTATATGTAAAATGTATATGTATCATACACTCTTGACCAATGTTAATAGAGCTTTTCTTATCACTAAACAAGATGTCATGTGTGACGCATTGTAGACTTAAAAGCTTGTGTTTTACACTGGAAACATTGAGAATATGTGTTTGTGTTTGCACGGCTGATTCTTGTTTGAATAAATCTGGGTGTTCTCATGCACTTGTATTAACTGGATTTTTTTTAGTTTGTTTTTTATTTGATTATCGATTTTTGATTATGGACTACCTTAACACAATTGTGTATGATAATGCGTCTTTGAAAAAAAATGAGAACATCAAAATGTTTGAATGCACGTAAAAACACAATTGTATTGTGAAAATAAGACAATGGCCCTCATTACGACCCTGGCGGATTTTTTCCGCCATCGGCGGACTTTTCCGCCATGGCGCAAAGTCCCTTTACGCCATGGCGGATGGCGGACTTACCGCCCCATTCCGAGGTCGGCGGGGCGGTAAGTCCCCATTGACCCATTTACCCTTCCCCATTCCCATTTCGGCCCCATAGGGCTCAATGGGAGTGGGGAAGGTGTTAATTACGCCACCGTACACTACGGTGGCGTAATTAACACCGAGTTCCCATAGCGCCATGGATTTTTACGCCCGCAAAAAGCGGGCGGAAAAATGACCATGGCGCTCTGGGAACTCGTAATTGGCGGTAAGGGGTCGGCGCAGCTAACGCTAGCGTAAACCCCTTACCGCCAGGGTCCTAATGAGGGCCAATGGCATCTAAGTAATTCTAATGTGAAAAATGTTATGCATATTACAGCGAGCTGGAAACCAGACAGTCTTCCCCGACTGTAACCTTAAAATCTGTAATTATCCTACCAGTACTGGTGGGAGGTTTTTGGCCTTAGACAAAGGCCTTCTGAAGGGGCACCTGTCAGTAACATTCCACTATTTTGCAGGTGTCTGGGTTTACATCTGAGTGTGGCATGGTTCCAAGGGGAGGCAACTGCCCCAGCCCATCCCCTACCTTTGCAGCCAATCAAGGTTTTGAAATCACTGCACTAGTTCACAATGAAACAGAGCAGTCGATTTAAGACCCTCTCTCCACAAGGCTGTCCACTAACTCACCACATGATACCCTACTATGATGGGCCCACTTCATTAGCCAACCAGGCAGCCTGCCAAAATCTACACTAAATTACATAGAACTATTATGAGGTAAAAGCCCTGGATTCTGGAAATCTCCCTTGTCTATGTCTGCCTAGAACATGACATCCTGAAGTTTTGGAAAGCAGAAAGTCTCCCCTGTTCCACTGTTTCTATGGACTCGCCATTGCAATAGTCTATGTGCCTTTCACATGACTTCTCACCTCCCCATTCCCCTTTTATTTTTCTCATGACCCAATGTACTTGCTAAAGTCTGTGGCATGGCTTCTGAGTGATGTCTGAAACACAGTTGTTGTGTTGGGCTTCACGTGTCACACTGCTGCTATGTGTTATGTTGTGTTCACTGCCGTTGTTATGGTCTTAAGGTTCTGTGGGCTGTCTGGCCGTGTAGTCTGATCATTGCATAATGAGCACCGTGCTGCATTGCTGGAATCTAACAACAATTGCTTTACCAGAGATGACTAGCACTGTACAATTACCTTTACCAAGTGTGGCAGATTGGGTGGAGAGTACTGTGTGTTTGAATATTTCAGTCAATTCATGATTGCTAGCATGTCATTTGCGACATGTGACTCTGCCGGTTTAAGGGAAACCCTGAGATAAAATGTTTTGGAGGGCAAAGTGCGTTGGAACACAATTATCTATCTCAAACCAACTGGTTATCTTTGTGGGATCTCTTATCAAAATAGTGCAGATTACATCGTAGGCAACAAAACATGTGAGAGCGCACATTACATTGCAGAAGATAACACATGCATTGGGAAAGATGACTAGCACGTAAACATTTTCTTCATCAATTGTTATGTGGTGGGTGGGAAGTACTATGTTCGCGGCTGTTGTGTCTGAGGCGCTGTTTTAACTAGTGCTAATTAGGCAATAAGCCTGTCGCTACGGGGGCATTACCGAGTCAGGTAATGCCCCGGGGCCCATAGTTAAAAGCGAGGGCCTTAACGAAAGCCCCGGCGCATTACCTGACTTGGTAATGCCACCGCGTTTAGGAGCTTATTGCTATAAGTAGCCCGGCCAGCAAGACCGGGTACTAATACCATTCTTTGCAGCCTTTCGGAACAGAAAAAAAAAGTTTTAAAAAATGGCCAGCGGGGAAGGGAAAACGGAGTCCATTTTCCCTTGCCATGGCGGCCATCGGAACGGACGCGCAGGTGACAGAAGTGTTCCCAGAAAGTTTGCTCTCGAAAACTGACCAAAAAGGTCAGTGGAGTTGGGAGGGCGAGGACGGGATTGTTTGGGGGAGGGGGGTGTAAACACTTACCTGAATTCCCGATGGGGTAGGATGGCAGCCTCCAGCCATCTGGTGGCTCGGAGCGGGGATTACCCTGTTCCGAGCCTCCTCATTGGCTGAGGGGATGCCACCCCAATTTCTCCTGCCGGCGATGTGAAGGAAGCTTAAGCTTCAAGGGATTCTACGTTGGGTAAAGCCCCAGCGAGAGCGAATCAGATTGTGTGTAACAATCTTATTGTCTCTCGCTGGGTACTGATAGGGAATAGGAAGTTGACACCCTTATAAGAGACACACACCTGCCTCGTTGGCCACTGCTCATCCTCACCCCATATTAATCACGGCAATGCAAGGAAAGACTAGGAAGCAATACATAGAAGATGAGCAAGGAGAGGGGAAGTCATGCTTAGGGGGGGGGTAGTCAGGAAGGGGCTTTGGGGTTTAGAGGGTGGCTGGGGACCGAGTCGGAATGGGCACGAACAGACCCCATTTAAAAGCAAATGCCACAATCCTACTTGTTTATGTGCTGTAGCTGCTTTGCTCTGGACAATGGTTTAGGATCTTGGGTGCAAGATGTTGGGGTGGCATTAGGAACTTACGAGGATGGGGCTGAAACGAAATCCAACCACCAAAGCTGGTGTAACCAGTGTATGAGTTCTGAAAAATGCAACAAACCAAGTATCACACACTCAGGGGCATGAGTCCTAAAGAGAGAGAGGCGGTAATAAACAGGTCACAAGGCAGGAGAGTGCACCCCACCGGGAAAAACTTATTGTGTTCCTATGGAGGACCACCTGAACGTTTACTCCTTCTGGTCCACACAAGATGTCAGAGTTCTTCATTAGAGAGGCAGGGGAAAGTGTTGGATGCTGAAGGATCAAAGCCAGTGGCTGCGATGACCTTTGAGTAGGCCTCGTGGCTGCCACTCTTAGGGGCAATACACACCGGCCTCGGAGGTCCCTGCTCATCCTGTCCGCTCATTAACATCCCACTGCAAGGATGGGCTATGAGTCACGTAGGATTGTCAATGGGGCGGGAGGGAGCAGGTGTGGTAAGGTTAGGGGGTAAGGTAGGGCGGGTTGTCAAGGGATTAGATTGAGAGCGGGGAGAGAACCAGCAGGGACCAGCATAACCCCCATCTAAAAACAATGCTCAAACTGTCTTTCCCTCCTACTCATGCTCTGCAGCTGCTGTGTACCCCAACCCACCTGCACCTTGAACTATTTTCTGATGCCAACATAATGTTGGCACCCTGATGTATTGCTTTGCCCTATTTCTACAGGGTCATTGCAGCAGAGTTACTTGGCACTCCCATTGCACAAACATGCTGCTGGGCATCATAAGGGTACAAAGCAGCCACACTAGCAGCATTCTGGGGTACACCATCTTGAGGAGCTCTTGAGGTCATGAGTGTATTGAGTGGGGTCTCACAATACTTCTGGGCTTCAGAACAAGAGCAATGTCCCAGAAATGTGAGAAACAATGCTCACGAGACCTGGGGACCCAATTCTGATGATAGACGCAAAGGGGGTTGGACTGGACAAAAGACTGGAGCAATGGAAGGGAATGAAGGGAGTCACAAGAGCAGGGATGGTCCCCAATAATGCACAGCACAAGAAAGGGAGCTTTAATGAGACCAGAGCCACGTGTCCCAAGTAAAGCGATGGCAAGGAGGCAGTCATGAAACATGAGAACATTATTATTATTATTATTATTATTATGGTATTTATTGAGAGCAGACCTAGCTCCGAGAAGCAAAGTAGCGCTTTAGAGAGGTATACACCAATACAGACACACAACGGAGAGCTTTACAGAGGTGCACAACATTACAGATGCATTTCTGTAGTGACTTCAATCAACAGCCCAATTAGGCCCTTTTTGAAGAAGCAGGACCACCACCTCGAAACGCGTCAGCCATTGACATTGGGCCTCTTGATGTACTTTGCCTTAAATATATCTTGTTTGATTGATAAAATAATCTCTTTTTATAAAAAAAACTGCCTTATGTATACTGCTTGTTAAATTGAATACTGCCTGAAAGCGTATATTATCTTGGAATATTTTAATGAATTACCGCCCTCTGGGCGTATGTAGATAGTGTGCAGGGGAAGGGAGGACTCCTAATTTGGATCCTTTTTTTCTCTTTTGTATAGTAGGGCTTTGTGCCAAGACCTTTTTCCTCCCTCGCACCTTTAACTTCCCGAAACCAGCCTGTGCTGGAGCATTAAGAATTGAATTCTGTTTTTTCTAAAAATGGTGTGCACCCCTTACCCCAATTCCTTGTTCACTTGTTTCCACTGTTTCTATCCAGTGTGGCACACATAAGTGGGTAGCACCCTACCGTAGGCAACTAAAACAAAATGTAATTTTCCCGTATCAATGGTCCCCAATAATGCACAGCACAAGAAAGGGAGCTTTAATGAGATCAGAGCCACGTGTCCCAAGTAAAGCGATGGCAAGGAGGCAGTCATGAAACATGGGAACATTATTATTATTATTATTATTATATTTATTGTGTGCAAACCTGGCTTCGAGAAGCAAAGGAGTGCTTTAGAGAGGTGTAGAACATTACAGGATATTTCCGTAGGAACAACAGAACAGATATACAGCGGGGGTAGGATTCAGAGGGGACACAGGGGAGGGGAACATGTCTCGCATGCACCCCGCAGGGAATAATCATTATGCTGGGGGGCACAGCTAGGACCTCAGCTCAGCACAGAACCTCAGGCTGTATCATCATTATGGAGCACCTGTGTGTTAAAACAAAGAATAGGAAGTCTTATCCCACTCAAACATAAGTTGTCAAGAGTTCTCTGTATTGGGGAGTTGGGGCTGTGTTGGCCGTGGAGCAGGTTTGGAGGGATGACTGTGCAATGGGATGTAAGAAGCAATAGGCCCAATGCTATTGAGTCCAAGAGTGATTCCTCTCTGCCATGTTAAGCTCGGTCTCTCTACTCCATCCTGGATGACTATTGGAATCAGCGTATCAGCAGTGTTGGCGATTGGGTCGGCTCTCGTCGGATCCGAGATCCGGCACCAGATGTTTAGCCGGACCTAGGGATCCGGCAAGAGTGAGCACAGGGGAAATAAAAAGAGAAGAAAAAAAAAAGCGCACGCAAGCAAACTGTAACGTCCTCTGGTGACCCCATGTAAGGGGTCACCAGAGGAAGTTACTGTCGTCAGCCATGACCCAGTCCTCAGCCACGACCCGGTATATTTATTTATTCATGCAATGTTTGTCGAATACATGTATCCGACAAACATTGAATGAATAAATACATATACAGGTATTCGACAAAAATTGCATGAATACATAAATACCCCTATTAACATTGAAACTATCACACACGATGCAGCACCCAACTGCTTTCAGAGGGGAGCTGCAGGAACTGTGCCGGTTGTGTTTCAAGTAAAAGAAAACGTTGTTTATGGCGAACAGAAATCACCCTGTTTGAATAGTACACAAGGGGGAGTTTTTTTTAAAATATAAAATGTGATGCAAATTGTGCATTTTAAAGAATATTTACTCACCAGTGCCATGGAAGTGGTTTAAATTGGAATTGATATGCAGTTTGGAAAAGAAGCAGCACGAAAGAAATTGTGCCGTTTAAAACTATTATTTTGGACATTTCCTTTGATCAGAGGTCAACTGCCAGCTCCACCTCCTTGGGCAGCCCCCCCCCCCCTCCAAACGCCGCCCCCACCGGCCCTTGTGGGATCCCCCACCAATTATTCTCCATGTCCACCACTGCGCTGCAGACTGCGGGCCTTTCCCTGCTGAGCCGCCAGTCTCCTCCGCTTGCAGCCAGAGCTAAACACCCGGCCTCCCCGCTGCCTCTTTATCCACCTCCTAATGAATTGGAAGTGTCTAATTCAGCTCAGAGAGGTGCCTGGGAGGAGGCATGGGGTCTGAGCAGTGCAGATGGGCAGAGCTGCCGTGATACTGCACTCTCGACACTTTCTTTAATTTGCACTTACAAACCTGCAGTCGATAGCATGTCAGCCCATTTACGGCTCCCACCAATTCATCTGTCAGATGCGGCCGCAGACGCTGCTACATCTAAAGCAGGACATGCGTTCGCCTTTGGTGCACTAGATATCCTGGATGAAATAAAATAGCTATCACTTGTTATGATAGGAATGTGATACAGCACAGATCTGGCTCTGAGGGCCAGTCTAGTGCTTTTCAGAGAGCATCTGTTGCTTTAGGAGCTCCGCATACATTAGGCCCTGAATAAGGAGTATGCTACATCAGGGCTGGTTGTAATTGTTTATTTATAACACACTTAATACCCAGAGGTTTCTAAGCATGGTCCCGGTGATCAAACCTGTATTGCTCCATGTCGCCTGCTTCCGAGGCAAGCACGTTGCCCCTGAGCTATCCTCCCGAGTGCTGGCTGCAGTCAGATTACAGGAACTGGTGTGTATGGTGAAGTTCGTGGAACCAGGACAGCACTGGAAGGCACAATGTTCCTTGGCATTTTATCAAGCCACCAAATACTGAAGCTGTCCAAAAACGTATATATGGTTTAAGGTTGCAAACACTGAAATGTTAGAAAGAGTGCTGTGGCCAATGAAATGGGCACCAAGCCTAGCGTGCCCTTGTGATTCAACCAAACCACTTTTTTTTGTTTTGTTTAATCACAGACCTATTTGCCAAATTTAAAAACCTTTGGTCATTCTTATGTTCCAAACATGTTCTTTGATTTTTTTTGTAAAGCAGCCAGTAACCCTCATAGGTGATATTTTTCCCTCTTCCCATTTCCCAAAGGAGTATTTCTAAATAGTGCTCAGTTAAACAAGGGTTACTATATCTGTATTAGTATAACTACAGTATTTTCTGGATGTGAACATTAGTTAAAAACATTGCAAAATTGTGAAAACAGTTTAGGATTTCTGTACAATTCAATCATTCCCCTTTTAACACCTTTTTTGCAGGACATACACGCCATTTTGTTTCCCAAAATGTGCTTCCTTCTTGGAAAGGGCCATGCTCAGATTAAAACCAATGATCTGTGTTTTATGTGATGGCAATATTCCTGCAGGAAACACTTGATGACAATGTGTGCCTCCAAATACCAGGCCGATCTCCACCTGCTGCTGCCCTTAGTCTACTTATAACTTTTTTTTTTTTTTAAAGCGCACCGGCCGCTCAATTCAAGATGTCTGTGTTTTCGCTCATGCTGCACCACTGTCTTCAACCGCTGGGGTTGCTGTAACACACGGAGGCAAGCATTGTGTTTGGGGAAGGGTGGGGATGAAGAATATGAGGTGCAGAGATCTCGCGAGAGTGAGGGCTCTCGCGATATCTCTACAATCCCCCCACGCACATGGAACCCTGATAGGAATGTTCACTTCAGAATAATGCTCCTAATGGCTCCATGCCTGTGCGACTCCCTGAATGCCAGGGCGTAAGGCGCGTGCACTGCCACAATTTGGATTCAATTTAACGCAAGAACGTTTTATTGACATTACTTGGAGTTGCGGAAATTGTTTTTCAAATTTAGATGAATTAACATTCCCAGTTTTGCAACTGCTGCAAAAGTGTTGACATTGCAAACTAAAGAACAGGCTATATCAGCTCCTGGGCCTCCCACCCCTCGTGACACTGAAGGTTAACCACCATAGGTGTACGGTGGCAGCCATTGTCACACGGTTGTGCTTGTATTTTCTTGACATGGCCATGTGTTGTTGTTGACAATTGTGTCACCCTACATATATAGCCTTAGTTGTGGCTTTCAAGCACTAGTTTCATAAAGACAGCCAGGCCCCTTACCTCACATCCAACACTGCAAAGTGGAGGTTGAGAGAGAGTGGGGGGAGGGGTGGCGGTGGCATTGGAAGAAGAAACGAGAGAGAGGTTGACACTGAAAAAAAAGATGACAAAGGATAGAGAGTGGGGGAACCGGAGGGCCAGAGATAAGCACGCAGAATTAGAAATTGCGGGAGTGAAAGAAAGGGGGGCAAAGTGAAAGAAAACACACAGTCAAGTAATGGAGTGAGGGACAGAGTGAGAGAAGGACGAAAGAGAGTAACAACAAAGCAAAAGAGCTAGAGTGGGGAAAGGAGGAGGAGAGACAGAGAGAGTGAGACAAGAGAGAGAGGGAGACACATGGGGAGAGGGTAGAGGGGGAATTCAAACCATAGCACCAGGGAGAGTGTGCGTGTACCAGAATGTACATCCAGAGAGAAAATGCGAGAAGAGCCAGCAAGACTATAACAAAAGAGGGAGAGAGAGAGAAGAGAGACAGAGAGACAGAGAGAGAGAGAGAGAGAAGAGAGGGGAGGGAAGTGGGGGGTGACAGAGAGAAAGAGAGAGTAGGGGAGAGAGTGTGAGAGAGAGCGAGGGGGAGCGAGAAAGAGCGAGAGAGGAGGTGGAGCGAGAGAGAAAGAGGAAAGAGAGAGTAGGGGGAGAGAGCGAGAGAGGAGGAAGAGATAGCGAGAGAGACAGAGAGAGAGGGTGAGAGAGAGAGGGGGAGAGAGCGAGAGAGGGTGAGAGAGAGAAAGAGAGAGAGAGAGGGAGGGAGGGAGAGAGAGAGAGAGAGAGAGAGGGAGAGGAGGGAGGGAGGGAGAGAGAGAGGAGGGAGCGAGAGGGTGAGAGAGAGAGAGAGAGAGAGAGAGAGAGAGAGAGGGAGAAAGAGGGGGGTGACAGAGAGAAAGCGAGAGTAGGGGAGAGAGTGTGAGCGAGAGAGGAGGGAGCGAGAGGGTGAGAGAGAGAGAGAGGGAGGGAGGGAGGGAGAGAGAGGGAGAGAGAGAGAGAGAGGAAGGAGCGAGAGGGAGAGAGAGAGAGAGAGAGAGAGAGAGAGAGAGATAGAGAGAGGGGGTAGGGGTGAGAGAGAGAAAGAGAGGAAGCAGAGAGGTCGAAAAATACAGATTGCATTGATAGAGACAGTGAGAGTGTACACAACCGCACTGGCCAAGTGAGAGAGAACACAGAGAGAGAAACAGATGAAGGGAAGCAAGAGAGAGAGAGAGGGGGCAGGAGGGGGAGGGGAGGAAGAGAGAGAGAGAATGAGAGGAAGAGAGAGAGAGAAAGGGGAAGGCGCAGACTGCATTGATAGAGACAGTGATAGTGTACACGACTGCACTGACAGCAAGAGCGAACAGAGAGAGAGATCAGGAGGAGAGAGGGAGAAAGAGAGAGAAGGGAGGGGGAGAGGGAGGAGGGAGAAGAGGGAGGGCGTACGAGAGACAGAGAAGGGAGAGAAGGGGGGGGAGAGTGGGGGGGAAGCAATCTATATTAATAGAGATCGTGATATTGTACATGGACGCACAGAGTGAGAGCAAACAGACAGGGAGATTAGGGGGAGAGAGAGAAAAGGGAGGGGGAGATACAGAGGGGCAGAGGGAGATAGGAAGAGAGAGAGAGAGGAAGGAGAGCACAGAGAGGAAGCGGGGGAAGAGAGAGGGGAGATAGAAAGAGGGAGAGAAGAGGGACAAATGGGGGAAGAGGAATAAAGGAGAGAGAGAGGGGGAGAGAGGGGGAGAGAGAGGGAGAGAGAGAGAGAGAGAGAGAGAGAGAGAGAGAGAGAGAGAGAGAGAGAGAGAGAGAGAGAGAGAGAGAGAGAGAGAGAGAGAGAGAGAGAGAGAGAGAGAGAGAGAGAGAGAGAGAGAGAGAGAGAGAGAGAGAGAGAGAGAGACACTGCATTGGTAGAGGCAGTACTAGTGAGACCCTGCCAGGGTGTCGCTAGACCTTATTCGGTGGATAGTTTGAAATATAAATGTACTGCCTTTAACCTGAACAGAAATAAGCATGCACGCTTTAGCCAATGCATTAAGTGTGCTGTTCATTTGGTTGATGTAGCGCTACCATGCTGGCTTCTGGCTTCGTAGCAGCTGTTTGAAATAATGACACATGCTGCAGTGCCGCCCGGGCCCCAATGTCTACCGCTTGCCCACGGACTGCGTGGCTTTTACCGCATACATTAGCGTGCGCTTTCCGCAAGAAGGACTTCATCACCCTTTACTTAAGACAGTAATGGTGATCTCTGTACCGTACTACTAAAGGAGGTGTCTTTCCGTGTTACTGACACGCGCTCTCACCACTTAACGGCACTCATTACACGGGGCCAACCCCAATTAATAAGCACAGAGGATGCGCGTGGACTCATTAACATACCGTTAACATGGTAATCAGTATGTTAATTGAAATAACACACACACTAGATGACACATTTAATAAAGATGTGTTCGTGGTTTTCGACACAGTATACATTCCATTTCCAGACGAGACACACACATTAAGCAATGTTTACCCATTTGAGATCAGGGGAGGTGAGAATATTTGTATTATTAATATTTTAAAGATATGTTTAGGAATATTGTAATTAGAACATGTAAAACGTCTCAGCTATACACATATTGAAAGTAGCATTGTATGGACGTGATGGCTGCATGTCGTCTTCTCAGCACAGCAGGAGCATAAGCACACCTCAGACATAACTGGAACCCGTTTATTTACTTATTTTTACAATCACATCACGCACACAACTCTTAGGTATCGAGGCGCTATTGCCATTCAAAGGTTGCATGGCATGATGCGTCAATATTCGCCATTCATGGTTGCATGAGAGAAGTTGCACGGTTCTGCAAAATGCAATGCTTCCGGTCCACATAGTGACGTTCGAAAGCCAGTCATGGATTGGTCTGGAATGACTTTGGAGAGTTCCCAACATGTCTGGCTGAAGTGACAGGGCATCGACACGTCACCAGCCCTGCTGTTCCTCCATCGTCACCGACCCATTGAGGAAAACAGACATCCTCATTGTAGGTTTTAACGTCTCTGCCTAATGTGTTGAGGCTGCAGAAGCATCCCAGCCTGCCCCGTCAGAGTGTGTGTGTGGGGGGGAGGGGGGGCAAAGATTGAAGGTGTAATGCCCTCACTACATAACACTTAGAAGGACATGGCTACTTACACCCGAGAGCTCCATGGGGTGTGTGTTAATGTTGGGTTTTAAGTGCACAAAGGAATACGTGAACATTCCACAAATGCGATGAGAGTTGCCATTGCTGCAGCAACTGTGGTGGGTGTTCTTTTAGCGCAGATTACCATAAAGACCGTATGCCCCAAGAAACCTCCCCTAGGCTCCCAAGGTACTTAATGGGAATGTGATAACATGTCTTCTGCTCTGCAGAAGAACAGCCATGAGGATTTAGTGGAACTCAGACCCACACTACTAAATAATCAGCCATGCTCTGGATCATACAGGTGAAACAGGCACAGCCCAACAGCCTTACCAACTTTCCTCCTGTGGTAAAGTGGGTCAAGAGCAGGCTATGCTCTTCAGAATGGATGTGAGCTGGTACACAAACATTCCAAACAACTGCATTGTTGTGGTGCCTAAAAGAATGTCCAATGAAGGTTCTATACACAAAAAATAAAAAAAAACATTAATCCAAAACACTATAACCCAAGCCTGTAAGAGAAGACACTGAATAAGTAGACTTTACAATGAAAGAGGCCCTCTTGGTCTGGAAACGGGGAGACGGGCAACATTTTCAACAGCAATGTTCAAGTTCAATGAAGATGTCTTAAATGTCACTGCTATTGTGACACTATAGTCCTTTAATTCAGACCAGAGGGACCAAACCCCTGCAAATACACTATAGACTTGTTTTGGGGTCTCAACAGCATAAAGACGGTCTTCTGAGGGCCTTTATCTTGTTTGAGACAATGTCAGTATGGGTCAAGTCAGAATTCAAAATGGGTTGAGTCAGCATGCAGGACAGGTGAGGCGATGGCTTCCAGTGGGTCAAGTTGATATTTAAGGCAAGTAAAGCGATTGCTTCCAGTAGGTGGAGTCAGTATCGCGCCAGTTCAAAAAGTGGTTTGCATTGGCTTGACATATACAAAGTCGGCGCTGGAGGTCCTGTGCCATCTTGAAATGACATGAGCATGGTTGAATCAACCACATCAAATTGATGCATGAGACCGAGCCCAAGGCTGTTCCGTTGCTTCTTGATAGCTGCAGAGCCCAATCCTGTGTTTTCAGGAGTTTGGGGAGTCATCGTTCTGACCTTCCTCAGGTTGATGTAGAGTACCTGCAGGTTCTGTCATGTCCTGTGACCCACATCTATCAGTGTTCAGGCAGCAGACAGGCCTTGTTCGCACAGCAGTTCACTCCAAATGTTCCTCTGGAGCACATGATTTCTTCACACCATTATCTTCACCTCTAGGGCAGAGGACTTTTGCCAGACTGTACCCTGATAAAGATCCAGGCAAAATCCTTCTTCTTCTGATGTCCAAAGCTGATACAGTTAAGGGGGTGGTTTCACCGCCTTATTATATAATGTGTAACAGAGGATTGGTCAATTTTAAGCCTTCTCTAACAGAGGATTGCTCAATTGTAAGCCTTCTCTAGTGGTCCAATCCTGGCTTCTGTGTCTTTTCTTGGTGATGTCAGTTCCAGTGTGCTTTGTCTGAAGGAAGACCCATGTTCTCCAGGAAGTTGCTAAGCATTCCAAGAGAGAGAGAAAAGGCATTTCTGCTGTTGAGCCCAACTAGTCTGTTTTAGGTGAAACTCAGTCCAAGACGGTGAGTACACATAAGGCCTTGACAGAATGAGTAACTACAAAACAATAATTGCACCAAAGGGATTTGGCAAGTTTAGGACACCATGTCAAAAGTAGATCTGGCTCAAATGTAATTATTAATCTGGACCAAAGCCATGGGAGCATACAATTATATAATTTAGATTAGGGCCGGAAGACAGGAAGGCACTCTGTAACTGGCAGGTTGCCAGCAGGGGTACCAACATCAAGTTTCCCGGGGGGAGCCAGCACCTGAAGAAAAAGTCCTATTCAACATATAGCGACTTTTACACAAATGGCCTTTGCCGGGGGGGGGGGGGGGGGGCCGAGCCCCGAAGCACCAGAATACGTGGCATCCCTGGTTGCCAGACAACAGTGCAGTTCCTGAAGGAAGTCCAAACATGGACACACTCATCTATCACTGAAATAAAGGCAGCGGAGGTGAGTGCGGGCTGAAGTATGGGCTTGCTTGGTCGCTGACTGTTGACATCATGGTGCATTGCCGCCACTGCGCTGAGTGCCATTATTTCATCCCCATGTCATTTATAGTGGGTAGAGGGTGTGTTGACAGCCTGGTGTCACTTGCCATGGACAATTACACAAAGCCACCTGGTGTAGGCGCCTGGACCCCCAAGGCAGGTATGAAAAACATACCCACTTGGTAAAGCTAACAGTGCATGTAACACAACTGCATCATTTTTACTCCAGGTTCTGCGTTTGTGGATTGTGGCGAGATGTTTAATAAGAGAAACCTATTCATAGATTTCAAGAAGGATAATGATGAGGAGTGGGCGTATTTATAGCTGAGTGGCTGCATGTCTGAGTGGCCAAATGCATGAGGGAATTCATACCTGGGCAACTAATGAAACACGCTATGAAACTGCAGATCATACTATGGCCTCGGGTCAATCGCTCCTTGCAGCGTTTCAAGGTTTTATGAAGAATGTCGTTATCAGCATTAGATGGAAGAAAACATTGATGACCGAGATGCTTTTAAACAGGCGACGGGAGGATTCAAGTTTTGGCTGCAGGCGCCACCATCTGGAGTCTGCCCAGCAGAGCATTGCACACACACACACAACCACTGCAGGAAACGATCACTGTATCCCGGTATTAATGGTCAGAATAATTTAGATCCTCCCTAGATCTGTATAACTTTTCAGTTTAAAAAGGGATACTTACCCCTTAGGAATAGATCTGGAGTCTGTTTGCTTACAACAAATAACTCTCCCTTCCTTCTCTCCACCATCCCTCTCTCACACCCTAATCATTTCCGTACTTCACAACTACCACCTTACCTGAGTTGGCACCTACTCTTTCAGATGCCTACCTCTCCTGTGCTCCCACTGACTTCTATCTGCCATAAACAATCAAGGAGAAGGCACCTCTTTACCTCTAACCTCTCTTCAACCTTTTAACTCCCACGTTTATGGTACCGACTTGATTCAAGGCGGCCACACTCATACCCAATTTAAGTTCGAACACTGACCCAAGCAACACAGCTAACCCAACTATTGACCCATCTCTCTCTCCCTATCCCTCTATCTTTCTCCCTCCCTCTCTTCCTCTCTCTCTCTCTCTCTCTCTACCTCTCGCTCCTCATTGCCCCACAGTTCTCAAACTTGTAGTCTTGAATCTCATCACTTACTACTGGAGATGAAATGACACAGTAAAACCATCCACCTTGGGTGTGACGGAATACACTCAGAGGAAGCAGCACTACTCATCTCTTAACTCCCTCATTGTGGCTCACCACTTTTAACTCCTCGTGCTCTGTGTTGTATGTATGGATGTTTTCATGAATGTATGTAGGATGTGGTTAGTGAAAGGTGCTCACCATCCTTTGGATGTGGGAATCAATTCACAGAGGACTGTGTGGTCCACCCACTGCTTAGTGTGGCCAACAGAGGGTGAAAGTGTGGTCTGGCACTTTGAAGTGCCTTCTAAGCGCTAAATGGAATTTCCTGCACATATCCTAGACTAAATAACCAGACAGACCCAATGAAGATGGTAAAATACTGCTCTAATCATAATGAAAGAAAGTTGAGAGATATAACAGATGTCAAAATACATTCATGCATATTCACACCTTATCTTGTTTGTACAGAGTTTATATACTTTTTCAGAGGTCATTTGTGACATCATCCAATGTGGCACTTTGTAAAATCTATTCACAGGAGGGATTGGATTAGGGGAACATGTCTACTTATAGAATTATATATGGGTTAATATATCATTGGCTGCCAATTGTATGTAGGACATGCCCAGAGCAAATTGTGCATACGTAATATATTGATTATATCCAAGAATATGGCAGAAAATTGGTAAACACAAGATTGTCTGTAAAAAGACAATGGCAGGCTCTATGAAGGGTTGGAAACCCCATACAATCTTGGACTTTCAGCTTCTTTCATAGCACATAAGTGAAAATGAAACCCAGGTGCCCAAGATGCGTTAATTCATTCCTTGTTAACCCAAAAAATCCATCGTATGTGATCGACCTGATCCTTAGCCAAGGTGTTCTATTTGTCGTTCACCTCGTAGACTGCTCACTGTTCTGGAACATTCAAGGGAGAATGAGCACACCATTATCTCCATATGGGTTTTTAATGAATAACCTTTTTTTTTACTTCTAAGTCAGGTGTTAGGGTCCACGATTTTTTCCATTTATTCTCCTATTTATGACTTTTTGATTTTATTAAACAGGGTGCCATTACCCTTTCTGGCCTTTAGAGACTTGCTCATTTCACCTCAAATAGGCTTTTGTCTTCGTGGTTGTTCAACAGTTGTCACCTGCAAAGGTCCTTATCTCTCCTAATCTTAGCAGAAATTTGTCTTACGCACACTGTCTGTTCATTCAACTCCCTTTGTGCCTTGCACGCATCTTTCGAAATAGCCTCTTTGATCCCAGGCTAAGGTACTCCATTATTCTGCACACAAAAACACCTTCTACGTCAGCTCTTCAATTTGCAATCCTAGGTTCATCTTTTGAGGTAACAAGGTTGATTCTTAACATGGGACGTCGTCCATTCTCTTCCTATGGTCCTATATATACCTCTTTTTCACAAGCTTCTATAGAATGTTGAATGCTGGTGATGTTTGTATTGTTTGTTTTAATTAAAGACAGCATTTCCTCCCCACGTTCTTGGTCTCATTGGTACTTGAAAGCTTTTGGCCAGTTTCAATACTTCTGCTTTCTCTGTTTGATCATTCCACAGGCAGAATCACAAAGGCGAGCTTTTTTTTCTCTTATATCCTTCTTAAGTAGATTATTTTCCTTCTTTAGGTTCTTGCTCCATGGATGATTATGAATTTTTATGTTTTGTGCTTTCTGTGAGGATCCAGAATTTATGCATGGTAATAATGCAGAATAGTTTGTTAAGTTCCGGCTTGCGGTGACGCAAGCCAGACAGACCAAGGCTGGGGGCACCCAGCCGACATGGTGGGAGCACCCAGCAAACATCAGTGAACAGTGAACAGGGGGCACCCAGGCTAACACCAGACATGACGACTGAGTTGCCCAGCAGGGGCACCGGCACTTCCATGCAGAGTTGCACGGCAGGGCCTCTGCGAACAAGGGGATGCAGAGTTGCCCAGCAGGGGCTCTGCTGACATGGTGCTGCGCATCTGAGACAGCGTTGCCCAGCAAGGACACAGTCAGGGTGGAGGGCCCAGCAGCATCAAGCCCTCTGCCTACTATGCAGTGGCAGAATCGCGCCGCAGCCAAAGAAACATAGCAGGCAGGGTTCAGGTTGCATTGACTGACGAGCTGGAAACGGTCTGTCTCTTTTATTGTCGTCTCATCACATGGTCACAAAATGTGACTTTGGCATGAGCCCTGGGAGGGACCATTCTCCCAGGAGAGGTGACACACCACATTCCTCCTTTTCCATAACGAACAAACAAATGGGAAGCACCACTGGACATTAAATCAATCAACAGTCACAAACAGCAATGCTTGGAATTAAGGTGCAAATAATATTCACATGCATAGGAACTCAGGCTGGGACAATCACTACCATCGAAAACAAAACACATATTCTGGGCCTTGGTGTACATGCGGTGTGACAGTCAGGGTTGGTGGATTGTGGTGACACATTGGAGATTCCACTTTTAAAACAAACCCTTTATTTAACTGGGTGAGTGGAACTTAAACCACTGAATGACACCATCGTTAGCACCTGCCACCATTTAAAGCATGTCCACAATACGCAGGATCACAGCTTCACATAGCAACTTGTCTGGGGCCATGTTAATCAGGTCCAGGGTCTGCAGGCACCCATCCTTCATAGGGATGGCTACTGAGTCCATATTAAGCAATTACGGTGCAGAAAGAGACCTGTCCAACTTCCGTTCGCATCTGTTCAGGACAGTTACGTTCACAGATCAGGGGCCAGAAAAGCTGCACCTGGGGCACCAGGAGCCACATCGGCCTAGTCCATAGATAGTGGGGCAAGCAGTGGCAGGGTACTGATGGTGGGATGACAGGCCACTCATTTCACTTCCTGCTCCACACATGGGGTGCTGGCAGGACACTGCTGATGGGAGAGGGTGCACAAGCACTCCTGAGAGCTGCAGCCCTCTTCCGCTCATTCCCCTTGTCCTTTCTTCTTGGCAGTCACCACCACCTGGCCCCAGGATGGCACCAGCACAGCAGGTGCACACTGGCGTGGGGCTTGCTACCAAGCTGTGGGCATGGGCAGCCACACACTTTCTTTAATGCACACAATATTGCTCCTTCCTGGAGCCTGCAACCAGTGCCCCCTTCATTTTTGGATGTGACAGTCCCACACACGAGCATGACAAGGTGTGTTCCTTTGTTTTATTCTTATCTTATCAATTTGCTCACAACCAACTTGACTTTGACTTCTAGCCACATGCTACATCCATGATTTGTCTACAACCATCTGGATGATGTCATGCTTACCTCGTGCTGCACTTGTAATTCTGCCTCGTGCTGCATCTGTAGATCTGCCTCGTGCTGCATCTGTAAATCTGCCTTGTGCTGCATTTGTAATTCTGCCTCGTGCTGCATCTGTAGATCTGCCTCGTGCTGCATCTGTAGATCTGCCTCGTGCTGCATTTGCATCTGTAGATCTGCCTCGTGCTGCATTTGTAGATCTGCCTCGTGCTGCATTTGTAGATCTGCCTCGTGCTGCATCTGTAGATCTGCCTCGTGCTGCATCTGTAGATCTGCCTTGTGCTGCATTTGCATCTGTAGATCTGCCTCGTGCTGCATTTGTAGATCTGCCTCGTGCTGCATTTGTAGATCTGCCTCGTGCTGCATCTGTAGATCTGCCTCGGGCTGCATTTGTAGATCTGCCTCGTGCTGCGTTTTTAATTCGACTACAAACCTACATGATTGTGATGATTTTTAGCTGTGTGCTAGACTTACAACTGGACCATGACCTACTTGATTTTGACTCTGAGCCCTGAGCTTCGACCATCTTGATAATGTCGTGTCTGCTTCGTGCTGCCCTCATGTGCCTGTATCCTACATGATTAAGACTGTTAAGCTTTGTGCTAGACATACAACTTGCCTACAACCTACCTGATTATAACCTTTAGCCTCATGTTGCACTTGTAACCCACAGTAACGAGCGCCTAGATGCATCTTGGCTTTGCGCGCGCGGCTATACGTACGAAAAATAAAAATAAAATAAGAATAGCTTCTGCAATGCAAACAGTGGGATTCAGGACGTGCAATTGGCGATTTCCCAATGACACTCCTGCATTCTAGACCTATATAATGCAATCTAAACCATCACGTATTGACTATATATTTATTGATATAAGCGCTGGAACGAGGTGATGCATTTTAAAGTGGAGTGGAGGAAGTAACAGGGTGCACAAGAATAGGTGATATGCAGAGTATGGAATTCTGGCACATAATAATGCTTTGCTACCTTGTAGAATAGTCGGTGTCTTCTGCTCCCACAGACTATATACCATGTTATAGAAAGGTGTTGGATGCAATGAAACCTTGTGTCACATTCCCCATGACTAATGTCCCCTGTAAACGCCCCGCAAATCATCAAGTGACGTGATATTATGCTGAATGCAGGGCAGGCAACAGGGTCCTTCTTTGTGAAGTCAAAAGAATGAGGGGGGAATATAAAGCCATGGTCGCCAGTCAAAAGGTACACTATAAAGAGTTGTTAAAAAGAACAAAATCAGTCAAACCTGATCGCTGCAGTTCAGTCGAACAACTAGAAGTGTTTTAAAAGTTAGCCCGTAAATCTTGCATTGAGGATGAGAGTTGGCCAAACACTGATATTACGCTAGAGGATTGGTTGAGGCATGTTTTAGTCCAGCTTTAAAGATCTAGCGAAGAGCAAAGATTTAAAATTGAATATACCAAAAACTAAAATATTGATCTGCTGCCCAAATAGGAGCAAGAAATTGCCATGGTTTAAATTTGACGATAGGGGGTTGTTTATTAGACACAGGGGATTCCTGTGATTATTTAGGAGTATGGTTCGACTGCACGGTTAACTGGGAACCCCAGATTGAGAATCATACTAACCTACTGGGTGCCGAGCTATGATTAAGTTCTCCAGACGGTATGAGAATCTTGCCATCTTTATCAACCTAGAGCTGTATGATTTACAAGCCATAGCAGCTGCTACTTATAGCACAGAACTGTGGGGTTATAGAGACATTAAGCTATTGGGGATCAGAGAAAATAATATGTTAAAAAGGCTTCTATCTCTACCCTATAGCACCCCATATGTGCCTATGAAGATGGAATTGGGAGTCTTGGATATAACCCATACATTTAGGCTAAAACCACTGTTATACTGGTCGAAAATATGGAATAGCAAGGACCTTAATGTTTATCGAGAGGAACTCACAAATTATATGGAATCTCTGGTGGCGGTTGAGTTCCCAAGGTTTGAATACTTCAGTTCTACATTAGACTGTCTACAACTGGCAGAACTTTGGAATAGTCCCTGCTAGTTTGGCCAACGGACTGAACCCTTAGTAGAAGAGGCATACCACAGGTGGGTTTGGGGGAATTTAGCTAACAGCAATGCCCAGGGGAGAGTAACCAGTGAGCATTTGAGTATTACAAGCTATGTAGGGCACAAGCCCTACATGGATGGATTGGAATCGAAAAGTTGTACCCTGTTACTCAAGCTTTGCCTAGGGATACTCCCAACGAGGGCTCTTTCGGCAAAGTGGCAAATAAATGGAACCCCACAATTCCTATTCTAAAAGGATTACAATGAAACACCAACCCATTTTATGTTGTCTGCCTTCTATGCAAATCCTTGAAGGACTGCTGGCTAAAACCAATCCTGAATGCAAAATAGTAACAGATCCTTTAAAACTGGACTCATTTTTTGCAAAATGTTTAATGAGCAGGGAACCAAATATCCCACAACTACATTTTTGAATAATGTGTGGCTTATGTGTGGGGTGTCTTGTTTTGAGGGACCTGTTCTGAGGTACCTTTTGGTAGAGCTCAGCGCACTTTTTTGTCATTTATCAAGGAGTATATATGTCGAGGTCGCATTGGCATAGGTAACAACGGAGTCCTTGGTTCCTTTACCCCGCTTGGCTCGAAAATTGATTTTTTTGATTACTCTAAAATTTGCTCATGCACCCATAATGTCAATAAAGAAAAAACAGTGTGACTCTTTTTTAATGATAAAACAATTTTTTATATATCAACAATTGTCCTTTTGTGATGACACGTGTTTCAACGGTATTTCCGTCTTTTTCAAATCAGGGTAATTTCTTGCGATGCAATATGTATTCTTAAAAGCTTCTGTGTCATGTTATGGGGTAATCCCAGCTCCTCCTTCGTTTTGGTGTTCCGTGTGATTCTGTCCTTGTTCCAGTTATGTGTGGGGAGCATTGAAAGGCCTGAAACTGAAGGTCCCTTTCACCTGAATGGCAGGAATTTCATTACTATCCACAAAGCAAGAAGAAAATCAAAGATCTCTCTCACATGAAAAACAGGTTTTCAAGCACTGACAAAAAACGGCTTTGCATGTGTGTTTGCAGTTTAAATATGAAAAAAGGTACCACTGCTAACAGAAAAAATGTCAGGGAAAAAGTAATGGTGCAGTTTGACAAAAAGTAATGTATATTATATTTCACATGTAGAATATCAACAGACATTTGAAAAGAAACGCCAATTTTGTTTTCCATGAAAACATTTCTGTAGGCTACAGGCAAACCCTTTTGCCGGCTGTGGGACATTTCACAAATACATCTCCCACTTCCAGTCTGGAGTTTACATCCCCATCTAATTACAACTGCAATAAAGTGTCTCCTGCAAATGGTGTGGAAAACCGAGTGTTCGCCAGACTTGCTGGCTCTGAAGGTAGTGGTAGCAGGACAGTTCCCCTTGGATGGAGCATGACCAAAAGATGTGAAAATGGGGGCTACATGTTCAAACAGCAAACAACCAACTTCAAAGAGAGTCATTAAAAAAAAACTCTGGTCATAGACTGGCCCAGGGAGACAGATGGCTGGATGAAGCAGATCACCCATTTGCTGAATGTACAAATTTACAATTAATTTAAAAGAATTATTATAATGTAGGCCTTTTTCCAGCAACCATAAGGCAGATGTTTTTAATTTATGTACCATTTGTTAGGTAGTTTCCAGGGGATTTTGGAGATCTAAAATTCACACACCGACGAGTTAGAGAGCTCTAATGGCCAGTTAAACTATGTTCTTGGCTGATCTGAAAATGTCCCGAATGTAAGATTTGGTGAACTGGTGAAGGGTAGAATTAGGAATATGTGTAGGGAATTGCATGTTCATAACTGTCATACTTTCTGTAAAAACAGGGGGAAATTGCCAAATGGTTGTGCAACATGGTGCAGACTTAGCTGTCATTTTATTTAATTCCCCTTGATCAACTGAAAAGGGATATATATATATATATATATATATATATATATATATATATATATATATATATATATATCATGGAAGTTGCTTGTAAAATTATGAACTTTTGCTACATAATTAATTTTTGCCCAAACCCTGAAACCAATCCTGAGAAGGAGGCTAGATTTGGGAGTAGAGAGAAAGGTATCTGTCCAATCCTAGTTGTGAGAACGTTTGCAGGGTACTTCCCCAAGATTGTAAAATTGGTGGTGTCATTGCTGCTATATATGTGGGAATGCACGAGGAGGAAGAGACAGAGGTGCTACAATTTACCATCAAAAGAGTGCTGCTACAATTTACAGTCTTACAGCTGCATTGAAACACCAGTGGAGATTGCTGAGAGTAAATCTGGGTGGAGTTGTCTATTGCTAGGAAGTCCAAAATGCTGACTGGGTCCTATGGTGGAGAGCGGGAGGCCATCCTTGAGAGTGGAGTGACCAGTCCCCTGCCCTATCTTTCCAGAGGGTCCTGACATGCATCTGGCTCTCCTGAACTTTAAACAGAAGCTTTCTCTGTAAGTAGAACTAAGCCTTGCGAAACCAAAAGGTGGGAAAGTCGGCTTACCCTAAATCCTTCCCCTTTATTGTGGAGGAGGCAGTGTGGGGGGCAAAACTGTATAAATCCTTAGCCTATTTAACTAAAAAAATAAATGTAATTAATTCCACATTTGGTGGAAGACTATGGGATGATTTTTGATAAAATTCAAAATTAACCACGCTCACTTCCCATTGTACCCTGAAAAACGATAGCCTATAATTTAATTTGATAATCCTTCTTGTCCTATTGACCCCAAATTCTTTAAGGAAGAGGGGTTCTTTGTTCTTGAATCAGTCCTTTCTTTTTATCCAGCTTCCCGAACACAGGACCTTCGGTGCAGGGGGGTCTGAAATACAAAATTCCCCAAATCATTCACATTTTCTGTCTGAATTACCCAACACAGGTCAAAGTAGGATGGGGGTCTGAAAAATAAACTGCTAAATCACCCTGTGTTTATTTTAACCAAAAGGGTGGGTGAAATCACAATTGCCATATGGATGTGTAATAATCTTGAAACCCTACTGCTAGCTTTTTAAGCATGCAGGAACACCAAAATTGCATGGCACTAAATCTCTAAATGTGTGCTAATTAGTGCTAATCATTTCGTAAAGCAAAATTTGTATAAATTAAAAAAGTGTGATTTGTGTTCTTTTCAACTCCCTTTTGTGATTTATTTCTGTTGAGAGAAGTTTATTGTGTGGTACCACGGATAAAGTGATGTTTGACACGTTGATGCACATGTCTATTACTTTTAATTGAAATAAATGCAAAGATGTTTCCTGTGCAACGGCCTGGTCCTGATATAGGTCTGAAGTCGGGCTGAATAAGAGAATCTGTTAAACAGTTTGTTGCGTGACACCTTGAGTGGGGAGGGAAGGCACTCCATGTGTTGAGGTTGGCCTCTCAATAAACCGTTACAGATGAGATTAAGATATTTGGCACTATGCACTTAATTCTTGTGTTAAATAGTTTTGTAAGTACAGTATGCTTTTATGAACTGCCCACTTTAGTAAATGAGGGTACTCTAACCCATATTGCTTATGAACATCTAAGTAGAACATTGTTATGCTCTGTAATGAAGATCTATAGGGTAGTTGCATGTTTACATTAGACTGATTGAATAGTACAATATTTCCTCTCTGTTTCGAGGGATTTATTTCTTATGCCTTCTCTTACAGATATTATTGCACCTAGTTTTTAAAGTATGTATGCAGTCATTTGCATTGATTTGTGAAAATGTAATTGATGTGTGTTTCATATCTATGTTTGATCTCTTGAACTCAAAGGCCTCTTGCTCTGACTATACTGTTTTTCAATATGATATATTAGGAATTGTAAAAGATGAATTAAGATGCAGTTGTTTATATGATCTCGGCTTGTTTTATAGCTCAGCAGAAATAAACAACGTGTTTGTATGAATCTGTATTTATGTACTTTATATTTCAAGATATGGATGTATCATAATGTCTCCATTCTCAAAAGCTTTGCCAATGTACTATTACCAATATGGTTAATTTAATTTCTCAATGATATCACAGTTGAAATTGTGTTTATAATTAACCAGTGCAACTGAAGATTATTATTAGAAATCGGAGTTTGAATATATGTAGATTTACACAAACATTGGTGTATACACATGTTTTTAAAAATGAACTCTAACTGTGTTAACCTGATGTTCTCATTACACAATAGTTTGTATTCTGTGTCAATTTGAGCAGAGAAACTAAAGATGTTCAATAGAACCAGGAACATCAATATATGTGGATTTGCACACCCAGAGAGGTCGATTCAGAAATAATCCTTAAAGCAAATCAATGTTTCTCTGGAGGTTTGCAGGTGTGGTTGTATAGTTTTAAACAACTAATACTAACAATGCTAATCTGACATTTTCATGACACAATAGTTTAGAGTGTGTTTCTATCTGAGTAAAGAAACTGAAGTTTACCTTTAGCACTAGGGATGCTAATTTATGCAAAAGGATACAAAGTAACTTGAAAATTACCATTATAATAAATGCATGTTTACTTGGAGGTTCTCATGTGTTTTTGAATAGTTTTATTTTTAACTTTGTAACGAGGATAACGAGGATCTCTTTTAGATTGAAACTATAATGTTAAAGGCTTGTGAAAGGTATTTTAGACAGTGGACAGGAGGATAGACTGTTTTCAGTGTCAGTCTGATCTTCAGAGGGAGCTGGTGCTGGTGGAGCAGATCTGCTCACTATTTAAGCAGAAGCCAACAAAGTGCCACAGCTATTCCACAGGATCGCAGACTGAGGATGGCGTACATGCCACTGAAAACATATATTACTGTATTGGTGAGTGCAAATACATACTACAACTTGTTATGTTGTAAGAACTTAAGGTGATGTTGGATTGCCAGAGGGCTTTTGACAAAATTCTAACATGAGCACTATGTTAAACTGCAGGGGACTATTTTTACCAAAGCATGTCACATCAGACATTATATTAATGATTAAGAAGGTAAAGGGGAATTATCAAGCACGATTGCAGGTTCATGTGGTGTTATAAGGGTAACACAAGTATATACTAATATGTCATTTAAGAACTGTCAAAGAAAAGCTAGAAAAAATAAGATAAATGGACAGGATTTTTTTACCAACACATATGATGGTTGTTAGCATTGAACTTCTAAAAGAATAAAGAGCATTAATTTAAGGAACTAACCAAAAAAGTCAGAATGCAAAAAACACCTACAGGTATTGAAACTTTTTTCAGGTTATATGTCAAATTAGGAAAGATTGTAAATTCTAACAGGAAAATAATGCATACCAATTATTTCTAGTTCAAAGAAAACAATGACTTTATACTAAACATATTTCATAGTACAATTAACGGTTCACTAACCTAATGATCTGTTAAGTGCTTGAAATAGAATAAGTACTAAGTGAAGGAGTAACGTATGTGAAGGCGTCATGAAGCAAGACGCAGAGAACAGATTAAAAGTTAAAACAAAAAGTAGTTGTATTAACTTAAATGTCAGGATGGTTGAATGCCTAACTTGCCCTATGCTAAGGTGGGATTCCCCTAGCTAAAGAAACTAAGAAAAGTCTGAGTCAGTAAGTTAAACTTTAAAGTCTGTCTGTGTCCAAAACCTGTACTTGCCTCACAACTAAAGCTAAACAGGCAGTAGGGATGACAGCAACACAAGAAATAGTGTTCAAAATAAAGTTTCTTCCAGCTCACAGCTTGCTTTAGAGTGCACCTTCCCCAAGTTCAAGAGAGTTCCACATAGTCTTTGGGTTCCATTCCGCATGAAGACAACACTGTTCAAAATAAATCTCAGGGTTCCATACCTCAAAAAGACAAAACAGTTCACAGAGGGCCTAGATGTTCCCTTCCCGAAGGCAACACCAGAGTTTAAAAGGTTGTAGGGTTTCTTTGCCCAAGATGTCAGCTGTTCCAGCTTGCCAATTTATACACAGTTTCAGTTTCTCAATGTTCTAAACCAGTCACAGATCAACTTTACGCTCCTTCTGGTTTCGTGACAGCACATACAGATTGCTTTATTCTGCTTCACTTCACCATTCCCTTACATACATTTGGATTTGCTTTCTGAATGTTTTCTTGGCTTTCACAAATAGGGTATACCCAGTCTCGGTGCAGTTGTCAGGCCACACGGTCCACCCATTACAATTCACAACACATATAACCCTAGGCTTTCTTGCCCCCACAGTTTTTCTTGTAACCACATCTGTGTTGTGGTTCACTTTCACTTGATTTTCACTTTGCCAGCCTTTTGGCTGTGCAACAATGCGTTTTCCTCTTTGCCAGTCTCTTGACTTTGCCACAATGTGTTCTTTCATATAGTTCACTCTGTAGTGCTCTTTTTCCTTCACCACATTACTTTCACACTCTTCAGTCATAGTCAACACTTGTTTTTCACTGCATTGTATAAAATGTGTTCTTTGCTTTCAATATACTGTACATGTACTTCACACAAACGTATCTTTTGTTCACAGGCTTATCAAAAGCATTCATCGGCTTGTCAAAAGCTTCCCTTTTACTTTGGTATTCAATAATGCTTAACTTTTATTATTTTGTTCGCAGTTCATCTTCTTCATACTGTTCATCACAACCCTTCACTTTGGGTTCACAGCATCTTGCACCTCTCCATTTGTTCATGCAGCAATCGTTTTTGCCCTTTAAAAGCCCCCAGGAGTGCCCTGGTTTGAGTGTTCCCTTGTATTCACTCAACTGTCCCCGCTGCTCCTCTTGGAGGCTGTTTTCCTCTTCTTCAGCTCTGCACACACGTTTCTTCTGCTGTATTGTGGACCCCACTCGACTCCAGTCTTCTTTCTGTCAGTTGCCGACAGCTCTGCTGGCTTCCCGCAGACGCTGCAGGTAGGTTGCAGTAATTAGATTCCTTCCTTGCCTCGCAGCTGCTATGGCAGTACCCAACCAGGGAGACTCCCACCACTGTGACCCTTTCACGGCCCGCCCAGGTCTCGACACCTCAGTCTCTCCTGGGAATTTGCCGGCGTCCTCGTTTCCCGACAGGATCCGCCTCAGCAGCCTCCTTCTCCACAGGATTTCTCTTCCCTCAGGCCTGCATGGCTCAGATTGGCTTCTCTCCTGCTGGTCTCTCCTGTTCTGGTCTCTCTCCCTTTTACACACCTGCAAACATTTAACAGGTTGCAGGTATGGGTCCTCAAGCCCAATTGCCTGACCATAGTTAGTAGAGTTCTCTGAACATGCCTGACCCTCACAACAGTCAGCAGTTCTCTTTCTCGTCTCCGTACTAGACTGGTGAAATTATATGTTAGTGTGTACCACTCCTAGTCGCCTCTTCCTCATCGCAATGCTAAGGTGGTATGAAGGAGGGGAAATGAGGGGAGGTGGTTGACAACAGCCTATAAAGGCAGGTAGAGGGGGAGGTTGATTATTATAAGGAAAAGTGGGATACCGTGCCACGCCTGTGGACATCCTCCCACCAATTCCCAAGGACCCTCCACCCAAGTGATCCTCCCTTGAATCTCCACCCCCGGGGTCAGGATCCTTAAGCGATGGCCTTTTCCTGGCCCCATGAGAAGATGATTCATAGGGAGTAGGTGTGAGGATACTCTCAGGTTTCTCACACTTATCAATAGATAAATGTATTGTACTCTTATGTCAGATTTAAAGTGAGACTTAATAGAGTCTTATTACTTAGGAATTTACATATTTTTTTTAAACAAAGAGCTATTTGTTCCAATCAAATTTGAAATGATTTGTTACCACACCTTTCTAAATAATGTGTGGTTCTCTTTTTGTTTCTATTTTCACATATTTGTATTATTTTATATTTTTCATTTTTTTTCCAAACATATATTGGCTTCTGAAATGTTTGTCTTTTTACATAGTTTATTTGGATGGAAATAACGATATGAATCAGTTAATCAATAATCTAACCATTTCCCTGAAGAATCTCACCAGAGGGTGCAAATAGTGTATGACCTCACCAGTGAAACACGTGTTGACACTTTAATAGCAAAGTTATGAGCTTGTTGAATGTTAATGGCATCAAAATGGCAAAGTATTGAGTTTGTAAGTGGCACATTCCTTTTTTGCCTGTATAAATTGGGAAGGGCATAAACAAAACGGTGACTCCCTGTGGAGGATACACCATAGAAAGGCAGAAACAAGGTGTCTGATGATTGTGTTGTTATGCATCTAGTGGAAATGCACACACAATAATATGTGGTTAAGTATGTGTTTTGAATAAATGTATGTGTTGTTTTAATATTGTATATTCGAATTGATGTTATGTTGTGATAAACATTAAAAGATGTATATTTTCTTAACAACTACATGGTCAAGAGCCCTTGTTTTGGGGTAAAAAATGCATAGGATTTAATATGTATACATCTAGGGTAGCTCACTCGGTGAGGTAAGGGAAGGAAGCTGATTTGTGGGATTCTTTGTTGATTTTGTGTTTAATCATCCTCACCCACTCAGCCCCTAAAAAGAGGATCATTGCAGCTCATGAAAATGTGATGTTTGTTGAACTTGAACACAAGTAAAATAATAAATAATTCAGACCGATTTTGAATAGACCTATTATAATCAAGACAATTAATCTTTTTTTAGGATTAGGGCATCTAAGGAAGATCACTTCCTTTGATTTAAAATATTGTTACGGACAACACTTAAGGTGGTGTTTTTTGTACCTGTGTTTTAAATGAAAACATGGAACTTTGAAAACGTTTTCAGTTTTAGACTAAAAAAGAGAATGCTTATTCAACTGCTATATGTTTTATTTTCTATGAACAGATGACTAACATCTGAAGTAATGAAAATTTTGATTTAGCAAACATCATGTGCAATACACGTGGTTACTTCATAATTTAATTCAGAATGTATGCATATATGTATGTATGTTTTATGTATGTTTATCACACTTTATAGTAGGCACCATCTGCAAGCCGGATTCTTAGCAGTTTGACACAGCCTTTGAATTACTTAGTACACTGGAGCCTGCTGCATAAGCTCTACATAGAAGGGGTCATGTAAGCTTTGGTCCATTGTGCTCTCTTCTGCACACTCTGTGCATCCTCCCTCTGCATCATATACTTTGGCTTTCCATGTCATCAACCTATCACATATCCTACTTTGCCTTTCCATGTTATCTACGTATCACATATCCTACTTTGGCGTTCCATGTCATCTACCTATAACATATCCTACTTTGGCTTTCCATGTCATCTACCTATAACATATCCTACTTTGGATTTCTATGTCATCAACCTATCACATATCCTACTTTGCCTTTCCATGTTATCTACGTATCACATATCCTACGTTGGCTTTCCATGCCATCTACTTATCATATATCCTACTTTGGCTTTTCATGTCATATACTTATCACATATCCTACTTTGGCTTTCCATGTCATCTACATATCACATATCCTACTTTGGCTTTCCATGTCATCTACCTATAACATATCCTACATTGGCTTTCCATGTCATCCACCTATCACATATCCTACTTTGACTTTCCATGTCATCTACCTATAACATATCCTACTTTGGCTTTCCATGTCATCAACCTATCACATATCCTACTTTGGCTTTCCATGTCATCTACCTATAACATATCCTACTTTGGCTTTCCATGCCATCTACTTATCATATATCCTACTTTGGCTTTTCATGTCATATACTTATCACATATCCTACTTTGGCTTTCCATGTCATCTACTTACACAGTACAAGCTCCATGGCTACCGCCAAACTCGTAATGAGGGCCCTTGTCATTTCCATTCATGTTTCAGCACCGGATCTGGACACTTTCACACCATTGTAGAGACTTGGAGCTTTAAAAAGGCACTTGCACTCTCTCTCTCCAGCCAGCAGGCGTCCTCCAAATGTGTATTTTTGCTATAGCTGTCGGGTATAACTTTCTAATCAATCTTGCACATCACTATGGTCACACTTCCAGAACATTCGTCATCACCCGGGTCCTCATCGGGCTGGATACCTGTTCCACTCTCATCATGGAACCCCTGATCTACCCCCCCAACAAGGGTTTGCATTTTGATGTTCGCCCGCTTAACAAACTCCTATGATCCTCTTCCACCTCAAGAGCCCTCTTTATGAGGGTGGGGTATCCATGAAAATAAATTTCCTTTGCAAATCCCTTCTTGTCTTCAAATGCATCCATGATTTAACCAACATCTTCCTGGCTTAATGGTTCTCCCAATACTCATCTCCTCACTTTCTGTGCCCCCCCGTCAGTCCTCATCCGTAACCTCTCTATCCATCCGGTGCTGCCTCTCATGTTTTATCCTTCCCAGGAAAAACAAGAGGATTTACAGAGTGACCTGTTTCAAGAGCACCTCCCTGAGAACCACCTACCAAGGGTTCCCCAGAGTCTAACAGCCTTTTCTCCCTGGCTCCTCCCAATGATCCCCAACCACTGTCATCACTGGACTGCATATCCAGATGTATTTAAAGTGTTGTCCCAATTCAATGGTTTAAGTGCCTTCCCACCACCAGCCGTTTCAATGTATAACTGATATCATCACTTTGAAACGTTTATTTTAAAGTGTCTCACATCAGGACTGCTCTTTGTGTAGCATGTTCCATTTTCAATACTTGCAAAATAAATAAATACAACTACAAAATGGCAGGACATTGCTAGGATTAGCATTGGACATTGGCATAAAAATGCAAGGTCTGGGCAGTAGTTTCGACCAAGCAAAAGTTCACTTCATTTTCAGAACCCCCTTAGACAATGATTCAAGTACAACACAGAAAGAAATGCACATGTGGAAGTCCGCCAATGGATGACCAAGTGTTCCGGAGCCTGTTTTAAAGGTACAACTCTACGATGGTTTCGAAGTTCCAAGATATGCTGGTGGAAAAACAAGAAAAGGAGGTACAGCTAAAGCTTGCAAAAAGCCAGGGTATAATATTAAACCATACCAAAACACACAGAAAAAAATACCCTTCAGCAATGATCAATAGACCAATTCATGAAACATTAATTGATGTTTTTATTTTTTGTATTTTTGATTGCTTTCTGTTAATTCATAGATTTTTAGTTCATGGAATTCATTATCAATATAACATAATCGTAACTCATAGTCATAAAGCAATATTTATAACTTGGAGCAAAACCTGCTACCACACATTGGTTGGTATCAATGCAACCCCTTCTATATTTATGTCTATATTGGCCTAACTCAAGAAAGAGACATCCACATGGGCCACTTGTTCAAAGACCTCTCATTTTATAATGAAGAGGAGTGGTGGGATCGTTTGATAGAAGGAGAAAGAGCAAGAGATGTGATTGCTATGAGCCAGTTCCTACAAAAAATCAATTTCCATAAAGCCGGAAAATAATTGATTTAATTGACACAAGGTGAAAGTCAGAACGAGCCCAACATTCCCACGTGGAAAACTTTAAGACAATGAAAACAGGCCCTCTAGTTATTTGCAAGTTCTTCAATGGACCAGGAATAAGATGTATTTTTAAGGATGTAAACATTGTAAAAATTTCACACGCAATTAAATCAATAAAATATATATATATATGAGTTGCTCATCTCATGGAAGAGCACTTTTTGGGTGGCTTATAACTATTCTCACCCTGGACGAATCCTTACCAAACTTTGCAGAAACAGTATATGGCCCACTCCGAATTGGTTTGAAAAGTTTGGTGAGGTTTGGTCAAGGGTGGAGGGCAAAGTCTTGGGGGGTCCCACAATGTCTTTTTTTCCCCTAGACATAATGGGAAAAAACTTAGCTCGTGCCTACAGCCCAAACCGCTGGATGGAATTTCACCAAATTTACGGCAGGAGTGCCGGCTTGGTCCCGAAAGTGTGCTTTTGTTAATTTGGTGTAAATCCGTAAAGTCGTTTATTTTTTAAATTACCAAAATGTACGTCAAAACAATTAGTGATATCTATGTCCGCTCCGGTGACACACTTCCCTGTTTGCTACGCGGACAGGACACTGATTGGCTGAGCGGCTTGCGTCATGTCTGCAGACATGCAATGTGTTCACTGATTGGCTGGGATGAGGCGTGAAGTGCATCACATTGTTTGGTTGCAACTGCCAACTTGGATACGCGGACAGCATGACGGCGAACAGAGGCAAAATGCTATTTCGGGGAGTGTGTTGGTGTGCAGGAGTGCTTGGGGAGGGTAGGGAGTACGAGATGGTCCAAATGCTGTATTTGTTTATGTGGCAAGTGCCCCTGATATGTTCGCAATGTCCACGGTCACCGCAGCTGTCCACAGACATACTAAATGCTGGGCGCATGATTACTATTTTACTTTAGTATGATGTTGGTTTTGGGTTGTTAGTAGAGCATTGATTGTAATTAATATACCCTATAAGCAGTCCACATTCCACAGTCAAAATGTTTGAATGTTTGGTAGCATGGGCGTGTTATGCTGTGGTGGTTGTGGCCAGGGCCTAGAGTCTTGGGTGCATGCCCGAAGACGTAGGCCTTCGGCCATGCAACCAACACTCTAGGCCCTGGCCACAACCACCACAGCATAACACACCCATAGATTCAAACACCCATCAAATATCCACAACCCAAATGTTTGTGTACTGTTTCATTTGTAGAGTTTGTATGTGAAGTTTTGGCTATGCTATGCTGTTAAGATTGTAGAGTTTGTAACAAGCACTGTGACATATAAAATACCCATGGAAGTAAACATTTTAGATTGTGGTGTATGGTTAGATGTTTGCTTGAATGGGTGCGTTATGCAGCAGTGTTTGTGGGTCCATTTATTATATACTCACTGGTGGACTTTTTTGTGGTTGTATGCAGTTTTTTCATGACATGGGTAATTGTACCAGACATTCTTTTTCGATCTCTGTGATAAAAGAAAAGATCATATGTTAGTGTGGGTAGTTCATAATGAGTTATTGCATTGCATAATAGACATTTCTGTATTTTTACAACCCTCATATTTAGTATTTTAGAAGTACTATAGTTCAAACCAGTGTACTGCGGAATTTGCTCAGTTTCTGTGTCTGTTTTTTAAATCATTGGGTCTGTGGGAAAAAAACATCCATGCTGAATTAAAAGAAAACCCTCTATGTTGTGGTACAATATATTTTTTTCATTTTTTTATTGTTTATTTCTTGTTTCTTGCTAATATTCTATCTGTTGGCTTTTTGCAGATTTTTTGGGCAGTTAGATACCTGTTGGCATATTATAACTGTATATTTCTTGTTTGATTTTAGTGGAATTTATTTATCTTTTTGCTTGTTGCAGAATCTTGGGGCAGTTAGATACCTGTTGGCGTATTATAACTGTATCTTTCTTGTTTGATTTTAGTGGTATTTATTTATCTGGTTGCTTGTTGCAGAATCTTGGGGCAGTTAGATACATGTTGGCATATTCTAACTGTGCATAGTTTTGAAGTTGAAGTTTTACTTATGTTCATACACAGATTACGTATTAAATTTTGGTTTTAAGAATATTAAGTAAGCGTTCATAAGATCTGCTGGTAATCTCTATTTCACAGTAATGGTAGTATCATTACATTCCAACCATCCACAATTCTTTATTATATATGCAGTGTAGTGGACTGCATTGGTTGTGGCTCCTGCCTAGTAGATTATAACTATTGTTGTGAAGGCTTTCTTACCAAGTGACACTTGACCATGCGTGAATCCAGTCAGCTTACAGTTGTTTTTGTTACCATCTTCATTGTAACGTAAAATCATTACTATTACATATTTACTATGTTTCTGTATTTGTAAGGTGGAGCGATTATCTGAATTGCAGGTAGTACATAATCTGCCATGGTTTGAATTTTGTACAAATTGCTGAAATGGAATAGATTCACAGTTAGGTATGGATACATACACAAAGCGTTCATTAGGTCTTTGTTCCTGTACCATATGGCTGCAGAGACTGCAAGTATGTTTCCACATGTATGAAATCTGGAAGATTTAATTTATAGGTATGTTATTGTTTTCCAGTACTTTTAGTAAGTACATTAGACATTCTTGTGGATCTTTTTGTGAGTTTACATTGAACTTGACCATTCCAGCACAGTAGTTCAAGTCTTGTCTTATTCCATGAGCACTGTAAGTGTTGTCAGGATTGTTGGTTGCATTTCTATGAAGGACTAACATTTGCAAATACAATTGGTCTGTACTGTGTAAGTAAATGTTGTCAATAATTGGTGGTAATTGGAATAGAATATTTATTGCCACCTTTGCGTGGCAATTTACACCAGATATATTTGAAAATTGGAATTGACCTGACATTTCTGTGTTGAAGTCATATGTTCGGAGTGTGTGTTACTTCTTTGAAGAAGTAGTTGAGTTACTTTGAGCAGTAGATTCTTCTTTGGTTGTGGTAATTGATGAAGTATTAGCTTCTTTTACTTTATTTGGAGGAATTGCAGTGAGATCCTGTATCATTTCAGTTTGAAGTAGTTTTCTTTTACAACGTTTTGCTTTGTGCGGAACAGGATAGGTTTTTAGATGGGGGTGTAGAGTGAACACAGTCTGTTGTATTCTAGAATGCAAGGAATATCAGCATTTACTTTACTTGGAGCAAAGTTGATTAGAAATAGTCCGTCAAGTGTAGATAAGCGTGATAGTGCTACATAGTTCATGCCTTCTTTAAAGACTGTGCTGCCAATATATGTCAATGCTTTAACTAGGGTAAGACCTTGTGATTTGTGAATGGTAACTGCGTATGCTAGAGTTAGTGAACATTGTTCTCTGCGTACATACATGTCTTTGAAAAGAAAGAAGTGGGCTGTTGAGCATCCTATCCTTTTAACTTCTGATAGTTTGTCAAAGAGAATATTGACAAACTAAATGTTGTTGTCATATGGGTATGTTTGAAAGCCAACAACTGTACCAAGTGCTCCATTAACTAGTCATTGCTCCACGTCAAGGTTACGTTTCAGCATTACTGTACAGTTTAAAGATAATTTTAATATTTTCTCCAAACCAGCTATGTTGGAGATAGAGCTTTCTCAGGTATTTAGTCTTGTTGTGGCTTGTTGACACATGGTAGTGTCATACCATGTACGTCCAGTTTATCTGTGGAGAAAATTACAATTATTGGTTGCATTTCTTTTTTCAACATTGTTTCATTGAATTTTGAACAGCTTGCAAGGACATAGAATTGACATTTTTGTGTGCTAATTGGTCCATGACATCAGTAGCACTTGAGTTATGGCCATAGAATACATTGATGTGCCTGGTTTGTAATATTGACTGTGCTTCGTGAGATAGTAAATATTGTAGTTGGTACTCTTGTGATGTGCGATCCCCGGAAAGAAGTACAATCAATTTTCCAATATAATTTTGATTTGTTTATTTTGCGTCTTACCAGTTTCTTCATGTATTTGATTCATACATTTAGATTTTGCACTGTCCTTATTTCATAATATCAGTGTATATTTTCATGTATTGGATTCATACACATATATACAACTCCTTGTTGTCACTAGTTGAATAATCTACCACTTTCAGTTTATATGTATTCAGTATATATTTTTCTTGTATTTGATTCATACAGATATATACAGTTCCATACTGGTTGAAGAATCTCCCAGCACGTGTTTCCCCACAGCTTTAGCTGAGGTTCCTCAGGAGAGATTCTGAACCAAAAAGAAAAAAGAACATTTTCTAAATTTGCCAATATAAACACAGAAAAGAAAAAAAACACAGGTATCTTATTTGTGAAAAAGAGGACCTTTGTTCCTGAAAATATATATGTCCACTCACATCCACATCACAAGAGTACCAACTACAATATTTACAAATTGGTTTCATATTGTCTCAGCCACAATATAGGCACTCTGAGTGCAGACCCATGAACCCTAATTCAAAGTAGCACAAAGAATTCACTCTAGGAGAGGAATAAAAGCTGACAGAGGCTGAAAAACTCGACTTTCAAAATATCTTCTTGAGATAGTATACCAACTCTAATACTTTTTAAAATGATGGCGTATGTGATGTCTGCAGACTGGCACATGTTTTCCATTAATTCTCTGTATTGGAAATGTTACCAAAGTTTGACATTTCCTATGCTGCCAAGAGTTTTACGGCACATTTTATGCCCTAAGGTTTTAAAAATAGGTTCACCTTTCACTGGTGTCAATTGAAGAAGATCTCAGAAAACAATAATGTGTTTTTCTCCAAAGAGCTCTTCATAGTACGTTTTGAGTACCTCTTGTAATCTGAGGTGAATCAAAGCCAACATTAGGTTGGAGACCATGCTCGCCTCATCTATTAGTAGCATGTTCATTTGTTTCAAAACTCTGCATAGTTCCATTGCAGCTTCTGTAGAAAGTTTGTAATAGTCTAATTGGTTTTGGTATTCTACTGGAAGGAGTAGTATCAGTGTAAAGTGACACCACCTATGTTGTAGGCAGCTAAACCTGTGGGGGCAGTTACAACAGTTGACAGTTTGTTGTTTGTCAATTGTTGGAGTAACTTGCTGATGATTTTGATTAAGAATGTTTTGCCTGAACCAGCTTGACCACTGATGTATAGCAGTAGAGGGTTGTAGTCTTGGCAGGTACAGTTTTTATTTTCATGTTGCACACCATGTTTATTTTGTTTTGTTACTTCTTGGAAAATGCTACACTGTTCATTGTTCAGTTGTGATTTCAGTACAACAAAGTCTTCTGTAGCTTGTTCATACTGGCACATGGGGCCTCATTACGACCCTGGCGTTAAGGGTTTAACAGCGCCGTAAAAGGTGTCTGCGCCGTTAAACCCTTAACACCTGATTACGAGGTCCCTTTCCGGGACACGACCTTAACGGCTGGTTTTACCAGCCGTTAAAGTAGGGTGCCGCAAATGGACCTCAGTGCTAATTACAATACCGCAATTTGCGGTACCGTACTTAGTGCCTTCTCCAGTCCCATTGAGCCCTATGAGGTGAAAATGGGAATGGGGACGGGCCATGGTGAAATGGGGAAATACTGCTCTGCCAACCTTGGAATGGGGCGGTATTTCACCATTCCACCATGGCGGACTCGTTACAACACCGGCACCAACCATGGTGCTAATAGCGCCATGGTTTAGCGCTGGGGTTGTAATGAGGGCCATGGTGTTTTCTACTTCTGTCATGGCTAATTCTGCCTCATTTGCTATTAGTGGCTGTCCAAGTGGTTCTTGGCTTCCTGTTACAGAAGGTTGACTACTGCCGGGAGTGTCCACTTTTAGTTGGGCCTGGAGTTCTTCTTCGTGATGCTGTTCATTGTGCAACATTGTTTGGTATTGTGTAAAGTTTACATCTGTTATAGTGCCTTAATTTGCTTTGAAAGTGTTTTCATAAGAGTCATACCTATCCAGTAACTCTTCCTCTTTTCTCCATGGTTTAAAAAGTTGTAGCAGGGACATGTAATACTGTTCTTCATGTTGAGATATTTTTAATGACAATTTGATATGATTAATTAAGCTGTGTTTGGTAAGTTTCACTAAGCTGCCTTCACAATTTTCTGCTCTGTATCTACCTTTCTTTTCATCCGGTTTAGTATTATTTTTGTATGTGAAGTTGTGGGCTATGTGGTAGAGACACATGGTTTCCAAAGTGGTACTCCTGTTTGGGTACTATGGCCCTCATTACAAGTCAGGCGGTGGACCATGGTGCTATTAGCACCATGGTCCATGCCGGATTCAGCCATGGTGGATGGCGGAATTACCGCCACATTCCAAGGTGAGTGGGGCGGTAATTCCCCATTCACCATTTGCCCTTCCCCATTCCCATTTTTGCCCCATAGGGCATAATGGGGATGGGGAAGGCGCTAATTACGGCACCGTAAATTACGGTGCCCTAATTAGCACCAAGGTCGCTTAGCGCCTTGGACTTTAACGCCTGCAAAAAGCAGGCGTTAAAGTGTGAATCAGGCGTTAAGGGTTAACGGCGCCGACAGCGCAGTTAAACCCTTAACGCCTGACTTGTAATGAGGGCCTATGTGTCTAGTAAATAGTTTTTCAAAATGTCTTGGCTGTTGGGATCATTTTTGGCTATTGTTTCTATGTCCTCAAATGATTTGAGAACTCTTTTTCTAGATTTAGCAGGACCAAGACTTAGCCATACTATATTGTCAGAATTTCCATACAAGGCAGTACTGGTCTTCATAGCAGCCACATTCTCTATGAGAAAGCATTTTTATGCCCAAACTGTACAATTTCTGTGATAGTGTTTTGTCAGATGATATGTCATCCCATAGGTCCTGAAGCACTGTTTTCTCTGCTTTGGTTAAGTAGGCTGTGACATATCGTGCAACTGCAGTGGAATTGTCTGCAATGTACTGCACATCTATGTTTGCATTCCATAGGAGGGCAATGCTTGCATTGTAATCATTGATGTATTTTGATTCTTCTGTTCTTTTTATGTAATATGTGTTCTTAGGTGAATTATCTTTGACACTATGACTGACTGAAGACATGAAGTTGTTTACTTGACCTGTAGTTGAAACTGTTCTAGGGAAGCCAAAGCGGCATTTGGTGTAGTATTTCCCTTTGTTTTTAAATTTGCAACAATATTCCCCACATTTGTGTCTTTAAAATGGTAACATTTGTGCATGAAGGTCACTATGTGTTGTTTGTGAAGGAATTTCACAAGTGACATATTTGTGGATGAACTGCAAAACAGTGGCATCACTGTCCTGACCAAAATGTACAAGCATATTTAATCCATAATAGCATGTGGATGTGTGCTGCTCCTCTGGCTTGGTATACTTTTCTCCAAAAGAAGTGTTGAACTTCTCCGAGGGGAGGAACAGTCTTATTACAAATAAAGTGTAGCATAGCAATGAAGCGATGATGAAAATATCTTGATACATTTACAGGATCTAGAGAGCAGAGTTCTCCTGGTGTTTGTATATCTATGTTTTGTTTGGTTGTTGTTTGCTATGCGTATGAAATAATGTAAATCTTCCCATGCATATTCTGCACAACTTAATGTAACAAACCAAGTGGGTGGGCCAAGGTTTCTTATCATACAGCGTACATCTCCTTGACGTTGGAACCAGTATTATTTTGTACCACGCATGTTTGCTAAAAGATTTGTAATACTTGACTGTGCGAATTGCGGTGTAAATTGCAGTCTGCGGCAGTCCTCTTCGAGTCTGCTTTCACTGGCTACTACTTTCTGTTTGTGGGAGGACCCACTTGAACATTTGAAGTACCTTACTGACCGCGGAGCGGACCACGGTGCAAATTGCGGTGTAAATTGCAGTCTGCGGCAGTCCTCTTCGAGTCTGCTTTCACTGGCTACTACCTTCTGTTTGTGGGAGGACCCACTTGAACATTTGAAGTACCTTACTGACCGCGGAGCGGACCGCGGTGCGAATTGCGGTGTAAATTGCAGTCTGCGGCAGTCCACGGTGCTGCGAGCTGGGCCGAGATGATGGAAGCCCGAGGGGGAGAGTCAAACCCCTCGCAGTCAGAGGCAGGCCAGCGGCAGGCCTGCGGACCCCTTACAGGCCTGCCTACGGAGGAAGGCATGCAGTTAAGAAGCTCAAAAAAACTCACGGACATGGACAGACACATGGCTCATGAGCCCTTAGCAGAAATGGAAGAGGGCAAAAGGTGGGCCGAAACAGACGAAAGGCTTTCACCCCCGACTCCCTGTCTTCCCAAGAAAACTACTCTGCAGCCTGTCGAGAAACTGGGAGTGCGTCTCGGAGGAGAGGCCCTACCGGAGGATCCAGTAAGGAGCGGTTCCAGGGAGAAATGCATGGGGCGGGGGGAGGAGGATCAGGTGCTGGTTGATGAAGTGCCCCGCTACCTTTACCATGCCGCCGGCGCTTCTGTAGCCCTTATCGCTATAGACGAGGGAACTACATGGCAGTCCGTCTCATTGGGGGGGGAGGGGCCAAGGTTGCCTTGGCAAATGTGTCACCCGTGTCGCCCTTGCCCACCCCAAACACCGATCAGAAGTCTACAACCAGCTACACCCCGCCCGTCCTTATCTGGGGTGGGGGCGTTCCATGAGTGTTGGGAAGCTCAGCAAAGCTTCACTGAGGATTTGGTTATGCCTACAGAAACATCATCTTGCCAAACCATCCCAAAGAGCCTTCAAAGTGGGTCACCAAATCTTCGACCACTAAAAATAAACTACAGCTCCTCTAACCAGCGTCTGCTAAAAATAAAGACAGCTCCTGCTCGAAGAAAGCATTGTGTCCATCTCTGCCAAAAATCTGGAAAAAAAGTGTTGCACACCCTAAGCTTAAAAATGCCAAATCGACCGACAAGTCCTACAACGGCTCCCTCAAAGGGTGCAACAAAAATCGCAGCAGCTAGCTCGCCTGTAAAAAACTTCTTCGCCAAATTCCGCAAACGGAAAGACACAACACCAGAAGAACTCTCAGATGCAGACATTCTGAAAGCTGTCCTCGAACAGGCTGCTCCTCAAATAGGAACGCTGAATCAACAACGTGCAGCCGAGGTTCCAGCAAAGGACCAGGAGGGGGGCACCACGCCCTGGACTTCTCCCTTACCAGTCATCAGGTGGCACTTTGGATCTCAAAGACCACCTGACCACTTTCAGCAGTTTGTACCAAACCCAACCCTGTGGCCAATACTGAAGAGAGGTCCGGTGACCCCCACAGCTCTACCATTGAAAACTGCAGGAGAAAAGACTCTGGGCCCAAAGACAGTCCTCTCTTTTGCCCCCTCTCCTTCCATCGCCGTCGTCAATCAAACAGTCTTGCCGCAATCTTCTGAAATAAGTAGCTCGAACACTGCTACCCCTCACTTGGAAACTGGGACCGTGCCCCTAATATACCTGGAGAATGGGCGTGGGGGAGACGAGCAGGCCGTAAATATAGGCACAGAACCAGATAGCGAAGTCCTATCTCTTGCCCCAGTTCCAAGTGAGCATTGCCCCACTGGGGTCCACCTGCCAAATGGGTGTGGGGTCGATGAGCGGGCCTTAAATGCAGGCACAGAGCCAGGCACCGAAGATTCATCTCTTGCTCCAGCTCCCAGTGTGCACTGCCCTACAGGGGCTCATTTGCCAGTCCAGGTCACCGAGACTGCAGGTTTTAGACCCCTATTCCGTTAGATCAACCCATGGGACCTCTCACTCAGAACAGTCCGCAGAGGAGCCAACGGCTAAGTGAACTACCGGCAAATACTCTCAAAGATCCTCCGGAGAAAAAGACGGACCTGATGTCTATCATGTTTACAGTAACGATTGTTCTTGCTCCGTTCTGTAAATTATATGAATACATAAATGATACCCTAAAAGATCATACATCAATTGCAGCTTCAATGAACAGCAGGCTGATCTTTCTTGAGGGGTATATAAATGCACTGCACAACAGAACAGAAAAAAAACTGGGAGGAAGTACTGACCCAGTCAGAAAACTTTCTTACTTCTCGTACATCACTGGTGATACTTCCACATTCAACATCCCACCTGAAACTGCTGAAACTAGCTCCCAGACTCCTTTGGTCTGGATGACCAGCAAAAACGAGATCCACTTGGAGCTAAGAGCAGATCAGGCAAAAATAGCCACACCGATAAAAAAGAAAAGCATACCTGTGGGCAAGAGTACAAACGGTTCCATAAACAAAGAGGTGATTACGATTCAGTCTGATTCGAATGACCAAACCAAAACGGTTTCCTTAGACAGGATCCCCCCAACCTCAAATAAAGATTTCTTTAACCCAGCTGCGACTCGAAATCAAGCTCGCAACCGGTGCTCCAAGCAACGGCCACCTCCAACAGTGAGGGGGGGCCCTGTATATGGCTCCCGACACAAGTTCAAGCAGGGACCGCACCCATTAAGGAAAACAACGTGACAACCGAGGTGAAACTTAAGATCAAGCCCATCGGCGCGGCCACTATCCCTTGCTCTGCTCCTATTGACAAAGAAGCTGCCGTGGACTTCGACGCGGATCTAATGAACTTAAGTGTCTATTCAGTATCCGAAACGCCAATAACAGCTCTTCCAATTAACCCTATTGCAGAAATCGACCCCAAATTTCTAACTCTCGAAGATCGCTGCAAGAAATTGACCGTAAACTCCACCTGGGGCCCAGATGAAAGAAGTGTCTCATGTATCCAAAAACAAACTAGGGACCAACCAAATACTGAATACATCGCGTCACCAGTCTCTAAACAAAATAATTCTGAGAAAGTCAATATGCGGTCTCTGTCCCCCGTACGGCCATCTGCAAAAATCAGCAGGGGGAAAGTAAACAAAGATCTTTCAAATAGAAAAGTAAAAACTCAACTCCAAGATCCTGCAGACCCCCACTCAGGAAAAGATAACCTGCAGGGCCAAAAACGCAACGAAAAAGCAAGCTACCGGAAATCGCCCTCCAGATCTATGAAGACTCGCACTTTTAAGTTAGAACAACTTCCTGATAATAAGAAATACATCATTCTAAACCACGGTTATGTATTAAATCTCTTCAAATGCATCCCGTCCTTGAGGCGTCTGAAAACTGAAGACATTGCGTTGGTTGAACCGTTCCATGAAGGAAAGCAAGCAACTGCATATCTATACATTCTTTCTACTTCAGCAAAACTCATGATCTCGGACGCTGAAGAACACTTCCTAAAATTGGGGTTTGATCTTCTTAAACTGGACACTAGAGCCCTACATCCAACCAAAAGCGCTATGAATTTACTTCCACAGAAGAGCCCAAAGGTCCAGTCTACCAGGAGCATGACATACAAGAGCACTCTTTACGAAAAACAAAGGGCCACCCCCAAAAAGACAACCTAAGTGACAAATCTAGGTCACACGCCCCGGGAGTGCAGAGTCAAAGAGAATACCAGAGCTCTTGCACTTCTAAATCTTTGCAAGATGAGACATCAAGAAAGACAGGAAATAAACCAACTTCACAAAGACCCGTTAGGTATTGGCCGGTTCCCTAAAGGCCCGTTAGACATCATCCAACGCACGATTCTGCAAGTTCTGAACCAGAGCGGCACATCTTCTCCCTTAAAAACGAAGCAGGCACTGCTTGCTCATCTTTGGTCCTAGATTCTGAAGGCTTTAACAATTAGCAGGAAACAATAGCAATGCGCCCGCCTTCTACTGGACGCTGAAACTGCAAGACCTAAGCGGAATGAAAAGCTGGCCTTAGGATCCTGGAATACCAGGGGTTTTCTCCACTTGACCAAAGAAGGCGACACATACCTGGGCCAATTTGATGTCCTTTGCATCCAGGAATCATGGATGATGGATAAACCCACTATGGATGGATATACCTTAGCTTTTGCCCCTGCCCAAAAAGGGGCTCTTGGCCGCCCCTCGTCCGGACTTTTAACCGGGATCCGCTCAGGTAGCGGGCTACACCTCCTGAAAATTGTATTGTCATCTACGCATCTGCTTGGAACACTACTCCAATGGGAGCAGCACACAGATCCGAAAAAAAGACCTCGGACATCGTTGCTGGGTGTCATAAATGTTTATTGGAACCCACCAACCATTGATGATAAAACCTTTCTCCTCATGGTAAAAAAAGCCATTGATACAATGCTGGTGGACCAGTCAGCGGCAAATGTAATAATATGCAGTGATTTAAATGCTACCTGCTGCCCACGGGAAACGACAGGCGCCCAGCAAACATTTGCGCGCAACAGGGAAGCTAGAGGCAAAAAGTGGAAAAACCTAATGTCATCTAGAGCCTTCGTGAATGCCGGCAACCTTTTCCCAAGACCAAACCGTCTGCCTTCCTGGTCGAGAGGAGGATCTTCTGCGGATATTGACCACATCTTTGTTACCAAGCCTCTGGCTGAGCAAGCTGTCTCTTTTGAGGTAATCGCCACAAGTGCGAGTGATCATAATCTGCTATCCTTGAAGTGGAAATCTCTTCACACCGAAAAACCTTCCATGTTGTTCCAAATTGTGTGTAATCAGCAAAGAAACCATCTGAAACTTTTGTTAAGGTCTTTAGCGATCATCACATCACAATATCTAAGCAAACTTGAACCATGATCAGCTAATGCTGTGGCGATAGTCCCCGATTATCAGCCTCTTTTGGTCCCATTTACATCACAAGCCACAGGGTCAAAACCAATGTCAGGTACTCGAAGCCACACATACTGCAAGACCCTGGTAGAAAAACGAGGAAACTGAAGCGCCACGCTAAAGTCAATCCCTCGCAAGAAACCCTTGACCAGCTGCGCAAAGTACAATCTGATTACAAATCCTGGGTCTCGCACCATCGTCATACGCTCTATCAGCAGGACGCCGAACTGAAGTTGCAGAAAATAAGTCTTCAAAACTCCTGTGAATTCTGGTCCCTGCTCAGACCCGCTACAACACCAATGGTAAAAAGTGTGGCAAATAACATTGGAGAAGAGTCCTGGGTGAATTTCTTTAAAGATCTTTTTAAGTCCCCATCAGCTCTGACTGAAACTGAAGCTGACCTCACAAAGACATCATGGATCGATCTAAGTAACAAAGACGACATAGTAGAGGTCATTCGTAGGCTTAAATCTTCAAGAGCCCCGGAACCAGATGGAGTCACAAACATCGATCTAAAGGCCCACCCGGAGGAGTGGTCAGAGCTGATTAGCGCGATTTTCAAGCGATGCGCGAACTCAAAATCCATCCCATCTTCCTGGACCACCTCTATAGTGGTCCCCATATTCAAGAAAGGCAGCAAAGAGGACCCTTCGAACTATCGCCCCATAGCGCTTCTCGATGTAATTGAAAAAGTGTTTGGGGCCCTCCTCCTAAAGCAATTCCAGCGCTGGACACAAAATGCTGAGTGTGCGGATCCCTTCCAAACTGGATTCACTAAAAACATCGGGACCTCAGCAAATATTCTGTTTCTGAGCGCATTAAAAAATAAAATCACTGAGGGGGAACCTCGCATTTTTCTGGCTTTCATTGACCTGGCACAAGCGTTTGACCAGGTCAATAGAACAATTCTGTGGAGGAAACTTCGCGAGTGGAACTGCCCACAAGAAATTTTACAACCAATCCGGGCGCTGCATGAGAACACCAGGATAAGAGTCAGGCTAAACCAAGCGGGCCTGCTATCAAAGGAAATTCCATTAAGCAGAGGGGTGAAGCAGGGCTGCCCTTTAGCGCCCGCTCTTTTTATAGCCTACATGGGCAACTTTCAGGCCACCGAATTTTCAATTTGCTCCTTTCCACCAACTATGGGATCCAGAAAAACTACTCGTCTGCTGTATGCCGACGATATGATCCTGATGGATCTTACCCCTATCGGCCTCCAACGCCAACTTGACAACTTGGCAGAATTTATACAGTTCAACGACCTACAAATTAATGTAGCGAAAACCAAGATCTTGGTACTGGAAAAGTCAAAAAGGACCAAAGAACGCTTGAGTTGGTTCCTAAACAGAACAGCACTGGAAAAGATTCACTGTTTCAAATATCTTGGTGTGATGCTTGACTGTACAAAAAACAACGAAGCAGCACAGGAAGCTCTCCTGAACAAGGTTCGGAACTTATCTGCACAAGCACGAGTGGTAGACAAGAAATATGGCCGATTCTCACTGGCCCCAATGCTAAGATTCTATCGAGCAAAGGTGGTGCCCTCACTGTCATATGCGGCGGGGGCCATGCCACAAATCCCAGAGAAACTTTGGATTCGGTTGGAGGGGCTCTTTTGGCGCGCCGTCTTAGGCCTTCCGAAGGGTACATCTATGCTGCTGATTCAAAGAGAACTACACCTCCTCTCGCTGGCAGCGACCATCGAAATCCACAGCATGATGCTTTAGAGGAAAACCCGACTTATCATTCTGGACATAATTAGGGAGGAAATCGAAGGTGTGAAATGTCCAGCACTGAAAACCTGGGAAACATTGTGTAAAAACAAGCTGAACGAAATCTCGCAATCAGAAGAGGAGCTTACACAGAACCCAACAAAAATAAAAAGGAAACTGGAAGAGTTAGACTGGATAAAAACTCTTGATGGAGCGGCTCAGTTTAAGTCCACCAACCATCTTCCATCTCAACAGACCAAACTGAACACAATTCCGAACTACCTAGCAAAATTCCCTAACAAGTCAGTAAGAAACATCTTTCTGAGGGCTCGTCTCAACCTTTTGGAGACAAATGAAATCAGGGCGATCAGAGGCCAATCCAGCTCAAATAGATGTTGTTTTTGTATAAATGAAGAAGAGCCCGAAACCCTTCGGCATCTTTTACTGAACTGCCCGGGAACCCAGTCAATTAGCGAAAAATATGTTCGCCCCCACCTGACGGCATCCTACACTCAGGAGGAAGCAATTTGGTGGGAGAGATTAATCAGCGGTGAAAAGACGGCCTGGACAATTGCTACAGCCCACACCCTGAAACAGATTCTTAACGTCAGTCCTGAACTTGATAAGCAGTGATTTGGACTTCGGACATATTTTTTCTCTCTTTTTTCTCTCTCTTTGTTTTCTCCTGATTTCTTTTGATGTCGCTGTTTGAATCATACGTTCTTTACAACTACTTTTTTTTCTTTCTTGTAAAAATCATTTATTTGATTAAACCAAGTAAATAAAAAAAAAAACTGTAAAACCTCATCTTTTTCTTGCACTTTTTGTAATAATTGCGTAGCTGACATATTTTGAAAATGGGTACCTGATTTTAATGTGTGTGTAACTCTGTAGCATAGAGTTGCTAGATCACTTTCAAAGAGAAGGTGGAATATGTATTCCATGTTTTGCCTGAATCTGGGGTCGTCAGAATACATTCGTAAAGAACGATATTCTGATGCTGTTATCTGTGTGGGTCTATCATCGTACCTTCCTCCTTTTCCAGTAGGAAAGAGTAGAGGAAAGGCCTTTGCTTCTATACTTTTTTTTTCCCATATGCTGATTGGAGATCCCTTGGCTTGTCGAATTTGGTACATTTCCAGTACATCATCTATAGTGTCTTTAGAGTGTAAAGGATGAATTGTATAAATGTCTAAAATATTGTATTCTATAGCAGGATTTAGAAGTTGAAATTGACAAGTTTCTGGTGATTCTTGAATTATTTCAATGGTTTCTCTCATGTTTTCTTCAATATTAATTTATTTGTAGTATTCATTGTTGTTGTTTAGGTATTACAGGGCTTGTCTAACTTTATGTAAGTCCACGAGTTGTTGCCAAATTCTTTTGTATTTTGAAGGTACACCATTTACTAAGACAATTAAAGATTGATCTATTAGCCGTTGCACTCCTAGAGTGTGGACATTTTCTTTAAGATCTATTGGTAATTAAACTACTTTGCAACAAATGCCTTTCACTAATTCAGAGGGAGGTAATTTTGCTGTTTTTGGTTGTAGGCATATTATTGCTTGAAATGGGTGCACTGTTTGAATTATGATGCTTTCATATAAATTGAGTTGTAGCAGGGGTTTTGGTAGTGAAAATAATTCCAAGTTATTGTGATAGCATGTGAAGGATTTTGGTTGTTGTCAGGTTTTGCAGTGCAGTAACTGCAGAGTATTAAGGGATCAGTAATTTCATTATTTGTTTTCTGCTATAAGGCAGAGAGCTAATTGGAACCATTTGGAATCTTCATTGTCTTCTATTTTGTACATTATGTCTACAGTTTGTGTGCTACTTTTATAAAAAGTCCTGCGGCAACACACACACACATGGTTTGGTACTTCAGCAGATGTAGTTTAAACTGTAGTATTTCTTTTTTGTATGTGTGTAATAGAAGGTTGCTATGTGTACAGTAGTTGCTAGTTTGTTGTAAAGCTATTTCATTTTGTAAGTTGCTTTCACTGCGAAAATATTTTCTCTGGATATGCTCTATTTGGTCGAGTAGTTGTTTGGCTGTATCATGTAGAAGATTGTAATTTAAATTGGTTAGTGCTAAAGCAGGACTTTTAGCATAGTAGAGTTTATGGACCAGATTTCGTATAGTTGAATGATGTGTTGATATCATTTTGATATGATGGAAGGTGCTTTTGCAAATAGGTCCTGAAATGCAGGCTAATGAATGTCCTTGTAGTCCTGTGTATTTGCGCACTGGACAGGCATCCATATTTTTTAGTAGTTTCATTTTGAATTTGTCTTTGCTTTTTACATACTGATTGAGGGACTGGCGTAAATATTTGAAAGATTTTTTGGCAATGCTACACATTGATGTGCACGTCCGTTTGTAGACTGGACCTTTTGGTTCAGTGGAATGGAGAGGTGATACTGAGTTTTCTGGGGATATTTTTGTGAGCAGAGTTTCTTGTTCCATAATGGTGTTATTAAGTTTTTCATACCCTCGTCCACCGCTATGTATGGCAATTGGGTTTATTTGCTTTTGTTTATATGCTTCTTCATTAAAATATGGTTCTATGCTCATGGTGTGATCCATTTACCTCCAGAGATGTTTAAGAAGCTATTTTTGTTGATATTCTGTTCATTCAGAAGTCTTTTTTGTAGTTTAATAGTTAGTTTTGTTAGTGGTTTCATTCTATTTAAAACTAAAATAAATAAGTTCCTTTTGAGAAGGATTGCACTGTCTATGAGAGCTTCTAGGATTCATTTTCTACGGTAGGTTTTAAGGGTTGTGCATTATTTCTCTCCTGTTTTTATAAGGATCTGAAGGACTCTGTGGTGGAACATTTTTTGTAAAATATTTGTTTTGGTATGGCTACTTGCCACTACATCAAGATTTATAGGTGCAGTGTTAGCAGTAGTGGTAGTTGAAGTCGTGTTAATCACTTTCTGTTTCATTTTACATTTTGATAGTGGAGGCAAAGTTTCTGTACTGGAAGCTTGTTTTGTTTTGCTTAATGGCTGTATTACCTGTTTTGTTTGAACTTTTTGTACACATTCTGCTAGAGATGGATGCTTATTTTTGACACATTTATTTTGATTTTCTCTACTTCTGCGTTGCTTTCTATGGAGTTGCTTTTTGGTAGGCATTCTTTGGGGTCTGTTTGAGAAAAAAGAAAGTGTGGGTTGGGCTGTTGTGCAGTGTATGCATTCTTTGTGCATGAGTGTCTGATTATGATGTTAAGGATGTTTGTGGAGGTGTGTGATTGTGCAATGGGCAGCTGCATCAAGTTGGGAAGGCTATTCTTGTATGTGTGTGTTACTATATTGTGCTTCAGATGACAATATAACATATTCAGCTGGTAAGGGGAAACACTAATACTAAATCTAATGGTAGATGGCTAATACACTTGTTTGTTCTACAATACAAAAATGTTAGTTTGTTTAAGTAACAGTTAGAACATTATATTAATATTGTACTAGTATTGTACTAGAAAGTATCTATCCCCACCTCTCTCTTTCTTACCACATTTCTCTCACTGCCAGATCTTGCCGCTTCCACCTCTACAATATCCATAAAATTCGTCCTCTCATTGCCTTCCATGCTACTAAACTCCTAATCTCCTCCCTCATCTTCTCCGGACTCTTCTACTGCTCCACTCTCTTCTTTGGACTCCCCTCCTCCCACCTCTCACCCCTCAAATCCATGTACCACTCTATCTGCTCCCTCTGCCTTCTCTCACCTCACAACTCTATCTCCTCTTCCCTTGACTCACTAGGATGTCTCCTTTTTCACTCTCAGCTTAAATTTAACTTCCTCTGTCTAGTCTTCAAAGTCCTCTATTGTCTTGCCCCTTCCTATCTATCCTCCCTCCTCACTTTCTACACCCGTCCTCGTTCTCTCCGTTCTGCAGATCTCTTCCTTCTTTCTCCTCCTCCACCCTGTGCCCCTTCCCGCTTCCACTCCTTTCAACTTCTTGCTCCTTTCCATTGCAACCGCCTTCCCCTCCCAATCCACTCTGCTACCACCTACCCCTCATTTTGCACCTCTCTAAAATCCTACCTCTTCAATTGACCCCCCTAGCTTCTTTCCGCTTCCTCCTTCTCCATTGAATCCTCCTCCTCCTTCACCTTCTAACCCTCCTCTCTCACTACAGTCCCCCTCCATAAGCACTTAACCTCACCAATAATGTAAATTGTTCCCTGTACTGTTTTCTGGTTTGATTCAATGTTATGTATTGCTTGTTGTAAGTGCTTGTTCCTCATCTAAAGCGCTTTGGCTTAAAGCGCTATTTAAATCTAAATAAATACAAATAGAAATAATTACTTTTTGTATGGAAAGAGTAGGTTTCTTCTAAGTTCTTATTCGTACCTCAGACTTTGCTGCTTTCCAGGAGAGTGGTCTTCACTGCAATTGTAAAAGAAAGAAGTTAGTGAATGTGTGTGCTTATAGCACTTTTATTAATGTAGACATTGATTTTATTGTTTTTGTAGTAGTCGTGTTTTCTGATAACTGAGCATAGTATACACACGCACCTTCCTTTGCCATTGTACATCCTGTATATTTTACTTAGAGTCTGTTAGTTGAATATGGTTTACAAATGAGTATAATAGTAAACGTATAGAACACACTTGTTTTTTTAAAGCTATTTTATTGGATGTTAGGAGATAGAAGAAATAATCATATGCATGTTTTGCTATTTTTAAAGAGTAAATGGCAGAGATTGTACAGAAAAGCATGCAATGTATGCATTTATGAAGGTGTGGGAAATAAAGCAGAAGGATTTGATGTAGAGGCAGTGGTGTTGTTTTAGCTGGGAGCCTTTCTAATGATATTGGACCTCATTATGGGTTTGGCGGTAGCCGTGCCCTTATTTAGGGCACGGCTATCTTATTTAGGGCACGGCTATCGCCAAACTCGTTACCTGTCCCGGCACCCACGAATGGGCCATTACCGGCCCATTACGAGATGAATAGGCCGGTAATTGCCCATAGGGCAGAATGGGGGTCAGGAGCATGGTTGCACCGGCACCATTCATAACGGTGCTGGTGCAATCACGAGTTCTGCTCGCGGGTGCCAGTCTGCACGCCTGTTCAGACCCTGCGTGCAGTTGGGTACCGGCAAGCAGAACTCATAATTTGGCAGAGAGGTAACAACGGCGCCCGTAGCACTACCAGCACCGTTGTTCCCTTTTCGCCACATTCATAATGAGGCCCATTATCTGTCTGTATGCATGAATGAAGATGCATGTACTCATCCTGGCTGCGTGTAATTTTACAACACACTACAAAGCCCTTTTCCATAATTATACTGTTATTTCTCCCATCTTTTAATATGAATTAACATTTTTTTTTAGATAGCTGTGTGTGTAAACAAAAATTTGGAGAGCAGACAGGTTTGCAAGTGGCACTTGATCATGGCAGATCGGAGAAATGACAGTAACTTCCTTTTACAGTTTATACAGGGTAAGTGGCAGTTACTCTGTTTATATGTATTCCTAAAAGAGCTGTGCATATACTGTGTAGAAAATATTCATACCTGTAGTCTGTGTTCATGCATGTGGATGTTCATGAATCTTCAAGTAGAAATCTTGGGGAGTTTTATAGTAGTTGCTGCTGTAGGTCCTTTGCCGTCACAGCCCAATTGTACTGAGAGTGATCAATAGTACATCTAAAGTGTTGATCTGTGATGATGGAGTTAGATGTAGAGTTCTTGGATGTGATTGGTGGATGTTTGTGTGACTGCTTAACAGTAGCCAATTAGGGAATGGTGCAGAGAGTGAAGTGGAAAGGGTAGAAGAGCTGCCCCAGTGTTACACACTTCGCGGACACCGCGGCGGACAGGGCGTGCCACATACGGGACTTCTCAACATATCTGGCATGGAAATAGGACTGAAGGGATGAGCCAAGCAGGTGTTGAGTTTGTGCTTTGTGTTGAAAGAGGCTGTGTGTAGTGAAGATGGCAGAGGTGGAGAAAGTCAGGGTGTTGGTGGTTAGAGATATGTGTGTGCATGGTTTGGAGCAGTAAGCTAAATGCAGAAATGCGGCAAATAATTCTGATGTTAAAGGAGTGAAGGTGGTGTGGAGCACTGTGCCTTGTTTCAATATGCAAGGAATTGTAAAGGTTTGTGGAGATATGGGAAGGGTGAACAGTCCACATGTAGTTGTTTTGCACTGTGGTGCTTTGCATTTGGGCTACATCAGTGCCCCTACTTTGTTGGAAGATCTGGAACACTTGGTTCAGGCAGTAATGAAAATACTTCCAAATGCCAAGGTTATTTTTTCTGGTTTAGTACCTAGGGCAATATGGTACAATAGTTCTCTTTTTTGTCCTCAGAAAAATATTGCTAGGTTTGCAATCAACGGAGGCATGTTTGCTTTCATGCTTAGAGCTGGCATGTTCTTTTGTAATAATGAGAACATTGATTGTGGTAATGTTGTTTATTTTAAAAAAGATGGCATGTCTTTATCTTTTATGGGAATTGACATGCTCTTTTGGAACATACGGATTGCGTTGTTGAAGCAATGTGAAGATTTGATTTTTGGAGGAAAATAAGAAAACAAAAACAAAAAAAGTACAAAATAAGAGGTGTTTCTGAAGCAACATTAAAAAAAAGAAAACAAGCTTCTTTTCAGAGCCAAACTCAAAGGTGAAATGGGGCACACTATTTAAATTTTCATTCCCCACTCTCTGATTTTATGATTTGTCCGTGGACACTGCGGTTGTCCACAGACAGTGCATATTACATACAGGGATTTTGGGGTTGAGAGGCCTGCAAATGAGACTGAGCAGAGCAAGGGATTGGTCAATAACATTCACTGTATTGTGTAAGGAGAGAGTTTGTCAGAAAGTCTTTTTCCTGAGAGGAGAGCAGATAGCTATGGCTGTGTGTTTCAGAAAGCAGATTGTGTGGATTTTGGGAGATTTGTGGATAAATTGTTTGAAGGTGCATGCAGATCGATGTGGAGTGGCTGCACATCTTGGATTCCCTCTTGTGGAAGTGCACTGGAATGGAGTGCGTGGAATGAAGCGGCTGGATTTGGTAACTTTCTCTGCTACTTTGGTCACACGGCGTCATCCAGACATTATTATTATTCATTGTGGAGGGAACAATTTAGGACATGTGTCTGGAATCTCTTTGCAATTTGCAATGAAAGAAGGCTTGGGAAAGTCATGGACATGTATCCAAACTCCAGAGTCGTTTTTTCCCGTATTGCGCAGAGACAAATGTGGCTGCGTTTCTTTTCATTTGGTCCACAAATGGAGATAGTAAGGAGCAATGTTAACAAGGCTGTTTGTGCCTTTTTGAGAGATGTTGGTATGTCCTCTTTTCAGAATGAAAACATTATGTTTTGTAGTACACACATTTTTCCTAGAGATGTAGTACATTTTACTAATGCCGGCAATCAGTTTTTTCTGTGAAATATACAAAATGCATTGCAACCTTATTTGGAATTATAGAAATCCATTTTGCAGTAGGTGTTGACCATTTGAAGTTTTTGAAACACACAAAAACACCACAAAAAGGATCTTTTCAGAGCCACCACTTCCTCCCATAGAAAAGTGCAATGGTTCGGATAGGGCAGCACCCCCAAAAAAATAAATGTCTACGGAATGTCTGTGGACTTCTAAAAAATGCAGAGGGCCCTGCAGTATTTATTTGGCACTTCTATTTTTGAACTCTGAAAAGATCCTTTTTATTTTATTTATTTTTTTTGTTTTATATTATTTTTGTTTTTTTAAACACAACACTCAAGGAAAGGAGGGAAAAGAGAGTAAGGAAGGGACACCAACCATGGGGATGAGAAAGGACAGGTGGAGAGAGGAAGATGTAGGGTGGGCCTTATTAAGGTAGTGGGCAGTCCTTCTCGTGGTCCTTGACCGCAGTCTTGAAAGCACTCCAAAGGTTCTCCTCCCTGCACAGTACTGCATCGCAGTAGATGCACAATATTGAGACCCTCAAAAGGTAAGGGTCAACAGCATCATGAATGGCCTTCGAGGCAGCTGGAGGGATGCGCTGTCCCACAGGTGTGTCTCTTGTGGTGGCAGGAACGGAAACGGAGGATGTTGCAGAGGAACTCAACCTACTACGTTTATTGCAAGGTACAACTTATGACTAGCCCCACCATGGAACGACTTTAGGTGTCGCTTCATTGATGTAGCATCATAGCTATACTAAACCAGGCTTGACACGACTCAGCACCATGGGGCACTAAGTGTAGATCACCTTGTTCGCACAAGCTTTTGGCTTTCCATCAAGAGTGGTAAATAACCGCCACACCCAAGACACATGAAGAGTGCTAGTAGAAGGGACTTCCAGTACCTCATTCTCTTCATCCTCTTCATCCTCCTCTGCATCCTCACGCCTGTTCCCCTCTGCAGGCCCTTAGGGAGGTGGTGGTGGTGGAGGGGGCGGAGGTGGTTTCTGAGGCAGATGCAACTGTAGCAGGAACAGCCATGGATACCATCTTTAATGTTCTTAGGAACCAGCAATAACTCAGGACTTGAGGAACACAAAAGAGCAATCCAGCAGTGTGGAGTAGTGTCTCTCCTGGAAGTCCAAAAACAGAATGAGGAGCAGCTCTGGAGTCTGGCCTTTTATAGGGGTGCAGGTGCGCGCTTCGTGGAGACCAGTGCTGGCCGCGGACACATCGAACACCAAGAAAGGGCTCAAAAAGTTCCAAAAAGTATGTAGATTGCCAGGGACATTGTCTGGGGCATGTGTAATGGTGAACATTTACTGGAAAATAGCTTGGATTGCTCAAATAATTACTTTTTAAATGTTCGGGGGCTCGGACAGTGTCTGCAAATAAGGACACATGCTCAGCATGGGTGTGGTCACATGATGACATTGCAGACACATTCGCGAATAGGACGGCTGTCCATAGGGCACCAAATGTGTGAGGTCGGTTGTACGCATGGGTGCGGGTATTCTACGGACAGTGTTCCGGTCCCCGAACTAATTAAAAGTGCGACATACTTGCAGCGGACAGTTACGGTCAGGCACGATGTTCATATAACCAAAGGGTGTGGTGCGCATGTGCGCGGGTGTTCTAAGGACACTGCCATTTTAATTACAAACAGTACAAACAGCTAGAGTGTCCTTAGGACACCCCCATTTTGGTTAATTGCGGACAGGCAGACTTCTTGTGTGTTCTAAAGACACCGCCATTTTAATTACAGACAAGACGAACAGCTATGGTGCCCTTAGGACACCCCCATTTTGGTTATTTGCGACACCCCAGACAACCACGCTGTCCGCGGACACCGTAACGGCATTTAAAAAAAATAAGACACAAGCATATAGTAAGAACACACTTAAATGTTATGGTTGTATAACAGTATAAACATTACAAAAGTGAAGGGGAAGCAGAAAATGAAACAAATACAGGGGAATTAGGGATTTGTACATGATGTATGGGAGGGGAGAAAGGGATTTAAGTCTCATTGTAATGTTTTTCTTGCTGGGGAGGGTTTGGGGATAGTGTGCTGGGACATGGAGAGAGGGAACAGGTACATCTATGTGGGACAGTGATGTTTAATGTTTTCTTTAATGTGGTCATCCACAAACTTTTTTTAAGAATGACATTTTTCATTAACATATCCATTTTTAGTTCCATTTGTTGCAGTGTATTTTCTAATGACTCTCTTGGTATATTATTTGCAATTTCTATATGGTCTGTTAAGAAAAATTTGTTAAGTACACATAAAGTAATGGTTATTAATTGGCTTATATAGAGAAATGTTGTGTCTACTATTAGTATCACTGTCTTCACTCATTTCATCTTGTGGGAAATTTTCTTCCAGCTATCCAAAGTACTGGACATTTCTATGTAACAAAAATATATATATATATATAGTTTTAATGTACCTAATACAGAAAGTTTATAAATATATGAAATAAATGTAGAGTACTTACTAGTTTCTTACAAACTTTTGGTGTTACTGCTGTTTAGGTATGCTCTTGCTTTTTTCTGTGCAGTTTCTGTGAGGTCATTTATTTTGTTTTGGTATATTTCATTATATTGCAAGTGCTATTTCAGTGGATGGTTGGTGTCTTACATAAACAGTTTCCACTTCTTATTTATTATTAAATGTAATGTATTTATGTGGGGCTTTTTGAACATGTGCTGTATTTGTATTGTATGATACAATAATGTAAGATACCCTGAGTTTTTGGATAGTGTTGATGGTGACCGCGTCCGTCCGCGGACATATGCCAATCCGCGGACATCAAAATCAGTAGCGGGGGCAGAGGTTTCAGTATTTTCTATGAGGTAAGGGAATCCTAGTAAACATTTATAAAATGTATATTATGTATATCTATATTCAGTAAGAAAACTTTGTTAAAGGGGTATTATGGTTATGTTGAGCTACCAACAACCTATGAAAGTATAAGTCTACAAATATAGTAATGTTTGAATTTTTTGTTCCTGACTGTTACTGGCCTAGATATGTCAGTAAAGGAAAAAAGAGGGAGCCAGACATGTGATGTCATCAGTGATGTCATCAATGACATTTGTGATGTCATCTTTGATGTCCTGGGTGTTAGTCTTAGCAGTGCACGGTAGGGGCATGAGTTATGGTTGCTTAGCTTACCATGCCTGCCTTTACGCAAATATCGATGTTCCCCCAGACCCGCCTGCATATGGCAACTGGACTCGGCCAACCTTTGCTTCGGTCCTTCACCCCTGTGCCCATGATCATCAAAGGCTTTGTGCCCAGGTAACCAATCAGATTCAAAATGAGTTTAGAAATCAGAGCTGGGTCATGCAGTCTGCTCAAAGCTGAACCAACGGAGAAAGAGTCCCTCCCTACTCTACCTAGACCACTATTTCAAAAGAACCCATTTTCACTGCAACCTACATAGCAAAATGAATGGCCCGAACGAGCAAAGTGTAAGCCATAGGGATGGACAGTCTTTCCAACATATAATGTGGTGGTAAACACCTCTGTAAGTTTAGCAAATAGTTGTTGCCGCAAGAGAAGTGGGGGGCTAGAAGTCTGTTGCATCATTCACTGCATTGCCTCTCATGCTCTCTACTGGTTTCACTGATACAATGTCAATACTTTCTTATGGACACTCAGAAATGCATATGTACTTCCTAAGTGCAGTGAAAGGGCCACATTTGTCATTTTAAAAGAATGATACAATGTCAGCTTTTCCAATCAGAAAGCGATGGTCCAGCGGACCACCGGTCCATGTATTTGACCATTTCCCTTCGTATTGGTCATGCTTATCCTACTGGGTTGCCCATCTCAGCCTAAGTCCTCCACCTTCCACGTTTCTGAGGGTTCCACCGTAAGAGAGGCCTAGGCCTCTGTCACAGAGTTTGGAGTGGAGTGATTGAGTGTTCAGTGTGGACAAGGTGTACAGGAAGGCAAGCTAGCTATTCAGAGGGAGCATTTCTCATGCAGTGCACAGGCTCCAGTGGCAGTTGGCCACAAAGTTCCCCTTCACTCACCGGGGCTTACAGTAGGTTTTGCATCCCTTGGCCCTCGAGGTCCAGGGTCACTAATGCAGGGCTCTTTCTTCTTGTACATCTAGGGCTGACATTTCTTGTTAAAGTGTAGAGGAGGTCCCAAGCATGATTCGCACCCCTACCATCCATTTTAAAGTACCAGGAACATTCACGCCGAAATATGTGACGTATGATGAGCAAATAAAACAGCAGAGAGCCGCAGTGGGTCTCTGTCCAGTACCTATCAGACTGACAGCACCTATTGAAGTACCAACACCTAAGAAAACCTGGACAGTAAGGTACCCATTGAGAAAACCATATCGACAAATGAAACAGAATGAAGATTGTCAGAATGCAATCCCTGAAGAAGCTAAAAAGATACTGAAGGAAGATGAATGGTGACATCATAAGAACCCAGACTGACTCAAATATAGAAGATATGATGACCTACGAATGATGAAAAGAGACAAAACATCATGATAAGTGACATTCTGAGTTTAAAGTGAAATAAGTGATGTCAAATGTCTGAAACTTATGCCATGAATGTGATGAAGATATTCAGCCAGTTTACACGTGTATATATGCAAGGAACGGCAAGAAGTTAAGAAAATTGTGAGGCTTGCTAAGCTTAGTAGTAAGATAGATTGTGGCAAGCACCACTTATATACATATCTACCTCAAAAGGAGTACTTTATATAAGTATGCTTCCACTATGCACAAGAGAAGAACCAACCGAAGGTTATTTGAGGTCTCAAGAGGAGAGCTTTGCAGCATACAAATCGAGAATTGAAGACAGAGAGAGACTCAGACGAAGGCAAGTCATGCCAGGAAGTCAAGGTCGTACCAGCTGAAATAGCAAAACAGTGGATACAATTAATGAAGAGAAGAAAAGAGCATCCTATTCTGAAAGGCCAAGATAAGCCACAGAAGGCAGATGGTTGACAAAATTAAATCAAATTCACAAATTACATGGCGAATAAGACAATTTCACGGTGTCGAAATCACGTGACCAAGCAAGCAGAAGGGATGAAACTTTCACACCTACGCATGGATTGGTGCCATGCCCAGACGCCTTAACTTTTCCAGACCAAGAAGCAGTCTCAAGGCCAAAATACAACGAAATAATTGACACAAGATCGCTGAAGTGGTGATTGATTGTAGCAATAATTGGAGGGAGGCTCAGGGTGCAGACAAACTGCTGGCTATTCTGCACGCTGCTAGGCTAGAGAAAAAGTATGAGTGGGGTTGATGCCAACCCAATCATAGTGGACCAAGTAATCTAGGGTCCTATAGTTAGTAGAACCAATAAGAGGTCATACTTTTAGTGACGTCTAAAGCAGTCATTTTGAAGGCAGGGCTTAGATGTCCCACCTGACACTGTTTATCCAATCCCCTCGCTTCGTCACCATATACAGATATAGCACCTACATTAAAGTTAACTTCCTAGAACCAGTAGAATTGCATGCAACATTTTAAGCGTTATATGTCAGCGATGACAAGTTTTTAGTATAAATGATGTGTTTTTATGAAATTAGTTGGAGTTGTTGAAGTGAGAAGAAAGATTGAGCGATTGCTGATATTCATGAACTCCTCGTTTTTTGTACTTGTCATTAAACGGACTCCCTTTGCCAAACCATTGAGCTGTCATTGATTTGATGCTAGAGTATTAATCTGCATCCCCATCCATCTCATGGGTGCTGCTACTCATCTTAAAGTGTTATTGGGCATCCACCAGCTTTATGGGCCGGTTGGGGTCGTAGTGCACAAACCGGTTCCAGGTGTGTAACCTTGTCTTCCTCTGGCATGCATGTTTCAGTAGGCCATGCCACTAGAAGGCACAGGGACATGCAGGTAAAGGCTTCTCTCTTTGGCTGGCCCCAGCACATGAACTCCAGCGGTTATACACCTGCTGTGCCTGGAACTAGGTTCATATCTTTAAAGCAATGGTTTGAATCAGTTTTACTGAGATGAAGTCTCATGAGGTTGGAGGTGAGCCTTACAACACATACCTCCCCATGACAAATTAGTTTGAACTAATTCTAATCATCTATGGACTTAAGACATATTGCATTGATCGAAATCTAAATGTATGTATTTATTTATTTATTTATTTATTTATTTATTTATTTGCATATTTTTCACACAGCCAGGGCATTGAGGCGCTGTTACAGAATTTGTTTTTGTTGTTGTCTAGTTGCATATTTATAACGCACTTAAATACCAAGAGGTTTCTAAGCGCTGACCCAAGGATCAAACCTGTGTTGCTTTGTGTCGTCTTGCCTCCAAGGCGAGCACGTTGCCACTGAGCTATCATCCCGGGACAATGAAGGATTAATGCCAGAAAATTAAACAAAATTAAAGAAAAACAAAATGATCATGCATTGAAAAGAGCAACTGCTTGCAAAAGTTAGAGGCGAATCACGACAGAGGGTTCTCTTGCCAGCTCGAGCCCCACGAATCTTAACTTTTGAAATCTTTTCAGGTTTCATCTCCAAATGGTTCAGGTCATTCGAACCGATTTCGACCTTCGTGTTAAAATAGATGTGAATTGGATTGGAGATGCCTCTCCCATTTTCTGAGTGATGGCTAGGTATTTGGGAAGGGTCATCTGGCCAAACACAGAACAGTTTAAAAACTTTACCAGCCACCATCCAAGGCCCTCGCTTGTCTAGAACATCGCAGACGGCGCTGGAGGTGAGCAGACAGGGCCTACCAGGGCCAGCGCGCTTTCATTACTCCCAGGAGAGGCTGCAATTTACCAGAGAATAGGTCCGTGCCCTCAGAAGACTTGCTTTCAATAAGTTCTGCCTTGGTGCCTGCTGTAATGGGTGCTTGAGTAGGGAAGGAGAGAGGGGAGGGGGCAGGGGGAGAAAAGAGGGCACGAAGAAGAAGCAGGGGTCTGAAAAGAAAAGAGAATGCCAAGGAAAGTGAGGATAAACATACAGTGGGGGTGGGAACAGAGCACGAATAAGAGAAACAGAGAAACAAGAGAGAACATGCGGATATGAGAGAGCTAAAGCCATGATAGAAAGTGAAAATTGAAAGAAAGCTGCAGGGAGAGGGCGAGAGCAAAAGATAGGGGTAAGGGGAAACAGAGAAGAGAACATGAGTGCATGAAGAAGCGAATAATATAGAGAGCGCCCCTGGAAAAGACATGACACAAGAGATAAAAAAGACAAATACAGAGAATGACAATAAGATATAGAGAGAGAAAATGTTATAGTAAGAGGGAAATATGGAAAACATAGATACAAAAGGGAGAGAGAGAGAAAGAAGTAGGAAAAGATGGAATAGACAAAAGGAGATATACATAAGATGAGAATGAAAGTGAAAACAAGGGTGCAAGCTGCAAATGAGTCAAAGAGAATGATACAGAGACACAGATTGTTAGATTAAAAATATAGCTAGATAGGTAGATAGAAAGACACATGGACAGAGAGTGAAAGCAAGAGAGACATGAAGAAAGACCAACATATAGCGACAAAACGTGAAACAGCAAGAAAGCGAGCAAGAGGCAAAGCAAGGAGCGCAACAAATTAAAAAAAAAGGAAATGAATAACAGAGAGGAAACATGAGCGAGAAAGAAATAAAGATGAGTGAAAACATGAAAGAAATTAACAGATGAGAAAGAAAGAGAAACAACGGACGATGAGAGATAAGCATCCTTAAGAGAGAAGGCGATATAAAGAGTTATAACCGAGATCAACACAACAACATCAAAGACGTAGGAAAACAGAGACGATGAGAGTGACGCAAGAGGGAGATGGAATGGTAGAAAGAGAAATGCATATGCATGCAGAGGAAAATAAAGCATGAAGTTGAGAGAGAGAGATGGGATCTGGCTAAAGATGAATTTCGCCTAACGAGAACAAGATGGGGAAAAAGAGAAGCATGTGCAAAATTAAAAGAGCCAAAAATGAAGAACAGGGAATAGAAGAATATGACATAAAAGTGCTACTCTACACCGAGGGTAGTGGAGAAAGGCTCTGGATGCTTTGGATAGACTCCAAAGGCAGTCTACCCAGCTACTCACGAAAAGATGGACTCACCTATGAGTAGTGCAGGCTGAGTCCCAGACTTATTTCTGCCAGAAGCGGTGGCTGATGCAGGCATCAAGATATCACTTTTCAGTACAGTTGAGCGGTACCGAATCTAAAGTTCAAGTAATTGAAATCAAAAACATTATGCTATGGAGAAATGGAAACTCTCAGGATAATGGAAACTCTCAGGATAACAATAACCTGAATTGTTTTATAATACATTGAACAAAACTCACAATCATGCTTCACTTCTTGCCTTGATGAGGACCAACATGCAGTTCCCATGTTACAGGGTGATGACAAGATGCACACTTCAAGACCTATAGAATTGTTTTCCTGCACACTATGCATGTGTAGACTTTGAAGTGTGCACTGTGTGTATTGGAGGTTCCTGCACTTACACGTCTTAAGACTGCCACAGATTGCCAATGTTGCAATGCATCACGCGCGTTTTGCCAACGTGGCTGTTGCCAATGATCAGTTCCTCCAGTGTTTCTGGCACTGTGCTTCAAGACCACTGCCCAGTGCATCTAGGAGCTTTCCTCTGGTCACTCCCAGAGTCCCCTTGTGTAGTAATGGTGACTCACTGACCAAACATCTTTTGGGAGAAGGATGACAGCTTCCTAGATCTGCTCACAGGCACTGGACACATAACAGCAAGGAAGGGGCAGGCCTCATCTACTAAACAGAAAGGCATGGTGTTACGCCTAAGCGCTGTACATAGACCATATTTAAATGCATGTATACTCATGTATTGAATTCAGAAGGATTAGAGGCCTTGGGGGGATTTGACCCTGTGACCTACAGATCACACAGAGGTTGCAGCAGCAAGCACTCAACCCGCTGAGCTCTCTTATCAGCTATGCATGCCAGCTAATCTTCCGTCCAGCCAGAAGCCATCCATCAGGACAGCTCTGCAGTGTGGGTGGAGACTGGGCCCTAGGAGGTCGGAGAACCATAGAAACCAGAACCCAACATAGAGCAAATCCACAGACAGGACCCGCCAATCCACAGGCCTCTGCATCACAACACACGGAATAGTGTCGGAGGCCTAACAGAAAGGCCCCACTCCACCAAACGAATGTTGTGCACGTGACGCACCACAACTCAGCAGGGAGCAGGGCACAACTCAGCACTGTCCTGTAAACAATAGGTCCCTCATTAAGACACAGGCTGGGCAAGAACACATTCTCAAAACCCCATGACAGAAGGACGTTTCCCATGAAGTTTTACCCGACGTGCCTCACTCGTGCAGCAGTACCTGAGGCCCATGCCGTCCTGTGACACACAACTGAAAGAGCAAATTGCGTCAGACTGGCAGTAGGGAGTGCAGAATTGGGTAGCCCCATTGCATAACACATTGACATTGTGAATAGCCGGCGGTGTATTGCCCTCTAATCACAACACTGCCTGCATCAGCCAGAAGATCAGAGCTCAATAGGCAGCAGCAGCCTCATTGGCGTAGTACAGTGGCGGACGAGGCTCAGGAGTTCTCAAAGCGACTAACTCGCCTGGTCCATAGCCAGATCCCAATAAATGAACACCTCGTGGATCATTGTGAGGATGAGGCAGGCATGTGATGATTTCTGGGTCCTGTGTGTGGATTTTCCCCGCGTTGGCTTCTAGTGTTATGTTGCTTTATGCCGCTGCCACCCGAGGGCAGTCTCCAGGTGCTCGCGTGGCTCTGCAAGAGAAGACGGCTGGGCGTGCTAGTGGGGATAGGATGATAGGATAGGTTCAGATCCTGGAGGAACCTGCATCTGAGCACTGTCTTGCATGTGGGAGTTGGTTCGGGAGGCACCGCGTGTTGTAACCCTATGGCTAGGACTCAGTGGGTAGGACGGTGTGCTAGTTTCTGCTGGCATGCTTTATAGAGGGGTCTTGGCGCCTCTGATTGGGATGCATTGTGGAATTCAGGGGCCCTGTCTGCGGCAGTGCACTTTCCGGTGGCCAGTTAACACTGCTTATTGAGGAGAGATGCAGAGCCCTTGAAGACCTCTGAGGCTCCTGGAAGATGATGTCCACGGGCTGTCTGTGTCATGTGGTATTTAGCAGTGGATTCAGGGTAACTCTTTAGGGTGCCTATTCTTATTTAGCCTATGCCCTCTCAAGTTCCTACAACCATCAGATCCTTTAGGCATGGTTATAGCAAACTGGATCTGCTTGGAAGGCACGGTGGAGCTTGAGGATGTTGGGTCTTCTGCCGAGCACTTTGACACCAGTAGTATATTGCCTCTTTGCTTTAGGTAACTGCTTCTTCACACTATCTGCCCCCTTCAATGAGGTGAACTGGAGGGCAGGATGGCTTGTCGGGTATTTTTGAGGTATCCGCCTCTGAGTAGGGGTTTGTCGGTGCACACCCTCAATATTCCTGTGGCTCTGCCTAAGATTAGCCTTCTGGGGTAGTCCGCTCGGAATCCCTATCCCATGGGGCTCCTCTGCCTTTTAACCACAGCCAGTCCCTCCCTTTCATCTTCGCAGGAGATTGTGTTTCCACCCTCCCCGGAAATGTGCTAATGGATGGGACCTGCTTCTTGGCTCTTCTGGTTATCTTCACTTCCTGTAGAGGGCGGTGTTGTTCCATTTGTGGGACCTGAAGTAGAGGTTAGATGGTGTCCGCTGGTCGCTGTGCAGGGGATTTTAGTTTCTGTCTCATTGGCTGGTCCTTGAGTGACTGTCAGTATACTCTCGGGGGATGGGTAGGGCCACTGAGAGCAGGCGGCCTCTTGAGTCGGGGCTACGGGTGCATCTTCTTTCTATGGAATACCGTGGACCAATAACCTAGTGTTCTCAACTATTTTTTTTTAGACAGGTTCTGTGGGTTTTCCAGAACATGTGACCCCTCCTCGTCTGTTCTGTTAGTGGGGCTTCTTGTTAATTTTCCCAGAATTTGAGAGGAGTGGCATGTTCAAATGTTCCGTAGTCGATGTGCTTTGTCTCTTTGGGTCTCATTAAGAGGCGGGCGCAAAGGGATACCGGGCACCATTAAGGACATTGGTGCCGGTAATCCCTGTGAGCCCTATTCCGAGGTCCCTTAGCGGGTCCATTCCTTAACGCATGGTTTTACCAGGCGTTATGGACGGGGCCTGTAAAGGGACTTTAGAGCTAATAACGGTACCGCAAATTGTGGTACCGTTATTAGCTCCCTCCCCATTCCCATTGAGCCCTATGGCGGGTCAAATGGGAATGGGGATTGACTTTTTCAATGGGGACTTACTTGTACCGCAAAGGTCCGACTAGACCTGTAAGTCCCCATTGAACATGGTCAGAGTCGGAACCGGTTTTGGAGGCAGCCATGGTGCAAATAGCACCATGGTTACCTCCAAACTCGGAATGAGGCCCTTTGTGTCAGTAGTTGACATGATTTATAGAGTAAATACTGGGACAAGGAGGAGGGACTTGGAGGTAGTGCTTGCACTGCATTCCGTTCACCTGCATTACATATGTGGGGTCATTACGAGTTGGACGGTAAGTTTGAACGGTCACCGGTAATGATGCTGGTACCGGTAAACCCTTACCGCCCTATTCCGAGGTCCCTTAGTGGGTCCCAGCACGAACGGCTGGTCTGACCAGCCGTTCTCTGCGGGTCCCGTTAAGGAAACTTGGAGCTAATAACGATCCCGAAATTTGTGGGCCCATTATTAGCGCCTTCCCCATTCCCATTGAGCCCTATGGGGGCTCAAATGTGAATGGGGAATGGTAAACTGAATGGGGACTTACCGGGTCCGCATAGGTCGGAATGTCTCGTTAAGTCCCCATTCAGCCAGACAGGACACATACCCGGGTTTGGAGGCAGCCATGGCGCTATCTAGCACCATGGCTACCTCCAAACTAGTAATGACCCTTATGGTCCTACTCTTTCTTGTCCCAGTACTTAGGTCCCACTGCTCCCGGCCCCTCCAATTCAAGACACATCCTATATCTTGGTATTTCAGGAAGTGCGGTGGTGGACTGCCCCTTTTAGGGACAGGGAAGAGGTCGGGCCTATGGACATTTTGAGAAATTGTTTGTAGAGATCATATAAGTACTGCGACGATGAAGAACACGACTGCACGAAATGAAGAATATCAGTAAATTATCCATGCATACATTCCATACATTCAGGTGATGTGGACTTTTTAGCTGCTCTTGGGATGCTTTGCTCCAGGCCCTTGGATGCATAAACTGTTCCAAGGACTTTGAAAGACGTGCTCAGGCTCTGCTGCTCCCCCTCACCCCCGCTTCTCCCCTCCTGCTGCTGTTTAGTTACTGCGCCCTTGTTCCAGTGCTAGGGCCTGCCTGATCTCCCTCCCCGCCCCCCACAGCTATCCCTCTCCTGGCTCTCTCTCCCATCTGGCTCCTCGTGTCGCTGTGCTGTTATTGCCCACCCTCTGTTGCGCTGTTCATGTGACCTACTTTCTGGACAGTGGCTGCTCCCTCCCTGGCGCCCTCCTGCCCGCAGTTTCAATGCCCTTATTATACCATAGTTGTGCCTGGCTTTCACTGCCAGGGAGGTCAGACTGCATCCATCCACCGCCTGTTCACATACTGCCGCCTGCACGTGCGAGTGAGCAGAGCCTGGGAGCAGGTGTCACGCAGAGTTACTGTAACACATGATATTTATAACAACGTGCGGGGGAAGGTGCCACCGCTCATTAGACTACATCTCTGTCACGCGAGGGCTGTAGAGGTATCACGCTGAGACGCCACCTCCCCCACATTGATTCTCATAGTTCTCCCAGCTTTGACCTCTGACATCACTCAATAGGCACACGCTCATAGGTCAGTGGTCTGCAACAGGGCAGTTGATTCTAGCCAACTTGGTGCCCAGGGCGAAACATCAGAATCCGCTCCCCACCCCTTGACTGCCACACGTTACTACCAAACTACTCCTCTTTTGTGTGACAAAACCCCTCCTCAATATGAATAAATAATTGCCATATAAATGAAGCTGGTTTCATTACATTTTAATTCAAGTACTTTACAGAAGAATTCTAATGTGAAAATACAGCTGTTACTGCCCAAGTAAATGTTTTACTGTCACCTGCTCTCAGGGAAGGCCTTGCCTGAATGCAGTTTCAAACTGTCAGTACTGGCACACTGTGGTTGAAAAGCCTACCGGGTCTGAAGCCCCAGTGACCTGGCCCTGTGTTGCTGGTGTTCTGTTTGTACCACCTCACTTGTATTTCGCAAGGGGCAATAATAGACTAGCCATATGAATTATTTTCTGATAGAAGGTTATCACTCCAAGATGGACAGTCCGGTGCACTGTTATTGTACTCTTTCTAAAATACCTCTCTGAGAGTGGGAAAGGAGACAAATAGCACCAATGAGGATTCCTGTATGCTTTGCATTAAATCACAGAGCATTTCAGGACTATAACAGTGATCAGAGATCTATACATTTGATAAACAAGTTTGTGATAAAAGGATTGTATGTGTGAATCTCTAAATTCATAACTGAAGCATGGCTTGCTGCTCATATCACGGTTCACAATACTCACCCTAACATTATAATGTTTGTAACCATTAACCATACATGCTCACTTGGACAGCTTACGTTTTTGGATGCAAGTATAGCATGGCTGTAACATCAGCCACTCAAACGGTGTACAAGTGCTCTTTTGCTTCTTGTTTATGAAGAATTTTAGAGGAGGGAGGGTTGGGTCTCAGTGTGGGCATGCCTTACCCCATTACAGAAACATCTTTAGGGAATTATATCTACAGATAGGGCAGGATACCGCACAAGAGAGACCCAATAAACAATGCACAGAAAGGCTACACAGAAAGGATTGTACCTCTTTCAAACTTTAGCCTGACCAGTAATAAGCTATTGAAGCGTTTTAAACAAAACCAGCTTCTCATGCAGGATAAAGGGTCCACAGTTCCTCAACCACTACCTCCTCACTATTACACAGGCCGCAGGGGTTAATTCATCCAAAAAAAAACAGGCCCCGGCTTTATCTAACAGAGCTAGTATTAGCATCTCTTATTAGTGCTGGCCTGCAGCTAGTGAAAATCATGGTGTGGCAGTGTAGAAAGGGTGTTTGGAATAGTGGATGTACACTTTGAGGCAACTTCTTTGATTGCTTTATGTGTTTAAGTGGAGGCACAGTATGGCATGCTTGTCAGAGCAACATACACACAACATCCTAGTGTGCTCTTGTAAGGACATTGGGCACATCAGACACAAACAGGTATATGTTCTGTTACATGAGGGAGCACCACATAGACACCATTAACCAACAGGGTGGTGACTTGAGCAGTGCACAAATCATTGCTGCAAACATATCACAGCATTGAGTTGCCATGGACTACTGTCTGCACGGTGACACACAATGAACTCTGCTTACCTAATCAAGGTGTCAGGTGACATTGATGTGCCATCTGGAGTCCACGATAGGCAGTAGCTGGCTTGTTTAGCCAATTAAAAAAACCTTTGATGCTGAGCAGATGCATTTAGTCCATGTCCCAAAGCAGCCACTAGAATACTTAAGCAAGCAAATTAGATGTGCCATATGTAACTAAAAAGTAATATATATATAAAAAAATGTTTTGGTGTGTCAAATAAAGAGACATAAAAATGAAGAAAATAGTTTTAAACTTTTCTGTGTGGCAGGTTAATTCTCTTTGAAGGATGCGTGGATTTGGTCAGCTAACTGATACTTGTGCTGGCTGGTGAATAAAAATGCCCCATGTTTGGTGTTTTAACAATGAAACGTTAAGCAGAAATGAATGGCTGGTTTAATGAGCCATCACTTCTAAATTGCCCCACTTGAACGGCTGTCAGCACAAAGAATGAGGTTCACGGGGTGTGTGACCCCAGAGCATCTCAAACCCTGTGTTTGAAATATGCATTCCTTAGTTTGCATAATCTGAATGCATGCAGTCATTCATAAGTCTTTAAGGGATCTCAATCATGCACACACCCAGGTCTCGCCCAGATGTAGTGCACAATGAAACCCTTATTTATTTTTGTTTGTAAGTTCAATATTCTGAATGATATACCACTCATATCACACCCGTCTCAAAATAACCCCTAGGTCACACTGGATAAGGAATCAGGCTAGTTTGTAAAGATAAATATTTATGTATTTATTTAATATTCAAATCACACACCAATATATATTTTCACTGAAAAAACTTTGTTAAAGGGCCGTTATGGTTTTGTTGGACTAATAAAAACCTATGAAATTCAAAGAAAAAACTTTGTTAAAGGGACGTTATGGTTTCAAGTAAAATCGAAAACCCCCAGAAATTCGCCAGTTATGGTAAGCTAAACAACCATAACTCACGCCACCACCGTGCACTGCTAAGACTAACACCCAGGACATCAAAGTTGACATCACAAATGTAATTGTTTTGTAAAATAATGCAAAAGGGTGCAAACATGCTTAAATGGAGAAAAAGTCTGAGGAAAGCAACACTAAAAAGGTCCTAACACACATGAGCTATAATATAAACAACAGTGCACACTATAGCTCAGGATGGGGTTGAAGAAACCTTTGGATGGGAAAAGACACGTGGGAAACTTTTGAAAACAGCAAATTTGCGGCAAACATTTACTATGCAATATTGGAGAAAAACGGGTCAAATACACTGTTCTGTGATTCAGTTATTAGTTGTGGATATAGCTAAGGGTCTTATGTATCACTGAGAGTTGAAATTCTGTTTCTATCTTTAAAATGGAAGAAGTTATGGAGGTTTTAGTGAGAGGCGTTTTCGCAAAACAGGCACAAAAATGGAACAGGAATTCGGTTTTAAAAATGACATTAAGTTTTATTTTATTACACTATATCAATGACTATAAAAAAGAGGAGGCCACACATGAATCTTCACAGCTACATGGCCAGTGCAACCATTCACGTGGTGAATACTCACTTTTGTTCTGGGATTTACTTTAGTTACTCAAAATCACTAGAGAGTTATAGTTTTGTAACACAGATAAGAAAAATCAGCGCAAGAAGGATTCTTATGATACTAGGGTTCTGAATTTAAAGATGGGATAGATTGAGATTGGGATAATACAATGCAGATATACTATGTGGGATGTTTTTACCCATGCAGCCAAGCCCCACCATAAAACTGTGCAGTACTGGCATTGAAAACATCATGATGGCCAGAACTCCCCAGAGAGTGCACAGGGAAAACATGAAGAATAGGCTGCCACCAATTTTTGCCTATGTTGTGAGCACAGGAGGGCACTGCCTAAAAAGACCATTGGGCTACACACACAGTAGCCTGAAACCATTGGGAATGGCAATGCTGATTGCCAAACGCAACCCAGAACTGTGGGGAATTCATTTCTTAATGTCAAAAATTGATGCAGTACTGGTGCTCGCCACTATCAGAAAGCCGGCATTTTAAAACCACCAGACCTTTGTGTAAAACTGAACAAATAAACCCAAACCAGGCCAAGGAAAGACTTGCTAAGAGATGGATACAATGTCAAACTATATTCTGAAATGACTTGAAGGAAGTAATTATTTAATGTATATATAAAAAAATAGCTGCATGTAAGTTGGATTTGAGTGTAGAAAACTGGGAACCAAAGTGACATTTATCTGAATTCTGCCTGACAACTACCCCCGACAGGAGAAACCTTCTCAGCCACTCTTCCCAGGATTAGCTGCATCCTGCTGCCCCTGCCAAAAGGAGATGCCACCTCTCTGATTGGGTTAGGAGAGGAGCACCTGGGGACTGCAGGAAGTCAAACAAAGCCCTGTCCTGGACTCAGGAAAATGTTATATTGGGGGGTCATAAAATGGCTTCCTCTTGGGAGAAACTGGGAGCGGCAGTGCCTGTGAGAGCCAGCTGAGCTTGGGGGAAGTGGATAAACAAGAAACTCCACCATGTGCTTGGGGGAACCACACCCCTTTGGGCCAGAGCATAATTAAAAAAAAGATGGATAATTCATAGTACAGACTAGTCAGAATTATATAAGTAATATCATTATTCTTGTGATTTTTCTGTGCACGTTTTAAGAGGTGTTAGGACCCTGTGGTGTATTCTGGGGGGTTGCTAGCGGAAAATAGGGTCTTACACCAAATGTTTGCATGTTAAAAATCTGACACTTCATCAATTAATGTCTATACTCCTTGCGCACATCTGTGTATTTTTTGGTAAATGTCCGATATTGGTAAACCGACCAAAAAGCGCAAAATGTTGTCATTTCTGAATCCCAGCTCGCAGAAACATGGGGCTTGAACAGAGACCTGTCTTAATTCATCTGTAATATGTACATGTAATGTCAACCACTTGTGTATCTGGGAAATATGTATTTGAATCAAATATAGATTTGTGGGCAAATTGACCAGGGGAGGATCCTCTGACCCATAAACAGACCTCATCATGATGACAATCCATTTCCTTCCCCCAATCATGGGAGAGGGGAGCATTGGGCCAATGACATGTAGAGAGGGGCAGGATCAGTTATGCCACGCACACACCCACTTTCTAAACACATAAAAGCAGACGGTGCAGGACAGGTGGGGACATTCACTTTCCACTTTCTTGCGGGACGCTTTGCCGGGAGACTTCAGACTTCACATCCAGAGATCCAGATTCCAAATCCATCAATCTCCAGAACCTGTAGCAGGAATTAACTCCAGAATTTGTAGCAGAGAGGCCTGAATCCACAAGCTGAATCCTCTTCAGCAGGCCTCAAAACCAACCAAACTATTCAACAGCCAGGTGAGCTGTTTGAATTTTTTGCCAAGAACTTTTGCAAGAACCTGTAGCAGTATCCAGAAAGCAGTGCTGTATCCGGAACCAGAGAGAACCACAAACCTGACCGTTGTGAGCAGAACCAGTGCTTGACAGACCCAGAGAGCAGTGCTGATCCAGATAGCCGGGACTTCAGAACCACCTGCTGGAAGTCCCGTCCAACCTGACCAGAACTTGATGGCTTATTTCAAAAATATAGTGTGAGTACTCACTGTGCAAAACCAAACTCTTAGTTTAAAATAATCTAATCCAAACTATTTTAGCCTATTAGAACTGCCTCCTAGAATCGTGTCAATCTGTCATCTTTAAAACTGAAAACTGTCATCTGTCATTCTGAGCTGTAAAATTTCAAATTGGACCGTCAGCTCTGGTCATTGTGTTGGATCAGGTCTACCGACAGCAGGGCAACTCTGGAGGGATTGGATCAGTGGCGCGATTCTGGTCAATTTTGGACTGCCCCTCAGACTGGGTTTGGATGGGCCCTTCTGGTCACTGGACATGGCAGATTACAGGATGCAAGTTTTAGCGGGCAAGCCTTAATGGTAGCACACCAAGAATTATTCTTTTAAGTTTGGGATGTTTGGAAATTGGGTCTAGCTAGTAAGAGTTCAGCAATGCTAAAGTCTAGATTCTGCAAGGAAATCTGGATCTTCAAATAAGTCTGGAGTCAGCTACAAGATGAAGAGTTCTAGAACAAGTTGCGGCGCGGAAATCTGGATGGGTTCTGGAATCACGTCCTATGTGTTGTGAAGTTCCTATATTTATGCTGTCAAATGCCATCCCCCAGTTTATGGTGTGGGCAGAATTTCAAAAACACACCCCCACGACTGTGAGTGGCTACAGGCATGTGCTTTGTTTTGGCCATATTCACATTCAATTCCCATCTTTGTGCGAGCTGTCTTTCTCATTCTACAGATTTTTATCAATTTTAACCATAACAGTTTGGATTAAAGATTTCTGATTCGATACATCTCTGGGTGCTTAGCAGTGGATCATGTACATACAATCTTAGGTGTGCAACATTAATCGTTCTGCTACAATGAGACATTTTTCAGAACTTTGGTCCCTTAAATGGTACAGGTTTCATAAATGTCTTCAAATCAAGAGCCTGAAATTAGGTTAATGTCTACCAATTTTCCGATGTATCCTTCTTTCGGTTGCACAGCTAAAGAGTTTTAAGCTTTCATCACACATAAGGATTTAACATCAACGTTCTCCTTTGCATCCTCCCCATTCCCAGGCAGCAGCTGTCCAGTCCTTTGATCTGGGAGGTCTGTCCCCTTCCTGGAGAGATCAGTTGGGCAGCTTGCCATTGTTCTTGGCTCAGCCAGAGACAAATGTCTGATGCTCTCTTTGTTTTCATTATGCGGGAGCCATTAGTAGCCGTTAGCCTTCCTGTAGGAATTGAGTGTCAAGCTGAAATGTGAATTTTTCCCAGGCTGGGCTGTCAGATCAGAATTAAATGGTTGATTAGCTCCAGACTGGGTTCCTTTAAATTAAAGTCTTTTCATTTCACACATATAAAATATAAGCACAGTTTATAAGGGATTTGGACATTTAAAAGTATTTGCTCTTAACAAACATGCTTTAAATAGGTGCATTTTGCCATTTTAATAAGGAAACGGAACACCTTTAAACTCAGTTTGACAGCTAATTTCCTTAAATAGCTCTCAGGCAGGGAGGCCTGGATTCCTCTGACCACCTGGAGAATCTTTGATTTCAGGTCACTTTTTCTTTCAATAATAAACTGTGAAAATGACTGAATTTTTAGGGCATTTTCGGATTTTAGCCCTTCTGTGGCAGGTGACAGGTGACAGCAGTGATTCCTGTTTTTACACCACCTTTACCTGTGTGCGGCAGGGTGTGCGTCTGTTTTGTGGTTTATGAACCATGACGAGTTTTGCAGATTTGGCACACACATGGGTTATTGCCTCAATTTTTGTCAGTTTTCTTTCCCCATTGGCAAAGGGATGCAGTGGGGTGCATTGGCCTTGGTTGAAATATACCACACCCCCCCCCCCCCAACTTCAGCGTGACGTCCAGACATGGGAGTCGGGCACATGGGATTATTTTTCCTTCAGGCCATTTGAAGAAATCCGGTTGCTTCTCCCATCAGTGATTGATGCGACACGCTCTCCTCACCGGGTCTGGTTGGAAGTGTGGAGCGACACTCCGGATCTCTTGGGTTTTTCCTCCCGGTCCCCGAGGATGTCCTCATTGGTGATTGGGTGGACTTTAGTTCAGTACTAGAAAACAGAACATAGCACTTGTATGGACATTTCCCCACTACTTTTCCCTGAGGGGTGTAGTGGGGCGGATGCATGCATTGAATACAATTTAAAATATTCCCCGCCTATATTTAATAATAGTGTTAACACTCTTCTGGCATGTAATTAATGAACCTTTAATAATTCTTTTTAGATCTCCGGTTTTCTGGTAGGCTCTTCTATTTGCTGCAAGGTAGGCCTGGGATGGCAACTCTTTAGCTGGTGGAGGAGAATCCACTTGTCTTTCAGCCAGCCCGTTACCTCTGGGACGGTGGATTCTGTAGGTGAGACCTGGGATGGGGACCTCTCCTCCATTTCTGAAATTCCATTTCCTACCGTAGCAATAGTGCTAACCGGAAGGCTTTCTTTAGGTCTGCCAGGACACTGAGATTTACTCTTCAGTGGGGCCGGACTGGCAATAACTGGGGTCAAAATTAATCCCCAGTTGGTTGAGGAAGTGACAGCTCATATTAACGGCGGAAGGGACACCTCGCACATCCCAACAAGTATGTACTATGCTTTTGTCATCCCTAGAAATTTTGATCATGCAACTGCTAAGCAGAGGATGTTTGGAGTGGGGCGTTCCCATGCCCTGTACCCATGGCTGCACTGACTCTACGGCGGGTAGGGTCTGGTCTTTTGGGATTTTTTAAAAAAAATACTTTGCTGATGATGCTTTCTTCACTATTCAAGTCAACTCGGGTGAGGACAGACTCCTTCCCGTCATTTAACTGAATCAGGAAGAAGAGCTTCTTCTTCAGAATGCCATCTAAGTTTTGTGCTGGTTTGATATAAATTTTGACTGTGGACTTGGGATTTTCTGATTGTACATTAGTATAAAATTTCAATGTATCTCCTTCCAACGTGGAATGCCACTTGAGACTGGAAGGGAGGTTGATTTGCAGAAATGGAGAGGAGTTCCCATCACCAGTTTGTTGTCCCACAGCTATGATGGAGACATTGGGTATGTCATTGTTTTGAAGGTAGAACTTAATTTGTTCAACAATGTGGCATGTGCCATTTAGACTAACATGGTTGACACTTTGTTGTAATTTGAGTCTGGGTCCAGAGTACCTTATTAACACAATCTATTAAGGGAGACAGAGCATGTCATTCTCTAATAGACAGGGGGTTCCCTCTGGCACCACGACTAGGACCGGGTGCTTCATTTTGTGTCGCCGAATTTTAATTTCCAGCTCTGCAGAACCCTCAACAGGAATGTCCTTCCTGTTAAAGTTCTGGAGCTGTCCAGGAAGAGGGGTGAGAGGATATGGTATCTCCCCCACCTTCCTGAATTTAGCTGCTCAAAGATCCTCTTTGACAGCAAGGTTGCTTGGGATCCAGTGTCCACAAGGGCTGGAATTGCATATTGCCTTTGCACTTGGATGGAGGTGCAGAATCTACCTTCCTTCTCCTCCAATGGGCAAAGGTAATGGGTGTTCTTGGTAAGCTGGATGGTCAATTGACTCATTTCTGACCGGGGTAGTTGGGTCAAGAGACAGTGTTAAAGTTGGGGAATCTGGCAAAGAATTTTGAAACACTGCTATTTGGGGAGTTTCAGGCTCCCTTTGTTCTAGTTCTAGGCTGCCCCCCCTTTTTGGAGGCAGTCAACATAAGTGGTTGGTGAGGCTTGGGGTTCCTCTTGTGCTGGTTCTGGGTCCCCCCCCTCCCTTCTAGGAGACGGTCCCCAGAATGAAGTTGTGTGGTTTGGGAATCTGAACAAACAGTTTCACACTGAGTGATTTGAGGAGTCCCGGGCTCTCCCTTTTCTGATTCAGGGCCCTGCCCCCCTTTGGAGACAGTCCCCAGAATAGGTGCCTCATCACGAGTCTGGAGGTAACCCTTAAATGCGGTGGTAGCGCTATTACAGCCGCATTTAGGGTTCCGCCAGATCATGGCTTTGGCAGATTTCTCCCAGCTCTGAGCTGGGGGGAAATCTGCGGCAAAATTGCCAATTTTCAGCGCGATTACCGCCGGTGGGAAATCCACCAGCAGTAATAGCGCACATTTTCCCCTTTGGGCCCAATGGGGAATGAGGAATTCCTGAATGGGCCCAGTGGGGAATGGGCAATAACACTTCTGCCAAACCCGTGATCCAGCGCTAATAGCGCCGGGGGTTTGTCGGTAGGGCTAATACCGCCAGCGGTAATACAGCCGGCGTTACTGCCCAACTCGTGATGAGGCCCTAGGTCTGGGCATGATTCGGTGGGGGAGCTTTGGAGTCTGCAAAAAGGATAGGACAGTTGGATATTGGGGGAGTTTTGGGCTCCCCTGGTTCTGTTTCTGGGCTGTCCCCCCCCATTTTGGAGGCAGTCACCAGAATTGGTTTGGGCAAGCTGATTTTCTGGCTGGTCATTCTGGGGTTCAATGATGGGCGGTTTTAACTCAGTCCCCACATTTACCCAGTCTTGATTAGGATCTCTTGGGACCCATTTTTCTTTGGAGGAGTTCCCCCATTCCTGAAGGAGAAGATCCTTTTCCCACAGTCCTCTGAGGACCCCTCTCCTTCAAATTGAAAGACTCTAACCTCCTCCACTAATTGGTCTTTTTAGGCCCTTTATTTCTCCTACAAGCCCTCTGTTCCTTAGGTTGCAGGCTTTCGGGGGCAGGAGATTTTGGCTCTGGTTCCTGGGGTTCCAGGGGCTTTTCAAAAGTGGGAAAGGCAGCTTCCTCTAATGCTTTACACCCCTCTTCCCCCTGTGCCTCCTCACTTGGAACCAGTGGGTTATCAGGATTGTCTCCCCGTCATTGCTCTGGAGTACCAGACCCTTGGTTTAAGGGGTTCTGGGCTGTCATGTTCATCTGAGGGTTCTGCTGAGCCCTCACATGCGACGAGATCCTGTGACAAGTTCTGGACCTGGCACTCCAGTTGGGACACCTGCTCTTTCTGGTACGGGGGTCTCTGGTCCATCCTAGGTGGATTACGGGAAGGGTAACTGTCCCTTGTCCCATAATACGCTTGGTTGGGATAGTTCTGGTAACCCTCCACCCTTGGCCTCCCTTCTCCCAGATTGAGCTGTCTGGGCTCAGGAAAGTGGGGAAAGAAAGGAGGGTTGTTTTGGGGGTTGAAGTTTGGCGGGTACCAGGGAAAGAAGCTCAACCCAACATTTCGTGGATTACTGCCCTCCTGGGGAAAGTTAGGAGGGATGTTTCCTGGGTTGGCAGCTACCTGGTTGGACCCATCCCCCCTTTGGGCTGGGGGAGCCCACACATAGCCCAGGATGGGTCTGTTGCCCTTATAACGGAGGCTGATATAATCAGGGGAGTTAGGGGTCCCATTCATGGGATTACCTCCCTGGCTACCAGTCTGGGATTGGCCCAAGGGCCTTCTGGGTCTTTGATTAGGAGGATTTTGCACAGGAATATTTTTAGGCCCCCCCATCTCCCGATCAAAAATGGGGGCAACCTTCACCTCCGCCACCTTAGCTGCAGCAGGAGTGTTAGCTGGTTTGGAGTTTTTATTTGTATTTTTATTCTCTACCGGTTTCTGCACTTCATAAATACGAATCGCCTGTTCAATGACCCAGTCTAGTGATCTCTTCTCGTGAAAGACCCTCACCAGCTGGGTCATGATGTACTTAGGGAGTGCATGAAAGAATGTATTAATGAACTCCCTACTGTCTGTGTGCACCCTCCTGGTTGTCTGCGCAAAGGCACGTTTTAATTCTTGCACAAATTCTTGTGGGGCCTGGTCTTCCCCACATTGCAGGTTGTAGGCCGCCTTGCGGGCCTCTTCCTATGTACAGAAACATGTTTTAAGATGGCCGCCCTATAGGTGAACCATCTTGAGTGGTTCTGATCCTCCAGCCCCGCAAAGAAGCTGGAGTATTCAGGGGAAAATGTCAATTTGACATATTGAATGCAACTCTGGCTATCTTTCAAATGGAAAGCATCCATCATCCACATCATCCACATCAGTGCAGTCATCAATGACATTTGTGATGTCATCTTTGATGTCCTGGGTGTTAGTCTTAGCAGTGCACGGTGGTGTTGCGAGTTATGATTGCTTAGCATACCATAACTGGCGAATTTCAAGGGTTTTTCGGTTTTACTTGGAACCATAACGTCCCTTTAACAAAGTTTTTTCACTGAATTTCATAGGTTTTTAGTAGCACAACTTAACCATAACGTCCCTTTAACAAAGTTTTTTCATTGAATTTCATAGGTTTTTATTAGTGCAACTTAACCATAACGTACCCTTAACAAAGTTTTTTCATTGAATTTCATGGGTTTTCATCCGTCCAACTTAACCATAATGTCCCTTTAACAAAGTCTTTTCAGTGAATTCCATCAGGGACGTCATTTGGGGGTCGCCAGGGGTCGCAACTGCGACCTCTGTGGTCTCCCTTGCGACCTCTACTAAAAAATAAAAAAAATCTTTTTTTTTTTTTTTAGTAATGCAAGCTCCTGGGCTGTGGCTCTTTACTTCTGGGGTAGCTGGCTTTCTTGTTCAGGCCCCTTAAAAAAAAGACTTGAGGCACTCCTGTTCTTATTTTTCTTCTAACACTTTCAGCACTGACCCTAAATTAGAAAGAATAGGAATACCAAATAATGTTTCTTTCTGGAATTCTATACAGTAATTGCTGACCTCATTAAATGTTTATTTCAGGCACACTTCAGGGGGTGAGTCACTGATTTAGTCTGTTCTTAAACGCCTCACTAAGCCTAAGCCGTTCATCCTTCTGAGGTCGATAAATGAGTACCAACACAGGTTGGGTGATATTGGGTGTATATTTTTTCTATATAAAGCGCCTAATGATGTGTTATTATATAGCACTTACGCTTATCATTTGGTCATGGACGTATGCTTGCATACACAGTCATTTTGTAATACGGGCCAATAAACACTGAACTTGATACATATGGCGATCCATTCTTGTATGAATGTACATCATATAGTGATATCGTAACTATATTTTTCGTAGTGTACAATGCTATGTGATGCCACTTCCTGTTTTGTCAACGGGTGAAATGTCGTGTTCCATCGCTACCCGCTATATCACTTTGGGGTGGGGTCTCATGACATCACTTCCTGTGATGTCATCAGGGGGTCAAGGGTCGGGTGATGTCACTTCCGCTACCCCTGGCATTTTGGTGAAATGACGTCCCTGAATTTCATTGGTTTTTATTAGTGAAACTTAACCATAACGTCCCCTTATCAAAGTTTTTTCATTAAATTTCATAGGTTTTTATTATTGCAACTTAACCATAACGTCCCTTTAACAAAGTTTTTTCAGTGAATTTCATTGGTTTTTATTAGTGCAATTTAACCATAACATCCCTTTAACAACGTTTTTTCATTGAATTTCATAGGTTTTTATTAGTGCATGTTATTTTCCTACAACTTACTAATATCATACTTCCCAAATACAATACTATTTGTGTCCAATTTACAAAGTGTCACCTTAAAACTCTGCCATTTCCCACCTTCTAGAATCATTTTCAACACTTCTATAAACTTTCTTCAACTATTTCAACAAGTTTTGCATCCGTAGATGTCTACAAATATCTGACTTCATTGCGGACCTTCCGGACAGTGCCACATGATCATACTTTAGTGCGCGGCATGATGATGTGTCCAAGAACCCGTCCGCACTTCACAATAAGGTCCGTCCTTTGGGGACAGTTCGGAACTGCATTTTCTACTGATCTATGAACTTTCAACTTAAAGATTTCCCTTGGACAGCTCCAACACATATTCCTACTCATCCATTAACAATCTAGCACACAGTACATACTTTTAGCAAAACTGCTATTTCTCTTCAAATGGAATCAGCTAATGCCATCCCTCCTCCCCAAGAGACACCACCACTGCTCTAATCAAGGAGCATGAGAAACACTGCCCCCTCCCTTAGAAATAACACACGTGCAACATTTTCCCCTGTCCACCTGCCCCTCCATATTAGTTTTTGGTGCCTCTTCCCTCATTTCCCATCCAAAAACAATAAAATGAATGTTCCTTTAGGAACCACCTTTCACAGTTAAAAAATAGAACTTCCTCCACCTCATCTTCTTTAACAAATACTGTAACCACACAGCCTGATGTCTGCGGGCAATGGTGCGTTATAAATAAATAAACAAGGAGGGCTACAGGCCATTATCATCCATTGCAGCCCCTGAATTGGGGGATAAAGGCCATTAGCACCCCTGGTTCCCAAAGCGGGTACCCAGGGTGCTAAAACAGATTTTTCTTCCTATAGTCCGCTGTAAGATGGAAGGATTATTCTTCCTACAGCGGGTCACCTTCGGCTTCCCGCTGTAGGAAGGAAAATCCTTTTCCAAGACAGCCAACATGGAAAGAGAAGGCGGGGCTCCATACACAGCCCTTCCTTTCTTGCCATTGTCCACATTCGTCAAATAGCAATTAAGTTATAAGCCATCTAAAAATGTTGAGACCCCCCTCTAATTTCGCCCCCTCCACCCACCAAACTTTAGAAAACCATTTATATCTAGATCCAGAATCGTTTTGCCAAATGTTGTGCAGATTCTTCAAATGACACCACATTTATATGCCTTTACAATATTTTGTGACCCCCCCTCTAATTTTGCCCCCTCTTGACAGAATCCCACAAAACTTTGCAAAACCATTCAGGATTAATCCTAGAATAAAATTACAAAATTACATGCAGTTTCACTGAGTGGCGCAAAAGTTATAAGCCATCCAAAAACTGCTTTTCCCGAACCCTGTAATGCAGAAATAGGTACAGATGTCCTAGGACATCTGAGGAGTCCGCAAACCCCACAGTACTGCCCCATAACATCTGGGGTGTTCGTGAACACCACAGGACTATCTGAGGGCATCTGGAGTGTTTGCGAACACCACAGTACTGCCCAGGACATCTAGAGTGTTAGCAGATTTTCGGGGGGGAAACAACCCGTTTTTTGGCTTCTTATGGCCATATCCCATCCCATCCTCATCCCCCCCACCTCCCCAGAGATTGTTTGTTGAGTTTGAAAAGTGAAATGCTGCATTTTAAAAAAGAATCACTGTGCTGTTCGCGGACCCCAAAAAAGTCAGTGAATCCAAGATGGTGGGCATTTCAAGTAAACAGACGCATTTCACGTTTTCTCACCATCCAATCAGCGGACACGTCCCGGTGTTCGCAGACTACGCAAAAGTCTGTGAATTTTTCGGCCAATCAGAGGCCAGTCCGTGGACAGCACAGCCAATCAGAGGCCATTCCGTGGACCGAACAGGGAAGTGAGTCCGCGGACCGGACATAGATATCACTAATTTTTTTGCTTTACATTTTGGTCATTTAAAAAGAAACTACTGGACGGATTTACACCAAATAAAAAAAGTACGCTTTCGGGACCAAGCCGCCGCTCCTGCCACAAATTTGGATTAAACCCCTCCAGCGGTTTGGGCTGTAGGCGTGAGCAAAGTTTTTTCCCATTATGTCTATGGGAAAAAAAGAAATTTTGGGACACCCCCTATAACTTTGCCCCCCCTTGACCAAACCTCACCAAACTTTGCAAAAATTCAGAGTGGGATATATACTTCTTTTGCAAAGTTTGGTGAGGATTCGTCCCGAGGGAGCGAAGTTATAAGCCACCCAAAAAGTGTTCTTCCTATGGAAACAGAACTTAACCATAACTACATGGCCACTAGCGTGGCCATGTAATATATATATATAATATAGATGGGGCAGCAATCACCAAGGGGTGACAATACAATTCAGAAAGTAAGTAAAGCAATTGAATTCACTATAATAAGACAGAGTAGAAAACACAGGAAAAAGAACAGTTTAGGTTTGTGAACAGATAGCGTTTAGGTTAATATTCCCCCTGCAAAGTGTTATGTAGATACAAATGAGCAATCATACACAAATGTGAGTAATCAGCAGGTATTCAGGAATGAAAGACAAGGTCTAGAGTTTAGATACAATCTTCCCTCCACAAACAAGAGAGAAAACTGTTTTTGGAAAATGACACTTTTAAACTGACCGGTGAAAGCTGCTTTGTAAAGTAATGCGAAAGGGTGCAAAAACACTTAATTGGAGAAATATTCTGAAAAAACAACACTAAACAGGTCCTAACACAAATGAGCTATAATATAAACAAAAGTATACACTTTAGACCAGGATGGAGTTGAAGAAACCTTTGGATGGGAAAAGACACGTGGGAAACTTTTGAAAACGGCAAATTCACGGCAAACATTTGCTATGCACTATTGGAGGAAAATTGGTCAAATACACTGTTCCACAATGGGGTTTAGTTGTAGATAGATGTAGCTAAGGGTCACAGGTATCAGTGAGAGTTGAGATTTTGTTTCTATCTTTAAAATTGAAGAAGTTATGGAGGTTTTAGTGAGAGGCGTTTTTGCAAAATAGGCGCGAAAATGGAACATGAATTTGGTTTTAAAAATTAAAGATGAGTTTTATTACACTACATTAATAACTATGAAAAAGAGGAAACCACACATGAATCTTCACAGCTACGTGGCCAGTGCAACCATTCACTTGGTGAATACTCAATTTTGTTCTGGGTTTTACTTTAGTTACTCCAAATCACTAAGGAGTTTTGATTTTGTAACACAGATGAGAAAGATCAGCGCAAGAAGGATTCTAATGATACTAGGGTTCTGAATTTAAAGAAGGGATGGATTAAGATTGGGATGATACAATGCAGATATACTATGGGTCACTGTTCTTCCTGTTAATACTTACAGCCCTTTGAAATTAAATTGGACCATCAGCTCTGTTCATTGTGTCGGATCAGATCTGCTGGCAGAAGGGCACCTCTGGAAGTATTGGATCAGCGGTGCAGTTCTGGTCAATTTTAGACTGTGCCTCAGACTATGTTTGGATGGGCCCTTCTGGTCACTGGACACGGCAGATTACAGGATGTAAGTTTCAGCAGGCAAACCTTAATGGTAGCAAGCCAAGCTGAATCAGAATTATTCTTTTAAGTTTTGGATGTTTTGAAATTGGGTCTAGCTCGCAACAGTTCACCAATGCTAAAGTCTAGATTCTGCAAGGAAATCTGGATCTTCAAAGAAGTCTGTAGTCAGTACAAGATGAAGAGTTCTGGAACAAGGTGCTGCGCGGAAATCTGGATGGGTTCTGGAAGCAGATTCCTATGTGTTGTGAAGTTTCTATATTCATACTGTCAAATGCCATCCCCCAGTTTATGGTGTGGGCAGAATTTCAAAAACTCACCCCCACGGCTGTGAGTGGCTGCAGGCATGTGATTTGTTTTGGTTGGTAGTCAGAGCAGAGCTGCCATCTTTACGATGGGATTTAGGAACTCCCACATTGATTTTTACCAAAACATAACATTTCGCACACATGTACATTTCTGCAATTATGTACCCTAATAAAATCGGACACATATATTTCATATTTGATTGTCTATATTTGCATTCAATTCCCATTTTGAGCGAGCTGTCTTTCTCGTTCTACGGATTTTTATCATTTTTAACCATAACAGTTTGGATCAATGATTTCTGATTCGGTACATCTCTGGGCGTTTAGCAGTGGATCATGTACATACAATCTTAGGTGTGCAACATTAATCATTCTGCTACAATGAGAATGTTTTCATAACTTTAGGTCCTTAAATGGTACAGGTTTCATCAATGTCTTCAAATCAAGAGCCTGAAATTAGGTTAATGTCTACCAATTTTCCGATTTATCCTTCTTTCGGTTGCAAATCTAAAGAGTTTTAAACTTTCATCACAAATAAGGATTTAACATCAAAGTTCTCCTTTATAACCACCCATTCCCAGGCAGCAGCTGTCCAGTCCTTTGATCAGGGAGTTGTGTATTCTTCCTGGAGAAGGAAGCTCCCCTGTAGAGATAAGTTGGCCAGCTTGCCATTGTTCTTGGATCAGCCAGAGACGAATGTCCAATGCTCTCTTTGTTTTCATTATGCAGGAACCATTAGCAGTCATTAGCCTTCCTGTAGCAATTGAGTGTGAAGCTGAAATGTAAATCTTTCCCAGGCTGGGCTGTCAGATCAGAATTAAATAGTTGATTATCTCCAGACTGGGTTCCTTTAAATTAAAGTCTTTTCATTTCAGACATATACAATATAAGCACGGTTTATAAGGGATTTGGACATTTAAAAGAATTAACCCTTCACAAACATGCTTTAAATATGTGAATTTTGCCATTTTAATCAGGAAACATAACTCCTTTAAACTGGGTTTGACAGCTAAATTCCTTGAACAGCTGTCAGGGAGTGAGGCCTGTATTCCTCTGACTACCTGGAGAATCTTTGATTTCAGCTCACTTTTCCTTTCAATAATACACTGGGAATTTGACTGAATTTTTGTGGGCATTTTCAAATTTTAGCCCTTCTGTGGCAGGTGACAGGTGACAGCAGTGACTCCTGTTTCTACACCACCTTTGCCTGTGTGTGGCAGGGTGTGCAGATCTTTTGTGGTTTATGAACCATGTGTAGTTTTGCAGATTTGGCGCGCACATCGGTTATTGCCTCCATTTTTGGAAGTTTTCTTTCCCCATTGGCAAAGGGGTGCAGTGGGGTGCATTGACATGGGTTGGAATATCCCACAGAGAGCAGCCAGCCAAACAACGCAGACGAGAACTCACCGGCACAGCAGGCTACTTAATCTGCTGGCCGGCAAGCTCAGAAGCTTTTTTTCTCGGTGGGTCGCTTACTACGCCCAACTTCTGAGCTATTTAGCTCTGCACCCGGGCCGTCACCCGCTCCGCCCAAGCCAAGAAGTGGGTGTGGTCTGCAACCTTCAGATTGCCAGATGTTTGGACTGTGACTCCCAGGAGCTCTCACAATTGACTATGCTGGCTAGGCTGATGGGTGCTCTAGTCCAAAATATCAGTAGAGTCAAAGGTTACAGACCAGTGCACCGGCCAGCCTTGTACTGGCTTATAGGGCAACGGGACAATGTCTGAACCAAAAATGCAAAATGCTGGCGTGGGCCTGTTTTAAAAAAAATCAAAGTGGGACACTTTTTTGACCAATGTGGGCAAGTTTGATGAGTTACTTCACTATGCGACCAGCAGTTTTGGCCAGTGTTGCTGAATAAATGTCTTTAAAATGCACAATATACATCCCATTTTATCAAAAGACTTCGCCTTGGGTACTATTCAAACAGTCTGTCACAAGAAGAATGAATTTCCATTTGCAATTGTGGGCCTTTTTTTCATAGCTGCCTGAGACAATTTTATGCCCCAGTCTTATCATGGCCCCTGCCCCAGGTCAGGGGCCTGCACATTACAGCTTGTAGAGTAGGTCCCAAATAATGCCTGCACTCCAACCATCCATGTTGAAGTACTTGGAACATTCACACCGAAATATGTGACGTATGATGAGCAAATAGACCAGCAGAGAGCCGCAGTGGGGGTAGAAGAACAGCACCTATTGAAGTATAAATAACAAGGAAACCATGGACATTAAGGTATCCATTGAGAAAACCATATCAACAAATGAAACAAAATGAAGATCATCTGAGTACAGACCCTGAAGAAATCAAAATGGTCTTAATGGAAGACGAATGGTTTCACAAGAACCCGGACTGACTCACATATAGAAGAAATGATGACCAGAGAAGGACGCAAAGAGACGAAACACCATGAACAAGGATATTGTGAACCTAAAGTGAAAGGACAATGTCAAAATGTATGAAGCTTAAACTGTAAGCATGGCAAAGATATTTGGCCAGTTTACACCTGTACATATGCTTGGAAGTGCAAGAAAGCTAAGAAAACAGTGTGGCTTGCTATGCTTAGTAGAAGAATAGTGCGGCAAGCACCACTATACATAATCTACCTCAAACAACACACCTTATTAGAAGTCTTTTTCCACTTTGCACAAGAAGCAGAATCAACCCAGGTTACTAAAGGCCACACGAGAAACAGCTTCATATTTAGCAAAAACGAGATGAGACGGCTGAAACGAAACTCAGCGGAGGCAGCTCGTGTCAGGAAATACCAGTAGAAGAGACGAACAGTAGCTACATTTAATTGAAACTAAGAACAGAATATCCTGCCTCTGAAAGGTTGAGATAAGAAGATGAAGGCAGGTGGTGGGTGAAATAAGAATCAAATACACAAATAGATGGAAAAGGGGCAAATTCACGGTGTCTAAACCACCTGACCAGCCGAGCAAGAAGAAGTGAGGGTTCACACCTCCGCATGGCACCATGCCAGGCGTAGATATTGAAACTCTTTCCAGACAGAAAATGCAGTCTCGAGGCCAACCACAGTGAAATAATAGACACATGGCTACTAAAGTGATGATTGATTGTAACAATAATTGGAGGAAGGCCGGGTAACTGAGAGGCACCCCACACCTGGCCGACCATTCTGCATGCTGCTAAGCAAAGTGGAAAAGTATGCATGGGGTTGGTGCCAACCCAATCACAATGGACCAAAAAATCTAGGGTCCTATAGTTAGTAGAACTAACAGGACGTTGTACTTTTAGTGACGTCTGTAGTAGTCATTTTTGAAGGAAGGGCTTAGATGCCCACCTGACAGTGTTTACCCAATCTCCTCACTCTGTTACCATATACAGATATAGTACCTATAGTAAAGTTACCTTTTTCTAACCAATAGAATTGCATTGCAACTTTTGAGTGTTACACATCGATGATGACGAGTTTTCAGTATAAATGCTATAATTTTTATGAAGTTCGTTGGAGTTGAAGCGAGAAGGAAGATCACACCATTGCTGATATTCATAACTCCCTGTTTTTTGTACTTAAACGGACTCCCTTTGCCAAACCGTTGAGTTGTTCTTATTGATTGGTGTTGGAGTAATAAATCTGCACCCCCATCCATCTCACGGGTGCCCTTATCTTGTCTTAAAGTGCTTCTGAGAAAACTCTGACTCTATGGGCCAGTTGGGGGACTCAGAGCATAAGCTTGCAAGATGTTTTGTTTCTACAAATCCTATGATCCCCCACCATTGACTATGTTGACTAGGGCTGATGGTACTTGTAGTCCAAAACAGATGGATAGTCAAAGGTTGCAAACTCCAGTCTCACAAGTGCCTCAATTCTACCCTACCCAGAGGAGTCAACAGGTGATTTCCAGTTTTCTCGCCACATCAATGGCTAGTTCTATAATTTGGCAATTTTAGACATTTGCCTAGGAGCCCACCAAGCGAGAGGCACGTGAGTGGAGAAAAGTACTCCTAAAACATAAACTCGCTTCTTATCTAAAAACACACAAGGGTCTGAATGGCTCTTTGCTTGGGGTTCCATACATGATTGACCCTGCACTGACCGCACCCCCTGATTCTTCAAATAGAGGCGTTCCTCCCTGCTGGGAGCACTCCTATAACTCAATGGGAATGCTACACCATCTCCGTTATGTGGCTCCCCATCGCACAGTGCATGCACGTCAACACTGTGCATTCCTTTCTGGAGATGCTAGTCCAGTCCTTGGTTTAACTTTGCATTTTGCGACTTGTAGTCTGCGGTTTGTAATGGTGAACCCCTGGTCCACAAGTCCCTGAATGCACGGTTAAAACCAGGACCGGACTAGCATCATCTAGTGGACTGGATAATGTTGGCATGTGTGAGATAAGAGTCCTCTATTCGGACCATCCTGCTGTTTTCCGTCTGTGTCTTCCACAGAGCTGGCAGGCAAGATGGGAAGCCTTGCTACTTTTAGTGTCCCCCAACATGCTTAGAGTTCATTTAAGCTCTTTGTGCCCTTTAACGGAAGTGCTTGCCGTGCCCCGCGAGTGCTTCTCGTAGGAGTTCCCTGCTGAGAGCACCTGCCAGACACTGGGACCCCCAGATGAGACATGAGACCCTGCTACCCTTTGAGTCCCTGCTCCCTTTGAGAGCTTAATGTGTACCCCCTGCATGCTTTCCAGGGCGTTCTGTTCATGGCCCGTAAGAGTTTCTTCTCCGGGGCACTTCTCTGCCGAGAGCACCTGTGTGACACTGGGTCACCTAGAAAAGACATGAGAGCCTGCTGCCCTGAAAGTCCGAGCTACCCCCGTGTCCCTAATATGTGCCACTTCCGTGCTCCACAGGGCTTTATTGTCATGGCCTCTGCGTGCTTATCCCAGGGGGCTTCTCTGCTGAGAACACCTGTCTGTCACAGGGTCATCCGCATAAGACATGGGGCCCTGCTACCCGTAGGGTCCCAGCTACCCCTTAGAGTTCCTAACATGTACCCCTTGCGAGCTGCACAGGGTGTTCTGTTTGTGGCATGTGAGTGCCTATCCTAGGGGACCCTTCACTGCTGCGAGCACCTGTCTTTCACAGGGTCACCTGGATGAGACATGGGGCCCTGCTACCCGTAGGGTGCCTGCTACCCCTCCGGGTTCCTAATAGGTGCCACTTCCGTGCTTCACATGGTTTTATTGTCATGGCCTGTGTGTGCTTATCACAGGGGGCTTCTCTGCTGAGAGCACCGGTCTGTCACAGGGTCACCCGGATGAGACATGGGGCCCTGCTACCCGTATTTTATTTATTTATTTATTTATTTATTTATTTATTTGTTTATATAGCGCTAAAGCCCGCAGGCATCAGAACGCTAACAGATAGACAAAGACAACAAATAGTGATGACGGGACTAGACGGAAGAGGTCTGAATTAACTTAAAGTGGTGCTAGGTGTTTCTGGGTTCTACTTAAAAAGAAAAGTTTTCAGTTTTTTCCTGAAGGTGAGATAGTTGGGTTCAAGTTTAAGTAGGGTGGGTAGGTCGTTCCATTTCCCGATGGCTATGGTCGGGAAAGCCTTACCAAGGCCCTGTTGTTTTTTAATGGTAATGGTTTGTAGTTTGCCTGTGTTTGATGATCTGAGGCTCCGGGATGGTTTATACCATTTGAAATGTTTCTTGAGGTAAGCCGGGGCTGTGCCGTAGAGACAACGATGTACCATGGTGAGAGACTTGAAAGAGATTCTCTCCTCCATAGCCAGCCAGTGGAGGGCTTTCCTTTCTCCAGAGATGTGTTCTCTCCATGTTGTTCCAGTGATCATTCTAATGGCGTTGTTTTGAATGATTTGGCATCTTTTCAGGCACTTGCTATTTGCTCCCAAGAGTAGGGAGTTTCCGTAGTCTAATCTAGATAGTATAGTGGCCCTAGCAATGATGATGCTATTCTTTTGGTCTAGTAGTGGCCTGATCTTTTTAAGGAGAATTTGATGGTACTGGCAATTTTTTTTGAGGTAGCTTGTGTGTGCCTCAGCTCCAAGAGAGGCTTGAAGATACACGCCTAGTGTCTTTACTTTTGCTGATACTGGGATCTGGATGTTTTTGATGGTGAATGAGTTAAAGGCAGGGCTCAATTTCTTTCTGGCTTGTGTGGATCCGAAGATCATGAGCTCGGTCTTAGAGCCGTTTAGACACATCCAGTTTTCTTTCATCCAGTGTTCGATGGTGTTGTAGAGGATGATAAGTCTGTCATTGTCTATTTGGTGGTTTCCACTGAGTTCGAATACCAGTTGGGTATCGTCGGCGAAGTTGGTGAAGAATATGCCCATCTGGGATAACATGGTGCAGAGGCATCGCATATAGAGGTTAAAAAGTAATGGGGAGAAACTGGCTCCCTGAGGGACTCCGCAGTCGACTAGCTTAGCGCTAGATGCTTTGTCTCCCCAGACAATCTTAGATTGTCTGTTTTGTAGGAAAGAGGCGATCCATTCAATGGCTCCCGTTGAGCAATTGCCTGATTTGTCAAGGGCCTCGCGGAGTTTGGCATGATCTAGCAGGTCAAATGCCGCCGAAAGGTCCAATAGTATCAGCAGCCCCGCCTTGCCTCTGTCCAGGATGGAAAGCATTTCAGTTTGGAGATCCAATAGTGCTGACTCAGTGCTATGGCTGGATCTAAACCCAGATTGTTGTGGATGGAGTAGGTTGTTTTCATCAATGTAGTTTTGAAGTTGGTCAGTGGCTATTTTATCCATAATTTTCAGCAGAAAATTACAATTTGTGATGGGCCTGAGGTTGGCAGGGTCCTGTTGGTTAAGGTCTGGTTTTTTTGGTAAGGGAGTGACCGTAACTGTTTTGATGGTGTTTGGGACAGTATGGTCTCTGAATGAGGCATTTACCATTCTAGTGAGAAAGGGACTAAAGATATCGGGATTTTCAAGAATGAACTTAGGGGGAAGAACGTTTTCTGAACACGAGGTACACCTCATGGTGGATAGCGTTTTCTTCATTGTGTCGACTGTGATGGATCGAAAATGAAATTTAGGAACTTCTATCTCGATGTTATGTTCTATGGGGGGGGGTCTTGACTGGAATATTTGTGGTCAGGCAGTTGATGATGGTTTCTCTGGCTTTGGTTATTTTATTTTGGAAGGCGGTTTGGACGTTCTCACAATCTGTTTCCGTTGGTTGGAACGGTGGTGTGAGTGTTGTGGGCTTATCAATGGATTTAAGGATTTGGAAGAGTTTTCCAGTGGAATTTGCTGCGGTACTTATGCTGTCGTTATAGTGGTTTTTCTTCAAATCCACTAGTTTTGATTTATATAGTTGGTCTGCTGTCTTCCAGTTGTTTTTGTTAGTTTCGGAGGGATCTTTTAGCCATTTCCTTTCGAGAATTCTTTTGTCCTTTTTAAGCTTAATGGCTTCTGCGGTGAACCATTTTTGGTGATTTGGGTTCGGCCTAACTTTTTTGTCTTTCAGGGGGGCGTGGGTGTCTAACAGTTTAAGCATGCCTTGGTTATAGATTTGAATTATATGTTTACTATGGTCATTGTCCTTGGTGGAGCTCATGATTTTCTGCATTTCCTCAGAGAGCATACTACTCGTGATCTTTTTCAAGTTTCTGGCCATGACTGATTTAGGTAGGTTAGCTGGTTTTCCCTTATTGAATTTCAATGGTAGAGAGATTTCGATTTTAAAATGGTCTGACCATATGCAGGGGTAAGTACCGAGCATAGTTGCTTTAGGATTGTTAGTGACAATCCAATCGAGTTGATTCCCTGTGTTTGCGGTAGGCTCATTATTGATAATAGAGAAATTGCTGTTTTCTAAGTCCTCTTCTAGAGTGATGGCTAACTGGTCCTGTAAGTTCCCCCTCCATCTGTTTATATCACCTAGCATAATAGTCTCTGTGTTGGTTGATTTAGTGCTATTTAATAGGGTCATGATTTCATCGTTGAAGTCAGATACTAAAGATGGGGGTCTATAGATAGTGATTAAGTTGATGCAGTTATTATGGGTGGGTGTGAGTTTGACGTGGATAACCTCACAACCTGAACACTGAATAGGAGAGGCAAAGAGTTTGAGTGAGTTTTTTGCGATGATCGCCACACCTCCACCCTTTCCTGTATCTCTATTTTTTGTGTAGATGTTATAGTTTGCAGGAACTGCTGTGTCTATCGTGGGTCCAACAGGCTCTTGTAGCCAGGTTTCTGTAAGGCAAAGGATGTCTAAATTTTCATCCGTAATGTAGTCATGAATTTCTTGTGCATGTTTAGGCAAGGACCTGGTATTAAGTAATGCAATTTTGAGATGAGCTTTGTCGTCTTCTGAATTTGGGTCGGGTTTCGTGTTAATGGCGGCTTTAGGTGGAGTACTACTTGTCAATGTGGCATTAGTGGATGTTGTCTCATGTCTATGTCTGAGGTAATTTTGTACAATTCCTAGTTGCTGTAACCTTTCGTTTCGGGACAGTAGCTCGGTTAGGTTTAAATAGCCCATACCTTATTTAATTTGCTGTATCACTCTTGTTCTGGAGTTTCAGCGTTTCGGGCCGTGAGCCGTCGGACGCCGTGGACCGGCGTAGACCGGCTTCGTTGCAGAAGCGCCGGCGCTGAAGCGCCTGACGTTTCTATAAGTGTGCGCGAGAGCGCTCTGGGACTTGTAGTCCTGTCTGCTTCCCGTCTGACTAATCAAGTGAAAGAGTCAAGGGAAATAGTTGCTTCAGTCTTTAGGAGGCTGAGCTTCTATTTAGCAATGTGAAAACAAGCAGTACACAAGCAGTAAGTCACGTACGATCAGCGTGACGGGAGGGTGCCTGCTACCCCTTAGAGTTCCTAATAGGTGCCACTTCCGTGCTTCACAGGGTGTTCTGTTCGTGGCCTCTGCATGCTTCTCCTAGGGGGTGCTTCGCTCCTGAGAGCGCCTGTTTGTCACTGGGTCACCTGGATGAGATATGGGACCATGCTACCCTAAGGGTCCTTGTTACCCTGTAGAGTTCCTAATATGTGCCACTTGCGAGCTGCACAGGTGTTCTGTGATTCCATGCCCTGTGAGTGCTTCTCCGAGGGGGTGCTTCGTTGCCGATAGCACCTGTCTGTCAGTGGGCCACCAGGGTGGGACATGCTGCTCTGTTACCCTTAAAGTGCCAGCTACCCCCAGTGATCCAAATATGTGCTCTTTGCGTGCTTCTCAGGGCGGTATCGTCATAGCCTGAGAGTGTTTCTCCTCCGAAGCTTCTCTGTGGAGAGCTTCTGAATAATCAACAGGGGCCACAGTCCTGAATATCATATTCCTACTGAGTGATATTTGACCTCTCCCACTTTAAACCCAGACCAACTGAGCAAGAATCTATTGATATGAGAGTCTTCAGTCATTTAAAATCGCATCTTTGCATTTCATTTGTACAGAGGGTTGCTTGCTACATTAGGGACTGCTTGCTTTGATCCCCTACCCCCGCCCCCCTAACATAGGTACTTAAAGTGGATCTACTGGTCATTCCAGTTTCACTCACCCTGGATTATCACCAACTTGTCACCCCATGTGAACCAAAGTCGCTCGAGTTTGGTTCCCCAGAGTCTTCTACGTGAGCACCTGCTTATGGCCCCATGAGTCCCCTAGGGGAAGCTCCTGCTTGTGGTCTCTAAGTCTTACTGGCGGCCCCCAATGTTGCATTCCCTTCCCCCGAGTGCTAAGGTGACAGATCTTGCTCCCTGCCACCCTGTGTCCCCAAAGGGGACTCCTATTTCTTATACAGACAGTACTGTAAGGATGGTACAACACGCATGGGGGGAAATCCCGAAAGCATCATAAAATAATCATTATTTTATTATTTGGGGGGTGGCCTAAGAAGCTAATTAAGGAACCTACATGGCCATGGAAGTGAAAACGTAGCCTGGCAATTTGGAGGAAGTGCCTGTGTATTAGCATGATTCATTCCTAAATACATGGCACAGCAACTTCTGCGCTCCAGCTTTTTAGGACCACGACTCCCATGATCCATAATCATTGATTATGCTTGTTAGGGCTGATGGGAGTTGTAGTCCAAAACCTTTGGCGATCCAAAAATACCCTGCTAAACAGAGGCTGGACCTTGCACAGCTCGCCCAAGGTACACTATAAACTCTGTCAGTCGCATGCTCTCCTGTATGCAGCACATGCCAACCCTAAATGTACTCTATGACAGTGTTCCCTGCTGTTGTTACACACAACTTGCAGCATGTTGCCGACTACCTGCATACTACCACTGTCGCATGTCAAATCACCATGTCGCACACCACCAATGGCCCATAACCGTGTCTAAATTATGCTGTTAGCAGCACTGTCGTTCCATATGACCATGTTGATATAATCTGTGTACCATTGACGCCACTGTTTGCTCCTTATGACGCTATATCTCCCCATTGTCACTTGGTCAAGTCCATTCCACACTGCTCACATGCTTGATGCCACTCATTGCTTGTACCTGTTTTTGCAAATGCCAGCTAGCATAGTTTATATCTGTTCAACCCCTCATTGTTGCACACATGCTTGATGCCACTCATTGCCTGTACCTGTTTTTGCAAATGCCAGCTGGCATTGTATACATCTGAACTCATTGATCTGGTTAAAACACTCTCTAAGTCCCACTGTTGACACTGCATGTTTTAGCTGTTAGGTTTACCCAGCCAGCTATTGACTCCACGGTAGCAGCCAACCCCCCACTCCGCTCAATGTGGTACCTACATGTCAATTCTACTTATCTGTTATAGGTCTGGCAGCATTTTGACTGTCTCTTACCTAATCAGCAATTGACTAGTCTGATAAAAGCACTGTACCTCTGATATCGGCCCACACCGCATCCCTTTCATCGTGACATCATTACCAAAGCACACACACCTACCCTTACTACATCTCACTACGTACCTATTGTTCACCCTCTGGGTCCTGGTCACCATACACCTCACACACATCCGCCACCACCACTTCTCAGTACCACCATTCTCTCCCTCCCACTACAGATATAACAATGCTTCACCTAATGCCTCCCTTCCCTATGACAATGACAATCCCTAACCCCTACTTAAATGCACCGGTCCTTCGGTTACAACACTAAAGAACCAAACCTACACCCAAGCAGAAACTTTAGGTTACGCTCTCACCTTGGCCACGTATCCCTCAACCAAACTCAGACCCTCAGCAGCTTAGTTTCACCATCCAGACACCACACTGTGTTGGAGACAAGCAATGTGAGATTCGACACAAAACCCCAGGTCACCTTCTCTCAGGCATGAACCATAGCTAACAGTCCCTTATTGCCTCATACCGCCTTTCCACTAACTGCCACGAAACAGACCACACTAAACCACACCAGCCAACCTTGTGCAACCTTAGCCAGAAACCAGAGATTAGCTTCTAGATGTCACCATTCGTCCTATCGCCAGAACCATTTCTCCCTCGACAAAACACCAGCACCTAACAATAACAAAGTCCCTGCCCCATCTCTTAACAAAAATGCTTCTGCCCCCCTGGCACCCATCATTGCCAAAGACACCAAGATCAAAGGTGCACTCCTCAACGCTCGCTCCATCCCTGCTCATGCTTTAAATATTGCTGATTTCATCTTGACTGAAAACTTAGACTTTTTAGCCATCACAGAAACTTGGATGCATGCAGCATCAGGCCCTACTTTGACCTTGGCTATCCCAGACAACTATTCCATTATCAGGTGTGATAGGGATACCAATCAAACCAAGGGTGGAGGATTAGCCTTCACATTCAAGAGCTCTCTTGAACTCAGATCTATCACCAGCCACCCTATGCCCTCAGCTGAACTACTCTCTATTAAATTACCCATCTCACCTAATCATACTGCCACATTAGATCTCATCTATTGGCCTCCAGGTCCCACATCCTCGTTCGCTGAAGACATCTCCTCTATCCTTGCCACTAGTACCAAGCCCAACTTACAAATCCTACTACTCGGAGATTTCAATCTAGGTTACCAAGACATGAATGATACCAAAGCCCTTGACTTAGCTAGCACGCTAACCAATTTCGGCCCCACCCACATTAAGGGTCGCACTCTGGACTGGGTCACTGATATGAATTGCTCACTTAACATGATCTCTGTGACCCCCCTGCTCCTGGTTGGATCATCATAAAATAATCTTCGCTATTAACTCCAACCCACACACAGCTAAACCTAACCTCGCACCACCAATCCACACGCGTGATAAGAAAGATATCACGGTAGAGAAACTTCGCCCACTTATCCTCCTTCTACTGGACACGGCCACAACTACCTGCTCTGACCCCACTGTCCTAGTAGATACTTATAATCATGCCATATTGAAAGCCCTTAACACCATTGCGCCACTCAAACTGTGCAAACCAAAACCTCGCGCCCACCTTAATACCTGGTTCACCCCACATCTACGTGACCTGCATAAAAAAAAGAAAAGCTGAGGCACATTGGAAAAGATTACCATCTCTAGTTAATAGAAATAACCTAACCACTGCCTCCTCTACCTACAAAGATGCCATATTAGCCGCTAAAAAAGCCATGCACAACAAACAGATAGTACATGCTCAATCAAACACAAAGGAACTCTTTAAGATCCTCAAGGAATTAGACTCTCCAGTAGCCCCCCTTGACACTTGCACCCCTGACACTGCCTGGTGCACCAACATCCAAAAGGCACTCTTAGACAAAATAGCCTTACGTCATGCCAAAATCAATGCCAAAAGAAGCCACCTATCGGATGTGGCAGGTAACCCCCCATCGTACAACATCCCCACGTCTAAACATTCTTTCAAGCCATTCAGCATCACACCTCTTTCCATCGAGGAAGTTGAAACTATTATTAGGAAGCTCAGGACTTCCAATTGCCAAGGGCACTCCTGCCCTGCACCCGTCATAAAGGAGGCTGCACATGATCTCGCGCCCTTCATCACCACCCTCATAAATGCCTCCTTTAAATCAGGTACTGTACCTAATAACCTCAAGGATGCGTGGGTTATCCCACTAATCAAAAAACGATTTACCCGAGTAACCCCTCCAATTACAGGCCCATCACCACAGTGCCTACCTACTTAAGATCCTGGACCGGACGGCCTATCTTCAAATTCCAGATTACCTCAAAAAATATAACCCACTAGGTCTCAGACAATCAGGCTTCCGCCCTAGACATGGGACAGAGACAGCCTTGATCGACTTAAAAACAAAAACTTACTATCTGAAAGATAAGGGTAATCAGGCATTTCTTCTTCTCCTTGATCTCTCAGCAGCTTTTGATTTGGTCAATCATCAAATCCTCTGCCACCACCTTAAGATAGCTTCTCATTTCTCGGATGCAGCCACTTCTTGGATCAGCTCCTTCCTGGCTAATAGAACCATGAGGGTCTTCTCACCCTCGGCAGCAGATGATCCAGCACACGTCCCCTGTGGAGTCCCACAAGGATCCTGCGTATCGCCCATTTGTTACAATGTGTTTACTAAACCGCTCTTTGATATACTTGACTATCTGGGTCTACATCAATTATGCAGACAACACCCAGATACTCATCCCCATCACAGGCGACTATGTAACCGATTCCAAAGCACTCAATGCAGTCTACACAGTCATCCAGGCCTGGATGGCACATCACGAACTCTGCCTTAATGATGAAGAAAACGAGTTACTCATCCTTGTCTCCCCCACCAAACTTACCAAACTGGACCCTGAATACAAATCCTTTACTATTGACAGGAACACTAGCAAAGTATCCAATGTCACAAAAACACTCGCCATCTACTTAGACTCTACACTGTCTCTCAACAGACAAACCAATGTAGTTGTCTCATCCTAATCCTACACCTGCAAACTCATTACTGCCTGCAGACCCTTCCTGACATTTGACATCTGTATGATCCTCGCCAGAACTCTCATTTTATCCAAAATCGATTACTGTAATGCCCTCTACTTAGGGACTAGCCAAAGAAACTTGGAAAAGCTACAGGTCACTCAGAACAAGGACATCAGGGCTGCACTTAACATACCTCGGAGATCACAGATCTCTGACACAGTAACCTTCACTGGCTACCTGTCGCACTTTGCACATCTCTCAAAACTCTCGTTCTAACACACAAGGCCCAGAACAACCTGGCACCTGCCTACCTTTCCACCCGCTTCTTGCGACACACTGCTACCAGACCACTGAGGTCTGCCCATGAACACTCACTGTCTATCCCACACTACAAGTTTCAGACAGCCAAAGGATCTAGTTTCCCAGTCCTCGTGACTAAACTTTGAAACTCCTTACCCAACACTCTTAGAACAGAGCCCTCCGTTCACTCCTTTAAAAACAAAAACAAACTTTGGCTTCATGAACTTGATGCATCTGCCTCTTCGCCCCTAACCAATCGGTGGCCTCCATGGGAAGATGTAACATGCACTGGCACCCCTCATCCTGCCCTTATCAACTGTATCCAGATACACTTAGTGTTGGGCTCCTGCTGTAGTAAACATAATTTTCAGAATCTTCTTTGTAACTATTTATTACATTGCTGTTGTACTTATGTAACTTGTCTTCTTTTGTATGTTCACCAACTGTATCCAGATACACGTAGTGTTGGGCTCCTGCTGTAGTAAACATCATTTTCAGAATCTTCTTTGTAACTATTTTTTACATTGTTGTTGTACTTTTATAACATGTCTTTTTTCATATGCTTCACTGTCAGTACAACTATGTTTTCTTTCTCCAGATGGAAAGCCGCTTTTTGAATTCTTGTAACCTTATTTAACCAATCGCTTCAAATCATGCGGCCAGATTCCCCAGGGCAAGGTGCGAACTACAAATAAACAAAATACAAGTACAAATACAGTAAAGAAGCAAGTTATGTATCAGTTTGTACTGCATGCCTATCCTGCGAAATAATAACTATTGCTTGGTAGACACAGTTCCTTCCTATGCAAAACCAGAACTTAACTGGGACTCAAAGTCCAGTCCTCGAGAGCCAAATCCTTTCTTGCTGTCAAGTTTTCCACCTAAGATGGTTCAGTATGCAGTGAACCTGAAAGGGTGCAACAGCGGTTACCCTGAAATCCTGGTGTGGTTGGCCCTCTCGAAGACCACAGTTGGCATATATGCCCACAATATGCATTCCATTTGAGAGATGCTAGTCCAGTCCTGGTTTTAACTTTGCATTGTGGGAATTGTAGCTCTGGATTTGCCCATTATAATTTGAATGGAAAGAATAAATGCTGTCATGTATGAGTTCAAGACCCATGATTAGAAAAAGTCTGTTTGCCCAGGATCAAAAAGTGTCAGCCTTAATCATCCACTCAACACCCAACTCCCAGTCCTCATTGTTTGATTCTTCATGTAGAGCAAAAGATAAAAATGAAGGGTTTGCCAAAATCTCAAAACTGAAATGCATTGAAAATGGTGGCATCCGCAAATATGATGATGAAAACAAATGAAAGATAATCATACATGACAACATATCCTGTTCCAGTCGCAAAATCTAGTACAGTCCTTGTTTTCACTTTGCATTCTGGGACTTGTAGTCCTAGGTTAATAATGGGACAAATCGTGACTAAATGTTATGGAATCAAGAGCTCTTAAAATCCCAGTGGCCATGCGTGAGAAGCCCAGCCATGCATTTGTTTAGAATTCTGAGACTTGAAGTTTTCCTAAATTTCAAATGGGAAAGAAAAATATGAATGCCTCAGACTCAAAAGGGAAAAAAGAAAACAGGTGGATGTCTTCTCATCTATGACCATGGGCAACTTGAGAGTTTTGAGAATGCTAATATAAAACCAGGACTGGACAAGCATCTCCCCACTGGAATGGGGCATGTTGGCATGCATGGAAAAGGCATTTCTCTCGGAATATAGGAACTACTGAAAAAGGGCACCACAGTTATTAGGATCTTATTAGGCTTTGAGCACGGTTTATTTTGATGCCATTTGGCGAAGTAAGGGACGTTTGAGGCCTGCCTCACCGCCGCTCTTTAGTATTGCTCGGTAGCTACGCTGTGCACAGCTCGTGTCAAAACATGTAAGTAAGAAATCCATTTCTTCTGGCTCTTCCACTACGATTTGCTTCCAATCACAGCTGCAGTAAAAAGCAAATTAACCTTGCTTGCTGTTAGACAAAAACTAAAACATTCTGCTCAGGGCTAAGGTTCCAGATTATCGTTATTTGTTTTTATTGGGACGTTTTCGTAAATGAATATATTTGTGGAGTTTCCGGCAAAAACAGACTCAAATGTGCTCATGTTGACAGAGTTTGGATAACGTATTCGAGTCTTCATGAAGAACAGTGTTTAGCCAGGAAGTGTTAGAAGCCTGACAGTGAAGGTGCATTGCTTCTCGACCAGCTGTCAGAGACAGTGACGGGTCACAGCAACGGCCATACTATGCTAGTCCTACCTGTGCAATATTACAATATTACAATTTCACAAACTAGCAATGTTTACCTGATCATGTGATACTACATTGGTGCCCCAGAACTTAAACTTTAGGTGGTAGGATTTCTCTTAAAGACACAGTTTCAAATGTGTTGCGGTAGGACCCGGCCCACTTCAAGCCTTGCACTTCAAGGACGCTCTTGCTTGTGGCCTCATGAGAGCATAGGGCACTGCTACTGTGACAAATCAACTTCTGGGGCACCAGTGGTCCAGGGATGAATATCGGTTTCTAAACCATCACTCAGCCCCACACTCTCTAGTGCACCGGAAAGGATCAGAACAGATTGGAAGACAAGTCAATTATAAACCTCCTTGTCCAATTTTGGTAACGTGGACGGAACGGCAGGCTTATCCCTGCAAGGTCGTGGATCGTTGGTTAGTTGCAACACAGTGAAAATACAAATATTACCCAATGATAAAAGGGACTGTCCAGTCAAGGGTGTATAAAAATATCTACTTTATTATTACGACAACAGGCAGTGCTAGCACACAAAAGTACAATCCACCCTGTAAAGGAACACAGAGGACAGATAGTTTCACGAGGGAAAGGGATGCACTCCAGATAATGATAGGAGAGTAGATGGTAAAATAATCAGTCTTACTGTTCAAGGTTATTCGGTTCCAGCACCAAAGGGACAAAGCGTTGTAACTGTCTCTTGGGACTTTCGGAGAAGGACCAGGGGGCAGAACCACAATGTACCTGGTGCTGAAGAAGTTCTTAGTGCTCAACAGCTTTAAGGCGGTTTCAGGGCACTTTGCAGCCCTTGAGACAGAGTTAGTGGTGAGAAGACAGCTGCGGGTGCCAGGCGGCAGGCAGTTCGGCAAGCGGGCAGGGCCGAAGTCAGTAGGCAGTCCGGTGGCTCTGGGCCAAGAATCGTTGTCTCTCTGCTGGTTGGTAGATCTGGAATGCCGGACAGCTCTGGTGACTGCGGCGTAACAATAGTCAGAGGTGCAGCCGGATGCGGTTCAAGGGCTTGACTCTCTCGACAATGTCCTTAAAAGGTGGACGCTGAATGTTGCTTATGTGGCACTCCTCCTACTTTCTTCGCAGGGCTTGCATCATCCTTTCAAGGCTGATGGCCCAAAGCTCAGGAGAGTGATTGCAGGCAACGGCCTTGTCATTTGACAAGAGACTCTCTGCCACAATTAGGAAGCTTTCTGGCAGACCCAGTAGGGCACTCCGTGTGCTAGCTGGGTACCAGTTCTGGAGCTGCTCGATGGAATCTCTGCTATCTCCCTCTGTTCCCTTGGAGATGTTTAGGGGAGGTATCTTGCTTCCCTCTTGGGAGTCCTGGCCTTCATTCACTGGGGGAAGATGCAAGGTAGACCGGACCTTCAGCTTGGGTCCAAATGAGTGCTTCTTCATTCTTCTTTAAATGTCTTCAGATGATCTGCTAAGTGAGCGGTTCAGCCCCCTTTTTTAAAGCCAAATGGGCCCAAGTGATTGATGCTGGCTAAGCCTACCTTAATGAACCAATCCTGGGTCCCCACTGTTAGGGAGAATTCTCAAGAATGTGCTAATTTCCCTTAACTTTTGAGACCCCCAGCAACTTTGCTGGATTTCTAGGATTTTAATTTTTACCTGTAAAGAGTGCGAGCCTTTTTGGCCACTCTTTCATGTATTTTAATGTGTGTTTTACTTTTGTGTTCTTTGGATATAGAGTTTTAAAACAACTCCATGGGCATCATCTTTTTCTTGTGTGTCACACAGCACCTTCAGTACAGTGGCACAAGGATGTCTTTCAGACTTCCCAAGATTTAAATACCTTCTCTGGACTGACTACCGTCTCCCAGAGCCTGTAAAGTTAAATTGACTTTACTAGTCTTTTTAAATTTACAGACCCAGCACACACTGGGCCTCATTATGACCCCGGTGCTAAACCATGGTGCTATTAGCACCATGGTCCATGTCGGGGTCCGCCATGGTGAGTGGCGGAATTACCGCCCCATTCCAAGGTTGGCAGGGTGGTAATTCCCCATGGGCCCTTCCACATTCCCATTTTTGCCCCATAGGGCTCAATGAGAATGGGGAAGGCGCTAAGTACGGTGCCGCAAATTGCGGCACCGTACTTAGCACCAAGGTCCCTTTGCGGCACCCTACTTTAACGGCTGGTAAAACCAGCCGTTAAGGTCGGGTCCCGCAAAGGGACCTCGTAATTAGGCGCTAAGTGTTTAACAGCGCTGCAGCCTTTTACGGCGCCGTTAAACACTTAGCGCCTGGGTCGTAATGAGGCCCACTATCTTCCCATAGAGTGCTGGAGGGGTTGCTGGCATCCCCTGAGTCTAAACACTCATGTAACGGGTCAAATATTACCCTTTCCCTCTGGAAATGGCTGGTGGCAGTGGTTTAGAACAAACTACCATGAATTTTCCCAACCGCGAACACCGGTAGCTAAAAATTGGGGCAGCCATGTTTTTCAATATGGCACCCAAGACCTATCTGTAAAAACAGACCCCTGTCAACTTTTTTCACCGTTTCATTTTGGAAAAGTCCTTCTAGTGTTTGTCTCTGCATGACAAACCAGGTTTGGTCCCCTTGTTCGTTGGCCTTTGGTGGGCTTCAGTGCTGAAGCCCTCGTCTGGTGCCTGAGTGTCTGGGGCGGACAGGATGTGAGGGAAGTGCCCGAAACTTCCTGTGCTTAGTCTCCTAGGAGACCTGAATGCACTCTGGTCTGATTGGCCAGCTGGCGGTCCGGCAAGGACAGCCACCCTGCTTGGTGAGTGACAGCTAGTCTGGAATGAATGGGGGAAAACTGTTTAAAAGCAGGCCTCTGCGACTTGGAAAGCGGAGTCGACCATTGGAACGAAAGAACCGAATACCAGCTGATGGAAGATGACTGCTGCAAATCCTGGTCACAGGTGAAGCCTTGCTGCAAGTCCGAACTGCCTGAAAGTCCCTCAACAGAGAAGCCCTTCAAGGTTAACTTTTTCCCTTGAATTTGGTGGGAACAACCAACTCGCAAGTCACCTGGACACCATCGCTATACTGGTCGAATTGTCTTCAGAGTGGTTTGGAAAACTGGATAGCCAGTGAGAAGGATATACCAGTTTGTGGTCTTTAAGACACTCACACCTTAAACCGACATTTTGCCAAGCTTTTGGCCTCTTCCCTGGGCAGAGCAGGAACCTCCCGACGTCCTCCTTCTTGTCCCCACGACTGAAGCTCAGGAACAGCGAGATTTGCAGGAACTGCCAGGAACATCGGCCTCAGCAACAGCTCTTCATCATTTAAAAGGTACTGTGCAAATGCAGTCAAGAAAACCTTTCTGCCATGGCGAAAGTTTGTGAAACTTTCCCAGCTATGATGGCTTGTCCTTCCCCAAACCGACATATAAGTTTTCTTCTGGCCAGCTACTTCTAAAAACCGTGGCAAAGACTTAACCGTTTACTACCAGAACTGTTCTATCCTATCCAAGACTCTAAACCATTCACTTTGGCCCAGGCCTATTGAATTTAATTGCTGGTTGTGGTGAACTAAAACTATTTGCCCTACCTCTGAAAGTATCTGTGTTTTGATTCTTTTAACCTTGTCTTTTTACCCCCTTTTTAAAGTAAATGAAAGTGCCATTTTGCTCCCACTTCAGGTGAGCTGAACTTGTTCAGAAACTGATTGGTTGTGTATTATAGTATATTAGATTGTGATATTGAGCTGCTCTTACTAGTGGAATGTTTTCCAACAGACCGTTTTAATAAATGTATATTCTTTTACCAAGAAACCTTGATTAAGTGTTTGTTTGAACCATTGTGATTGCTGCCCCTTTGTGTAACCTCTTCTACTGCTCACTTTACTCTTGAGAAAAGTCTGGCTGCTCAGCCACTGCAACCACATTACTGTGTAGTACAGGCTTGTACCAAAGGTGAAATTGTACTTAAACTTGTAGTCTTAATTGTGTGTAGTGTTCCGTAAGGTTACTGTGTGCGATTCTGCCTAGCACTGGTGTACAGTGGAAAGGATAAAGTATAGGTCTTAAATTGAGAGTGCTGGTCTTACCTTTGTTCAAATAACACTCATAAGGCTAAGCACCACTAGAGAATCAATTTTTTTATCATGCCTGATATGGATAGCTAAAAACAGTAGCCCTAGTCACTTTAACAGTTGATCAATTGAGAGAAATATGTAAGGCTAGGAACTTCACTGTAAAAGGCAAAAAGGTTGAATTAATGGAAAAGTTGTTGGAATATCAAAGTCTGAGGAGTGGGTCTGAAATACCTACCGCTGCAGCAAATGTAGAAAAAGATGATGAGGATGAAAATGTTTCAGAGTCCAGCTCAAATGTTATTAATGAGCTAAATGAGGCAGAAAAGTCTCAAAATGTAGGCCTTGTTTTACCTCTACCTGCTCATAGGCCTCAACCTTTGACCACAGGGACCCCATCGGGTCCAACACTAAATCCTGAATTTGTCTCTCTTGAAAGAATGAGACTTGAATTGGAATTCAAAAGAATCCAAGCCCAAACTTAAAGTAAACATCAAGAACTTAAGCTCAGAGAAATGGAGTTGAATCATGCACTTGAAATGAAAAAGTTGTCTCTTGAGAATGGTTCTCTCCCAGAGTCTTCTAGGTCGTCCAGTCCTAAGATGCCTCGCATGCCCAAAAATGCAGTAAGTATGTATGAGGTTAAGCTTGATATTTTGGATTGGTTGGCACATTTTGAATATAATCATGGGATTCAGAACATTACAGGGAATCAGCTGATTCCTTGGCTCTTTTCTAGGCTACTCCCAGTTGCATCTGATGTTGTAATGGAGATAGGAGAAGTAGACAGAATGTAGTATGAAAGTATGAAACTAGCTTTGATAGCTAGGTTTGGGAAGAACTCTTCCCAGTATCTGTAACGCTCACCTGGTATCCACGGCGACATCACTCAGCCTGTTCTGACCTCTTACGACCGTGAAACCTTCCCTGGAGTATACTTGACTGGAGACTGGGCCTGAAACACAGGATTGGTAGAGTTTACCTCCCTATTGTCTCTGTGTGCTTGAACCCCTTCTTCCCCGGGGTCCAACCCTTTCCTTTGATCCACAGCTCACCTTGTTTTCTTGGAAAGTGTGCCCTCCGTCCTGCTTTCAGATGTGGGCTCCTTGCTGCCTAGTTACTTCCCTGGCAAGAGTCCGACAGGTAAGTATAATTAGTTTTTCGACCAGGTCTCTAACTTCGTTCCTTTCCTTCCTTACATGATGGCCGGCGTCAAGAAAGATGCAGGCTTACTGGAGACCAATCCGAACACGGTGAGTGTCACGCTGCAGGTGCTGAAAACACAAAGCATGTTTCTCAGCCTGGGCGTGGCTTAAATAGTTTCAGGGTATCCCAGGTGTCTCAGGGCTGAACCACACCCAAAAGACTAGACTGCACATGCAGTTCTGGGAACCGAAATATGTGGGGGCATCCATCTTGTCCCCATCAATGCACTACAAGTCCAATCCTCAATGTTATCCTATGGGGTGAGTGAGTCTGGTGCCACAAACGCCAAGTCTGACTCCAAGTGGGTCTTTGGATGGATGGAGAGGCCCTTGAGGGCCATGTAGGTGATCGTGGCCTGGCTCCAGCCTGACATCTTGGGGTTATGGGGACATGAGGGGCAGGAATCATGACAGCACTCCCCCCAAGGCCCCTCTCAAGGTGGCTCTTCTGTCTGGTCCTGGTTTGTTTGGTTGGTTTTGATGAAATCGTCTAAGCAAGCGAGGTGCATGGATGTACTCACAAGGCTCCCATGTCCTGTTTTATGGACCATACCCCTTCCAGTCTACTAAGTAGTTTAATTTGGATCTGATGTACTTTGAATCCAGGATGTCCTTGACTTCGAATTCTGGCTCCCCAGCGACTACTACTGGCTGCACTGGAGTTGCTAACCGGGTCCCAGGTTGAACAGGTTTAAGGAGAGACAGGTGGAACACAGGATGGATCTGCATGTTTGACGGCACAGCTAGTCTGACCGCCACAGGATTTATCATGGAGGTGACGGTGAATGGACCCAGGTATCTTGGACGGAAAGTTTGGGTTCCTTTAATGGACACGTGTTTAGATGCCAGCCAGGCTTTGTCTCCCACTTGGTAATTGGGGGCCTTTGCTTGGTGTTAATCAGCAAACATCTTTTGGCGATTCTTAGCATGAAGTAGGTGTTCAGCTGCCCTTGGCAAATGAGAAATGGTCGTGTGAAAGGTTTTGACTGCTGGCATTTCCAGGGTTGTAGGAACATCCAACTCAGAAATATGTCGGTTCCTGCCATACATGGTATAAAAGGGTGTCTGCCCAGTGCTGGTGTGTAGGGAATTATTATAAGCACATCCATAATAGGTCGAACCAGCTTCCTTCGGCTTGGTGTAACATGCAACGCAGATACTGCTCGAGCGTCTGATTTGTCCTCTCAGTTTGACCATCCGTTTGGGGATGGTGACTGGTGGATAGCCAGATGTCGATCTGGGCCATAGAGCAGCATTTTCTCCAGAAGTTAGATACAAATTGAGTACCTCGGTCTGAGACAAAAAGTGAAGGAAACCCATGAGCCGTACGATGCCTTCAATAAATACCTTTGCCACAGTGGAAGCATTTGGGAGCCCCTTAAGAGGAGTGAAATGTGCCATTTTTGAAAATAGGTTCACAACTACAAGAATAGTGTTAAACCCTTGACTGGGTGGTAAGTCAGTAATAAAATCGAGGGACAACGTGTGCCAGGGTGCTCGTGGGATTTCCAATGGTTGTAATAGCCCAGTCGGTTTCTGCTTGGATGACTTCTTTTGAGCACACACTCCACAAGATAGGATGAATTGGATAATGTCTTTACGCCACGTGGGCCACCAATAATTTCATTTTGCCTTGGCTAGGGTTTTAGCGATTCCGGGGTGGCCCTCGATCAAGGAATCATGATAACCGGACATGACTTGTTCTCGTAGTTCTTGGTTTGGTAAGAATAAACGATTCCTGAAGTAGGACAACTGATCTTTTATCATGTAAAGTTCTCCTTGTGCACTTCACGCTTGTAATTGCTCCGGACTCATCAGGTTTTGTATTTCTTTATGGTTGCTGTGATTCCTACGAGCTTGTCACTCGGGATGATTTCTATTGGGTCAGGTGCCTGATACCCTTGCTCTTCCATCCCCATACAGGAAAGGGCATCGGCCTTCCCGTTTTTCACCCCTGGTCGAAATGTAATGACGTAGTCCTATTCAGCAAAAAAAAAAGAGCCCAACGTAGTTGTCATGAGGATTGGGCCTTTGCCGTTTTTAGGTACTGGAGGTTCCGGTGTTTAGTTATTACAGTGATTGTGTGTCTGGCACCCAAGATGTAGTGCTGCCATGCCTTAAAGGCTGACTTAATGGCCAGGAGTTATTTGTCTGTGATAGTGTAATTGAGTTCAGGGGGTGTGAATTTACGCAACCAGAAGGCAACAGGGTGTAACTGCCTGTTTCGGGGTCCTTTTTTGAAAGGACGGCTCCCATAGCCATGCTTGACTCATCCGTTTCCACCAGGTATGGGAGATTAGGGCGAGGGTGGCATAAGATTGGGACAGATGTTAATCTTGCTTTGAGTTCCTTGAAAGCTTCCTCGGCTTCTGTTGTCCACTGGAACTTTTTGTTGCTTTTCATTAGCAATGACGTGATGGGATGCACGATTTGCGAAAATCCTGGGATGAACCAGCGGTAGAAGTTTGCAAAACCCAGTATACTTTGAACCGCCTTGAATGAATTTGGGGATGGCCAGTTCAGGATAGCATCTACCTTGTGTACATCCATTCGGATTCCATTCGGGCTGAGAATAAAGCCCAGGAATTTCACCTCGGAGACGTGGAATGAGCACTTTTCGAGCCTGGTGTAGAGCTGGTGTTGACGGAGTTTCTCCAATATGGATCGGACGCGTTTAACGTGGTCCTGCTTTGATGCGGAATATACTAGATTATCGTTGATGTGCACTAGAGCACAGACATCAATCAATTCCCGTAGGACATCGTTCATGAAGTATTGAAATGGTGCAAGAGCATTGCAAAGGCCAAAGGGCATTACTTAATATTTGTACAAGCTGTATTTGGTGCGAAAAGCAGTTTTCCATTCGTCCCCCTGTTTTACGCGAACCAGGTGATATGCCCCCCCTCAGGTCTAGTTTTGTGTAGATTTGGGCATCTTCGACTTGATCAAGCAATTCAGGGATCAGTGGCAGGGGGTCGCATTTTTTTATGGTAATCTGGTTCAGTGCGCGATAGTCAATGCACGTACTTAAGAGCACCTCCTTTTTCGGTACGAAGAATAGAGGACTGACTGCTGGAGACTTTGAGGGACGGATGAACCCGTTGGCCAGGTATTGGTCAAGATAGGCTTTCAGGTGCTGGTTTTCTGGTTCCGTGAGTGCGTAAATTCGCCCACAAGGGATTTGTGCGCCGGGTATCAGGTCGATTTGGCAATCATATGGTCTATGCGGTGGCAGGGTATTAGGCTGTTCTTTCTGAAAGACATCTTGAAAGTCCTGGTATTCACTTGGTAGGGTGCCGATTGCCACAGTCGCAAGCGTGGAGGTTCTGGTGTCTATTGGTTGTTTCTCTTGGCGATAACATGTGTGGGCGCAAGTCTCGGGAAAGGCCAATTCTTTTGCTCGCCAATCGATTCGAGGATTGTGAGCTACCAACCATGGCATTCCCAAAATCAACCGGAACTGTGGTGCCTTAATGAGGTCGAAAACGATAGATTCTACGTGTCCATCCTGGCACAGAAGGGTTAAAGCTGCAGTGCATTGGGATACTGGACCAGAAGCTATTTCCGTGCCGTCGACAGTGGTAACAGTGTCGGTGGTTGATTTAGGGCGTAACGGAAGCCCCATCTTTGCTGCAAGATCCTGGACGATGTAATTCCCAATGGCTTCACTGTCAATGTACGCTCTTACTGCGTGCATCCGAGATGGTTGTTGGTGATTGATCAAGACCACAGAGGTCTGTAGTTCACTTTCTTCGCTCGACAAGTGGACCCCTACACTTGCCGGGCTGGGGAGTTTTCCGATTCCTTGATGGTATCTTCCTTGTCCGTGGCCCCTACCGTCCTCCTCGGTGGCTTCACAGGGCACTCTTTAAGGAAATGACCTGACCTTCCACAGTACAGACATAACTGCTGCTGTCTCCTTTTATCCCTTTCCCCTTTAGTCAAGGGGGATCTGACCCCCCGATTTGCATTGGTTCTCCTGAACCTTCCGTTGTGCGGGCAATATTGTCCTTTGAACGCACATACATAGGGCAAGGGTCCAGTCTGGTTCGATCTGCTCTTCGGTCCTGCAACCTATGAACCAGTTGAACAACAAGGTCAATGAATTCTGAGCAGTCTTTCGTGGGGTTCACTACTTGTGCGAGAACATCCTTGTGCTCCGCCCACAACCCCCACTGAAATAACGTGGTTCTCTTCTCCACTGGCCATTCTGCTTCAACTACGAGTCTATTGAACGTGGCTATGTATGTTAATAGGTCTTGATTCCCTTGGCGTAGGGATAGAAGTTCGTTGTCTAATGCCTGCCCATGAGTACAACGGTCGAACAGCTTTTCCATCTCCTCTGAAAGCCCCTGAAGTCATGCAGCAAAGGATCGTCTTGGGCCACAAAGGGCACAGACCAGTCTGCAGCGCTACCACTCAGGTAGGATAGCACAAAAGCGAACCGTGATTGGTCATTCGGAAAGGCCCCTGGTCTACAAAGGAAAGGCAGGCGGCACTGGTTCATGAACGTTGCAAACGTCTTGTGATCCCTTGTAAATCGTTCGGGCGGTGCCAAGGTAACTGCCCCAGGAAGGGTTATCTGAACGGGATTGGCTGATGGTGGTGGCATCGAGGGCACACTTCCCAGCAATGGTGCATGCCCTGCTTGTGACTGGAGAAGTTTGCGGCTTAAATCATCAGTGCGTTCTTTGGCTACTATCAGCTCTCTCCTCAGGGTGTTGGTCTCCAGCCTGGCTGCATGTACTTCGCAACGTAGCTGCCCCAACATGTGGGCTGACTGGTCGGTTTCTGACGTTTCCATGACGCCCAGGTGGATTTTGATGTGAGGCTTTGTGTTCTGTAACGCTCACCTGTTATCCACGGGGACACCACTCAGCCTGTTCTGAACTCTTACGACCTCAAACCCTTCCCTGGAGTCTACTCGACTGGAGACCTGGCCTGAAACACAGGACTGGTAGAGTTTAACTCCCTATTGTCTCTGTGTGCTTGAACCCCTTCTTACCCGGGGTCCAACCCTTCCCTTTGATCCACAGCTCACCTTGTTTTCTTGGAAAGTGTGCTCTCCATCCTGCTTTCTGCACAGGGGCGCGTTGATTGATGCGGGCTCGTTGCTTCCTAGTTACTTCATTGGCAAGAGTCCAACAGGTAAGCATAATGAGTTTTTTTTTAACAGTTCTCTAACTTTGTTCGTTTCCTTCCTTTGATGATGGCCTGCGTCTGGGGACGGCGATGTGCTGCTGAGATGAGTAGCGCTGAAGGTGAGTGAGAGTGCAATGCACGATACTACCCTTTCGTATTTGTTTTCAACTGAGTTCTTTTTCTGTGTCTTTTAGATGCCGCGACGTTTTCAGCGTGGATGCCGGTTATGAAGAAGAAATGCGGTGAGTAAGCACGGTATGCAGCGCTTCTAGATGTTTCCACGCTAACCTGGAGTGTCTTTTCCCTCTTGCAGATGGATGAGAAGTTCCGGAGATAGAGTTCCCTCAGAGCGGCTGGGATTCAGGTAAGCGTTTGAAGCTCGTACAGTCTTTAAAAATAAACAGAGATATGCTGAATGCTTACTAATGTCTTTTTTCTGTTCTTTTCCCTTTTCCTTAGGAAGCGGCATGCCGGGATGGGAATGACACCACCGAAGATGCCCGCGGAACAGAAGAAGTGATGAATGATGGGCAGAAGCGCCGCAAGGTAAGGCTGTTCCTAACGGTGTTCTTGTTCTTGCAGGAGCTGAGCGCAGAAGAAAGACGCAGGCTTACTGGAGACCGATCCGAACACGGTGAGTGTCACGCTGCAGAAAACACAAAGCATGTTTCTCAGCCTGGGCATGGCTTAAATAGTCTCCGGGTATCCCAGGTGTCTCTGGGCTGAACCACACCCAAAAGACTAGACTGCACATGCAGTTCTAGGAACCGAAATATGTGGGGGCATCCATCTTGTCCCCATCAATGCACTACAAGTCCAATCCCCAATGTTATCCTATTGGAGTGAGTGAGTCTGGTGCCACAAGCGCCAAGTCTGACTCCAAGTGGGTCTTTGGAGGGATGGAGAGGCCCTGATAGCCATGTAGGTGATCGTGGCCTGGCTCCAGCCTGACATCTTGGAGGGCTGGGGACATGAGGGGCAGGAATCATGACAATATCTTAAGAAGTTTAGAACCCTCAAAATGCATTATGGTACCCCTTGGGCTACCTGGGTGTGTGAATGTTTGAAAAACTTAGATGGTTGGGTTAAGGGTTACAGAGTTAACACTATTTGTCTCGGGAGGATAGCTCAGCGGCAACATGCTGGCCTTAGAAGTAAGATGTCACGAAACAACACAGGTTCAATCCCCGAGTCCGCGCTTAGAAACCTCTAGGTATTAAGCGCGTTATAAATAACCTATCATATCATATCATGAAGGTATGAGAAATCTGTTTATGTTGGAATCTATTTATGATGCCTGCTCTCCTGAACTGAGACAGCACTTGGCTGACTCTAAGGAAATTGATCCAAAGAAGTTAGCAAGGGCTGCTGACTTGAGGGTTGACAACAGGGCTACTCACAAGGATTCAGGGACAACTCAGAAAAAGGATGAGGGGAAGCAGCACAAGAAAGATAACAAAGATAATTCCAATACCTTCAATCCAAAAGAGTGCCCCAAACATAACAAGTGTAAGCCACAAAGGAAACCGAATCAGGCTAGTGTACCTCCAGGTCAGACCAAACCTCAATTCATGAAGACATTTGAACAATGTTATGCAACTGACACCGAAGCCTTCCCCCCAGAGGAAGAAGTACCAATTGCGAGTGGAAACTTTAACTTACTGGCTGAGGAACCCATGAAAGTCTCAGCAAGTGTTTCTTTAGTGTGCCTGGGTATGTGGGAACAGCAGAACTTAGATGTCTACAATTCCATTCCAGACAATACTAAAGATTTTTACAAAGATAGTGCTCTTGTGAATGGTCAGGAGACCCCTGCCATCAGAGACACTGGGGCCAGCATTACTGTAGTTGATGAATCTTTTATCAAGGTAGAGGATGCTGCTAAGGCACGCAAATACCTCACTAAGCTTGCTGGAGGCTTTGTCCAAATGGTTCACAGTTACCAGCTCTCATCCAGTGCAATGACATGACTGTCAAGATATCTGTTAGTGTGCAGAGTGAAGTACCTGGTAGAGTCCTGTTGGAGAATGACTTAAAACACATGGAGTTGTATCAAGCACCCCCAGGCCTCCCAGCAAAAGGAAATAGGAGCAGACTAGGAAGGCCAGAGAGTGTACCTTAAGGGGCTCTCCAGGGGAGATTATATAGGAAACTATAACCCCCAGTCCACAGTACTTACTGATTGCAACTCCTAAGAAGAAATAGGAAAAAGGAAAACCTAAAGTCTCCAGGAAGAAACCAGCCAGCACTCCTGTGCAACCAACCAGGACATCCCTGAGAGGACTGTCCAATGTCACACCTGTGACTCCTCCACCGGCAGAGACTGAGTGTGAGGAACAACCTAGTGTGGTTGAATCAGCTGCTGAGGAATCAGAGCTGCAAGAGGAACTTGCTCCTATTAGAGATCTGTATCCTGCAGACCATCCTGAGCTGCAGTCTTTATTGGCAGAAGTGGACCCTATAGGGCAGACTTCGGCAGAGGTCAAAGAGAGTGTCCTACTCTTGAAGGTCTTCACCAACAGGCAGAAACCCAGCTGGATGGGCAAGAGCCAGGGAAGTATAGGTATTACTGGGAAGATGGCCTCTTCTACAGTCAACTGACTGAGTCTATCACAGGGAACTACAGAAGACTTGAAGTGCCCCAAGAAAGCAGACTCCAGTTCCTACAGATAGCCCATGAGATACTATTAGCTGGTCACTTGAGCTTCAAGAAAACCAAAGAAAGGATCTCTCTGTATTTCTACTGTCCTAAATTGGGGTCTGATGTAGATATGTTCTGTAGGAGTTGTCACACATGTCAGACATCTGGCAAGAATAGAGCCAAACATGTGGCCTCCTTGGTGCCTCTCCCAGTGGTGGGAGTCCCTTTCGAGAGGGTAGGAATCGACATTGTTGGTCCCTTAAACACTCCAACCTCTTCAGGAAACAGGTGTATCCTCGTTGTAGTAGACCATGCTACTAGGTATCCTGAAGCAATACCTATGAGGACTGTTACGGCTCAGGCTGTGGCTAAGGCCCTTTCCCAAGGAAGTTATCTCTGACAGGGTATCCAATTTTATGTCCTACTACATGCAAGTCATGTGGAAGAACTGTGGAGTAACTCACAAGTTCTCAACTGCCTACCATCCACAGACAAATGGATAGGCACTTTAGAAGAACCCCTTAGAAGAAAGTGTGACCTTCTACTGCCATGCATTCTGTTTGCTTATAGAGAAGTGTGATAAATAAATGGTACAAAAAAATCCTTGTTGTACAAACTGGGGCACAGCATAAGGCAAAACAAATCTTGCTTAGAATTCAATTCAGTTAGTAGAAGTACTCTCATATAGTTCATTATTCAATAGATACCTGTTCGTTCATATTCAACATCTTTCAGATAGAAGAAAACATTTATTTTTTGTTTTTTGCGTAAGGAAGGTATTTACTTCATAAAATAAATCAAAGTTGTGCATCATAAACAAACAATTGACATGTTTACTCATATGTGTTTTTTAAACCATACACATTTCTTTCACATTTCTTTCACATATTTTTCTCATATGTTGCCAAATGTTATTTGTTCACGTGATCCAATAGTCTTGATAGGTTACCAATCTTATTTCCTATCTTTTAAGCTACGCGTTTCGGGCAATTAATGCCCTTCTTCAGGTTTTTAAGAATATTGGATTCTTTTCTGTAAGACATAAATTCATATATTTCCATTACTAAATTTATAATCTGTTTGTTAAAGATTAAAAATTAAAAATTACACTTGCACTAGCTCAATTCTGATAAACTAACCTTTAGAATTCGTATCTCCCTCTCAAGAAAGGCTTGCTGCCCAAACAGGCTAAATTTCAAAGGCTGTAGGCATAAAAATAAAATGTGTTTCACCATAAAATTATCTTGATTTTGTAGAGCGGTGGTGTGCAGAGGGAACAGTCGCTGTAACTAGCGCTGGGTCCCCCTGCGCATCACCTGATACATGAGAGTTCTAAAAGTGTTACATAATTTAAAGTATTACATATTAAACCCACCACTGGTTAAGTAGCCGAGTTTATGGTTAATTGCCACTGTCTCCTATGTTGCTGTTTCAATCTCAGAGAAAACCTGAAAAAACATCAGGCATAAGTCTTTTAGATTTGTGCTGAATGTGGATGACATTGTTAAGTAAATATATTTTCATAGTTGTCTACCTTTTTCTATCTTGCCTACCTTATAGGCGTGCACGAGATTGCTTGATTTCTCTGTGTTGGTCTGATGTTGGAGAATTTACAGGTTTCCAATCGGCCCGTAATATGTCTTGCTTTTATCGGCGCTTGCCTCGTAAATCTATAATAATGTAAATACGATTAGTTCTGGGCTTGAGGGACTCCTGTGAGCAACTTTTCTTTATGTGAGATCCGCGATCGGACGCGAAAGGCTGTTCTTACCTGTTCGGAGCAGATGTGTGTGCTTCTGCATGCCGCGACCTGCTGCTCTCTGTGAGGTTTGCAAACGGCGAGCTGCAGCGCTTGTCGCAAAGCTACCACGGCTGTTCGTCGTAGATTATATTGAATCCATACCAACACGGGCCAATTTGGGTGCCATATTGGGAGAACTATAGTGTTGTTTGCACTGAGGGATGCTCTCTGTTAATAGATATATCCACTAGCTGGGACGCTTGACAATTTTCTGATATGTTTAAACTTGAATTACTTTTAATTATCCTCAATGCTTTTGTAATCGTAAGAGATGTAAAATAATCTACTGGTACAACGCTATTAAATTCTGTATTTAGGTTTTTAAATTTTAAGAGTTGGTAATCCTTTTTCAACCTTCACATATTATTCTTTGTGTTTAACCCATTTCTAATCCGACTGTCAGCAATAATACATCATGCAGGATGTAATACTGTGTCTAATACATCACATGACTTTTCAATATATGAGATACATTCAAGGCATTACCGCATTCACAATTCTCCTTGGTGACAAGTGGTTCCCTGTATATTTATAACGCTCATAGGAATATTACTTGAGCACTTGTGTAATCCTTAGTACATAGCTCACAAAAAATCTACGTATAAGAAATTCATCACATTTCATTTGTCAAACAATCACTGTCCATTTCAGTTTCAAGAAAATGTCTATAGATAGCAATTCAGATCCCAATCTAAATTCATCCCTCTGGGATTCATTGTGTAGAGCTTCCCTTTGTTTTAACAATTTAGTGATGTTACCTCCTCTTTTAGGTCATTTAACACGTTCTAGAATGACAAACTGTATTTGTGCAATGGAATGTTTTGCAGCATCAAAATGTTGTGCTACTGGAGATTTCACTGAATGGTTCTGAATATTAGATTTGTGTTCACCCCAACAGGTTTTTGCTTTCCTAGTTGTTAATCCGATATAGTATAGTCTGCATGGACATTTTATGCCATATATGACATTCTTGATGTCACAAGTTGAAGTGTGTTTTAGTGAAATACTTTGTCCATTATGGGGATGATTAATCGACTTGCCCTTCATCACAATGTTGCAGGAACTACAATTATTGCACGGTATGGTCCTCTAGTATATTTCTTTTGTTGTGCAGTATCTCTGACTGAAGTCAGATTTGATCAGATGATCCTTCAATGATCTACTTTTGTTATAAGCGAATAATGGACGTGATGGAAATAATTTAGCTAATGTAGCATCCTGGGATAATGTTTCCCAATTCTTTTTGATTATTTTCTTTATTGTGCTACTTTGCTTTGAATACGTGGTAACATATACCAAATCAGTCTTTGGGCCTCATTACATGGTAGGCGGTAAGGGTTTACCGGTACTGGTATTTTACCGGTACCGGTAAACCCTTACCGCCTTACTACGAGTTCCCTTTGCGGGACCCGACTTTACGGCTGGTTTTACCAGCCGTTAAAAGTAGGGTGCCGCAAAGGGACCTCGGAGCTAATTACGGTACCGCAATTTGCGGTACCGTAATTAGTGCCTTCCCCATTCCCATTATGCCCTATGGGGCAAAAATGGGAATGGGGAAGGGCAATGGTGGAAGGGGGAATTACCACCCTGCCAACCTTGGAATAGGGCGGTAATTCCCCTTTCCACCAAGGCGGTGCTGGTATTACCGCCTTCCGTGTAATGAGGCCCTTTGTGTTCTTTGCTTTTGTGGTGAGTGATTCTTGTCTTGTGGTGTTCTTGACTGTCGTTGCATGTTTACTCAGTATTTCATCATTGTATCCTCTTTTGAAAAATTTCTATCTGAGTTCCCTTGATTTCAATTCATACTCATCTTCCTCTGAGATGATGCGTCTGTACCTTAGAAATTGACTTAGTGGGGTACTCAATATTGTAATCCTTGGGTGGAAACTTGTCGCCAAAAGTAAACTGTTCCTATCTGTTTCTTTTGTGAAAATTGTTGTTTCCAATGTGTTGTTTTTCAAATATATCTGGACATCTAAGAACTCCATGGTGGTCCGGCTATATTTGTATGTAAATTTAATGCGAGGGGCTACATTGTTCATGAAATCAAAGAACTCTAGAAGCTCTTCTTCCCCTCCTCTCCAAACACCAAAAAAATCATCAACAAATCTTGTAAGAAATTTCAGTTTGTCTTTCCATCTTGGGTTGTTAATTACTCATGTCTCTTCCAAGTAGGACATGTACATTATTTGCTTATAACAAAAGTAGATCATTGAAGGATCCTCTGATCAAATCTGACTTCAGTCAGAGATACTGCACAACAAAAGAAATATACAAGGGGACCATACCGTGCAGTAATTGGAGTTCCGGCAACAATGTGATGAAGGGCAAGTCGATTAATCATCCCCATACTGGACAAAGTATTTCACTAAAACACACTTCAACTTGTGACACCAAGAATGTCATATATGGCATAAAATGTCCATGTGGACTATACTATATCGGATTAACAACCAGGAAAGCAAAAACCTGTTGGGGTGAACACAAATCTCAAATTCGGAACCATTCAGTGAACTCCAGAAGCACAACATTTTGATGCTGCAAAACATTCCATTGCACACATACAGTTTGTCATTCTAGAACATGTTAAATTACCTAAAAGAGGAGGTAACATCACTAAATTGTTACAACAAAGGAAAATATTCTGGATCGAGAAGCTCGACACAATGAATCCCAGATGGATGAATTTAGATTGGGATCTGAATTGCTATCTATAGACATTTTCTTGAAACTGAAATGGACAGTGAGTGTTTGACAAATGAAATGTGATGAATTTCTTATATGTAGATTTTTTGTGAGCTATGTACTAAGGATTACATAAGTGCTCAAGTAATATTCCTATGAGCGTTATAAATACCCAGGGACCCACTTGTCACCAAGGAGAATTGTGAATGCGGTAATGCCTTGAACGCATCTCATATATTGAAAAGTCACGTGATGTATTAGACACAGTATTACATCCTGCATTATGTATTATTGCTGACAGTCGGAATAGAAATGGGTTAAAAACAAAGAATAATATGTGAAGGTTGAAAAAGGATTACTAACTCATAAAATTTAAAAACCTAAATACAGAATTTAATAGCGTTGTACCAGTAGATTATTTTACATCTCTTACAATCACAGAAGCATTGAAGATAATTAAAAGTAATTCAAGTTTAAACATATCAGCAAATTGTCAAGCGTCCCAGCTAGTGGCTATATCTATTAACAGAGAGTATCCCTCAGTGCAAACAACACTATAGTTCTCCCAATATGGCGCCCAAATTGGCTCGTGTTGGTATGGATTCAACTTAATCTACAATGAGCAGCCGCGGTTGCTTTGCGACACGCGCTGCAGCTCGCTGTTTGCAAACCTCACAGAAAGCAGCAGGTTGCGGCATGCAGAAGCACACACATCTGCTCCGAACAGGTAAGAACAGCCTTTCGCGTCCGATCGCGGATCTCACATAAAGAACAGTTGCTCACTGGAGTCCCTCAAGCCCAGAACTAATTGTATTTACATTATTATAGATTTACGAGGCAAGCGCCGATAAAAGCAAGACATATTATGGGCCGATTGGAAACCTGTAAATTCTCCAACATCAGACCAACACAGAGAAATCAAGCAATCTCGTGCACGCCTATAAGGTAGGCAAGATAGAAAAAGATGGACAACTATGAAAATATATTTACTTAACAATGTCATCCACATTTAGCACAAATCTAAAAGACTTATGTCTGATGTTTTTTCAGGTTTTCCCCGATTTTGAAACAACAACATAGGAGACAGTGGCAGTTAACAATAAACTCAACTACTTAACCAGTGGTGAGTTTAATATGTAATCCTTTAAATTATGTACCGCTTTTAGAACTCTCATGTATCAGGCAATGTGCAGGGGAACCCAGCGCTAATTACAGCGACTGTTCCCTCTGCACACCACCGCTCTACAAAATCAAGATCACTTTATGGTGAAACACATTTTATTTTTATCCCTACGGCCTTTGAAATTTACCCTGTTCGGGCACCAAGCCTTTCTTAGAGGGAGATAGAAATTCTAAAAGGTTAGTTTATCAGAATTGAGCTAGTGCAAGTGTAATTTTTAATTTCTAATGTTTAATCTTCAACAAACAGATTATACATTTAGTAATGGAAATATATCAATGTATGTCTTACAGAAAAGAATCCAATATTCTTAAAAACCTGAAGACAGGTGTTAATTGCCCGAAACACGTAGTTTAAAAGATAGGAAATAATATTGGAAACCTATCAAGACTGTTGGATCACGTGAACAAATAACATTTGGCAACATATGAGAAAAACATGTGAAAGAAATGTGAAAGAAATGTTTATTGTTTAAAAAACACATATGAGTAAATATGTCAATTTTTTGTTTATGATGCACAACTTTGATTTATTTTATGAAGTAATGTTCCTTACGCAAAAAAACAAAAATAAATGTTTTTTTCTATCTGAAAGATGTTGAATATGAATGAACAGGTATCTATTGAATAATGAACTATATGAGAGTACTTCTAGTAAATGAATTGAATTCTAAGCAAGATTTGTTTTGCCTTATGCTGTGCCCCAGTTTGTACAACAAGGTTTTTGTTGTACCATTTATTTATCACATTTGTTACAGTAGAGGTAGCACTCTACTAATTGGAAGCACCTTGAAAGCACATCTAACCAATACTGTAATTTATCATATTCTTATAAGAAATTATACAACACCGAGTGAGCCTCACCATACTCAGTATCCATGCTTATAGAGAAGTCCCTCAGCAGGGAGTTGGATTTAGTCCTTTGAGCTTCTCTATGGCCATCCAGTTAGAGGCCCCTTGGCCCTAATTAAGGTGGGATTGGAGAGTGCTCCTTCCCTCAAGCCAGTGAGAGTCACTGACTATGTGATAGGTCTCCGGAGGAGAATGTCACACATGATGGCAGAAGTATTAGATAACTTGAAAGCAGGTCAGGCTCTGGTGAAGCATTGGCATGACCTGAAGGCCAACATAGTTGAGTTTACTCAAGACATGCAAGTTCAAGTTATGGTACCTACAAGGCAAAGGGACTTACAGGACAAGTGGATAGGCCCCTTCAAGGGTGTGGGCAAACTGGAGAGGTCAACTATCTGGTGGATTTAGGCAATCCTAAGGAGGCTCCCAGTGTCTTTCACACCAACCGTCTAAAAGCTTATGTCGCAAGACAAGAAGTAGGAGCTTTGCTTCTAGCTTCAGCTCAAGAGGAGGAGGAGAGTGAACCTCTACCCGACCTACTCAGAGGACAGCCTTTAGATGAGAAGATAGAAGGAGTCAATCTCTCTTCTGATTTGACACCTGAACAACAGGAGGGGTGCAAGTTTCTGTTAAATCAGTTTACCTCCCTGTTTTCACTATCACTGGGCCTGACCCCTTGGGGCCAGCATGTTATTCTCACTGGTGACTTTTTACCTGCTAAAATCAGAGGTTACAGGATGTCGATGTCAGATCATGTAAGAACCTACACAAAGGAAGAGGTCAACAAGATGCTTGATCTAGGGGTAATAGAGCCCTCTACAAATCCATGGTCTAGTCCAATTGTACTAGTGCCAAAGGCAGGATCCAAGGAGTTGAGATTATGAGTGGACTATAGAGCTCTTAATGCAGTCACTAGGACTGATGCCCATCCTTTACCAAGGACAGATGAACTGGTGGACAAGCTTGGTTCAGCCAAATACCTCAGTACATTTGATCTCCCTTCAGGCTATTAGCAAATAGCACTGACAGACCATGCCAATGAGAAAACTGCATTCTCAACCCAAGCAGGCCTCTAACAGTTTAAGGTAATGCCTTTTGGACTAAAGAATGCACCTGTGACATTCCAAAGGATAGTTAACTAGGTTCGGAATGGGATTGGAGGACATCTGCATGGCATACTTGGATGGCATTGCAGTGTTCAGCCCTACTTGGAAAGATCATGTTGACCACTTAGGATATGTTTTGCAGGCTCTTGAGCAGGCCCATCTGACCATAAAGGCGAGTACGTGTCAAATTGGTCAGAGTAAAGTGGTCTGCCTTGGACATGAGGTAGGAGGAGGTGAAATCAAGCCATTGCCTAGCAAAGTACAAGCTGTACGAAACGGGGCCACCCTACTAATCAAACCCAGGTGAGAGCCTTCCTAGGCCTCACTGGTTACTATAGGAACTTCATAGAGAACTTTGGGACCATAGCTTCTCCCTTGAATGTGATCTCCTCACCCAAATTTCCTAAAAAGGTCAGGTGGAATGAGGAGTGCACTCAAACATTTGAAGGACTTAAGAAAGCCCTTTGTCAAGCTCTAGTCCTAAGAACTCCTGACTATAACAAAACCTTCATTGTGCAGACAGATGCTTCAAATACAGTTATAGGTGCAGTTCTGAGTCAGCTGGATGAAAAAGGTAGGGAGCACACCATTTGCTTCATCAGCAGGAAGCTGAAGGAACCTGACACAGGGTGGGTAACCATTGAAAGAGAATGTTTTGCTATTGTGTGGTCACTGAAGAAGTTTAGAACATACTTGTGTGGATCTATGTTTGTGATTCAGACTGTCCACCAACCCTTGACATGGTTGATGCAAATGAAAGGGGAAAACCCTGAACTATTGAGATGGTCAATCAGCCTGCAAGGGTTTGATTTTACCATTGAACACAGGCTAGGATGTCACCACCAAAATGCTGATGGTCTCTCTAGGATGTTTAACCAACTGGAATAAGGAGATTCATCCAGGAGTCGATTAAATCTTCCTGTCCCTTAGTTTGGGGGGGATGAGTGTTAGGGAGAATTCTCAAGAATATGCTAATTTCCCTCACCTTTTGAGACCACTGGCTACTTTGCTGGATTTCCAGGATTTTAATTTTTACCTGGAAAGAGTGTGAACCTTTTTGTTCACTCTTTCATGCATTTTGATGTGTGTTTTACCTTTGTGTTCTTTTGATATGGAGTTTTAAAACAACTCCATAGGCATTATATGTTTCTTGTGTGTCACACAGCACCTTCTGTGCAGTGGCACAGGGATGTCTTTCAGACTTCCCAAGCTTTAAATACCTTCTCTGGGACTGACTACCATCTCCCAGAGCATGTAAAGTTAAATTGACTTTACTAGTCTTTTTAAATTTACAGACCCAACTCACACTATCTTCCTATAGAGTGCTGGAGGGGTTGCCTAGCATCCCCTGAGTATAAACACTCATGTAACAGTCAAGTGTTACCCTTTCCCTTTTGAAATGGCTGGTGGCAGAGGTTTAGAACAAACTACCATGATTTTTCCCAAACGCGAACACCATTGGGGCAGCCATGTTTTTCAATATGGCGCCTTACACCTATCTATAAAAACAGACTCCGGTCAACTTTTTTCGCCGTTTCCTTTTGGAAAGGTCCTTCTAGTGTTTGTCTCTGCACGCCAAACCAGGTTTGGTCCCTTTGTTCGTTGGTCTTTGGCGGGTTTCAGTGCTGAAGCCCTCCTCTGGCGCCTGAGTATCTGGGGTGGACAGGATGTGAGGGAGGTGCCCGAAGCTCCCTGTGCTTAGTCTCCTAGGAGACCTCAATGTACTCTGGTGTGACCCTGCTGGTGAGTGACAGGTAGGCTGGAATGAATGGGGAATTACTGTTTAAAAGCAGGCCTCTGGGAGTTGGAAAGCAGAGTCGACCACTGGAACGAAAGAACCGAAGGCGAGCTGAAGGAAGATAACTGCTGCAACACCTGGTCCACTGGTTAAGCTCTGTTGCAGGTCTGAACTGCCTGAAACTCCTTCAACAGAGAAGTCCTTCAAGATTAACTTCTTCCGTTGTGTTTGGTGGGAAAAACCAACTTGCAGGTCACCTGGACACCATCTCTATACTGGTCGAATTTTCTTCAGAGTGTGTTGAAAACCGGATAGCCAGTGAGAAGGATACCAGTTTGTGGTCTTTAAGGCACTCACACCTTAAACCAATGTTTTGCCAAGCTTGTGGCCTCTTCCCTGGGCAGTGCAGGAACCTCCCGACGTTCCCCTTCTTGTCCTCACGACTGAAGCTCAGGAACAGCGATATCTGCAGGAACTGCCAGGAACAACTGTCTCAGCTACACCTCTTCTTCATTTAAAAGGTCCTGTGCAAATGCGGTCAAGAAATCCTTTCTGCCGCGGCAAAAGTTTGTGAACCTTTCCCAACTTTGAAGGCTTGTCCTTCTCTAAACCGAATTATACATTTTCGTCTAACCAACTACTTCCGAAAACCGTGGCAAAGACTTAACTGTTTACTACCAGAACGGGGCTATCCTATCCAAGACTCTGAACCATTGACTTTGGCCCAGGCCTATTCAATTGAATTGCTGGTTGTAGTGAACTGAAACTATTTGTCTACCTCTGAAAGTATTTGTGCTTTGATTCTTTTAAACTTGTCTTTTTACCCCCTTTTTAAAGTAACTGAAGTGCCATTTTGTTCCCAATTCAGGCGAACTGAACTTGTTCAGAAACTGATTGGTTGTGTATTGTGGTATATTAGATTGTGATATTGAGCTGTTCTTACTAGCGGAATATTTTCCAACTGACTGTGTAAATGAATATATATTCTTTTACCAAGAAACCTTGAGTAAGTGTTTGTTTGAACCACTGTGATTGCTGCCCCTTTTTGAACCTCTTGTACTGCTCACTTTACTCTTGAGATCAGTCTGGCTGCTCAGCCACTGCATATTACTGTGTAGTAAAGGGTTGTACCAAAGGTGAAATTGTACTTACACTTGTAGTCTTAATTGTGTGTAGTGTTCCCAGCGGGTACTGTATGGGCTCGGACAGCGCTGGACAACAGTCAGAGGTGCAGCCGGAAGCGGTTTGAGGGCTTGACTGTCTCGACAATGTCCTTAAAAGATGGACGCTGAATGATGCTTGTGTGGGACTCCTCCTAGCTTCTTCGCAGGGCTTGTATCATCCTTTCATGGCTGATGTCCCAAAGCTCAGGAGAGTAATTGCAGGCAACGGCCTTGTTCTTTGACCAGAGATTCTCTGGCACATCCTACCAAGGAAGCTTGCTGGCAGAACCTAGCAGGGCACGCTGTGTGCTGGCTGGGTACCAGTTCTGGAGCTGCTGGATGGGTCCTCTGAGTCCAGTATCTCCCTCTGTTCCCTTGGAGATGTTTAGGGGAGGGTTCTTGCTTCCCTCTTGGGACTCCTGGCCTTCATTCACTAGGGGAAGATGCAAGGTAAACTGTACCTTCAGCTTGGGTCCAAATGAGTGCTTCCTTTTACTCCTTTCAAAGTCTTCAGATGGTCTGCTAAGTGAGGGGTTCAGCCCTCTTTTGTAAAACCAAATGGGCCCACGTGATTGATGCTGGCTAAGCCTACCTTAATGAACCAATCCTGGGCCCCCATCAACAATCTTCTGTTATGCATGAGGTCTGGACAAGAGTGCTCTGCAACAGGACAGAAAGGGGGTGACAGCACATACCAAAGTCCCATCCACCTTCCTCTCTGTTGTAGATCAAAGTGTCTCTCTGGTTAACTGAGCCCTCTGTGACTCTTGATTAAAGCGCAAGGTTCCCTTGAAGTTTGTGCTGGGATCAGACTTCCTGTCTCCCCCAAATCACATGTTTCGTCCTTTTGAAAGGGGTCTGCTCTGCAGGGACACCTATGGTAACTGCTGGACCCAGACAGGCCATTCACTGCCTTTCATACCAAGAGGTGGGAACTAGCTTCAAGCTTAGGCCCTTCTTCTAAACAGGAAGACACCCAAGGATGGCTGAATGGCTTTCAACTGGATGGATTCACATCACACTTGGCCCCATGTGTCAAATCAACCAGGTTAATTATTGACAGCAATCTCGCCTTCCCACAAGACTTGCAGTTCCTGCTGTGGGACACTCGCCTCTAGGAACCAAATCATTGTGACGCTCAGGACGAAGTCATAACGCACCGAGAAAACCGGGTAAAAGTGTTTCACTTGCTACACCTCAGCCTACTGGAAGACTAGCATGTTGCAGTCAGGACTACTACAGTGTTCCTGCATTTCCAGAAGAGACTCAGGACTTTACTCTTCAAGGAATACGTAGGGATCACTTAGGACCTGCACCTCCTAGGTGTATACCACCCCTGTAGTATGGGATAGCTAAGCTACTATGACCTTTTACTTTCCTTTTCACTGACCTACGTGAACCCCGAAATATGTGAACGGCATTCTGTTGCTTCGTAGCTAGGTTTTTCACTATAGAAACCCAATATACAAATGCAAACAGAATGAGTTAGAATATCTTTAGTAAATCTCCAAAAATACATATGAGTTTTTCCTTAGACATAGGGTTATCATACCAGCAGGTGAGTCAAAATGTTACAGTGGCAAATATTTGGGCCTAAATCTCTGTTATTCTTTTGTTGTTTTTAATTTTATAAATGTTACTGTACTACTTTATTCTCTTTAAATGTTGTAAATAAAAAATAAAAATAAATTTTATTTATTGCATGATGAATTGTTTACTTCATTTTGTATAATTTAAAGGTCACATTTTGACCATAGACAATTAAAAAAAAAAATATATATATATATATATATATAGTAAAAAATATATATATATAGTAAAAAAGAAATCTGTTGTTTGCAAATGCAGCAAGAAGAAAGGCAGCCCAACATATCACACATAAAGACAGATAGCATACAGGCAATGAGTGGCAAGTGCTCCCAAACAAGAGCGTGGTGCAGGCAACCTCATTAAAAAGGGGACAAAAGGCCAGCACTTTAGAAGTGTACCTTGCCTTAACATGAGCAGTGTGGGAGCTCTAAACAGACAAGCTCAGGAACTCATGTAGGTATGTCTTTGAGGGTGCAGTGGCAGGCCATTGTGAGGAGAGGAGACAACTGTCCCAGGGGAGGAGGAGTTAGGCCTCTTTACCAAGGCTATGCCTATCTCCCAGGCAGCTCATCAATTAGCTAAACCTGACACTGTAGAGGCTAGGCATGCCAACCATCATTCGAATCCTACAGCTCATTGAAGGTGCATGGACAGAATTATAGGGACCACCGTAACCCCTCTATTCAAGCAGCTGGCATAGGTACCACACAGACATTTCAATACAGTATTAGACTGGCACATGTATTATGTTATGTTAAGTTACATTAGAAGGCCTTTATACAGGACCGAAATCACCAGTTTAGTGGTCTAAGGGAACCTGGCTTGATCGTAGGTTGCTCTATTGTGCGCCTGCCCCCGCTATCCAGGCCTTAGTCTGCATAGTAAAAGGAGGAGTGAGAAAATAAGAAGATGGGAAAGCAAGTGGAATGCAGCAGACATATGGACGGGTGATGCAGTAGCGGAAAGATAATGCTTTAGGATAAAATGGGTGCGTGTAGATCTATCAATGTGCATCAGTGATTAGGATTACTGAAAGGAAGATGTGTTTTAAAGATGCCTAGCATCAAAAGGATTATCTTGCTGAAGGAGTTTAGAGGGGAAATGGGATGGAATAATACACTGTGTTTGGCTCAGTAATCAGATCGGGAAAAGATCCAGCTCTCCAATTAAATTATGTGGCTTCTTCAGCTTGGTTAGCTTTTATATTTGTCCAAGGAGGAAACTCCTAAACAGCAACTTGGGAGAGCGAACCCAGGGGGCTGGGAGTAGACCCCTTTAGCATAGACGTTGTGAAATGTGAATCTAGTTTGAGACCAAACATCTTGGATTGGCTGCTGTGGATATCTGGGCATATACCATGTTATGTTGCAAGCCTGTGTGATGAACACTGCCGAGTCATCACTAAGTGCCCAATAGTAGTCTCCTCCTGTCTGGCCAGGCAAAGGCAGCCTTTACCTGAGCCTGACCATGGGGGTGGTCTCAGGAGGAAGGATCATGGGGTAGGAGATGAATATTCGGGAAGAGGTAGTCACTCTGAGAGGAGAGCTTCAGTATTCTCTCCCTCTATATAAGGAGGAAATCCTTACTCCAGAGTCTTTAATGGCATATTGTTATGAAACATCTGATGATCATGATAATTGTATTGTAAATACCACTGTTCAACCAGGTGATTTAACACCAGTTGAAACTTACTTGGACTACAAGTCCCAGAAAGATTCAGGTACAGTGACGAGGAAGAGGATCAAGGAATCCCTATGAAGGAAATGTGACTTTAATGAAAATGAGCAGTCTAGTTGTTTGCAACATAGTCAACTATGCAGGATATTTAAATCCCCTAAACACCTGTGGCAGGGGGAACAGAGAAGAAGAGAGAAAGAAGGCTGCAGAGTGAGCAGAGTGGGAAGTGAGAGCAGTGGCAGAGGAAACCCTGTAAAGGGTCGTGGAGAGAACGAAATACGCTTGGCAGAAGGGGTTGGCGGCATTCAGCACTGGAGGAGAGGCCCTCCAGATGTGAGAAAACAGATGGTGTGCAACGGTGCTGTGTGAGGAGACGCAGTCCTGCAGTCTTGATGGCGAAGGAGAGGAGAGCCGATGCAGAGACCCAGTGAGACTCTGCACACCAGGGGATCTGTGAGAACCAAAAGGGTAGATATTTCTGGCAGGAGAATACAGCAGGCTATCTTGAGTTTTCAGAATAAAAGTTCTCCTGGCAGGAGAGTGTGCTGTGAAAACTCACTTTGAAATAGTGTGATGAAAAGTGTGTGCTCTAGCACCTTCAAGCATCTGTGTGCTAGATGGAATTACCAATAAAATATCTCAGACTAAATTACTGGACAGACTCAAAGGAGATGGCAAAATACTGCTTTAATCTCAACAAAGTAAAGCTGGGTGAATAAACACGCATCAAGTCGATTCATGCACGATAACAATGCATTTTTCATCATGCATATGTTATATAATGCTAAATGTGTCATCTATGATGTCATTCTACCTGGCAAGTTACAAAAACCTATCGAGGGGTGGGATTGGATTAGGGGAATATGTCTACCTATAGAATATACACATGTTAGTCCCTTATTGGGGGTCTCTTATCTGTAAGACAGACCCTGAGCTACTTCTATACATGTGGTTTAAAACACTTGTCATAGAAGAGATTGTGGCAGCGGAAGAATACTTTGCAACATTGTATGTAAAGGTGCCTCGGTAGGCTATTCTAATTGGTTGTCAGCCTGACTCCAACCTTGAACTTTCAGCTTGCTAGCAGCGCATACATAGAAATGAAACCCAGGTGCTTGGAGAAACGTCAATTTTCCCCTTGTTTACCCAATTAGTTTACCCTCTCTCATTGGTAGGCCTCATGCCGATGTCTTCTGTTTGAAGGCTGACCTTGCCTGTCTGCACTTTCTCGGGACATTCAAGTGAGTGTAGGCACATCACTATATTAGCTTTGGTCTTAAAGAATAGCCCTTGTTTCCGAGATCTTCCTCACACATTACAAGACCAGGAATGTGTCCATATCAACGGTTCTGTAACAACATTTGATTCATTAATGCTGGGTGCAGTTGCTCCTCTTGGCCTTAAGAGACTTGCTCACTCTATCCCATAGTAACTTCATGCCCTTTTAATTTTCCAATATTTGGCATCAGTAAATGTTCTTGTTCCTCCTAATCTTTGGGAAATAGGTCCTTGTGCATGGTCTGCTCGTAGACTCCCTTTGTGCTTTTCCTTCATCTCTCGAAATAGCATCCTTGGTTCCATGCCAATGTACTCCTTTATTTCTCGAGGGAAAATAGTTTCTTCATCATCTTTCCACGTTAAGATCCTGAGATCGTATTTGGAGGTAGCTGGATTGATTGACATAAGCCTTCACCCATCTTCTTCTAATGGTCGTCCTAAACGTTGAATATATACCTCTCATAAGCAAGCTTCTAAAATGCTTTCTACTTTGCCTTTCAGTGTATTTACAGTTATTGACCAGTGGTTCACTTAATTCTTCTTTGTGTTCATACGTACTGTATCATAGAGCACATAGTTTTCTTAGTACTCCAGTTACATCATTATTCTTAATTGTTTTTATATTGTTTCAGCATAGATTAATGTATCTTCTTTGGGACATTCTTTTGTTGTCATTAGACTTTGTTTAACGTACTTCCATGTCGCACACCATTTTATTCATGGCTGCATTCTGGCAACTCAGCAAGGGACATCCTTTTTGGTAGCCTTCCTCAACAGTTTCAACATGAGGTATCTTCTGAATGGTTGCCTGAGTGCATATTGTGTTTCATATAATCGATGTGGTATGGACATGTCGCATAAACTTGTTCATAGGTTCCCAATTAGGGCTCCTCGTCTGTCATTCAAGTAGGGGTAATGGGGTGGTGACTAGGCAGAATGCATGCACTTGCTCCTCTACAAGAGACTTGGTTATGTTAAGTTGTGGTTTCAATTAAACATTTTGTCAACCAAACACTTGAAAACGATTTGCTTTTTGCCATCCTTAAATCACAATTGGAGAAAAGGCATTTGTTTAGACATCCTGAAAAGTAGGAGATACTTTCCCTTGCTTTGCTGTACATATTTGAGTTGAACCTTGAAACATTTACCTTGCACTGTTTAATTGTTACTGTGAGGGTAGACTGAGTTTGGGCACAAGGTCATCCTATTTTAGGTTTAGTTGCTTAGGAAGGGAACTTTATGTTAGGATAGGGAAAGTTAGGGCTTCATCCATACCCCTTTTCCGTGAGTAAAATGACTAATGTTGAGCAAGTTACCTCTTTGTGTCCGCCTCTCATTGCTGACCCCTCAAACCTGTCACTCAAAAAGATTGGGAGAATTGTTCAACATAATGACAGAATTCTAAATGTGTTTTTATTTTATATCTAATCACAGCAATAAGATACATTAATGAAAGATGGATTTCTGTAATCCCTTGGCCTTCTCTGTTCTCCTGCAACAGACCCACAATTTGGTTGGCTTAATTGTGAGGCAGAGTTCAAACTTTACATGCTGAATGTAATAAGATGTGTTTGAAAAAAAAGAACAGATTTTTACCATCTGGTGACTTCAGATTGTAATCTCCACTCACACTGCAAATCTCCAGTTGTTTGTGTTTTAACTTTTTTTTTTTTTTAAGACTCTCCATGAAAGGTGATCCCAAGGGTGGGGGCTGGTTATTGTGGGTTGAAAGTGAAAGTTAGTAAAATATATGCCTGAAATAAACACACGTGTTATTCATACCAATACAAAAGAACCACCACTTTTCATATATTCACACTACATTTGATAATATCCACTGTTTTCATATACGTTGTACAATAATCCAACAGTGGTTGGGTATGAAAATAACATGGTATATTAGAAAGACTCATATTATGGTTCATGTTGGCGTCATTGTTTTGTACTGCCGGGAAACTACATATTTGTACCATTACGGAATACTTGACAAGACATTATCACTTGACCTTTGAAATGAATACATCTGTGGCACGCCCTTTGTCTTCTTGCTGGCTTGGTCATATTTCTGTCCCACTCGAGGCATTCACCGTTGCAGAACTTCAGCATACCCTTGGATCCTGTCAATGCTGCTCTCTGACCTCAACCACAGCTTGGTACTGAAAGCCCCTGAGTCTAAAAGTACTTTAAGTGGTCCTGTTCCAGGGACCCACATATAAGGGTTCTAAGAGCTTGTAAGACCCCGACCCTCTAAAGAGACCCTCAGTGATTTTGACATTGCTGCTGAAAATATACAGGCCGATTCATGGAATTAAAGTGTGCTGAAATTGTCAGAGCACGTGTGCAAAAGCGTGCGAATCGCAGTGCCAGTGCAAAACCCGCACACAGCGATTCATGGAAGTCCGTGCGTGTGTAAATCCCAGGATGTGCGCCAAAATTCTGCATGGCGCACGCTGGCGAACACGTCTCCAAACAGCGTGCGCTACGCGCACAGCGGAATCACACATAGCGTGGCGCACACAACAAAAGTAGGAGGAACAGAGGGCGTGACACGCGGAATGGGGAACAAAGCGTGAAAATGTGGGAGTCACGGGGAAGTACAGGAGGCAAATGCGAGGAACGCCCACACGCATGTTCAAAACACGTATTCATGGATTCGAACGGGGCTAATCCGGAAACGAGTATGCCAACAGGAAGCAGGCGTACGTGGACCCGCGCAGCATAAAAGTGCACGCAAACAACAAACAAGCTCAGACGCCAGGATGAATATACCGTTCCTAGCAGCAGTGGTCGTGGGATACCGCAGGAGGAGGAGGAGGATAGTGAGGCCCAGAATTTTCACACCCAGAACCAGCCTTTTTGGGATGCCTGATGACCAGGTGTATGGAGGTACAGGTTTCCACCTCACATAATACTCGACCTGGTGAGTGAGTGGGAGGATGACCTCACATCACCCACCCTGTGCTCCCAAGCACTCATCCCCCTGGAGAAGGTCCTCAATGTACTGCACTTCTTGGCCACTGGATCATTTCAGCGGACAAGTGCTATAGTGGGGGGGTGTCACAGGCCACGCAGTCACGCTGCCTACACCAGGTCTTGGCCATCATGACTGCACGCCCATCAGTCCGCAGGCACATATACCTGCCCAGAACACCTGCAGAAAGGCAGGCTGCCGTCCAGGATTTCTACGGGGTGGCACAATTCCCCAAAGTCCTAGGTGTCATTGATTGCACTCATGTGGCTCTACATCCCCCAGGGCATCAGAGCACATCTATAGAAACCGCAAGCACTGGCATTCCATCAACGTCCAGGTAGTATGTGATGTAAGGGAATCATCACCTCAGTATATGCCTACTATCCAGGGTCCACCCACGACAGTTTTATTTACAGAATGTCAACCCTAAACCGGGACCTAGAAGCTGGGCAGCATGGCGATACATGGCTGCTCAGTGAGTATAAATGCCACAGGACATGTGAAAGGGGCCCCTAGGGGTCCCGTACGTCTATGGAAACAAGGCAAGTCACCACACACGATAGATACGCCAGACACGAGGTTGTATTCCCAAAGCTAGGATTTATTGCAAAGCAAATAGTCTCAGTTGGCCAACTTGGTCTCACGCCCTGCGACGTGTATCTGTAGACCTCGAGGGACGCAAGAGAGTGAATTACATACATCAGTTACATATATACAAAATGCATATCATACAATCAGCTGTGACATGTTTAACACCCCCCTTTATTGGGTTTCTTTGAACTCGGTGTGATGATGGACACTACCGACAATTATGACACCTTCAAATATCTATTCTAGTAACAATATGCAATTTGCAAGTGCAGAGGCATCTTTCAGTTGTTGATCAGAACAGAGTGCTTCTGTTCTTGGAAGCGAGCTACATACGGGGGTAGAGTCACATTCCAGACCCTGCTATCTATGAGGTGCTATTCGTGTCCTGGGAGATGACACGCTCTACAGGGCTCAATAAAGGGGGGCCGTAAGAAGAGAATAATTCAAGCCTTTAGCTGCTTTATTCTAACATATTCTACCATATAACGAGACTGGCTGGCAGCTGCAAAATTATTAAATGCCCTGCAGCTCTGCTTCAAGGCTACATTCGGGAGGGAGCCAGGCATTCCTTCCTGGCGCGGCCTACGTTGTGTTCAACAAGCTCTTGTTATCCTCACGGCCCTGCGGCCTTGTCCTTTCACGTGCAGACAACAATGTTTTACAGTCGAGCAGTGTAAGCAGAAAATGTGCTGCGAAGCAATAAGAACAGAAAGCAATGAGCAATGGTTAGAAAACAAAATGGCGATACTTGTTACATCAAAATGGTCGTTCATTGGCAGACTCGGAAACCTATATGTCTGTCATATCGTGCATGAGACGGTTGGCCCATGGCCACCAAAATACGTTTGCCATCAAACATGAGAGTTATCCATTTTTCTAGACTGACAAACCCTCCTTTGGCCATATTCCAAACGTCTCATTGTATCCTCCTCTAATGACGATAAGTCTGAAGTACTTATGTCTGAATTTTGCATGCTATTGTAAGCATCATCATCTTCATTAATATCTATAGCCATAGATTCTTTTACTGTTTTCATCTCATTTGTGTCTTGGTCAGCCCGACCATGAGTTTGTTTTCTTTTTGTCATCATAAGCATATATCCCTTAGTACATCCCGCAGTTACCTCAGTGCAAACTATTGGTAGGCAGTGTATGCAACAACAGCACATTATGAACATTCCAAACACCACTACTAATATTGAAATCAACTTCCATCCCCAAGAACGCAGTATTCCCCAAAACCAGAACTCTATTCCCCAGCTTCCTTCTCCAGTAGGGAGTTCGGAGCTTAGGACATGCATTTTCTTTATCGCTTCAAAGATTGTAGGAGAATAGTCATCTACAAATACACAACACGCTGATCCCACAATTTTGCAAATTCCCCCACGAACAACCAGGATCACATCGAGAGCCATTCTATTTTGCAGCGTCATTAACCTGATTCCTTTTTCTTCCAACGTCATGTTAAATAATATATCTGTCGTTGTGTTTATGGTATTTTTTAGTATCCTGGACAGCTGCCTTATGTTATAGGAGTTCACTATTTGGGACAAACTATCAGAACGCCTTAGCTACTCCTTTTGGCTCTAGATCTGGATAGTCTGCCCATGTCTGCTCTTTCTAAGAGGAACACTCCTGAGAACAGTAGACCTAGGTAACATGTATCTCCCCAGTTTCTGGGCAACCAAGGATGTGCTTTCTCTCCACATATAAAATAAACTGGATCTCCCACATATACTGGTTCTATTTCCCATTTTAATGCTACTGTATTCATGCATCCAGTAAATGTTCCGACTGAATAGAAGCCTTTATTTTTTAAACAAAAAGGGACAGTTCTTGGGTTATAATTCACTGTGTAAGAAGGGGGAACTGCATCTTTGTTCCCGTCTGTTCTTACATGAAACGTCATCACAGATGTTTTAACTGGTGGGGACAATCTATCTTGTCTATTTTGTCGTGTTATTTTTCGTGTACTTTTCCCCGTAGGCTGTGGGGTCATCACTTGTGCTATATGGAATATGGAACAACCCACAGGCCTCATAATTATTTCCTCATTCATGTTTGTTCTGTCTAATTGACCTGTAGTACTCTTATTCCATTTCCCATAAAACATTACACTTAAAGATGCACTACATGCAGAACCTAATGGTAATGGCTGTACATACCAACCTATTCCTTTCCCAGCATGCTGCAGTAAATGGGCACATACCCAGCAATTTGTTTTCTTCAGAATTGCATGTGTCATATTCATAATTAATAGCAACGTATTGTTCCCAAACCCTTCCCTGTGTCTTTCTTCCAATGGGGACAGGGTATAAGTAATCACTTGAGCCGGGCTTTCAGTAGTGGATATATTAACTATTGGTAAGAACATTCCCAATGGATGTATCAATTCCACATACCATAATACTAGGGCTGTTGTTATTGGTGCTACCACACTCATAAAGCACATAATTATTGTCAGTGTCAGCATACAATTCTTTTTACCATGCGTTTTTCTTAAACTTACAGTCTTTACAATTAACTCATTTTCAGCAGCGGTGCAGGAGGAGGCTGAAACCGGTCCCGACATGTTTCTCATCGTCCTTCTTCTTCCTTATTAGAGTTTGTCGTGGATATCTCTCTTCGTTGCACTTGCTCTGATGTCAATAAGTTCAACGGTATTGTCACAGTTCAGTTCTGCCAGTCCTTTATAGCCTGGATTTGCTTATTTATTTTTAGGCAAGATCACTTGTCCTTTCTCATACTGCTCAGAGGACTTTTGATCAGTTATCTATTGCCTTAGTACGATGTGCGCCCAGCTTGTCCGCTCTGGTTCAGGACACATGTACTTTTTATGATCGCACCGAGGAGCCACGAGTCTTGAATTGTCTGACTTGCACAATTCTCACGCATCTCTCCTCTACACCTCTAGTTCCTTCTCTGTCCATGAGCGGAACCAGAGGTTGCCATAAAACACCAAAGAACTGTAGATCACTTTGTCTTTCGAGGCTGCAAATTATATCGCCTCACTCCTGGTATTGTGTGATCCGCGAACAGTGTCGGTGAACTTCCAGATTCAGGCTCAAAATCAGCCTGTGGCGCTACTGTAGGTGCTGGTGTGCGCCGAGCCAGTGATGCAGATTCGGTATTTGGTGTGCTGGCAGGTGCTGGTGGGCGCCAAAGGGGTACACGTTTAGTTTCTGACGGTAATTGCAATTCAGATTTCGTGTCGGCCAACAGTGATGTAGATTCTGATGGGCAACGTTGGGGCACTCTTTGTCCTTCCCCCTTTATGGCAATCGTCTCATGCTTTGTTTCGAGTTTCACTTCTCGCTTGGGCAGATTTGGTGGCGGCTTATTGACAACATTGTCTTTCCTTTCTAGGACCGCTGTCTCCTCCCGGCCGTCTGGCAAGTCTTTCAGTAGAGTTGGAAGCTTTTTGGCATGGGTGGCATGGATCCACGACTTCCATCCATCCACCTGTATCACCGCCTGCGTTGCCAAGAGTACTTGATAGGGGCCGTGCCACCTGGGTGCTAAAGATGACTTTCTTTCAAAATTCTTAAGCAACACCCAGTCTCCTGGCTCCAGCGCGTGCCCCAGACCGGTGTATCTTACTGGTAAAGCCTCCTGCACCAGCTGATGAATCAAACGCAATTTCTGCATTAAAAGGCCACAATAAGTACTAAAGACAGGATGTTCTACCTCTCTAAGTCGTTTTGGCTGAGGTGCGCACCAAACATTTGCCGGCCTCCCCATTACGATTTCATATGGGGAGAGCCAGTTTTAGCCTGTACAGATGTACGCATGCATAATAGCGCTATTGGTAATGCATCCACCCAACTCAACTTGCTTCCTGCACATATCTTGCTTATTTTTGACTTGAGAATCCCGTTGTGCCTTTCCAGAAGACCGGCCGAACTCAGATGCCTTGAACTATGGAATCTCTTATCAATCTGACGACCCGCACATATCTGTAACACCACTGCGCCCACAAAATGTGGGCCATTATCTGACCATAGGACACGGGGCAAGCCAAAACGGGAAAAATATTCTTTAAGCATTACTTTTGCTGTGCTCATTGCTGTGCAGTCTTTTAAGGGATATGCCTCCACCCACTTGCTGAATGCACAGATCACCACTAAGACATATTTCAAATTTTGGCATCCCTCCATCTCTATGAAATCAAAATGGATTACCTCAAAAGGCATAGAGGGTGGGCCAAAACTGCCCACCGGAGTCACTGTTCCCTTTCCTACATTATGTTGTAAACACGTGATACAGTTCTGCACCAACCTCTTTGCATTCTTCTTTATGTTTACATTCTGCCATACTGTGGATAGGTGCTGTATTATCTTTTTCGCACAGATGTGAGTAGGGCTGTGGGCCATTGTGACCATTGCAGTCACATACAAATTTGGCAACATCCAGTTTCTAGTCCCCTTGTCCACCCAACAACCCTCCAGATCTAATTCAGCAGAGCCCTTTGCCTACCCTTGTATTTCATCGGCCGTAGCTTCAGCCTGCATTTCTTTGACAGTGGCAACTCCATCTTCTATCATACAGGGTACTTCCTCAGTCTGAACCATCATCATTTTGGTATTTAAATCAGTGGCAGTTTGTTTCGCAATTCTGTCTGCAAACGCGTTCCCTTCTCCTACTTTGCATGTTACCTTTTTGTGTGCCTCGCATTTCACTATTGCTAGGCGCTTTGGAAGCGTGAGTGCAGACAGCAATTGTACAATCAAAGGGCCATGTTGAATTCTGGCACCATTTGATGTCAAATTCCTCTCTCAGCCCAGAGTCGACCAAAGTTATGCAAGTTATGAACCACCCCAAAAGCATACTGACTATCAGTATATATATTCACATTCAAATTTTTAGAAATCTCGCAGGCTCTGATCAATGCTATTATCTCTGCGGCTTGTGCCGAGTTGTAGGGGATTCTTTTGCTTTCCACAATGCTCTCTAGGGTAGTGATAGCGTACGCGGCAGTTGTTGTGCCATCAGGTTATTTAAAACAAGAGCCGCCACAAAATAACTCTCCATTCGGCTCCTTCTGTGGGGTATAACTTAAATCAACTCTCCCCTTGGTTTCTTCCTCAGTGACCATTAAGCAATCATGGGGAGGGGGGTGATTCATTCTCAACAATTTCTTTTATGGGTCGTGGCATTAATTATGCAGGATTCAAAGCGCTACACCTCATAATTTGGATATGGGGCGCAAACAAGATAATCTCATATCTTGTCAATCTAGCAGAGGTGAGGTGGTGCGTCTGTGTTCTATTTAATAGAACTTCTATGGCATGTGGTACCATCAGAATTAAAGTATGCCCCAATACCATCCCTTCCGTTTGTTTCACTGACATAGCAGCTGCTGCGACAGATCGCAAACATTGTGGTAGTGCGCGCGCTACAGGGTCCAGCGCAGAAGAAAAATAGCCGCATGGCCTATTTCTTCCACCTTGTTCCTGTATCAAAACCGCCAATGCACATCCTTCACTTTCACACACAAACACTCTAAAAATCTTCTCATAATTTGGTGTGCCCAAAACTGGAGCAGAACATAATGCAGTTTTCAATTGATCAAATGCTCTCTGACATTCCTCATCCCACTGTAGAGGCATAACCACATCCTTTCTAGTCAAATTCACCATCGGTTTCACAATTAACGCAAAATTACCGATCCATTGTCGGCAATATGAAGCCATGCCTATTATGGCTCTGACTCCTTTCTGTGTCTTTAGAATAGGCATACAAGAAATACTTTTTATGCGTTCTGGCGTTTGCCTTCTCCCCTCTTTCGAAAGTAGTTACCCCAAATAAGCCATCTCCTTTCAATTATATTGAAATTTCTTCAAACTAGCTTTATGGCCATGTGCCGCTAGTTGTGACAGTAGTAATACAGTGCTTTCTTTACAAATCTTCTCTGTGTCAGCAGCTAACAATAGATCGTCTATGTATTGCAAGAGTACGCAACCCACTGGTAATTCTAGCATGTCTAGCTGCTTTTTCAATGCTCTACTGTAAATACTCGGACTTTCTGTGAAACCTTGCGGAATCCGCGTGAATGTAAATGATCGTCCTCCTAATGTGAACGCGAACAAATATCTGCTGTCCTTGTCCACCAAAATACTAAAGAACGTATTTTTCAGATCAACTACACTAAAGTATTCTGCTGAAACAGGTATCATTGTCAATATTGTAGTGACATCTGGCACTATAGGAAATTGTGGATCTACTACTTTGTTTAGCGCACGCAAATCAATTATAAAACGGTATGGTACTTCATTGCCTCCTTTTTTATAAACTGGAAGAATCGGGCTGTTGCATGTATTGCCTGTAATTTCTTCAATTACCCCATATTTCACCAAATCTGTAACAATACTCTTCAATCCTTTCTCACCTTCAGCCGAAATTCTGTATTGGGGAATTTGCGGTAGTGTAACACCCTCTTTCAAAATGATCTTTACTGGCTCTATTTTCAAGCATCCTACATCGTTGTCATGCATTGCCCATATACAGGTTGGCACTTTACTTAGTTCTCTTGGTACAGTTTCAGACATGAATTCTGACACAGGGGCATCTTGTGGCCAAATCGTTAGGAACACCCCGTCTGCCGTGCAATGTATAACGGAACATAATTTTTTCAACAAATTTAATCCCAACAGGTTTTACCCACAATTTTCTGTTAAAAGGAAAGGACAATGTTCAGTGAATGGTCCTATAGTAACTGGGACTGGTTGGGACACTGGGTTTATGACTTGTGTACCTGCGAACCCTACGGAAACATTCTTTTGCCCTGACAGTGGTATATTCGGAACCAAGTGATGGTCTATTGAACACTTTTGCGCTCCCGTATCTACAAGGAAGCAGTGCTCCTCATTCCTGACTCTCATTTCTACGTAGGGTCCTCTCTGATTCACGGGAATAGACACTGGTTCCGACCCCTGTCCTGGGCTGTCCTATTGGGGAAATAACACATCGTCCGATGTGTAATCTTTACTGTTACTGTAATACATGTTTGGCTGCGTATCAAAAACGTTCCCACTCTTCCCTCTATTTCCCCCACTCTGGTTTCCATACTGTTGGTTTTGCTGTCCCTGACTCTGGTTAGGGGCACTTTGGTTTTGGGCTTGGTTTTGATTACCTCCATTATTGTGGTGTTGCTGCATACTATTCCTATTTGGTCCATTCGCTCCTTGGGGTCCTCTATGCTGTCTCCTCTGACCAGACCCATTTCTATTCTGCAGATGCGGACATTGCCTCGCCAGTGTCCTTCCTCCTTACAATATGCACACTGATTGGGTCCCACTGCTCCCCCATGCATATTCAAATTACTCCTTCCTTGTGCATTCCTTCTCCCTTTATTATATCCTGCTACTTGCTGCAGTAGTACATGTGTTTTCAATAGGCATGCTTTCAAGTCTTCCCCCACCTGTTTTAACAACGATATTCATCTACCATCTCCTTCTGCCCCGGCGATGATAACTGCTGCCATCCATTATGTGACCCCTGCATTCCCTTCTGATGTCTCCCGATATCCTTACCCCTGTACCCAGGTGCAGTAAACATTTCGGCATAATCATTATCTAATTCATCTTTAAGTTCAAAACGTCCATATACATGTTCTCTCACTTCTTCATCCCGTTCCCTACAGCGTGCTAATGCATTCAAATCTAACAATCGCTGCAGTGGTAATTTCCCAATTAACTGTTTCCATCTCTCCACCAAATATTCACCCATGCATTCCAGGACTAGCTGTCTTTCGTTGCTTCTTCGTAAGTCATACAAAGAGGCCAATGCTGCCGTCCCATCATTCCCATCTATATACATCTCTGCCTGTTGCTGCAATTCCACCTTCAATTCTTTGCTGATCGCACTGCGAGTTACCCTCGTGCATCCACGTTGTTCAGTCCTGCCTCTCGACCCCGTGGTTTCAACTTCTACCGCGGGAGGGACGGACGGTACTGAGTCTGTATCTAAGGCTGGAGGTGCGGATGGGACAATGCGAACAGGGAGTGCCTGCTGTGGGCCTGGTTGGCTAATAGGAAGTGTTACGTGTGCGGTCTGTGGCTGTGGGAGGGCTTGAGCTACAGGAGGGAGAGTTTGGGCTACGGGCGGGGTTTGGGCACTAGTTACTGATGTGTCTACCCTCGCTTCCTATCTTGGGCCTTGTTTTGTATGGATCAATATGTTTTCTATCAATTCATCTGCTGTGTGCAATTCTCGTTGTGGGTATATTTTTTCTATATTCAACTGGTCACGTCTACCTGACCTCCTTAGACTCTCAGTCCACTCCTCCTCTTCCTTTTCTTCCGCTACTTCACCTTTCGATTTATGCCTGCGCGCATGCTTCGCTCTACTTTTAAATCGGAGCATTGCTTCCCTTCTCCAGTCCTTAACAATATCAAATGCTGCAGGACACGCTTTCTTTCTTATCAACACCCTTTCCAAGTTATCTATTCTCGCTATCGCAAAACTACCATTAATCGGCCACTGATGGTCTTGTTGTTTTCTGGTTTGCCTATGCCAAGTCTCACAGAATATTACCGCACCCACTCCGTACTTCACATACATCTCATATGCCGGCGTTACCCCAGGTGGTGCAATTTGGCCATTTTCCAAAGATTATCTACCACAGCGGAAAAACCCTGCTAGGGTGGACAATACCCCAGGCCTGTTTCAACCTTCCCCCTTGTTAATCAACCTTACCTAGGGCGTTTGATTTTGCAAAGTCAACTCTCAACCAATATCAGGATTACTTTGAATCGGGGAATGACTCACCTGATAAATCAATTTATCCTTTCGGACACAAGTCGTCTGTATACTGATGCAACCAATGACGTTGTGTCTGCGTTTCTTGGCTTCCGCCTCGTTTTGGGACCTCCACCTCCTTGTTCTCTAGCCAGGCGCGTTGATCAGGGATCAGATGTGTACAGATCTGCAAAGGAATCTCTCATCACTTCTACATGGCACCCCAAACACCTCTTGATCCCGGCCCGATCTTCCCGTCCTCGCCGTTCTCCGCCTTGACTCAATTACAACGTATGCAATGGAACAAGTGGAGAAGGGTTCCTATTCGGGTGCCATCTTGAAAGGGGCCCCTAGGGGTCCCTTACGTCTATGGAAACAAGGCAAGTCACCACACACGATAGGTACGCCAGACACAAGGTTGTATTCCCAAAGCTAGGGTTTATTGCAAAGCAAATAGTCTCAGTTGGCCAACTCGGTCTCACGCCCCGCGACGTGTATCTCTAGACCTCGAGGGACGCAAGAGAGTGAATTACGTACATCAGTTACATATATACAAAATGCATATCATACAATCAGCTATGACATGTTTAACACCCCCCTTTATTGGGTTTCTTTGAACTCGGTGTGATGATGGACACTACCGACAATTCTGACACCTTCACATATCTATTCTAGTAACAATATGCAATTTGCCAGTGCGGAGGCATCTTTCAGTTGTTGATCAGAACACAGTGCTTCTGTTCTTGGGAGCGAGCTACATACGGGGGTAGAGTCACATTCCAGACCCTGCTATCTATGAGGTGCTATTCGTGTACTGGGAGATGACACGCTCTACAGGGCTCAGTAAAGGGGGGGCCGTAAGAAGAGCATAATTCAAGCCTTTAGCTGCTTTATTCTAACATATTCTACCATATAACGAGACTGGCTGGCAGCTGCAAAATGATTAAATGTCTTGCAGCTCTGCTTCAAGGCTACATTCGGGAGGGAGCCGGGCATTCCTTCCTGGAGATGCCTACGTTGTGTTTCAACAAACTCTTATTATCCTCACTGCCCTTCGGCCTTGTCCTTTCACATGCAGACAACAATGTTTTACAGTCGAGCAGTGTAAGCAGAAAATGTGCTGCGAAGCAATAAGAACAGAAAGCAATGAGCAATGGTTAGAAAACAAAATGGCGATCCTTGTTACATCAAAATGGCTGTTCATTGGCAGACTCAGAAACCTATATGTCTGTCATATCGTGCATGAGACGGTTGGCCCTCGGCCACCAAAATACGTTTGCCGTCAAACATGAGAGGTATCCATTTTTCTAGACTGACACATGCATGCATGTTAGATACTGAGTAATGTCACAACCCCAATAATGATACCCATCACCACCTCCCCAGGGGGCAGTGCCTACCCTCTGAGCACCCACATGATGACGCCAATTCGGAACCCCACCACGCCACCCGAGGTAAGATACAACACAGCCCACATTGCAACCCGGGGCATAGTGGAGCGCATATTCGGAGTGCTCAAGTCACGCTTTCGCTCCCTTGACCATTCTGGCGGGCAGCTGTTATACGCTCCCCCAGTAGTGTGCAGGATCATAGTGGCAACATGTGTCCTGCACAAAGTTGCAACACGCCGGGGCCTGCCTGTGGACATGGTGGTGCCCCCACATCCCTAACCACATGCACGCCCGCTGCGCATTGAAGGGGAAAGGGCACGGGGTGAGGCAGCCCGTACGCAGATGGTGGCTAATTACTTCACCTAAAATCACACCCCTGTGGAGTGCACACAGCCCTGGCACATACCATCTGACAATCAATGATGATGACATAAGGGACAGTCAACTGTCACAACCATACCAGCCTGAGATTGTTCACCTGGAGTGTTACATTGTGTGCATCCCTACCTACACAAACACCACCAATGCTGTGTCATCAAAAGACACACTTTTATGCTGCTAAATTCATTACCCCCTTGCAGAATACAACATGACAACAATGCCATGTCACCCAACCCCTCCCCAGCACCGCCACCCAACACACCATGGCATGTCATGCTATGTGAGAGCAAACAAAGCAATCCCCAAAACCTGACACAAGTGTCACAAAGTACAGTGTCCCTAATGGAAACTGGCCACAGACAATATGCTCCCAGTAATGTAGAACTAACAACACACATGACCAAATACTTACCAACAATATAATGCAGCTACACAACCTCAAACATAGCATAAAAATGACAGTACTAAGTTAAAGTATTGGTAGTCTTACAACCTGATTATGCCAGCACATCGAACACTTCCAACTGTACAGTGTTGCTGCCACGCAAATGTGTAAGTGCACTGCTTACAACATGAACTCCATCTCCAAAGTAGACGGCCTTGTGAAGACATGAGAAATGAAACTGCAAATTAGGAGGGAGACATGGATGCACAAGCACATATCAATACACCATGCAGCGTACAATACAACAACAATATCCACTAGGAATGTATGCACAGTATTGACTACAGACTGCCCACACAGATCATGGGAGTCCAACGTCACTGTGTAAGTCACTGTCACTTGGGCACACCCTTTGCAAGCCCATGGAAACGAGAAGCAGGAAGGGTTGTGTGTGTGTCACGAACCCAAGCATCTAACCCAAACTCAGGACAATCCTGCATGTGCCCAGCCGGAATACAGTGGATGCCCACGGGAGCCACACAAGGCAACACACTGTAAAAAATAAAATCAAAAATCAAAAATGGCCATGTGGGGGCCGGGGGGGGAAGCCACCCAGGAGGTCAGAGGACACGGTGTGCACCAACAGCCACCTGTGTGGATGTTGGGAAACAAAAACACCTCCATGGGCTCATGGCTTGCACGGCTATGCCAATGTGGGAGAACTGCTGCTGTCGCTCTCATCACCCTCTGCTGCTGCCACAGGAGGTGGTGGTGCTATGGGAGGCAGCCCACGCAAAGCCCTGGTATGGTCCTCCATGGCAGCAAGCATGCGGGTGTGGAAGGTCTCGTTCTGGAGGATTATAGTGCAGAGATCCCCATGCACCACCTGACATGATGCCCGGATCTCCTCCCGAGTTGCCTGCATCTCAGCTGAGAGCGAACGTGTGAGCCGCTCCAGCTGCTGTTCTGTCCTCAAGTTAGTGGAAGCCTCAAGGTGAACAAGAGTCTCCCTGAGGTGATGGAGTTCTACCTTCAGGGCTTCCCTGTGGCCCTGGGACTCTATTGATATCGATTGGCGTAGAGTCTCCAGTGCCGCCCGTCTGTCCCTGTTGGACGCCAACATCTCCTCCTTGTGTGATTGGCAAATGGAGTCTGTTGCCTGCTGTAGTTGCTCCATCTGCCTTTCAGGGGGGACAATGGAAGTGGGCACCCTCTCCATTGCTTGAGCCATCATCTCAACTGATGCTGCCTGTTGGGTTGCATGGATTGTTCCCATGCGGTATTGCCTGGTGGCGTATGGCCACCGCGTCAGCGGGCACCACACCTGTTTGGGGCAAGGTGATCTGCGCCTTGCTGTGCCAGCACTGCCTGAGACTGCAGTACTGCATTCCCCCTCTGATCTGCTGGCCCAGGAACAGGATCAGATGTTGTGGAGTGTGACCCTGCATCCGTAACCGCCAAAGGCGGATTTACCAACACTGACATCCCCATAGAGGGTTCTACCCCTGGTGCAGGTGGGTTTGACAGAACAGAATCCCTGCCAGAAACACTTACCTGCGACGGCACATAGGTCTCATCATCCGAATCAGCACCTGAATAGAGGTCTGGGGAGGTGCACCCAGAGACACCCCTGGACAGAATGGTCTGCAGCAAGATTGGGTTCTCACCCACCACCACACCACGTCCCCCACTGGTGCCCGGTCATGGCTGAGATCCCTCCTGGGTCTGCACCATCTCCTCAACCTTAACAGCATCAAGTGCGTCATCCCCTGCAAAAACATGAAAGACAAAATATGGAAACAGGCATTAGCACCATAGCACACAAATAGGCCTGACAAGCTACAGAACCAGTACATTATTTACACATGTCCCACAATGATTTAACCCTCCCATGCAAGCACTGTCACTGAGTTGGAAGGGGAAGCAAAAGGCAGACACTGATGACACCAAGATGGAAGAGCAACACATTTGCTGCATGCTGGGTAGCACTGCCATCACACATTGGCCTGTGAGTGGCATGTCCAATACACATACATGACACATGCCATCACAGAGATGGCATGTACCATAGCCATGGTACATTCCACAAGTACATCCATATGCCAGTGAATGAGTACTGTCAGCCATCCATGTGAGATGGACATGATGAGATGACAAATGCTACATAGTGTGACAAAATAGGCATGTGCCACACACTGCAACACATCCAGTGTACAAAAATACAGTGATTGCAGGCCGATGTACACATCAATGGTTGTGCACTTCAACATGACAGGAAACAACTATCATGTTCCACATTCAAACAGGCCCCAAAAATGTATGTGATCAGGCCAATACTCAATCAGCCTGAATGGTGAAATCATTCACCTAACAAGGTAACACATGTGGGCCAATGTGGGGTTCATCAATGACAGAAGCATGTCACAAATGTGACAATAGGGCTGAGGAATGCGTAGCAAAAGTGGGAGAATTGAAACAATCAGCCTGAACGAACACTGAAAAATACAAACAATGTTGTTGCAAGATGCTACTTTAAGGGCAACTGCTGTAATGTTGAGCTAAAGTACTACTGTGGGCAGAAGGGATAATATCACACCAAAATCCAAGGCCGCTGAATGTTTTGGATGAAGCACATGGGTGACTCATACCACTCAGGCACACACACCCTCACCTAGCACTCAATCAGAACCCGTCACCCAAACAACATACACATGCATTACACACACATGCATGGCACTCACCGGACAATGCATCATAATCAGGTAGTTCTCCCACACCTTGGATCTGTTCCTCTGTGATGAAGGCCCCAACAACAGACTCATGTTCAGTGAGTTTGTTGTCCTCTTGTGGAGACCCACCGCCAGTCACCGGAGTAGCGGCATGATTTGAGGCCAGCTTGTTCTTTGCTCTGAGTTTCAGGTCATTCCACTGCTTGTAGCAATCATCAGCTGTGCGCCTCACAAATCCAAGGGCACTTATGCGGTTGGCGATGATCTGCCAGTGTGCCTTACGTTGACCAGTTGTGGTCTTGGACGCTGCAGTCACCAGCATTTCGTGGCTATGTGCCGACACATAGGAAACAAGTGCATCAAGTTCCACCTCATTAAAGCAAGGCTTCCTTGAGGTACCGGAGTGTGTAGCCGTGTCTGGGGTCTCAGCCTGTCGTGCCAGAGCACCCTTCTTCCTCTTCTTTAAAGGTGGAGCAGAGCCAGAGTGGCTTACGACGCTCTGGTCAGTAGGGGCAGAATCACCGGTGGACTGGGTAGTAGGAGTGTGGGAATGCACAATGACCATAGGTCTTGATGCAGGCATTGGTTGCAGGGTAATGTTGGCAGGGGGAACGTCAGTTTGATGGACCTGGACTGACACTGTCCTGGCTGGGAGAGTCAGAGCTGGGGCGGATGGAGCTGCAGCTGCCCCTGCAGCCTCCCCACCCTGCATACTTGGGGCAGCAGATGACATAGCTGCCCCAGATCCACGTGGCTTGGTGACAACAACTTGCACCGCCACACGTGGCCTAGACTTGTTGACCTGAAAGTTAGCTAGGGAGTCATCATGTGCCAGGTCAGGTGCCACAATGGGCTGGTCCAACGGCGGCTGAGCTGGGATGGTTCAGGCACGTTTCCTTCAACCATGGGGGGGGGGCATGGGTGTCCCTGATTGTTCCTCCACACATGGTGGTATAAGGGCACCCTGCAAATCCCGGCCACGTCCCCTACCGTGCCCACCACGCCCACGTTTTGAAGGTCGGCCACTTTGCCTCCCTTACCGCTTGGTCGCCTCCCAACCATGGCACTGATGTTGTTGTGTGTCTGGGAGTTGCAGTAAACTATTGTCCTGGGCAATTGGGGGTCAAAGGGGTAGGATACTAGATGGAATTCGTACCCTAGTGCTCTAACAAAGTTGTCTGTGACCCCTGGGGGAAGATGACGGGTCACGCAATGCACAGGCAGCCCAAAATCAAAAATTAACGTGCACGCAACCCCTCGTAGACCACGTGCATGAAAAAATGAACCTGCACTACACTGTGGCACAAAAACACAAAAATAAGCGTACGTGTAATACACGCAGCCTACAATGACCTCTGAAGGGGAACGCGACACACGGGGCAAGCACAGTTGCTAAGTACGTGCGGAACTCACCGTCTGCCTGGAAAAAGAACGTGAAAAATACGTGCCCGTTGGCAACACACCCGCCAAAAGAAGAATGGTACGCTGTCTGAGGAGACAGGACAAAAGGAGAAGTGAACTCTTTTTGAGGAAACAGGCCCAACAAAAAATCAGAAAAGAGCTGTCAGAGGTAACAGGGAGCACGAACTAGAAACGCTGTGAAGTAATCACGTGTGAACCGACAAGAAGTACAGATTTCACCCACTTGCTCTCCACGAAAAGCACGTACAAGGAAATGGCATCCTACATGTAGCTTTTAAACCGTCCCACACGTACACGTCAGATACGCGTGTACGCGGGCGCTTTCCTCCAATTACACGCGATGATACTCGGATGTGCAGTTTTTCCACGTGTGCTCTGTCATCACGTGTTATGAGGGAAACGCCCATGCGCGTAATGTAACTTACGCGCTTACGCGCTAAGGGCCTTTGGTCCAATGAAATCGCATGCGTGTGCTGATGCGTTTACGCGCTAAGGCCCTTTCCTCGAATTACACTCTGACGTGCAATTTTTTCACGTGCCAAATCACTCTGTATCAAACTGGCCAGGCGAAAAAACATGGAAAACCACGCTCCTGCCCAGAAGGCCAAATTACTGCCCCCCAAAGCCCCGAGCATTCTCCCACCTGCCATCTGCTGCTGCCTGCCTGCCTGCTGCCCACATGCCCTGCCATTTGCTGCCTGCACGTCAGCCAGGGGTGTAGTTGCTGTGACCACCCCTGCTGGAACCGAAGACTCTCGACTGGGATTCCATCGCTCCACAGCCCAGCCCCAGGACCCAGTTGCCCACCCACTCCTGCCTCTGGTGTAGCCATGTCCAGCACAACAGCATCTGGCAGCGCTGACAACCCCCAGCCAGAGAGGCAGAGGGCCACCAGCTTCACTGCCACCGAAGTTGGTGTCCTGGTGGAGCAAGTCCTGGGGCAGTATGATGCCCTCTTTGGAAGTTTGCATGCCGACAATGAAGGACGACCAGGATCTGGATGGACATCGTGACTGCCATCAACGCGGAGGTGGTGGCAGTCCGCGACTTACGTCATGTCAAGAAGCGCTGGGAGGACTTCAGGTCCAGGACCCTCAACAAGGCCCGGCGCCTCACTAAGGCAGCGGATTCCAAGGGGTACCGGGGTCAGCTGTCGAACCATCAAATGAGGGTCCTGGAACGCGTATGCCCAGTGCTCTACGTCCAGATCCTTGCCACTGGCAATCATTGGCAACCTTATGAGACAGTGGTTATTCCTCTAATTTTATGTTGTGATACAGTGTTGTGATTTGTGCTTCTCTGCTTCTCTCTACACTGCATTCCTTTGCTTTCGCTCGTACTGTGTGAGAGCTATGGGGTCATGTGAACTATTGCCTTTGAACATACAGCAATGAATCATACCTTCTCGGTGACCAGTACCCTTCAGGCACAATGTGGCTGGCGGATGTCCATTGAATCCGCGACGCGTGTTGCCTGACTCTGCGATGGCCGCCGCCTCCTCCCGATGGGGCGGCCATCCTAGAGCCAGGCGCGCGCGCGGCACACAATGGAAATAAAAACAGTCTGCGAACGCCGCCCGCTGAGAAACTCATCTCTCGCGCGCGGGTTGTTACGCGAACAGAGACGAACGCTCCAAGGTAAGCGACCACCCCTCGCGGTTTGCCTCGGACTGCCATCCCCCACCCCCTCCACCCTCCCCTTGAGCGTGGTGTCCTTGACTCAGACACGCGACTCAATGGGTAGACTCAGGATGTTTGCCAAACCATCAGTGACCACACAGCGCGTGTCGCTGTAGACAGGATATACACTCAATTTGGTTAAAATAGATAGCAATTATTATGCTACCTGTTGCTTTTCCGAAACGATGCACTTAGGCATCACAATTGACAGTATTCATTGTCTTTTGGCCCACAGGTTCCGGGCCGTCTCACCCACCGTGCTAAGTTACCAGACCACACGGAGCGGGTAAGCCTTCTCCCCTCATTATATACTAATGCAGTGTTTTGAGACAATCTTTGGACATAGCACTAGATATTTACCTGTGCCCAATCTCTCTCCCCTCCCTCCTTGTCACCTCTACAGGGAGTTTTTTGAAGAAATACAGAAGTGATTCCCAGCAGGCACATACCCAGATGCCCTGCGAAGCCCTGATGAATGTGGCCCACTTATTTGTTCCACAGAAACCGGTTGGCTAGAGAACGACTATACCTAGTGTACAACACGTAACACACAGGTTATGCTCGTTCGGATTAAGGACTCCCTGCCTAAACATTCAGGGGTCTTTCCTGTAATTATCTTCAGAGAGAACATCGTTGAAGAAAAATGTCTTCATTGTTTTTACAAGTTCAACCTGCACCTGTTCATCCAGAGAAAACCTATTAAAACGAAAGTTCATTTTTCATCTGGATGACAGCTAACACATGCAACAACCAATACGGTAGAGCATGTGTCTTTTAGCACAACACATGTGCACAAGAGACTATTTGGAAAACCCAATTAGCGACTTAGGCTTTTTGGCAAACTCCTCCCCATTCGACATAACTGTGTCCTCCCCAGTGTGAAAACGATTTTGGGCAATACACAGTTGAGATACCCATAAGTAGTCCCCTTTGATTTTGCTGTGTATTTAAACAATGCCACTCGTGTGCAACTGTCATGTGTGTATCAGTCCATTGTACAGTGCCCTGATGCCTGTGTTTGATCTCTCCCTGTCTGCAGCGTCAACTGAAGAAGAGGGCGGAGAGGGTGCTGTGGAGCACAGCGGCAGGGATCGTCCCGCCCGCCGGAGACGCAAGGCCCGGCTCCCCTCCTTGGTAGTCATCTTGTCAGGGAGTGAGGAGTCCGGTACCGCGTCCCAGGCCGCAGCTGCCGAGGGAAGGTCCAAGAGGCAGAGGTCGGAGTTGGACTCCTCGGCAGCAGAAGGGGCAGCTGAGACCCCACAGGGTCCGATGGAGCAAGATGGCACAGAGTCATCCAGGTTGGTGGGGGGTTTGGTGGAGGAGGAGTCTGTGCAAGGGACAGACACGGGGTCTGGAGGTGGGGATTCCACTGGTGCTAGTGGTGCAGTGCAGGGGCAGGGACAGGAGGCAGCACAGGCCACCTCCGAGGTGCCTGTGTGTAATCCTGTCCCCGATCCTGTGACTGCATCATCCCGCACCAGCAGGGATGCCCACGTCCAGACCCGTTTTCAGGGAGGGGATCCGCTTACAACAACTGGACTTCCTCTCCCTGCGGACGTGACTATCCGGGACCGGGTTGAGCCTGTCCTAGGTTCGGTGGTGTTGCGTCAACGGGCCATGCGATTTGACCTGCAGTGTTTTCATGAGGAGACTGCACGTCATCTCGAATGGCAATTTGACTGCGTTGACCTACTGGGACAGCTCACCAGGGCCGGATTCCTCCGTTTGCTGGACCTTGTTCCGACCCCTCCTCAACTGAACCCCCTATGCGCCAGTCGTACTCCATGCATCTTCCCACCCATGTATCACCTGCCCTGTGGAGCTGCCTCTGACCCTGCGGCCAGGCTGGTGGAGGACAAATCCCTGCCCCAGTTGGGAGTCGGACGTCCAGCAGGGGTGGCCACATCAAAAACTGCAACCCAGCCGGAGGATGATGTGCATGCAGCAAGATCCAGGGCACAGGCAGAGGCACAGCAGCAGCAGCAACAAGGTGGGAGCCATGATGGCTCGGGGCCTTCGTCATCGGAGGGGCAGGCATCGGCCAGAGGGCAGGAGGACCCAAGCCTGGAAGTGACTTCTGTGTGGCAGCGGTTAGGCCATGCTATAGATGCGGAGCGGCAGCGAGCAGAAGAGACACGGCTCACGATGGTTAGGGTGGAGAACTCCATGCGGAGGACCCTGCAGCCCACACGACAGGGGACTACCCTGCACCCCTGGTCATGTCCCACAGATAGCCCATCTACTATGGGCATGCCCCCCCAGCCAAGACCCTTGTCAGCTTGCACTACTGATCATCAACGCATGTCCCCCTGCACCCCCACCCCCCAGCAGTGCAGGGCACCTGCCAGCAGGCCCCCACTCATGTCCCCTTGCACCCCCACCCCACAGCAGTGCAGGGCACCTGCCAGCAGGTCCCCACTCATGTCCCACTCATGTCCCCCTACACCCCCACCCCACAGCTGTGCAGGTCACCTGCCAGCAGGCCCCCACTCATGTCTCCGTGCACCCCCACCCCCAGCAGTGCAGGGCACTTGCCAGCAGGCTCCCACTCATGTCCCCTTGCACCCCCACCCGCCAGCAGTGCAGGGCACCTGCCAGCAGGCCCCCACTCATGTCCCCTTGCATCCCCACCCCCCAACAGTGCAGGGCACCTGCCAGCAGGCCCCCACTCATGTCCCACTCATGTCCCCCTGCACCCCCAGCCCCCAGCAGTGCAGGGCACCTGCCAGCAGGCCCCCACTCATGCCCCACTCATGTCCCCCTGCACCCCCACCCCCCAGCAGTGCAGGGCACCTGGCAGCAGGCCCCCACTCATGTCCCACTCATGTCCCCCTGCACCCCCACCCCCCAGCAGTGCAGGGCACCTGCCAGCAGGCCCCCACTCATGTCCCACTCATGTCCCCTTGCACCCCCACCCCCCAGCAGTGCAGGGCACCTGGCAGCAGGCCCCCACTCATGCCCCACACATGTCCCCTGCACCCCCACCCCCCAGCAGTGCAGGGAACCTGCCAGCAGGCCCCCACTCATGTCCCACTCATGTCCCCCTGCCCCCAGGTCATGACGATCCTCAATCATGGCCCTTATGGCCAGCCTCTCCAGCCCAAAGACCCAACCATGTATTGCATCCACCCACATAGAAAAGGAAATTACATGATACAACCCCAATGGCAAGTTTAAATGAACACATGTCCGTCACACACACACAATGGGTGCAAGTGAATGTGAAAACCCATAACATGACATGCATGAAACCAATGAGATAATACCACACATCGAAGTATGAAAAAAAAACGGTATTAAACACAACATGAATGTAATCAAAATCCAACACACAACAATGGGAACAATAAAAGAAAAGATACATGTCCGTAAAAGTATAAAAAACAAGAAATCATAATCCAAAGAAATCCAAAAGAAATCATGTCCAAAGTCACAGTCCAACAAAGCAAATCCAAGGGAAAAAAGAAAGTGAAAACCATTGCTCCATGGTGAAAATAAAAAAAAAAAGAGAATAATCCAATGGTGAACTATGTACAGATGAACAATCCAGGGTCCATGAGCCCAACTGATGAAATGAAACCTATCAAAAATACTACCTAATAAAAAACTATATACAAAAATGTGGTGCATTGTCCAAGCGCAACCAAAATAAAGAAAAAATGAAAGGAAACCTAACACTATCTAACTATATACAATGGCGGCGGGCAAGTCCAGCGGCTCACTCTGTGGCGTCCCGGGCCAGGGCATCATCGAACTCCATGTCTATTTGCCAGAGGCGGGCCTCTGTCTTGGCCCCGAGGTCTCGCAGGGAGGCACTGATGGCCTGTTCCAACTCCCTGCAAGTTGCCTCGAGGCACTCTGCCCGTCTCAAAGCCCGGCGCATGGAGAACTCCGCCCTGACCATGGTGAATCGCGCCTCTTCCGCCCGCCGCCACTCCGCACCTATCTGCTGGCCCAACCGGTGCCACACGGAAGACACTCCCATTCCTGGGTCCTCCTGCCCTCTGGCCGATGTCTGCCCCTCCGATGTTGATGTCCCCGAGCCATCATTGCTCCCACCTAGAGCCTGCTCCTGCTGCTGCTGTCCATGTGCCGTGTCTGATGGTGTCAGGAAGGTCAGTAGACTCCTCTTCTTCCTGTGACACCCCAGACTCCCCTTCTTCCCCTTCCTCCTCACCTTGAAGTCTCCGGCGTTGAGATAGCGTTGGATTGTCCTTAGTTCGAGCCTTCACCCCTTTTTTTTGAAGATAGGGACGACCAAGGTAGGACGCCACAGTGACACCCTTTGGGTGATCTGTGGCAACCCTCCTCGGGCGCAGTTATACGGGGAAAAAGCCAAAGGCACAAAAAACCCCAGAAGATTAAGATCTTCAAGCGTAGTGAGGTATTAGTTACACCTTTCGGAGGCTGCAGTAGGAGGAGAGGAATCGGATGAACACGGTCCAGTTATCGAAGAAATTCCAGGAAGAATCGGGTAAGAACCAGATCAATGAAAGTTCCAGAACGATAAACAGAAGAGGACTAGGCGAGGCAATCCAAATGGCAGGCAGAGGTCGGTACACGGGAATCAACGGGAGGTAACTCTGGTACAGATTAGCAGAAAAGGGCTGGACGAGGCAATCCACAATACAAGCTGAGGTCGAGAATCCGGGATATCATCGATAGGAAAGAGGGAGGATAAGAAGAGGAACAATAGTGGAGAAATCCTTACAGGGAGGAGACTAGAAAAGACGGAAAAAGAATAGAAGGAAAAGCTCAAGACGGAAGGGAGGAAGGGGTTTAGATGGGAACGGAACTGACAAAGGAGGAGAGGAAAAGAAGGCGAGGAAATAAAACCAGATGAAGGTTCGGAGCGAAAGAAAGGAAAGAAGGAGAGAAACAAAGAATACGGAAGGGAAAAGGCTGCTATACAGAAAAATGTCAGCGGCGCAGGAACAGGACGAAAACACTGTACGTTGCAACGCACCTGACCCCAGAAGTGAAAAGGCTTAAATACTGAGGTCAGGAATGTTGCAACGACGACTAGACCTGCACCGCACGCTCAAAAATATACGTGATGGAACCCACTAGGGCGGGCGCAGCTTCCACTTCTTCCAAAGCCGCCAGTTTCCCTGCGGCGTGACAGTATGCCCCCTCCTAAGGTCCACCCCACTGGGTTTATTGGGATGTCTGAAATGGAACCTACGCAATAGGAGAGGTGTATTTAAATGTGCTCTAGGTTCCCATGTGTCTTCATACCTCGGGTATCCTTTCCAGTGGACTAAGTATTCTAGACGTCCCTTATGATATCGAGAGTCACAAATTTGGGGTACCTCATAGACGTCTTCGGTGGGGTCTGGAGGGACCGGAGTGTTCTTCCTTCTACGGAACCACCTATCTTCCATAAAGGTCTTCAATTGAGAGGTGTGAAACACCGGATGTACCCGACTTAATCGAGCAGGTAGCTGTAAGCGAAAGGCTACTGGGTTGATTACATGTGTTATTTTGTATGGTCCTATATATCTAGGGGACAGCTTAGATGGGTGAACCCAACGTGGTAGAAATTTAGTGGACAGAAGTACCTTTGATCCGACTCCCCAATTGGGCACTGGTCTCCTGTGTTTATTAGCTTGGGTTCGATTCCTTTCTTGAGCCTCTAAGAGTCCTAGTCTAGCCTTGTCTTGGGCTTCCCGAATAGTAGTTAAAGAAGCTTCCACAGAGGGCACCGAGGACTCAATATTTGCTAAGGGAAGAAAGGTACGGGGATGATACCCGTACGTGCAGAAAAAAGGGCTGGAACCTAAGGCAGAGTGGCAGGTGTTGTTATATGAAAATTCTGCCGTAGGGAGTAACTGGACCCAATCATCCTGTTGTTGGTTGACAAAACACCGGAGATACTGCTCCAAAGTACTATTAAGACGTTTGGTTTGTCCATTCGATTGTGGATGGAATCCTGAGGTCAAGGCCCTTTCAATGCCTAATCGCTTGCATAAGGCAGACCAGAAATGAGAAGTGTACTGGCTGCCACGGTCAGAGATGATCTTAGTAGGCATACTCTGTAGCTTGAATATGTCACTCAAGAAGACTTCAGCCATGCGAGATGCAGAAGGTACACCAGGTAGGGGTGAAAACTGTGCCATCTTAGTGAATGAATCGATGACCACCATTATACAGGTACAACCCTGAGACACTGGCAACTCTACAATGAAGTCGGTCGAGATAGTGGTCCATGGACCTGTGGGAATGGCACCGGATTCCAACAATCCCAGAGGTTTTTGTGTGGAAGACTTGTTACGAAGACAGGTAACACAAGACTGAACGTATTGCCTGGTCTCTTCCTTCATCCTAGGCCAAAAGAAATATCTCGATAAGAGTTCTTGCGTATTCTGAATTCCACGATGGCCCGCAATCTTGGTATCATGGCACCAGGATAATGCTGTCTTCCTTAATGACGTAGTAGGCAGATACAACTTGTCCTTAACCATATATAAACCTTCCTTGATTACATAATCGCTCTTGTTGTTAACCTTTTCTGTTTCAAATCTCCCTCCAGAATTGTCCTTGACCTGTTGCAGGAATGTGGACACCGCTCCTATCTTCTGGGTTCTTGCAAACATCAGTTCTGTAGTTGTTTCTTGTTCAGACAGGTAGTCACTACGTCGAGACAGGGCATCTGCCACTAAGTTATGTTCACCCGGAATGTAAGTAATGTTAAAATCAAATTGGGCGAAAAAATGTGCCCACCTTGCCTGTCTTGTGTTGTAACATTCAAATTGACATAATACCTGTAGATTCTTATGATCTGTTCGGAGGGTAAAAGGGTGTTCTCCACCTTGGAGAAGGTGTCGCCACTCTGTGCACGCTAATTTCATAGCCAGCAATTCTCTCTCTATCACAGAGTAGTTACGTTGGCTGGGGTTAAGTGTCTTGGAATAATAGGACACTGGATGTTCCTTCCCTTCATACTCTTGCAGTAACACTGCCCCGATAGCAGCAGAAGATGCGTCAGTTTCCACTATAAAAGGATGGAGATGGTCAGGTTGTCTTAATATGGGAGCTGAACAGAAGGCTTGCTTGAGTTGTTGAAAACTCTCTTCGGCTAGAGAAGACCATTGGAAAGGAGAGGAAGATTTCTTAAGAAGTGAGGTCATTGGGAGTACCTGTTGGGAGAAGTTAGGTATGAACTTCCGGTAGAAATTCGATAACCCAAGGAACCTTTGGATATCCTTAACAGACTTGGGAGACGGCCAGTCTAGAATAGCATTGACCTTCTGAGGGTCCATGGCAATTCCCTCAGAGGAAAGAATGTACCCCAGATATGATATGGACGTGGCCGAAAATACACACTTTTCCAATTTGACAGAGAGTTGATTGTCTTTGAGTCTGTGAAATACTTCCTTGACATGAGTGTTATGCTCGACTTGTGAGTGGGAAAAGACCAATATGTCACCAAGATAAACGATTACAGAGTGTCCTAAAATATCCGAAAAAAGTCTGTCCATGAAACGTTGGAATATTGATGGAGCATTTACAAGGCCAAGGGGCATCACTTGATACTCATACAGATAATAAGGGGTCCTAAAGGCAGTCTTCCACTCATCTCCGGTTTGGACCCTAAGCAAATGGTAAGCGTTGCGTAAGTCTAGTTTTGTAAATACTGTGGCCGACAGTACGGCATGTATGATTTCAGAGATGAGAGGCATAGGATATCTGTCTTTGATGGTTACCTTGTTTAATCCTCTGTAATCAATACAGGGGCGTAGCTCTTGCGTGTCTTTCTTGGGAATGAAGAATAAGGAGGCACCAGCAGGAGATTTAGAAGGTCTGATCAACTTATTAGCTAAGTTCTTGTCGAGATAGTCTCTCAGATAATGCCTTTCTTGCATAGTCAAGGGATACATACGACCAAATGGGACTAAGGCATCTGGGTGCAGGTCTATGCAGCAATCCTCGGGTCTGTGAGGAGGAAGTTCTAACGGTATTTTCTCTGTCACAACTTCAGCGTAACTATTTAAATAGGATGGTAAGCAATGTATAGATTTAGATTCTATCCCACAGGAAGTTTGCATCATGGAAAAGGTTGGCTTCGGCAAACAGCTTGCTTTGCAGAAGGTTGAATGAAAACTTAACAGGTTTCTAGACCAGTCAATGGTAGGGTTATGCCGACGCAACCATCCTATGCCTAGAATCAAAGGGAAGTGAGCAGCTCTGATAATATCAAAGGAAAGGCGTTCAGTATGTTGCATGATACGCATGGTGAGGACTTCAGTAGAATGGGTAATAAGGCCTGAGCTCAAAGGTTCGCCATCAACTCCCTCCACCGATTGATCCTCGATCTTAGCTATCCGAGTCAGTCCTTGACTCTCTGCCCAGTGGGTGTCTATAAAATTACCTGCGGCCCCACAATCCAGAAGGGCCTGAGTCTGAATTAAGGTCTGGCCGTACAGAAGAGTGACAGTCATCACCATCAGTCGATCATCGTCAGAACACTCCAAAGTGGTGACTGAGAGGGTAACAAAGGGACTGGATTCCTTCCCTCGGTAATATGTCCCCAAATTTACCGAGGGTGCTCGTTTCCCGAGCGTCTAGGAGGCACATCAGGACATTCTCGAAGCAGGTGAGTTGAAGATCCACAGTACATACATAGGTTCCCTTCTCGCCTCCTCCTACGTTCCTCTGCCGAGAGAGGAGAACGGGTAATGCCGATCTGCATAGGCTCTTCCCGCGAGAGACGAGAAGAGGGAGGTGGTGCAGAAGGAGAAGTAGCCGGGGGCATAGGAAGACCGCTCTTAATCCTACGTCGCTCAGCTCGCCGTTCAGACAGCCGGAAATCGATCCGAAGTGTTGCAGTGATTAGATCGGCAAAAGTTAAGGGGCGTTCGATGCGTGCAAGTTCATCTTTTAACTCTTCTCGCAGACCCCTCCGAAAGATGACATACTGAGCTTGTTCTTGCCATCCAGCTTCCGCAGCGATCTGTTTAAATGAGGTGATATAGGACATTAAGTCTGAATTTCCTTGTCGGATGTCCAACAGATCCTCGGAGGCCAGAAAGGTGCTCTCTGTTCGAAGGAAGGTTTGTTTCATCAAGGTCTTGAAAGCCTCATAATCCTGGAGCACAGGATCAGTTCTATTGACTAAAGGGGTGGCCCAAGTCAAGGCATTGCCAGACATGTGGGTTATCATAAAGCCAACCTTGGTATGTCCGGAAGTAAAGGCATGTGGACGAAATGAGAAATGTAAGTGACACGCATCCAAGAACTCCTTTAGCCTTTTGGGCGTCCCATCAAACTTCCCAGAGACTAACGGTAAGGGAGGCAAATCAGTTGTCGGTAGTTCTCGCTCTGCCATCCTCTGTTGTAGCACTGCGTTTGTGCCTTTTAGATTCTGGACTTCCAGGCTCAAGTTTTGGACGGCTGCTACAAGTTCCTGAACCTGCTGCGGAGTGGCCATGTCGTATTCATGGCGTTGCAATCTGTCAGGAAGGTCAGTAGACTCCTCTTCTTCCTGTGACACCCCAGACTCCCCTTCTTCCCCTTCCTCCTCACCTTGAAGTCTCCGGCGTTGAGATAGCGTTGGATTGTCCTTAGTTCGAGCCTTCACCCCTTTTTTTTGAAGATAGGGACGACCAAGGTAGGACGCCACAGTGACACCCTTTGGGTGATCTGTGGCAACCCTCCTCGGGCGCAGTTATACGGGGAAAAAGCCAAAGGCACAAAAAACCCCGGAAGATTAAGATCTTCAAGCGTAGTGAGGTATTAGTTACACCTTTCGGAGGCTGCAGTAGGAGGAGAGGAATCGGATGAACACGGTCCAGTTATCGAAGAAATTCCAGGAAGAATCGGGTAAGAACCAGATCAATGAAAGTTCCAGAACGATAAACAGAAGAGGACTAGGCGAGGCAATCCAAATGGCAGGCAGAGGTCGGTACACGGGAATCAACGGGAGGTAACTCTGGTACAGATTAGCAGAAAAGGGCTGGACGAGGCAATCCACAATACAGGCTGAGGTCGAGAATCCGGGATATCACCGATAGGAAAGAGGGAGGATAAGAAGAGGAACAATAGTGGAGAAATCCTTACAGGGAGGAGACTAGAAAATACGGAAAAAGAATAGAAGGAAAAGCTCAAGACGGAAGGGAGGAAGGGGTTTAGATGGGAACGGAACCGACAAAGGAGGAGAGGAAAAGAAGGCGAGGAAATAAAACCAGATGAAGGTTCGGAGCGAAAGAAAGGAAAGAAGGAGAGAAACAAAGAATACGGAAGGGAAAAGGCTGCTATACAGAAAAATGTCAGCGGCGCAGGAACAGGACGAAAACACTGTACGTTGCAACGCACCTGACCCCGGAAGTGAAAAGGCTTAAATACTGAGGTCAGGAATGTTGCAACGACGACTAGACCTGCACCGCACGCTCAAAAATATACGTGATGGAACCCGCTAGGGCGGGCGCAGCTTCCACTTCTTCCAAAGCCGCCAGTTTCCCTGCGGCGTGACAGATGGTGCCTGCACATCCTCCATCAGCTGGCCTCCAGTTGTGGTGTCCACCCCTACTGGGCTGCCAACTCCCGACTGTGGCAGGAATGTGAGCTCCACCAAGCTGGCTGTGTTGGTCGGGCCATGTCCACAGGGGGCACTGGTGGAATCTGGGCCGGAAGACAGTGTGGAGAACGACTGGCGCATAGTCTCCACAGAGGAGGAGAGGTCCGCCAGAGTGCGCGACACATGTAGGAACCCACCAACCAGGGCCCCTCCCAGCAGTGACACATCATGACGCTGCTCTCCGTGATGGCGTGCGTTCTCTTCCCAGGAAGAACGCACGTCATCACGAACCATGACGGAGCCTATACGTTCGTAGGACCCCTCGTCCGCAGGTAGTGGAGAGGCAGATGACATGGCACTCTCCCCTACCTGCGGACGGGCCTGGGAGGGGGCCTCCCTGCTGGTGCATGGTGGTGCAGTCACAGGGTCAGGGACAGGGACATGCACAGGCCCCTCCGCGGTGACCTGTGCTGCCTCCTGCCCCTCGCCCTGGACTGCACCACTTGCAACAGTGGTACTACCCCCACCAGGCCCCATGTGCGGCTCAGTAGCGGGCTCCTCCTCCTCTGTGGAGACCACCAACCTGGATGTCTCCACACCGTCTTCCGTCATTGGAAGTCCCTGTGGGGGCTCACCCGGCCCTTCCGCCACAGCCGTTGTGGCAGACGCAGCACCAGCCCCCTTGCTCCCGGATGATGGTAATTCCTGGGAGGGTGGCAGGGCCTTGCGTCGCCACCCAGTGGAGGCATCCCCGCCGCTTGGCTCCACAGCACCGTCTCCGCCCTCTTCTTCACTTGACGCTTCGTAGAGGAAGACATAGAACACAAGCATCAGGGTACAGTACAAAATACCCTAGACAGGAAGCAATAACACATGAGTGGCACTGTCAAATGTCACTTCCATCCTGTCATTCCACAACACATGGGTGAATGCACACACATGCAGAAACAGTCCTGGCTCCTGGAATCAACTTCAACATCCATGTAGAAGGGCCCCTGTAACCAAAGTCACATGCATCCATGATATGATATGATATGATATGGTATTTGTAACGCGCCTATACACAAGTGTTTCAAGGCGCGACGAGGCAGGGAGGGAGGAAACAAGGGGAAGACAGACAAACGATCCTACTAGGCCAGGTGTCATTCAGATCGCGCAAGTGCAGAGGTAAGGGGAAAAAGGAGAAAGTGCAGGGGGAGGAGGTGGGGGGGTAAGTGCAGTAAAAGGTAAGTGGCGTAATAAAATAATAAATAATAAATAATAAATAAAAAGGGCCAGCTGGTGGCAAGTGCGAGGTAAGTGCAGAGCAAGTGCTGGGAAGGGGGCTGTAGGGATACAGTGACAGTCCCACAGTGCAGGGGGAGCCAGGGAGGCAGTGCAAGTGGAGAGTGGCTGGGCCCTGGACCGAGGTCGCTGAGAGTGGCCCAGATGCAGGTTAGGTGCAGAATTCAGTGGGGAGTTAAGCAGGTTTAGCAGGGGAGAGGGAGAGAGAAGGCAGAAGCGAAGAGGAAGGTTTTGAGGTGCTTCCGGAACCGGAGATGGTTCTCCTCAAGTTTCAGGGAGGCAGGCAGGCTGTTCCAGAGGGAGGCCCCTGCTGCGGAGAGAGATCTACCCCCAGCTCGTTGCTTCGAGAAGCGGCTGACCATGAGGGAGTTGGAGACGGATGAGCGAAGGGCTCGTGAAGGAAGATATTTAGGAAGAGAGAGTTGAAGGTATTTAGGCCCCAGGCCCCAGAAGGCCTTGTGGACAATGCAGAGGGTTTTGAACTTAATCCTCGCAGCCACTGGGAGCCAGTGAAGAGATTTCAGTCCTGGAGAGATACGGTCCCTGGGCTTGAGGCCAAGGACAAGTCTCGCAGTTCTGTTCTGGATAAGTTGCAGAGGGCGGAGAGTGGAGGCAGGGAGATTAAGATAGAGGCTGTTACAGTAGTCCAGCCTTGAGAGAACCAGGGCTCGGGAGACAGTGAGCTTCTGGGGGAAGGAGAGGAAGGGAAGAATACCTCTGAGGAGGTGCAGCTGGTAGTGTGATTTCTTAGAGACATCAGATATATGAGGAGAGAAGGAGAGTGTGGAGTCGAAGATGACCCCAAGGTTTTTAGCCTTGCAGGTAGGGGCAGGAGTCACACACACACTTCTCAGGCACACACATACACACATGTACATGACATCAGCACCCATTCCTCACCCCCCCTTCATGTCCAGGAACAGAGACAGCCATGCTTTCATGTGTGCATTCCGCATAGAGCTCCCCATATTGCATTAAAACACATGCACCAACCATGTGGTTCACACATAACTGGTCTCACATGCATGACCATGATGTCCCTTCACACACACATCCATACATGGCCTATGTCACACATACAGGCAAGCATCAGACTACCAGCACACTGGAACATGCCCTGTCTCACACAGCAATGCTTGTTCACTTACCGCTCAACTCCAGATGGGTCTGCCTCTGAAGGATCTGGGGGTGGAGCGCTGGGCCTACGCATTTCAAGCTCTCATCTGGATGTTACTCATGCGTGCCCGGCCGCCCTCCGCGAGGCACCGGGCCTTGTGGAGGGTCCTGGACCTGAAGTCCTCCCAGCGCTTCTTGACGTGCTTGATGTCGCGGGTTGCCACCCCCTCTGCGTTGATGGCAACCATTACGTCGTCCCAGATCCTCTTCCGTCCTTCCTTGTTGGCGCGTGATGTTCCGAAGAGGGCATCATAATGCCCAGGACATGCTCCACCAGGACACCAACTTCGGTGGCAGTGAAGCTGGTGGCCCTCTGCCTCTCTGGCTGGGGGTTGCCAGTGGTGCCAGTTGGAGATGTGCCCGACATGGCAACCCGAGAGGCAGGAGTGGGTGGGCAACTGGGTCCTGGGGCTGGGCTGTTGAGCGATGGTATCCCAGTCGGGAGTCTTCTGTTCCAGCTGGGGTGGACACAGCAACTGGACCCCTGCAGATGGCTGATGTGCAGGCACCAAATAGGAGGGCACGTGGGCTGCAGACAGTCAGGCAGCAGCAGATGGCAGGTGGGAGCGTGCTCGGAGCTCTGGGGGGCAGGAAAATGGCCTTCAGGGCAAGAGCGTGGTCTTCCTTGTGTGTATGCGTGGCCAGCTTAATACGGAGTGATTTGGCATGTGAAAAAATTGCACGTCAGCGTGTAATTTGAGGAAAGGTCCTTAGCGCATAAGCGGGTCAGCACACGTACGCGATTTCATTGGACCAAAGTCCCTTAGCGCGTAAGCGCATCTATGATGTATCATGCACGGACGTTGCCCTTTTGCGTGTAAAACTTCACGTGAACCCCAGGAATACACGTACCCCACTCGCACAGGGCCCTTTCGCGTGTAAAACTTCACGCGAACCCCAGGAATACACGTACCCCACTCGCACAGGCCCTTTCGCGTGTGAAACTTCCCGCATACCCCCGAAATACACATACCCTGCAGAAATTGCATGTGAGACTTCCCGTGAACCCCAGTAATACACGTACCCCGCTCGCACAGGGCCTATCGCGTGTGAAACTTCCTGCAAACCCCAGTTATACACATACCCCACTCGCACAGGCCCTTTCACGTGTGAAACTTCCCGCGAACCCCGTAATACACGTACCCTGCTCCAATCGCGTGTGAAACTTCACGCGAACCCCAGTTATACACGTACCCCACTCGCACAGGCCCTTTTGCGTGTGAAACTTCATGCGAACCCCAGTAATACACGTACCCCGCTTGGCGTTTGAGGTTTGGCAGCCCTGTAAACTGGTCCAGGGTTAGCACAGCCCTTTGCGCTGGATTGGGGATTTTGATGACTTTTCCTTGAGCAAGGACGTTCTTGGGGGCATAACTGGCGCTGCTGCAGGGTCGCTGCGCCACTCTGCGCCACGGCTGGTTTTGGAGGCTAAAATCCATGAATACGCTGTGCGCGGAAATCGATTTTAGCGCACGCGGCTGGCGCAGATATTCGCATGCGAAATTCTATGAATTACCCCGATAGTCTTTGTACCCATAGATTGAAACTTGGAGTGCCTGTTGTTATTCCTAAATCTGCATTTTTTGTGTTTTTTTTTTCTTTATTGGGCTGGGTTACACTATTCTGGCTTGCGTGTTTGTATTGTTAGTTTAATTAAAATATCCTATTTTTATTTCACCTTAGTTGAACATACCCTTATTTTGGAACAAAAACTATTGTGCAGGGACGTCATTAGGGGGTCAGCTGGTATCCCACATGCAAACCGTGATGTCTTCCTTGCTACCACTAAAAAAAAAGTACTTTTTTTTATTTTTAATGAAGCTTCAGTGCTGTGACCACTGCGATGTTGCTCTTTGTTTTGTGTTTGCTGGCTTTCTTGTTCAGGCCCCTTAACAAAAACAGGGGGTTCCATAAGTGTAACACTTTGAGCAGTGACCCAAAATGAGAAAAAATAGGAATAACAAATAATGTGTCTTTCTGTATTTCTATACAATAAGTGTTAGACTCATTAAAGGTTCATTTCAGGCACACTTCAGGAGGTGAGGAACTGATATAGTCGGTTCTTAAACACCTCAAATTCACAATGCAGACCAAAACCTCCAAAAACTTTTTAGAGTCGAAAAATCATCCATTTCGGACTATGTATTTTGCTTTTCGCACATTGCAGTTTTAGCAATTTTTTTTGCCGTTGTCTATTACAATTATCACAAGACATTCCATCTCGGTGATTTTGGTCACTTAACAAAATCTGTGTGCCTAAAAGCTTGTGTAGAGTGTAGAAATGTTGGACCATAGCACATAAAGTGGCCCTTGATTTCATTGTGCCACGATTACTGCTTTGCTACTATCATTCCTATCTCCATGGCATGTTGTTCAGCATGTTTGTTTGCATGTATGAGTTAACAAGTGCTCAGAGTATGGGATGCTGTGTGAGTGCACTGCTTTCCCAGCGGTACTCTAAATTATTTAATACACAGTTATGAACTCTCCTAATGGTTTGTATTTTGCCAACCTCTGAAGCCTGAAAAGTAGTTCCACGACAGCTTGACATATGGCCAACTTTGCATCAGACCTGTAGATGAACTGGCTCAGGTACCATTGTAAGGGTATCCACAAAGGAGTGAAATTTGCTTTCTGACTTTGAGAACATTCAGCCATGCAATTGCTCGTTTTACTGTAGCCGGTAAGAAAGCTCAGTGGGTTGAGTGTTCGCTGCTGAGGTGTGGGTGTGTGTGATCTGCAGTCTGCAGGCTTGAATCCCGGCAAGTCCAACTCAGCCTTTCATCCTTCTGAGGTTGACAAATATGTAGCAACGCAGGTTGGGTGATCTTGTACGTATATTTGTTCTATATAATGAGCTTAAGTATAAGAGCTATATAATAACAAATAATTATGTTTTGGCCTTGGACGTCAGCTTGCATTCATAGTTTGGCAATATTGACCTATACACACTGACATTAACAATACAAACAGTGATCCAATCTTATGAAATATGCATCACATTATAGTGATATAGTAACCATATGTTTCGTAGTGTGCTTGGGAACAATGCTATGTGATGCCACTTCCTATTTTGTCAAGTTGTGTAAGGTTGTGTTCCATAGGCCTCTATGATGTCACTTAAAGGTGGGGTCAAATTACATCACTTCCAGTGATGCCATCAGAGGTCAAGGGTCATGTGATGTTACTTCTGGTACGCCTTGCATTTTGGTGAAGTGACTTCTCTGCTATTGTGCTTGGTCTGCCTCTGAACTAGCTCACTCCCCCCCCCTCAAAAGTATAACCGGCTCTTATCCTGCATATCTAAAGAGGCAATGGAGACATATCTGTCAGGATGTGATATTTCACTTTTATGATTGGGAACTCTACTGGTTTAGAATTAACGTGGGACTGAGTAAGGCGGTTTATACACCACCGTTCCTCTACTATTAACAATCATTTTTGGCACAGCAGGCTACTAGACTTGGTTTCCCAGCATTGCCAAAATCATTCAATGTTTTTTTCTGAGATTCTCTTCCACTTGTTCCGTTTAGTAAATGTTGTTTACCAGCATGCAACACTGATTTACCCCCCCCCCCGCCCCTCCTCCCATCTCTCCCAGACTTAAACAGGGTACTGGAATGTGTTTCACCAGAAGTCTTAAATAATTCATAGTCTTCCTTAGTCCATTTTAGACATGGGCTGGGATTCCACTTTGTCTCCCCGCAGGAAGAAGCAGATCATGGAATGCCTCTTATGTCTCTCTGAGACTTGGGTTGAGCAGCAAGCTTCATTTTTCATCACGCTGCAAATATTAACCTGTTTCATTCTCTCTCGATCCGGGACTGCACTTCTGCTTCCTTGGGATTTCTCCATCCCCACTGGGTGGGGCCTCCCTTTGGAACTGACTCCCTGCCACCTTGAAACTTGAGGAGAACCATCTAGATCCTCAAGACCTTCCTCTTCGCTTCTGCCTTTTCCCCGCTTCTCCCCTGCTGACCTGCCTTCTCCCTCGTCACTGTGCACCTGGCCATCCTCTGTCCTTCGGGCCCAGGTACCTGCTCACCCTACCACCCTCCTTCACTGCCTTCGGGCCACCCCTTGCACTGGGGCCTATATCTGTACCCATACAGTTCCCCGCCCATTTTTCTTCTGCACTTATCAGATACACCCTATCTGACTAACCTAACACTTTTGCCATTTACAGGCTGCACTACCACCGCTATCACCTTACTTAATTATGTATTTACTTAGTATTTATTTTGCTCTCGCCTATGCTCTGCACTTCCCCCTTTTTCCACTTCCCTATGCACTTTCCCCATTTTCCCTTCCTCATGCACTTGCGCATTCTCAATGTCACTGGGCCTAGTAAGATTGTTGTTTTTGCTTCTCCTCTGTTCCCCTCCATTCACCTGGTTGCGCTCTGAAACACCTGCGTACAAGAATGATATAAATAAAATATATCATATCATATTGTCTTTCCTCTTTTGAATTTGTTCTGGAAGCGCTGATACACAACTGTGTTTGCAGTTGGCATCTTATAAAACACCAATTAATAAATGCCTGTCAGTTCCACTTGTGCCGCATAGGAGACTTGTATGGCCTCTCTGGTTCGGATGTGTGAGGCGAATTGAGCAGCAGAAGGAGTTCATTTTGGAAACGCCAACACAGTAGGATTTGAAATTGCCAGCTGGTTGTTTGTGTGACTGGCTCAGAAATATGCTTCAGGCTTTACAACGAAAAAAGCCTTGCCTTGTTATTATGCCGCCGACCCCCAACAGACGTTCCTTGCATTAGACATGCAGGGATCATCACCCTTGCACCCCATATGACAGGGTGATGAACCCCGTATCTCCAATGAAAGGGGTGTCTGGCAGGGGGTCAGCACAGCAATTAAAAGACAGGGAAAATTTACCTGACCTGAATGCAGTGCCAACCCCAGGTCTGCCAGCGTCCTGTGCAAGATTTTTCTGTGCGCCTCTGGTGGTGGGGGCCCACCGAAAAAACCTGTCTCCCTGTCCCTCGCCGGGCACTTCCCTTAAACACACAATATAAGAACAGCAGGGGCTGAGTTGCTATTTTTGTTCTTGTCAATTAGTGAACTCATACTGCACTGACCACCTGGCTACCTGCTGATTTCGGGCCCAGGTCCCTGCCCGCCCAGTTGCACACCCCCCGGCAACCCTTGCTCTTGGATCTGTATCTGTAACCTTACAGTCCATCATACCTGCACTTTTGGACTCTTGCTGTCTGCACTTACCCTTGCACCTGCCACCTGTTGGGCCACACTTCTTGTTATTGTTTTGATCCCATGTACAGCACTGCCACCTCCCCTTTCCCCTGCCACTTTTCCCGTCCCCTGCACTTGTGCAATCTCAATATCAGTGGGCCTAGTAAGATTGTTGTCTCTGTCTTCCCTCTGTGCCCCCTCCCTTGCCCCATTGCGCCTTGAAACACTTGTGTTTAGGCGCGTTATAAATGCCATAATATATCATAACCGAGGGTCCCTCGAGTCACTGACACGAACAAACACAGCAAGGGAGCCTCCTGAGGTTCTTGTATTGTGTGCCAGGCGTGGGTGATTATTTATTAAGTGCTGTCACCGCACCAATTGAACCAATAGAAAATAAAGTGCATGTTTGCTGCCAACTCACTGTTATGCAAACTTTGTGTCGGTCAGATACTTAGGTTTGCATGACTGTGAACTGGAGGCAAAGCGCCCACTATTTTCGTCACCGGGGGTGCCCTTGTGCGGCAGCACTCTCTGAGCACTCCTTGAGCCGGCGCTGCCACGCCCCCTATGAGCCCTGGCTCGAGTTTCAGGACAGTCAAGGCGCTGGTGGGGAGGTGCATACTGCACCCACAGGAAGCCTAGTGCTTGAGTTTGCACCGGAGGTGTCAGTGTTTGTAACACTGGCTTGGCCCCAGTCGCGAGTGAGGCTGGCGCTCAGAGCTGCCGGTAATATGAGTGCTGGTGCCGGGTCTGGCACTGCTCTGGGGCCTGCTAGGAATGTCTGCGCTGGGAACAGATGGAGTTGGCTGTGTGCTCAGGAGATGCTGCGGGGAGAGGAAGCTGTTTCACGGACACGATGTCACTCCCAGATGCCAGTGTTCTTGCAAGCTGAGAACATCCGTCTGCATGCAAAGCTGGAGGCTACGGCTTGACAACTTGAGCGGATCTCTCCATCCCCGCGCGGCGTGGCGGGCGTATAACGCAGACAGAAGAGCTACATGCCATCCTCGCCCCCTCTTATTGGTCCCTAACTGCCTCGGCTGTGATGAGTGGCCTGTCAGGGGGCTGCGAGGGAGCAGGCAGCGCGAGCGAGGGCGCTATCTGTTAACTCAGCAGCTAACAGACCAATAATGGACACGGTGCCCGGCTTCTTTAGTGAGGACAAATGACTCCATGGGTGTTGCATTTCGCCTAACTCGGTGTATTTCCTCTTAGTGAACAAGCACATTTTGTGAGGAAGAAGAAAGACCGCGCGGCTCGGGCGAGGAGAGGTTTGGGGGGCAAAGGGGGAGGCTGGAGTACATGTGGAGCGAGCGCAGGATTTCCATTTTTGCTTGAAAGCAAATGATTAGGCCGCACCCAGACACACCCATTATAAGCACATTTTGCATAAGCGATTAAAGGCGTGACTCCCTTTAAAATGTAAATATCTCTCTATCCTCCACTCCCTATCACTCTCCCCTTCTCTCTCCCTCTCTCACTCTCTCTCCCATGTTCTCAATGGATCTATCTATTTCTTCACTTCACTAGCCCAGCTTTCATTGATGTCTTCCTCCCAGCGTTCTTTTCATTTACATTGAAAGCTCGCTATTACCTTTACATCTCTCCGCCTGTCTCTCTCTTTTTGACTCTATACCCATATTCTCTCTCCTTATGTATCTCCCTGTCTCTCCCCCTCCTTTTCCTCTTCACCATCTCTTCTCATTTTCTTGCCATATATACTGCCCATCACTTTTTCTCTCTGCCTTTCTCCCTCCTTTGCTAACGTCACTCTGCCTCCTCCTTTCCTTCTCATCCCTACTGGCCATCACTTTCTCTATCTTTCTCCCTCTTTTGCCTTCTTCACTCTCTCTCCTGATTTCCTTGTTACCTCTACTACACATCACTCTCTATCTCTGTCTCTCTACCTCATGTTCCCTCTTCATTCCCTCTCTTCCTTTCCTTCTCATCTCAACTACCCATCACTTTCTCTCTCTGTTTCTCCCTCTCCTTTGGCGTCTTCACTCTCTCTCCTTCGTTCCTTGTCTTTTCTACTGTCCACCACTTCTGCCCTCTGTCTCCCTCCCTCCTTTGCCCTCTTCACTCTTTCTCCTCCTTTCCTTCTGATCTCTACTGTCCCATCACTGTCTCTCTGTCTCTCTCCCTCGTTTACCCTCTTCACTCTCTCTCCTTCGTTCCTCGTCTTTTCTACTGTCCACCGCTTCCGCCCTCTGTCTCTCTCCCTCCTTTGTCCTCTTCACTCTCTCTCCTCCTGTCCTTCTCCCCATCACTATCTTTCTGTGTGTCTCTCTCCTTTCCACTCATCACTCTCTCTCCTCATCCTTTTTATCACCTCGACTCACTGTCGCTTTATCTCTCTGTCTCTTTATGTCTCCTTTGCCCTCAAGAGGTCACAGATCTTATATTTTCATTATCACCTTTAATCTCTCGCGCTTTCGCTCTCTGTCACTCTGTTTCTCTCTCATGTGCCCTCTTGAGTCCTTGGCTCTCCTCTTTTCCTTATCACTTCTACTCCCTCTCGCTTTCTCTCTCTCTGTCTCTCTCTGTCTCTATCCTTTGCCATCTTGAGTCCATGGCTGTTCTCCTTTTCTTATTGCATCTATTCCCTGTCGCTTTCTCTCTCTGATTCTCTTTCTGTCTCTTTTTCGCCCTTGTGTTTACGTCACTCGCCTCTTTTCCTTGTCACCTCTATTCCCTATTGCGTTCTCGCTCCGTCTCTCTATGTCCTTGATTGTGCCCTCTTGAGTTCATGGTTACCCTCTTTTCTTCATCACCTCTATTGCTTTCTCTCTCTGTCTCTCTTCCTCCTTTGCCCACCCGATTGCTTCGCTCTCCTCTTTTCTTTATCAACTCTGCTACCAGACAGTGGGCCTCATTACGAGTCCGGCAGTAACCGAGGCGGTAAAACCGCCTGGACACCGCCAGACTCGTATTACCATTCCGCCTCCATGATTCCCGGAATTACCGGGGCATTACAACCCCGATGTCCTGGGAATTCCGGAGGCGGAATGGTGTAAATCCCCATTCCCATTGAGTCCTACGGTGCTCAATGGGAATGGGGATCATGGAAACACCAGCACAATCTCGTGATGTGTTTCCTCGTCCGCCTGCAGGTGGGCGGAGGTAAATCCGCCAGGTCAGACCTGGCGGGAACGCCACCTCCCGCCTGCAGGACTCAGGATCGGGCGGTCCGGAATTAACAGTGGCGGCGGGTTTACCACCACTGTTAATTCCGGACCGCCCGACCTGTAATGAGGCCCAGTTTCTCTCTTTGTTTCTCTTTTTCTGCCTCTTTTGCCATCTCGATTCCCTTGCTCTTCTCCTCTCCTAATTACCTTTACTCCCTGTCAGTTTCTATCTCGGTTTCCTTTTCTCTCTCTGTTTCGCTCTCTTGATTCCCTGGTTCTGCTCTTTTCCTGATCAATCCTGCATTGTTGGTGGATCTTGTCCTGAAGGGCCACCATATCTCATTGCTGGGCCAGACCATGCCCTCTCCTCTTTCAACACTGCTGGGAACACCCAGAGGGCAGAAGCCTGTGGGGAACAAGGGCACGGGTATTACGCTCTCGTAGGGTGTTCCACAAGAGCATGGTGAGCGGCCTCCAGATCATGGGAAGAGTTTACATTTCGGGCCCAAGTCTTCATTTAACATTGTAATCAGGGAACTGTAACCGGAAGAGCTCCATGATGTGAGAGTGGAGATAGCTGGGCTGGGGGTTGCAGTTACCGTTGTTTTTTTATCCCAATGTGTGAGTCACAATGAATCTCTCTCACGGAGGTGTAGAGTTCCTCTCTGCATACCCATGAATAGAGCCCTAATTTAAGATTATAACCATGGGACGCAAATTGGGAACTTGCCCTCCTCGCCATGGCGTGGATCGTGACATTGACACTGAAACCAACACTGTTCCCCTAGGAAAACTTTGCAGTCCCACAAAAGTTCCAGGTGAAGCTTATTTCCTAATCAAAGAAATACACATAGTTCCTGGTATCTGACCAAGATATTTGGGGAAGGGGCAGCAAACAAAACCGGAGTCCATTACGGAGGAGATTCAAGTAGCAGTGCGGGCCCCCAAATGGTGAACGCCCTGAAGAAAATCTTATAATCAGAAGCCATGACAAACCTTTTTATAAAAGAAGGTCGGTTGATCATCCTAGGCCCCCCTGTTTGCCCCCTGTTTGCCCTGACAAGGGAGAAACATCTGCAGTAAAAATGCAACCCTGTGTAGAGGAGGAACCAAGTACCCCTACTCGACCTACCCCACCTACATTACCTGAGAAGTATGAACCAAAGTATGTGACATATATTACGCCAATTAGAAGGCAAGAAGGAGAGCAACAACTCTGTGCAGTACCCATAAGAATACCTATAGCTAAGAGAATATGGGAAGTGAAATATCCATTAAGGAAACGATACCTACAACCAAGACAATATGATGGCCATTGATTCCTGATGAAATAAAGAAATTGAATGACCAGGATGAATGGTGACATCATACGAAACTGAATCAATTCCATTTATAGAAGATAACAAGACCAGAGAGGCAGATGATTTATGAAGAATGAAGAAGTAATAAGGATAAGCGACATATTGAGATCAAGATAAGGAGATTATGCCATAAGCATGATGAAGAAACTTAGTTTAAATGTGTACAGATGCAATGAAATGCAAGCAGCAAAGGAACCATGAAGCTAGCCAAATGCTTATAGTGAATAGATACCGGCAAGCACCATCATATACATATATACCTCATAGATACATATGGATTAAATAAAGAATGATGAGTCCACTACATATATAGCAGTCTTGAACAATGAGGAAGGCCTCAAATTCAGTGTCACATTTAGAAAAGCAATTGAATTAAACATAATGGCCCTCATTAGGACCCTGGCGCTAAGGGGTCTGCGCCAGCGTTAGCTGCGCCGACCCCTTACCGCCAACTACGAGTTCCCAGAGCGCCATGGTCATTTTTCCGCCCGCTTTTTGCGGGCGGAAAAAACCATGGCGCTCTGGGACCTTGGTGTTAATTACGCCACCGTATTTTACGGTGGCGTAATTAACTCCTTCCCCACTCCCATTATACCCTATGGGGCCGAAATGGGAATGGGGAAGGGTAAATGGGTCAATGGGGACTTACCGCCCCGCCGACCTCGGAATGGGGCGGTAAGTCCGCCATCCGCCATGGCGTAAAGGGACTTTGCGCCATGGCCGGAAAGTCCGTCGATGGCGGAAAAAATCCGCCAGGGTCGTAATGAGGGCCAATATATTTCAACTAAGGAGTTGGATGAACCAAAGAGCCAAGGTCTTATCAGAACTATAAATTGGCTGACATTAGATACAATTAACGTGAAAGAACAGAAGCTCCTGTTCAAGAAGGTCAAGTGAACACAATAGATGTCAGAGGACTATTGAGGAATAAAATCAAATACAAGTAAAGGCTCAATTCATGGTGTCCAGTCACGTCATGGAAGAAAGTTGGATGCATGAGATCACACCTACGCACGGAAGCCAGGCAGTACCCATACTCCTTAAAAAATCCCAGAGAAGAGTACAGACTCAAGGCCAACTTCAAACACTAAGTGACACTGAAACATTGAGGTGATGAAGGAAATGTTCTTTTAATTGGTGGGAAGCTGGTAGCAAGACAAGCTCACCCGCACTTGGTTGTTCAGTCTGCATGCTTCTCATGTAGGTGGAAAGTTATTGATGGGGGTTAGAAGCCAACCAACTGTAGAGGACCATGTAGTTGGGGTTCAATAATTTGTGCAACCAAGGGGACGTCATATATTTAGTGACGTTCATAGTGGCCCTTTTGAAGGGAGGGCTTAGTTGTCCCACCTGTTGTTGTCTATCCAATTATTTCTCTCTGTTACTCTGTACAGATATTACACCTATGCTTAGTAGTTCACTTAGAGCCAACCCCGCTTCCCAATAGGTTTTAGAAGTTTGCCACATAGGATGACGTTGGTAATGACGCAGGCCTACACGTCATTAGTGACACATTTGGTCTATAAAAATATAGTTTTTTCTTAAATGAGTTGAGAGTTGAGTATCGAGCAATTGCTGATGTTCGCTACACTCCCTTTTTTACTTACTTATATTAAAACAGACAAACATTTTTCCAAGCTATTTGGTCGTCTGAATTATTGATGTTTGATTAAAATCTGCATCCCTATCCATCTCAAGGGTATTCCTACTCATCTTAAAGGGCTAGAAGTCTCCAGTTCACTTGATAGCAGATATTGATGGTTAGATAAGATAACATTGGCCGTCAACATAAGTAAGCTTTAGGGTCCCGGCAATATTGCACAACCTTTGCCATTCGGCTGACAGGACGTGAAACTCCCCATAGATCGTGGTTAGAATAGGACCCAAATCTTGCAAGAAGGTCTGATGGAACCCCTATTTTGAAATAGGAACCCCTCCCACATCTAAGCAAAGTGGATCGAAAATCAGCTAGAAGAGGCAGTAACGAAGGTGGTGATCCCGAGGGTCCGAAGACGAAAACATGCGAAAGGTGAGTGAATAAGACCAAAGAGTGTGGCAAAAGGGATGTATGTGTAGTAAATAACTGAGAGTAATGGAGGGAGGCGGAATTAAATATAATGCAAGGGTAAGAGAGTAAAATATATGTATATGGGGATAGATATTGACTTGAGTTTTGCCAAGTAATATATGAGGAAAATAGTCGTGAGTTGTAGCCACGCTATAAGGATACGCCCTGTTCCTACATTTTAAAGAATGCTAGCAGAAGCCTTAATTCAGAGCCCCCTTATATGAGGGACATATAGGAGAAGAGATAAGTTTAAAGACTTTCTTAAGGAAATTGGCTTAAGTTCCAGTCAGAACAAGAATTGTAGAGGGTAAGACAAGTCCTAAGGAAAGGATTGTGAGGTGCACGTACATGTGACAGGTCAAATTTGTATGTTTTGTTTTATGTGGTCGGAAATTGTTATGACGTAAGAGCTGAACAAAGAAATGTTTTAAGTGATAAAGAAACATGAAAGGTTAAGATGTGAAAAGTGATTATTTTAAGATTAAACTTTGATGGTTGTTTTTTAGCAAGATTAAAGTAAACAAATTGCGCTGTAACGGGATTGGAGCTTACGACGGTTGGTGCTCACTCATAAGTGTATGTTGATTGAAATATAAAATTGAAAACTGTAACTACAACATAAGCAAAGTGGTAATAAAAAGAGAAATAAAAGTTAGAACTGTAAGAATTTACGCCATTAGTGCATCTTTACAAATAGCTACCCAAGCATGCGCTTAAACTTAAACAGTACAGTGCAGAATGGGTTAAAGGGACCGCAGACAAAATGTTTATGCCATGGCCCCAGGGTGGGTCATTACCGAGAACCGTTCTACAGCATATGACGACATATTTGCATGCCACGTACACCGGAAAAAAGTTAGAAAAGCGCCTAGAGAATATAGAGCTTTGGAAGATGTATGAACACGAGAAGGAGGAGGAGCTTCCTTTAGATTGGATACTTAATATATGCAAAGAGAGGGGGTGAAAAGCCCTCTGCTGTGCCAGCCCCATCTGAAGTGAAAGACGAGATGAAGAAAGACAAAGGGTTATACCCCTTAAGAGAATTTAAAGCAGCAACGGGATATAGCAATCCGTCATATGAGTCACCTATGCGAAGTAGTGACGAGGACCCAGAGAAGGACACTGAGAAAGATATCACCTCCAAAGTCCAGAGGGACAAGGAGAGACGCGACAAGGAAAGAAGTCGTCAAGCAAGCACATCTCTAGACAAAGGAGAGAAATAAAGAGATGGAAAGGAGATAAGGATAAAACTGATGAGATAGCACTTGTATTGAACGAGTGGTTGGGAGGTCAGATTTTACTTAAACTCGATGGTGAAGGTATCAAAGATGTAAGACAAAGGGGAGATGAAGACGAACAAGACAGAAAAGACAAAGAAAGGGAGGATCAATTGAAAGACGAAGGAGCGAGAAGAAAAGATAGACAAAGATGAGAACAGTTATATCAAGATGAGGAAGATAAAAAATAAGAGAGAGCAGAAGAACAAAGAAAGCGTGATAATAAAAGAAGGACAGCCAAGAAAAAGCAAAGACTAAATGAGAAAAGAGTAGAAGCTGACGAACAGGAAAGGATAAGAGAGAAAAGAATACAAAGGCGAAGGGATGATGAAAGCGAAGGGCAAATGAATGAAGGGATACGAGAAAAGAAAGAGGCAGATAAAATAAGAGAGGAGGTGAGAAAGCGCAGAGAAGTCGATGATGACTTGGAACGCAAAAGGAGACGGAGAGCACGCGATCTTGAGTATTTGGAAAGGGAAGTAAGAGATCCCAATCCACAGATGAACTGGGAAGATATAGAGGAATTCTTTCCTGAGTCCGAGCCATTTCCAAGCATGCCTGGAGCAAATGTGGAAGACAAATTTGACTCGCAAAGTATTGGGGAAACGATCAATAAAGTATATCACAAAATGCAAGCCTAGAAAGAAACACATAGGAAGGGAAAAAATGAGCGTCTTGAGAGTACGCAGTTGTATGACACAGAGGAAGCCTCCTGTAGTAAGAGACAGAAGGAGCTGTCTTTACACAGGTTAAAATTAAATAGAGATGACGATGAGAGGCATTGCACGAGTTGGGCACAAGAAGTATCAGACTAAGAAAGGGAAACATACTCAAAGGAGGTGAGGAGTTTTATATGTGAGCTAGAAAAACATCCACCTTTGGATAAAGAAGTAAGATGGTCGGATTTAAAATTACCTATGTCTAAGGCATCAGAGCCACTGACACAGTCAGACCGACATAAGGGGCAACCCCATGGTCAAAGGGGGGAGTCTCCGCCCTATGTAAGCAGGCTAAGGTAATTGCCAGGAAGAAGGCGATGTGGGAATATTACTCCAGCAGTAGATAGACAGATGATGAGAGATGAGAATAAGTTTAGAGCATCACGGTTCCCCTTGTTAGAAAAAGGAGGAGCCGGCCAAAGTATATACCATGGCCCCAGAAGGACAGGGAAAACTTAAAATGTAAACTCCCAAATTTAACTTCATGCGCTGGAAAATGGATACTTGATTTAGCAAAAATGACGGGAGGGGAAACATTAGCTATAGGAGACATTAACGGTCTTCTAATCGCCATACTTGGTGAAAGAGCTGATGATGTATGGACGCGAGCAGGTTACCCTGGTGTGACTACAGTCAACACCGTGAATGATGAAGCGCTGTTTAATAACTGTAGAGCAGCGATTTGGAAAGCGCTTCGAGTGCTATATCCGGACACGTCCGATATGGGAGCTATAATGACAAGGAAAATGAAAGAAGGAGAGGATCCGTTGCTTTATATTCAAAGTTTTCAAGATGCATGGGTACTTGAAACACGTGGGGCTTGGGGGAAGTCCATACCTGTATTTTATCATATATTATTCCAAGGGCTGCCAGATCAGGTGCAGAAGCAGCTCAAGAAATTAGTTGGGATAGAAGCAAAACCATGGTCAGAAATTCAGTTGACCATTGCACATTATTGCATACTCCTGCAGGATAAGAATCAAAAAAAGGACGATGCATGAAAAGGTGAAGAAGCAAAGTTAGTGCAGAAACAGTTATCAAAATATTCCATTGAAGGGGCAATGTTAACTAACGTGGGCTGATCAAACCCACAGCAAGCAGTACCTATGCCGCAAGTAAATAACCAAAGAAAGTTTCATCAGACCAATAATGGATATGCTCCAAGAGGATGGGGATATCAAGGGAGAGAGAGGTTGGCAAGGTAATCAAGGATATTGGCAGAATAATTGGGGAAGTTTTCAGAATAACCAACAAGGGTTTCAGAGTTTTCAAAATGGTAATCAAAACAAGCAAATGGGCAGATGGGAAGACAAACACTTGATTGTTGGACGTGTGGAATGGCAGGGCACATAGCTCGTATTTGTAGAAGCCGAGGAATGGTCCAGGATTCTCTGTTTTCAAGACAGGGAATGCCAAATCCACCTGTATATTCACACCAGAGCAGAAATGGAGTTACTCAAGATCAAGCAGTGCAGCAGCAAATGCAGAGAGTGCAGCACGGCTTGCAACCACAGCAAGTAAATGGTAACCAACCACAAGGACAATCACAGCAATCTCCTATGCAACTTCAGCAAAACACAAACACAGAGCAGCCTATGACGTGAAGAATAGGAGGTGTCACTGTTGATGGAGGAAATCCATTCACTAGTGATGGACTGAGGCTGTACCCGCAATAGGACAGCTCACTGGGGGACCTAATGTGTTTTGTCCTATCAATTACACCGAATCCTCATGAGGAGCCAAGGATAGATGTAATTATAGGCGGCAAAGCTTATTTCTTCCTATTGGACGCAGGTGTGACACGTTTGTGTATACGTGAGGGCACATTTATAATGTCTGGCGATGCAATGAATACTCAGGGCTTTACAGGAGTTACATGTCATGTTCCTTTTACAGAAAAATTAACAGTCTCTATAGGTGAGTGTGATATGAAGGTGCCCCTGCTTTATTCAAGGCAAACACCTGGCAACATATTAGGACGAGATTTAATGACAAAAATGAATATAAACATTTCATTTACAGATGATGGCATAGTATGCTCAACACTGGGAATGCATCATTTAAACGTGTGCAAAATGATCAGGGCATACGCAGGACAAATAGCGAGTAGAGCAATACCATTGGAAATACCATTGGAACTTGAAGTGTTCCATTACGGGATACACATTCTGTTAACATGGCTGCCAGGTCTAGTAGCCAGAACCATGAGAATACCAGATGAGTTTCTATTTAGACCACAGATACCCATCAATGAAGAAGAATGGCACATTTTCCCCTTAGACATAGAAGCAGCTATAGTCTGAGGAAATATGGCTTTGCTTGATGCAAATGATGACAAAGGTAGACAATGGTGCACAGTAATTGCCATTGAGGAAGGCTGCAGAGTGACTGACGTCACTGATGAAGATTTGTTTAGAGATGACAAATCTAACGATTTTGTGATATTTGAAATGTGCATTACTTATTGGGTCAAAGTGATTAAAAGAGAGGTCCCGCAGAGAATGATGCTAGCAAAGAAGCGTCCTGAATATTTTTATGAAGATATGGCGAATGTGCCAATCTCGTTGTGTAGGCTTACTGAAAGGAGTTGGGGAAGTGAAGATTAAATTGAAACCAGGAGCAATTTTACCTCGAGCACAGCAACATCCCATGGCTTGAGAGGCAGATGAAGGAATTTTCAAGATGATTTCCGCCATGATGGACCAAGGTATCTTGGTGACGTCAGAGTCACCATGTAATACTTTGGTTTATCCAGTGAAAAAAGGAAAGGAGGGTTGTGGCGTTTAATTCAATATTTAAGACCAATAAACAAGATTGTAGAGGCCGAGTTCCCTCTAGTCTCTAACTCGTCCATGATTCTATGTAATAGACCTGTTGATCCACGATTGTTCACCGTGATTGACTTGAAAAATGTGTTTTTCTCAATCCCATTGCACAAAGTCTCATAAGATTTGACATTGTTCACTTTTAGACAAGTACGATTAAAAAGCACAAGGCTGCCCCAGGGGTACTGTGAGTCCCCATCGATTTTTAACAGAGTCCTCCAGATGGACTTGAGCAATATTACTTTAGAAAGCGTTGTGGTGCAATACGTAGATGACATTTTAGTTTGCAGCACCACAGAGGAAGAGTGCAGACACAATTCTGATCAGCTAATGAGTATACTTGCTGACAAAGGATATAAGGTTGACAAGGAAAAGTTACAATATTGTGAACTAGAAGTGTTGTATATAGGCCAATTGATTTCACATGAGGGAAAAGAGCTGAGGCCATTCTAAAAACAGCTAAGATACACAAGATAAAATAAATGCAGAGTTTTCTAGGATTATGCAATTATGTCCGAGCATGGGTCTTTGACTACAGTTCGTACATGTTAGGGTTGGTCCTCTTCCTGTATGTTTGAGGTGGTAGGACTGATATCATCTTCAGAATGTAGGTTGTGAATGTGGAGTATGAGGCTGGAATGTTTGGAGTTGAATTGGTTCTGACCCAGGCAGTTAGAAGATGTGAGCCTGGGTGGTGGGCGCCAGTGGGCTCTTGTCCCTTGTTTCTTTTGATCTCTCAATTACCTGATGACATCTTGTAACTAAGAAGCTAATAAAGTAACCACTAAGTGTACCTGTCCTGAGTACCCTATGACCTAGGAGCGGTCCTAACAGTACACTAGGCCGCTTTTGCAGGCCTTAAAGATAGCACAGGGGACGAAAGAAAAAATCGTGTGGACTGAGGCAATGGAAGACGGGTTTGATGAACTGAAAAAAGCCATTTGCACGGCTCCAGTTTTAGGGATTCCCAATTAAATCGAAAACAGTGGACCAGTGGAATGGGATGACGCAACAAATTATTCACTCAAGTACAAATTTTAATAATTCACTACTATAAATTTCACATCATTAGTGCATATATGTTGTAGAATCATAAAATCCAATTTCTCACTTCCACACTCCTATATCAAGCATTCATTCTTAATCCCATACTTTCAACAACAACTCATCATCAGTAAAACCACATTAGCATAACCAGATAATGTAAATTATTGTAGTTCCTCTAATCTTCCTATATTTATGACCCAATCTATAGTATCAGGTGTCAGAGACTCTGGCATTACAGTTATTCCAGAGATGCACTGTAGATCGTCGACACGTGTTTCGGTCACAAAGACCTTCCTGAGGACGTAGGGCACCCAATAGTACTACTGCCCTTCTTGGACACGTATGAGTCAGTGTTCATTCTAAAAAACATATAGAATCATAAAAACAACGTCATCCCTTTCTATTTCAACAGTGACAAAATATTGTCAAAAAGTGTCTTGTAACTAGAAACACATCGGCCTACTCACCCCCAAGAATTTATTCAAAGGTATGCAAGTTGGCACAAGGAAAAAATCCTCCGCAGGATTCAGTAACACTTTAGAAATCCTGCAGATCAGTAAAACAAAACGTACCATTTTAGTTTAATTCTAATCGCCACCACTGAGGAAGGTCTTTGTGACCGAAACACGTGTCGACGATCTACAGTGCATCTCTGGAATAACTGTAATGCCAGAGTCTCTGACACCTGATACTATAGATTGGGTCATAAATATAGGAAGATTAGAGGAACTACAATAATTTACATTATCTGGTTATGCTAATGTGGTTTTACTGATGATGAGTTGTTGTTGAAAGTATGGGATTAAGAATGAATGCTTGATATAGGAGTGTGGAAGTGAGAAATTGGATTTTATGATTCTACAACATATATGCACTAATGATGTGAAATTTATAGTAGTGAATTATTAAAATTTGTACTTGAGTGAATAATTTGTTGCGTCATCCCATTCCACTGGTCCACTGTTTTCGATTGTGTTGTACTTTGCCTGAAGGACCAGGGATTAAATTGCAGGCATACCCCTTTCATTATTAGGGATTCCCAATTATACAGAGGAATTCCTTTTATTCTCGCACACAGATGGTACGTTTATGACAGCAGTACTTACACAGAAATCTACATTGGGGTACAAACCCCTTGCATACTACAGTGGAATTTTGGACCCAGTAATTAGAGGTCACTTTCCATGTGAACAAAGTTTAGCAGCTGCCGCGTTCGCTATAGAGAAGGCAACACACATAGTGATGGGAAGCTCCATGATGTTATTTGTTGAACATGCATTATTCACAATTTTAGAAAAACCAAAAGGCACATTGACTACTCAAAGTGCTTCTGCCTATTAGATAATCATATTGAGTCCAGTGATTCAAATAATCTGATGTAAAATAGTGAATCCAGCTATGTTTATAGATGAGCCAATCACAGAAGGAGAGCCTATACAGGATTGTGCAAACTATGAAGAGTTCTATGATGGGCTTCCTAGGGTAAAGCAGAATGCACTCTCACAGAGAGAGATTGTCTTCATTGACGGATCTTAAAGAATCAATCAAAATGATGGGCAGAGATATACAGGCGCAGCAGTAGTGAAACATTTGACAAATGGAGAATTTCAAGTGCTTGTAAGTACTCAATTGCCATCACATTATTTAGCAGAAGCTGCAGAATTATTGGCGTTGATACTCGCAGTCGAGATTCACGCAGACCAGGAAGTAACAGTTTACAGCGACTATGTGATGCTGAGAATTAGTGTGCTGGAAAAGGAGGGGCTACCTCCGAGCGGACAGCACGTCAGTGCAGCGCACAGCCTTATTGGGTAGGCTCATTAAGGCACTACAACTCCCGGTGGGCATCGCAGTTGTTAAATGCGCAGCTCACACGATAGGGACATATTTTATCTTGCGCGGAAATCAAGCAGCAGATGCCGAGGCAAAGGGCGTAGCTAATATAGATATAGAGATGATGAATGTTCAAACTATTGATGTAAATGAAAGAATGACTGTAATATTAAATGTAGACAAGGGATATAATCATATGCCTAAAGACACATAGAAGAGCTGCAAGGGGAGGCACTGCAAGAAGAAAAGAACTTGTGGAAGCGAAGAAGGTGTTCTTTAAACCCCTCTAAAACATTGTGGCAACAAGACAGTACTGGTAAACCAGTAATACACATAGCCTGATTAAATATAGCGCTAGAACATCTACACTATTCAGCACATACAACTAGGGAAAATCTTGCTGTAACCATTGCTGAGGATTGGTTTGTACCAAACATAATGGAACATATTGCTTTTTTTATGGTAAATTGTATTATTTGCCAGCAGTTCACAGCTGGGCATACACTACGCATAGTGAGGGGGGGGGTGATCCGAAGACCAAATGGCCCTTTTCAGAACTTGCATATCGACTGTGTTGACATGATACAAGTTTTTAATGGATACAGATACCTATTAGTTGTAATATGTCCTTTCTCCAGATAGATAGGCAAGTCCATGTATGCACCCAGACTCTACCTGTACAGCCAAGTTTTTGGTGCGGGAAGTGTTTCCCAGATGTGGGGTGTGTGAAGTAATGAGATCGGATAATGGACCTCACTTTGTTAAAGCAGTTTTCGAGCAGATCACTTTGTTGCTCGGAATAAAACATATGTTTTCTTTGGCTTATCATCCACAAGGAAATGGTATATGTGAAAAGCTCAATGTCCTGTTAAAGGAAAGGAGAGCTAAATTGAAGCTTACTTTGAAAAAAGGGTGGTTGTGCTGCCTACCACTGGCATTGTATGTATTAAGGAACCAACCAGGTTCTGACCACCATCTTATGCCACACGAGATTGTGACTGGCAGGAGAATGAGAACACCTTTAATGCCTCCATCCCGAGTTAGAAGTGATGCTCAGCCAACATCAGAAGTGTTAGGACTTGAATTGCAAAACTACTTGAACTGTTTAACATCTAGTTTTTCTGTGATATCAAGACAGTTGCAGAGACGACAGTGTACAGCAATACAGAACACAGAAGGAGATGCTTCAACAATCCAAACTCTCAAATTTTTAAGTCCAAGAATGTACCCAGGTGACAAGATCCTGATTTATAATTACACAAGTAAAAAGCGGGACGAGCCCGGCTTTCACGGTCCTTTCATTGTCAAGGACGTCACACAATCTGCTGTCAAAGATCCGGGTAGGCGAGCTTGGTTCTTCCTGGGCGAAGCAAAGATCTATGCCAGAGAGACACCTCTGCTTACACCCCACCGCGAAGAAGCTACAATCATCGCGTAAGAACCACAGCATGTGCAGACGATATCCATGACGAGAAAGAAGGACGCATGACCCGACAAGTGGAAAGCAGGAAGTACTTTGAGTGCACTGTGGTGTAACTTGGACATTCCCTTTTTAACTATACATTAAAGGTTAAAAGGACACATTAAACACTCTGTGCATCTAAGCTGCAGAATAAGAAAAGATTTGCATTCATAAAAGTCACAGTAGGTTATTAACTTTGGACTGAGACATGCTTAAAGCCTTGATAAGAAAAAGTGCAAAAGGTTATTAACTTTGGACTGAGGCACACTTAAGCTTTGATAAGAATAAGGATATGCCAAAATTTGATTGTGGACACAGCAATTGGAAAAGAATACAGTATCCAAAGTCGTTCCATACAGGGCTCTTGTTCGTAGTTACTCATGGTGTTACCCAGTGATGACCTTTCTAGGCACATACTTACGTACTTTGAGTTGGTATTATGTACGTATCTGTGACTGGTGGGGAGAACTTGTAACATTCCAGATTTTCTTGGCAATACTGACAACAAAAATGTTGCGGGAAACTGCTCATAATCATCACTGAAGAGTTTTTGAAATTGCCTGAATTCACTGAAGAAAACACAAATGCCCCTATAACCCGACACAGCACATAGACTGGTCAGTGTGGTGTTCTTTTGTTTAATTGAAGACTATCCGCATCTCGTTGGAAGGCACACGGATCTGGTGTCACTTTTTCGAGACCCAAGAAATACTACAAATTTGAATGTGATCCTGGAGGGCATCATAATCCAGGTAGCAATCTATTCTGAAAGAAACCACAGCACTGTATAAATCTTTCCACCGAGGGACAGATCGAGGAGGTGATAAAACCTAAAAACTTTGTTCATGCTGACAGGCAAGCTACAATGTCATCTTGTCTGAAGCAGATTTTAGGTATCAATTGGGAACTGGTTAATGAAGCAGAGTTCATCACAGCTCACAGAAATCCTCTTTTTCACTATAAAGGAACACTTGCCCCATGACGGGTGGAGAAATTGGTTCCAGAAAGCAGCTAGTTGATCGAGGATGAATGCTGCAGAAAGATAACAAGTTCCAGCAGCAATCTAAACAAGCAGCGCCATTAAAGAAGTGATTTTCCTTCCTTAGCATCAAATGATCGAGATGGGCAACCAGAACAGCAATTTTGTGCTGCCCCAGGAGGACAGACAGTCACATAGCCCTAGAAGCAGGTGCTGCAGGCTCACTTACCATTGTATTATTTACACATGTGATGTATTCATACTAATATTGCTTTCACTGACAGTTAGAACTACTTTCTATATAGGAGCACATGATGCAAAGGTTTCTATATGTTTTTCTGAGCAGAAGGAAAAAGTAAACGTGGCAAGTACGAAACAATCCAGGCCATTTGTAGTAAATCCCATTGATAAAAAAAAAAAAAAAATGGACAGATACCTGAGATTGAATGGATGTCATCAGCAATACATCACACATAACACTTGTTTCAAACACTACTTTTGAACACCAGAGACAGGGTCAGCAAAACAAGCAAAATAACGGATTGAAAAAGGTTGGGCCCACACAGAATGCATGAAGACATACCTGATCCAGTGACAAAAAGCCCAAGCAGAAGTCCCACAAGACAATCACGTGCAGAGATGATAGCAGAATCAATATGGCCATTCATAGCCAATGCCATAAAGAGACAGAGGGACAAAGAAAGACTTGCTGAACTTTCTTCTACTCAGGGAACCCGGATTGATGTTCCTGAAAATCAACCAGCCAGAAGAAGTTATACCGATGTGTTCAGAGATGTGGTTATAGCAAACTACAAGAAGACTTTGAGAATTAAAAGAAGCACCCAAGAAGATAATTATGAACTGAATGATTATCTAGACAGCCCAGCACACTTGGGACATAACATATAGTACCAACACATGAAAGAAGTTGAAAGACGGATGTCAGATGAAGACTGCTTCATATGTGCACTCCTGCAATACAGCATGGGGAACAGTGGCAGCGCCATAATAGGGCGGCAGGGCGTCACACCCTGCCCCCCACTTAGGCCCCCCACTAGGTTTGAGTGCTGTAAGAAATTCAGAATAAATTCAGTTGTTCTTCTTCTGAATTTCTTTGTATTTTCCACCTCGTGTGGGGGCACTGTGGTGAGACACTTGCAGCCGGCCCATACATAGAATTCCTTTTCATGGGCCGGCTGCAACAGCGGAGCACGTCCCGTTTTGCTTTGCTTTTGCTTATAGTAAAGTGCATGGAGCTCATAGCTCCATGCACTTTACGTAACCCTTTCAAATGGAATGCTGGCAGGGCGCTTGAGGGCTGGCCCGCCAGTATCACTATGTGCACAAACAGTGCAGCAAATATCTGTAATCTGCAGGTAGGGAGGGAGTCTCCGTCCCTCCCTGCATAGATACAGTAATCTCATTGGCTGTTTTCCAATGGCTGTCGAACAGCCAATGAGATTACTGTATCTGCAGGAGGCAGCCACAGACTTGAGTGTGGGGATGGGGTGATGGCCCAGGCTACATCCACCCACACTCCTCTCTCTCTCTTCCATCATCCAGTTCCATGTGATTTGAATGTGTTGTTCGTGCTGAGCTGCCCTGCCCTGTTGCTGCCCACCAGAAAGAAACAAAGTCTGCACTGCAGGCCGAAGAGGTTTGCCCTCTCCGCTGTTCACCGCAGAGTAAGTACAACACTTTTGTGGCCACAGCAACTTTTACTTGTCACTAGGCCCGTGACCGTCACTGCGTCTGTTTCCAGGGACAGACATCCTCTCCCTGGTCTCCGTTCCTTTCTTGCTTTTTCCTGATGAAATGAAAAGCGGCAACAGAAACAGTCGGGGTGACAGATTCTGCATCACCAAGGGGGAAGGGGTGCCCGCAGTGTACTCCTCTGTGTAGAACCAGAGGGTCAAACTAATACTACGCTCAGGCAGGGCCCAACAAGTAAGCAGTAGCCACTGCACATTAACTATTGTCTCCCAGAGCTCCAGTCAGTGAAGCCACTTCCGCAATGGGGGTCCAGTCCACCTCTTTGGCTTATTGCATGCCATGTATTCACAGCCTAGTCTTTGTGCGCTATGATTATCCCCCACAGCAGGCCATATTCTTGTATCAGAGCAAGAGCTGCTCTGGTGGAGTTCTCTTGAAACATATAATCCTGGCTTTGGAGGCCCAGTTACTTGCAACAGGCTCATGTTCAGGAGAACCTTACACACAACCCCCAGTCCATTCCTTCTCCAATTTACATCAATATCCGTTCTTCCTACCATTAGTGTTTGCATCAGGAACAAAAAGATGTGTTTTGATATTTGTACAAAAAAACGTCAAACTGTCAAGAGGACCCCTCTGAAAAGCTGCTGTCACGGTTTGGGCAAAGATGCCACTCTGGGGTCCGTTAACGATCGTGTGTGGCAGTGCACAATTGCATTGTGCAAACATGTATTGAAATAATACAGATTAGCATTAGCGCAAAATGTTCTTTAATACACGGGAGGACTGCAGACACCTGGCCACGTTTTATGTTGAACTACATCTAAAAGCAAACATGCCACTTAAACATTATCATAATGGATTAAAAGCAGGCCTGGCCTCGTCCCTGGAGTGCCCTGTGGAGAGGAGCAGTGTACTGCCCAATTCTGGGCACTAGACCTCTTGGCTGAGTGATGAGATGGAATGGCTGGGTAGCCACCAAGCTGGACAGAATTTTAGACTTTAGTAGAAACTAGATTGTTGCTTTTCACAGAGGAAGAAGTTCATTCTCCGACAATGTGAGGAAACTTATGGGGCTGGAGTCACTACTGAAATATGGTGCTTGCCTATGCCTTTACTCCACGTCCATGGCTTATATATATATATATATATATATATATATATATATCCCGAGAGGGCGGGGTTCAGGGGACCCCTGAAATAAGTTGGGTGTCTGCAATTGCAGGCTTTATGCAGGTTTAGTGAGAGTCTCTTCAGAACACTTATGGTGTGGACCAAGTAGCAGAGATGTGCCCCTGCGCTGCACCTGGCGTTTCAGCCCCCCACCCAGACCTCACTGCTTGCAGGCCGCCTGTGGTGTTCTGCGCCGCACCTAGTGGTTCAGCCCCCAACCCGACTGGGGTGTGCTGCACCTAGCAGTACAGTCCCCCACCCAGACCTTGCTGCGTGCAGCACCCAGCGGTTCAGCCCACCCCCTAAGTCACTACCATAACACCCACGACTCGCAGCTCTTTCCAGCAAGAAGGAAATGTTCTCAGAAAGGGAAGCTAAGACCAGTCTATGATTGGCTAAGCAAAAATAATGAAGGAAATCAGCCATGGCGTGCGGCCTAACGGACCCTAGAAAGTATGTGCAAAATGGGCATAATGGCACAGCCCAGCTGCCCATGCCGAAGAACTACTCGAGTAGTGTATACACCAAGCACAATAGTAATGTATGTGGACGCACTGTGATCACATTTTTATTTTTTTGGCCTGAGGTAGAGCCACGTGGACAGACAAAGACAAAAGGGGGTGAGAGGCTGGGATCCCCTGTAAGCTGGCACGCGTCAGGCTGGGTGTGTGACTATGAAGGAGAATGCGTGGGAGTGTGGCGCTGTGTAGGCAGTAGGTGAACAATGTTGGGGCGGATGACGGAGGATTAAAGTGTGGCCAAAACTATGGCAAGGCTAAATATTCAGGCAGTGTTCTGTTTTCCAGTGTGTTGGCTTCAATGGAAGGCTGGTTACAGAGTAGGTTCACGCCCAAGGCATCCAGGAGGAAGGGGAAATCCTCCACACACTGCAATGTCCCCCTGCTCTCCACCACCCCGAGAAGGCAGCGAGGAAGGAAGCAGCTTTTTCCTGCACTAAAAGGGTCAGGACAACCCTTCCTGGCTCTGGCGCAGAATTCAGGTGGCTGGGGAGTGAGGGCCTGTGGGGGGAGGGCAGCAACTTAAGGGCAAATGACTGCAGGGGTGTTCATCTTCTGTAACCAGTCTATTCTTGAAGTCCTATAAACTTTCCTTGTAAGTGCTAATGTCCACTGGGTGACGTGGCGGGCCTCCTGCATATAACATTCCTACAACAGCCTTTAATCTTCCATTTTGCCAACAAAAAGTCAACTAAATTGCAAAACTTTACTAAGTTGTCTGCTTGTCGAATTGTATTCACATAAGGCTTAGGGGCTGCAATGGCTGTTTCAATGATAAAGGCAGGTGACTTTTTCTTGATAATGCAACCAAGAGCGGACTTTGCACACTTCTCAAGTAGCCCCTTGATCAGTTGTGAATGACACATCCAGCTGTGCCTCCACTGTTTGTATTCTCTAACCTGCAAAATCACATATGTTATTGAACAGCAAAACAACAAGTATCAGAAAGGCAGTATACCAGTCTGAAACCTGCAATGTGCCAGATGGTTTGGACTACAACACCAATGATCCCTCACAATTAACTTTGATGGCTGCAAAATGAACATATGGAATTTCAGGGCACCGACTGCTGTGTGAATCATCTTTGCTGCAGCCATAGACACTGCCCAATATCTGCTAGGGTTCTTAGCCCGTTCCATCAGCAGCAGTGGTGCAACTAGACACACATTTCATGGGGAGTGGGAGGCTCCTTGGGAGAGGGGGTAACTTCACAGACTGTGGGGGATGGTGCAAGCTTACATGTGTGGTGGAATCTAACTTTGTAACAACTTCTAAAGAGAGTCTTCTTTTGGTAAAGTTTCAATATTAAAAGCAGTTACCTCTCTATATAACGTCTGAAATCACACACTTAAGGACTGCAGTAAGAATGAACTGTCTTCTGTCCCCTCCTTCTCTTCCAATAACTCCCCTGACATGCAGGTTCTAACCCCATCATCATTTTAGTTGCCTAAACATGTGCACATATGTATGAAGTTACAAACAATGAAATGCTTTACATTTGTAATTGCTGGGCCTTTGCTAATAGAGCAGACCCAAGTACCGTGTATCACCTGCGTCCTAACGTGCCTGCCAATGGCCCTGTACCTGAACAAGGTCAAGTCAACACAGCCCAGAATTTCACAGGGTCTAAAGCCCTGTTTGCCCAGAGATCCACATATAGACTACAGTGAGTGAGTAACTATAATAAAATTGTGCATGAGGGCAATGCTAGATCACTTAGCCCTGGCAGTGTTAAAAAAGCATATTTGTCCAGTTGAGACACATTCCTCATGGTCCCTAAACAGAACCTCCAGCCTTTCATCCTTCTGAGGTTGATAATTGAGTACCTCTCTGTGGGATAATAGTGTCTTCTGTCTTCTGTTATTTCAGCGCTCTGAGACCTATGGGTGTGTAACGCTATATAAGAAATACATTATTATTATTACTATTATGGTAAGGCTCAATTAAAGTGAGCTGCAAGAGTTCTCATGAGGAGGTGTTTTGGGCATGGAGGGGCAGGAACTGGGTGGAAATGGCCATAGGGATTACCAGGCCATGGGCAGTCAATGGGTGGGTAAAACATAACGAAACAACTTAAATGTTATGGTTATTTCAAATAACCATAATATTTAGGTTGTACTGTTATATTTTTTTTTATAAATAAGGCAACACATTTCAGTGGGGTGGAGGGGCTAATCCTTCAAATGTATGGAGGGTAACTTCAGAGACTTTGGGGAAAGGGCAAACTCACTTGTGTGGTGGCATCTAACTTCTTTTCACATTGTAATGAGACTATTCTGGGGCAGCTTCAATGTTACAAGCAGTTAACACCCTTCTTCACGCCTGAAACCATTTAAATACTTCTCTGAGCGTATGTTGCCCTTTCTCAGCTCAGTCTCTCGCTTTCTCTTGACAGACCTTCGGAAACACTTTGCATGAACAAATCCATCCAGTCCAGGTTAATTGTGAAAGTAAAAACATCGGACGTCAACCTCCATAGTGCACCTTCCAGGATTTGGTCTTCCCATAGCCTGAGAAGGAGTTCATCATTGCAGTGACCATTCTCCGGAACAACAAGCCAACACGGCAGGCTAGCATGAATCTTTTGTATGTTTTTTGTAAGGTTTGTTGCTCATGGCACTCCAAGTCTGTTTGGGTTCTTTAGTAAAAAAGGCACACGGCTATCTTGCTTATTTTTTTTTTGTTGAAAAGTAGCCCATGTTTGTGGGGATCAAAAAGGTGGGGAAAAGGTGGGGAAAATCAGATGAACAGTACAGACTGAAGAATGGTATCTATGGCTAGCTGAGAGGGGGGCATGTACAAATGGAAAGTCATAAGACATATAATGCTAAAAAAAGCCTTCTTATGGGTCAACAGAAGCAAACTTATCGTCCTTTTGGAAACTGTTTTGGGGAGGATAGGATTGGGTGCTTGTTCCCACTTACCCTATGATATCCTGGTATCTTCCAGTTGAATGGTATACAGTGATTTCAGTTTTAGAGCTGAACAATCCCACAACCTTTGAAACATCAGAATGCCTTCTTTCTTTACCATTGCTCCCACAGTGCTTGGGAGGGGTGGGGGTTGTGATGCAGTCAGAAAAATCAAAGTGCATTTCTCCACACATTGTAAACAATGTTTCTTATAGCAGTATTAACAGAACAAACTTGCCTCATTTCTTCCATAAGCACTCATTTGGCAAACAAGCTGCAACACATACTGTGTGGCTGGTGTCACAGCTGGTGATGGGCATGTATTTTAACTCTTGCATAGATAACATCAGCAATTATACCCAACTCAAATTATTCTTCTGTTTTATTAAAGAACATAACTTTGAACAATTACTACATGATCCCATATACATATTTACATACTTTTGCTTATTAACAGGTGACACTCTAACTGAAAATGAATTCAGTGGATAATTGCTCTCAAAACCCTTTTCCGGACTCACACACAGTGAAAAACTGGAGGTAAAAATACTAGGGCCTGATTGGCCAGATCTAAAAATTGAACAGTCTGCAAAAGATAGGGGAAAGACCTACACACCACATTTTCCATGGTTTGGTATGAAAAGAAGACATGGCTGACTGGTAGTGTTGTTAAGAAGTCTTTGTTCTGCTTTTCCTGCCTGCTGTTTGGAGGTGAAACGGCCTGGACGAAAACAGGAGTCACTGACTTAAAGCACTTGTCAGAATTGTCAGAAAAAAGCAAGAGACATGAATCATGCAAATCTCATATTGAGAATTATTACAGCTGCGCATGTTGGGAAGTGTAAACATTGCAACACAGTTGGACGCCGCCTATCACCGGAGCGTGATGAAGCATAATGAGGATGTGGATACAAACTGATACATCTTGTCCAAGTTAATCGACTGTGTGTGTTTTTGTGGTGCATTTGAATTAGCTTTACGTGGCCATGATGAAACTGAAGATTATTTGAATCCTTGTGTATTTAGAGGCCTGTTGGATTTTGTATCGAGCATAGACAGTGCAATGGAACTGCATTTAAAGAATACAACAATATTCAGGGGCACATCAAAAACAATTCAGAATGAGCTGCTGGACTGCATGCTCACGGTCACCAGAGAGATCATTGTAGAGCAGTTAAAATGCATAGATTATGTGGCTATTCAGGCAGTCGATACAACTGATGTTTCCACTAAGACTCAGTCTGTGCTAGTCTATCGCTACATTGATGAACGATACAGAATTGTTGAAAGGTTTTATGGATTTACTCATCTGAAAGACTCTAGTGCGCAGACCATTGCTACTGCCATAATGGAAAAATTGGACAAAGTATTCCCTGAAGATTGCCACAAAAAAGTAATTGTGCAAACATGATGGTGCAAGTGTAATGAGGGGGGTGTCTGGTGGATTCCAAAAGAAAGTAGGAGAAGTGTATCCAAATGCCCATTATATACATTGTTATGCACACCAGCTTAACCTCATCATTGAACAAACTGTTTACAAAATCTCAGAAGCTCGAATTTTCTTTACTGATATCTCTGGCTTCTGCACATTTTTTGCTCGATATCCAAAAAGAACCGAAGTTCTAGATGAGGTATCAGATAAAAGACTTCCACGACCATCTCACACTCGCTGGAGCTACCATATTCGGGTAGTATAAGCCATATATCCGCATAGGGAAGCACTACGTAGATGCTTTGAGATCATTGAAAAATTGAATGATTTTGCGGGGGTTACTGTGCATGAGGCCCAGGGATTCATTTGAACTCTGAAAGAGAAGGAGTTCCTTTTCTTCCTTTTTTGTTCAATGACATAATGCCCCGTGTTGACATTCTGTATAACCAGCTTCAGAAGCGAGATATTGACTTTGTGTATGTGCAGAAAGCTACTGCTACTTTTATCAAGTGCATTAGCAGAGTACTTGAAAGCACTGACAATTTGGAAGCTAAACTTCCATCAGAGGCAACTTTTGCAAGCTGCAATGTAAATATGACCACTTTGAATCGTTTGGCAAAAGAAGTATGTGATATCATAGTTACACAAGCCCAAGAACACTTTGCATTTACTAAACACTTGGAGGGGGTCAAATTGTTGCAGAGTGACCTATTTCAAATGCATGGACAGTCTTTTCCCAATGATGCACTGACTGCAACTGTCCGAGCATACCCGATGTTAAACAAGGAAAGACTGCACACTGAGCTTTCAATTGTTTATGAAAGACCAGAATTCTTTAGTGCAAGTGGGGCAATTTCTTTATTAAAATTGTTAATTGAAAACAATCTCGAAGAAGCTTTTTGCGAGACAATGCAGTTATTAAAGATTCTGATTACTACACCCATGACAACAGCTGAGTATGAGCGCTGTATCTCCATCCTAAAATGAGTGAAAACATTTTTGAGAGACACAATGACTGAGGATCGTCTGAATGCGTTGGCCATGCTCCCCATGGAAAAAGAACTCATTCAAGAGATCCTGGACTTCAATACACAGACTATTGATAAATTTGCCTCTCTGAAAAATAGACATGCCCAATTTGTGTACAAACTTTCAAAATGATTGACCTTGTGTGAATGTTCTGTAACAAGCTATTTGCAGTTATTTTGTGGGTTACCTTGAATTCTTTGTTTCAATGGCCCAACATGTTACAATTTTTTGTAAGGTTGCAGTGATATTTTTGACAGAACAGTGAAAATGTGAAGTTTCTTTAATTGTTGATCAGATTATGATGTTATGGTTGTTGGTTGATAATAAAGCACTGAAAATGGTAAACTATTTTGGTTGCATTTTTCTCCATGCAATATGTATGTGCTATTTGTGTGACCTGTTCATTCCATATGTTTCAACTTTGAGAAACTGAAGCAATGGCAACTCAGCGAGGGTGACATCCATTAGAGGTTAAAAACTAAAAAGCAATATTTTAGCTTAGTTTCTCCCCTTTCCGAAAATGCCTAAAATCCCACATTAGTAAGAGGATGAAGACCTATGAATGCCAGTAACATCATGACAAACATATATGTTTCCATCATTACTGACTATGTAGTGAATTTCTTTATGCATACACCATAGTACCAGCTATTCTCAATACAAACTGCTGTAAAATACACCATCACACTTGCACACATAACAATAATGTACCACCATTAGTATGTAAAACCTAATGCTTTTTGTCAGTAAATTGCAGATTTTAGAGGGCATTTTTCAAAATATTTCACAGGGGGAGAACCCCTGCAGCCTCCTTGGGTGGTGTGGGTTTGCGCGCTGCGCGCGCTCGCTCCAAAAGTGCCCCGGGGAAATGTACGCCCCCCCAGGTTTCAAACTCACCAGCCAGCACTGATGGGGAAGTCAAAAATCTTCATAGAATTGAAAATGATGTCCAGACAGTGCATTGTCTGTCGCACATAGCAGTTTGCAAAACAAGAGGTCAATTCATGGGAAGCAATGTTTCTCTTAAATGGGCAACTGAAAAGACAAATCCAGGTTAAGATGACTACATACAAGATATAACAACAAGAAATAAAGCCCATTCGAGAAATCATGTAATCAGATATCAGAAGCCAGGAGGGAAAGGAGTTGGTATTAGATGGGAAGTGAACAAAAAATGTGATGTCAAAGGAATATCTGCAGAAGAAGCTTGCAAATGGAAGAACAGAGTAAAATGCAAATTTGGGGAACAGTACTATCAACAGACGGATTAGAAAAAGGAATGGTGATCTGCAGAGCATGGATGATCATTGGATACTACAGAGAAACATTTGAGAATACACAAATGTTATGCAAGCCATTATGGTCAAAACTTGCTAAAATACTGACATGGGTCAAAGACAGGGGAAGACCATTGCAGATAGTAGCATTAGAAAGTTCTACGTTTTGCTTCAGGAACAATGGTACAAGAAAAATGGGGGAATATTAGAATTGTGGACGAATATTCGATGTACCAGGAATGATGCATGGAACAGCAGTAATCATGGATCATTATTGGGCTTGTTGGTCAAAAGCTTACATCAGGCTGTCTAAAGACTGGGGAGGAATTTGCACAATAGTGAATGTCCATATTTCTGCATTGGTGATTCCTAAAGGTAACCTGAACATTGACAGTTTTACAAAAGCAGATGCTCATCCAAGGGAGAGGAGATCTGTGGAACTAATAGGTCCAACAAAGAGAGAAAACTACTTCTCTGCTAAATCAATAGAAACCTTTGATGCTATACCGTATGAACACAGGCTGTTCAGCCACACCTCATCAGTGTTCATGATGACCTTTATGCCAAGAATCCAGGTTGGAGCAGATACCAAGTGGTTACAAATCACCAGATGGGAATTGCTGCAGACAATAAACACAACTATAAAAGGATTCAATGCAATCAGAGAAGAACTGAGATCTGTAAGACTAATGGCTCTCCAGAACAGATATGTCCTGGATATGATTACAGACACGGATGGAGGTGTTTGTGCCAAACTTGGAGAATCATGTTGCACTTTTACACCTTCTCACAGTGACGAAAATGGAACTTTGCGGAAGCCATAAACATGCTGATGAAACTCCATGGCCAAATGATAGAAGAAGTAGAGGATATTGCTGATGAAAGCTGGTTTGGAAATCTTTTTCATGGTTTCCCCAATGGATGGCAGATATGTTCAAATTTCTTGGAGCATTGCTATTATTAGTGATGCTTGGATTCTGTGTGATCAAGATAATAATCTCACAATGAAAGAAGACAACAAAGAAAGCCATAGGAATGAAGATCATGATCGATGTTAAACCAGGATGGAAGCCTAAAGACTTGACTGATGAAGAGATCAGACACTTTGTGAAGTCTAGCATCCATGCACCCGAGGGAGTGAAGTTCCTGTATCGAAAGGACCACAGGAAATATGTGCAAAGATGCATCTACTGCAGTCCAAGTGGACAGTGCATGCTCATGACATGGAATAAAGATGAGCGTGTGAAATCAGCTGGATGCCTGAAAGGATTCATAAAATGTGGATTCCTAATAGGCACTTTCTCAGACCAGGATATCTGGTTGTGGAAGAAGATGTGAAAATGGTCGATAAATCACCCAGGCGGGGGAGTGTAGAGGAGGAGCCATGTATCCCTACTCCACCTACCTGTAACGCTTACCTGAACTCTGTGGGAACACCACAAGGACTCTTCTTAGTGAGCAATGCTACTTCTAATTAGAGACCTCCCTACTGCAATGGAATTCCTGTCAAAACACAAAAAGCCCTCTAAGAAAAGAATTCAAGTTTTCAGGGAGAAAAGGGGCACTGACTCCATGTTGAAAATACTATGGTTAACACTCTTCACACTTCACACACACTTTACTTTCTGTTTTATTATGGTGGGCTCTCCATCCTGCTTCTGCGCAGGGGCGCTTGTGCTGAAGAATGGGCGATGAAGGGACTCAGTGGTTGATGTAAGTGAGTGATGGCAAAATTACATAGGAACTGGCACAAACAATTTCTGGGACTATTAGTGGAAAATAACTGAGAGAAAACTTGAGTAGTATGAAAAGGTGAAAACAATCCCAGAGGACACAGGGAAAAAAGGAACCCCTAGAATAATGATGCACCACCTAATACTACACTGGTCGCAGATAACACTCCCTGATGAATAGCCAATTTCTAATTTTCCCGTAATTCCATGGCAGCCCCTCAGCCAATGAGGAGGATCGAAGCGCGGCCATCCCGCTTCAAGCCTCCCCGCGACTGAGAGGCTGCCTTCGCCCCCCACCGGGGACTCGGGTAAGATTATTATTTTTTTTTATTCCCTTCCCTCCCTCCCACCCACCCCCCCAACTTACCTTCTTGTTCCTGCATCCCCAGTGGGGGATGAGGAAAGCCTACAGCCGCGTGGAGACTCAGAGCGGGCCACCCCCGCTCCGCTCCTCCACATGGCTGGAGGCTTCCCTCGTCCCTCGCCGGGGATGCAGGTACATTTTTATTTTTTTATTCCTCCATCCCACTCCCCCTCTCCCAGCCCCACTTACCTTCTTTTTGATCCTGTTTCGGGAGCGGACGCGCTGGGAACACTGATGGCCGCCATGGAAAGGAACAAGGGACTCCGTTTTCCCTTTCCATGGCGGCCATTTTCTTTGTCGTTTCTATTTTTTTTTTTTTGGTCCCGAAATGCCGCTGTTTTTAATGCGGGCCGGGGTACTAATAGCAATATGACCCTCGCGGCAGGGGCATTACCGACTCAGGTAATGTCCCGGGGCCTTCGTTAACTATAACTATGGGACCCGGGGCATTACCTGAGTCGGTAATGCCCCTGCCACCCGGGTCTTGAGAACAAGATTTTATGCCATAAGCATGATGAAGATACTTACTTAGTTTAAACGTGTACAGATGCTATGAAATGCAAGCAGCAAAGCAATCATGAAGCTAGCCAAATGCTTATAGTGAATAGATAGCATATATGAATATATATACCTCATAGATAGATATGGATTGAATAAAGAATGAAGGTTCCACTATGTATATAGCAGTCTTGAACAACGAGGAAGGCCACAAATTCAGTGTTGCAGTTACAAAAGCAATTGAATTAAACAGAATATATTTCAGCTAAGGACTTGGATGAACCAAAGAGCCAAGGTCTTATCAGAAATAAAAATTGGCTGACATTAGAATCAACGTGAAAGAACAGAAGCTCCTGTTCAAGAAGGTCAAGGGAAAACAACAAACGTCAGAAGACTATTGGGGAATAAAATCAAATACAAGAAAAGGCTCAATTCATTGTGTCCAGTCACGTGATGGAAAAAAGTTGGACGCATGAGGGGATCACACCTATGCACGGAAGTCAGACAGTACCCAGAGTACAGTACATACTCAAGGCCAACTTCAAACACTAATTGACACTGAAACATTGAGGTGATGAAGGAAATGTACATTTAATTGGTGGGAAGCTGGTATCAAAACAAGCACACCTGAAGCTGGTTGTTCAGTCTGCATGCTGCTCATGTAGGTGGAAAGTTGTTGACGGGGGTTAGAAGCCAACCAATTGTAGAGGAACACATATTTGGGCTCCTATAGTTTGTGCAGCCAATGGGACGTTGTACATTTAGTGATGTTCATTGTGGCCATTTTGAAGGGAGGGCTTAGTTGTCCCACCTGTTGTTGACTATCCAATTATTTCTCTCTGTGTTACTCTATACGGATATTACACCTATGCTTAGTAGTTCACTTAGAGCCAATCCAGCTTCCCGATAGGTTTTAGAAGTTTGCCACGTAGGATGACGTTGATAACGACGCAGGTCTACACGTCAGTAGTGACACATTTGGTCTATAAAAATATTGTTTTTTCTTAAATGAGTTGAGAGTTGAGTATCAAGCGATTGCTGATGTTTGTTCTACTCCCTGTTTTACTTACTTACATTGAAACAGACAAACGTTTTGCCAAGCTATTTGTGTCGTCTGAATTATTGATGTTTTATTAAAATCTGCATCCGCATGCATCTCAAGGGTATTGCTACTCATCTTAAAGGGCTGGAAGTCTCCAGTTCACCTATTAACAACTTCAACTGAATTCTCCCCACATGATAATCACTCTTTCCCCTTACCGGTCCCCACTAACACGACTGTCCTCCAACCCATACCAGCGCTGGCCAGCGCTGGGTTGGTGCCGTGTTCAGCACCAGGGATGGAAGTCGCCGGTCCAGTCTCCCCTACCAGTTGGTAGCTTTCTTGGACCCAGGGGTGGGGGCTGCCATCCAACACCGCACTTATGAGAAAGTGCTTAGTCCTTGAGTCCCTGACTGTGCCTGGTCTAACTAAAATGGTCAACACCCCGCCTTTGACTGCTGAAAAGCAAGCCCCCTGGTCCCATTGGCCCAAATGGACACAGAGAATGGCTTAGTGCCTGAAGACAAGTCCTCCCTTATTAGTAGTTCCTGGATTGAGAACATGATGAACATATGTTCGGGGAACAGCTCTTTTCTCCACCTAACTCCCGTAAGGGCCCACAAGCTAACTTTCCAATATACTGGCCCCAATCCTGATCTTTTTCTGAATGAGAATCGCCTTGGACAAAGATGTAACTGCAAACGAGTGCTCTCAGGCGGACCCATGATGGGCCCTAAAACTTGACAACTAGATGTAAAGGGGCTTTACATCCCACCCCCAGAGCGTCTGAAGAAGACAACTACTCACGATATACTGCCCCCAGAAGAAAAGGCTAAACCCAGCTTATCTGTAACTGTGAGACAATCTGAAGCCATTATCGACTGTGAGACCAGTATGCATATTCAAGAGACTCAGTCCCAAGATGAGTAAGATGCCCAGCAGAGCATACGCAGGGAAGCCAACATGGTCCCCAATTTCAATATTGTGACCAATGCAGGGGAGAACTGGGCTGCAAGCATAGTGGGAATCAAGGACTTTTGCCTGGCTAAAAACAGAGCACACCGACCATGTACTAGGGAAAGCATGATCAGTCATCAAGCACTGGGGGGCTTAAGGAGGGCCACAGTATTTCTACATAGGGTCCAGAGATTTCCCCCAAACCAGCAAGAATCAAGGGACATACTCTTAAATACATGCTTGCAAATTATCTGAACTGTAAGAGGCTGTACTTGTGTGTCCAGGAATGCAATAGTGAGTGGTTATAGAGCATGCAGTGAGGGTGAAAATTCCCGTGACTCTGTCAAACTGGAATCTTGGAATCCCAGAATGGCCAATGGTGTTTTGGGTAGACTTGGGAATTCTGACTGGATTATAAATAATAGGATTACAATCAACTCTCACCCTTATTTGAAATCTGTCAACCTATTTGGAAACCTCTCCCACAAGTCAGCCTTATCTGGTCCGAATTTAACACCAATGGAGCCACAGGTAAATGGTAAGAACTGTGGCCTTAAACCCAAGAGATCTAGAATTGTTTCGTGAAAATAAAAGGGGGATTCCCTTACTAATGTGCCCTATAGTGACTAATAGCTCCCAGGTGCCAAAATCGTTGCTATATTGATCTTTTTGTCTTAGCTCTTTTCTTTGAATATGTATTGTTACAGTTAAGTAATTGTTGTATTGTGTTAGGATGTACTTTGATGGCCTGAAGGCCGAATAAAGTTATTTACTCACTGATTGACATTTCCTTATCACCTCTACTCCATATTGCTTTCTCTCTCTGTCTCTCTCTCTCTCCCTCACTCTATCTCTTACTCCTTTGCCCTCCCAATTCTCTCGCTCTGCTCTTTTTCTTTATCACATCTGCTCACTGTCACTTTCTCTCTCTGTTTCTCTTTCTCCCTCTGTTTTGCTCCCTCTTGAGTCCCTGGCTTTCCTCTTTTCCTTATCACTTCTACTCCATATTGCAGTTCTATCTCTCTAATTTCTCTCTCTCTCTCTCTCTCTCTCTCTCTCTCATCCTCCCTTGCCCCTCTGATTCCCCCAGTCTCCTATTTTCCTTATCATCTCTGCTCATGGTCTCTTTCTCTCTCTGTTGTGCTTTCTTGAGTCCCTCACTCTCCTCTTTCCTTATCAAATTTACTCTGTATTGACTTTTCTCTCCCTTTCTCTCCCTCTCTCTCCCTCTTACTCTTTTGCCCTGCTGATTCTCTCACTTTCCTTATCACATCTGCTCGCTGTCACTTTCTCTCTATGTTTCTCTTTCTCACTTTGTTTTTCTCTCTCTCTCTCTCTCTCTCTCTCTCTCTCTCTCTCTCTCTCTCTCTCTCTTTCTCTCTCTCTTTCTCTCTCTCTCTCTCTCTCTCTCATCCTCCCTTGCCCTTCTGATTCCCCCAGTCTCCTATTTTCCTTATCATCTCTGCTCATGGTCTCTTTCTCTCTCTCTCTCTCTCTCTCTCTCTCTCTCTCTCTCTCTCTCTCTCTCTCTTTCTCTCTCTCTCTCTCTCTCTCTCTCTCTCTCTCTCTCTTTCTCTCTCTCTTTCTCTCTCTCTCTCTCTCTCTCTCTCTCTCTCTCTCTCTTTCTCTCTCTCTTTCTCTCTCTCTCTCTCTCTCTCTCTCTCTCATCCTCCCTTGCCCCTCTGATTCCCCCAGTCTCCTATTTTCCTTATCATCTCTGCTCATGGTCTCTTTCTCTCTCACTTGTGCTTTCTAGTCCCTCACTCTCCTCTTTTTCTTGTCATCTCTGCTCCTGGCACTTCTACTCCATGTTGCATTTCTATCTCTCTAATTTCTCTCTCTCTCTCTCCCTTTCTCTCTCTCTCTCTCTCTCTCTCATCCTCCCTTGCCCTTCTGATTCCCCCAGTCTCCTATTTTCCTTATCATCTCTGCTCATGGTCTCTTTCTCTCTCCGTCGTGCTTTGTTGAGTCCCTCACTCTCCTCTTTCCTTATCACATTTACTCTGTATTGACTTCTCGCTCTCCCTTTCTCTCCCTCTCTCTCCCTCTTACTCTTTTGCCCTGCTGATTCTCTCACTTTCCTTATCACATCTGCTCGCTGTCACTTTCTCTCTATGTTTCTCTTTCTCACTCTGTTTTTATCTCTTGAGTCAATTGCCTTCCCCTTTTCCTTATAACCTCTACTCCATATTACTCTCTCTCTCTACCTCTCTCTTTCCCTTCCTCCTTTGCCCTGCCAATTCCACAGTCTCCTCTTTTCCTTATCATCTCTGCTCCTGGTCACTTTGTCTCTCTGTTTCTCTTTCACTTTCTTTTGTGCTTTCTTGAGTCCCTCACTCTCCTCTTTTCCTTATCACATGTACTCCCTATTGTATTTATCTGTCTCTTTTATTCTTTCTCCTTTGCCATCCCTTTGCTGTTACCTAGGTGATGCTTATAGAACATTGAGAATGGCATCAAAAGGGCTGGGTTTAGGATATGAGTACATGACCAAGGTTTTCTAATAAAAGATCCTCTGAAAAGGGATATGCGAAGAGCCTATGCCTTCACCTTCCTTTTCTCACTTCCAGCACCTGTCAGACCGTGCCAGTGTTGGTTGGTGCATCTTCAAGGGTGGTCAGTACAGTCTGACGTGCACCGTCTAGTCATCCTTGCAGATCAATGCTGAGCGCATTTCTATCCTAATGGGCTTTTGATCCTTGAGTTGTTTATTTTTCATTTCCAACGTGATGGAGGGATACACATTGAATATGAATTTTCAAGGGATTTGCTTGGGATCTTAATTCATGACCAAGCTATTCCTAAAAGGGCACCCCTCCGCCCCCCCTTACATGCAAGGATTACGTGTATACAAGAGACTATGGCCTCCTGCACTTTTACCACCTGCAAGATCTTGCTGGTGTTGGTCAATGCACTTTCAACGACATACGATAGAGTCCAAAGGATGGATTGGTCTACCTTGGAGATGGATGCTGACTCCCATTCAGACCCACAATGGCCGTTTCCTAAGATGTTTTTCTGCCTTCTATTTCTTTTTTTCTCTCCCATGTTTTTATCCAACTATTTCCCTCGACCACGCCTATTATGATTGTGTACTATCCACCTTATCATTAATGTCATGCTTACAACAAAAGGGCACCTACCCAACAATCTCTTTCCACTGCTCCATGTTCACCCCTTTTCTCCTCAGAGCCGCCAAATGTTGTTCTCCCTATTTCAACAATGTGGATAGCATTTTGTCTTTCTCCTGCCCCATGATTGATCCTGGCCTCTTTCATTCCGAAAGCATTCTTGCCTATGTCACCTGTTCTCTCCTGCCTTGTTGTATGGTGGCTGCATCCGGTTTCTGCCCCCCCTCCACTCTCATGGAGGGAAACATCTGTACCATTCCACATACAGTTTAGATTTTGCTCTCTGGTTTCATTGCCACCTGCCATTGCCCTAGATTTCTGTTTGTGTATTTATGAATGTACGAGTTTAGCACTGCAAAACTGCATTGGTTGACGAACAGTTCAGATTCAATATGAAATGAATTGTGCATATGCACAACAGCTCAAATGCATGTTTTCAGCTACACACAATTGTCTTTCCATTATAGGGCAGTACTAATGTACTCATTGCTTTATCAACCCAAGAGAAACAGCTGTCAAGGATGCAGACAGCTGCCTAAACGTGCCACTGTGCGGTTTAGTCTGACAGCCTTGAGCTAAGTCACACATGCCACAGCACCACTCAGTGACCAACACAGGAAGTTCACAACAACTGAGCAATGTACTGGGTGTGAAAATCAGATCAAATGCCTGCTTTCTGCTCTAGGAAATTGTGCTTGTCTTATTGGGCAACGCTATTTTATGCTCAGCTATCTATATCCAAGACAGACCAATCACAAGGATGGCAGATTATGCTGCGCTCCTTTGTATGTTGGTGCAGGAAGCAATGCTGAAGAAAACACTGAGATATTTATTGCCACGTTTTTTAAATTTTAAATAATTAGGGTATATGGTAAATGACAATGGTGAATAGCATAGTTCATTAGAGAAGTGCATAAAAGAGAATGCACAGGTGGTGACTTTCATGAAAGGACCGCAACTACCTGGGACTTGCCCAGAACTTTACCATAATGTTCTGTATTAAAATTGTAACCCTTTTATTCTGAAAATGCACATATTAAAGTTACAACCTGTAGGTGCAGAGGAGGGAAACGTATTGAGATGGATAGAGGGAGTACATGTGTGTAGCTTGGTATTTTGATGTCTAGATTAGTTATCAATGCTCTGGCATATTCCCCCACATTCGCTAGCTCAGCGAGAAAATTCGATTTTACAGGAACTGTAAAATAAATAATAATAAATAAATAAATAAATAAATAAATAAATAAATAAACTGGTATAAAACCATTTTTACATAAGAAAACGGCTGCTGGTGCCTAGAGATGCAGCACCGGGAAACCCTTCAGATTCAGAGAAAATAACAAGTTAAGGCAGAGGAAAGGTGAAACAGCTCACTGCAACACAACCATTCATGTTAAAGTGCTGGTTAGTGCAACGGAGCCCATTAAATTCATCAGGTTTTGTAAGCCACCCCACCCTCCCTAGCTCTGAGCCCCCCCTGTTGAGCAGATCACTGGCATCCTTTGCAATATAACTTATGACATCATTGAGGGAATCAGGGGAAACCAGAACACACTGATGACATCATAGGCGACATCACCAGCAACGTCGCATATGCCATCACCAGTGGCACCACTCACAAAATCAATTACCTTGCTAATGACATTATCAAAAACATCAAGTTTGACATCACGCGTGGCAATTTTGAATGACAGCACATGAGACCGTGTTAATGAAATTGCTTGTGACAGAAACAAGCCTCTTGCTCTCTTGCAAGAGAAAAAAAAAAAAAAAAGCATATTCCATGGGTGCGGATATGCTGCACGTGGACTCAGAGGTAATAAACCCTGTCAATATATCATGCATACGCAATCAAACAAAAGAACGTATTTTTCCAGCATCACCAATAATGAAAGAGCACCTTCTAGAAAGTCGTTCGTGCTCAAGATGATCTGGAATGCCTTATTAATAATGAACCACAGATGGTCCACCTGGAGAGATCCTTGGTTTCCTTTGTAGGGGTAAGTTGTTGTCCTTGAGTCATTGGGCCTCATTACACGGTAGGCGGTAGCCATGGCGTTATTAGTGCCATGGCTACCCCCTACTGCCGTCGGAGTCCGGGTTCCCGGAATAGGGACTTACCGGTCTATTCCGACCTTTGCGGGACCGGTAAGTCCCCATTCCCGGGAACCATTCCCCATTCCCATTTGAGCCCCCGTAGGGCTCAATGGGAATGGGGAAGGAGCTAACGGTACCACAACTTGCGGTACCGTTATTAGCATTGAGGTTCCTCAGCGGGAACCATCCATAACGCCTGGGCAGACCACACGTTAAGGACGGGTCCCGCAGAGGGACCTGGTAGTAGGGCGGTAGGGGATTACCGGCACCGGTGCCCTAACGGGTGCCGGTAATCCCCTACCGCCTACCGTGTAATTAAAGGTCCTCCATCATAAGCATTATTGTTTCCGATGGTTGGAGCCTGAACTTACTTTTCTTACATTAGCGATGTCTTTGTTGTGACATGTAAAGAAAGGGATTTGTAAAACAGTTCCCTCTAATGTTCAGATTCTTTCCTGGACGGTGGTAAAGTCATAGCTGTACTATTTACAATGGGCCTCATTACACGGTAGGCGGTGAGCCATGGTGCTATTAGCGCCATGGCTCATGCCGGTAAAATACCGGCACCGCCTTGGCGGAAAGGGGATTTACTGCCCCATTCCAAGGTTGGAGGGGCGGTAAATCCCCCTTCCACCATTGCCCTTCCCCATTCCCATTCCTGCCCCATAGGGCTCTATGGGAATGGGGAAGGTGCTAATTACGGCACCGCAATTTTGCGGTGCCGTAATTAGCTCCGAGGTCCCTTAGCGGGTTGGATTTTAACGCCTGCAAAAAGCAGGCGTTAAATCCCCCAACCCGCAAAGAGACCTCGTAGTAAGGCGGTAAGGATTTACCGGTACCGGTCTTCTACCGGTACCGGTAAATCCCTACCGCCATCCGTGTAATGAGGCCCAATGTGTGCTGAGCTCTTCCCCTAAGACCATATTGTGGACATTTTACACGTATCCATGGAGACAACCAGTCAACATACCCTGGAGGGCCAGGTTACGAGCTGAAGAACAGGACTTGATACTGTGCGTTTCAATGCAAACAATATTCCCTTAAAACGGCCAGGCTATTATGCAAGTCTATGCAAAAAGGATGAGAATACTCGTTGTTGGCTCTTAAGGGATTAAGTGCGTAATTATGCATGATCTACAATACATCTGAATTGTAACTGTTGCTTGTGTAGTAGCTGACGCATGCCCATTATGACGTATTGCAATGTCATTGTCAAAAAGACACCTAACCTTAGAGGAGAATTGAATGCCATGTTGTTCCTGGCACCCTTCGCTCGATCACCTGTACTTGTAGCGATCTCCATAACATATGGCACGCACCCCACTTTTGCATTTCGACCATTCGACTAGTGATGGCCTAGATGTCATATCTGAGGTCATGTGTTGTCGTCAGTGATGTAATTCGTGTGCTCTGATTTCTAGTGACGTTGTTGATGACGTCATAACTAAGTGATGTTGTAAATTATCTCATATTTGATTTCGCCAGTGATCTTACCTATGATGTTATTATCATTGTGCTCTTGGGCTATGCAATACTGAGGGGCAGGGGGCAGCAAAGTTAAGCAGGCGTTGTTTCCAGCACCATCTGAATTAGAATGGTGTTGCCGCATTAACACCCCATCAACTAACGTGTTTTCTTCTTTTTTCCCCAATGATTTTCCAGAAAGAGTTCTGTAGCCGCGAGCTGTTTCATAGTATGAGGAACTGATGTGACCATTGGGAATGACCTGTGAACACGACCAGTGGAAACATTCCCTGAAGTAGGGACTTAAGCCTTACTCCAGGCTCCCCCTTTAAGACAAAATGTAACCACTATGCCCAGTTTCTACGTTTCAGGTGCCGGGCAGTGCTTTCGGGGGAACCAGTTGGGCCGGTGGGCATCTCTTGCAGCCCTTCCTGCTAACCACTCTTCCTTTGGCACTTCCCCAGGCAGCCCAGGGCCTCTCTGTGAGCATGAGCATGGCCTTAAATCATGTCCTAGGGTTCTGAGCCATTTGGCGGGGCCACTGGGCATGACCTGCTGCCGTGTGCAGTTGGCAATTTGCCCAGAGCTAGGCTGAAGGCTGTGCCGTAGGCACTTCATAGCCATCTGCTGGACTAACTGGCTTGAGGCATCCGATAGGCCCATGCGGTATGGCCTGTAGCCAAGCTCAGTTGCACCTTTGAAGAAATCTTTTTTTTTAATGCTTTTTCAAGGGTTTTGTTGCAGGGACCTGTTTTATGTTAACTCTGTCTTAACTAAAGTTGTATGACTGAATATACATGTGTGTGTACATGAGGGGATTACATTCTAATCTCTCAGGTTAACCGAACAGTGTGTTCTTCACAAAGGAATCAAGCAACTACCTTCACCTACAGTCCAAACTGTGGTATGCATTTGTACCAAACACCTAAGAGAAGGTCCTAAAGGGGTGCTTAGTTTTTTAAAAAAAACTTTGTATATAAAGCAATTCCATTCATTTTACTAAGTGGGATTTTTTGTGATGTGGCGTGTGTACCGGGCCCACTGGCTACCAATAGCCTGTGGGATTAGTCTGAGAGCCTGTGGGCTCAGTGGCGGATTTAACCCTGTGGAGGCCCCTAGGCAGTCAAAGTGCACACCCCCTCCCCCTCCCTCACAAATTATCTCCTAATACGTTTTAATTGTATGCACCGCTTTATTTTGATCCGTTGTCATGGGGCCCCTAAAAGGAGTGGGGCCCATATGCTGGTACCTACTTGGCCTAATGGGTAATCCGGCACTGTATTGGCTGGCCCACAGGGCAGGGACAAGTACCAGAGCCTGAGAATTGCCTCAAAATCTCCCTGAACCTGTCTCGGACCTAGCGAGTGAGTTCATGCTAGTAGCAAAGGGAAAACCAGCCCGGGCTACTGGGGTGCTTGGGCAAAGTGGCGAATGGGCACAGTCCGCATCCATGCCAGGTGGCCACTAGATTTTGAGAAGTGCTAGCATTCCTGCTGTGAAGAATCTGACCATCTGCATGGTGGGAGTGACATTATATAAGAAATTGAATGATCTTAGATCAACCACTCACCGCACAACATACACGTTGAACTGTGTACTCTGGGTGGACACAGCCTACAGGTGCAGTCCTCCCTGTCACATTTGGTTGGAAAGTGACACCAAGGAGTACAGCAAAGCATCTCAAGAGGCAGAGGGCAAAACCTTCCTCCTGCCATGGCCATCCTAATTAAATAACAAAGGCTGCATGGATCCACCCTATCCTTTGCTGGCCCTGCTGGTTGCAATGGTGCATACTGATGAGAATTAATTTAAGTAGGCCCACAAGAGGCTTGGTCGCAGAAATAGCAAACGACAGGAAACCGCAACAACTTTGATATGCATCTGTGTAAACCTGAAACCAACTCCTGCCTATTAGTATCAATGACAGTGAGCTATCATGTCTGGTACATGTGTACAGTAGGCAACCCCCACAAGAGTATGTGATTTGATGGAGACAGAAAGTTTGCTCTCGCCACAACTTCAAGTCATACCTGCCTTTAATCAGGACCATAGCAAGCTTAATTAACCAGAGAGACCCTTTGGTCCACAAAAGACCGGAAGATGGGTGGGGCTTAGTACTATGTGTTTTCACCCCTTTATCTTTTCTGTTGCAAAGCACTCTGGTTATGACCTCACACATAACAGAAGATAATTTATGGGGACCCAGGATTGGTTCATTGAGCTAGGTTTAGCCTACATCAATCACTGGGGCCCATTTGGCTTTAATTGAGTGTTGAGACCCTATTTTGGTAGAACATCTGGAGACTTTGTAAGGAGTAACAAGAAAAACTCATTTGGACCCTGACTGAAGGTACAGTCTGCCTTACAGTTTCTGCCAGTGAAGGAAGGCCAGGATTTCCAAAGAGGGAAGCAATACCCCTCCCATAAACATCTCCCAGGGAACAGAGGGAGATACTGAATCCAGAGGACCCTCAAGAAGCTCCAGAACCGGTACCCAGCCAGCACACAGAGTGCCCTGCTATGCTCTGCAAGTAAGCTACCTAGGTGGGAAGTCCCATAGAGTCTCTGATCCAAACCAAGGACAAGGCCATTGCCTGCAACACTGTTGTCAGTGTTGGACCATCTGCCTTAAAGGACGATATGAGCCCAGTGAAGAAGATAGGAGTGCATCAACAAGTATCAACCAGCGTCCGCCTGTAAGGAAACTTTTAGCCAGTCAAGCTACTTGAGCTGCAACCAACTGCACCACTGACTGTTGTCATGCCGCAGTTGCTAACGTAGTCTGAGACGCCTCGACCAGCCATTCAGCACTGAGACAACGATTCCTGACCCCGAGCTTCTCTTTAGGCTTGCCTGCAGCTGTCTATCCAGCCACGCTGGCCGAACTGGCCGCAGAGGTATCCAGTTAATATTTTACCTAAAAAAAGAATTTCAAATGTATTCTTTTTTTATTTACATGTTTTTTGTTTGTTTGACGAGTAAAAAAAAGGGTAAAAAAAAGGGTAAAAAAAACAAAAAACGGGGTTAAGGGGGAACCCCCCATTTCAAACAAAAAAAAGAAAATCGAAATATTTTTTTTAGGTAACATTTTTTCAACATTTTGGCATTCGAAATTATGTAATTCGAAATAGTCACTATAAACCACCTGCAGCAGTGTCCTGTCTTGAATTCTGTTGCAGAAGCTGCAAAGCACCTTGAAACTGACTCGACCCTGTCGAGCACCAAGAACATCTACATGCACAAGGTACATTGTGGTTCTGTCCCCCTGATTCTTCTCCGAAGGCCCCTTGTGACATTTTAAGCCCCCTTGCTCCCTTGGTGCTGAAACCAAGTATCCTTGAAATATTGTGATTCATTACTTTACCGGCTACCCTCCTGTCAGTATCCATGTGCATCCCTTTTCCGTCTTGAAACTTTCTGGCCTCTTTATTCCTTTAAGGGGATTGTTGTTTTTTGTACTGTGCTAAAACTGTTTGTATGATAATAATAAAGTAGATATTTTTATACATCCTTGACTGGATAGTCCCTTTTATCATTGGGTAATAACTGTATTTTCCCTGTGTTGCAACTAACCAGCGATCCACGACCTTGTGGAGAAAAGCCTGCCGTTCTGTCCATGTTACCAACATTGGACAGGGAGGTTTATAATTTGCTTGTGTTTCCAATCTGTTTGGATCCCTTCTGGTGTACTAGAGGTGAGGGGTTGATTGATGATCTCGAAGCCCATATTCATCCCTGTACCACTGGTGCTCGGGAAGTAGATCCGTCACACATGCATTTAAAGTATTGCCTGAATGCTGAGAGATGGCGCTACTGTACCTGTCAAAGAAGAGTAACACAGCAAGGCAGTCCCTTGTACTGCCTTCTCACTTCAAGCGCTGGTTCTTGGGCAGCAACAGTCTACCCACATTTGACAGTGCCCTTTGTTCAACGCGACTTTTCTGCATATGGAACCTGACCATATAGAGCCACCTAGAAAGGTACTCCCTCTGCACACTCTCGGGCACTGCCAGATATCAATTCTAATTCTCCAGTCTTAGCTGGTATGAGACTCATGGCAACGCATTGTGAGATCAGGAGAGGCCGAACTTTATCTCTTTCGTCCTGGACTAGTTGCCATTATGTGTGTATAACTTCTCCTGTGTTTTAACCCAACCTCAGCTGACGTTCCCATAACCCCCTAGCTGGCTAGACTAAGTACATAAACCCCTCCTCGGCTGAGTGGCCAAGCCCCAGCAGGCAGAGTACACTATGTTGGTCGCTCTCCTGCATGCTCCAGATGAAATAACGAGTCGACCGGTCAATTACTAAGGCCAACCTCTCTATTTGTAATACATCTCTGTTTGACTTATTCCCGGTTGCTGCAGCTCTCCGTGCCATTCTGTCCCTCGTTGCCCTTCCCTCTCTACCCCTCTCGTTCACACTGTAGGCACACACAGAGGGTGGGGACCGCTCCGCCGGCAGCACACGGCCCTGTCCTCAGCTGGTCATAGTGCATGCATGTGTTTCACGCTCAGACGAAGATGTCACAATAGATTATCCTAACATGGCAGAGAGAACACGGGGCAGCCAGCCATGCAGGGCCTGAGAGGGGCACCGAGACTGCCACATCGCCAGGGCAGTTCATGTGCAGTCACATTAAGGGGACACAAACCAAGGCTATGAAAAGCCCACGGACAATTGGAGGCTGGCAGACAGTCTGTGTGTTAATCGAATTTATCGCACGGCTCAATGGGCGGTCATGAGGAATGGGAGCTGACTCGTTGGGCTCGGCGGCCTTCTGTGGGTTGCTGCGTGCCCGATGGACAATTCTACTCATGATGTCGACAACAAGGGGGCGGGGTAGGGTAGAGGTTTGGCTCTTCCCTCCACCCCGCGAAAAAAAAAAATCCTGGAGGGGAGTGTCTCCTCTGGGAAACTCAGTTCCTTTTGTGAACTCTGGCCAGTGAATAATGGGCAGCATTAGACAAAGCTATGGCCATAAGTATTAGGATGGGTAGGGAGGATGGCCATTTATACCTCAAAGTGGCATTGCCACGCTGTTCCGAGTTCGATGCATTGAGTTTCACTGTGTGATAATAATATCTGCCGTCTGTTATTTCAGCGCTATGAGACCAATGGGTGTCTAGCGATAGATAAGACATACATATTATTATAAATAACACATATCCAAACCACTTTTACAAAACCTGAGTTATACAGTTAAACCATGTTCTTCAATTGAAAACCGCCAGTGATGTTTTTGTGGGAGTGCAACTTACATTTACATCATGTTCAATAAAATGCACGACTGCATCACACAATGATTAAGAGCTGGTGATGTTAACACACATGTGTATCACCTAGGGGTGATAGTAAGGACATCTCACATGTCAGGTGTGATGTGATCAGCCATTCCTGCTGTAGGCTCCCATCCAGGGCTGTAAGTGGGGTAGGACATTGAGGGGGGGGGGGTCCTTTGGGGGCATGGCTTGCATGATGGGCGTGGGCTGAAAGGTACACAAAAAATAGTAAGGTACGCAAACACATATATAAATGCATGTAAGCATTTATATATTTGTGTGCGTACCTTACTATGGTGTGTGCACTTTTCAAGCCTTCTTTTTTAAAGACAGACAGACATATGTAACATATTTTTATGTTTATAAAAGATGGCTTGAAAAGTACACAATTCAAGCCATCTTTTATAAAGCTTTGCCGATGGACAAAGACGCCTCAGGCTTTGTCCGTCGTCAGAGCTTTATAAAAGATGGCTTGAATTGTGCACTTTTAAAGCCATCTTTTATAAACCTCGAAATATGTCACACAGTCCCCAGGTTCGCCGAGGGTTAAAAAGGCCTCGGTGACCTGGGCAGAGGAATGAAAATGACAGTAACTTCCTCTGGTGACCCCATCGCAGTGACTGACAGAAGTGCCATCCAGCCCCAGCGACGCTGTGGCCAGCTAGCACTTCTGTCAGCTTGCCGCACTTAATTGCGGGCACATCTCTTGTTGCGGCTGCGGCGGGATACTGTGTCCCGCTGTGATATGGTGGGACCGGGGGGCCCCAAAAGGGCCCTGGCTCAGCACCACTTTTGAACAAACAAACATACTGCATTGCCATGTGCCATACAGGGCAGGCCTTAGGGCTGGGAGGGCCGGACAATCGCCCCGGGGTGCCATAGCCCCCACCCATGGCACAAGCTGGCATGTTGGGAGAAATGTCCTTTTGAAATTAAATGCGCTTGCGCGAGCGATAGCATTTAGCAACAATAGGGTGCTGGCACGCTATTGAGATAATTAGTTCCTCCCCGCTGCAACGACACAGGAGCGGCACAGTTTTCATTAGAATAGGACGTTGATGCTTGCATCAGCACTCTATTCCAGTGATTAACTCCCTGCTCCGGCGCGTGAGTGGGGAGATAATCATCTTAATCGGGTGCCACAGCACCCTATTGTTGTTAAATGTGCCTGATGCCTTCTCCCGCTACCAAAAAGAAATATTTGGCGCCTCCAACCCATGCCCTCCACTGACGAGGGGCGCAGCTGAGGGCGGGAGACCCAAATCGTTATTTTTCTCCCGGGGCGCTGCGGCCACTAAGGCCGGCACTGGTGCCATACCACGTGACTGCGGGCAGTGTAATGCAATGCATCATGTCGATCCGCACCACACTGAATTTCCATAGGACAACTGCACTGACATGGGCCAGACCACAGCACCACCATAGAAATACTGCACTGTTACGTGCCAAACACACTGCACCACCAAAGGGAGATTGCACTGCCCACTGATCACACACCACACTCCCGGCCAATGAGCAGCTCTCCCAGAGGACTAGTGCACTGTTGTGTGCCAGTCTACTGCGCTGCCAGAGGTACCCTGCACGGCCATGCTTGGGTCCATAACATTATCATGGCACTAATGCACGTGTGTTCGGTGGTCGACAGCACGGTCATAGGAACACTGCCCTGCCGTGTCAATGCACAGCATTACACCGCTTCAGGAGACCTGAGCATGACGCTCAGGTCCGAGACCCACGACCTGTCTCAGCGTAAATCTTTAATATGTCTGTTCCCCCCAATGGCCTTTTAATGTGAAGGCCGCGCTGTGCACACAGCAGAGATCTTTAGTGGCTCGCCCCGCCGCCTCGGGGGGCCATTAACTTTCACCAAGGCAAGTAATACTCCCACTGGAAATGGGTCAATAAAAATGTGAGCAGCCACCGCTGTCAATAAAGACAAGCACAGAATCCCCCCCTCCCTGCCCCTCCTTGGAGCAGGGAAACCTTCTCCATGCGCTGCTCCCCTCCCCAGAGCTGGGGAATGGATCTTGCAGCCAGAATACTCAGGCCACCCCCTGATGAGTTGTGTGGAAATGCAGTGAAACTTGGAATATAACATTCTGAACATTTTACCCGTCCCTACAGATAAGGGGTGTCTTAGCCCTGCTGAAAAGGGGTGTATCAGCTACTTTTACTCCCTAAAATAGGCAAATACCCCCCCCCAAAAAAAGGACTACAAATATCCCCCCAAAAAATAGGAAACTGACTGACCTCTTGCCCCTGCTTAAATCCACACAGAATGCACAAGAAGAAACTGCTGTTATAACTGCCTGATCAGAAGAAGTAAAGCTGTAGTTTTTAATGTGCATAAATAACTAGGTGCAAAACATATTTTTCCCACTTATAAAATACTCTTATTGGGAAGTCAAACTCCATGTTTATTTCCTAAATTGTCATTTTACTCCCAAATTTAAAAAGTAGGGTGTACAATACTCCCACTTCCAAATCTTATCTAGAGCAGTGATCTTACCCATTGCCTTTATTAAACAATGTAGGAATATATATTTAAAGCGTGAAATGTTGATTCATTTTCACAACATACCAAAAAACGTACATTGAGGGCCTTGATGATGATTTTCCTAATGTCCTGCTCTTTGTAAGACCATGGGCCTCATTACGACTGTGCCGGTCCGGTGACAACGGTGCCGGTAAGCACGATTATGTGTATGGGTGTCGTCCTGCACTCAGAGTTTCACGGAAGCACCTGCACTGTTAATAGCGGTTGAGGTGCTTCCGTGGTCCCCATTCCCATTGAGTCCTTTGGGAATGGGGATTTACAATTACAAGTGCCTGACTTCCCGGAACGCTGGGGTTGTAATGCTGCGTTTTTTCTGGCAAGCCAGGCACCGGTAAAATGTACAAGTCCAGTGGCAACCTGTCGGATTTACCGGCACGGTTACTGCCAGACTTGTAATGGGGCCCCATATCTAATTTATGGTCAAGAGATAGGCATTATATCATATTCATCATCAACTCAGGAGATTATGGCTCTAGAAACATCATCACCTGTGGTCAGAGGAGTGGGTAAGAGCACCTTGTGCAGTCTGTGGAGCCAGTGGTGCTGGGTACATTCACCTTTAGTTCAGAGGAGCCCATGGTCTTGGGAAAGGCATACCCTGAGGTTTGAGGTGCACAGAGTTCTGGGATCAATAATCTTGGAGGCCAAAGAGCCCACACTGCAAATCATCAATCTTTGAGAACTTAGAAACAAATAGTTCTGGGTACATTTGAGATCAGAGGGGACCATGGCCCCGAGATCATCATACTCTGATGTCTGAGGATTCCATCTTCCCGAGATCATCATACTCTGATGTCTGAGGAATCCATCTTCTCGAGATCATCATCCTCTGATGTCTGAGGAGTCCATCTTCCCGAGATCATCATCCTCTGATGTCTGAGGAATCCATCTTCTCGAGATCATCATCCTCTGATGTCTGAGGAATCCATCTACCCGAGATCATCATCCTTCTAAGTTTGCGGCAGCCACGGTCCTGGAATCATCATCCTCTGAAGCCTGAAGAATGCCTGCTCCCGTAACTACCAACCTTTGAGGTCTGAGAAGTGGATGGCTTCAAGAATGTCATCATATGCAGTCTCAGTACCCATTGGTTCTGGGCACATCCTCCGTTGAGGTCTGAGGAGAAATGGTCCTGGAGATGTCCACCTTTGAGGTCAGAAGAGTCCATGAAACTGTGAACAGCATCCTCTGTGACTGAACAGCCCAGTAAGCTGGGAATATCAACCTTTGAGGTTCGAACAGCGATTGTTCCAGGAACACCATCCTCCTTACTAAGTGAATCCCCGTTTAAGGTCTGAGCAGCCCATGGTGCTGTAAGCATCATCCTCTGATATCAGAGGAGCCCATGTTGCTTTGAATATTAATCTTCTAGGTCGGAGGTAATGACAGTGCTTCCATGTGATAATGTCACCCTAAAAGAGTCTGCAGACAGTTGACTTTTTTTCCTGACCCCTACAATTCTTTCCAAAAATATTCTAGGAGGGGTATAGTTATATGTTATCACCTCCAATCCTGGAATATTTGGGCAAAGTGTTTGATTGTTTGAAGGGTGCATTTTTAGGGAAATGTGGCCACCTGGCGGCCATTTTCACAGTGACATTATCACTGGATATGCTGACAGTCCCAGGATCATCATCCTATGTGGACAGCAGAGCCAGTGGTCTGGGGTACATGCACCTTTAAGGGTGGAGGAGGTTGAGGTTGTTGGAACATCATCCTCTGCGCTTTAAGGATCTGATAATCCTGGGGATATCATCGGCTACAGTCTAATTGGTCCATTATACCTTATTCTCAGAGAGCCAAGGGACTGATGGTCCGAGGCAGGCATACCATCCCCTGAGATACAATGTGGATACTGTCTTGGAATTGTCCTCCTTTCAGTAGTGGGGAGACGCTGGACTTGGAGGCAATATCCCCTAAGGCATGCAGACCCTATGGCTCAATACATAGTGCTCTCTGAACTTTCTTTCATGTAATGCACTTTAGAAATATATAACAAGTGAACTACTTACTTTTCCAAAGTATCAAACATAGAATCATGCACATTTTACCAGGTGAAAATAGTCCTTCTTCTAGCTGGGTATGTTTTAATTAGTCTAAGTACAAGCATTGATTGGACAAAGCAAGGCCTACTGAATTACTGAATTATAAAACGAGTTTGAATATGCTCTGCAGGTTGCAAAGGGATAATTAGAGCAAATGCTATGGAAGGAGGTCCTAGGTGATGCAAAGAGCTCACATTGTACAGTCGTCAGGACCAGAGAATCAGCTATCAGGGAACTCACAGGTGATTGTATAGACCAATTTACAATCAAGGAAATGAGGGGTGCAGCCTGTGGTTGAAATATCATATATAGGTTTGTAGTGACGCCTAGGTATATGACAGGAAGACCCTCTGTCTCCTCAATAGGATTCATGTGTTAGAAAATAGCAATATATGTCAGCAAATTCCTCACGCCATAGGTCATTACTGTAGCAATAGAATCCGAGGAGGGGGGCTTTACCTGTTCGGTAACGCCCCGGGGCTCGAGTAATAAGCCCAGCCATAGCAAGGGCTTTAACGTTGCCCTGGGGGCATTACCCGACCGGTATTTCCCTCCCTCTGAGGGTTCTATTGCTATTAGTACTCCTGGAGTTTTTCCGAGGCTACTAACAGAAACACGAGCTCTATCTCAGCCTTGTCGTCTGTCGGCATCGGCATTTATATGCAGAGCCGACATGAAATGGCCTCCAGCTGTCATCAGTCAGAATGTAATGAGAAAACTAGACTTCTTGTTCTATTCCGAGGTGTGAAGGCGGGTGTCCATGTTGGATGTACTTGAGATCATTGATTAGCGTGCAATGGTAATCATAGGTCTCCCAAAAAAAAAAAAATATATAATATATGATTTCTTACAGCAGACAAAATATACCCCTAGGCCATTTAAAGGCAGGACTTCCTTGTCAGTAATGACACAGAGACCACTGATTAGCATGCATTGCTAATCAGTGGTCACTTTAAAATACCAGACAAAATAAAGACACTATGAATAAATGTCATTATTATTTTAAAAACAAATGGCACAAACATTTGTTATAGGGGCAGTGCTGAACTAGTTAAAGTAGTGGGAAACAGTGACATAACACTAGATGGCGTGATTCAAGAAAGTGAGACATGTTTCACTTGATAGGCGATCGAGCGCACACTTCTTGAAACTTTGTGAAAGCGTCTGGCATTTCCCGAATCAACGAACAGCTGCGGACAGACCTGTTTCTTGACCCAGGCTGAGCGGGCGACGGCCCGGGGCGCACAGCTAAAGAGCTCAGGAGCGGGGCGCAGTAAGGGTCCCACCCAGAAAGTGTTTCCGTACTTGCCAGACAACAGATGAAGTATCCTTCTGTGCCAGTGTGTGCTCCTCTGTGATGTGCGGCTGGCTGCTCTCTGCCGACTGCGATGCGTTGGAATATGCAAACAAAGTAATGCATATTCCAAACGCAGCGTGAGATGCTTTTGAGTCACACACTCAGTGCCCCTCATTCTTTGTGCTAAAAGCCTTTCAAATGGGGCAAATTTATAAGTGATGGCTCATTAGCAAGCCATTGTTTTTACACAGTATGAATTTACCATTTCAGTGTTAAGAACTGAACATGGGGCATTGTTTTATTCACCAGGCCTGCACAAGTATCAGTTAGCTGACCAAACCTATGCATTCTTCAAAGAGAATTAAAATGCCACAGAGGAACATTTTTAAAGTATGTTCTTGTCTCTTTATTTCACACAACAAAACCTTTTAAAAAAATATATATATATTACTTTTTAGTTACATATGGCGCATCCCTGGGAAGGTTAACTGTCATGTTCTTGCTTAAGTATTCTAGTGGCTGCTTTGGGACATGGACTAAATGCAAAAGTAGAGATCTCTGATCACTGTTGTAGTCCTGAAATGCTCTGTGATTTAATGTAAAACATAAAGGAATCCTCAATTGTGCTATTTGTCCCCTTTCCCAGTCTCGGAGAGGTATTTTGAAAGAGTACAATAAGAGTGCACCAGACTGTCCATCTTCGAAAGATAACCTTCTGTCAGAAAATAATTCATATGGTTAGTCTAGTATTGCCCCTTGCGAAATACAAGTGAGGTTGTACGAACAGAACACCTGCAACACAGGGCCAGTGGTCAGTGAGCCTTCAGACCTCAGTAGGCTGATCACACCGTAGTGTGCTAGTACGGACAGTTTGAAACTGCATTCAGGCAAGGACTTCCCTAAGAGCAGGTGACAGAAAAAACATGTACTTGGGCAGCAACAGGTGTGTGTTCACATTAGAATTCTTCTGTGAAGTACTTGAATTACAATGTTATGAAACTATCTTCATCTATACAGCAATTGTTTATTGGTATTGAGGAGGGGTTTTGTCGCACAACAGAGGTGTAGTTTGGGAGTGATGTGAGCCAGTCGGGGGCAGGGGGCTCGCATTCTGATGTTTCGCCCTGGGCACCAAGTTGACTAGAACCTGCCCTGGTTGTGCATGTGTGTTGCGCGGATCACAGGGAGATGCCGCAGATTCTTAATATGTATATGCGCAGGGTCGCTGTGAACTGGATTTCGCTGGCCTGAAATTAGGACAGGTGGAGCAGAAAAAACACCTTGCAGTAACAATTCATGTCTGACGGGGCGCGCAAGATGCTGAATGTGGCAGAGGTCGAGAACGTCTTACCCTTTCAGGCAAAAACCAGGCAAGGGCCAATCATGTTGCAGCATTAGACATGATTGTTCCTGGCCGGTTGCTAATCTTGAAGGATTTTATGCAGCCTCACTTGACTAGGTACTACCAACTATGTGCCCTGATAATACTAATGTATGTAAATATGCCCCATATAAAGCGCTTTAGATTAAAACACTATATATACAACACATTATTATAATATAGTGTATGCAGTCTTACTTGACTAGGTGCTACCCACTATGTGCCCTGATAATACTAATGTATGTAAATATGCCCCATATAAAGCGCTTTAGATTAAAACACTATATATACAACACATTATTATAATATAGTGTATGCAGTCTTACTTGACTAGGTACTACCAACTATGTGCCCTGATAAAACTAATGTATGTAAATATGCCCCATATAAAGCGCTTTAGATTAAAACACTATATATACAACACATTATTATAATATAGTGTATGCAGTCTTACTTGACTAGGTGCTACCCACTATGTGCCCTGATAATACTAATGTATGTAAATATGCCCCATATAAAGCGCTTTAGATTAAAACACTATATATACAACACATTATTATAATATAGTGTATGCAGTCTTACTTGACTAGGTGCTACCCACTATGTGCCCTGATAATACTAATGTATGTAAATATGCCCTATATAAAGCGCTTTAGATTAAAACACTATATATACAACACATTATTATAATATAGTGTATGCAGTCTTACTTGACTAGGTGCTACCCACTATGTGCCCTGATAATACTAATGTATGTAAATATGCCCCATATAAAGCGCTTTAGATTAAAACACTATATATGCAACACATTATTATAATATAGTGTATGCAGTCTTACTTGACTAGGTACTACCAACTATGTGCCCTGATAAAACTAATGTATGTAAATATGCCCCATATAAAGCGCTTTAGATTAAAACACTATATATACAACACATTATTATAATATAGTGTATGCAGTCTTACTTGACTAGGTGCTACCCACTATGTGCCCTGATAATACTAATGTATGTAAATATGCCCTATATAAAGCGCTTTAGATTAAAACACTATATATACAACACATTATTATAATATAGTGTATGCAGTCTTACTTGACTAGGTGCTACCCACTATGTGCCCTGATAATACTAATGTATGTAAATATGCCCTATATAAAGCGCTTTAGATTAAAACACTATATATACAACACATTATTATAATATAGTGTATGCAGTCTTACTTGACTAGGTGCTACCCACTATGTACGCTGATAATACACATGTATGCAAATGTGTCCTATATAAAGCACTTTAGATTAAAGCGCTGTATAAAAAACTAATTGTTATAATATGGTGTATGCAGCCTCACTTGTCTAGTCACTACCCACTTAAGCCATGCATATTCCTCACCCACCAGCATGTTATGATGATGATGTGTTATTTATATAGCGCCTTTATCCAAAGCACTTTACAGAGCACATATTTACATACAATGGGCCTCATTATAAGTTTGCTGGTAGCCTTGCCAGTAAAACCGACAGGCTGACGCCAAACTTCTGAAAAATTTCGGCACCTGCAAATGGGCAATTACAGGTAATTACGGCCCTGCTCATAATTATCTTGCACCACGCTTTCAAAGGCTGTTATTCTTTAAATAATGGTAGAAAAAATACGGCTTATGCCTTGGGAATTATTATCTTCTGTTCTCTACAAACTGTCTGGATCCTCCTAATTTCTCAATAACATTGGCCTGTGTTGCATTACTACTGTCTGTGCCCTGCACATGGATGTATTTCAGTGAATTCAGCAGTTTGCATTTTTGTGGAGTCTTGAGGCCTTTCATTCACTTAAATGTGTGCTCCGGCTTTGATTTTAGAAAAGATAGCTGTCCATTACTGTCATATTTCTATGTTAGTGAGCTATATACATGCGTAATTCATGTTGCATTCAGCTTATACAATGTTTCTGTTAATAGTCTTCATGTCTAAATTGATGCAATCGATATTCTTCATGTATAAATGCATAGTTTACCTAGGGTTTGTGATTCTTCATGGTGCATGCATAATTGTTTCTGCATGCCTGTGTGTCATTTCACTGTAAGTTTGCTTATCCTCGCCATCTCCAGTTGCATTAGGTCCATTGCCTGCTGTACCTGCCTGGGATACGGGAGGTACGGTCACCTTAGGGATTCATGTTTTTCACCTGTGTGATATTGTAATTGGACTGGGGCAGTAGTTATGAATGGCATATTCATCTGCCTGTCAACAACATGGACTGTCATCCTCCGAGATCCAGCAAAATGATGTTCCAAGGACTATCATGCTTTGATACGGGAGCCCCACATGGTCCAATTGACCTTGTGGTATGCGATTTGTATGTGGTGAGTGCCGAAGAAGCATCATCCTCAGTGATCCAATTAGATGACTGTCCAAAGAACATCATCATCTGATGCCTAGGAAGCCGACAGAATATCTTCTCCTTTAAAACAATGCTACTCGGGCATCATCCTCTTAGGCCTTTGATTTTGAAGATGTTAGGCTGATAATTCTTTGAGATCCAGTAAGGTGATACTCCAAGTGACATCATGCCTGGTGCTTAAGGAGCTGAGTTTTTAACAATGGCATTCATTAATTTCCAATAACTCAATGAACCAAGACACATCGTCTTTATGGTCCAGGTCCCGTAATAAGCCCAGCCACATTCATCATTGTGGTTAAATATACTGATATTTCCAGGAGTATATTTCTGAAATGTCCAATAAGCCAATAATCTAAGGCAGAAACCACCTGAGAGGAACTTTGACACAATAGCTAAGCAATATCATTCTTTGAAACCAGAGAAGGCGGTGGTCACACAGTTATCTTTTTCTGAGTTCTAATAATTGGAAGAGTCCAATAATTTTCCGCTGATATCAGATATGTCACAGTGGTTTAAGGAACATCATTTTTGAGAATGAAGTGTGCACCCAAGGTACATCACTCATTGTCATTCAAAGAACTCTTCTAAAGACCATGATTCTGTGGGATAAGATGTGACAATGGTTTAAGGTTTTTGAGGTCTAATTAGACAATGGGCCTCATTACACGGAAGGCGGTAAGGGTTAACGGTCACCGGTAATGGTACAGGTGACCGTTAACCCTTACCGCCTTACTACGAGGTCCCTTTGCGGGTTAGTACTTTAACGCCTGCTTTTTAGCAGGCAGTAAAAACCAACCCGCAAAGGGACCAGGGTGCTAATTACGGTACCGCAATTTGCGGTACCGTAATTAGCACCTTCCCCATTCAAATTATGCCCTATGGGGCAAAAATGGGAATGGGGAAGGGCAATGGGGGAAGGGGGAATTACCGCCCCGTCAACCTTGGAATAGGGCGGTAATTCCTCTTTCCTTCAAGGCGGTGCCGGTATTTTACCGGCATGGACCAAGGGGCTAATAGCACCTTGGTCCACCGCCTACCGTGTAATGAGGCTCAATGTTTCAAGGAACCCAATTCCTTCCAGCTCAATGAGCCAAAACAATTGTGACCAGCAGTCCCTGAGCTTCACTCTGCTGAATGTCATGCAGCATAATAACCTTGTGTGAGTGGTGGGTGCCAAGCGGCCTAGGAACATATTTGACTGAAGCCTAATGAGTGATTGGTCCAAGGAACTTCATGTGAACTCGGGTGTTTCACTAATTGAAGGTTCTTCAGTTGTTCAGATCCAATGCTGTGAAAGACCAAAGAACATCATTTTGTGTTCTCTTCTTCATACCAAATATTTCAAACGCATCTTCCTGTAAGATCAGATATGTCAATAAACAAACTACAGTAATCAGATCCAGTTGGACAATGATCCAAGGAACGTTTTCTGCATGTGCCTGAGCCACCCACGGTCCAAGAAAGATCATCCCGAGGATCAAATGGGCAAATGGTCAAAGGTCCCAGATTGTCTGAGATCAGATGTGCCAATTGTTCAGCAACATATTTCACTGGGCCCTAAAGAACCATTGGTCAATGGGGCATACATACATACATCCACAGGCTCATGGCACAAAGATCATAATCATTTGGGGCCAGGGGAGATGACATTCCTGGGGCCAGCTTCATCTGTGGTCTAATGAGTGAACAGTGCAAGGGGTGACTGGTGAGGTTATGGTCCCAGGAACATCATTCTTTATATTCTAATGCCAGCATGTTACAAAAAATGTAGGTCCCAAGGATCACACGAGACAATAGTCAAACCTGCAATGTGCTCAGTGTTCTCATGAGACAAGGGTGCAAGAAACATCATACGCTGATGCCAGATATGTCCATATTGCATGGCTCATGCTCTGAGGTCTAACTGATCAAAGCACAAGGAAACCCTTTTATTAGTTCTCACAAAGGCAATGGTCCAAGTAGCAATATTTCCAGAGGCCTAACGAGCGATTTACACTTTCAACATAATTCTCTGAGAATAGAGGCACCAATAGTGCTAGAAACATTTGACTCCAAGGTACAAGTCAAACGTTGAAATAACATAATTCACCTGTAATCTATTGACCCACTGGTGCAATAAACAAATCCGCTGGGATCGAATGAGGCAACAGCCTTATTAAAATCACCCTTTGGGCGATCATACTCTGAGGTTTGAAGAGCGGCTTGATGAAACACCATTATTCTGCAATGTCTAGACATGGTATTGTCTTTGGAACATCATTGTCTGTGTTATAATGAGTCAAGGAAGCAAGGGATATAAGTATGTGATCTCTAGAGGTCATTGAACCACGATGCATTACCCTCAGATAATGTATGCACTAGTTATTCAAAGAAAATCACCCTCAAAGATCAAATGAGATAACGGTCGAAGCAATATGATTACAAGAGACGTTGGGTGCTGTTTGCACTAACAAAACAGCACCTTTAGGCCAGAAGAGTTATACGACATAGCAATATCATTGGCTTATGCTTCATGGTACATTGACCCAAGGAAAAGGAACTTCCTCTGAAATCAAATCACTCAAATGTGCAATGAACACTATCCTGTGAGATCCAATGGGACAATAGTCCAAGTACACTTTTTGTGTGAGATCAATGAAACAGTAGTGCAAAGAGAATTTTCCTCTGGCGTCTGATTGGGCAATAGTCTAGATAACATATTCATGTGATATCCAATGATATGATGGACAAGGAACAGCATCCACTGTGTTCTGGAACGTAAGCACATGTTTCCATGGTCAGAGAAAAATCTTCCTCAGTTATCGAAGGTGCAAGGTACACCATCTTTTGATACACGCGAGGATCCCAAAATACTGGTACAATCATCTTCTGGGGACAGATGTGATGATTGGGCAAGGATATCTATCTTCCTCTGAGGTTTACAGAAATGAGGATACGAGGCAATGTCTACCTACATTGTGGTTGATGATTCAAAGTATCTGAAGCATTAATGTGGTCCAGTCTAGCTCAGATCTGCATGAAACATTGACATTTTAGTCAGATGCAGGCCACAAGGTCTTTGGATGTGTGCTTTAGTGGGAGTTCTAAATAGTTTAGATGTTGACCGTTAAGAAGCTAATATTTTTGCTAAAACATGTTTAATAGCCAACATTTCTTCCAGGGTCTCTATGCCCCATGAAAGCTCCATGAAAAGTGTATTCCACTGAGATATGTAATGGATTCTCATGGACATCAAATGTTCTGTTTATTTGATGCTCTCATCCTATAAGCGAGTCCCCAATGAAAGGGCATCTCCTTAAGCTATTCATGTATTTATTAGTATATGGAATAAATGTAGCACGCAGAGCTTGGCAGGGTACAAGCATTTTCAGATGACAATAAAGCTATATTGAAATAAGAGAAATCGGACAAATAAATATAAGATAAAGGGAAACATATGAATATGCACAGTCGTGGAGAGGAAAATAAAATACTTATACACATACATACACACACACAAACACACACACTTAAAGATGAACACTCTGAAGTAAAGGAAGCGAGCGCCTCTCTGCAAAACTCAAAAATGTGAGATGACTACAAGCTGTTGTGTTCAAATGTCTTCTCCCATTACACTTAGGAAAGATCTTACAAATAGCACCTTCATATTCGGCTCCAACCCAACAGCATGTGAAAGTGCACAGCCACTCCTGGTCACGCCACCAAAATAAGACACAATTCATGCTTCTACCAATTGACTCAATGGGCCTCATAGCGAGCTTGCTGGTCCGGATACAACAGTACCAGTAGGCAAACTCTGAGTTGTGCTCGCGGCTGCCTAAAAGGAGGGTACAATCTTTTGATGTGTTTCACCTCTTCTGTGGCTTCGTCATCACTCTGCCCTCTCTTGAAGAATAGGAATAGTAAAGCAGATATTCCCTCTTCCTGAGTTTATGTCATGGGATTAAGTGTTCAGCAGGAGGATGACTGGAAAATCTGCCATATTGTGTCACACCAGATTTACACATGCAGAATGCTAGCCCTACCCACGGATTTGTGCTGCACACAAGATTCCAAAATGTGAACCCGATCAGAAAGAATCTTCTCTGATGGCGTAACCCACCCATCCCCAACTCCCGGGAACCAGCTCTAAAAAAACACCAGTTTAATTGTACAGGAGCTGGACAATCTTTTGTGCTGCAAACCCAACTATCTTTCTCCCTTCTTCTCTTTGGGGAGGCCTAAGTGAAATCACTGACCTGGGAAAGACCAACTGGGTTTCCTCAAGAAGAAGGATGCAAGAAATCTAAAACACGGGACTAAGATGAAGATTAAGAGAACCGTTTAGGAACACTTGAACACCTGCAAAGAAAGTCTTAAGGAAACCCGGTGCAAGACTCAACAGGAACTTTCTGTCTCAGCATGACATATTCCTTTAAGTTTGGTTAGATTTTCCTGGACTGGAAGACACGTCCCTTCATAATTTTCTTGGGATGCTATCCAGGTCCTATAGAGACTATCCAGCGTATTTCTTTCGTGAAAAGTCAATTGCTTGTTGTGTTTGCCCCACTTTTGTACACTTTGTTCTCTTTTCCAGCAGACTGAAGTCTCATTTCCCCAGAATGGGGCACAAGGGTCGGCCCTTTGAAAGTAACTTCAGGGCTGATTCGGCGCAGTACAAAAGCATAAAGACATTACATAACTTCCCTTAATAAGCAAACTTCGCTGAAGAAGTTGGGCCTGGCTGGCCTGTTGATCCGTGTAAGGGTGGCTAAATTGGAATGAAAAGTCAACTGTTGCAATGAAAAGAGGAGCATTTAAAGGATGAACACACCTTTTGGTCGAGTGTGAAAGGAGGGTTGTAAGCAGGTCCCCTGATTCCTCAGACTGAAATGTAGGTAGCCAACAGAACATACTCCACGCCCCAGGAATACAGTGATGTAAATCGGTTGGGCGGAAATGGGGAGTGGTGGGGCAGGACCTGGGACGACAGGGTAGGGGGGAGCAGAGGGTGCCCCCCTCGTGCCCTACACCCCCGCTCCCCGAACCCTGCCCGAGGTTGCACATGTAACTTTAACAAGAGCAACATGTATTCTGATTTAGCGCTCGAAATGTCGCCGGAGGTTCAGCACCACGGGCAGCTCCTTGGTGTGGCTGGATGCGGAAGGATGGAGTGGGAGAAGGAAGGCCCGCGCAGCTCCCGTGTAGCAGAGGGGGAACCGGTTCACTGCAGGTGCCCTGCCTCGCTAATCTGCAGTCTCGGAAGCCTTGGCGGACTCCCGAGTCTAGTCACGCCTCTAGTTAGATAGCTCAGTGGTTAAACCAGAGTTCTGCAGCCCGCGATTTAAAAGTGTGCATCTCCTTAATATATCTCGGTGAGTTCATGTGCAGAAATCACCTCAGGTATTCAGAATAAATCCTGATTATGACAATAATTCCTTTTAAATCGCTATAATCACATTTATTTTGTGTGGATATCGTGAACACATGGAATGTTTTTTCCTGTTAAAGGATTCACTGCATATTGGAGGAGATGTTGGCCACTGCATAGGGTGGTTTGGAGTCCATTGACTCAATGGTGGAAAGGGAACCTTCTAGTGCCTTTGATATGGTGGAGCGTCCTCTGCTGCGTGAACACCTAAAGTCTGCACCCACGCGCCATTGTGCTCTCTCCTTCTGCAGCGTTATCCTTCTTGTTGCCTCTCCACCACTTGTTCCTATTTCTTTGCTTTTTGATTGGCTCAAGCGTCACAGGCAGTCTCAGAGATGGTGTCTACATCTCGTCTCTCCGTTCCTCTCCACCTCGATACGATGTCTGATGCCCTTCTCGTTGCTCTCGCTGTCCTGGGCTTGTTTTCCACTGGCCTTCTCTGCATCGGCATCCCCTGCTTGGTTCCACACTGCATTTCCCTCAGACCAACCCATGCTTACATTACAACCTTGGTGCTAAGTGCACCAACTTTACCACCATGGTGTAAACTCCGTTTACACCATGGTGGATGGGGGATTTACCGCCCCATTCCAAGGTGAGTGGGGCGGTAAATCCCCATTTCCCATTTTCCCTTCCCCATTCCCATTTTTGCCCCATAGGGCATAATGGGAGTGGGGAAGGCGCTAATTACGCCGCCGTAAATTACGGCGGCGTAATTAGCACCATGGCAGGTTAGCGCCATGGATTTTAACGCCTGCTAAAAGCAGGCGTTAAAATCAGAATCAGGCGTTGAGGGTTAACGGTGGCGTTAACCCTTAACGCCTGAGTTGTAATGAGGCCCATTGGGTAATAATTCGGTCAGCCAGATCAAATATGTTTGGAATATGTCTACACAATGTTGGTTTCAAACAGTTCAAACCATTTGGATCTGAAAAACAGAATTATTTCAAAGATTCAAAGCCCCAGTTGTGCGGATCAAATAGAAAAGGGAATCTGGACCTGGCTCCAAATGTTGACAATTTCTTTTCTGTTTTTACTTAATTTATTTGGATTTAAAAGTTCGTTTTTTTTATTTTAGCTTTAATTGTATTGGTGTTCTGAAGTTTGGCTATTATTCAAATTCAAATGGATTTGACCTAACTCACAGCACTCTGCGCTTGGGGATAAAACAGGTTTGGATATATCTGAACCACATGGCTGGCAAATTGAGTATGTTCAGGGGTATTAGTGTAATTGACCCAAAAACATTTGACCTAAAACATTTGATCGAATTTATTTAACTTACTTTTTCGGTCAAATTTAATTAAATATATATATATGGGGGTGGGTAGTGGTATAGATTAGGATAAAGGTGGGTTGCACCGTTCTCCCCTTGCATTTTATACCAAAAAAAGATCAAATTAATTTAATCAAACGTGATTAGGTCAAATGTTGTAGGTCAAATAAACCCAAACCTGTTCAGGTTCAGTTTAAATCCCCTTTGGGATCATCCCTTTACGGGTTTGATGGATTTAAATTGTGATTCTAATGATTGAAAGCATGCTTTGAGTGGAGGCCTTTACCGATCGCCCGCCCGCCCGCCCTCGGATGTCAATTATTCTCACTGCTTACTCTTGGTTTTTCACTTCCATTGCAATAGTGGAGCCCACGTTGAGTCACACGCAATGCTGAGCCTTTGTTTGTCCACGTTTCGTCCTCATACCTCCATAAATGCTCACATTTCTGGGGTTATGCATATTCCATGAACCAAGTATAAAGAAAAGCAAGCCTGTTGAGGATTTCAAGCTGAACAATAAGATAAGGGGGAAAAAGGACTAAAATAAAGATGATATGAAGCATAGGTTGTTTGGAGAAATACATTTAAAAGGTCCTTTGGTCTGTAGAAACCTGCCTCATTGTAAGTTGGGCGGTGCAGTAAAAATGCAGCATTAATACCATTACCACGGCATTACCGCACCGCCCAACTGCGAGTTTGAAAGAGCGGTGGAGGATTCAGCGTCAGCTAAGAGCTGGAGGTATATTGGTCACCGTTCCGCGAAAAAACTGCCATTCCGGCAAATTACCCTTGGCAGCAATAGTGCTTAAATCCACCATGGGGTCCTTTGGACTTCGAATAAATGGGATCAACACCATCTGCCACTACTTGTAATCCAGTAGTAATACCGCTGGACCAAGTGGCAGGAACAGTCATTCCATTCGGTTGTTTCCCAGCAGATCTACTTCTGAGATAGCAGCACACTTGTAATCAAGCCCTGCACTAGAAAGCACAGACCAAACCAAACACTTGAAGCTGTGTGCCTGTGTGTGGGCGGAGGAGGGGGGTGGGCGTTTGAAGCATGGAGTGTCATTGCGTTCAAACCCCGGTGATAACTACAATACAAAGGACACATACATTTAATAGAAGAACATTTTGTAATTAAAAGAAAAAATATGTTGATTTTATAAACGTGTGATTTCGTTTTTTTAAAGAATAAAAGGGGACCAGGGTTGAACCATGTGGCTTCAATAGAATGCTCTTAATTGCATGATGTTCGGAGGAAGACAGATCCAAGTAAGACAATAATTTACCAGTGAGGGTGCATGGGGAATCTATTGGCAGCATGATTTCGGAAAAACAAGGTTTTTCTTAAAATGATAAAGATGCCAAATTGTTTACCTTTTTTTTGCAAAATTGTAAAACACTGCACTTTGTTAGAGATGTCCATACCACTCATTGTGCCAAACAATGGCAAACATACCAGGTCAAAAGAGAGAACAGTCCACCTGTACGAACATGACGAAGCCCCTAAAGGCATACACTTTTTAACATATTCGTAGAAGAGGTAAGGAACGTGCACTTTATAAAGGGGGAACAAGAAAAGTAGCCTTTGAGTTGTCAACTTTGCTTCTCTAAGTGTTTGTCACCATGTATTTCTTGAATTCAAGGAAAGCTGTAGAACAATGAAAGTGAAATCTGTTATATTTATTTAGGTACAGTTGACTTTAGTAGAACTTTCATTTTTTTGAATCCATAATTAATGCATGTTTTTTTAAAAATGTTATTTCCTGTAATGCTGCGGACTCTAACCGGTCAGTACAGCTGTGTGTGAGACTGTAAAGTCTTAGGGACATTTGAACATGTGCAAAGGCCATTGACCCCGCCGCTCTTAGTCTAACGTCACACATGGGCGCCTCATTCACCATCTGGAAGCACGCCTGAATGCTCAGGCTCTAATCTGCAGAAGGCAGACGGGCAGGGCCATGTCACTGCTGAGCTCATAAAAGCATTCTCAATAAACATCCGATAGAGTGCTTTCTAGCGGGGATCAGAAGCCTCCATCAACAGGAGTAAGTCATCTAGGATGGAATCAAGTTCACAGGCAGCAGACTCGTTTAATGTCATGTAATCATTTGAAGATGGATAGTATTTCTTCTGCCTTCTTGCCGCTGGAAGAGCAACATTGGAGCAAGGATCATTCCCTATTTCTGTGGAAGATTGGTCAGCAGTTCCTGCATCTCTAAATATTGATCATTTGAAGTGATATGTGGTATTTAGAGTCCAAATAGATTGCATTTTACAGGTTGCTATCAAATGCTATCACTCCCACGCGCCATGAAGCATTGCATCATTCAAAGTACTTTTCCAAAGTTTGAAAGCCCCACTAAAGCCAAGCTCTCATATTTGTTTTGCTGGTTCTGGGGTTTCCACTGACATATTTGAGCACTGCACCCGCAGCTGAGGATTTGTCCTGCTGAACACTCTCAGCAGGATGCCCCTCAGTGTATGTTTTCAAGGGTTGGACGAATATTATGTGTCTTTCAAGGCAGCAGAATATCCTTCAACTGATTCTGGGAATATCCATGTCGACACAATGACTTTCTCGCTTGACTTTTATTCTATGTTCATGGTGAAGTAATTTCCAGGTGTACAGTAATAAACAACATTGAATTCAGGCAAAGTGTGCTTTCATGAGCATTGCTAGCCCAGGAAAGGCAAATTCAAAAACATGGTCCAATGGGGATTTTTTACCCTAAGGTCACTGAAATTGCATGCTGTGACTTCTCTTTACCAAAATACATCACAGCAATACACGGTTTCCTTTAAAAAAAAAAGAAGTAGCATCACAGCTCATTGCTAGTCTGACAAAAGGGTGATTTATATTTACAGAGTCGGAGGTATGTGAACATTCCTGAACTGCAAAGTCAAAAATACACAATCAGCTCTTCACATGAACCTAACTTAGAAACACAATGAGCTATTGAAACGACAATAACACTCTCAGGCCGATTCATGGAATAATTAGCGCGGCGCAAGTGGGCAAAAACGTGCGAATCGCAGTGGAATAGCGAAAATCGCAGTGCAATTGCGAAAATCGCACGAAAAGCAGCGCACGTCGATTCATGGAAGGCCGTGCGCGAGAAAACCAGCGGATGTGCGATAAAAAAGTGCGCGGCGCACGTTGGCGCACAGGCCATCTAACAGCGTGCGCCAGGTCACAGCGAAAATCGCACAGGCCACAGCGAAATTCGCACATAGCGCGGCGCACGCAACAAAAGTAGGCGGAACACGGGCGTAACACTCGGAATGGGGAACAACTTGCCAAAACGTGGGCGTCACGGGGGAAGTACAGGGCACAAGTGCGCGGAACGCCCACACGCTCGCCTACAACACGTATTCATGGAATAGAATAGGGCAAAAAAGCGCACGCTCAAACCAGCGCACAGGCACAAACACGACCGCCACAAGAAAGCAGGCGGTAGCGTCTCTGCGGCTGTAAGAAATGTGCGCCAAAAGGTGCGCCAACAAATAGCACCTATATACTGCCATGATGAATGTCCCATACTGTGGCCCTCCAGGAAAAATGACGTGCAAAGGGGTACCCACAAACACGGACACCCGCTGACAAAAAATACGTGTGCGTGTATACCGGGGTGCGCGGGAAGTCTAACACGCGATTTCAGCAGGGTACGTGCATCACAGGGGTTCGCGTGAAGTTATTCACGCGATCGGGCCTGGGGGAGCGGGCTACGTGTATTTCAGGGGTTCGCGTGAAGTTTCACACGCGATCGGGTCTGGGGGAGCAGGCTACGTGTATTACAGGGGTTCGCGTGACGTTCCTCATGCGATCGGGCCTGGGGTAGCGGGCTACGTGTATTACAGGGGTTCGCGTGAAGTTCCTCAAGCGATCGGGCCTGGGGTAGCGGGCTACGTGTATTACAGGGGTTCGCGTGAAGTTCCTCACGCGATCGGGCCTGGGGGAGCGGGCTACGTGTATTCCAGGGGTGCGCGTGAAGTTCCACACGCGAATAGCCTGGGCGCGTGTATTTCAGGGGTGCGCGGGAAGTTCCACACGCGAATAGCCTGGGGTCGCGTGTATTTCAGGGGTGCGCGGGAAGTTCCACACGCGAATAGCCTGGGCGCGTGTATTTCAGGGGTGCGCGGGAAGTTCCACACGCGAATAGCCTGGGCGCGTGTATTTCAGGGGTGCGCGGGAAGTTCCACACGCGAATAGCCTGGGCGCGTGTATTTCAGGGGTGCGCGGGAAGTTCCACACGCGAATAGCCTGGGCGCGTGTATTTCAGGGGTGCGCGGGAAGTTCCACACGCGAATAGCCTGGGCGCGTGTATTTCAGGGGTGCGCGGGAAGTTCCACACGCGAATAGCCTGGGGGCGCGTGTATTTCAGGGGTGCGCGGGAAGTTCCACACGCGAATAGCCTGGGCGCGTGTATTTCAGGGGTGCGCGGGAAGTTCCACACGCGAATAGCCTGGGCGCGTGTATTTCAGGGGTGCGCGGGAAGTTCCATACGCGAATAGCCTGGGGGCGCGTGTATTTCAGGGGTGCGCGGGAAGTTCCACACGCGAATAGCCTGGGCGCGTGTATTTCAGGGGTGCGCGGGAAGTTCCACGCGCGAATAGCCTGGGCGCGTGTATTTCAGGGGTGCGCGGGAAGTTCCACACGCGAATAGCCTGGGGGCGCGTGTATTTCAGGGGTGCGCGGGAAGTTCCACACGCAAATAGCCTGGGCGCGTGTATTTCAGGGGTGCGCGGGAAGTTCCACATGTGATTTGACAGTGTGGGTCCTCCCAGGTGTACCCTGTACACCCTCCACGGCCCCTGCAGGCAGCCCACACCACAGGGGACTACCCTGCATCCCTGGTCATGTCCCGCAGGCAGCCCACCCACCATGGGCATGCCCCCCAGCAAAGGCACATGTCTCCTTGAACTAATGAACACCAACTCATGTCCCCTTGCACCCCCACCCCCCAGCACTGTGGGGCACCTGCCAGCAGGCCCCCACCCATGTCCAACTCATGTCCCCCACCACCCCCACCCCCCAGCACTGTGGGGCACCTGCCAGCAGGCCCCCACCCATGTACAACTCATGTCTCCCACCACCCCCACCCCCCAGCCACCAGGGTCACCCTCCACCAGGCCCCCACTCATGTCACCCACCCCCCCACCCCCCAGCCACCAGGGGCAGCCTCCACCAGGCCCCCACTCATGTCTCCCACCACCCCCACACCCCAGCAGTGCAGGGTCACCCTCCACCAGGCCCCCACTCATGTCTCCCACCACCCCCACCCCCCAGCCACCAGGGGCACCCTCCACCAGGCCCCCACTCATGTCTCCCACCACCCCCACCCCCCAGCCACCAGGGGCACCCTCCACCAGGCCCCCACTCATGTCTCCCACCACCCCCACCCCCCAGCAGTGCAGGGTCACCCTCCACCAGGCCCCCACTCATGTCTCCCACCACCCCCACCCCCAGCCACCAGGGTCACCCTCCACCAGGCCCCCACTCATGTCTCCCACCACCCCCACACCCCAGCCACCAGGGTCACCCTCCACCAGGCCCCCACTCATGTCTCCCACCACCCCCACCCCCCAGCAGTGCAGGGTAACCCTCCACCAGGCCCCCACTCATGTCTCCCACCACCCCCACCCCCCAGCAGTGCAGGGTCACCCTCCACCAGGCCCCCACTCATGTCTCCCACCACCCCCACACCCCAGCCACCAGGGTCACCCTCCACCAGGCCCCCACTCATGTCTCCCACCACCCCCACCCCCCAGCAGTGCAGGGTCACCCTCCACCAGGCCCCCACTCATGTCTCCCACCACCCCCACCCCCCAGCAGTGCAGGGTCACCCTCCACCAGGCCCCCACTCATGTCTCCCACCACCCCCACCCCCCAGCCACCAGGGTCACCCTCCACCAGGCCCCCACTCATGTCTCCCACCACCCCCACACCCCAGCCACCAGGGTCACCCTCCACCAGGCCCCCACTCATGTCTCCCACCACCCCCACACCCCAGCAGTGCAGGGTCACCCTCCACCAGGCCCCCACTCATGTCTCCCACCACCCCCACCCCCAGCCACCAGGGTCACCCTCCACCAGGCCCCCACTCATGTCTCCCACCACCCCCACACCCCAGCCACCAGGGTCACCCTCCACCAGGCCCCCACTCATGTCTCCCACCACCCCCACCCCCCAGCAGTGCAGGGTCACCCTCCACCAGGCCCCCACTCATGTCTCCCACCACCCCCACCCCCCAGCAGTGCAGGGTCACCCTCGACCAGGCCCCCACTCATGTCTCCCACCACCCCCACACCCCAGCCACCAGGGTCACCCTCCACCAAGCCCCCACTCATGTCTCCCACCACCCCCACCCCCCAGCAGTGCAGGGTCACCCTCCACCAGGCTCCCACTCATGTCTCCCACCACCCCCACCCCCCAGCCACCAGGGGCAGCCTCCACCAGGCCCCCACTCATGTCACCCACCACCCCCACCCCCCAGCCACCAGGGGCAGCCTCCACCAGGCCCCCACTCATGTCACCCACCACCCCCACCCCCCAGCCACCAGGGGCAGCCTCCACCAGGCCCCCACTCATGTCTCCCACCACCCCCACCCCCCAGCAGTGCAGGGTCACCCTCCACCAGGCCCCCACTCATGTCTCCCACCACCCCCACCCCCCAGCCACCAGGGTCACCCTCCACCAGGCCCCCACTCATGTCTCCCACCACCCCCACCCCCCAGCCACCAGGGGCAGCCTCCACCAGGCCCCCACTCATGTCCCCTATCACCCCCACCCCCCAGCCACCAGGGGCAGCCTCCACCAGGCCCCCACTCATGTCTCCCACCACCCCCACACCCCAGCCACCAGGGTCACCCTCCACCAGGCCCCCACTCATGTCTCCCACCACCCCCACACCCCAGCAGTGCAGGGTCACCCTCCACCAGGCCCCCACTCATGTCTCCCACCACCCCCACCCCCCAGCCACCAGGGTCACCCTCCACCAGGCCCCCACTCATGTCTCCCACCACCCCCACACCCCAGCCACCAGGGTCACCCTCCACCAGGCCCCCACTCATGTCTCCCACCACCCCCACCCCCCAGCAGTGCAGGGTCACCCTCCACCAGGCCCCCACTCATGTCTCCCACCACCCCCACCCCCCAGCAGTGCAGGGTCACCCTCCACCAGGCCCCCACTCATGTCTCCCACCACCCCCACACCCCAGCCACCAGGGTCACCCTCCACCAGGCCCCCACTCATGTCTCCCACCACCCCCACCCCCCAGCAGTGCAGGGTCACCCTCCACCAGGCCCCCACTCATGTCTCCCACCACCCCACCCCCCAGCCACCAGGGGCAGCCTCCACCAGGCCCCCACTCATGTCACCCACCACCCCCACCCCCCAGCCACCAGGGGCAGCCTCCACCAGGCCCCCACTCATGTCACCCACCACCCCCACCCCCCAGCCACCAGGGGCAGCCTCCACCAGGCCCCCACTCATGTCTCCCACCACCCCCACACCCCAGCAGTGCAGGGTCACCCTCCACCAGGCCCCCACTCATGTCTCCCACCACCCCCACCTCCCAGCCACCAGGGGCACCCTCCACCAGGCCCCCACTCATGTCTCCCACCACCCCCACCCCCCAGCCACCAGGGGCACCCTCCACCAGGCCCCCACTCATGTCTCCCACCACCCCCAAACCCCAGCAGTGCAGGGGCAGCCTCCACCAGGCCCCCACTCATGTCACCCACCACCCCCACCCCCCAGCCACCAGGGGCACCCTCCACCAGGCCCCCACTCATGTCTCCCACCACCCCCAAACCCCAGCAGTGCAGGGTCACCCTCCACCAGGCCCCCACTCATGTCTCCCACCACCCCCAAACCCTAGCCACCAGGGTCACCCTCCACCAGGCCCCCACTCATGTCTCCCACCACCCCCACACCCCAGCCACCAAGGTCACCCTCCACCAGGCCCCCACCCATGTCTCCCACCACCCCCACCCCCCCAGCACTGTGGGGCACCTGCCAGCAGGCCCCCACCCATGTCCAATCCATGCCCCCCTGCACCTGGGTCCCAACATTCCCCAATCATGTCCGTAATGCCCATCCTCCCCTGCCAAAAGGCCCAACCAACTATCACACCCACCCACATATCAAAGGCAATTACATGTTACACCCCCAATTTAAATAATGCAATTGAACACATGTCTGTCACACACAATGGCTGCAAGTGAATGACAAAACACCCAACATGACATGCCTGAAAGCAATGAGATGATACAACACATTGAAGAATCAAAAAAAATATGTATTGAACAGCAAGTAGAATGGAAATGAAATAAGAAAAAACACAAAGCAAATCAAACAAAACAAGATGAATGTCCAAGAAAATTATCTGAAAAATTAAAATAAGCCAATGAAGAACCATGAAGAAGATCATCCTGGGTCCATGAGACCAACCAAATTAAACCTAACTATGACTACTAACTAAAAACTGAACTATATACAAAAAAGTGGTGCATTGTCCAATCGCAACCAAAAACAAAATCAAAAAAACAAAGGAAACCTAACCCTAACTCTACAACTATATACAAAGGCAGCGGGCTATTCGGACGGCTCACTGGTTGTTGTCATGGGCCAGGGCATCATCGAACTCCTGGTCAATGGCTTGGAGGCGGGCATGTTCCCCGGCCCCGAGGTCCCGCAGGGATAACGCAGTGTCAAGCTCAAACTCCCTGCGAAGACCCTCGAGGCACTCAGCCCGCCTCAGCGCCCTCCGCATGGAGTCCTCCGCCCTGACCATCGTGAGCCGTTCCTCCTCTGCCCGCTGCCGCTCCGCACCTATCCGCTGGCACAACCGCTCCCACACGGAAGCCACTCCCATTCCAGGGTTCTCCTGCCCTCCGGCCGATGCCTGCACCCCTGATGTTGATGGCCCCGAGCCATGATGCCTCCCACGTTGAGCCTGCTGCTGCCTCCGACGCAACTGCCTGTGCCAGCACGACGGCATCCAGGCTGATGGAAACCACCGACGCCGTCGTGCACGTGCCCTGCCCGATGATGCCGTCACATCCTCCATCTGCTGGGGTCCAGTTGCTGTGGTGTCCACCCCTGCTGGATCTCTGACTCCCGACTGTGGCAGGGATGGGATCCCCACCGAGCTGGCTGCATTGGTCGGGGCAGGTCCACAGGGGGCCCTGGTGGCATCTGGGCTGGAAGACGGCAAGGAGAACGACTGGTGGATAGCCTGCACAGAGGAGGAGAGGGCCGCCACATTGGCCAACACATGCAGGAAACCCCCGAACATGGCCGATCCCAATTGGGCCACGTCGGCACGGTGCACTTCGTGATGACGTGCGTGCTCCTCCCGGGAAGCACGCACGGCATCACGAATCACAGCCGTGCGCATCGCGACCCCAATCAGGACCTTCTCCGCATGGCCAGGGGTTCCCACGTCCGCAGGTGGAGGGGAGTCAGGTGACATGGACATCCCCTCTACCTGCGGACAGGCCTGGGACGGGGCATCCCTGCTGGTGCATGGTGGTGCACTCACAGGGTCAGGGACAGCGACATGCACAGGCCCCTCCACGGTGACCTGTGCTGCCTCCTGCCCCTGGCCCTGGACTGCACCACTTGCACCAGCAGGGATGCCCCCACCAGGCCCCATGTGTGCCCCAGTGGCGGCCTCCTCCTCCTCTGTGCAAACCACCAACCTGGATGGCTCCTCACCGTCTCCCACCGTAGCAGGCCCCTGTGGGGGCTCACCCACCCCTTCCGCTGCAGCCGTGGGGGCATCCCCGCCGCCTTGCTCCACAGCGCCGTCTCCGCCCTCTTCTTCACTAGCCGCTGCGTAGAGGGAGACAAAGAACACAAGCATCAGGGCACTGTACAATGGTCCCCTAGACAGGAAGCAATAGCAGATGAGCACCACTGTCAAAGTACACTTCCATCATGTCCCTCCACAACACATGGGTCAGTCCAGGCAAAACACACACAGTAACAGGCATGGTGCATGCCATGGACATTTCCATGCATGTCCAATGGACTCTTGAAACATTCAATGATATGTAACTCACATGCATCATGGCTCATGCCTATCACATGCACACACTTCACCGCAGTCACATCCATCTGGCCCCAAACACACCAAACACAGCGGATACAAGGGTAATTTGGCTGCTTTACTGAATCTGTGCATTGTCACACACATGTGTCATGCATCCATGGCATGCACAAGTCACAGACACGCAGGTCAGGCACACAGACATGGCTACCATATATGTACCTGGCATCAGCACCCATCCCTCACCCCCACCCATGTCCAGGTACAGAGACTGGCATGCTCTCATGTTTAAAATCTGCATAGGGCTCCCCATGTGGCATTTCAACACATGCAACCACCATGTGCATCACACATCACTGGTCGCACATGCATTACCATGATGTCCCTGCACACATACATGCATACATGGCCTATGGCACACATACAGGCAAGTATCATAGAACCAGCACACCGCAACATGCCCTGTCTCACACAGTAATGCATGGACACTTACCGCTCAACTCCAGACGGGCCTCCCTCTCAAGGATCTGGGCGTGGAGCGCTGGGCGTACGCGTTCCAGGACCCTCATCTGGATGGAACTCATGCGGCCCCGGCCCCCCCTCCACGAGACGCCGGGCCTTCACAAGGGTCCTGGACCTCAAGTCCTCCCAGCGCTTCTTGATCTTCAGGACGTCGCGGGTTGCCACCCCCTCCGCGTTGATGGCAACCACACAGTCGGCCCAGATCCTCTGCCGTCCTTCCTTGCTGGCGCGGGACGATCCAAAGAGGGCATCATACTGCCCCAGGACATGCTCCACCAGGACACCAACTTCGGTGACAGTGAAGCTGGTGCCCCTCTGCCCCTCTGGCCTGGGGTTGCCACTGGTGCCAGATGTGGAAGTGCCCGACATGGCAACCCCAGAGGCAGGTGTGGGTGGGCAACTGGGTCCTGGGGCTGGGCTGTGGAGCGATGTAATCCCAGTCGGGAGTCTTCAGTTCCAGCAGGGGTGGACACAGCAACTGGACCCCTGCAGATGGCTGATGTGCAGGCACCAAATGGCAGGGCACGGTGGCAGCAGGCAGGCAGGCAGGCAGCAGCAGATGGCACGTGGGAGGCTGCTCGGGGCACTGGGGGGCAGTAACTCGGCCTTCTGGGCAGGAGCGTGGTCTTCCGTGTGTTTTCGCGTGGCCAGCTTGATACAGAGTGATTTGGCACGTGAAAATCCTGCACGTCAGCGTGAAATCCGTGGAAAGGCCCTTAGCGCGTAAGCGCGTCAGCACGCATACGCGATTCTATTGGACCAGAGTCCCTCAGCGCGTAAGCGCGTCTGTGACGTGACCCGCACGGGTGTTCCCCACTCAGCACGTGATGACGGGGCACACGTGGAGATACTGCACGTCAGAGTGTCACCGGGTGTAATTGGACAAAAGTGCGCGTACACGCGATTGGCCTATGTACGTGTATTTAATGGGTGCGCGGGCACTTACACACGCAAGTACGTCAGCGAACCTGTATCCTGTGGTGCGTGTGAATTTCCACACGCTATTGGACTGGGAACTGGATTCCAGGGGTGCGCGGGTCACACGCTGTATCCCGTGGTGCGTGTGAATTTCCACACGCTATTGGACTGGGAACTGGATTCCAGGGGTGCGCGGGTCACACGCTGTATCCCGTGGTGCGTGTGAATTTCCACACGCTATTGGACTGGGAACTGGATTCCAGGGGTGCGCGGGTCACACGCTCGCCTAGAACACGCGCAAAGCATAAATTTGCGGACTTTAACAATAACAAGCTCAGACGCCAGGATGAACATACCGTTCCTAGCAGCAGTGGCAGTGGGCTACCAAAGGAGGAGGAGGAGGATAGTCAGGGCCAGAATATTCACACCCAGAACCAGCCTTTTCGGGATGCCTGATGACCAGGTGTATGGGAGGTACAGGTTTCCACCACACATTATACTGGACCTGGTGAGTGAGTGGGAGGATGACCTCACATCACCCACCCTGTGCTCCCAAGCACTCAGCCCCCTGGAGAAGGTCCTCAATGTACTGCACTTCTTAGCCACTGGATCATTTCAGCGGACAAGTGCCATAGTGGGTGGGGTGTCACAGGCCACCCAGTCACGCTGCCTACACCAGGTCTTGAACATCATCACTGCACGCCCATCAGTCCGCAGGCACATATACCTGCCCAGAACACCTGCAGAAAGGCATGCTGCCACCCTGGATTTTTACGCTGTGGCACGATTCCCCAAAGTGCTAGGTGCCATCGACTGCACCCATGTGGCTCTACGTCCCCCCAGGGCATCTGAGCACATCTATAGGAACCGCAAGCACTGGCATTCCATCAACGTGCAGGTAGCATGTAATGCCAAGGGAATCATCACCTCAGTATATGCCAACTATCCCGGCTCCACCCACGACAGCTTCATTTACCGAATGTCCACCCTAAGCCGGGACCTAGAAGCTGGGCGGCATGGCGATACATGGCTGCTTGGTGAGTATGTATGCCACTGCACATGCATGCATGTAGGATACTGAGCAAGGTCACAACCCCACCAATGATACCAATCACCACCTCCACAGGGGACAGTGCCTACCCTCTCAGCCCCCACATGATGACGCCAATTCGGAACCCCACCACGCCACCCCAGGTAAGATATAACACAGCCCACATTACAACCAGGGGCATAGTGGAGCGCACATTCGGAGTGCTAAAGTCACGCTTTCGCTCCATTGACCGTTCTGGCGGGCAGCTGTTATACGCTCCCCCAGTAGTGTGCAGGATCATAGTGGCAGCATGTGTCCTGCACAACGTTGCAACACGCCGGGGCCTGGCCGTGGACATGGTGGTGGCCCCACATCCCCAACCACATGCACAGCCGCTGCGCATGGGAGGGGAAAGGGCACGGGGGGAGGCAGCCCGTACACAGCTAGTGGCTAATTACTTCACATAGAAATCACACCCCTGTGGAGTGCACACTGCCCTGGCACATTCCATCTGACAATCAATGATGACTCAACCTGACACTGATCCTGAATGTCTGGAGAATGAACCGGGAATACCATGTCAGCCTGAGATTGTTCACCTGGAAGTGTCACAATGTGTGCATCCCTACCCACACAGACACCACCAATGCAGTTTTGTGAAGTTACACATTGAAGCAGCTAAAATGAATACCCACTTGCAAAATGCAACAAGAGCGCAGTGCCATGTCAGCCAACCCAACCCCAGCACCGCCACACGACACACCGTGCCATGTCATGCTAATTGCAGGTAAACAAAGTAATCCCCACAACATGACATCAGTCTCACTATGTACAGTGGCACTATTAGAAACCTGCAACACCTGAAATGCTCACAGCAATGCCGGACCAACAACATACTTGAGCACGTAGTACCATTAACATGACATCACAAATGTTACATATTAGTAGTCTCACCACCTGGAAATGCCTGCACTCCCACCACTACCAACTGTGCAGTGTTGTCGCCATGTAGAGTTGTAGGTGCACTGCTGCCAACATGGACCCCATCTCCAGACTAGAGGTCCTTGTGTGGACATGAGGAAGGGACCTGCAAATTGGGAGGTAGACACAGAAGAAGAGTTACACATCAATGCAACATGCAGTGTACAACACAACAGCAATATGCACTAGGAATGTATACACAGTATTGACTACAGACTGCCCACACAGCTCATTGGAGTCCAACGTCACTGTGTAATTCACTGTCACTTGGGCACACCCTTTGCAAGCCCATGGAAACGGGAAGCAGGAGGGGTGTGTGTGACTCAAACCCAAGCATCTGAACCAAATACATTACAAGCCTGCATGTGCCCAGCCACAATGCAGCGTATGCCCACAGGAACCACGGAAGCCAACAGATCGTCCCAAAAAAATTGGGAATAAAAGAAATCAAAATAAAAATAAAAATAAGAAACAATCAAAAATGGCCATTGATGGGCCCGGGGGGGTTGGGGAGGCCACCCAGGAGGTCCGAGGACAGGATGCACACCAGAACCCACCTGCGTGGATCCTGGGAAGATAAAACACCTCCATGGGCTCATGGCCCACACGGCTACCCTATTGTGGGAGTATCACTGCTGTCGCTATTATCACCCTGTGCAGCTGCATCCGGAGGTGGTTGCACTATGGGAGGCAGCCCACGCAAGGCCCTAGTCTGCTCCTCCATGGCTGCAAGCATGCGGGTGTGGTAGGTCTGGTTCTGGAGGATGAGTGTGCGGAGGTCCCCATGCAACAACTCACGGGATGCCCGGACCTCCGCCCTCGTTGCCTGCATCTCAGCTGGGAGCGTACGGGTGAGACGCTCCAGCTGCTGTTCTGTCCTTTGGTGTGTTGAAGCCTCAAGCTCAACAAGAGTCGTCCTGAGGTGAAGGAGCTCCTGCCTCAGGGCTTCCCTGTGGCCCTGGGACTCAATGGAGATGGGCTCCTGCAGAGTCGCCAGTGCCGCCCGCCTGTCCCTGTTGGACCCCAACATGTCCTCCCTGTGTGACTGGCAGATGGAGTCGGTTGCCTGCTCTAGTCGCTCCATCAGCCTTTCTGGGGGGACAATGGAAGTGGCCACCCTATCCATGGCCTGAGCCATCATCTCGGATGATGCAGCCTGTTGGGTTGCCATACCATAAATGGATTGCTCCCATGCGGTATTGCCGGGTGGCGTACGGCCACCACGTCGGCGGGCACCACACCTGTCTGGGGCAAGGCGAACTGCGCCTTGCTGTGCCGGCACTGCCTGAGGCTGCAGGACTGCATTCCCCCTCTGATCTGCTGGCCCAGGAACAGGATCAGATGTCGCGGAGTGTGACCCTGCATCCGTAACCACCGAAGGCGTAGCTGCCAACACTGACATCCCCATGGAGGGTTCTGACCCTGGTGCAGGTGGGTGAGACAGAACAGAATCCCTCCCTGGAACACTCACCTGCGACGGCACGTAGGTCTCATCCGAATCAACACCTGAGTACAGCTCGGGGGAGGTGCAGCCAGAGACACCCCTTGAGAGCACGACCTGCAGCACTTGTGGGTTCTCCCCCACCACCACACCACGTCCCTCACTGGTGGTTGGTCGGCCCTCGGACCCCTCCTGGGTCTGCACCATCTCCACAACCCCAGCAGTATCAGGTGCGTCTTCCCCTGCAAAGACATGAAAACAAAGAAATGGAAACAGGCATTAGCACCATGGCACACATTGAGGGCTGAGAAGCAAGAGAACCAGTACTTGATTGACACATGTCCCACATGACTAAAACCCTCCCATGCATGCACCCTCACTGCGTATGAAGTGCAGGCAAATGGCACACACTGATGACACCAAGATGGAAGATGAACACATTTTCTGCATGCTGCCTGGCAGTGGCATCACACATTGGCCTGTGATTGGCAGGTGAAACACACATGCCATCACACAGATGGCATGTACCATTGCTATTGAGTGAAGATGGAGAGGAGGGCAGCACCTATTCATTCAGTCCAGTTCCCGCATGTAATTGCTTTTCTAATTCTAACAGGTCAGATTTTTCACCTGGAGCTGCCAGTCTGAAATGGTCCAATTGCACAGGGACATGTGTGTACAAATGATATCCAGGTAACAAAGTCACTCCACTTTACCATACCCATGTCAGACATGTGACTAGTGGACAGTGACATGCCTAGTGAAAGTGGTGGAATGCAAACAAACTGACTGAATGAACAGTGAAAAAGAAGCAAATATGTTGTGGCAAGGTGACACTTCAAGGGCAACTGGCGTGCAGTTGGGCTAGATGTCTACTGTTGGCAGAAGGGATACTGCTATGGCCAAATGCAGCTGCGCAGGAAGGATTGCATGAAGCACATGGCTGACCCATACGACTCAGGCGCACACACTCTCACCTGGCACCCGAACAGAAGCCCTCACACACACACCATGCACATGGATGACACACACATGCATGTGCACTCACCGGACAATGCCTCGTAATCAGCCAGATCTCCCACGCCTTGGATCTGTTCCTCCTGACGTAGGTCCCAGCGACTGACTCATGTGGAGTGAGTTCCATGTCTACTACTGGAGACCCACCTCCAGTCACTAGAGTTGCGGCATGACTTGAGGCCAGCTTACTCTTTGCCCTGCGCTTTAGGTCATTCCAGCGCTTATAGCAATCATTGGCTGTGCGCCTCACGATTCCAAGGGCACTTACGATGTCCGCAACGGTCTGCCAGTGTGCCTGGCGTTGTGCAGGTGTGGTCTTGGATCCTGCAACAATGACCATCTCGTTGTCATGTCCGGACACATACTCGACAAGTGCATTCAGTTCGTCATCCGTGAAGCTGGGCTTCCTGGACGGGCCGGACTGTGTAGCCGTGTCTGGGGCATCAGCCTGTGCCGGACGAGCACTCTTCCTCTTCCGCTTGGAAGGTGGTGGTGATCCTGAGTGTCCTGCGCCGCTCTGGACACTAGGGGCAGGAGCCCTGGTGGACTCTGTATCAGGAGTGTGGGATTGCACACTCAGCATGGGAGTTGGTGCAGGCATTGGCTCTAGTGTGATGGTGTCAGGGGGAATGTCAGCAGCATGGACTAGGACCGACACTGTCCTGGCTGGGTGTGTGAGGGCTGGGGTGGATGGAGCCGCAGCTGCCCCTGCAGCCTCTCCGCCCTGCCTCCTTGGTGCAGCAGATGACCTTGCTGCCCCAGATCCACGTGGCATGATGGCATCAACGTGCACCAGCGCACGTGTCGTAGCCCTGCTGACCTGGAAGTCAGCCATGGAGTCAGCCAGGTCTGGTGCCACAATGGGCTGGTCCAACAAGGGCTGAGCATGGATGGTGTCAGCCACATCAGCCTCAATGGGAGGGGGGGGGGATTATGGGTGCCCGTGACTGGTCCTCCACACATGGGGGGACAGGCTCACCCTGCAAGTTACGACCACGTCCCCTACCGGATCCACCACGGCCACCACTTGTGGCTCTTCCACCTTTGCCACCCTTACGGAATCCTCGCCTCCCAGCCATGGCACTGATGTTAATGTGCGTATGGGAGTGGATGTAGACTATTGTCCTGGGCAATTGGGGGTCAAAGGGGTTGGGTACCAGATGGTAATTGTACCCTAGTGCTCTAGCAAGGCTGAATGTAACCCCTGGGGAAAGATGACGGGTCACGCAACGCACAGGAGGCCCAAAAAAGGGAGATGACGTGCACGCAACCCCTCCTAGACCACGTGTGCAGAAAGAAAAACCTGCACTACGCTGTGGCACCCAGAAACACAAGAATGAACGTATGCGTGTCACACGCAGCCTAGAATGTCCTCTGAAGGGGTAGGCTACACACGGGGCAAGCACAGATGTTAGATACGTGCGTGACTCACCGTCTGCCTGGTAAACGAGCGTGTAAAAGGAGCACGTTTGGTTGGCAACACCCCCGCCAAAAGAAGATTTGTCCGCTGTCTGAGGAGACAGGACAACAGTAGAAGGGAACACTGTTTGAGGGAACAGGCCCAGGTAAACCAGTAAAAGAGAAAAAAGAGAAAAAGCTGTCAGAGGTAACAGGGAATACGAACTTGAAACGCCGTGAAGTAAATCGCGTGTGAAACGACAAGAAGTACAGAATTCACCCACTCGCTCTCCACGAAAAGCACGTACAAGGAAAACGTGTTCTACACGTACCTTTTATACAGGCCCACACGTCCAGCGTCACTTACGCGGCGTGTACGCGCTAGGGCCATTTCCACCTATTACATGCTTTGTCACTTCTGCGTGTAGGGCCATTTCCACCAATTACACGCTTTGTCACTTCTGCGTGTAGGGCCATTTCCACCAATCACACGCTTTGTCACTTCTGCGTGTAGGCCCATTTCCACCAATCACACGCTTTGTCACTTCTGCGTGTAGGGCCATTTCCACCAATCACACGCGATTACACTCTGACGTGCAGTCTTTCCACGTGTGCTCTGTCATCACGTGCTGTGTGGGAAACACCTGTGCGGGTCACGTCACAGACGCGCTTACGCGCTGAGGTCCTTTCCTCAGTTTTCACACTGACGTGCAGGATTTTCACGTGCAAAATCACTCCGTACCAAGCTGGCCACGCGTACGCACACGGAATACCACGCTCCTGCCCGGAAGGCCGAACTACTGCCCCCCAGAGCCCGAGCATGCTCCCACCTGCTGCTGCCTGACTGCCTGCTGCCCCTGCACTGCTGGGGGGTGGGGGTGATAGGGGACATGAGTGGGGGCCCGGTGGAGGGTGCCCCTGCACTGCTGGGGGGTGGGGTGATAGGGGACATGAGTGGGGGCCTGGTGGAGGGTGCCCCTGGTGGCTGGGGGGTGGGGGTGGTGGGTGACATGGGTTGGGGCCTGCTGGCAGGTGCCCCACAGTGCTGGGGGGTGGGGGTGGTGGGAGACATGAGTCGGGCATGAGTGGGGGCCTGGTGGAGGGTGCCCCTGGATGGTGGGGGGTGGGGGTGGTGGGTGACATGAGCAGGTGTGCAGGGTAGTCCCCTGTTTTGTGGGCTGCCTGCAGGGGCCGTGGAGGGTGTACAGGGAACACCTGTGAGGACCCACCCAGCCTAATCGCGTGTGTAACTTCCCACGCACCCCTGTAATACACGTACCAAGCCAAATCGCGTGTGAGAATTCCCGCGCATACCTGAAATACACGTACCCTGCTGAAGTCGCGTGTAAAACTTCCCGCGCACCCCTGAAATGCATGCGCCCAGGCTATTCGCGTGTGGAACTTCCCGCGCACCCCTGAAATGCATGCGCCCAGGCTATTCGCGTGTGGAACTTCCCGCGCACCCCTGATATACACGCGCCCAGGCTATTCGCGAGTGGGACTTCCCGCGCACCCCTGAAATACATGTAGCACGCTGGGAGACATGAGTGGGGACCTGGTGGAGAGTGCCCCTGCACTGCTGGGGGGTGGGAAGGGTGGTAGACATGGGTGGGGGCCTGGTGGAGGCCTCCCCTGGTGGCTGGGGGGTGGGGGTGCAGGGGGACATGGGTGGGCGCCTGGTGGAGGCTTCCCCTGGTGGCTGGGGGGTGGGGGTGATAGGGGACATGAGTGGGGGCCTGGTGGAGGGTGCCCCTGCACTGCTGGGGGGTGGGGTGATAGGGGACATGAGTGGGGGCCTGGTGGAGGGTGCCCCTGGTGGCTGGGGGGTGGGGGTGGTGGGTGACATGGGTTGGGGCCTGCTGGCAGGTGCCCCACAGTGCTGGGGGGTGGGGGTGGTGGGAGACATGAGTCGGGCATGAGTGGGGGCCTGGTGGAGGGTGCCCCTGGATGGTGGGGGGTGGGGGTGGTGGGTGACATGAGCAGGTGTGCAGGGTAGTCCCCTGTTTTGTGGGCTGCCTGCAGGGGCCGTGGAGGGTGTACAGGGAACACCTGTGAGGACCCACCCAGCCTAATCGCGTGTGTAACTTCCCACGCACCCCTGTAATACACGTACCAAGCCAAATCGCGTGTGAGAATTCCCGCGCATACCTGAAATACACGTACCCTGCTGAAGTCGCGTGTAAAACTTCCCGCGCACCCCTGAAATGCATGCGCCCAGGCTATTCGCGTGTGGAACTTCCCGCGCACCCCTGATATACACGCGCCCAGGCTATTCGCGAGTGGGACTTCCCGCGCACCCCTGAAATACACGTAGCACGCTGGGAGACATGAGTGGGGGCCTGGTGGAGGGTGCCCCTGCACTGCTGGGGGATGGGAAGGGTGGTAGACATGGGTGGGGGCCTGGTGGAGGCTTCCCCTGGTGGCTGGGGGGTGGGGGTGCAGCGGACATGGGTGGGCGCCTGGTGGAGGCTTCCCCTGGTGGCTGGGGGGTGGGGGTGATAGGGGACATGAGTGGGGGCCTGGTGGAGGGTGCCCCTGCACTGCTGGGGGGTCGGGTGATAGGGGACATGAGTGGGGGCCTGGTGGAGGGTGCCCCTGGTGGCTGGGGGGTGGGGGTGGTGGGTGACATGGGTTGGGGCCTGCTGGCAGGTGCCCCACAGTGCTGGGGGGTGGGGGTGGTGGGAGACATGAGTCGGGCATGAGTGGGGGCCTGGTGGAGGGTGCCCCTGGATGGTGGGGGGTGGGGGTGGTGGGTGACATGAGCAGGTGTGCAGGGTAGTCCCCTGTTTTGTGGGCTGCCTGCAGGGGCCGTGGAGGGTGTACAGGGAACACCTGTGAGGACCCACCCAGCCTAATCGCGTGTGTAACTTCCCACGCACCCCTGTAATACACGTACCAAGCCAAATCGCGTGTAAGAATTCCCGCGCATACCTGAAATACACGTACCCTGCTGAAGTCGCGTGTAAAACTTCCCGCGCACCCCTGAAATGCATGCGCCCAGGCTATTCGCGTGTGGAACTTCCCGCGCACCCCTGATATACACGCGCCCAGGCTATTCGCGAGTGGGACTTCCCGCGCACCCCTGAAATACACGTAGCACGCTGGGAGACATGAGTGGGGGCCTGGTGGAGGGTGCCCCTGCACTGCTGGGGGGTGGGAAGGGTGGTAGACATGGGTGGGGGCCTGGTGGAGGCTTCCCCTGGTGGCTGGGGGGTGGGGGTGCAGGGGGACATGGGTGGGCGCCTGGTGGAGGCTTCCCCTGGTGGCTGGGGGGTGGGGGTGATAGGGGACATGAGTGGGGGCCTGGTGGAGGGTGCCCCTGCACTGCTGGGGGGTGGGGTGATAGGGGACATGAGTGGGGGCCTGGTGGAGCGTGCCCCTGCACTGCTGGGGGGTGGGGTGGTGGGAGACATGAGTGGGGGCCTGGTGGAGGCTGCCCCTGGTGGCTGGGGGGTGGGGGTGATAGGGGACATGAGTGGGGGCCTGGTGGAGGCTGCCCCTGGTGGCTGGGGGGTGGGGGTGGTGGGAGACATGAGTGGGGGCCTGGTGGAGGCTGCCCCTGGTGGCTGGGGTATGGGGGTGCAGGGAGACATGAGTGGGGGCCTGGTGGAGGCTGCCCCTGGTGGCTGGGGGGTGGGGTGGTGGGAGACATGAGTGGGGGCCTGGTGGAGGCTGCCCCTGGTGGCTGGGGGGTGGGGGTGGTGGGAGACATGAGTGGGGGCCTGGTGGAGGGTGCCCCTGCACTGCTGGGGGGTGGGGGTGGGGTGGTAGACATGAGTGGGGGCCTGGTGGAGGCTGCCCCTGGTGGCTGGGGGATGGGGGTGCAGGGAGACATGAGTGGGGGCCTGGTGGAGGCTGCCCCTGGTGGCTGGGGGGTGGGGGTGCAGGGGGACATGGGTGGGGGCCTGGTGGAGGGTGCCCCTGGTGGCTGGGGGGTGGGGGTGCAGGGGGACATGAGCAGGTGTGCAGGGTAGTCCCCTCTTTTGTGGGCTGCCTGCAGGGGCCGTGGAGGGTGTACAGGGAACACCTGTGAGGACCCACCCAGCCTAATCGCGTGTGTAACTTCCCACGCACCCCTGTAATACACGTACCCAGCCAAATCGTGTGTGATAATTCCCGCGCACCCCTGTAATACACGTACCTGGCCAAATCGCGTGTGATAATTCCCGCGCACCCCTGTAATACACGTACCTGGCCAAATCGCGTGTGATAATTCCAGCGCACCCCTGTAATACACGTACCCAGCCAAATCGTGTGTAAAACTTCCCGTGTACCCCTGTAATACACCTACCCAGCCAAATCGCGTGTGATAATTCCCGCGTACCCCTGTAATACACGTGCCCTGGCTAATCGCGTGTAAAACTTCACGCGTACCCCTCTAATACACGTACCCTGGCCAATCGCGTGTTAAACTTCCCGCGTACCCCTGTAATACACGTACCCTGGCTAATCGCGTGTAAAACTTCCCGCGTACCCCTGATATGAACGTTACCCGCTTTGCGTTCCTTGTTTGGCAGCCCTGTAAACTGGTCCAGGGTTAGCGCAGCCCTTTGCGATGATTTAGCGATTTTGATGGCTTTTCCTTGCGCGAGGGCGTTCTTGGGGGCGTTACTGGCGCTGCTGCAGGGTCGCTGCGATACTCTGCGCCACGGCTGGTTTGGGAGCCTAAAATCCATGAATACGCTGTGTGCGGAAATCGGTTTTAGCGCACGTGCCTGGCGCAGACAATCGCACGCGGACACTCTGCGCCAGCCGCTTGCGACACTTTTCTGCGAAATTCTATGAATTACCCTGTAAATCTTAAAAACTACAGGAAACAATAAAAAACACACATGAAGGAGCAATGGTTAGCACAGCCTCACCTGGGCAGACAGGATTGAGAAAATCAAGACATCTTTTCTGTTACCTTAGGTCATAGGCACAACAGAGGTTGAGTATTTCACACGCTTTTGTTGTTCACAATCCGTGAAATAGCTCTGCGGTAGGGACAGGCTAATGCGCCTGTCACGGAGACCAGTGTGTTACCTGCAGATCACAGGCTAGCATTCCAGCAGGCCCACCTCCACCCCTTAACCATCCGATGGTGATTAAATTAGATTGATCTGGCTATTAATAACAGCTATTATTGAAAGCCCCTCAAGACAGGCCTGTGCGTGGAGAACGATATTAAGTGAGACCGTTGTATGCAAGCGTGTGAGCAATGCAGAGGAGGTAATGCCTTCTATTCTGTGTCTAAACTCTGAAGGGGCTCTTGGCTGAATGCAGTACTTCATGTTAGCAGCAGAACCACAGGCCTCCAAATGCAAAGCAGAATATCTTATGGATAAGCACTTCCCATTGTTTTTAAAGGACTGTAAAAATAGAAACATGTCTTTGTGCAATAATATGAAAGGCATCACAGTAGCTTGCAATTAAATATAGCTGCATGGGTATATAGTCAATAGCTGTACCAGGCGTGTAGACACGTCTCTCTCTCTCTCTCTCTCTCTCTCTCTCTCTCTCTCTCTATCTCTGTCTATCTCTCCCGCTCTCTCCCTCTCTCTCTCTGTTGCTCTCTCTCTCACTCTGTGTTCTCTTTTCTTTTTCTGTGCTCTCTCATTGTCTCTCTTTCTCTCCCTCTCTCGCTCTGTTCTCCTTTTCTGCCTGTGCTCTCTCTCTCTCTTTCTCTCTCTCTCTCTCTCTCTCTCTCTCTCTCTCTCTCTCTCTCTCTCTCACTCTCTCACTATATATATATATATATATATATATATATATATATATATATATATATATATATATATATATATATATATATATATATTACATGGCCACGGTAGTGGCCATGTAGTTATGGTTAAGTTGCTGTTTCCATAGGAAGAGCACTTTTTGGGTGGCTTATAACTTCGCTCTCCCTGGACGGATCCTCACCAAACTTTGCAAAGAAAGTATTTGGGTCACTCTGAATTCTTTTTGCAAAGTTTGGTGAGGATTCGTCCAGGGGGGGCAAAGTTATAGGGGGGGTCCCAAAACTTTTTTTTCCCCATAGACTGAATGGGAAACAATTTTTGCTTGCGCCTACCGCCCAAACCACTGGATGGATTTCCACCAAATTCGGACCAGGAGCAGCGGCTTGGTCCCGAAAGCGTGCTTTTGCAAATTTGGTGAAAATCCGCCCAGTAGTTTTTTTTTAAAATGACCAAAAATTAGGTAAAAAATAATTAGTGGTATCTGTGTTCGGTTCGCGGACACACTTCCCTGTTCGCTCCGTGGACAGTTTCCTGATTGGCCAATCGTCTTGCGTGATGTTCGCGGACATGCAACATGTTCGCTGATTGGACGGCGTGGAGCGTGAAGCGCGTCAGATTTTTCAGTAGCGCCCGCCAAACTTTGTTCAAAATGTGTATTTAGTAGAGTGTGTTGGTGTGTAGGAGTGTTTGGGGAGGGTGGGAGTGTATGAGATAGGATGAAAGTTGTGTTTTTTATGTGTTAGACATTCTTTTTGTGTTCGATTTGTTTGCGGACATCACGGGTGTTCTGAAATGTTCTAAATAAACTGACTGGGGGGTGTTCTAAGGACTCAATATGTGTCAGTTTTGTTCGCAAGTAAAGTGAAACTGTTCTAAGAACATTCGCGGTGTCCGGGGAGTGTTCGTAGGGGGTGTCCTGAGGACGCTGTCCGTATTGTTTTCTGTCAAGTTGAATGTGTCCTAAGAACACTCGCGGTGTTCTGAAATGTTCGCAAATAAACAAGATGGGGGTGTTCTGAAGACGTTTTTGAGAACACTCCCGGTGTCCTGAAATGTTCGTAGGGGGTGTCCTGAGGACGCTGTCCGTATTGTTCTCTGTCAAGTTGAATGTGTTCTAAGAACACCCGCGGTGTCCTGAAATGTTCGCAAATAAATGGGGGTGTTCTGAAGACGCTTCTAAGAACACTCGCGGTGTCCGGGGAGTGTTCGTAGGGGGTGTCCTGAGGACGCTGTCCGTATTGTTCTCTGTCAAGATGAATGTGTCCTAAGAACACTTGCAGTGTCCTGAAATGTTCGCAAATAAACAAGATGGTGGTGTTCTGAAGACGCTTCTAAGAACACTCGCGGTGTCCGGGGAGTGTTCGTAGGGGGTGTCCTTAGGACGCTGTCCGTATTGTTCTCTGTCAAGTTGAATGTGTCCTAAGAACACTCACGGTGTCCTGAAATGTTCGCAAATAAACAAGATGGTGGTGTTCTGAAGACACTTCTAAGAACACTCGCGGTGTCCGGGGGGGTTGGTAGGGGGTGTCCTGAGGACGCTGTCCGTATTGTTCTCTGTCAAGTTGAATGTGTTCTAAGATCACCCGCGCTGTCCTGAAATGTTCGCAAATAAACAAAATGGGGGTGTTCTGGAGACGTTTTTGAGAACACTCCCGGTGTCCTGGAATGTTCGTAGGGGGTGTCCTTAGGACGCTGTCCGTATTCTTCGTTGCTAAGTTGAAAGTGTTCTAAGAACTATCGCGTTGTTCTGAAATGTTCCTAGGGGGTGTCCTGAAAACGGTGTCCGTATTGTTCTCTGGCAAGTTCAAAGTGTTCTTAGAACACTCACATTGTTCGCGGACATTAAAAGTTTCCCATAGATCATAGTTGAAATGTTTGACTCTATGGATGTGATATGCTGCGGTGGTTGTTGCCATGGCATAGAGTCTTGGGTGCATGGCCATTTGGCCATGCACCCAAGACTGTATGCCCTGGCAACAACCAACGCAGCATATCACATTCATATTTGCTTATAACTTTGGGTGAAAAACAAATGTATGGTTCTCTGTCAAGTTGAATGTGTCCTAAGAACACTCGCGGTGTCCTGAAATGTTCGCAAATAAACAAGATGGTGGTGTTCTGAAGACGCTTCTAAGAACACTCGCGGTGTCCGGGTAGTGTTCCTAGGGGGTGTCCTGAGGACGCTGTCCGTATTGTTCTCTGTCAAGTTGAATGTGTCCTAAGAACACTCGCGGTGTCCTGAAATGTTCGCAAATAAACAAGATGGTGGTGTTCTGGAGACATTTTTGAGAACACTCCCGGTGTCCGGGTAGTTTTCGTAGGGGGTGTCCTTAGGACGCTGTACGTATTGTTCGTTGTTAAGTTGAAAGTGTTCTAAGAACTATCGCGTTGTTCTGAAATGTTCGTAGGGGGTGTCCTGAAAACGGTGTCCGTATTGTTCTCTGGCAAGTTCAAAGTGTTCTTAGAACACTCACATTGTTCGCAGACATTAAAAGTTTCCCATAGATCATAGTTGAAATGTTTGACTCTATGGATGTGATATGCTGCGGTGGTTGTTGCCAGGGCATAGAGTCTTGGGTGCATGGCCATTTGGCCATGCACCCAAGACTGTATGCCTGGCAACAACCAACGCAGCATATCACATTCATATTTGCTTATAACTTTGGGTGAAAAACAAATGTATGGTTCTCTGTCAAGTTGAATGTGTCCTAAGAACACTCGCGGTGTCCTGAAATGTTCGCAAATAAACAAGATGGTGGTGTTCTGAAGACGCTTCTAAGAACACTCGCGGTGTCCGGGTAGTGTTCGTAGGGGGTGTCCTGAGGACGCTGTCCGTATTGTTCTCTGTCAAGTTGAATGTGTCCTAAGAACACTCGCGGTGTCCTGAAATGTTCGCAAATAAACAAGATGGTGGTGTTCTGAAGAAGCTTCTAAGAACACTCGCGGTGTCCGGGTAGTGTTCGTAGGGGGTGTCCTGAGGACGCTGTCCGTATTGTTCTCTGTCAAGTTGAATGTGTCGTAAGAACACTCGCGGTGTCCTGAAATGTTCGCAAATAAACAAGATGGTGGTGTTCTGAAGAAGCTTCTAAGAACACTCCCGGTGACCTGGAATGTTCGTAGGGGGTGTCCTGAGGACGCTGTCCGTATTGTTCTCTGTCAAGTTGAATGTGTCCTAAGAACACTCGCGGTGTCCTGAAATGTTCGCAAATAAACAAGATGGTGGTGTTCTGAAGACGCTTCTAAGAACACTCGCGGTGTCCGGGGAGTGTTCGTAGGGGGTGTCCTGAGGACGCTGACCGTATTGTTCTCTGTCAAGTTGAATGTGTTCTAAGAACACCCGCGGTGTCCTGAAATGTTCGCAAATAAACAAAATGGGGGTGTTCTGAAGACGTTTTTGAGAACACTCCCGGTGTCCTGGAATGTTCGTAGGGGGTGTCCTTAGGACGCTGTACGTATTGTTCGTTGTTAAGTTGAAAGTGTTCTAAGAACTATCGCGTTGTTCTGAAATGTTCGTAGGGGGTGTCCTGAAAACGGTGTCCGTATTGTTCACTGGCAAGTTCAAAGTGTTCTAAGAACACTCACATTGTTCGCGGACATTAAAAGTTTCCCATAGATCATAGTTGAAATGTTTGACTCTATGGATGTTATATGCTGCAGTGGTTGTTGCCAGGGCATAGAGTCTTGGGTGCATGGCCATTTGGCCATGCACCCAAGACTGTATGCCCTGGCAACAACCACCGCAGCATATCACATTCATATTTGCTTATAACTTTGGGTGAAAAACAAATGTATAAGGAACAAAGGTATTAGATACTATGGATGTGATATGCTGCTATGGTTGTCCTTATTATTGTATACTTACTGTTTGGTCTAGTAATGGGAGTCCATGTTTTTCTTCTTCATTTCTGTGATAAAAGAAAATAGCATGTTAGTATTAGTATTTTGTAATGACTTATTACATTGTATAAGCAATATACTTTTATTTTTTTCGACCCTCAGATTTAGTAGAGTACAAATCAGAGTACTGTGCAATTTGCTCAGTTTCTGTATTTGTTGCTAAAATCATTGGGTCTGTGGAAGAAAAAAAAATCCATGTTGGATTAAAAAAAACCTTTTTCTGTTATGCTACAGTTTATTTGTTTGTTTGTTTTCAGTGTTCACTTGTTGTTTCTGGCTAATGCTTTATACTTTGCTTTGTTGTATTTTTTTGGAGCAGTAACAGATTCTTCATTTGTTTTGATATTATAAAATTTTGGAGCAGTTAGATACCAATTGGCGTATTCTAACTGTGTATTTTTGGCCTAATTTAGTGGTATTCATTTATCTGATTAGTTGTTGTAGAATCTTTGAGCTGTTAGATAGCTTTTGGAGTATTCTAACAGTTTATATTATTTTAACACAAATTCATAATTTTGGGACAGTTAGATACCAATTGGCGTATTCTAACTGTGTATTTTTTGGTCTAATTTAGTGGTATTCATTTATCTGATTAGTTGTTGTAGAATCTTTGAGCAGTTAGATAGCTTTTGGAGTATTCTAACAGTTTATATTTTTTTAACACAAATTTACTTAAAGGTTTAAATACAGTTTATTTATCAAATTTTGGTTTTAAGAACATCAAATAAGTGTTTGTAAGATTTGCTGGTAATCTCTGCTTTAGAGTAATGCTACTATCATTACATTCAAACCATCCACATTTCTTTTTTATATATGCCGTGTAGTGCCCTGAATTGGTTGTGGCTCCTGCGTGGTAGATTATTCCTATTGTTGTGAAGGTTTTCTTACCAAGTGATATTTGACTATGTGTGAATCCAGTCAGCTTGCAGTTGTTTTTGGTACCATCTGCATTGTAACGTAGAAGCATTAGTATTACGTATTTACTATGTGTTTGTATTACTAACGTGGAGCGATTATCTGAATTGCAGGTAGAGCATAATCTACCATGGTTTGCATTTTGTACAAGTTGCTGAAATGGAATGGATTCACAATTTGGTATTGATATATATATGAAGCGTTCATTGGGAATTTCTTCTTGTGTCACATTGTTGCACAGAGTGCATGTATGTTTCCACGTGTATGAAATCTGGAAGATTTCCTTTATAGGTATGTTTTTGTTTTCCAGTACTTGTAGTAAGTACATTAAAAATTCTTGTGGATCTTCCTGTGAGTTTATAGTGAATTTCACCATTCCAGCACAGTAGTCCAATTCTTATCTTATTCCATAAACACTATATGTGTTGTCAGGATTGTTTTTTGTGTTTCTATGAAGTACTAACATTTGCATACACAATGGGTCTCTAAAGTGTAAGTAAATGTTGTCAACAATTGGTGGTAATTGAAATAGAATATTCATTGCTACATTTGCATAGCAACTTACACCAACTATATTTGAGAATTTAAATGGTCCAGGTAGTTCTGTATCTAACTGTTTTTTTGGAGTTTGTCTTCCTTCTTTAAAGAAGTACCTGGTTTACTTTCTGTAATTGATTCTTTTTTGTTTGTGGTACTTGATGAAATATTAGTTTATTTTACTCTCTTTGGAGGATTTGCAGTGACGTCCTGTTGCATTTCTGTTTGATTTAGTTTTCTTTTGAAACGTTTTAGTTTTTGTGGAACAGAATATGTGTTTAGATGGGGAGTGTATAGTGAGCGAAGTCTATTATATTCTAAAATGCAAGGAATATCAGCGTTTAAATTACTTGCATCAAAGTTGATTAGAAATAGACCGTCAAGTGTACGTAAGCGTGATAGTGCTACATAGCTCATGCCTTCTTTAAAGACTGTGTTACCAATATCTATCATTGCTTTGTCTAGGGTAAGACCTTGTGATTTATGAATCGTGACTGCGTATGCAAGAGTTAGAGAAAATTGTTCTCTGCGTACATACATATCTTTAAAGAGAAGGAATCTAGCTGTTGAGCGTCCTATCCGTTTTACTTCTGAAAGTTTGTCAAAGACTATATTGACAAACTGAATTTTGTTGTCACGTGGGTATGTTTGAAAGCCAACAACTGTACCCAGTGCTCCATTAACTAGTCCTTGGTCCACGTCAAGGTTACGTTTAAGCATTACTGTGCAATTTAAGGATAATTTTAACATCTTTTCTATGCCTGCTGTGTTTGAGATTTATTTTTCTAAATTATTTAGTCTTGTTGTGGCTTGGTCACACATGGGTAGTGTCATACCATGTACATCTAGTTTGTCTGTGGCGCTAATTTCCATTATTGGTTGCATTTCTTTACTTAACATTATTTCATTGAATTTGAGACAGCTTGTAAGAGTTGGCATTAAGGCCATACAATTGACATTTATGTGGTCTAATTGTTCCATAACATCTGTAGCACATGCATTATCGCCATAAAGTGCATTAATGTGCCGGGTTATAAATGTTGCTTCTGCTTCTTTAGAAAGTATATCAACCCTCAAACTTTTTAAAATGTTGGCATAAGTTAGATCTGCAGATTGGCGCATGTTTTCTGTTAATTCTCTGTATTGGAAATGTTGCCAAAGGTTGACATTTCCAATGCTGCCAACAGTTTTACGGCAGAGTTTGTGCCTTAATGTTTTAAAAATAGGTTCACCTTTTACTGGTGTTAATTGAAGCAGATCTCCAAAAACAATAATGTGTTTTCCTGCAAAGAGCTCTTCATAGTCTGTTTTGAGTACTTCTTGTAATCTGAGGTGAATCAAAGCTAACATCAGGTTGGAGACCATGCTCACTTCATTTATTAGTAGCATTTTCATTTGTTTCAATACTCTGCGTAATTCCATTGCAGCTTCTGCAGAAAGTTTGTAATAGTCTCATTTGTTCTGGTGTTCTACTGGTAATAGTAGTAATCGGTGTAATGTAACACCACCTATGTTGTAGGCAGCTAAACCTGTGGGGGCAGTGACAACAGCAGACAGTTTGTTGTTTGTCAATTGTTGAAGGAACTTACTAATGATTTTGATTAGGAATGTTTTGCCAGAACCAGCTTCACCACTGACGTACAGTAATATAGGTTTATAATTATGGCAGGAACATTCTTTATTTTCATGTTTTACACCATGTGCAATTTGTTTTGTTACTTCTTGAAAAATGCTACTTTGCTCATTGTTTAGTTTTGATTGTAGTATAGTTAAGTCTTCCTTATCTTCATACTGACACATGGTGTTTTCTACTTCTATCATAGCTAATTCTGCCTCATTTGTTATTAGTGGTTCTCCCAGTGGTTCTTGGCTTCCTGTTACAGAAGGTTGACTACTGTCAGGAGTATCCTTATCTAGTTGGGCTTGGAGTTCTTCTTCATGTTGCTGTTCATTGTGCAACATTGTTTTGTACTGTGTAAAGTTTACATCAGTTATAGTGCTTTCATTTGCTTTGAAAGCATCCTCATATGAGTCATAGTTATCTAGTAATTGTTCTTCTTTTCTCCATGGTTTGAAGAGTTGTAGCAGGGACATGTAATATACTTCTTTATGTTGAGGAGTCTTCAATGACAATTTGATATGATTAATATTAAATTTGGTTTAGTGAGTTTAACTAAGCTGCCTTCACAGTCTGTCACTCTATATTTACCTTTTTTTTCATCAGGTTTCATATGATTTTTGTATGTGTAGTTTTGGGCTATTTGGTATAGACACACGTTTTCCAAAGTATTACTTCTGTTTGGGTAGTATGTGTCCAATACATTGTTTTTTAAAATGTCTTGGCTGTTGGGATCATGTTTGGCTATTGTTTCTATATCTTCATATGATTTTAGAACTCTTTTTCTAGATTTAGCTGGACCAAGACTTAGCCATACTATATTTTCAGATGTACCATACCATGAAGTACCACTTAAACGATCAGCTGCTTCCTAAGATCCACATTCTCTATGGGTGAGCATTTTTATGCCCAAGCTGTATAATTTCTGAGATACTGTTTTATCTGATGACAGGTCATTCCAGAGGTCTTGGAGCTCTGTCTTTTCTGCTTTAGTTAAGGATGCTGTGACATATCGTGCAACTGCAGTAGAATTGTCTGCAATGTACTGCACATCTATGTTTGCATTCCATAAGTGGACAATGATTGCATTATAATCATTGATATATTTTTCTTCTTCTTTTCTTTTTATGTAATATGTATTTTTAGGTGACTTACCTTTAACACTATGTCTAACTGAAGACATGAGGTTGTTTACTTGACCTGTATTTGTAACTGGTCTATGGAAACCAAATCGGCATTTGGTGTAGTATTTGCCTTTGTTTTTGTATTTGCGACGACAATATTTTCCACATTTGTTTCTTTGAAATTGTAAAATTTGTACACGAAGATCACTATTTGTGGCTTCTGATGGAATTTCACAAGTGACATATTTTTCAATAAACTGTAAAACAGTGGAATCACTGTCTTGACCAAATTTAGGAGCATCTTTAATCCATAAAAGCATGTGGATATGTGGTGCTCCTCTGGCTTGGTATTCTTTTCTCCAAAAGAAGTGTTGCACTTCTCCAAGGGGAGGAACAGTTTTATTACAAATAAAATGTAGCATAGCAATGAAGCGATGGTGAAAATATCTTGAAACATTAACAGGATCCAAAGAACAAAGATATCCAGGTGTTAGAATATCTATGTTTGTTTTGTTTTTATTTAATATGCGTAGGAAATCATGTAAATCTTCCAATGCATATTCTGCACAACTTAATGTAACAAACCAAGTGGGTGGGCCAAGGTTTCTGATCATACAATGTACATCTCCATGACGTCGAAACCAGTACTCTTTAGTACCACGCATATTTGCTAATAGATTTGTAATATTAGATTGTAAAACCTCATCCTTTTGTTGCACTTTCTCTAATAATTGTGTAGCTCTCATATTTTGAAAGTGTGATCCTGATTTTAATACGTGTGCAACTCCGTAACATAAAGTTGCTAGTTCACTTTCAAAGAGTAGGTGGAATATGTATTCCACATTTTGTCTAAAACTGGGATCCTCAGAATACATCCGTAATGAGCGGTATTCCGAAGCTGATATTTGAATAGGTCTATCATCATACCTTCTTCCTTTGCCAGTAGGAAAGAGTAGAGGAAAAGCACGTGCTTCTATTCTTTTTTCCCATATACTGATTGGCGATCCTTTTGTTTGACGCATTTGGTAAGTTTCCAGTACATCTTGTACGTTGTCATTACAGTGCAAAGGATGAATTGTATAATGGTCTAAAGTATTTGATATTGTAGCAGGATCTAGTAGCTCAAATTGACCAGCTTCTTGTGTTTCTTGAATTATTTCAGTTGTATCTTTCAAGTTTTCTTCAATATTAATTTCTTTGTAATATTCATTATTCTCTTTAAGATATTGGAAGGCTTGTCTAACTTTATATAAATCTACCAGCTGTTGCCATATTTTTTTGTCTTTTGTAGGTACTCCATTTACTAATATAATTAAAGATTGCTGCATTGGACATTGCACTCCTAGAGTATGCACATTTTCTTTTAGATTTAATGGTAAATAAACTACTTTTCCACGAATGCCTTTTACCAATTCAGAGGGAGGTAATTTTGCTGTTTTTGGTTGAAGGCGTATTATTGCTTGAAATGGGTGTACTGTTTGAATTATGATGCTCTCATATAAATTAAGTTGTTGTAGAGGTTTTGGTACTGGGTATAATTCCAAATTATTTGTGATAGAACGTGAAGGAGTTTGGTTGTTGTCAAGTTTTGTAGTGCAATAACTGCAAAGTATTAAGGGCTCAGTTATTTCATATTTGTTTTCTGCTACAAGGTAGAGAGCTAATTCAAACCATTTAGAATCTTCATTGTCTTCTATTTTGTATGAAAGGTCCACAGTTTTTGTGTTACTTTTATAAAAGATTCTACGGCAACATACACATACATGGTTTGGTACTTCAGCTGATGTACTTTTAAATTTTAGTATTTCTTTTTTGTATGTGTTTAGCAAAAGGTTGCCATGTGTAGAATTGTTGCTTAATTGGTTTAAAGCTATTTCATTCTGTAAATGGCTTTCACTTCCAAAATATTTTTTCTGGATATAGTGAATTTCTTCAAGTAGGTCTTTTGCTGTACCATGTAGAAGGATGTTATCTAACTTTGCTAGTGCTAAAGCAGGACTTTTAGCATAGTACAGTTTATAGACTAGAATTCTTATAGTTGAATGATGTGTTGATATCCTTTTGATATCATGGAAAGTGGTATTACAAGTAGGGCCTTTAATGCAGGCCAATGAATGTCCTTGTAGTCCTGTGTACTTGCGCACTGGACAGGTATCTATATTTTGCAGTAATTTAATTTTGATTTTGTCTTTGCTTTTTACATATTTATTGAGGAATTGGCGTAAAGATTTGAAACATTGTTTGGGAATGTTACACATTGACGTGCATGGCCATTTGTACACTAGACGTTCTGATTCAGTTGAATGGAGGGGTAATTCTAAGTTTTCAGGGCATATTTTTGTAAGAAGTACTTCTTGTTCCATTATGGTATTATTCACTTTTTCATAAACTCGACCACTGCTATGTATGGCAATTGTATTCGTTTGCTTTTGTTTGTACGCTTCTTCATTAAAATATGGTTCTGTGCTTGTAGTGTGATTCCATTCACCTCCGCTGATACTTAAGAAGTTCTTTCTGTTGATATTTCGCTTATTGAGAAGTCTTTTTTGTAATTTAGTTATTAGTTTTGTTAGTGGTTTCATTTTGTTTAACAGTAAAATAAATACATTTCTTTTGAGAAGAATTGCACTGTCCATCAATGCTTCTAAGATTCATTTCCTACGATAGGTTTTAAGCTTTGAACCTGATTTCTCTCCTGTTTTTATAAGATTTTGAAGGACTTTGTGACGGTATATTTTGGCTAAAATACTTTTCTTGGTATGCTTACTTTTCACTATATTAAAATTTGAAGAAGTAGTCTTATCTATACTGATAGCTGATTCTGTTAATTGTTTTTTGGTTTGTTTTACATTTTGATAGAGAAAGCGAAGTTGTTGTACTTGAAACTTCTTGTGTTTCACTAAATGATTGTATTAGCTGTTTTGCTTCAACTTTTTTTACAAATTCTGCTAGAGATGGATGCTTATGTTGGACACCTTTATTTTCATTTGCTCTACTTTTGCGTTGCTTTCTACGGACTTGACTTTTGGTAGGCATTCTTTAGGGTCTGTTGAAAAAAATAAAGAAGATATGGGTTGGGGTGTTCTGGAATGTATGTGTGATGTGTGCTGTGTGCATGAGTGTTTGAGTAAGATGATAAAGATGTATGTAATGGTGTGTGATTGTGCATTGGGAACTAAAACTAATAGGGATAGTATTCTTGAATTTATGTGTTACTAAACTGGGGTTCAGATGACAAAAAAAAGTAAGCTAGTGGAGTAGAAATAGTAAATCTAATGTATACAATTAAAACAGTTGTTTGTTCTATAATATGAAAATTGTAGTAGTTCAGTTGGGTAATTTGTGTGTCCAAAAATAGAAATTTGTGGGCCATTCTGGCTGTAAATCGCTGTTTAAGACATGGACATTTTTGGACAAAATGGTACAAAATCTCTATTTTTAGAAACCGAAATAGCTCATATTAACGTTATAGTATATTTGATTAATAATACAAATATTATGGTGATATTTTACTTACTTTTTTTTTAAATTAACAGGTAACTTCTTAGTTTTTATTTCTTCTTCGAATTCGGCTGCTTCTTTTCAGGAAACTGGTCTTCACTGCAATTGTAAAAGCTTCAAATTAGTAACTTTGTTTGTATAAAGCACTGTTTTTAATTTAGATATTGATTTATTTAATTGAAATCCTCAGTGCCTTCTTTAAAACCATTAAACTAATTTATTTACATAAGATACATTGCATCAGTTCAGTACATATGATATGTTCTTAATGAACAAATTGTATTGAATGACTAACTGTAGCAAAAAAAAATATCTTTACTATGTCTTGTGAAATTTATAATATATTAGTGAATACCACTATTTCTGTAAGTAAACTGTTTTAGGTAATAGCGCCTCAATGTCATGTCTAATTTAAAGTAATTAAGTAAATAAATAAACTAAAAAAAAAATATGAAATTGTATAAGTATTTTTATAAAGGTTTAAACATAGATTGTGTTTGCATGCAATTTTGTTTGAATATATGTAGTCTATATATTTCATTTAAAAATGTTAGTTTAACATGATTTGAGTGTGTGTGTATAAAGAAAGTAAATAGTATAAAGGTTTATAAGTGATAGTTGATTTTAGGAAATTGAAAAAAGTACATTAAATTCATTTTACAGATTTTACAAGGTAAAAGTCTTTTTGAAAATGTGTTCATCTACTATACAGAAAATATGCATACCTGAAGTTTGTGTTCATGCATATGGATATGCATGGAGCTGCAAGTAGAAATCTTGAAGACTTGTACAGTATTTCTGGTAGATGCTGCTTGCCAATGATATGACACTTGTACTCAGAGAGATTCAGAGTACATTTGCAGTGCTGATCTATGATGATGCAGTTAGATGTAGAGGTCTTGAATGTGATTGGTGCATGGTCATGTGATTTATGAGGTACATCCAATGAGGGAATGGCAGAGAGAGTGTAGTGGAAATGGTAGAAGGGCTGTTCATGTTACGATATGTCCGCGGACACCACTTCTTTCCAGAGAAAATTACAATGTTTGTGATGGAGTAGCAACCCAATTATTTTAATGTTCGCGAACTGTCCGCGGACTTCTAAAAAATACAAAGAGCCCTCCTTCATTTATTTTCACTTCTATTTTTTAACTGGGAAAGGCGGCTCTGAAAAGAGCCTTATTTTTTTTTGATTTTTGTAATTTTGTATTTTTTTTGGTTTTTCAGACACGACACACTAGGAGAGGAGGGTAAAGGAGGGTAAAGGGGGGGGGACACCAACCACAGGAATAAGAAAGGGCGAGCTGAGAGAGGAAGATGTAGAGTGGGTTTTATTTGGGTAGTGAGCAGGTCTTCTCGTGCTCTGAGACGATAGTCTCAAAAGCACTCCGAAGTCGCTCCCCCCTGCACAGTACATACATACAACTGTGACCCTCGAAACGTAAGGGTCATCAGCATTCTGTATGGCCTGTGAGGCAGCTTGAGGAAGACGCTGTCCCACAGAGGTGGTCCTTGTGGTGACAGGATCAGAAACAGAGGATGAAGTAGAGGAAATCAACCTGCTACGTTCTTCGCAAGGTACAACCCTGCGAATAGCCCCAGAGTGAAATGACCTCAGGTGTCGCTTCATAGTAGTGCTCCCAAAGCTGTACTTACCGTGCTTCCCGCGACTGAGTATCATTTTGCACTCATTGCAGGTAACACGGTTTGCACGAGCCTTAGGAACATTACCATGAATGGTAAATAACCGCCACACCCAAGACTCACGCCTAGTGCGGGTAGTAGGGTTTTCCTCTACCTCATTCTCATCATCCTCTTCTTCCTCCTCCGCATCCTCACTCCTGTTCCCCTCTTCAGGCCCTTGGGGAGGCGGTGGTGGTGGAGGGGGTGGGGGTGGTGCTGAAGCAGGTGCAGCACCAAGTGGCAGTTCAGCAGCCAAGGATGCCATCTCGATGATGGTGTAGTTTGCAGCTGGCAGCAAAAATCACTGTGTTCTGAAGAATAGCCAGAAACACAATGGGAATAAGCTCTTGGGCGTGGTCTTTTATAGGGGTGCTTGTGCGCGGTTCGCGGACATGCGCACTGTCCGCGGACAGATCGAACACAAAAAAAGGATCGGAATGTTTCAAAAGGTATATAGAAACTCAAGATTCCTATGTGGGACTTGTGCCATGGTGAGATTTTATTGAAAAATATTATGGATTAACTGAAAATGTACTTTTAAATTGTTCGGGGACACGAACAGTGTCCGCATTTCAGGACACACAATGAGCGTGGGCGCGGTCATATGATCCGTTCCCGAACTAGTCCGCGAAGGAAGCGCCTGTCCGCAGGACACCAAGTGCACGGAGATTGGTTAGCGCATGCGCATTGATGTCCTACGGACACTGTTCGGGTTCTGAAGTAATTAAAAGTGCGTCACACGTGAAACGAACATTTCAGGACACCGCGTGTGTTCTTAGAACAGTTTAAACCTGGTAGCGAACAGTAAGGACAGATATAGTGTTCTTCAGGACACGTGTAATTTCGTTTATGTACGAACATTGCAGGACACCAATTGTGTTCTTAGAACAGTTTCAATTGGGTAGCGAACACTACGAACAGGTATAGTATTCTTCAGGACACCTCCATTTTCATTTACGTACGAACATTTCAGGACACCAATAGCGTTCTTAGAACAGTTTGAACTTGCTAGCGAACAGTACCGGACAGGTATAGTGTTCTTTAGGACACTTTAATTTTTGTTTGTTTACGAACAATTCAGGACACCGCGTGTGTTCTTAGTACAGTTTCATGTTGCTAGCGAACACTACGAACAGTTGTACTGTTGTTCAGGACACATCATTTTCATTTATTTACGAACATTTCAGGACACCAATTGTGTTCTTAGGACAGTTTTAAGTTGATAGCGAACATTACGGACAGATATAGTGTTCTTTAAAACACTTTCATTTTTGTTTCTTTACGAACATTTCAGGACACCACGTGTGTTCTTAGAACAGTTTCAACTTGCTAGCGAACAGTACGAACAGGTGTGGTGTTCTTCAGGACACCTCCATTTTCATTTATGTACGAACATTTCAGAACACTCGCACTGTCCGCGGACACTTTTATTGTTTTTTTAAAAAAAAAACGGAAACTATTCACAATACAATATAAAAATTAAACTTTATTTAACATATATTAATAATTTATGACAGAGAAGGTGAGGCAGAAACAGAAACAAACACAGGAGAATTTGGGGTTTCAACATGATTGGTATTAGGTGAAGAAGGGATGGAAGTCTCATCAAAACGTTTTGGATTATGGAGAGGGTTTGGGGATAATTGACTGGGATATGGTGAGGAGGGACAAGTACATGTGGGGCAATGGTACGAGGTTTTTGGTTTGAAATGATTTTCTACAAAAGTTTTTAAATTATTAAAATTAGCCAACAATACATCATTTTTTTCTTCTATATTGTGAAGACTGTTATCCATAACAGGGTTTTCTGAAGTTTTTTCTATTTTGGTATGCTCTGTACAAAAAAATAATATATATGTTAAATGTATATAAAAAAAATAATAAATAAATGATTTATATTATAAAGTGTTTACCATTAGTTTCACTATCTTGTGACATTTCTTCATGTGGGAAATTGTCCTCTAGCCATTCCAGAGTACTAGACATTTCTGTGAGAAAAAAAAAAAAGATAATATATGAGTAAAATGAAGTACACTTACTATTTCTGGTAAGATAAGTCCTATGTATTCAGTGGGTCTGGTCTTGTTCTCAGTTCTGTTGTGTCTGTGAGGTAATTATGTTGGAAGCCAATTTATCTTCTTGTGGTATATTCCATTTCAGAACATATTGTATTTAAATGAATGGTTAGTGTGTTACATATATGGGTTACATTTCTTATGTATTACTATATATAATGTGTTTGTGTGCTGCTTTTTGAATTTGTTAAATGTTCCTATATTATGATATAACAATCAAACATAGCCCACCACCCCCCCCCCCCCACAGTTTTTAGGTAGTGGTACTGTTCTCCGAACATGTCCGCGAACATTAAATAAGTTTGCGCACATCAAGTTCATAAGAAGAGATCTAGTCAGTTCCATATGACATGTATATAAAGTCAAAGTCATTATTGTTAAGTTGTGCTACTAAAAAACTATGAAATTCAGTGAAAAAACTTTGTTAAAGGGACGTTATGGTTAAGTTGCGCTACTAAAAACCTATGAAATTCAGTGAAAAATCTTTGTTAAAGGGACGTTATGGTTCCAAGTAAAACCGAAAAACCCTTGAAATTCGCCAGTTATGGTAAGCTAAGCAACCATAACTCGCGCCACCACCGTGCACTGCTAAGACTAACACCCCCAGCTGTCGCTCTCTCTCTCTCTCTCTCTCTCTCTCTCTCTCTCTCTCTCTCTCTCTCTTTCTCTGCTAAATTAGCAGTACATTTATCAATGTGCTGTCAAATACATTTACCATTAGCACTACTCGGTCCCATGGCATTATCACATGAGTGTGAGAGGTGGCGCTGTGGTGTAAATCCTCATTTCTGGACCCCATAGGACTGCATGGGGATTTTTTGTGGATTTACTGTGAGCGTGAAATCCACATGGTGAATCTATAGTTTTTGGGCAGAAACGTGGATGATTTCCCTTCACGTTGTTGATGGTGGTACGCCCTCCACTCTACCGCAAACACACATAATATTGCAACACGATAAAATGGTGCTAACAGAATTACTGCCACTTTACAACCACTTTTTGATGCACCGCTATACGTAATGAGGCCCCATTTCTCTTTGTGATGTAGAGCCATGTTTGCTCGAGCTACCCCAGCCGTTGGTGACAGCCCATATGACCAGAGAAGAAAACACAGATATCTTAGAAGAGAGTTGAGGATGTTGTAACTTTTGTGGTGAAAAATAGAAAAAAGAAGTAGCAACAGATTCACCTCAGAGTTTGCAGGCCGGCCTGGTATGTGGAGATAGAGACTGTCATAACATGTGTCTCAAAGGAAAGTTGCCAAAACACTGAAGCAGCATTGAACATACTGGTAGATTTGGGCAATTAGTGGACTTGAGTCTGCGGTGGGTGCTTGGTCCTTGTAAGGGATCAGAAAGCCACACCACACTGTCTTGAATTATATTTTCTATTGGCTGTGTTTTGCGAATTGCTGGCATTTATGCATACTGAAACAATTGTAAAAGATCAGGGCCAGTATTGTCCAATCAGTTGCTAGAACATAACATTGAACATGGCCTTGGTGCCCACAGAAGAAACAGAAACAGATAATCTGCCTTAATCTGAGTGCAAACATTTCAATAACAGAAGGTATCATTCCATGATTGACAGTCTGGTAGACTCCGTTTGGACTCTTTTGACATACTCCTTTGAAACAGGAGTTTGGTAGAAATGTCACCAGTGAGGTATCCGGCATGATTGGCTTAAAATCAAAGGCCTTTTCTGGAACATGTGAAAGATCACACATCTGTGTATTTGACAAATATGTCTCTGATATGGTTACTCTTCATGTAAGAGGGAGGAGTGTGGTGGCAGCTGGTGGAGCGGGGCAGTTTGTGTTCCTCTCTCTGACTCCCAGTTCCAATGTGTGCCTATTGTGTAGCAGAGGTTTTGGGAGATGCAGGGAAACATTGGGAACTGCTTTTCAATTTCCCCACTTCTCCTGTGCTCTACAGTGTGAAAGTGTGCCACAATGCTGTCAAGAGGCCTCGGCACACTGTTGTTACCATTGTGGCAATAAAGGCCCATTGTAGGCTGCCCGGTGGCTGCTGTGGCCAATGTGCTTGCTCCTCTTTGCTTCTTAGCGCTGGGGGATAGGAGGTGAGCAAAACCGCTGTCGCTTTCTGCTCCCTTTGCTCTACCATTGCTTCACTATTTCTTAATGACACTGCCGAGTGGGGTTGCTAACATCATGTTAAGATGGCCTGGGAAGTTTCCAACTTACACAGAGGTTCTGGAGCCAGATCAAACCAGACTCAATAATGGAAATAGACACAGTGAAAGGCAAAGCTCATCTTTATTAGTATCCAAATAAAACAGTGACAGCATACAAGCATATAATCCTTGACACTCTTGACATGCTATTCAAAAAACGCAGTTTATATATTCAATATTTGTTATAACTGACATCATGCTGTAACCTTAGTTACCAAATCCTACGGGGTACAGAGATTGGATAATAGTGGTGACTACATATAAATACTATAGGGGTTACAATTGTGATTGGGTAATGTTTTGCTGATGGATCCTCCTGAGACCACCTCTATATTGATAACAGTAAAAACAAATGATCTCTACAATGAACTATTGGTTGTCATAATATGTAATGGGTGGTCTAACATCAGGGGTTTTGATCAGTTGCCTTTCTACTGACCAACCATGGACAACTGACAGGTGGTCAAGACATGAGGCAGACAGAAGTAGGGGAGAGAGGTACAAAAACTGTTTCCATTTCAATTAAAGAATACACCATCCCTAGGCCATGAGCCAGGGTGATATCTTTGTATTTGGCCCTGTGCAGCATCTCGTGTCTTCACATACGTGTAAGGAGTAAAGCAGGTGTTTTATCTGTGTTCATTGTTGATGAATTGACATTGTTTTTCATTTATCAGACACGTGTGAAGGGACTGCACTTGGAATTTGTCTGCCCTGCATTTATTGGGAATTTAGCTAATCTTTATGTGAATTTTAGGTTTTCTCTTGTCACTAGGGACACTCCTGAGTTATTCTGCATGGAGTCTTTTGGCTTATAGTTGTCCTGCACATGGCTTACAAAGTCTGGTTGTGCTCTTAATTAATCTGAGAATATGTGGATGCGTCTTGGGAATGGTCACCTTGTGATTTCACTCAGCCTTTCCTAGCCTCCTTTATTCATGATAACCTTGGCTTGTTTTGTTAGCTACTGTCTGAACTCTGCACAGAACTGCATTAGTTATTTCAGCATTTTGAGTTCTCATGAAGCCTTGATGCCTTTTGCTTACTTACAAGTGTGTTGCGGTTTCCATTTTAGGAAAGATAGTTGCCTGTTACTATGTGAGGGAGCTATATTTGTGTGTCGCTCATTTCACATTCAGATTATATATTGCTTATGTTAGTATTCCCCATGTTTTATGGATGTTATGTTAATATTGTTCAATATCTGAATGCATGTGTTACCTAGTGTTCAAATTCTTCATGTTGAGTGCACATTTGCTTCCTGTCCAATGCATGATCATGTATTACGTATTGTCACATCGTTGGTTTGGTTTTACTCGTGCCATCTACAGCTTAGCTCGTGTCCATCTCCTGCTGTGCCTGCCTAGGATAAGGGCGGTACGGTTGTCTTAGTGAGTATTGTTTCTCACCTGAGCAATATTGAGCTGGGGATGATTAGCAGCTATGGATGATGTATTTTTCTGACTCTTAACAATGTTGATGATAGAGCAAGTGAGAGGAGAAAATAATTTAACAAGGCAAGGGGCAGGGTCATGGTCCAAGTGAAACTGTGGAAGCGACAGAGGCAACCACCACCTTTTCTGTTCCTGTCCGATCATGCCTCCAGGCACCCAAAATGTCCACTTCTGCGTAAGGCAAGGGGGAAGGCTGAGGAGTTTCAGACCACTATTCCATTCCCAAAAATAACACAATCAGTCTCTCAGCGCCAAAGTCAATTGGACTTAGAATGATCTTCCAATAATGTGCATTTATTCATCAAGATCCAGTATGTCCAGCCTGACAAGTGTTTTGAGCACACAATTGCTCTTCCTCAGAGGCTGATTTCAAAATAATATAACAACAGAAATCCATAATTAATAACATACATTAAAACATCCAGAAGCACAGCAGGGCGTGCAGAGGTCGAATCAAAACATGTGGAAAAATATTGGCATTGTAAATCATTTATGGTTCAAGGTTTATTTCAGCACAATCAAAATCAAAGGATATATTTCTTTTTGAATATATAAACATAACATACCAGAGAGGGATAAGGGAAGGGGTATGAGAGATATAGAATAAACCATTAGTAACACCTTCAATTTATAAGCACTCCCATTGAAAAGCACAACAGAGCGCCCGTGTGCAGTAGCACAAAATAAATAATTTTGAAGTTGTACCTTAAGATAATTTTCAGAACACGCCAAAGGATTAGCCAGTCTGTCTAAATTGCCAGCAGATGCCCTGTAGGGTCTGCGAATGACTAAATTAGAGTGCATAAAACAAGGAATGTGTCACTTAAGCGGACATGTTGTCAGAAAAAAAATATATATATATATATTAACATCCATTCATTGTGTTAATAAGACATGGAAAAAAGACATACCTCTAATTCCTCACAATTCCTAGATAGGGTGGGAGACACAAGAAGTATAGGTTAGGCAAGAGAAGCAGGGGCTGTGTGGTGGATTGTAGGACCACAACCTGGGGTCTTCCCCCAAATCCTCCATCCCGCCAGCATTCTTATGGACCAAGACCAAGCCTAACCTGAAAAGTCCAGAGACCCTTTTTTTCCTCTGTAACACACACAGTCTAATCCACAGATCAGTAAATTCAAGATTGTTTTGCGCAACCATCAACTCTTTTGGAACTTTTGACTTTTTTTGGAATCATTGTTCATTTTACAATTGTTGCTCCTCTTGAACTTGATGCCCCCCTGGAACTGTTGGTTCCCCTGTATTTGCTATTGCCTTCTCAGCAAGGTTGGTTGACTTTGGAATGGCTGCCCTCTCATGGAATGGTTTCACTCCTTGTGAGTTTAACCTTTTTACCTAATGGAACTGGTACTTTCCTTTTGGACCCCAGTGCCCTTTTTATTGACAATTGCCCATCTTACCATTCCTTTCCTAAAAATGCTGATCCATTCTGAAATTTGCTTTTTGGATTCAGATTTCTGATTGGTGCAGCAATACTTCAAATTGTGTTGTCCATTCCTTAAATGTTATGCTCTATGGAATTTGAAATTACCAACATTTCAAAGGTTGATTAAAGTGTTTAGATTGCATCAAGGGTAATGCATATGTCACATATATCACTCCAAGATTTTGTAAAAGATGTGTCAGTGCCTTTTTTAAAGTTACTGAATTATTACACTACTTAGAGAAGCTTCAAATACCATTGATTGCATTTATATGTTTATCATAAATACTTCTTCTTTGTAAAGAGGAAGATTGTTTTGTTACTCGATTGTAATATGTTGGTGATGGCATAATCACTTCTCTACACCATGCCAGCAAGTGCTGAAACAGGCAAAGTTGAGAGCGAAGGTTAGACGCATTGAGATGTGAAGCTCCATGACTGCCATCCAAGTGATGGGGTAGCAGCAGATGTCAGACACTGAGCCTGTGAGCTGCAGCAAGGAAAGGACAAGTATTTCACCCATAAACCGAAGAATGAGACAACACAGAGAGTTACTGCATCAAGAGACCAAGGAGCACTGCCAGACCTTGGGACCACACAGAGCTAACAGAGGTTTTTCTGACAGGGTGATAAATGCAAGGGAGCAGACCAGGAGATAGAGAAATGCAAACACCTGGAAACCTGCACGCTTGCATTATGACACTATGTAGTGATAATGAGACCTGGAAAATTACTGAAGCCCCCGGGAATTACCTGAAGTGGAAATGCCCGACTGCTCAGTGCTTACTGCTATTGGTACCCCGGCCCATAAAACCGGGGTACTAAAATAATGTTTTTTTTCTGTTGCGAAAAGCTTGGAACAGAAAAAAAAACAAGTTTAAAAAGTGGCTGTCGGGGAAGCAAAGACAAAATCGGGTTTCCCCTTCCATGGGGGCCACTGAAAATAATTGAAAAAAAAGTAAACAAACAAAATGGCCACCATGGAAAGGGACAAGGGTCTACATATAGTCCCTTTGTCCTTTCCATGGCGGCCATTCAAAAAATAGGGGAAACGGTTTTAAAAAAGTCACAGATCGGGAGCGGATGCACTGAAGCCAGAAGTGTTCCCAGCGCATCTGCTCCCAAAATGGACAGAAAAGAAGGTAAGTGGGGGTGGGAGTGCGGGGAGGGATTTCTGTGGATGGGGAGATGCAATGACTTACCTCATTCCCCAGTAAAGGGATATGGCAGCTCCCTAGCCCTGATGAGGCACAGGGTGGCGGGACTACCGTCTGGTAGTGCCTGCTTTCTGAGCCCTCCAACTGTCTGGGAGGCCGCCACCCCCCCCTCGCCAGGTACTAATCTTGAAAAGGAGTTGTGGGGGTTAGAGAAAAATGTAAATTCCAAATCCGAGGAGTGAGTTATGGGCCAAGTATAAATAAGTCCTAATTCTGATACAAACTGTGTGAATTTTGTGTGAAATTTGGTATTTTTAAAACGTACACTAGATTTCCTATCCAAGAACGGATCCATAATTTCCTGGGACTTTCCACATACGATTAGATGATGAGAATTGGATTTGACAGCATGGTTTCTAAATTGTAACCAAAAGGAAGGGCCTGGAGATCTTGGACTGTAAATATTCAGAATTGTATATTCAATGGATTCTACAAGCAGCTTAACTACCGCCCATCTGCCTAAGCCATCTGATTAATTCGCTATAACTTTGCATTTGAAAGCTTTATTAATAAGAGTGATAACTCCATTCATCTTACCATTTGCTGCATTGAATAGACCTGCCCACCCAGAGACATTTTAGATTAGCAGCTTCTGTCTGTGAGAGATGAGATTCTTGGATACAGGCCATCGATGGCTTAGCTCTTATAAGGTTATACTGTCTTGTCTTTTGACAAGATTGTGCAGACATTATCATTCCATGAGGTTATGCTAAAAGTCATGATTTAGGGCAAGGTAGCAAACAAGAAAACGTAGCTGATATTAAACATGCGTTTGTTGCAATAAAGGCATATATAGCAATGCCAATAGAAACATAGTTAAGTAGGCATCTGATGCACAGAGATTGATTAATCTGCATAAGTGGTACAAACAAAGGGGGAGAGACACACGAGAGAGTTGGGAAGACAAACACAATCCACATGGATATTTGTGATATCAAATTTAGATGGAAAAAACCTAGGGAGAAATGTGGCTAACAGGATACAGCCACACCCATCCATGTTGAAACATAAGAAAAAGAGAGGGTGGAGAGCCATTGATGAGACAGCCACACTTACACCCCCCTCTGGCAGAAAATATTATGAGAGTAGACTATCGTAGTTATCTGTTAAGTTATATAACCAGATTCATGTAGGTGGTCTTGATGTATCCATTTCATCTCTTTTATGATTTTTAATAAAGTGTCTCAAGTCTATAGGATCTTGAAAAGTAGAAGTATGCCAATTAAGGGTGACTTTAACAAAGGCTGGATGTACGATGCCATATTTTGCAATTAGTTGTTTTAAGGCTGGTCTGAGGGCAAGTGGTTATTTTCTTCTGGCAGCAGTGGCATTGGATACATCTTGGTATATAAACATCTTCTTACCATTCCACAAGAGCTGCTTATTAATTTAACTCTATCCATTATGAGTAGGACATGTATATCATCAAGTAACACAAAGATAAGAGTTCTGGAGTAACTGTTAGAGAAGAGCACAGAGTTAAAAGGACTGACGAGCTCTTTGGATGTTTAATTGCACAGACATTGGTAGGCCAACTAGCTTAGGGAGCATAGTACTTACAAATATAATAGGTTTGTCATCTTCATTACCTTTTGGAAGTCCCACAATCCACAGGTTATTTCTTCTGTTACTATTTTCAAGGTTCTCTGACTGTTTTTGTAGATGTTTTGACTGTGTTTCCCATCATATGTACCCTACTAGTAATATCCCCAGCATCACTTACTCCTCTTTCAACCTCACTTATTCTTGACTCGAAAGTAGAACATTTATCATTGTGTTGTTGCAGTTTTGTGTTTGTGGCTTCCATTAATGTTTTCAGAACCCTAATTTCTGTGAGGATAGTTTGCATGGCCGGGTCAAGAACATCTTTCTTAGTCGTAGGCGATTTGCTTTTTTTGTCTTTTGAGGGTACCAGAAGGACACGGGGGTGTGTCCTTGATTTGGCTTTTTTTTTTGGTGCCATGTCGTGCTTGACAGTGCCTCTTGACAGAATGTGTTTGACAATTAAAGAGCTGGGCACGAAGTGTAGAAGTAATATACTAGTGAGGTAAGCTGAAGGGCCTTAAAGCATTACTTTATGAGTAGCTAAATTCCAGACTGGCGAATAGCGAAGCTTTAGGTGACAAAGGAGCAGCATATAACCCCAGGCAATACACTTTAAGGAATGTAACAGTAGCAAGTAACCTTCCGAGTGCTGCAATGTCAGTGAAAATAAGATTTTATATTGAAATATTTTGTATTTCCACCACAAAATAATCCTTAATTGTGGATAAACACTAGATTTTAGTCAATAATTATAAACATGTTTAATTGAATGATAACAAATGCATGTACAGGTAAGGAGGTGGCAAAGAGTGCCTTTTTCAGCAGCAAATGACCTTTAGAGTGCTACACTTTAGTAGAAATTCAATTTTGTATTTAAATCATGTATAATTCCTCCACAGAAATAACCCTTTTAATTGAGAAATAAAGATCGTGGCCTTTATTTGTATGGAGTGCCCGTGTTGTGAAGGAAAGTGCATTAATGCACACCTCCAGACGTGCTCCACCCAGACCGCTGACAGGAGATGTCGGCTTGAACCGTCACGGAAACCCGCGGCTACAGGCCTCGCCTCCGGATGCTTTCGCAAGCCCTCAGGAGACAGGTCTCACTTCGACGAGACAGCGCCACGGACCAACAGGAATGTTGGAAAAGTAGGAGAACTAATTATTAATTTAATCCCGCACTTGTAAGCATGCAAAAAGATCAAATAAAACTACCTCCGGAGCGGGAGCGCAAGATTCAGGCCGGCATCTCATACGGCACTCATGTATTAGCATTTTTACTTCATGATATTAAATCTCATGGACCCTGTTGAATGTATCGCCATTTTGATTGTGGGTGATATGGATACGAGCGGCGTGTATAGTACATAAGATTACAGATTGAGTATTGTTAAAATGTAAGTGAGCGCCGACCGCAGTGTGCATTATGCACTTAGGGCCTCTTTACGACCCAGTAAGTAAGTTACCGCCTGGGTCGTACCTTTACCACCATGGCGTAAACTACGTTTACGCCATGGTGGTTGGCGGACTTACCGCCCCATTCCGAGGTTGGCGGGGCGGTAAGGCCCCATTAACCCATTTACCCTTCCCCATTCCCATTTTTGCCCCATAGGGCATAATGGGAGTGGGGAAGGCGTTAATTACGCCACCGTAAATTACGGTGGCGTAATTAACAACAAGGTCCCTTAGCACCATGGATTTTAACACCTGCTAAAAGCAGGTGTTAAATCCTCCATGGTGCTAAGGGACCTCGGAATCAGGCGGTAAGGGTCGGCGCTGTTTACGCCGCCGTAAACCCCTTACCGCCTGGGTTCTAATGAGGCCCTTAGTGTTTCAAGCATGCCACCCTTTATTCACAGAGTTAGGTTTATTTAAAAACTGCTGGTTATGTGCACTTTCATGCACAGGATGGGACAAATGCCATTTTGGCCAAGTGAAAGATATGACATTCAGTAAGGGGATATGGGGCTGAGAAACGACGTGTTTCAGAAAGGATTAGTACATTTCAGAATAGGGCAGAGCATTGCAAAATGGGACAGAATGGAGTAATGCATTGGAAACAATGACATCATATCTCAGAACGGAGCAACAGTTTTCAAAAAGGGACAATGCATTTCAAGATGAAGCAGAATGGGCAGGAGACATTTTAGAATGAGGCGACACATTTCAGAATGAGGCGACACATTTCAGAATGGAGATTTACATTTCAGAATAGAACTAAGCGTACATTTCATCCAAGACATTGTTCTATCCCTGCACTCCTTATTTAAGGAACAATAGAAACTTCGGATAACAATAGACATTCCTGGATAAATTAAGCATATCCAATCTGATAAATTACAATCACTAGCTGAAAAATCAGACTTGAATTTATTTAATTTGAACTGAAAACCACACATTAAATTAATGACACAATACTTTATGAGAACAAATATGATGGTGTTATATTGGTATTAAGGCCTATATAAATAATATGGTAAGAATGACTCACTAGATTGTTAATTCGAGTGTATTCCTTGTATGCATATTGCATGTATTCGTACTTCTCACAGCCATAAGATGTGTGTAATTGGTTGAATCTATATTTTACTGAATATGTTGTAACATCTGTAATGAACATCATAATACGAAATTCCCTAATGAAATGGATATCCTTGTTCTCTTAAAAAAAAAAAAAAAGTTTATTTTACTGTATTGTCGGTTACATACATTAATTGAAATCATGATCTCTGTTAAGTCTATTTGTCATGTACCTAACTTGGAAAATTATCTTGAATTTTTGTGGTTAAATACAATTTTCTTTATTACCTCCTCCTTTCATAGTGTCTTATATTTTATATCTTGCTATGAAAATGTTTCATTTTCCAGTCATGTGTTTGATGGACCTTCGTGTTCATACATCTTACATTTTAGAGGTCTAATTGTGCTTCCTATTGTCAAATATCTGAAGTGCTGTGCCAGTCCCTGGCTGTATGGCTGTATAACTGCTGAACCCATATGCATGCATAATTATTTGTTGACCCCATACCCTCACCCGGAATAATTTGGCTCACACATTGTTGTCAAGTGTTGGCAATAAAAGGCCGTAGGTTTTTATTGTACAGATATGGTTATGGAGATAACAATAATCACATATCATCTTAGTAATATACTTTTGGCACCGGGTCTTGGGGTTACCCCCACTGGCCCGTGTCCGCCTTCTCATATCCCACGACTTGTTGTGGGAACCGTACAGTGCCTTGTACTTCTTTTCCTTTGTTCTTCTCCCTTATTTGTAGGGTGGGAGTGTTTTGTGGTAAATAAGCAAAGGTTTGGAAGGCATCGAGTAAACAGTGCACCTCCTGTGTGTTTGGGTCCCCGTTCAGGGTCCACAAACTGTTTGTGTTTTCTCAAAGCATGCCACTCTGTATTTATAAGACCCAGGGGAGCCCTGGGTCTTTGATATGTATAGTAGTGGTGGCTGTTGTGTTCCAGCCTCCAGCCGGATAGCCAACTGTCTGGCCCTCTGGGGGGGAGGGGCAGGTTTTTGAACGTGATCCCTGCCTGACTGTTGGTTTACTTAGGTGCTTATCACCTTGCTGTATGGAAGAAGGGTGAGGTGATTGTTCACACCTCACCCTTCCTCACCTTCCTCAGCTTTGTGTTGCACAGACTGTGTGTATCTCTGGCTTGGGGGAAGGAGAGGAGCAGAGAGGGGGAGAGGTTGGGCTGCCCCTCTCCAGGCCTGCTGATGGTAACAGCAGTTACCCTGACTCGCTTTGGGTGGCCCTGCAGCATTGCCCATAACTGCTGAACCCATATGCATACATAATTATTTGCCAACCCCGTACCCTCACCCGGAATAATTTGGCTCACACATTGTTGTCAAGTGTTGGCAATAAAAGGCAGTAGGTTTTTATTGTACAGATATGGTTATGGAGATAACAATAATCACATATCATCTTTATCATCTTAGTAACATACTTTTGGGCACCAGGTCTTGGGGTTACCCCTTCTGGCCCGTGCCACCACTACGAGGCTAGAGTTGCTGTAATTTCTCTAAAGAAATGGTCCATGCCCTGGTTTGATAAATGGGTGCCGTCTTTGTGAAAAAGGTCTGGGTCACCCAGTGTAATGGCCGAGTGCTTTATGAAGCCCAGTCCTTTTGCAGTACAGAATTTCTCTAGCCCCTGTTGAGTTTTCTTCTAGAAATGTCTATCGATTTGTAGCAGTTGGCCCCTTGCCATTTCTTTCTGGGTAGGATGGCCTAGAAATATATTTCTGTTCCCCTCCAATTATGTGAAATTCCTGCTAGGGAGGAGCACATGTCCTCGAATAAATTTCTCCTTCCAATGGATACCAGGTCATTGCCCCCTAGGTGTATGACCAAAAAGTCTGCGGGTCTCTGTACGCGACCAGTTCTGCTAGGGTTTTGTGGATCTTGGCCCATCGTAGGCCTCTGTATCCCCACCGTGAAGAAATTGTGTTTCTGAAAGGTGGCCTTTCTTTGGTCTCCTCTGCCCATCGGCCCATCCTGAAGATAAATGCGTGGCCGACTATCCATGCTGATCGGAGAGCGGTCCTCCCTTCAACTGTTGTTTCTGTAGGAAGGAGGAGAAAGAAAAATGAGGGAGGATGGCTATATTATCTGTGGTCTGATGTATCTTTTGTAGCAATCTGACTTCGCCCTGTGTTTTTTAATTGTTGGGGAGCTAGGCCTCCTTGCCATGCTGACGTGGCGGCACCTATTCTGAATGAATGGGTGCCAAAACCCTTGGGGTCCCACGCTGCTTTGCTGATTGCTTTCATCACCACCCCTTTGAATTGGTAGTGGCTTCATACCGAGGCGTCCTTGTGAATTAGAAACCTCCCCCCTACCTTGGGCCTTTGCGTGTGATAAAGGTTGGTGATACATACCGGGCAGTTTGCTGCCTCATCAATGCAACAAATGTTGATGGTTCTTTTGGCCCCAGTTTTTGATTGTTGGATTTCTAAGCTGACGCTCTCTTGTCTAACCCTGACCTCCATGACACCCAGGCTGTTGGTAGCCTTGGTGCTGGAGGCAATGAGCTCTCCAACCCGGAAAGCCCGAATTATGCCAGGAAAAAAGCAGTTTTGAATAAGATCTCGTATGGATACCAGCATATAGCATCCAGCTGGTTTGCAATTTGTACCAGTTTGTTGAAATCCAGGGGGCGGCGGGTGTCCACCTTGGGGCCCTCTATTCTACCCCATCCTTTCATTGCGTAGGAAATAAGAGCGTTCTGCGTGGTGTCTGAATCACCCCGTATTTTTGAAAAATACGAGATTGCAACTAGGTGTCTTTTTGCCCAATCTCTCTTAAAGCCTTGTTCATGCACCCATTTTAAAAATATTTCTATGTCTTTAATCGTTATTAACTCTACATGGTTTACGCCTGTGGCTTTAAATACTGTTTGTAAGCACTTACTGTACTGCGCCGCGGTGGTGCTTGCCAGTGCTTTCTCTGCCATCTCTGTTAGGAAGCCTAAGGAGTTGTTGGCACCCGTTATTGAGGTGCCTGGTTCTTGTTGGGCATCCGGCCTGGGCTCTCTGGCGCTGGCGTTGATGCCGTTATTTTTGATTTTCCATTATTGCCCAGCATTTCACTGGCATTGGCGTCATCTGTTCCTGGGCGTGAGGCTCTAGCTCCAGGAATCTTGGCCACTGAAAGTGAGATAAAGCATCTGCAATGTTATTATCCACTCCAGCGATGTGCTTAGCTTTGACCACAATGTTTTCTTGTAGTGTGACTGCTGTGATGGCTTGTACGACTTTTAGCACTAGAGGGCATTTGGTAGGCCTTCTGTTTATGGAGCCTACTACAGCCATGTTGTCGCACCAGACCAAGAGATCCGTGTTAGCTAGCTGCCTGTCCCAGATGTGTAATGTTAGCCAAATGGGAAATAATTCTAGGAGGGTGATTGTTCTTAGTCCACCCTGCCTGTTGCCATGAGTTGTGCCAGTGTCCTGCCACCCACTCTGAGTCTAGTATGGCTCCAAACCCCTTAATCCCGGCTGCATCGGTGAAAAGGACCCTTTTTGTCCATGTGTTCACAGGCGTATGCCAAAGTGAGGTCCCGTTGAAATCTTTGAGGAAATTCCCCCAAATTTCCAGGTCTTGTGCCTAGCCGGATCTGTAGGTGGGGTTTGGTGTATGATTTGATTTTTAGTTCCAGACTTCTGGAAAATACCCTCCCTTGGGGGATTATTCTAGCAGCGAAGTTGAGACTCCCTGCTAATGATTGAATTTCTCTAACGGTGCCCTTGTCTTTTGTTGTCAGGCCTTGTATTTTCTCCAGGAGTTCTGCAATTTTTGTCTTTGGGATCTTGCATAGGCCCTGTACAGAGTCAATTTCAATGCCCAGGAAAATTATGTTGGTGGCAGGTTTGGTTGTTTTATCCTTTGCTAAAGGTATGCCCCACTGTGCGGCCATTCCTTCTAATTTCGCCAGGGCCTTGTTGCATTCATCAGAATTTGCTGGGCCCATTACCATACATTAAGAACTGCCAACTCGTACACATTGAGGCACTAGCAAGACACTAGCAAGGGATGAAGAGGTTTCGATAAAACCAGCAGACAAGGGATGGCCGATAGTTGTGATGGACACAAGGTACTATACCAACAAATGCCTGGAACACCTCAATGATCCCACACCATATACCCAACTGGATAGTGATCCTCAACAGAGCATTAAGATCTCTATTGAAACTTCTATTGGCAATGCACTGGATAATGAATGGATCAGTGTTAAAACAAGTCAGTACCTTGTTAATAAACATCCCATCACACCTGTGTTCTATGGTCTCCCCAAGATTCATAAAGACAACCAAAATCCACCTTTGAGACCAATAGTCGCGGGATCAGATAGCATTTTTGACCCCCTGGCTATTTATGTGGATCACATACTACAACCCTTGATTCAGGATATCCCCACGTACCTTAAAGACACCACTGATTTTTTTAACTGCCTCAAAGAAATTTCAGCCATTGACTCTGACTGTCTGATCTTTAGCATGGATGTATGCAACTTGTATGCCTCGATACCCAGTAGTGAGGGCATTAATGCTGTTGACTTGCTTCTCGCTAATTCAGAACAAATTCGTAGCAACCTGGAATTCATAATTGAATTTCTCACACTGATTCTCAACAATAGCTACTTCCGATTCCAACGAACCTTCTACAATCAGATCTCAGGAACATCAATGGGTTCGGCAATGGCCCCAGTTTATGCAAACTCGTTCATGTACAAGTTTGCGTTAGACCATGTTTTGAACAGTCCCATTTGGTCCACCAAGATCATTCAATGGAAACGGTTCATAGACAATATCTTCGGTATATGGTGCGGTACGAGAACAGAGTTAGATCTCTTCTTGATACATATGAACACAATACATCCGAAAATAAAATTTACAATGGAGATCGGAGAACCGTACCTACACTTTTCAGATGTCAGACTAAGGATATATGAAGGGAAGATCACGACCACTATTTATCACAAACCTACAGACGCTAACAACTTGCTACATTTCACCAGCTTCCACCCAAAACCCATTTTGAAGAGTCTTCCATGCAGCCAAATATTGAGATTAAAAAGGATTATATCTGATCCAGCGGGGTTAGATGTTGAGTGTTCCCAGCTAATCGAACGCTTTGAAAGAAGAGGATACCCAGATAATGTGCTACAGGAGGCTAACATGAGATCTAGCGATCTATCACAGGATGACCTTTTGATACCAAAACCTAAGAGTGATTCAACTCCTCTTATGTACATTTCTAAATATTTGAGACAAAGTTTTCAGATAAGCAAGTCAATACGTAAACATTGGAAAATTATCCAAAGTGATGATCATCTAAAAAACCTCTTTCGAAGAATCCCGATGATGGCATTTAGAAGAGGCCGGAACCTCAGAGACAGACTTGTTAAGGCAGAAAGACCCAACAAAGACAAACAAAAACTTCTTCAAAACAAAAAGATGGGTATCTTCCCCTGTCTTAACTGCACTTGCTGCAGCAATATGATTAAAGGGGACACTATCTCCCACCCACAGATGGGGAAACATTTTAAGATTAAAAGTTTTGCTACATGCATGACACCAGGTGTGATATATGCTTTAAAATGCCCATGCGGGAAACTATATATTGGACAAACCACAAGGCCAATGACGGACCGCATAGCAGAACACAAATCAACCATCTGGTGCAACAACCAAAAATCACCAGTGGCGAGACATTTTTTGGAGGCTAAGTACAGCATTGCCCAATTGAGATTTCAGGTATTTGAAGTTGTTAAGAAACCACAACGAGGAGGCAACTATTCATTGATATTATCCCGAAGAGAAAAATACTGGATATACCTTTGGACCCGAAATATCCCATAGGGCTTAATGAAGAAACATCCTTAAATTGCTTCATTTGAACAGTACACACCCATATACCTTGAGTATCCGACACTTGATACAGATAAACATACATCAGCTTCTTCTAGATGTTACAGTCACACTCTCACGTCATAGATTTACTTGACAGATAGTACCAACGGTTCTCTTTTAATCACATAACAGGGTGAACTCTTGCAAGGTACAAGATACATGCTCTAATTATGATAATTACTTCCTTTTCTAGAAATAATATAGGATATCTACAGCATATGCCATGTACAACCCATTGAGCAACATTTTGAGGACCCCTCTAGGAGTATATGACCCTGTTTGCCACCTTCACCTTAGCGAGGGCTAATATACGCACACTTTGTAAAACTCTCATTTAAATATCTGTGACCACACGTAGACTAATGTGATTATATTAGGATACCTGTAATAGATTGCATTAAGTGCACACAAATGAGGTTCATTTTGAACACCTGTCAGCTTACATCGAGAATATATGCCATTGGGAAATTAACTGGTGAACCTTGATAATTGCTATGTAAATGTTTCTAGCAATCCACACAATATTGTCTGCTGCCTTAATTAGCATGTATAGGCCGTAACTCGCTGTGTTTGCAGCTTCCATTTTATAATGAGGTTTACAAATGTAACTGATTGCATCAAGTATGTAATTGTCAACTAAGGTTACCATAAAGATAATGAGAGGCTCCCCTTGGAGGCTTAAACACGGGACTGCATCTGGGATTTAGACATGTACGCGTTTGAGCACTCTATTGACAGTTTGTAGGTCACTATCATGTCCAGATAGCAATCTAGATTTGTTACATTGTTTAACTTGTGAATGTATTGACTTTGAACACGTATGTGAGTCTTTTTTGTTCCAAACACCCAATCTTGGTGCTTCAACTAGGATCCATACGATTAACATGACGGTCTGTATATGCCACTATTGGTAATGGTTGATACTGACCCTTTTCCAAGATGTCTGCCATATTCCTGTGATGAATATAGTCCTTCTTCTATTTTTCGTACACGCTTCACGCTTTCCTATGAACTTAGATTAACACCACCAGTTTCCTGACGTTCCCTAGTCTCCATGGACACGGTTCCCGTTGCAGGACGCTGCCGACTGCCCACCTCGCAGAATCCAGGTACGCTTTCCTCCCCATCCGATTGATTCACTCCACACGGAGCCTATTGACATACATTTTTACTTTAAAAACGTGTCCTTTGTCATTACAGAGCGCGATAACCATTGTTATTGTCACTAATTTTTTTAAAGCTGACTGACACATGATACGCGGCTACATGACGGCTTTTGATCCATGTGCGAGGCATCCTATACTTTGAGAGACCCCAGGGTCCAGCGCTGACCAACAGAAGGTCTGTTTCCCATCTCTACTATAGAGTACTTGTTTGTCTGTGTTTAGACACTGCCTGATATTATATTTCCACCACTTTAGGTGATCCCCTGTATATAAATTTTTTAAAGGTAGCCGGCTCTTCCTTTTTGCCTGCTAATCGGAAAGCGATCTCATCTAGACACACTTCATATAGGCAGTGTGCATGCACACCTATACTTGCCTATCTCCAGATTTTTAACATATTTTGAGTCCCGACTATCTCGTTACATTATATCTAACTATTTTCAGATTTCAATCTGTTTTACTACTATATCCTGCACACATTACCATGCACATTTAGTGTATTTATTTTCCTCCACACCTTCTCTTTTGAACATTTCTCACTATTACCAACACCATTAGACTTCTTTATTCCGTACACAATTGACTCCCTGTTTTCAGGTACTTGCACGTTTTTTTGAATCTGCATACCATCTTTGGCTATCTTATTAGCATCCATTACTATCCATTAGTAATCAATACCTTTTTGCTTTCTCTATAGTGTTCTTGGCTATATACCGCAAACGTTGTTATGATTAAGATTTCTGTTCTTGACAGATTTGAGCAGCTTTTACCGACCAGATATGTAAGGTCCCTTACCCCTTGGTCCATGTGTCTCCACCATCCAATAGTGGCCCTATACACTCCGTATTTCGCCTTGGAATTTGGGTTCACCGCCCTCCATATTTGAGATGATGATTCTTTTTACCTCCGTATTGTTATCTGACTGTACTGTAACATGCTTTTTGCCATCTTATACATTAGTCTGGAGATTCTTGGTGTTTATATTGGGTTTACCTAAACGTATTGCCCTTGTTACACTAGATGTACATTTCGTATACCCATGTGTATGCAAAAACAGATATGACTAGTTTTGATGTGACTAGATCTAATGAGACTTTTCTTTCATATTTTTTTTTGTTCTGCTTTTGACAACACTATACTGAACACCAGTTCCACAAAAGCTTTTGAAGAAGAGGATAGACCTAGAAACGCGTCAGCCTACCACAGTGGATTAGTTATTAAAATATTTTTTTTGATGATGTAAATAATGTACTGTTCTTCATATTGCCTTTGCTTCAAATATTTCTTATGAATAAATGGGAGTTTACCCTCCTTTTTCTTTTTACACTGGCACTAGCAATGTGTTTTTTGTCTAACTAGAACGAATATTGTTCCCATTGAATACTACATATACCCTATGTTATACTAAATTTAAAAAACTATACGCCTTTGTTGCGTATCCCCAGAGTGTGCAGGGGACGGGAGGACTCCAATCTTGGGTCCTCTTCTCTGTTCCCATTACCATGAAATCATCGAGGTAGTGTACTACTTTGGTTCCTGGTCTCTGTTTTTGGAAAGCCCATTGAAAAAAGGAGCTGAATTGACCGAATAGGGTGCAGGATACTGCACACCCCATGGGGAGGCATCTGTCTACGTATAATTTGTTGTTAAAAGTAAAACCTAACCATTGCTGGGAATCAGGGTGGACTGGCAATAGTCTGAAAGCGGATTCAATGTCTAGTTTGGCCATCAGGGCGTTCCTGCCACATTCCTGTATGAGTCTTACTGCCTCCTGGAAGTGTGTGTATGATACCGCGGATTCCGTGTGTGGAATGCCATCGTTTAGTAATTGGCCATTGGGATAGGATAAGTGGTGAATTAGCCTCATTTTCCCAGGTTCTTTTTTGGGGACCTGCCCTAGTGGTGATATTATGTAATCTTTGAGGGGCATGTGGTCCCAGGGTCCTGCATTCCTGCCTAACAGCAATTCCTTCTTGATTTTGCTCTCCACCATTTGGGGGTTGTCCCTGGCCGACTTCAGGTTCATTGGGATGTTCTGTGACCCTGTGCCCTTAAAAGGGATGGTAAAACCATTGGTGAAACCCTGCCAGATTGCCTCTCTGGTTTCTCTGTCCGGATAATTCATGAGTGCTTCTCTAAAATTGTTTGGGTTGATGGGGGTTCTGCCTGGTGCCAAACCTGGGGTTGAAAGGGAGTGGATGGTGCTAATCTTTTGGCAGTCTGGTGCAGTTGCTTGCTGCTTGGTCACCATTGCAGTTTGTACAAGTGTGTTTGTACCAGCAGTCCTTTCCCCAGGTGCACTGTTTTTTTTCCAAAATTCCTGCATGGAATGTTGGCTTTTGGAGAGTGGTTTTTGTTCTGCCTGTGGGTATTAGACTTAGCCGCCCATGGCTGGTTCTTCCGAAAAGGCTGTTCCCCCTTTTTATGTTTCTCGTTATCATTATTTCTGGAACCCTGTGCATTTTTGCTATTTTTGGAGATGTTCGGTGAGGCTTCTTCCTCCGATGGGGGCTCAGCGTTTAACGTATATAAGTCATTTTGGACCTCGTCTCATTCTATGGCTGGCCTCTCTGACATGCTTCTCCTAAATCTGATATCATATGCTAGCCAGGTCTTCCCTTTTTGAGTGATTTTTACTTCTCTTATTTTATCCATGTAAGTCCATAGTTTTCTGCCATCATTGGGGTATTTCTCTTTGTATATTGTTGTCAAGATGGCAAAGGCCTGTAGTCAGTTGTCCCAATTCTGTTATAACCGGGCATTTCTGGCTATGGCTTTCTCTTCTATCTTTTTGGGATCCCTAAAAGCATCTTCCCCTTTGTGTTGGGCTTCTGTAAGTGAAAAGATTTCTATGAACTCTTTGGCCCATATGGCCTCTTTGATTGTGGTGTTAATATTCCATGCTAGACATCTTTTATATCTATTCAGTATTTCAGTCTGGAAGGATTTCAATTTTAATTCTAATTGGACATTGCAGATCATTGCTATGTCTGTCGAGTTGCTGTTGCTTTGCCCTGTCTGTCCCAGTGGTTCTGTACTGGGGGGTTGCCCAAGCACCTATTGGGCCTGCTGTGGCTGCACTTGGTGCAATTGTGCTGGCAGCTGTTGGCATTGTTAGCACCTGTAGCAGTGGTGTGGCTGGGGCTGCTGTTGTTGGTATCGTTGCTGGTGGGGGGGTCACCGTTATGGTAGGTTCTAGGGGTAAGTTGGGGTTTGTGGGTCCCTGCTCCCCTGTTTGAGGTAATTGTTTCCCTCTCACTCCATGAAATAATTGTTGCATTTCCGACATGTTCTCACACAATTTAAACAGTTTTTTGTTACCTTTTTTAGGGCCATCTGTCACTTTCTGTCTCTTTGGTGGTATTGTGACATCATCTTGATTGGGTGGTATGGGTGTCCCTTCCATTGGTAGGCTGTACATATTCTCCCTGACCCATGCCCAACCATAGTGTTCCGCTGCCTCAATGGCTGCCATAAGGTGGGGTGATTTGGGTTGCTGTGCCGGTGTTGTGGGTTCCTGTGATTTTCGTTTGGGACCCATGTTTCCTTTCAGCCTGTTTGATTAAAAGAAAGATATTTGAAAAAAGGCTGTGTTTGGCCCTGCAGGGATCTGAACCCGTGTCAGAAGTCTCTGCACAGATGTCAAAATGAGCTCTCTACTCATTGTGCAATAGCACCGTCTATCATGCACATTATAATGCTTGTTGTATTATTTGTGGATTCTTGTGGGCTTGCAAAAAATGCTGTTTCCTGTGCTGCGTAACTGTAGAGTGTTGCCCCAAAAAATATTTTGGTTTATGTTCAGACAAACTGCAGCAGTGGTCTTTGGTGAGCTGAAATTATTTCTTGTGCCCAGGTTCGAGTTATGCATATAAACTATGCCTTTGTTGTTCACTGCAACTAATTGTGTGTGCCCTTTTGGCCTGGGCCTTAAAAAATGCACCAAATGCTGTATGAACCAAAGGTTGTCTGCCTAATGCCTCAATTACAATGTTCGTTGTACTTTTGCGATAAGGTTTCCCGGAACGGGGTTTCCCCGCAGCCTCGCTGTTTAAACTTGCAATATTTCTATTGAAATTGATGCGCAGCGTGCATTCCGGGTTCTGCTGGTGAACGGCTGCCCGCGGATGTTTATCTTTGTTGCACGCGGTTAGAAAAAACTGTGTTCATGCTCGCAGCCCAGCCTGGCGGCTTACCTGAAATTGACTCTTGACTGAAGCCACTGCATACGCCGGACTGCTCTGCAGGTTCCTCCTTCCTTCATTTACGCTGGTAAGTGGAGTCCTGATTCCCTTCGGTACGTCCCGGGAGACTTTGTTTGTTTGTTCAGTGTTCGCCACTCGCTGCCATGCAGAGGTTCATGAACAGTGCAATGTTCAAAGGGAAACAAAGACGCTGCAAATGCAACGAACTTCAGAGTTTGCTAAAGAAGCAAAGGTTTGGAAGGCACCGAGTAAACAGTGCACCTCCTGTGTGTTTGGGTCCCCGTTCAGGGTCCACAAACTGTTTGCGTTTTCTCAGAGCATGCCGCTGGGTCTTTGATATGTATAGTAGTGGGGGCTGTTGTGTTCCAGCCCCTGGTCGGATAGCCGACTGTCTGGCCCCTTAGGGGGGCAGGTCTTTGAACCTGATCCCTGCCTGACTGTTGGTTTCCTTAGGTTCTTAGCACCTTGCTGTATGGAGGAAGGGTGAGGTGATTGTTCAAACCTCACCCTTCCTCAACTTTGTGTTGCACAGACTGCGTCTCTCTCTGGCTTGGGGGAAGGAGAGGAGCAAAGAGGGGAGAGGTTGGGCTGCCCCTCTCCAGGCCTGCTGATGATAACAGCAGTTACCCTGCCTCGCTTTGGGCGGCCCTGCAGCATTGCCCAGAATGCATCTTGCATCTTATTGCTCTGTTGCCCTGCTGACTGGACACTGCAATTTCCCTCTGAGATAGCTCTTTCCTTGTGCTCCCCTGTTCCTCCTCCTGTCCTGCCTCTTGTCCTCCCCAACCTATACCTGGATCCCCACACTTCTGAAATTCTTTCTGTTTGTTTCGGGACAGTTTTCCCCTGTAGATTGCCTTCTCTGTTTATTTTCTTTACACCTACTTTCTTGCAACTTTCCACTACAGAGTCTCCTGTCCTTAACTGCAGGTGTTTTCAGCAACATCTTTTTCCTCCTTTATATTCATTTCCTCTGGGTTATCCACTTGTTTTTCCTTGAGTATTACACTACCTCCTTGAATCACAGTGAAGCCACAGAGGGACCTGCTTTACTTTGACAAGTCTGACACACAGAGGGGCAGGTAATCCTGGTGAGTGACAGAAAAGGACACCCAAAGGAAATCACTCATATGAACCAAATGCACAAATTGGTATCAGCAGTCCAGTCCTTGTCTACCCAAATTTAAGCTGCAAAAGCAGAGAACACCTTTCTATTACAAAATACCTTGCTACTGGGGAAGCTTCACATACAGAGGCACCCTCCCCTCCCGTGGGTACCTGTCCCTTTGATGGCAATCCAAAGAAGATTCAGCCATTCACTGATACAGTACAGTACGCATTCCGATTTCATGCATTTTCAATAGATGGTTGTAAGGTGGGATATATAATATCAAACGTCACCCGTAACACCCAGAGGGTCATTCCAACTTTGGAGGACCTGGTAAGTCACCATTCAGGGAACCCATACCCATTCAAATTTGATCCCCCATAGGTCTCAATGGGAATGGGGAGGGAGCTAACAACGGGCCTGTTAATAACGGGTCCGTTGTTAGCTCCCTAGTCCTTAGCGGCTCCCGTTAAGGGACGTTGTAATGCAGTGGTAAGGGGTTAACGGCACCAGCATCCTTACTGGCACCGTTAACCCCTTACCTCCAACCTCGTAATGAGGCTCCCTGACTTGGGCAACCCTCCTGGTAACCACCAGGAACCAGTTATTGGATAATTTTGATTGTTTCCTTGAATTATTTAAACAGACCTTTCAGAAGACAAGGCCTGGCCTACACCTCCCAAGAAACCTTCTTGGATTTCCATCACGGTGCCCAAGACAAGCTTTCCTATGTTGTACAGTTCAAAGAGCTATCTAGCGAAACAGCATGGCCCGAAGAAGCTCAGTTCACGTTGTTCCGGTGTGGTTTTTCAGAAGACCAGCTACATTGGCGGAGTTAATGACCTGGGTATAACAATTTGATTACCATTAGCAAGAGAGAAGAATAGAAAGAATGAAGACGTGAAGCCATCCTTCAGGGTTTCCTATGTCAAACACCTGGAATATGAGTGAATCATCCCCTGGTACTGTTGGAGTTGAACCCATGCAAGTGGGTGCCATGAGAGGGCTGTTCATGACTGAAGAGAGATAACAGTGTCACAAATCCAGTCTTGGTATGTATTGTGCATCAATTACCACTTTAGTAAAAGACTTTATCGTCGCACCTCTGTGACGGTCAGGAAAGGACAATTACCATTCATAGACAGGCTGTCAGACCGGGAGCAGGGAACAAGCCAAATATTCATGTTCACTCCACCTAAGGTGGAAGACACTCGCTTACTGGTTCTCCTGGTCAAGTTAACATGTTCTTCTGCTAATACCAGGACAGTGCCGGCTTTGGAGGGTTTAGGGACAGCCAGCATAATCATAGACTCCACTTGGGCACAAGATCATTTGATTCCACTGACAACTAAGGAGACATCCATCATTGTGGAAGGTGTGGATTGTAGACCATTGCCCTCTTCTGGTGATGTTGGTTGCTGCACAAAAAAAGTATATATCTTACCACGGCACGTTTTTCACTTATTGTAGGGACTCCATGGCTTAAAAGACACAACTCCTATATCAACTGAGCTGCCGGTACCCTCTTTCTTAGATATTGCAGTCAGAACAACTTGGAAACAGCTGCAAGACAGTACATGTCCAGCCTGTAAAGCAGCATAAGAGAATCTGAAACAATTTGTTTTCCTCTGCTCAATTTATAGATCTCTTCAAACTACCTACCTCATACCAATCTTAAAGTACATTACACAATGCCATGGCAATTATTGAGACCACATATGACAACAATTTGGTATAAATTGGGGCAAAGTATATACATCAGCCTGGCTAAGAAGACGTACAAGGATCAGTGCCACTACAAATATTTCTGCAGAGGAATCAGACAGCACACACGAATACCTTGTTTAACCTGCCAAATACACTGGTACGTGCTGCTGATGTTATCGTATGCTATGTTTGGCTGTGCATTGTTTATTGTTCCTTCATTAATTGCCTGAGTGGGACATATTAATGATTTGCCACTGTAGCATGTACTAGACCAGATTGTTTTATATTAATGCACATCCAACCAACGTTATTAATTATTTGATAAAGACAAACTTGATGATATTACATTTAAAATGTTAGCTTGGCAGTTCTCGACATTATGCAGGTTTTTATTGTAACAATATCCATGAATTGTATACTGTAATGCAATTGATTGTGTCTTAATGCCGTATTCCTTGTTTATGCGATCACTGTACAATTCATGATTGTTTTTATTTGTGTTTATTACTGTATATCGGATGGCACTATGTTGAATAAAGGTTACTAGACGAAACGACAGTCAAAACTGCACTGTGCCATCAGAAGAATTAAGTACTGCTATAAACACCCCAAAATCAAAAATCGTCCTGCAAGCAACACTGATCCCAAAAAAGTGTTAGGAATATGCTGACATATTTTTGGACAAAAAGATCTGGACTTTTCCACCGCATCACCCTGATGATTGTGCCATTGACAAGCTTTCTCGATCAGTCCTTTCCTTTTTGCCATAAGTTTAAGAAAAAGAAAAGAAAGTGCTCAAGGAATATCTGGAAATATTTTCAATTCCCAAAAACGATGTGGAGGAACTTCACAGTCAAAGACGCATAACCTCTACCTTTCATATCGGATATACTACAAGCAGTACACGGGGCAGTGATGTTCACTAAACTAGGTCTTCCTGGAGGCTACCACTGGATCCAGGTGAGCACAGCTGATGAATGGAAAACAGTTGTTCATACCCCAGTTGACCATTTTAAATATAGGGTGATGCCATGTGGACTTCCAAATCCCTTTTTTCTGTGGTTCATAGATCATATATTCTCTGATCCGATTGGTCACTCTGTTAGGTCTATTTATACAATGTTCTCATCTATTCTGAATAAAAACAACCGCATACTGCACAATTTCAAGAAGTGCTTTGCAGGATACAAAATAATGAACTTCTGATCAAACCAGAAATGTGTCACCTTGACGTTCCTCTGTATTTTATCTGGGGTTTTGTTTATCTTCAGAAGGCATTGCCATGGATCCCCCTTAAGGTTGATGCTATGTCACATTAGACCCAACTGTCTTCTATAAAAGATATACAGCGTTTTCTGGAGTTTTCTACTGTCAGTTTCCTCCTGTTTTTCTACTATGGCTTTACCATTGACCAACTTTATGAAGGGAGAAAAACTATTTCGCTCCACCCAGGATACTGGTCAGGCATTTCATGTTCTAAAAGAGGGATTTACCACTGTACCAATATTGAGACAATGCGATCTGTCACAACCCTAAATTGTGGAAGCTGATGCATACAACTTCACCATTGGAGAATTGTTAAAACAAAATCGAATGACAACATAGAATACCTCATTTCCTATCACTCCTGTAAACTCAACAACTCAGAAAGCAATTATTTGTTGATAGAAGCTGAACTTTTGGCCATTAGGAGTGGGTGTAAGGAATGGAGACATCACCTAGTTGGACCAAGACAAACTTTTGAAGATTGATCAGATCATATAAACCTTCAAGTCTTACAGCAACTAGAGTGTGCTAATAATAGGCAGGGTCAGTGGGCCTTCTTCTTCGCCCAATATGATTTTAAGATCACATACATACCAGGGTCAGACAATATTATTGCTGATGTGCTTTCACAATAATATGGACCAGGCAATGATGAACATAGATTCCCTGGTTGTATATTTAAAGAAAAACAATCTTTATGAGGTCTTTTCTTTTTTGTCGGATATCCAGTCTAATCAAGGGAGGCAGATGAGTCCACCTTGCCATCTGAATTACAACTTGACAAGGTTTTTATTTCAGGAATAACTGTCTTTTAGTTCCCTCGGAAGAACAGCAACACTTTATTCTCCAACACTGTCATGATATGCCCATTGGAAGACACTGTGGTATATGTACAACCGCTGATCTAGTACCTGCTGAAAAAGTATCATCCTTCCTTGACCAACTGGCTAGAGACCTTGCTACAGTTAAGTTTGAACAAGACATTTATTTCATTGAGAGCGAAGTCTCTGGAGAAAATGGGTGAAATAGTGAAATTGCTACCTTAGAAGGTTTGTTTGGTTTACGCTCCTCCCAAAGTAATTATGCTTATATTAAATCTTGCTTTTAGGGGGAGTTTCTGACTCCCTTAGTCTTACTGGTTTATATGGTTGCAGATCCCAGACTCGCAATGGAACCTTTGGTTCATTTGGGTCACTCTCCTGCCAAACGTAGCGTTTCTTATATCCAATCTTGCTTTCACTTGGGGCCTTTGACTCCCTTAGACATTCACCTTTATATAGTTGTGGGTACCAGACTAGCAATCGTGGTTGTAATAGCTTGGTTCACTCTCCTGCTGAGGTAGGTTTCTACAAATCATGCACTTACTATTGACTGGAGTCTCTGGCCCGTTTATTCTTGGTATCTCTTTCAGTGTGTTAGTCCACAAAACTTTCTCACCTTTATTTGGTCCCTTCTAAGTTTCACCCTATTTCCCTGGCTCCTTAGTTAATCTCTACCAGCCTGTGTACCTCTGCTCTCAGTTTTGTCTTCTGGGCAACAAGGTTCCTTGTTGAGGCTCCTGCAGTCCTGGGACTTGCTCTAAGTCCAGTTCTTCATCTGCGGCATCTCGTGTCCTTTTTGTGGTCTGCCTTTGACTTGGCATTGCTGTGGACACAGCAAGACGCTACTGCTTCTGTTTTGTAAGTTAGCTTTTAAAAAGCCAATACTTTGGCAACATTCATTCTCTCTTCTTCCTCTCCAAACAGTATCCTGTCTTTGTGTAGGGCTTGTGCCCCCTTGCACTGATCTCCCACTGGCAGCGTTACCTCCATAGGTGTTGCTAGGTGTGGACAAGATCCGGGGCTATGCTAATTTTGGGACTCTCGAGACTGGGGGCTAGCTCACCTTTTTGTATGTAACCCCTGAGCTTCTACCAGGGCTACAACCAAAAGACCTGGGGCTAAAAGCCCCTTCAGCCCCCCCCTCCAGCAATTCCTCTAGTTACCTCCTTGGTCGCAGACTCCTTTTGCTCTCATCTGTGCTATATTTAAACTCCATGTTGGTATGGGTAGTTATTCGGAACAAAACAGATTAGTTGAAGAACTTCACTGCTCACTAAGATTTCCGCAAGTGATCTTAATCCTTGCAGTCCTTTTCCTCATTTCAGTACATGCTTTCAGACGTAATAAATCAATGTTAGTATTAGTTAATTCTTTACTTTGCCCAAATTACCTAACTGGATTTGTCTCACAATAAAATATATCAGTCCCATCAGGGAAAGTGGGAGGAGAAGTTATTGACTCAAAAGAGGTTGAAGAATTTGCAACAGAGTCATACTGTGTCTCCTGAAGATGATCATAACTAGTTCCATAAGGGGTCTCCCTTTCCAGGTGATCCTTCCATTGTGCACCACCCCAAGGGGGAATAGTTTACTGTGGATGCACTGCTCTGGCCCCCATCACTAAAAACCTTTTTCTCATGGCTGGCCCCTGTTAGATATCTTCAAGGTACCAGACTATGATATAAAACAACTCAGTAGATTAAGTTTCAAGCCCCTCTACAAATATCCATCCTAGTCTCAGGATACCCACTTGATATTAGTAAAAGAGGAAGAATTATCATATCCTATTTCTTTTTTTTACAGACAAGTGAACTAATAGAAGTAGACCACTCCCCTGAGGTAGAAGAAAAGGCACTTTCTTTCCTTTTCCAGCTGGCTAGAGACATTGATACAGTTTAGTTTGAAGAAGACATTTATTTCATTGAGGGAGAAGGCTGCAGAGAAAATAGTGAAATGGCTACCCTAGAGGGCCTTTTAGCCCAGTTAACTGCCCATCAGATTCAGGCAGAGACTAGATCGCAAGAGGGGTTGGATAGAATTGTCACAGCCTCCCAGCGACCAATATTACCACACAGGATCTTACAACCCTGAAAGAAGGGAAGGACCAAGGGAATTAAGTTCTTATTTTTGAGCATTTGGCACGACAATTTCATTGGGAGGTTGAATTAAAAACCTGTTAGATAGCTAACTTATTGAGAGGAGCAATTCAGAATTCTAATCACTTATTAAACCTTGCAGGAAAATCCCTTTTGATGCCATCATAGAAGGGCTGTTGAAAAAGTGTGGCTAAAACGAAAATGTTCATTAACAGAAACTTTGAAGTATTACGTTGAATCCGGATGAAACACCAGTTGAGATATCAGCTGGAATACAGAACACCCTTGAACTGAGTGATCTCCAGCCCTTTAAGATGAGTAGCAATACCCTTGAGATGGATGGGGATGCAGAGCGTATTTATACATCAATAATCAAAACAACTCATGTAGTTGACAAAAAGGATAACTGTTTTAATATCCTAAAACAGGGAGTACAACGGACAACATCCGACGTCGCAACGCAAATCTCTCAATGCATTTTCAAAAAAAATCTAATATTATATGGCAAAAAATTGAATAGGTGAAATTTAACCAACATATTAATAACATCATCCTATGTGGCAAACTACAAAAACCTATTGAGGAAAGTGATTGGGTCTAAGGAACTATCTAAATATACACTCTATACTAGTATGGGACAATGAGTGAAAGTGATAGGTTTCGTAACACCAGGTGGGGCAACTAAGCCCTCCCTTCAAAATGGCCACTATGAACGTCACTAAATACACGACATTCCATTAGCTATGCAACGATAGGACCCCTAATTACGTGGTCCCCTAAAATTGACTGGCACTCTAACCTTCGTCAGTACTTGTCCGCCTACGTCTAGCAGCATACAGAGTGGACTTCCAGGTGCTGGTGAGCTTGTCTAAAACAGAGCTTCCCACCGATTAGCATATTCATCTATCATCACATCAGTGGTCTGCTGACAATTAAAACTTTGAACTTGTCCTTGAGAGTGTTATTAGCTCTGAAGAATTCAGGGGAGTGAAGGCACGCTCTGCCCTCATGCGTAGGTCCGTCCAACTTCATCTGTCCGCGTGACTGTAGACCATGATTTTGAGCTTCTTTTGTATAAAAATACTATTTTCTAATAAACCTCTGACATCTTCTTTGTTTTGTTCTTGCCTTTAGAACAGGAGCTTGTTCTTTCACACAATTTTGTGTCCAATGCCTGCTCATTCCAACCTGATAAGACCTTGAATTTCTTGGTTTGGCCTCATGGTTCATGCAACCTCGCTCTTTTGAGTTTCACTTTTAATTCATTTGTTTGCTAACTGCGAAACACTGAACAATGAGTACTTCTTTTATCAGTCCAATTCTGCTATAACACATAGTGGAAACATCCATCCTTTATTCATTATGCTTGTATGTATATGTTGGTGCATGCCACAATGTATTCACTACTTAGCTAGCCTTAAGAATACTTTGGGCCTCATTCCGAGTTGGGTGGTAAGGGATACCGGGCACCGGTAAGGAGACCGGTGCCGGTAATCCCGTACCACCCAATTCTGAGGTCCCTTAGCGGGAACTGCAAGGGTCGTGTGGTCGGACCACACGTTCTTTATGTGTCCCGTTAAGGGACCAGGGCGCTAATAACGGCCTGCTATTCACGAGACCGTTATTAGCGCCCTCTCCATTCCCATTGAGCCCTATAGGGGCTCAAATGGGAATGGGGAATGGTTGGTTCAATGGGGATTTACCGGTCCCTCCAGGGTCAGAATGCACCGGTAAGTCCCCATTGAACCAGACCGGTGCCGGATCTGGTATTGGAGGCAGCCATGGCGCAAATAGTGCCATGGCTACCTGCAATCTCGGAATGAGGCCCTTTGGCTTTTTTTCTCTGCTTCTGTACATGTGAAAAACAGCTTGATATCTTCATCATTTTTGTGGCATAAGCTTCTTCACCTTGATCCCAAGATGCCACTTATTTTTATTCTTTCTTGATGCCTTGTTAGAATATGTTCATCCTATTGTCTCTGCATCTTCTCCTTGCACGTCAGCTTGATTCTGCATGGAGTCGCCATTTATCTTGGCCATTCATTTGCTCTGATTCCTCTGGGATTTCATTCAAATGGCAATTATATCGTCTTTTGTGCAGGTATGGTTTTTCAATGGGAGCCTTGCTTCCAGGATTCTCTTTGATATTGGTATTCTTACTGGTACCACACGTGTCTCACACTCTGTCTCCCAACATATAGGCAATATGGGTTAAGTGGTTGAGGTGGGGGCACTTAGCTGCTCCTCTACACCCCCCCCCCTGGGCGATTCATCGACCACTCTCCCACCATCCTTCACATTTAGAAATCTGTGCCTGAAGAAATGCTTCTTTCGGACCCATATCCTTATGACTCCTTTCAGGCCTCCAGCTGATTTCACATGCTCATCTTTGTTCCAAGTCATGAGCATGAACTGTCCACTTGGACTGCAGTAGATCCATCTTCCCACATACTTCTTATGATTCTTAGGATACAGGAATTTCGTTCCCTCAGGTCCATGGATACTGGCCTTCACAAAGTCTCTGATTTCCTCATCTGTCAATTCTTTGGACTTCCATCCTGATTCGACATCAATCATGATTTTATTTCCTATGACTTTCTTTGCTGTCTTCTTGCATTGCATAATTATTATCTTGATTACACAGAATCTGAGCAACACCAAAACAAACCTATCTGCCATCCATTGTGGAACCCAAGAAAATAGTGATCCAAACCAACTGTCATCAGCAATGTCCTCTACTTCGTCTATCATCTGGACATGTAGCTTTGTTAGCATCCCTATGGCCTTTGTCAAGGTTTCATTCTCATTGTCATGAGAACGTATGAATGTGCAAAATGATTCTCCGATTTTTGCACAAACACCTCCATCCATAGCTGTGATCATGTCTAGGACATATCTGTTCTGGAGAGTCATCAGTCATATGGCTCTCAGCTCCTCTCTGGTAGGATTGCATATTTTTATGGTTGTATAGATTTTTTGCAGCAATTCCCATCTGGCAAACTGCAGCCATTTGGTATTTGCTCCAATGTGGATACTCGGCATAACGATCAATGTGAAGACTGAAGCTGTCTGACTAAACAGTATATGATCATAGGGAATATCATCAAAAGCTTCTATTGATTTTGTTGAGAATTAGTTATCTCTCTTTACTCAATTCAGAAATTCAGCAGATCTCTTTTTTCTTAAATGTGCATCTGCTTTTGGAAATTCACCAATATGCAATTCACTTTTCGGAATCAGCAATGCTAGAACATGAACATTCACGAGTGAACATCGTCCTCCTCAATCTGCAGGTAGCTTCATATATGCTCTGGATTCACAAGCCCAATAGTGATCCATGATCACTGCTGTTCATTCCTGGTACATCAAAGATTCGCCCACAGTTCTGGTTTTCTCCAACTTTTCTTGTGCCATTATTTCTAAAGCACAATTTTGCATTTTCCAAAGGCACTATCTGCAAGGGTCCTCCTCTGTCTTCGACCCAGGTCAGTACCATAGCAAATCTCGGTATAGTGGTTTCCATTCACTATGTCAATGGTTGGTTGATAACAACCAATGACCACACAATCTCTGCAGATAACCACTACTTCTTCCCAGCCATCTAGTGATAATACTGATACCCACATTTGCATCTGGCCTCTGTTTTTCCATCTGCAAACTTCTTCTGCAGATTTTCCTGAATTCTCAAGTTCCCATCTAATTCCAGCTCCTTTTACTCCAGGTTTTTCATATCTGATCATGCGATTCTTGGTGTGAGCTCTGTTTCTTGTCTTTGTGTCATGTACATAGAGATCTTTATATGGATCTGTCCATTCAGTTGCCCATAAACTGGCCTATTCTGCAGTGAAGTGCTATGTGAGATAGACAATGTGATGTCTTGATGTCTATTTCAATAGCAATGAAGATCTTAGACTTCCCCGTGCTATAAGGGAAGGAGTGCACATACAAGGCATTCCTCCTCCGATGTACTCCTTCCAACTTCCTTCATATGCTTATACCACATGTTGTTTTCCAAATGTGCTGTACTATCCAGGTAATCATTTAACTCATATCATCCTTCGTAGCACATCTCCTAGGTCTCTTTCTTTTCTTATGAGTTTCTATTATCATTTCATAAAGTATGTCAGCATAGTCCTTCTTACTGGACCAATAAAAGAAACATTTGACAGTGGAATTGGTGCTTTTACATGTACTACCTGTGTAGGAGAAAGTTCCAGAAGCTTCATCCTGTTAACATAGATTTTAGGCAACAAAATGTCTCACATAATCTCTATACGTGATCTCTTTCTAAAAGGTAACCGAGGCTTATTCATCACAGGACCAGGTGCTCTCATGTGTATCTCTAAGGTAGGAAGAATAAAATGAGGTCTCGACTGCCTTGTAGTTGCAACTTCTGTACCTTCCTTCTGTTCAGGAAGATTCACAGGAGTTCTCGCTCCATTTACTTCTCTATAATAATACGTACACACTGTGAGTGAAAGCAATATCACTATAAACAAAATGCAAGCATAAATCACACAAAGATACCTCATTTTGCAGCAATAGTTTCTTGATACATCGTGGATGTCTCTCAGGATCTGGCATGATGATATTGCTACCAATGCTGCCCATTTTTCTTTTTTAAGGATGGAAAAACACTTTTTAATGGGCAACACTATGCACTTCTGGAACTTGTCGAATCGGCTCTGTAAGTCTCCTCGATCAGCAGGCTGCTTGCTGGATAATGAACACAAATTCCCAATGAATGTCACAAATTGGCCTCTCACCAGAAGACATGATGATTCTTTTTCAGCATGAAACAAGAGTTCCTCTTCCCAATGGATCTCAGATATGTCACTCGAAAGAAAGTCTCATTCAGTTGTTAATGTTCTTTCACAGTACACATTCACTTGGTTTATATTATCTCTCAGAATTTCATTAAGTGCTGCATTGTTCCTTAGGTCTCTTAGGAACGTTCTGACATCGGTCTGTCTCCCCACAAGATGCAGGCACTCTTCAATCAAGTAATAGAAGACTAAACTGTCCAGTCTTTGTGCATTATCCGGTGATAGTGGCATCTGTATGTTCCACACTGAACTCAGGAAGCAGGAGAATCTGCTCAACAATGGCTAGGAGTAATCTCCTTACAATCAGACCATTTTTAGGATCTTGCAAGAAAACATGAACGCTAGTAGTTCTCCACACACATGCAGGGTATGCACGCAGTATGAACACAAAAACTGCGAGAATAATCCTTGAAACATGGTCTTTGGCACCACCATACATGCCTCTAAAAAGGAACTCAGTAAGAAATTAATCTGGATACTGCTTTCTTTTTTCGAATTGTTCAAAAATAAACTCCAGATCTGGCATATCCTTTTCTTTTCAATCAAGACTTAAACATGCCTCAGTCCAATGTCACCAAACTCCTGTGGCTCAAGAGCATAATAACTTCCTTTAACTCATTTTTTAATGACTGAAAAGAGTGTCACGAACAAAGCCACGGTCAATTAACTTTTGATCTTTATTCAGCAGCGTCTGTGCACTTCTTCCTCACCATAGATCTAGTCTGCAAGTGCTGTGGTTCTTACCCGATGCTTGCTTCCAATGGGTGTGGTTGCATAGATGGTTCTCCAGCATAGATCTTTTTATCACCTAGAAAAGTCCAAGCACCTCTGCCCTGCACCTTGGCTGCAGATGGCGTGATGTCTTCTACAATGAAAGGGCCCTTGAAGCGAGGTTTGTGCCACTTTTGCGTATTATTGCGGGTTAGGACTGCACCTCCGGGGAAAAATTTGGGAAGACAAAGTTCTTTAATTCTTCTTGTTGAAGCATCTCCTTCTGTGTTCTGCGCTGCCCCACACCATTTTCGCTTGAGCTGGTCTGAAATGACAGAGATACTTGAAGTCATACAAATAAGGTAATCCTGTTGTTCCTTTCCTAACAGCTCTACACTTGACTGGGCATCACTTCTTACCCTAGCCGGAGGTGTGAGAGGTGTCCTCATTCACCTCCCTGTAACTATTTTGTGTGGGGTAAGATGGTGGTCTGACCCTGGTTGATTTCTCAACATGTACAATGCCAATGGTGGGCAATGGAACCATCCTTTCTTCAATATAAGCTTCAATTTGGCTATTCTTTCTTTAAGCAAGCCATTGAGCCTCTCACAGACACTATTCGCTTGTGGGTGGATGCTGATGAAAACGTGTGTTTTATGCCAAGCACCACGCTTATTTGCTTAAAGACTGTATTAACAACATGTGGGCCATTATCTGACCTTAATAGTTCACATATTCCCCATCTGGGAAACACTTCTTGTACTAAATATTTAGTTGCACAGATGGAGTCTGGGTGAGTACACAGTCAGCCTCAATGCACCTCGAGAAAGGACATACAACTACAAATATATATCTGTATCTATTACATACTTGCAGCATGTCGGCATTGTCAATATGCAAATGCTGAAAGGGGCCACTAGGTCTAGGAATAACTCCCCTGATTGTGCAAAATGTGTGGCCAGCAGTAAACTTTTGACAAATGATGCAATTCACTACATAGAACGCAACGTGTTCTAGCAAATTTGGAACAAACCAATCCTCTGCAATAGGTGAAGTGAGGTTCTCTCTAGTTGTGTGTGCAGGGTAGTGTAGCTGGTCCAACACCACCCTTAATAAGATTACAGGCATCACTGGTATCACTGGTTTACCAGTACTGTCTTGTCGCCACATTGCTTTAGATGGGTTTAAAGAAAACCCTCTCCACATCCATAAGTCCTTCTTGTCTTGGGGTGCTTCCCCCTGGATCTCTATCAATTGAGTTCAAGACAGATTGTTATAACACTCAGACACACTCATCATTACCACCATGCTTTCATTCACATTTGGTGTGTCAAATGACATAATGTCATGTGAACGACATGCAACTCGTTTAGCTTCCTCATCTGCTTTTTGATTTTCTCATTAAATAAAATCTGCTCTTTTAGTGTGTTGCACACTTGATGACTGCAGTGGCTACCGGGAGTTGTAGTGCTTTAATAAGCCTGTCCAATAGGGCTGCATGTTGCACTGGAGTTCCGTCCTCTCTGAGGTAGCTCCTCCTTTGCCAGCGTGCTAGCCCTGCATGTACTGTCAATGTCACATAGGCGCAGTCACTGTACACCATTACTTCCTGGTCTGCATGATTCTCGACCACGACAATGAGCATCACTAACTCTGTAGCCTGTGCTGAAAAATGAGACGGTAGTCGTGCACTTATTAATACCTGAATCTCCCATTGACCGTGTGCTTTACCACAGCGGCACCTGTATATCTTTGTACATCATTTTGATTGATTCTTGAAGAACTGTCAATGAAAAGAATCTCCCCATTACCAATGAATTCTCTTTTATTCTTGGGAATGTCATCATAGAACCCTTCATAGTTCAAACAATCATGTGCATGCTTGTCTTCTGCAAGTGGTTCAGCTACAAACATGGCAGGATTCACTATTCTGCATCAAACTATTTTAATCGCTGGATTCAATATGACTACTTCATAAGCAGAAGCCCTTTGAGAAGTCAACGTCCCCATAGATTTTTCCAAAATGGCAAATAATGCATGTTCAACAAATAACGTCATGGAACATCCCATTACTATACTGGTAGCCTTGTCAATGGCGAACGCGGCAGCTTCCAAAGATTATTCCCACAGAAAATGACCCTTCATTACTGGGTCCAGAATCCCACTGTAATATGCAAGGGGCTTGTACCCCAATGTGGTTCTCTGCATAAGGACTGCTGTCATAACAATACCATCCGTGTGTGAAAATGAAAATAATTCCTCAGCATAATTACGAATCCCTAGACTGGAGCAGTACAATTTGATTGTTTCAATTCATCAAACCCGTCTTCCATCTCCTTAGTCCAAAACATGTTTTCCTGAGTTGCCTGTGCTTTCTTCAGAGCTTGCAACAAGGTCCTTATGTATGAACTGTAATCAAAGACCTATGCTCTCACATAGTTACATAGCCTGGGAAATTTCTGCATGTGCTTCATCGTCTGTGGATTTACTGTTTTCAAAATAGCCTTAGCTCTTCCTTCATGCAAGATTAACTAGACAATGTACAACACTTCTTGTTGACAGTAGTGTAACTTCTCTCTGTCAACTTTATATCCTTTTTCAGCAAGAATAATCATTAGTTGAACAGAATCATGTCTGCACTATTCCTCTGTGGTGCTACCGACCAATATGTCATCTACATACTGTAACACAGCACTTTTGGGGTCAATATTGCTTAGGTTCATCTACAGGACCCTATTGAAAATTGATGGAAACTCACAGTACCCTTGGGGTAGACAAGTGCTGTTTAGGTGAGTCTGTCTGAACGTAAATGACATCAGATCTAGCGAGTCTTTATACAATGGGATTGTGAAAAACACATTTTTCAAGTCAATCACAGTGAAATATTGTGCCTCAAAAGGTATATTACATAAAATTCTCACAGGATTAGGAACTAGAGCGAACTCTGCCTCTACAATCTGGTTAGTCAGTCTTAACTCTTAAATTAGATGGCACAGCCCCCCTTTCCCTTTTTTGATCAGATAGATTGCGGTATTACACAATGACTCTGACGTCACTAAGATGCCTTGTTCCATCATAGCTGATATTGTCTTAAAAATTCCTTCATCTGCCACTCGAAACATGGGATACTGCCTTGCTCGAGGTATATTTGCTCCTGGTTTGAATTTAATCTTCACTTCTCCAACCCCTTTTAATAGGCCAACATCGTAGGGGCCTGTTGACAATTATGAAGCTGGCCCTTTTGCTATGTCTTCCCCAAAATACTCACAACGTTTTTGTGCAAGCATCATTTTCTGGGGGACCTCACGTTTAATTGCTCTTACCCAATAAGTAATACTCATCTAAAATATCACTTTGTCATCTGATGGATGATCTCCAAACATATCCACATCAGTGACATCAGTCAATCTGTAACCCTCCCCAATGGCAATCACTGTGTACCATTGTCTGCCATCATCATCATTCCCATCAAGCAAAGACATTTCTCCTCTCACTATGGCTGCTTGTAATTCCAAAGGAAAGGCTCACCCTTCCTCTTCATCCATAGGTATCTTTGGCCTGAATAAGAATTCATCAGGTAGTCTCATAGTCCTGCCCAGTAAACCTGGCAAACATGTTAACAAAATGCGTACAACATAGTGAAACACTTCTGGTTCTAACGGTACTCCTCGCATGGCCACTTGTCCTGCTAATGCCATAATAAATTCACTCACATTTAAATAATGCATTGCTGGTGTTTAACACATTATGCCTTCATCAGTAAATGTAATTGTCATATTTAACTTGGTCATCAAATCTCGGCCTAATTTATTAACAGTTGTCTGCCTTGAATATAGCAAAGGCAACAACATATCACACTCTTCTATAGAGACTGGTAAATCTTTAGTAAAAGGAACTCTGCTTGTAGCTTCTGTGAAACCTTGAGTATTCATGGCATTTCCAGACATCGACAACTTCCCCTCTCATATACATGAGCGTGTTGCACCCGTGTCTACTAAAAACAGAAAAAAATGTGCCTCCTATATTGCAGTCATCCCTTGATTCCTCTTGAGGATTAGGCATCACAGATAGTACTGAACACATCAAGTCTCCCAGTGAGCTCTCCTATTGTGGATACAGCCTCATCCCTGTACCAGTGAATGGATTACCACCATGAACAATTACCAGCCCTACCCTAGGAGTCATTGGGCATCATTAGGACCCTGGCGCTAAGTGTTTGATGGTTAAACACTTAGCACCTTACTACGAGGTCCCTTTGCGGGACCCGACCTGGTCTAGACCAGCCGTTAAAGTAGGGACCCGCAAATGGACCTTGGTGCTAAGTACGGTACCGTACTTAGCGCCTTCCCCATTCCCATAGAGCCCTATGGGGCGAAAATGGGAATGGGGAAGGGCCATGGTTCAATGGGGGAATTACCGCCCCGCCAACCTTGGAATGGGGTGGTAATTCCCCATTGAACCATGTCGGACCCGTTACAACACCAGCACCAACCATGGTGCTAAAAGCGCCATGGTTTAGTGCCGGTGTTGTAATGAGGGCCATTAACTGTCCTGTGCTCATTCTTTGCTGTATCTGCATTGGCGAATGCTGTGACTGCCCTTGTGGCATGCTCATTTTCACCTGCTCTGTCTTTAAACCTTGCTGTACTCTCGCCATGTGTGTCTGCTGCACTGTTTGATTCTGGGCAAACCCATCTCCATTCTGTTGTGAATATGGAGGTGGGTTTGAAGTCCCCCTCTCGAAAATTGATTATTCTGCACAAATCCCTGACTTCTACATGTGCGAGAAATATGTCCTGTCATGCCACAAGTCCAACATACAGGCGGAGGTCTTTTCATTTGTCCTCCCTGCATGCCTTGATTATCATTCTGAGAATTCTGAGACCCACCTTGATTATTCTGGAAATTTCCTTGATTATTGTAAAATCCTCTTCCTCGAAAACCTCCCCTTCCTCACGGTATATACCCAGTATTTCCTTGATCAAACTGCCCCTGATTATTTATCTGCGGCATGCTTACTGCTTGCTGTGAGCTCAATACATCCCCACTGGTTAATATTGCCCCTTCAATGACATGTAGAGTTATTTCTGCAATAACTTTGCCTCTTCGCTTTTCCTAGTATCGTCTTTCTTGCAATTCTTTTCTTGCAAGCAAGTGTCTGCAATAATGCGCAATGGTCCGCTGTATCTACGATCATGGTTTTGCCTCCATACCCACCAATTTCTTGAGATGCTTCTGTACTGCTTCTGGCAGCCCCTGGCATAACATACAATAAAATATAGGTACAGATTTCGCCCAAGCCTCTCGTGTCTCCAAAGCCCAGTGTTCTTGGAAATACTGAATGTAAACAAGCAGATGCTCCCTTCCTGCTTCTTTTTCGTCGTTTTAGCTCCCATATCTAACGAGACTGGATATAGCACTCTAAGCGCTTTCCAAACTGCTGCTCTGCAATTATTAAACGGTGCTCTATCAGCAGTGTTTACCGTAGTAACACCAGAATATCCTGCTCGTGCCCAAACGTCACCAGCCCTTTCCCCAAGGATTGCAATCAGTAGACACTTAATGTCCCCTATAGCCAACATATACCCTCATGTCATTTTCTCTAGCTCATGTATCCATTTCCCAACACCTTTCTGAGTTTTCATATCACAATAAACCTTATCGATAGCATCTCCAACGCTTCTGGAATCAAACTGATACACTACATTTACTCTAGATGTTCCTGCTATTGGCTCTTGTTCTGGTAGGAACTCTTCTCAGTCTTCCCATGATACTCCTGAATCAGGATTCTTTACCTCATTCTCCATGCGATCAAAATCGCATGCTCTCTGCCTTCTCTTTCCAACTCATCATCAAACTGTGTTCGCTGTCTTGCTTCCTCTTGTACCAGGTTTTCCTCTTTCTTTTTCATGTCTCTTCTTTCGTGTGCCCTTTGTATTTCGTCATCTCTATGCCTTTGCATTCTTGTATCCCTTAATTTATGTTCCTCTTCTTCTTTTCTAATCTTTCCCGCGCTTCGATTGCTCTCTTTCTATTGTCATATTTTCTTTGCTCTTCTGTTCCCATTTTTCTCTATCCTTTCTTCTTGCCCTTTCATCTTTCAATCTTTCTTCCCTTTCTTCATCCTTTTTATCCTGCTCGTCTCGATCTTCCCTTTGCCTTACGTCCTCAATGCCTTTACCATCGAGTTTGAGCAAAATCTGACCACCCATCCATTTGTCCTGTATAAGTGTTAACTGATCAGCCTTATCTATTTCTCCTTTCATCTTTTTATTTCTTGTCCTATATCTAAAGATGTGCTTGACCATTCACCATTCTCTTTATCACATCTCTCCTTGTCCTTCGGGATATTACAGATTACATCTCTCTCAGTATTTTTCTCTGGGCCCTCGTCGCTACTTTGCGCAGGCGACTCATATGCCGGGTTACTATACCATGCTGTTGCCTTAAGCTCCTTAATAGATACAGCCCATCATCTTTCTTACTATCGCCATTTATTTCAGGTGCGGCGGGTGGAGTGGAAGGCTCCTCACCCCACTCTCTGCATACATTAAGCAGCCAGTATACAGGAGGTGCCTTTTCTCTCTACTACTAGTACATTTTCCAAAGCCCTAAGCATGCTAGTCGTTTATCTCTTTTTTCCTGTATATGCAGCATGCAAATATGTCGTCATATGCTGCAGGTCTTTCCTCGATAATGATCCCCCTTGTGGCCACGGCATGAACATTTTATCTGCAGTTCCCTTAACCGATTCTGCACTGTACTGTCTGAGCTTGGGTGTGTGTTTCGGCAGCTGGTTACACAAATGTATAAGCAGAGTAATATCCACCATTTTGATGCGTCACTCTTTGATTGTCAATACTCACCTTTACTCTTTGCAAATTTCAATAACATGTTTCAAGAAAAACAAAACAATATGAACGTGCACCAATGGTCACAGGCTTAAATCCCTCTATGTCACGTTTTTTAATTTAATCTGCTAAAAAATATCATCATTTCAAGTTCTTCAAAAAGACACACTTAATTTGTTAACTCTTGCATATCTCCTTTTTACATTTATCAATCTTGTTTATTATTTGGTCAACATTACACAACCACATAAAACAAAACAGACAAACAAACACACTCGGCCGGCCCCAAATAGCTTAATCTTTTTCCTCAAGACTTCATTCCTGGCTCTACGAAAAGCTCCTACGGAGTTCAAACTGCCCTCTTTAGAATCGTCTTTAACCGTGACCATTTTCTAAGTCTTCCTCTATGGAACTTTAGGTGCTGTTTCTTCTGACCATTCTTTAAAACGCAGGTATCTAGGCGTATCCTTCCTCGTGGAATTCTCCCCTCACAGTATCTCTTAATTGCTTACCATCTCTCCTCAAGCCAATTATTTAACATTCAACACCCATTATTCTTCAAGTTACTTTACCCCAACCTCATCCTTTACTTGTTTTTCCCCTTATCACTTTTCTCATTCATTGCCCATTCACACTTTTGCCACCTCGCTCAGTTCTACTCACCATTTGGATATTCATCTTCTGACTATCGGGATTGTCCGCCTTGTTATCGCCCCTTCAACTTTCCGTTCGTTCAGCTTCCCGTAGACGCGGGAGGGCATTCCGTAGAAACTAGGGGACCCTTCGCACTCGAGCTTGCAAGCATAATAATTTTTATCTAACACCACTATCAACAGGGAGCCTCACACCCTTTCAGGCGAATGGCAGAGGTTGTGCAATATTTCTGGGACCACAAAGCTTACTTTATCTCAATGGATATCTAACCATCCTCTGCTACCACTTGAAATGGGTGATCTCCAGCCCTTTAAGATGAGTTTATTCATTCATCAATAATCAAAATGACTCAGGTAGTTGGCAAAAACGATAACTGTTTTAATATCAATTATCTAAAACAGGGAGTACAATGGTCATTGTGAGAGAAGGGCCTCAACGACCGGTGGCGGGTGTCTGTACTTCCGCTCCCTATATGGTGGAGGAGAGGCACAGGAGACCCCAGCCAAGATTCTCTATTACGGTAGCAATGGTCGAGCAATCAAGGCCTAGCTTCTCAGGAGGTGATGCAGGCTGGTTATTAAGTACAGTGTAGTCCCCAAGCCCCCACAAAGGAATATCCACACTCTGTATTGGTTAGGACACAGTCTTTATATAATCAATATTTAAGGTTATGTACATTTATCATAATAACTCACTTTGTACTCCGGAAAAATCAACAATGGCAAATAGATACAATCCTAAAGTGGTACCACCCTTTGTATTAGATCTCATTAAAGTGCATGAACAATACTGTAACAATGTCACACAGACCAATAGAGTGAAACCAGCAATAGAGAGAGGAGAGAAAATAAGATGGTTGAGCAATAGGCAGAATACTGGCCCCTACCACTGGACACAGTTCTGTGTAGAGATCCCCCCACCTGGGCAACCTGTAAATAAAGATATAGCACAAGCCCAGTCCATATATTGCTCTGCAAGTCTTATTCCCTCCTATAATGTTTTTACCCCCCCCCAATATACCTGGTGGAGTCGAGTTCCTTGAAGAGGCGTCGACAAACGTCGAGGAACTCGCTGTTCGGCGACGAGGAATCGACGGCCCTTCTTGAATGCCTTCCCTTTCAAGCGGGAGGCACGGGGCGTCGAACGTCCGTCGACAAATGAGGTAGAACGATGTCGGTGAGACAGCAGCTTGGTCCGAGCGGTGCTCGTCGGCGTCGGAGCATCGGCGTCCTGCAAGGCAGAGGCGTGCGGGGCACCTCGGTGACAATAGTTCTGGACCGCAAAGATTGTAGAGACGGAGGCCCCGCAAGGGCGTCGAGTCGTCCGAGTCTTTGAGGTCGTCTGGTGGCGGGAAAACCACCGTCAGGTTTCTCCTCGGCGCGTTGGTCGTCCTCGACTTTCTCTGGCAGGATAAGCGGTCGACGATGCGGTCGAGAGAGTCCTTCGATTGAATGTTCTTAGGCAAAGGAGCGGACGGCTCCAGTCGTCGGCGGCATGGCGTCAAGTGGTTCCCACGGCTGGGCAACACAACTTCGACGGGCCTCCAGCGGTTACACAAACCTGCGAACCTTGGTCGACGGCAATGGACTTCGACGGCGTCGATGTCCGGGTGCTTCACTTCGATCTCCTCAGCGGTCCCGTCTCGGGTCGACAGCCTTTCGAGGGTCTGTCTTCCAGGGCGCTTCGGCGAAGATGGAGCGGTGCTCGATGGTCCCTCGGAGCACGGGAAGAGGGCGCCTTACCAGGTCCTCTCTCGGGTCAGCCCTCGACGATCTCGTCAGCCTTCAGATCGGTCGAAGCAAATGCCACAGCAAGTCTTCTTCTTCCAGCTGGACGTCGAGGATCAGCAGTTCCAGTTACTCGTAGAGTGGAGACTCAGCTCCCTGGCTGCTTAGGAGCACAATGGTCGCTTCTCAACCAAAGGTCCCTTCTGAACACTTTTCCAGTGGTGAGAGGTCCCCAGATATACTATCCTGTCTCTCATCCACGCTGCTGGCACACACTCAGCAGCCAATCATACAGAGGGGCATTCATGCAGTCAGTCAGCCAATCAGGCACACAGTGCATTCAGGCCACACTCCTCCCTTCCAGACACTCACAACAGGGAATGTGGATTGGGACAAGTACCTAGCCATTCAACACTACACACTGCATTCAGGCCAGTTTCGGGCAGGGCTGTCTCAGTCTTTGTCTCTCATGCCAGAAACCAGACAACCACAACAAGGAGTGTATATTGGTCACACACTCCATTCACCCAGGTCCCACCCACAGGAGGTACCCACAACATACAGGCACTGGGAAGGCTCCAGTCAGTCCAGCTGGGCCTTCACAACAACACCATACATGGAACTTCCACCCAACAGCCAGTCAGGGGGAAGGGACAGAGACAGGGCTTCCCAGGACTTTGGGAAAACAAGATAACAGGCCATAGAAAGCAAGAGGCCACAGGGGCCATCTTGTTTCCTATCAGGAATCAATAGATCCCAATGGCAGGGCCTGGGTATCCCAAAATGGAGGACACCCGGAGCACCTGTCAATTTCAGCACAGAGCTGCCACCAGCCCATACCCTGCTCTGCGGCCACCCACAGGTGCCCAAAAACATACACTAGGGGCACAGGGTTGTACCCCTACCCATGGGTGCCATAAGGGTATCCCATGGGTCTGTTCACCAAACCAAAAGAGAGAGCTGCACTGCCAGGAGTCCCACATGGACTCCGGGGCAGAAAACATAACAGAACACACGGTAAAAACAGTAAAAGGACAAGGATTCAGAGGCCCTGTCCCTCAGATGCATTTCCAGCATCACAGTCATCATCCGGCACCGCAATGCAAATCTCTCAATGCATTTTAAAAAAAAAGCAATTTTATAGAGCAAAAAATCGTAATAGGTGACGTTTAACCTGTGAAAACAAAGGAAAATATCGAGGCTGAGTAGCCCAAAAGGAAATACACCAAACGCGGGTTGCAAAGAAAGATACAGAGATCTTTATTCTATAACTGAACAGTTTCAAAGGACAAAGCAACAGATAGCTATTAGGCCCTCAATAAAACACAGCGAACTCCAGCCCTGTTCGGTGTGCTCAGTGAGTGGGACTGTACATTTCAATAGTCGCACCTTTTATACAGTCCAAAACATGATGTCCAGCCCACCTACAAGTTAATACATCATGGATCTAGGGTTCGTGCCGAGTTTGCATCTTAATTTATGCATCTATACATTTAGAGGTTATCCTTAATACATTCGTCAACAAGTTACAATAGCAACAGTGTGTCTTTGGATTTCTTGTTTAGCCTTCGCACATCTCTTTATACAATGCAGTTAAACAAGTGTTCACATTTCAGTATTTGACTATATTATGTTTAACATGTGCTCACGGATTAGCTTCGTGGCACAGGTAATCCTCTATACAGAGGTCAATGAAGGACAAGGTCTCAGTACATGACCTAACATTTGGCCTGCAGGCAGGTTACATATTAGATTGTACACAGAGGTCAAGACGGCCATGTTACATTCGGAATGACACTGTCCATCATGATAGGACACAGGGTGACTTTAGAGAGAGAATCTAAAATGGCAGATGAACCTAAAATGGCGGCCTACACAGATTTAAGGTCAGGACCTTGCAATGCGGATTTCCTCGCAGAGCTTGTTTTTGATGATGCCGTTGTGTCTTTCTACTAGTCCGGCACTCTGAACGTGTCTGGCCGAGTGGTAGCCCGAACCTAGGGAAATAATCTTTTAACATAGTATTTGCAGTAGTCATGGCTGTAGTGTCTTTAACAGGTAAAGCCTCAACCCATTTTCAGAAAGCACAAATGACAACTAACACGTATTTCAAGTTATTACATAGTTCCATTTCAATAAAATCAAAGTGTATAACCTCGAAGGGGACAGAAGGTGAACCAAAACTTCCCCTGGGAGTTCATGTTCCCTTTCCCACATTATACTGTAAACAGATCATGCAGTTTTGGACAAAACATTCAGTTACCTTAGAGATTCTGTCATTCACCCATACATTGTCCAACATTTTTGTAATCTTTCGTGCACATATATGTGTGGGACATGAGCCATAACAACCATCATCATAATATATGCGTCAGGAAGTAGCCATTTCCCTTCAACTCTGTCCACCCAACACCCATCATCGACAAGTTTCCCCAAGCCTTCAGCCCACTTTTTAGACTCTTCCAATGTGGCAACGGCTTGGATATCCCTCACAGAATCGAAACTCTCATCCATAGTACAGGCATTTGTGGCTTCCCTTGGAGAGAACCGTGGCAGTCTGTTTAGCTTTCTGGTCAGCAAAAGCATTCCCTTTCCCTATATCATTTACAATCTTTTGATGCGCTGCACATTTTACAATAGCTAACTGAGTAGGGAGTGCAAGTGCTGAGAGTAGCCATACTATCAGGGAGCCATGCTGGATCTTTGTACCATGTGAAGTTAAGAACGCTTTTTCTGACCAAAGTCTTCCAAAATTGTGAACCACCCCAAAGGCATACTGACTGTCAGTATATATATTCATGGTAAGCCCTTCGGAAAGTTTGCAAGCTCGGGTCAATGCTATAATCTCTGCGGCCTGCACTGAGTTATGCGTGATTCTCTTGGTTTCCACGACCGTGATTAACGTAGTGATTGCATAAGCAGCTGTGGATGTACCATCCGGAAGTTTGAAGCAGGAGCCATCGCAAAACAGCTCCCATTGCATATTATTCAAAGGAGTATCTTTCAGATCAATTCTACCCTTGTCTCTTGTTCGGTAGTGTAAAGACAAGCGTGTGACTCTTCGTCACTGCAAGCAGTACCTTGCGGGAAAGGTAAGAGTCCAGCCGGATTAAGAACACAACACCTCTTAATTTGGATGTGTGGTGCGAACAAGATCAATTCATATCTTGTCAACCGTGCGGAAGTGAGGTGTTGCGCTTGAGTCCTGTTCAGTAGAACATCTACAGAGTGAGGTACCATCAGGGTTAAAGCATGACCTAGGACCATTCCCTCACTCTGTTTTACAGGTGCAGCAGCAGCAGCAGCGACAGCTCGCAAACATCTTGGCAAAGCGCATGCTACAGGATCAAGGGCGGAAGAAAAGTAACCGCACGGCCTATTCTTCCCTCCATGTTCCTGCGTTAACACAGCCGAAGCACATCCATCACATTCATGCACAAACAACACAAAGGCATTTTCATAATTGTTGTGCCCAAAACCGGTGGCGAGCACAATGCAGTCTTGAGCAAATCAAATGAACGCTGGTGCTCCATGTTCCATGGCAATGGCGAAGAAATGCCCTTCTTCGTCAGAGCCAACATAGGCTTAATCGTTAACGAGAAATTGGGGATCCACTGCCTACAGTTAGAAGCCATTCCTATCAAGGCTCTAACTTCTTTCTGCGTATTTGGGACAGACATGCCAGAAATTAGTTTTATCCATTCAGGCGTCAATCTTCTTCCCTCCTTTGACAGGAAATAGCCTAAATAGGCGACCTCCTGACAACAATGTTGAAATTTCTTAAGCAAAGCTTTATGTCCATGTTTAGCCAGGTGAATAAGCAACAACACAGTGCCCTCCTTACAAGCACTCTCTGAGTCAGCAGCTAAAAGCAAGTCATCGACAAATTGAAGCAGTTTACAAGTAGAGGGCAACTCAAGGGTATCAAGTTGTTCTTTCAGGGCCCTACTGTAGATACTAGGTCTTTCCGTGTAACCTTGTGGTGCACGAGTAAATGTGAAGGAGCGTCCCCCTAAGGTGAACGCGAACCGGTATTTACTGTCCTTGTGTATAGGAATAGTAAAGAAAGCATTCTTTAGATCCACAACACTAAAATGAGTAGCTGAAGCCGGAATCATAGTCAGTATTGTCGTCACATCAGGCACAATCTGAAATTGTGGAGCGACAATCTTATTGATGGCACGTAAATCAATTATGAAGCAAAAAGGAATCGCATTATCGCCTTTTTTGTACACAGGCAAAATCGGACTATTGCACAAACTACCTGCAATTTCCTCAATCACCCCTCGATGTACAAAATCGGAGATGATGCATTTCAAAGCTTTCTCACCATCGACTGAAATCTTATACTGCGGAATGCGCGGCAGCTTCACTCCATGTTTCAAAACAATCTTAACAGGCTCAAATTGCAAAACGCCGACATCATTGTCGTCAACTGCCCATAAACACTCCGGAACATCACTAAATTCCGGCGGCAAAGGTCTAGTCAAGAATTGAGAGACAGAAAGTAGCTGTGGTGAAATTCTCAAACGCACTCCATCAGAGGAACAATAAATTACCGCATTTAATTCTTTCAACAGATTCAACCCCAGCAAATTCTCTCCACAATTCGAAGTCAAAAGTAATGGACAATGGTCCGTAAATGGACCCAAAGAAATAGGTACCGGCGAAGAAACCGGACAGACAACTGGTGTGCCAGAAAACCCTACAGAAACGTTAGTTTGCCCTGACAGTGGAATGTTTGGAACCCGAGAATGATCAATGGAACACTTTTGCACCCCTGTATCTATCAAGAATAGATGTTTCCTATTTCCCACTAACATTTCAACGTAGGGACCTTTCTGATCAGCAGGAATAGGTGTCGATTCCAAACCCTGCTTCGGGCAATCCTAGCGAAACAGAATATCGTCGAAAGGAACTTCTTCGGAGAGGTAAGCGGCAGAAGGATGATCAAAAATGTTTCTAATATCCACACTTGCTGCCTAATTATCCTGTGAAAAAGGTTGCTGTGAATCTTGTGAAAACTGACCTCTACTAGGGCACCCTACAACCGGGCGACCTCTGGGTCATCTACCCATATTCCCAAATGTGTTATTTGATCTCTGTCGAAGGACCAGGCATTGTGCTCGCCAATGACCCTCTTGCCTACAATAGGCACACTGGTTAATGTTTACAGGACCCAAGGGCACATTTCCTTGTGGAACATACTGACCTATAGTTTGTGCATTACCCCCTCTAGGGCCTCTAACAATTTGCTGTAATAATACTTTTGTATTTAAATCACCTTTTCTCTTTTCGACTCTTTCCTTTTCATTATTGACACGATTCTCATAGCACTGAGTGAGCCATGTGCAGTACTTCTGATTGAGACTTTGCTTGCCAAGCGCTCGCAGAAGACATCCTTTGCGACTGGATGTCTGGCAACAATCCATGCACAGATTTGTCTGCAAATAATCTTTTCCCAGACTCTGTGCCTAAATCTTGTCCACTGAAATCCGAGAATACCTGTTCAAACCGATTAAAGAACTCGGTAGCACCCTCAGACTTCCCTTGGACACAGGCGGTATGCTTGTCCCAAATAATTCTCTTTTCGCAACTATTCTGTCAGGCAGGGTTAGTATCACCTGAGGCGGTCTTTCGCCAGCTGGCCTTTCTCCATCGAGTCTAATTATGTTAGCCCATGTATCTCCTAGCCCTGGTACGTCATCTATAGTCCTAACCTGTTTCCACAAATCTACGGGCATGAGTACTGGGAATAACAAATCAATATCACTTAAAGTGAATATTGAGGATTGTAAAACAGACTCTATTTCTTTATAGAATCCTGTCGGATTTTTCCTAATGTCGGGAATAGATTGTCTAATGGTGTTCACTTCCTGTCTTGAGACCGGGACGTGAACGAACTGAGAATCATAATGTGCAGGTATTTCCTCAGCAGCTGTACCTGCTACAGCATCAGTGGGGATCTCAAATTTTGGGACAAGTGTCAGAGGAACCTCTCTCATAGGCAACTGAGAAGTAGGCAACTCCGAACGCTTACTAAGCAACAGAGCCAAATCGAGCGCCAAAGCAGCCGAAGAAGTGTCAAATGAAAAAGCTCTCTTGTAAATACTTAATAACTCTGCGGGACCACAAATCTTTCTTTTTACACACTCATCCTGTAGGTACTCTACCATTACCTGTATGACTTTCCTCTGCATTTTTAGTGTATACTGACTATACGTGTCATATATTTCGACTGGAGTTATCGATGTGTCTGAGATCCATCTAATCACGTCCTTTATGCAAATTCAGATTTCCTCAGATATCAATTTGCGACAAGGAAAGAACCGTTCCTGCACATTCATACTATCTCCATCTTCATCCTCATTCTGTAACCTTTCCAACTCATTTCAATACTCAAATACCCTCTCTATATGCTCTTGTATTTTCTCCACAATGTCTCTAAAGAACGCTAAGGTGTTCAGATCGCTCAACCCTTGTGGGAGATCTGAATTGTTTAATCTGTCCCACATTACACATACATGAATACCTAATCCCTCAATAAAAACATTTTTCTCAGGAAAATTGTCCATATTAGAAAGTGTGGCAAAAACATTAGCTCGATCACCCCCCTCCATACAATGCTTAGCCCACGCAATCAATTCACGTTTCTTCTCTGGAGGTACAGTATTGCAAGTAACAACCCTTGATCCCGCTCCCTGATCGACTACAAGTGGTGCAGGACCACTTGGAAGATGGAGAGTAGGCATGTTTAACGGAGGTGTTATCACTGGTACAACAGGAAAGAGTGGAGGAGCAGGTTAGAGGAGCTGGCGGAGGAGCAGCAACAAAAGGAGGACCAATCACTGGAGGAAGAGGAACATCAAGAAGAATGATAGGAGCAAGAGGAGGAATAACAGCAGGAAGAGGCAAAGCAGCAGGAAGAGGAACATACGGAGGTGGCGCAGTGGCACCATGTCTTTGTTCATGTAACAATTTATTGATAAGTTCGTCGGAAACATGAAAGTCTTTAGAAGGATAGATTTTCTGGATACCAAGTGAAAAAGCCCTATCCATATTACTAGCTGACTCAGACTGTTTATCCTGGTCATATAACAACACTTTTTCTTCATCTTATGATGGCGCGCATGTTTTTCTCTACTCGTAAGCTGTTGTAAAGCTTCTTTTTTCCAATTCTGTAATACATCGAATGCTGCAGGTCTAGCCTTTTTCTTTAATAATATAGATTCTAAGTATTCTATGCGAGCAATCTCAAAACTACCGTTGATTGGCCACTGAAGTTCGGAAGCATGTCTTGTTTGTCTGTGCCAAATATCATTAAACACTTTACTAGCAATGCCATGCCTACAGTACATAGTACAAGCCGGCGACCCCTCCTGTGGCGCCGAACGGCTAAATTCCAAAGATTGTCTGTCACTGTGGAATAACGCCCTGAAGCAGGCAGACAATTTCCCAGGCTTATCAAAATACTGGTGTTACCTGGTCAATAATTGTACTTGCAAGTGTAATGCTCCAAAACAAATTATCAGGATACTTAGGAATCGGGTCACGACTCACCTGATCAAGCCTAAGGAGGTCCGATCGGATTTCAAAGTGTTTCTAACAAATTTAACCTCATGTTTGATGTTTTCGGCAAATCTGCCCGCCTCGATATGTGGACCCTCGTCAAGATGCCGACTCAGACCGCGTGCTCACCGTCCAGGGATTGGGCCGTGCAGCACTGCTGAGGTTTTCGCTTCTCATTCAGAAAGGGGCCCCTTTTTTTTACACCGTCCGATCCCGGTCTGATAGCCTGCGTCAATCTTCAACGAGCTGGCATCAATCTTGAGGGTCCCTATTCAGGCGCCATCTGTGAAAACAAAAGGAAAATATCGAGGCTGAGTACCCCAAAAGGAAATACACCAAACGCGGGTTGCAAAGAAAGATACAGAGATCTTTATTCTATAACTGAACAGTTTCAAAGGACAAAGCAACAGATAGCTATCAGTCCCGGAGTACAACACAGCGAACTCCAGCCCTGTTCGGTGTGCTCAGTGAGTGGGACTGTACATTAGAATAGTTGCACCTTTTATACAGTCCAAAACATGATGTCCAGCCCACCTACAAGTTAATACATCATGGATCTAGGGTTCCTGCCGAGTTTGCATCTTAATTTATGCATCTATACATTTAGGGGTTATCCTTAATACATTCATCAACGAGTTACAATAGCAACAGTGTGTCTTTGGATTTCTTGTTTAGCCTTCGCACATCTCTTTATACAATGCAGTTAAACAAGTGTTCACATTTCAGTATTTGACTATATTTGGTATTTGGTCTAGCTCCTCCTTATCTCTCCTCCCTTCTCACCTTTTACTCCCCCTCACGCTCTCTTTGTTCTGCTGACCGTTTCCTCCTCACTGTACCTCCTTCCCCTTGTGCTTCTTCCAGGTTCCGCTCCTTCCAACTCCTTGCTCCTCTTCACTGGAACGCACTCCCTCTCTCAATCCGCTCTTCCACTACCCTTCCCTCATTTCGCACGTCCCTTATGTCCCTTCTCCTCCACTCTCCTCCTTGAAGATCTCCCTAGTCTCTCTTCACCCCCCCTCTCTCCCTCTTCTAACTCCTTAATCCCCACTCCCTTCTCATTCTCCCACCTTCCTATTCTTCACTTGTTCTATCCTTCTCTGTTCCCCCACACCAATCCTACTTCCTCTTCACTTCCCCTTCTCCCCAGTTAATTGCTTTTTGCACTGTTTTGCTGTCGAATGATTCATCATGTAATTTTGCTCACATTGTTTATTGTTTATTGTTTATTGTTGTTCACTGTATGAGTTGTTCCATTGTACAGCGCCTTGGTATAAAGCGCTCTATAAATAAACAAATCAATAAATCAATCAATCAATCAATCAATCAATATTATGTTTAACACATGCTCACGGATTAGCTTCGTGGCACAGGTAATCCTCTATACACAGGTCAACGAAGGACAAGGTCTCAGTACATGACCCTAACATTTGGCCTGCTGGCAGGTTACATATTAGTTTGTACACAGAGGTCAAGACAGCCATGTTACATTTGGAATGACACTGTCCACCATTTTAGGGCACAGGGTGACTTTAGAGAGAGAATCTAAAATGGCGGATGAACCTAAAATGGCGGCCTAAACAGATTTAAGGTCAGGACCTTGCAACGCGGATTTCCTCGCAGAGTGACTTGGCCTAGGCCAAAATATATATATATATATATATATATATATGTATATATATATATATATATATATATATATATATATATATATATATATATATATATATATACACACATGATCTAGAGGGTATAATACGTTTTCCCCTTCGACAAACCAACGAATTACTAACGTCATCCTAAGTGGCAAACTACGAAAACCTATTGAGGAAAGTGATTGGGTCTAAGGAACTATCTAAATATACACTCTATACTAGTAAGGTACAATGAGTGAAAGTGATAGGTTTCTTAACATCTGGTAGGGTAACTAAGCCCTCCCTTCAAAATGGCCACTATGAACGTCACAAAATACACAACGTCCCATTGGTGATGCAACTATAGAACCCCTAATTACGTGGTCCACTACAATTGGCCGGCACTCTAACCTTTGTCAGTACTTTTCCACCTACGTCAAGCAGCATGCAGATTGGACGTCCAGGTGCTGTTGAGCTTGTCTAAAACAGAGCTTCCCACCAATTAGCATATTCATCTAACATCACCTCAGTGGTCCACTGACAATTAAGTCTTTGAACTACTTGTTCTTGAGAGTGTTCGTAGCTCTGGAGAATTCAGGGGAGTGAAGGCACACTCTGCCCTCTTGCGTAGGTGTGACCATCTCGTCCGTCCATCTTCATCTGTCCATGTTACTGTAGACCATGATTTTGAGCTTCCTGTGTATTAAAATACTATTTTCCAATAGACCTCTGATGTCTTCCTTGTTTTGATCATGCCTTTAGAAAAGGAGCTTGTTCTTTCACAGGATTTTGCATCCGATGCCTGCTCATTCCAGCCTGAGAAGACCTTGACTTTCTTGGCTTGGCTTCATGGTTCATCCAACCTCGCCTTTCTGAGATTCACTTTTAATTCATTTGTTTGCTAACTGCGAAACACCGAAAATGAGGCCTTCCTTTTTCAATCCTATTCTGCTATAACACGTAGTGGAAACATCCATACTTTTTTTTTCTTTATGCATGTATGTATATTTTGGCACATGCCACAATGTATTCACTACTTAGCTAGCTTTAAGAATACTTCATCTACTTGTGTTTCTCCACATCTGTACATGTGTTAAACAACTTGATATCTTCATCATTTTTGTGGCATGATATGATATAATATTATATTCATAACACGCTAAATACCCAGAGGTTTCTAAGCACGGACCCGGGAATCAAATCTGTGTTGCTCCGTGTCGTCTTGTTTCCAAGGCAAGCACGTTGCCATTGAGCTATCCTCCCGAGCCTGGCTCCTTCACCTTGATCCCAAGATGCCACTTATCATTAATTATTTCTTAATGCCTTGTTAGAATATCTTCATTCTCTTTTCTTTGCATCTTCTCCATGCACGTCAGCTTGATTCTGCATCACGTCACCATTCATCTTGGGCATTCTTCTGGGATTTCATTCAAATGACCATCATATCGTCTTGTAGGCAGGTATGGTTTTCTCAATGGGAACCTGCTTTCCAGGATTCTCTTGGATATTGGTATTCTTACTGGTGTCTCACACTCTGGCTCCCAACATATAAGCAATTTTGGTTAAGTGGTTTTGATGGGGGTGCTTAGCTGCTCCTCTACACTCTGTCTCTATGGTTGGGAAAAAAAGTCTTACCAGAGGTCCTGGAAATCTTCACCAAAGAACAATATTTAACTCTGTAACACCCTATGTACAAAACAATATTCTGCATTTGAACACATCTAGTCAGACTTTAGTTATTAAAACAGCTCAGAATTTTGCAGCAGCCACTAGTCATGTACACAATCTAAGTCATAAAGTTGAAGAACTTAAAAGATATCCAAAAGGATTTTCACACTTCCCCTTCAATAAATAAAGATAACATTACAGCCCCGAAGAATCAGACGTTTTGCAACAATTGCTCCCCATCAATTGAAACCCAAGCAGGGTTTCCCCATCGTTGGAGGACTGGACAGATGAGATGCATAAACTCTCAAGAGTTGAGAAATTGATCTTCAAAATGAAACAGAAATTGTCTCTTTTTGAAAGGATTTGGACTAGGTTCAATGATCTCTTCTAAATGCTGCCCCCTTTATATATATTTTTTTTTCTTTTTTTTTCTTTTTTCTTTTTATATGCATATCTTTAGAATGTGTTGTTGTATGTATCAAATGCTATGTTTTAATATGTACGTTTGTAAATTTTTACATGAGAAATGTGAGAAGTTGAATGTTGATTGTTAACTCACTTTAAAGGATAGTTCCGGGACTTTTTTTTTATTGTCCCTACGGGTCGGCCATGTGTTTGTAAGCATAAATCGGTAGATCGTAGGAAACTTTCCTATGGACCTTACCCGACTTTTCGCCCATTATCGCACTCGAAATCAGCCTCCATTTTGTGATAATCCTATCATTCCGCCGCATCGACCTGGCTCACCTGCCTTTGCGGCACTAAATCAAATCCCCCGCCCCTGAAACAGACTTTATCAAAACATTCATATTCCCCGCCTCTATCCGTGACGTGACTGTGCTGCGTAGGCAAACGCGCCCAGGCGTCTTCTACGCGACTCCACACAGAACCCGGAAACCAACACAGATCAGCTCACAACACAGCGCGCCACAATTCGGAATATGAAACTGTACTTTGAAATCAAACCGCAAGATTGTAAATGTGGTAAAGTACATTTATTGGACATCAAATGTTTTGAGAATATTCAGCGATTTGCATTTTTATTTGCTCATGTTCCAAAAAGTTCGTATTGAGGAACGCGATGGTCCTTTCCTGTACACAGGGTCTTAGAGCATCTCACAATACAGCACCACAATTCGGAATGTGAAACCGTGGTTTAAAAGCAAACGGCAAGATTGTACATTTGGCAAAGTACGTTTATTGGACATCAAATGTTTAGAGAATATTCAGCGATTTGCATTTTTATTTGCTCTCGATCCAAATTAGTTCGTCTTGAGGGAAGCGATGTTCGTGTGCAGTACACAGGGTGTTGGTTTACGATAAAAATAAGCTCTTCGGTCGCACTGATAATCGCATGGCTGTTCCAACAACGAGGCACTAGGCCACCACAACGGTAGGTATGTTGCATCTAACCGTTAGTACCGCGTAAGGGCATACTTGTACTTGGCGATCGTCCAATTAAAATGGTCAGGGTGGTAACGTTGTTCACGCGGAGAAGCAACTGGCGGCTGTAGAAGCCGTCCGCCGGTGTCTGGTACTCGTGACACAGACAGTAGTGAATGATGTACCTAAAAACATAAAAAATGAAATTAGTCTCACCATCAGATCCTTATTAAAATCATAGCGAGGACAGCGCTACTGGGTGTACACAAGTGTTTAAAGGCGTGGCGAGGCAGGGAGGGGGGGGAGTGGAGTACAAGGTAAGTAGCATAAAATAATAAATAAATAGGGCCAGCTGGTGGCAAGTGCAAGGTAAGTGCAGAACAAGTGCTGGGAAGGGGGGGCTGTAGGATACTGAGACAGTCCCCCAGTGCAGGGGTTGACAGGGAGGCAGTGCAGGTGGAGAGTGGAAGGGCCCAGGACCGAGGTCGCAGACAGTGGACCAGTTGTAGCAGGGGAGAGGGAGAGAGAAAGCAGAAGCAAAGAGGAAGGTTTTGAGGTGCTTCAGTAAAAGCAGATGTTTCTCCTCAAGATAGTGCGCGGTAGAAAACAATATGCCACATAGAACGAACAAGTACAACTGAACCCGTCTTTAAAGCCACTGTATAGTAATGAAATTGCGGTATAAACTCATCAAAAGTTACTTACATTATATTTGCATTTTCCATTGTGTCTCTGTGTAGGGCAGACCCGAAACACCACTCCTTCTTTGCCGACGTTACTTCTTCTAATGAACGTGGCTCATCGTTTCGTTTCTGAAATTTTATTCATTATCTTTTCTTAGTCTTTCAGGATGGTCCCGGCCTGTCAAGGTCAAATCACAATAGAACCTTATATTGGGTCGTGGGCCGTTCCGCCACCCGAGCAAAACATCAAAGCAGCTGACCTTCACTTTGAGCGAGCACACATTTCTAGTTAGCTGCGGTTAGTTTTGGGGACATCTTGTCTGCGTGCCTTTTTTTTTATTGTCCCTATGGGTCGGCCATGTGTTTGTAATACGGAAACATTCTATAATTTTTGTAAAAATGATTTATATTACTGTTTGGTTTAATTGCAATGGGCCTGCAACATGAGGAGACTCGAGAGAACAGAATCAAATTACAATCATTTAAACCGTGATGTGTATTTCTCAATGAGCTCTGCTTTAGGTGGACATGGAACAGAGGCAATGTTGGGTGGCAATGCAGTTGTCCCCTGCATAGGTTCGTTCACCACTCCATGTATGTGCCTATCTAGGACGTCAACGATAAGTTTCTCAATAAACTCATATTGCATATCCTCAAACACTGGTTTGATCACCCATTGTTTACTTCTTTTAGTGAAGGCCTTATTGTAGCGAAGCGTCCCTAAAGTTCCGGTCGTCCTACTTTGTTGACGGCCAACATTATGGTTATGTGCCAAGACCGCTAAAAGAGTCCGATTTATCATGCCCTCCATGCCAAAATGCAATCGTTTTGGCCTGTACTTGAGGCACATATTGTGGAACACCTCCAAATCTCCTGTGTGGCAGAATTCCGTGAGTCCCCTCAAAGCTTTTGTTATAGTTTTATCAAATACAATCTTTTCAATGGCTTTGTGAGTGGGTGATGAAGGAATCAACCACTTCTTCTTCCGTGCCTCCTCTGTGGACAAATGGCCATGTTCACATTTGTGGAAATGTTCATTTGTCGACCATCGATGTACGTTGCTACAGTGCAAAATTACTGACCGCCATTTTTCCAGTAGAATTTCCAACGACCCTTCACATGTTTTTGAGCTCCACCAAAGATGGTTGCTGATTGACTTGGACCACTGTGAAATACCTTGCAATTCCTTTTTTTTACCTGCAGCCGACAATTTTTTATTGATTGATTTTGCAAGATGCCAAACGTCAAATTGGTGATTTATATTTTTGTACTGTTCTCTCATTGTCTTGGCAATTGAAACGTGTCTGTCCGTGGCTATCAGGTCGATCACCATTCCCCGCGATTGTAGTTCTTGCAATGATGCTACAAAGCCAATTTTCTCCATGGCCACTGAGGATGTACTTTGTGACACCTGCACGACCACCGAACTCACAATTTTCTTACTTTCCATGTCCTGAAAGTGGTAGGTGCAGTACTTGGCTGAAAATCCTGGGCTGTCGCACTGTCCATCACCGGCTAGCCTGAAGCGTTTGCCCGCGAATGTACTTTCCATTGACATTTTTTCCATTCTCCAAGCTTCGCTGATGGCTGGAAATAGATAATCGGTTTGGTATTTGTAGAACTGACTTTTCGCAATGAAATGGATTCCCACAAACTGAAAGAAATACTGTAACTTTTTAAAACTTGAACCACTAAAAAGTGCGGCCGCTGCACAAAGTAGATTGCCTGCTGGCAGTTGCCCCAGCATGGGTTGTGCAGACCATGCGAACGGATGATATTGTGTACAGGTGGCATGTATTTTAAGGTTAGTGCCTCGAATTGCACGAGTCACATTAATCAATGGCTCCCCACATACTTCCCCACCAACCCAATGCCCACATTTCATCATCATAATAATATCCATCAAACAGCTATCGAATACAATGAATTTGGCCTCTTTCCTTATACTGTCACTCTGCATCCCAGCTGGTTCGGCCTGTAACGTTGAGGACATGTCACTCGCATGGAAGGTACAATCTCTGATATCGTCTTCCGCTATGCTGAGTGATATTGATGGTGTTTCATTGTCGTCCACTTCATTCTCTTCCATTGCAACATCTGTTCCTTGTCCGGAGATGGGAGAAAAAAACAATGTCTTCAACTTTCGCGCGCTCTTATTTTTTGCGGGTGTGGATTCTGTGAATTGATCTCCGACTGCATCCAAACTACCAGGAGGACATTCACTATCAATGGCTGGTGGTGGTATAGCTCCGTTGTCAATCACTTCATATTCTTCCCATTGGCACGATGCATCTCCAGTCTCAAGTCCCTGCCAAAAGGTTTGACAAGCAACATCTCTCGTTTGCTTCACTGTCTGTGTAGATCTAGTTCTTACACCCACTCGCAACTAGAGGACAGATTAGAAAAGGGATGTTCAGTTTAAACACAACTTACAGTATTGAACTATTGACAGTGAAAGACAACATAAAATAGTGAACAGGACACTAACCTTCTTTTGCTTTCTTTTCTTTGAAACTTTCTTGCCTCGAACTTCAACATCTGGACGCTGTTGCTCCGACTCGTGTGTGCATGTCTCCACTTCCTCTCGCGCTGCAACGACTATATTTTCATGATAAGCACATCCATCACTCACTGAGGCTCCATCGACTCCCTGAAACATAGAACTTTCATTAGTATGTATAATAATATTGAAAACACAAAATGTACTTGGGGACCAATACCCATACGGACATCTCAATAGCAAAACACGAATGAACGCATTGTGTAGAACATTCAAACGACAATAGTTCACGCATTGTTGATCTAGTTAGATTGAACTGTCAAGATCCATACCTCGGGCTCCGCATAGACTTCCATTGATGATATTATTGAAGATGACGCTTCAGCAACTCCCTGAAACACAGTAATTGCATTAGTATGGTTTTCTATTTTGTTTAAAAGAACATAAACTTTCTGCAGGCGTCAACGGCTCATCTAAATAGACCTGCACAAATGATCAGTTGTCTAAAATAAATAATGGATATCTAAATATGATTCGATTTGCTCCATCGTTGGAAGTGTCACCACCCAGAGATCTGCATCAACTACTAGGGGTGATGTTCTTGTTGAAGAAGCTCCGTCAGCTCCCTGAAACATAGTACTTGCGTTAATAAAGAAGGAAGTATAGCGGGTGTAATCACGTCATTTGATCTCGCATGATTGATCTGTCAGTATCCATACCTCGAAATGCATAAGAACATCAAGGGACGCTGTAACTGCGGTGCACACTTCTGCAAGCTGTTGCGCCGACCCGTAACTGCATGCTCCCCCTTCTTCTTGGACTAATGCTCCATCGACTCCCTGAAACATAGGACTTTCATTAGTAATGAACACAATATTGAAAAAAGAAGACACATAGGAGGGCGACGACAGAAGGACATACCAATGGCTAAAAACGAAAGAAACATTGTGTGTAACAATCACGCTACAAGAATGCAAGATCTGATGATCTCCATCGATGGAACTGTCCGGAAACGTACCTCGAGCATCTGAGTGACATCTACGGTTGTCGTCAATGCGTTGGACTCCTCAGCATCTCCCTGAAAGACAGTACTTGCATTATTTTGGATAACAATAATTATAACTGAAAACAAAGACTAGAGGACGAGTACTGTGGTGTACCATTAGGTAAAATAATTACACGATCAATTAAAACTATTGATTTACATGCCTAAAACAAGTCAGTGTCAGAGTAGCTAAGTAAGATTACCCGATAGGCGCTTGAAGTGGCTGATGACTGCAATAACGACACGGATGGAGAATCTTCCGCCTTCATATTGAGTGGATACATAAATGGGGAAATTATTGTTAGCTAATGCTACACACTACCGCAAGGCCGAGAGACAAATACGTAAACTTGACTCACCAGTGGAGGGATGTGGACGAATAGAGTGGGAATAGCGGTTGAGAGCAATTTTCGCCTCGCTCGCGGTGTTTTCTTCTTTATTAGCAATGATGTGGAGTACATGTCTGGGCTAAAGTGCCTGCTGCAGATGCGGTATCGATCACCCCTCTTGTCCGCAAAGACTTCTAGGACTCTACTTTCTAGCTCAGAGGCTGGATATCCGCAATATCGGACCCATTCTCTTATCTGATCTATTGTCTTAGGGAAAACATGCATTATAGTATCTTCAGATTTGTTATGGGTCTTCGAAGGGCAACCGCCAATGGAACAGGCAGGCATTATGGAAAGTTCTGAAAAGTAAAGATCAACAATTCTCTATGAATACCAATGTGTTAAAACATTAAATGACACATAAAAGGTTCAATGCAAGGTCCGTTTTGGTTCTTGGAACTATACACGTTATTCACATGCGGATAAGTATTTCAATAACTTTCAAAAAATAGAAAAAGTAATTTGACTAAACTCAGAACATGTGACTAGTTCCTTGCATGTACTGTCGTGAACGAAAAGAAAACATGGATGCAATTTGATGACTACTAGCAAATAGATATAAATTAAAAAATTGGACGCAAAATGATTATGGTACATGGACTTACCTTGACGAACAAACAGTTAGATGCAGGGATCAGAGTAGTTTCTTGTCGTAGAACAGGGAGCAGTTCACAGGTTGCAAACTGACGAGTTTGCTCAAAGTGGTCACGGAAGTTCACAGAGACGAAGAGCAGATAACCAGCACCTTCGCGGGTTGACTAGCAAAGCGCAAAGAAGTTCTCATTAGAAATATGAAGTGGGTTATAAAGAATTCGAAACAGGGGTGTGTTTGTGAATGAATGACGTGTATATGTCGTGGCATTATGCGGATTGCAGGGGGGCGTCCAGCGTGAGGGGGGATGCTTGGCAGGAGACACGGGGTCTGGAGGTAGACATGGGAACAACAACCCATGCTCTATAGACCACTTTGAAGTGTACATGGTCTTTGGCACCTCTTGGCCTTTATCGCTCCCTGACAGCTCCACTTGCCAGCAGCGCAAGTACCCCGGTGCGAACTGCCTTTGATAGGGCGGGGGGTGGATCGGGGCGGTGGTCGTGCAGACAAGACACAGGAAGACTTGTGAATGGAGACACACTTATGTGGATTGCAGGGGGGCGTCCATCGTGAGGGGGATGCTTGGCAGGAGACACGGGGTCTGGAGGTAGACATGGGAACAACAACCCATGCTCTATAGACCACTTTGAAGTGTACATGGTCTTTGGCACCTCTTGGCCTTTATCGCTCCCTGACAGCTCCACTTGCCAGCAGCGCAAGTACCCCGGTGCGAACTGCCTTTGATAGGGCGGGGGGTGGATCGGGGCGGTGGTCGTGCAGACAAGACACAGGAAGACTTGTGAATGGAGACACACTTATGTGGATTGCAGGGGGGCGTCCATCGTGAGGGGGATGCTTGGCAGGAGACACGGGGTCTGGAGGTAGACATGGGAACAACAACCCATGCTCTATAGACCACTTTGAAGTGTACATGGTCTTTGGCACCTCTTGGCCTTTATCGCTCCCTGACAGCTCCACTTGCCAGCAGCGCAAGTACCCCGGTGCGAACTGCCTTTGATAGGGCGGGGGGTGGATCGGGGCGGTGGTCGTGCAGACAAGACCCGTTTGCCGCAGGGCCTCACCAAGGAGAGGCCATCTAACTGAATGTAAGAGGATGGCTGCAGGATCTACTACATGGAAGGCAGGGGGGTGAGTTTATAAATACCTCACCCTCCCAGGAGAATATATGGGGGTCATCTCTGTACCCGGTGCCCAAAAAGAGGATTTATTATGATCAACCATATTTATTATTTACCCATAACCATGTTTTGTATCAATAAAATCCAACAGCTTTTTATTGCCAACGCTTGATGCCAACCCACAAAAGAATATATGTATGACTGCTGCATATATGGGTTCAACGGTTATGTGGATTGAAGGTGTGCGGCCAGCGTGAGGGAGGATGCTGGCCGGAGACATGTGGTGTGACAAGACAAGGCACTGGAAGGCTATTCAACGGAGACACACTAGATTCATTTAAAAAATCAAAACAACCATTGTTAAAATATATGTTGTGCTTTATTTTAGATTTTAATTAAACATAAATAATAAACATTACACATTGTAAAGTTGAGGTTGCAGCACATCGAGGGAAAATCCGCGGTATTGTCCACTGTCACTGGGGAAATGTTGTCTAATGGCAAGTACCGCACAGGCAGGTATTACTCTCCGAACGCGGTGTCCGAGCCTCCCGTGAAGCCACCAAGTGAAGCAACGATAGGCCACCAGCCTGTACCACCTGTGAAAAAAAAGATGCAAACTGTATTAAACTGACCAAACTTTCTTATCAATGTCGATTCAGGTAACACATGTCATTTTTCTTAGAAAAAAATTATATCTAGAAAATGCACTATATGGAACCAATTTACATGCGTTCGAATGATATGTAAATGTAATTTTATATGTGGGAGACGACCATGAAATAGTGGTGGCATCACTGACATCACAAACAGAGTATACTTACTCGTTACTCGGATTACGCGGACGAACAGTGCCACGAAGTTCGTGCATAAGCACCATCATCATCCTCAACACTGTCCGTGAGAGGCAGGCTTCCCTGAACTCTGGCAGCTCGGTGATGCATTGCGGACTTTGCTCGCCTTCCTGCAGACTTTGCTCGCTTTCCGAAATGTAGGCCAAGCACCCGGAATTTTCACGGCAGCAGCAGTTCTCCTCCTCAGTTGGCATTAGCTCGCACCGATTGCACGTGCACCAGGTGGAGACGCCGTCCATGCGACATGGTCCAGGCTCTTCATCCGTTGACTGGTCCTCCCAACTGCCGTCCGAATCCCCATCGTTTTCGCGTGCTTGCCTTTCCAGTAGTTCCTCCTCGGTGTACTCGGGCTCGTACATATACGGCATTATTGTGGCCATTGTGCGGTAAAGATAGTAAAATAATTTACAGAGATGGTACAGGTGTTCACACGGGCTACAAGCGGCGAAGGTAGCTGACCAGAGCACTGAAACGAGTCACAGAATACTCAAAGTAACACAGAGAGAGGAATGGAATCGAAAATATGCTGCTGTGTGTTGTGAAACGGTGTGTTTATACTTATTGGGGAAAGAGGCGTCCTGCCATTTCCATGGCAACACGTCAATAGCTGAGGCGCAGCGATTGTTGACACGAGACGTGCTTGAAATGGGCAGTACGCGTCTGCTGATGTCAGGCTCAGGGGCGGGGGATTTGATTTAGTGCCGCAAAGGCAGGTGAGCCAGGTCGATGCGGCGGAATGATAGGATTATCACAAAATGGAGGCTGATTTCGAGTGCGATAATGGGCGAAAAGTCGGGTAAGGTCCATAGGAAAGTTTCCTACGATCTACCGATTTATGCTTACAAACACATGGCCGACCCGTAGGGACAATAAAAAAAAAGTCCCGGAACTATCCTTTAAAATAATTAAAAAAAAAATTAAAAAAAAAGATAACATTACAGACAGTTCACACAAACCCATAGTGAAATCATTATTTAAGGGGGAAAGAAGTCCTGGAATATTGAAAGAAAGGTGTGTGCCAAGAACTGAAGAGGGACCAATACAAAACTCTACCTCATTGTTATGTTTTTCAGATGGACAACCTGGACATCAAGCCTAACATTGTCCCTCTAATAAAAAGGAAGAACCAATGGAGATTGGCTATATGACAGGGCTGGATTGGGAGGAGCGAGAGTTAGATGAGGAAGACATAGAAGTTACTAGTAATTTATTTCTTGCTAGTAATACCTTTGAGTCTTATGATTATGCAGTAGTTAACAGGGTCCCAGGTTAAGCCTTAATTGATTATGAGAGTAAACAAACATCCATAAGATCTGATTTAATATCCCCCAGAGATTGAATAAGAGGAACCCTGATTATAGCTACCTGTGTACACGGGGATGAAGAAATTTGCCATAGAATCCCAGTTACAATTAGGGTTCAAGGGGAGGCTTCTAAGATAAATGACACAGACATTCCAGGATGACCAGAAAAAAAAACGTTATTGGTACAGATTTTCCCAATTTTGAAGGCTTAAAAGGAATGCTAGTAAAACATCCCTTCCATATTATCCAAGTCATTAATGGGAAAGTGAAAGATTCCCATCAACAGACCCTGTTTGGGATTGGGAAACCCAAACTAAAGAACCTCTTCCTTACATGGGGGATGCTATTGGATCTCATCAAACAAATAACCCTAGAGCAGGATGCTGGATATTTAGGGGAATGGTATGTGATGAATCCTGTGGAGTCATCACTGATTCGCAGCCAGAAATCTCCTCCCATGTGGCCAATGGACAGCAGTCAATACCTATTATGAGGAAGGATCACATGGGAGGAGATGACTGTCTGGGCGATGTGGTGATCCCTCCCAGTGTTGGACCCAAATAACCCTTTCTGCAAAACACTCCAAGCAGAATAGCATTCACATGTCAGGTAGACAAAACTCACATTGGACATTCTTTGTCTCTGATGATTTGTACTAAGTAAAAATCCCAAACAAAATCACAACAAGAGTCCTATGAACACTATGGACAGGGTTGGATTGGCCCCTCTGCCTTTCGGCCAGTGGCCGGGCCGAAATCATCCCTGGGGTGTGGGGGCCGGTTTCTGGCCACGCTTGGGCCTGTTTTGAAAAAAAAAAGTTTGAAAACAATATTTTTTCTTTTCAATTTTTTTTATTTAAAAAAAGCATTTCATCCTTCTTAGGTCGATAAATGATTACCAGCACAGGTTGGGTGATATTGTATGCATATTTGTTTCATAAAAAAGAGCTTAAGCGTAAGTGCTATACAATAACATATTATTATTTGTCCTTGGACTTCTCCTTGGATTCACAGTCATTTAGTGTACTTAGGAACAATGCTATTTGATGACACTTCCTGTTTTGTCAAGGGGTGAAAGGTCATGTTTCATCTCTTCCCAGGATATCACTTTGGGGTGGGGTCAAATGAAATCACTTCCGGTGATGTCGTCAGAGGTCAAGGGTCATGAGGCAAGGGGTGGGCCACTTTTTTTGGGGTGACCGGGCCTATTTCTTTTCCCAGTCTGACCCTGACTATGGACTCAAACTCTCATAACGCCTCAAGTACTGAGATGAAGAAGAGGAAGGAGTTAATATGGATGAAAATAAACTCCGAGCCAAACAGGCAGACTAGTTGTTTCAATGAAGATCAGCTGTGGGGGACATTTAAAAATGGCTTGCATTTTCAAAACAGAATCAGAGAAAAGAGAAGAAGAGTGGGAGAAGCGGGTAGCAGGACTGAAGGAGAAAGCAGGCCCACAGGAATGGACCGGACAGCAGAAGGCCTTTACTTTCAAGCTGCTGCTTGTCAGCAGTTCTTACAGGAGTGGAGGGCGACCCAGAGAAGCATAGCATGCACCACGGGAGAGCCACTAAAGAACCTGCAGCAGCAACAACAATGCTGTCAAGGATAGAGTTGTGTCAAACAGCGACAGTTTCAATGGGGAATGAACACGTAGCCGGCAGAAAAGCGGGAAGTGGGCCTGCAAAGTGGGAGATACTCTTCCTGTGTGAGGACTTTGCTGCAACAATGTGCCAAAAGTTTGAAATGCTTTCAAACACTGGTGAGTCAGCCCCATACTAGTCCCATTGTGCCAATAGAGCCCAATTTCCGCAATGCTGCCTTCCAGCTGTGAGTTGTAGTTTTTGCTGCTGTTGGGGGATCCTGATTCGCCTGGGATTTTATGGAGGTTAAGTGTGGGAGATCGGACAGGGGGACCGGGCACCAGGCCTCTTCTAGTTGCTTCCAAAGCGGCTGGCCTGTTGATTGTGCCGATGTGTATGCATGAGATAGTGGCGCTGATCTTCTTTGCTATTCTGGGATTTATCCCCACCCCCAAACAAATGTATGTATATTACTTTGGAGGGTGAGTAGTTTGCTCTCCGGGATGTTCACCGGCAGTGCCGCGCATTTGTAAATTTATCTGGGAACTAAGTTCATTTTTACTGCAATAATTTGCCCGAACCAGGAGATTTCTTGTTTCTCCCAGTGCTTTAGGTCTCGCCAGAACTCGTCTAATAGGTGTAGGAAGTTGCTAAGATATAAATGGGAGGTGTCTTTAGGGATTTGCACACTGAGGTGCTCGATTGCGGTCTCCGCCCAGGGGATAGGCAGTATGGGGCCAAGGTCCATTTGTTGTTTTTTGGTAAGGTTAATTGCCATTGCTGATGATTTGCCCAGGTTCACCCTAAACCCAGATATCACCCCAAACTCCTTGATTTCCTCCCAGAGGGGCCCCATGGTTGTGTCTAATTTGGTCGCAGTTACCAATACATCATCCGCTTATAGCGCAAGCTTGTATTCGTGTCCCCCTACCGTGAGTCCCTTTTATCCTCGGGTTCTGCCGAACTCTGATGGCAAAAGTCTCCATAGATAAAGCAAAAACCAGAGGGGAAAGGGGGCAGCTCTGCCTTGTTCCCCTGGTCATGTGTAATGTTTCAGATCTAGTGCCATTGACCCGGAGCTGCGTGGTGGGTTTCTGGTAATTGGCCATTGTCCATTTGGTGATGTTTGGGCCAAATCCAAAATACCGTAGCACTTTGCTGATGTAACCCCAGTCAACCAAATCAAATGCTTTATGCGCATCCAACGACAGTGCTGCCATCCCCTCCCCCATCCTGTGCGCACTTTCTTTAAAGTTTATGGTACACCTAATGTTGTCATGCGTCCTTCTACCCGGGATGAATTCTCTTTGATCTCAAGCTATTCGGGAGCCCCTTTTAATCGTCACCAACCTGTGTACCTCTGCTCTTCGTTCACATCGTCTGAGGGGTGAGATTCCGTGTTGAGGCTCCGGTAGCCAAGGGACTTGCTCTCTGTTTGTTTCTTTTTCTGCTGCATCTTGCATCCTTCTTGTGGTCTGCTTTTGTTCGGGCATTGCTGTGGACACAGCAAGACACTCACAAGTCTGTTAGGTGAGTTAGCTTCTGTGTAGCTAGCTCTTTCGCTACATTAGTTTACTCTCCTTCCTCACCAAACAGCATCCAGTCATTGTGTCAGGCTTGCGTCTCCTTAGACAACTCTTCCTCTGGCAACGTTGCTTCCTTGGTCACTGGCACCCGGTGAGGATCTCTGTTTCCTCTCAGCTGTGCCATATTTAAACTCCCAGGTTGGGAAGGGTAGTCATTTGGAACAAAACAGATTAGTTGAAGATGAAGTAAATGTCAGTATTAGTTCATGCTTTACTTTGCCCAAATGAACTAGCTGGATTTGTCTCAGAATAGAACATATGAGTCATATCAGGGAAGTTGGGAGAGGAATTTAATGTCTTGATAAAGACCCCTGTTGGGTTGAAACACGTGTCTGCACCTCAAATGTTAATAAAACAAACAATACAAACCCTTTTCAACCAAGATAGATCATTTCGCTCATTCCATATAAATGAACCAACCAGGTTTAATTAGGAATCAAAACACCAAGTGCCTAGGTTTGTCGGATGGGTCTGAACTAGATATAAGCATTTGTCGAAACTACAGAACAATCAGATACCTTGAGATATGTATTAAATAAGAACATTCAAGGTACTTGTAGTTGACATTTAGCACTCTTGTTTGTGTGCTTTGATGCACTGTTATAGCACTTTATGATATTTTGCATTTTTTTTGTCATTATTCATGTCCATTGAGGCAATATGAAATTTACAATTTGAGAGAAATACAGTCATCAGCCCCAATTAAAAGAGGGTCTATATGGATTTGGGCTAGCTATTATAAATGCTATTCAATACTGAGTTTTCCATATATAGATTAGACATTTTCATCTTATGCAGTATCAAATTGCAATGCTTTTTATAATTTTTTGACTTTTGTATAGGTTTTATGACTAATAATGTGTCTATTTGTATATAATTGTGTGTACTTTAATAATAAAATGAATATATAATTCTTTACTGACCAAGCTTATTCCCTCTGTTCACATACCTGAGTTGAAACTATTTGCACATTTTCTTAATAATTGTTTGGCCATGTGACTATTTTCATTGGTTGTAGGTATGTTTTAAAAAAAAGAATTATTGTAACATTTAGGTTATACAAACTTTAATTACAAAAAATACAAAAACAAAGACAAAGACTCCTTATGTCTTTTGAGATAATTTCATGATGCTTCCTCAAATCCCCCACCCAACGCTTCTTGTAACTATTGTTCCATGCATCAACGTCCATTTCACTAAAGGCATGTCTCCCACTTGATCCAATTCAGCTGTCAAGGTATTGCTTCATGTTCCAGGATCTTCTCTAGGAAGTCAACCAGGTATGTTTGGTTCCCACAAAACATTTCTTCTAGTTTGTATCAACCATTTCTGATCCTACTCCTGACACCATATTTTAGGTGCCAGTAGTAAGGCTCGGACACAGGAGAGTCATATGTTTGGGTATAGACTTTTACTAAAAGTAAAAGAGTTTTGGGTTGGGAAAACTCCTACCTTTCCTATTGTCCAAGAGTGTTTTCTCTGCCTCAAAAGAACTAGGGAACAAAGTTAAGATGTCCAAAAGAATAAAGTCTGTGCACATCACATCCTCAAAACCCATCTCTGTCCCGCACAAAATAATCTGACAAACAGTACACAGATAATCTTGTTCTAATGAAAATAGTATTCATAAAGGAAACATAATTATTCTCAGCCAGGTAGGCTTCCAAAGGATCTAAGAAAAATGTAATGTTCCAAAAATGGGGGTTTTCTCCTTCCCCTAGACTTAAAAAAGACACATTTCTTTCCAGCCTCTTCCTGTTCAATACAAAGAAAAGGATTCTCCAAATGTTCAACATGTTCCTTAGGCACAGGGTTCTAAAGCCTGTGCGCTTCAACCTTTCCTTTGGGTATGAATCACAGACTCGCAAAACTTGAGGGATCTTGGTGTGGTCCTCCTGCCAAGAACCAGCACCTTCATAAAGTGTCTCTGTTACATATAAAAGGCCCCAGCCCCAGTTACATTTGTTTTGGGTCTTTGAACCTTTTATCCTTGAACTCTCCTTTAGGCACAGGTCCCAGACTTGCGATCAAACCTCTAGTTCATTTGGTTTCCTCTCCTCCAAACATACTCCTCCTTCTTTTCAATCTTGCTTTTACATGGAGTTTCCGACTCCCTTATACTTGCTGCTTTATGTGGGTGCGGGTCCCAGACTCTCAATGGGACCTATGGTTCATTTGGTTTACTCTGTTGCCCAACCTAGTGTGCCTTGCTTTTAATCTTGCTTTCACATGGATTTCATGACTTGCTTATACTTGCTGCTTTATATGGATGGGCATCCCAGACTCACAATGGAACCTCTGGTTTGTTTGGTTTACTCTCCTGCCAAGCATAGGGTTCCATATATTTAATCTTGCTTTCAGGTGGACTTTCTGACACCCTTATGCTTGCTGCTTTACATGGGTGCGGGTCCCACACTGGCAATGGAACCTTTGGATCATTTGGTTTATTCTACTGCCAAACGTAATGATCCTTATATTCAATCTTGCTTTCTCTTGGGGTCTCTGGCTCCCTTAGACTTCCTGTATTATATGGGTGCAGGCTCTGGAATTGCAATTGTGGTTTTTAATAGCTTGGTTCACTCTACTGTCAAGCTAAGTTTCTACTTGTCATGCACGTATTAATGACTGGGGTGTGTGCCCCTTGCTTCTCCCTGTTAGTACATAATACTTTATGGCCATTATGTGATCCCTTCTGAGCTTCACCTGGCTTCCCTGGACCTCCTGCTAATTCCCACTGGCCCACGTACATCTGTTCTCGTTTTGCATCTTTTGGGCAGCGAGATTCCATGTTGAGGTTCCCGTAGCCCTGGGACTTGCTCTCTTTTTGGTTCTTCGTCTGTGGCGTCTCACAGCCTTCAGGCGGTCCGCTTTCATCTTGGCATTGCTGTGGAAAGGGCAAGATGCTCCTGTTTCTTTTTGGTAAGTTAGATTCCAAGTAGCCGCTTCTTTGGCTACATTCATTCTTTCTCCTTTCTCAGCAAACAGCGTGCTGGCTCTATGTCAGGCTTGCATATCCTTGCACTGCTCTACGGCTGCCAGCATTGCTTCCTCAATCTCCATGACCGGCGAGGATCTCCTTTTGCTCTCAACTGTTCCATATTTAAACATCTGCACTGGGACGGGGAGTCATTCAGAACCACACAATATCGTAGAAGAACTTGACTGCTCACTTCAGTTTACGTGAGTTATCTTAATACTTGCAGTCCTCTTCCTCGTCTTAGTGCATGTTTTCAGATTTAATGAGTCAATGCCAGTATTCATTCATTTTGTACTTTGCCCAAATGAACCAGCTGGAATGATCTCACAATAGAACATATCAGTCCTATCAGGGAAGGTGGGTAGGGAATGTAATGCCTGAAAAGGAGTTGAAGATTTTCAACTTAGTCATATTTTGTGTCCTGAAGATGATCATCCCGAGTGATCCTCCCGACATGCACCACCCCCTGGGGGATTTTTGTACTATAGATGTACCATCCTCGGACCATGGGAAAGGTCTCTCCCTAGAGAAGGGACCATATTATCAGATTCATTGTAATGACAAAATACACTTCCTGTTTATCCTCAGTAATGTTCCTAGAGATTGAGCTGTAGATCCAAAATTGCTTACAAAATCCTGATAACAATTCACAAGACCTTCAGAAACAATCTCATTACGTTGTTAATATCTGGATCATAAGAATAACCCAATTGCATTGGAAAAATGGTGACTCACGCACTGCAGTAAGTATGTTGGCGAGAGGATTGAAACTTAATATAACCACATAATTGTTGTTCTGGTCTTATAAACAATCACTATAGGACCAACTGGCCATTTTAGGCACTGTACTGCTTTCCTGTTCCTGTTAAGAATTACCTATTACAATAGAGGGACTGGGGCAAGTGTGGTGACACATTCATACAATTATCTAATTGGTATAATTATAATTAGTTTTTCGCATGCATTTTGTGTTTTCATATTTTTGTCAGTTTTCTGCAATATCCTGAATCAACAGACTGGTGTGTGGTATGAAACCCTTTTTTTCTCATTTGCAAAAAACTTTGTTCTACTGTGTTATTGGCATAATACCCTTTCCCACATACATCTTCAATATCCTCACATGGATTGTATACGTTTTGGGTATATTTTATCAAATGAATTCATGATAATGTTTTCCACAATATCCTGAATCAACAGACTGGTGTGTGGTATGAAACCCTTTTTTTCTCATTTGCAAAAAACTTTGTTCTACTGTGTTATTGGGATAATACCCTTTCCCACGTACATCTTCAATATCCTCACATGGATTGTATACGTTTTGGGTATATTTTATCAAATCAATTCATGATAATGTTTTGTAATTTGTTTAATTGGTTCCTCAATCATATGGTGGCAATATGTTTTGCACGCTAAGTTGGCTTTTTCTTATTTCCACATGTTATCAATACTCTGTACTACATTTGTACTAGACAACCTTGAGGATGACCAGTGTGGTTGAAACACATGTCGGCTGATCACAAACGGAAAAAACTTTTTTTTTGTTGTGAAAACTGACCTGTAAATTAGTATCTGAATTTTGAATAATTTTTTAATCCTCTCGCCAACATTCTTTTTAGCAGTAAACGGGTCACCATTTTTCCAATGCAATTGGATTACATTACTAAATCAAGGCCCTGTTTGGGGGGGCTTTGTGGAAGGGTGAACACTGCATGCCATCACTCCAACTACTTTAAAGGTGGCTAAATGGCTAAATCAGCACACAGGTATACTTGTCAAACCCTCCACCCAAATAACGCCTGGATCATAAGAATGCTTAATTCCATCAAACTGTTATATTTGTAGTGAAATTACCTAATGCGACACAGTGTTTCCTAAATACTTTGCATTACTTACAGTCATTGTCCATATTTGCTTTTTTGATATTCATGAATACTTTCCTTAATTTTGCCCATTACTCTGTGCTGTCTTTTTTATGTTTACTTTATTTGTATTTTAAATTAAATTCACATCTTAGATGATGCATTCTTCTTGCAATTTCCTTTACAAATTAAATCTTACTGATCCAAAAAGGAGACTTAATGACATTCTTTAAAAATAGTGTGCATCCTCAAGTGTAATAATTGGCATGTAATGGTGTGGCACAGGTCATTGGGCCTCATTCTGAGGTGGGAGGTAAGGGATACCAGGCAGAGATAAGGAGACCGATGCCGTTAATCCCTTTCCGCCCAATTCCAAGGTCCCTTAGCGGGAATCGTAAAGGACGTGTGGTCTGACCTATGGGGGCTCAAATGGGAATGTGGAATAGCTTTTTGAATGGGGACTTACCGGGTCCGCCTAGGGCAGAATTTCCCGATAAATCCCCTCTCCACCAGACAGGACCCGGACACGATTTTGGAGGCAGCCATGGCGCTAATAGCGCCATGGCTTCCTCCAAAGTCGTAATGAGGCCCATTGTTGTGTTTGATAGTATGTGTTTAAGAGGTCAAGTGTTGTAAACTTCTTTACCTGTGCTCATTATTGCTAGTATTTCATTAAAATATGTTCATCTGCCTATATTGATTTATGCAATTACCTTAGATTGACACACATTCTTAACTTGCTATCTTTCTACCAGTATTAAAGGTGATAGCCATACACAATCCATGAATGTCTAAAACATGTCTAGAAAATGCATCAGAGCTCAGCTTGTAACCCTTTATGTCTTGTTCTTCAGAAACAATTTATGATAGTGACCCTTAACCTCACCTAACATTTCATGAACACCTCGGGGCATTATCTGATACATATGTTTCCTGTGTGGTTGGATACATGTACAACACCACCTCAAATGTGTTTGGATCAATGCAACATTATATTTTTGTATAGTGCATCCTACACAAGAACTACCAGCCTTAAGGCATTACAGATACACACTGCCTGCCATCCTATGAAAATCATCTCAGTCCATTAATGATTGCAATCTGCATCTTTCCACTTCCTTAAGTGCCTGGTTCAAAATATGTCTCCATCAGATGTCAGCCGAGTATACCCTTTTTATGTGTTCCTTACTGTTATAGTACATGGGGACCTTATACCAACTATAACGTTGAGAGTGTTAGCACTGACTTTCCATATGCATCCCAGGTCTTGCGCACACTTCCTTTCTATCGGCATATCACATGTTAGTGCAGCTCTTTACCCTCTTGAGTATTCCAAACATACACTCAGGATGTACTCATGTTTTCTTTGGAAAACTGACCTGTACTTCCACAGCGTCTTTCTGCCTATTTCAAAGCAGGACATCATTTGAAATTGATGCCATGCGTATTACCCGCACAAATACATTTGCTTTTTTATTTTTTTTTTATCTCCATGTGTCACAGGTTTCTCTGTGTATTCCTTTTTACTGTCACATTGCCTGTCCAAGCGCGGCCTCAGTTTCTACTTCTTCTACTCACATAAAGACTTCCTCTTCCAGTCTATGATCTTTTCCATGCAATTCATCCCTGCAATCAGAGGATATCTAAAGCTGTGTGGCTTTTGCTATTGGCCCCTCTTGTTGAGGGTCTCCCCTGAACCATCAGTCGCTCCTGCATATTCTTGCTGCTGTTCCGTATCATCAAGTATCCCATCGGTAAATACTGCACCCTGACACATGCCTATCCATTCCCTGAATTCCAGAGTGCATTTATCAACGGTGTGCTTTGTCCCTTTGTCTCTTAGATAGATATGGCACCTCTGAAGAAATCAGACCATGTAGAGAACCCGACTTGCAGAAGCAGTCAGGCTCTTCATGTAAGGTTCCCCATCACCAAGATAACACGCCTGTTCCACCCCAAAGTCTTGCAGAAAACTCCAGGTGTAGCCAGTCTGTCCCATGCATGTTTGAACTTGAGCACAAGGTTCCCAGTAAATGGTTGTCTCAAACAATTTTAGGAATAAAGGTGTGTTGAAACCACCTTCCCTGATACTGACATGCACTGTAGAGCATTGTCAAGCCCGGGACTCAGTAGCCTTATTAGTGTCCTTGACAAACCTTCCTGAGAAATTGTATCATCTAACGTAGACCCCGTTTGACAATGGCTGGATGATGGCAGATATGTTCCTGGGTAGGGTGTGCATGATAGAGATCCACAATGCATGCATTACTTGCAGCCAAAATGCATGGGGAGTCATGCAGCTGTAATATGTTATTAATATATGTGGTCCAAGCGGTATTGATAAAAAAATAAAATAAAAAAAAATGAAAATGCCAAATGTGGGTTTTTTGCGCATTTGGCATAGTAAAAAATGACAAATCCCAAAATGCCAAACAAGGGGAACAGGGGAGGTGGGGGTGTCCCCCGCAACCCCTGTTCAGCATTATGGGCTTCGGGGGTCGCAGGTGTGTCCCCCCGCTTACATGACATTGCAAGCGGGGGACAATAAAGTCAAAAAGAAAAAAAAAGAAGAAAGGACCTTGCGGCACCAGTTCCGACCCACGTTTGTCGGAGGGAACTAATGCTGCAGAGATAGAGGGGAGTTGGAGAAGTGTGCCGCAGAAAAGGTAAGTAGGGGGAGGGGAAGTGGGATGCGAGAGGAAGTGATCCATGTGAACACTGCACAGCACAATTTTCCATTTCGACATTTTTGGATTCTCAATTTCGTTCCGCACAGTAATCATGTAGATCCGGTGCACACACACACGCAGACATGAGAACAACACACACACACACACACGCGCGAAACGTTCCTTTAGTTTAAGGCTTGTTATCACAAAAGGAAAGGTGCAAACCTGCTGATGTCCTCTTGGCAGGCCATGGTCAAGAGCCTAAAGGCTAAGGGATCTGAAGAACCCGCATGACTCTCAGAAGTTCCCATCCTCCCATTCACTGCAGCACATCCATGATGGCCTTTGGTAATTTGTATTGCTTTTGAGTATTTTTACCTGAAAACTAAACATCATCTACCAACACAGATAAGACGGGCCTCTTCAATCCTACACTTCAGGGGGGACCTGAAGGCAGACCCTACTCTTCAGAGCATCTCACTAATCACGGATCCCTGCAATCAACCCTTGATAACCCCCACAGCCCCTCCATTCCGCTATTTGTCCCAGTTCCTGTGCTATCCTTGCACCTTACTTGGGCTGGGAGGATAGCTCAGGGGCAATGCTGGGGTCTTGGAAGCAAGACAATGCCAGGTTTGAAACCTGCCCTTCACTTAGAGGCTGGACTCTGACGTGAAGCACAATATGAGAGCACAGTTGTTGTTTTTTTTTTTACTTCTAACCCATGCTTGCAACTCGGACATACAACGATCTTTTGCATCCCAGCTGGTTTTGTGCTTTATAAATCCCATACATTGAGACATCATCCGTCATAGTCAACTCTTTTAGACAATCTGAATAGGTTGGCATAATGGATGTAGGACAGAAATGCCATTGGTGGGCACATGGCCATTCCATTTGGGCATATTGTCACTTGAAAGTGGCAATTCAGATATAAGGGCATGGAATTGATAGTGTACAGCATTTTGGAGGGTTGGAAATTCTAAAGAATGATACACCCGGCCTGGCTCCCCTGCACCCTGTGATGTCATCACTCCCTCACATCAGGTGACAAATGACATGGGGACACAGGAAGAGGAGGGGTGGGCAAGGAAAGGGAACATCAGTTCTGGTTTAGTGTTAAGATAATAAAGACGTGTTGAACCCTCTCTACTGCCTCCGCCTCATATGTGTGCAAGTGAGCGTGTAGTAGGCTGAACCAGAAATAGCAGGGTCCAAGAAGATTCTACATTGGCAACGAGGTGTATACGAACCGATACGCTTGTGCACCCCGCGCTTTTGGCCTGTGGAGAAGATGCCACTTTGAGCTGCGGTGCATGTCAGACAACTTTCTGGCAGAAGGACCACCTGTACCGGTGAGTGGCAAGGCGGGTAGGAGCTTGCAAGCTCCCCGCCAGTGGGCCGCGCGCCGCACGCCACCACCCAGAGCATCCGGGTGACCGGAGGAACATCTTCCGCCAGTGGCAATGTGATCTCAGAGTGGGTCGGAGCGCGAAGGCTCCCGCTGGATACAGGCATCCGGGCAGTCGGAGGAAGATCTCTCGCCAACGGCAATGAAATCTAGGAGTGGGTCAGAGCGTGAGGGCTCCCCACGGCTCCTGACACACCGGGCGGTCGAGCAAGGCTCCTGCCGACGAAGAACCAATGCGCAACATTTTCCCGCCATCCGCTGACTGAGGCCAACGGCCTGACACGCCCCCTGCCTAAGGTGGAGCAAGAGGAGCGAGGAGCAGCCCGGCCTGCATGTGACCAGGAAACCATGCGTGCACCAGGCCTCACAGCACAGGATAGACCTCATAGAACACCAGACATCCCATTGGATTAAGGCGCAGCCTGGACTGCGCAAGATTCAAGTAGGCACACCAACTCTGCACATGGCAGAGAAGCTGCGTGATGGCCAAGCATCAAAAATCCCATCAACAGAGCCTGCTCAGACCACCGGAGCGTTTGGGCTCAATTGAATTCATAGCCCGTGAGTCAACGTGTGGACCGAGCATACAGCAATTGACGTCTCTAAGTCACTGATCATCTCATTCGCACACAAGGTCAGTCTGGGGGAAAGGGACAAGTGCATATATCACCAAATTCATTCTAGCAAAACACCAAGTGCAAAATGTCGAAAAATGAATCATTGACCGTGTCATTAACACCGGCTCGAACACTCCCCCCCCAGTATGTCTGACAGCCTCTTAACCCAATTACCCATTAATTTTGACCTCAGTGACACCAGCACCCCAGGCCCACACTGGAAAGGTGGCTAAGAGATTTCGAGGTGTGCCTCAAAGCAGTTGGCCCAGTTGATGACGATAAAAAGCACAGTCTGCTATAATTCTCGATAGGCTCAAATATAAGGGACATTGTAGATGAACTCCCTGCAAGTGTCACCGACACCTAAATTAATTTGAAGGCGAGACTCACAGACTATTTCACGCCACAAACAAACCTGGACTACGAGGCACACATCTTCCATACCACCAAGCAAGCCAAAGGTGAGACCATGGATGCTTTTGTAATGTGTTTGAGACTCAAATTGAAGCATTGCGACTTCAACAAATACTCCAATGAACAGGCATTATGGTCGCAAATTATGGTAGGGTGTGAGAGTGCACACTTTAGGAAACGTCTACTGCAAAAACCAAGAACTCTGGAATAAATGTTTTGCCTGGCTCGCTCAGATGCCGCATTAGCAACACAGGTGGAGGGACTGGAAGATATCAAAATCACCCATGGAAAGCATGAGTGTGTCATCAAGCTGGATGGAGCATCTAAGGGAAACGCTGATCCGTTCTGTTATAGATGCAGCAACGAATACCCACATGAAGGACAGTGCCCATCCATTGGTAAGCAAGGCTCCACGTCTGGGAGGCAGAACCACTTCAGAGCAGTATGCCTCATATACCGCAGCAAGATACGAGGTGAAGGAGGGAGCAGGGGAGACCCACACTAGACAGGGACCAAAGGCCATAGAGTCCACCCCGCATGACCAACCAGTCATACAAAGCCACTCATCGCAGACACAAAGAAGACAAGCCAGATAAAAGAAGGGAGCGAACCTCGGGTGACTGGAGAGACACCAAACCTCCCCCATCAATGCCAAGGAGAAGACCCCGAAGATACCTCAGATATCTGGTGGAACACTCACAGTCGGACAGTGCCTCCAGTCATCCTCAGAGGAAAATGCACAAAGAATTGAAAAACCGAGGGAAGAACCAAGAAAGAAGGGATACTTGTATGCTCTAGGCAACACGACAGCAAAAGAGCACAGTCCAACTCTAATCATGCAAATAAATGGGACGGCAGCAGAATTTCTGGTGGACACAGGAGTGTCTGTGAATGTAATAAGTAAAGAGGTATACAACAACATACCAGACACACCACGCTTACAACCCGCCAATGCACTGATCTTCCCCTACGGCTCAAAGACACCCCTTCTCTGCAAAGGCTTTTTCACAGCATCATGCAGCTACAAAACACAAGCCAAAGACATCCCCATGAATGTCCTGGAAGCTGCCACTGAAAGTGGATGTATTCTAAGCTACAAGACCTCCATCAAAATGGGCCTCATTCACGTCCGCAATAGACTCAGGGTGCACAAATACCTCGACCCCACCGCAAAAATCGATCAAGTATTTCCAGTACTGTTCAGAGGTGTGGGAAAATTGATGGGCCATCAAATTTAACTGCACATCGACAGTAGCGCAACCCTAAAGGGGAATCCCCATAAACATACAGAGGCAAGTGGTGGAAGAATTGACAGAAGCCGACATCCTCACACCAGCGGAAGGTCCCACACCGTGGGTGTCCCCCATAGTGCCGGTACCCAAGAAAGACTTGACGGACATTTGCATATGCGTGGACATGTGGCGGCCAAATGAGGCCATCCTGAGAGAACAGCACCAGGCTCCGCCCATCACCAACATGGTTTAACTCCTCAATGGGGCCACAATCTTCTCCAAGCTAGACCTCAACAAGGGGTACCATCAACTAGAACTCAACAAGGCCTCTCGATATCTCACCATGTTCCCCATCCACCTGGGCTTATATAGGTAGTCGGGGTCTCTTCGGCATTGAAAAATCTTTCAGTCAGAGATCCATAATGTCATCCAAAACATACCCAACTGTATAAACTATAGTGATGACATTCTGGTGTTCGGACAAACCCATGAGCAGCATGACAACACAATCATGAGTGTGTGCATGGCCGTTGAGGAGGCCCAGCTCACCCTAAACACCCTTTCTTCGGCCACATCTTTTCCGCTAATGGAATGACGCCTGATCCAGAAAAAGTCAGTGCCTTCACGGACGCGGAACCGCCAAGCTCCATTACAGATCTAAGATCATTCTTGGGACTGGCTAGCTATTGTAATCGTTACATAAAAGACTTTGTTTCTCATTACGAACCAGGCGCTAATGCACAAATGGGTTAACGGCGCCGTAAAAGGCTGCGGCACCGTTAACCTATTAGCGCCTAATTACGAGGTCCCTTTGCGGGACCCGACCTTAACGGCTGGTTTTACCAGCCGTCAAAGTAGGGACCCGCAAAGGGACCTTGGTGCTAAGTACAGTGCCGCAATTTGCGGCACCATACTTAGCGCCTTCCCCATTCCCATTGAGCCCTATGGGGCAAAAACGGGAATGGGGAAGGACCATGGAGGAAGGGGGAATTACAGCCCCGCCAACCTTGTAATGGGATGGTAATTCCCCCTTTCTCCATGGCGGAGTCGGTAACTTACCGGCATGGACCATGGTGCTAATAGCACCATGGTCTTCCGCCAGGGTCGTAATGAGGCCCTTTGTGTCTGTCAGTGAACCCCTCAGGACACTCACCAAGTAAAACACAGAGTTCAAGTGGTCAGAAAAATGCCACCAAGCATTTCAACTGATAAAACATTGCATTTCCGTTGCCAAGAATATGACTTATTTTGACCCGAGGAGAGCCACTGTACTAGTAGTAGACGCAAGCCCAGTGGGACTCAGATCCATTTTGACCCAACTCGATGAGAAAGATAGCCAGTCCAAGCACATAGTATCCTATGCCAGCCGGAGCCTATACAAAACCGAACAGGTATACTCGCAGGCTGAGAAAGAAGGGCTAGCTGTGGTATGGGCCTGTGAACATTTTCATCTATTTCTGTATGGGAAAACATTTACAATCATCACAGATCACCAGGCTTTGTTGTTTGTCTATGGTAATCCCTAATCCAAGGTTACAAGATTATCACTTCAACATAATTAACAGACCGGGGAAAGATCACAACACAGCAGACTTTCTATCAAGGCATCCATGCAAGGAAGGGTCCTAAGATCCATCCATCACGGACCAATACATCATATACGTGATACAAGGAAACACACCATAAGGTCTCGACTTGCATCAAATAGCTCAAGAAATGAACGTCGATCAAGGGTTGCAGATCATTTTGAGATGTCTGGAGACTGGGCACTGGAAACAAGCTCGGTAGTTGAAGGAAAACACAGGGGAGAGTACCAAGCAAGACATTACCTGCCTCCTGGCTGTAAAGGATATACTTGCAAAATCTGAAGAAGGCCTGCTGCTTAAAGGCACCAAACTATTAATCCCCCGAAGCCTAAGGCATAAGGTCCTAGAACTTGCACACAAGGGCCACCGAGGCATAGTGTGCACAAAAAGGATGCTTAGACAAAAATTATGGTTTCCTCATCTCGACGCTCAAGTAGAGGAACTACTCAGAAACTGCCCCATGTGCGCAGTCATAAACCTGCACACTAGACCAGAACTGCTATGCATGACAACACTAGTGTAGGGAGCCTGGGAGGAAATCGCAGTAGACTTCTTTGGGTCACTGGAACGGGGTGATCACATACTAATAGTGTTCGATGAATATTCTCCATTCCTAGACATACAAATCGTGCTGTCCATATCAGCCTCCCACACCATCCCCGCGCTCCATAGAATGTTCGCCACCTACGGCATCCACAAAGTAGTAAAGTCGGATAATGGACCCCCGTTCACAGGACAAGACTTCAAGACATTCTCAGAATACATGGGTTTCCATCACAGGAAGATAACGCCCCTGTGGCCCCAGGAAAACGGGACAGTAGATTGTTTCATGAGCATCATCAAGCGAACAATGCAAATTTGCTCGGCTGGCATGCAAGCCTGTTGTGAAGATGTTATGTCAATTAATGCAAGATTACAGGAGCACTCGGCACAGAACCACCGGGAAAACACCCTCCGAAGTCATATTTGGGAGAAACATAAGGACTAGGATTCCATATTTCACACAAGAAAGCGAAAAGTACAGCAGAGACCTGGAAATGCGTGAACATGACTCTCAACAGAAAGCAGAGATGAAAAGGGGAGCCGATGAGAGGAGGAGAGCAAAAGACAATAACCTTGAGCCGGGAGACGTAGTCATAGCCAAAAAAACACAAAGTCATAACAACATGGCCGCTTTCGGAGAAGAGCCCCTAAAAGTCGTCCTAGTGAAAGGATCCCTTGTCACAGCTGAAGGCGACAGGAAGACAACAAGAAACTCTTCACACTTCAGGGGCATGCCAGGGATCATGCCAGTTGCCAACCAGTTGTCACTCAATCTGCGTGCCGAGTGGGACTCACCTTAAGAAAGGGGACGGAGAAGACTCCAGCGCCGAAACACCACCTCGGCCCTGCCAGGAGCATGAAGAACTAAGGGACCCGCGACCACAAAGAGCGCAAAAGAAACCTCACAGACTTATTGAAGAAATTAACTAAGTGTGACCTCATATTTAGTGCCGGGCGGGTGGGAGTGATGTCGTCACCCTCTCACATCACATCACAAGGGACATGGGGACACAGGAAGGGGAGGGGCGGCCAAGGGAAGGGAACGTCAGTTGTGGTTTACTGTTAAGAGAATAAAGAAGTGTTGAACCCTCTCTCCTGCCTCCGCCTCCTATGTGTACAAGTGAGCGTGTAGTAGGCCACACCAGAGATGGCAGGGTCCACGAAGATTCTAAGCACCCCCTTTTTTCATGACAAGCATAAAGGAGTAGAGCAATGCTTGCAGGACATGTTGGCATCTATCCCTGTACTCTTAAAAAGGCCTCACACTTTCTCTTCCATTATGAATTCCTTTGAAACATTTTTCTTTTCCGACATTAGTGTTATGTGTCCTGATTTTAATGTGTGACGTGCGTTATCCTGTGATGGCTTGGATCGTGCTGCATTTAGAGTTATATCACTTCAGTACCATTAACCTCTTGCCTCAACATTAGCCGCCCATGAGGCAGTGAAATGCCTCCCTGCAAAACCAGCCATATATTGTGGTCTATACACATTATGTTCCAATTATCTGCTCCCAAAAATACTTATTATGACACAGACTGTACATTCTAAAGATAAACTGCTAGAGGACCAGTGCCAGTTCCTTCTTAGATGCGTGCTCTGCGGGAGTGTGATCCCGCCTCAGAGAACCTTCCTTCTCTGCCTCCCTCCTCCGTCCTCCCAGACAGGTTCAGGGCTGTGGGCAAAGCTGTCAGGATGCCGGCTATCCGAGCAGACACCGATCGATCTCCTCAGGCCCTACTGCTCTCTTATCATCTTCAGCACCTGCTGTCTCCCTGTGATGCCTGCAGCCGGGGTCCATCAGCCATCACATCACCGGTCAAGGTCTTATCACACACTCACAGCACGTGGCTGAGGCCTTCTCTCTCTCTCTCGCTCTCGCTCTCTCTCTCTCTCTCTCTCTCTCTCTCTCTCTCTCTCAACACAAAGATGCATGCATGCTTAGCTCTGCGGTCTCATGAGGTCAACACCTTTCCTAGTGATCGCCAAAGTGTGGCACCCATTCAAGCGCTACGATCCCTTTACCAGTGTTTTTGTGGCATTGAAATTAGTCTGCTTTACTATGTGCTACAGTTACTGTCTCGGGTGGAGGGGTCGTGGGGTGATGGGGAATCCAATTATCAAGTCTGATGACGGCAGTTACTTAGGGAGATCTTCCTCGTGGTGGTCACCCTGCAAATTCTGGCCAATGGAGCGTTAAACCCTGCATAAAGGGGCAGGTTTTGGCATTACTGGCCTTCTAGGCCCAAGGTAAATGAAGACCTCCGCTAGGGCTTAGGCTGGTTCACGAATGGGGTTCTAATACTGTGCTAAGCCCCCAACAAAGCCACGAGTGTCTGCATGAGGCGTGGAAGCCACCAACGAAAAGCATGAAAGGCTACGGTCAGGGATGTCGATTCACCACAATCCCTATGGTAGTGGAAGTGACATCACACACACCAGATGACATCACAGGAAGTGATGTCTCATGACCTTTGACCTGGATAGCATCCGTTCCTCTTTATCCCTGGCGATATCAAGGGGGCTGGCTTGCGGGCATAATCACATAATAACACTTCTCATGCTAATGTTATCATAGATGCCCAGAAAAATGTACAATGCCACAGTAAGGAAAGGCTAGACTGGTTGCGCCAAAATGCCAGTCTAGCTATGAAATTACACTTATCATGGTTGCTTATCAGAGATGCCCAGTACAAAATGTCAAGCCACAGCAATACATGGCTAGACTAGCTGCACCAAAATGTTAATCAAGCCAATAATTGCAGATTTGATTCTTACTCTATTATATACTCCCACAATAATATGCCATGACCCAGTAAGAAACGTCTAGACTGGCTGCACCCAAATTCTAATCTAGCCACTAATAACACATGTCATTGAGCTTAATGTCCTTTAGGAACGTGCATGCAATGGATTAGTTCACAGAATAACTCTGAGTCCAAATAACAGAACCAACTCAAGAAGATGGCAAAGTACCGTTTTATTAACAATTATCTAAAACAGGGAGTTACCTTGGATGTACGCTTGATTTCTCCTAAAAAACTTTTCATAAAAACAAGGTTATATACTCAAAATACACCAGAGGCGATGTCACACTGCGTGACAAATAATGAAAAACCTATTGGGGATCAGAATAGGCTTAAGGGGAACATCTAAGCATACATTATATAGGAACTAGGATTGTGATTGGCTGCCCCTTGTCAGGTGGGCAATACATGCCTACCTCTAAAACATGCAAAACAAGGGGGGGGTCTGGGAATCTCTCTACCAGCACAAAAACAGCCCAATGACCTGTTTTTGGGTTAATAACCCCTGGGAGAGACTCTACCAAGTCTTTAACTCACTGTCCCTTTCACAGAGAAGAAATTTCCCTGCATATAAGTCTTTGTCTTGCCCTGGGGCAGACCAGCACCGAAATACTAGGCAATTCTCCTCTGAACAAGAGTACCAAAAGCAACCCAATACACATGTTTTAGCCTTGTTGGGCATCATCAGTGAGGTGAAGCTGTTCCTGTCTAAGAACAGTGAGCAAGGGGTCCACGTCTGGATTGCTCTGGTAACTTAGGGTGAGACCCAAAGATAATTTATGCAAATCAAGGGGGGGTCTGGGAAGCTCTCTACCAGCACAAACACAGCCCAATGACCTGTTCCTGATTGAAATACCCCTGGGAGAGACTCTACCAAGTCTTTAACTCACTGTCCCTTTCACAGAGAAGACATTTCCCTGCATAACAGTCTTTGTCCTGCTCTGGGGCAGTGCAGCACCAAAATGCTAGGCAATTCTCCTCTGAACAAGAGTACCAATACCAACCCCATACACGTGTTTCAGCCGTGTTGGGCATCATCAGTGAGGTGAAACTGTGCCTCTATAACAATAGTGAGCAAGGGGTCCACGTCTCGATCGCCCTGGTAACTTAGGGTGAGACCCAAAGGTAATTTATGCAAAACAAGGGGGGTCTGGGAATCTCTCTACCAGAACAAACACATCCAAATGGCCTGTTCTTGGGTGAATGACCCCTGGGAGAGACTCTACCAAGTCTTTAACTCACTGTCCCTTTCACAGAGAAGAAATGTCCCTGCATATCAATCTTTGTCCTGCCCTGGGGCAGTCCAGCACCTGTGAAAGGTACAGTGAGCAAAAAGCAGATGGCTGCAAACTCTCAAAGTGGTTAAAAACCACTGAGCAGGTTATGATGCCGTGTTCTTTCGAGAGAGGGGCGCATGCTACCTTTTTTGTATTTTTGGAAGAAACTTGGGGTTGGTCACCCTATGTTACCTAGGAGCAACCAGACGTGGACTTCCTGCTCACTGTGCTCAGAGAGGCACAGCTTCACCTCACAGATGAGGACCAACAAGGCTGAAGCACGTGTATAGGGTTGCTGTTGGTACTCTTGTTCAGAAGGGAATTGTCATACATTGCATTTCAGTGCTGGACTGCTCATTTGGACGGTACCAAGACTGATATGCAAATGTATATTTCCCATCTGTGAATGGTACAGTGAGCAAAAGCAGATGGCTGCAATCTCTCAAAGTGGTTAAAAACCACTGAATAGGTTATCATGCTGTGTTCTTTCAAGAGAGGGGCACCTGCTAACTTTTTTGTATTTTTACCTCTAAAACATGTCATCTTCAAAACCATTAAGTACATGCTTTCTAATTGGTCTTCAAACTATAAGGGTCTTCGTCATACAGGCCACTGCAATTGGTGGGCACGCTTGAGTCATGTCTGGAACATTCGGTTCACTTAGCAGCATGTAAGTCCAGACCCAGGTGCAAGGAGGTGGGCCTGACTCTACCTCCCCACCCAAGTCGCCCAATATCTCTCATCGCCCAGGCCTTCTGCCATGAAGATTGTCTTTGAACTTGACCTTGGAAAGTATCCTTGTCTCTGGGAATACATGGGACTGCGGGCAGTTGTTGTTATAGGACTCTAAGTTCAACTCTATTTTCATCCTTGGCTCATGTGACAAGAGACCACAATTTAGTCAATTTGCAGGTTTTAAATGTCTTAAAAGAATAAAACTTTGCACTCTTGGTTTTCTTTCTATGCACCTTAACAAGAGATGATTCATTCTCTGCATGCTCAATAGATAGCTGACCTTGGCTGTTTCAATCTTGACCTCAGGTTAGACAGACTCTCCATGCAGCTCCACAAATTCAGCTTATTTTTGCTGCAGCACAATTTGCCCTTTCTTCATGGGTCCTGGCTTGCTGAATTCATGATACCAATGTCCATCTTCTATACAGTGGTGGCTTCGCCTGCATTCTATTCACTACATATAGCCAGCTTCTATGATGACTTAGTCTCGATTCTTTACTTTGTCATTAGTTTCTGTAAAATCCATGCATCCTCTTCAGCCAATATTCTGAGACGTCATTCATACTCTCTTATGACATCATAGACTTCTTTCCATGCTCTAGTTATATTCCTACAGGGAGTTCCTCCCTCACATTGTTATCTCTTTGGGAATACGTTTGATAGGGTTGTCTCAATGGGTATCTTCTTTCAAATATACGCTGCAATATTGGCACAGCTGCTGGCGTCAAACACGGCACAATCGCAGGCTTTCAACATATAGGGGATAGGGGTGCAGGATTTCCTGCAGAGGCATGCAGCTGCTCCTCTACATCATGCCTGCTTTATCATTGATGAGCATTATGTAATAGCACACCCCTCTCCTGCCCCACCCTTCCCACACATCCTCTCTCCCTTCCACTCACCTCCTCCAACCTCCAAAATCAGCTCCCCAGACTAGCATCACCTCCACATCCCTCTTCCTTGTCCCAGTACGTATGAGGCAAGGTGCTTCATAGGGAAGTACTGGGAAGAGGAAAAGTAGGACTAGGAGTAATGAAGATTACTATTATGTAATCCAGGCAATGAAGACAAGCACACACATTTACATACCATGCACTTGCTCATTTGCATCTGCACCCTTCACCATTCACTCACACACGCACACACAGCCACTCATAGATCATGCAATTGCACATTCCCACGCATTACATGATTACATGGCCTGCGGTAGCGGCCGTGTAGTTATGGTTAAGTTGCTCAACTCAAAGGAAGAGCACTTTTTGGGTGGTTTATAACTTTGCTTCCCCTGGACGAACCCTTACCAAACTTTGCAAAGAAAGTATATGGCCCGCTCTGAATTTTGTAGTTTGGTGAGGGTTAGTCAAGGGAGAGCAAAGTTATAGGGGGTCCCAAACATTTAATTTTTTCCATAGATGCCTACAGCCCAAACCGCCACATGGATTTTCACCAGATCTGCGGCAGGAGCAATGGCTTGGTCCCAAAAACATGCTTTTGTAAATTTGGTGTACATTTGGTGTAAATCGTCCAGTAGTTTTTTTCTTTTTAAATGACCGAAAAGTTGGTCAGAAATGTGTGATATCTGGGTCCGGTCCACGGACCCACTTCCCTGTTTAGTCCACGGACAGGCATTTGATTGGCCTGGAGGGTAACGTGATGTCCGTAAACATCGGACCCACCCCCGGATTGGATGGTGAAAAGCGTGAAGTACGTCAGATTTTTGGAAATGCCCACCATGTTGGATTCACGGACATAAGCAGGTGTCTGCGGACACCGCCATTGAAACATATAAAAAAACACAACATTGCACTTTTCAAACTTATCAAACAATCTCTGGGGAGGTGAGGGGTGATGAGGATGGGAAGGGATATGGCTGTAAGAAGCCAAAAAACAGGTGCTTTTCACCCCTCAAGTCCACAAACAGTCTGGGTGTTCGGGGTCAGTCCTCTGATGTTTGTAAACACTTCAGATGTTCAGGGGCACCTGTGCCTATTTCTGCATTACAGGGTTGGTGAAATGCAGTTCTTGGATGGCTTATAACTTTGGCACCACTGAATGAAACTGCATGTAACTTTGTAATTTTATGTTAGTCTTGATTCTGAATGGTTTTGGAAAGTGTGGCGCTGTTTTGTCAAGAGGGAACACATTTAGAGGGGGGGTCCCAAACTATTGTAAAGGCTTGTAAATGTAGTACCATTTGATGAATCTGCATAAAAGTTTGCAGGCCAAATTTTGCAAAGTTTGATGGGATTTTCTGAAGAGGGGATAATTTAGATTTGGGGTCTCAACATTTTTAGATGGCTTATCCATTTGTTGCTGTTTGACAAATGTGGACAAAGGTTTTCATAAAGATTAAGACTTGGCTCTTCTACTTATCACTGAGATTATTTTGGTCAAAAGCCATCTTTAAATCGCTCTGACTCCGCCCTCTTTTTGTTTTTTGTGCCTGTTTGTTTTTGTCAGCGCGCTCACACCTTAGGGCTCACGGCAGCGCAATATAAATTTGATTAAAATAAAGTAAAAAGTAAAAAAAGTAAAGCTTTAGACCCAACCTTCAATGTTTGTTTAAAGACTGAATAGATTTTGTCAAGTGGGTGCTGAGTTATATGACCATTGCATGTACATAGATTATGACACTTTGGAAAAAATAAAACATGGGCAGAATTCAAGCACACTCATGTAAGGAGTATTGGCAAGGACCTTAAAGCATGGTTTTGCAAATGTGCTTGTGTTTTATTTTTTGATAAGTGGCATAATGTAAGTACAAAAATAGTGATGAAGCTTTGGTGACTGAGGCCTGTGGCCAAGGGCAGTGGCCAGATTGTCCGGGTCATGGTATAAGGTCATGAGCCATAAAATCTGGCTACTGGCCATGACCGCGAGGGACGAAAATGTGCTTGTGGTAATATGGTCATATGGTTCTGTCTTTGCCTTCTGCAGGCTGCCATGTAAAGGGACAAGGGGCTCTGTACGGAGCCCCGCCTTCCCTTCCCACGGTGGCCATCTTTGAAAAGGATTTTCTGCCTCCAGCTGTGGGAAGTAAAATCTATTTCTTAGCACCACAGGATCCCCCTTTGGGAACCAGGGGTGCAAATGGCCCTTATCCCCAATTGCAGGGGCTGCAATGGAGGACAATGGTCTGGAGCCCTAGTTATGTATTTATTTATAACACCCAAAACCTGCAGGCATCAGGACACAGGCAGACACACTTTGCTTGGGCCAATAACTTGGGCTGCTGGGACATTATTCCCCATTTCGGTCCCTGGAATGGGGGTGAACGCCACATTATTCCCATTAGTATACCAAAAAATGCTAATGAAAATGTTGGAAACATGTGTTGAGTCTATGTACTTTACTGAGAAATGTAAAATAGATGGAGTCTATAAGATTTCTTTTTGTTCTATTTTTTAACTGTGAAAGTTGGTTCCCAAGGGAATTGTTAAAGGGACCACATGGTTAAGTTGCACTAATAAAAACCTATGACATTCAATGAAAAAAATGTTGTTAAGGGGACGTTATGGTTAAGTTGCACTAATAAAAACCTATGAAATTCAATTAAAAAACTTTGTTAAAGGGACGTTATGGTTAAGTTGCACTGAAGAAACATGAAATTCAATAATAAAACGTTGTTAAAGGGACGTTATTGTTACAGGAAAAACCGAAAAATCTCAGACATTTGGCAGTTATGGAAAGCTAAGCAACCATAACCTGCGCCACCACCATGCACTGCTAAGACTAACACCCAGGACATCAAAGTTGACATCACAAATGTCATTGATGATATCACTAATGAGATCACATGTGAAATTAATTTTGATGAAAAGTCCTTACAAGGGGATGTGTTCATAATGTTGGTAAGAAGCTGTTAGGGGTGATTGTGTGATGTTAAACATGTAATAACTAGCTAAAAATTCAAGATTTACTATACACTTGTCCTAGTACAAACAATACAAATGAAGACCCACAATGCATACAAATCAGAGGCAAATACAGAGAAACTAAAGTAAGGAAGAAACAAACAGTATCATCAGAAAATGTTAATGGCATTAAAGTTTATTTGAGACATAATCCTAATGAAAATACTTTAAGAACATATGACAAGGTTAAAGTCTAGATACACAGCTCCTTTTGAATTTTAATATTTTGACTGTCATTGAACAAAACTACCTGGCCTAGATATTTCAGTGAACAAAAACAAGTGGACCAGAAATGTGTTGTCATCAGTGATGTCGTCAATGACATGTGTGATGTCATCAATGACATTTGTGATGTCATCTTCGATGTCCTGGTTGTCTGTCTGAGCTGTGCAAAGGGGTGGCGTGAGTCATGGTTGCTTAGCATACGATAACTGGTGAATTTATGAGGTTCTTCAGTTTTACCTCTAACCCTAACGTTGTTGTGAACATACCGTGTACGCGGTCCTGGAGTCGGGCGCCCCGCAGGCTCTGCTTCATGCGTGATTCCGGGACCACTCTGCTGCTCCACCCTAGTGAGGGGTTCCGTTCTTCTATGGCTCCCCCTCGCAGTATTCCTGTTTCCCGTTGCGCCGCCACTGGACACACGGCGGGACCAAGGTTTTCCCTGCTCACGTGACCGAAGCTCGGTCATGTGATCGCAAACAATCAGGAAGTCCCTCATAAAAGCCTCTCTTTTTCGCCTCTTGTTGCTTCTCAGCTGTGTTTGTGAGTGCCGTCATTTGGACTTCTGTTTCCTGATTCCCTGTAACCGGTATTTCTGACCCTTGGATCTTTGATTAACCCTTGGATTACTGGCTGAACTGGTGTTTTCTGGACCTTTAGCTTTTTTCCTTTTGGACTGGTGCTGGATCTTCCTTCTGCTTTTCTGCTTTTCCTTCTTCTTTGGCAAACTGAATATGTTTTCTGGACTCTAAGGAACTTTGGACTTGGTTCTGTCCTTGTTGAATTTGCTCCTGGATTCACCTAAAGAAACCTCGACTGGAACTTTGTCATCAGCAGCACCTCCCCTCCCAGGGGAGGTGTTCCCTGTTTTCTGGGTTCTTTAACCTTCCCTTCCCTGCTCTCCCTGGGCACCTCGCTAGGTAGGTCTCATTGCATGTTTACCTCCCATCTATCCCGGTAACACTTGTACCTGTGCTAACCATCCTCTGTTTCCTTTTTAGCTGCCTGAGGTTCCAGTGCTGCGGTTCCAGTCCACCTCTGGCCCCAATAACCGGTCAGGGAGAGATATTACTTCTCTGACAGGTGCTTGGGGACAGAAGTATTTAGTCCACCCGGAAGATCACGTCATGACAAGCGTCCCTTTAACAATGTTTTTTCATTGAATTGCATAGGTTTATATTGGTGCAACTTAACCATAACGTCCCTTTAGCAATGTTTTTTCATTGAATATATGCACACGTACATTACATAATATACACACACACGCACACACTTGCACTTAAAAAATACATTTCCTTACCTTCTCAAATCCTTTGCTCCTCCTCTACAGGCAGGTCCCTGACTCCCATGCTCCAGCACACACGCAAGTAACCAGCTCTGGTTCCTGTCATGCGTAGCAGAGCAGAGGAGCCAGAGTCCTTCATATTCTGGGATGGGTTAGGCTCAGATTTAAAAAATAAATCATTTAACATGGGGACATTTCGGCTTTTGGCATACTTATGGTGAGCAGTGAGCAGAGTGCAGTGACACTGACTCTGAGGATTGGATTAGGAGCAATGCCTGCTCATTTGCAAGGTCTGGAGGTCCAACGGGTGACTGTACCTTTTGTCAGTGGACTCTGTTTACATTGTCTCTGGGATGGTGCTTATGGTACTGTGAATTGGGAATAGGAAGACTCAGAACCTTGTAACTCTAACATGGGGAAGAGAGAGGGTTTGTACTTCAGCAGCCCCTTGAGCTGTCGGGTGTTCCTCACCCTGTGTGGACCCCATAATAAGTGCTTGGTGGTTCTGTGTCTTCGTGGGTCTGTGGCCCAAACAGAATCTGATTATTCACATTTCTAGTTAACTTTGAACTTGGATAATCGGACAATTGGATTTTATTGCATGTGATTTTAGCTTTTTGCAGTTGATTTTAGCTGATTTTAGCTGATTTTAGGATTCGCTTGGTTGCACATTTAAGTTTTGTTTCCCATATTTTGCACATACCTAAAATGAGTAAGACCAGAGATTGGATTGGAGACTGGTCAGGAGGGTTAAGAGGGTTGAAGACTTAGCCATCTTTATTTGACCCCATTAGAATTATTGGACTTGTTGGCTTCCACAACATCATGGTCAAACGTAAAGACAATGAGGTTTATATGTCCAGTAACTGTGTCAAAAAGGCACCAAATGCACCTATCGTCAGAAAGGAGGGAACTCAGATGTACTAGCCATCTCTAGCTGTGTATTAGAAAGAGATGGTGTGGAAGTTTGAGGAGCATATTGTGCTCAACCAACGTGACATTGAAGCAGCAACTTTGGAAGACAATGGGGGGTAGGGTGAGTGTTTGTCCCCCTCCTGCTGTCTTTTCGGGCATACCAGGGCAGAAAGGGGCAATTGATATTCTTGTGCCCACCAAATTGACCATGGGCCTTGATGACCCTGAACGTGCTGGTAAGATTGTCCGGCTTGGCCACAACGATCTACGGGTGCTGCATTAAGCAGTGGGGCTATAAGAGGTCCCCGTACTTAGTGTGTCAGCATAGATTAGCACTGAATCCATATGCAATGAGTGCAAACGCTTGGAGGATATGCGAGAGGAAAAACTGCAGTCAGTACTGAACTCTTTACTGTCATATTAAAAAGTGGTGATGGGCTTTTTGGATATTATTGATGACTCAATAATGTCAACTGAACAGGGTCTTTCAGAGGTGAACAAGAAGGTTTCCGAACATGGTCCCAAAGTGGGAGGGCATGGTACAGGGAACAAGGGTTGGTGCGCCTTTCACAGTGATTGATAGTTCCCAGGGTCCTACGATACAGCTCTTTGTTAAGGTTTTTATCCCCCCCCCCACATCAGCCTGGCCTTTCTCAGATGAGTCACAAGATGGGTGACGGGGCAGATGAGGTAGATGGTTTGCTACCCCAGTGATCTACATGCAGCCTGGGCAACTCTAAGGTGCTGTATCTGCACCATAAGTTGGTCCCTCTAGTAGGGGTAATAGTAGGAGTACCTGTGCTACCAACTGGTCAGATTGAACCCACAGTTGCCCTGCTGAATAAGCTCAGCTATTGGATAAACCGCAATCTTCAGGGGCCCACGGTTGATCCACGGTCTAGCCTAATGGCTGGGAAAGTGGGCTGGGTGGGTCACTCCCAGAAAAACCTTGAGGGAGACTGTGTGTTTGTTCCTCAGGCCAGACCCTTGGTGCTGTCTGAGGAACCAGAGAAATCTTCACAATCCTAAGGGAACTCGAAATGCTGGTCACTCCCAGGGACACCTTCATCAAAAATAAAGCCTGGTGTACAGACATCCAAAACACCCTCTTCAATAAAATAACCCTGCTCCACGAAAAAATGAATGCCAAAAAAACGGCCCTACACAAGATTGCATTTCCATCCTCCAAGAAACCTACTGCAAGCAAGCCAGACCTAGTCACCAATTTAAATTCAAATCTATCTCAACCACTGAGACTGAGAAAATAATGTCTTCCCTAAAACCATCTAAATGCTTGGGAGACACTTGCCCAGCACCCATTGTTGAAGAAGCCACAGAAAAGGTAACCCTGTTCATCTCTAATTTCATCAACACCTCCTTCAAATCTTGCTTAGTACCCAGCAATCTCAAAGATACTTGGGTATTACCCTTACTAAAAAAGCCCAATCTAGACCCCAATACTCCCACTAACAATAGAACAATCACAACCATACCCTTCTTCTCGAAATTCTTGACAAAGCTGCCTACATCCAGATTCAAGCTTATCTGGAGATCACAACCTACTAAGTACACACCACTCAGGTTTCAGACCTAGACATGGGGCCGAGACAACCCTCATTGACCTGAAGAACCAATTAGATGATAGGAAAGACAATGCGGAATCCCCCATCCTTCTCCTACTAGACCTGTCCGCCGCGTTTGACCTCATCAACTACAAGGTCCTGTGTAATCACCTCAAAACAGCCGCCCACTTCTCTAAGGAAGGCACCACTTGGATAAGCTCATTCCTGGACAACAGGGCCATGCAAGTCTTCTCTCCTACCTCCGCAGCAGACCCAGTACCTATCACATGCAGAGTCCCACAAGGCTCCTGCATCTCTACAACCTTACATAACATCTTTACAAAGCCACTATTTGACATACTTGAAAATCTGGGTGTCTCATATACCAACTATGCTGACGACACCCAGATTATCATCCCGATCCTAGGCAACTATGACAAAGACAAAACGATGATCAACAAAATGTATCAAATTATTCAAACATGGATGGCCACACACGGCCTATGTCTCAACGAAGAAAAAACAGATCTCCTAATCCTTGGTCCCCAAAAAAACGGACTAAATTATCCACCATGTATAACTCCATCCTCATTGATGGAATTAAGATCAAAGTCTCTAAGGCGGTCAAGACCCTAGGCGTCTACCTAGACTCAGCTCTCAACCTCAATAAACAAATCAACGCCACAACGGCTGCAACTAACTACACATGCAAATTGATTTACACATGTAAACCATTTCTGTCCACAGCAAGCTGTATTACAATTGTGAAAGCCTTAATCCTTTCCAAAGTGGACTGCTGCAATGCCCTATATCTAGGCACCAGCAAATGCAACACCACTAAAATCCAGACTGTCCTGAATAATGCCCTTAGAGCCGCTCTAGGCATATCCAAATTCCACCACATCTCTCACGTAAGACGCAAGACCAACTGACTCTCCAACACCGACAGAATCAAGTTCAAACCGCTCAACCTCACTCATAAGTGACTGTCCAACAAGGCTCCCTTATACCTCATAGACAGATTCGCAAAACACACCTCAACTCATCCCATCAGAAAAGCTCAATCCAACAGTCTCAGCATACACAGGTTTAAGCTAAAAAAAACAGGAGGTGCTAGCTCTATCCCAGACACACTAAGAGACATATCCCCCTTCCATTGCTTCAAGGCTAACGCCAAGAAGTGGCTGCACTCTCTAGACTGCTGACCATCTGGCCTGCTCTCTTGCACCTCTCTCTATATCCCAAACAGAAAATCTATTGTAAATATGTAGCTTGTTGCCACACTCACCTGTATATATCTGTTTATATCTGCATACTGTATATTTCTCTGTACTTGTTACTCTGTATTTTATTTTCTTGTCATATGTAACCATGTAACCATGTAACTTGATCTGCGCCCAGATTCCCATGGGCCCGCTGCACACTATAAATGAATAAACAATTACAATTACAATCAAGGAGTAGATTTGTTGCTGTGGCCCATTTATATCCCACCAGATGCTCTGTGGACCGCAATTCAGTGTCTGTTGTTCCATTTACTAGGGAGAGGTGGGTATGTGAAAAGAGAGGGGAGACATCATCTAACTCAGTGTCCTCTATGACCCCACCAGCCTCTATTTTCTTCATGTCTAAAGTTCCGGCATCTAATAGACAGCCGGTTGTGGTTGAGATTCGCTATGAGGTCTTGCCGACCATTGAGGAGATCGATTGACGGAAATTTAGCAGGCTCAGGGATCATAGTGTGCCTTTGGTGTGGTCTCCGGATACAGGTTCTGGGTCTGGAGGGGTGATTCCAGTGAAGACAGTTATTGACAGACTTTCCTTGGTTTCAAGGAGCATCACTAGTGCAAATACAAAATTCCAGGGTCTCAAAATAATGGTATTTTTAAAATCGTTTGATGTTGTCCTCCTGCAGAAAAAAACCTGGGTGGAATTGGGGGAGACTTTTTGGTGGATGGCTTCAGATCCTTCTCAGTGGTTGCCTCTAAGAACAAATGCAGCTGTTGCTATGGGGGAATGTTAATCCTTGTAAAGGCACTAATAGAGGGGGTGTTGAGGGTTAAGAATCCCAAGCCACTTAGTTTAACAATATTCCCATTAAGGACCATCCGTTGTCAATTATACATTTTTAAAGTATTCCTCACAAATCCTAGGCTGACAGATTGTGCACCCTTAAGACATGCATTGAGGGGTGTACTGTCCCAGGTCTAAAAGCGGATCGTCTTCTTATTGTCAGGGGAGATAGCAATTTAAATATGGGCAATGGTCTTACGGATAGTTTTTGTGATGTTAATGAGGACGCTGCATATGCGGGATCCAAAGGCCATCACTGGTAGATGTACGAACCTTTGCCAGAGGGCTTCACTTTCTCTCTTGGGTTTTGGAATGGGGGATGAAACCACTTGATGGACTCGATATCCCGGGGTAGGTGACATTTTGTAACCACAATGGGACCTTGACAATTCATTATTTCCTTATGGAGATGAAAAACTGGCATTTGATCCAGGAATTTGAGATCTTGAGTTTTCCACACAGCACCTATTTTCCAATCCACCTTAAAATATTATGACAGAGGGGGCATTCGAATTTCAGGTCCCACATACAACTTGATGGGGAATCAGTCAATCCATTTTGTAACAGGCAAATAAAATGGGAAAGGTTTGACCCAATGGTTTTACATTAGAAGATGCATCCTGAATGTTCGCTGTGGTTGTCGTGGATATTAGACTCTGCAACATCTCCTTTGGCGATCACTGAGTCTTTCTGTAACACTCACTGATATTTTCCAATGGGATTTTTTCGACCAAGCAGAGACTGGCCAAGGGATGATTCGATGAGAACTGTCTTAAGTGCAAACATGAACTTCTCTCAGTACTGAAGACACCAGGATGAGAGGGTCATGATATTATTCGAGCAAGATCTACATATCGCCATGCTATAGCCAAAAGGAAACAGGAAATGGATGTCAACGCGTGGGAAGCACTGCTAAAGACAGTGGTGCTGATCAATGCCAAAATGTTCTGGAAATATGTAGCAAGTGGCCCAGCATATAACTAAAACACTTGTAGTGGCGGAGACCTATGTACATAATTTCTCGGGACTCTATTTGGGTGATCCCGAATTGGAGGTTGTTTCCCCCTACCCCTAATATTGTCCCTGGTCTTTTCGGCAAGTGAGGTCTTGCTAGCCATTGAGAAACAAACCATAACCAGGTCTCAGGGCCTGACACTATGCCTGCCAATCTGTTTCAGACTTGGGGAGACGTGTGGGCCCTGCTAGAAAAAGGCAATACTTTTCCTGGTATTTAAGAAGGGCGTCCGCATTTCCCCATGTTCATATACACCCATTTCTCTACTCAATACTTCCTTTAAGATCTTTGGAAGAGTTATTTTGGGCCATATGGAGCGGTACCTACTGGATCGCAATGTTCTAACTGATATACGACTTGGCTTCTGTCCGGGGATTGGCACGGCTGAACCGGCTCTGAACCTATACTTACAGGTGGAAAAGCCTGTTTTTGTCCACAGATGGGCAGTCTATTTGGCCCTCTTGGACCTGAGCACTGCCTTCAACAAGGTTGACTGGGTGAAGTACCGGGCCATGCTCAGGTCCGTAGATTGCCCTGAGGAACTGACTCAGGTGTTGAGACTGGTGCATAACGGGAATGAGGCCTGTGTAAGATTGGGTGACCAGGGTCATTGCACCCCCTTTTCTGAGGTTAACCTAGGGGTTAGTCATGGCTGTGTGCTGGCCCTGGTTCTTTTCACCCTCTACATAAACGGTCTTTACCAGGCACTGGTTAACACCGGGGCAGAATTTCCAACGGTGGGCATCGGCCCCTCCCACTGCTAGCATATGCAGATAACACTGTCATTCTTGCTAAGGCACCCAGAGCCCTTCCGAAACTGATGACCGAATACACCAGGTTTATGAACTCGCTAGACCTTAAGATCAACACATCCACGTCAGCAGTAATGGCTTTTGGGTATGGGAGGAAGTCTATTAAGATGCGACCCATGGTAAGTGATGCCTCAGTTATACCCTGTGTCTATGACTTTGACTACCTTGGTATCCATTTAACTTTGTCAGTCACAGGCCTGGCACATATCAATAGGCAAGTCACTAAGATCAATAGGCAAGTCAGTAAAATGTGCCAATCACTGGGAGGACTGTCACAATTCATAGCCAGGTGTCAAGGAAAACCATTAAATATGATTTTGGAAGTCTATAAGGCCAGGACAAAGGCATCTAGTAACTATGTTGCCTTTCTCTGGGGCACTGAACATTTTTCTGAGTTACCAACCAAGGAGATCAGATGTCTTAAGGGTCTGCTGGGACTTCCTCTGTCTGCCCCCTCATGTGCTGTCCATATAGAGATGGGTTTGAGCCAGATCAAGGACAACTGGTCATTGGCCCTGTTGCTATTTTGGCTCCAACTATGGGCTAACAACAGGGCATCCTTCACCCACTATGTTTTGGAGAACATCATGGAAGAGGAGGACAACTGTAAAATTCCTTTGTTAAAATACATTCAGTCTAGGTTAAGAGAAAATGTTTTCAGTATTCATGAAAGAAATGTTCCTAAGAAAAACTTTGTGGTATTTTTTAGGGCCCTTAGTGAGACATGGGGACTGCAGGTTACGGCAAACAGACGCATAGCCCTAATTAGTAGGGCGTATGGCATGCAGCCCTACCTCGCGTTTGGTAATCAGAGATCAGACAGATGGGCCATTACACAGGTATGGTTCAATCTTCTTATGCTCAAATGCAATGGCGGGGATTTCCAGAGGAGTCAAACTGCCCATTTTGTGATTATCCCCAGGAGAACATTATACTTTTTGTTCCGTACTGCCAGGCATATTGTCACATCAGAAATCAAACCATTGTGCCAGTCCTTAATTCTGAAAACGTTATACCCTGCCACTCTGCTCTACTGCATTTGCAGCAAGCTGAAGAAATCACAATACCATGGGCACTATTGTCCTATATCAAAAGATCAGTGAGAATTTGGAAATTGTGATCATGATATTATCTATTTGATCACGTTATGTAAAGTCTTTTTTAATTGGTCTTATTGGTTTATTAGGAATTTTGTATTATATGTCTATATGTATGTGTAACAGATTTATAATCCAAATAAACTTCTAGAACAGCACTTCTTTTTTAATTACTACTTATTTATTTATTTATACATGTATAATGAAGTGTGCAAAGCACATGGGCATCTAGGCGCTGGTTACAAAGGTGGGAAAAACTGTTGTAGCAGGACAGTCCACGAAGTAAAGATGCAATGTCAGTTAAAGAGGTTGGTTTTGAGGAGATTTCTGGAGGAGTTGTAGGAGGGTTCGTCTCATAGATGGGTTGGGAGTTCATTCCAGATTCCGGCTGCACGGACTGGGCAACTAGATCCCCCCGCTCTCTTTTTGTTGAACCTCGGTGTGATGACGCAATGTTTGTAGGCTGATCTTGCAGGTCTTGTAGAGGCAAGTTTTTTTGATTTTTTAAGCAAGATACTAAAGGGCATCGTTGGAAAGACATTGGTGGATGATGGACAGGATTTTAAACTTGATTCTGTCATTGACCAGAAGCCAGTGGCAGCCTTTCTGGCCTTGGAGATGTGAGCATGTTTGCTAGTGTCTAGTGCAGCCCTGAGGGTGCTGTTTTGAAGTGTTTGCAATTCATGCACTTTTTTCAGCGGTTCTGCATAGTAATGATTTACAGTAGTCAGGTTTAGACCCTATAAGGGCGTGGGCAGCTTTAAGTCGAATTTTGGTGGTGAGGAAGGGTTTGCTGGTGTTAATGAGGTGGCTGGCACGGCCCGATGATGAGGCTATGTGGTTGACCTGGTGAGTCATGGTGAAGGAAGAGCTGAGGTAAACTCCTAGGGTTTTGATGGAGGTGGCAACAGTGATGTTGTGCCATTGAAAATGAAGGTTTTGTAGGCCTAGAGAAGTTTTGCCAGGTGGGCAGTAGGGCCAATAAGGAGAAGCTCAGTTTTTTCATCATTGAGGCAGAGGCTGTGAGCGTCCATCCATGATTGGATGGTTTTGTACATTGAGTTTATTCTGAGAGTATCTTTGTGATGGTTGCCATTGAAGGGGTTGAGAATTTGAGTATCGTCTGTGTCAGGCCTCCAGATAAGGTTCGTGCCAAGCCTTTTTATGCATGGACATCTTGTAAATAGGACAGCTTTATTATTTTTCTGTGTACATTTACAGACAGGTTTAGAGCAAAGGGCAGTGCAAAGGTCAGGTTACTTAACAGAAACCGGAACGCTTCTTTTGATTTTGATCTACATGGATGTAATTGCAAACCATGGAGAAAAGCCTCTGAAACAGAATGTATTTTTCTGTAGCCTTTCAAAAAAAAAGAAACTGCACACTGTGTTAAAAGGGTTGCCTTTCTTCAGATTGCAGCTTCTTCTGTTTTGTGTGTAGATGCTCATGGGGCAAACAGAAGCACTGTGCATATTTGTTTTCCAAGCATTTTAGGATTGTATAATTAATAAGATAGAAAACTAAGTTGTAACTGGGAATTCATCTTTTGTAACAAATTATGCTTTTATTCTAGCGAAAGCAAAACAGGATTGCACCTGTATTTTTCAGAGTTCCTGTGCTGTGTGCATAATCATGCGTAGGCAGATCATTTTTACACTTAAAATTTAATTTACACTCTAATTATGAAAAGTGTGTAAAACGATGGATATGCACAATCTAGTCTACATCCAGTGAACCTTGCAGTCTATGGGGTACGTTATTATAAATGGTCAATGGCAGTAGAGTCTTTGCTCAAGGGTGAGTGATTGTCATTGCACCAATCACAGGTGTTATAGCCTCTCAAATCTTCAAGACTACAATTATAACATCCAAAACCTGACTCTCCAGGAAGTGTAAGTGTTGTTCAAAAACAAACAAATGAAAGTTACATTTGTAATTGAAATAGAAACTCAGCAAAACTTGTCAGTGTGATAATCCAGATAGATATTTAACTTTATGTAGCGCTTCATACATGGTTCGTCCAACATCTAGGCACTGTGATTATTAGACCTCAGTCGATACTCAGTTTACCAACCTCTGAAGGATGTCAGTCAATAAGAAAGCTCAGCCAGTTGAGCGCTCGTTGCTGCGATCTGTAAATGATATCTAGGTTTCAGGTTTGAATCACGGCAAGGCCAACTCAGCCTTTCATCCTTTTGAGGTTGAAAAAGGAGTACCAACATTGGCTTGTCATAATATATTCTATGTACAGCACTTTGCCGAAGGTTCTATATAAATAACCATTTGACTATGAGATTAGATATAGAATTTAGCATGGGGTCCTTGCCTCTCTGCACTGTTGTATCATATCATTTGCATACCATTAGGGAGTAATAGCTCCAGGTAATGAGGAATTCCATTAAACATAAAAAGACAATTCTGCTATTGAACCTAAAAAACACACAATAGAATTCATGTTTGCTTTACTATGTAATTAGCTAGGGTTTTTGTTTTCAACATTTAAATATATAGAGGAGAGATCAAATGGCCAGACCATGGAGAAATAATGAAAGGTGTATTCTGTCACAATGTAGAAAACTGCTGCATGGTAATGATGTCTATACAGTTTTTTCACATGTCGGTTGAATGTCACATACATTTTACTCTCTTGCAAAGGAGAAAATTCATGTTTACTCTCTTGTAATCACATTTGCTATCAAAGTTTAAAAATAGCTAGTAAAATACTCCCTCCTCAAAATCTTATCTGGAGCACTGGTCTGTGTAATTAGTGCATGAAATGCAGAGAGAGTCAAAATAGTCGAACAGGGGTTTGTGTACGTCCACCTTGTGGAGTGTATGTGAGACACAGGATTCTTGGGGTAGTCCACAGAATGTAGGTTTGGGTTTGGTGATGGCATCCCCAGGGAAGACTCAGGAGGCTCTGTTAGCCAGGTAAGAGGCTCCCCATTTGGCAGTGTCTGGGTATAATTAGGCTGAGGATATGAGGGCACGACAGAGGATTTCGGGGACATGAGGTCAAATGCTGCAGCGAGTTCGAGCTGTAGGAGAAGTGAGAGGGAGCCCTGATAGTTGGCGTCATCAAGCTGATTCCTCAGGTCTAAGAGGATGATTTCAGTTCTATGATTTGGATGAGAATCTGATTGATGGGTTTGAGCAATGACAGGATTTGTAGGTATGAGACTCTGTCCGTCATTTTCAGAAGGAAGTGACCATTGTGATAGGTTGGTAATTTGTGAGGCTTGCAGGGTCAAGAGTTGGCTTTTTTAACAATGGGAAGATTCAGGATTCTTTCAAGGATAGTGCAAGTGGCGATGTATGAGTTAATAATAATAGCGATAAGGGGGAGTATGGGTTCTGCACTCTTTCACCAATGAGGCTGGGCAAGCATCTCCCCTGCAGTGGGAATGCTTGAGGCCTTTGATGATGTTGGTGAGGCTGAAGGTGCTAGTGGGTTGGAACTGGAGGACAGGTTTTTTTAATGGTTTTTAGGACTGGGGCTGGAGCCTGGTAAGGGTGTTTGTTTGGCTTTTATGTTTGACTGTAGTTGTGAAATCTTGCCTGTGGGGGTGGCTTGGATACAGTTGCACCAGGCGTTGTCCTTCGTAGTGGAGGAGGGTAGGGAGATGGGGGTCCCTGAGAATAGAGACGAGTTCACTTGAGCTGGAGGTCCCTTTAATGCTTCTCTCATTGTATGTGGCTGCTTTGGAACACAGGATGGATTGCTTGTAATGGAGAGAGATGTTGGAGAGATGGGAATTATTGGGAGTGGTAGTGTCTTCACACCAAGCTGCTTCCACAGCTGTTTTGGTGTCTCTTGTGGTGCAAAGGTCGGGTGACCCAGGAATTGAGTTGTGAGCCTTTTTTCAATTTCCAGTCTTGGAGAGGTGCTACGGGGTCTACGGTTGTGTGTAGCAGGGCATTATAATGTTCAAGGAGGGAGGTGGTGTCCTCTATCTATCTATCTATCTATCTATCTATCTATCTTATAGTGCCATTCTCCCAAGGACTTCAAGGCACTCACAAGACAGTAGACAACAAAAAGCATAAAAAGAAGCAGGAAGTAAGAAAAGAAACTGGAAGGATTGGGTGATTTAGCCTGTACATGTGTCAGAAATGTTTGTTTTTAGACATTTCTTGAATTGAGCAATAGACGTGCATCATGACATTATCTGGCAAAGGGTTCCAGAGACTCGGCACCCATGAATTAAAACCTGAGCCACCGATCTCTTTTAGGAGAGAGCTGGGGTTGATGGAGTGAACTGCTTTTGTAAGAGCGCGTTTCCCGCCTGAAGGGAATACTCGAGACTCGAGATGAGAGGTATATAGGCGCTTTTTCGGTCAGACATTTAAATAGCATAATGGTGCCTTTAAACTGGACTCTTTGATTGAACGAAAGCCAGTGCAATTTTCTGAGTGCTTCAGACACATGGCTGATACCACAGACAGCACCGTACTGTTCCATTTTGAATCCCCTGTAAGCTTTTCAGGTTTGCCTTGGAAGTTCCGACCAATAGGCTATTGCAGTAGTTCAATTTTGAGTTAAGGACGGCTGTTGCGATCATATCCCTGCTAGACACTGACAGATAGGGACAAATCTGCCATAAAAAAGTGGATGTAATAAGAGCAGACGGATTTGATTTGCGAGACATGTTTTTAAAAGACAAGTTTACTGTCATGCAACATTACTGTCATGCTTATGTAACATATTCCTCCTGTGTTTTGTTTCTTAAGTTTACCAGCACTGTTATACTTACAGATTTGGGCGCTGTAAACAAATGCAATAAATAAATAAATAAATATTTTAAAAAATATGTGAGATTCAAAAACTACCCTCAATATTTTGACAGAGTCAAAGACCTTAATGTTGTGACTTGCAATACAGAAGTGGGTATATAATGCATCCAGTTGATTCAGCTTATGTGGGTTACCTAAGATAAGCAGCTCAGTTTTCTTGTTGTATAGGGGGTAATTCATAGAATCCAGCGCACAAGTGGCGCACGCGGCTGGCGCACAGTGTGCGCGTGCGAATCCCTGCGCCAGCCGCGTGCGCTAAAATCCATTTCCGCGCACAGCGTATTCATGGATTCCAGCCACCAAAACCTGCCGTGGCGCACAGTGGCGCAGCAACCCTGCAGCAGCGCCAGTTACGCCCCCAAGAACGCCTCTCGCGCACGGAAAAGCCATCAATATACCCAATCCAGCGCAAAGGGCTGCGCTAACCCTGTACCAGCACAGCAAGCGGGCTACGTGTATCACTGGGGTGCGCGGGAAGTTCCACACGCGATTCCATCAGGGTACGTGTATTTCCGGGTGCGGGGGAAGGTTCACACGCGAAATCAGCAGGGTACGTGTATTCCAGGGGTGCGCAGGAAGTTCCACACGCGATTCCATCAGGGTACGTGTATTTCAGGGGTGCGCAGGAATTTCCACACGCGATTGGGCCCGTGCGAGCGGGGTACGCGTATCTCAGGGGTGCGCGGGAAGTTCCACACGCGATTCCATCTGGGTACGTGTATTTTGGGGTGCGCGTGAAGTTCCACACGCGATAGCAGCAGGGTACGTGTATTTCAGGGTGCGGGGGAAGTTTCACACGCGAAATCAGCAGGGTACGTGTATTCCAGGGGTGCGCAGAAAGTTCCACACGCGATTCCATCAGGGTACGTGTATTACAGGGGTGCGCGGGAATTTCCACACGCGATTCCATCAGGGTACGTGTATTACAGGGGTGCGTGGGAAGTTCCACACGCAATTCCATCAGGGTACGTGTATTTTGGGGTGCGGGGGAAGGTTCACACGCGAAATCAGCAGGGTACGTGTATTCCAGGGGTGCGCAGGAAGTTCCACACGCGATTCCATCAGGGTACGTGTATTACAGGGGTGCGCGGGAATTTCCACACGCGATTCCATCAGGGTACGTGTATTACAGTGGTGCGTGGGAATTTCCACACGCGATTCCATCAGGGCACGTGTATTTCGGGTGCGCGTGAAGTTCCACACGCGATATCAGCAGGGTACGTGTATTTCAGGGTGCGGGGGAAGTTTCACACGCAAAATCAGCAGGGTACGTGTATTCCAGGGGTGCGAGGGAAGTTCCACACACGATTCCATCAGGGTACGTGTATTCCAGGGGTGCGCGGGAAGTTCCACATGCGATTCCATCAGGGTACGTGTATTACAGGGGTGCGCGGGAATTTCCACACGCGATTCCATCAGGGTACGTGTATTCCAGGGGTGCGCGGGAAGTTCCACACGCGATTCCATCAGGGTACGTGTATTTCAGGGGTGCGCGGGGAGCACCACAGCAGTGCAGGGGCACCCACCACCAGCCCCCACCCATGTCTCCCACCACCCCCACCCCCTAGCACTGTGGGGCACCCACCACCAGGCCCCCACCCATGTCCCATCCATGCCCCCCTGCACCTGGGTCCCACCAATCCCCAATCATGTCCGTAATGGCCATCCTCCCCTGCCAAAAGGCCCAACCAACTATCACATCCACCCACATATCAAAGGCAATGACATGTTACACACCCAATGTAAATAATGCAAATGAACACATGTCTGTCACACACAATGGCTGCAAGTGAATGCTAAAACACCCAACATGACATGCATGAAAGCAATGAGATGATACGACACATTGAAGGATGAAAATAAAAATGTATTTAAAATCAACTTGAATGGAAATGAAATGAGAAAAACCACAAAGCAGAACAACCAAAAGAAGAAGAATGTCCAGGGAAAAAAATCAAAAACACACAGCACAATCCAAAAAAATGGTGTCCAAAGTCACAGTCAGAAAAGTAATCTAAGTGTAAATGATAAACAAAAACCATTGCTGCATGGCGATGAAAAAAATCCAAAAAATAGAAAAATCCATTGAAGAACTATTTACAAGATAATCCCGGGTCCATGAGCCCAACCAAATGAAACCTAACTATGACAACTAACTAAAAACTGAACTACATACAAAAATGTGGCGCATTGTCCAATCGCAACCAAATAAAGAATATAAATAAAGGAAACCTAACACTAACTATATAACTATATACAAAGGCGGCGGGCAAGTCCAGCGGCTCACTCCGTGGTGTTCTGGGCCAGGGCATCATCGAACTCCTGTTCGATGTCCCGGAGGCGGTCCTGTTCCATGGCCCCGAGGGTCCGCAGGGACGACGCCGTCTCCTCCAACCCCCTGCGGATTGCCCCGAGGCACTCGGCCCGCCTCAGGGCCCTCCGCATGGAGTTCTCCGCTCTGACCATTGTGAGCCGTACCTCTTCCGCCCGCCGCCGCTCCGCACCTATCTGCTGGCCCAACCGCTGCCACACGGAAGACACTTCCCATCCTGGGTCCTCCTGCCCTTCGGCCGATGCCTGCCCCTCCGATGTTGATGGCCCCGAGCCATGATACCTCCCACGTTGACTCCGCAGCTGCCTCCGACGCCACTGCCTCTGCCAGCACGACGGCATCCAGGCTGATGGGATCCACCGACGCCGTCGTGCACGTGCCCTGCCTGATGATGCCGGCACATCCTCCATCTGCTGGGGTACAGTTGCTGTGGTGTCCACCCCTGCTGGACCTCTGACTCCCGACTGTGGCAGGGATGGGATCCCCACCGAGCTGGCTGCATTGGTCAGGGCAGGTCCACAGGGGGCCCTGGTGGAATCTGGGCCGGAAGACGGCAAGGAGAACGACTGGCGTATAGTCAGAGGTGGAGAGGGCCGCCAGATTGGCCGACACATGCAGGAAACCCCCGAACATGGACGATCCCTATTGGGCCATGTTGGCACGGTGCTCTTCATGATGACGTGCGTGCTCCTCCTGGGAAGCACGCACGGCATCACGAATCACAGCCGTGCGCATCGCGACCCCAATCAGGATCTTCTCCATGCGCCCAGGGGTCCCCTCGTCCGCAGGTGGAGGGGAGTCAGATGACATGGACATCCCCTCTACCTGCGGACGGGCCTGGGACGGGGCATCCCTGCTGGTGCATGGTGGTGCACCCACAGGGTCAGGGACAGCGACATGCACAGGCCCTTCCACGGTGTCCTGTGCTGCCTCCTGCCTCTGGACTGCACCACTTGCACCAGCAGGGATGCCCCCACCAGGCCCCATGTGCGCCTCAGTGGTGGCCTCCTCCTCCTCTGTGGAAACCACCAACCTGGATGGCTCCTCACCATCTTCCGCTGTAGCATGCCCCTGTGGGGGCTCTCCCACCCCTTCCGCTGCAGCCGTGGGGGCATCCCCGCCACCTTGCTCCACAGCGCCGTCTCCGCCCTCTTCTTCACTAGCCGCTGCGTAGAGGGAGACATAGAACACAAGCATCAGGGTACTGTACAATGGTCCCCTAGACAGGAAGCAATAGCAGATGAGTGGCACTGTCAAAGTACACTTCCATCATGTCCCTCCACAACACATGTGTCAGTCCAGGCAAAACACACACAGTGATAGTCATGGTGCATGCCATGGACATTTCCATACATGTCCAATGGACTCCCGAAACATACAATGTAATGGAACTCACATGCATCATGGGTCATGCCTATCACATGCCCACACTTCACCTCAGTCACATCCATCTGGCCCGTACACCCCAATCACAGTGGATACAAGGGTGACTAGGCTGCATCAGTGAATCTGTACATTGTCACAGACATGTGTCATGCATCCATGGCATTCACAAGTCAGAGACACGCAGGTCAGGCACACAGACATGAATACCATATATGTACCTGGCATCAGCACCCATCCCTCACCCCCACCCATGTCCAGGAACAGAGACTGCCATGCTCTCATGTGTACAATCTGCATAGGTCTCCCCATGTCGCATTTAAACACATGCAACAACCGTGCGGTTCACACATTACTGGTCGCACATGCATTACCATGATGTCCCTGCACACATACATGCGTACATGGCCTATGTCACACATACAGGCAAGTATCAGACAACCAGCACACTGCAACATGCCCTGTCTCACACAGCAATGCTTGGCCACTTACCGCTCAACTCCAGACGGGTCTCCCTCTCAAGGACCTGGGTGTGGAGCGCTGGGTGTACGCGTTCCAGGACCCTCATCTGGATGGAACTCATGCGGCCCCGGCCCCCCTCCACGAGGCGCCGGGCCTTTATGAGGGTCCTGGACCTCAAGTCTTCCCAGCGCTTCTTGACCTTCTGGATGGTGCGGGTTGCCACCCCCTCCGCGTTGATGGCAACCACACAGTCGGCCCAGATCCTCTCCCGTCCTTCCTTGTTGGCGCGGGACGATCCGAAGAAGGCATCATACTGCCCCAGGACTTGCTCCACCAGGACACCAACTTCGGTGGCAGTGAAGCTGGTGCCCCTCTGCCCCTCTGGCCGGGGGTTGCCACTGGTGCCAGATGTGGATGTGCCCGACATGGCAACCCCAGGGGCAGGAGTGGGTGGGCAACTGGGTCCTGGGGCTGGGCTGTGGAGCGATGTTATCTGAGTCGGGAGTCTTCTGTTCCAGCAGGGGTGGACACAGCAACTGGACCCCTGCAGATGGCTGATGTGCAGGCACCAAATGGCAGGGCACGGTGGCAGCAGGCAGGCAGGCAGGCAGGCAGCAGCAGATGGCACGTGGGAGGCTCCTCAGGGCACTGGGGGGCAGTAATTCGGCCTTCTGGGCAGGAGCGTGGTCTTCCGTGTGTTTTCGTAGCCCGCTTCCCCAGGCCCGATTGCGTGAAAAAGTTCAGGTATACACGTAGCCCGCTCGCACAGGCCCAATTGCTGTATGTTGCCACTTTTGTAATGCGCAGGGACGCTACCGCCTGCCTTCATGTGGCGGACGTGTTTCGGCTTGTGAGTGTCTTTGGCTGTGCGTGGCTTTGCCCTATTCGATTCCATGAATACGTGTGGTTCGAGTGCGTGTGGGCGTTCCGTCTGCTTCCCTGCAGTACATCCCCAGTTACGCCCTTATTTTCGCGCGTTGTTCCCCATTCCGCACGTTACGCCCCGTGTCCCGCCCACTTTCTGGTGTATGCGCCGAGGTTGTGCGCTTTCACTGTGTGCGTCGCGCACGCCTTTCGGGATGTTGCAGTGACTTGTGCGCCATGCACGGGTTTGGCGCACATCCCGGGGTGTACACGCGCAGGGACTTCCATGAATCGCACGCGTGCGACTGTTTTTTTCCGCTTGCGCCTGCTTGCGCGTAGATTTTCGGCGCACGTTTGTTCCATGAATCGGCCCCTTAATGTCAAAGAGTTCAGGATGAGCCAGAACTTTATAGCTATAAAGACTTCACTAACCCTGTCCAGATCTAAACTGTAGGTGCCAGATAGTTTGAACACAATTTGGGTATCGTCTGCATAATTTGCAAACCATAACCCTAAAAAGAGAAGAAGGTTGAAGAAGGGGCTTGATGTACACATTAAACAGAAGTGGTGATAGACAGAATCCCTGGGGTATGTCACACAAAAGGGAGGCCATTTGTGATTAAGCTCTGTCCTTAGTCACATATGCAGTTCTTGATCCAAGGAATTATCTGAACTAGCAGGCCTTAGGGGACGTACAGCCGCCAACCTTGACTAGCCCATCTGTCAAGAGGGCATGATCAACCACGTCAAAAGTGGCTAATAGATCTAAGAGTAGTAATAGTGCCAGTCTGCCCCTGTCAATAATGCCTGCTATGTTGGATTTAAGATCCAAGAGTGCACTTTTGGTCCTATGGTTCATGCAGAACCCAGATTGTCCTGGAGTGAGAAGGTTATTATGTTCTACAAACTTTTGATATTGTGCATATGCCACTTTGTCAAGTATTTTAAGTATAAACAGGACGTTTGTGATCAGCCTGAAATTTCCAGGATCATTAGGATCTAAAATCTCTTTTATTAATACAAGGTGTAATCCATGGTTCTATGATGTTATCTGAAACAGAGGCTTCAGATAAGGAGCAGTTGATAAAGAAAGTCACCTAGGGCACAGGAGAACTGAGAAACGCTTGAAATAAGACATCAGGAAAACTGTCCCCTTAACACGAACATGAGCAAAATATCAGATCCCTCTCTTTCAGACACTTTGTGAAAAGCGAAGGGTGGGGACACAAAATTATATATGTTACTAATAGACTGAATATTAGGTCTACCCCCGACCGTGGAGTAGGGTTGTTCTAAAAAGAGGGGGCCCGTTTGTTTGTCCTGTTTTATACATAACTAATAGACTGAATCACATTTTCAGTGGTATGGAGAGAGTTATGTTGATTTGCTCTGTATTGTTGGTGCAGGTGAATTTTTTAACAAAACTGTTGTGAATCGTCTGACAACACTTGTTATCAGCAACAGGTGATAGTTCCGCAGGACTGCCTTTTAGTTCTTGAAGAACAACAAACAGCTCCCTGGGTATTCATTTTACCACCTCAATTCTGGCGTTAAATTTGATTTCCTTGACCTTAAACACAATATTCTTGAAGGTCTTCATGGTTGCTTTATAGGCCAAACGTGATGCATTGGTTGGATGTTTGCGCCAGAAAGGTTTGGCTTTACTTTTTGCAGTCCTAGCAGATAGCATCCCTGGTGAGACCATAAGTTGTGTGGAGTCCATTTTTGTTTACTCAATTTTTTAAGTGGGCCAGGGATTAATAATGTCAAACAAATAGCATTCCTAAAGCATGAGATAAAATCAGCAAGTGGAATATATTTTTCTAGAGATGCTAATAGGGACAGAATAGCAGAGGAAAAGACTTGAGAGGTAACCTTCCTTGAGTTCCTAGTACGGGTGAATTCATGAATTTGTGGAGTATATGTCATAGAATGAGAGGAGGGGGGAAGCTCAAAATCAAGATGGTGATGATCTGACCATATGCATGGTAGTGCAATGGTTGAAAGTATCTCCTGGTTGAGTGTTTAGCTAATAGTTTCAAGTGTGCTTATAAGGGACATTGGGTGTCATTACGACCCTGGAGGTAGCCATGCTGCTATTTGCGGCATGGCTACCCCCTGGTCCGGGTTCCTGTACTGGGGAAATACTGGGCCACTCCGACCTTGGAGGGCCCGGTTTTTCCCCATTCCAGGAACCCATCCCCATTCCCATTCGAGCCCACATAGGGCTCAATGGGAATGGGGAGCATGCTAACAACGGGCCTGTTAATGACGGGCCTGTTGTTAGCATGCTGGTCTGCTCTTGCTTTGCATCTGTCCCTCAATTTCTACAAATCGTTTTGGTTTGGGTATACTTATACATCTGTGCACCCCAGTTCACGGAAGTAGAGGTACACCCAACCCAAAACGATTTTTTGAAATGGGGGCACAGATGCAAAACAACTCTGTCCCTCAATTTCTAAAAATCGTTTTGGGTTTGGTGTATTTGTACATCTTTGCACCCCTATTGGCAAGAGCGGTGCACAGATGTAGAGGTACACTCAACCCAAAACGATTTACAGAAATGGAGGCACAGATGCAAAACAAGTCTGTCTCTCAATTTCTAAAATTCGTTTTGGGTTGGTTATATTTGTTCATCTGTGCACCCCTCTTACAAAGAGGGGTGCACAGATGTAGAGGTACACCCAACCCAGAATGATTTTTAGAAATAGAGGTATAGATGCAAAGCGGGGGAGGGGGCAGGGAGCAGGGGCAGGGAGAAGGCAAATGAGACTGTTTGCATGTCTCTGAGTGTGCACGTGGTGAGGGTGAATGCTATGGGCGGGGAGCGGAGGCGTATGAGCCAGCACTTTCTAGTAGAGCTGCCATATTTGAAATGGGGCAATGCTGGTACTCCTCAGTTAACTCGCTATACTCTTGATGGGATAGTACTGCTGTAACAGGGCTTCTATAATTGTTGAATCTTCTCAGCGATAATACTATGCTTTTGTTGAGGCAATGCTAGTTCATTTTAGTGGGGCTGCTGTACTTTTGATGGGACAACATCAGAACTTCCCAGTTGAGCTGCTACACTCTTATTGACACGGCCCCAGCACTTCTCAACAGATGTATTTATTTGTATTTTAATTGGTTATTTATAATGCGTGTACTACCCAGAGGTTTCTAATCGCGGACTGAGGGAGCGAACCTGTGTTGCGCGGACTGAGGGAGCGAAACTGTGTTGCGCGGACCGAGGGAGCAAACCTGTGTTGCGCAGACCGAGAGAGCGAACCTGCGTTGCGCGGACCAAGGGAGCGAACCTGTGTTGAGCAGACCGGGGGATCAAACCTGTCTTGCTCTGTGTGGTCTTCCTTCCAAGGCGAGCATGTTGCCCCTGAGCTATCCTTCCGATACTCTAAAGATCTGAAGTAAATTTAATGATACCAGAACTATTGAGCAAGTCTGTCATCATCAGAATAACTCAACACTGTTGTGGTTATACAAGAGCTCATATATTTAAAGGGATGGAATTACTCAGAATGTAGCAGCACTATTCAATAATCCAAAGTTCTTAAGCATAGTTAATGTGAAAATACTACACTTCTCACCATTGGGACAGTACTGCCACTTCTCACAGAGGCTTCTACACCTTTTATGGGCAGCACTGATCCAGCCTACTGCTCACATGCTCAGAATTGTCATTTCTCAGCAGGACTGCAACACTATACCATTGTGTTCTGTATGTTGAGTGCTTCTTCACCACCAATGTGGATTCATGGCTCTCTCCCAGTGTCTAAATAGTAGATCTGTCTACATTCAATTGGCAACAGGCATGTCCAGAGCTGCCTGCTGTCCATAGGCTGCTTCTCAGGATGTTGGGAGACATGATGGGGCAAGGGATAGAAGGCTCGAGCCTGTCCGATAGCAGAATCAGCAGGGTCTTAAAACCTGCTCACTCCTTCTGGAGGGGCCATGGGGCAAAATGAGCCTGATCCCACATACAGGGGGTTGTTACCCCTTTATCTCTCCTGAATGAAAGAATGAGCTCTCTCAGACACAAGTTATCACCCCTGTACACACATTGAAAAAATATGGTATGGATCTATCGATCGAGAAAACTGGAGTGACAATTCAGAGTGTTTTAACAGAAGTATAATTGTCTTCCTAGATGGGAGACTGACTCCATTAATATACATGGGGTCACTGAGATGACCAAGAGTGAAACTGTACATTCAGTTGTGAAATTACCAGCAACGGTTTATACTATGCTCCAAGGAGTGAGGTGCCCACTCAATATATCACACTGTTTATAGGTGTGAGACCCATCCTGAATGCTTGCCCAAAGAGCCTTGCCCAGAGTTTCACACTGAAGAAGTGAGCATGTGAACTGGGGTCTGCAGCCCACACAAACACAGGGGATTCCCATGCTCCCACTTGCGAGATTTGCACCAAATTAGACAGATTCTGCTCTAAGGTTGGAGGCACCCGCACAGTCTTTGCTCTGACGTTGACACTCTCACAGGATGGGATGGCATTTCGTTCTCCCATCCCAGTTGTGTTGCTCTGCCTTTTGAGGGCTACTAACACCTGGATGATTATAGAGGGGTGGAGTAGGGGCAGTGATGGCCTATTGGAATGCAACGCGAAGGCTTAAATCTCCTTCTTACTTGACTTTAGTATATGCAGTACATGCTAGCCAATGTTGCCACTGTTCTGCGCTGCACGCGTCTCCACCCGCCCACTGCGTGCTGTTGCACCGAGTTGGCGACTACATGCAAATTCAGAAGACGTCTCCCCTGCCAGGTAGTGCGATGAATTAGAAGACACTAGTGTCCTAAAAAAGTTCACTAAGGTATATTATCTAATAATTTCTAGTAGCAATTCTATACTATTTTTAAAAGACCGATACAAATACATTTTAATAAAATTAAAACAATTCAATTTGGCAGCATAACGTTCCATTTATGGTAAATCTTTTGAACTGACCTCAAAAATAAATTCTGTAACGAAAACTGTTATGGAAATCATTTCTTTATGAGGCGAGAGTAACTTCAAAAACAGATCCCCCCACTTAACCAGGGATTGCAGAGGCAGTGCCAGGGGTTGCATGGGGGTACCCAGGGTTTGCAGTTGCATTCCCTTGTTACCCCTCAAATGACATCCCTGGCTTGTCTTACTATTCTCTGACATGTGAAGGCGGTGCAGCCGAATAGAAAGATGCCAATACACAGAGGGACAGAACAGGGAGCTGTGGCAGATAGGTCTTGGAGCTGCAAGCAGGCGGGCCGGTGGCCGACAGGTAGGCTAGGGAGGGTGGTGAGAGGAGAGGCAGGTTGCGGGCCTAGGCTGAGAAGTATACACCCGGTGAAGAAGGCACCAGACACCAGGAGCAGATATGGGTCATTGCTAGAAATTCACTCCTGCGCTCCGTGGATCCGGATTGGCTACTGCTTTTTAAGACCGGGTGAAAATTGGAGTCAAATTGGAAATTCTTATTACTAAGCGCAGGACAGGAGATGTTTCCCAGGGTCGAGAGGGTGCTGATCTCGACAAAGGGCTGCTTACAGGGGGTGCTTGTGGCCCATTAAGCAGGCTCGCAAGGGGCCATGGCCTAACGAGCCAGCAGGCAATCCCACCATTAGGCTTTGCATCCTTGATGAGCCCCGACTCATTTTTGGTGCCAGTTAAGACACTGCTCGCCCCTCTTCTACACGTTGAGCTGTCTGGACTTCTAACTTTCTCAGTCCACTACATGATGCAGTCTGTCAATCACATTTTCCTCTCTCTGTTGGTGACTTGACTCCCATATTCCTAACATTCTTTTCTACATGGAGCATTTTGCACTTCCTTCCATCACTTCTAGCCGGGCGAATCATCTGCTTTTTCTCCCCGCACCCTGCCTCTCTTCTCCACACATCACGTTGAGTCCTCTGACCAATGGGCCAGCTCTTGCTGGGTCCGAGATTTGGCACCAGACCTGGCTGGCTTCTTGCTGCGTGATGACTACCTGGAAACAAAAGGCGAGCTGGGCAGTCCAGCCCTCCTCCTGTTTCTGAGTATAGAGATATCAAGCAGCCTGTGCAGCCAGAGGGCTGCACAGTTACAGAGGCTGCTTTTAGGTGTCAGTACTTCCGAAGTGCTGACACGCACCTGCATGCTGGAAATTCATCACTTCGGCTACTCAGGCTGTGTCAGCGTTAGTCGTGGATGGGCCCCAGCAGGGCCCTGGCTCAGGTGACCTTTTTGGAGACGACCGGGGCTGGGCCCCGACTAGACCCGGCACATATAATTCCCTGAACCTTCTACTGTAGATGTCTATGGACCCCTTAATGTACTAAAGATCACTGCATTACCAAAAGTATTTTGGGTGCACCACTGACATGGAAGTGATTTAAACTGGAATTGATGTACAGTGTGGAGTTTGTAAAGAAGCAGCATGGAAGTAATTGCACCATTATTAAACTATTATTTTGAACATTTCCTTTGAGGAGTTTGAATGCCAACTCTGTGCCATTGGCACTCCGCCCCCTCATCCAAACTCCGCCCCCACCCAGGCCCTTGTGGCATCCCCCTTTAAATGCGTTCCATTTCCACCACTGCTTGCCACAGCTCATCCCCATCCCTCCACAGATCGGATGCTGCCCTCCTTCCTTCCACACTCGGTGGGACACCGTGGCCCCTCCTTCCATCCCTCCTTGCCGTTTCCCCGGCTCTCACATGCCACTGACCTCGGATGTGCAGTGGAGAGAAGCGGGTCGCGCGCAGCGGCGTGCGAGGTGACCACGGCTGAGTGAGCAGAGAAGTCAGCCTGGGTGAAGGTGACAGCTAAGACATCCATCCCTCTCTGCCGCTGGAGTGGCGGGGGACAGCACCTGCTTCACTCAGGCTTCCTGATCAAGTGATGGATGCCTGAGAAAGGCTCTCGCGACAGGCCCTGGAGAAACATACCACCCTGTGATTGATTCACGTGCTGCGGAAACCAAAAGTGGCAGCAAGTGGCGCTAGTGAAAGAGAGAGTGTGGGTTAGGTGAATGTAGAATGGGAATCAGGAGGGAGAATGAAAGGGTGGGGGGGGCTCGCGCTCACAATCAAAGGGCCTAGGTCTGGTGATACCACCCCAGGAAATCTGGCAGGTTATCACCAAACGGAATTACCTTTACAGGCACTTGGTCTGCCGGAATTACTGGCAGATTCCAAGTGCCGTCAAGGGTAGTTAATCCCCATTCCATGGAGTGCTGGGGGGGGGGGGGGGCGCCGGTATTACCAGCGCTGGTGCCGGTAATAAGGGCTGTTTTTTGACAGTGGGGGCCTGACTTTCCTCCTGCTCTTGGCTGCAGGTAAATCAGACCCACCACCGGAGAACCTGAAGTGTGCCGGTGCAGTAACGTGCTGGTATGTGGTAATACTGGCATGTTATTACCACACCGGCACATTTGTAAATGTTGTTTATGTGTTTCAGTGTATTTATTATGTAACATACTCTATGGCAAAACCAATCGCGTCCAGGGACGGGGAGTGGAGGTGACTGGTTAGATTGCGTCAGATGTGTTCAGTTTGTTGACGTCTCCGTTACATACTGGCGTAGAGGAGTTTAGAGGAGGCTTAACTCAAAATCACAGTCAATTTTCTGGCGAATTACAATGTGCATTGAGTGAGTGGCGGTGGTTTCGAGGTCCATGATTGAACACATGTGTCTCGTGAGTGTGATTTGATTTAATGCAGATGTATGCAACATGTCAGCATGCCAAAGCAAAAACGTTGCGTTGCGTTGTTAATAATACCATAAGACTCAGAAAAGCACTATTTAGGAAGCAGAAACGTCAAGCATGTACGGTACCAGCAGTAAATAGAGATGCAGCTTTGAAATCCATTAAAACAGCGGATAAACACTGGATGATTGAATATAGACGCTCTTTACAACAGAAAGAGGGTGACAGCATGCTAATGCATATGCAAAATAAGAACACTGCTCAGATTTGGCAGCTACTTAATACAACCAATAGAGCATCATCACTAACAACACAGCTAAATGGTGTCAAAGAAAATGATTGGATAAATCATTTCTCAGCCATTTATGCGGCACCATCGCAACAAGATGCTCTAAGTCTTAAGCCATCCGTATTCGATCTACAATTTGACGAAGATGATATTCGTCATTTTATTAATAAGACTAGCTTGTCTAGAGCCCCTGGTCCTGATGGACTACCGAATTTAACGTTGAAAAATAATGTTCATCTATGGGTGTCAATATTGTATATGTTATTTAAACTGATCATCTGCAATCAGAAGCTCCCTAAATCCTGGACCCATTCATTTATCGTGCCAATATACAAAATGGGAGACCGCCAAAATCCACTGAGCTATCGGCCCATTGAACTTTTGGATGTGCCCGGAAAAATCTTCTGCAGATTAATTCTGCGTGATTTAAACGCTTGGTCTCTGGCTAATCATCGCAGAGACCCTTTTCAAATGGGATTTTTTCGCAGGTTTAGGTACCTCCATCAACCTGACATTGCTCAATATTATCAAATCATCATGTATTATACATAAACAACCTCTATATATATGGTTTTTGTGGATTTCTGCATGGCATTTGATTCTGTCGACCGACATCTTCTTATGAAAAAACGATTGAAATACAAATGCCCAGACTCACTGATAAAATTGGTGAATCTTTTGCACACTGATACGTCCATACAAATAAAATTGAATATGGAAGGCCTCCTTTCTAAGTCTATTTCTACCTCCCGAGGCCTGAAACAGGGCCGTATTCTTGCGTCAACATTATTCAATCTTTTTCTCTTGGATATTGCAGATGACCTAGCCCTTGTCGTCTCAGACTCTCCAAAGATACAAAACCAAACTCTTTCTTGGCTGCTATATGCAGACAATTTGGATTTAATTTCGCAGACTCCAGCGGGTCTTCAAATCCTTCTAGACACATTGGATCGTTATGTATGTAACAATAATCTAACGGTGAATGAAGATAAAACCCAAATATGGATACTGAACAAACCAAAAGCCTCCTTTTCAAACAAGTATGAGTGGTCAATCTCGGGAAAAAAGCTAGAGATAGTTTCAGAGTATAAATATTTGGGGATGATGTTCAACAATTTAAAATAGGATAAATCGACAGAAGCCCTAATATCATCAAAACTTATTATGCTAACTTCCCAAGCAAAAATAATTCTAGTCAAATACTGTAAATTCACATGTAACCCAATCATGACTTATTATCAACAAAAGGTCATACCTGTGATTACTTATGGAATTGAATCAATGCTGCCCAAAAATCCTAAATTCTGGAATCAAATAGAGGCAAAATTTTGGAAATCTGTGCTTAATTTACCAAAAAGCACTCCCTCTATGCTATTAAGGTTTGAATTAGGGCTTCTGTCTATTCATTCACAAATCACATGGAAAATTTGTACATTGTTAAGGAAATGCATACTGGGGATTTCTAATCAAAATAGCTTAGCTCCTTAGTGAACCATCTACTGACATCAAATCAGATATTCCCACTCAAATGGCAAAACTTTGTGTTAAATGTGCTAGCCAATGCAGATATCTCAATTGATCTACTGCTCATAAATCCATCTAGAGCTAGGATCAAATTATACCAGTTCGACTGGATTCTAATGCAAGATTATTGCATGAAACTGAAAGATTTTGATAGGAATGTCTTTGGTCATACGAGATTCGGCATGATGGCTGATTACCTTGTGAAATGCCCTCCTCCTGTTCTTAGACAAAAAATTCTAAGATTTAGTCTGAAACTATGGCCGGTTGGCGAAATTTTAATCAGACGAGGGTTGGTTGAAAAAGATATAATACATTGTCGATTCTGTAAGAAGACATCTCACATAGAAACTCTTTGTCATATTGTCACAGAATGCGAGACCTTTGCAGCAAAACGAATGAAATTGGCCAAATGTATGGAACCTAAGTTTAATACAAGATCTGTAAATGAACTTTGGGCTGAGATATTTGGTACAAAAAAGATTTCGATAAGAATTGCAACTATTAACATACTTGACGATGCATTTCCATATGAACAAAAGAGTAACATGACCACCGTGCGAAAATGAAAATACACATCTGATGATGAAATTTGATAATCTTGGAAAGATCTGTGAAAGATTTTGGTTGCTCTTCTTCTTTTCTTTTAAATCATAAGTTTTGTTATTATGTATTAATTTTCTCTGTTTTCTCTTAATATGTAAGATATAATTCGATTTATCGTATTATAACAATGATGATTTCCTTCTTTTTTAATATGTATTTGTAAAGTTGATATTCAACTAAATCAAAAAAAAAAATAACAATAATAATTATTGAGTGTGTGGCGGTGGTTTCGAGGTCCATGATTGAACACATGTGTCTCGTGAGTGGCTCAGAAGAGGTGCATCCAAAGTGTGACTCTGATTTGCATAAGAAAGGCAGATTAACGTGCCTCATTAAAAAACAGGTAGGGAAGTGGTTGCACCCCCTACTTCTGCAGTTGGTTCTCGGGTCCATTAGCTGCTTTAAAAATGATTAAACAATCACCCTGGTGCTAGCTGTAAACTTAGATCACCTTGGATTCGATATAATTACATCAAGTTAGAGCATCTAGAAGGGATTAGCTCCTGAACAAGCACTACAGGAATGTAGGTATGCACATGCTTAAATCATTTCATTGGATGAACATTTTGCTCATGGTACAACAGGTATGTTAAGTCTACTCATGTACCAGGATTGTGCAAGGTCACTCTTGAGCCCCTCACCCACCCAACACTACTCGATGACTCACTCACAGTTCTTTCAAAACTGTGGTGGAATCTCAGTGCCTTTATTCTGCCAAGAGATACTTTTCTAGGTCACAGCTCTCTAGAAGGTAGTCCATATATAGTCCTATAAATCAGATCCTTACGTTATGTTATGTTAGAGGTTCCTATACTATGCACTGTCATGACCTGTGTCGTGCCTTGGTGCTCTGGTGGATCTGTAAAGCAGGTTGGTAAGGAGTTGTAAGTTAGAAGTACTGAGCGAGAGAAAAGAGCAAGAGAGCTTTGATGTGCTGGTGGCAGCTTCAGTTCAGTCTACGCCGTTCGCTATGCATAGGTGTTTTTTCAGGTTTGGTAACCGTCACGTGCTGTTGTGCGAGGCTATGTTTGGTTTGTTTATTGTTGTGGTGTAGTGAAGTGGGTGTAGTTTGTTGTGTGTAGAGGTATGGTTGTGTTTTGTTCAGAGTTTGAGAAGTGTATGCAGAAGATTGAGTTTTTTTTTAGTAGGGTTGGTTAGTTGCCATAGCCTATCCTACCCTGACTGTTTTGATAGACGTTGGCTTGTGTGCCTTCCCCTGCCATATATGCTGGTGTGCTACATGTTCCAATCCTATGTTGTGTGCAGAAGAGTGGGTCCTCAACAGACTATTCAGTCGCAGTATCTTTGCATCCCCAGCGTTCACACCAAGTGCTGCTCCTATCCATTCCCCCTTAGCACACCCTTGTGTGCGGCAACCAACACCCCACAGGCTTCTCCAGGGGTGGATGCGCTCCCTGTACCCAGCGGTCCTTCAGGTCGCAGATTGGGATGTCTCTCTCTCTCTCTCCCCATTTATTCTCTAAGGCTCTCTGTCAGTGGTCCATTAAGTCAGACCCATCCCTCTCCCATGTTGCCTGTGTGACCCTCTATAGTGAAGGCTACATCTAAGCCCCCCCCATTCAGGTGGCACTCTTCTTCTCTATACTCCACTTAAGTCTGGCTTACTCCGCAGTCCTTCTCTTGGGGCTCAACTGTAGATGTAGTGCTACCCAGATTTGAGACAAATCAGTCAAATATATAGCACCTATATTTGAGGTACCTGGATAAGTGGAGAAACACCTAAATTAAAGGTATGGAGAAACGCCTACATATGAGATTCAACAGCACATATGCAACAACCAACATTCGGAACACCTGAACATTGAGAGAAAAAAACTCCATTTGGCACTGAACAGTAGTAGATGTAGTGACACCCAGACTTGAGCTACAGCAGTAAATGATAAAACATCTAAATTTGAGGTGGCTGGATAAATGGAGAAAAACCTACATTTGAGAATCAAAAGCACATGATGGAAAACCTAACATTGGGGTACCTGAACAGTGGGAAGGAAAATGCCCACATTTGGAAGTGAACAGTAGATGCAGTGACAACCAGATTTGAGAGACAGTAGCACATTTTAGGTAGCTGGATAAATGGAGAAATGCCCAAATTTGACAGTCAACAGCACATGGTGGAACAACTAGCATTGGGAACACCTGAACAGTGGGAGAACATGCCTAATTTTGAGAGTCAACAGTGCAGGGTGTCACACCTAACGTTGGGGTATCTGAACAGTGGGAGAAAACGCCAACATGTTAGAGTCAACTGCACATGGTGAAACACATAAGTTGAGTATCAACAGTACATTCATAAACGCCAAACTTTGGGACAGTTGAGCAGCTGGAGAAAACACCCTCATTTGGGACTCAACAGTAGATGCAATGACACCGAGATGTGAGACACAGCAGTGTGGGGCGAGAATACAGCCCCTGAGTGAGAGAGAGTGAGAGGCCATGCTAGGCCCCGTTGTGAGAGTGAAGCTGGCTAATATGGAGTTCCATTGAAATATAAAAGCCAGCACAAAACACTGATTTTCAACATAAGGCCTAGAGAAATGGAAAGAAATGGGCCTAGCCAACTCCACTAAAATGGACAGGTGCGCAAGTGAAGGGGAATCTACCGGAGACCTTAAAACTGATGGATATGCCCAATGAATGTGACATAACATGTGGTGCTGCAGATGCTGACTTTGTGTAAATTGGGAAAAGGCACCTTTGACAGATTTAAAACCGCAGCAGTGCACGTGGAAATAAAAAATACATTTGAAGTACGGCACATTTGGAAGATAAAAAGCAGCAATGATGCCTGACATTTAAGAAATAAAGTCAAGTGACAGATTGCGTTATCACGAATAAAGAGACTTCATTTTCATCATATAAAATCACAGCATGTAATGAGAAAGGCCTATATCGTTTGTGAACATTTGTTTCCCATGTTAACTGTGGCCTATATATTGCATGAATGTCATAATGAATCTTCCTCTGTTCTAATATAGTAGGAAAGAAAGATTGTATTTATGAACAGCAGGCCTAGGTGTAATATAAAATGTCACATGTTAAACACACATCAAAGTAAAATGCAATTATTTTAGAATTATGTATGTATCTTGTTTATCCCCATTGAACTGGAAGGTCTGGGCCTCTGAAACCTTGACCACTGGATGTTTGTCTGAGGACCTCTAGGAGAAGAAGGTCTGGTTTTCAATTTAAATGTTAAAATAAATACAGAGGAGTAGATTGGAATTGTGGAGGTGGCAGATAAGCCAGCCTGCAAAGGTGTCCTTAAGATCAGGTAACCCCGTTAACTATGCATTAGCTTCGAACAACAAACCTTTGAAGCCCAGGAGGGGAGGACATGGTCACATGGGCCAGCCAGGTGTCCTAATCAGGTCACAGGAGAGAAATCAAACCTAATAAATGGTGAGGGCTGGTGTGAAACTAAGAGTCACTTGTGGTGCCTTGCCAATGACTAACATTGAATCCATTTTCTTGAATAAAAAGTGCATTGTGTGTTCCACTGAGCTCATCCCCGGTTCATATTAAAGGGGATCAGAAGCCCACCGGGAACATGTAAAAACACATTTTGGGTGATGAATACACGTGAGTTATGAGAAAAACTATGATTCTGGCCTTCCCATAATTCTGAGGGAATAGAAAATTGGTGTGATGATAAGTTATGGAAGTAAGGCTTGAAGCAGGAAGGGGAAGATTTGTGACTATTTTGGCTCAGGAGAAAATCGACAAAAATGTTAGCTCCTGCCAGGAATAGCGTGCCAACATATGATTAATATTTTCCGACTTGCCATAAAATATAGGACTCAAAAAAATATATGTGCCTGCAGTTATCGGAAGAATTCGGGTAGCTGCCATGTTGTTAGATTTTAAGGTCACTGAAAAAGTGAAACCCACTTGGGGCATTTTGGGATGATGAATCTTTATCCTCCCTCAGCCTCCATCATTCACACCCCCTACCTCAGTGTCCTAGTAGCAGGCCGTGGGTGTATTGGGGAATGGGGTGGAGGGAGAGAGCTGGCCAATCCATAGCGTGGGAAGTATGATAGCAATGGAGTGTCACCAGCCCTATAAGATATCAGATTTCAATCTAAGAGGGATGATCTTTCTTTGACATTTTGACTTGTGGGACCTTTCTTTGGACATATGATTTTTTGCTTGACTTTCCCACTCTATTGCTAGACCTTAAACATTGTGTGGGAGGCAGAGACTGGGAAACCTAGAAGCTAGCTGGGCATGCCATTTGAGGAGTCAGAGGAAGTCAGGGTGCTGGGGACGACCTTTGACCAAATCCTTTGACCAGATCTGTGCTTTCCTCAGAGGAGCCCTGCTGTTTCCCTGGATGCCCCATATCCAAGGCCTCCCATGTACATAGATTAATACAAATTCCAACAAAAGTGTAGGAGGGAATCTGCCAGCCTTAATCACCATCTTGCATAGCGTGTAGGGGGGTGGAACTGGGGGAGACCCTTGGCACATGCTATTAAATCCAAATCAAAGTAATTCCACTATAGAAAATCACCCTTTCCATTTAAATTGCATTGTGTTGGGAACTGCTTGCCTTAATCCTTTCCATTAAATTGTGGAAGGGGGGAAGGTATGTAGATCCTTAGAGCATTGAATTGAAGTTAAATCAAGTAATTCCCATGTAGAAAATCATGTGATGAGTGTTGTTAGAGTTTGAAACAAACAAAGTTAAAGCCCTGTGTGTGAGAGCCTGTATAGACAATAAAGTAGTTGGCTGACTCTCCCTTTCTGAAACCCCTGTCTTCTCTACAGAAAGTGGTGCCCATAATCCCAAAATAAGGAACCATAGAACGCTGCCATTGAAGTGAATGTAAAGCGTGAAAAACAAAATTTCCCATTTATTTACTTGCATACCAAAACGATTTTCCCAAAGCCCTGTATTTCATGCAAATAAAAAGCCCAACATGATTTTCCCATTGAGTTCCTTTCTTTAATTTGCCTTTCAAATACAAAGCCCAACATGATTTTCCCAATGAGTTCCTTTCTTAACTTTGCATTTCAATTAAAAAACCCAAAACAATGGGCCTCATTACGAGTTTGGCGGTAGCCATCGGTAGCCATGGAGCTATTAGCTTCATGGCTGCCGCCAAACCGGGCTCCTTTACCGGGTTCCCAGAATGGGGAATTACCGGGCCATTCCGAGTTTGGAGGGCCCGGTAATTCCTCCTTCTGGGAACCTGGGCTTGGACCTTCCCCATTCCCATCTGAGCCCCCATAGGGCTGAATGGGAATGGGAAAGGGAGCTAACAACGGGCTGATTACGACCGGCCCGTTGTTTGAAGTTTGAAGTTTAATTTATTTGTAAAGCGCAAACCAGGCCCAGGGGCAACCGGGCACATACTCTTGAGGACAGGTTACATAAACAATTGGTACATGATAGGTTACAAAAATATACACAGTATACAGGGCAAATACCATTGGCAGATTATAATACAAATACAGTGAGCGTGTATATACACATAACCTGTATTATATGTGGAAGGCAGGCTGAGTAAAGATCCTCATTAATTGTGAGAGAACAGCCAGGACTTGGCGTTGTTCTTGAAGGTTAGTAACGATGATTCGGTTCTGATGGGAGTAGGGAGAGTGTTCCAGAGTTTGGAAGCTAGTACAGGGAAACTTACACCACCCGCTTTCTGTAGTTTAAATCTGGGCAGGGTGAGGCTGTGAGTTTGGGCTGATCTAGTGGATCGGGAGGAGGTGTGGAGGGTAAGGCGAGGACAGGTAGGGTGTTAGCTCCCTCTTCCCCTCGCGAGACCTGGTAACAACGCCTGGTTTTACCAGGCGTCCTTACCGGGTCCCACGAGGGGACCTCGTCATTTCGCAGAACGGGTTTAATGGGTCCGCCTCCATTAGCGGAGCCTGTTAACCCATTCCGTGAAGGTCGTAATGAGGCCCAATGTTTTTTGAATTGTGTCTAGTTGTCAAACCCTGCCTATTAATAAACAAACAAAACGATTTTGCTGCTCTATTCCCATTCCCTGTACCATGCCTTCAAATTAAGGGGTCATATATTACTGATGGCTGGGGTGTGGTTTGCTGGGAGAGAAGAGCATTGTGATAACCCAAGCAATCACTGGGGGTTGCTGGGAGGAAGGAGTAGTGTGCCAACTAAGCAATTACTGTGTGTTTTGTGTTTTACCTATTGGTTAATTTGCAAGAATTCTGATGTAAATTGAGACTGCAAACTTCAGAATCTAGTCAATTTGTGCAAGTAATACTGGACCGGCATACTCCAAGTGCTACGGGCGGGTGCAGTCCCTCCCACCAGGTCTGACCAGGCTGGTGTAACGAAACCCTCTCGCAGACTTTGACGGAAGCACCGGTACCGTTATGAAAGGTGCCAGTGCTTCCGTCCTCCCCATTCCCATTGAATCCTATGGGACTTGAATGGGACTGGGGAGTCGTGTTTTTGGGCACCTGGAAATGGGGAATTACTGCGACTGCCGGTGCTGTAATGCCCCAGTTATTCCCCATTGCCAGGCGCTGGAAAAAAAACAACTATGGCAGCAGCCGTGCTGTTTCTACCGGCACAGCCACTGCCAGGGTCCTAATGAGGCTCATTGTGTTGTGCCACAATGTTGGTGGCTGACGTTTTGGTTGCTATTATTATTTGTCAAACCATTAATACATATATATTCTTACCATACACCTGTCTGGTTTGTAGCTCATTGGTGGTACTGCGGGTATTTTTTGGGGTGGTGCGAGACAGGTTGGAGGCCTCACTAAAGTTGCATCTTTATAAGCGCTTTGGGTGCGCTCCACCTTGCTTGAGGGCAGGGGGGAAGGAACTGATTTGAAATTGACCACCTAATAAATTGCTACAGCATCAAATGATAAAACACCTACATTTTAGGTACCTGGCTAAATGGAGAAATGCCTACATTTGTGAGTCAATGGCACATGATGGAAAAACTAGCATTGGGAACACCTGAACAGTGGGAGAAACCACCTACATTGGAGAGTCAACAGCACATGGTTGGATACCTAAGTTGGGTAGCAAAGTTACATGCATTACGCTCAACTCTGGGACACCTGAGCAATGGGATACACACCAACATTTTGGAATCATCAGTTCAAGGGTGAAACACCTTCATTTGAGATACATGATAGTTACTTAATTACTAGCTGACTATGAAGGGTGAACTATCTTATATAGGGCAATAAGAGTGGCAGGGCCTTAATGGCGTACAGTAATCGCTGGACTCCCTACCCAAGCCACACTTACCCCATTAGTCGCTGCTGGTTGATGGTGGCAGGCCTCCCAGGTGAACACGGGCAAACAGGGAGTGGTCCTGCTACTTCAGGAGCTTCCCTTTGCCTCTGAGCCCTTAGCTGGTAGCTACCCGGGCAGGCACTGTACTGGTTGGATGTTCTCAAATGGATCTCTTGGGTTTAACACCTGCTGCCCCCCAGCCTGACTCACTTCCTTGGTCTGCAACATACTTCCCTGTTTTCCCTCTGTCTTACTATATTCTTGCTCTTGTTATTCTTCCCAGCAGACTAAGGGCCTCATCACGACTTTGGCGGTAACCCTTAAATCCGGCGGTAGCACTATTACTGCTGATTTAAGGGTCTGCCAAATCAGGACTTCAGCGGATTTTGCCCCAGCTCTGAGCTGGGGGGAAATCCGCCGAAAATATGCGCTATTACCGCCAGCGGGAAATCCGCCGGCGGTAACAGCACGAAAATTCCCCATTGAGCCCAATGGGGAATGGGGCATTCCCGAATGGGCTCAATGGGGAATGGGGATTAACATTACCGCCAAACTCGTGATCCGGCGCTATTAGCGCCAGGGAGTTCTGCGGTAGGGCTAATACCGCTGGAAGTAATACCGCCGGCGTTAACGCCAAAGTTGTGTTCAGGCCCTTTGGGTTTCCCCAGGTGCACCATGGACTAGGATAAGCACTTTCAAACTACTGCAGTAGTGATTTGATTCAGTTAGAAAAGCATTTTAACATAACCAAACACAACTTGTTTACTTGTGAATTAAATGAACAAAGTAATACATGGAACACCTTATCCTAAAACCAATCTTCCAAACTTTGGCTGAAGGGTGTCAAAAACAGACATACCACATGTTGTTTTTATTAATTTACCTCTTTCCTCTCTCTTCTTAGTTTTGGACCACAGGTGTTACATTAGTGAAACCTACTTGAGGCAAAACTAATGGTATACAATAATGTAGTTGCGCGTGCCCTTCTTTGATGGCATTATAAGTGGAATCTGGCACTTTGCAAGCCATTATCCATCACCTGTAGTGTCTGTTATGTTTAACAATATATTGATTTGTCGTAGTGATTAGTCATGCCAATTCGGCCTACAAATTAATTGTTTGAACTGTAATAGGCTAATTGAAGCCATGAATTGTTCTAAATCTAGATTCATGTCACAACTATGTGATTTATAAGATCCATTTTTGTCTGAAAACACATCTGGTTAATTGCAGCTATCAAGCAGCTTCTATTGTAAGAAAGCCTATACAATGCAACATATAAACTTTGCAATCCTTAAATATATGAATGTGTGGGGGAGGGGGGGGTGGGCGCATGCATCATTCACTGGAGCATATTTTAATGAGCTTAACAGAATGAAATGCTGAGTCAGGTCCGAAGGGCTTCCCTTATGAAGTCTTCAATTTCAACCCTGAAATCAACACCCGGCAGTGAGCTCACTTTCATATTTCACAGGGCTGGGTTAAGCAGAGACACACGAAGCACTTCTGGTGGCACACCTGTGTCAAGGCCCCTGATGCTTCCGTGAGCCGAGCTCAAGGGGTGCTTCTGAGAATTAAAGGTGTTCTGCTTCTTTAACTTGATCAGTGACTTCCTGGGAACTTCCCACTCTCGGCTCAATATCTAATCATTTTCTCTTTGAGTTCACAGTCTTTTTTTTCCCCATACATTTTAAGACTAAAAATAACCGGATGTGTTCATGGCAGTGACGCGGCCGAGTGAGTAGCACGCGCGTTCTGCAGCATTAGCCCTGCTTAGTTATTCAGAGTCAATTTTCTCGAACCTCGCCATTGGCCAGAACTCACTCCTCAGTCCAGATGTATGTGCCGTCTTCATCAGAACTCTGTGCACCCACACTTCACAGTGCCCCTCGCGCTTTTACTAGCACTCCGTTTCTTCACCTCGGCCTCTCACGCTTCATAGTTTTCTTCCGGACAGGAATAGGAATTACCATTCTGATTTGGGAAGAGGGGTCAAAGGCAAGTGACTCGGGGCATAGTGCCACCAGTCGAGATTCAGCAGCAGGAGATCAGTGTCACAGGCAAAAGACGCTGCTCTGTGACCAAGGGCAGTGTCACAGGGAATAGATGCTGCTATGTGTCCAAGCGCAATGTCACAGGCAATAGATTCTGCTCTGTGACCAAGGGCAGTGCCACAGGCAATAGATGCTGCTCTGTGACCAACGGCAGTGTCACAAGCAATAGATGCTGCTCTGTGTCCAAGGGCAGTGTCACAGGCAATAGATGCTGCTATGTGTCCAAGGGCAGTGTCACAGGGAATAGATGCTGCTCTGGATCCAAGCGCCACAGGCAATAAATGCTGCTATGTGTCCAAGGGCAGTGTCACAGGCAATAGATGCTGCTCTTTGACCAAGGGCAGTGTCACAGGCAAAAGGTGCAGCAGTGGGTGAACAGTGTTACAGACGATAAATGCTGCTCTGTGAAGGGCAGTGTCAGAGGCAAACAATACAGCAGTGGGAGATGCTGCTCTGTGTGAAAGGGCAGTGCCCCAGGCAATAGATTCTGCTCTGTGAGGGCAGTGCCAGAAGCAATAGATGTTGATGCTGCTTTGTGAGAGTAGTGCCAGAAGCAATAGATGTTGATGCTGCTCTGTGAGAGTAGTTCCAGAAGCAATAGATACTGATGCTGCTCTGTGAGAGTAGTGCCAGAAGCAATAGATGTTGATGCTGCTTTGTGAGAGTAGTGCCAGAAGCAATAGATACTGATGCTGCTCTGTGAGAGTAGTGCCAGAAGCAATAGATGTTGATGCTGCTCTGTGAGAGTAGTGCCAGAAGCAATAGATACTGATGCTGCTCTGTGAGAGTAGTGCCAGAAGCAATAGATGTTGATGCTGCTTTGTGAGAGTAGTGCCAGAAGCAATAGATGTTGATGCTGCTCTGTGAGAGTAGTGCCAGAAGCAATAGATACTGATGCTGCTCTGTGAGAGTAGTGCCAGAAGCAATAGATGTTGATGCTGCTCTGTGAGAGTAGTTCCAGAAGCAATAGATGTTGATGCTGCTTTGTGAGAGTAGTGCCAGAAGCAATAGATGTTGATGCTGCTCTGTGAGAGTAGTTCCAGAAGCAATAGATACTGATGCTGCTCTGTGAGAGTAGTGCCAGAAGCAATAGATGTTGATGCTGCTCTGTGAGAGTAGTGCCAGAAGCAATAGATACTGATGCTGCTCTGTGATGGTAGTGCCAGAAGCAATAGATACTGATGCTGCTCTGTGAGGGTAGTGCCAGAAGCAATAGATGCTGCTCTGTGAGTGAGATTAGTGCCAAAAGCAATAGCTACTGCTCTGTGAGGGTAGTCCCAGATGCAATAGACGCTGCCATGTGACAGAGGACTGTGTCACATGTAATAGATGCTGCTCTGTGAGAGTAGTGCCAGAAGCACTCGTTGCTTCTCTGTGACAGAGGGCAGTTTTCCGGGCAATAGTTGCTGCTCTCTGACAGAGAGCAGTGTCACAGACAATAGTTGTTGCTCTGTGCCAGAGAGTACTGTCACAAGCAGTAGATGCCGCTCTGTGTGAGGAGGCAGTGGTACAGGCAATAGATTCTGCTCTGTGACAGAGGGCAGTGACACAGAAAAATAGATTTCACTCTGTGTCAGAGGGCAGGGTCACCAGCAATACATGCTGCTCTGTGACAAAGTACTGTATAAAGACAGTATATCCTGCTCTGTGACAGAGGACAATGTCACAGACAATAGATGCTGGTCTGTGTGAGTGGGCAGTGTCAACTGCAATAGATGCTGCTCTGTGACAGAGGGAAGTGTCACATGCAATACATGCCACTCTGTGTGAGGGGGCAGTGTCACCAGCAATAGATGCTGCTCTGTGATAGAGGGAAATGTCACAGGCAATAGATGCTGCTCAGTGTGAGAGGGCTGTGTCACCATAAATAGATGCTGTTTTGTGACAGAGGGCAGTGTCTTAGGCAATAAATGATGCTCTGTGTGAGAGGGCTGTGTCATGGGCAATATATGCTGCTCTGTGAGACTAGTGCCAGAAGCAATAGATGCTTCTCCGTGACAGAGGGCAGTGTCACAGGCAATAGATACTGCTCTGTGTCAGAGGGCAGTGTCACCGGAAATCGATGCTGCTTTGTGACAGAGGGCAGTGTCACAGGCAATAGATGTTGCTCTGTGCCTGAGGGCAGTGCCAGAAGCAATAGATGCTTCTCCGTGACAGAGGGCTTGTCACAGGCAATAGATACTGCTCTGTGTCAGAGGGCAGTGTCACCGGAAATCGATGCTGCTTTGTGACAGAGGGCAGTGTCACAGGCAATAGATGTTGCTCTGTGCCTGAGGGCAGTGCCAGAAGCAATAGATGCTTCTCCGTGACAGAGGGCTTGTCACAGGCAATAGATACTGCTCTGTGTCAGAGGGCAGTGTTACCGGAAATCGATGCTGCTTTGTGACAGAGGGCAGTGTCACAGGCAATAGATATTGCTCTGTGCCTGAGGGCAGTGCCACAAGCAATAGATGCTGCTCTGTGCCAGAGAGTACTGTCACAGGCAGTAGATGCCGCTCTGTGTGAGGAGGCAGTGTTACAGGCAATACATGCTGCTCTGTGCCTGAGGGCAGTGTTACAGGCAGTAGATGCCGCTCTGTGTGAGGAGGCAGTGTTACAGGCAATACATGCTGCTCTGTGCCAGAGAGTACTGTCACAGGCAGTAGATGCCGCTCTGTGTGTGGGTTTAAATAATGCAAATGAGCAAGGTCAAAGGAACCCACAAAGAGCAAAACACTGTTCCTGACAGTCAATAAAAGAACAAATAGTGCAAATGCCTACTGACTGTGATTCAAATGTAATGCATCAGAGCATGCTTTGCAGATACATATGGAAACAGCATAGGACTTTCAATAAAATTACAGACAACGTACATATAACAATATACAAATACATGTGCAACAATAACTCCTTTTTTAACAAGTTTAGCCGCAATGGTGATCTCTATGGTGGTTCCTTTTGGGGAATGCCATGAGGAAGATAATGCAATTGCAGTACATTAAGTACAAGCCAGTAAATTGGACTGGTAATAAGTGACAATGTTGTGACACTGAACAAGATCTACACAACTGTGTTTCGGCCTCAAAGCTGTTCTTGTGTGGCTGTGACTTGATTGGCCTTCATCAGGACGGAGAAGAGTAGTATGCGAGAAGATCCTATATGATCATAATAGGTTGCAGCGCTGCACTCACATGCAAGTCGGGAGGCTCTCCATCGCCTTCCTGCGGCTTTTGGACATCAGATTGAAGATGCCAGTACAAGGTTAAGCCTCGACCATCGTCTTTGACCCGTTGTCTCCAACTTCGCAGGAACACCGGTCCCCTATTGAGTACTGCGATTCATACGCACATAACCTACTCCGGAACTCACCGGCTTTATCTGATGACTTGGACAATCAGAAATTTTAGCCATCGTGCAACCTATTATGATCATACAGGATCTTCTCTCATACTACTCTTCTCCGTCCTGATGACGGCCGATCAAGTCACAGCTACACAAGAACAGCTTTGTGGCCGAAACACAGTTGTGCAGACCTTGTTCAGTGTCACGACATTGTCACTTAGTAACAGTCCAATTTACTGGCTTGTACATAATGTACCGCAATTGTATTATCTTCCTCATGGCATTCCCCAAAAGGGACCATAGAGATTGCCATTGCTGCTAAACATGTTAAAAAAGGAGTCATTTTTGCACATGTATTCGTATATTGTTAAATGTACATTGTCTGTAATTTTATGAATATGCATAATTGCATTAAATTTGAATCACATGCCGAAGTAATTTGCACTATTTGTTCTTCTATTTACTGTCAGGAACAGTGTTTTGCTCTTTTGGGTTCCTTTCACCTTGCTCATTTGTATTATTTAAATGTTCACCCGCCTGGGTAGAGCAGGGACGTAACCAGGCGCATTTTCGTATTAAATTAGCTCTGTGTGAGGGGGCAGTATCACAGGCAATATTCTCTGTTCTGTGTGAGAAGGCAGAGTCACCGGTAACAGATGTTGCTCTGTTACAGAGGGCAGTGTCACAGGAAGAAGATGTCGCTCTGTGTGAGGAGGTAGTTTCACCATCAATAGATGCTGCTCTCTGATACAGGGCAGTGTCACAGGCAATAGATGCTGATCTGTGTGACAGAGGGCAGTGTCACAGGCAATAGATGCTGATCTGTGTGACAGAGGGCAGTGTCACAGGAAACAGATGCTGCTCTGTGACAGAGGGCAGTGTCATAGGCAATAGATGCAGCTCTGTGACAGAGGACAAATTCAAAGACAGCAAGTGTCACTCCGTGTGAGGGAGCAGTGTAACTGGCAATATATGATCTCTCTGACAGAGGACAGTGTCACAGGCAATAGATGCTGCTCTGCTTGAGAGGGAAGCATCACAGGCAATAGATGCTGCTCTGTGACAAAGGGCAGTGCAAAACGCAGTAGATGCTGCTCTGCATGAGAGGGCAGTGTCACAGACAGTAGATGCTGCCCCTTGTGAGAGGGCGGTGTCACCGGCAATAGACTGCTTTGTGACAGAGGGCAGTGTCACAGGCAATAGACGCTGCTCTGTGACTGAGGGCAGTGCCACAAGCAATAGATGCTGCTCCGTGCCAGAGAGTAGTGTCACAGTCAGTAGATGCCCCTCTGTGTGAGGAGGCAGTGTCACAGGCAATAGATGCGCTCTGTGACAGAAGGCAGTGTCACCGGCAATAGACTTCTTTGTGACAGAGGGAAGTGTCACAGGCTATAAATGCTGCTCTGTGTGAGAGGGCAGTGTCACGGGCAACATATGCTGCTGTGTCAGAGGACAGTGTCACAGGTAATAGATGCTGCTCTGTGAGGGTAGTGCCAGAAGCAGTAGATGCTGCTCTGTGACTGAGGGCAGTGTCAAAGTTAATAGATGCTGCTCTGTCCGAGAGGGCAATGTCACCAGCAATACATGCTACTTTGTGACAGAGGGCAGTGTCACAGGCAATAGATGCTGCTCAGTGACTGAGGGCAGTGCCACAAGCAATAGAGGCTGCTCTGTGCCAGGGGGTAGTGTCAAAGGCAGTAGATGCCGCTCTGTGTGAGGGGTTAGTGTCACAGGCAATTGATGATGCTCTGGGTGAGAGGGCAGTGTCACAGTCAATAGACGCTGCCCTGTGACAGAGGGTAGTGTCGCAGGCAGTAGATGCTGCTCTGTTTGAGGGGTCAAGGTCACTGGCAATAGATGCTGCTCTGTGACTGAGGGCAGTGTCAAAGTTAATAGATGCTGCTCTGTCCGAGAGGGCAATGTCACCAGCAATACATGCTACTTTGTGACAGAGGGCAGTGTCACAGGCAATAGATGCTGCTCAGTGACTGAGGGCAGTGTCACAGGCAATTGATGATGCTCTGTGTGAGGGGGCAGTGTCACAGTCAATAGAGGCTGCCCTGTGACAGAGGGTAGTGTCGCAGGCAGTAGATGCTGCTCTGCTTGAGGGGTCAAGGCCACTGGCAATAGATGCTGCTCTTGGACAGAGGGCAATGTCACAGGCAATGGAGAAAGGCGAGGTGGGGTACCTACTCGGTTGTGCGCTAAAGCCCAAAAAGTAAAGATGTGACTATATTAGATGGGGGTTTTAGTAGCGTTTTTTTGGGGAAAAGTGGACCCCCCAACCCACTTACTTGAAAAAACCTGTAAAAGGGATTCCCCAACCCGCGCTGAAAAAACACTCACATATATTTGCAGACAAACTAAACTTACTCGAAAAATGTTTGGTGATGAACAGCGTCAACATTTATTGAACTTAGTAGCAATTTGGGACCGATAGGGAGATAACCACCATTGGGCACTTTGTTCCAAACTGACTCAAGGGTAATGCTACGCTAATCTTGGATTGGCACAGTGTACCAAGAAACCACAAAAAGTATGCCTATATACTTAGTTCTTCACATACTGGAAAATGGCTTTCACAGGCAAAGGATGCTGCTCTCAACTCAGGGCAGTGGCACGCGCATTAGATGCTGCTATGTGACAGAGGGTAGTGTCACAGGCAGTAGATGACGCTCTGTGTGATGGGGCAGTGTCACAGGCAATAGATGCTGTTTTGTGACAGAGGGCATTGCTACGAGCAATAGATGCTACTCTGTGCCACAAAGCAGTGTCACAGGCAGTAGACGTCAGTCTGTGTCAGGGGGCAGTGTCACAGGAAATAGATGCTGCTATGTGACAGAGGGTAGTTTCACAGGCAGTAGATGCCGCTCTGTGTCAGGGGCAGTGTCACTGCTAATAGATGCTGCTTTGTGACAGAGGGCATTGCTACAAGCGATAGATGCTACTCTGTGCCACAAAGCAGTGTCACAGGCAGTTGACATCAGTCTGTGTCAGGGGGCAGTGTCACAGGAAATAGATGCTGCTCTGTGACAGAGGGCAGTGTCCAGGTAGTAGATTTCGCTCTGTGTGAGGGGGCAGTGTCACAGGAAATAGACTCTGCTTGGTGTGAGAGGGCAGTGTCACGGCAATAGATGTTGCTCTGTGACAGAGGGCAGTGTCAAAGGTAATAGATGCTGCTATGTGACAGAGGGTAGTTTCACAGGCAGTAGATGACGCTCTGTGACAGAGGGCAGTGCCACAGGTAGTAGATGTCGCTCTGTGTGAGGGGGCAGTGTCACAGGAAATAGACTCTGCTTGGTGTGAGAGGGCAGTGCCACAGGTAATAGATTCTGCTCTTTGACAGATGGCAGTGTCAAAGGCAATAGTTGTCGCTCTATGTGAGGGGTCAGTGTCACAGGCAATATACACTGCACTGCTCTGTGTGAGAGAGCACTGTCACAGGCAAAACATGCTGTTGTGTGACTGAGGGAAGTGCCAGAAGCAATGGATGCTTCTCTGTGACAGAAGGCAGTGTCACGGCAATAGATGCTGCTCTGTGACAGAGGGCAGTGTCAAAGGTAATAGATGCTTCTCTGTGACAGAGGGTTCTCTTTGACTGAGGGCAGTGTCACAGGCAATAGATGCTGCTCTGTGACAGAGGGCAGTGTCACAGACAATAGATGCTTCTCTGTGACAGGGGTAAATGTCACGGGCAATAGATGCTTCTCTGTGACTGAGGGAAGTGTCACAAGCAGTAGATGCAGCTCTGTGTGACTGGGCAGTGTCAGTGCCAATAGATGATGCTCTGTGTGAGAGAGCAGTGTCAGAGGCAAAACATGCTGCTTTGTGACTGAGGGTAGTGCCAGAAGCAATGGATGCTTCTCTGTGACAGAGGGCAGTGTCACAGGCAATAGATGCTGCTCTGTGACAGAGGGCAGTGTGAAAGGTAATAGATGCTTCTCTGTGACAGAGGGCAGTGTCACAGACAATAGATGCTTCTCTGTGACAGGGATACGTGTCACAGGCAATAGATGCTTCTCTGTGACTGAGGGAAGTGCCACAAGCAGTAGATGCTGCTATGTGACAGAGGGTTTTGTCACAGGCAGTAGGTGCAGGTCTGTGTGAGTGGGCAGTGTCACTGCCAATAGATGATGATCTGTGTCAGAGGGCAGTGTCACAAGCAATTGATGCTGATCAGTGTCAAGGGGCAGTGTCACATGCAGTAGATGCTGCTCTGTGCCAGCAAGTAGTGTCACAGGCAGTATATGCCACTCTGTGTGACGGGGCAGTGTCACAGGCAATAGATGTTGCTCTGTGACAAAGGGTACTGTCAAAGGCAGTAGATTCCCCTCTGTGTGAGGGGGCAGCGTCACAGGCAATAGATGTTGCTCTGTGACAAAGGGCAGTGTCACAGGCAGTAGATGCTGTTCTGTGTTAGGGGACAGTGTCACAGGCAATAGATGTTGCTTTGTGACAGAGGGCATTGCTACAAGCAATAGATGCTACTCTGTGCCACAAAGCAGTGTCACAGGCAGTAGACGTCAGTCTGTGTCAGGGAGCAGTGTCACAGGACATAGATGCTGCTCTGTGACAGAGGGCAGTGCCACAGGTAGTAGATGTCGCTCTGTGTGTGGGGGCAGTGTCACAGGAAATAGACTCTGCTTGGTGTGAGAGGGCAGTGACACAGGTAATAGATTCTGCTCTTTGACAGATGGCAGTGTCAAAGGCAGTAGTTATCACTCTATGTGAGGGGTCAGTGTCACGGGCAATATACACTGCTCTGTGTGAGAGAGCACTGTCACAGGCAAAACATGCTGTTGTGTGACTGTGGGAAGTGCCAGAAGCAATGGATGCTTCTCTGTGACAGAAGGCAGTGTCACGGCAATAGATGCTGATCTGTGACAGAGGGCAGTGTCAAAGGTAATAGATGCTTCTCTGTGACAGAGGGTTCTCTTTGACTGAGGGCAGTGCCACAAGCAATAGATGCTGCTCGTTGACAGAGGGCAGTGTCACAGGCAATAGATGCTGCTCTGTGACAGAGGGCAGTGTGACAGACAATAGATGCTTCTCTGTGACAGGGGTAAGTGTCATGGGCAATAGATGCTTCTCTGTGACTGAGGGAAGTGTCACAAGCAGTAGATGCTGCTGTGTGACAGAGGGTATTGTCACAGGCAGTAGGTGCAGCTCTGTGTGACTGGGCAGTGTCACTGCCAATAGATGATGCTCTGTGTCAGAGGGCATTGTCACAGGCAATTGATGCTGATCTGTGACAAAGGGCAGTGTCACATGCAGTAGGTGCTGCTCTGTGCCAGTGAGTAGTGTCGCAGGCAGTATATGCCACTCTGTGTGATGGGGCAGTGTCACAGGCAATAGATGCTGCTTTGTGACAGAGAGCATTGCTACAAGTAATGGATGCTACTCTGTGCCACAAAGCTGTGTCACAGGCAGTAGATGTCAGTTTGTGTCAGGGGTCAGTGTAGGAGGAAATAGATGCTGCTCTGTGACAGAGGACAGTGTCACAGACAATAGATCCTGCTCTATGACAGAGGACAGTGCCACAGGTAGTAGATGTTGCTCTGTGTGAGGGGGCAGTGTCACAGGAAATAGACTCTGCTTGGTGTGAGAGGGCAGTGCCACCGGCAATAGATGCTGCTCTTTGACAGAGGGCAGTGTCAAAGGCAATAGATGTCACTCTACGTGAGGGGCAGTGTCACAGGCAATAGACACTGCTCTGTGTGAGAGAGCAGTGTCAGAGGCAAAACATTCTGCTTTGTGACTGAGGGCAGTGCCAGAAGCAATGGATGCTTCTCTGTGACAGAGGGCAGTGTCACAGGCAATAGATGCTGCTCTGTGACAGAGGGCAGTGTGAAAGGTAATAGATGCTTCTCTGTGACAGCGGGCAGTGTCACAGACAATAGATGCTTCTCTGTGACAGGGATACGTGTCACAGGCAATAGATGCTTCTCTGTGACTGAGGGAAGTGCCACAAGCAGTAGATGCTGCTATGTGACAGAGGGTTTTGTCACAGGCAGTAGGTGCAGGTCTGTGTGAGTGGGCAGTGTCACTGCCAAAAGATGATGATCTGTGCCAGAGGGCAGTGTCACAAGCAATTGATGCTGATCTGTGACAAGGGGCAGTGTCACATGCAGTAGATGCTGCTCTGTGCCAGCAAGTAGTGTCACAGGCAGTATATGCCACTCTGTGTGACGAGGCAGTGTCACAAGCAATAGATGTTGCTCTGTGACAAAGGGTAGTGTCAAAGGCAGTAGATTCCCCTCTGTGTGAGGGGGCAGCGTCACAGGCAATAGATGTTGCTCTGTGACAAAGGGCAGTGTCACAGGCAGTAGATGCTGTTCTGTGTGAGGGGACAGTGTCACAGGCAATAGATGTTGCTTTGTGACAGAGGACAGTGTCGCAGGAAATATATGCTGCTCTGTGTGAGAGGGCAGTGTCACCGACAATAGATGCTGCTCTGTGTGAGAGGGAAGTGTCACCGGCAATAGATGCTGCTCTGTGACATAAGGCAGTGTCAAACGCAATAGATGTTGCTCTGTGACTGCGGGCAGTGCCACAAGCAAATGATGCTGCTATGTGACAGAGGGAAGTGTCAAATGTAGTAATTGCCTCTCTGTGTGAGAGGGTAGTGTCACTGTCAATAGATGCTGCTCACAGGCAATCGACTAGGAGTGTGGCAAAGGCAGTGACACAACAGGCAGTGTTGTCACATGGGTGACAAGTGACAGTGTAAAAGAAGTCAATGTTTCATTGTTATAAGGGTGCACATCCCGTGCTTGGGACAGTATGAGAGAGAGCAGAGATATGTTATGTTAATAGATTTGCATGCTATGCCAGTCGGTTTCGGACAAAAAGAGTGAGTTGAAAAGACCTACCCAACCAAGAGTCCTAAAGAAGGTACTACCAAAAGAGTGACCTTCTAAAAGGTCGACATTTGGTTGTGTAGGTCTTTTCAATTTGGTCTAGGACTGTGGGGGCTACCAGGGTGTCCCCCGCAAACCCTGCTCACTCTACAGTGAATGGGAGTTGCGGGGGTGTCCCCTGCAGCTGTCCCGCAGTTCCCCCAAAAATATAAAGTATAGTTAGTGGGGTTGCAGGGGACACCCCCGCAGCTGACCCAAACAAAAAAAAAAGGAAAGGACCCTGCGGCTCTGTTTCCCGATCACCGAAGTGAAAGGGAACAGGCATCACAGGGACTGTGAGAGACGGAATGCAAGGTAAGTAGGGGGACGGGGGTGTTGGGGTGTATGGGTAGGAGTGGGAGGTGGTTAGGCATTTGGGTAAGTGGGTAATGTTCAGGGGAGAAAAGACTGAAGATTATTTCGAAAAAAATGATCTTGTCTTTTCTCCCTTGAACATTTCTTATTTGGGCATTCAACCCCAAATCATGCCAGTCACCACTGCTGTGGTCTAAAAGAGCAGAGGCTTGTCTGGAAAATGCGCACTGTGCCCCCAACAGAGGTATGCCTTACTGAGTCTGTGAGGATATTGAAAAGTGCTTGAGAAGAGAGGGAGAAGGATGGGAGCACAGAGGTAAACATGAACGACTTCTACAGGGAATAGAGGGACTGGAAGGTGGGATGGTGATTGTGATACTTTCCGTTCCTGTAGTGTCATTGAAGTGCAATCAGAGCTTTCACTGATCAGAAAAATGGTCAGTGGATAATGCTCTCAGGATTTGGCTTATAATCCACAAGCATGGGTGCCATATTTAACAGTCAGACAGGGAATACATGCCCAGGCGCCCTCCCTTGCTCTAACTCCCACACATCAAAGACAAAAAGCCGGGGCTGCAAATTTCCATTCTGAGATGCCCTACCTTTTTAACATGTCCCACCACCAGACTATTTACTACAGGAAGTGATTAGTTATGGGAATTAGAAACTGGTAGTAACTATTGCTGTGACACTTGTTTTTCTTAATTATACAAGTTTTTATTTTTTCGATTTGACTGGGATTGGGTGATTAGAAAGTATGGCAATACAGAACAAGCTGCAAGCTCTGTGAAACAATGACCTTGTCATTGGTTTTATTTCACTTTGTGGGACTCATCACGTGTCGGGCGGTAGCGCTTAAATGTGGCGGTAACAGTATTACTGCCGTATTAAAGGGCTGGCCCTATAACAAGTCTGGCGTGTTTACCCCCAGCTCAGAGCTGGGGTAAATATGCAGAGAAAATGCCAATTTTCAGTGCAATTACCGGATGGTAATACCGTCAAGTGGTACTTGCGTTAACGCTGTGAGTTGTGGCGCAAACAACGCTGCATCACGAGTTGATGGGCATGCGCCCATGGCCTGGGCGGTAGCACAAATAGCGTTCGGCAGTAACAGCGGCTAAAACCCAAAAACTCAGCAAATATATCGTTACCGCCGGCGTCTTAAACTATTAGCATGTGATAATAGCAGGAAATGCGGCACCACCGGAACGGGAAACAAAGCGGCAGCCATTTTGGAAATGGGAATCCACCTAAAATGGGAGTCCATGGAAGCCATCTCCTCCAACAAACCACAACAAAATGTCTCAGGCGCGTGTGAGGGACAAGTCTGCACTGGACAGGGTGCGCAAACCTAAGTTCTCTGACTCAGAATTCACAATACTGGTGGGGGAGGTTATTTCCCACGAGGATGAACTCTATGGTCCCCAACAAAAAAAGACAGGGGCACAGCGGCATAACCACATCTGGGCAGACATCAGCAAGAATGTCACTGTGGTGGGCCATGTCCCCAGGGATGGAGAGGATTGCCAGAAGCGATTTAACGAGCTGCGGGTCCATGTCAGGGGGGCCACCTGGCACAGCACAGGAGTGAGACCATGGTGACTGTTGGATGGCCACCACCACCGGAACTGGCACCATGGGAGGAACAGTGCCCCACCCTCATTGATATGGCATCCATTGAGGTAGTGGAAGGAGTGGAGGCAGGTGCCTGCACCCAGGAGGCAAGCACCTGCACCCAGGAGGCTGGAGGCGAGTCAACCCCGAGTCAACCCCCTTGCAAATTGCATTGTAAATAGGCCACCACTCCATCCCCAGTGTGAATGCCCGACAGCTGGGCACTGTGAGTGGGTGCAGTGCATGTGATTGACCACAGCCACCTGTACCAGTGCACTTAGGTGACCCCAGGGATCCAGTATTGTGAGTAGGGCAGCCAATGGACTCATGCAAGCACCATGGCACACACATCCATGGCGGGGGCACAGCAACATCATGTGAGAATCTACAGTACTAACCTCCCTTACTGACTGTAGCATGCCATCTGTGCATTTGCATCATATGCATGAAAAGGCTAAGCCAACAATTCTGAACTGTGTCCCCCCTCATGTAGTATTCCCCAGTAATACCAACATTGTGAAAAATAAACAGGCCAGGCCTAAGTATGATTGAAACTGTCCTGTACAACCAACCCCACCCCGTGTAAGCCTTGCAATGCATGAAAATAATTTGAGATGCTCTGTCCTCATACCGCTATAGACACGCAGGCATCATCTGAGTGCAACCTGGATGATGAGGAGGCAGGCCCATTCCAACCTCTGCCCAGATGTGACTCTACCAGCACCACCACCCCATGAAAGGCCTGGAAGGACACGCCAAGGCAGAGGACACACCCCACCCTCCTGCACAAGGGGCTCACCAACTCGGTGCACAAAAGCTAGCAGGGGCTCACTACCTCGGTGCACAAACGTCACCAGGGGCTCACCACCTCGGTACACACAATCCATGAGGGCCGCCTCACCAAGCCGATCCCAAGCCACCAGATGCTCATGGGATGTTGAAGTTGCCACAAGTGCAACCACCCCAGATGATGGTGTCCAATCCAGTAAAGAGCAGCATGCTGTATCTGTTATAACCCCACAGTCCAGTGCAGCAAATGGATACACCCTAAGGGACCCCTGAGCATGTGGAGACTCCCAGCCACAGTCCACATGTCTGTGCATGCCGCTGCCATGCAAACACACAAGTGGTGGATGAGGACACACCTTCATGTGGGTCATCTGCTGGCAGCCCCTCCATCCAAGCTGTGACTCTGCATAGCTCCGCTCGCATCTAAAGAGTTCACCTCTTGTTTCTGTCAGAGGGTTGTTTTCCACACCTGTGGTCCCACAATTTACCTGTGTTGGGCCCTGACAACCGCTACCCTCTACTTACCTGGGGCTTTCTCTACAGACAGCAGTTTCCTGCAGCCACCACCATAACTAATCTCTGGAGGACGCCTATACCACTACACCAGATGCACATTGGGGTCCTACTTTACAACTCCACCCAAGGGCCCTGTTTGCTGCTACCCACGCTTTGATGATTGGACACAGCACTACCAGACAGATTTGATATCTTCTCTTCCACCCCCCTCCTACTCCACCCCAGACCCTATCTCAAGGGAGATACAATCCTCTTTTGGCCCAGAAGAAGGCACCCACACTGGAAGCCGAAACGTCCTAGGGTCCAGTACCTTAAACTGTGGACCCACTTTACACCTTGGGGAATTTTAGGTTCCTGACGTATGTCTACAGCTCCTCTTATTTTTGCCCTTCCTTTATATCAGGACACCGCACTTTGTTTTTTGCTGTTTTGATATAGGAAGCTGTGAGCAATAAAACTGTATTTCTAATGAATAAAAACTGTTGCTCTTAATCATATAGAGCTTGCCAATACAATTTAATCTATTGGTCTTGTTTACCCCCGAGGGGGCTTTAAATTTCATCACAAGTATGAACCACAAATACCAAATTTAAAGTATGGTCCAACTTTGTCAGGCGGCTACCCCCTGTGTGACACCCAGCCCTCCATCCACAGCAGACCCACCAGACAGCCCAGCACCACAAGCAACAACAGCCCCACAACCCTGCACAGCCCTGCCAAGCACTGCAGACCCACCACCCCATTTAGACCTGCCAGGCACAGCAGCCCCACTGCCTTGCAAAGACCTGCCAGGCACAGCAGCCCCGCACGGGAGACACAAACAGGTCTCGTCAATGCAGTCATGGCATGCCTGGATGTGATGGAGGTAGACCAGATGAAGATAGAGGGCATGGCCAGCGAACACAACCGCAACATCAAGTCCATTAGCAGGGCAATTAGGGTGGCTGTCAAAACCATGGCGCATGACAATGTCCGATAATACAAAAAATGGTACCTGGAAATGAGGAAAACAACTGAAAGAGGAAGGCTAGGGAATGTAAAGATCAAATCATCATTTCATTTTATTTAGATTTGTATAGACAACATTTTATGAAATAATTTAATCAATTCTTAAAAAACATTTGACTATTCAAGCATTCAACCATTCATTCACTAGTTGAACATCTAAAAATCATATAAATGAGCTAAAGTATCACAAAAAAGTACTATTCATTTCATTAGTACACGTCTTTTCAATTTATTGATAGTTCCAAATATTCAAGAAACGAATCATTATTGATAATAGTTCATTCCAGGACAAAGTATCGACTATTGGTGCCTTAAAAAATCATTCTTCTTTACGAAAAGGCTTCCCAGTTGGTAAATAGTTTCGACTTGACCGATTGTGTGTGTCTTCATCAGGATTGGATGAACGTTTAACAAATATTCTAAAAGCAAACAAACATACAATTAAAATTACAATTACATACCCCTGTCAACCCTCTCTCAGTGTTACCTCTCTACAAATATAAAACCAGATCTTAGAGAACAAAAACAACTCTAAGTCCAAAGTGGACATCATTTAACCATGGTTCTATAAACATCATAGGCTGTGTATATCCTATTGTGAAAGAAAACATTACTGACCAAATCAGTGAGATTTCATTTACCCATCCGAAATTTCCCTAATTTCATTTGGGACTCCGGGGTTCAGAAAAGCGGAAGTTACTCTCATATTCCTAATAATCTACACTTTCCCATTTGTGTTAAAGCAGCCCACTCTAGTCACACCGGGGAGGACCCCACTAGGACAGGCTTCATATATCAGTTTCAAAAATACAGTGACCTCCTACCTGAAAACCCCATTTGGTTTGCCTAATGGCTGGTATTCCAGTAGTCTCTGGTGAGGGTCTGAAGTGCTAGACCCCCTAAAGGAAGTGACGATATCTAAAGAATTTAGAACAAAAAAATGTAATTTAAATGTCACAATAGAATAAGCTAACCATAATAATCTCTCTGGTTGGAGAAACACATATTTATACCTTCTTTCTGAAAGATTCTCTCCCAGGCTGTATAAGATCCCTCTCTCCCTATTACACCGTTCCCTTCTTATTCGTATAGAAGGATGTCAATGTGGCCGCGGTGAAGGGAAAAGGAAACGAAAGCACTGTTACCCTTCTTCAACTCAGCACGTTAGATTAAACGGAGGCATGGGCCTTCAACAAAGAACGTTTATGCTCGCCCATGTAACGATCTGTGAATCAAATAGACAAACAGGCTCAAATTACAAAAAAGCTCGTTAGCAGGTGTCTGCCATCGAGAAGGACCCATCAAATCCTAACGGAAAACAGCTTACCCAAAAAGCAGATCACTGTTGTTTAACCGGAGGACGAAAAGACCCTTCTCTGACGGGACACTGCCTCAGCCGTTGAGTTAAGCTAAGGCAATTGTTGGCTCGGTATTCTAACGGTCTAAAAAATGAAATATAAACAGACAGTGTCAGCTCATATACAATGTTCGCACACGGAAGGGATGCACTGTGGCACTCACAGGGATGCAATGCGAAAGGAATGCAAAACCCATCCACAAAACCACTGTAGATGATCAGGATCAAATCCAAACCTGAACATCCCTGAGAGAGTGACCCATGATGCACATTTACATGCATGTGAAACTAAACTAAAACTGGTGCCATGTAGCTAAAGCTCCACCATCCATTGAGACAGCTACAACCAACTACAAATCACCACTTGCCCTGAACAGCCAGTCATGACGGGACCCTCATCCTGATTGATTGGATGCACCACTATGCCAATCAAAACCAGGGAGCGGTGCATGTAGAAAGTGGACTACAAGGGACATGGCACACATTGCAGAGCAAACCCGTGGAACATGAATACATCATATTCAAAGGACAAGTGGTTACATGACGGTACTTGTTGAGCATGAGTGTCACAGACAATCCCATACACACAGGTCATCATCCACCAGTGCAAGTCCAGTAATACCATATGCATGCAAATGTAATCTGCCACATTACAGGCCACTCAATCACACAGAGTTAATATACGGTTCAGAAGATGCATGGCCTGAAAGATGATGGATGTATACCAATCAGCCAATCACATTGCATGACCCTGTTGCACACTAAGATGACCACAGTGCATAGTGTATTGATGCTTATTCCTTGAACATCCAGTGAAGCAACCTAGGCCTCATGTACACATTTCATCCCATGCAGGTGTTTCAGGCTACCCACAGCTCACATGGCTGATGACCCCTGTGCTGAATTCACAAACTCCGGCAGAGCTGGCATACAACAATGCCCACAGTAGGACCCCCATATGTGTAGAAAGGACATTTGTTTTGTTGAAGGCACGGTTCCGGTGCCTGGACTGTACTGGAGGGGCACAGATGTATGCGTTAGAAAAAGGTGGCAAGATTGTACTCACTTTTGCCATGCTGCATAACTACTGCTGCCGTAGGAATGTGACATTTCCCCCTCATGTAGATATGCAACACCCAGGGGATGAGAGTGACGATGATGATGTGCCCATTGCCATGGCTAATGCACACAGGGATGGGGTGAGGGAGGGGAGTTTGGACAGATAGGCACCGACTGAGTATTTTTTTCTGAATTGGTGGGGGGCACATGTCACAAAGAGCACTTTTAAAATAAATAACGCTTGTACACAATCAAGAATGTCCTTGCTTTCTGTCATGTTTGAACAGGCTTTAATTTAAGTAGAACTAACCCCCTCGCCCCACTAACTCCCCAGCACGCATACCCACTCCCCCTACCAACTCCCCAGCATGCATATCACCGTCCCTCTCCAACTCCCCAGCAAAAAAAACCCTCCCCCACCAACTCCCTAGTACACATACCCCCTTCCCCCAACACAGGGCATATGGGTCCATGTCCCCGGTCCTTAGGCCAACAGTGTATTGTCCATCTAACATGGATGTTGTCGCTTCCCACATGCTCCGCCTTCATGTGAGTGCCATGGTAAATGATGCAGTGACTAACGCCTATGTGAGCCCTGTAGGGAGCCCTCTGTGGGGGGTGGTTGAGGTGGATGACACTGATGCAGCCAACTGCAGCTGCTGGCGGAAGAGATTATTTGCCTTGCGCGTCTGTTTGGCATGCGCAGATTGCACCTCGCATAATTCACGTACTCACTGGCCAAACCTTGTGAGTGCCACAGTGCATCCCTCTATAAACTGCCATGTGCGGGCATTGTCACGCGCTATTGTTTTGGCAGCTCCTGCTAATGGCCTTGATGTGGCGGTTGTGTTCTTTGGCTATGCCCTCTATCCTCATCTGGCATGCCGCCATAACATCTAGGTGTGCCATGACTGCATTGGCCGGACCTGTTCCTGTCTCCTGTGTGGGGCTGCTGTGCCTGGCAGGTCTACATGGGGTAGTGGGGCTGCTGTGCCTGGAAGGGCTGCGGAAGGGTTGTGAGGCTGCTGTTGCTTGTGGTGGTGGGCTGTCTGGTGGGTCTGCCGTGGATGGAGGGGCTGCCAGCATATGACCCATATGAGGGTGTGTCCTCATCCACCACTGGTGTGTATGCAAGGCATAGGCATGCACAGACATGTGGACTGGGGCTGGGAGTCTCCACATGCTCAGGGGTCCCTTTGTATGTGTCTGTTTGCTGCACTGGACTGTCTATTGGCGTTATGACAGGTATAGCATGCTGCTCTTCACCGGATGAGACACCCTCATCTGGGGTGGTTGCACTCATGGCAACTTCAACATACTGTGAGCCCCCGGTGGCTTGGGATGGGCTTGTTGAGGCAACCCTTGTGGCTTTTGTGCACAGAGGTGGTGAGCCTCTGGTGGCTTTTGTGCGCCGAAGTTGTACACCCCTGGTGGGTTTTGTGCACCAAGGTGGTGAACCCCTGGTGCGGCAGGGTGGGATGGGTTCACCGTCTTGGTGTGTTCTGCCGTGCCCTTTGCTGGGTGGTGGTGCTGGGGGAGGCGCGTCTGGGCAGATGTTGGGATGGGCCTGCCTCCTCCTCATCCACTTTGCACTCGGATGATGCCTGCTTGCCTGTAGAGGACATAGGGTAGGGCATGAGGAGTGAGCACCTCAAATTATTTTCATGCTTTTCAAGGCTTAAAGGGGGGGTGTACAGGAAATATTCAATCATGCTTGGGCCTGACCTGTTTAGTATTCACAATGTTGGTATTACTGGGGAATACTACGTGAGGGGAGACAGTTCGGAATTGTTGGCATAGACTTTTAATGCAAATAATGCAAATGCACAGCTGGCATGCCACAGTCAGTGAGGGAGGGTTGGTACTACACAAGCTCACCTGAAGTTGCTGTGCCCTGTTATGATTGTGTGTGCCATAGTGCTTGTATGTGCCCAGTGGCTGCCCTACTCACAACTCTGGATCCCTGGGGTCGCCTAGGTGTACTGGTACAAGGGTATTGGCAATCACACGCACTGCACCCACTCACAGTGCCCAGCTGTTGGGCATTCACACTGGTGATGGAGTGTTGGCCTATTTACAATGCAATTTGCAACTCGGGGTGACTTACCTCCAGCCTCCTGGGTGCCTGTGCCTGCCTCCTCTCCTCCCACTCCCTCAATGGATGCCATATCAATGAGGGTGGGGCACTGTTCCTCCTATGGTGCCAGCTCCAGTGGTGGTGGTGCCCCTCCACCAGTCACCATGGTCTCATTCCTGTGTTGTGCCAGGAGGCCCCGGACATGAACCTGCAGGTCATTAAATTGCTTGCGGCAGTTCTCTCCATCCCTGGGAACACGGCCGCTGCAGTGACCTTCTGGCTGATGTCTGCCCAGATGTGGTTATGCCGTTGTGAGCCCATCTTTTTTGTAGGGGACCATAGAGTTCATCCTGGTGGGAAATAACCTCCTCCACCAGTATTGTGAGTACTTATTCAGAGAACCTAGGTTTGAGCATCCTGTCCAGGGCAGACTTGCCCCTCACAAGCTCCTGAGACATTTTTTGAGGTTTGTTGGAGTGGACGGCTTCCAGCGGCTCTGATTTTAGGTGGATTGTGATTTCCAAAATGCCCACCGCTTTGTGTCCCGTTCCGGCGGTGACGCATTTCCCACGCGCTAATAGCGTGAGACGCCGGCGGTAACGCAATGTTCGCAGTTTTCAGGTTTTCAGCCACAATTACCGCCAAACGCTATTTTTGTTAATGCCCGGGCTGTGTGCCAGTGCCCGCCAACTAGTGCTGGGGCATTGTTTGCACCACAACTCACAGCGTTAATGCAAATGCCACTCAGCGGTATCTGCACCCGGATATTGCCCAACTTGTGATGAAGCCCTGTGTCTTGCAAGCGGCTGCGTCCTGTAACGGGGCTGGGTTCCCTGATTTGGTCCACATGTGGTGTGAGGGCAGGTGAAGCTTCTACCCAGAAATGAGGGCTCCGCAATTCATGATGCAAGAGAAGGTGCAATGATGAGGAGGGTGAGTCAGGCGGCAGAGGCCATAGAGGGGTTGAGCCGCAGAAGATGAAGGGGCATGGATGGCACTCAATTATACTGTGCAGTAAAGAAATGTAAATTTGTAGGTACATTGATGTTATTTGTATATCAGTGTGTGGCCTTACCACTGCCGCTGAAGATGGAGGCACCAAGCAGAGAGTGTGGGAACCAAGAAGGCTCCATAGAGACGTGGTGAAAATGTGGAGCCGGAGTACGCTGACTTCCCGCTTGAGAGAGAGAGCGAGAGAGAGAGGGGATGTAGAAAGAGAGACTGCTGAAAAATCATGGGAGAGTGGAGGGCCAATGAAAGCAGCAAAGAAAAAGAGAGGGTTGAAAGATAAGATGGACAAATAAACATATCAGAATGAAAGAGAAAGGAAAGCAAGAATGGAAAGAAAGTGAAATGTGGAACAGCAAAGCAAGAAAATGAAAGAAAAAAGAACGCACAAATGCAGACACTAAAGAAAAAAAAAGAAAAACGTTGAAGTAAAACATACAATTATTTTATCATACAAGCTGTGCAAAGAAATACTTAGGGCCTCATTACACGGATGGCGGTAAGGATTTACCGGTACCGGTATTTTACCGGTACCGGTAAATCCTTACCGCCTTACTACGAGGTCCCTTTGCGGGCTGGGGAATTTAACGCCTGCTTTTTGCAGGCGTTAAAAACCAACCCGCAAAGGGACCCAGGGAGCTAATTACGGTACCGCAATTAGCGCCTTCCCCATTCCCATTATGCCGTATGGGGCAAAAATGGGAATGGGGAAGGGCAATGGTGGAATGGGGAATTACCGCCCCGCCAACCTTGGAATGGGGCGTTAATTCCCCTTTCCGCCAAGGCGGTGCCGGTATTTTACCGGCATGAACCATGGCGCTAATAGCGCCATGGTTCTCCGCCATCCGTGTAATGAGGCCCTTAGTCTTATTTGAGCGTAGCTTCTGAAAGATACAGAATTAAACCTTGAAAATGATCATAGTGCATAACCCACATTTTCCCACGAGCAGACCTGTAGTGCCTTACATGCAGGGGCCCTGGAAATAGCTGGAGATGCAGTGTACGCTGGTCGTCACTGGGAGCTGCACCTGCACAGGCCATTTGAAGTGTTGGTTTCATAAGAAAGACCCAAGGAGAGACCCCTCCCCCCAATCACGGTCCAGGTCGTCCATTGAGGAACATTATTCAGCTTGGAAGCAGCGGCCTCCCGGCTTTGAAGTAAGCAGCCTTGCTTCAGGAAGCCTGCACCCAGCAGGCGAGGAGTCAGAAGCCCGGCGGCGCTTCGCTCAGGCCAGACTGTTTAGAGAAAGGTTTGACCAGCAGAAACGCAACAGAGCAAAAAGACACTCCTGCCCCGTTGTTCAAGGAGTACAGGGTCAAGTGGCTCATTTGCCCTCATGTACCCACCGCTCATGCCCACAAGGGCAGTTTCTAGTACTCTAAAGGAGTGCTGAAGTGTGCAAACAAATGGTTGTGTGCAGAGCCGGCCTTGGGGGGGTGAGCCAGGCGACCACCTGGGGCGCCTCGCCCCCCAGGGCGCCATTAGCCCCTGCCACGCCAGCTCCGGGGAGTCATCCAAGGGCTCCCCCCCGCTGGCATAGTGGCAGGCACCTCATTGGCATTGAATGCACCCACAGCAGCGGCTCATTCAATGACAATGGGGTGCTGACGCGCCCTATTTAACCTCGTCGCTGGAGCAGGCCCGGCTCCAGCAGGGGGGCAGGGGGGCCAGGCCCCCCCAAGGCCAGCCCCTGGCCCCTCCTAGAAAGCAGAGCCAGACTAGCAACCAAAAGAGGCCCTGGAACATTTCATCAAAGAGGCCCCATATTTCGACAGAGTGCCATAGCTTTGGCACCAGAACGCATGCAGAAAGGTTCCTTACGGAGGTGTCAATGAGATCCTGAGCAGGAAAGTGTAAAAGTGGATGGGGGATCCCCCGAGTTCCCCACACAGCATGGGCAAAGTCAATCCATGTGCCTAGAGTAGGCGTCTGGGGGTTGTGGCTGCACAATGGAGAAATGGACACAGTCATACAGTGAGGCCAGGAGGTGAGGACTTGAGGAGGACCCCTGCACAGTTAGAATTTTGCAATCTCGACACTAATGTTATGTTACGATCCGTCTATTTCTGGCCCTTTAATAAGCACAGAACTCATTGGAAAGCTCTGCTCAAAATAAAATAACAAAAATGAGCTGTCGCTCGTGGGTTGACAATGAAAAGGCTTTTTGGCCAAGTGGAGAAACTCAAGAATGTGAAGGTTGCCACTGGCTTCAGTCGACAGCGCAGGCGCTCACAGGCAAAAGACCCTTCTTTAGACGCAGTACCAGAAGAGGACCTTCAAGAAGAGGCAGATGAAAGGTGGAGTAGGAAAGATGAAAAGAGGAGCATGAAAAAAAGCTCTCCTTGTCCAGATTTGCGTCTTGCAAAGAGTTTTCAGATTATTACCAAACCTCACATTGCGATGGATACAGCAGAGGATTGTGGGTGCTTCCAACTATAAATTCGCTCTAAAACTAGATACTACTTGCCTCAGTGCTACTCGGATGTCTTTTCACCCATTCCGCCCTTTGGGGTAAAGGAAGCAACATAAGACCCCATGGCATGCTTGAATCCTTCTCATACAAGCAGCCCACTATAATCCTGACCAGGCACTGGTGGTAAAATATAGTGCCATGCACTTAAAGAGCAGTAAACATGATGTATTTAGAATAATCATGTTAGTGCTTTGAATAGCAGGGATACACTGAAAGCGCTAGCTGCCTGAAGTTAACCAGAATGTGCTTTTATTTGCAAAACAACCTCTAAAGTGAGGTGTGTGCTTTTAGGATACATTTCATTTATGAATGCAGGCTTTTATGACGTGTAAGGTGAACCAGCAAAGAGAAAAAGGAATTTCGTTTTTATTCCTCTTAAAAGGATTTCAACAGTAGCCCTCAAGGGATGCATTGTACAAAAAGAACTTGCACTTTGTACATACACGATTTTAGCTGCACTTTGATAGCAAAGTGACGGCACTAATCACCAGAAGCACAGAGCTGGTGACTGACATGGCGTAGAGATAGTGCTTTGGAGCTCTACGCCCCGGAAGTAAAATGTTGGATATCGATAATGTGGCCTTAGACCTTTGGGCATCTTTTAGCTACAGACTGATAACTAGACAGACAATGGCAGCTTTTTGCGGGTGACAGATAAGTCACTGAGCAATCATGGACATTTGTTTCCTTCAGCTTTAAGCTGCTGGGCGCACTGAGGAGACTGTTGATACACATTACAACTAAGGGCAGAACCTTTAATGGTCTGTAGCCCCACTAGATCCAGAGTGACTGCCCATCAAATGACATGCGAGTATATAAATTAGGGACTTTCCATATACAGGGTATATATATATCATACCAGCTTGAATGAAAGCGGGCTTGCTGATCAGGTGGGACAAAGCTGAGGATGCTGTCAGAAGATCCTGTCTCAGACTGGCAAGCCTAAGCCTCAGGGAATGTTTTGCTTGGTTTAGAAAGCAGGCATTCAATGAGTTATATTGCTGGGGAGTAGCTTGAATTAAATGTGTGCTCTTGCTGTTTATTACATTTCTGAAAATGATTGCTCCATTTAACCTTGTTTTTCATTGTGTTTTTTTGCAATTTTGAGACATATGATAATAATTGTAATAATATATGTATTTTTTTATAGTGCTCTATTTATTCCAAAGCGCTTTACACAGGACATATTTACATACATTACCCAATCGAAATTGGTACTCATTTATCGACCTCAGAAGGATGAAAGGCTGAGTTGGCTCCAGGCCGTGCTCCAGCAGGGGAAGCGGGAGGGAGGGGCAGGCTCCCCCTGGGAGCCATCCTCTGTCCCCCCTAGAAAGGAGGACATGTCAGTGCTGTTATACACCACTGGTAACCCGAGAGAGTGGGGGGTGTATGTCACTCTAAGCATTCAGCAGCAAACTCAGAGACATCATTCTGAGAGGCTGTACTGCAGGGGGCCCGTCCAGGAATTGTTTTCTTGCCCTAGACAATGATTTATGCGTCACAGACATAAAAGTAGGAATGACCAGGGAGATGGAGGGCCATTCACACCTCTAAGTGACACACGTATTCAAGCAGGCTGCCTACAACTATTTTCGCAAACCTAAAATCACAATTTTGGTTTCTGTAATTCTAAGTATGTTTATTTTTTGTGGGAATATAGTGGTTTTTCACATCATGCTTAATAAAATGGTTAATTATATCAAACAATAAATGACAGGTAAAGTTGCTTGAACACAGATTTCTGCAGCAGGTGCGTCAACTGACTGTGGGCCCTTACAAATTACATTCAAAGTATATATTCTGCTGCATTATCTACTTGGGTGTAAGTGAAAAGATAAGGTTGGTCACAACACAAATTTAATTCTGGAGGGGAGAGTGTAGTAAAATTAAAAAGTAATAGATACAAGGCTTTGAATTAAACATTACCACTACCGTTGCTCTGCCCAACATTCCATGCCATAATTAGCTAATTCATTTTGGTGCTACCACCAAAAGGTGCAGTTCAGGCTCAATTGCTGGGCTGTGTTCCATCTGTACTGGAACACAATCAAACACATGCATTGTTAGGGCCTGCGTTCTAGCAGTTTGGGAAGGGCTTCTGACATTAGTGACAGGGCCAAGGCTGATATGCAAACAATGGCATGGAAGGCTGGCCAGAGCAATGGCGGTGGTTATAATTGATTTAGAGACTTTTGCCTATTAGGTGCAACCAGAATGCATGCTGTGGAGCACAGATAGGATGGCAATAAAATGTGAGGAGAAACACACATCTTATGGGTGTGTCTGGTCATTTACCCACCTAATGACTAGCCATGGCTATGTCTACACCTCACCACCAAAACCTAACCTTTCTAGAACTCTTTGAGCAAGCTCTATTACAAAATAACACCAAATGTGTTGCTTTATAGGGCCTGCCAGTGTTATATCTAAGCATTCTTTTAAGTGTTTAATTACTTTATTGCCTCTGTAAAGGAGATCCTGGTGTAGTAACATTCTCTTAATGTGTGTCTTCAGCCAGTTGATTTTATAAGCAACATATTTGTCAATGCCTCTGTGACTTGCACTGAAGTCCTGTCTTAAACAAGCAATCACAAAGCTAGCAGTTTTGGCTTGAGTATAGGTATTAGCAGACATTTGCCAGGCAATGCCATCATATGCCCAGTTACTGGCACCATTTTCCAGCTGTTCCCATTTTATGGCCAGTTGGTACCCTTATGGCACTGCCTGGCAAATATTTATCCATGCCTAATCAAAAGCCCAAGCTGTTGGCTTTGCCAATGCATGTTGGCGTTCGTTTGTCTCCCTAAGTGAATCTGCATATGCCCAGATGTGGCTGTATTGCTTGCTACGCCCAGGGAATCAAGCTGCACCTCACTGAACTGGTCCAACAAGGCCCTAACTGAAAATGATAAGGCTAGGTTGGCAAGTATTACCAAGTTTCAGATTTTCTCATGCAGACTTACCAGTGGGGCTCCGACCTAAATAGAATGCATCGTTGTTTGGACGCCTAGTCTACTCGGCCAGAACGTTTCATGATTCAAACTGTTAAGTACTGACTTGATAACCTCATTCTGTTTGAGTAACTTTGCAGAGTTTGTATGCAAACAGAATGGTTCCCAGTCAATTGGTCGAAAACATTTGGTCGACAGGACAACTGGTCGAATGCCAAATGGTCGCATTTTTTTTTTTTTTTTTAACCCCTTTTTTGTTTTTTTTGGGGGGGGTCCCCCCCAACCCCATTTTTTTTCTTTTTTTTTTCCCCACACGAAAACCCACAAAACACATATATAAAAAAAAAAAAAAAAACGACCATTTGGCATTCGACCAAATGGTGTCAACCAAATTGCAGTCGACCAGTTTGCTGTCGACCAATTGACTGGACACCAAACAGAATATGTCATGTGTGTTGTGGGATTTGTTTAGAAAGTATGATGTAAATCCTGGGTGCTGGGTGTTTAGGCAGTGCCGTAAATTAAACATGAACACCCGTAAAATAACAAACAAGAAGAGCGTTTTCTATAATGTTGCTGGCAAAGTATAAAAGGTGTACATCTTTTATAACTAAAAAGCAGTATTTAAATATTTTTCTAAAGAGTGCAATTAGAGGTGGATTTAACATTTGGACCAGGGAAAAATGCCAATGACCCAACCCCTGCCCTACTCCCTCCCCTCAAATACAAACAGCAGGGCTGAACAAGCCATGCCAGTGAGATCTTATCTTTTTAACGTGTCTCAGAGGCAGATTATTTACAACAGGAAGTGATTAGAGATGAGAAAAGGTAAAAGGGCAGTGACCATTGCAGTGGCACTGTAAAAAAAAAAAAAATATAGGGTTTTAAGACGCTATTTAAGTGTGATTGTTGGGTGGTTAGTAAGTAAGGGGATACAGAACAAGCTGTGTGAAACAATAACCTTGTCATGCATTTCATTTCACTTTGTGTCTGTAGGAGATTTTTTGTAAGTTCTTATGAATTGCTATGCTGGAGCTTGCACACTTCCATTCAGGATGGGCAAAATAAAGCTACAGTCATAGGGGATCATTTTGCAGGTCAAGCGGAGTGGAAGAAGTGGTGCTAAAGCATTTAGCTCCACTTTTTATGAGCTGCAGGATTTTGTATGATTTGACAGGCAAAGTTGGAGAGCAGATCAAACTCAACAACGTCCCCCTGACAAATCCAATTGGTATTCTACCAGCATATATTTTTACGTTGGCAGAAAACCAATTGATTCCATGGGATCTGCCTGACTTTTACACCTCATAAAAGCAGGCAGAGGCCAAAGGAATCCATTGTGGATGGCTCCCACAGTCGTTAATTGTGGAAGTAATTTATATTTTTCCAGACTAAATTTCAGGCTAGGCTCAAATTATGGCTTTACCACTTGACTAAAGTGTGTGATCCTGGACATATTTTTTAATTTCACTATGCCTTACCTGTTAAAATTAGGTGCCCCTAGAAGTGATTTAGTTCGCATTATAAGCTATTCTAAAAAGCCTCACTCATGTTAGGACAGACAGACAGACACACACACACACACACACACAGACACTTTATTTAACACAATTTTATCGTCCAATAGCAAATCAAAGTAATCAGAAACAAAGAGTCATCACGGACAATTGCATATTATAACCAGTATGTAAACAGTATGTACCAGACAATGATGTCTAGGGGCACATCCCACCAGGAGCTATACCAGGAGGCCGCAAACCCCTCAACCAGCACCGCCTGCCTCCTGATGCAGCCCTTACAGCCCTAGCACTCCCTTGCACTCTCAACTCAATTAAAATGTGCTGCAAAAATGTAACAAAAAATAACGTGTTTAAAATGTAATTTTGGGTGTGAACTATTGATGGGAGACATTCACAATGGGACTACTGTAGTGGTTCAGTTGGAATAGAGGATTGGGGAGGTTGTGGAATGGGTGGGTGAAGAGAGGATTGTATAAATGTGTATGTTATTGGAGGATATGTTGTTGTGCTCGAAGTATTGTTAAGATCAACAAGGCTACCTTTATTGATTCTGTTCTTGAAATTAAAAGAAGTTTGAAAAAAATGTAATTTGTAGGAAACAAAATCTCCTATTCCTTGCTTCAGTATTCTGGGTGGGGCGGTCTATCTTTCACAACAAGATGGAGGGAGCACACGCATCTCCTCCGGGGACTGCTGGGAGTAGCCACAGTGCTCAGGAAGGTATTGTTGGGCAGACACCATCTGAGATGGTACAAAGACTGGGGGCCTCACTGCTCAGCCCTCTCAGAGGAGGAAAAGGAGGCATCACCCTCAATTCTCCCAAGTGAGGCCAGGAAAGGCATACTGGGTGCTGCTGTCAATAGGTGGGAGGGGAGGTAAACGGGAACGGTGGTTGGGGCAGCTGAAGGAAGGTGACTGGACGGTGAAAGGTGAATGAGGATCAGATGTAACAGAAAGGGGAGAGCAGGCGGGATGGGAAGATGGGTAGATTGATGTTGCAACACTGTTTTCCTTGCTTCTCTTTTGCTATGTACTGTTTTATATAGAGGGGTGCAAGTGTATTTTTGCAGATCTGGGGAGACATTTTTTGCTTGATCAGGGATCTGGGAAATATGGATCAACACCAGCACTCTGTGTCGGGTACTCCTACACCCACACCCAATGGAATGTGGGCCCCCCTGATCACAACCCTGGCCCACCCAGATGAAAATTCCTGGAGCCCGGCCTGCGCCGGAGCGAGGAGGTAAGTAAATAAATAAGTAAATAAATAAATAAAGAGTTGCCCATCCTGGCCCCACCCCCTTCCACCCGCCCCCGGTTAACCAGGGGTGCGCGGGGGGGGCGCCAATTCGCACATGGCGCTGCTGCCCTTACGGCCGGCCCTGGTTGTGTGATGGGCTTGAGTGATACTTCAGCATGTACATCCAACACCAAGGCGTGTTAGTGTGACCTATCAGAAGACCCAATACAGAAACATCCGGGCATTGACTGGCCAACTGCCAGGAGTGCCAGAGTCCAGAGTGGAGTGTGTGCCAGGTAAATGCAGTGAATCCAAGATGGGAAGAGGAACCGGAGCCTGGTGGGCACCGTCTCTCAGAGCATCAGACCTCTATGTCCAGGTGTGTTTGGGATGGAATGGTTACATTTACTGTGATGTCAGGATTTAGTTCAAAGTGGCCAAAAAACGTTGGGAATTGTCAAAATTGGTACCCAGTCATTTTATCAAAAATAACTCAGAGCGGTACATTTCACTGAAGACCATAATACAGAAAAACACAGAAAATATTAAATAAATATATACAGGGTAGTGGGTAAGGGGTTAACATTAGTCGGGATGGGGGTGGGGTGGCGTTATAAGGGTAGAACATCGGGGGCCTTGGGGAGCCCCCGAAATAAAAAAATAAACACAATCTGTGTTTTTCAGTATTTTGGCCGCAATGAAATGTACCCACTACATGTCAAACTACTCTGAATCACACGTCTAAGGTATCATTTTCCATCAGTACTTTGGCAATAATAAGCGAGTACTGCTTGGAACTCTAAATGTCCTCTTATAGAGTGTTCTGTGCTTGTTATGTTATGGTATTGGATTTTACTGTGTTATCTTATGTTTACCCAGCTTATAGGCACATTTCAAAATGTCATCAAATCACATGTTTAAGAAGGAAGTCATTCCGTTTGAACATACGTTTGATAGCGAGTGGCGACCTGCTGGACCTTTTAAATGTCATTGTATAGATTTGTGTGCATTATTTATTTATGATTTTCTACATTACTTGACTTTTGTGTGAATTTCAAAGGTACCCAGATCAAGCTTTAAGGTGTTATTGCACAACAGTATACTTCCCTGATAGCGAGGGACTTGTGTTTCGTGCTCCTAAAATACACTTCAAAGAGCTTGATGCAGTATTTATCTTGGGTTCTGCTATGCTATGTTACATTATGGTATGTTATTTTGTGTCTTTTTATGCAATGTATTTTACTCAGCTTTTATGCACATTTCAAACTTTCTGAATCAAACGTTTAAAGGTGTCATTCCTCATCATTATACTCACTGATAGTGAGGGACTAGTTTCTGGGCCTCTAAAATGTCATCTTATAGAATGGTTTGCTCAGTTTATGTTCTGTTATGGTACAAAGCTTGTATGTGAATTTCAGACTTCTCAAAATCAAGCTTTTAAAGGGGTATTCGTCATCATTATACTCGCTGATACTGAGGGACTAGTTTCTGGACCTCTAAAATGTCATGTTTTAAAATGGTGTGCTCTGTTTATGTTCTTTATTGGTACAAAGCTTTTATGCGAATTTCAAACTTCTAAAAATCACGCTTTTAAGGTGTCATGTTTCATTAGTATAGTTCATTATAGATAGTGAACGACTTTTTTCCGATCTTACACATGCCAGATTGTGGGGTTTTAATGCACTGTCTATGTTCAGTTCCTTTATTCAGATTGTATACAGCACCGATAAGCGTTCATGAGGCACTTTACCCATGGCGGCTACACCAAGCATATGAGGCCTTCTAAGCCCTTGCCCCTGCAGACAGCTCCTATTTCACGTTATCCCTTTTGACACTGTCACACCCAGTACCTCTGTCTCTCTCAACCAGCCCCACTGTCCATGTGAATCAAGGATCCGGGAAATGTCAGATGAGAGAAGGGGGCGCTCTGGAGACTCCTCTCATTACCAAAAGTGAGGTGCTAAGGGTTCTAGGATACGTGAACCTCTGGTTCAGTGAAAGAGCATCCTGCAATATGAAAACATCTCACCCCCCTTCATTAGTATGTTGTTTGGCATCCTTAGAGACATCTCAAACCACACTCTAACTTGCTCAGGTGCTGTGCTCAGTGGGCCTGCTGGAACTTTCACCTGGCAGTGCAATGCATGGCATTTGTCAGGGGTTTGCCAGGTGGTTCGGGCATGGGTAAGAAACCCTTGATTTTTTTTGTTGTTGTTCCTGAAGATCAACCTCGCCTCTACAACAAACCTGAAAAGCCTCTCTCACACAGAAGACACAGCCACTAACCAATAATGATGCTGCACCCCCTGCCCGCTCTTTCAATTACCGACCGTTCTTTGTAGGTAGCTCCATAGATTTGTTTTCAGAATGATGCTGGAAATCTCAGGGGATTTGTCATGGTGAGGTTGACAAGATGAGAAGGAAAGATAAAAGGCAGAGTGTGGATTTCTTGAAGTTCCCAAGAAGCTGAGTGCACCATCCCTTGACCTCCGGCATGGTAAAAAAATGTGCATGGCCTTATGTGGGGCAGTGTGGCATGCAGCAGTGTGACAGTGTAAGCAGTGTGATGATGTAAAGGGTTTTGGGATCCCCTCAACATTGCAGTAGAGGAGAGCAGTGAGTTAAAATGCGGATCATGCTAGGTGTATGGTCATGCCCCTGCTACCGTGATCCATTGTTGGATGCCCAAGGATCATCTCTCTCTACGCCCTTGCTCAGCATGCCCCCTCTCGCAGCACAGACTCTCTGAAGCTATACCTTTATGTCAATGTGTAATAATAAGACAGTGCAACACCCCAAACCCCTGGGATATCTCTAGACTATGCCTACATTATAACAAGACTGGCCTATTGCTACTGGGCCCATGGCTCCCTGCCCACTGCCATTGTCCTGACTGAATTCATGTCCAGAATCTGGGCTGTACCTTTGACCTTTCTCTTTGAACTCTTGTTATTTAAGGCGCCAACATGATAGTTCTGTTATGGCAACTAGTGTACATGTATGTATTACTTTATTCTGGTTAAAGAACATATACTGTCAATGATGACACATACTTCTGGAGATGTGTATATCAGGACACAGCAAAGGGGTGTCAGTTGGCTAGTTGGGTTGCAATGCACAAGTGTGTCATGAAAATAAACCATTCTAGACCCTTGGGAGGGAAATTAGCTGGCCAATACTGGCTTATAGTCAAAGCCTCAAGAAGTTTAGGAGGATTTTCTTGAGGAGTCTCCTGGATCCTTTAAGGAATATCAACTGAGGTTTTACTTGAGGATTGAAGAATTGTGTTGAGGACTTTGTAAGACTATGTTTGCTCATAAGAGTTTCCTTGAGAATTATTTATGATTATCTGAGTAAATTGTGCACACAATTATTGGAAACTTTATTTACAAAGTCATGACCCCACTATACATATGGAAACTTGAGAAATGTTTTACAAAAGTGAATAACTAAAAAATAACGAATGCAAATAGATCCTTTCCTGAATATTATGTACAGCTACAATTTAGAAACTGCTTCAACATTATTGTATTATTTTAAGAGTGTACTTATTCAAGACTTGAACTTGAGACCTCTATACTGAGTTATCAGACAAAGTAATTATTATATAATTGTTCTTTTGTAACAATACTAACGAGTGTGTAACAATACCAACGAGTGGTTTCTAAGCACGGGATCAGGATTCAATCCTGTGTTGCGCCACATCGTTGTGCTGCTCCTGAGCTATCCTTCCTCACCAATGGTCACCCTATCATCTAAATTCCCTAATTGTAAAGCTGGATCCTGAGTTCGTGTTGAAACTTGTTTCATAAATACATTTCCTTATCTATTTGTGGCACAACAGGTCTTTAAAGATTGCTTTTTCTTTTTCTTTCCTAAGCAAAGCTGTGGAGGCCTGTTGGCATATAATGGCATATGCTGTAAAATTAATTCAGTATCATTTTGAGCAATGAGCTAAACGCGGCCTGGGAGTGAACAACAGGAGTGAACAACAGCTCTAATCCAGAGAACTCCAACACAGGGTCTGAACCTAATTATGATCAAGCGACCACCAATGTTCTCTCTCTGGCTTTGGACTTATTTTGCAAAACAAATCATCTTATGCCAACGAGCAATTACCAGCTTTCCAACAATTAGGTCTACTTGGTGGAGTCATAGCACACCGTCTGACAGTGGCAGCTAGTGAACGTTTAAAGTTTTTGGGCGTGAAGGTCTTCACTGAATTGGCATGAGGAAGTAACTGCAACAAGTGAGTCCCCACCAACCCAGGAAGGATTGAGGAGGTCTCCACCTGAGAGATTTAAAACAAAACCAATGTGTTGAAATCATGCATTTCACAGCACAAACATCAGACAATTGAATGGGTAAAAGGCCTCGAATGTTTGATCAGATATGTAGAGGACAAGATGTATTATTTGGTTGCCGTTTGTTTCCATCGATACGTCCCATAGTATCTCGGCGCAGATCAGAAATCACTAGTTCAACATACAAATGTTGAGTGAGAAACAGGACTTAAAGCCTGGTCTTCAGACGTTTTTTAAAGTGGAAATAGGCCATGGAAGTAACATAAAGAGTTAGATGGAGAATTATACAACCATTCAGACTGTAATGAAGAAGGATCACCCAGCAGGAAAGGTGGAGCGTAATGTAAGCGAAACAAGAAGTCTTGTATTTGTGTATGACTAAATCATAGTGGATGAAACTGTTGGGGTGCAAAGATCTCCCTTAATATGGGCATTTCATTTGCTGGAGTTAGCTGCTAGATTTAATTGGATACAGAATGGTACCTGATCGGCATTACGAAGGGCTAGCTTGTTGCCCAGAGAGGCATATACTTCTTCTAATTTAGTGAGAGGGTTATATAGCTATTTGCGCTAATGTAGGCAGATTAATAAAGGGTGGGCAACATCGTCTTCTGTAAAACATTTGTGGTGTTTGCTCGATTTTATTTCTTAGAGGGCTACGGTTTTGATGGCATGAATTGCCTCTGAATTGTAAACTGAAAGGGGGTGTATGGCTAATTTTCTGTTACAGGGAATGTTTATCCAAGTGTGAAGTTGGAGATTGAGGGGTGACTCTTTCCCCGATGGGGCTAATATCTTGGTGTGGAGACGGCCTAACATAAAAGTCAAGATATAAGGGGTATCATAATCAGAAATCCTCGGTGGTTTGACCAATTTAGAGGGTGGACTTCATTAAAATGGCTGCAGGAAGCAAGCAGAGAAGAAATGTCACCTGGTTTGTGTAGACACCTATGCAAGGGAGCGCACCCCTCGAGATGTTGAATTAACAGTTATTAACCTGTAAAACAAAATAGTCTAGTAGATGCCAAGACACCAACAATACACAGGAACATTTCCCAACACTTTTTCGTGAAGGTTGTGACCAAGAAAAATCATGAGGACTGTCTCAACATTATATGCCCCCATTACCACTGTAAAACACATACTCATGCTGCCTGTGAATGAAGACAATCATGTGGCCTGCTTCAACGAAATACGACAGGCCTGGTAGTACAATGGATATTTCCATGCACCTTGTTGCAGCAGTTCTCTTTCCATGTTGCTTTGGCAGCCCCGTTTTGACACATTTCATTCTCCCTGCCTATGTTTTACCCTATGTTGCTCTAAATGTATTTATTTCCCAATGTGGCTCTCACTTCCCCGTTCGGCCCCATATAGCTCTCAGCTCCAAATGTCTTCCTCCATGTCACTGTCAGTGGCTAGGGATCAGCCTTTATGTAGCTGCCACCTCCCCTGTTTAGCCTCAGTATCACTCCCAGTGCTTGGTTCTGCCGGCACGTGTCTCACATTGGACCCTTCTTCCCAGGCCCAACATACAGCTCCCATTGCCAATGTTCTGGCCCCATTTGGAACTTAGAACCCAGTGTCCATTTCTGCCCAAATGTCACTCGCATTGCCCAGGTTTCCCCCATTTGACACTCAGTGCCCAATTCCATCGCATCTTGCCCTCATTGCCAACGTTCTCCCCCAATGCCCGTCTCAGGATTTATGTTTTACCCCATGCACCCGTCACTCACTCTAACACTCTAAATTTGCCGATTGCCCTCCTGTGACTCCAGTATACACCTAACACACACACACACACTCTGACCTCACTGTGTTTTACATTTGAAGCTTAACATGAGGCTGCAGATCGATGGATGGAGTGGGGATGTTGCTGAGCAGGGCACTTGCACCCAGTTTCACTAGGTATTGCTGCTTGCAGAGTTCAGATGCCCACCACTCAGTGTTTATGTGTTGGAGGATGAAGTTAAAAAACAGTTCTGAGCAATACACCCAAAGACCTTAAGAGGAAGCAAAAGGGATTGGAATCAGGGGTGGGAGCCAGACTCTATCAATGGTTGGCATTTAAACATTTGAGACTGAGGGCATCGCAGTGTGGTGGTAGCACTCAACAACTGAAGAGGGAACAACAGGCTTGAGGGAAGCCCAAGCAAAAGGGACATCCTCCCAGTTTTAGTAAAGACAGAATGCTTAGTCCCCTGCCAGAGGACTACTACATCAACCCTTACTGTCAGAAATGCCCCAAAATTGGGAATCACCATACAGTGAGGAAGGTAGGCATCTATTCAACACCACTCTTCTCAGAGAGTCTCCTGTGATGGCTCAGAGCCACACTGTATAAAGTGCCCAATCCTGACTCTGCCTGTTGTTACTTATAGGCATGACCCTTCTAATGAAAAATTCCTAGGCCAATGTCAGGCCGAAAGCAAAGAATGGCAGCTCTATTCCAAGTAGCCAGGCAAGAACCCAGCCTAAATGAACTAGGATTGCCCGACCCTTAAAAATAACCTGAAGCTCACTTAAGTTTTCATCTCCTCACCTTGGCAAAGCCTCCCCAGAAGATGCAGGGATTGGAGGGGGGAAGCTTTGTTCTGTGCAGCTTCTATACCCTAGCTATTTCAGGCACCAGGGGAATTATGTGTCACCTTCTCCCTGACCAGAGGCAGAGGCTCAATTTCACGATTCGCTCAGTTCTTGCCTATCGGATGAGATACTGGCTGCTGCATCTGTGTGAGGAATTCGACCATCCACATGGTGGGTTTGCGCTTGCCCCTGCCTTTTTGAAATTTTAAATGAAATTGAATGATGGTAGATCAACCTCTGGAAAATGTGTGGGGGTAATCTGCACATATTTTCCTATGTTCACCGCATGATATATGCATAGATCTAGAGGCACAGTTCCCCATGTCATAGTTAGTTGGGATATGACAGGAGGAGTACACAATGCATCTCCAGAAGGGAGAGGGCCAAACCGTCCCCTGCCAAGCCCAGCATAATTAGCTAACAAAGGCTCCATGGATCCGCCCTGTCCTTTTTTTGGACCCTGCAACTTGTGACAATGATTAACATAATTAACATACAAATGGTGTGTACTTCAAAAAGGCCCACATGGGGCCTGGCTGTAGAGGATAACAAAGGAAACCCCAACAACCTTTCATTTGCAGCAGTGTCAACCTGAAGCCAGCTCCCACCCTCAGTATCAATTCACAGAGAACTGTCGTGTCTGGGACTACATGTTTACAGTAGTTCATCCTGTAAGGGGACCCCATTCATAAGGTATGTGGATGTGGTTTGTAGGAGCCAGATAGTCTAGTATCGCTGCAGCTTCAGGAGAGATCTGCCGCTTTAATCAAAAACCACAGAGAGCTCCAATAACCAGAGAGACCATTTGATCCACATCAGACAGGAAGATGGGTGGGACTTAGTTTTACATGGTTTCACCCCTTTACCATATCTGTTGCAAAGCACTCTGGTTATGACCTCATGCATACAGGAGATTCTTGGTGGGGACCCAGGATTAGTTCATCAAGGTAGTCTTAGCCTACACCAATCCCTGTGGACCATTTGGCTTTAAAATGAGGACTGAACCACTCTTTTGGCAGATCATCTGAAGACTTTGCAAGGAGTAGCAAGAAGAACTGATCATTGGACCTTGGCTGAAGGTACCGGCGGTGTGCGGAGCAGTGTGTCTTGTGAGGAGTGAGGACAGGACTATGCTGGTTACACTCTGATTTTCTTTCCAGTCCGCCTTCGCTTACCAGTGATTCTACGTGCTACGTGCTACAAAAGCACCGCGCAGGCGCGGCACGGTGTGCGGAGAAGTGTGTCTTGTGTCTGGTGTCGGGAGTTGGGTTGGTTTGGAGGTAAGATACTACCCGGTCCGCCTCCCTCAACCCCGCTGCCACTCACCCATCCTAGATGGCTCCACTATCACCCACGGAGGACGACATCAGCCGACGTCTACGCAGTAGCAAAACAGGCCAAGACCTACATCCAGACTATCAAGACCTTACAAAAGTGCCTGATAGGGCCCGGAAATGTGAGAAAGGGCTTTCAACAGCAGCTACCCCCGCCAGTAGGGAAAGCGCCCTGCATAAAATTTCCTCGGGCGTGCTCCCCTCTCCCGCTCCCTCGGGATCCCGTCGGACGAAGAAAACTGGGCGGGCAGGGGCGCCGGAAGACGCTGTTTCATCCAAAAACTCCTCACCATCGGTGGCTAGTACGAACAGCCCATCTAGCCCATCTAGCCCGGTTGCAAGAAGGTCCTCTATGCCCGGTCCGATCACCGTCTCGACGAGTGATTCCTCGCCGGAGGCCGTCGGAGGACGGTCGCAGCTGGGATCTGATCGGCCGGGCTCGACGACTCCAAATCAGCCACACAAAAGCCTTCACAAGGACAATCACCCCGATCATCACGACCCTTCGGCGGGCTCGTACGCTTCACTGCGCCAGCTAAACAGCCCAGACCAGAAGACCGAGAGAAATCTAAAGGACCCGTTGGCCAGCGTACCAGCAGCAGCCGAGACTGGGCAAACGGACACCTGTCCCATAGCTACTACAGTTCAGATCCAAGTACATCACACAGGCCTCTCAAGGGGTCGCATCATTACAGGCCGAAACCTACCACCCGAAAAATTAGTCTGATTGACTCGTGGGACACGGAATCGGAGGACGAGGTCTTTGCGCCTAACACACAGCCGGAGGTGTCAGAGGTGTCAGAGGTGTCAGAGGTGGATGCCGAACCAAAAGCGGCTAGCACCACGGACCCCGAGTCGGCCAAAGACCCCCAAGTCAACACCGAGACCTCAAGGTCAAAAGTGGCGAGTGAACCTCCAGTCCAGGATCGGGACTCAGTTATGAGAACTCGTACACCAAACCCGGCTGTAGGAACGCCTCCAGTTGTGATCGAAGCACAGCTGAGTGACACTGAGCAGCGGGGACAAGCCCCTAAGAAATCACTTCAGGTCCCAAAGACTCTGTTCAATAATGGGAGCTCAAATCAGAACCAAACAATGGGGAAAACTAGGTCAAAGAAACAGAAAAAATTCACCGCAAAGTCCCAAGGGGAGCACAAAGGCAGTTTGAGTTCGACGAACCTGAAAACTCTCAAGGAATATTTTCTGAAGCAACATAAAAGAAAATTAGGCCAAGAACCTGAACTGTCAGACCCGGAAATCTTGGAGGCTATCCAAGATAACTCACCATCGAGCAAAGCCAGAAAAACCGACTCAACTCTCCAAGGGCGAATACAGACGGCACCACCACGCGAAAAACTCGGCACCGCACCATCGCGGGGCTTAGATTCAATGAGACCAACACCATTAAAAAATTACATCAAGAAATAAGCCAACAGGACTCGCCTGAAAAGGAAGCAGATCTTGCCAATAAGTTAGTCGAAGACCCCCCAAGTCCGTGAAAGACATCAAATGCAACTCGTCCAAACCTTTCGACCACCCCAAGCTTACCTAAGCCGACCCAAAAATTCCACTTCAACCAGCAGACAGATAACTTTGCGTGGACCCGGCCACATATTCAAGGAAACCCGAATCAAATGTTAGAAAATCTGCCGCAGGAAATACATCCCAATACATTAACTTCAGAAAGAAGGCTCTCGGAAAGATTCACGATACTCCAGGGTTCCAAAGAATCAAATACCCCGCTTAAAAACAGATGCCCTACTAATGCATCAATCACGTCGGAAAGTGACTCCCCCTCGAAAAAGAAAAAAGACCTTCTGTCGGTGATGTTGGCATTCTCAATCGCCTTAAATCCCTTTGGAAAGCTGTATGAATCGATACATGAGGCCTTGAAAGACAATACATCAATGATCAGCGAACTAAAGGACAAGCTGATTTTTGTTGAACGCTATCTAACAGCCACTGAAAGAAATTCAAACTACATATATGCAAAATTAGAGGAAAACATTGACAATCTGACCACAGGACTGCAAAAGAGAGGTGGTCTTTCAAACAAAAGCATAGAACTCTTGACGAAAGCCACACAGACCACCCAGACTGAGAAGAACATAAAAGCAGCCCCTATCTTCGCAAAAATGCCCCCAAAGACCAAACTGCATTCGGTCACAGCAGTGCTACTGTCCCCGCCAAAGTCTTTACCCAAGGGGAAGGCGAAAGAAAAGAGAAAAAACTGCACTAAAGCGTCCGTGCTCCTATGTGCGGAGGAATCACCGCCAGAAACTTCGCCTACACGGAGCTCTATTAGGGGAACGGAGATGTCACTAAACCAAGGTGAAGCTGCTAAAAAATCAACGTCTATAAACTTGGAGCAGACGGATATGGCAGACACACCTAGAAAGTGTGGACTCAAACTCATCCTCAGTCCTGCAAAACATATCACAGTATTCAAATGCTAGGGAACTAGATTCACCATCTCCGACGAAGTGAGGTGACCTACCAAAACAGTCCCAAGAAATCCACCCACAAGATCTTGACCCTACCCAGGAAGGGGGGAAAAAAAAGCATGACAAGGTGTCTAGCGACTACACTGACCAACGATTACGCTCAAACTCCCCGTCTACTGCACTAGAAGCTTTAAGAAATCTAAAGAATACAAATGAAAATTTTAAACACGAGTCATGAAAAGATCAAGATCAAAAATACAACAGATCACATCACGCCGATAGACCGCGACTTCATTCTAGGAAGGAGCCGAGACGTTTCCAGGAGGCTGTCGCAAATAAAGACAGAAAACTCAAAGGGGCACTACTCTTCAAACTGGAACAAATTTCGGCCAAGGACAGCTACCTGGTTCTAAATCGCAGAACAGTCTTAAATAGACTGGGAAAAATAGACAAGCTCCGTCACCTAAGATCGGACGACTTAATATTGGTCGAACCTTACCATCGTGAACATAGAGCGAAAGCTTACATCCACGTAAGAAGTAAAGTAGTGATGGCGCTCACAACGGAAGTCCAAAAAGACCTTCACAAACTGGGCCTCAAACTACATCCCTTCCAGAAGCCACCAAAGGACAATCCTGACAGAACGAGAGACAAAAGGGAATGCTCAAACCAGGGCATGGAACGACGGAGAGAAAGATACGCACAGAAGACCCTGAGAAGTGAAAACCTGACATATGGCACTGAACGGCGATGGCGATATAACCGAACTACTCCACCCATTACCAGTCCAGGCAAAAACCATGTTACATTAAAAACCCAAGAAAATCAGGAGAAAAGAGATCAAAGAGAGTCTAGGACTGAAAATACAAGAGAGATTAGATCCAGAAAAGAACTGATTGCGCCATCTGCGCCCAAACCATGGAGATGGATCACGGACACCTTCTCTCGAAACCAAAAGAAATAGCAACAAACACAGGGACCGAATTCCACAAAGAAGCTCAATACCGGTCCATCAAATCTTCGAACAAAGAGCACCCTACACATGGCATCCTGGAATACGAGAGGGTACCGGCACCTAACTACGCCAAGTGATGTAAACCTGAGCACTTTCGAGCTGATATGCTTACAAGAAACATGGTTGGTTCATAAGCCCTCCATGGACGGCTATGTAATAGAAGCCTCTGCAGCATCCAAGTCTATCCTAGGCTGCCCCTCTGGAGGCGTACTAACAGCAATCCGTCTAGGCTCCGGGTTCACACCCAAGGGAAAAATAGCAGAGGCCTACGGAATGCTAACTACGCTGACTTCATCGTTCGACCAAGATCAAACCAGAGACGTTTGGATAAACTCGGAACTAGGCATAATACATTTGTACTGGAACCCGGCTAAAACTAGTACTACTGAGTTCTGTACCATGGTTGCCAACCAAATTGATGACCTGACGGTGGAGCGAAAATTCCAAATATCATAATCTGTGGCGACCTGAACGCCAAATGGGAAGGAAAAATGAAAGAGGAACAAAGTCCCAAATCAACGATGGATGAAAGAGGATGGGCATGGTGCCTCCTAATGAAAATGAGAAAGTTCCATAACGTGTCATCTCTTCGAGACCAAGGGTCCCGAATTTCAACGTGGGAAAGATTGAGTTCAGCCGCCACTCTGGATTATATTTTTATCACAGAAGGGCTGATACCTTATTTCAGCGACTTCACAGTTATAAAAACAAAGGAAAGTGATCACAATCTTCTCATAATGTCGTGGAACGGGACAGCTGTAACAAGATCTCTTTACCCAGCAGCCATTGAGTCAAACCTGCGACAAAACAGACTTCGCCTAACTTCCGACAATGTAAGATCCTTTGCGTCCAATATTTCCATGAAATTTGCTCAAGCAAGGGATGAGAAATGCGACAAAAGACCGGAGTACGTCTCCCTCCTAGCCCCCCACAAAGTGAACTTTGCGGGGAAAAATCCCGGTCAGCCCATGCACACGCACTCATTCAATAAAGAAGTGGCGACAAAAAGGCAGAGAGTAAACAAACTAAAAAAAAATGGCTCTAAAAACAGACTCCCCAGAAACCTGGACCGCATATCTATCAGAATGTAGGCTCTACAAATCGTGGCTGACAGCAGCGACTGCAAATGTACCAGAACGATGCTGAAGCAATGCTACACACTGGGGCTACAAGAAACACTCGTGACTTTTGGTCGCTATTAAAATCAATAAATGGACAAAGGGCAAATTCACTCTCTAGCTGCGTTCCTGAGCAAAAGTGGATCCAGCATTTCACGGAGCTATACCACAGTCCCTCGACCTCATCTCCGTCGCAAGCAGCTCTCCCTGATTCTCCATGGATCCCCTTATCATCTACCGACGACATTAGGGAAGTGATCATGAATCTCAAATCTTCAAGGGCCCCGGGGCCAGACGGCCTGACGAATACCGACCTGAAGAAACATCCACTGGCGTGGGCACGAGCTATTGGTGAAATATTCAATCAAGCCCAAAAAATCAAACAAATTCCCAAAACCTGGACAGAGGCAGGACTGGTGCCCATCTGCAAAAAAGGCGACAGAAGTACCCCGGCCAACTACAGACCCATAGTCTTACTTGATATCATAGGGAAGATTTATGCGTCGCTGCTACTACGCCGCTTTAAGGACTGGGCAAGCTCCTCCCCGGCAGCTGACATCTTCCAAACAGGCTTCCAGAAGGGAGCTGGGACGGCGATCAATCTGCTAATCTTGAACATAATCAAAGCAAAAACAAAGAGAGGAGCACCGAAGGTCCACATGGCAATGGTGGACCTTTCCCAGGCCTTTGACTTAGTAGATCGGGGAAAACTGTGGAAAAAGCTATCTACCTGGAAATATCCGGCTCCGATTCTTGCACCGATAATGGCACTTCACGCAACCACTTCGCTCAGAGTCCGCCTAAACCAGCAAGGAGTACTTTCAGATCAGATCTTCACAGAACGCGGTGTAAACAGGGCTGCCCCCTGGCCCCAGCCCTGTTTATTGCCTTCATCTGGGACTTCCAAGACTCGGAAAAAACACTAAGATCTTTTCCCCCTCAAGTGGGCACATCGAAAGTCTCAAGACTCTGGTACGCAGATGACCTGATCTTGATGGACCAGACTGCGAATGGCCTCCAAAGACAACTAACAAATTTGTCCAAATACATGGAAGAAAACAACCTCCAAATTAATAAAAACAAAACGAAAATCTTGTCCTTCTCAAAAAACGCAAAAAAATCCAAGATAAGTCCCAGCTGGTTCCTTGAGGAAACAAAAATCGAAGTGGTCGATGAATTTAAATATCTAGGCGTGCAATTAGACAACTCTCTGAATGAAAACTTACTTCAAGCCTCACTATGGGCAAAAATGAGAAACCTAACAGCCCAATCTCGAGCAGTAGACATTAAAATTCGGCAAGTTCTCATGGACACCTGTACTACAATTCTACAAAACCAAGGTAGTCCCTGCAATAACATACGGCATGGCAGCCAATCTAAACCTACCTGAGGAATTCTGGTCGAGACTTGAAGGCTATCTTTGGAAATCGGTTTTGGGTCTTCCAGCTTCAGCCCATATGCCAGCCATTCATCGCGACCTTGGCCTCCAATCACTAGCCTCGGTAGTACTCCAAAGTGCAATTCTACTCTACAGAAAAATACGGACTTCTGACACCCTCCCGATCTTTCGAATAGTAGAAGCTGAATTGAACAAAGGAACCTGCTTACCTCTAATGAATTGGGCAAAAATAATTGAGGAAAAACTAGATGAAGTCCTCTGCAGCGAAGACCTCCTCATCTCAAACCCTGGACGAGTCAAGCTAAAACTTTCACAACAAGACTGGATACATACCAACGAAAAAATACTCCAGTATAAATCTCTAAAAGATCTGCCACCTACTCACAACCGGCCAAAGGTCCCGCTGAGATACTGTGAAAAATTCCCTGAGAAAAAACGGAGAAAATTACTTATGCGGGCCCCCTTAAACCTACTTCACACTAGAGAAATCCTGGCCACCAGAGCACTTACAGAAACATCAAACTGCCGGGTTTGTGCCCTAGCTGACCAAATAGAGTCAGTCCGACATCTCCTCACCTCCTGCGCAGGACTCGCGGCAGAAAGGCGGGCTCACCTGGCACCACTCGTCACCTGCCCCACGACACTTGATGAAGAAACAATATGGTTTCGACTGATTGTGGGCGATTCTACGAGATGGTCTAGAGCGGCAGCCAAAGTTCTCGAAGTAGCCCTTGCGAAAGCAAGTGCTCTTGGTCCCGCTTCTTCCATTTCGTCAAAGCTGACGCCCGAACCTGAACGTTAAACCGGACCTGCAGACCTTTGAGTGGTGTCCTGAGTAGCCTCGATAAGATGAAATACAGTTCGCCATGGCACTTCGATTTTGTAAAAAACCCAAATTGGGTTAATAAACAAAAAAAAAAAAAAGAAGGTACCGTTTGCCTTTCATCTTCCACAAGGGAAGGAGACCAAGAGCTCCAAAGAGGATCTCCAAAAGGATCTCCAAAGAGGGAAGCAAGATCCTTCAACTAAACATCTCTCAGGGAACAGGGGGGATACCAAATCCAGAGAACCCTCCAGCTGCTCCATAACCGGCACCTAGTCAGCACACAGCGTGCCCTTCTAGGCTCTGCAGCAATCTTCCTAGGTGGGGAGTGCCAAACGGTCCCTGAACCCAAAACAAACCACCTGAAAGGACATTTCTGGGCCAGTCGAGCTCCTTGAGGAAGAACTGACTACAACAATGACCGTTATCAAGCCGCAGTCATTTAAAGACATCCGAAACATCTCGAGCAGTGCTTCAGAACCGCTGAACAGCCCTAGACAATGATTCCTGAGCCGCCATGTAGACCAGCCTGCAGCAGTTCATCCAGCTTCACTCGCCGAACCCTCTTGCCGCCTGATACCCGCAGCAGTCTCCCATCTTGAACTCTGTCACAGAAGTTGCAAAGCTCCCTGAAGCTGACTGGACCCTGTCGAGCACCAGGAGTGCCTACAGCACATGATACATTCTGGATCTGTTCTCCCTGGGCCCCTAGTGATATTTTAAGACCAATTGCTCCCTTTCTTCTGAATACAAGAAACCTTACAATTTTTTGGTTATTAACCATTCCGACCACCCTCCTGTCAGTATCCAGAGTGCATCCCTTTTCCTTCTTTGAAACTGTCTGACTTCTGCATTCCTATACAGGGTTGGTTGTATTTTTTAGTGTTGCTAGAACCATATTTTGTGATAATATTAAAGTAGATATTTGTATACATCCTTGACTGAACAGTTCATTTTGTCATTGGGTAATAATTGTAATTTTGGTGTGTTGCAACTAACCAACGATCCACGACCTTTCGGAGATAAGCCTGCCATTCTGTCCACGTTACCAAAATTGGACAAGGAGGTTTATAATTGGCTTGTGTTTCCAATATGTTTAGATCCTTTCTGGTGTACTAGAGGTGTGAGACTGATTGATGGTTTAGAAACCAGTATTCATCTCTGGACCACTGGTGCCCCAGAAGTTGATTCTTATGTCCTCAATGACGCATCAAACCCCCCAGTAAAAATTGATAGATTGCATAGGGTTGGAACTAAGAGAAATGTTGATGGTGACCCTAGAGAAGTACTTGTAAAACTACATGATTTCACAGTTAAGGAAACTGTATGAGGCAGGTTGCCAAAGGATACAGTTGCTCAGTAGAATAGTTCATGTAGTTTATTCCTCATCAAGACTAGGTCAGGTAACCATGTTACATCAGGTTACATCAAAGGAGCTAGGCAGAACTTATGGAGGGCCACTGGCTCCCACTACCCATGGTACATCTTCATCAACTCCCTGAATCAGAACTCCAACCATACAACATGCTTTGCAGACACACATGGTTCTACACTGACATTCCACACTAACATCACCACTCACTTAGACATGCATACAGGAACCAGGAACAGACATAATACACCTTCCTCCATTACCATGTGAAGTACAGAAAGGTAAGCAGGGACCATGACCAGAAATAACACACCTCCCTCTGTTTCCATATGCAGTACACACAGATAATCACCATTCAACCATTTCCTCACACCACCTCTAAGACCTAATATATATCTCCACCCGGAGATAGAGACACCCTGAAGATAGAGGCACCCAACCAGGCGTAACTAACATGCTAGAGAGGGCAGCACCACAACATATACACTCCAAACCATCAGGAAATAACATGACTCCTCCCGTCCATTCCTGGCACAACTGAACATCTAGGCTGCCACCTCAGATGACTAACCTGCCCCTCCATGGGCTACCAAACGGTTTCCTATACCACCTGTAACAAACAAAACATCTTCCATCCATCTCTGCCACCAATGGGCCTCCAGACTGCCACTCCAGAGCACTACCTTGCCCCTCATGGACTGGCACACTGGACCCTCTGTGCCCTCAAAATACTGAGTTAACCTGCGGAGGCAACAGCTATCTCCAAACTTACTCACCTGACACAAAGCTCGAAGCTACCACAATCCCTCACACGTACACACATGCGGACTCAGCTGAAATGGGAGAGGCCACAGTGGGAACTACTACCACACTGTACCCATACTACTTAAAACCAAACTTAATTTGCTGGCCAGGCAACATTAAGTCCCCTCAAAAGCAAACAAACAGGTACCAATCCAAACTCTCAACAGGCAGATGGAAAAGAGTCACAAGAAATCAAACTGCAACACAGGACCCAGACATGGGTGGAACAGTTGATCTTAATGTCCAATGAAGAAATTATGCAAACCAACTCATGACTTGACACAAACGTCCAAAGTGCATGAAACTCCTTAAGATCCATGAAATGTAGATTGGTCAGTGGGCATCCCCAACCAAACCAAAACATCTCTCAAGCTGGCATGTGGAAAGCATTCTCCCAAACCCAATTGATGCTACTGACATTTATGCAAAGTCAATACATTTACGCATAACCACTGAGTTCTCCTTTGACATCAGTGTGCAACTGGTATCTTAACCATAACTCCATATCTTAATGAGGTCAAACATCTTCGCCAAATTGTGCACATCTCCCTGAAGTGCAAAACCCATTCACTTCACACACTCAACAATGCGCCACAATTCCACTTGATGAACGACACATTCAACAACACAACACGCATAACAACAACTTTGCTGTTAACCCTGAAGTGCCTAATATAAACATCACATCTTCACTCATCTGTGTAAAAACCCCACACCTTCGATAACACACCACATTGATGCACTGTGATATATATATCCAGTGTCATGTAAATAAGTGAAAGTCCCCGAGGTATGTGTTCCTGCAATTCCTCAAAAGGTTAACTATAACCTCACAAGTAACACCCTGCTGGCATGGCAACATACTTCAGAATTGCAAACCAGTGCTGTACAAGTACATCTAAATAAGACCAATGCTGCTTCCTTGCAGCAGATACCTGAAAGTTTCCTGAAATTACTCAAAAGTTACATCTAAAAAATAAATCCATCCACATGCATAGATAGAAATATGCATCCATATTCAACGTTGACTATGACATCAGATGGGTATCCACATACGTTCTTTACATCTCCAATACACCATTCATTATGGTAACTCAATTTCCAAAATTAACCGTTCTGGGAAGCATCCGGAACATCATGTACTTGCATGGTCCTGCAGCTCGTGTAAAGTGCACCATGACCATCAAACATCAAGTACCTGCGTGAACAGAAACACAAACATTTCTGTAAACAAATCAATATTACGTTAGGCCTGACAATATGCTCTCTTGAAAGGGCTATGACTGACCCTGATCAGCGTCACCTACGCTTTGTTCACTCATTAGACACATGTGCGCCACTGAGGTGGCGTCTTGTAACTGTGGAGTTACAAACTACAACTCCCATCGCAGTGCTGTTCAAACTGCTGGCACCAGATATAGTCTGCGCTGTCGCATGATACACCATTACTGGGGAGATTCAAATCACAACTCCCACTTCTCCACTTTTCTCATATTACCAGGGTTCTCACGGCAATCAGTAAATTAAACAGCAGTATTACCTAACTCCATAGTTCAGCGTTGTGTGTTCGTTTACGCCCACCATGCATTCCTTGCCATGTCTGACCACCATGAGCTTCCAAGTTTTCTATTTGTGCGTCTCCGTCAGCACGGGTTGGTAATCCTCACCTCTATAACTCACAATAATACTGGCTGTCCGTCGCTCGCAACGGTTCTGTAATGGAAAGAGTTTTAGGTCATTGGGCCGCCTCCACAGACCAGTGTCCATTAGTCTGAGGACTTTGCAGCCTTCACGTTCCGAGCTATAACCAACACCAATCAGCGTCATCTCCGAGGCCCATCACTGTAAGGTCCTCGTATTATGCTTACTCGCAACGTTGCCCGGCTCACCAGGGAATGGGGATGATGAAAGGTTCTATTTTCACCAACCCCAACCCCAACACCAGCACACTGTTGTCACCATGGTGACCCAGGACACGTCGAGGGAAGGAGCCTCCAGGCTCCAACTGCTGCAACTGTAAGGCCACCAACCCTCACACGGCTCTGACTCCGAAGTCACCCACTCCGCTATTTCATCTCAACAAAAGGGGCTTTGGCACCCTGCAGTGTCATGTAAGCATGTCCTACGCAGGGATACAAGCTGCAAACTTAGTCTAAATCTTGCAGGTCCAGCATTAGCACCTAGGTTGACCCACATTTCCACACTCAGCAACATCTCCAGGGGACTCCCTGGGGGAAATAGAGTCCCAGTTTCTTACTGGGTGCAGGCGCACGCACACTATCAGCCATAATTGCAGGACTACTCTAGTGGACCACTCTCCTTGTCAAGGTCTACATCCTCTCAGTCCAGCCACATCGCATCGCCCTGGGTGGTGGGCCTAATCTCTTGGGGGCAGTGCGCCTCCCTCTTCCAGTCTACAGTCATTACGCTCCATTACTGCATCCCCCTCAGCAGTCACTTCTCCCTATCTCGCTCACTGATGTGTTTACAGGTAACTGTTTCTCTTCATGTTTCCTCCATGGGGTCCGTTTCTTAGACCAGTCCTTGTCGTCGCTGTTATGAGGCAGATTGCCAAAGGATGCACTTGCTCAGTAATATAGTTCATGTAGTCTGTTGCTCATCAAGACTAGGTCAGGTAATCATGTTGCATCAGGAGCTAGGAAGAAATTACCGAGAGCCCACTGGCTCCCACCACAAAGGCTACATCTTCATCAACTCCCTGAATCAGAACTCCAACCACACAGCATTCTTCTCAGACTCACGGGGTTCTACACTGGCATTCCACACCAACATAACCACTCACCTGGACATGCATACAGGTACCAGGACCAGGCATAACACAACTTCCTGCCCTATGATGTGAAGTACAGAAAGGTAAGCAGGGACTAGGACCAGACATAACAGAGACCTTACTTAAAGAGGGAAAAAATGTTGGAATAATTAACTTTAGAGGAAACAAGATACAAACCGTCCAAGATGCCATGGAACTCACCCTGAGAAGGAGGAGTCTAATAAAGCACATCCCCGAAGTACTGTCCAAGAAAGAGAGCAGATACAGAGGGACATCACTGTTTCATCTCCAATTTAAGTGGGAAGAGGAAGTGGCCAGAGTCTTCAATGCAAAACAGGGAGCTGCCCTTCTTGGTCCCGATCTTGATGATGGGGCGGGGGGAGGGTTGGATGAGTGGACACCATGGACCAGCGGGGGTGCCGACAACAATTGGGGGAAAGACCCAGAGGAAGACAATGCTGATAGTTGGAATTTGACAGGAAGTCCTTCCATGGAGGATGGTCGATGACAGGAGTGAACAGAGATCCCAGAGCCGGGGGTCAGACAAACTAAACTTATTCAGGTACGCCGGATTGTTTGCCCACTGTTCTGAGAGGGAAATGCTTATAGACACATTGTCATATGATCTGGATGGAGGAGTCTGGAGGTTTGTGAGAGGACAGAATATCAGAATACGTTAAAAGGGGGGCAGGGAAAAGTAGCACCGAACATCTGTAGCTTTCATAGGGAGGCAATATTCCTTGGGCAGTAGTCAGCCAGTGGCACAAATGGTTGTGAAGACAGGTGGGAGGGGACAGGGAGGAGGGAATGGGGCAGGGGCTAACGTTGAAAGGGGGTGTTTATGTTATCACACCAGCAGGGTTATACCCTCATTCAGGATATGTGCTTGCACAATGTCGCAGCACTCCAAATGCAAGCGGCTATGGCTCAAGGCGATAACTTGATAAGGATAAGGTCAGGCAACAGGTGAGGCCTTAACAGTCCGAATAAGTGGGTCCAGTTGTTTGGGGGAACTACGGAAGGAAGGGATGGAAGTGGTGGCCCTGCAAGAGACATACCTAATACAGAGAGACCAAGTGAGGCTGAAAAACAAGCAATACTCCACACAACCACATTCCAACAACACTTCCAAAAAGACAGGGATTTCCATCTTCTTTAATAGGAAGTTATATTTGACATTGAAAGATAGGATCAGGGACAGGCAAAGGGGTGTGTTATTCCTAAAGTGATACTAGGAGATAGGGCGATTACATATGCTTCAGTGTAAGACAAGAGCCCTTACATTTAGCCTTCTTACATGCCCTGGGGAGCTTTCTGGAAGGGGACTGTTTTATTGCAGAGGATTTGAACTTGGCTATGGCATCCCAATATCGCTTGTCGCTTCAGAGGGCCTGTGTGATTTTAATCTTATGACGGTAAATGAAATAGAAGACTGGATATTGGGATTCTCAGGTCAGCATGCCACAGCCAAAAAGGGTCATATGCTAAAAACTGGGGGCACCACACTCCCCTACAATAGGGAAATTAGGGATACTAAGAGAAGACTAAGAAGTGAGATCCGAGGCCGGAAATCTCGGAACCTACACAGAGCCCTTTACTGTGAGAAATTAAGAAAAATCAAAAATCGATATAGAGCTGATATCAAGAACTTAAAAATAATAGAGAGAAAAGAACAGAAATCAGCAGCTTTTACAAACTGTCTGCTCTAGAAATTCCCGCAGCATATGGACACTCTTAAATGAGAACAGAGAGAAGGTCAAAGGTCCACTAATTAACCCAATAAGTGAGGAGATATGGGTAAAATTCCTACTGGACCGAAACTCAGGGGAAGGAGAGATTAGGAGTAGACTTGCGGAGAAGGCACCTATCCATCCGCCTTTCGATGTCTCAGCAGAGGCAATTTTGAACAAAATATTTGCCCTTAAGTCATCCAGAGCCCCCGGCCCTAATGGGTTGGATAATGTAGTGATAAATCACCACCCGTTATTTTGGGCCGACCTGTTCTCCCTACTGTTCCAAAAGATCCTAGCTCAGGGGATAATCCCTCGATCCTGGCAAACTGCCATTCTTATTTTAAAAAGTATTTAAAAAAGGCAGTCGCACTGATCCCAATAATTATAGGCTTTTATCCATGCTTGACATCACAGGACAACTTTTCGCCTCGCTACTACTCAGTGAGATGCAAAAATGGGTAGAAAACACCAGAATACTTAGAAGATTCCAATGTGGTTTCAGGCGAGATTTTTCCACTTCACATAACCTATTGGTCAAGGACATATTACGCACACGGACGCTTAGTAGGGGGCAGCCTCCGCTGTATGCCCTTTATATCGATTTTAAGGCTGCCTTCGACTCCATCCCTCCAGCGAGGTTATGGACTAAGCTCAAAATATTGGGATGCCCTTCAGGGCTACTATACTACCTTAGACTGCTCTACCAAAATACCTTGGCATGCCTCTGATTAAACCAGGAAGGCATTAGGACCAGAAGAGTGATTCAAAATAGGGGGGTAAAGCAGGGTTGCGTCACAGCACCTCTTATCTACAATCTGTATGTGTACGACATCCCTGCAGTATTAGCCGAGGCCGATAATTGCCCTCCCAAAATTGGTGAAACACCATGTGGTATTAGCGTACGCGGATGATCTGGTTGTGTTTGATAACACCATAGTCGGCCTTAGGCGTTCTGCTTCTATTTTATGGGACTATGCCAGGATTAATGGTCTGACCATTAATCTAGATAAGACAAAGGTGCTCAGATTCACCAGAAAAAGAGTATCCCAAGTGAATCTGATAGTGCATAAAAACCTTATACTGTATGCGCCATCCTATCGTTATCTAGGAGTGGAAATTGAGCCTCAGGGCAATTATCTACTCTGTAGACAGGACCACATTACTAGGGCAATGCAAGTCACTGCATTAATTTCATCTTTCACCAATAAGCAGGGTGGCTTCACTCTCTGGGATACCCGCCATTTGTATACTCAAGTCCTCACCCCCATGATCATCTATGGCCTTGAGTCGCTGCCTACATTGGACCTAGCGTGGCTTCAAGAAATGGAGGGCAAGTTCTGGCGACGAATATTGGGATTACCCTCGGGTGTCCCGACGGCGCTAATTAGAATTGAATTGGGCCTTCCCTCACTGAAAGCGATGGTACTGAAAAGAAGAGCAGGGTTGTTCCTTAAGATGGTAAATGGCTCTCTCAATTCCTTATTGACCGTGATCTATCAGGAATTGACTAAAAAATATACCACCTCGCCCCTACATAAAGATATGACTACATTTCTAACAGACATTGGTTGGACACACAGAGGGGCTACTGTCACTAAGGAAACCCTAAATGCACTTGGAAAAAAAGTATACCTTTGGGATTGGCTTGAGAATTTTGCTCACCTAAGCAGTCTTAAGACCTATCATTTTGTGAAATACAGACTGTATAATTACATGAAACCTCAAGCCTACCTATACCTCTGTCCCACAAGAAGGCTTAGACGTTTTATCATCTTGTTCCGATTGGAACAATTGCCTACCCTATATTTGGCAGGAGCCTGGGAGAACATCCCTGCGGAAGAACGCACATGCCGCTTCTGTAAATCACTAGAATGTCTAGAGATAGCCAGACATCTTCTCACTGAATGACAAACATTGAATGATACTATCCTACATTATCTGGGTGAATTTGTGCATGATCCTACAACTATATCTGAAATGACATTCTGGCTGTACTGCACTAACACCTGCAACATGCACTTATTCATTGCACTATATAATGTATGGCAACAAGTGCAACTAGGTCTGGTTCTCAGACTAGAACCATCTTAATACTGGGGACGCTAAGACTCTGATTGGGCACTCTATGTGCTATAGGAAGGTGCTTTTGATTAATTATACTCATTTTTACTCAGGTTACAAATTGTTTTATGCAAAAACTTCTACGTATGATTATGTGTAAATATTATAAGGAAAGTTGTGTAATTCTTCCTTCCTTTTTAATTGTGTTTCTTTTTTCCTTTCTCTTTTAGTACTTAATGTTGATGTATCTTGATCTTGAATATTCATGATTTGACACTACTGTTTATAAATTGTAATATGTGTAAAGTTTGAATTTTTATTCATTCTATATCACATTAAAGAATAATAATTAACATACATCAATTGACATAAAAATACAAGATCAACTCAGTAGATACACAGGGATAGAAAATACATTAATAAGAAACAGTTAAATCGGGTATAACCAGCACTGAGTTAGTACACAATTCATGCTGTATAAGAGCTAAAAGACGGTTACATTGGTACTAAATGATAGTCAATAAAACCGGTGAGGGGAGTTGTACTTGCAGCCTCAAAATACAATTAGACCAAGGTGTTAAGGTATAGGAATGTCATCTAAATGTGGCATACATACAAACCAAACGTTTGCTCTAATGTGCTGCCAGGGAGTGGGTTGTGCTTGAAACTGCTCAGTTGCCAGCCCCGTTTCAACCCTTTGTTCCTTAAAAGCCATGTCCTATGTGCACGTGCACACCCAAAAACCACAAACAGATCTGGTCTCGTTTTTAGCAGGTTCAGTGTTGATTTAGTATCCCAGACTCCCAATTTCTGTAACACTGGTCTCAGATACAGTCGCCTAAGATACAAGGATTTTTGGCACAATAACATAAAATATAGCACTGATTCTTTAGAATTCCCACACATCGGGCATTGTGCCATATTAGAGACATGCCATGTTTGGGTCACAACTGCCACGGTAAAGCGCCAAGCCTTAGGCGTAAGTATAGCGACCTTTCAAATGCTGGTCGGATATAATCCAAATAAGCTTTATGGCTAAAGGGTTGAAGATCAAGATAATATGGGCCCTTTTTTTGTTCCATGGCCAGGTAGCTGTAGGAAACTGGGGCATATGATGACCACCGGAGAGGAAAAGACGTTTGACCAGTGTAAGCCAGATTCTGACCTACAAGACAATGGTGGATTCTGATATCAATAACTGAGTCACTGGATATGCCACTCCACTCTCCAGGAAGGAGCCACGAGGCAACTTACTTCACTCAGGAAGATTTTGCAAGAGGTAGTAATCTTAAAAGGGACTTACAGGGACGCTATGCAATTGTATGCCCAAAAGGTTGCTGATTGGCTCTTCAAAAGGAAGTCAGCGGAGAAACTCGGACAGGAGATCTTGTAACCAGAATGGGAGGATATGTACCGCAACTTGTGAAAAGGGTCGATATACACACAACATGAATAGCTCCAGGTTAAAGTCGTACACCGGTGGGAGTGTACTCTATATCAAATACACAGATTCAATTCACAGTTAACAAACAGATGTTGGAGTGGATGCAGCCAACAGGGGTCCCTAATATGTATAATGGGGAGTTGTCCAAATCGAGGCCATTCTAGGAAAACATATGAAATTAAAGAGTTGTCCTTTGTGATTAAGTCAGCCTTTTTGTTGCTTGGACTGACTTCCGAAGGAGAGCGGGAAGAGATGGGCAGCCAGTCACAGGTGATAAAAAATATGGCTCTAGTGGCAGAACTTGCCATTACCTCATGTGGGCTAAAAAGGATACACCTGGGATGGGACAATGGCTCCACAAGCTATGGGAAATTGTTGCAATGGAGAAGTTGACAGTGCAAATATGAAGAATTACACAAAGATGTAAGTTCAATAACCACCATCTAAGTTCCACAAGACTAAGCTGTTTTAGACAGAGGAAATTGCTGACAGTCTTTCAGTCGAACTGTTAGACTTGGCAAACTAAATGGTCTGCTACACATTGTAAACTGACCAAATGAAAGATAGTGATGACCTTCATTGATGTGGTGTTCGAAAGAGGGCGAGGGGGGTTGGGCAATTTACAGACATCTGGGGATGTTAACCCACCCACTGGAGATCATCTAGGGATCCAACTTCAGAGCTAGCCCCCGCTGAGTACATTGTGGAGTTTGTATCCGCGGGTCCCAAACATACACCTGTCACACATCTCTAGGTACCGTCAGTATGAAAGTAAAAGGCATAATGCTGAACATTAACACCACAGTCGAGATACATTGTGATAAATTGAAAGATCCGCTACAGTCTTTGGTACAGGGAGTTGCTCATAACACCTAAAGGTCTTTCGTCGTTGCACAGCCTTGTATCATACACAATTTAAAAAAAACAGGGAAATTAATGTTGGTACTCTACAGAAAACACTCATCATCGTGTTTGATACACTGGCCCCATGCGGCATGACGCTCCCGTATGGCTATTAATTATTGTGTGTTGACCTTTACCCATCCCTCACTCTTCTATTCTGGCCCTGCCCGCTTATACCCCGCCCCTGCATGAGCCACCACCCACCTATCTGCGTGCCTGGGCTTTTGTTGTTTGAATGTGCATGTTTATTTTTCCTTTTATATTAATTTGCTCATGCTATAACCTTCATTTATCTATCAAATATGCCTTTTATTTTGTTTTCCTTTCTGCATTGCGCTGTTTATGCACGTATAACCCTTTTTGCTTTCTATATTAAATATGTCTTTATTTTATAAATAAATGTTTTTCAGTTTATAAAGCAGGCTTCTCCTTTATTACAGTGTCCTATTCATTGTGTTTAATAACAACCACCGCTTGGTGAGTTCCAAAGAGTTGTCTTATTGACATGTCTAACACTCGGCGGTGCTGGAGATCAACAATGCGATATGGGGTATTAAAACATGTTCTATGTTTTAATCACACTGTTTTAGAGGAGCAGGTGGATACGTCCTGCCTAGCTCCCGCACCCTCACCTCCATCATACTGGAATAACAGTAGAAGAGCCGTATGTGGGATACCAGGTATCATTCCAATACTGCATTGAGTGTATGAGAGACAATATACACTGAGACAACCGTACCAAATATACCCTCGCACTAAAAGGGTGGAAGGATGGTGGCACACTTCTTTGGACATCATAGAGCTATAAGTGAAATCCGATGAGGTCAGAGTGACGCCATGAAAGGCAGACATGAAGACACACTAAAATAATATGAAAATACCAAATAACAAAGTTGTAACTGAAGTAACAAAAGAAACATATAATCAAATATGAAGAAATCATATATGCAAAGAAGATAAAGTAACCTGCTGATTAATGAGTGTATATACGCAGAAATGCAAGGTAGATGAGACATATAAAAGCTTGGTGCAAAGGAAAATAAAATGTGTCTAGGGTGGCCATGATGGAAAGATGGACGCTGGACTCGTATTAAAACCAATCAAGCTACCTAAGAAGCAGACCAGGTATACAGAGTCAGGAGACACTGGAAACACAGCTTTGTGTGAGGAATAAAGAGGAGTCTATTAACCAGAGATCAAGGATGCTACTTCAAGGAATAATTGCATGTCACAAGGGGATTCAAAAGATTAAACCATGTACGTAAGACATATTTCGCTAAGATTAAGCAAAGAGGAGAACATCTGAAAGAGACAAGTGTGGAAAGTCTATGCAAGAGGAATGAGCAATTCTCAAGAGGCCAAGGGGAGTAATGACACCCAGTACAATTGAATCAAATAGCAGTAATTAAAAGGTTGAGATGGACAAATGTGTGGTCATCTCACACATGATTCAGAAGTCGAAAACAAGGAATAATCATTAGGCTGTAGATGAATATAGTGTTGTATGTACACTCCCTTAAAAGTCCCAGAATAAAGAACAGACTGCAAGGTCAAATACACAGGAGAAGCCTTGGCTTAGGGCCGGACCGATGAGAGATGATGGACTTATTGGGAAACTGGGGAGTAGTCTGACGTTACTCTTGGCACCTGGGTTTTGTTTTGCTTACGTGCTGCTAACGAGCTGAAAGTCCAAGGTTGGGAAAAAATGCAAGCGAATCAGAGGGTCTATATAGCAACACGCTATACATTGTTGCAAAGACCAACCAGCTGCCATTTTTGTCACTATAATCAGTATTATGTTTATTTAGGGGTGGTTCTAGGGGGTTTGGATAAAAAAGATCATATCTAAAATGCTGAATGCACGTTTAGAGAGCATTCGGTATAATAGATAAGATATAAGCTTATTTATTTATTTATTTGCATTTTTTTTAAAGCGTGCACACACCAACGGGCTTCGAGGTGCTGTTACAGGAATTCTTTTTTTTTGTTTGTTTTTTGTTTGTTGCAGAATTGTTATTTTTTTGTCTTAGTTGCGTATTTATAATGCACTTAAATACCCAGAGGTTTTGAAGGGCGGACGCGGGGATCAAACCTGTGTTGCTTCGTGTCGTCTTGCTTCCAAGGTGAACACATTGCAGCTGATCTATCCTCCCGGGATAATACTGAACAGGGGTGCAGGGGTTGCGGGTGTGTCCCCTGCATCTCCAGTTCAGTATTATGGGCTGCGGGGTGTCCCCTGCATACATTATAGGTAGTGCAGGGGTTCAAACGGCCAAAATTATAAAAGACCAAATTAAAAAATGAGGGCCAGTGGGCTCCATGATTTTGTAATTCAATCTTTTGGGATATGCTATTATAATGTACATCCAGTTCTAGGCGTGCCTAACAGATAAGAGGCAGACAATTGTGTCAATAACAATTATACATACTATAGGAATATATGTTCCCTTAACCAATCCCTTCCTTCAATAGGTTTTACAGTTTGCCATGTAGATGACATCATTGCTGACGTACATTGAGATATAAAAGATTTATATAACCCCATTTGGGTGTGTGTGGACTACAGCCCATTGTTTGCCAGATTGCCCTACTTTATTTTATGCTAATAATAAAGTACTACTTTGCCATATTCTTTGAGTCTGTGCGGTTATTTGGGTCTGAGATCTTTATTGAAATTCTGTCTAGCACATCAGATGCTTCAAGGTGCTAGATCACATTTTGGTAGTGGTGTTGATGGTTCTGGTCTAATTGACCTAGGCCCAGATCTAGACTGTCAGACTCTCAATTGCTTCCGCCATTAGCCAGAAGACTATGGGGCTTCCTGTGGAGATCGCTGTGTAAAACTACACACGTTAGAAGAATCTTTTGGCAGGTACCCCTTTGACAAAATTCATGTCCGGTCCCTGAAGGTGCCCCCTGGACTGAAGACGAACTGGTTGATTGGGGAATAGTTGATGCTGAGTGACTGATGCTGAGCCATGGATGTAAGTAGAATGTCTAAGGTGGCAAAAATAGGTGGAGGGACTTTACTGTAAATATATGTATAGAAGTAACAGGATTTGGGGGATTAGAAAGAAGAGAAATAGATACCATGTTATCCTCATTCCAAGGGGGCAGAAGGGTTCGCACTAAAAAACTTCAAGTGAGGGTATTAAGGATTCCTGAGGCAAGTCCAAAAAGAAACATGTGCATCAGATTCCAAAATGCGATAAAAAGTGAGTGTAGAAACATTTACTAGAGATAGTAAAGGAAGGCGTACGCGGAAAATTCAAAAGTGCACATGTGTATAAGTGTAAAGACTGGAGCGGGGTCTGTACTTCTGCTCTATATATGGTAGAGGAGAGGCACAGAGGACCCCAGCCAAGATTCTCTATTGTGGTAGCAATGGATGAGCAATCAAGGCCTAGCTTCTCAGGAGGTGATGCAGGCTGGTTCTTAAGTACAGTGTAGTCCCCAAGCCCCCACAAAGGAATGTCCACACACTGTATTAGTTAAAACACAGTCTTTATATAATTAAGTTCAAGGTTATATACAATCACAATAACTCACTTTGTGCACAGTGAATCTACAATGGCAAATATATACATTTCTAAGTGGTAACACAATTATTATTAGATTCCTTTAAAGTGCATTAACTGTACTCAGGTTAAATTTCACACAAATCAATTAATAGAGGTAACTAACAATAGACAGAGGATGAAAGCAGTTGGTTAGAACAACTAGCAGAATACTGGCCCTGTTACCTAGAACCAGTTCTGTGTGGAGATCCGCCACATGGGCAACCTGTAAAGTAAATATATATCACAAGCCCACTCCATATATTGTTCGGGTTGTCGACAGATCCTTATTGAGCAGCTCCCTTTAATACAGGAGCCACGGATAGTCGAGATCCCACGAGGAACAAGGGTTGAACGACGATGGTGAGGTGGCAGCTTCAATCCTAGCGGTGCTCGTCGACGACGGTGCATTGGCTCCTGCAAGGAAGAGGCATGCGGGGCACCTCGGTGACAATAGTTCAGGACCGCAAAGAGATTGTAAAGAACTGTAGCCCAGCAAGGGCATCTAGTCGTCCGGCGTCTCTACGGTCGTCAGGTAGTGGGAAGCCCACCGGCAGATACTCCTCGGTGCATCGACGACCACGACTTTCTCCGGTGGGACTAAGCAGTTGAATGTGCAGGCGAGAGCATCCTTGTGAAGTGGGAGAATGGAAAACCAGGCTCCCGTCCTTCACCTCTCGCGCCTGGCCTAGAGGGTCACGACCCAAACACCCGCCACAAGAAGAGTTTGCCCATTTACCAGACGACCAGATACCCTGGTACAGGAACATACGGGTGTGTCCGTCTGCCTGCCCAGCAGCCCGCACTGGCCATGCCGACACCTGCGGCACGGATCAACTAGACTAAAATCTACACGTCGTTAGAGATGCCATGACGACCTAGACGACGGGAAGCACATCTGTACAACGATACTCACTGGACATTCCCACACCAACCTACACGAAGAATATACTCAGTGCTATGACGTAGGCGACAGGCATATTCACGGACGTGCATCTTTATTATTTTTATATAGGCTTTCAGAATGCAGAAACGCAAGACGCGTCATGAACTTTTACTAGCTTGCTCACGCTTCTCTTTGAAATCAGGTACAATGATGAGAAATATAATAAAGACAATACCGATTATGGAATTATATGCTCCTATAACTTAAAGCACCTGTGCACCAAACGGACAACTTATGCACCGGGCCAAAGTAGGCCTCAAACAAGAGCTCCCGTGAACATCAACAAGACAAGAGTCAGTTGCTGATCCTGCAGAATGAGCTTGGCGAAGCAACCAGCCAAGGTCGCAATGTTGCAAACCCACGTTCCAAGAGCAAATCATCAAAGGCACGATGTTGCAACCTCGCACTCCGCGCACCAACGTTAAAGTCACACCGACAAATTAAACCAGACGCACAGTAGAAAAACAATATTAATTGTGCAGAATTATGCCTCTTTCACGGTCCCTCCCCACGTGATCAAGCCGAAACTGACGAGATGCCAAACCCTGGAGAACAGAGGCGTCTGGATCCCCCGCTACGAGACACTGGCAGATACACTTGAAAGGCTCAATGGACATCTGCAACAGTGGGAACGGTACCCCGTCTAGCTATGAATAAGTCCTCACATTGTCTGCATGTACCCATAGTGAAACATTGTTGCAACTTACAGGTACACCGAGAGCTGGGAACGACGGTGGTCCCAGGCTGGGAAGCTCACGGGTGCACCAATCAGAACTTGGGGCTCTTACCACTGACGCCAGCACATTTAGCCAATCCTCAGGAGCCTTCATGTAACAATTTTCATGTATCTAATTGTAGGGACAACCCAGATATACCACCTGACTACACCTTGTCCACTAATATCTTTCTCTATATGTGTGCTATACTAACCCTACCACTCGAACACCCAATTAAGAGTGGCGATAGGTTTTTTGTTAACTTTCTGAAGTGACGCAAGTAGCGCGTCATACTACAGTAAAAAGGGCCTGCGAGCCCCACAATTGTGTGTGTGTCAGGACGAACGCGTGCGCTCCTTGACCCATCCCTGCCGTTTTGTCTAATAAACAGCAGAGTCACCTTGCTCCTTGTGTGCGTCTCATACTCTATCTCATCTTGGGATACATACGGGAGGAGTTGGGGCCTCCCTGCCTGGAGGTCTGCGGACGGCCCGGCCGACCCCGGCAGAATTTCCCCCCGACAAGTTGGAGGCACTGCTGAGATCTGTTTAAGATCGACTTTTATTTTTACTTTTTCCAGGCACTCCCGTTGCGAGGAGGCCCGGCGGCGCGGCCCCCTCTGCCGTTGCCCCCTTCTGAGGACTACAGGACCATCGCGGAGCTGCGAGAAGACCGGACAGCGCAATCCGGATATTGGCCCTCGGGAGCCGGTTGAGAAGTATCCCGCCCGCGGTTGGCGAGTGTCCAGACGTGGTCCAGACGAGGGGAGGTGGCGAGCCGCTTGGAGGGGTGCACGCAGTCGAGCGGCCCTGCATCGAGAGAACTTGGTGAGCATGGCACACACAACGAGCAATGCGAAATTGTGAGGGAGGGGGGAGGAAGTAAATGAGGGAGGAGGGAGGTGTTACACAGGTGCGCGGCGAAGGTTTGACAATATAGTGTTGGCAATGGAATGAAAGGGAGTGAAAAGAGTGCGAGAGCAGTGACGTGAAAGAGGGGGGCGGAGCACGAAACATCACGTGTGGCCGCTCGTAGACACTGATTGGCCTAAATCGCGACTAACGTGTAGGGTTGGGCGTGTGTGGTTTCCTACGATTTGGCATTTATTGATCAATGAGTAGATGAGGTTCCCTATTGTTCGAGCAAGAAACTCGATAGGTAGATGAGGTTTCCTATTGGTCGAGCAAGAAACTCGATAGGTAGATGAGGTTTCCTATTGTTCGAGCAAGAAACTCGATAGGTAGATGACGTTTCCCTGTAGGGGGTAGCTAGTTGCATAGTTGCCAAATACGGAAGATAATTGGCTGGTTAAGCCCTCCTGTTGAGGGGCGTATCACACGCGAGGCGACGCAGCGTGTGCAGTCCAATTATATTATTGATGAGATTACCTTGTTCCAGGAGAGACAGGAAGACAGCTGTAGGGTTAGCGGGGGTAAATTGCAAGTGTATTTTGAAACTAATAATGAGACTGTACTAGTAGCGTAGAGACATCGGTGACGTCACCAGTAGGGATTTTATAGGATACCACGAGCACAAGGAACATTGAGTTTTGAAAGTGGTGGGGAAGAGAAAAATGATGAGGGAGCGGGTACGAAGATAAGCAATAAACGAGTGGATTGGAAGAGGAGAAGGGGAGAGGGGCGTGGCTGAGCACGGAGAACGCCAGCAACGGCAAATGTAAAAGGGGGAGGAGAACGAGGAATAAAGGACGACTGTATAAGATCGTCGTAAGGGGTACGCAGTCACAGGGGGCTGCGTGCGCTTCGGCCGCAGGGGGCCGTAGGGGAAGGAATATACAATACAAAATTATACATATTTGTGTTTTATTATTTCTTGTTTTATTATTATTGCATACTTTGTAAAGGATTGTCGTAAGTCCCCACACTTACGGGGCCAGGTAAACAATATAAGGTTGTAAATTGCAAACTGATAGCGAAGGGAGGAGTAACAAGTGGGGCACGACTATGTCATATGGGACAGGGTCGGGAGGGTGGGGGAACACCCTCACTACCCCACTACAACACATATGCACAACACTGCCACCCCATAGGGAGAAATTAATTAAGTACAGCATAGAGTGGACCCAGGGGACGGATAACAAAATGTTAACACCATGGCCGCCTAATGGTAGTTTCGATCCATATGCCCAACATTCATTGCTAAACCATCTGCACAATACATACAAGGGGAAGGGAAGGAGAGGTAGGTAGGAGGAGGGGTAGCAAGGAAGAATTTGATGTGGTAAGGGAAATAGGGGAGGAGGAGGGGTGTGAGGACTCAATATTATGGAACATAAAGGGTGATACAAGACACAACTTAATGCCACTGTTGGAGAGAGGAGGGGTTAGACCGCAGTATGTACCATGGAAACATACGGATAAGGAAAATATAAAATGTAGGCTCCCATCACTAAGTGGAGGTGCGGGTAAGTGGATATATGAAATGGAAAAACATACCGCAGGGCAGAAACTAGCAGTAGGAGATGTGAAAGGCCTGTTAATATCAATATTAGGGGATAGAGCGGACGACATCTGGAAGAGAGCGGGATTCCATGGGATAACAATAACGAACACATCGCATGATGGGGCGCCATTTGCAAACTGCAGACATGCGCTATGGCAGGCACTGAGAGTACAGTACCCAGACACATCAGATATAGGAGCAATCACTTCCCGTAAGATGCGTGAGAATGAAGATCCCGTTGATTATATACAGGATATTCAAGAAAAGTGGCGCATGGAAACGAGAGAACAATGGGATAAAACACCAGCCATATTTTATCATATACTAGTACAAGGGCTCCCAGAAGGAGTACAGAAACAACTAAAGAAAGTAGTGGGAATGGAAGTAAAACCATGGCCTGAAATACAGCTGACAATAGTACATCACTGCAGGATATGGCAAGGAAAAATGAAACAAAAGGAAGAGGACAGGAAAACGGAAGAGGCCAAACTAGTACAGAAAAAATTAACTAAATATACAATGGAGGGGGCACTAATAACTGCGCCCACAACAATGGCCCAAAGCCCCACGCAAATAGTGGCTGCACAAGACCCAGCTCTAATAGCACCTCGACAAAGTATAATACAGCAAATGCCGCCACTACAATTACACGCACAAAACGTGGGAGGAGGGTACCAGATGCAAGGAGCTGGGTATTATGGTTATAACAGAGGGAGAGGAGGATTTATGAGAGGGAGAGGATACGGATATAATACCCAACAGCAGGTGGGGGGAGTTGGAAGTTCATACCCCACAGGGCAACAGGTATACCAGGACAACACAGGGAGCTTTCCATGGCAAAACAGAGAACCACCCGTGTGTTGGAGTTGTGGACTACTAGGACACATGTCACGCACGTGTAGGGTCAGGCCAGGAACACCAGCATGGAATGAGCAGGCACAACCTAGGCCACCACAAGAACAGCAGGGCATGCAGCAACAGCAATTAACACAACAACAGCCACTGCAACAACAGCAATTAACACAACAACAGCCACTGCAGCAACAGCAATTAACACAACAAGAGCCACTGCCACAACAACAAGTAGTGATAACACAACAACCCCAAAATGAACAAACACAATTGGGTAGGGTGACGGTATTGGGACACAACCCTTACACAGGAAATGGCCAATCATTGTACCCCCAATAGGACAGCCCACAGACGGCCTTGGTGTGTCCCATCCTGTCAGTAACACCTAATAGTGCGGAGGAGCCACGCATAGAGGTAACGATAGGTGACAAAAAATTATCTTTCCTTGTTGACACCGGGGCAACCCGGTCTTGCATAAGGGAAGGTAAATTTAAGATGTCAGGCGAAGCCATGAACACCCAAGGATTTTCTGGGGCTAAAGGATTGGTTCCTTTTACTGATAACGTTCCCTTATCTATCGGAGATTACGATCTGTCAGTTCCACTCTTGTATTATAGTGCCTCACCAGTAAATATACTGGGGAGGGACATAATGAATAGGTTAAATATGACAATCTCCTTTACAGAGGATGGTATAATTTGCTCTACTCCAGGGATTAACATGCTAGCAGCACGACAGATTATGCAAGCATACTGTGGGCAGACAGCGATTAGGGCGGAACCAATAGATGGCGAAATATTCCAGTATGGGACAGACATGGCAATTGCATGGATGCCAGGGATAGAAGGTAAAATATGGAGGAGGCCAGCAGCTTACCTGTTCCGACCAGAAACACCTGTTAATGAACAAGAAGGAAAGGTGTTTGCAATAGACATTGAAAGCATTATTACAACAGCTGAGTATATTGCTGTGCACGCCCAAGACAAAGAAGGAAGAGCATGGAGGGCAGTGATAGCACTAGCAGAAGGATGTAGGTTGACCCAGGTGTCAGATGAGGAACTGTTTTCAGAAGAAAAAGAGGAGGGGGAAATGGTGTTCATGATGAGTGTAGAAATATGGTTACGAGTGGCTCACAAACATATAGCGCAGAAAATTGCTATGGCACTTGAGGCACCTGCATGCACCCCAGTCCCCTTCTTTAAGGAGGATATGGCAAAGGTGCCCAAATCATTATGGACCATTAGCCCTTATGACGTAGGATGCATTAAAAGCATAGGGGGTGTACGGATAAAATTGAAAAAAGGTGCAATACTACCAAGAGTAAAACAGTACCCATTGTCAAAAGAGGCAGATGAGGGCATATATGAAACTATAACGGCCCTTATAAACAATGGCATATTGGTCCCCTCAGAATCACCATGTAACACGGCTGTGTACCCAGTGCGCAAGGCTAAAGGGGGGTCTTGGCGCTTCATACAGGACCTAAGGCCCTTGAACAACATAGTGGAAGCAGAATATCCAGTAACAGCAAACCCGGCCACAATATTGTGTGGCATTCCAGCAGAGGCATCACGATTTACAGTAATAGATCTTAAAAATGCTTTTTTCTCAATACCACTACACCCCGACTCACAAGATCTAACAAGTTTCACTTACCGAAATACTAAATGGAAACATACCAGGTTACCACAAGGGTATTGTGAATCACCCTCAATTTTCAATAGAGTGATACAGATGGATTTGGGTAACGTTGAGGTGGAAAGCACAGTGTTACAATATGTGGATGACATAATAATTTGCAGTACAAATGAAAGTAAATGCAGAGAGGACTCGTTAAAAATGTTGACTATATTGGCTGAAAAAGGGTATAAAGTAGACATGGAAAAAATACAATACTGTCAGGAACAGGTACTCTACATTGGCCAACTGATATCCCAATATGGAAGAAAGATTGCACCACAAAGAGCACAGGCCATATCAAGCACTCCCATGCCACAGACTGTGAGAGAACTGCAGCAATTTTTGGGGCTATGCAATTACTGTAGAGCATGGGTATTTGATTACAGCTCATACATAGGACCCCTGCTTGAGGGGTTGAAGGAAGCAAATAAAGGGGAGAAAAGGTTGGGGTGGACTATGGAAATGAGGGAGGCATTTGACGAATTGAAGGACGCGATATCAACAGCTCCAGTACTGGCATCCCCAGACTATGAGCGACGATTTTTTATATTTTCACATTGCGACTCAGCAGTAATGAAAGCAGTATTGGCCCAAAAAACAAGCATGGGCTATAAACCAGTAGCATTTTATAGCGGTCACTTAGACCCCGTGATGTTAGGCCACTTCCCTTGCGAACAAGGCCTCGCTGCAGCTGCTTTTGCAGTAGAAAAGGCATCAGCAATAACCATGGGGTGTCCAACTACACTGTTTGTGGAACATGAATTATTTGCAATATTGAATAAACCCAAGTCCACACTAACGACACAAAGGGCATCAGGTTATGAGATCATTTTGTCTAGGGCTGAACTAGCGATTGTTAGATGTAGCACTGTTAACCCTGCAAGATTTCTAGCAGAAATAATTGAGGAGGGAGATTACGCCCACGACTGCACCCAACTAAATGAAATGTATTCATGTACTAGAAAAGTTGAAGAGAATGCACTAGAGGGAGGTGAGCTTTTGTTTATTGATGGGTCATCAACTATTGATCAAGGAGATGGGATACGGAGAACTGGGGCAGCAGTGGTAAAAATGATGGAGGCTCCGGTGTGTGTGGCTATGAAATGTGTACAGTTACCACAGCATTACTCTGCTCAAGCCGCTGAACTAGTTGCACTAATATTGGCATTGAAAGAAAGTTTTAACAAACGTGTAACAATATATTCCGACAGTGCATATGTTACATCCACTGTCCACTCAGGGCTAACAAAATGGAGGAGAAGAGGGTTTAGGAGAGCTGACGGCACTCCAGTGCAACATGCCCTCTTGTTGGCTGAATTAATTGAAGTAATAAACGACCCCCAAGAGCTAGCCTTAGTAAAATGCACCGCACACACCAATGGTGAAGACCATGTATCAAAAGGGAATGCAGCAGCAGACGCACATGCGAAATATGCTGCATATTTTGGTGAGATATGGGACCCCACAGACTCACAGAGAGGGAGAGGGAGGGGAATGGCTAGGGAGATGTTAATAAGAGAAGGGTATACCCACCTCCCAGCCACACAGATTATGGAATTACAAGCAGCAGCACCAATGGCCGAAAAGGAAATATGGGTAAAAAGAGGATGTACAATGTCACCAACCGACGCACTATGGCGCCAGAGTGGTACTGGGAAAGTTGTAATACCATTGGCACTTTTAAATACCGCCCTGAGCCAATTACATCACCCAGCCCATACAGGCAAGGAAATAATTGCAGCACGAATTAGAGATGATTGGTTCTGTCCCGAGTTAAATTCTCATGTTTCAAATTTTATTAGCAATTGTCTCACATGCCAACAGTTTACGGCCGGTCATACCCTAAAAGTGATAAGAGGTACCATACCCCGGCCAGAAGGACCCTTTCGGCACCTCCACATTGACTATGTTGATATGATCAACATATGTCAAGGTAATAGATACATGATTGTAGTAGTATGCCCATTTTCTAGGTGGATTGAAGCAGGGCCCTGTTCACACCCAGATGCATTTAGAGCAGCCAAATTCATAGTAAGAGAGGTCTTCCCCAGGTGGGGAGTGTGCGAAGTATTAAGATCAGATAATGGCCCACATTTCGCAAACGAAATGTTCCAACATATCACAGCCCTGCTGAGCATAAAGCACAAATTTGCATGTGCATATCACCCACAGGCTAACGGCATATGTGAACGCCTAAATGGCTTATTGAAGGAGGCAATTGCAAAGATACAACAAACAACAAAGAAAAGTTGGTTGTATTGCGTTCCGTTAGCATTGTTCGCCTGAGGAACAGGCCAGGGTCCGACCACCACCTCACCCCACACGAGGTGGTTACTGGACGTCAAATGCGCCTTCCTCTAACGCCAACGTCAAGGGCATTTACTGACCACGAAAGTACAGCGAGTATACTAGGTGATGAAATGTATCAATATGTGTCATCTTTGATTACTAGTGTTGTGTTTGTGTCTCAACAGCTCGAGCGCACGCGGGGCGGGTCCACCAGAGATAAAGAAGAAGGCGCCAGTACAGAATTAGAAAAAGAGAACTTGTGCAAAATTGCCAAAGGTGACCACGTACTACTTCGCAATTTCAATAGAAGGTGGAACGACAAAAGGTTCACCGGTCCACATCTGGTAGAAGACGTATCAACAAGAGCAGTAAAACTAAAGGATAAGCGTGCTTGGAACCACCTACATGATGTAAAGATATACAAACTGCAGACCCGCCCCAGCGCCAACGACAGGTCCATTGGAACAACAGCAACAACATCCCTGACAGCGGAAGGAAGTTCTACCACAGACAACGACCCAATTGTCCCCTTACCTTCTCACTACCCAGACACCCCAGAGACAATAACTGACGAAGAAAGGGGTGATCACTACACTGCCCACCCCATGGTCACACGTTCAAAGAGTAAAAATAATTACGCCATCCCCCCCCCAGGACAGTTGTAACATAAACTAAAAGAAATTGGTCGCACAAATACACATGTAAACACGTGAATGTTCTCTTTTTCTCTCGCACATACAGGAACTGCGTATTATTGTACTGTTAAGTAGAAAGCTAACTAACAAAGTCCACTGTCCAGGCGTAGATGGTACTCCCAGACGATAACTACCCAGAAGAATTGTCACACCAATTTGTATACGAAATAAAAAGGCCAACATACCTAAAAAGAAGAAGGGTACGTGTTTACTACACAGCCTTCCTCCTGGCCATAGAATATTACATGCCCCACCTCCACCCATACTTGCCGGTCTTAAGAGACCAATCACTTAGAGTAGCATGGGAGCAGCTCTTCGCCTGGGCACTGAATGACTATTTGATAGGGAGAGCTTAAACAAAACAAAACTAACATTTAAAACGAGCATTTCTGAGAATTTTTAGGCGGGCAACTTTAACGTCGCAAGAATAAGCTGCCAGGACTGCAGCAAGGTAAGAGCAAAATGCCGGTGAGATTAGCAATTGTAATAAAAATAATAGGGATTTTGATAGTCACCGGATTTTTGGCTGCTTCTGTATGGCAGTATAGCTGTGCTATCAATTTTGTTGCTGTACCCAAACCTAATATACCCCCGTTCCTTGCTGCAACAGGTGTTACGTCAGGTGGTAGTAGTAACATTGCACCAAAGAAAAATAGAGTTAAACGCAGCACATACTCAGACAATAAAGGTATTGATAATTATGTACAAGATTCACCACACGTCACAAACAATATATGGTACCAACACATGACCCGCATTGGTAAGCAGACAACTGAGGATAGCTGCTACGTCTGCTCATTAATACCATACGCCATGAGTGCTTCACGAACATTTGTTGCCACAGAAATAAATGAGAAGGTAGCACAGTGCATAATATACTTGGCACTGTTCCAGACGAAAGGAAGATTTCAAGGAACTGTAGTGCACATGACATGGAAAACACGAGACTCATACCCATATGAAAACAACTTCCTCAAGACCTACTTGAGTTATCACAAGACCAGTTTACATGCTGAAGCATTCAAATATATAACAAGTGGCCCTGTAAAAGGAGAAACACAGAAAGTAACACTGAAGTATCTACCATGTGATTGGTACGCCACTGAAATTCCGGGTAAACAAGGATGCTGGGAGAGGCCGCTACTGACGATAACAGGAAAGGTGTATCTGGATAACAGCTGGGAGATAGGAGTGATTGGCAGCAACATGGTAACAAAAGAAACTATCTCAACCATCGAGACACACAATCACCGATGTTGGACGACATGGATCAAGTATGTTCCAATGCTCACATGGGTAGAAGAAGATGAAGACCCAATAACGATACTACCGTTGACTGCGCCCAAGGTATGTTACCAGCATAAAGGAGAGGTGGACGTAGGGTATAACACCAATTGCGCAAGTGTGACGGAGTTACCTGAGGGGGGAGCAGGAACAGCAGTAATAATGGATCATTATTGGGCCTGTGGAGAAAAGGCATACCATACACTGCCTCCCCTGTGGAATGGTGTGTGCACAATGGTACACGTCAATGTACCATCATTAGTGGTACCTAAGAAGCACGTTGATGTGGCGAAATTTCCTAGAATGAATGAAGGGGATAAGAGAAGAAAGAGATCTGCACCACTCCAGGAGGAGCAAGTGAACAGGACCAACAGCAATGGCACTGTACTAAATAGAAGAAAAAGACAAGGAGAGCCGCTGACAGGAAATTACCTGTGGGGAAGGTCGGAAACGGCACTAACATCAATACCGCCAGAACACAGACTATTCAGCAGAGCAGCAATGTTCTTCTCCTCAATAATACACCCGGGATTACAGGCTTACGCAAACGCAAAATGGCTCCAAATAACTAGATGGGAACTAATGATGACCATCAATTCTACAGTAAATGGGTTCAACGCAATAAAAGAAGAGCTGCGAGCTGTAAGGATGGTAGCACTACAGAACAGATATGTATTGGACCTTCTCACAGCAATGGAAGGAGGAGTTTGTGCAAAGATAGGACAATCATGCTGCACGTTCATACCTGCCAATGATGCTGACAATGGTACACTGACAGAAGCAGTTTCACAATTAGCTCAGATGCACTCCAAAATGACGGATGAAAGCAATGGTGTGAACAAGGATGAGAGCTGGTTTTCACTATTATGGTCATGGATGCCATCCTGGCTGTCAGATGGACTGAAAATAATAGTGGGCTGTACTATATTGGCTGGAGCTACCCTGATCATAATTAGATTTTGGAAGGCACGAAAGGCACGCACTACTGACGAATTGCTGGAAATGGTGGGAATGCACCCCTTGATGCCAGCAGATGACGGCCAGCATACAGGTGTAATTATACAGGAAAGGGAGAAGAGGCGCACCCAAATAATTACCAACCATCTAGACCCACCGTCAGTAAAGACCGAGAACCCAAGAAACCCCAGGAGCTACATAGGAAGATGGGTATACTGTACTCCTGGGGGTACCTGTGAATATATGTATTGGTCATTTGAAGATCATGTAAACCACTATGGACATCTCGGAGGAATAACTAAGATATGGCGAGTAAGAGGAGATAACGAGAAGGATATGTTTGTGGTCGGCAAGTCGACCAGAGGGGGGACTGAAGTGGGAGAATGGAAAACCAGGCTTCCGTCCTTCACCTCTCGCGCCTGGCCTAGAGGGTCACGACCCAAACACCCGCCACGAGAAGAGTTTGCCCATTTACCAGACGACCAGATTCCCTGGTACAGGAACATACGGGTGTGTCCATCTGCCTGCCCAGCAGCCCGCACTGGCCATGCCGACACCTGCGGCACGGATCAACTAGACTAAAATCTACACGTCGTTAGAGATGCCATGACGACCTAGACGACGGGAAGCACATCTGTACAACGATACTCACTGGACATTCCCACACCAACCTACACGAAAAATATACTCAGTGCTATGACGTAGGCGACAGGCATATTCACGGACGTGCATCTTTATTATTTTTATATAGGCTTTCAGAATGCAGAAACGCAAGACGCGTCATGAACTTTTACTAGCTTGCTCACGCTTCTCTTTGAAATCAGGTACAATGATGAGAAATATAATAAAGACAATACCGATTATGGAATTATATGCTCCTATAACTTAAAGCACCTGTGCACCAAACGGACAACTTATGCACCGGGCCAAAGTAGGCCTCAAACAAGAGCTCCCGTGAACATCAACAAGACAAGAGTCAGTTGCTGATCCTGCAGAATGAGCTTGGCGAAGCAACCAGCCAAGGTCGCAATGTTGCAAACCCACGTTCCAAGAGCAAATCATCAAAGGCACGATGTTGCAACCTCGCACTCCGCGCACCAACGTTAAAGTCACACCGACAAATTAAACAGACGCACAGTAGAAAAACAATATTAATTGTGCAGAATTATGCCTCTTTCACGGTCCCTCCCCACGTGATCAAGCCGAAACTGACGAGATGCCAAACCCTGGAGAACAGAGGCGTCTGGATCCCCCGCTACGAGACACTGGCAGATACACTTGAAAGGCTCAATGGACATCTGCAACAGTGGGAACGGTACCCCGTCTAGCTATGAATAAGTCCTCACATTGTCTGCATGTACCCATAGTGAAACATTGTTGCAACTTACAGGTACACCGAGAGCTGGGAACGACGGTGGTCCCAGGCTGGGAAGCTCACGGGTGCACCAATCAGAACTTGGGGCTCTTATCACTGACGCCAGCACATTTAGCCAATCCTCAGGAGCCTTCATGTAACAATTTTCATGTATCTAATTGTAGGGACAACCCAGATATACCACCTGACTACACCTTGTCCACTAATATCTTTCTCTATATGTGTGCTATACTAACCCTACCACTCGAACACCCAATTAAGAGTGGCGATAGGTTTTTTGTTAACTTTCTGAAGTGACGCAAGTAGCGCGTCATACTACAGTAAAAAGGGCCTGCGAGCCCCACAATTGTGTGTGTGTCAGGACGAACGCGTGCGCTCCTTGACCCATCCCTGCCGTTTTGTCTAATAAACAGCAGAGTCACCTTGCTCCTTGTGTGCGTCTCATACTCTATCTCATCTTATCTGGGATACATACGGGAGGAGTTGGGGCCTCCCTGCCTGGAGGTCTGCGGACGGCCCGGCCGACCCCGGCACAATTTCCCCCCGACACTTGGATCAAATGTTACTTAGACAAAGGGAGCGCGGCGGCTCTGGTCGGCGACGGGGGTCGTCGACGGTGGTGGACAACAGGGTCCGGGCGCTTCTCCTTGTGATTCCGCGGCAGTCCCTGTCTCCGGTCTGCAGCCTGTTGTAGGTCTGTCTTCCTTACCAGGTCATCTCTGGGTCATTCCTTGGAGACACAGTAGCTTTCAGATCAACGAAGTAGAGCAAAAGCAAGACTTCTCTTCCAGCAGGGCTTCAAGGTTAAGCTTCAGTTTCAACTCCAGTTTCTCTTCAGTTTCTGAACACAAATTCTAGCAGTGAGAGACCACCAGATATACTAGTTGATCACCCATTAATTCTGCTGATTCACACTCAGGCAACCAATCGGTCAGAAGGGCATTCATGCAGGCAGCCAATCAGGTGCATAGTGCATTCACTCACAACAAGTTATGTGTATTGGGACAAGTACCCAGCCATTCAACACTCCACACTGCATTCATACCAGTTTCGGGCAGGGCTGTCTCAGTCATTGTGTCAAACACCAGAAACCAGACATCCACAACAAGAAGTGCATATTGGTCACACATTCCATTCACACAGGTCCCACCCACAGGGTGCACCCACAACATACAGTCACTGGGAAGGCTCCAGCCAGTCTAGCCTGGACTTCACAACATCACCATATATGGAACTTCCACCCAACAGCTGGTCAGGGGGAAGGGACAGAGTCAGAGCTTCATAGGACTTTGGGAAAACAAGGTAACAAGCAATAGAAAGCAAGAGGCCACAGGGGCCATCGTGTTTCCTATCAGGAATCAACTGATTCAAATGCCAGGGCCTGGAAATTCCCAAAATGGAGGATACTCAGAGCATCTGTCAAATTCAGCGTGGAGCTGCCACCAGCCCATACCCTGCTCTGTGGGCCACACACAGGTGCCCAAAAACATACACTAGGGGCACAGGGTTGTAACCCCACCCATGGGTGGCATAAGGGTAACCCATGGGTCTGTACACCAAACCAAAAGAGAGAGCTGCACCGCCTGGAGTCCCACATGAGCGGAAACCACAACAGAACACACAATAAAAAGCAGTAAAGGACAAGAATACGGAGGCCCTGTCCCTTCAATGCATTTCCAACATCACAGTCGCCCCACCCAGACTGAGGTTAGGGTGCCTAATCTCCCAAGAGATAGACAACCTCATCCAGATGGTCAACATACCTTCTGTAAAGGCCATCTGCATTATCGTGACTCTTCCCTGGTCTATGCTCTATGGTGAAGTCTAGCCCTTGCAGGCTAATGGACCATCTGAGCAGTTTCAGGTTCTCACCCTTCATCTGCATAAGCCACTTCATGGGCTTATGATCTGTTTGGACCTTGAAGGTAGACCCTGTAAGGTAGGGCCTAAAACGCCTAATGCTCCAAACTATACTGAAACACTCCTTTTCAACAGTACCCCATCTAAGTTCTCTACCCCTGAGTTGTCTACTGATGAATATGATAGGATGTTCCCTCCCTTTGTCATCTAACTGGGACAAGACAGCTCCAATTCCAGTGTCGCAGGCATCTATCTGGTCGATAAAGGGTCGGCTGTAGTCAGGCGCACACAACACAGGTGCCCTACACAAACTTTCTTTCAAGCCATCAAAGGCCCTCTGACAGTCTTCAGTCCAATAAACCTTCCTAGGTTGTTTGGGTGAAGTCAGAGCTGTCAGAGGGGCAGCTGTGGTTCCATAGTCCACCATGAAATTGCGATAATACCCAGTGAGGCCCAAAAAGGCTCTCACCTAGGTTTGAGTAGTGGGAGTCTCCCAGTCATGTACATCCTGTGCCTTACTGGGGAGAGGTTGGATTTGACCCCCTCCTACCTCATGACCAAGATACGTGACTTTCCCCTGAGCTATCTGGCACTTGGTGGCCTTGATAGTGAGGTTAGTCCTTTTCAATGCCTGAAACACCTTATCTACATGTGTCAAATGCTCTTCCCAGGTAGAACTGAAGACGGCAATGTCGTCTAAGTAGGCCACACAAAAGGCCTCCAGCCCACTGAGTGCATGATTGACCAATCTCTGGAAGATGGCAGGGGCATTCTTCAACCCAGAAGGCATGACCCTAAACGGGTAGAGTCCCTCTGGTGTTGAGAACACCGTCTTTTCCTTGGCATGGTCCGTCAGAGCTATTTGTCAATAGTCTAAGGTAAGGTCAAAGGTGCTCACAAATTTGGCAGCAACTATGGTGACCATGAGCTCATCAGCCATGGGCAATGGGTGTGCGTCAGTTTTGGTGACGGCATTAACGCCTCGGTAGTCCACACAGAACCTCCAATCCTTGGTACCTGCCTGGGAACTTGCCTTGGGGACAAGGACCACTGGACTGGACCAGGGACTGGTTGAGGGTTCAATAACATCCAGATCCAACCTCTTGGCAACCTCAGCCTGGATGTGGTTCTTAACTGTATCTGAGATATGGTAGCACCTGCTTTTGACAGGCACACTGACACCAGTGTCAATTTCATGCCTACACCAAGGTCTAAGGCCTGGTGTCAGTGAGAACAGAGAGGCATACTGCGGAGCAAAGCCCTGCAGGCCTTCTGCTGCTCTGTCGTCAGATCGGGAGAGAGATGTACTCCCTTCACTGAGCCAGCCTGAGGGTTGCTATGCAGAAATCAGTAAGGGGCTCACTCTCATCCTCTTCTTGCTCTGAAGCTAGAAAGAGACATGAGACTTCTGCTCGCCTGTGGAAAGGCTTGAGCCTGTTAACATGGAATACCTGAGGGGCCACCCCAGGGACTCCCATGTCTACCAGATAATTGACTTTGCCTATCTTGGAGATGATCCTGAACGGTCCAGTCCACTTGTCTGCCAAAGCTCTAGGCTTGGTAGGCTCCATCTCAAGGATTTCCTGTCCTGCAGTACAATCCCCTTGCAAGACTTTAAGGTCATGCCAGTATTTATTCAGTTATTGGCTGGCCTTGAGATTTGCTGTCGCCTGACCCATCATCCGTGTCATCCTCCATCTGAGGCCTAATAAATAGTCCCCCACCTGCTTGGTGGGACCTGGAGCGGTGGCCTCCATACTTTCCCTGATCAAGGCAAGGGGCCCCACACGGGATGTCCAAAGAGTATCTCAAAGGGGCTGAAACCAACACCCTCTTGAGGTACCTCTCTGTAAGCAAACAGAAGGCATGCAGGAGGAGATCCCATTTCCTCCTTAGGGCCCTTCCAAAGTGCCTAGCATGCCTTTGAGAGTTTTATTAAACCTCTCACCAGACCACTGGTCTGGGGATGGTAAGAGGTGGAGAACTTGTAGGTTACCCCACACTCTTTCCACATGGTTTTCATGTAACTGGACATGAAGTTGGATCCTCTGTCTGAGACAACTTCCTTAGGGAATCCATCATGGGTAAAAAGGCCCAGGAGGGCCCTTGCAACCACCTTGGCAGTAACAGTCCGAAGGGGTATAGCCTCAGGGTACCCGGTTGCATGATCAACCATGACCAGGATGAACCGATGTCCACCTGAAGTGGGAGGGTTAAGGGGACCAACAATGTCGATGCCCACCCTCTCAAATGGTGTGCCAACCTCTGGCAATGGCTGCAGTGGGGCAATGTCACTGCCTTCAGTCTTGACAGACAACTGACAAGTGGGGCAGGTCCTGCTGTGAGACTCCACTTCTACACCCATCCGAGGCCAGTAGAAATGGGCACAGAGCCTCTGCTTAGTTTTATGTGCCAACTGCAGCAGGAAGGGCCTGTAAACCTGAGGTACCTTTAACCTCTTGAGGGAACCAGGTCCAGGCTTAGTGGGCTCACTAACAAGGAGCTCACCCTCCAAATAAATTAGGAAGGTCCTAGGCAATTCTCTTTGTGCCTGGGACAGGGCCTGTTTCCTCAGACCCTCAGGAGAGTGGCACTTTCTCTGTCCCTTACAGAAGTCTGCCCGGTAGGGTCCCCCTTCAGCTAACAAGCATTGAAGGTCAGGATGATCCTCCGGGGTGAGAACCTCTCCGACAGGAGAGTCTTCTGTCTCTTCTCCCTCAGGAGTTGAGTTTGGGTTTTCCACTGGACCCAGCCCATCCAGAGCATGGATCCCAATGGGTGCTGTAGGAACAGCAGGAAGAGAAGGAGCCCCTTTTGCAGAGGTGGCCTTCTTGCTCTTCCGTCTTCTGACCTTAGGCCTCGTCTTTGGCTCATGTACCTGACTGACAGCCAGATCCTGTGTCACCTGTGACCTAGTGACTGCAGCAGCAGTCAGAGCGAGACCATCTGAGATCAACCCCAACTCTACTAGATCATTTCTTAACAGAATGTTAGCAGGGACATTGTCCTGAACCAGGACAGGAAGCTTTGCTGTCTTGTCTCCAATCATGAGTGTGACTAAGGCTACAGGCGATAATTTGGGAGGCCCACGAGCTAACCTGGTAGTTCTCAGAGGAGCACCTACATAGTCCTCTGCCTTGAGCAGGGTCTTGTCCACCACTGTCATGCTTGCCCCAGTGTCTCTCAAACCAGTAGATGGCTGGCCATTCAAGAGGACACTTCTCAAAAACCTATGGGTGTTCTGTGGGATAGTCACCAGTACTTCTGCGTACTGGTCCCAGGCCCCAAGGGACACTAAGGATATCTCTACAGGAGCACCAAATGTGATCCCTGTAGAGGAGGGGAGGACAGTGGCCTCCACCTCAGACATGGGGTAAGGGTAGCTCAGGCTGACAGTCTGTACTCCAAGTGCCTTACCTTTTGTCACGCTCACCTGGGTCTCTGCGGGAGGAATGGAATCCTCTGGATCTTTCTCCTCATAAACCCCTGTAAAACAAGGTTTCCTCTGGCCAGTTTGTCTCGGCCACTAGCCTATTACATGTGGCCACATAAGCCAGAAGATCTTGACTGCCCTGTCGGAGTGATAACAGCTCATCATCTAAAGTCTGTCCTTGCGTGCGACGAGCAAAGAGCTTTTCCAACTCACGATGGAAACCGACATAATCACGTAGTAAGGGGTCGTCCCTATTTACTAATGGGACGGACCAGTCCGCTGCATGGCCCCCTAGGTATGATAGCATAAAGGCCACCTTGGACTGATCGTTAGGAAACAACCTGGGTTTGCACAAAAAATGTAAACAGCACTGGTTCATAAAGGCTCCACATTTCTTTCGGGTCTCCCACATATCTCTCCACTGGTGCTAATGGGATGTTACCCGCGAGTACCACCTGTACAGGGGTCACGGATTGAGTCTGTGGAATTAAGGATGCAGTAGCTCCTCCGGGAAGAGGAGACCGTCCTGCCTGGATTTGAAGTAGTTGCCGGGCTATGTCATCAGTTTTGTCTCTGTTGACTATCAATTCATGCCTCAGAGCATTTGCCTCAGCGCGGGCTGCATGCACTTCCGCTCGCAACTCCCCCAGGAGCTGGGATAACTGATCTACATCTGAAGTTTCCATTTCTCAGGCAGAGTGGTTTACGGTTGGCTTCGTGTTCTGTCACGCTCACCTGGGTCTCTGCGGGAGCAATGGAATCCTCCGGATCTTTCCCCTCGTAAACCCCGGGACTGGGAAGCAGACCTGGCAAAAGAATGAGATTTTAGAGAGGTGCCGTAGTTTGCCTTCCTGAAACCTCCCTCCGCCCTCCCTGTGTCCCAGTGGAGTTTGTTCCCTTACTAGGGTGAAGCTCACCTTCTTGTTTTATGTGGGGCACTCTCCATACTGCATCTGCAGAGGCGCGGAAGTCTGGGATTCTGGCTAGTTGCTTCACTAGGTTTGGGTAGGTGTAGGTGCGAATAGCACTCTTCAGGGCTTGCCCAGTTGCAGCACTGGGAATGTCTGTGAGCCCGCTGGTGAGGTTTAAGCCGTGGTGCCCACAGGTAAGTCCAACTGTGGAAGGTAAGTCCAAAAGAAACCAGTTGCTTCACTGGTTTGCATCCAGGTTTCGAGGTGGGTTGGGAAAAGGCTGAGCGTTCTAACGAGTTTGTTGTTTTTTTGTTTTTTTTGCAGGTCTTGGAGTGGGTAGCCAGCTGCGAGATGAGTTACGCTGGGCTCGCCTTAAAAGGTAAGTTTCTGTGGGCGCACGGGGACTCTAGGTTTATTTGAATGCGCGCGCTTACTAGAGTAAACTTGTGTTCTATTTTCTTTTGTAGGTCAGGTGTGGAGTGCAGAAGAACTAAAGATCGGGGCCGGTGCGCAGGAGACTGAAGATCGGGTCCGGAGTGCTGAAGAAACGAAGACCGGGTCCAGCGCGCAGAAGAAATGAAGAGCGGGTCCAGAGCGCTGAAGAAAACAGCTGTTGGAAGGTTTTTGGATTTCCGGGCAACAGGAGAGCAACAGGTAAGGATGTTCTGCACTGCTGAGCAACGGAAACAGGCAAGGATCCAGGATGCGGTGAACGTGTGCACTAGGCTACAGAAAACACACAAAGCATGGACAAATTCTTGGGTGTGGCTTATATAGGCAGCCACACCCAAACACTAGAACGTGCCTCACAGTTCCTACAGTTCCTGAATGTCCTACAAGACATCCATGTTGGGAGCATAGGAAGTGGCTGGAAACTAGCCTATATGAATAATGTAACTACTATTAGCCTCTCTATGCATGTTTTACTTCCCAGGCTTTTACCCATTGAGCCCCTACTTGTGTTCCAGACTCCCCCCTATGTGTTTGTGCCACTGAGGTGTGGGTTTCCATGCTAGTACCCACGACACTTTTACACTTGGAGTCACCCTTCTTGTGGTCCTGGGCCCCACATTCCCAACAGGTGCCAGGAATGCGGGGTACGGTACTGGAACCACTAGGAGCCTGCTTTGCAGCAGGTGGACCACTACTCTTATTTTCACCCACAGATGACTTATCCCCACTAGATTTGGGATTCCTAGGAGAGGAAGGTTTTGGTTTTCCCGACTGTGATTGCTTGTGTGCCTCCTCAGCTTTCTGAGAGGTCCCCTTTTCTTTGTCCTTGTCCTTCCCACGGGAGTCCTTAGGGGACACCCGGTGGGAGACACACTTGTCAGCTAGCCTGGCCAGTTTAAAGGGATACAAAATGTTCTGGTCAGCAACATACTGACGCAGCTCTGGTGAAGAGGTTTCAGAAAAATGCTAAAAAAACAACAGGTGGGACAATTTAACAAATGTTTTCACTTTGTAACCATCAATCCACCCCATCATGCTCATGTGTGCAGCACTCACTCAGTCAACCCAATTCACATTCTCTCTCTTCTTAAAATCCCTGAACCTTTTAAGGTATTGGGTAGGTGTCTTGCCAAACTTGGCAATCAAAGCAGAATTCATGCACTCATACTGACCCCTTTCTTCCACACTCAGTTTCAGAATACAGTCATATCCAGCCTGAGGCACTCTGCTTAACAAACACTTAGCCCAATCTCACTTATCAACATCATGAATTGCAGAAGCCATCTCAAATGCTTCAATCCACTGGAGGATATCAGAACCCTCAACAAACACACCAACCAAATCTTTCATGAACATGGTGGCTGGGGACCTGCCACTCTCAACTGGTTTAGCTGAATTCTCCACTCTAGCTTTCTCTAGCTGGATTCTTTGGTGCTCAGTGTCCCTATCTTTGAGTATCACTTGCTGTGCCAACTGCTCTTTTTTTCAACTCAGCTTCTGTTGCCAACTTTTTGTAGCGAAAGGCTAACTGTTCCCGTTGTAGCTCCAATTTTAAAAGTTCAATCTTCAGGGCTTTCCCCTGAAGAGCAGTGCTGGGGTTTGGAAAAGAGGCATCAGGAATGGTGCCATTCCCAGAATCAGATTCAGCAACAACCCCAGGGGCAGAGTCCTCATTGGTTGCATCCCCCCTTCAAGAGTTTCACCATCAGTCTGGTAGTCCACCAGGGCAGCTATCAGCTCAGCCCTAGACTTATCCACAAAGTCTAACTCTAGAGAGCCTTTAAGCTCATCCTAGTCAATTTACCATTTGCAATAGACTCCTTTGCTTGTAATGCAGTTATCTTGTACACAACTAAACCTCAATTTAACAAATTGCAGATATTTTGTAAGTGGCACAGTTATACACTGATTCTTAAAACCATTAGCATCCCACCACTGCCACCAGTGTAAAGACTGGAGGGGGGGTCTGTACTTCTGCTCTCTATATGGTAGAGGAGAGGCACAGAGGACCCCAGCCAAGACTCTCTATTATGGTAGAAATGGATGAGCAATCAAGGCCTAGCTTCTCAGGAGGTGATGTAGGCTGGTCCTTAAGTATAGTGTAGTCCCCAAACCCCCACAAAGGAATGTATTAGTTAAAACACAGTCTTTATATAATTAAGTTCAAGGTTATATACAATCACAGTAATTCACTTTGTGCTCAGTGAATCTACAATGGCAAATATATACAGTTCTAAGTGGTACCACAATTATTATTAGATTCCTTTAAAGTGCATTAACTGTACTCAGGTTAAATGTCACACAAATCAATTAATAGAGGTAACTAACAATAGACAGATGACGAAAGCAGTTGGTTAGAACAATTGGTAGTATACTGTCCCGTTACCTAGACACAGTTCTGTGTGGAGCCCCCACCTGGGCAACCTGTAAAGTAAAGATATATAACAAGCCCAGTCCATATATTGTTCTAGAAGTCTTATTTCCTTCTAAAATAGTTCTACAACCGCAATGCACCTGAAATAGCAGAGTTCATCGTCAGGTCGTGAGCGGCTCCCTTTAAGGCAGGAGCCATGGATCATCGAGATCCCATGAGGAACAAGGGTTGAACGACGACGGTGAGGTAGCAACTTTGTTCCTAACCGTGCTCGTCAATGACGGAGCATTGATGTCCTGCATGGAAGAGTCGTGCGGGGGACCTCGGTGATGATGGTTCAGGACCGCAAAGAGATTGTGAAGAACTGTGGCCCAGCAAGGGCGTCGAGTTGTCTGGCTTCTCTACGGTCGTCAGGTGGCGGAAACCCACCGGCGGATGCTACTCGGTGCGTCGGCGGCCTCGACTTTCTCTGGCAGAACAAAGGGGTCGACGGTGCAGGCGAGAGCGTCCTTGAATCAAATGTTACTTAGACAAAGGGAGCGCGGCAGCTCCTGTCAGTGACGGCGGTCGTCGATGGTGGTGGACAACAGTGTCTGGGCGCTTCTCCTTGTGATTCCGCGGCGGTCCCCGTCTTCGGACGGCAGCCTGTTGTAGGTCTGTCTACCAGGGAGCTTTGGCAAAGATCAGCTGGTGCACGATGGTCCCGCGTAGTCGGGAAGAGGGTGCCTTACCAGGTCCTCTCTGGGTCAGTCCTTGGAGACACAGAAGCTTTCAGATCAATGAAGAAGAGCAACAGCAAGAATTCTCTTCCAGCAGGGCTTCAAGGTTAAGCTTCAGTTTCAACTCCAGTTTCTCTTCAGCTTCTGAACACAAATTCTACCAGTGAGAGGCCCCCAGATATACTAGTTGATCTCCCATTCATTCTGCTGGGTCACACTCAGTCAACCAGTCGGTAAGAAGGGCATTCATGCAGGCAGGCAGCCAATCAGGTGCATAGTGCATTCACTCACAAGTTATGTGTATTGGGACAAGTACCCAGCCATTCAACACTCCACGCTGCATTCATACCAGTTACGGGCAGGGCTGTCTCAGTCATTGTGTCAAACACCAGACATCCACAACAAGAAGTGCATATTGGTCACACACTCCATTCACCCAGGTCCCACCCACAGGGTGTACCCACAACATACTGTCACTGGGAAGGCTCCAGCCAGTCTAGCCTGGACTTCACAACAACACAACAGAACACACAATAAAAAGCAATAAAGGATAAGGATACAGAGGCCCTGTCCCTCAGATGCATTTCCAGCATCACAATGAGGTTAGGCAGTATAAAACGTTTGTTGTGTCTAGACTAGGAGATGTAAAACAATAGTAAAAAATGAAGGTGATTTTCAGATTTATTTGATCCAGAGAATGACATAAATCAGGAGGGTATACATTTCAATAATAAAACAATGAGATGGCTAAAATGTATAGAAAGTGTAAGCAAAGAACATTATTACATACATTTTTAAAGTGGTCAAAAAATTGTTTATTTTGTAATAAACAGTGATTGATGGTGTCTGCTCAAATTAATCAGTGTGGAATACTTGATCAAATAACTAAAAGAATAACATATCTGGTAAGTATTGACAGTTGAGATTAACTTGTCATCATGGGGGAAACTCAACTTTTACAGCTGTTCAGGACAATGCCAAGATACAAGATAAGGCAGTATCATTCGGAGTGGGTTAGAGGCACGACTAATAAAATAATCATTCTGTGGCCTCAAAGGGGTTTGTTGTCAAAAACAGTATTGCGACACATGACAACATATTTGCATGGTACATATAAGGGGAAGATCTTACAGATAAGGTTGGCCTTTTTAGAATTGTGGAAGATGAATAGGAACGAGAAAGAAGATCCGCCTCAGAAGGAGTGGATGCCTAACCAGTACAAAAAGGAGGATATAACGCCTTTGGCTCCTCTTCCACTTCTGAAAGCAAGAGCATAGCCACTGAGCGGCAGGGATTTTATCCTTTAAAGGAATTGAAAGCAGCAGCAGGGTATTTTAACCCAACATATGAGCCCCCTGCTTATAACAGTGAGGCTAATGCATAAGAGAGCAAAAGTATAAAACTCAAATATATATCGACACAGTGATTAATGTAAACAGCGTGATGAGAGAAAGGACAGACAGGACAGACAGATGGAGATAGAGGAAGAAGCAAGGAGACAAAGGAGACACAGGGAAGTGAAAGACAAAGCTAAGGGAGTAATACTAGTACAGAATGAATCGATTGGGAGGACAGATATACCTTAAGCTAGATTATAAGGGCATTGATAGGGTTTGAGAAAGATAAGAAACAGAAGAGCAGGAAAAGAAAGAAAGAGAACAAGAGAGAGCATACAAAGAAGAGAAAGAAAAAGAGAGGAAGCGAAAGGAAGAACGAAGAAGGTATGAGGCATGAAAAGAAAAGGAGAGGTTAGAAGAAAAGAAATGAGAGGCAATAGAAATACAAAGGGCCTCATTACGAGGTGGGCGCAAAGGGATACCGGGCACCGTTAAGGACATCGGTGCCGGTAATCCCTTTGCGCCCTATTCCGAGGACCCTTAGCGGGTCCCTTCCTTACCAGGCGTTATGGACGGGGCCCGTTGGTGGGCGTGGCCAGCGCGCATGCCGTAAAGACAGACCTCCACGGAGCTCCGTCCGCGATCCTGAAACTATCGCACAACTTACGCTGAAACCGGGTCTACGAGACTTACTAAGGCCAGAATAGTGTGGGGGAACCGATCGCCAGCACCCGACAACAACTTTGGGTGGAATCGGAGACCGAACGGCGGAGAACGGGAAGCCCGAACTCGAGTCCCCCCGGGATTCCAAGATGGCGGCGCCCGCCGCAGAGTAGGAAAAGGCCAGCCTCGGCCCCCTGGGTCCCACCACGAACTGTTGCAGAAGGGGGCGGCTGCTGCGGAGGAGCCTGTCGCCGGCGGACATCTGAGAGCGGGAGGCCGGCGCCAGCGATTGCCAGTGTCGGCTGCGGAGGTGGATGAAATCGCGGCGCGGGCACGGCCGGGAGGAGGTCGCATTTGCCGCGGACGCTGGAGCGGGGAACACGGAGCAGTTCCGGCGGTGAGAAAACGCTTGAAGTGAGATTGGGTCCCCTTTACAACACTCCCCAGCGGGACCACCCGCAGTTTACCTCACGCAGTCCCAGCAGCCTGGGGGAGCGAGGCCTGGGGCCCAATACTGACTCCTGCGAAGAGGACTGGCCCGTTTGCTCTAGAGGCTGCCTGATACGCGGGTAAACCCGCGAGACGAAGACCCCAGCGGGCAGAACCCACTCACACCACGGGTGGCCAATAGCCTGACACCTACAGGCCGGTATCCCGTTGGAGAAACCGGCAGGAAGCCGAAAATACCGGACGCAACCTGTGGCCCTGGGCCTAACCACTCCCTGAGCAGGGCCCTCCATACTCTCTGAACCAAACGGCGGGAAACACCGGCAACCAGAAGCAACCGAGTACCCGAGGTAGGATCCTTTGGACCAAGTTCCCTAATATCCCAACACAGGGATCGCCGACGGATCTTCACCCTGCCGGGGGCAGCACTTACAGATCACTAATCAGAGGATGTCTCCCCCCAGGTCCAAGCCGAAACTAGTCACGATGGATTCCTTCACGACAGTCAGGCCCCAACGACAGTCAACACAACAAGACCAAGAAACCCCTGAGGACCCGCCTCAACAAGAGGAAGACCTTAAACACACGCAAGTCCTCCAGGCGATAGCGGCCCTCCGCTCATCACTCGAGGGACGGCTTGAAGAAGTGAAATCTGACATGCAACTGATGCGGCAGGACGCCCGCAATCTAACGGAAAGAGTCACGGTGACTGAGACAGCCCTGCAGGAAAATGTTGAGAACACCCGAGATTTGGAGATGACGGTTAGAGACTTGGAACAGAAGGTAGCAAGGCTAGAAGCCCGCTCTGAGGACGCTGAAGGTCGGGCGCGCCGTAATAACATTCGTATACTGGGGGTCCCTGAAGATTTGGAAGGCCCGGACCCGACAACCTTCATCGAAACGCTCCTACAGCAGGAAATAGGGGCGGCAAAACTCTCCCAGGGGTTCTCCGTTGAAAGGGCTCACAGGTCTCTCCAGAGACGTCCCCCACCTGGATCACATCCACGCCCAATCATAGCTAAGATCCTAAACTTCAGAGACCGCGAAATCATACTCCGGTTCTCCAGAGAAGGCGGGGAGATTAAAAGAAATGGCTCCACAATAGTCATATACCCAGATTACACCCCTGCAGTACAGCGAGCCAGGAACTCTTACATTCCGATAAAAGCCCGGCTGAGAAAGCTCAACTTAAAATATATGCTCTTATACCCGTCACGACTCAAGGTTCTATATAAAGGAAAAGCAACGTTCCTGGAGACCCCAGCCGCAGCCAATATGTGGCTTGAGCATAACAACCTGGCGGACGACAAGGAAGACCCACCGAACTCAGATCGGGGATGACCACCCACCCCCGGATGAATGTGAGCGACGGCAATCCCTGCAGCAATTGAAAGGGAAGCAACACGAATCGTAGTTAAACGAACCATCAGGAAAGTTCTATCATTAAACCCGCTACATCGGACGCGAGACCCAAGGAGCACACAAGCGGCGGACAAACAACCCACCCCACCAACAAAGGTGTAAGCAGTTTGCTCACACACAACCTGATCCGGAAGGCCAGGAGTGGCCTGGAAGGCTCAGGAGCCCCTGAGCGCTGCAAGTTAAAAGCGGCTGCTAGGGTCAGTTTGGAAAGTTTAGTTTAGTTTTCCTCCCGTTCACCAAAATGGGATGCACACAAGTTAAAAAATCTCCAACCAGCGAAAGACCTGGGGCCGGAGCGAGAGGGCGGGCGAGGAGAAGACCAGGACGGTATGGCAGGACATATGAAGGTAACAGGGGTCTGACAACTGTGAGTGTGACTCAATTACTCTGTAATGGCGGCTAAGATGAATATAAAGATATTGACCTGGAATGTGAGAGGTTTGGGATCATACCTACGCCGGAATAGGGTCAAGTCCTATTTATATAGAAAGAAAGTACAGATAGCGTTACTCCAAGAGACACATTGCACGGCTGAATCCTTAGCGAAACTAAGTGAACACTGGGGAGGCCAGGGGGCCGGATCTTCGTACTCCAAGTATGCAAGAGGGGTATATACTTGGATTCACCCACAACTCCCTTTCCGGATAACTAAGACCGAGTCCGACCCAGAGGGAAGATTTGTAATAATCTGGGGCAGGCTAGAACAATCGGATATTTGCATAGTGAACTCTTATCTCCCCAATACTAACATCCCATCACACTTAAACTCCATGTACACTAAGATTGCACTAAACAGGCATGAAATCCTGTTTTGGGGGGGAGATTTTAACTGTGTCCATGATCCGATACTAGATAGGTCCCTCCCACACCCGAAAGGGCCCTCAGCAGCTACCACAGCCCTCTCCCTACTAGTCAATAGGTTACACTTGGCAGATACCTGGAGGGAGTGCCATCCCGACGCTCGGGAGTATTCATATTTCTCCACTCCACATGGCCTCCACACCAGACTGGACTATGTTTTTATAAGCGATGAGCACCTTCCACAGATAGAAGAAGCCCAATATCTGGGCAGAACCATTTCGGACCACTCACCCCTCCTGGTGGGCTGGAATCACACTGGCCCCAGACCTCCTATCCCAATGTGGAGAATGCCGATAGATGCCCTGGGAGACCCGGCATTTAGGGAGGACCTACACGAATTCATAGAAAACTTCATAGAAAGAAACACTGGGAGCGTAGACCGCCTAAGCACAATGTGGGACGCCCTGAAAGTAGTGACGAGAGGAGAAATAATAGCAAAAGCAGGGGGCATCAGGAGACAACTTAGGGGTGAACTGGCCCACTGGGAGCGGGAAATAGAACAACTGGAAGCAGCCCCGGTCGACACGGAACACAGGGAAGACAACCTCAGAGCACTTAGAACTAATTCCACCTCGGCATGGAATAGGCTCGCCAAATTTGATTATGCCACCAAAACCAATCGTATACACACGGAGGCTGACAAACCAGGCAGAATGCTTGCCTGGCTCTGCAAAAAAGAACACCCCAGGCACACTATTACAGGATTACACACCGAAGAGGGGGAGGTGGTACAAACACAACAAGCTATTAACGAAACGTTTAAGGGCTTCTATGAACACCTTTACTCACATGATGACCAGGTCCCCCTAGAAAAAATCACGGACACCCTTGAAGAGATAGGACTCCCCAGGATGCCCCCAGAGCAGTCAGAGGCCCTAGACACAGAAATCACAACTGAGGAAATCACGGACGCTATTAGATCACTAGCCACTTGCAAGACCCCTGGGAGCGATGGCCTACCCACAGAGTTTTACAAGACGTATGAGCCCACACTAACGCCCCTGCTACATGAGGTCTTTCTCGAAGCATATGAGACAGGGATACTACCCGATAGCATGAGAGAGACCCTCCTGATCCCGATTATCAAGCCTAATAAACCCCCCGATAGATGCGACTCTTATCGCCCGATAGCAATGCTTAATTACGACGCGAAAATTCTGACAACAGTATTAGCAAATAGAATGGCCAGAATTATAGGGGAATTAGTACATGAGGACCAATGCGGATTCATACCTGCCCGAAACACAACCATGAATTTGCGCCGAGTGCAACATGTCATCGCCCAAACTGGGGATGGCACAGAAGCGTTCGCATTGTTATCCCTAGACGCCATCAAGGCGTTCGATTCGATCTTTTGGGAATGGCTATTGGCGGTTCTGGAGGGGTTTGGTTTCGGCCCTAGGTTCATAAGGTGGATCAAGATACTCTACACGAAGCCTAGAGCCAGAGTAAAAACTGGGAAGCATGTATCGGAGGTCTGGAACATATGCAGAGGGACCAGACAGGGCTGCCCCCTTTCCCCCATGCTCTACGTACTGGGCCTGGAACCCATTGCAATCTATTTTCGAAAGCAATTTTTTGATGCTGGGATCCGACTGGGAGACACTGACCACATCATTTCTCTCTATGCGGATGATGTCCTATTATTTGTCAAGGACCCATATTATAATGTGCCCACGATGCTGGAGGTCCTAGATAATTTTGCGAAGGTCTCTGGAATAAAATTCAGCAGAGCCAAATCCTGCCTCTTCCCCCTGGCAAGTCTTAAGGGAAAAGAACCATCGGAGCTTCCTTCGGTGGGAATAAGGTGGGAACACACCTCGTTCAAATACTTGGGCATACACATAATGCATTCCCCGGAACAAATGCATGAGCGCAACACTAAAGCTGCTCTCCCGGCCCTGAGGAAATCCATGGCCTTCTGGGCGAAACTCCCCCTATCCATGATGGGCAGGGCCTCCATAACTAAAATGATTGTCCTTCCCAGATTCCTGTACGGATTTCAAAACGTACACTTCTACATCAAAGCGCCCTTCTTTCGCCTATTAGAAACTATCCTGAGAGACTTCCTGTGGGGGAAGGGAAGACGAAAGATAGCGCTTGCCACGTTGTCACTACCGTACACTCAAGGGGGAATCCAACTTCCAAACTTCGAAAAGTACTTCCTAGCAGCGCAGCTTGGCTTTGTCACCAAGTGGCTAGCAGACGATGCCACATCGGAGACGCCACTCCTGCAGCCGCTGGTCTCCCCGTTATACTTGAAAGAACTTCCCTGGGCCCCCACCCATTTGATAAGAAATTCCCCCCTATTGGTCTCGCTTGGACGCAAAATCTGGCATAGGGCAGAATCCCTCGCACACGTCAGACACCAGTACTCCCCAAACATACCGCTTATCTCAGACCTATGCAATTCTCCTGCAGATCTGCAACACCTCAGGCACTGGGAACAGAAGGGGATTTACTCATGGGGGGACTTGTACATGGAGGGGGAATTCATGGAATTCGAAACACTTCAAGAACAAAATGATGTCCACACTGGCCAGTTTCTATGGTACCAGAAACTTAGATCCACGGCACGCGCCAGATGGTCGACATGGCCGGAGGAACCGGACACGAACCCCCTGATCACATTGCTATACGAACTAGGAGAGGGAGGGAGACCAGTGTCACAGATCTACAGCCACTTAAACGACACCCCCAATCCACGCAGTGCTGGGCTAAAATCCAAATGGGAAGCAGACATAGGTCGAGAGTTAACAGACTGTGAATGGGAAAGGGCCCTCATATTTCCTAAAACAGTATCCAGAAACCATAGATTTAGGCAAATACAATTGAACCTTCTACATCGTACATACCTAACCCCATTCAGGCTTGCCAAGCTCCATAATACTCAGAGCTCCAGATGCCCCTGGTGCGAAATGGACAATGCGGACCTGTTCCACATGTTCTGGCGGTGTGCCAAGACACACTCACTGTGGTCCTTCATACAGCAGACAAGCGAAACTCTGGGGCTGACCAGATATGAATGGACTCCTGAGGAGTGCCTACTCGGCACATACCCCAGACCAGCAAAACTAAAACACCTCATTAGATTAATGGACATTATGAGCATTCTGGCTAAGAGGACAATTGCAATGTCCTGGAAGAAACCATCGGGACCACAACCAAAAATCTGGCACAGAGAACTGATACGATGGGTGCGAGCTGAAACGAAAGCTTGGGAAGAAAGTGTAGCCAGATCCACGGATGCATCGAGTATGACCCTAGATGCCTGGAGAGGGCTTACAGACCCCCTGTTTTACCCCTCTGATGATAAGCCCCCATGAATCACCACAAGCATGCAGTAGAAGGCCCCGAGAACAGGAGCAGAGTCCTCGAGAAAGTCCAGCCATACCTTCATGTGAACCCTCCTAAAGGAAGTCCCCTCACCTCCTGTAAATCCTGACCCTCCCTGAGCCCCACTCGGTACCGACCCCTCAAGAAGCAGACACCTGGAGATAGTTAAAGTTTCTATGTTAAGTTGTTAAGTTATAAATGTTAATAACCTGAGCCGCAATCTGATTTACTGCTTGATAACAGATTTGACAATTTTTCTGTGCTTGTAACAAATAACAAATGCCAATAAACAGATTTAAAAATAAATGGACGGGGCCCGTTAAGGGACTTCAGAGCTAATAACGGTACGGGCAATTTGCGGTACCGTTATTAGCGCCTTTCCCCTTCCCATTGAGCCCTATGGGGGCTCAAATGGGAATGGGGAATGGCTTTTTCAATGGGGACTTACCGGTACCGCCAAGGTCGGACTGGACTGGTAAGTCCCCATTGAATGGGACCGGACAAAGTCCCGTTATTGGTGGTAGTCATGGCGCTAATAGCGCCATGACTACCACCAACCTTGGAATGGGGGCCAAAGACTGAAAGTACATAAGTAGCAAAGAAGGCAAGAGGAAGCAGGGTCAGCCTGGGCCATAAAATTGTATTGGGCAACAATCAAAAAGTGGCCACAGTTGCAAATGGTTATTCATTCCTTTTGTGGCACTGTTTCAATAGTTCCCGGGGGGGGGGGGGTGAGGCTGTAATTAAATATGATGCAATTTGTGCATTTTAAATAATATTTACGCAGGAACAGTGGTCAAAATTAATAGCCCCATAGCCCCATGGATGGTGAAGTAACTCATCAAACTGGCCCACATTGGCCAAAAAAGTTGCCCACTTTGACCAAAAAAACTGGCTCACACCAGCACTGTGTTTTTGGTTCAGCCATGGGCCTATTGCCCTATAGGCCAGTCCAAGTCTGAGAGTAAGAAAGGTTCAGAGAAATGAGGAAAAGAGAAGAAGAAATGAACAGAAGTACGTGTGAGAAACCTGAAGGTGTCTCACACGCTAGTCACCAGGGATCTGTCATCCAGGTGGCCAGGACATGGACATCGCTTTTGGATCCAGTTCTTGGTGTTGGACCAGTGAGAGTGGATCACCTGGGTGAGGGGTCTTTGTGGAGTTGGAGTAGGACAACGGATGGCGAGATGCAGTATCCCCTTCCCTGTAACACCTTTACCCATCCTACCAGGTAGGATACTTAGGAACTCAACCCACCCTTTCATAACATTAACACTTTCTTTCTCACAGTCAGTTCGTTATGAGAGAAAATGGAATAACACCCGAGCCGTATACCTGACATGTGCCAATACAATGGTCAGTCAGGATCAGGCAATTACTGACCATCACGCAAACCTGACTCACATTACACTTCCCCACACGGATAAAAGGCGCAGCACAAGAGCACACTCTGAGCAAGGCAAAAGACATGAGTTTCAAGATGGCAGTTTAGCATGAGGCAAAAGATGGTGAAAAAGAAGGGGATTGCAAGGAGGGAAGTGCCCGTGAACCTTTCGACAAGGAACTGTTACTTTCACAAAACCTTGAGAATAGAAAGCGTAAGACCCCGAAACCAGGCTGAAGATTCCTGCATTATGTGTCAGAGGTACCCGGGCCCTCTCGCATCGATGATCAAGGTAGGAAGAATTGCCTGATGCCGTGGTACTGCCCTTAGCTGCTACAACAAAGCATCGTCAGTGAAATCAACATAGCCGGTAAGTTGGGGAGACCAATACCAGACCGGTCTTTGTTGAAACTAAGTGTCACTCTCAGCCCTTTTTCTCACCTGTTTATCTCTGGTCAGTGTCTTCTTGGGAGATCTTTCCTTCTTCCTGGCTGTTCGGGACTTATACAGATAAGGGCGCATCCTCAGGGTCTGGGTCCAGTGTGAGATTGGCTGTCTGCCTCAGGAAGCAGGGCAGAGTTCAGGATCCGGGAAAGAAGCACTGCGGTGGAGTCCAGGAAAAGAATAGGAGCAGAGTTCGGAACGTGTGGGGGACACCCAATAGCACGGAATCACAGAGCGCGGTCCGGGATGGAAGGAGGCAAGAACCAAGTGAATGCAAGGGCAGTTTAAGGGGGCAGCCTGGAAGGGAAGGACAGAAGAAACTGGAAAGGGCACTGATGAAAAGGAGAAGTAACGATAACAATTGCTAACAACACGGAGCAGTAGCGTTGAGACGCGCAGAGCTGCGGGGGCGTGTCTATTTTCTAGAAGGCAGCGCGTCAAACGTAAATGCTAGAGAGCGGCATTCCTGTGCAGGCGGCCATGTTGGAAGGACTATTGATCCGATGTTGTGGTGGATTATGGACCATGAAGTCCATAGGGGGAGAAAGCGGCGATTCATGACACTAAGGTTACAAGTGGCAACATTTTATGATGAGCACTCAAGCGAACAGTGTATTAAATGCATGTGATGACAAATGCAAGTAAAATTGAACAGCAGATGAGTAATTGAGCCTTGAAACCAAGATACGATATCTTTGACAGAGTAGTCCAGCACTGTGTGTGTGCTCATTCAAAAGTCTCTGTAAGGTATCCAACTGAGAGGTGGAAAAAGCGAAAGATTGGCAAAGGATTATTGATACTGCCAAGAAAGTTGATGACAAAGTAGATAAAAGTTGGTCCGAGCACGAACGAGGGAGATCAATTGAAAGCTTTGAGTTAAAGCAAGTTTGTGGTAAAAAGAATTCAATCATTACGAGCCGTGCGGAGGGAGACTGATTGAACATTGTGTTAAAATGAATCTGAGCCCGGCTGAGGTTATATCCTGGGTGAACCGTGAATCAGCCGAGAAACTAGAAACATGGAAATCCTAGGAGCATTGTGTTAAAGGGGATCTGAGCTCACCTGAGGGGGGGTCAGAGGTGAATAGTGAATCACCTGAGAAATTGAGTATGTGTGAAATCCTAAGAGGAAAAGAACATATTGTTTGTTTGTCGCATCAGGGCCTCTGAAAGAAGAGATTTTGAAAGGTAAAGAGACATTGACACAGAAGGCCCTGATTTTAATGTTTGAACTGCACCCTTTTACTAGAGAAACTTGTGTCTCTGATAAGCTCGAGTGTGCCGCATTGGCCATGCTGAAAACATGGAGAAGGGAGGCCAATGGCCTGAATATCCTGACATATCATTTCTTGAACACTAGCCACCACTAGGACTGTTTTATTATTATTTAATGGTCGTAGCTTGCTCCCATCTTCAGATTTAGAATTAGATAGGCATTTTTCAAACCCTTTTTGAAGTTCAATAAACACTCCTGAACTGTGGTCACTTGTGTCTGTCTTACTGTTGATACCATGCCTTCCTTACATGTGGTGTCAGAAATGGGACATGATTCAATTGATAAAAATTGAAAATCCATGCTGGTAATCGTTGTACCACCAGAAGTGGAACATTGAATTGTTAAACTCCTTGACTCTGACCGTGTATTCACTCTTATAGAGGTTTTGCTATCTCAGCTGCACATCCCAACTGGTCAACAAGATTTGTTTTTTTAAAACCCAGTTGTTATTAGATACCCTCCCACTCTCCTACTATAATATCCAACAGTGGTATCGAATAATATAAAAAACACGGCTAGCCCATACCTTCATTAGACCTAGCGCCCTAAATCACCCTTGTCGCAAATCTTTTTATTCTTTCGGTACCAAGTCATCGTCAGTCCATAGTCCATCAGGTTTAGAAACCAATCTATCTAAGCCTTTCCCTTCGGCGGAATCAGACTCAGAAGGGTCAGAATACTTCGAAACTCTATCAGAATGAGTCGAGACCTGTTTCTTTTCTGATAAAAAAAAAAAATCAGAAGGACCCTTACCCCACCGGAAGAAATGGCCGACTTGGCAGCTCTCACGGCTTAGTTGGACACCCATCAAATTGAGGCTGAAGATAGGCTTCAAGAGAACTTGACGAAATTGGTTGAGTTACAAGCAAGACCCCTGCTACCACAATGGATACTTCAACCATACCTACAGAGCGAAGATCTTGGAAACTTCTTTCTGAATTTTGAATGATAAGATGAGCAATTGGGATGGGAATAGCGTCTAAAAAAATTGTTATCTGTGACCCCTGCTGAAAGGGGAGCTACAGGCCACATACCAGCTACATAATCTTGCCCAGGGAGTCACCTCTATATCCATAAAAGAAGAGCTGTTGAAAAGATTAGCCCAAACCTGTAACTTCTATCGGCAAAAGTTATGGGCCATTAGATTCAATCTGCAGAAATCCACCTTGAAATGGGAGAACAAATACAAATTACAATTGATTTTTGGATTAACAAGAAAACAATGGTAGAATTGGTAGAAATGAATACTTTAGAACAATTCAGCAATTCTTTACCCTCTTTTTTGCAAAAATCCGTATCACAACTAAATCGACCTACCCTAGCCATGGCCATTGAGACCGCCCAAAACCACTCCAATGCAGCCAAACACTTCCACTCGGTACACCGTTGTGAAGAACGGAAAGACCACACACCTACTCAACGGCCCCAACCTCAGGTACTAGATATGGGAGGAATATCATATAAAACCAAGGAATGAATACTGAAGGAAATAATGTAAGTTAAACGACCTGATCCTAGAAGTAGAGAGGAAATTAAAAGCGAGGAACGTAAAGGAAGCAAACCACCCCCTCCTAACTGCTTTTCATATAGAGAAACTGCCAATATTTCCAGACACTGTCCGAAATATTTAAAAGAAGAACCCATGAAAATAGGCCGTCTTAAAGGGGAAGAATGGGAGGAACCTAAAACAAATCTGGAAACATTTAGCACATGTCTGTGTCAGTCCTCTGCTGACTTCACATATTAAAAGGCCTGGGTAAATGGGAAACAAGTGAAAGCATTAATTGACTCAGGTAGCAAGTAAACAACCATAAGGGCTGATTTGGTCACAACAGTGGACCTCAAATATGCTACCCTAGTTAGAGTTACCTGTGTACGCGGGGAATAACAAAATTTACCCCAAGATACCCATGTATGTTAGCATCAGGGGTGAGTCATGTCTGATATCATCAGCCATCATTCCTGGGCTCCTCGAAGAAATCATGTGGGAAGGGGCTCTGCATTCTCCACTCTTTTGCAGGAATCCCCAACTTCCCATAGCAAATTGATACCACTAGACTACAGGGACTCTATTATTCCCAGAACTCTCCAATATGGGATTGTAAGGAGACAGAACACAATGAACCTTCCACGAGACATAAGGAGACCACAAATCTAGGGTCGCCCCCTCAAGACTAATTTGTTGGATATTTTCAGGAGTCAAATAGAAACACCTCACCTCTGCCAGCACAGTGGAAAAGAAACCTGTGGAATATGCGAGAGTCCTTGGAGAAGGGTTACATGTGAACAGCAGTTGAACATGGGTTAGTCGGTCCTAAGAGATGACCGAGCACCGTTCAGAAGGGACGGGCAATGGCCTCCGTTGCCCTCACGTCCGTTAGTATATACAGCTGGCTTCACAGATTTTCACCATAGCTCTCTGCTGTGCATACATCACAGAAGGAGAAACGTCTTTAGCACTAGAAAATAAAGGACTTATAGCGCTTGGTAATTCCTTAACCCATCCTCATAGAAGTAGAGATCACAAGCTTGTTGCTTTGCTGATACGAGGGACAGATAGGAACTGGTGCTGAGGGTACTACCATAGGCAGTCTTAAAAATGGGACTTTTTTGATTAGAAGACTGCACCGCTTTAAGCTGTAAGGTTACCCACCTCAAGACAGGAGAGTTTTCCAGTTTTGTGAATAGAGTACCAGAACACATTATTTAAACACCCTTAGAAGAAGTATCTTCAGGCATTCAAATCAAGTTCAACTTTGGCTCATGATGAAGAGATGGTTATCTCGAAACGGGACAGACTTGTCATTTGAACTGCATATATGTATTGATGACATTATCCACACAATTTGTTTATTTTGGACTCTGTATCTGTATTTAAAAGCAAAAAATAAATAAATAATTGGTTTTACACATTAAATTACTGTGGTTTTTATCAAATGAATGTCCAATGTGTTGTTCACATTTTCAATTTATGTGAGTTAGAACTATCCTTAATATAGGAATATGGTTAACCGCCTTATGACCGAACAGTAATAGTGTGCAGGGGACAGGAGGGTTCCCATTTTTGGATCCTCTTCTCTTCTCTACATAAGTCCTTGGATATATCTCATTCTTGTTCTTTCCCAGGTCTTCAAATTGAAGAAACGGGACAAAGACCAACTATATCCACCTTGCATAGGGCAAGGGCATGTAAGAAACCTGATAGTGTCTCACCCGCTAGTCCCCGGTAATCTGTCATCCAGGTAGCTAGGACACAGCCTTTGCTTTTGGATCCAGTTCCTGGGGGTGGACCAGTGTGGGCGGATCACCTGGGTGAGGGGTCTTTGGGGAGTGGGAGTGGGACACGGATAGCGAGACACAGTATCCCCTTCTCTGTAACACCTTTACCCCATCCTACCAGGTAGGAAACTTAGGAACTCAACCCCCCATTTCACAACATGAAATCACACTCTGAGCATGGCAAAACACACGAGGAAGCAGCACTTCCAAGATGGCAGTTTAACATAAGGAGAAAGACGGCAAAACAAACAAGGAACCGTTACTTTCACAAAACCTCGAGAATAGAAAGCGCAATACCAGGAAACTAGGCTGAACAATCCTGCATTGTGTGTTGGCAGTACCCAGGCCCTCCCGTGTCGATAATGAAGGCAGGGAGAATTGCCTGCTGCCGTGGTACTGTCTTTAGCTCCTACAACAAAGCAGTCCAACAAAGCAGCGCCAGTAAAATCAACATAAATGGTGTGTTAGGGAGACCGATACCAGACGAGTCTGTGTTGAAGCCAAGGTTGCAAGCAGCAACATTGTATGATGAGAGCAGAAGCAAACAGTGTATGAAATGCATGTGATAACCAACACAAGTAAAATTGAACAACAGATGAGTAACTGAACTTTGAAACTAAGATGCAATACCTTTGACAGAGTAGTCCGGCACTGCATGTGTGCTCATTTGAAAGTCTTTGTAAGGTATCCGACTGAGAGGTGGCAAAAGCGAAAGAGTGGTAAAGGATTGTGAATCAAAAGGGTCCTGTAATGGGTCAAGCAAAATCCTGTGCACAATCGAAATCTTTGATGTTGATACTGCCAAGAAAGTTGATGACAAAGTAGATAAAAATTGGTCCGAGCACGAATGAGGGAGATCAATTGAAAGCTTTGGGTTAAAGTAAGTTTGTGTTAACATGAATTAAATTGGTCCAAGCTGGGTGGAGGGAGACTGATTTAACATTGTGTTAAAACTGATCTGAGCCTGGCTGGGGGGATTTGGGGTGAGCCGTGAATCACCCGAGAAATTGGATACATGGAAATCCTACAAGCATTGTGTTAAAGGGGATCTGAGCCCAGCTGAGGGGGATCGAAGGTGAATAGTGAATCACCTGATAAATTGAGTGTGTGTGAAATCCTGAGAGGGAAATAACGTATTGTTTGTTTGTCAGACCAGGGCCTCTAAAAGAAGAGACTTTGAAAGACAAAACAATCTTGGGCATGGAACACCCTGATGCTAATGTTTGAACTTCATCCTCGTACTAGATAAGCCAGAGACTGTGCTAAGCTCAAGTGTGCTGACTTGTCCCATGCTGAAAATGTGGGCAAGGGAGGCCAAAGGACTGATTATCCTGACATATAATTTCTTGAATGCTTCTTTCTTTTAAATACCATTATTTCCCACACTATTTGTATTTAGAGGTAAGGATTGGCAATAGGTGTTTTTCTGTATGCCCTTTTGTTTTGACAAGACACCACTAGGACTGCATTATTATAATTTGATGGTCTTAGCTTGCTCCCATCTTTAGATTTAGGATTAGCTAGGCATTTTTCAAACTCTTTTTGAAGTTCAATAAACACCCTTGAACTGTGGCCACTTGTGTCTGTCTTACTGTTGACACCATTGCCTTCCTTACATAGGGGACTAATGGATGATGGGCTAGATTATCTATTTCATAGGAGTATAGTTCTGATCAAAGCATGAGAATGATCTGAGAAAGAGAGAGGGTCACAACAACCCCACAGGAAGTTGCAAGGGATTCAGAGAATACAAACATGCACTGATGAGCATAAAGCAGAAGACATTGGGAAGAGGATTGGGGATTTATGTAGGCAAGTGAGTAATACAAATGGGTCTAAAACCAATGAGAATGTCGAAGGATCTTTATCGAGGGAAGCAGGAGGTTGGTCAAATCATGGCATAACAGACAGCATATAACACTGTCTTTAAGTAGACTAGATGTTGGTGATGTGGAAAGGAATGAAAGTCATACAAGCTGGGGCATGATGATGGCAGACGAAGAAAACAAAGAAAGTGAGAAATCACGAGGAGAGAGCGCAGGTGTTTTTTTTTTAAAGATTTGAGTGTGGAAAAAGCGGTAAAATGGTCAGCCCTAGAGGACCCTAAAGAAAAAATACCAGAACCCACACCCTACACTGAGCGGCCACAAGCACAATCACACAGTGCAGGGGGTGTAGCTCTACCTTATGTAAGCAGATTAAGGTCACTACCACGATGGATACAAATGGGTAGGACTAGCCCCATCTGGAAAACAAGAAGTGTAGGTGGGTATGATTATGGATCATGTTTTTCACAATTCCCATTATTAATGAAATTGGGAGGGCGACCACAATATATTGAGTGGCCATACATGGACAAGGATAATTTGAAATATAAATTACCTAGTTTGACTTCAGGTGCTGGAAAATGGATTCATGAGTTAGAGAGAATGACATTCGGAATAACATTACTAATAGGTGATATAAAAGGCCTGCTAGCAGCCATTCTGGTTTAGAGGGCTTATGACATTTGGAAGCGAGCAGGTTATGCAGGCGTGAATGAAGAAAACACGACACACGGTGAGTGCCAGGCTAAAATATCCCGATACATCAGATATGGGTGCGATTTTGATTAGGAAAATGGGGCAGGATGAAGAGCCTGGTTTTTTGTTCAATATATTCCAGAGAGATGGTGTCTTGAGGCGAGAGAGCCATGGGACACATTTAACACATTTTATGCCAGGCAGTGCCCAAGCCAGTGCAAAGACAGATGAAGAAACAGGTAGGGATGGAGGCGAAGCCATGGCCAGAAATGCAACTGACTGCCCTGCACCTTTGCTGACTGTTACAGGAGAAAAACAAGAAAAAAGCTGAGAGTAGAAAGAAGGAGGAAGCAAAGTTAGTTCTACAAAAATTGTCAAATATAGTCATAGAGTGAGCGTATTGACTAGTAGTGAATATGCAGCTACAGTTGGTGATAAAGAAACATTTATTATGACCTCTAACATGAGCATGAGCAGCATCTTTCCTGATCTTACTAAACAAATTGTTTGACTTGGTGAAGATCATGAAGAAATAAATACATATCTTGGTACCAGCACTTCTCGCTCTCATTAATGGTGGCACCCAGTGGGAGGTCCTCATGGCCGACTTCGAGACTTCCAGAGTCATCATTAATGTATTTCTAAATGGCAGCCTCATGGTTCAGTGCCCTCAGTCCAATCTCCTTCTATTTGATAGGTGGCTCCCCCACCTCATCAACTTCCTTCCTTCTCCTGCTATTCCTTCTACCACTTCTCAGACTACTGTGACTCCACTTCCCTCTACCACTCTGGCTCCCTTGTCATCCTCTACATTTATGGCTCCTCATGTACCTTTGGCCAACGCTGTCCTCCTCCTCTCTGGCATCGTTTCCATCCACTACCTCTCTGGCTATTTTGCTGCCACCTCCTTCCACCTCGCTAGCTACTCTGCAACCCATGTCTTCTATCTATTAGGCTCCCTTGCCATCTTCGATCTCTCTGGCTCCTTTGCCTTCTCCTCTTTCCACCGCTCTGGCTCATCTACCACTTCAGTTGGGAACTCTTCTCCCCTGTAACCTCCCCAGGAAGTCTTTCAAAAGTGGCAACCTGCTCCACGTGACAACTCTCAACTCTCACTCTGCTGTCAAACACTCCTTTGACATCTGCCACCTCCTTGAACTTCTGGACATGGATTTTCTCGCTCTTACTGAGACATGGTTCAAGGCCTGCTCTGTCAAAAGTTTTGACACACTCCTCCCTGAGGGCTACAGGATTCTCTCTGAGCCCAGGCCCATCAGGTATGGAGGCGGAGTGGCCAAGATCTTTCCCGAGTGAATCCCTGCTTCCATCATCCCCACTCAGACTTACTCCTCGTTTGAATGCCTGATCTGTAGGCTCTCTATCTCTCCTAGCCTCTCACTTATCTTCGTCAGCATCTACAGGCCATGTGGCCCATCACCCTCTTCCTCTCTGAATGGGCTGATCTCTCCTCTTCTCTCCTATCCTCCTCCACGCAGCTTCTCCTCCTTGGGTATCTCAACATCCACCTGGACTCACCAGTCTCCTCTGGGCTCTTTCGCAACCTATGCAACTCTCTGTCCTGCATCCATTATTCCCTCTGGTGCGACTCACTCTGCCGGCCACACCTTAGATGCTCTCATCTCTCTAATCCTCTCAGTACTCCTCTCTCCTGGACTGACCACTTTCTTCTCTCTTCACACTTGAAACTTCCTGTCCCTTTGTCAAAGGCCCTCCCAGCACTGCCACCTTCCTTCACGGTCATTCGACATATGAAGCGAGTGTCAGCGGCCGCCTTGGCCGCCACCTTCTCCCCTCCACCTATTCCTGCAGTTGACTCTCATCCTGACACAGACCTTTCTGCCGTCACCTCTATTCTCCATGACTCTGGATATACTTTCCCCTGTTAAGAGGATCTACCTGAAGCATGCCAGAAAATGCAACTCTTGGATTTAGCTGCACTGAAACGCAAGTGCAGAGTAGCTGAGCAGAAGTGGGAGCTTTGTGTGCACCCTCTGACACACTGGCCTGTTGCGTTCTACAAATGCAACATAGACTCTCCATCTTCTCTAAGAATAGGGTCCACATTCAAGCCTGCATCTTTGCAGTCTCTAACAAAATGGCCAACATTTTCAAAATCTGCAAGGAGCTGGCCAATCCTACTGCAGTATGCTCCTCTCCACTGCTCTGGCTTCTCATGTCACCACTAAAACCCAGGACATTCTTTCTGCCGTATCCACCAATTCTCCTCTCTCTCCTCCAACCCCTCCCAGGCCTGCCTTGGCCACCCCCTATCCTATCATTCTCCCTTCCTTCACTCCTGTAACACCTGAAGATGTTTTCAGACAAGTCCGGTCGATGAAAGTATCATTTAAACAGGTGACCCCCCTCCGACTCCAGAACCATCAAAGAAAACATTGGTTCTCTCGCTCTAGCCTTGATCCGTTTCTGTAATCGCTCCTTCACCACTGGTACTTTCCACTCTATTCTCAAGCACTCCCTTATGCACCTATAGAGGTGGAGTCAATTACCCCCACCAAAAGCTCTGCCCCCATGTTTCCTATATGTGAAATTGCAACACGTGCAGTACCAGTGAGGATACCTGTACCGCAGAAATTCCTGGAAACAAGGTATCCATTGAGAAAGCCATATATGCATCCACAAAGAAGTAATGGCCTTCTGCATAAAGTCCCGGAAAAAGTGTGAAAATGTGTGAAAGAGAAGTCTGGTGACATTATTGGGCCTCATTACGAGGTTGGAGGTAGCCTTACGGGTAAAACCGGCAAGACTACCTCCGAACTCGCAACAGGATCTGGCACCCGTGAATGGGCAATTACTGGCGTATTCTGGGCCCGCCGGACCCGGTAATTGCCCTTTCGCGGGTGGCGGAACTGGTACATCTCTATTCCCATTTGAGCCCATAGGGCTCGAATGGGAATGGGGACGTCGGATGCAACGGCACCGTTTGTAACAGTGCCTGTGCATCTGACTTGCTGCGCTTGCGGGTGCCGCTCTGCCTGCCAGGTCAGACCTGGTGGGCTGACAGGCACCCACGAGCACAGCTTGTAGTATGGCGGTACAGTAGTAACGTTGCCAGTAGGACAACCGGCACCCTTGTTACCTTACCGCCATACTTATAATGAGGCCCATTGTGCGGATCAGAGATGACACACCTAGAAAGGATGCACGAAGCAAAAGAACATAGATGTTGTATAAGCTCTGAAGAGGAGGTGGTAAAGATGAGCAACATTTTGGACTCGAGATGAAGATACTCATGCTACAGAAACGCTGAAGAAAATACAAATCATTTTAAACTTGTACAGACGCACTAACGCAAGTAGACAAAGTCATCTTAAGGCTGGCTTCATAGTGAATAGTTGTGGCGATGCACCAATGTATAATACATAGGAATGTATAGAACTGGGATATTGCACAGTACACTTTAACCCTTTAAGTGCTTAAGAAAGGCTTGAAACCCAGTGTTTGGAAAGGGTTTTTCAATGTGGCGCAGTTGGAAAATAACTAAAGGCGATGGAGAAATACAAGAAAGGCTTGGCTGGCCCAGCACCTAGAAGACAAGGGCAGCGTGAGCCTGGTAGTCCATCCAGTAGTTACATGAACGTGGGAAAGAAACAACCTTCTGTTTGTTGTGGAATGAAAAAACACTGAAGGCATCAAAAGTTCATCATTTAATAGAGTTAAATGCAGAAAGGTGCTCAGAAATGCAGTCTCCAGTCACATGGTCAGATCAAAATAAATATTGGGTTGAGCTACACCGAAACCAAGAAGATACTCCCTTTTTTCTCAGGCACAGAGAGCTTCTACAAGGCGGAGTTCAAAGCCTTAATTGACTGGCAGACTGCAAGAGTGATGATAGATGTGGGGCTCATTGGACGGGGAGGCATGATTACACTGACCTTCCATGCACCTGGTATGGTAGCCTGTGTGTTGCTAGCGTGTGGAATATTCCGAAAGGGTACAAAGGTGCCAAACCAATGGTAGCGGGCCACGTATCAAAGAGCCTTATAGTTTGTATAACCAATAAAGTGTTGAGCATTAGTATGACATGGAAGATGACTTGCACTTGGGATGGGCTTAGTTGCCCACCTGACAGTAGAGACCCAATCACTTCCCCCGTCATTATGGAACATATTCTTAGATGTTCCCTGTAATCCTATCATATCCCCAAGTAGTTTTTTGTAGTTTGCCATGTAGTGTGACATCACTTATGATGAGTTTTGACTGTAAAAGTTGTATTTTGTATGATATGCGCTGAGAAAAATCGAGCAAACGTCTGTTGTTGTCCATTGCAACTCCCTGCTTTAGACAATCGAAAATAAAACAGACCAAGTTTTGCCAACTTCCTGAGCCAGTGTTATTATTGATGTTTGAGTACATTCTGCATCCCCATCAATTTCAAAGTAGTGCTATCTCATCTTAAAGGGCCCTAGGTCTATGGGTTCACATGGTAGCAGAGAGATGATGGTTTGATATCCGTTCACCCAGTAGGCCTTTAAGGGTCTCAGAAATATTGGATGTCCTCTGCCATTTAAATGGCAGACCGCAAGGCTCTATGTGGATAGCGGCTGCAACAGAATCTTGCAAGAAAAACAGAGTAGGTGGGATGGGTCCCTCTTTCACGGAATTCCCCTCCCGGTTTCTACAGGCAGCTGAGCGGACCAAAGGCTAAGGTGGCCGGTTGAGGAGGAGACGATCCTGAGGGTCAGGAGTTGAAAAGCGAATCGTGAGTAGAATGAGAGAGGTGGGTAAAAATAACTGCGTATTAAATGGGGAAAGTGATAATGGGGAAAGAGTAATGGAGGATTAGTGGGGTATTTGAATTAATGACGAAGAGCATTGGATAGAAGCATTTTGTTGTGGACGAGGAGTGATCGATAAAGATAAGCCCAGAATCCTACGTCACGGCAGTCTAGAAGGAGTTGTTTTAAAATCTGAATGGATATATAGGAGACAAACAGATATATCTGTTAAAGAGAAGAACTCACACTCCGGTCAGAGTCATTGGGCCTCATTACAAGATTCACGGTAAAGGAAAAACAATGCCGGTAAGGGAATACCGGCACTGCTTACCGCTCCGGGCTATTACTAGTAGACATCCTGGTATCAGCGCCACCGCTGAGACCGTGCCCCTCCGTACCGGCATGTGCATGGGCACGCGCCCCTTCGGGCCGGCAATACCGGGATGCCGCTAACAGGAGGATGTCACAAGTCACGCGGACATGCACCTATCGGCATCTCGAAAGCGTAATTAGGGATACGGCGATGCCGGCATTAGCGGCATCGCAAATCACCCACTAATAGCAATGTGCTGTGTTCCCAACTGCCACAGGTGCACACAATCACCACAGGTGGAGGCAATGGAGTCTGCCCAGCACAAAAGGAGCACACCCACACACCACACCCCTTCCCACACCAAAATGATCCCACCTGCTGTTGCGATATTGGGGCTGGAGGACATGCTTGCATTGCTACACCATGAGCAACAACTACAAAAGGCACTACAGAGGAGACGCAGGAGGAGAAGAAGGGTGAGACAGGCCCAGCAAGTCCCACCAGTGCAGCCAGTGGTACCACACAGGCAGCCACCAATCCCTCGCATCAGAGCCAGTCCTTTCAACCTAACTGTTGTGCAGATCCACACCCTGTACCGCCTGGACCAGGACACCATCACCACCATTGTGGACATGATACACGACAACATTGTCAGCCTGATTGAAATCCGCACCGCCATCTTCCCTGTACCGAAGGTAGTGTCTGTGCTCCACTTCCTGGCCACAGGCACCTACCAGCACACAGTGGGGCAGATGCATTGCATATCACAACCTTTTTTTTTATGCATGCTGAACCAAGTGCTGGTTGCCCTCCTGAAGTATGCAAGCGACTACACAACCCTATCACGGACTGCCCAGGAGATCTATGACACTTGGCTTGCATGCACTGGCAGGAATGCCAAATTGTATCGGTCCCCTCGACTGCACTCATGTGGAATGGGTGGCCCTACATGCCATGGAGGTGGCGTACCACACTCGTAAACTATACCACTCTGTCAATGTGCAGATGGTATGTGACTCCAGCAAGTTCATCACACATTGCTGTTCCCGATATCCTGGATCAACTCATGATTCAATGGTCCTGCGGAACTCCATGATACCATGCTACATGGAGCGACATGCTGGATGGCGTGCCTGGCTGCTTGTTAAGTTGCATGACTGGCACATGGCAGTGTAATGGGGGGAGGGGAGATGCACACACGACCTGGTTGAGATTGGGGTGGTGACTGGAGAATGCCCATACTGCAAAACAATTTGCCCCAAAACATCCCAACCTGAACATGACACCTAAACGTCATAGAAATGATGGATGCTGCACACCAATGCCAATATGCCATACTTGCAACCAGCCCACATCCCTCAACACGTCCACTGCACATCATCAGACCGTACCCTCTGTAACACAATGCAGCAACATGCAGTGACTATGCACAATGTACATGACTGCAGCAAAGCACAACACAGGACATGCATCCATGAGTGCGCACAAATCAATCCCACCAAGGGAATACACTGATTGTCACTGGCCCATCAAAACAGTAGCGCTGCATGTCACCATGGGAATAATAACCGATGAATGACAAATCATGATGAAATTTGTGCCAATGCTGCTAGTAAAAAAACACATATTAATCACTCCACATCACCTATATGATTGCAAATACAGTGGTAGGCTTCCACAGTACATGAGCACCAGCATGGAAGTGGACACCCTACATCATCCGGACAATGCAACCCACACCTGTGGACCATGGAACAGCACACATTGTGGCAAATAAACATGTGTGCAGACATCCAGGGACATGTGCATGTGAACAACAAATATATGCAGGCATGCAAGTGATAAGTACAGGTGTTATGGTAGAAATTGACTCACACATACCTCATTTTGCTCCCATGCAGCTGATGCTGGCTATCCCTTGAAGCCGTGGCTCCTCACCCCTGTTCGCAACCCACAGAACAGGCACGAAGAGGACTACAATCGGGCCCATACCCATACCCATGTGTTGATCGAGCAGACCTTTGATCTGTTGAAGGCACAGTTTCGCTGCCTCAGCAGGTCGGGTGGGGCACTCCTGTACGGGCATGAGAAGGTGGCCAAGGTCATCATGGCGTGTGCCATGCTACACAACATGTGCATCTGACGGAACGTGCCTCTGCCGCCTGACATTGACCAGCAACCACCAGGTGAGGATGAAGATGATGAAGAAATCAGCCAGGTGGTGAGGCACATGAGGGACGTGTTGTGCGCCAGTCTGTGATAGGCCAATATTTCTAAGACACATGGATGCAGAGGGTTCCATGGATGTGGGACTCTGGGCACTGGGCGTGGGGGTACATGGACACTGTGCAGTGTAAACCAATAAAGCACATATACACAATAAGCAATGTCCAGTCATGTGTTTTTTTTGTACACAACAGGTGTATTAAGCAGGTGATATATACAAAGTGCATTGACCCTCCACCTCACACAACTCCCCACACACACCCTCCCCCTCCTACTCCCCCCACAACTCCCCCACACACCCCCTCCCCCCACAACTCCCCCACACACCCCTTCCCCCCTCCTCCTCCCCCACACACCCACTCCCCCTTCCCCCTCCCCCAACAATTCCCCCACACATGATGTGCAATCATAGTAATTCTATGCAATATGAGTCAATATGAGTCTGCACATGCAGGCTGACCCTGCTACTGGCAGCCTCTGTCGGCCTCCGGGGCTGCATATCAGAGCGTCGTGTGGTGCGTTTAGACCTACGCACAGGCTCGTTCGGGTTGAGCGGGTGGATGACGCTGTGCCTGCATGTTCCACTGTTGGGGCAGGATGCTGCACCTCCAAGGCCTGGGCAATCCTGGCCAGGACCTGCGTCACTGCTGACAGCTCCTCGCAAAACCACCTGGTATTTGACTCCATGCCCCCTGTCATGGCCACAGTGTTTTCATGTGCCTCTTGCCTTGTCAAGGCACCATCGACAACATACTATTGATGAGCTCTGTAAGCTCCTGCTGCCGCCCCTCCATTTGGGCCATGCGCCACTCTCCGTCCCGGATGCCTGTTGAGGTGGGCAGGGCATTTGCTGAGGGGCCCAATGCAGGTCTGTCCTCTGGGGGGCTCCAGGTCTCTTGGATTGCCTCTCCTCCTGACTGGTCCAGTGGGGTGCTATCTGGGGTGCTCAGTGGGGTGTGTTGCTCTGGGCTCGGTGTGCGTACCACATCCATGGACAGGTTGCCGTCCTCATGTAGGCATTCCTCAACCTGCCACTGTCCTTTGTCTCCACTCTGGGGCACTGTTGCACCTGTCTTGCCTATGGAGCTGTTTGCGGCTGACAGGGTCCCGTCTGCCACTCCCTCAGAATCAGTGGATTCCACCTGTTTTCCTTCTGTAGGTTTTGTGGCAGTTTTTGCCATCCCTGTGCCTTGGCATCTTGTGTTGGTATTGGTTTGGGTGGCAGTTGTTGCTTGCTAGTGGCCTTTGATGTGGATGGCCTGGTGCCATCATCCCTGGCCTTGGCCTTTTTTGATGGTGTCCTGGCCTGTGCTGCAGTATCCTCACCATCGCTGTCAGAATCTGTGCCTGTGGAGGGCCGAGAGAGGCACAGCATCAGTGATGGTTGTACATGCATCATGCATACATTAGTATCAGTGCAGTTGTACGCATGTGATGATTATCTGTCTTGGAGTTGTGGCATACAGGTTGCTTGCAATATGGGCGGTTATTCAGGCATACGTCAGGTTTTCACATTTGTAAGGTGGTGTATGTTGTGTGACAGGCCTTTGTGTTGTGGACTGCGTGCAGTGTGACACATGCCGTTTAGCTGTTTGTGGGGTGTGTTTCAGGTATGGCATTGGCATGCTGCATGCATGTTGATGTGCCGGTGCTGGACACAGCATCTAGACAGGGATGTGTCCATGTGTGTGTGATGGCCCATACATTGGCTTATGTCACTGTCACATTTTTAGGCCATCATCAAGCTTTGAATTCCTGTGGTTTGTGTGGACACTCACCTCCATCTCCCCATGAAGGTACTCCATGATCCTTGTCTCCAACCCCCTCAATGGCCTCCATGCCGATCGTACTGGCACATGTCTCCTCCCATCTGGTGAGCTTGATGGGGGAGTGGGCCCTGCTGCCTGTTGCCAGACCCTGGCTCCGATCGGCCGATAGAATGTTTCTTTGACGTGCGGGCGGTAATGCCGACCGCACTGACCTTTCTGGTCACTTCCTCCCATATCTCCTTTTTCTTGATCTGAGCAGGTCGCCTGAGGTCTGCTGCGAAAACCACATCAGCATTCTGGGCCAGAGTGTTGGCCAACATATTCAATTCATCCTCGGAGAAGCGTACTTTGCGCTGACGGGAGGCACCTTTCTTGATGGCCTTTGGCATCCCGGTGGCAATGTATGTGGTGGTTTGGGGATCCAGGTCCTGTGTGTGGAGGATTGCAATGGATTGTGTTTTTCAAGATGGCTAGCATTTTATTTCCCGTTCTGGGGCGATGAAGTTACTTCCGGTTCCGGTATTGCCGGGCCCGGTATTGCCGGGCACAACATTGCCGGTCCTGTTATTTAAGGGTGGACGGAGGCAGAGGAGGTGTCAGCGCATTACATGATGCCACTAACAGGGTTTTGTGGGTCGTTTACGGCATGCTGGTATGGACTTTACTGGCATGCCGGTACGTGAGTGCACGCATTCTCGTAATCAGTCGGTGTTAGCGGCATCAGTGCTACTTGGACTCAGTATTCCCTCCATGGCGGTAAGGATTGGTTTTTACCCCGATTCTTGTAATGAGGCCCATTATTAGGGGCAAGAGTAGCCACGAGAAGTGTTGGCAGATGTATATGTGGACCGGCCAGTCAGTCTGTCTGTCTGTATAGTGTATGTATTATATGTGATAAAGAAATGAGGAAATGTCGAGTGACTACCAATAGATTGTGGTAAAAGACAGAGAATAGATTATATATTTATTTAGATGTCAAAATTATTAACTGAACAGGTATACTGAAGTAAAGTGAGACATAAGGGTATGGAGCTGCGACAGTTGGTGCACGCCCCTATTGTATTATTTTTCACAAACGTGTTTTCTGTGTAAAATAATGGTAAGTATTGACAGTCGATTGTGACTTATCATGATGGAAGATGTTACTCTGCTCATGCACCTGTGCAAACAGCTGTCAAAACACGCACCCAAGCTTAAACAATATAGTGCATAAAGGTTTAAGGGCACAGGAGATAAGATATTCATGCCATGGCCACAAGGGGGATACCTGGCAAAAGCAGTTTTGCAACACATGACCACATACCTGCATGCAGCGTACACGGGAAAGAAGTTAGAAAACACGCTAGCTAGCCTAAAGCTTTGGAAGATGTATCAGGAGGAAAAGGAAGACCCACCTCCTGAATACTGGATGCTTAACCAGTGTAAAGAGGGGGGTGTTGAGCCTTCTGCTCCCCCTACCATTCCTGAAATAGATGGGGATAGTACGGATGGTGAAGGAGTGTATCCATTAAGGGAGCTTAAAGCCGCAGCAGGATATAGTAATCCGATGCATGAGTCGCCTGCATATAGTAGTGACGAGAGTCCAGAAAAAAACTCCAGAAAGGGATGTGATCTATAAAGTCTTACAAGACAAAGAGAGAGAGGTGAACAACCGCGCATGACTCAAGATATAGAATGAGAAAGAAAGAGATGGAAAGGAAAAAAAGACAAGGCTAGCGAGATAGCGCTCATACAAAATTAATGGATGGGCAGTCAGATATTGCTCATACTAGATGGGAAGAGCATTGAGGTAGTTTGACAACGGGAAGATCAATTCGAGCAAGATAAAAAAGAGAGGGAAGGAGAGAAACAATGGAGAAAAGACAAGGCTAAAAAGAAGAGTATACTAAGACGAGGGTAAATGTATCAGGGAGAAAGAGTGGAAGAGCAAAGAAAAATATGACAACAGGCAGAGAGCAATTGAAGAACGAGACAGGCGAGACAAGAAGAGAGAAGAAGAGGAAGAACAGACATTGCGAGAGAAAATAATGCAAAGACGTAGAGGCAAAGAGGTGCATAGGGAAAATGAGAGGAGAGAAGGGAAGAGACAGGAGGAAAATAGGGTTAGAGACGAAGCAAAGAAATGAAAGGCATTTGATGAAGAGTTGGAATGAAAGAGACGACAGAGAGCATGCAAAATTGAATGCATTGAAAAAGAGCAAATTGAACCAAATCCAGTAGTAGCATGGGAGGACATAGAGGAGTCTTTCCCATCACAAGAACCCATGCCAGAGCCCTACAGGGTAAACTTAGAGTAAGGTTTTGAGATATGAGATATAGGAAATAAACTTGACAACGTTTATCGAGAGATGAGGACAAAAAGTGAATTGAAAAATAAAGGGAAAGATGATCGATTTGAGATTTCCCAGTTACGAGGTAAGGAGGGTAGCTGGTTTAGTTTTCAGCATAGAGCTTTGCCTTTGGATGGGCTGACTCTAAACAGAGACGAGAAGGAGGATAGCCATACGAGTTGGGGATAAGACATGTTAGACGAAAACAGGGAAACCCTCCGTGGGGAGGAGGGTGGAGCATATGGATCTGAGGGATATTTTCAAACTGACAAAGAAGTGAGGTGGTCGGATCTGGACCTACCTAATCCAAGGATGAAAGAGCTTATGGTCTGGCCAGATCGACCTAAAGGTTGATCCCGTAGTGTGAGGGGGGACTTGCCACCATACATGAGCAGACTAAGGTCATTACTAGGAAGAAGGCGATCGGGAAACATTGTCCCTACTATTGATAGGCAGACAATGGAAAGCGATTGCAAATTTGGGATATCGCAGTTTCCCTTGTTAGAAAAAGGAGGGGCCAGACCACAGTATATCCTGTGGCCCCAGATGGACAAGGATAACCTAAGGTGTAAATACCAGAGTTTGACTTTGTGTGCCGGAAAAAGGATCTATGAATTAGGAAAAAAATGACAGGAGGAAACACGTTAGCTATAGGGGACATTAAGGGTCTTCTAGAAGCTATCTTTGGGGAGAGGGCTGATGACATTTGGACGAGAGCAGGGTACGCAAGTTTCACAGCACATAACACAGTGCATGAATGCGCACAATTTAAAAATTGTAGAGCGGCAGTCAATATCCTGATACATAAGATATGGGAGCTATAATGGCACGTAAGAAACAGGAAGGGGACGATCTGCTTGCTTACATTGAACATTTTCAAGAGCAGTGGTCTTTGGAAATTCGAGAGCAATGGGGAAAATCTATACCTGTATTCTATTATATACTATGTCAGGGGTTGCCAGACCAGGTGCAGAGACAGCTCAAGACGCTGGTTGGCATGGAGGTAAACCCATGGCCAGTAATACAGCTGACCATTGTGCTTCATTGCTGATTTCTGCAAGAGAAAAACCAAAAGAGAGAGGATGCTAGGAAGCTTGCGGAATCTTGAGGAAGCTAAATTAGTACAAAAGAATCTGTTGAAGTATGCTATAGAAGGGGTGATGCTGACTAGTGGCGAAGGGCCAGGATTACAACAGGCAGCAGGTATGTCACAGGTGAATAACCAACAGCAGTCAGATCAAGGAGGGAACAGATGTATGCCAAGAGACAGAGGAGGCTTCCGCAGAAGAGGAGCCTTTCAGAATTATCAGGGAAACTTTCAGAGTTATCAAGGAAGTTTTCAGAATAACAAAGGTGGTAATCAAGGCATGCAGGATGGGCAGGTTAGAAGATTCCCTCCTGTATGTTGGACATGTGGAATGACAGGGCACATAACGGGAACATGTTGGAGTCAAGGGTATGTGTAGAATGGGCAATTCTCAAGAGGGGGCAGCTTATCTTCCAGCATATATCCCACAAAGCAGGGACGGGTTCGCCCAAGATCAGACAGTATATCAAACACAGGTACTGACAGCACAGCATGCTTTGCAACCACAGCAAACACCATTGAATGTGCTACAAGGGCAGTCACAGCACGCACCCATGCAGATACAGCACAGCACAAACATAGGACAGGTATTGGCTCCTAGAGTAGGGGGTGTCACTGTCACTGGAGGGAATCCTTTCACAGGTACGGGCATAAGTATGTACCCACAATAGGACAGCTCACTTGGTGACTTGATATGTTCAGTACCATCTGTGACGCCTAATCTTCAAGAGGAACCAAGGGTTGACATCATGTTAGGAGGCAAATCCTTTTCTTTTTTAGTAGACACTGGAGTGACTCATGTATATGAGAGGGAACATTTTCAATGTCAGGTAATGCCATGAATGCTTAAGGGTTCTCAGGAGCTACAAGTAGAGTTCCTTTTACTTATAAATTGCCAGACTGTATAGGAGAATGTGAAATGTCTGTCCCATTGTTGTATTCAAAACAAAAAAACAGTTAATATACTGAGCAGAGATCTAATCACATAGCTAAATATGACAATCTCCTTCACTGATTAAGGCATAGTGTGTTCAACGCCAGGAATACATTTAAACATGGGCAAATTCATCATGGCATTTGCAGGACAAATAGCCCGGCGAGGAGCGCCATTAAAACCAAAAGTCTTTCTCAATGGGGTACGCATTTTGTTAACATGGCTGCCCGGTTTAGTGGGAAAGGTTATGAGAATACCTGATGAATTCCTGTTCAGGCCACAGATTCCCGTAGACGAAGAGGGGGGACAGGTTTTTACCTTAGAGTTACAGGCAGCTAAAATGCGAGGGGTGTTGGCCATGCTTGAAGGATTTGATGATGACGGTAGGCCATCGTGAACAGTGATTGCTATTGCGGAAGGCTATAGATTGACTTACGTCACTGACGAGGATATGTTAAGAGACGACCCATCAGATGATGAAGTAGTGTTTGAGATGAGTACTACGTATTGGATCTGGACAGAGAGACGAGAGATCTGATAGAAGATGATGATTGTGCAGCAGCGCCCCACATTTTTTGATGAGGATATGGAAAAAGTGCTGACTTCCTTATGGACTACGGGCCCCTATGACATAGGCTTGTTAAAAGGGGTGGGAGAAGTCAAGATTAAGCTGAAGCCAGGGGCAACTTTACCTCGAGCAAGAGAGTACCCTATGTCTCATTAGGCATTTGAGGGAATTTTTAAGACTATATCAGCCATGATGGATCAAGGCATCTTTGTGACGTCAGAGTAACCATGCAATACCACAGTGTACCCTATCAAAAAATCAAAAGGAGGGGGTTGTGGCATTTAATGCAGGACACAATACCGATTAACCAGATTGTAGAGACAAAATTTCCTCTAGTTCCAAATCCGGAGATGATCCTATGTAGTATCCCGGTTGCGGTGCGATATTTCACTGTGATTGACTTGAAAAATGTGTTTTTCTCAATCCCGTTGCATAAAGACTCCCAAGATCTTACATCATTTATGTTTCATCAGACTACGCTGAAAAGTACACATTTTCTCCAAGAGTATTGTGAGTCTCCATTGATTTTCAACAGGGTCCTGTAGATGGACCTAAGCAATATTTATTTGTCAAGTGTCGCGCTGCAATACGTAGGTGATATTTTAGTCTGCAGCACATCAGAAGAGGAGTGCAGATGAGATTAGATTCAATTAATGATTATTCTAGCAGAGAAAGGATATAAAGTGGACAAAGAGAAAAATGCAGTATTGCCAAGAAGAGGTGTTGTACACAATTCAGTTAATCTCAGATGAAGGAAAGAAGGTTACGCCTGAAAGTGCTGAGGCAATTTTGAAAACAGCAAAACCACAGAACATAAAGCAAATGCAACAGTTTTTAGGACTGTATAATTATGTCAGAGCATGGGTATTTGATCATAGTTCATACATAAGGCCCTTGCTGCAGGCCCTGAAAAAGGCACAGGTGAATCTGGAAAAAAAATGAATGGACGGAGGAAATGGGGGAGGGGTTTGCTGAACTAAAAAAAGGCAATAAGCACAGCGCCAGTTTTGGGGATTCCCATTTATTCTGAGGAGTTCTTTTTATTCTCACACACAAATGGAACAGTCATGACAGCAGTACTCATGCAAAGAACTGCATTGGGGTACAAACCCCTAGCATATTACAGTGGGATTTTGGACCCAGAAATGAGGGGTCACCTCCCTTGCAAACAATCATTGGCAGCCATCACGTTTGCTATTAAGAATTCTGTAACCATAGTAATGTGGTGTTGCATGACGTTATTTGTCGAGCTTGCTTTGTTTGTTGTTTTGAAGAAACCTAAGGTTACACTGTCGTCTCAAAGAACTTCTGCTTATGAGGTGGTCATATCGAATCCAGCGATCAAAATAGTCAGGTGTACAATGGTGAACTCTGCCACATTTCTAGCTGTACCACTGGCAGAGAATGAACAGGTGCATTATTGTTCAAATTATGAGGAGTTCCATGACGAGATCCCAAGAGTGAAGGAAAATGCTTTCACAGCAGGGGAGATTCTCTTTACTGATGGTTCTTCAAGGATCGATCAAACTGATGGAGAGAGGCATTCAGGTGCCACTGTAGTGAACCGTAAGGCTAATGGGAATTTGAAGTAATAACGAGTAAAGACTACCGTCTCACTTTTCAGCACAGGCTGCAGTATAAGTGGTGCTGATTTTTGCGCTCGAGAAACACGCAGACCAGGAAGTAACAGTGTACAGTGAGTCTGCCTACGTGACGTCGACCATGCATGCAGGGTTAGTACGTTGGAAAAGGAGGAGCTACCTCCAAGAGGACGGCACTCCGGTGCAACACGCTGCTTTATTGGATAGGCTTATTAAGGCACTACAACTCCCAGTAGCCATTGCAATAGTTAAGTGTACAGTGCACACTAAGAGAACAGACTTTATCTCACACAGACACAGACAAAGTGGCAAAAAGGGTTGCATATTCACCTGACATAATGAGTTTTTATGTGTCTGATGTGAAAGAGAAAATTGTTGTGATGATGGCTGTGAATGAAAGCTTTAACCACTTATCCAAAGCAGAATTGATGGTAGTTCAGGGTGAAGACCTTCAGGAAGAGAAAGACCTGTGGGCACGTAGAGGGTGTTTTTTTATCCCTTTCCGAGGCACTGTGGTGACAAGACAGCACTGGTAAAACAGTGATGCTGGTATCCTTATTAATGTGGCGTTAGAACATCTACACTACCCTGTGCATTTCTCTAGCCTCGCAGCAACCATTGCGCAGGACTGGTTCGTACTGAACCTGCAATAACATGTTGCTTTTTATGTAGTAAATTGCATCATATGTCAAAAGTTTATTGCTGGGCACACGCTGTGACCAGTTAGAGGAGTAATTCCTCGACCAAATGGTCCTTTTTAGCATTTATGTATTGACTATGTTGACATGCTACAGGTCTGTAATGGATACAGGTATATGATAGCAGTGGCGTGCCCCTTCTCTAGGTGGAAAGAGGCTGGTTTATGATAGTGGTGTTGTGCCCCTTCTCTAAGTGGATCGAGGCCGGTCCATGCACACACACTGATGCCACTTGTACTGCAAAGTTTTTAGTCCAAGAAGTATTTCCTAGAGGGGGAATATGTGAGGTGTTGGGATCAGATAATGGCCCCATTTTGTGAATGAGGTGTTTGAGCAAATTAGTTTATTGCTTGGCAGGTTTGTTTCTGCTTAGCACCCGCAAGTGAATGGGTATGTGAGAGACTCAACGGTCTGCTCAAAGAGAGAATAGCCAAGTTGAAATTGACACTAAAGAAGGGGTGGCTGCACTGCCTGCCCCTTGCATTATATGCATTAAGAAATCAGCCCAGCTCTGACGACCACCTTACACACCATGAACTAGTTACAGTGAGGCAAATGACAACACCTCTAAATACTCCATCGAAGTGATGCACGGACAGCTGCAAAATTGTTAGGAGATGAGCTATGTGTGTATTTAACATGTATGATGGAAAGTATCTCTGTCATTTCAGATCAAGTCAAGTGGACGGGATGCCGGTCTCAGAACACAGACAAAGACCATAAAGCAAACAAAATTCAAGAATTATGTGTACCTAAAATCTTTTCTGGAGATCAAGTCTTAATCAGAAACTTTACACGAATGTGGCACAAGCCCGGTTTCTGCTGCCCTTTCTTAGTGGAGGACATTACTCATATCAGCAGTTAAAGTCCTAGGAAGATTAGCCTGGATTCACTAAGGTGATGTGAAAGTCGACTCTGGAGAGGCTGCACCACCCCTAACCCATTCAGAAGCAAGCCAAGGGGAAGAAGTTCAGCACATGCAGACTCGAATGATGATGAGGACGAAGGATGCAGACAGTGTCCAGTAGACAGATAAAAGTGTACATTTGGACTGTGACTTTCCTGAGACACTCTTTGTAGTTGCTAAGCTATTTGTTCTTTAGTCAGAGGAGCTTTTCTGACATTGGACTATGCAGTGCGGAAGTAAGCAAAATATGGAAGACTTGAATTTTCTGCTTGACAACTTGAAGAGGGAACAGTTCCCTGGCTCATTTCTTTATGAGTTTCTCTTTGGAGGTGCCTATTATACTTACCAATGCTGATGTAAACAAACCACTTCTTGCTGTCTTCATATTTATAATCAGAGCCTACCCTGCTCTTGTTGGGAGTAGCACTAACATACATGCTTTTCTCCAGGATCCTAAGAATGGCCCGGCTATTAGACTACTACTGGCAGCAATAATGTAGCAGATCAGACTATTACCTGAGCATCTTTCTGTAAGTACAGATGGTCCTGTCTAACGAGGATGCCCATAAACTACTTGCTATCATCTTTTACTATTTTCTTCAAGTTCATCCTTACATCATTTGGCAAGACACCAACACTTTTGTGTTCATGCAAGATCCTGTAAACCGACCAGCAATCATCAAGTTACTTGTGGAAATCGTTGAACTGATTCGGCAACTACTGGAGCTTTTGACGAGTTTGCTGAATAAAACAAGTTGTTCCTTCCTTAAAAAGTAATCGCATACAAACATGTTTTCCATAGACCATATTGCAGGTCCAGAAATTAGGCAAAGTCAACGACGAGTGGAGAGATGTCGATAGTGGAGTCTCATGTATTGGTGTATAATATAATGCCTGTTCTACGTGTATCATTGTTTTTCTAATTCTGCTCATTTACACTGTGTATTTCATTGGTCCCAACCAAGAAAGCATTGATCCCTTTGAACCTTCCCACTCAAGTTACCTTGGCAGAACTAGACATTTTGAGACAGCCAAGGCCTTATGTGATTATCCCTACTCCAGTAGCTCAAGTAGAGGTACCTATGCATGTGACAAAAAATCCAAACCTTCCCTTTACAGGGATATCGGTTTTTGATTTACTTTACGGTCATTTTAGGGAGAATCATTTGGAAAGAATGAAACAGAGTCCTAAGAGAAGTACAAGAGAGTACAAGGGAGGATGATTATGAATTAAATAATTATTTGGACAGTGCAGCACATTTAGGGAACAGCATGTGTTACCAGCACATGAAAGAGGTGGGCAAAAAAAGTACCTCTGAGGAGTGTTGCTGAGGAGTATTGCTATGTATGTGCACTCATGCCTTATGCTATGGGTAAGTCTAAGCTATTCATATCTATTGAAATAGATGTTCAAACAGCTCATTGCCTTACTCACCTTGCACTCTGCCTCACAAAAGGTCAATTTCAGGTTCAAACACCATCTCTGATATGGGTAAATGAATGGTCAGCACTGGATGAAGATGACTATGTGCAAGATCTAAAGACAAGAGCGAGAGCAAACACCAGAAATCATGTGATAAGATATGAACAGCATGGTCTGAAGGGAGGAGGAATTCAATGGGAAATAAACAGAACACTTAATTGTCATGGAAGAACTGATGAAGAGATGGAAACTGCAAACAAAGAGGCCAGGTGCAGATCTGGGGAACAGTGCTTTCTCCAGACGGATGGGAAGAAGGTGTGGTTATATGCAAAGCACATGCAATAATGTGAATGCAGAAATCAGCTGTAGAGAACAGGGAAAGATCATGCAAACCTCTATGAACAAGGATTGCAAAGCTTCTGACATGGGTCAAAGTCAAAGGATATGCATCGCTGACAATGCCTTTGGCTAGTGCAGAGCTATGCTTGGGCATCGTGGATCAGGAACTGTCTTGGCTGACCTCCTTCCTCCTGGACTGACCCTCCCATATACAGCTTGGTCCTTCCTCTCCACCACCCCTATCTCTCTATGTTTGGTGTTCCCTAAGGCTCTATCCTCTCCCCATGGCTTTTCATAAATCTATCTGGCCCCTTTGGCCTTAATGATCTCTACCTTCACCTCTAACTTCCAGTGTTATGCGGATGACACTCAGCTCTCTTTCAGGCTAAACTCTTCCTGCTCCTCGCTCATTCCTGACTGTCTATCTGCTATTCAGTCATGGTGTGCCTCTAACGATCTCTGCCACAACACCAGCATGACTGAGATCCTTCTCATTGGGACCCCTGCTCCCGCTTTCCCTCTCTCACTCTGGCCACCCTCCTTAGGCCCTCTGGCCTCACCCTCTGGCGAGGCAAAAAACCTTGGACTAATGTTCGACTCCACACTCTCCTTCTCTCTGCACATCACAGACCTTGCCAAGAAGGCCCATTTCCAGCTGAACCTCCTCAAATGTATTCTCGCTTTTCTCACCTTCCCCCAAAGGCTGACTGTCTCCAGAGCTCTGGTTCTCTCTAGGCTGGACTATTGCAACAGCCTCTTTCTCAATCTGCCTTCCTCTACTCTCCAGCCTCTTCAACTCATCCAGAACAGGACCGCAAGACTTATCCTTGGCCTCAAGCCCAGGGACCACATCTCTCTGGCCCTGAAATCCCTCCACTAGCTTCCGGTGGCTTCAAGGATCAAGTTTAAGACCCTCAGCATCGTCCACAAAGCTTTTTGGGACAGTGTCATTACTTCCTCCAACTCTCTCTTAAGTACCTTCCTCCTAGAGCCCTTCCCTTGTCTACCTCTAGCTCCCTGCAGGTGAGTCGCTTCTCCAAGCAGAGACTGGGCAGTAGAACTCTCTCCTCAGGTGCCTGCATGTGGAATGGCCTTAGTGCCTCTCTCTGCCTTGTGCTGGACCTCCTTAAGTTTCAGAAACTCCTCAAGACCTACCTTTTCTTCTATTATTTCTCTCTCCCTCTACCCTGCTAACCTTTCCTTTGCTCCTGCTCTGTCTGCTGACTGGCTGCTTGGTTGTCCTATGAGTCTTACAGGACACCAGCACCCCCGCCCCCTCTGACCAGTCTCCCTGCTCTTGCCCCCTGGCTCTACTTGCACTGCTTCTTGCTATCCTTGGACAACTGGTCTGGGATTTCCCCTTGGAATCCTAGCACTTAACTAAGGCCCCTGCTGCTCTGGGTGCACTTCTCCCTGTACCCTCTCCCTTCCACTTCTTGTTTGCACACTTGCACAATCTCAATGACACAAGGCCTTGTAAGATTGTTGTCTTGTCCTCCATCTGTTCTCCCTCCCTTGCCTTGTTGCACCTTGAAACACTTGTGTATAGGTGCATCATATATAGCAAATCAAACAATCAATCAATCAATCAAGGCACATGAAGGAGATAGAAGATAAAATGTCAGATGAAAACTGCTATGTGTGTTCTCTCATCGCCTGTGCCATAAACGCAGCAAGAACATGTATTGCAAAAGAAATGCCTGCACATGAAGCAAAGTGCCTTAGTCATCTAGCAGCCTGCATACCCAGAGAACAGTTTGAAGGACAATGGGCAACAATATAATGGCAATCAAGAAGAACAATTTCCACATGATGAAACATGTGAAAACACAATGGATGGAAAAGAGGAAAGGTTGGACAAGCAAAAAAGCATATGTCTCCATTTCATATTGGAGAACGAATAAAGGAAATGAAGAGGATGGATTGTTCAGACATAGTGGAAACATCAGGAGTAACAGGATACTTGGAGAGACCTCAGCTATTGGTGTATGGACGATTTGCCACCAGTACAGGATGGGAAGAAGGAATATTATCTTTTCCCCGCACACTTATTGAAGAAGGAATCAGTAAGCCTAGTGCAAATAGTAAATGACATGTGTTTAGAGTCACAGGCTAAGTACTCTAAGCTTCTAATATGGGTTGAAAATGAAGCACAACCAGTCTCTATCATACCACTAAAAAATGCGGAAATATGCTTCAGGAATGAAGGCCCGGTTTTGGTTGGAGAAAATAAAGGATGCAAGCAGACACTTGAAGTACCAGGAATAAATGGAGGAACTGCTGTTCTGATTGATCGATATTGGGGAGGAGTATGCCAAACTCTCTCCCCCAATTGCACCATAAATATCCTAATCACTTACTGGTCACCTGGCTAACCACCAGACTACCAAAAACCACTCCTCCAAATCATAGGGAATAACTTAAAAAGCTCGACCAAAACTATCTTACTCAGTGACCTCACCCTATGCCTGCATGACCCCAAGGACAAGGCTGCAGCCTCCCTAGCCAAATAACTCACCCCATCGGGTTTGAACATAAAATCACTGCACATACTCATTTCAAAGGATGATCCATCGACTGGATCTCAGACCACAACTGCTCCGCGTCCATCACCAACATCTCAGCCCTCCCATGAATGGACCACCACCTCATCCAATTTGCTATACCACCACTCCAAATCGCAAGATACTCTTGTATGCCCCACCCGCCAAAGTCAGAAGTTCAAAAAAACTAACCAAAATCAACCTTGCACCACTTCTTGACATCCCTGAACTTAAACCTCCATTTAACAATGACCCCATCTCACTGGCCAACATCTATGATCACGTACTCATCCAAGCATTTGAATCCATAGCTCCCCTAGAAGACAAAAAAAGAGAACAAATCAATGCACTCTAATTCATGGTTTACAGAAAAAGTATCTGCGCTATGCACTAATAAGTGTCGAGCTCTAGCCAAATGGCAAACCTCGCCCAACCAATCATGCCTAAATGAATTTAAAGAAAACTCTTCCACATATAAATAAAAACCCATATTCCTAGCTAAATCAGAATCATTCAAGCAAAGAATCTCCAAAGCTAACTCAAAATCTAAGGAAATATTTACGTTCTTCAAAGATCTAACCTACGCGGCGACCACACCAAATGAAGTCACCAAAGACAAAGCCTGGTGTTCCAGCATTCAGGACACCCTCATCAACAAAGTCAAAAATGCTCCAAGAAAAAATAACGACACAGCGTAAAGCCCTCCCCAACCAGGACATCCCTCATCCACCCACCCTCCTATACCTACCACTCAAATACCCATTCTTTGTCTTCAGAGACGTCACCGAGACAGAAGTTACCAATCTTCACAAACATATCAAATCCTCCACATGTAAAGGGGACATCTTCCCCACACTATCATCAAAGAATACGCAGACTCACTCACCCCTATCATCACAGCTTTCATTAATGCATCCTTCTCCTCTGGAGTCATACCACAAAGCCTAAAAGAAGCCTGGGTTCGCCCACTCATTAAAAAACACCCTAGACCCTGCTTACCCCAACAATTACCGCCCCATCACCACTGTTGCCGTCCTCCTCAAAATCCTTTGTAAAGTTGCCCACATCCAAATCCAAAAATATCTGGAATCCTATGCCATCCTAGGCAGAAGACAATCTGGCTTCCGCAAAGGCCATTGTACAGAAACCACCCTCCTAGATCTTAAGAAGCAAATCACTAAAATAATGGATACTGGTAAACCTGCACTCCTGCTCCTCCTTGATCTCTCTGCCACGTTTGATCTTGTTGACCACGATATCCTCACCTCACATCTCTCCAACACCGCCCACTTCTCTGAAAAAGGCACCTCGTGGATAACCTCCTTCCTTCAAGGAAGGTCCATGAAGGTGTACTCTGGCAAATGCAGCCCCCAACATCAACAACTGTGGAGTCCCCTAGGGCTCATGTACTGTACCCCCCCTCTATAACATTAAGCTGACGAAATCCAAGTCCACCTCCCCCTTACTGGAGAATACGACCATGATGCAGAAGCTCTCCTCCGGATATATGCCACCATCCAAACTTGGGCCCCAAGGAAATTCTCTCCAAATTTAACACTAAATACACTCACTTCACCATCGATCACACTAATATATCAGTCTCTACCTCTGTAAAGACCCTCAGAGTCTACTTAGAATCTACACTATCAATGACAAGACAAGTCAGCGCCATCTCTTCTGCCTCTGCCCACACCATTAAACTGATAACCGCCATAAAACCCTTTCTAACCACTCAAAACTGCCTATCCTTTGCCAGAGCCGCAATAGGAGCCAGACTCGACTACTGCAACACCCTTCTGGCAGGCACATCTACAAAAAACATCAACAGGCTACAAATAACACAAATTAACGCATTCCGCGCTGCCCTACACTTCCCAAAAAGTGACCATATATCTCAGGCCAGACGCAAAGCCCATTGGCTCCCAGTCAAGGAAAGGATCAACTTCAAAATTCTCACCACCACGCACATATGCATCAATCTCTTCGCCCCATCCTACGTATCAGAAACTATTTCCAAAAACATCTCTGCCTGCCCCACTAGAAGCCACCTTGCAAACCAACTCTGCGTACCCTCCACAAAAAGAGCCAACGCTGGCAGCATTGGCTTCCCCACATAGCACCGAAGCAGTGGAATGCCCTCCCCAACGCACTAAGAGCAGAACCTTCCCTACTCGCCTTTCGCAAATCCCTCAAAATGACACTATTCACATAACTCTGGCACCCTCACCCTTCTCACCTAGTTAAACCACTAGCAGCAATGTACTTATTAACTTCAAGATTAATTGTAAATGCAAATATATACTATATTATCTGTACTATGTAACTTCGAAATGAACTGTACAATGTAAAATATCAATGTAACTACTAAGTTTTCCTTTGTAACCAACTATGTTTTTATATGTAACAGCGCCACGATAACCCAGGGCTGATGTGCGTTTTAAAAATATAAATAAATAAATAAATAAATAAATAAATAGGCTCCATTGTGATCATATACATTCCTGCATTAGCGATTCCCCAAAGTGACCTCCATATTGATGTATTTCCAAAGATGATTTACACTAGAGGAAAAAGAGGTTGCTCGACCTCCGCCGGATGAAGAGGGAGAACTATTTTTTATTAAAGTCAATAGAATCCTACAACGATATTCCAGATGAGCATTCATTATTTAGTAAGCCAGCAATGATAATGACACCTGTATCTTTGCCCGGACTTCAGACTGCAGTGAATGCTAAGTAGCTGCAGATTACCAGATGTGATTTGCTGCAAACGATCAACGCAACTATACAAGGATGTAATGCAATCAGAGAAGAACTGAGAGCCATTAGGCTTATGACCCTCCAGAAAAGGTATGTCCTGGCATTAATTACAGCAATAAAAGGAGGTGTGTATGCCAAGGACAGGCCTTCTTGCTGTACCTTACACATTCCCATGATGGAGAAAATGGGACTCTGACAGAAACAATAACTATGCTGACAACCCTGCATGCGAAGATGGAGGATGAAGTTGATGAGACAACAGGAGATGACTGGTTTTCTTCTCAGTATTTGTGGAATGCAACCGGATTGGCAAATGCCTTCAAACTACTTGGAGCAAAACTAGTGTTGGCATTGCTAGAATTTTGTCTGTTAAGGATCATTTTGGGACAGTGCCAGAAGACAGCTAAAAAAGCTATTGGGATGAAGATAATGATTGATACAGATGCTAAAACTGGTGAACAACTGCAAAATACAGACTGCACCCTTGAGAATATAAAGAAATGTACCCTTGTACTCCCAGGAACAATATTCTACTACCCTAATGAGCAAGAGAAATATGTAGGACATTGGATATTCTGCCCACCATCTGGTGAGTGCTGCTAAATGGCCTGGAGTGTGGATGAACATATAAATAATGCAGGTCGCCTGAGAGGGGTGCCAAAGATATGCATCCCAACGAAACCACAATATGAAAAGTAGAGGACGAGGATTGAAGAGGAGAAGGTGTTTGAGAACTCAAGGACAGTGGGGAATGTGGAGGAGCAGGTGGATATGTCATCCCTAGCTCCCGCCCTCTCACCTCCATCATACTAGAATAGCACAAGAACATCCCTATGTGGGACACCATGTATCATCCCAATAACACATTGAGTGTATGAGAGGTGATATGCACTCAGAAAACCATACCAAATGTACCCCCAAAATGAAAGGGAGGAAGGATGTTGGCACACACCATTGGACCTTATAGAGCTATTAGTGAAATCTGATGAAGGCAAAGAGATGTCGTGAAGGGCAGACATGAAGAAACACTCAAACAATATAAAAATAACTAAGAACACAGATGTAACAGAAGTAACAAAAGAAACATGTAATCAAATGCAAAGAAATCATTTATGCAACAGGGTTCAAAATTGGGATTTGTTCATCAGGAGCAAAAAGCAGATCCTGGGTATCAGGCATAATCAGTTGGGCAGGAGCTACCATTGGGGAACCATGAGCTAGTCAGTAGCTCACTGCAAAACTAACTTTGTGCAGAAATTTTATCCATTTTATATTATCCAATATGCTCTAAATGTCCCTTCAGTGAGTTCTTTATTCTCCTCGATATTCATTCCGAAACATACACAGTTGATATCAAATAGTTATGTTTGTATGGCATTGCCAGGCACAGTAGTCAAAAGTAGCTATGAGAAGTTGTTGGTTCAAGCTAACCAGGCTCCCCTTGGCTATAAACAGGAGCTAAATAGCTAACAGCTGCAGGCATTTTCGAACCCAGTGCAAAGAAGATAAATTAACCTGCTGACTAATAAGTGTATATACACAGAAAAGCAAGGTAGATGATACAGATAGAAGCTTGCAACAGAGGAAAATATAACGTGGCTAGGGTGTCCATGCTGGAAAGATGGACACCAGACTTGTAATAAAACCAATCAAGCCTTCTCGGAGACAGACCAGCACTGCAGACGGGGACATCATTTCACCAAAATACCAAGGGTAGCAGCATTTTGGTGAAATTACATCACACTGCCCTTGACCCCCTGATGACATCATGGGAAGTGATGTAGTTTGACCCCTCCACCAAGTGACATCACAAAACGTTATGGCAAATGACCTTCAGATTATTTACATGCATCTAGCACCTGTGTTTCCAGGTGCTCTAATTTCAGACTGATATAAGAACCGAGGCACAGAGGGAGGCATGATTTGTCCACAATTACACATTTGGGGAATGTCATTTTCCAGATTTGACGTGGGGTCTATATCTAAAACATACGTAATGCAGCAACTATAACAGGGTAACCAAAATCTGTAATGCAGGTTACAGCTAGTGTATGAAACATCTATAGATCAATCGACTCAGAAGTACATGTTATCTGTGGTGTTGCTGTCTTAAACAAGCCAAAAAAGCACTGACCTGGGGAGGTGTGAGCTGCTGTTTAACCAGGAGAAAAAATGCTGCACGAGCAAGGCCTGAAAATTAAATAATTGACCAGGATTTAGTATCAACAAAATTCCCTGGTTATAAATGTATCTATGAGTCAGCTACCACTACGATAGAAGAAACATATTAGACTGGTCTGCGTGCACAGAGGGGAGTGCACCTGATAATGTTATCTTTGCTGGAGTGTAATACCTGGGAAAGGATATTTCAATATACCCAAGATCCCCCATAGTTTTTATTATCTAAGGGTCCTACTGGGTGCAGAGGACTTTAAAAAAAACACCATTTAATGTAATATCATTGCTGCACACATACTTTCATAGCACCACACAGTTATTTAAAATTGAAAACTCCCACAAGTTTCTTCTCATTCAGGGACTCCCTGGCAGACTTCAAGGTGCGCACTGCACACTACCCTTTATCAGATCCAGTGGTTCCCAATGGCATTGCACAGCACATTTGGCAGCTCCCCTGGAGCCATGCTGTGGGGGCCCCCAAAGCTCCTTAAAGCACAGGGCATGCCACACTCCAGGCTAGACCGGACCACCACTTGTGCGCAATGTCCATGATGATTATGCTGCTGCGGTGGCATGTATTACTGCAAGTGACAGAAGTAAATATGTTTTTCAATCAAAACTTAAATCTTTAATATAACACAGAGAAGGGGTAGTGCCTGGTCCACAATTATACCAGCCACCATGGGTGGCTGGTGAGTAGTTTTTTTGGAGGGTGTAAATATTTGCCACAAGTATGTGATTGCGACTGAGCAAAGCGAGGGACCCTGAACTAACAAAATGGATTAGAGAGGGCCAGGGGGATTCTTCTCCCTCCCCAGAGTACATTTTTTTGAATAATGGGTTAAAATGATGCATTACACAGCACACTTTCAGAGTAAATGTGGATAAAAGGCCAACAATGTGAGTAAAAGGCCTACAAGTGGTTTTGTAGGGTGTAGGGTAAATCATGAAAAAAGTACAATCGATGTAAATCACCAAAGGTGCATAGGGCATATCCCAATGCATTACCATGTCGGTCCCTGCAATATATGCCAGTCTAAAAAGCATTGTTATGCTGGATGTGCCCATACATTTCCATGCTGGCTCCACCAACATATGCTAGTATTCCCATATAAGACCATACTTACGTTTGCTTTAATACTTTTTTCTATAGTAGCATTACTGGCACTGGGCACAAATCTGGCTCTGCCAATATATGAAAGTACTCCTATCTAAGTACATACTCCCGTTTCTTTGGCCATTAAAAGTGACATGTCACACTATGAAAACTTGTCCAAACTGGTTCCAATGTAAGCCAATTTAGCCCCATAAGCACACATATCCAGCTTGATTCATCATAGGTTCTCAGTTACTAAAATGTTATGCTATAGTGACTAATATACAGGCTGCTACACCAAAACATCAGTCTAGCGAGGTAAGACTACTTATCATGCTTGCCTTTTTAAAGATGCAGAGTAATAAATGTCATGTCACGGTAAGCAATGGCTAGGCTGACTGCACTAACATGCCAGTCTAGCCAGGGATTGGCACACATGAATGTGCCTTTGCCCAAAAATACCAGTAAAACATGCAAAGTCAATAAAGGATGTGGCAGAAATGTGCCAGTGATCCCCAGTTTCCCATGGCCTTACACACACATGCATCCCCTTTCACCCACCGGTCATTGACCCATACATCTCCTTTTGCATTCACTCACACTGAATTCACCACACAGGCACAGACCAAACCCCACCCAAAACATTCAAACACACACCATCACATTCATATTCATTCACCCACCAGTCACACACTCATACACCTTTTCCTACCTCCACCCATTGCATTTTCTACACAGGCACACTGAACTGGATAGCCCAGCCCTTTAAGATGAGTAGCAATTACCCTGGAGATGAATGGGAATGCAGATTTTTATTCATACATCAATATTCAAAATGACTGAGGTTGTTGGCAAAAGGAAGACTGTTTTAATATCAATGATCTAAAACAGGGAGCATAACGAACATCAATGAAATTGCTCAATCCTCTTACTCAAACATATCCTTAGTAAAAAACTAAAAATGGTAAAACAGTGCATGTTCAACACGTAATGTCAAAGAACATCCCACTACTATGCTTGCAGCTTTCTCTATGGCGATAGCGGTGGCTGCCAGCGAATGTTCACACAGAACATAACCTCTCATCACTGGGTCTAAAATCCCACTGTAATACGCAAGGGGTTTGTACCCCAATATGGTCCTCTGCGTAAGAACTGCTGTCATAACAGTGCCATCCGTGTGCGAGAATAAAAATAATTCCTCAGCATAATTAGGAATCCCTAAAACTGGAGCTGTGCAAATTGCCTTTTCAACTCTTCAAACCCTTCCTCCATTTCCTCAGTCTCCACAATTTTTCCCTCTGTCACCTGTGCTTTCTGTAAAACCTGCAATAAAGGCCTTATATGTGAGCTGTAGTCAAAAACACATGCTCTAACAAAGTTACATAATCCCAGAAATCTCTGCATATGTTTTATCGTGTGTGGTTTTGTGGTCTTCAAATAGCCTCAGCTCTCTCAGGAGTAACCTTCTTTCCTTCATCTGAAATCAATTTGCCTATGTACAACACCTCCTGTTGACAATACTGTAACTTCTCTTTGTCAACCTTATATCCTTTGTCAGCAAGTTTAATCATCAGCTGAACAGAATCGCGTCTGCACTCTTCCTCTGAAGTGCTTCACACTAAAATGTCATCTATGAATTGCAACACAACACTTTCTAAATCGATATTGCTTAAGTGCAACTGCAGGACTCTATTGAAAATCGATGGAGATTCACAATACCCTTGAGGTAATCTCGTGTTTTTAAACTTATTCTCTCTGAATGTGAATGACGTCAGATCCTGCGACTCTTTGTGCAATGGGATTGAGAAAAATGCATTTTTCAAATCAATCGCAGTGAAATATTGTGCTCCAACAGGTATATTACATGAGATTGTAGCTGGGTTAGGAACTAGAGGGAACTCAACCTCTACAATCTGGTTTATCAGGCATAAATCTTGAATTAGACTCCATGACCACCCTTTAGATTTATTGATAGGGTACACTGCAGTATTACATGGTGACTCTGACATCACTAAGATGCCCTGATCCATCATGGCGGAAATCATCTTTAAAATACCTTCATCTGCCTTGGATACTGTCGTGCTTGAGGTGGAATTGCTCCTGGTTTCAATCTAATCTTCCCTTCTCCAACCCCCGTCAACAGGCCTATGTCATAGGGGCCTGTAGTCCTTGATGAAGTTGGCCCTTTTGCCATATCTTCGTCAAAATACTAAGGACGTTTTTCTACTAGCATCTTTTTCTAGGGAACCTCTCGTTTAATTGCTCTCACCCAATAAGTAATACTCATGTCAAATAACACTTTGTCATCAGATGGATGATCGCCAAACAGATCGTCATCAGTGATGTCAGTTAATCTGTAAACTTCCCCAATGGCAATTACTACACACCATCGTCTGCCCTCATCATCATTTCCATCAAGCAAAGCCATTTCACCTCGCAATATGGCTGCTTGTAGCTCTAAGGGAAAAACTCATCCCTCTTCTTCACGCATAGGTATTTTTGACCTAAACAAAAATGTATCAGGCATTCTCATAGTTCTACCTACTAGGCCTGGTAGCTATGTCAACAGAATGTGTGCTCCATAACTGAACACCTCTGGTTCTAAATTTGCCTGCATGGCCATTTGTCCTGCAAATGCCATAATAAATTTGCTCATGTTTAAATAATGCATTCCTGGTGTTCAACACACTATGCCTTCGTTGGTAAACAGGGTTGTCATGTTAAACGTTGTCATTAAATCTTGACCCAATATATTGACAGGTGTCTGCCTTGAATTTAGCAATGACATTGACATGTCACTCTCCTATAGAGACTGGTAATTCTTCAGTGAAAGGAAATCTACTTGTAGTTCCTGTGAAACCCTGAGTATTCATGCCATTGCCTGACATTGAAAACTTTCCCTCTCGTATATATGATTGTCTATAAAAATGAAAAACGTTTGCCTCCTATGTTGACGTCTACCCTCGGTTCCTCATGAGGATTCACCATCACAGATAGTATTGAACACATCCAGTCTCGCAGTGAGCTGTCGTATTGCGGGTACAGCCTCATTCCGTTAACTGTAAAAGGATTCCCTCCATCAACAGTGACACCCCCTACTCTAGGAGTCATTAACTGTCCTGTGCTTGTCCTCTGCTGAATCTACATTGCAGAATGCTGTGACTGTCCTTTCGGTGGATTGACTGCTATCTGCTGTGTTTGCAAGCCTTGCTGCACTCTCAGCGCTTGCTGCTGCTGCATCGTTTGATTCTGAGAAAACCCATCTCCACTCTGCTCTGAATATGCAGGTGGGTTTGAAGCCCCTCCTCATACAAATTGGCCATTTTGCACAAACCCTTGACTTCTACACATACGAGCAAAGTACCCTGTCATCCCACATGTCCAACATATATGTGGCCTCCTAATCTGCCCATCCTGCATATTTTGACTGTCATTCTGAATATTTTGAAACCCACCTTGTTTATTCTGGAAACTTCCCTGATTATTCTGCCGATTCCCTTGATTATTTTGAAAACCTCTTCCTCGAAAGCCTCCCCTTCCTCACAGAGTAAATCCATTATTGCCCAGATCAAATTGCCTTTGATTATTCGCCTGCGGCATATTTCACAGTCTGCTGTGAATTCCATCCATCTACACAAGTCAATATTGACCGTTCAATGTCATACTTGGACAACTTCTTCTGCACTAACTTTGCCTGTTCGCTTTTTCGAGCATCGTCTTTTTTGCGATTCTTTTCCTGCAGGAGTCTACAATAGTGTGAAATGGTCAGCTGAATCTCCGACTACGGTTTGGCTTCTGTACCCACTAACGTCTTGAGCTGCTTCTGTACAGGGTCTGGCAGCCCTAGGCACAATATATGCTTGAACACAGGTAGAGATTTTCCCCAAGATTTGCACGTCTCCAAGCTCCACTGCTCTTGAAAATTCTGAATGTAAACAAGCGGATCATCTCCGTCTTGCATCTTTTTCGTCATTATAGCTCCCATATCGGACGTGTCCGGATACAGTTCTCTAAGCACTTTCCAGAATACGCTCTACAGTTATTGAACGGTGCTCCATCGTGAGCAGTGTTAATCGTAGTCTATGGTTACAGCCCTGTCTGCTTATTTGTTCGGATCACCATATTTTAACTATTTTAACCTTTGTTCTTTACGGTATTGTTTTATTTTTCTAACATATATTTTTTTCTACAGGGACCAACTTCTCGTCGTGTCCTATTACATATATGAATGTTTTCACCTTATTCTGAGTACGTTCATTAAGATGATGATGAATGACCCTGAAAAGATCCAATTTATGGGAATGCTTTGTCCTGATGAAGATGGATTTCATCTGCTTTGTTCCGCAAGATGTATTTCTTCCATCGAAACTACAAACTTTGAATAATGCCATGCTTTCTTTATTATTAACCACCTTTTGCATGACATTGTAGACGTTTATGGTGATCTGATTTATGACCAGCAGTGCTGTTTCTATCTCTTTAACGGTAGACAATGTCCTTGAAGTGAATTAATATTTTGGTTTCCGCTGACTTGACTCTTGTTTACTACGATTTTGCTTCCTCAAAGTCAGCGAAGTAGGGGATACCCATCCACTGCTTTTTCCAATCGTAGTAACACCATCATATCCTGCCCATGTCCACATATCATCAGCTCTCTTACCAAGTATGGTGATTAGGAGACCCTTATTGTCCCCTATTGCCAATGTGTTTCCTCCTATCATTTTTTCTACCTCACGTATCCATTTCCCAGCACCAGAAGTTAAACCCGGGAGTTTACAATTTAAATTATCCTTGTCCATCTGGGGCCACAGTATATATTTTGGTCTGGCCCCTCCTTTCTCTAATAACCACAACTGTGAAGCTGCAAACACATTCTCATCTCACATCATTTGTCTATCCACTGCAGGGACAATATTCCCACATCGACTTCTTCCTGGTAGTGATCTTAATCTACTCACATATGGTGGCGACTCCCCATTCTCACCAAGTAGTTGCCCTTTACATCGGTCTGACTGTGCCAATAGTTCTGACGCCCTAGGTACAGGTGCATTTAAATATGACCATCTGACTTCTTTCTCTAATGAAAAACATCCCTCAGGAGCACATGCATCCCCTCTCTCTTCCCCAAGGAAGGTGTCTCTGTCTTCGTCTGACATTTCTTGTGCCCAACTCATGCAACATCTCTCCTCCTCATCTCTGTTCAGAGTCAGTCTATCTAAAGATAACTCTCTCCGCCTCATGCTACATGAGGCTCCCTCTGTGTTGTACAACTGAGTGCTCTCGAGTCGATCATTTTTTTCCCTTCCCCTTTGAGCCTTTCTTGGCTTTCATTTCATGATATACTTTATCAATCACCTCCCCAATTATCCTAGAGTCAAACTCGTCTTCTAGATTTACTCTAGACGGACCTGGTAATGACTCATATTCTGGGAAGAATTCCTTTATGTCCTCTCATGCTACTTCTGGTTCAGGATCCCTTATATCCTTTTCCAGGCTATCAAGATGGCGTGCTCTCTGCCTTCTTTCACGTTCTATGTCGTCATCAAGCTCTCTGCACTTTCTTGATTCCTTTCTCATCCTGTCTTCCTCTTTTTTCTTCATATTCCTTTTCTCATTTGCCCTGCGTTTCTTCTTATCCTTTCATCTTTGTATTCTCTTGTCCCTTAACTTCTGTTCCTCCTCTTCTATTTGTTTTTTTCATTCTAAACTTTCCTGCTCTTCAATTGCTCTTTGTCTATTATCAGGTTTTCTTTGCACTTTTGCTCTTTCTTGTTTTCTCAATTGCTTCTCTTGATATAACTGCTCTCGTCTGTGTCAAGCTTTCCTTTTCGCTCCATCGTCTTTTAATTTTTCCTCTTTCTTTATATTTTTTATCTTGCTCATCTTGATCTGCCCTTTGCCTTACATCCTCGATGCCTTTACCATCGACTTAAAGCAACATCTGGCCACCAATCCATTTGTTCTGTAAGAGTGTTATCTCATCAGCTTTGTCTCTTTCTCCCTTCCATCTCTTTATTTCTCGTTCCTATATCTAGAGATGTGCTTGCTTGATCACTTCTCTCTTTATCGCGTCTCTCCCTGTCCCTTGGGAGCTTAGAGATCACATCTCTCTCAGTATTTTTCTCTGGACCCTCATCACTACTTTGCGTAGGCGACTCATATGCCAGGTTGCTATACCCTGTCGCTGCCTTGAGCTCCCTCAATGGGTACAACCCATTGTCTTTCTTATTTTCACCTTCTATTTCAGCTGGGGTGGGGGAGCAGAGGGCTCCTAACCCCCTTCTTTGCATACATTAAGTATCCAATCTACAGGAGCCGGCTCATCTTACTCCTCTTGGTACATATTGCAAAGCTCTAAGCTAGCTAGTCGCTTGTCTAGCTTTTTTCCTGTGTATGCTGCATGCAAATAGGTTGTCATGTGCTGCAGGACTGCCTTCGATAGTGACCCTCCTTGCGGGAATGGCGTAAATATTTTGTCTGCGGTTCCTTTAACCCATTCTGCACTATATTGTCTAACCTAGGGTGCATGTTTCAGCAACTGCTCACAGAGATGCATACGTGGAGTAATGTCCTCCATTCTCAACTTGTCTACTCTTAACCTGTTTGACACTCACTTGTTTGAATTACAGTTTTTTGTATTTTTTTTAAACAAGTACGTTTCAGAAAAATAAAACAATATGAGCATGCACCAATCCTCGCAGGCAGCAATCCCTTAAATCACAATTTTGACTTTAACCTTGCTAAAAAACAACAACCAAGTTCAATTTAAAACAATCACTTTGTTTTTTCCATTTATGACATCATCATTTTGAAAATCACATAAAACAAACAGACAAACACGACCGGTCACATGTATCTTCTATGATATTCTCTTTAAGACTAATCTTGCCTTCTAAAAAACTCCATACGGAGTGTAAATTAACCTCTTTACATTCACCTTAAATCGAATACGTCTTCTACGTCATCCGCTACAGGACTCTAGGTTCAAATATCTTCTGCTACGTTGTATTAAAACGCAGGCCAGGGCGTATTCTCTTATCGTGGCGTCTCTCACGATACTTTATTGCTTGGCCACACTCAAGTCAATATCTTATTCCCCATATATATATATAACACTCTTATTCTCATGTTACATTTTATCCCACCTCCCTCTGTTACTCACTTTTTCTTCACTTATCACCCATACTTTTGCCAACTCTTTCAGTTTTTACTCACCACTCTCATTTTCGTCTTCCGACTCTCAGGATCATACACCTCTTTTACCGCCTCTTCCACGATCCGTTCGATCAGCTACTCGTAGACGTGGGAGGGGATTCTGTCTGAAATCAGGGGACCTGTCACACCACGCTTGCAAGCTTTTTCAAATTACACTAACCACTATCTACATGGAGCTTCACGTCCTTTCAGCCGAATGGTAAAGGTCATCCGATATTTCCGGGACTCTAAAGTTTGCTTATGTCAATGGCTCTAACCATCCTCTCCGCTACCATGTGAACTGGATAGCCCATCCCTTTAAGATGAGTAGCAATTACCCTGGAGATGGATGCGAATGCACATTTTTATTCATACATCAATAATCAAAATGACTCAGGTAGTTGGCAAAAGGAATACTGTGTTAATATCATTTATCTAAAACAGGGAGCATAACGTACATCAACAAAATCGCTCGATCCTCTTACTCAAACATTCTTAGTAAAACTTAGATCTTATACAAGAAACCCGTCATCAATGATGTTAACCTGTGTATGTACTAACGTCATCCTACATGGAAAACTGCAAAAACCTATGAGTATGTGTGATTGGCTCTGGGTGAACATCTAAGTATACCATCCATAATAGTGTAAAAAAGTGTGACTATGTTATTGGTTACTTAACATCAGGTGGGGTAACTAAGTCCTCCCCTAAAAATGACTACTATGAACGTCACTAAATACACAATGTCCAATTGGTTTACACAACTATAGGACACCTAATTACACAGTCCTCTACAATTGGTTGGCACACTAAAGTCCGTCAATACTTTTCCATCTACGTCTAACAGCTTGCAGGCTGGCCATCAAGGTGCTGGTGAGTTCACCTTAACCATTGCTTCCCACCAATTAGCATATCAATCTATCATCACCTCAGTGGTCTACTGTCAATTAGGCTTTGAAGCTCTGCATTGAGAGTGTTCTTAGCTCTGAGAAATTCAATGTGAAAGCATGTGCTCGGCCCTCGTGCGTAGATGTGACCATCTCGTTCGTCCAACTTCATGCTTCCATGTGACTAGAGACCATAAAATTGAGCCTTTAGTGCATTTAATACTATTTTTTAATAGACCTCTGACGTCTTCCTTGTTATGTTCATGCCTTCTGAACAGGAGTTTTGTTTGTTCACACTATTTTGTATCCGATGTCAGCCTACTCCAGTTTGATAAGACCTTGGCTCTTTTGGCTCATCCAGCCTTGTCTGCTTAGATCTGCTTTTTAACTGTGACACATTAGAAATTAGGCCTTCTTGCTACTCTCCAGCACTGCTATAATACTTAGTGGAAACATCCATCCTTTACTTGTCCATATGCATATATGTATATATTGGCGCCTGCCGCAATCTACTCACTATAAGCTAGCCTCAAGATTGCTTTGTCTGCTTGTGTTTCTTTTGCATCTGTACACATGTTAAATGACTTAGGGCCTCGTCACGAGTTGGGCGGTAGCCCCGGTGCTATTACCGCCAGGGCTATTAGCTCTACTGCCAAACCCCCTGGCGCTATTAGCACCAAATCATGGGTTTGGTGGAACGGTTGGTTCCCATTCCCCATTGGGCCCATTCGGGAATTCCTCATTCCCCATTGGGCCCAATGGGGAATTTTTGAGCTATTACCGCCGGTGGATTTCCCGCCGGCGGTAATAGTGCCGAAAATCGGCAAATTTTCAGCAGATTTGCCCCCAGCTCAGAGCTGGGGGCAAATCCACCAAGCCATGATCTGGTGGACCCTTAAATGTGGAGGTAACAGCACTACCGCCACATTTAAGGGTTACCGCCAGACTCGTGATGAGGCCCTTAATGTCTTCATCTGTTTCTGTGGCATGAGTTTCTTCACCTTGATCCCCTGATGTCACTTATCCTTGATCCTTTCTTGATGCCTTATAGAACATCTGCATTCTCTAGTCTCTTCATCTCTTCTAGGTACGTCAGTTCTGCTCTGTGTGACATCACCATTCATCTTGACCCTTAATTTGCTCTGCTTCTTCAGGAATCTCATTTAAACAATATCATATCTCCTTGTGTGCAGGTATGGTTTCCTCAATGGGAATCTTGCCTCTAGGATTCCCTTTGGCCTTTGTCTTTTCAACTGCTCCGTGTATGTCATATACTCTGGCTTCCAACATACAGGTAATAGGGGTGGAACGGGTGAGGTGGGGGTACTTGGCTCCTCCTCTACAACACACACACCCAGAACATTCAAAAACACACCATGACATTCATACTCATTCATCCACCAGTCACTCACAAACACGTTCTCTTAAATCCACTCATTGCATTCTCTACATAGGCACACACCCATCCACTCAATGCATTGTCTACACAGGCACACACCCACCCACCAACAATATTCAAAAACACACTTCACATCACTTCTCATTCACCCACCAGTCACTCACACCTTCTTTTCCATCCACACATTGCATTCTCTACACAGGCACACACCCATCCACTCATTGCATTATCTACAAAGGCACAAACCCACCCTCCCAGAACATTCAAAAACACACATCACATCACTTCTCATTCAACCACCCATCACTCATAACTTCTTTTCCATCCACTCATTGCATTCTCTACACAGGCACACACCCATCCACTCCTTGCATTCTCTACAAAGGCACACACCCACCCACCCAGAACATACAAAAACATGCATCACATCACTTCTCACTCACCCACCAATCACTCACACCTTCTCTTACATCCATTCATTACATTTTCTACACAGGCACACACCCACCCACCCAGAACACTCAAAAACACACATCACATCACTTCTCGTTCACCCACCAGTCACTCACACACCCCACTCAGAACATTCAATAACTCACATCACATCACTTCTCATTCACCGACTCACCAACCAGTCACTCACACCTTCTCTTACATCCACTCATTGCATTCTCTACACAGGCACAAACCTACCCACCAGAACATTCAAAAACACAGATCACATCACTTCCCATTCAAACACCATTCACATACATACATCTGACACACACTTCGCACATGCAAAACAAACATCATATTACAAAAACATAAGCCTTCTTACCTTTTTCTTGCAGCTTTGGTCCATCCTCCCATGCCCCCTCGTCTTCTCTGTGCTGCTAACAAACAGGAACCAGGAAGCTGCGAGAACTTCCTGGTTCATATATGTGAGCTGCAAGCAAGCTGAGGGAGAAGGGATTGGAGCTGGATTTGGCATGTGAATCGTGCCACATGTCACGGTCAGCTCCAACCCCTACTGAGTGCCTCCCTGGCCCAGCCTTCACCATAATGCGTGAGGACTGGGCCGGGGACCCACCAGACCTGGTGTGGCAGGAGCCCACACACAACGGGAGGTCCTGCTACATGAAGAGCCCCTGTTTCTTTTGTTGCAAAAAAAGACAAATATTTGGAGTTTGCAAGGGAGTCCCCACGGGTTGCAACTGCGGCCCCTAGGGGTTGCAGTTTCGACCCATGGTCACCCCCAAATTACGTCACTGGCTGCAGAGTCAGGAGATGCTGGAAAAACAGATTTGTGTGAGGATTAAAGAGGAGTCTACTGGCCTGGGATCAAGGATGCTACTTCAATGAATAATTGCAAGGCACAAGAGAAGTCAAAGGGGTAAGCCATGTACGTAAAACATATTGCTCTCAGATTAAGCAAAGTGGAACACATCTGAAAGTGCCAAATATTTGACATTCAAAAGTGCAGAAAGCCTATGCAAGGTGGAGTGAGCAGGTCTCTAGAGGCCGAGAGGAGTAATGACACACAGTACAATTGAATCAAATAGCAGTAAATAGAACGTTGAAATGGAAAAATTTGTGGTCTCTTCACAGGTGATTCAGAAGTCAAAAACAAGGGCTATTCATTAAGCTGTAGATGAAGATAGTGATGTACCTTTACTCCCTTAAAAGTCACAGAATAAAGAACAGACACAAGGTCAATTAGAAAGGAGAAGCCTTGGCTTAGGGCCGGAAGGATGAGAGATGATGGACTAATAGGGAAAGTGTGGAGTAGTCTGATGTTATTCTCGGCACCTGGGTTTCAGTTTGCTAACATGCTGCTAACGAGCAGAGAGGTTGGGAAAGCATGCCAACCAATCAGAGGGTCTAAGTAGCATCACGCGATGCAATGTTGCAAAGACCAACCCGCTACCATTTCTCTGCTATAATCAGTATTATACATACTTTGAGATGGTTCTAGGCGTGCCAAACAGATAAGAGGCAGCCAATGGTGTCACTAACACATATACTTACTATAGGTATATATGTTCCCTTAACCAATCCCTCCCTTCAAAAGGTTTTACAGTTTGTCACGTAGGATAACGGCATAGCTGCCATACATTGAAGTATACAACCTTTGTCTAACCAAATGTGGGTGTGAGTGTGTGGACTACAGCTCATTGTTCGCCAGATTGTCCTACTTTATTTCAGTAGTTTGCCATATTCTTTGAGTCTGTCTGGTTATTTGGGTCCGAGATTTTTATTGGTAAATCCATCTAGCACATAAGATGCTTCAAGTTGCTAGAGCACACTGTGTAAGCTAAAATACACATTAGAACCATCACTCCAACATTGTTTCAAGTGTAGGCTTTTTTATTTCCTCAGTTTATGGTAGAGGGGCTGAACCACCTACAAACCTACAAACACTCCTTTATCACAATATATTTTCAACAGCTTCATGCCCGGACATGTTCACCACATGCCCATTGTAAATCGAGACGTGATTAGGTTTTATAAACAATTTGTATTAACATTCAAAACAACTATTTTATTCAGATTTTATTTGCATTGAATAGTTTTGATTTGTCAGATGTTGCACGATGATCAACCATGCAACAGATTCTGAGGTATGCACAATTACTTCACAGACACATTTCCTTTCATTGCGTTGATAAGCAAACATGCACAATAGTCAAATGGCTGATAGAAATTCATAAAGTTCCCTATCAAACAACCATTGTCTTTTAACAGCTAGAAAATGATGTTGCATGTCCTACTTCGTCCGCTTCAGTGCCAGTCCCGCAAGTAGGCTTGAATTGTCAAACCCACCCCTGTGGTGCTTTTGCCAACTAGCGTAAATTAGCGGGTGGATGGTGTTTGAACATGTTTGCGAGGCATAAAAGATTGTTACATTTGCATCTGTATACCTCTGGCGGTGTTTCCAGAAAACACAACATCCTTGGACATATAGTACTAAAATGCTCTTTAAGTATTCCAGCAATAATTGTTATAAACATCCAATGGCTGGTTTCACATTAAATTGGTCGCTTTACAGCAGGTGTTCATTTTTTAGTTTTGTGCAAATCAGCACAACTACATATGAAAACATCTACATTCTCATTCCTCGTAGGTCAGTTTATGGGGCCCCATGCACGTCGCTCTACCATACTGTGTTTGGTTTACTTTAAAACCCCACTTGCAAACTGTTTTCTCAACTATGGTTCTAACACATATCAGACACCTCGTCTGAAATGTTTCATTTTCAAAAGGGGGTTATTTGCCAATTGTATAGCCCATCACGTTTTTGATACGCATCGTTCTGCCCCGTTTCCAACCCGTAGCTGTATTAGGTGCTGTATCAAGTGCATCATTTCTACAAGGTGTTAAGAGCTCAACATGTGACATATTTTATGTAGAAAATTATCCGTGTAAGATATTTTCAAACATTTGTGAGCATCCTGTCATCAACAATATGTCCGGAGCACCATCTGTGAAAGTGTTGTTTTAAACACGTTTTCACCACTATGGCGGTAAAATCATGGGTAACCAATGTATCCACCCATGTCACAGCCGTTGTGGCCATATCACCTTTAACACTCTCAGTGTCCATTAGCGAAACACAGGCTTTACCCAGGCTATTATCATGATCCCCAGGTTTTCAAGTTGGTTGGAACAGCAAACACAATATATATTGATGGTCTCTGCTACAGCTTTGCGTTCCTCACTGGTGTCCACTTTATCATTTAGAGGCAGTAAGCAGAACAGAGACACATGGTTTTAACTACGGCTAGTTCTTACGCCCTACAAAATACAAAAGTTTGCTTTAAAATATACCCACCGGATAAAAGGCTGTGGACACAGTGGGCGGGGTCACTTGCCGTCATCATATCTGCACCCTCCTACAAATCCTACAAAACCGTAAATTCATAGTCCTTTCCTTCAGAGTTCACCTCGCCCTCGGATGGTAATCTGGGGACCACCACCAGCGACTGTTCCATAACCAATTATCGTCACCCCAGGTAGACCTTTCCAGATCAGCCCTTTGCCATCAAATCCTCCAGCTCATCGTTCCCCATTAGACAGTACGGGGTATTACTATCGTCAGAATCGCTGGAATCGCTGGAACGTTCGGGAGTTGTTTTCCCCTCATCGTAAATGTAGCAGTTCATAATCACCATTTTCTCCACCCTGAATATCATAGGAAAAGTCAGAAGAAAGCACATGTTTTCAGACCCACCGCAAAAGCTATTTATATGGGTTATAAGCCCCTCCGCCCCAGCGCTGTTGTAGCCTTAGACCATTCCCTTTAGATCAAAATGATATACAGTTAATATCAAGCATTCTTGGGATTCCTAGCATTTTATATAAAGATTATATAAAATCTATAGCAAAATGATATCCGTCACTATTGATAGCCTATGCCAATGGGGTGGAGTCACTGGCTCACATCATAACCGCGTCACTCTGCACAAACATAGATTCATAGTCCTCGTTGTCGGGGCACATTTTGCTCATGGATGAGCGCGCGGGTTCTAAGGGTGGGGACTGCTCCAGAAACGTATATCCGTCAATAGCCGTTTTATATAATTTGAATGTATATTTTATATAAAATTGATATTGACATTTATATAAAATTGATATAAAAATATCGGGGGGCTTATCAGAAATATTGGGGCATTCATCAAATTGATATGACATTAATATCGAACATTTTGGGGGGCTTACCAAATGATATAATTGTGATATAATGTTGATATAAAATGTACATCAAACGGGTGTCAAACCGGTATCAAAAGCGGGAGGGGCTAAGGACACACAATGGGGTGGCCACATGTCATGCGTTGTATCCCACTCTACTACTTACGGGAATGTTATTCGCATGCAGCTCTGGCTAGTTACATTAGATATATATCTTTAAAAATTCAATACAAAGATATTTGAAAATAAATAAACAAGTGTCGTCATTCACTTCACAGAATGCACCACTCGCTAGAGAGCAGTTCTCGATCATGTAAGGAAATCTCTCGACTGTGGACCCGGGACAAGAGGGTCCTAACCTTGAGTTCCCCACTTGAAAAAATCACTTGAAGAATGCATTGCAATTCTCACTACATCCCCCTACTTCCCTGTGCTGGAATGGTGTGCCATGAAAGTTGGGGTGGGGGGGACAAACACCCTTGTACCCCCGAAAATTACGCCCATGTGTCGCGGATCCTTTCTCTAGATTGAGCAAGAGGAAATAACTGATAAAAGGTCCTCAGTATGTTTCAGTATGTCGCAGGTGTGTGCTATGGTTAGAAGCGCTTTGAAGCCCTTCACGTGCTTGTTTGAGTAGGTGTGCACCTGTCGCATTTGCACTGCTCCAGTCTCTCCATTGTCTTCCAGGTCCCCTTGACCCATGTCGTGTCTTGCTTCCTGTGCTGTCTTCCTGTCCCCCTGAACCTCCCCCGGTCACTGTGCCTTCTCGTTCCGCTTCAATCAGAATTCTCCTGCGAGTTGTGACTCTGACTTTCCCGAGTTGTTTCCTTTTCATTTTTGATTCAATCACGGCCAGGCGGCCATCTCTAAATTTTTGCAGCAGATTGAAATGTGTTCTTTCTGAGCGTGAAGCACGCGCCGAACGGGGTTGATTTTTCTATTTCGAATGTCAATTGAAATGAAAAGAGCTATGCGGCCTGGAAACCAAGGCCAACAGCGTTTCCTGCTGTCAACATTCAAAGGACGTGTGCCGGCGCATGGTACACAAAGGTTGATAGAACACTGGCCAGTGTTTGCAGTCCAGCTATCACGACCCGTCTGGGAGACAGTGGTAACTAAATATGTTATGTCATGCTTTTGGTGTTTGTATAGTGCCCATCTATCACTGCCATGGCCTCGGGACTCTGTGGGGCTGTCCAGAAGGAATTACACACAGTGCACGTATTGGGCTATATTTCCCCCCACCATTAAGCCAGCAAAAATGTTATCCCTTGTTTCCGAGGAAACCAAAAAGTCATGCATGTGTTGCTATACAGCACACACATCATGCACTGTGATCAGATGTTTAGAAAAATTGGAAACTAACTCCCAAGTTCCTAACAGTTCTGATGTTGATAGTCTTTTTTTGTCTGTTTTGAATGTAAGCTCACTGAAATGTGACTAAGGTTAGAGTGCTGCAGAAACAGCCGTGAGTGGGCTATCGGGAGTGGCTATTGTCTTTGGCATGTCCCCTGATAAGTGCTAATGTAGGTTAATTAGAAATAGGAGCATATACAGCTGCATCATTCTATGTGAAATAATGACCACAAGTAGGAGAATGTATTGTGTATCGTGTCAACGTTTTTCTTCCTTGATAGTACAGTTGTACATTTCTAGGCTCATAATATTTTCCATTCTGGTAACTGCATGTGTCAAATCAGGAGGGTGCAAATAAAGCTGGAATCAGACACGTTTAGGTCAACATATTACGTTTGAGGTGACTAATAATGTCTGGCTAGTTTATTATGCAATTATTGCACATTTCAATTAATCTCTACAAAATAAACTCTAATTTTAGCACAGTATTATTCTTTACACTTTCTACAAGTCTATCACTTTCCTGCCATGGATCCCCACCCCAGGCCACATGCCCACCTCTGGTAACTACCCTGATCCCATATTTTCCTCAAACGGCAAAAACCATGTATTAATGGATCAAAAACACACTCCTTACCACATGGATAAGACTGATAGTATATATAAAAGAAGGTGTAAAGCACCACACAAAATATCCACAGGAATGACACCTACACGAAAATCCGTATATTGCCAACTTTACTTCTTAAAACATTTATTTATTTAATTATAACACTCTTAAAATGATCATATTACATAAAATTCATAATCCAACACACAAGATATACTAAACTTCACAAAACACATGACAATCCCAAAAATCGGGTTGATTCTGCTAATTTTTACATTAGCTCCGTGTGGAGCTCCACACTGGAGGAATTTCTTTTTTATATAGGTATTATTGGTACTTTCTCAATAACCCAACTTGTACAAGTTTCTGTCCTAAAAGCACATATTAATGTGGGACATTCCTCAGGGGTAAAATGGTATGTGTTTGTATCTCAAAGGTGATGGTATTTCCTTCCTGTCACTTTCTTGTAGCCATGGAATTTGCTAAAAAATTGACACCTGTGGAATAAAAACAACGTATATTACTAAATTGTGTAGATGTTTTTGTCTTATTAAATAGACTACAAACATCATCACCCTGATCCAAAAAAGGGGTGTTAGGTATATATCTTTGTTTACATACCTTCTAAATTGTGGTGATAACTTCCACAAAAACCTCACCAAATCATTGATTTTGGTAACAAGCGACTTGCAAAAGATTACAGAAGGTCGCTCACAAACTTCCTCTCGAGTTCTATAGAAAGAAACACACAAATAGAATACATAATCTCATTTTTAACTAAAGTAAGGACCTCATATGGTCCTATGTCTTTCAGCACCCAAGCCTTACTTACAGAACTTTCATATAAGCCAGGGCTCCGGATTAGAATAGGCCTCCAACTTGATAGATGATAGGTTGAGGCGGCGAGGACAAATCTCCCGATGGAGTCAAGAAAATTGTTTTTTTTGGTTTTAGAATCAATGGATTCCACTTCCCACCTAATGTAAAAACCACTTGTTTCTGGAAACTTTATTTCAAAATCCCATTATGTAAGGGTACTTCATAAGGGAGTAGAATTTCACCCAGACCATTGAGACTCTAGGGTTACGGCAAATAATTAAAATACAGATTTTCTTACAGCGAGAGTACTAAAAAAGTTAATTATATATCTATGCTGCAAGCAAGTATATATACTCCCTCTTACCTTAAGAAAAAGACCGGATATGGCCACTAGACAGGTTCCAGGTACGTGTGTGCCAATTGCACAAAAGCCAAAGCGCTTTTTAAATCGTTCATGTGATCCGGTCGCATTACACGGGACGTAATGACGTCACGCGTCGGGAAATCGCGTGATGACGTCATCACGTGTCGCGCGGCGTAAAAACCGCGTCCGACAGCGTCTGTGGAATGAAAAACCAGAGGCATAGGAGGGGGGCAGGGTGAAGCTAACTCTATACTACCCAAGCCTGCTAGGATATGTAGTCTGGAAGAAGTGGGTCATACGGCAAAAGGGAAAATCTTCCTAACCATGGCCCGTAAAAAGTCCATAGAAATTGACAGAGTATTGTCACGGTACGCTAAGATCCAGTTTGTAAAGAATTAGCAAAATAGCCATGACTTTTTCAAAGGTACAGCCTAAACATCTCTTCAGCCCCTCGTATCAGCATCTAATGATGATGTACAGAAGACGGGAAAGTCTCACTAACCATAACCCGTGGAAGCCAAAACATTTTTTTTACAAAGTATTATCACGGTACGCTCTTAATCAAGTTTGTAAAAAATAGCAAAAAAATAGCCATGACTTTTTCAAAGGTGCAGCCTAAACATCTCTTCGGCCCCTTGTTTGTTTAATGATGGAAAACATACATTGTTTTACACAGTGGTGATGTTACTACAATATTTATCATCTATGTGAGAATCAGGAAACATAGAGCATATACCCTTGGGGATTAGAGGACTTCCTTCCACCAATACATCTATATGTACAATTGTGAGAACAAAAAAACTAATAACAAGAATGACTGTATAAAGACGGTATCCCTTATGCATTATGCCACTCTATGTTTTCGTTTAAACCCCGAATATGGCTCTTAGTTTGGAAAATTAGTTTTTGCTCCAGACTTAAAAGCTTCTTATTGATCAAATCTTGTGTTTTGCCTTTTATATGTTTCAAAATTGTCCAATTAAAGTCTGTACTTTTATGATTTTTTTCCAAAAAATGCTTGACGAGTGGTGCTTGTTCTACCTTGTTCTTAATGCAACTCTTATGCTCAGTCATTCTTATTTTACATTTCCGACTGGTTTTACCAATATAGATGTATTGGCACGGGCATTTGATAACATATACAACATTCTCTGTATTACAGTTTGTATGCTCAGTAATATTCCATTCTTTTTTAGACCTAAATCTACTTGGATTGTTTTAGTAGTCTGTGCACACATGCTGCATTTGCCGCATGGATGCTGTCCTACTACTGGAGGTAGATTCCACAGTCTTCTCTGTTGGGTTTCTCTGTTTCTATTGTTTCCAATGTCGTTCCTCATCACTAAATTGCGTATCGTGGTACTTTTCTTGAACGCCACTAGTGGTTTCACACTTTCCTTCGACATCACCTTCTTCCAATTTTTGTTAATGATGCCTTTGATCTTATAAGATAAATTACTGAAGGTATTTACGAACACTAAGGGACTCTCCTTACGTGTCCTATTCTGGTGTAGTTGGTGGTCAAATAGGGCTTCTCTGTTGTTATTGAATGCTCTCTTAGCTGCGTCTTTAACTAGATGTTTAGGGTATCCTCGATTTGTCAGTTTCGTAATCAATTTGTTGGCACCTTCCTCATATGACTCTCTCGTACTACTGTTTCTCTTAATACGAAGAAATTGACCAAAAGGTAAATTATTCTTCACATGTTGGGCATGGTGACTAGAAAAATGAAGGAGTGCATTTATATCTGTTTCTTTGTTATAAGGTTTTATCAATAGGGTACCCTGGTGGTGGTATATCGAGATGTCTTGAAAATGAATCATGTCATTAATCATATTCATTGTAAATTTAAGATACCTATTTTGTGTGTTAAGCCATTTGTTGAATTGATCTAATTTTAGCACAGTATTATTCTTTACACTTTCTACAAGTCAATCACTTTCCTGCCATGGATCCCCACCCCAGGCCACATGCCCACCTCTGGTAACTACCCTGATCCCAACAGAAATCGATTTCTCAGAGTGCAATGTTTCTATTTTCACGACCTCATTAAAGACGCACCTCACTGTTCCCTGGTCTCCTTGTCGGATTGATGTGTAAAAATATGTAAGAGCACACCGCGAGTCACATGCATGATGTACCATGATGCTTTGTCATCTGGAGCTGTATCTAATGCATGCATGATTACGGTCCGAGGAGACTATACTGGCAGTGTATTGCCAAGGTTCTGGTATCTGCTATAATATAATTTGCTCTAGCTCACCAATCTGCAACCTGCGACTCGCCAGATTTTTGGACTACGAATCCCATGGTGTCTAATCATTGACTATGCTGGGTGGGGCTAATGGGAACTGTAGTCCAAAACATCTTGAAAGGCAAAGGTCCAAAGCCCTTGCAGTCTAGTTTAAGAAGTGAAGTGAGAACTCTGTTAGGAGAAATATGTGAGTACCCTGTGTGAAGGATTCCAGTCTATCATGGTGCGTTGAGTGTGTTGTTTGGTGCTGCAGCGAATACAGCATGTATAGAGTTAAGTCAAGATAAGACAATATGCCGAAAGAATGATCTGTGATCTATTTCAGAGGATTGAAGCAAGTGTTGGGTGTCATGGCCCATGAGGTGTTATGGCCCGTGGTGCTGCATAATGTGGCAGTGCAACAAGTGTGTGCAGGTATATCTTCAGGGCAAAATACTTTTTCCGTGCTACTGCACAGTTCACTTTTTGTGATTCTATCTTGAAACTATATTGGAGAATGTGAGTGATTGCCTAGTGTGATGTCCTACAATGTGTCATAGCATGTGACGCTGTGTCAGGTGGTTCTGCATCTGAAGGATGCAGTATCTAGTCAATTCATCTAAACCCATTTCATCTAATGCCACACCATCAAATTATATTCAACGAAAAGCACTAGCAGTGAATTACCTTTTCATTGACTATAATTCCATGGTATAATCAAAACTGGGGTTAGGGTTAGATTAAGGGTTACTTTAGGGTTAGGGTTGGGGCTAGTGTTAGATTAAGGGTTAAAATAGGGTTAGGGTTGGGGCTAGGGTTAGGGTTAGGGCTAAGTTTAGGGTTACATTAAGGGTTACATTAGGGTAAGGGTTGGGGCTAGGGTTAGATTAAAGGTTACATTAGGGTTAGGGCTGGGGCTGAGGTTGGGGTTAGGGTTAGGGATGGGGCTAGGGTTAGATTAAGGGTTACATTAGGGTCAGAGTTAGGGTTGGGGGTGGGCGTGGGGGTTGAGGGGTCTGGGGGGAGGAACCCCCCAATATACCAAAAAAACATTAACACATTACAAGGAGCTGGCCAGTGCCGAAACTTCAGCACTGGACAGCTTCATGTGACGTTTTAACGTTACAAAAAATGCATTGAAATGCTTTCTTTTACATGTAAAAGTGCAAATATATTGAAACCAGTCCTTTTATATTTTTGATGGACTGGTTTTGATGGAAATGCACTTTTACATGTAATAGATAGCCCGTCAATGTATCGGTAAACATTGCTTTGGTTTCGATGGTGTGGCATTTCGATGCTTCAGTTTCAATGAAATGACTATGAATCGAAGGATTCTTATTTTTGGCTATCATGGGGTACCCTGGACAAGAGCAACCATGAACCAGTCAGTTTCTGTATTGCTCGTTCCTGCTAAAGACCAGAAGTGTAATCTTTTCCAAAAGGGACATGGCGCTCATTCGGATTACCTAATCCAGCAATATCATTGATGGAACCAACTTTACTAGTAATTAATACGTCCCTCTGTGCTCTAATCAAACTCTATGAAGCTCTAAACAAAAAAAGTGTGATACATTTGACACTGTTACTCTCTTTGGTGGAAAAGATTGAGAGCCTGGATGGGAGATTGGGTCCACTTAGAGACATAACCCTCGTACAGGGACCATCTATAGGAATAACTAATGCTAGTCATCTAAATAGAGTCCATGATGCAAGTGGAGAGATACCTCCACTTGAGATAAGGGAGACAGACCTACAAATCCTGTCAACTGGCATTCAGGAGCCTGAGTTGGACAGAGATGATTACCAAGGGAACAGAAATTCCTGGACCCACTTGAAGTCCAAACGATAGAGTTGACCGATCCAAAATTAGGGTTGTAATCACCCTCCAACCCGCTGGTTTTTGGAGGGAAAACAGCTGCCTCCAGAAGATTTATTCACACCTTGGCAGCTAAGAAAGGACTAACCGAACAAACCCTACCAAGAGGAAAAGATTGAGTGGAGCTTGGAAAAAAAGAGCAAAGCCCGACCAATCGGCAAAGGATGAACAACAACCACACCTGGAGGGCGGCGACATGCACCGCACCAGAGACAGTGCAGATACCGGATATGACAGAGAACTTTTAGATCTATCTACCTACTCAGCGGACGATAATACAATAACCGAAATAGAGATTTCACCTAATCAAACCTCTAATGCGGATGGAATATCACAGAAGAATGTCATAAGTGATTTAGATACAATAAAGCCAACCCATCTGAATCTGGACATAAGAGAGAACTCGACTCTGGGACTCGGGTCAGTATATTTCAAAATAATAGAACAGAGACGTTTAGCACTACACAAAGAGCAGGAATGGGCATCTGGGTGTGAAGTGGAGCTTCTGTTCTGTGGGAAGGCCCCGGAGAATCAAGGCACTGCATATACCATACCACAACCAGTATCCAGTAAATGAGACAGAACGATTTGAATGCAATGATTATTCAGAGTCCTTACCCAAAATCGGGGAGGGCAGGGGCGTAAGACTAAACAAGAGAATTCTTCTCCTGGAAGATCTAACAGACTTTTATACGCACCTGCCTCAGAATCGATTGAATGTGTTAAGCCTTATGCACAAAATCCTCCGACTGAGGGTTGTGGAATCGAGAGATATTGACCGAGTGGAATTTGTGCATAGAGACTATTGCCATAGTGTCTTTCTGCACATAACATTGAATTTAGTTAAGACTATAATGATGAAGGTGGAACATGTATTACAGACATTTGGCTGTGTGGTTTTTGAGATAGATGAGTGGGAGAAACAGCTGGTAAAAGGATTTGGTGTTCCTAAATTTCAGAAGCAAGAATGTACACAAGTATTCCAACATTTGCCACTAAAGATAAAATGCACACATGGTCACCCACGGTCAATTGATCATATCCAAGAAACGTGAAAACCTCTATAGTCCAGAGATAGGGCTTGGCTCCCGGGATCTTGGGAGGCAATTCAGGGGGGATTAGCAAGAAATGGGAATTATCCACACTGAGCTACGGATGGGATCCTAGAACAGAAGAGGTAGCTTCCACCTGTGGAGAGAAGGAAACAAAGCTCTGAGTGTTTTGAAATCCCCTGGGGATGAATATAGATGCATCTTTTAGGGCTGTCAACTGATTATTGGATCTGTGTATGTTAGAAACCTCAATTGAACAAATAATTATAATGGGAGATTTAAATATTTCCTGTTTAACGGAGGGGAAAGGTGCAAAGAGAACAAGATTTAAGGCATGGCTGGATTTAATGGAATCTAGAGACTTGCTAATGGTGAATGGTACTTAAAAGGGAGATACGTCCCCTAGACCAATCTGTTAATGGGCAATCAGGTGGCCATTCTGGATTACGTTTTAGTTTCCAGAGGGTTGTTTGATTCAATACAGGACCTGATAGTGATCACCCAGAATAGCAGTGATCATGACTTGGTTTCGATTAGCTGGGCCGTCACAAGCTCTTAGTGTATGAGACACATTTATAGAGCAAATCTGAATGTCTCCTATGGAATAATCGATTTAAATGGACATAAACTACACTGGAATTATTTAACCAGCAATTGGTGGGACTAGGTACCCAGATCATGTGCTATCCATTAATCCTAATCCAGTTCATGATAAAAGGACTGGGCAGAATGACCAACCAAAAGAACTATACCCATGCTTACGATTCACCAGTGGCAGAGAAAAAAAAAGGAAATTAGACAGAAAATATTTTGTCTAGAAGCCAGGGACCCAGTAGAAAAACAACAACAAAAAAGCTACAACCCTTAAGCAAAAATTAAATTACAGGCTAATATGGTATCGTAGTAAAACTGGTTAGGCCACTTGCAAGATCAATACACACTCACAACCAAAAGTGAGAGAGACACAACCAGGCTAAATACAACAAATGAACCATGGTTCCTTTCCTTTGATAGAGAAGACATTATTGCGTGTCTTTCTACATCCCAAGCGCCTGGCCGGATGGGCTGTCAAATGACATGTTGAAGGCGCACCCGGAGCAGTGGGCAAATATTCTATTCACTATGTTCCATCTAGTTCTCAGGGAGAGAAATATTCTGCGTTTGTGGAGGAAATTGTTGAAGGTAGCAATCTACATAAAAGGCCCACAGGCTGAACCACAAAACTATCGCTGAGGATGAGGGCATAATAGATACCTTCCAGTTAGGGATTGTGTCAGGACTAGGCACTGCCATTACTTTGGCTTCCTCAGACTTACTTAAACAACAAATAAAACACACCGGCCAGCCCATCTATTTAGCATTTGTGGACTTCAAGCAGCCTTTGACTCAGTCGATAGGGCCAGGCGTTCAAAGAAACTAGAAAAATTGGACTGTACCTCCCACCTACTTAATCTAATAAAGGGCTTACATCATAATACCTCAATTCAGCTGAGGTTAAATCGCCAAGGGCTTCTGTCTTAATCAATCCCAATGGCAAGAGGCTTGAAACAGGGGTGCATGTTAGCCCCAACCCTGTATAATTTATATTTGGCAGATATCGGGGCCTATTTGAACAAAACCAAATCATTCCCACTGAAGATAGAAGACCATGTAATTCAATGGCTCCTATATGCGGATGATCTGGTCCTGATACACCAGACGCTGATGGGTCTTAAAAAACAGTTACTTGGGCTGGTACTATAGTGCCAAGAGAATGGGCTTAAAATAAATGCTACAAAAACAAAGGTAATGTACCTGGCCCCTAGACAAACCTCTAGAACAAAAATGATGATGGTGATGGCTGATAACATAGTTCAGGAAAGGGTCCCGAAGTATCGATCATTGGGCAGTCTAGTGAATGTATCAGGGTCAGAAATCCCTTATACGAATGATTTGAAATGAAAAATGACTACAGCAGCATCTCAAGGGTTACTAGTCCAGAACACGTTTGGTTGTTTTTCTTATGTGCCATTATTGACGGTTGTAATGATGAAGACACTTGGTGATTGGGGAAGAACGTTTATTGCTGCAACCTTGAGCCCAACAGGACTCTCCAGCAACAACCAACCAACTGCTGTAATATGGAATGTGGAACCAGCTCCACAAGTAAACAGGGAGATACATCAGCACAGATAGAATGCTAAGATGAGCATTCCAGGTAAGCCTTCATCTTACATTGTAACACTTCTCCCCCCCCATATTATTTCACATAAAAGGCTATAAATATCGTAACAATTCTTCCCCCTTATTATTAGCATAACAGACAATAAAAACATACCCATAGCTAGACCCACTCATTCACTACGCACCCACAATCAGCCACCATACAGTCAAACACAATAATAAGGAAGGAAATACTAATTAACAATAGCTCCAACAACATAGTCATTAAACTTGGCAGGCATGCTCCTCAACCACAAAGGGTGATAGTGCTGCTGCATCCCATCAACTTCACTGACGGAAACAGTTGACTCAAAACCCTCAACACTGGACTCTTGCCTGTATCAACACAGGTACTTTCCCTTGGAACCAAACCTACGGCATTGGTGCCTTCCGTTTGCACTATAGTGCTCGCACCAACCACATCAACCCATTTCACAACACACCTAGGATTCTTAATCTGAACATGGTCTCCTACGACAACTGCCAAGGGCTTCCTGCACCCCTGCTGCTCCTTGAACACCTCCTGCTTCCTACGAACCGGCTCCAACACTTCCTGCATGTTCACTCCTGAATGGGTGCCACCCCCCCAACGCAGGCACCCTCAATTTAGTACCTGGTTTCCTTCCACGCATAAGTTCAAATGGAGAACACACATTCAGAGCAGAAGGGGTGTACCTATATGCCTTAAGTTCTTCAGATACCACACTCTTCCATGATTGACCATTAGCCACCGCTAGTTGAATCGCACCCTCAACAAATCTGTTCATCCTTTCCACAAGACCGTTAGCCATGGGGTTGTACAAGGAGACCCTATGATGCTGTATACCCATGTTCTTTAAAAACTCTTGCATATGGCTCAAAACAAACTATACTCCATTATCTGTAACAATGCCTGCCGGCACTCCTTCTCTGTCAAAGACTTTGTTCTGGAAATCCACCACCTTCTCCGCGGTCACTGTCTCCAGGGCTGTTGCCTCAACCCACCTGGAGGTATAGTCTACCAATACAACAATAAACCTGAAATCGCCTCCAAGAACATCCATGGGACCCATAATATCAATGGCTACCTTTGCCCAAACCTCCTTTTGAACTTCCACCGGATACACAGGTTAGGGGCTGGAGCCTTGCTTTTATCACTCGAGGCACACGCCACACTCTCTTTTACTTCCTCCTCCACATCACTATCCATCCTGGGCCACCAATAAGAATGCCTCAATCTCCTCTTAGTCATTGACCTACCTAGATGTACCTCATGAGCCAATGTCTAAGAGACACAGGAGGTATCAGCCTCTGCCCTCTGGCGACTCCATATGGGCCTTCCGAAAGCTCATGCCACACATGACCATAATTCTTACTCAATTCCTTATCTAGGATACCATTTTTAAGCACGGTCCTGATACTTATAAGAGTCAGATCATTGGCGCACTCCTTGATCCACACTTGTTCATCTATAGCCGGGACGACACTGGCCACCATGGTGCATTCATCCATATCAACCGTGTTCTCCTAAACCACAACTCCAATGCAGGGAAGGCGAGACAGTCAGCCACATCATTTTTTGTACCAGGGATGTACTCGACCTTAAAATTGAACTCATGCATGTCTGCCATCCACCTCGAAATTCTGGATGATGCATGAGACAAACCCTTAGTGGTCAGGACGTGCACTAAGGGCTTGTGATCGGTCTGTAAGGTATACTGCACTCCCCACAAGAAGGTTCTAAAATGTTTAGAGGCCCAGACAGCAGTTAGAGCCTCCCTTTCGATGACAGCATACCTCTTTTCAGTGTCCCTCAAAACCCTAGAGGCAAACGCTATGGGGCGATACTCCCCTTCATCCCACTGTTCAAGTACAGCTCCAATGCCAACCTCACTGGCATTGACTATTAACAACGTCTTTTTCCTGGGAGAAAATGAACCTAAGGAAGGGGCCCTGTCCACCTCCCCCTTTAACTCCTCAAATTCAACGTGCCACTCCTTGGACCACTCAGAACAAACTCCTTTTTTCAACAATGCCCTCATGTTAAGTTTCTTGTCAGCATATGATGCAACAAAACGACTGTAGTATTCAGCTAGACCCATGAATGACCTAAGTTGCTTTTTATTCACGGGGGCCAGGGCATCTTTCAACACCTTCACAAGATCCTCCTTGGGATTAATTCCACTCACATCCAAGGTGTGCCCTAGATATATCACGCTAGACACCCCCACATTGCATTTGCTCAATTTCACATTGAGGCACTTTTCTTCAATACCTCCATTTCTTCAAGTAATGAAACATCATGTTCAGTACGACTCCTCCCCCAAACCAGAATGTCATCCTGAAAATACTGAACTCCAGAAATGCCTCCAAATGACTTTTGCATAATCCTTTGGAACACTGCAGATGCAGAGGCTAAACCAAATGGCATCGGACAAAACCGAAAGGCTCCGAAAGGGGTGACAAACAATGTCAAAAGATGGGATTCTACATGGAGATCAATATGGTGATACGCACTTGATAGGTCAAAAGTGGAAAAACATGAAGCCCTTCCTACTAATGCGAGCAACTCATTTATGTTGGGCAGGGGATGCCTATCCACCCAAATGCTGGCATTTAAATGGTGTCCCGTCAATGTTTTGAAAAAATAGTTTAGAAATACAATAATTTCGAAACAAAAGCACCGAAAAACATTTTTTTTAATGCATTTTTTTAATGTCCTTTTTTTGGGGGGTTCGTATAGTAAAAATAGTGTTTTTCCCCCCCAAAACAGGAGGTTAGGGGGGACGTGCATTCACATTTCTTTTTGTCAATGCTTTTGAGTCGAAACTGTTGTATTTCGACACTATGACTGTCGAAACTTTAACTATAAACCGTTTAAATCCCGTAGGTCAACACACATCCTCATACCACCATCTGCCTTCAGTGCCAATACCACGGGCGCCAACCACTCAGAACTCTCCACCGCCTCGATTATGCCAGCTTTCTGGAGCTTGACCAATTCATCTTTAAGCTCATCACAGCTAACATGGGAACCCTCCTAACCTTGTGTACACTCTGCACGGTTCCCATCTTAAGTACTATTTTACGGGAAAACCTCTTTAGTTTTCCTAAGGTTGAAGTAAACACAGTGGGAAACACCTCCTTGAGATACTCTGCAGTCAACGCCGCCTCTTCCCCCTTCCAGTTTCTGTCCTCACTCACACTTAAAATGGGAATGGCCTTCCCTGGCCGTATTTCTATCTCAAGTGCCGCCTTTTCATCCTACCCTACTACGGAATCCCCCTTCTATTGCACCCTTCAAACTCAATGGTAGCCCATTCATATCCAAGCACTTTTTTTGGCACCTGACCATATGCACATGAGTAATGTCTGAGAGAAGCAACTCAGCCACTTGCTTGTGTAAGCTTGCCACATATAACTCAGGTGATATCATAGTGTAGGGTGAACAGGTGTCAACCATCATTTTCATTGGCATCCCATTCACGGTGCGCGTCGCCCATGCACCCTTTCTTCCCTGACTATTTTCCACACTCAATAACATTCGTTAACGCACAACATCACTCTCAGGGTCCGGGTTAGTGTCACCCACATAACCCACAACAGTTGCATTGTCTTCATCTTGATCAGGATCAACCATCCTAACAGTTTGCCTTTTTTGACAGTACACCTCCACATTCCATTATAATGCCTTTGCATTTTTTGCAGTCAACGGTGGAGGCGGGACACTCCTTCGAGCCAGTTGCATGTCCCCGCCATCCACATCTCCTACGCACTTCTCTTGGCGCCTACACTCCATTATTGTCTCTGAACTTCCCTTTGTGATCATCACCCCTCTCTTAGTCACTATGGCTTATACATTTTCATTTTTATCCGTCACTTCCATGACGCTTCTTTTGGATTTCTCTATAGCTCTTGCTATCTCTATCACCTTTTCCAATGGTGGATCTCTCTCTATCCAGAGTCTCTCCCTCACCCTTGAGTCACTTTTGTGCATCGTGATCTGATCACGGATGTACTCGTCCGCCAAACCAGTGAATTTGCAGGTTGCGATGAGAGTAGGTAGTACTGTTATGTACGTGTCAATACTCTCTCTGGTTCCTTGAGCTCTTGAGAAAACATGGTATCTTTCTAACATCCCATTTGTCCTCTTGCCAAAACGTGCTTCCAACTTCCCCAAGGCAGTCTATTAAATTAATATTATCCCCTCATCTCCATCGCCACCATCTCTCCCTTCTGTGCGAGGGGCACGTACGTCTTGACCTGGAAGATGCCTGAAAACTCTTAGTCCTTCAGTCCCTAGACAGTTCAAGAGGATAGCTTCTTTGTCGTCATCACTCAATCTGGATCCTCCTGCAGTCCTCAAGTACACCTTAAAAGTGTCTACCCACAGATCCCAAACTATGGGAGGCTCACCCAGATTATGGAGAAAAGCAGGAGGTTTCCTTTTTTCTCCTTCTCTTATTTATTTATTTTTTTTATTCCCCAAAGGTTTATGTGACTGAAATTGCACTCCGTCTGCACCTTGACTATGCTCTTACAAGCTCTCCAATAGCTTGTCCTTGGCATTCCAGTCTGTTTGTTATTGCCCTGCCTCCTCAGCAACGAGTGTGATGAATCGGTCCCAAGTGCCACGTGAAGGGGTGTGTGTAGCTCCACCCCGGCTCTATCCGGAAGAGATCAGGGAATCAGTATACTTTCTCGCTGGTCTCCGGCAGCGCCTCCTTCCTCTGTTGTGCTGGCTGCGCTCAACCTTGATTGAAGCAAGGGAGCCCTGGCCAGTCCAAATATTTCCCAGCAGCACATTGGTTTGTCTGCTGATGCCGGCGCCGTGCTCTAACCCTTCGAGCTCTGCGTAGTGCTGGCTCCTTGTATGGGGAGTGCAGGCACCAGTTAGACTTGCTGGTGTACGGCTCTCCTGAAGCCGTAGTTGCCGGCACCACGCTCAACCCACTCCTGGTATGTGGAGCGCAGGCCTACTCAGGATACATCTGGGTTCTTGGGACGTTCGCTCGCCGCCTTACCAAAGACACACTCCTGGGGAGTTCCGGATGGTGGCAGTTGCGTTGCAGAGCAGTGGTCCTACTGGGCCATCATATAACTGGCCATCTCACGTGTGGATTAATCAGGTTTGGCTGCCCCCGTCGCCAGTGTAATCATGAAGATACTTGGGGATTGGGGAAGAACGTTTATTGCAGCAACCCTGAGCCCAGCAGGACTCTCCAGCAACAACCAACCAACTGCTGTAATATGGAATGTGGAACCAGCTCCACAATTAAACAGGGAGATACATCAGCACAGATAGAATGCTAAGGTGAGCAATCCAGGTAAGCCTTCAGCTTACATTGTAACAACCGTTTATAAACAGAAGGTGATCCCAATCGTTGCATATGGAGTGGAAGGAAAAATGTTTCTGTGTACAGAGATTTGTAATAGATTGGAGGGACAATTCTGGAGGAGAATATTGGGATTGGCGAGAGGTACCCCAAAACAGATTATTCATGACAAATTGGGATTTGCTTCTTTACTGGTGGGAGTGTAATTGAAGTTTCTGTCTTTATTTAGAAAGATCATTATGGCTAAGAGTGTCTCCATGCTCCTGATTCTACGGCAGGTGTTAAAGGATCGGAATAGGGGATTTTTAGGGGTCTGGAAGAACAACTGCTTAAACTGGCTAAATAACACAGATATATCATTGGAAATGATGATAAGAGGACCCATGATGGCAAAGCGGATAACAATACAGTGTAGACTGGTGCAACACTATTCAAGAGTGCTACAGATACTGTAAGTGATTTTAATCCGGCACTTCACCTAAGTCAATGCCTAGCGTGGGATGCACAACTGAAACCCTTAATTATTTATTTGTGTCTATAAGTTCTTTTATTCTTAACGATGTACCACTTATATCACGCCCCTCTCTTTTAATCCCCCCAGTCACACTGAACCAGGAATCAGGCTGGTTTGCAAAGTTAAAATATTTATTTAGATATTTTCATCATATCATCACACTATTTTTAATGGTTATGCAATGATCACCAATGGGTTGATGTCACACTAAACAACCTCTTTAATCATACAGACTAACAATGAGCAAAAACAATGCAGCACAGCAATAATACTTTTGTGGGTTTGTTCAAATCAATAGCAGTGTGGTTACTCTTTCCCCCTGCACACCTCTCAGCCCCCCAACATGCAATGTAGAGATATAAGAGGAGAGAAAACAGGTTTCAGGAATCCTGAATTCAAGCAAATATATGAGTCCCAATTTCCCCCCCCAGCAAACACAAGAGAGAAACAGAACTAATTGGCAAACTTCACAATGGTTTTAACGTTGGCTTTGAATGGAAGAGGTAAAACACAAAAAATGGGCTAAATCACAGAAATTGTTGAAATTCTAATGGGAGCCACTTTATCTGGTTGTAGACAAACACTCGGGGGAAAACTATAAGGAGTTGGGATGCGGTTTTGGTTTTTTTAGAAAGCTTAGGATGTTAGCTACAAGTAGACACTTAAACCAAGAATAAAATATGACAAAGTTATGGACGTTTTCTTGGAGGTCGTTTCTTTAGAGGCAATTTTGAGAAAACAAGGATACGCTTTTAAAATACAAACAAGGTTTCTTTACACTAGGGATGCACTATGAAGAAGCAATGCTACACAACAGCAGAGCCACAAGACCAGGACGTCTCCGATCAGGTTTTTGTCCGCTGAGACGCTTGCCTTCTTCAGATGAAATATATCAGCGCAAAGATGATTTTAACTATATTATTACAGAAGGACTGTAGGATAAGAGAGAGAGTTCAGGCAAGACAAAAATAATTTCTAACAATGCAGTTCCTAGATATAAGATAGAATTGGATAGGGATGACTATGGACAGTACATGGGCTAGTGTCAATCCTATACTATGGATACTCACTACCAAGGTTTTGAATGGAACCATCAGTGATCTGGTACTGGTCAGGGATTCTTTCGGGACAGACTACGGGGCACACCGGACTGGTCTGATTCAGCGATCAGCAAGGTGCTCTGGACACCGCACGGCAGGACTGGACAGCGAGGCGCTCTGGTCTACACTGCACAGCACGACTGGACTGGATCTGCAATGGCTCTCTGGTCTGCACAACACAGCACGGCACCAGACAGGGTTTAATCTGCCCTTCTGGTTATGAAGATAATTCTTTGGCAGGCAAGCATTTACAGCACAGCCTGGCTGCTCTTTGATTTACCCTTTAAGTTGAGGGATGGGTTTTGGAAGTTAGGCCCAGCTGAAAGGGGTTCAGCTATGCTCTGAGCCTTTCTGCTTGCAAAGTTTCTGTAGTCTCGAACAAGGAGTATGAATGGATCTCCTTCATAGTGCTTCGCCAAAATCGGGATGATGGGTGGATCAGTGTGTCCTTTTCTGAGTCCTCAGCTGTCTCTATTTATGTGTTTGATAAAGGGGTGGGTATGCTGAATTATCCTAGGTGCACCCCCTAGGTAGTCTATTGGCTAAAGTCTGCTCTCTCCCTTGATTGGAGGGGAAAAGAGAGTGTCATCATGATGTTGTGGTTTATGAGGCAAAACATCCTCCCCTTTGCCTTATGCACATAAAATCTATTTTTGATATACTACATCATTACATTTGTACAATCTTTATACCAATAACATACATAGATCACATATTTTGTGGTGCTCACCCTCTTCCAAGTCTCGTTGCTCTGAGATATTGGGTCTGGATTTGACACATTTTTTCACTTTTTGTCTGGGACACAATATCTAATTTGTCCAAAATTTCATACATATGTGCACATGATATCTGGGCATAATCGTATGATGCTTCTGACATGAATACAATCGCTACAAAACCAGAATTTTCACTGTGCCTTCACAGAATATCTGGGTCCTCTTAAAATGTGCACAAAAAAATCACATTAACAATGCTGTTAATTCTATAATTTTTACACATTCCCACAGTCCTTTATCAGTCTTTTTCAAAAATATGCTTTCTGTGCTTTGTGAATCAACAAAAGTGTCTGTCCCCGCCTCCATCTCCATCTTTCAGCTCAAGAGCAATCTCCGCCCTCTTCCTTCTGGCAGAGGCCACCTTGACACTTTACAATCTGCATATCCTTTCAGCCAAGGAAGGTCCATTGTGCTCTTCCAGCAGCAGCCCAAAATCTCCTCCCTGATTTAATCAACACAAAGGTGTAAGTTCCTGGCCTTGGTGGGAAGCAGTAGGGATGCCTTTTGTTGGGGGAAGCTGGGGGGAACTGGTTTGGTGACTTTGAGTTCAGCTTAAATTCACTGTCAATTTCTTTCATTTTCCTTGGTTTAAAATAAAACTTGCAATTTTTAAACAAGCAGCTAGACCACTAATTCCAGTCTCTAAACCATGGAGATTAAATAGTTACAACCTATAATACTTTTGATAACAGGTCACTTAATTTCCAGACATTTGATTTCAATTGCACAAGTTTAAGCTTCTGATGCAATTAATGACAGCTGTCATACAGGCGGCCGCTGGTACTGTGCCCATATTTTGACAGATTTTCACAGGCAAGCACATTTTTTACTGTGGATATTTTGATAATAGATTCCGCTTTTCCTGATATTGTGTGCATAATGATTTCTTCCATGAAGTGGCGGGTAACACCCAGCAAGGATGTTGGATGTTTTTTGATGTTTTGAGCTGGTATTGTGTATTTTCAGCAACCAAAAAAAGGGATTTAAGAGCAATTTCTGGGTTTCTTTCAATAAAGCACTGCCTTTCATGCAGTTTCCATGTTTCCTTGGTGGGCAGCCCAGTGACATGTTTCAGCAGTGTGGTATCCTTCCACCACTGACAACAGGCAAAGTAGATTTGGCGGCCATCTTTCCGTGTTCCAAAGCGCAATTTCCATGGGTTTTGGCTCGCATAGGGCTTTTGCGGCCATTTTGATGATTCTTGCACCATCAGCACGCAGGGATGTCGCAGGGCAGAGCAGAGCAGAGCCTAGTGGGTTAAAACATCCCACAATACAAGGCCTTTCAAAACTACATCACTCTCCAAGAAACCAGAGCCTTGAATATACTGACAACATATTTAATAGCTTCCCCTCACCAAAAATTAGGAAGGGATTCCTAAAAATGAGAATAAATCTATGGCCAACAAAGGAAGTGTTGGGTAGCAGAATTAAGAGTGATAAAAAATTGAGGCTATGCAGATTCTGTAACAGACATGTGGAGCAACTAAGACACTGGCGCATAGACTGCCTACAGCTGACATTAATATGGCAAGAACTGTTTGGTAAATACTATGACAACTTTTAACACTCAACTGAAGAGAAATTATGGGTGCCAATGTTTAGAGGTGAGACTACCCATTGATTATAGAAACAATTAGATCCTTAGAATATATCGGTATTTCATGAATGTGTAAATAGGTGGACTAAGGAAATTACTGATATGTCCCTTGTGTACCAATAAAATGAAAATGATCATGACATGAGATTTTAATGTATTCCTTGCTAATTACTTTTTTCCTTTTAATGTATCATAATGTATTTGCATTTTAAATGTATGTGTTAAAGGTTAATTATTGAACTGAACATTTTTTTTTTAATGTGTGCAGTTATACCTTCAGGGCAAATTCTTTTTTAATGTGTGCAGTTATACCTTCTGGGCAAAATACTTTGTCTGTGCTACTTCACGGTTCACTTTTGTGATTCTATCTTGGAACTATATCGGAGGATGTGAGTGATTGCCTAGTGTGATGTAGTACAATGTGCTATACATAGTATGTGACGCTATGTCATGTGGTTCTGCATCTGAAGGATGCTTATTTGTGGCTAGGGTGGGGCACCCTGGGTTAGAGCTACCGTGAGCCAGTCAGTTCCTGTATTCTAGGTTCCTGCTAAATACCTAACGTGTAATCTATGCCCGAAGGTACATAGGCTAAACTTGCAATATTCTTTTTACGCACGGCAGGGGATAATTAAATAATAAAATAATGATCCATGGCCCTTGAATATCATCCCCTTTGATAACTAGCCTCTGATACCTGGCCTCTGATACCTGGCCCGTGATACCTGGCCTCTGATACCTGGCCTCTGATGCCTGCACTCTCATACCTGGCCTCTGATACCTGGCCTCTTGCTTAATGTAAGAGATTCCAGGGAATTATTCATATAATCAATCTTAAATATTTTTGGCATAAAAGAAAAATAATTTCAGCATTTTAATAAAAAAAATCTTTAAAAAGGTTTTCGTTTGTGTGCTTTAAAATAATGTATAACATGAATATTCTTGCGCCCATGTGCTAAACTCCAGCTGTGCACAAAATTGACATCATTCCATAACCAGTTCCTTATCAGTTAAAATGGTCACAGAAAGCTACTTTACGAGAACATAATTTGAAAAGAGTGTCCCTGCTGTGGCAGCTGGAATTTTGCTGTGCGCTCAAACAGCGGGCATTATGATGTTTCAACCCGAATGCAATAACTGACTACAGTTGTGCAGTGATATCATTTTCTTATTACAGGTCAGTAATAATAGAGTACATAAAGGGGCAGAGGAGCCTCTTTTTTGTGTGCAGTGACTGACTCACCCTAGAGAGTAAATAGGGAATAACAGAGTAAAGAATAGAGTCAACGGCTACCCCTTTCATTGACGCACAGGTGGTGCACCTGTACTACAGTGAGGATAGCTTACATATATGCTAGTCCACGGATCACAAGAGGGAAAACTGTGTCATGAAACAAAGTTTAATTAGTGACTCAACAATTAAAAATCAGGCAAATGGCCTAAACAACATAAATATTAGAGCTATACAAAGGAAACTAAGGCAAATAATGGTGGGTTATTAACAACCAAGTGCAATTTCATGTACTGCTTTATCAATAGCGGCAGGTAATCATTGTCGACACATTTGTTGGGTGTTTCTGGTTCGGATAACGAATGGAAAACCACAGATATTGCGATGATGAAGGCTCAGGTAATGGTATAGGGGCGGACAATTGGTGTAGGAGCTTGGTTCACCTAAAGTGTTTAAAAAGATATGTTTTAAAATGTGATTGTCCCATAGAAGATTTAGGGAAAAGGAGGGAGACACTGTAGATGGTACCCTACCAGAAAAGATTCAGGTGGCGTCTTGAATGCAAAGGATGATTTGTGCTGTCATTAGTACAAGCACAAAGGTGGATTTAGATACCCTGCCATATCTAAATCCACCTTCTTGCTTGTACTAATGACAGCAGAACTTGCACTGGACATTACTTACTTAATTACTGCTAACAACTTAGACTTGCTAGTCATTTTGTAAACTTGGCTCCATGCAACCTCAGGCCCTGCTCTCTCCCTCGCTCTTCCCCACAATGACACCATCTTCCGCAAAGACAGATCTGATGGAAGAGGAGGTGGGGTAGCCATCATAGTCAAGTACTCCCTAACCATTAGAGACTCCAATACCCACATTCTACAATCTGAAGACTTACTTTCAGTCAAACTCACACTCTCACACACAGCCACAGTAACCATTCATCTGATGTACTGACCTCCAAGCCCCCTACTTTCATCTATCCTCTCTGCCAACTACAAACGGACCTCCAAAAGTTTAATCCTCGGAGACCTAAATTTAGGCTTCCATGACACCACTGACTCTAACGCCCTCTCCTTGAATAACGCCTTGGACACCGCTGGGTTCTTACAGCGCATCACGCATCCTACCGACAACAAAGGCTGAATCCTAGATTGGCTTGCATACTTAAACTGAGGCATCACAATCCTCTCTAATGTATCTTGCCCTTGGTCTGATTACAACATCATCACAATCCACATACCCATGCAGACACAGCACTCCAACACCCCCCCCCAACAGCCCGCAACACAACCAGGAATTTTAGGCCGACGCGTGTGACCCGCAGATTAAGAACTATCGGATTTGGGGATCTGACCCTGTTATTACTTACCTGACAACATGTCATATGGATTTTTAATACTGTTTTCGGCCCTGATTTGACAAAGGCTCACGCGAGCTGAAACACGTGTAATCACCAGAAAAAAGGGCACTTTTTGTTTAATTGAACATTAAAACCAAGTTCAAACATACTTAATGGCACTTTCGCCTTCACAGCGAGCGCGATCGGTCCTGCGCGCAAAACATACGTGAGCAGGTAAGAACCTCTCCGGCTCAAATAGTTATATTCTTGGATATAGCGATAGTAATAGTAATATTTATTACCCCTCTGATAATTAACAGGAATATTGGAGACGTTCTACGAACGCATTTCACAGGAGAGGACAACTCACAATTAGCAGGTACAGGGCACGGGATACAAAGATGTTAAAACACCATGATTGATTAGAGATATGACGTGTGTTGACATATTTCTAAATTTATTATCATTATATTTTTTTCCCTACATGTTCAACATCTTTTTGGATCTATTTGGGGTATGTGTTTTGCTTTATTTCGAATTTTCGATTATATCTATATCTATGTGTATTGCGATGAATGTTTAATGTTAACATTATGCAGATTCTGCACTCACTTCAGTACAGCCCTGAAGATGGTCTCAGACCGAAATGCATTGGCATATGTACTATTGTGAATAATTGACCTATCGATTTTGAGTTGCCTCGTAATATCAGAAATATAAAACCAAGGAATGTGAATTAAACATTTTTCTTGGAATACGTTGTATCATTTGGAAATATATTTTGTTTGACATTTGAATTATTCCACGCAAGAACTTTATATGATTGAGCAACCTTATTTAAGGTCAACTGAGAAGCACCAGTCTTAAGTACGGTATTTTTACCTTACTTTTTCTTGCAATTGTATTTAGAGCGATCCGGATGCCACAGGATCACTTATAGACTGGTAGCTCCAGGTTAAAACATCACACATTTTCTCTAAATTAACTTTATTTATATAAAAAGTCCCAACCATTGTGGTGCCCACCTTCACATTGTATTTCTGTAACTTGGTCTAGGCATATCCAAGGTGGAGGCACACAACTTTTTAAGAATTTCTTTGGACTTTCTCTACAGTACCATAATCATCAAGAAATAATGTCATTTGCGGACATTGAAGGCTTAACGACAAATAGGGCGGATACGCTAGGCTTCACAGCCGAAGAGGCGAACGAAATCCTAGGTCTCATTACCGACAGTGGATTCAGTGCAACAAGTAACAAGAAACAGGATCCAACTAGCCAAATTAAACAACTAGAATATCTGATAAGAAAGGAGATCAATCGTAAACTACATGCGATAACACTGGGGAGATATCATAAAAGTCAAAGAATACCGAGAGGCCTACGTCTACAATTAAGGCCCACCTTATGCAGAGAGAGTAAAGCTTTCGTAAAGAAATGGGAGGCTATACTAAATAAATGCTCTTTGGATCTGATTTTATTAACCATACAAGAACTGGTCAAAGACCTGAAAGATCTGGGAGAGGAGATCCTAGAACTTGAGAAGTCTTTAGTAGCCACACTAAATAGAGAAGAAGTAGATTCCATCTTGGAGGATATCAACAAAAAATTATCTGGGTACAAGACGGATTTAGAAGCCAAAAAAATCCGAAAATTCAAACGGGATACTTACGATTATCTAAAAGATGAAGTTTACACATGGATGGAAAAATATGGTCCTCCACTAAGGCAACCAAAACAAAACTTCACAAGTGAGACATCTAGTTCTGGAACTGATACTGAGAGAGAAACACAGAATCAAGAAGAAGAAGCTACACCAGGAACATCAAGTACAGCAGGCACAACGGAAATATTAAATAGAGAAAGGGAGCCTTTTTTAGGATCAGGAAGAAGAGAACAAGAAGGGGGAAAAGGAAGGCAAAAGCCGAATACGAGACAACAACAGAGGAGAACATAGTGATTAATTTGTCCTCCAGAAATCTAACCCTGTCTGAAATTAAAACATTACAAAAGGGACTCAGTTTTGTGCCTACATACGACAGCACCCTATTTGATTCTAAGATTGAACTATATAAATTGGTGCGAAAAATGAAACTGAAAGTCTTCTTTAGTGAATTAGAAGAAGAGAATCCTAGAAACACAGAAGATTCAGATTTCAAAGAATTCCGAGGAAAGAGCAACTTTATCCCTCCAATAACAGTCCCCTCGGTGGACATCTTCCAGAAACAGGTCACAAGAGACCTTGAGAAAATCAAATTCAGACACTCGAGAAATCAGAACATGAAACCTCATGAGTTAGAACTCATTAAAAACTTATATGGAGACGACAAGATAACAATACGGTCTGCTGATAAAGGAGGAGGCTTAGTTCTACTCAATACCAGCGATTATGAAGAAGAATGTTATAGACAGCTTGGGGACATCAACACCTATGCGTTATTAGACGCAGATCCTACAGAGGAGATTCGGGGCAATTTGGACAAACTTTTGGAAAGAGCAGAAGAATTGGAATGGATAAATCATAATACAAAGAAATTTCTGACAAATACTCATCCGAAAATACCACATTTTTATACTCTTCCGAAGATACATAAGGATACACAGAAACCCCCGGGAAGACCTATAGTAGCCGGAATTAACAGCATCCTCGAACCACTCGGTAAATACATCGATTATTTTTTGCAACCTTTGATTCAAAAAACAAGTTCCTATATTAAAGATTCTACTCATTTCCTACAATACCTAAGAACTGTTCCATTCAACAACAACAATATCTGCTTCACAGTAGACGTCAAAAGCTTATATACATCGATTCCCCATGACTTGGGCAGAGAAGCGGTGGAGTGGATGCTCCTGAGGGAAGGAGAAATAGCTGCACAAAAAGAGTTCATCATGGGACTGTTGGAATTCATTAGTAACAATTCATACTTCCAATTCAAAGACGAATTTTACCTACAGGTTGCAGGCACTGCCATGGGAGCAACCATGGCCCCTTCATATGCAAATTCCTTCATGCACAAGTTCGAAACAGATCATGTCCTGACAAACAACTTATGGAATCAAGATCTTATCATTTGGATCCGGTACATAGATGATATTTTTGGCATCTGGAAGAGCACAGAATCACAACTATTAGAATTTTTTGGATATATCAATAACATAGACCCGCGGATACAGTTCACATACGAATATTCACGTGAATCCATTCATTTTCTAGACGTTGAGATCACTGTCACAGAAACAGAATATCAAACTACTATCTATCGGAAAAGCACAGATAGGAACAGTCTGCTACACAGACTTAGTTTTCATCAACCGAGTCTGATCAAGAACTTACCTTACAGTCAATTGCTTCGAGTGAAAAGGATTGTGAGTAACCAGAGTGAATACGAAAGAGCTGTAAAAGAGATGGGTAAGAAATTTCTGGCCCGCGGTTATTCAACGGAGGAAGTTACATCAGCAGAAATACGCACGGTTTCACAGGATAGAGAAGAGCTACTCAAACCCAAAATACACAAACAAGATATCTGTCCTCCACTGGTGTTTGTATCGAAATATTCACGCCAAAGCAATCGGATTAAGTCAATCATAAAGAAAAATTGGAACACTGTAACATGTGACAAGAGGGTAGAACACCTGTTTAAAGAACCCCCAACATTTGCTTACCAGAGAAGTTCCAATTTGAAAGATAGATTAGTCCACACTAGACCCCCACAAAAGAAGAGAAGCACAGACCGCATAGGTACATTTCCATGCCTCAACTGCAGCAACTGTGGATATATCATGAAAGGACAAACCATAAATCATCCATATACTGGAGAAAAAATTAAACTGAAATGCTATGCCACATGTGACACGGCAGGAATTATATATGGAATTAAATGTCCCTGTGGTTTATACTACGTCGGACAAACACAACGTACAGCAAAGATCAGGTGGAACGAACACAGATCTTGCATCAGGAACAAGACTGCAAGCTCTGCAGTAGCAAGACACTGGCAGAGTAAACAACACAATCTGGCACAGATCAAATTTGTAGTCCTGGAAAGAGTCCAAAAGAAGAGAAAGACATGAGGATCTACAGAAAAGAATTGATCAACGAGAAACTTTCTGGATAGACAGACTAAGTTCCCTTACACCAAAGGGAATCAACGAAGAGACTAATTATATGTGTTTTCTCTAAAAAAGCTAGATTCATGGTTTCTTCGGATGGAGAAGCGCTATGAACTGATATTCAGACACAACTGAGGACACATGGCAAATATGTGATTTAGCTTGATGACGGATTTTTGTTTTTTGTACTTACATAAACATGCACTAATTGCACATTATCAAATGAATATATAAAAATACGTGTATAGGTCACATGATCCACTCCATATAACCAGGTTCTAACCTAATTGAATACTTATATGTGTTGACATTTACAGAACAGGTGCATGGTTATAGAATGAAGTCACGTGTATTGTTTCACTAATTGCTTAGACTTTCTCCTCCCCTATCCACACAAGTTAATTCCATCATTAGTAACACACCACATACACACACCTTGTAGCCATGGGAACAGTCCCGCCCCCCTGCGTCAACGTAGGGCGGTGGGTCCCGAGGCGTACGGGCGTACGTGCTGCTGCCCGACGCCCCGCCCAGGTTCCCATGACTACCCTTAAAAGCATTATTGGCCGCGCGCAGTTCACTTTCGCCTTCACAGCGAGCGCGATCGGTCCTGCGCGCGAAACATACGTGAGCAGGTAAGAACCTCTCCGGCTCAAATAGTTATATTCTTGGATATAGCGATAGTAATAGTAATATTTATTACCCCTCTGATAATTAACAGGAATATTGGAGACGTTCTACGAACGCATTTCACAGGAGAGGACAACTCACAATTAGCAGGTACAGGGCACGGGATACAAAGATGTTAAAACACCATGATTGATTAGAGATATGACGTGTGTTGACATATTTCTAAATTTATTATCATTATATTTTTTTCCCTACATGTTCAACATCTTTTTGGATCTATTTGGGGTATGTGTTTTGCTTTATTTCGAATTTTCGATTATATCTATATCTATGTGTATTGCGATGAATGTTTAATGTTAACATTATGCAGATTCTGCACTCACTTCAGTACAGCCCTGAAGATGGTCTCAGACCGAAATGCATTGGCATATGTACTATTGTGAATAATTGACCTATCGATTTTGAGTTGCCTCGTAATATCAGAAATATAAAACCAAGGAATGTGAATTAAACATTTTTCTTGGAATACGTTGTATCATTTGGAAATATATTTTGTTTGACATTTGAATTATTCCACGCAAGAACTTTATATGATTGAGCAACCTTATTTAAGGTCAACTGAGAAGCACCAGTCTTAAGTACGGTATTTTTACCTTACTTTTTCTTGCAATTGTATTTAGAGCGATCCGGATGCCACAGGATCACTTATAGACTGGTAGCTCCAGGTTAAAACATCACACATTTTCTCTAAATGAACTTTATTTATATAAAAAGTCCCAACCATTGTGGTGCCCACCTTCACATTGTATTGCTGAGTCCTGGAGTCACCATTCATCATCAGGAATTTTAGGAACATCACACATGCACACCTTCTACCCTTCCTTAATCCTCTCCTAGAGCGAGTCACACACATTAGCGATCGTACTATCCTGATTGTGACAACCAAACCTTGATCACTGCTATCAATGCAGTCGCCCCACTAACCAATCGGAAAGCCAAACCCTGTGCCCATGTCAACACATGGTTCACCCCAAACCTAAACGTTCTCTGTAAAGTGAAAAGCAAAGCGTAAATTTCATGGAGAAACAACCCTAATCAACTAAACAAAACCCAATTTACATCCACTATAAAACCACCATCCTTGAAGCTAAAAGTTCCACGTACAATGCCAGAATGGCAAAAGCTAACTCCAGTACTAGAGAATGCTCCAGTATACTCTGTGAGATGGAATCCCCAGCTCCACCCAATCACAACTGCACCAAAGACACCACCTGGTGCACAAACATTCAACTTGCCTTAACGGGTAAGATCTCTATGCTTCAACGCAAAATCCAGCAAAAGAAAAACACAGTGCTTGCCCACAAACACCCTCCCGACCCAGAACCCAAAGCCACCAAACCCAACATCTCTCTATTTCAGTACAAACCTGTCTCAGTCAGTAATGTCAGAACAATAATAAAGGGACTCAAGACCTCCAGATGTCAATGAGACATCTGCCCTGCCCTGCCCCAGTCATTAAAGACTGTGCAGAAGCTCTGGCACCATTCATTTCCTCCCTCATTAATGCCTCCTTCTCCACAGGCATTGTGCCAGCCAACTTAAAAGCCACCTGGGTACTGAAAAAACCCACACTAGACCCCAACATCCCAACTAACTACCGCCCCATCATCACGGTACCATTCGTTCTGAACATACATAATAGAGCAGCATATCTGCAAATCCAACAACACCTGGAATACAACAATTTACTAGGCCTGCTGCAATCTGGTTTCAGACGAGGCCACAGGACGGAAACAGACTTATTGGACCTAAACAATCAGCTTCATGTATCTAAAGACGGAGTCAAACTTGCCCTCCTTCTATTGCTAGATCTCTTGGCTGCCTTTGATTTAGTGGATCACCAAATACTATGGCAGCACCTGCTCACTGCAGCCCAATTCTCTTCCAAAGCCACCTCCTGGATCACCTCCTTTTTACCAAACAGAACAATGAGCATCTTCTCCAACACTGCCTCAGCCAACCCCAATCCCCGTCACATGTGGTGTCCCACAAGGATCTTGTCACTGACACTACAATATCTTCACAAAACCACTGTTCAACCTGATTGACACCCATGGAATCTCATACACCAACTACGCCGATGACACACAGCTACTCCTACCTTTGACTGGTGACTATACCACTGACTCTGTCTCATTGAAACAAGTGTACCAAACCATCCAAGCCTGGATGGCATCACACATGCTCTGTCTCAATGATGACAAAACCGAGTTGCACATAGTCGGCTCTCGAACCCTACTAAATAAACTTGATCCAGCATAGAAATCATTTGATATCAACAACATTAGTATTCAAGTAGCCAATCATGTTAATACCCTTGATGTTTACCTAGACTCTACACTATCACTATCCAGGAAAGTCAACGTCATCACCTCGTCTGCAGCATTCATCTCTAAACTCATATCTGTGTGTCGCCCATTCCTCTCATCAGAAAGCTGCCTCACCATTGCACGGGCTCTGATAGGCTTCAGGTTGGACTACTGCAACACCCTCTTTGCAGGCACCTCATCTGGAAACATAAACAGACTACAGATCATACAAAACAATGCCTTACAAGCAGCCCTGAACATTTCAAAAAAAGAGCACTTTTTGCCACCCAGAAGAAATGCTCACTGGCTCCCCATCAAAGAGCGAATCCGCTTCAAAACTCTAGCCATAACCCACAGATGTATCTGGAATTACGCTCCAAGAAACCTCACCTTCAAATTCTCAAAAGCCTCAAACACCAGGCTTACTTGCTCAACCTACACAAATCGTCTCAACAGCCCCAGATTCGCCTCCAAAGAGATGGCAGAGCGAGCTTCCCGGTCATCACCGCCAAGAACTGGAACAATCTTCTGTCATCACTGAGACTTGAACACTCATATTGGTCATTACTCAAGCAGTTTAAACCCCTACTTTTCTCAGAAAACACACAGCAATGACCCTAATCTCGCCATTCTAACCAACGTCCTCAAGACGTATTTTATACCATTTAAGTCTGTCATGATTTCTTGTACAGGTGCAACTGACCTACTGTGTGTACCTACGCGCCTTGATGCTCTCGGGCCTAGTGTGCTCTATACATGCTAAAATAAATAAATAGGTTTCACAGCGTTATGCCTTGCGTTGCTAAATCATGTGGCTTGGACTCCAGCAGATGTACTTCAGGTTACCCTGGATGAGTGGTACTGCACGGCCTTTGGTTCATGTACCCCTTTGTCGAGGGGAAGGGGGCAAGGGTTACCTTTGCCAGAGGATATAGTTGCTATAGCGTTATGCCTTGCGTTGCTAAATCGTGTGGCTTGGACTCCAGCACATGTTTTTTTCCAAATTAGAGCAGGTTAACATGGGGGACTGTTACCGCGCTGGCTCTGGTTCCTGTAACCCTTTGTGTGAGGGAGGGAGGGGCAGAGGTGGTGGGAGTGTAGCCTGTGTCAGCGGATGTACAATAGCACCGCGAGTGTTGGCCCACAGTGCGCCATGGTCCATACGTGTTGTCCCGACGGCAGTGGCGGCTGGTGAGTTTGAAAGCTGGTGGGGCGTACATTTTCCAGGGCGAATTTAGTAGCGCGCGCAGCGCGCGAGCCCAACCCCCTCCCCCCTGCAAAATCTTTGGAAAAATGGCCTACAAAATATGCAATTTACTGTCCAAAAAACCCACCGAAATATGAAAAAAGCATTCGGTTTTACATATTAATGGTGGTACACTATTCTTACGTGTGCAAGTGTGATGGTGTATTTTACAGCAGCTTGTATTGAGAATAGCTGGTACTATCTCTGGGAAATCCAGTTGGAAATCATGGCCATGGTACTTAGGACCGCGCCCAGCTTGAGAAGGGCACTCATCGCTGTGGAGCTGAATCTGAGGCGAGCACCTTTTCACTTTACATCATGCAAAGGACAAGGTCGGACTAGGGCAAAAAATGGGCTCCGGCCCCACAAAAACCAAGGCCCTCATTTGCGATCACAGTTGGCTACTTTGCTGGACAAACTGTTGGAGAAATACCCGCGGTGTGTTTTTTGATACAATTTGTGGCAAGGGCATTTTACAGCGTACTGGGCCAGAGGAATCGGCTAGATGGGAGGGGACATTTGGAGGAAGGCACTAGAAGGGCACCAGACTGGGCCAGGGATGGTGTGCAGAGGTCAGCTGTGCACATAACTGTGGGGTGTTGGGCAAGGTGTAGGAATAAGTAAATAAAGCATCATCAGAATGAGATCAGCGTTACACAGAGCTCTGCACGCTTGCTCCACCCCCTGCGCCATGCCTGCAGACCTGTTCTGCATCATCGGAACCTTCGGAGGGGTGGAGGCAGCAAAACAGGAGTGCTGCACCTTTTAAGATTGCCCTATTCTATCCCCCTCCTCACTACTCCCGCGCCTCCACTCTCTTCTCGCTCCTTTTGATACATCTTCATTCCATTCTTCATAATCAGTTCCCCTTACTCACTTTATCATTCTTTCTATCGCCCTCTTCCTATCTCCCCTCCCAACTCTACGTGTCCTTTCTTCCAACCTGCCTCTCTCCTTCTCTTACTGGTCCTCTTCTTTTTCCTCATCTCTTCTCCTTATTTCTCCATCTTACTCCTTCCTCTACACTCACCCATCTCTTGCTCTCCCTCTTCTCCTGCCCCTCGACTCCTTCCTTTCCTCCCCTCACTCTATCCATCTCTCCCTCTTCCCGCCCATCTCTCATCTTCCACCCAAACTATCCTTCTCTATCACCTTCCTTTTCCTCTCCTTCCTTCTTCCTAGCCACCTACTTGCCACTCCTTCCCAGTACTCCCTCTCCTTGCTTCTCCCACCTCATTATCTCCCTCCTTCCTCACCCCCTCCCCCTCTCCTCACACCACACCCACCCCAACCTCTGGCACATACCGTTACAGTCCCATGAGGAGATGGAGGTTCTACAAGCATTCCCGTCGTTTGTCTGTCAGTCCCCACAAAGACAGGACATCACCCCATAAAGCCAAACTGGTAGAAGACTGGGAGGGTATACAGACCTCAGACGTCCTGCCAGGGCCGCCCCCAACCAAACATGCAATGGACAGTGACATGGAGGGCCATTTGGTGCCCAACCCACTCTTATAGCCTTCACCCACCTCCCCCTCAGATATACTCAATGACGAGCATCCCTGCTAGCACACCTCCATTCAATGGCCTAACACACTTATCCCAAAATATGCCAGCCGGAGTTGGGGAGCAACACACTTTACATTCCCCACAGCCCACCCAGTTCAAAATATTCTCTGTCCTCACTGTCAAGCACCAAGAATACCACTGCCCCCCCGAGGCATACGCATTCACCTTCCGACAACAGATTGGGGGGATTGGGGGTGCTAAAGGCACACCTGGCCCACATCTGGCACCCCCAGTCAGGGGTCACACTAACTCAGACACATCACCTCAACAAACTCAGAATGGAAGCTGATGGGAAGTGGGGTTGGGTGTCGGATCCCTGCTAGAACCACGCCCACATGAACTAGCACTGGAAGGTGATGGGGGGGTTAGGTGCCTGACCCCTGCTAGGACCACCCTCACATGAACCAGCACTGGAAGGTGATGGGGAGTGGGGTTAGTTGTCTGCCCCGTGCTAGGACCCCTTCACATGAACCAGCACTGGTAGGTGATGGGGAGCACCCTTTTCGTTTCTGACCCCCAACATGACCTTTCCTTTCTCTACACGTTAGATATACATCATTACTTCCCTCCAGAGTGCAGGAAGTCAGAAATCACACAAGAAGATCATGTCACAAGGTAATGTAAATGACTGAGCGCACTAGACATATATGCATACAATATCATAACATGTAGCACTGCATCTGCATAATTTTCACAATAAGGCACAACTGCTTGCAAATCCCTCCACCATGTCAGGGCCATCAGCATTGCATGGAACAGGACTATGAAATGCTGTCACTAGACCTACTCGCCTCAGTCACATGCACCAGCATTACAAGACCTATATTCCATACACAACTACTGTCATTGTTGACATTTCACATGGAGAATAACAGGCCATTGCCTGGACTAGTATCCCTAGTTCATCCATGCAGGCCCCTGCGGATATCTGTTGCTGATGTGGGCTTTAGCCGAGTTCCCCCATGCAAACACAGTGCAAGTAATCCAATAGGACAGAGCCCACATATCACTGCTGAGCAAGCCATTGAGGTTACACTGTTAACACAAAACTGGAAAAGTAGTTGAGTAAACCCCAGACAAGGTATCTTGTATTACGCTTTGATGCTCAGTTGTGGGCGAGCCAAGCAGGGCCCGGGACCATTCTGGAATTCAATGCTGGCAGAAAAACTGCTGGCAACAGAATTCAAGTGTATACCCCTCAAGCAAAGAGGTAAAGTGTTTAGATGATGGGGGAAGGGAGAGGTTGATGGGGGGTACCCCTGTAAAAAATAAAACGGGAGTGCTGTTGAGGGTGTTCTCCCACTGGCATTCTATTTCTGGCATAAGAACATAGAACCCTCTGCCTTGCTCAGGCCAAATGAGTGGCTCAAGCTGAACTAAAACTGCAAGTTGCCAGCTGCAAAAATCAGAGCAGAGCCTGGCCAGCTCAGGACTAAAACATAAAATAAAAAAATAAAAGTCAATAGCAGTCACAAGGCCTGACCTATTTTCCTCCCATTCAATATCAGAAGAAACCTTTCACAGAGCAGTTTCATTGCTGCTTCAGCTTTGGTGGGAATACAAAAGGCATGAAGCCAGCCTCCCACTTGTATCATAGCCAGCCGCGGCCCGCGACCCCTCCCGCATCATGCTGCTAGGCCTGGCCACCAGGCACTGCACCAGCCGTGGTGGTGGTGCCACTGTGCCAGGCGGCCAGGCCTCTTCCTCACGCTGCCAGGGCTCTCCCTGGTGACTTACTTGTGCCGTTTTATATTTTCGGCATTTTTTGTCGAAAAATGCCGAAAATATAAAACGGCACATTTTGGATGGAGATTCTACGTGGCACGCACTGGGCAGCAGCAGTACGCCTGCCTGGGCCTTGCTGTCCGCCACGGACCGGGGGTAAAGGCCCAGGCCAGGCAGCCCCCGCCTTGGTGGTAGGCGGGCCGGGGCCCGCTACCACCAAGGCCCGCCAGAGACTCACTCGACTCGAGTGAGATACAAGGCCCCATTAAGTTGACGGCAGTCTAGTCAGCAACACTGAAAGACGTAGGCCCTGGCCTACACGTCTTTCAGTGTTGCTGACTGGGGCTCGTGGACCACGTTCCCTCCCCGGGCCCAAAATACAAACAAGAAACAACATCTGCTGGGACCACCTACTTACCCGCCGGCAACTCATGTTGTGGACTCGTGGACCAGGGTCCAGGCCGTCTCTGCTGGGCTGGTGGTGGTCTTCAGGGCCGGGCAGCTGGGCTCGCGTCGACTTGTGACTCCTGCCGTCAACTAAAGAATCAAGGCCAGGGAAGAGTGTGAAGGTGGCGCAGGCGCACCCACACACCCTGCACCAGAGATCTGCATAGCTACAGTAATGTCATTGGCTGTTTGCCAGCCAATGCAAGGGTTGTGATTGGGCGGCAAACAGCCAATGACATTACTGTCTCCATGCAGGGGAGGGACTGGAGGGAATTTCAGTGACCACTGATGACCCAGACCTAGTGTGCTCTTTACGCATATTTTAGACTGGTGGGGCCACCCCTGAAGCGCCCCGCCAGCCTTCTAATTGATGGGGCTTACGTAGAGTGCGTGGAGCTACGAGCTCCCCGCACTCTACTATTGAAGAAGGAAGACGTAAAACGGGACGCGCCCCGCTGTTAAAGCAGCCGGGCCCGGCCCTTTGTTATTGTTGCCTTGCCACAGCGCCCCCGCGCTGTTGTCAAAGGAAATGCAAGCTAAAAGAGATTCAATCAGAGAAGTTCTCAGATTGAATCTCTTTTAGCTTCCTCTTTCTTTTCTCCTTTTCTGGGGGGGCGGCGCCCGGCCGCCCTATGATAGCAGCCGCCACTGCCCGACGGTACAGAGAACCCAATCTGTCAATGGCTATAACCGCCTGTATCCCGCACGTGCCAGGAAGCCTGCTGAGTGAGCGGTCTGCTCTGGATTTTCATGGCTACAGCCAGAACCATCCTGAGGCTGGACAGGTGGCATGCCTTGGCATGGGCTTCGCATCCCTAGCGGGGACTTGAACCATTCTGGCCGGATGTTTTCATCATGCCTGTTTGATTGTTTGCCGCAGCGCCTTTCCATTTGTCATCCCTTTTTATCAGGCGCGAGCCACACCAGGCAGAGCAGAGAATCAGGAATGGACTTTCAGGGGAAGGGCAGATGCCAACTCATCCATGGCCTGTGGCAATGGGGTGAAGGGCAGCCAGCACAGGGACTGTCAGACAGTGCATGGCATTAAAATGTTTCACTGCTGGTCTCTTGTGTGGGCAGTTTCCATACTGGCCAACTTCGCTCGTTAAATCAATTTCTCACGATAAGGGGTCATTTTTCGGTCATTGGCACTGAGAGGTGGATGGCGAAAGTGGGGTACTTTTTATTAATGCACTCCACAGCCTCACCGGGAAATCCAGGGAGTGCTGCCTTGATGTTTTCATGATCTCTCTGCAGATGTCAGAGGGCTGTGTCCTTACCCTGGTTAACCAATTTTACCAGGGCCCAAATATTTTGTTGCACGTCACTGAAACATCAGGGTGGGCAGCTCCCAGGCCACTGGCACCACCCAGGCCTGCTGCATATAGTACCAACATAATTAGTGCTAAGACTGCAAATACAACTGCTTCATTGAGAGTGATGAATGCACGGTGAGATGTAGAGATACCAATCAACATTCCAAAATAACATAAACATTTAAGAGTTTCTTTAAAACACAATATTGTTAATATTTCGTTCTGATCCAATCAGTGGCAAGTGGAACATTTGAACAATCTATCAATATGAAATAAGATCCAACATGCTTTCCTTCTATGTTATTTATTGGACAAATGCAGGCAAAATCATTACTGAACTGATGAATGTGCTTGTCAAACACTGCAGCAAGATCCTCTTCCTTGGTGTGGCACTCATGCTAGGCACTCCTCTTTGATACTTTCCTTTTCACTGACCTTGCCCCTGTGTTGTGGCTGCTGGTTAGTGGCTGTTCTAACCCACTTTGCTGGTTATTACAGTTGAGAATTTGCAGCAATGCCAAGCAGGTTGATCGGAGCAGTGTGTGGGCATGGCCAGCAGCAGTGCCCAACATTGTCACCCTCTAACCCATTGTAATTCATGAAAATTGAGCAATAGCCAAGCACTGCCAACCTGGGTTATGAGGTTTGTGAATAGCAACGAGCAAGCCCAGGATGTGGAGTCACAAATCAGTGCACACTGTTGTTTTTATATTACTATGACCAGCTGACAGTAAAAATAGTAGTAAAGTTGCCAAAACACCACTACATAATAAAGCTAGGATTAGAAATAAGTGCTGGAGTGCAGAAATAAGTGCTGCAGCGAGCCCTGGCAGGGTGGCCCTCTGTGAGAAACCTGAAGGTGCCTCACTCACTAATCCCCAGGGATCTGTCATCCAGGTGGCCAGGACACAGCCATCACTATTGGATCCAGTTCCTGGGGGTGGACCAGTGCGGGAGGATCACCTGGATGGGGGGTCTTTGGGGAGTGGAAGTGGGACACCGAAGGGAGAGACACAGTATCCCCTTACTAATGACACCTTTTCCCCATTAGGATACTTAGAAACTCTACAACTCTTTTCCAACACAAACCCTTTCTCACACTGTGTGCGAAAATTGACTAATTCCAGAGCCGTTTGCCTGACATGTCCCAACAGAAAGGTCGGGCAGAGTCAGGCAATTGCCACAACTGCACATACCTGAATGCCCTTTCCTTTCCCAATAGGGATAAAATGTGGAGCACGAGAGCATACTCTGAGCAAGGCCGAATGGACGAGGAATCAGCTAATCCAGGACGGCAGTTCAAACGGAGGAGAAAGGCGTCAAGACCTAAACGACGTTAAGGAGGGAATGGCCCTTGCCCTTTTCAACCCAGACCCTCAAATCCTCCAACAAAGGAAGCATAAGACTGCAAATAACAGCTGGCGAATGGTTTGACGAATGTCAGAGGTACATGGAACCCTCCCGCACTGATAGCCCGGACGGGCAGATGCGGTTGCCATCGTGGTTCCGTCCTTGACTCCAGCAGCAAAAGAAACGCCAAGGAGTTCAGCACTGTTGGTGAGCTCGAAGAACCTGCCAATGGACCGGACTGTGTTAGGCTCAAGGTTGCAGTGGTACCATTAAAAAGCTTAATAGACAGAGGTATTTTGTGAATGAACTTGGTACCAGAGATAAACTGGTCCTGTGCCAAGTGGGCCTTCATTTGAAGGTCTCTTGCTGGTACTACTATTCTGAACAAAGAGAATATTTTGAGCTAAAAGAGTATTGAAGCTACAATTACCAAGAGGCCATAGAGAAGGCCGGCATGAGCTGTCAAGGTGGACATACAAGGGTCAAGCCAAATCCCTTGTAGAATCGAAAGTCCTTGACACGTTACAGAGGTTTTGCCGATTGTGAAATTGTGAACCCAACTGAGGGAATTGTTAAACAGGCCTTTGCACCTGGCTGAGGGGAACGCTGTGTGTACTGTAATTATGTGATGCCTGCACTTGCCATAGGCTAACAAAGTGACCGAGTGAGAGGAGATCACCCTTCAGAAGTCTCTGTTTAAATTGGTAAGTGCTTTGGGAGCTGACACTGAAAGAAGGATCAGAGCCCGGCTGAGGGGGATCCAAGGGTGAGGGGTAATCACCTGACATGAAGATTAGCAGAAGGAAGTTTTGTTTTGTTGTTTAACATATCAGGCCCTCAGAAGCTAGAGACTTCGCATAAAAAGAGTCTTGGGCACAGAGGGCCTGATATAAAAAAACGGGAACTGTAAGCTTGTGCCAGAGAAGCCCAGGAGTGTGCTGTGCTCAAGAGTCCCGCTTTGTCCCATGCTAAAAACATGGGGAAGGGAGACCCCGGCCATAACATCCTAACAGATCAATTTGTGAGCACTTCTTTCTTTTCTTGTGAACATTATCTCACACTATTTTCTAGCATAGCAGTAATGATTGGCAATAGGTTTTTTAGTATAGGCCCGTTTTATTTGACTAGACTCTAGTAGGACTGTACTATTATTTGATGGTTGTAGCTGGCTCCCGTTTTAGGTTTAGATTAGGCATTTATCTCGCACATTTTATAGTTTAATAAACACGCTTGAACTGTGATCACTTGTGTCTGTCTTACTTTGGTATCATGCCTTCCTTACACCTCCCCCCACCGACATGAACACAAATTAAGCACTGAATTTGACCAAATCAATGATCATTGGCTGACCACCTCAACTTACTTAGCCACAATTCTCTTATTTAAAAATGCGGACTTAACTCAAACAAGCACAACCCCCGGAGATTGAGTGCTTTATTTTATTTTTATTTGTATTTTTTTTCAACTGGGTTAGAACTGTGAAGATGTCACTGTTGCAGCTCTGTGATGTCACAAGGCTCCAGGGACATGAAGACTTGGAGTGTGCACAGGTGAGGCCTCTACAGAAGCAGAGGAAAAGGAGGGCACTGCGGAAACAGGATCTCATAAAGCAGACAGCCTTCTTTTCAGGTTCAATGATGGCCTAATAATATTCTGCATATTCTGTGGATTTAGAAAATAGATAATCTAATGGATCCCTATCCCCCCCCCTACAGTCAAGAGGCACCTGGTATCACCCGCACCATTGTGGTGTTATAATGGCACATGATGCATTTTCCATTGTGTCAAGTCAGTGGCATAAAAGGCTGGTCAACAGACTCCTGCAGCATTGGAGGCCAGAAGCTCGAGTAGGGAGGGTCCCTCCTCATGCCAGGAGCAACGAGAAACTGGGGGAATCCGCCTGCACCAATGATGCACTGTGTAGTGTTGTGCACTTGCAGTCATTTTACCATTCTCTGAGCAGCGATTGAGCAGAGGGGGCCATTTCAGGTATGCCACACCCTACGGGGGGGCCTGTAAATCTGGGGATCTAGCACCTTATTCCAGTCACTGCTTGGTGAACGGGTGCCCTCCTCCAGCCAATCAGGGCCAGTTTGTCAAAACGTAGCCCTTTTCTGCAAGAAAAAGTATCAAATTAATTGAGCACCCGTTTTGCTGATTAGATAATATAGAATGGAACAGACTGCTGGGTCAAAGGGAGCCATCCAATCAGGGGCCAGATTATCAAAGCTTTGCCCTTGTGAGGAAAAAAGAACGGTCACATAATTGTAGTCCCAATTTTGCTCCTTAGATCATTCATAATGCAGACAACAGGTTTAGCTGAATTATCTACACATGTTTTCACTAGGAAAAATGCAGCACACTATTTTATTTAGTATGTTTGCTATGTAACATGAAAAGTTGCAAACACATTTCTTATTATGTTATCTGGCCTGCACAGTAAGTAAAGCAGCCTGCTTCCTCTTGCCTAAGTCTATCTGTCTCTACATTATATGGATTGTGTCAAAGGTGGTTTGCTCCATTCTGCACTGTTGAAGTATTTGCTCAGTGCAAATGTTATGCAATCTGGCACTAGGTGTAGGCAGCACAGGGCTCTGACGGATCCATGTGTTGTTCCCCTTCGGGATTCGCATCTCCAAGAGTACTGCACTTTATTCGTGCAGTACTGCCACACCCTTTCATTATAACGTGTTCACTACACAGCACTTGCTACTATGGTTTTGTGACTCCAGACTGAGGGACATGACTGATGTTGCTATTGTCAGATTTATCAATATATCCTGCATGCGTATGTCAGTCAATCATGCTAGGACACATGGAAAAGGTGGCAGCAGAAAAATTAACATCTAACCCCTTTCCATTCTTGGCATTTTGGGACATGTAGCCCTGGGTATATAAAGTGGTAAATCCACGACTACAACTCCCAGAATGCAAAGAAAACACTCGCTGCACTAACATCTCCCAAATGGAATGGAGCATGGTGGAATGTGGGATTACTGGAAAAGGTGTTTTGGCCGGAAAACCTCTGGGACTGCTGGCTCCAGAAAGATTGTGAAGAAGTCTAATTATGAAACAGGCATTGATTAACCAATTAGCCGTCCATCTTTTGCTTAGTGATTCGATATTTTAATATATGTATGTCTGTATTAGATTTGCAACGCGCAGAAACCACTCGCCACCGAAAGAGGCATCAGGGCGTAGAATGGATTAAGAACATACAGCATACAGCGACAATGCCAAGCCAGCCAGAACCATTATCTAGGGAAACGCAGTGTATTCATTGGTCTTCTGAAAGACGATAAGGTGGTGGTAGAACGTTCCACAGTGTGGCCGCCAGAACAGAGAGTGCCCGCCCGCCTCACTTCTGAAGTTTAAATGTAGGAACTGTCAGAAGCCTGGCAGAGGCTGATCTCAATGACTATTGGGGACATAGTGAGTAATATCCCCTTAATAGGAAGGGCGGTCCTTTAAGATAATATGCCTTGTGGACCAGACAAAGGACCTTAAATACAGTGCACTGTTTTACTGGAAGCCATTTTAACTCGTGCAGTCCCTGAGAAATATTCTCAGACTTTTTTAACCAAAACATGATCCGAGGAGATGCATTCTGAATAAGCTGCAGTTTCATTGAAGACTTTTTTGGGAGGCCCAGATAAACAGAATTACAGTAGTCCAGCTGGTTTGACGCATTCATCAATTGCATGGTTGCAGGAAAAGCAAAGTAGCATAGAAATATGTTCAGGCTTGTCAGCTGAAAGAAACAGCTACGGGTGAATTTCCTACTGGGTTTGGACAAGGACAGATCTCACTCTAGTCAGAGGCCCAGGTTACAGACCAAAGCCAAATGAATTGGGGAGGGGCCGAGTGAAACTGGCCAACAGACATCTTGTCAAATGTGTTCCTTGATAATAGGGGCTTCACAGGGCTCACTCAAGTCGAGGGAACACGCGGGTGGACGGAGTCCCCACACTTTTTCTGCAGCCGGCCACTTTTTTCAGAGGGCATCCTGATATGCTAATTTCTGGTGATGCCACATTCAATTGGCATGTTGATGATTCCCCCCACTTTATTTTTAGGACTTGATCCCTGGGACATCGGATGACCATGAATGAGTAAAGAGGGACAGTGCTACTTTACTGGAGCAGATGTGTATGTCTGTTTTCTGAACGTTTAATTGAAGACTGGTGGAATCCATCCAATCTTTAACTGGTACCAATTTCTTCATGTCTGATTCCTACGAGCTACCCAAGCGAAGAATCAGTTGGGTGTCATCGGCATACATGAAGAAGACTAATACCTCCCTATGAATAAGAGCATACAGAGGTCTCAGGTATAAATTAAACACAAGTTGCCTCATTGAAGAGCCTAGTGGACTCCAAAAGAAATAGGTCACCGAGAGGAGATAAAAGGTGGCAGAGACACCATTTGTACTCGGTTTGTAAGGGAAGATTCCAGCCATCTCCAAGCACTCCCTCCAACACCCAAATTGAACAGCCCTTCCGGCAGACTTTTGTGGTCTATGGTGTTGAAGGCCACAACAAGTCCAAAAGTACCAAGGCATCAGGTTTTCTGGTATCAACCTAAAGTCTAAGATCATACAGTGCTGCCACCAGCACAGATTCTGTGTTGTGGCTTGGTCGAAAAACACCCTCCACATCATCTAGTCAACCTGAGGTATCGGCCAGACGTTGCAGCCGAGAAGTAACTTGTGCTTCCAAGCTCAGAGATAGGACAATAGTTTGAGGGCTGACCGGTGTCTAATGTGGCTTTCTGTGTGCTCATTTTCAATTTGCCCTATCGTTATGGAGGAAGTCATGTTGCTGAAACACTGAAAAGAAATCTAGAGCAGGCTCTCTCTAGATGTTTTTGACTAATTCTTCCATTGTAGGTCACCATTGACAATGCTGGCTAAGGCTAATGTGAGCCTTGTTCCAAAACATCTGGAGGGCCAAAGTTTTCAGACTTCAGCAATAGAGCATGGCTGCTCACAGTATTTAAGGTAGAGAAAGTATGGAAGGTAGAGACTGCCGTGTCTGTGGTACAGTTGGACCAATGGAATCAGCTAGACATGTCTTAACACAATGTGCTAGTTTGGGTCCCCTATATGTGTGCATGCTTGGTAGATTCACCCATAATTACGAGGCAATGCTTGCAGATTCTACTGTCTGGACTCTGACACCATCAGTATGCAACTTGCTTTATTTGGGGTATGGTTGCACGTTAAAACCCTTCTACCTGATTAGGGCCATTGAGTTGTTCTCCCCTTGAGTTTCCATGTTCCTTGGAATCTTTGGTCCTTTGTCCTGCCCTAAATAATATGCCTCTCGTATCTGATGGCAGCTAGGAGGTCGTGGTGCTATGGTTACATTTCCCATTCTCCATTTTCACATATCCTGTGTTGTTTGTGTTGGTTTGTGTTGTGTTGTGTTGTGTTGTGTTGTTTTGATCATTTACATGTATCTGATGATCTGCCTGATGAGTTTGGAATCGAATTGAAATAATATGATTACCTGAACAGTATGTATTATGCATCATAGGATATATAGGATCTTATGACCCTCGACACATATCAGACTGAAAGGCCATTAACCCGGGAAATTAGAGGCCCTACATGGATGGTTTTGGTTCCACATATATCTTAACATTTCCGGTTACACTAAATTCACCAGGAAATGTGAAATTAAGCAAGTATTGTACTGTATGATATTGCTCCCTGTATTGCATTGTACCTTATATTGTATATGTGATATGTCTTATGCTATATGTATTATATGTTTTATACGTTTTATGTGTTTTATTATGTGTAAAGTCCTAATTTGGACGGAATCAAAATAAAATTATTATTATTATTTAATTGTTTTTTATAACACGCCTAATACCGTACTTGAGTTCGGTTTCTAAGCGCGGATCCAGGATATCTTGCTTCCAAGACCAATGTGTTGCACCTGTGCTGTCCGCTGTTCTGTTCTGGTACCTGAGAAATCAAACATATATATTTGCCCTCTTATACAGTGGAGTGAAAGCTCCAATCGCCAATTTTACTATTGAGGGGTAATTTGAGGGCAGGCATGACGCAGCAGGTGCCTGCAATAACTTCACAGCTATTATATCGTTCAAGGAGTCGGCAAGGGTGCCTTGAACATGGCGGAATCTACTGGCATGAAACACTTCTGTCCGGTGTGATAGCGAGCTAGCAGCCAGGCGGTTGCTGTGTTCTGATTGGACGCCATTAACCTTGCCTTCAGGCGACTGGCTACCCAGGGGACCGAAGCAGATGATATCTTCATTCAAAATCCAAACACAGTTCCTCATGTTATTGCTTGATAAACAAACAGGGGATTAAGCAGGCTTGGCGCCTCTGATAGTCTCGTGACTGGAGAGTTTTTAATGAGGAGCTGCTGTGCTGAAGGGGACAGACCGTACTTATGAGAGCTCGCTGCGAAGTCATGAAAGCTTTCCAAGGCCAGCCACGATTAGTGATCAGTGGCCCTCTGTCCCCGGAGTATAGGGGAAGAGTCAAATTATGACCTTGCCAGAGCAAATACATATGTGGGGTGAGACCCCGCATCCCCCTATTCTTGTATTATATCCCATACTCCCTCCCCACATATATATTTGGTGTAATGGGGGGTCGAAAACAAATAGACTGAATTTTCGGCAGTCGGAATTCTGGAGGAGACATTTTGTTATATTCTTGTCATTGGCTAGTGGCAATTGACTCTTACCAAGTAAGAAATGGTGTGCTTTGTTTAAGTGAATAATTGAGGGGGTAAGTCGCATTTATTGACTAGTTAGTAGCTTGCAACTTTAATATTTTACTCCGGTAGTGATATGGGAAGTTGTAATGATTCTATAGTAGTTTGCACCCTTGGCTTGCAGGTTACACACCGAAATCTGCAGTGTACTCTCAACCCACTGGGCAATCTTTTCAGTATTTCATGGCAAGATCACTTGTTCATGGCCTCTTTCTGTTTAGCAGTGTCATTGCCTCTAGTCATATACGTCGTGTTGTGCAGCTGTATGTGTCTAGGGTGCCCCTAAAGGGGTGTGTGGTGAGAATCGTGGCGGCTGTATAGAAGGAAGACGCAGCAAGTTCCAGTCTCTGTACTATGGCCCTCCTGTAGTGGTATAGACTGCAGGGGTACACCTATACAAACATTTTGGGGAAGGGGCTGATCCGCCAAATGTTGGGAGAGACGCAAACTTCTGAGACTGCTGAGGAGGGGCAAACTTACTTGTGTCGGGGCAGCTAAATTTTTGTTACGAGTTCTAGTGCAGCTTCAATCTTACAAGCAGTTAACTCACTCCATGTCTGAAACCACACACTTAAAGACTGCTGTGAGAATGAGCTGTCCTTCTCCACCCTGCCAATCGCTTCCCTGACATGCAAGTACTAACACACCATCACAATTTCAATTGCCTATTAATGTGTGCATAAGAATGCAGGTGCTGACAATGAAATGCTTTAACTGCCGGGCATCTGTGGCACCGTTGATTGTCTGTGTCCTGTCGTGCCATGGCTCTGCAGGTCCACCAGCTAAAGTCAACTTAACCCAACATTTTTTCGGTGAGTGAATGGGGGTCTAAAGCCCAATTTGCCCAATGGTCGTTGTGCCACTGCCCGACTGTGAGCACAGGCCAGAATATCAGAATGCTGGCCCAGATGCAGCACAGCAATACAACATTTTGGAGTGCCGATGATGTACTCCTGAATTCGAGTCCTCCCGGCACTGAGGATCACCGATGTTACGTCCATAATGCATGTGCGCAGGTGCTAGCCTTGTTTTGGGGCGCATGCGCGTAAGAAATAAAGATGGCCCGCGAGGTAGTTGCCACTGGGACCCTGCAACGACCAGATGTGTGTTTCCTAGTATCATTGTATGCGCATGCTTTGGTTCTGGTACAGGGCGGCCCGAGGCACAGGAGGCCCCATCACACTGGCGACGAGGCGGGACACGAGGAGAAAAAAGCCCGACACGGACAATCTTGTCGTTATGGGTATTTCATCTCACGTGCGCCACAATCTCACACAAGTGACGGTGGCCATTTTGTTTATGGTGTTTAAGGCGGTTGCGGCCCGCGAGGGTGCTCGTGCGCTGTCTAAAAACTGCAGAAGACAATCCCTGAATTTTTGGACATTCTGCAGTCTCCCTAAGTCGGACACGGATATAGCCAGGTTTGCGGCCTCTAACACGGTCTGAGGTGCCTGTGCGACATGTGAACATGACGGACAGCGGCGGGGAGGCCTCTGGAACAGTGAGGGTGGTGAGAAGGCAGCATGGCTCATTACAACCAATGCAAGAGTTTGACACCTCGGGCCCCCCCTTCGAAACTAGGCCCGAGATGGCTCCTTTGGATAAAAAAACTGAACATGTTTTTCGCCACCACCGGAGAAACAGATGATGATGCCAAAGTGGCGACGCTGTTGTACTCGGCGGGCACAGAGGTACTGCGCATATATGAGTCTCTCACCTTACCGGTGGTAACATACGATGCGGTCAAAACCGCGCTAAGGGATCATTTTATCCCCTTATCCAACGTAGACTTTGACAGGTTTGTGATGTGTGGAGAAAAGCAGCACGATGAGGAGACATTAGATCAATTCTGTGCATGTTTGAGACAGCTAGCCACCACGTGCAGATGGACGATACCAAGTTAATGGTCTGACACCAACTGATCCAAGGGTGCAGCTCAAGGAAACTGCGGAGGCAGGTTTTGAGAGAGCCATGCATGTCGCTGGCACAGATTTTGGACAGTGGAAGGGTATACGAACTTGCCGAGAGTAGAGGGGCTAAAATGGACGCTGCTGCATGCCCAGGCAAGCTCAAGGAAGCTTTTGCGATTGGGAGACAGTCCCATACAAAGCCGAGGTGGAGCCAAAAGAGGCAGGAACTGACATCTCCCCAAGGCAATACGGTCATCTGTCAGTATTGTGGGTACTATTCGGAAGACTGTCAAGCCAAATCGAGGACCTGCGGGAGATGCAACACACCAGGGCATTATGCCTGGATGTGCAGAGCGGCTGCCCCAGTTGCCACACAGCGGGGACCCGCGAGGGCAAGCGGTGGATATAGAAAACAATGAAGTGTCGCTGCAGTGGAACAGGATGTCCAAAGACTCAACATCGCAGAGGAGGAGGAAGAGGATGAAGACGTCTTTTTCATTTCAAGTTTGGCGACCGGGGCGAGAAAACGCAGGCAACCGATGTGTGTGGTCAACATTCAAGGAGTACCCACGCAGGTACTAATAGACACTGGTGCCTCAGTATGTGTGTTGGCTACTGAACACTACGAAGCCCTCCGAGGCCCCCCTCCAATGGACCATTCGAGGGTGAAGATTTTCACGTTCGGGGGTGACACTCCCCTGCCAATCAAAGGGGTGTTTGTAGCTCCTGTAGCCCGTGAAGGAAAGACAATCAAGGCAAGGTTCTTCATCACAGATGTTAGCCCGCGGTCCCTGTTGAGCTGTGCGGCCTCGGAAGCATTAGATCTGGTCCATTTTGCGTGTGCAGTTTATCAAGGTGATGTAGACTCACTTTTGGAGAGATTTGAGAGTACGTTTCAAGGGATTGGTCGACTACAAGCAGAACCAGTGCGGCTGCACATAGACGAAACGATCCGCCCAACAGCACTGAAACACAGACGTATTCCATTCCATCTTCGGTCCCAGGTTGAAGAGGAACTCAAAGCACTGATGGATATGGATATCATTGAAAGGGTGGAAGGGCCGACTCCTTGGGTCTCGCCAATCGTGGTGGCACCTAAGCCCAAACAACCGGGCAAGGTTCGCATCTGTGTGGACATGCGGTTGCCCAATGCGGCCATCAGGAGAGAACGCCACCTGACCCCCCACCATAGATGATATCATCAGTGAACTGCAGGGTGCCAGGATATTCTCGAAACTTGATTTAAGAGCAGGATATCACCAGATGGAGTTACATGCGGACTCAAGGTACATTACTACTTTCACAACGCACGAGGGCCTGTACCAGTTTAAAAGCCTCAGCTTTGGGATTTCCTCAGCAGCTGAGGTGTTTCAGAATGCCATCAGGGGTGCTTTGGTGGGTCTAAGGAGAGTGATAAATATGAGTGACAATATCTTGGTCTTTGCCACCACACATGCCGAAAACCTGAAGCGTCTAGAAGCAACCCTGCAGAGACTGAAAGACCTTGGACTCACCTTACACCGGGAAAAATGCGAATTCTTCAGAGATCACATTGGGTTTTTCAGCTTTGTGTTTCATGGCAACGGTGTATCCCCGGATCCGGACAAAGTTAGAGACATCCGTGAGGCTGCACCCCCCCAGTCGCTGACAGAAGTCTGCAGTTTTCTGGGGATAGTGAATTACTGCGGTTGCTTCATCAAGGCTTTGGCGTCCCTCTCTGAACCCCTCCGGGCCCTCATGAAAAATTATGCTGTTTGGGTTTGGGGTACCAAAGAACGAGAGGCGTTCGATGAAATAAAGAAGGCATTGTCAGATCAAGACACAGTGGCGTATTTTGATCCTGCAGCCGAGTCCGGGGTGGTTGTAGATGCCAGTCCGGTGGGTTTAGGAGCTGTGCTGATGCAGAAGGACGTGAGAGGCGAGATGCTACCCATCGCATATGCGAGTAAAGCACTCACGGAGACTGAACGTCGTTACTCTCAGATAGAGAGAGAGGCCCTGGCCATCTTATGGGGCTGCAGACATTTCAGGTTGTACATTCTTGGGAAACCGGTAACTGTCATCACGGATCACAAACCGCTTCTTCCGATCCTAGCGGGTGTATCCTCGAAACCTCTTCCCAGGATAGAACGGTGGATGTTGGCCCTCATTGAATACGGGGTCAAATTGGTGTACCGTCCAGGGACGAACAATCCAGCGGACTACTTGTCCCGTCATCCGAACAGGGAGAAGGAAGGTGATCAGGGAGATGTGGTGGAGTGCAAAGAATTTGTACATCATGTCGTGGCAGTTGCCATGCCAGTGGCGTTGGACAGAAATCAGATGGCACAAGAGTCGGCAGACGACGGGGTGTTCAAAATCATCAGAACTGCAATTCAGAGTGGCGATTGGAAGAAGCGTTCTGCAGAATAATACAAGGAGGGAGGACAGAGCCCAGAGAGATCTTCAGGCACTTTGGAAAATCTGTGATGAACTCTCCACTTCGGAAGATGGGTTGCTACTAAGAGGCCGTCAGATTTTGGTACCCTGGTCGCTGAGAGCCCGAGTCATAGAACTGGGGCACACCGGACATCAGGGAGTGGCGAAGACGAAGGCGAGGCTACGCACAAAGGTTTGGTTCCCAGATCTGGAAACCCTAGTTGAACGGCATGTAAAAGGGTGCTTGTCGTGCCAAGCAGCCAGCCCTGTAGAAAGAGCACCCCCAATAAATTCAATGGAGCGAAGTGAGATGCCGTGGGGCACAGTCCACACTGACTTTGGGTCAACCGGGAGGGGCATGTACTTTTTAGTGGCAGTAGACCAATGCTCGAGGTATCCGGAGGTGGAGCTAGTTGACTCACATGCCACAGATCACACGATCCTTGCATTGGAAAAGATGTTCGCCACGCATGGCCTCCCTGAAATCCTCTGCTCGGGCAATGGGCCACCATTCACTGGGGACCAATTTGCACAGTATCAGAGAGAAAGGGGCATACAACATCGGAAGGTGTCGCCGCTGTGGCCCAGGGCGAATGGGGAGGCCGAAAGGCTCATGAGGACCCTCAATAAGGTATTCCGCATAGCGGCCAACAGTGGGGTCGAACTAAAGAGAACCCTATTTGAGTTTCTTTGAGAATATAGGTCGACACCGCATCAGTCCACCGGCGTGGCTCTGGACGAGGCTCTGTTTGGGAGATGTCTGAGGGGCCTCCTCCCAGAGGTGGATGGTCATGAGCCGGTGATCATAGACAATGACCGGGTGAGAAAGGAACGAGAAGCCCACAATGCCAAGGAGAATGAATGGAAAGGGCTGCGAGAAAAGGACATAGCGGTTGGAGACTCGGTACTGGTATGAACCCCAACCGTGGGTCGTCACCTATGTGAAATAATCCATGATCACTGCGGCGAACGCACAGGGAACCATCACCCGCAATCAGTCCTTCTTCAAAAGATTTGACAACCGGCCTCCAGACACTGATCCTACGAGGCACATGCAGCAGGAGGAAGATGGGGAGGTACCGGAGGATGACCAAGCCGTGAGTCCACCACCGACAGTTGGGACCCCACCGCTCAGCTCGCAGGCGGAAAGGTGGTACCCGGCGCGACAAGGCCGCGCCATACCTGTTTGGCTCAAACATTACATTCTAGATTCAGGCGACTGAACAGGTGACTGTCCGTGGCCCATGAGACACTATTCAGAAAGTTAATGTTTGTACCGTTCATGGTGCACCGGTGAATGTGTGGCAGTTGTAAGTTGTTGTTGTTTTTGTTTGAAGAAAAAAAGGGATGTTACGTCCGTAATGCATGTGCGCAGGTGCTAGCCTTGTTATGGGGGTGCATACGCGTAAGAAATAAAGACGGCCCGCGAGGCAGTTGCCGCCGGGACCCTGGAACGATCAGACGTGTGTGTCCCAGTATCATTGTATGTGCATGCTTTGGTTCTGGTACAGGGCGGCCCGAGGCACAGGAGGCCCCATCACAACCATTAACACCAGGGACAGCTTTAGCAGCAGCAGCGCCCTGGGTTAATTGTTCCCCCCCATACCCGCGTGCCCCTGGTCAACAGGGGGAGGGGTGTGGGGGCAGGATGCACCACATTTTCATTCTATCCCCGCTCCCGCGCCTCTCAGGGAGTTGTTCACTGGAATAGGCTGCTCATGCTAATGCATGACCGCCCTATTCCAATGAAATCCACCAAGCTTCCATGACGTAGCGGGGAGGTAATCATCTCAATGGGGTACTGATGCAAATCATTAGCACCCTACTGTTATTAAATACTTAATAACAAAAGGGCACCTGCCGCACCTTCTCCCACTAACCCAGTGCGGATGAGCCCTTGAAAGTGGTGGTGTGGCAGGGGGCTAATGGTGCCCTGGGGGGCATGGCCGGCCCTGGTCAACACAACTCATCAACTCACTCTCCATTCAACTTTCTCAACTCCCGCGTGTGTCCACCACACTGTCCTGCAACTGTTCACCCAATTTCTATCAGAGATGTACGCCACCGTCTCTTTGAGTCCTCAGACCCCTATCTTCTGGCCAGTCAACTGCCATGCCCCCCCTGCAATCCATGCTCTCCTGTATGATATGTAAACATCATCGATCAGAGTAACGTAGTGCACGCGCATGTGAATGACACCCATCCAGAAGGTGCTGCCACTGAGACAGAGGCAGCACACACCTACTGTACTCACAGACACCATACTGACACCCCTATAGGCAGACTTTGCACCACATCACTCCCACAAGTGGTTTGATGCCATACAAATGGGATAAAGGTGCTTTATACATGACAAACTACTACTGCTTCTGCAACAAAGAAAAAGCCCTGGCACCCTCCATTTAAAGATTAAAATCATTCACCTACTAACCTGCAAGACCACCAGGTCCAAGAAATCAAGAGTATCTCACATTGAGAGTTCCAATAACTAGAGGCTCCAATGTGACTAGGGGCAGAGTGCTGGCCAGACTGGAAGACAGCACTTGCTGAAGGAGAGCACCCGCAGACAGGCTGCGAGGAATTCAACCTTCCGCACGGTGTGTGCTACTTTCATCGGGGCTTTTTTCAAATTTGAATTTAAGTTGAATGATGGTAGATCAACCTCTGAAAAATGTGTGGGGCTAATTCGCACACATTTTCCTTTGCTCACTGCACAACATACACAGTGACCTGTGTAATTGGGGGGTACTCTGGGTGGACACATCATAAAGACGCTGCACCCCCCGTAATATTTATTTGGAATATGATAGCTATGAGTACATCAATGCATTTCAGAAGGGGGAAGCTAGGTGGACTGCATCGACAAGCATCAACCAGTTACCCAGGAGGATAGCTAAGTGGCAATGTGCTCGCATTGGAAGCCAAACAACAGGGAGCAACACTGGTTCGATCCCCGGGTCCACTCTTAGAAACCTCTGGGTATTAAGCGCGCTCCACCTTAAAGGAAATTTTCAATCCAGTTGAACCCCTCGAGCTGCAACCGACTACCCACCGCTGAATGTTGTTATGCCGCAGTCGCTCACGCTGTCTGAGAAGCCTCGACCAGTGCTTCAGACCTGCCAACCAGCACTGAGACACCAATTCCTGACCCTGAGTTGCCATACAGGCCAGTCTGCACCAAACTGCTTGCCACCTGAAACCTGCAGCTGTCTTCCGTGTTGAACTTGGTCACAGAAGCTGCAAAGCGTCCTGAAGCCGACTCTACACTGTCGAGCACCAAGAACTTCCAAAAGAACAAGGTACATTGTGTTTCTGTTTCCTAGTGACATTTTACAACACATTACTCCGTTTGTACTGAAACCAAGTATCCTTGAACTATTGGGATTAATTACCATTGCGACTACCCACCTGTCAGCATCCAGAGTGCATTCCTTTATCTTCTTGAAACTGTCTTCTGCAATTGTTTTCATGGATAGTATTTTGTAGTGTTCTAGAACTGTCTGTTGCGATAATAATAAAGTAGTTCTTTTTATACAACCTTGACTGGACAGTCCCTTTTGTAATTGAGTAATACATGTATTTTTGCTGTGTTGAAACTAGCTAACGATCCACGACCTTGCCGAGATAAGACTGCCGTTCCATCCACGTTAACAAAATAGGACAAGGAGGTTTATAATGTGCTTGTGTGTCCAATCTGTTCGGATCCCTTCTGGTGTACTAGAGGTGTGGGGCTGATTGATGGTTTAGAAACCGATATTCATCCCTGGACCACTGGTGCCCCGGAAGTTGTTTCGTCACACCTGCCTTCTCCATTTTAGGCATCAGACTCTGGAACAATCACTCTATTGAACACACCTGCTCTAGAGTGATCATATGTCCCAGTTTACAGTGGCAGTCCCTGTTTTTGACAACATGTGCCCCTCTTCCGAGAAGCTTCTGCAAAAAACTGAAAAGCCCGGTTTGTAAGAAAAAGCTGCAAAGTTCATTCTGATCACAGCCATTTTCTGAGAACGGCGATTTTCACTGTGAAGAAATCCTAAACATACAAGAGGGGGAGACTCTGTAAATATAATAATCTTTTATTGTTGTTAGAAAGTTAATGGCTCGAGCAATTAGAATACATTGCATAAAGAAAAGAGATAATACATACTCTGACGATGAGATGGAATGTATTAAAAGAACACGCCGCAAAGGGGCCTAGATGAATTCTATTGCATTACAAAAATCCACTAAATAGATGTTTGTGATAGAGAGAGAAAGCAATGCAAGGTGCTTGAAGTGATGAATGTGTTCATGGAAAGGAAACCATAGAGGTGTTGAATATATCAGAATTTATCATCATTTGTACTTTACAGAAAATAAAATGCAAATCCCTCTGAAAAGGATGAAACCATTCCAGAACATACAATCGTATGTGTGTAAGATTCGTTGACCTTCACTGTGCAGAATAAAGGTGGGCTCGGTCACACTGTTCCCCATGCTTGATGAGGTTTCTGTTTCTGTTAAAATGTCACGACATTGTTCTGATTGCATGTACAATTGTGAATGTTTTCAGCTTTTCGATCATAGTTGAAAATCTCAAAAATCTCATTAAAGCCCAGTCCACATGGTTATACTAGTATACTAGCACCAAAGGAAGTTTCAAAGCGCTATGCGTGCTGATTGTGTTGGTACTTGCTCCATTGGCGGGTTTCATCTGAAAATACATGCAAATATGTCATGATGGTATGCAGGGGATCATGTAATTATGTCCTCGCAAAAATGTCTCGACAAAAAAGTCGCTTTTTTTGGCAGAGACATTATTATATTGAACATGTTTTTTAGTTTTTTGCAAGGGGCGCAGTGAACGTCACCACAACCCATCTCCATACTCAATGTCACCATATATAATGTTGCCAATGGCTTTTCCCGGTGACGTTATGTATGGGGACATTAATATCTGATACCTATGCAGGCAGGTTTGGCAGAAATTCATTTCAAATCATGTGCAATGGGACAGTCATCAGATGTGTTGGAATTCAAGAAGGGCTTGTAGTTCTCCCGATGTAAGGGGGGGTCTTGGCCAAGTCGTAAGTCCCCTCACCTATATTTTTCTACTCTCAAAGCCTGTCTGTTTAAGGTGGCTCGTGACATATTAATTTCTCCTTATCTAAACACCCTCCTATGCTTCTGTGAGCCCTGGGTTTTGAATTATGGTTGAAAGTAAGCGGGCAGAGATGGTTTTGCAATACTTAGCTCATAGTAGCGGCAGACCCGAACAGAAATGCCTCCCATCACCCTCGTCCCACTTCTACCAGAACAAAGCTAATGACTTCTGTTCTCCGCTTTACACAGCACAGATGTTCAGTGAAAGCTTTGTTAACTGGGACACACAATTATCTTGGGCACCAATTAAAAAGTGGTCCAGAGTTGCAAATGGCAATTCATTCCTTTTATGACAAACTGTTTGAATAGTACCCAAGGGGGAGTTTTTTGATAAAATGTGATGCAAATTGAGCAATTTAAAGAATATTTATTCAGAAACAACGGTCAAAACGACCAGCCGCATAGTGAAGTAACTCATCAAACAGGTCAATATTGGACAAAAAAGTGGTCCACTTTTACCAAAAAGACTGGTCCTTGCTACCATTTTGGATTTGCATTGCCCTATTGGCTAGTCCGAGCATGGGACTCAATCTCACTTAAGCTAGATGAGGGAGATGGAAGCTGGGGAGGGGGGGGGGTGGGTAGAGCAACCAAGCAGAGCCTCAAGCTGGGCTTCATTTACTTACCTTCCTGTCTCTGGTTGTTTTGACTTTGCTTTCTGCACAGCTGATTCCAAAGCCAAAGTGGCACACTGCCAACAATTGGCTGCTCAATGGTTTCATTCAAGAAACCAAAGGCAGGTTAAAATAATGTGTTTGAAGTTGTCTATTGCATTTTCTTGCCGATTGCTTGCTTAACCCCTAAAAAATGTTTTTGTTCTGTTGAACTGCAGATTTGATCTCCTCGGGAGAAACAGGCTGCACACTTGTGTCAAAGAATGACTAAAGGCAGGGGATATCACACACTGTTGTTCCCTGACGTGTAAATGTAAGTCTTTTTAATATAATCAATACAATATTTCTGGAAGAGACCGACTTCCTATGTACTGATAGAAGAAGGGAGGAACAGTGTGACACTGCAATAGCCAACTATATACACCAGACGAGTGTTAGGTAAGATTTTCATAGCAATGATACATGTTCCTGACCTGTGACAACCCCAGAACAGTTTGCTTTTACTGGCGGATTCTTTTTCCTCATATTTCTTTTTTTTTTTTTTACTTTTTATTTATTTGATTTAGTTGTAAATTACAACTTTTTCAAATATATTTGTGTTTTTATACATGTGTACGTTTCAACATTTTAACACAACCATCATTTAATTTACTTACAATCAATAAATGCAAAGGTTTCCATTTTAAAATACAGAGGACGACACGAGACACTAAAATACAAGCAATTAAATCTAATCTTTAGAAAGCAGAAGCATCACATAAAATCAAATGATCGTATTCGAGAGCACACCATATTAATGAATATTAGATGAAAAGACTCCTTATGAAAGCATAAAAATGGTCAGAAAAAAAATGCTGGATTAGAAATATGACCGTTTCTTAGAACCACACAGTATGATCATGAATTTCTAAGGCAATGATTAACTTTACAGCAGCAATATTCAGAGAAACCGAGTTGGCATTAAAGATATTTGCCCACAGAGTATGTTCTGTCAGCATCTTATACTGATTAAAATACTTTAAAAAAATATATTTCCTTAGCTGTGTTAAAGCTACACAGGCGGCATGTAGATGCTCCAGAGATTCTCTATGTTTTTCATTCTTACAAAAGCAGCAGGTTGTGTCAGCATTAACAGTTTTTGCGCGCTTCGCATTTTGAGGTTTCGTGGGCCATAAGTTAAATCGTAGCCTCACAATAGTTGCAGCATACCTGTTATCAGGGAATTTTTCCAAGTACTGAGGAAGAGCATGTACAGGTTTCTGAATAAAGTCACCAAAATTAAGCGATGAATAGTTAGAGCAATTGTCCATTGCCTTTATCCAGTCCCATGCCCAAAGATTTGATTTGGCCTTATCTGGATTATCAATCAAAGTTAAGACTGAGATATCAGCATTTGTTAGATATTGTAAACAAAATGCTTTCCAATCAAATAATGGGCTGTCTAGCTGTCCATTGAGAGATGAGGCCAACAAGGGCAGTAGCGTTTAAACTTTGGTTGTATTGCACATACATTTCCCATATAATATTAGAGCCTTCCAGACTACAATTGTTGATAATGGCATCAGCCCTAACTCATATCGTAATATAGCAATTGATATGCTCTTTGGGAGCCTCAGAATCTTTTTCCAATAGATCCTTTCTAAATGGGCCCAGTTTGGATGGTTCCTGGGTTGCTTACGTTGAGCGCCATATGTAATTACAGGCACAACTTTTTGGTTATAGAAGGTAATTACAGGGATATGAGTGAATTTCCCATATTTCTTTTGGATCAGTCTCCCTTGTGAAGTTAGGGTTTGCATTTTCATTATTAGATATTTATGATACGGGAGATCCGTAATGCTGTTATTAATATTCAGGCCTAGATATTTGCATTTATTGACAATCATCAGCAGGGTATTTGCAGGAACCCAGCAAAATGTATTATTAAGTTTCTGTTTAGAAGGCCTGAATGTCAGAGTGTTAGATTTTTGAATATTAATAGTTAGTCCTTTATCCTTCGCATATGTTTCTAATGCTGACAATTGTCTTTGCAAACCAATAGTCTGATCCAGAAGAACTGAATCATCAGCATAGAGTTGCCATGCTACTCGTGCTTTTCCCATTTCAGGTGAAAAAGAAGAAAGTTGGTTAAAAGCAAGGTAAATATTACTAATATAGAAATTAAAAAGAATGGAAGCTAAAATACAACCTTGTTTAAGACCAGGCAACGTTAAAATCGCAGATGTGAGTAGGACATTTGCTATTAGTTTAACCTTAATTGAGGTGCCCGTATAAAATGGAGAATTAAATATATGAAACACGAGGAGGACACCCTGTCTGCTCCAACTTTACCCAAAGCAACTCGCATGATATGGAATCAAAGGCCTGTTTAAAATAAATGAAGGCAAGCTATACTGGTAGGTTTGTTTTAAAAGCTTGTTCTTTGATTGCAGATGAAATCAATACATTTATGGGTGTCCCTATTCCTTTCACAAATCCCGATTGATGATCATCACATAAATCTGCTTTTTGCAACCAATTTAATAGGTCATTCAAAATAAGCCTTGCAAAGATTTTCCCAGAAGCATATAAAAGGGCTATCAGACAGTAATTTCCAGGGTTAGCCCGATCTCCCTTTTTAAAAATGGGAATTATTATAGATTCCTTCCACGGTTGAGGGATAAGGCCAGTGATGCATATATTCCTGTACATTGTTTCCAACACAGTGGCCCACTTGCTAAAATATATTTTTTTAAATTATGTTGGAGAGGCCATCAGGTCCCGGAGCTCGTGAGTTGCTGAGTTTTTTGATGAGTAACATAATATCTGTGTGATCAAATCTAAAGGTCATTAGGTCCAGCTTTGACATTAGTGGTAACGCATTTGCAGTAAAGGATTTTGCAAACAATTTAGAGAAATTATTCACCCACTCTTCCTTGTGCACTGCATTAAGGAGTAAGGAGTCTGTGGCCGAGGCAGGGTCTTCTTTCAGCAGAGACCATATCTGACTGGTTGATTTAGTTAATATTGCTTTTACCATGTGTTCATTGTCAAATTGTTTTTGGTTATATCAAATTTGTCGAAATGCATTTCTATAGCATGATCTTAGACTGACTGCGATGGTGGAGTTATATTCTTTAGAACACTGTCTGAGGTCCTTACGAAGAGCCACTTTGAGTGCATGAATAGCTGTATTGTAAGGATATCTATGTGTAAACTTGGAGCGATTAAAAATAATAGTGCTCTCGCTAATTATCTTCAAGGTATCTGTGTAGTCTAACTGTTTATCAAAGAGCGCACCTTCTAACTGGCTGGTTAGAGTGGATGCTAGATATTCGATTTTAGGTAGAGACCACTTAAGCCGGTTTCTAACATTGGTCAATTCTAAGGTACCCTTGAATATGGTGCCTTCACTGGCCAAGTGGGCAATCCATCGTGTGTAGAGAATGTTCTGGTCATTAGTTTCAACTGGGACTGCTCTGAATGAGGAAATTCTGTTTATAGACTTGGTGGAGATATACACATAAACCAGTAAAGCTGTAGAAGATTCCCTGGACCAGGTTGCAGTGGGGCGGGGGGTCTCCTGATATCATGCCAATAAGAATAGTGAAATTACGCATTTCCATGAGAGCAACCCGCTTAGCAGATCGGTCAGTTAGATGGTTAGACTCTGTAGGAAAACATCTGATGTTTAGATATCTTACAATCAGGGTTACATTTACATCAGTTTTCACAAGGATCAAATCTAAGACGTGTTCCATGTGGTTAAGGAATTGGTTGTCCTCTATGGCCATCGGGTTCCGATAGATGTTGACCAGGGCAATCTGAGGGTACAAAGGGTGACACCTATTGGAAGTAGATAGGATTGTTAATTGAGTTCCTGAGTATGGAGAAACCCATGATTGAAGAGTGATGCCACAGTCTTTTTTCACTGCAGTTAGTAGGCCACCAGCAGGCCAGCCATTGTTGTGTTTTACTGACCGAGTCCAGGCTATCTGGTAATAAGGCCAGACTGGTTGGATCATCAGCCACGTCTCTTGAAGAGCTAGGATGTCATACAAGGCTAATCTACTAGCTTTTGATCATAGTAAGTGAGAGAAACCTCTCGTATTCCAGATAGCCATGGACAAGGATCTCGATGTAGGTTGGCATTGCTGCACATTAGTATCAGTCTCTTTATTCATGGATTTGATAAAACAGGACCGTTTGGATACAGGAGAGGGTGAAGATGGAGGGAGTTGTGAACAAACCCTTTGACTCAGAAAATCTAAGTCAACATTATATTGAATTTTCAAAGCTTGAACTGTTAAGTGTTGCTTATGAGTTCTGGAGGTGTGAGCCAGAGAAGCTGGTTTTTGACCATTATTCCTATCCCATTTCTGGTGTGAAGTCCTAGAAGTAAAGATGTTTGCTTTAGGTTGAGATTTAGGAATGTACTTTGCTAGTGGGAATCCAATTTGTTGTAGGGCATTTCTGGATTGCCATAGCAAGTCGGCTATAATTTGAGAAGGAATCCCTAGTTTGACTGTATCAAAGTTCGAGGCATTTAGGTACTTAATAGCCCCAATATCTCTTCAGCAGCTGTGTTGAAGATTTTCCAATTATTTGAAAATCTGTTAAGTGTCACGACCCTCGCCCAAAACCCCCTCTGGCAAACCCATTGGCCAGGTGGAGTCAGGACTCGGGCCTCTAGAGCCTGGCATCCTCTTCAAAAGCCCTCATGGGGCCAGTCCTGGTGCCTATGGGGCCAGGCTCATACACCATGTACAACAATGTGCTTGGGAACTACTTTATTGTATTGTCAGCCAACATGGAAGCATCCACATAGCTTGGTTCCTAAGAAGCAAGCTATGCAGTCTAGTGTTTTGGGTGTGACAGGCCGGGAACTACTTTCCCAGGTACTACTTTACCTGGGCTATATAAACCACATCCTGACTGCAGAACACGCTTCGTGTTACTTTGCAGTTTGCAACGTGACGCTCACCGTGTCCAGCTATTCCCTCGAACCTCGGAGAAGCAGAACCTGCAAGGAGACAAAAGGAACATCATTAGCAGCAGCATCTTACCTGCAGTCTTCATCTTTAAACACTCACAGCTACGGAGAACAGCTTCCTCGAATCTGCACGCCTCCCGGACAGAACGACCTGAAAGAGGAAGATAGAGGCAACATTAAAGAAAGCTGTAGAGACATTTACAAATTAGGAACTGCTCAAAAGGCTTACCTGGCTGGTCGCCTCTCGGCTGGCACCACTCCGGACATTCCACTCGCGCTGAAGAACACCGCGACTTACAAGGAAGGAAAACACAGGTTAGCAAAGGCAAGACTTTGCAGCGCTGCGCATAGCGCTTACTTACCACATCATAGCGCTCTTAATGCACCATCATTTACCAGCGGGGCTCAACCAATCCAGTTCGCCGCGCTGAAGCTCTGCATACCTAAGGGAGAAAAAAGAGACATTTTAAACAAAGAAAGGGATGCAGGATAGCAACAAAACTAAAGAACAGCAATAAGACCTACCTGAACAATATTAAACGGGCCGGCGTCAGTGAAGTAACTGGACCGCACTCGCCCATGAAAGACAACGCGCCCCTGCAAAGAAGGCAGGACGGAGCGCACACCTAATTCTACCACAAGGTGAGGGAAGGGCACCAGACGGACTGAAAGTATACGGGGGTGGAGGGAGGATACTTACCCCAGTCGGTCAGTCTTGAACACAGTCTTCCTGTATTTTCAGGCAGAACCTTCCCCGCAGACCACATCAGGGCAAAGCTAAGATGCATACCAGCGAGTAACCCAGATGGGTGGCGTCCCTGTGGATACCAGGTGAGCATAACAGAACACGAAGCCTACCATAAAAAATCCACCTGGGCGCCATGGAGACATCAGAAATTGACCAATTGGCCCAATTACTAGGAGAGCTTCGTGCTGAGGCTCATTCTGCCCGACAAGAGACTAATGCCCTCCGGAGAGACCTAATAGTGACCAAAGAACGCACTGAAGAGATTAGCAGGCAATACTTGCAATCACAGGCAGGACAGATGCCTCTACCTGGAAGCAATCCAACGATGCAAAACCACGCCATACCACCCACTCCGGTACAGATCACGTTACCTGGAACAGTGCCCCTTGGACCACCAGAAAGGTTCTCAGGCGACCCACGGAAGTATGCAGCATTCATCAATCAGTGCCGCCTTCATTTTCTTTGTAGGCCTGGAGCATTTCCAAACGACCAAGCTCGGGTAGCTTTTGTCTTATCATACCTAAGTGGTAGTGCAGCAGATTGGTTGGTGCCGTTGGTAACCCATGATGATCCTCATTACATGACTTTGGGGGGTTCCAGAGAGAAATGGAAACACTTTTTGCTCGCCATACCCAGGAACAAGCAGCAGACAATGAACTCTTGTCCCTCCGACAGGGGAATCAGGACTTGTAACGTACATTGCTACCTTCAACAGACTGGTTGCCGAAGCTAGGTGGCCAGAAAACAAAAGAACCACGTTATTCCATCGAGGCTTACGAGGCGAATTAAAGGACGTCTTAGCCCAGGTGGTTGATCCACCCAGAGACTATGCAGAATTCGTAAATCTGGTAGTACAGCTAGACCACCGGTTGCAGGACCGAAAGGCAGACCGGTCTAAGACGGACCCTCCGACTGTGTATGTTCGACCAAGGGAAAATACACCCTGTGTACCTGAAAATGCTGTAGAACCCATGCAGATTGGAGGGATACGGTATCCATTAACAAAACAAGAGTGGGACAAAAGAAGACAACAACAGCTTTGTTTGTATTGTGGGAAACCAGGACATTTCCTGAAGGACTGTCCAGTAAAACCCCCAAGAAGAACAGTCGGGGCCACAGAGAAGGACGAAGCTAAGGAATCGGGAATCTACCCAGCTCGACAAATGTAAAGGTCAGTTTGTCGAGTGAGAAGAAAGAGTTGCTGACCTCACACTTTGCAAAACCAGTGATCTTAATTAACCACCAAGAGTCAATAATGCATGACGTTGAAGCATAAATTGATAGCAGCGCAGTTGGAAATTATATTGATCAAGAACTGGCAGCAGAGATGGGGATTCCTTTGTGTTCTAAGCCAACTATGGACAAGGGAACCACCGTGGATGGGACATAAATTGCTTCCGGACCAGTAACCCAGTGCACAACCAGGGTAACCTTGCTGTGTCAGGACGGACATTGGGAGTCTATTTCATTCGATCTCATCAAGGCACCTCAGTTCAGGCTAATACTAGGGATGCCATGGTTGGTTGCTCACAACCCTTTGATAGACTGGCGGGCACGAAAATTAACCTTCCCTAGTGACTGCTCCCCTGCCTGCTATTACCAAGAGGAGAAACCGGATGTCTGTATCCCCATGACTCCCGGAGCGACAGTATCAACCCTGGGAGCAAATAATACCTTGCCAAGTGAATCCCATGATTTCCAGGATGTTTTCCGAAAGGACCAAGACAATACATTGCCACCGCACAGGCCCTATGACTGTCAGATCGACTTTGTTCCTGGTGCACAAATCCCTTGCGGCAGGAACTATGCTCTCACAGAACCAGAAAACCTTCATTTGAAATCCTATTTAGACCGGTACCTTGCAAACGGATTTATCTGTCTTCGAAGTCCCCCGCAGCCAGTCCTTTGTTCTTCATACTGAAAAAGGAAGGAGACTTGAGAACCTGTATTGACTACCGCGCATTGAACCAGATCACCGTGAAGAACCGCTACCCCTTGCCACTTATCCCTGAGATGCTAGACCAACTTAAAGATGCCCAGATTTATACCAAATTGGACCTTCGAGGAGCGTACCATCTGGTCCGAGTCAGAAAAGGAGATGAATGGAAAACCGTCTTCCGTACTAAGTACGGCTTGTTTGAATATCAAGTCATGCCCTTCGGGTTATGCAACGCTCCTGCAGCATTCCAATATTTCATAAATGACGTCTTAAGGGAGTTAATTGATGTGTGAGCCTTAGTGTACATAGATGACATCTTAGTATACTCAGCCTCGGAACAAGATCATGTCAGGCACGTTCATTCAGTCCTCACCAAGCTCCGTCAACATCACTTGTTTGCAAAGCTTGAAAAATGCTTTTTTCACGTCACCGAAGTAGAATTTCTTGGTTTTATCCTTACTCCAGGAGGCATCAGAATGGACGTGCACAAGGTAGATGCCATTCTGAAATGGCCTTCACCGACGTCTCTGAAAGGGGTACAAAGCATACTGGGCTTTGCGAACTTCTACCGTCGGTTCATCCCAGACTTCTCTCAGGTTGTGCACCCAATCACAGTACTATTACGAAAAAACAATAAAAAGTTAGCTTGGACCGAAGAAGCAGAAGAAGCCTTTCAGGAACTTAAACAAAGGTTTACCTCCGCTCCAATCCTGCGACATCCTCGTCCAGACCTCCCTTATGTCATTGAAACTGATGCGTCCAATAGCGAGTAACCCAGCTGGGTGGCGTCCCTGTGGATACCAGGTGAGCGTAACATTAAGATCGTGGTGCGGTTAGGGTAAAGGTCCCGTTTATAACTATGTACCATGATTAGAGTATAATGATGCATGTCATTTGAGGAGTATAATTTGGATTTTTGCTGAAAATTAGATTGAGTCGTTTCACATTTAGCATATTCAGGTTCAGAGTTTTATAGTGCAGCACTGTTTTCACTTCCTGTATAAAGTTATGTGCTGGTGGACAGTATACTAGAGCCCTCTTTTGCTCTAATCTAAGGAAGTGAGAACAAGCTTCCATTTCATTGGTTGTAACCTGCCTCTCTGCATTGTGTGTTTTTGCAGGATAATGGATACTCTCTAATATGGGATCAATCTCAGGCATGGTGGTAATTGAGAAGTAGAGAAACTCATAATTTCCTCTTCTAGTTGCTGCATGTTCTCCTCCATTGGGTTGTGGTGATTAGTTTCCTGCAACATGGACATACCCAATAAACCAGGACAACCAGAGCTACTAGCAGTCATTAGCTTGGAAGCTGCTTTTTCAAAGGATACAGATGGTATTAACATCACTGGGATATGACTAACTCTAACCTTTTTAGGGTCTGTGTTTTCAGAGAGGGGAGAAGACACTGGAGTTGTCAATTGATTAATAAAGCTTTTGGATCTTGAGTTGGTTGCTTTTTTGGATTTAGACTGATTCTTAGTTTTTTAAATTGTATTTTACGCCTGCTGAGTTAGATCATGCTTTTTTGCTTTTGTCTTTTGTGGCATGGGATGAAACAGTTCAAAAAACCTGTTCTGAAACTGTTGCGTCTGTAGATGGAGATTGGCCAATCACTTGGATATGGACACTAGAGCTATCTGGTGACATTGAAGATATGATAAGTACCTCTACTGGCTTGTGAAATGATCAATTGCTTTCTTTGTCAATTGACAAGATTTTTATTTTATTTTTTACTACTGCAGGCTTAGATGTATCATTTTGCAATCACACGTTATCACTAGGCGTGTGATGAGTGCACTGCCACTTACCCGGCTACCCAGTCAATTATAGATGTCAATAGGGACATGGTCTCATGCAACTTTAGCAAGCTATATATGCTTGTATTTATTAAGGATAGGATGGAGTCATGGAATAGATGTGATGGTTAAGAAAATCCAAACAAGGGTTTCGGGGTAGGTTGGCAAAGCTTGCAGCTGAGGATCCGGAGGAAAATGACGAGTTTAGCGCTCTTTGGATCCCTGGCTCAGAATATAAAACTGGAGAAGCTAAGAGATTATTGGTGAGTGTCTCTCCTTGTTTCTCTGTGCCTCAGGGACTCCCCGCTCAGGCTCCAGTGTCTGTGAAGGCAGGAAGTGAGGGAGGAGTCCAAGACTCTGCAGCCCATTGTTTTCCAGCATGAATGTGAGATTCCAGTTCAATCTGGGAGGCTGGCTGTCCTGAAAGTATTGTCAACCCCCAAGTTTGAATGTAGCACGGCTGTTTGATTGTCTGGGTTCCTGCATAAAAGTCTGAACATGGAAGCTGAAGAGGTAGTCGGCCACAGGAACCTAAACCGAAGAGGTAGATGAAGAATTTGTGGCTGAAACGATTTCCAGTGCACAGAGAACCTGCTGTGCAACCAGAACATGCTGTAACCCTTCTTTCCAATTGAACTGAGGACTCTGAAATGGACGACCCTGACCAGAGGCTGGTGAGACCAACTAGACTCAAGAAGACCTACATTTTTAACTATCCCATGACATGCTGCGACCTTGCAGGGCTGCAAAACCCTAATACCCCGGGACCTCGAGCTATTGTGCAATGCACGATCTTCCGAATCTTGCTGAAACTTTGCGGGCATCCTGCTGGATATCCAGAGGCACAATTTCAGTACAAAAAGTCCCTTCACCAGAGTGCTGTACCTTGTAAACAACGGGAATCCTACTGGTGATATTCTGCCTTTTTCTGTGCGCCTGAAAAAGGTGCCAAATCCACAGAGACACATTCTGCCACAAGAAAAACCTTGCCTAGAGCCTTCTCTGTGGTCCTTACAGTGTCCTGTATTCTGTCTTCTTGGTGAAGGAATTAAACAATCAGGTTTTTGGCTGAGGTACTGTGCTGACTTGGGTATTTATTTACCTTAAGTCTCTTATGATTCCTGTGTAGACCTGGGGTGTTTTCTGTGATTGGGAGTCCTCTCATCCAGTGCACCCATGCCCTGCTGCAATCCTCCTAGGGTGTCTTCTGCGAAGCACCTGGACTCAACTAACTCTAAAGTAAAGTACTTATTTGTACTAAGAGTCTTCCTTAAGAACTCTGATTTTTGCTACTTAAGAACCTATCCTGGCCTGACTGTTGGACACTAGACCTTAGTGACTCCTCTCCCCCTTCTGCCCCTGAGAATAATCATGCTCCAAGAAAAATGGAAATACTTCTAATGAGTGGCCCTTTTGCCTTGAAAAGAGAATACATGTTTAAAAGTTACTTACTTGCAAAAGAAGTTTCCTGGTTTCTGTAGCTCTGAGAGTGAACAGTTAGAAAAGTTATTACTTAGCTTAGAAATGTTCTGCCATTCAGAAAAATATACGTAAGGTTGTTTTACTTACCTTAGAAATGTTTTGGCATTCTTAAAAGTATGACTAACATCTTTCTTTCGTTAGAAACTGTTTCACCATTCTAACAGAAAGTAGATGTAAGATTACACTACTCACCTGTGATTTGGTTGTGCTTCTTCCCAAAAGTAATGCTGTGGGTTTCACTTCACTATTCCTGTTAGGATAAATGAATGAGTGTCCCCCAACTGGGTCTTTCTTCCCGTGACTTGCTGTTAGCCTGTCCAGAATAAGTCTGCATTAGGTTTTAACTACCTAGAATAACCTAGAGTCATTCATAAAGAGTAACGTTGGGTTTTGCTTTCCCTGGTCTGTTTTAGACAGGCACAAAAAGAGTTATAGGTTTACACCTGCCTGTAAGTTGTTGATAGCTCCTGTAAACAGTTTATAGGTTTTACTCACCTCGAGAATAACTGTGTTATCCTAAAATAAGTTACAGGTATTGCTTCCCTTAGTCTGTGAACCGACATGCAACTGTAATTGAATATTACAACCCAAGGCCCAACTCCCCTAGAATAACTGTGTTATCCTGAATCAGAGATATAGGTTTATACTGTTCCTATAGTCTGTGTTTTACTAGATCAGTAAATTATATTGTCATGTTGACTTACTATGTGATTTCTTGGTGAGTGTCACAATACAACTGACAGGGTCTACTACCCTTGAATTACTGTAACTCAATCTGAAAGTAAATTATGGTTTTCTCCCCAAGAATAGGGTTGACCTATACAGAATGTGTATGAAAAAGTTTGACTTACCTAGAATACTGTTTGTTCTCTAAATAAGGTATATGCTTTGGTCTGTGAACTTTAAAGCATAGTGTTGTGTTTTGATAATTGTGGTTATATATAATGTGATAGTACTTATTTCTCCCAAGTTTTATCTGGGCCTAATTGTATTTAAATAAAAAAAATATTTTGACAATGCTTAGTGTTTCGGTGTTTCTGTGGGCCATTTGTATTACGCTACCCTGCTATGCTCTGTCTACGCTACTCTGAACTCGAATAGTACAGCCTTATACTAACAGTGGAGTCTTGTACTGTCTCATTTGAATGGTGTTACTAAGCCCTAAATTGGACTTCAGAAAAAAAACTGTCCTAACATAGAGTAGATCAGTATTTTTTTTTTTTAAGTAGGCTACATTGTTATCCCAACTGGAGCTATTAATGAAAGAGAAGAAAGACCTTCCTGCGTCTGCTGCAGATCCGAGCGGCAATCGATCTTCGCTCTGGTAAGACATAGGGCCTCATTACGAGAATGGAGGTAGCCATGGAGCTATTAGATCCATGGCTGCCTCCGTTCCGGGCTCCATCACCGGGTTCCTGCAATGGGGATTTAATGGGTTACTCAGACATAGGAGGATCTGGTAATTAATCCTTGCGGGAACCCATCCCCATTCCCATTTGAGCCCCCATAGGGCTCAATGGGAATGGGGAGTGAGGTAATAACGGGCAGATTACACCTGGCCTGTTATTGCCTCCCTCTTCCCCTCACGGGACCCGGAAAGCATGCCTGGTGTTACCAGGCGTGTGATCCGGGTCCCGCGATGGGAAGCTCGTAAACGGCACTCCCGGAATGAAGGGGGCCAGTCTTGTACCGGCCCTCTTCATTACGGGAGCGCCAGACTTATAATGAGGCCCATGGTGTTTAGATTTGACTAAACCATACTGTCAATCTGTACTCCCTAGATAGAGTACTGATATAAGCTGCGTCCCGTATTGTGCTGTGCGCAGAGGCTGAAGCCCACATTGATTGTTATCAGACGAGCAGTCATTAACTCAAGGCTTGCTATTGTTATTGTAATCATTGTAAAAATTGACATGATTGGTTACAAAGATCACAAGATGAACCATAACGTTGAAGAATGAAATACATCGCAAAATAAAGATTTGAACATTGAATTTTCCACTATTCCAATATTCAATTTACTTACCTATGATTACAGGGCATTCCACATGAATCCTTCAAATGGAGGTACCACCACACTTTAGTCATTGTCTGATTCACATTGAACCACAAAACGAATTCTTTTTAATGATTGGCTTTTGTTTCCCCCTGTGCACCCTGTGTGCACATAGCCTCCCCGACTCGTGGACCGAGCCGTTTCCTGGTCTCCGTTACCTTCCTCCCGCCTCCCAGCCCTCCCTGTGCTCTGATTGGCCATATTGACTTTGTCGCCGGGGTCCAGCGCACATTAACTCCTGTGACCACCTGGAGTTGCCATCCACCACTGGTGAGTAGATATGTGGCCATTTCTGACTTTGTTTCCCCCTGAGCACACTGTGTGCCCATAGCCTCCATGACTCATTGACCGAGCCGTTTCCTGGTCTCCGTTACCCTCCTCCCGCCTCCTAGCCCACACCATGCTCTGACTGGCTCAGGCTGCCATTTAAACAGCCCAAACAGGGCAGCCCACTGCCCGGCAACCCCGTTGGCTAAGGGCCCCAAGAATTCTTCTCACATCTTTAAGGTCAGCCGTCAAAGTTTAGCAGGTACCACATCTAGATAGTTTTGTGAAGTTCAGAAGGTGGCACATCTAGATAGAATTGTGAGGTTTAGCATGTGTCGCACCTGGATAGGATTGTGAGGTTTGACTTGTGCCGCAGCTGGATAAAATTGTGAGGTTTGGCATGCGTCATATCGAGATAGAATTGTGAAGTTCTCACTGTCTACCATTTTGTGAAACCTAGGCCTTTTCTCCCACTATCTAGAAACTCTCAAATTTTCACACAATCTAGGAATTCTCAAACCTAGTTGTGTTTCTCATTGTCTACCACCCTGTGAAACCCAGGCTTTTTTCTCATTTTCTACCATTTTGATAACCAGAAGTAAACAACTAGGAAGCTTAGATCCAGTGGAAAGCAAGAATCCCAGGGAGGAAACCATGACCCCTACCTAATCTTCCCTAACCAAAGGGCAGGGTGGGAGGATGCCCCGACCACCAATGCCCACACACTGCTAGTCCACAGATCAAACTTAGGGAAGTAAGGATCCCACATGGGAGGGCCAGGGAGGGATCATAATCCTCTAACCTAAACTTTACTATCCCTAGGGCGGGGGAAGCACGCCTGTATCGGCCAAGTACACATACCACTAGAGTAATACAGAGGAATCTGTCACTATCCAACATCCCTACCAAATAGGCAGACAGACAACAATTCCAAACACACAGGATAATCATAGATGTTAAGCGCAGAAATGCAAAGACAAAGTGGTAAGGATAACCTGCTATCCCAACTCTAAAACCTTAACTTTCTGCGTGCACTGCTCTTACAGAAACTCACACAACCATTTCTCTGCACAGCAATCCGCACGTACTTCACAAATTTGCAAAAACAGACTAACAACACATAACCATGGACAACAGCACATGGGATTTCGCATTGACCAAAAACAGCAATTATGCTCAGTGAATGGTGCAAACTGTACTGAAGCTGCCAACAGGACAACACAACCCTCACTTTCTTATTCCCACAACACCCTCCTAAACCCCATTCCCCCTCTTCTTTTTCACCCTCCGTTTCAGATCCATCAGACCGCCTTAGGACGACTCTGGTGGTAACAGTGCGCAGTACAAATACCTTTAACATTAACATTAAAATGAACTGAAACACTCTCTAACTGGCTCCTTCATTGACGATAATTTAGACATTTCGGATCAGGAAATATTTGAAGCTGAATAACAGTGCAAAAAGGCCAGGATGCTTTGGTATCTGGCCTTTTGTAGTTGCTTTCTCCTCTGATATCCGACCCTTGGTTAACTGGAATTCTTGACTTCGGCAACATCAGGTTCCCATTGGTGCAGGATGGTTGGGGTTCTACTGCATGGCGCTGTAGTTTCATCTCTAGGGGCCTGTTAAGAGTTTGGTGCGAACACTCCCAATCTGAATTACAGTTGGCACAGGTGTTAACATTGGTGTCTCTGCCTAATTAGGAGATTACTGAGGTTCCCCGTATTCACACTACATCTGGCCACTTGTGCAAAGTCCCTTGGGTTCAACATCAACAGACACTTCATGTTCAAATAGCACTTAGCAAGGAAGACACAAAGGGCCTAGTACAAACTTCCTCTCCTGTGGAAAATCAAGCCCTTCATCCCAGAAAACAAAGTCAGATCCGCTGTCCAAGCATTGGTCCACTCCCACTTGGATGGTGGCAATGCCCTTTGGAAGGCCTTCCGGCGACGATCCTGACACCCCTGAAATGTGTCACGCATGCTGCAGCAAGGCTCATTAAAGGACTCTGCAAATTCAACCACATGTTCCCTACCCTCAATGACCTCCACTGTAAGCCCATATCATCATCAAGTCCTGTTGTATCATCTACAAGGCTGTCATCCTGAAGTTCCCAAACTACCTCACTGAGAAACTCAGCATCTCCATAGGCCGGCGATCCGCCAGAAGTAAGGAAATGTGCAGACGTGTATTACGACCATGCAGCAAAGAAAGAACCAGAAGACTCTAGAACCTCCTCCCTGTCTACATTAGACTTGCTCCATCACTTCTACAGTTCAGGAAAGAGCTCAAAACTTTCCTCTTCAAGGAATGGCTCTTCCTATACACCTAGGACCACAAACCCTGCACTCCTGCCCCTACCTGCGACTCAGTGATCTGATCCTCACTATCTCCTCCCATGTTGCTTGTGGATCCCTTGCTGCCAATTGCACAACCTTGCCCTACCGTGTTAGCACTCCACCCCCTTTTCCTCTGCTTCCCTGGCTCTGTTCTTCCTATGATTGTAAAGTGTTCCGCTTCTTCCCAAGCTAGGCCTGCGCCCAATTATTATTATTAATAGTAATAGTAATAATAATAATAATAATAATAATAATAATAATAATAATAATAATAATAATAATAATAATAATATAATAGGTTTCTTTGGCTTCATTGGAGAAGGGTGGTAGTATTCTAATGGTAATAATTGGCAGCATTACCACTACCTTTTGGTAGTCTATTCAGCCATGCATAATCAGAAAAACTTCCTACTCGGGGATTAACAAACAACTGATCACGTGGATAGATATAGGCAATAATTGCATTACCACATTTTTCCAACAATGCGCCTCATTACGGGCTTGCCAGTCCGGATGCAACGGTACCAGTAAGCTTGCAGGTACAGCTATATCCGGACCGGCAAACTCTAAGTTGTGCTTGCGGGTGCCTTTCATTCCACCAGGCCTGACCTGGCGCAATGAAAGGCACCCACGAGCACAGCATTTCGATTCACAGGCACCGTTGATAACTACGCCTGTGCATCCGGCTTCCCCATTCCCATTGAGCCCTATGGGGCTCGAATGGGAATGGGGAAGACTTTTTTCCGGCGCCCAGGAATGGGCAAATACCGGGTCTGGCAAGGCCGTAATGACCCGTTAATTGCCCATTTCTGGGCGCCAGAAAAAATGCAACTCCGGCGGCAGCCATGCCTGCTCTACAGGCACGGCTACCGGCAGGGTTGTGATGAGGCCCAATGTCACTTAACTCACAAGGAGGCCCATGGTTTGCTTTTTTTTTCTCCATCGATTGTTCTGTGTTCAATTTTCATAAAGATCACAGCACCCTCCCTGGGCATGGCCAGGATTCAATGGGCGGAGCTTACAGTGATGACTTATGGGAATTCAGGAGGAACATACACACCCTCAGCACTTAATTAGATAAGGAAACACTAGGCAGAAATCTGTCTGCCAGCGCTAACAAAAAAACAAAACAAAAAAACTAGAGCCTGATGTTCCACAGGTGGCCATGGGGAAATGGGTTAGTTTCGATCCCCCAGCCATGAGATCGTGCAATGTGAGTGAAACATGTTGAATTAAGGCATCGAGCCGTGTTGCTTTTGCCTTCGCCAGCACTTCCAGTATGTCTTTCCTGAAGCTTCTGTATCTTTCCACAGCAGTTTTTCTCAGAATCCAATTGATCAGAGAGCATTTCTCTCACTTCAGCTCCCCCCGCTTCCAACCAGTCTCCAAAGAGGCCCAGACGATCAATTGATTAACTCATTGTAATCCGCAAAGGGATGCCCTGCGATATTCGACCGCGTGTCAATGCAAATGCTTGCTGCGTCACACCGGAGCACCGGGACCCCTTTACTACTCATCAAGAGTGCTGCCTGCTACATGGATTCAGGGCCGGCCTGAGTGGGGGGCAGGGTGCTACATCTCTGGTAAACTCTCCGGGGAGGCAATCACTGCAATGGGGCGCCAATGGGAAAGCATCAGCAACCTATTGTGATGAAAACCACCCTTCTCCCGTGCCGGAGCTTCGCTGTAATAGGGCGCAGATGTGAAGGCATCAGCGCCCTATTGGAATGAAATGCACCCTGCTCCCGCTCCAGAGCGGGGAGGTAATCGATGTAATAGGGTGCAGATGAGAAGGCATCAGCGCCCTATTGTAATGACATGTGTCCTGCTACCGTGCTGGAATGCCGTTACGAGCCTGAGAGCGCAGTGCATTTTATCAAAATAGGACGCCCGCGCACTTTCTCCCACCACACCAGCTCGGGGGAGCACTTTAAAGCCTCCCGCGAACTGGGGGAGGGCTAAGGTAGCACCCCAGGCTGTCGCCCTGCCCGCCCGGTCCTGAGGCCGTTCCTGTATCGATGGCACAAAGTCTCATCACTGTCAAAGTTCTTATTCCATCCTGACAATATAAAGCATTGAACTCAACACAGGTGAATATTGACGACGGAAAGTAAAGCGTGAGATGCTGCGATTTCAGTTTCTCTAATCATGGCTCCTGCCTACGGCCACATCTAGTCTCGATTTCCGATTCCCTGTTTCGGTGAGGCCAATTCTTTATCTCTGCTCTGGTCCCTTCCAATTTCCTGGGTCCCACAATTGCACGCTTCTGCGCACCTGCAGCCAACAACTCACTCGAAGCTCTGAGCTGTGTCTCTCAACATACTGCATTCACTCTGACCATATGATCTTCCCATGTGACGGGGCTTAAGAAATGCCCGCATCGATAGCCTGCTGGTCAGGCACGCTTCTCTCTAATGGAATAACCCTGACACAAAGTAGCACCACCTCAATAGTTGGCGATGGTGGTGCTAATAAATATCAATATAGGTTCTCTATTTTTTTTAAAGTACATACGCAATATTGCACATTTTTGTGAGCAGTTGTTTAAGATGTGTTCAAACCATACAAACACTTCATAAAAGTATTCTATTAATCTATCAATCTGTAGATATATTATGTATATCTCTGTACCCATCCATCTGTCTATCCAGTTATATGTATTTGTATATCTCTATCTTTCTATCTATCTATCTATCTATCTATCTATCTATCTATCTATCTATCGATCTATCTATCTATCTGGCTATATTTATTTATATCTCTGTATCCGTGTATCTGTGTATATAGTTATATGTATGTATATCTATCTATTAATCTAGCTATCCATTCATTTTGCTATATGTATTTATATGTCTGTAACTATCTATCTGGATTACCGTGAATTTATCGAATGAGAAATGTTCGAGGGAGTAAAAAACCAAAAGTCATTTGAACAAACATTTTCTGACGACCCACTGCCACCCACCCCCTTCCCTCTGCAACGCCAGTTCCCTTCACTTACGTGAATGGAAGCCGGCGCCTCATCTTGTTTTATTTCAAATTTTATTCAGTAGGGAGCGGGGGGCACCCCAGCAAACCGTGATGGCATTTAAGTGAACAAGGGTGCGGGGATACCCCCGGAGCCGCTGCTGCCCCTTTTACTATAATGACACAAAATGGGGGATTTATTCGAAATTTTCATCTGTAGTCATTTTCGTACAACAGATGTTCAAATAAATCTCCCTTTCTTTTTTTTAATACTATCAAATATACAGATTTCAACTTCCTATCCATTTTGATGTGTATCACTGTAGCCATCTATCTGACTACCTTTCTATCTATCTAGCCATATTTATGTATATCTCTGAATCCATCCATCCATTATATCTCTTTTTATCTCTGATTCCGTCCTTCTGTCTATCCATCTATCCATCCATCCATCTTGATTTACCTCTCTGAATCCGTCCTTCTGTCTGTCTATCTATCTATCTATCTATCTATCTATCTATCTATCTATCTATCTATCTATCTATCTATCTATCCATCCATCCATCCGTCTTTATTTACCTCTCTGAACCCGTCCTTCTGTCTCTCTATCTATCAAGCTATCTATCCATCCATCCATCCATCCATCCATCCATCCATCCATCCATCCATCCATCCATCCATCCATCCATCTTTATTTACCTCTCTGAATCAGTCCTTCTGTCTCTCTATCTATCTAGCTATCTATCTATCCATCTATCCATCCATCCATCTTTATTTACCTATCTGAATCCGTCCTTCTGTCTCTCCATCCATCCATCCATCCATCCATCCATCCATCCATCTTTATTTACCTCTCTGAATCCGTCCTTCTGTCTCTCTATCAATCTAGCTATCTATCTATCCATCTATCTATCCATCCATCCATCTTTATTTACCTCTCTGAATCCGTCCTTCTGTCTATCCATCTATCCATCCATCCATCTTGATTTACCTATCTGAATCCGTCCTTCTGTCTCTCTATCCATCCATCCATCCATCCATCCATCCATCCATCCATCCATCCATCCATCCATCCATCCATCCATCCATCCATCCATCCATCTTTATTTACCTCTCTGAATCCGTCCTTCTGTCTCTCTATCAATCTAGCTATCTATCTATCCATCTATCCATCCATCCATCTTTATTTACCTCTCTGAATCCGTCCTTCTGTCTATCCATCTATCCATCCATCCATCTTGATTTACCTCTCTGAATCCGTCCTTCTGTCTCTATATCTATCTAGCTCACTACACCAGCCTGGTGCCGCACTACTAATATATAACTGCAGTGCCTTTAAGCCAATACTGCCTCCTTGGACAATGGAGTAGACTTGATAAAGCTCAGGGGAGAAGATCACTTGCATGTTTGGTGAAGTGTGCAGGGAACATAGTGTTCCCATGCCCCTCCTTGGCATAACAAATATTATGAACATCTGGACTCCAGAGAGGCTGCATCAGGTGGAAACATGCTATGTGTTCGTGTGCCACACTGCTGGCAGCCACACCCTCCAACCCACTGTGTCCTTTGCATCATCTAATACAAATTGGCAGAGAAGGTAGCCTGTAAAGGCTACAGTTGCTAGACGTCTTGCTGTTAAGCCAATCAGACTCCTTAAACAATACCCAAACCATGAGAACACTCACAGGAGACCATCACTGGGCTGCTTGGCAAAGTGAGTGCAGAACCAGGGTGTGCCCTCGCCCTCACCTTGGCAAAACAAAAAATCCAGAGTAACACCCGGAATGCCATGCGACTGACTATTCCCCCTATCAGGGTATTTCATCAAAGAAAATGGAGGGGACCTGGTCCGGAGATGCCTGTAAAAACCACAGATTCCTGAATTCATTGCAGCAGTGTATGGTACTAACCACATTCACACATGGACTGAAAACATTTGGAAAAGATCAATGGGTTGTTTGGCAGTGCATGGACCTGGCCATGCGCTGGAAGCTATGCCATGTTAACTTAAAAGCCTCTAAGCGTTGCATTCCATGATCACATTGATGACATCAATGATGACATCATATATGACATCATTTATGGCATCTCTTGTACCATCATCAATGGTATTCCCGGGGAACTAGAGCAATGTGATCACAATGCCATGTGATCACTAATGGCATTGTAGTAGGTGTGGTAATGAAATGGATGGCTTTTGTTGTTGTTTTGCTTTGATTGCATTCGTTTATTACAAACTTTTACAATTCATTCATGATTCTGTAATGTTCCAACCTTCCAGTTTTACTCCACAATTATTGTGGAGATTTCTCCTAGGAGCCCTTATCAATTAGTTGAAAAATGTCCATCACAAATTTGGTTACAGTGAAAATGTATTTTTAATTTTGTCCTGAACAAACAAGTTCCCACTAGTCCTCTCCGTTTAGTAGTGGTCTCTGAAATGATAGATTACTAATGGGGACACAGGGTGAGGAAGAGGTATGTGGGGGTAAGGCAATGGTTCACTAATGTTGTACTGGGATAAGAAAGGGTGAGGTGGTGGGTAAATAAAGGAAAACCGTGGCTGCAGGCTAATGTAATGGGGTACTAATGGGGTACAAGGATAAGGAAAACAGAGGCAGCGGGCTAATGTAATGGCATACTAATGGGGTACAAGGATAAGGAAAACAGAGGCAGCGGGCTAATGTAATGGCAAACTAATGGGGTGCAAGGATAAGGAAAACCGTGGCAGCAGGCTAATGTAATGGGGTACTAATGGGGTACAAGGATAAGGAAAACAGAGGCAGCGGGCTAATGTAATGGCATACTAATGGGGTACAAGGATAAGGAAAACAGAGGCAGCGGGCTAATGTAATGGCATACTAATGGGGTACAAAGATAAGGAAAACAGAGGCAGCGGGCTAATGTAAGGGCATACTAACGGGGTACAAGGATAAGGAAAAACAGAGGAAGTGGGCTAATGTAATGGGATACTAATGGGGTACAAGGATAAGGAAAACAGAGGAAGCAGGCTAATGTAATGGCATTCTAATGGGGTACGAGAATGAGGAAGAGGGAGTTGGTGGGACATGTAATGTATTACTACTGAGGTAGCTGGACAAGGAAAAGTGACGTAGAGTAATGCATCAGATTACTAAGGGTGTACCAGAATGAAAACGGGGAGACTGGAGGTAATGTCATAAATTACTGATGGGGTTTCGGGATTTGTAAGAGGTAGGTGAGGGTAATGTATTGGATTACTAATGTTTTACTGGGATGAGGACGCGTGAGGTGGTGGGTAAAGTAATGTATTACTAATGGCGTAGTAGAATGAGGAAGATGGAGTTGGAGGGTAATGTAATGGATTATTACCGAGGTACCTGACTGAAGAAGAGGGAGCTGGGTAAAGAATTTGAATGCTGAAGGTGTGCCAAAATGGGAACGGGGAGGCAGGAGGTAATGTCATGATTTGCTAATTGGGTCTGAGGATGTGCAGGAAAGAGGTGAGGGTGATGTAATGGATTACTAATAGATTACCAGGACAAGGAAGACAGGAGCCAGGGGATAATGTAATAGATGAATTAAGGGATACTTTGATGAGAAGGAAGGAGTTTGGTATAATGTGATAGACTACTAACGGGTCGACCAGATGAGAATAATGATGCAGGGTAATGTAATTGGTTAGTAATGGGGTAACAAGACGAGAAGAGTGAAAGCGGTAATAGGATGCATTACCAATACAGTATGGGGACAAGAGAGAGGGGCTGATGTAATGGATTACTAAAAGGGCTCTGGGAAGAGGAAGAGGGGGTGGGGGCAATGTCATATATTTCGAAAAGGATTACAGGACAAGGAAGATACATAGAGAGGTTGGAGTAATGGAATGGAAAACTAGTGGTGTACCAAGAAGGGGAAGAGGAAGGGGGAGGTGGGGATGGTGTTCTTTATTACTAAGTAAAGGATTACTAATGAGGTACTAGTACAAGGAATATTGGTGCAGGGGAAATAAGGTACTGGGATAAGGAAGAGTGAGGTGGGTAATGGTTTACAAATAGGTTACTGGCACAAGGAAGAGAGAGGCAGGGCAATGGATTACTAATGGGGTATTAGAACAAGGATGAGCGAGGCAGGGGTAATGAGGTATTGTGATGAGGATGAGTGAGGCAAGTGTAATGCCATACTTGGATAAAGAAGGGAGAGACTGATGAATGGACACTGGAGGGGTACTGTGACAAGGAAGAGAGAGGCAGGGTTCTAGGGTACTGGCATGTAGAAATGTGAGGTGGGGTTAATAGGGCCTTGGGAAGAAGAAGAGTAGGGTGGGGAAACTGGCTTACAGTGATGAAGATGAGCGAGGCAGGGACAATAGTGGACAAGCACAAGGAAGAGGGAGGCATGGGTAATGTGGGACGGGACCAGTCACTTTTTCTGGAATGCAAATGACAGAAAGCTTGTTTTTACTGTATAAAAATTAACATGTTATAGATGAAAGTCCTGCAATGAATAGGATCAACTCTACTATGTGAGTCAGTCAGTGATGCCAGTATTTTTCCATATTACTTACATGACTTGCCAGATAAATTACTAGTTCACCACATGCAGCCGGGACTTTTTTTGTATTATTTTAGGTGGAGTCTGAACAATGAACACGTATATCCTCTTCACATAATTTTGTCGCCTTTGCATTCATTTTGCAGACAGCAACTTTTCGGACATGATCTTCAAACTAAGTTGATTGTGCCAGGTCGTATTCTTCTGCCCATTAAGCTCATTATCTAAATACACATTCTTTTGAGTTGTTTTGAGATTTTTTCTATCTAACAGATACATATTCCAATAAGAGGCAGCTACTTAGCGTACACCAAGACTGCGACAATTGCGATATTTCAAATGTTTGTAGGACAAGACCGGGCAGCATCAGGTATGCTTATCTGAGTAAAAGCACTAGAATGCGCCTGACAACCACTTGTAGGGTTCACTAATGAGTGATTCTATCTATCTTTTAGGAATTCTCATAGACTACTGAAGACACTATAGTCATTGATTGCAAGCGGTCTTGATGATCTCCTCGATGGAATACCATAATTGGGTGAATATGAATATTCTCTACAAGAGAATGAATGTAACTTCTAAAGGTCACACATACACTTATTGCAGTTTGCAGGAAGGATGAGAGGAGTTAGCATGGTTGTGTAATTCGCTCACATAGTGATGTGATATAAGGTAATTCCCAGATGGGACACTCAATACAATTCATGCATGGCTAACCAAACCACGCTCAGACACATAGACAACTAAGAGGTCATCTAGGGAATATAAGACCCTGGAGGCTTTTGCTTATCATTTTGATTTCATGCACTTGTGAATCTGATAGAAGACTTGGAATGTTTTGGGCATGGTTTGGCATTTTTGATCAGACATTAATACAGTCACAGATTAACAACTGACAGCACATCAATTATGTCTAAAAACATGTTCCTTCCTTCTCTATCCGCTTTCCCTTCCCCTGATTTTGTTATCCTCTCCTCTGACAATTCTGTGTGTTATAATGAAGTTTACACATATGATGTCTTTCATTGGATGTATTCCTAATTCAAACCAAAATAAATTTTACGTAAAAAAAAAACGTTCTTGTGAATGTGATGAATGCACATGCTGTGTAAATAATAACTGGGCACTGTAACTTATCCATGTTAGATTTCGTATTAAGTCCTGATGAAGACCTCTTGGAGGTTGAAACTCGTGTCACCTTTTTGTGCAAAGTAAACATTCATTCTTTGAATAATTGAGAATATGAGGTTTCACTTCATTACCATTTCCCTGTGATTTTGAGTTTCATCAGTTTTACAAGCAACTTCACGGTTGAGATAGTAACTTTTGGGAGATAAGGAGCACGTGCATTTAGCTTATTTTTGAAAACTGTACTTTGCATGGGCTGTTTTACTTGTCCTGAAAAAAGTCAGCGATTGTACAGCCTTTGGATGTGAAAGGGCTTGTTTAATTTGATATGGCCTCATGATTCATGCACGCCAAACACTTCATAGGAGCAGCTTATTTAAACTGCAGCTTTATCTCCAACATTGCCTGCCACTTTCTCCCTTATCCCACCCCTTATTTTCAATTTTGAAAATAACATACATTGTCTGCAATAGTTCCTTTTTCTATTCCTTTCCAAAGAAAATTCTTGCTTAAAATGTAAATGGCACATCATTGATGCCCACTGTGATCACATGTGTGTGCTCATGGACTGAACAACAGAAGACACTTTGAGTTAAGATTTCATCGTTTCCCTATCACACTCGAAATTTCCTGGGATTTGTTGTGATGAATTGGATCATCTTCATTTTGTCATAAGCACAGTTTTTTCCCCACTGAATTGCACGCTATTCCATTGCCCATGGCTTTCGTTGACAGAATGCGCACTTCTAGCCATCGTCGAGTAGCCCTGGTCCATGGCCAGGGCCCATAACCACCTTTTTAATAGCAAACCATGTCCCACCTGGATGGAAGCCTAGAATTAACTGCATGCAGATTAATGTAAGCCTAACAAATGTGCCTCTGATTCCAGAAAGAAAAACAGTGCAATTAAAAGCTACTCTTTTTAGTCGTGGTGTCACACAACATGCATTACTGTCCATCCTTCCCATTTTTAATCACCCACAATTGGCAAATATTAATACAAAATGGGCCTCATTATAAGCATGGCGGTCCGGAAATAAGGGCGCCATGCTACGACAATGCCACTAGGGGCCACGGATCCCACAGCAGGTCTGACCTATGGGTTTTACTGCTCCTACCGGCATGGTTGTCACTGAAGCACCGGCACGTAAGCAACAGTGCCAGTGCTTCAGTGTCCCCTTTCCCGTGGAGTCCTATGGGACTCCACTGGAATAGGGATGTACTGTTTCCGCAGCCTGCCGTAATGGCCCGGTGCCACCCGGAAGCAAGGCTGCAGAAACGGTGTTACGATGTTGCCGGTAACCCATCGCCTACCAGCTGGTTTTGCAGCAACCCTGTAATGATGCCTATTGTCGCTCCTCGTCATCACTCCTGCTTTTTTTATGTGCTTAAATTCAAAAGTAAGCAAACAAAAAAAAGGCAAACTAGAGAATAGTTCTGAGTGCTGAGAAAAACTGATGATTGTGGATGCATTGCATTAAAGTGGCTCTGTGAGGGCTGGCTGTTTGTTGTCCCAGAGACAGGATCTGTAGAGCCATTTTTTTGCTGGATTCCCAATCTGTGAAAATCTGGGCCAATTTCAGCAGGGAATACAATCATCTAAAACATTGTTTTCCCTTCCTCTGTGGACGCGCCGAGTCGCGTGCCTTTTGGGCAACGGTGCCCACATGGAGTTCCAAAGCTGGTTTTATCTAGTGGTGTAAATATTTTGATTTGTCCTCGAATGAATATCTGAAAATCCTGCTGTTAAACCCTGGTCAGGAGCTGGACCAGAAAAAGAGTGCACTCTACCTTCCCATGCTCAATGCAGATTGACACATCTGAGCATCTCGGACGCTGATTGGCCATAGTTTACACTGCACTCTACTTTTCCATGCCCAATGCAGGAATGACACAGCTGTACATCTCGGACGCTGATTGGCCATAGTTTACACTGCACTCTACTTTTCCATGCCCAATGCAGGAATGACACAGCTGAACATCTCGGACGCTGATTGGCCATAGTTTACACTGCACTCTCCATGTTCAATGCAGGAATGACACAGCTGAACATCTCGGACGCTGATTGGCCATAGTTTACACTGCACTCTACTTTTCCATGCCCAATGCAGGAATGACACAGCTGAACATCTCGGACGCTGATTGGCCAAAGTTTCAACTGCACTCTACTTCCCATGCCCAATGCAGGAATAACACATCTGATCATCTCATACGGTGATTGGCCAAAGTTTAGACTGCACTCTACCTTCCCATGCTCAATGCAGATTGACACATCTGAGCATCTCGGACGCTGATTGGCCATAGTTTACACTGCACTCTACTTTTCCATACCTAATGCAGGAATGACACAGCTGAACATCTCATGCGCTGATTGGCCACAGTTTCTTGTAGCGGTGATGAACGCCAGCAAGGTTGGCTGCACGGAACCACTACCCTGCATCATTCTGCCCGAGTTCCATTTTGGATTCTGATCAACTCAAGTGATATTTTTTAAAATAGTGCTACTAAATGGGCTTGGGCTAGTATGTGTTTGCTCCATGTAAGATCCAAAAACACGAGTTGGGGCTCGGATGCGCTCCCAGCCAGATGTCCCTGCATTAAAGTCAATAAAAAGACGAGTGACAATGACACTCTTCCCCAGAAGATGTCACTGTCGGCCAAGTTTAGAATCACATCAGCAGTTTCAGGCAGATAGAGTTAGGTCATTTTTGCAATACTCAGTGCCACCATATTTGCTAGAGAATTAATAATATGAGTTGTGCAACATATTACATTGTAGTCCTGTAATAAGAGTGCTTTAATTCAGTGCATAACAGCCATCGATTCCTATGAAATAAACTAACGATTCAGAAGCTGCATTGACCTTTTTTGATTTGATTTTGTTTCTATATTTTCATATGTTAATGTACTTGATTATTTAAATGCTAATTTGTTGCAATATGTTTAACACCACTTGTAAAATAGATTGTACTCCCTCTCATGTCAGATACTAAAACTGAATGTTGTCCGTTCTGCCACTCCTTAACTTACAGATGCCACAAAACCATTCAAGGTGCCTGGGATACTTGCATTGAACACTTCTTAGGCCCGGCCCCAAAATATTGTTTCGGAATTCATTAGGCCCCGATTGGCAAAATCTTTGCAACGCTACTTTAAAAAAACCTGACCACCTGGATAAAAACCAACAAGATATTTGACATTAGACAACGGCTTTATTAAAAAAAACAGGAACTAATGTCAACTTGATAATACTAAACATGCTAAAACATGAAGCGATTCTGTAAAAATGGCCAATCTACTCAGCCTTTATTGATCTACATGTAGCATTCGATCTGATCAACAGATAAACATTATGGCAAAAAATTGAGAACGTGGAAATGTCAATCGGAAATCATGGAGCCAATAAAACAATTATACAGTAACACAACCATCAAGATCAGGCTCCCACAAGACGGAACGCTATCTGCTCCCATAACCACTAGCAATGGCCTGAAACAGGGCTGTCCCCTTGCAGCCACTCGTTTTAATCTGTATACATCAGACATTCCTGATGAACCCCGATTTCAAACTGAGACTCCAGCAAAATGTAACGTGACTCTTATTGCACATCTAATTTATGCAGATGGCATTGTAATTCTAGATAAAACCCCTGTGGGTTTGCACAGAAGCCTTACTCAGCTGGGAAAATATATGAAGCTAAATGACCTGGAAATCAACACGAAAACAACTAAAATCATTTCTCTGACGACCTCTCGACAAACCAAATGAACAATCATATCGTTCTACCTGGATAACAAAAAGCAGGAATGGCAAAAAACAATCAAATAACTGGGAATGCTACTGAATCAGTCTGAGATTGATAACGATTGGGTAACACAGCTCAAAACAAAAACATCCTCCCTGGCCCGCCAAGGTTCACGGATACACTTCAAATATGGGAAGTATTCAATGAAACCGATCATAACATTCTACCGGCATAAGGTGAGTGTGATTATCACATATGGGAGCGAAATGATGATTAACCTAGATCAATCTATATGGGATTCATTAGAAGGCATCTTATGGCGGAAAATCTTAAAGTTGCCCACTTCGTTCCCCGCCGTAAGAATCCGCCATGGGCTAGCCACCCAATCACTCAAATCCATAGTTACCTGGAAGCAACTTGACTTATATAGGAACATTTCCAATACTGACAACATCCCGGATATCGACATCCTTTGCCACAAAGAGAACTCGACCGTGGACAGAGTGCTCAAAATGTGGAAACTTAGCATAGAGCAAATAATGATAGCGAACGAGATAACCCTGGAGACACTTATGGACCGTCCTCAAAATGCAAAGAAACAGCTTTTATAGAATGACTGGATAAAGACAATACTAAGAACAGTTACAAAATTAAAATTAACTGTGAACTAGACATCAGACCGATCAACCTGTTACCATCATATCTATCTCTTTTTCCAGATCGTAACATCAGAGATCAATTCCTTAGATTTCGTCTCAATCTCTCAATCTCTAACCCACGCGTGAAGCACTGGCAAAAACAAAACAACCATCTTATTTATCAGCCGCCTGTCGATTTTGTGAACAAGAAGAAACAGTCGAGACATTATTTCATATTATAATGGAATGTCCCAAAATAACCGGAAAAAGAAACCTCTTCAAAGACATGATCACAAATCCGGGTCCATCTCGAGATATACATCACCAATGGGATCAATTGTTGGCAGGAGTAAACAAAAACTTGATTATCACCATCATGCAATTCTGGAATAACATAACTAGAAATCAATAAACAGAGAACACGGCCATACTCATCACCGCCTGGCGAACACATCTACGGGCATGCAGAAAGAAGTTCAATAAGAAGCATGGACATTATTCTTTGATTATATTGATTTTCATTTTCTTTTTTTTCCCCTCATTTTCTTTTTTCGTTCTTAGTGTAAAATAGTGTACGACAAAAGACAAAGGAAAAGTTTTGTAATGAAACTATCTCATTTAATAATAAAAGGAACATTTTAATAAAAATGAGGCCCCAATGGTTTCTTATCCTACTGAAAGCTCTGCGAGTAGAGGCCCTGAAGCTCTAATAAAAGGAACTGAAAGACTAAAGTGCAGAGAAATAACAGAAGTGAGCCAGAGTGAAAAACAGGAAGAGAATGGGTGGGGAGAGGGGAGGAGAAAGCATAAAACAAGGAGTGTGAGGACTGAGAAAGCAAAGAGGCTCCAAGCCAGAGGCATTGTTGGGCGGGAGGTGGGGAGGCAGGGAGGCAGGGTTAGGGGCTAATAGCCCTGAGTCTTTTGGTTTTAGCCCCGGTTAGAAGCTCAGTGGCAACGCGTTTGTCTTGGAAGCAAGACAACTCAGCTCAACACAGGTTCAAATCTGGATCCCGCACTTAGAAAGCAATCTCTGGTATTAAGCGCATTATAAAAGAACAATTATAATTATAACCAAAAGGCTAGCTACCCCTGAGTCCCGACAGTTCTGACATTGGCGTAGCCCTGGATCACCTCTGCTCCAAGCCCTCTGTATTCAAAGAGAGAAAGAAGTTTAGAAGGACAGCAGGGCTTTAGTGGGCCTGGACGGCACCCCAGCAGTTTCACAAAGTTGCTTCTGAAGCTACTGTGCACCAGGAGACTTATGGTAGCTGGGACTGGCGAACCATATACAAGGAGTGAAAGGAATGTATTTAGGAAAAGAAGAACTTGTCCCCTTCTCAAGCAAGACAACCCAAGCCTCACACAAAAGAACTGAGACTATCCCAATATGTGGTTTCTGATTGGCACAAGTTTTTAATGCTTGTTTGAGTTTTGCAACCAATGAAATGAGCACCAAGCCTAATGTGCATTACAGCTTAGAAGGGTTTCCGGCTGGAGATCCTATCAGAGACACATTTTTCAAATATAAAAATCTGTTTCCATTATTATCGTCCCCAAATGCTCCTTGATTTTATGCAAAGCAGCCACTTTTTTGTCATAGGTGATTTGTTTACAGAATGAGGCTAAATTACTCACTGAAGTGTTTATATACTGAGGGAGAGAGTGCTCACATATAGACAGCAAACTATTTACAAACTCAGCCAGAGAGATTGACGATATTTAGACTGTTTTCAAACAAGACCACCTGAGACCATGCTGACTGACCCAAAACACATTTTGCAGGGTCACGTGATGCATGTTTAGGGTAGGCAATGTCCCCTTTTAGACCAAGCCCAGCACTCCTTAGGCTATGACTTTCACTTAGGCCACACACCCATGTTAGTGCATTCCCCCCCCCCCAAATACCCCTCAAATTTTTCAACTCACTGCAAGCACTGACATATAGACACAGTCTGGTATATGGGCTTGTAGATAAAACTATATTAGTGCTTGAAAGCGGGAGCTAGGAAGAAGATTGGAGAGAGAGAGGGGCACACATTCATGTAAAGAGATAGCAGCATGACAGGAAGTCATAGACGAAGTAACAGAGAGAGAGAGAGAGAGAGGGGGAGAGAGAGAGGGAGAGTATGTGTAAGAGAGAGTGCAAAAGTGTGAGACAGTGGGAGAGAGAGAACAAAACAGAGGGCAAGACGTAGGAAGAGAGAACAAACGAGAGTTAAGGAGAAAGAGAAAGACACAGGAGACACAGGAGAGGGGAAGAACAGAGAGCGGGGGACGAGTGAGAGGAGGTAAGAGGGATAGCAAGGTGGTGAAGGGGAGAGAGAGTACCGGTAAAGAGAGTGAAGAGCAAAAGTGTGGGGAGAGAGGGTGAAAGAGAGGGCAAGAACACACAAGTGTTAAAAAGAAAGAGAAAAGGAAAGAGGAGAGAAACAGAGAGGGAGAGAGAAGAGAGAGAGAGAGAGAGAGAGAGAGAGAGAGAGAGAGAGAGAGAGAGAGAGAGAGAGAGAAAGAGAACACGTGAGAGAGTGAAATGAGGCGAGAGAGCTAGCAAGAGAGGGAGCGGGAGAGAGAAGGAGCGGGAGAGATAGAGGGACAGAGAGAAAGAAAGAAAGAGAGAGAGAGAGAGAGACAGAGAGAGAGAGAGAGAGAGAGAGAGAGAGAGAGAGAGGGGGGAAGATGGGTTCTCCAGAAAAAACAGAGGGCTAAGACTCATGGAAACGTGCACACTTTTGGAGCGATGAAAGGTGCACAATGTGGCACTGTGGGGTATAGAGAGGGAATATATATGTGCAAAAAAGTGAGTGTGTGTGTGTGTGTGCGCGCGCGCATGTTTGTGGAGGAGTGGCTGCAAAGATGACAGAGTTTACCTCTACCTGAAAATGAAAGCTGCAGATTGAATGATTTCCTGCATCGTGTTGCAGATTCTGACCATGTCTCCTGCCTTTTAATCACAATACACCATTCATCCAATCTCAAGCTGCGTAGAGCCCCAGGACATCACATGAAGCACAGGTTCTGAAAAACAAGTAAGCAGAGGAAGCATGAAACGTGGTGGGATGTCTACACTTTGAGATACCTGAGCGTGGGCATAGGGCTTCAGGACCTGCAGGATGGTGGGTGCTTCGGGGACCCGAGATTGAGCAGAAGCTTTAGGCAACTAGGGGTAAGCAAGGCTTCAGGAACCTCAGGGAGAGAAGGGTACTTAGGGAAATCAGAGAGAACATGGTTTTCAGGGGTAAGGGGATGAGCAGGGCCTCAGAGGAACCTTCCAAGATCATAGACGTTAGCAACAGAGCACAAGAAGTGACCACAGAAAACTGAGGGAGAGTTGGGTGTTAAGGGGTCAAAGGTTGAGCAGGGATTTCAGCAATCCGACACATATTAGTTACATACGAGTGCTGAGGAGGTTCAGAGACTTCAGGAAGAGTTGATGAGTCGGGGCTTCAGGGAACCGAGGCAGTTCTGAGACCTAAGTTTGAGCAAGGACTTCAGATACTTGAGTGTGCGCAGATAATTAAGGGAATATGTGTGATTAGGAACTTCAAGGAACTGAGTGTGTATAGAGACTACAGGCACCTGAGGTGGAGAGAGACTTCAGGGAATTCAGGGTGCGCAGGGACTCAGGCAACTGAGAGTGACCCTAGGGATTCTGGGAATGGAGGGTTAATGGGTGCTTCAGGGATATGAGGGTGAGCAGGGACCTCACATAACTGGCGATGAGTCGGCATTCAAGTCTCTGCGAGAAAACAGGATATTCAGGGAATCAAGGGTGATCTCCAAGGTCAAGGCGTGAGCAAAGACGTGTATAGTAATGATATTTATAAAGTGAAACTCTAGCTGAGAGCCATGGGAGGCACCCATGGGTTAACAGAAAGGCGCAGGGGTAAGAGGACCCAGAATGGTTAAGGGATAAGGGAGTAGGAGCTCCGAAAAGGGGGAGAACAGGACAGAGTTGAGCGATGGAGATTTGTGACATGTTCTTTGTAAAAGCAGGAGCTGTAGGCCCTTCTTGAAGTATTGGATAGAGGTGTCAGTCCAATCTGTGCTCGTTACTTGCTCCAGAGACAGGGTGAATAGCAGGCAACTGCCTTTGTTCCTCTTCATGTTTCCCTCTTGCAGTTCGGTGTTGCGAAACTGGCAAAGTCGGGCTTCTGGTGCTGCATTGGGTTCCGGAGATGGTGAGTTTCTCCTACAAGTTAGTGGTATTGTGGTTATGACAGATTTGTAGGTGACATAGGTTCTCTTGAACATGATGCATGCTTGAAGGGTAACCAGTGCAGCTGCTTGAGAATGGGGGTGATATGGTTGAATTTCTGTACCCTTTTGATAAGGGTGTGCTGTACCCTGCTGGATGGCTTTCAGAGGGGTCAACGTGGCATCTAGGTCTCCTACAAGTAGGGTGTTACCACTGTCTCGGTGGCTGATGTCCAGGGTTTTGACATTTGTTCTGAAACTCGGAGCAAGAGTAAAAGGCTTGACTTTGCAGAGCAGCACACACTATTATGATCCTGACTGGCTCTTCTTTGAGATGTGCATTTTGAATGAGAGGTCACAGTAAGTGTACAAAGCTGAGAGATGTTGCACTGGGTGAGAAGTGAGGATGGAATCCACTCAACTTTACGTTATTCAGACAATTCTCGTCTTGGACAAGCTTGATGGGGTTTACTAAGAGCATTCATTTGGTCTATGTAGGGTTAAGCTTCAGGTTGCTTGACATCCAGGCATCGATGAGGGACAGACTGTGCTTGAGTCGATGATGTGATTGATGAAATTGATTCAAGGGTTAGGCTGTGTGTCATCTGCATATTGGTGTCTCTTGATGTCAGCGTTGGCGAGCGTTGGTGAGGAGTTCGCCGAAAGGTTCCATGAAGATGTTGAAGATGACAGGGGACAGGAGGGAGCCTTCTTGTACTCTGCTGGTCAGTGGCCAGCACTATGATCTGGTCCTACCCATCTAGATAAGGGGGGGCGCTATTGGAGAGATATGAGGAACTACTTTAAAAGACAGTTCAATCATTCAATCAAAGCCCATGCATGTAGTAAGGATGTTGAGGAAGGATTCATGGTCCATGGTGTTGAAGATGCAGATTGGTCGAGAAGGGTGAGTAACAGGGATCTTGCCTGTCCAGGATGTGCAGAGCATCATCGATAACCTTCACAGTGGCAGTACCTGTGTTGCATCATGGTCGTAAACCAGATTGGCTGTCCTGTATGAGATTGTGCTGAGTGATCCTTTTGTGCAACTGATGGGTGCGGTCTTTTCAATCACTTTACCATGGGAGGGTATATGCATGATTAGGTGATGCCTGGCCAGTCATCTGGGCCCAGTCTGGGTTTCTTGAGCAGGTTGAGTGTCTGTCCCATTTTCGGGGGAACCATGGAAGGTGCATTTTATGAGCAATGCATTATTGATGTTGAGGAGTGGTATGAGTGCTTCACCTTTTTTCACCTCCACAAAGAATGAGGGCAAAATATCATCCTTGTAATTGGTGCATTTGAGAGCTGCAAGAATGTTATTCATGTCTTCTACAGTCATTGATTTGAATTCGGCACATCCTGACATTTTGAGACTGGGATGTCTGTGGTAATTATCTTAGTATCAATATGTTGCCTTCTCTTGTATATCTCATCTATGAAGAAGCTGTTCATGAGGTTGCATTTGTCAGTGAATTGTGTCACTGTCGGATCTGACAGAGGGTTAATGCAGTGCTTCATGGATTGGAAGGGTGCTACGTGTTTGTTGGATGCTTCCATGATGGTTGCTGTATGATAGTTTGCTTTGGTTGTTCTGATGTGTATTCTGCATGCTGATCAGGGTGTTCTAAAAGAGATGAGGTCCTCTAGTAGGTAGGATTTTCTCCAAAGCCTTTCTATCTTACAAATGTTGTGCTTGCTGTTGATGATATCCTTTACGTACCCAGGTGTAGCAGGCTTAACTTGTTGACTCAACGTTTCAGTTTTGCATGGGTGATGGTTTCATTTAGGGTGTTGTTTAGTGTTCTTGTCTGGACATTGACATTTTCAAATTGGTCAGATGTGGAGTCCGAAGTAATGAGGTTTCCACCATGTGCCTCGATTTGAATGTTCATGAATGAGTGGCACATTGGGGCTGTGAGGAATTCGACAATTCGCAGGGTGGGTGTGCGCTCGCCTGGCTTTTTTGAAATTTTATATGAAATTGAATGATGGCAGATCAGCCTCCCGAAAATGTGTGGGGCTAATCTGCAAAAAATACACATAGACCCATGTACTCTGGGTGGACACAGCCTACAGGCACCTTCCCCGCTGTCATATTTAGTTGGGATATGACAGCCAAGAGTATTCCATGTCCTCTCAAAAGGGGGAAGGCAACACCTTCCTCCTGCCATGGCCAGCCTAATTAGTCATCAAATCCTCCATGAATCTACCATGTCCTTTTAATGAGCTCTGCAGAGTGGTAGCAGTGATTAACATAATTAGCATACCAATAGAGTATACTTCAAACAGGCCCACATCGGGCCTTGCTACAGAGGTTAACAAAGGAGACAGGAAACCCAACCAACCTTTTGATATGCATTTGTGTCAACCTGAAGCCAGATCATGCCTCTCAGTATCAAGGGCAGTGAACTGTCATGTCTGGGACAGCTGTTTACAGTAGTCATCCCCACAGGGGGAACCCATTCATAAGGTACGAGAATGTGCTTTGCATAAGTAATAAAGTCTGGTGATGCTGCAGCTTCAAGGGAGACCGGCTGCTTTAATCAGGAACCACATAGAGACCCTTTGATCCACAACAGACAGGGAGATGGGTGGGACTTAGTATTACACGTTTTCCCCCATGGACCTTTTCTGTTACAAAGCAATCTGATTATGACCTATGCATACAGAAGATTGTTGGTGGGGACCCAGGATTGGTTCTTTAAGATAGGCTTAGCCTACACTAATCACTGGGGCCCATTTCGCTTTAAAAGAGGGTTGAGCCCCTCTTTACGGCAGATCATCTGAAGTCTTTGCAAGGAGTAGCAAAAATAACTCAGCATTTTACCCTGGCTGAAGGTACACTCTGATTTACATCTTTCGCCAGTGAAGGAAGGCCAGGACCTCCAAGAGGGAAGCAATATTCATCCCCTAAACATCACACAGGGAACACAGGCAGATACTGAATCCAGAAGACCCTTCATGAGCTCCTGAACCGGTACACACCCAGCACACAGCGTGCCCTACTAGACTCTGCAGCAAGCTACCTAAGTGGGATGTCCCAGAGAGTTGCTGAACCAAACCAAGGAGACGGCAGCGGCCTGCAACACTCTCCTCAGCTTTGGGCCATCGGACTTTAAGGACAACATAAACCCAGTGAAGAATCTAGGAGAAGTGCATCAACAAACATCTTCTGAAGTCTGCCTTATTTGACATTTCCAAGCTAGTTTAGGCCCTCGAGCTGCAAACGACTGCACCGCTGACTTGTTACACTGCAGTTGCTAAAGCTGTCCGAGGCACCTTGACCAGTGCTTCAGAACTGCCGACCAGCACTGAGACAACGACTCCTGACCCAGAGCCGCCATGTAGGCCAGCCTGAAGCTGTCAGTCCAGCCTTGCATGCCGAACTGCCTGCCACCTGATACCTGCAGCTGTCTTGCATCTTGAACTCTGTCGCAGAAGCTTCAAAGCATAATGAAACCGACTCCACTCTGTCGAGCACCAAGAACATTTACAAGCACAAGATACATTGTGGTTCTGTCCCCCTGGTCCTTCTCCAAAGGCCCCTAGTGACATTTCCTGAGCCATTGCTCCCTTTGTGTTGAAACCAAGTATCCTTGAACTACTGCATTTATTTACTATACCGACCACCCTCCTGTCAGTATCCGGAGTGCATCTCTTTTCCTTCTTTGAAACTGTCGGTCCTCTACATTCCTTCACAGGGAGGGTTGTATTTTCTATTGTGCTAAAACTTTCTGTTGTGATGATAATAAGTAGATATTTGTTGAGCAACCTTCACTGGAAAGTCCCTTTCATCATTGGATAATAATTGTATTTTTGCTGTGTTGCAGCTAACCAATGATCCCTGTCCTTTCAGAGATAAGACTGCCGTTCCATCCACTTTGCCAAAATTGGACAAAGAGCTTTATGATTGGCCTGTGTTTCCAATCTATTTGGATCCATTCTGGTTTTCAAGAGGTGTGGGGCTGATTGCTGGTTTAAAAAACAATATTAATCCCTGGACCACTGGTGCCCCGGAAGATGATTCGTCACAGGGGCTCATTATAAGTTTGGTGGTATCCCGGCGGTAAACCCAGGTTTATCGTTACCGGCACTTGGCCTGCCTGAATTACCTGCAGATTGCAAGTGCCAATAAGGGTAGGTTAATCCCCATTCCATGGAGGACTCCATTGGGGGATTGACGGTATGACCGGCACCGGTAATACCAGTGCCAGTAATACTGGCTGTTTTCTTCCAGTGGAGTGCCTGACTTACCCCGAGCTCCTGACTGGAGGTAAATCAAACCTCCGCCGGCAAACTCAGGGTATGCCGGTGCAGTAATGTGCCGGAAAATTGAATTAACGGCACATTAACACTGCACCGGAATACTCCTAATAATCCCCATTGTCTTGGTTGGTTTGGGTTGTTTGTGATGGGGAGAGATGTGTACTGGAGCAGGATGTGTATGGCTTTGTGGTTGGTTCAGTCCAAAGGGAGGGCTGACACATATTGCCAGAGAGCTGTTCAATACCAGGCCAAGTGTGTGCCTTTGTTGTGGACTGTTACTGTGAGGAATTGCATGATGTCCCCAGGGTGTCACACAGTTCAAATAGAGTCCCTCTCTAGTTTTCTTGTTAAATTGGCTCTGGCAATGTAAGGCCTTCAAGGAAGACGTTAGTGGTTTTGTTGATTGATGTTGTTGTGATGAGGACTGTGAATTCTTCAATAAATGCTTTATTGATTTTGAATGGTAGGTAAATTTGGTGAAACACAGATGTCTAAGTGTAGATGAACAGGAAGTGGCAAGAGAAGAATTCCATGGGTGCATGTGTGGTATGCTCCAGGAAAGTGCTGATGAGAGGAACCTCAGAGAAGTGAGGGTAAGAGGGGACATGAAGGAATTAAAAGGAAGGAATTAAAAATGAGCAGGGCTTAAGAGCCCTGAGGATGAGAAGGACATCAGGGAACTGAAGTTGTACAGAAATTACAGTGATTTCAGGGATAGTGTGGATTTCGGGGCCCTGTAATTTGAGGTCCAGATAGTGAATGTGGACTTCAGGGTCGAAGTTTTGAGGAGTGACGGCATGGGCAATGGAATCTGTGATGCGCTGGTTAGCAGAACGGTTCAGCAACCTGAGGGTGGGAAGGTTTTCAATGTCCTGAGTTTGAACAGAGTCTTATGGGACTTGAAATCGAGCAAAGGCTTTACTGACATGTGGTTGAGTAGGCACTTTAGGTTCCTGAGGGTGTGGAGTGAATTCAGGCATCTAAGAATGAGCAGAGACTTTAAGAACCTGGGGGCTAGACGGGGCATCAGGCAGTAGGGTTAGAGATTTGAGGGTAATCAGGTGTTTCTGGAGCCTAATGTTAATGTTAATGTTAAAGGACATTTGTACCGCGCACTATCACCACCGGAGTGGTCCCCTGGCGGTTCCGAAAGAGGAGGGGAGGTTGAGTTAGTGGGAGGAAGCAGGAAAAGTGCAAGAGAGCAGTGATGTGCTGTTGGTGACCTCAGCCCGGTGGGTCCGTTGGCTGGGCCTGGGGTGTTTGCGGCCGGTAGTCGCTGTGTACTGTTGTGCAAGACTATGTGTGTTTTTGTTTTGTTGTTGCAGTGTAGTGAAGTTTGTGCGGTTTGTTGTGCTGTAGGTTTGGTTGTGTTTGGTTTGGGGTTTGAGAGGTGTATGCAGAAAGGGAAATTGTTAGTAGGGTTGGTTAGTTTGCGTCTCTATCCCGAGTTGAGGCGCTCGGCTTGCGTGGTCTCCCCTGATGCAGCTCTGTCCAGATCTGGGTCCGACTGGCATATAGGTTCCTTACTTCTCTGGCCCCCACCTCCAACATGCTCTCTCATAGTTCCCCTTATCCTCCCTTCATACTCCTGTGGCCAGTGCACCTGTCAGTGTCAGCCTCTCAAGTGGTGCGTTGATTGCCAATATCTCGACAATTCCCTACCACTGTGGTACCTGGTGGTAACTAAGGGCGGGCGAAGTGTTGGTGGGATTGTCTGGGGTAGTTGACTCAGTCTCTGTGCGTGCCACCTGTGTTCCAGTCTATCCGGTGTCACCCGTCCAGGTGCCGTGTGAGTTACCCTCTCGGGTCGGGGATGTCCGTCTCCTTTCCGGTTTAGTCATCTTTTTTCCGGTTTTGGTTTCCAGATTTAGTCTGTGGTGTTGAAGAGCCAGGTGTTTAGTGATTTCCTGAATTTTATGTGATCTTCAGTGTTTCTTGTTTCTTTTGGGATGTTGTTCCAGGTTTTTGCAGCTAGGTGGTAGAAGGCAGTGCCTCCAAGTATTTTCTTAAGGTACGGTTTGAGTTCCAGGCGTATTTCGTTGCTTGATCGGAGGGGTCTCGTTGGTTTGTAGACTGTTATTTTCTTTTGTAGGAATTCTGCTCCTTTTCCGCTGATTGCCCTGTGCGTTATGCACATTGTTTTGAAGGTGATGAAATGTTTTACTGGGAGCCAGTGTAGTGTTTTTAGGGCTGGGGGGATGTGGTCTCTTCTGGATAGTTTGAGGAGTAGTCTTGCTTCTGCATTTTGGATCTGTTGTAGTTTCTGCAGGAGGTATTCTGGTATTCCGAGGTAGAGGCTGTTTGCGTAGTCAATTTTTTGACATGATTAGGGCGACGATAGTGAGTGTTTTGTGTGTGAAGGAGAGGTAAGGTAGAATTCTTCTTGCCGTGTGGCGGAGGAAAAAGCATTTCTTCACTGTTGCATTTATTTGTGGTTCCAGGGTTTGTGTGTTGTCCATTAGGACTCCCAGATTTTTTGCTACCTTCGATGGTGTTGGTGCATTTCCCATTTCCGTGGGCCATGGGATGGAGTCGAAGGAACTGAATGGGACCAGATGCCTCAAGTACCTGAGGGCTAGCCCGTACGAAAGCGCAGTGGTTTGAGTACTCGTTGCTGCAATCTGTGTGTGAGCTGCCGATTACAGGTTTGAATCCAGGCAAGGTGAACTCAGTCTTTCATCCCTACGAGGCCGATACATAATTACCAGCTTCCACTGGCTGATTATTGAATATAAATGTGTTTTATGCACAGCTCTTTGGCGACAGCTCTACCTGAATAAATTGTCATTACACATCATTTGAATGGGGACTTCAGATCCCTGAGGAATTGTCACTCCATCACTCCCAATTATTGGATCCCCAAAAAGTGAATAATGATTCTCCTGAATTGCTTCCTATGACGTGTCAACTTTCTTGAGTGCAGACCAAATGCACATGCATATATTCTTGGGTATAGAGCCCTTAGTACACCTGTAACATTTGAATTTAAATTAATTGGAATTTTCATAAGGAACCCCCCCACCCCAAGATTCAGCAAAGAACAAGTGCAACCTCTACAACAAGCTATGTATGATTCCAAGGGCAGCCACAAAAAAGCCACATATGTATCATATGTATTTTGGACACATGTATCCTTCCTATTGAATACCCAAAGGGCTCAAGCGGTCCGTGAGCTTTTCACTTGTTCAGTTGCTTGATATGAACCTTAACTCCGACTCCAGAAGCATGAATGTAGCCAATCGTAGGAAAAGCCAAACATCTCAGAGCTTTCCACGTAATGGCGGCACTGTACTATGTCTTGCAGTGGAGATATAATGTTGTGGAAGAATGTACTTTAATTGCAACAAGACCCAATACTCTGAAGCAATAGGTAGGGTATGCACGCGCCTTTGGAATGTGGAACTTACTTCCTTGTCACCTTGCAATCATTTAAGACAACCTTAAGCATCATTCAAGAAACCTATTCAAGAGACCTACTTACATACATACATATTTTGACACACCAATACATATATATACATGCATACATGCGTAGATATTGCGATACATTTTGATGCGCAGTGCCGGTTCTGGAGGACCCCTTCTACTATAGGATAGGCATGGAGGAAGTATAAGGGCGATTTTCTGGGTCATGGCACTATGGCAACCTTTCATAGTGGGGGACAGTCCCATGGGAGCTAAAACGTCTGGAATGCTTTGCTGCCAAGACCTGAGAAGTGGGACAACTCAATCCTAGATACTTTTTTGTTCAGTAGAAGGGACCGTTGAAGATCCAAAAAACAAAAAAAAAAATAACAGGGTGCAGTTTGAATCCAAACCTCAGTATTTGAGAACTGGTGCAGGTCCCTTTTAGAGAGCCGTGATATATGTACTTAAAACTGCAACATGCACACAGAAATCCTCAGAGGTAGTCCTCACAGATGATTGTGAGTTCCACAAGTTTGCGAACCCGGTCTCTGGAGTGGGAGAACATTACATTTCAAATGTCACAAGATATATGGATCTGCTACCAGATGTGCAGACTCTGCAAATGCTGAAATCCAGGAAATGGGCAAGTAAAGCCTGGTTCTGAATCGCAAATCACCCAGGGGATGGGACCTTTGCAAGAAACCCACACCCTATACAATTCAAATCAGATCCCTCCACTCCGCTTTAAATAAAGTGAGGAATATAGACAGCAGAAAGGCAGAACGGTAAAGATGAACTTGGTGAAATTCAAGATGGCCGCCCCAACACTTGTTGCCTCTGCTACGGTAGACTCATGCCAGAGAGAGTTAACAAAAGGTAACCAAAAACAACAGCTGTTTACACGAATATTTCCATCATCATGTGTGGTGATTTTATCTCTCTTATACCGAGCTATGACAATCAAGGGGAGATGTCTAATATACCAACCCACTCCGGTACAGCTAAAGGATCTAGGCTTAATCACACATGCTCTTGTGGAATCGATTGGGCAAGCTTGCTATACTCGAGTTGGTTCACAATGATGAATGGAGCTCGATCATCTGACTGTCCTCCGCAATTCACAAGGTCCTCCACCATGAGCTCTAGCATCATAGAATATGTATTTGTCATAAACAATCTATCATTGATAATCGACTTATCCATAATATAACGCTACTGAGCTGAGGGCCCTTTGGGAAAGGTGCATGCAATGGATGGGGTCACACAGAATAAGTCTTAAACAAAATTATGGAATCAACTCAAGAAGATGGCAAAGTACTGTTTTATTAACAATTATCTAAAACAGGGAGGTTACAACGAACATCAACAGATGCACACTCAGTCTCTCTCCGATATTTTCGTGAACCATAACCTTTATACCGAAATTCCATCAGAGGTGACTTCATACTACGTGGCAATAATAGAAAACCTATTGAGAGTGGGGATTGGTGAAGGAAAACATCTAAGTATATCTTTCCATAGCGTCTGGGATTGTGACTGACCACTCGCTATCGGGTGGACAACATATGTCTGTCTACCTCAAAAACATGTCATCTTAGAAACATTTAGATACACAGTTTGTTATTGGTCTTCAAACTATAAGGTCATTCATTATATGGACTGATATAATTGGTTGGCATGCTTTTGCCAGGTCTGGAAACTTCGGTTAATTTAGCACCACATAAGCCCAGACCCAGGTGAAAGCAGGTGGAGCATGGCACTACTCCACTACCCAATTAGACCAGCATCTCTCATCGACTCATGCTTTCTGCCGTGAAATTGTCTTTGAACTTGGACTTGCAAAGTATCTTTGTCCACTAGAATGTACGCGAGTGAGAGCACTCACTATCATGTCTAGAACTCCAAGATTGTACTCTATTTTCATCCTTGGCCCACGTGATAGGAGACCACGATTTGGTTAATTTTTTCAGGTTTTAAATGCTTTAAATTAATTAATAATTGCCATACTCAGTCTTCTTTCTGTGCACCTTAACAAGGGAAGATTCATCCTCCACATGTTTGCTCCTTTCCAGATCAGATAGCTGTCCTTGGCTGCTTCACTCTTGACTCCAGGCCAAACAACCCCGCCATGCAGCTCCACAAATTCTGTTAATTCTTGCTGCAACACAATTCTCATGTTTTCACTTAATGGGTTTAGTCTACCTTGCGTTTCAGTGCCTGTACATGTATTTAATGGTTGTTTCTCGGAACCATTTTGTGCACGTGTAATCTGCTTCTTTTATGCTTCTTTTATATTTGAAAGTTCACTTGATTCTTTCCTCTGTCATTGGTTTCTTACACTCTGCACATCCTCTTCAATCAGGATCTCGGGACGTTGCACATACTTCTTATGATTCACTAATTCTTTTCTTGGCTCCTTCTCAAATTCCTTCAGGGAGTTCCTCCTGTAGGTTATCACCACTTTGAGGGTTCATTCGGTATGGTTGTCTTAATGGATACCGTCTTTCAAACACACGCTGCGGTATTGGCACAATGGATGGTGTTAAACACGGAATGGTCTCATGCTTCCAATATATTGGATGAAGGGGGCAGGGTCTCCTGCAGAGGTGTACAGCTGCCCCTCTGCATCCCCCCCGGTTCAGTCTTCGACCACCTCCTCAAGTATCTCTGTGTCCTGGTATCTTTTGTTGAAGAAGTGATTTTTCGGTGTCCATATTTTCATCACCCCCTCAGGGTGCCTGTTGATTTAACATGTTCATCCACACTCCAGGTCATGTAATTGCATTGTCCATTCGGGGTACAGTAGAGCCATTGTCTTATGTACCTCTTATGATTCTTGGGATACAGGAACTTCGTGCCTTCAGGTGCTACAATGCTGGCCTTTATGTTTTCTTTGATAGCATCATCAGTCAACTCCTTGGCTTCTGGTTCATCTTTGGTATCAATCATAATCTTCATTGCTACGGCCCATTCTAATCACACAAAATACAAACATGATCAGCACCAGGATTGTTCCAAGAATTTTGAACAGGTTCGCCAACTAATGAGGAATACATGAAAACAGGAATGTGAACCAGCTGTAATCTTCAATACCATTTGTCTCTTCCTCCATTTTAGTATGTAGGTTGGTTAACATTGATATGGCCTCTGTCAAGGTCCCATTCTCATGGTCATGGGAAGGTATGTAGTGCAACATGATGGCCGATTTTGGTGCAAATTCCTCCTTCTAACGCAGTGATCATATCAAGGACATATCTGTTCTGGAGAGTAATCACTTGTATTGTCCTCAGCTCTTCTTTAATGGCCTTGATAGTAGCATTAATAGACTGGAGAAGCTGCCATCTGGTGATCTGCAGCCATTTTGCATTCACTGTTGTTTGAACCACAGGCATGAATATAGGGGCCATTATCATAGCAGTCTTGCTGAATAACTTAGGTTCATGGGAATAGCCTCATAAGCCTTTATTGATTTAGACAAAAAGTAGTTTTCTCTCTTCATTCGTCAGAGTTCAAGTGATCTTTTCCTTCTCATGTGGCCGTCTACTTTCGTGAATTCATCAATGTTTAAATTGCTCTGAGGAATTACCAAGACTGGAACATCGACGAGCACCAAGGAACATATGCTGCCCCATTCCTGGGCAGTTGCATGTAGGCTCTGGATCCACATGCCTAGCATCTGTCCTTTAAGACAGATGTCCCTTTCCTTATTCCAGGAACATCAACTGTAGTCTTGCATCTTTATTATGTCCAACATGCTTCTTTCCATGACTAAGGTAACACATTGTCACATTAACTAATGGGCCTACAACTATGGGTCATGATTCGTCTTCGACCAATGTCAGCAATTTGAAGTATTTGGCCCATGACATTAAACACCCATCATTCACCGTCTGCACCCTTTGCACGGTTTCCTTTGTCAGCGAATGAGCTGCACAAGACATAATTCCCTCCTCCCAACCCTTGTTGGCGTGCACTCATCCATAGATCAAAAGTTGTGCTCGCTCCCAGCATCCAGGCATTCCATTCCTCTCCGTCATGTCTGAACAGTTCTGTCTCTTCATCTCTTCAACAATCACTTCATCCTGTCCTGGGGCAGGATACGCAAGCATTCGGTCTGTCGATTCAGGCTCCTTTTCCATTCGAGTGGTCTAATCTAATCATCCTGCCATGAAAACAACCGCCTTGTCCTCCATTGCAAAGTTGCCCAATTCCCTTGGGACTGTCCTCAGGTGGTACATGCTGTAAGATGACTGAAAAACTTTGCATCTGATGCCAATACCTCCTTTGAAATGAATGTCTTCAATGTGTTCATGGCATAGGGGAGGAGAGAGCAGACATAGAAATTCTCATCAGATGCTCTTTCCCCCACCTTATTCATGTCCTGGTACCACATGTTATTCCCCAGGTGTGCTGAATTATCTAGATAGGTGTATATCCCTTCATTATCTTCTTCTGCATTTCTTTGATGTCGCCTAGCATACCCATAGAGGTCAAAGAAATTATCATCATTGGTACTCATAGTAGGAAAAATCTTGGGAGCTCCTTGTTCGACAAGACCATTAGCATAATAGAGACAGTGAAATGTAAGTCACAGGAAGATAAACCAAACCACCATGCAATTTTATGTTATGCATACAAATCTGGAAAACCACTTGTTGTGCCATCCAACCACTTGCTGAACTTGTGCTCTTTCTATAACCAAGTTGGCATTATCAGCAATCAGTATTTATACAATAATTTAGCTTCTTTGCATCTGTATCTGTAAAATCTGTTAAATTATAGCACTAAGAAGTCTTATTATTGGACCATTTTTAGGATCCTGTAAAAAAGTATGAATATTAACATCTCTTTTGAGAAGAGCAGGGAAAGATTGAAGTATAAATACAAAAACCGATGGGTGACACTGTTGACAGGTACCATGTGTGTTATCAACAAAACAAATAATTTCCACAAACAAATCTGGGTACTGCTTTCTTTTCCAGTCTTTGGTCAAAAGCTCACAGTCAGCCATAATATAGATCCAATTATTCACTTTTTACAATATTATTCTAAAAGTTTGTATTTCAACCCATGGAATTATTCTACCAGTCTTTGCACGCACTGCTAAATAGATAATGAGTGTCCATTGAATTCCAGTCCAAAAGAAATATGTGCTATTCACTTGCTGTCTTATCGTCCTTCTTCTTGGTCATCTATCGGGTCTGCAAACACAGAAATCCTTCTTCTTGTCTTGCTTCTGAATCAGCAATGTGGGAAGGAAGGCTGTGCCTTTATACATTTTCACATTGTTTTATTGCATCCAAGCTTGTTTTCCTACTATATTATCAATGGAAGGGGACACTTCCTCTACCACAAAAGGGCCATTAAAACAAGCCTTGTGCCACTTTCAGGTGACTTTCCAGAATTAAATTAGTTCCCCACCATATAACTTAGGTGGCCGTAATAGTTCACTTGAGTTAGTTGTTGAATTTTCTTCATCCGTGTTGCTAGACCGACCCACCTGATGCTTACGTTGATCTGAACTGAAAGAAATACTGGTTGTCATACATTTCAAATAATCATGCATCTCATCACCTAAAGTCTTTGCTACACTCTGGGCATGACTCCTAATCCTAGATGGTAGCGTAAGGGGCATTCTCATACAAGGCCCTGTCACTAGTACATGCGGGTCGAGGGGGTGGTCCGAACCTGGCTGATTCCGAAGGGCGTATAAGGCTATGGGTTGGCAGTATAGACATCTCTTTTTCAAAGTCAATTTTATTTTGACATTCCTCTCTTTGAGGAGGCCGTTGAGTCTCTCACATATTCCATTTGCTTGTGGGCCATACGAAGAGGAAAACTTGTGCTTTATACTCAATAAAAGCCTTTTCTGCTCAAAAAGCTCATTGAAAAAGTGTGACCCATTATCAAATCTTAGTACATCGCACACACCCCACCTTGGGAACACTTTGCACACAAAATACTTTGCTGTGCAAGTGGTATCAGGGTGTGCACATGAACCAGCTTCGATCCACCTGCAGAAGGGGCACACTAGCACTAATAGATAGCTGTAGCCATTACATGTCTGCAGCATATCAACATGGTTGATATGTAAATGCTGAAACAGACCACTTGGTTGAGGTATTACTCCCCTAATTGTTCTCAGTTTATGCCCAGCAGTACATTTTTGACACACAATGCAATTCACCATAAACAGTGCAATGTGCTCCAGTAAATTAGGAACAAACCAGTCTTCTGCAATAATTGCAGCCGGATTCTCTCTGGTTACATGTGCTGGGTAGTGCAGTTGTTCGAGCGTAACTTAAAATAAAGCTATTGGAATCACAGGATTTCCAGTACTTTCCTAATAGCGAGAGAAAGACCTAGACTCAATAGCCTTTGGTGTGGGCTGCCACCCTAAGTACCACTCAGTGGCTTCTGTAGATTTGGATGTATTACTTAATTAATAATTTGTGATCAATTGTGTTAATTAATTAATCATTTGATGAATGAATTCAAATAACGTATTCCTTGTGATTTCAGAAAAGAGAGAGTTTGTGTTTTATTTGCAGATGAAAAACAGTTGCCAATGCATGTCGGACTACTCAAAGTCCTTTATCAGGGCATAACTGCTAATTTGATCAATCTCAACAGTCAAAAATAAATCCAACAATTCATGTATACATCTGTGCTTGAGGGCCAAATCAACAAAACAATCAAGTCACCATTGAATAAATCATTGTGGAAGCATAATGTAATTCAAAATCAACAGCATACAGGCCACATGACAAAAACACAAAACAGTTGAGAAACATGTATGAAAATGTTGGAAAACAAATAAAGCGAGAAACAAGGGCAAAGCATTTGTAAATCAATGATTATCAGAACATAATACAGCATTTCAATCTCTTCAGAATCTTAATTTACATATCACAGTGAGTTCCCCGTTGTTGGATCATAACTTACTACCTTTTCCTCCGTACTCAAAAATACTGTTAAAAGTGTGACGGTAAATTGTGAGACGGACACAACTATCTAGATGGCATACACCTGGTGCTGCTCAGAACTGTAATACTGTAATATGTGGTGAATACCTATTGGGCCTTACATATCTATTCCTCTTCTAAATTACTAACATGATTTATAATTTCAGGAAAAACATGCAGCTTACCCGATAGGGTATACTGACCTTGTTATCTCTAGAAGAGGCATCCTGTGCTGTTAAACGGGAAATCATATTGTACCTCCTTTCTAATATATATTGGCCTAAGCATAGTCGCTCTGCGAAGAAAACCTCCTTTCAAATGTTCCGGTTTTAGATCGACTTTGCCACCATTTTGGGATCATCCGCCATTTTGATTTCTGTTCAAATGTAACTCTGTGTTCTAAAATGGTGGACTGTGTTTCCAACTTGTAACTGAGCCTTCCCGACCCTTGCACCTTAGTTTATATTTAGGCTGTCCGCGGGCCAAATGTTTAGACTGGGTAAAGAGACCTTGTCCCATGCCCGACTTGTGGTCTTATTATTGTCTGCACCAATAAGCCTCATCCGCGAACATACATCGAAACAATGTAAAGAAAATGTCGTACGTGGACACTGGCTGAACTGCATTGTGAAGGGACATGTGCTAAGGCTTACTGCTAAACCTGAGAATACACTGTTGCCATTGTAACTTGTGTGTATGTAAACCGAATGTAATCCGTGTGCATATTGTCGTATAAGCCATAAGTGAACTCGGCACGAACTCTAGACCATGGATTATTAACTTGCAGAGAGGCTGGACATTATTGCTGAAAATGTATAAATGAACGAATGTCCAGATGTCCAGTACCTCTCACTTCTCACACTGAAGGGCTGGTATTCACTGTGATGTATTGAGGGCTAGATAGCTATCTGATTTTGTTCTTTGTAAACTGTGTAGTCGAATAAAGATCTGTGATTCTTTGTAAGCCGTGTTTTGTGTATTTCCTTTTGTGGAACTCAGCCTCGATATTTCCTCTTGCTTTTACAGTGCGTTGAAGGAAAGCAGTGAAAGTCTTTTACACAGTGCCAGTGACTGTGCCGCTCGGCGCTTTGCTAATACAATATTAAAATTCCATTATCACTGGATTCACAGATTCTTACCTTTATGATGCCATATGTCTGTTTAGGGAACTCTCTATCAATCAACATGGCGGCTTCCTTCCAGCATTCCAATTCAATTGCTGGTAAGCTCCTGTGTCTGCTAGTGTGTCTATGGTAACCATGGCAATCACTAGAAACATCAACAATGTCTGGTGTGGTACTAATAACTGCATCTGGCGGCCATCTTAGAAGGAATGTGTCTAATGGGGGTGATCAATGTAAAGGTACGCAGTACGAAGTACTGAGTGAATCCAATGATGAATCTGTCAATAACAAATAATGATAGGAAAACACAAAAGCAACTACTCTATGTAGTCATATATTGCTAATGCTCGAAGACTTTAAGATGTGCTAATGTAACTCTCCTAAGGACATGCTCACCCTTGAGATCCCGATTGTTACACATTACAAAAACATACTTACAGTTGTGCCACATTTGATTGTTGAACAGAACTCAACTAACCCATTCAACTTAGGTATTCTGTTGAAATAAAGTGGTCAGAGGCTGTATGTCAATAGCGTGTAACCTTGGCTAGCCAAAGGCTCCACACCTGAACAATTTTGTGATACATCTATGTGTCAGTGCACACTGTTGATCATGGTTCATCAATCTCCAAACATTCCCGTAAGCGTTTTACACAATGCATATAAATAAAAGAACAAGTATAAAGGAGCAGGGAGAGAGGAAAAAGTTTGATATGTGCGGGCATATATGACACAATGTGATCTGTTAAATGGAATTTTAAAAAAGTAATCATCAAAGGTAGTGCAGATCCATGATCTAATGAAGAAAACAACATGATTGCTTGCAAAGGTACCGATTTTGTATGAAAAAAGCAGTCAATTGACTCCAGCAATATTGTTTTCACAACTACTTCAAAGGAAGGAGTTCAAATCCCACTCTTCATTTATCCCATTTGGCCTTAGAGTGTCCAACCGGTATATCCAGAAGGCTTCCCTCTGTGCTCTTAACCTTTTAAAGTCTTTTCTTCGGCCTTTTGTATCGATGGTTTCCAGTACCAGGAACCTCAATGGGGAGACACTGGGGGTCATTATGAACCTGGTGGTGGGGGGTTAACGTTGGGGGGGTTAACGGGTCTGGTAGCGCTGCCGACCCTGTTAACGAGTTCCGTCCGTTACCAGGCGTCCTTAGCGGGTCCCGCGAGCGGTCCAGCATGCTAACAACGGGCCCGTCATTAACGGGCCCGTTGTTAGCATGCTCCCCATTCCCATTGAGCCCTATGGGGGCTCAAATGGGAATGGCGATGTGTTCCTGGATTGGGGAAAGACCGGGCCCTCCAAGGTCAGAATGGCCTGGCATTTCCCCATTCCAGGAACCCAGACCCGGTACCTGGAATGGGGTTAGCCATGCCGCAAATAGCGGCATGGCTACCTACAAGGTCGTAACAACTTCCACTGGGCCTTTTTTCATTGAAATGTCTTGCCACTGTGGAGGTTGCATTCTTGTTAGTTATGCAGGATTTGTGCTTGTTCATTCTAGTGCAGATTGTTCTTCCTGTTTCTCCAACATATTTTATACCACAAGGGCAACGTATACAGTATATTGCATTTTCTGTGAGTCAGGTTGCATACACTTGCAACATTATTTTTTCACCTGTGCTGGGGTGAAACACTGCTGGTCCTTTGGTGATATTTAGGGTTTCCGGTTGTCAATGAAATCTGAAAAACACTGTAAAAACACTCCCGGAAGAAAGGGTGCCTCCTAGATTTAAACTGAAAAACACTGTTTCCCCTATGCCAGTGGTGCCTTATTGTGAGCATGGATGGGAGAAGGTTTGGGGTTGAAGTGGTGGCTGGAGAGGGGGCTTGGCAGACAATAGGGAAATGGCCCTACTCCCCACCATGTATGCTTGTTTGCTTTCTCCCTTTCTCCCTCCTATCCCCTGACCTTATTAAAAAACACTGCACATTCAATGTTACATCATTTTCTTTGTAAAAAAAAAAAGAAAAATTGTATTCGTATATGGTCAAATTTGCACCATTTTTGTGGCTGCTGATTCACATATTAAAAATGGCTAGAATTTCTCTAAATAGCCACTGACAAATATTTGTATTTACAAAAAATGGTTTAACATGGATATTTCAGTGTCTCTGTGTGTGACCACAGACCCTCTGTGTATGTGTATCTGTCTGGAGGAAGGCTGAAAAGTGTCAATTGCCTATCGACTTTAAAAGGAAAGCCAAGTGAGGCTTCCATGTACAAGGCTCCAGTGAGGCCACAGTGTCATGCCCCCCTCCCAAATTCCTGTGGCTGTCCGGAGCACCCGCACCCAGTGACCCATCAGAGGCTGCAGTTCCCTTAATTGCTGCTTAGCACTTTCTTTCTTCAAGGAGAGTTTTTAAATTAGTAGCGATTTACAAATGATGGCCCATTTAAGGTACCATTGTTTTGGACAAGACACGCGTAATCTTTCAGGTGAAGACATGAAAATTGACATTTCATTCTGAAAGCTCAAGTCAGTTGCCTAAATCTACACCATCCTCCGGGCCAATATGACACAGAACAGTTTTAAACTAACTACATTTTTTTCAGATGTTCATATTTAACACCAAAAGGTGTTTGATGTTGGCAGAATGTCATATTTTCATCACATCATAGATGAACCCTGCATTTGTCAAAGACAACTAGGTAACTCTTTAACACATTACATTTTGTTATAAGCCTTTCAAAACCCAAAGGCAATGTTTTGCCATTTGCTGAATTGCATTCTGGTATTTGTTGTGTCCCAGTCAAGATGGGGGAGATAATGCCACAATTTTACACTTTTTCCCTAACATAGTTCCATAAGAATGCATATATTTGTGTGAGTACCTCACTATTGTATGTGTGCTCTTTTTAAGTTATCTTTATAAAGCAGAGTATTGTTGAAAGCCAGGCATGGGGGTGAGGAGGGGAAATGATGACAGGACAAGTGGCTCATGAATATTTGCCCTTGATGTGGCAAGTGAGGTTGCAATCTTAGAGGCTTGTGCAGTTATATGTCACTGATTGTGGCTGCTTTTCAGGACACACATACGGGATACATGTGGGTGGACAGCGTAACTTTTTCAGAGGGCAGTTGCAACCCTTTTTATTAGGTTTGCAAGATTCCCGAAGTATTTGGCTACCATGATTTTACCCAGGTTGTCACGTACCCAGTGCATACTCTTACCCACGAGAAAACAAGCACTTGTCTCATATTTGGAGTTTGTTTTCCAGGTCAGATTTCACTACAGATGGCTGTGTATAAAACATGAGCATCTTTTATACTTTGCTAGCATATGTATTGGAACATTTGGTGCATTACCTTTTCTAAAAATCCAATGCTATTTTGTCTTGCACAAGTTCTTCTAAAGGGAAGCCAATTGAACTACATTTGCATTTTTCACTTTAAGTTCATTTACTGTGCATAATATTCATGGGTGCCAGCTTTTAATTTTCGTTATGGGAACACATGTTCGTACACAGAGTGAAGCGAGAGAGCCATCCCCAGTTAAAACAGCACATTTTCCAGAACATGTTCCAGCAGGAATAGGAAAAAAGCCACATGATTTACCGGAAGGTATAAACATATAACAGCTCAGCAACAATCAGCTAACCTGCTGAGTTGCCTTTGCAACATTCTGCTATAGGATTCCCTGAAATTCCCGCAGTCAGCAAACAGTTTTAGCTGCTCACCCCCTCCAATCAAGCCGCAGGGGTACATTAATGAGACTCCCTTCTCATTTTCTAGTGAGCAGCACTTGATAAACCTTTATTATCTGCTTTTAAAATTAAATTAAATTAAATTAAATTATTATTATTTCTTTTGACATCAAAATAATCATTATCTCCACCAAAGTGAGTGCTCCCGGGCAGATATTTTTATTACACTATGCCTTATCTGCTAAAATTAGTCTCTACAATGTGGAAAGGTCGTTTTCACAAATTAAAGTCTTCATGGGAACAAACAAAAGGAAAATGATGGGCACAGAGTCCCTGAAAAAGTATTGCATGAGTTACTACAATCATTTTGACTTGTAGAAATGTTAGATATTACTGGATTAACCTGTTAATCTTTATTCTCCGGAAATTGTTCATAGCATCTTGCTCTGAGAGACATTACCCTACGTATGCAGGCAATGAAACAGTAAAATAATATTTTTGGTTTTACACAGGCAAAAACAGTTATCCACAATTTGTTGATGGAGGCAACTGGGAAAACACAGATAAACACAGATTCTGGAAGTGTTTAAAACACTGGAAAAACACCCCCGAAGGTAAAATAAAATAACCCCCTAAAACAGGAAACCCTAGTGATATTGTTACAGTTTTGAGAGTTCAAACAGGGAAACATGCTCATGATTAGTGTTAGTTTTGGTGTTGACAAGTAGGTTCCTGAAGTTGTTACTCGTTTTGTAAGCAAAGGAGGGGGATTGCTAAACAGATCCTTTGTCTTTTCATCACTGGTTAGGAGAATCCAGTGTTTGGTTATGCTCTTCCTAATTTGTTTGCTTTGTGTAAAACATTTTGAAACATACACCATTGGTGGAGTACTTATTGCAGGTTTATTACACAGCAAATTCTCACGTGTTCTAGTACTGGTTTTTCAACTTTGCTATTGTCAGGTCACTATTGGGGTACACCCTTTCTTTGAGTTTAGTGCATAACATAGCCATTTGTGCATCACATTCAGATTGATCGCTTACTATTCTTTTCATTCTCAGGATCTGTCCATAAGGTAAGTTCTTCAGTGTCTTTTGGGGATCAAAACTCATTCTGTGTAACAAATTGTTCCTGTGGGTAGGCCTGGAAAGCAACATTGTCGACATCTGATAGTCTTGTACGTTGATCGATACATCAAGGTAGTGTATTGCTGGATTTCTTATCTCTGATGTGGACTGAAATCTGGGATTGATGATATTCACCACATATTACAGTTCTGAGCAGCGTCGGGTATATATCATCTAGATAGTTGTGTCTGTCTCACCATTTACCATCACCCTTTTGACAGTATTTTTGAGCACGGAGGACACAGTAGTAAGTTATGATCCAAGAACGAGGCACTTGCAGTGATACACAAATTAATAGCACAAAGAGATTGAAATGCAGTATTATGTGCTGATAAAAATTGATTTACAAGTGCTTTCCCCTTTTTTCCCTTGTTTTAGAACATTTTCATTGTCCACTGTTTTGTGTTTTTGTCATGTGGCCTGCATGCTATTGATTTTGAATTACATTATGGTTCCACAATAATTTATTTAATGTTGACTTGATTGTTGTGGTGATTTGGTACTCGACCACGGATGTATACATGAACTGGTGGATACATTCATGACTGTTTATATTGATCAAATTAGTAGTTATACCCTGATGAAGGACTCTGGGTATTTCGAAATGCATTGGCAACTGTTTTGAATCTACAAATAAAGCACAATCTCTCTCTTTTTTCAAATCAAAAGGAATGCATTATTTGAATTCATTCATCAAATAATTAATTAATGAACGTAATGGGTTACAAATGATGAATTAAGTAATAGATCTAAGTCTACAGAAGCCACTGGGCCTCATTATGAGTGCGGCAGTAAGGGGTTAACGGCACCGGTAAGTATGCCGGTGCCGTTAACCCCTTACCGCCGCATTCCGAGGTCCCTTAGCGGGTCCCACTAAGGCCAGCTGGTTTTACCAGCCGCCCTTTGCGAGAGCCGCTAAGGGACCAGGGAGCTAATAACGGGCCTGCTATTTGCGGGCCCGTTATTATCTCCTTCTCCATTCCCATTGAGGCTTATGAGGGATAGAATGGGAATGGGGAATGGTTTTCAGAATGGGGACTTACCAGGTCCTCCAAGGTTGGAATGACCCGGTAAATCCCCATTCCGACAACCCGGACCCGGACACGAGTTTGGAGGAAGCCATGGCGCTAAAAGCACCATGGCTACCTCCAAACTCATAATGACCCCCACTGAGTGGTACTTATGGTGTGCAGGCCACAGCGTAGGCTATTGAGCCTAGGTGTTTATCTCGCTATTAGTTTCATTCATGCCCAGCACAGAGGCGTGATACCGTGGGTTGCACCCCATTGTGAAATCTATATCTACCAAGAATTTCTTAACTGATTTAGAAAGAATTTGATCAAACTCAGCAGCAGTGACCACTCATCCTCTTTTGTTTCCAGAGCTTTTCTGTCACCGTAGGGCTTCTGTGGGGTATAGAAATACCCCCTTTTCACTTCCATAGCTCTTGCTCTTCCTGTGGTGCTCTACCCTGAATCTCTATCAATTGGGTTACTGACAGCATATTGAACCCTTCTCGCACTAGCAAAGTTCTAGTCACACTTTCTTTAACTTCTCCAGTATCAAAACTCGAAATATCTAGAGAATATGCAACCCTTTTTGCTTCTACTTCTGTAGCTTTGTTTGCGTGGGAAATAAAGTCTGTTTGCTTAATGTGGGCTGCACATTTAGCGACCGCTGTGGCCCCTGGGAGTTTTAGTGCATTAATGAGCCTGTACAATAAGGATGCATGGTGCACTGGAGAGCCGTCTGCACGGAGGCAACCCCTCCTTTTCTAACATGACAGCTCTGTGTGTACGGTTGACGTCACATAGGCGGAGTCACTGTGCACTCTCACTTCCAGCCCTTCATGTTTCTCAAGTGTGACAATAAGCGCTACTTATTCTGCTGCTTGTGCTGAAAAGTGAGGCTGTGGCCTTACGCTCGCCAATACTTCAAATTTGACATTTAATATGTGTCTCACTATTGCAGAGCCTGAATGCCTCTCCACACTAGTCTGATCAAATTTCTAGGAACCATCAATAAAGAGAATGTCCCCTGCTGCCAAAGCATTCTCTTTCACATGGGTAGATCATCATAAAACTCAACATAATTCGCACAATCATGCACATGATCGCCTTTTTCCACGGTCTCAGTTAGGAACGTGTCTGGGTTCACTATTTTACATCTTACAATTTCGATTGTTAGATTTGAAATAATTTCTTCCTAAGCCAAAGCTCTCTGGTATGTCTATCTACCCTCGGGTTTCTCTAAAATAATAAATATGGCATGCTCCACATAAAGGGTTGTGTAGGAGCCCATTACTTTACTTGTGGACTTCCTCATTTGCAAACGCAGTGACTGCCAGTGATTTTTTGCAAGGGAAGTGTCCTCCCACAACTGGGTTTAAAATCCCACTGTATTACGCCAGAGGTTTATACCCCAATGTAGTTCTTTGTGTAAGCACTGCTTTCATGACTGTCCCATTTGTATGTGAAAACAAATACAATTCCTCAGCATAATTGTGAATCCCTAAAATAGGGACTGTACATAGCTCCTCAAATCCTTCCTCCATTTCTTCAGCCTTTTCTATCTTTTCCTTACCCCTTTGAGCCTTAGTGCTTGCAAAAGTGGCTTAGTATATGTGCTGTAATAAAATACCCAGGCTCTGCAATAGTTGCATAAACCAAGAAACTGCTGAATTTGTCCTTCTGCGTTTGTTTTCAGCGTTTTCATAATTGCCTCAGCCTTATCAGGTGTCACTTTCTTTCCTTCTTGTGAGATCAACTGGCCTATGTACAACTGGAGTGACTGGCCTGGCTACCTTGCAAAAGTTTGATTTGAGAAAACATATATATAGATTTCCATGCTGAGTGCAGTTGGTACAGTTTGATTTGATGTCAATGTAGACTCATAGGGCCTCATTACGAGTTGGGCGGTAAAAAAAAACAAATAACTGCATGCCGGTGCAACCGCGTCCGTGTTGCACTGCTGCCGGAATCAAAGGTTGATTCCGAGTCAGTGGGCACGCGCATACCGGCATGCCGGTAACGGCTGCACCGGCATGCCGGTATGGCCCTCCAAACCCTCGTAAGCGGCATCATCCATGCCACAGACATGGGCACCGACATCCTAGATGCCGTAAAGAACTTTACCGTTGATACCGATATCGTAAATACCAGCACTGGAAGTGACAGTACCGGAAGCAACGTCATCTGCCGGAACAGGAAATGCTCTGGCGGCCATCTTTAAAAACACAACCATTGCAATACTCTGCCTACAGCACCTGCATTTTGAAATTGTGGACAGTGCTAGCAAGGCTACCTGAAAAGGTGCAGTGCGGCAGCGAAAGCCAAGTTTTTCAGATGAGCAACTCAACATGCTGGCCGACACTCTTGTCCAGCATGCAGATGTCGTCTTCTGTGGAGACTTGCGCCATGCGGCACAAATAAGAAAAAAGAACATCTGAGAGGAGGTTGAGGAGAAAGTCTCTGCAGTGGGGACAACCCCACGCACAAAGACTGCAGGAAACATTGGGAGGATCTGCGGCTGCGTGTCTGCAACATCCTCTCAACAAACCACAGCCAGGTCCAGGCAACAGGTGGTGGAGCATCATCGCCTATAAAGCTGGCACGTTGGGAGGAAACCTGCAGCTCTGTAATAGATATGGAGGCCATCGACGGTGTTGGCCATTCCGAGATGGGAGTCCCATCATCAGCGAATGACGGTGAGTGACCCTTAGCATAACACAGAAGTCACCACACACACCCAATATCCCCAGTACAAAGGTGGAGTCCAAGTGGCAAGTAGATGCGAGGAAATACATGGTCCATCACCTACCACCTAAAGTCAGCCCCTACAAAAGTGCAACATCCCTGCCATGAAAACACACAACTAACCCCACTGACACCAAACCACATGAGTCCCCATTAGCAAACACAAGCACCATCTGCATACACACACACACACACACACATAAACATCACTGCAAAGATACAGGCCTGACCACTGTGCCATCCCATTGCATGGTGCACAGATCACCACTGCCGATTGTACATTTGACACACCCACCATGACCATGCACGAAGTATAAACACAAATACAACAGCGCACATTGTGAAAGCACGTCAGACCCCCATCTAGACACCACATGGCACACAGCCCCTGAGGTGTGGCCAGAACATACAAGCCATGATACACCTGCCAGAAACCCCAACCATGCTGGACAACCCACAGTTTTCACCCGAGCCTGGCTCAGGTTGTGAGGCCTCCGCAGATGACGTTGCCGTACTACCACACAGCCCTGCAACCACGCACCCACCACCACCTCCCGTGCAACCCCCCGCTGCGCAATCCATCCGGGATTTGGAGGGCCAGTTGACCCGCATGGAGGAGCGGCAGCTGGCCATGCATGATATGGGCAAACAATACATGGCTGAAGGGGAAGCCACACTCCTGGCCATGCAAGGAAACACCAGGACAATAAGCTGTGCAGTCTACCGTGCGGCCTGGCGTGTGCGTGAGGGAATTTCAGCAATGACACAGGCTGTCAACAAGTTGATGGCCACCATGGCCCAACACCATGCTGCAGAGGCCGACCCACAACCCCGCCCAACAACCTGCTCAACACCAGCGAGTTTGACCCAGACGAGTCCGGTGTGCAGGTCACAGCACTGTCTGCGCCGGCCAAATAAACAACCCCCTCCACCTGAAAGGGGGCGTCAGTAGCCTGACACACATTGGGGGTCGAGTTGAACTTGAAGTGGGTGCAGGGGCGTTTGTGTGTGTGGGTGTTGGTGGGTGGTGGGTAGGGGGCATGGGTGTGTGGGGGTTTTGAGGGGAGGGAGGTGGTGGGTGTGGGGGTGTTGGGAGGTAGGGTGTGGGGGGTGTGGGTGTGTGGAGGTGTTGGGGGTAGGGGGTAGTTTTTACTGTACATATTTATGATACACTTAATACACCCGATGTGCATAAGAAAAACACATGACAGGACATTGCTTTTTGAGTGTGCATCAATTTATTTCTTAACAGTGCCCAGTGCTTACTCTCCCCAATTACGAGTTCCTTGTGGTACCCAGTCCATCAAAAGTATTGTGCAATCAAAGTTTGGCGTACAACACTTCCTTCATTCACATTGTGCCGTGGTCGATATGCATCTTCTCCACCATCATCCTCCTCTTCTTCTGGCGGAATCTGGTCCATGTCAGGGGGCAGGGGTATGTTGCGCTGGATGCACATGTTGTGCAGCATGGCACATGCCAACACTATCTTGCCCACCTTCTCAGGCCTGTATATGAGTGCCCCAACCGAACTGCTGATGCAGCAAAAACAGGCCTTCAACAGGCCAAAAGTCTGCTCAATCGTGACACGAGTGCGTGCGTGTGCACGGCTGTAGTCCTCTTCATGCCTGTAGACTGGTTGCCTGATGGGGGACAGGAGCCACGACTTCAGGGGATACCCAGCATCACCTGCACAGGAGCAATGGAAAGTGTATCCGCGAACATTGTTGTCATTCCTTGTGTGCAATGCCTATTTAGTGTTAATGGTCACATGCCACAGATTCATCATGACTGCACTTGACATTTCCTCATAGTAAGACCCAGGTAAGTGTACTTAGGGATGGTCCTTGCTTGGGGGGTATGTGTGCCGTTCCTGTTTTAGGGACCTTTGCATCAGGTACAGCACTCACAAAAATTAGTTCATAATGACCATGATCTGCTGAGATCTGATGGGTGTGTTGCATTTCAAATTTGTACTATACATGTGGAGTGCTTCATGACATATATGCCTGATGTGCTTCTTGATACACAGTGGTTTGTTAATCGTGTTTCTGACTACTTGATGTCACCATGTAGTTGTCCATCACTGGCTTCCCCCATGTGACCGAGTCCCAATGGCAATGGTGGTATCCATTGGCTGTGTTGAAAAGAGCAAAATGGACAGTTGTGGCACACCCTAGTAGAAAAAATATAGATACATCTCTAAGATAATAAAATATGATGGTAAGAAAGTTCAAAAGTAGTTTTGAGGTGCAGAGGAGAGAGAGGCAACCGTGATACCTAGGTTGCATAGAACATTGAGAAAATGAGGAAGTTCCCAATTTGGGAACTCTCGTCCCTTGCACACTTTAATATATCTGGAATACCAGACAAACAATGAATATTTTGATTGAACAGTGTTTCAAATGGTACTTCAAAAGAGTAATTATATTGTGTATAATAGAAAAGCAACAGTATTCAAAGAATAGACATTCAATCAGATGGGGTCACAAGAACCAATCTTCATTTTATTCATGATGGTGAAGCTGTGGAGGGCCCAACGCGTTTCGAGTGATTCAACACTCTTCATCAGGGGCAAATCAAATTCTGAAAAATGATATATGTACAGTATGTACATCAAATATTTATAAGAACACGATTTCTTTAAATCCTAACATCGTAGGTCTAAAGTAATGAATCAAAAGCCATTTCTCAGTTCGTGAGGCCCTTCAACATTGTTTAGGACAATATGTCCACAGGTTGTAGCATTTTATCATACAAACTCTAGTACAGTGGTGCTGAAATTGTAGTCAAGATTGAATAAGACATACATCCTGAACAATCCTTGTTAGTAGAAAATGAAAAAAGAGTCTACTAAGAGCCATGATTGGGGTCAGAGTACCAAATAATAGCAAATAAAGAATATCTAGAGAGTCTGAAGGACTAACCTTGTGATATTATCAAAAAGTTTCTTCAATTGGAGAAAGTTCTCTGGAATATGGAGCGCGAAAATGCGGGAAGTCAATTCCCAAAGCTTGAGGGATGTACCCTATCTGTAAAGAGAGGTTGGACGTAAGTGGCGTCTAATCTAAACGATTTAAGTGCGGAAAAATAAAGTAATACCAAAGATTGACTTACAAAGGTCTGCAGGATGGTGTTCTAAAAGGAAAGTTCCATCAAGAAGGAATTGCAGGGGGGGTGTTCTAACAGGAAAGTCCCATCAATAAGGCATCCAAGATTTAGCTGGTGTCTTGGCGGAATTCAGGCTCTAAGAGATGCCAAGATATGAAAGAAGGAAGCAAATAAGTGCTTCAGTATGTCCAAATACTCAAAAGCTGTCTAAGCTACCAGAAGGCTGGCTGAAAGAGGTTAAAATAATCTTACCTGCAGCCAACAGCATTGCAAGAAGGAGACAGGAAACCCAGGGGCCGTCCGACTCCATTTGCAACGCCGTCGGTGTTTAAATATTGAATATTTGCATGACGTCATCACACGCATGCGCATCTGACGTCCAGCAGGAATCCAAAGGAAGAATTCATAATTAAAAAAGAGGGTACCATTTAAAAATGCAAGGACTCAAATTAGGGTCAAGGCAGAACACTGTTTAAATAAAAATGGACTCAAAGGAGTGATCTTGTAGTGATGTATGATGCGCGCCCGTGTCTGTTTACCTCATGATGTCATCACGCCTGCACGTCGATGACATCATATGTAAACAAACCGGTGTCCATATTGTGAAAAAGTCCCGGGGATCAAGGATGGTCCGTACTAATGTAATGTTATAAGACAACCAGGTGTTTCCAACGTCCTGGAAATGGCCAACAGTACGGAAACTTCATAAAAATTAGGCCAGAAGGCTGAAAGGACCAAAGGGTCTCTACTAAAGAAGACTAAATAGCATGGATACATTAAAAGGACACAGAGACTGGGGGACCCGTAAAGGGTAAGCCAGCATAAAAGTCACTTACTTTTAATTAAGACTTTAAAAATGTAGACAATGCTAAATCAGCGTGTGGGGAAATACCCGAAGGTAGATGATGTAATATAGAAGGAACTGCCATATAACAATACAGAAGCACTTGTCTGATGTTCAGAACAAAGTCTGCATGGAGAAAATGTTAGTCATATTTACAAAGGGTTTGCGAAAGTATAAACATAAGGAATGCAGCTGCATTATAGCTTTCTTGACATAGTAGAAATATTTCTGCCCAAACATAATATAAATTTGGCAAACCTTGATAGGCTTACCCTTTACGGGTCCACCACTCTCTGTGTCCATCACCATTACCACATCTGGCTCATATAACTCTGTATTTCTATGCCGAGGCTTATTATTTTTTCTAATACTCTTTTGGCAAGCATTTAATTTATCCATGCTTTTAGTCATTTAGGATGTCCAGTACAAGCTCAGCTAACTCCATTCAGACACCCGTAGTAACGGACAGTTCAGCAACAACACCAAGTACAACAGACATACTAATTCCTTCAAATCCAGTGCAGCCTTTTTTAGGAGATGTCCGACCAGATGAGGTCAAAAGAAAACCACGCCAAAAGAACAAATAGATTCACCATTAATCATAAACATCTCCTCTAGACATCTATCTAAAGCTCAAATTGACACATTAAGCCTTGGGATTTCATTTATACCAGCTAACTTGACTAACTTGTTCAAAGAAGAAATTAACTTATTCAAGTTAATACGAAAAATTCAGTTTAAGATTTTCTTTGACAATCTTGGACAAATCACCCCACCTAAAGAACATGACTACATTGAGATGAAGAATAAAAGTACTTTTCAACCGCAAATCAATAACCCATTGGTTAACCTGTTCAAAACAAAAACTACACGAGACCTAAGGAGGATTAAATACAATGGTTTTACAAAACAAAATATCCAGAGACATCAGCTTAAAATAATCAAGGATCTGGCAGATGATATTTCCCTCACTATCAAACAGGCTGACAAAGGGGGAGCCCTAGTACTCATGGATACGAGTCTATATAATGTGGTTTGTCTCAAACTACTGAATGACAGACAAACATATCTTCCATTGGACAATGACCCAACAAACAATATAAGTACTGTAATTAAACAGGCGGCCGAGAAAGCAAGCTCAATGGACTGGATATCGGACAAAACTGAAGAATTTCTAATTAAAACTAATCCGACAATTCCGGTATTCTATGGATTACCAAAAATCCACAAAGACTCTAAAGACCCTCCATTTAGACCTATTGTCGCTGGAACTGACAGCATCTTCCAACCTTTGGCTGTATACCTAGACACCACACTCCAACCATTGGTACAGAAAATACCAACGTACCTTAAAGACACTACACACTTTCTCCAGACAATCAATGCTCTGAGGATTAACTTCACTGATCCCTTAGTGTTTTCTATGGATGGAAGTGGCCTATACACGGCAAAGGTATAGCTGCCCTTGAATGGTTTCTTTTAAGACATGATGACATCCGGATTCAGAAAACTTTTGCAATTGAACTCATTAATCTAATTCTGTACAACAACTACTTCAGATTTAATGACCAATACTATCTACAGATCTCGGGAACCTATATGGGCTCTGCTGTGGCCCCCTCATACGCAAACATCTTTATGTTTTACTTCGAGAAAATCTATGTCTTGGATCACCTGCATTGGAAAACCAAGATATATTGTTGGTCAAGATACATTGATGATGTCTTTGGCATCTGGAACGGCACGGAACAGGAGTTGACTGACTTTTGGCAATACATCAACCGATACAATCCACGAATAAAATGTAATATAGAAATTGGAAGACCACATGTTAAATTTTTAGACATCATGGTCGAATGGAAGAATATGGAACTGGTGACATCTATGCACAGGAAACCAACTGATGTTAATAACTCCTTACACTTTAATAGTTTCCACCCGAAACATCTCAAGGAGAACCTTCCGTACAGTCAATTCTTATGCGCTAAATGGATTACTTCCAACGCAGAAAGACTACAAACAGAGTTCAATATAATGAGATCAAGATTTTTGGAAAGAGGATTCCCAGAGGATGTGGTGACACAAGCCATCACAAGGACGGAAATTAACTCTTGTGAAGTGTTACTAACCAAACAGCCAACACAGACAAAGTCTAATCTTATTAACACATTGAGGTACTCGGCACAAAGTTTCCAGGTAAAAAAGATCATTACTAAAAATTGGGATCTTATTAAATCAGACCCTAACCTTAATCATCTTTTTCCACCCCCTCCAATGTTGGCATACAAAAGAGGGAGGACTTTCGAGACACTCTGATTAAAGTAGAAAGACCTAAAAAGTCGACTCAGAGGACACTCCAAAGCTAAAAAATGGGACCTTCCCTTGCTTAAATTGTCAACACTGCTCCAACATTATAAAAGGAAACCACATCAGACATCCAAACAATGGGAAGAAGATCCCCCTGAAAAGCTACGCAACTTGTGAATCTAAAGATGTAATCTATACCATCAGATGCCCATGTGGTAAATATTATGTGGCGAAGACCAGCAGACGAGCTAAGAAAAGATGGACAGAACACAAGTCCCAGATCAAAAACCTAAAATCACCCGTATTTCGACACTTTAGGGACAACAACCATAACATCTCACAGATGCAATTTGCAATACTGGAAGTGATCCATCCCCTCCCAAGGGACAGAGATTTACCAAAAATACTTGCACAAAAAGAACTTTACTGGATCCATAGACTTGATGCTATGTCCCATCTTCGACTGAATGAAGATTATTACTTGGGTCCCTTTATCTAAAAACCAATAATAAACACACCAACAGTCACACTGGCCCTCATTACGACCCTTGCGGAAATCGAAAAACGATGGCGGAAATGCAATACTGCCATCGAATAGCGCTCGGTGCGATTATGACCCGTCACCGCAAAGTACGATGCCATTAGCGACACCGCAGTGAACGCCAACGCAAACTGCACCAAGTACGCGCGCGCGCGCCATGCCAAACCGCAATTACCACCATGGCGCAACGGTACGCGAATTCTGACCCCAGCGGACATGCACCTAACGCCATCAAGCACGGCGGAAAGTACCATTCCGCCATGGTGAGAAGTACGGCATCACGAACCAACTGTAAACGGCCCTACTGAGTGCCTGTACACCGCTCCCTGGCCACATTGTACAACTCCCCGTAGGTGCAATGAAGCCACACAATGCAACCAGTGAAATGTACAAGTCATCCATGCCTGCCAACGAACAAATGAATCTCAAGAGGGGCCAATGGAAGCTGCAGGGCACAGATGGCACGAATACAGAAGCCACACAAATGGACATGACCTCAGTCTCCCTCCAAGAAACGCACGCAAACATAGGCACCTGTGACCAGCCATATTCTGATAATCACATCATACCACCAATCCAACTGGCTGACCGGCATCTGTTACACAAAAGCCATTCCCCCGCCCCTGAGCATCACATCACCAAAACAGTCACATTGGCAGCCCTCATCCCTGACCTCACTGGGCTTCGTAGGCAAACGCACCCAGCACAGTACCACGCAACTATACTCCGAAGCTGGAACCCAATGCAGATCTCCTCACAATACATCGCTCCCCAAATAGGAATATGACACATCACCTGCAAAGAAGAACGCTACACGGTTCATATCAGAATAGGAATTTAATGCACAACAAATTCACCAAGCCCATACAGCCATCAGGCCATGAACTCCAAAATACATTTCACCATTGTGGCCTGCATCCGCAATAAATGACCAGCTACTTCTTGTGTGACGCCCTGTACCCTCATGGCACACTGGGGCTACATTCTCGTACGAAAAGGCAACATGGAAGTGCCTCGACCCGCAGGGCCGTCCCAATAGGGAGGCACTAGTCCAGCTGAAAGGCCGAAATGTTGCTCCTAGCCACTAGTACTGCGTAAGGGCATGTGGCCCATTGGCGATCGTCCCATAAGATCGTAATGCTGCTCCACTGATTAACACGAAGCAGCAGGTGTCGGGAGTAAAATCCATCTGCAGGAGTGGCATACAGATGGCAGTGGCAAAAGGGGAGGAGATACCTGTCACCCAAACGAAATGAAAAAGAATAGAATGTCCATCAGAACTACATTTGAATAACTCACTTCAATGATCACACCAAATCCACAGCCATATGCATGCTAGCCCACTCCAAAGGATCATCACCAACCAAAAACCACTAGCGAATCATAACTATCTATACCGAGGTGAAAACACTATCACAAACGCCTGCTTCCATACTCACATGACATGTGAAACTTCCATTGAGTCTGTGCGTAATGCAGCCTGCAAAATCCACTGTTCCCCCAGCCCGTAATTCCAGTGTTGTGAAGCAACATGTAATTGGGAACGTCCGGCCTTATCGCCCACTTCGCTATTGCGCATCCCATACTATTCATATCAATCATTGCATCCTCGCCATGGCCCCTGTCCCAAGGACATTGAACAATAGAACGTTATATTCGCAGTCAGACCTGTGGGCATCTCCTCGCCGCTAGCTGAAAACCGAAAGCGCCGTCCTTCGAATTCCTCATTTGCAACATCACGTCGAAAAGGCATCTGTGGCCGCTTGAAATCACAAATTAATCCATCTAGTGCGGCTGGGTGTGAAAATGGCAACTGCCTTCACTCACAAATGGGACACCCCGCCCGTCGGTGAACCTCGGTGCAGTGTTGCATGAGGGTCCACCGTTACTCGAGTACTACGTTCCACTGACCCTTCACAAGTCTGTTCGCGACTGCAAAGATAGTATGTGAAACAATGGGACCAAAGCAGAATGAACATATCAACCAATGCTACACTGCCATCGGGTACAAATACATGATTGTAATGGCAAGATGCCATTCGTCGAATTGCAGCGTTGTGTGCGGGACGTGCTCGCCCAAAGGGGAGAGCAGCTTGCACAGGTGGAATGAATCACCACAGGTGGAGGCCATACAGCCTGGAAACACATTAATTGCACACCCAACCCCCTCGCACAACCACACCCACTCCGAAATGCTACCGGCAGGACTAGCCATGTTGGCCATGGGGGACCTGATAGCACTGCAAGTACTCCAACTTCAAGAAGAAGACGAACACCGACTACAACCGGCCGCACGGAGGAGACGCAGGAGGAGGAGGAGGAGGAGGGCAAGGCAGGGCCAGCAAGGGCCGCCAGCACAGCCACTACCACCACGCAGGCAGCCCGCTATCCCACGCCTCCGAGCACATCCGTTCAACCTCACTGATGAGCAGATCCACACCCTCTACCATTTGGACCGGGACACCATAACCGCCATTGTGGACATGACACAGGCTGACCTTGTCAGCATGATAGATAGCCCAACCGCCATCCCACCCCTCCTGAAGGTGGTGTCTGTACTCCACTTCCTGGCCACAGGGACCTACCAGCACACAGTCGGACAGTTGCATGGCATTTCACAGCCACTGTTCTCACGGACACTATTGCAAGTGCTCGATGCCCTCCTGCTGCACGCAGACGACTACATCTCTCTACCACGCTCGGAGCAGGAAATTACGAACGCAAAAGTGGGATTCCATGCACTTGGCGGCATACCGGGTTGCATTGGTGCCATCGACTGCACTCATGTGGAATTGGTTGTCCCACATGCCATGGAGGCCCAGTACCGCAACCGAAAACAATTTCATTCCCTGAATGTACAAATGGTGTGTGACTCCAACAGGATCATTACACATTGTTGTGCCCGATTCCCAGGATCAACCCATGATTCTATGGTCTTGAGGAACTCTACTATACCACGCTACATGGAGCGACACGCAGGGAACAGATCCTGGCTACTCGGTGAGTCTCATTTCAAGCATGATAGTGTGGGGTATGTGATGCGGCAATGACCTGGCAGGAAGGGGGGGGTGCGTACGTAGCAATGGCATTCCTCAAAATACCTTCATTGTCCACATACAGGTGATGCCGGATATCCACTGAAGAGATGGCTCCTTACACCACTCCGCAACCCACGGGACCAGCATGAGGAGGACTACAACCATGCCCACTCACGTACCCGTGTAGTCATTGAACAGGCATTCGGCCTACTGAAGACTCGTTTCCGCTGCCTCAGCAGGTCTGGCGGGGCACTCCTGTACCGCCATGAGAAGGTTGCAAAGATGGTCATGGCATGTGTCATGCTACACAACATGTGCGTATGTAGAAATGTGCCCATGCCCCCTGACGCAGAACTGCAAGCACCTGAAGATGGTCATGATGAGGGTGGGGATGAGACAGCACCTCAAGGAGTCTGCGAGGCACAGGAGGGCCGTGACATTCGTCAGCATATCATAGATGCATGCTTCTAGCACTCACGCCTGGTGGCTGATACATGGACACGGGACTTGTGGCACTGTGTGTGTCTGGAACATGCACTATATGGACTGTACGCCTATAATGGCCTCGTACACAAAGATCAATGTCCACGCATCTCATTGTATGATCGTGCATTGTTCATGGCATATGTGATATCATGTTAAACACCCTATCGACCCGCCACCCAAGTAAGCCCAACACACCCCCTCCACCCTCCTACCTCCCCCCCGAACACCAGTGTCCAAAGATGCTCATTGTCAGTGGGCAGTCGCTATTGCAAGCCCCCTCTCTGGGTATCAGGGGCACCCCTGCCTGTGGAGCGCAGGTTCCTCCCAGATCTACGTTGGGGGCTGCCCTGGACGGAACTTGCAACGGATGATGTCTCTGCCTGCTCACGTCCATGCATGTCCCTAAGGGTTTGTGAGAGCTCAGTGAGCACACGGCGCACAGCGGCAAGTTCAGCACATACGTCTTTGGACGTCGCATGCAGTTCCCCCCTCAGGCTCTCGGTGCTTCTCTCCATTTGTACTCTCAGGCTCTCGGTGCTTCTCTCCATTTGTGCCCTTAGTGTCTCTGTACTTGTCTCCATTTCTGCCCTAAGTGTCTCAGTTGATGTTTCTGTGGCTGCCTTAGTACCCCCACATTCATCAGCATGGTCCTTGAGGAGCGTGGCCAGTTGCTGCTGTTGCACGATCACCTGGTCGAGGGACTGTTGCCTCTGCTGTGCCATGGCCATTTGCGGTGGTGTCACAGAGGGGCTGCTCACCTCATGTTGCCTTGCCACAGGGCTTGTGGGGGATGGCCAGTCGTCGTCTTGTGGGTGCCCCTGCGTGGTATCCTCATGGTGTACGGGATGAAACAGACAGGGGGATTGAGACAGGTCATGGATGGATCTAACTTCGACATCCCCGTTTTCTGTGTCGGAGCATGCTGCCATTAATGCAGTGTCACCTATGGTGCTGCTGCCACCAGAAGCAGTGCCTACTGTGGCATCCATTGGGGGGACCTGTGGTGGTGCTGTTGTGGGCATGCTGGCTGCTGGGGTGCCTGTTGGAGTTCCCTCCTGTGTGCTGCCACTCGATTTGTGCTGCTGCCGTGTCTTGATGCGTGCAGCTGAGGTGGAGGGTCTTTGGCCGTTGGTCTTGGCCCTCTTTGCAGGTGTGCTGGTAGGGGTGTCCTGGAGCTCGTCGTTTGAATCGGACCCTGTGGTGGAGTAAAGGAGGGCGAGCGTTATTAATGGGTCTGTGGAAATTGGAATGGCAATGTATCACATGCATTGGGGTGGTACCTGAGGGTGATTTGGGTTGGGGCCTTGGAGGTGGTTTCATTTGTGTGTGGAGTGAGGGTGCAGTTGTTTTGCAGCCTGCAGTTAGGGTGTGCCTGCTGCACGTGTAGAAGGTGCTTTTGGGATTTTTAATTATTTATGTATTTAATGTGACTTTTAAAGTGTGCTATCAGGCCTATGCATGTGGCCGTTCTCCTGGACATGTGTTACTGTTGCACTATGTGGACACGTGGTACTTCACATGATTGGACATTGTGGTTATGGCATTGTTTTATTTGGGGCACCTACCTGATTCTTCGGTTGTCTGCACTCCTTTCTCCATCCCTTCGACTCCCTCTATACTCTCCATTCCAATGGTGGAGGCACAGATTTCTTCCCAGGGGGTCAACTTGATGGGTGATTCCGATCCCCCACCGGTAGCTGTGGCAATGTTGCGGTTGGCAGAAAGTATGCTACGGACGCGGATCCGCAGGTCGTCCCATCGCTTTCTGCATTGCTGTGGGTTGCGGGGTGCGGTCCCCACCGCACTTACCCGCTGTGCCACCAGGGCCCATATGGCCTTCTTGTTCGCAAGTGCCGTCCTGGTCATTTGCGTGGAGAAGACGGCGGCAGCATTCTCCTGGAGGGTCTCTGTGAGCACGGTGAGTTCCTCACGGGAGAAGTGGACCTGCCGCTTGCGGTCGCACGCTTTCTTCGCTACTTTTCCCATTGTTCTTGGTTTCACTAGGGTGGCTGACGGGTTGGGATGTGTCTCAGGGTAGTGTTTTTAATGGTTGTGTGGAAATAGTGTTTTTATAGGTGTACGGCGTGATGTTTCCCGTTCCGGGACCATGTTTTTACTTCCGTTTCCGTATATTTCCGGTCACCGTACTTTCCGGTTGCCGCTCATTGCGCTGACCGCTAAGATGGGTGGCGGAATTGCACCTAGGGCGCCGTACGGCGGCGGTGTGGGCCGTTTTGGGGTCATTTCCGCCATCGCGGACTTTGCACTTCCTCCATGGCATGGTGCTCGTGCCCGATGGGTCGGAATGAGCCGCACTTTGCTCCGTCGTGCAATGGCGGAAACGCTATTTACGCTATGGCGGTCCGGTCGGTCGATTTCCGCAAGGGTCGTAATGAGGGCCACTGTCTTAACTCCCTCTTTGCTTGAATTAGGGTGTGCTTCCGTCACTGATATAATTTGTTAAATGGCATAACTCAAGCCACCAGACTGTGAACCAGGTGTGGGCAGGAAGCATTCTTGAATGCTAAGTAGGCAAAATTAAGTAACAATGATTGTCTAAATTGTTTTGGATAATGTGACTATCAAGGTTTACCAATTTTATATTATGTTTTGGCAGAAATATTTCTACTATGACAAGAAACCTATAATGCAGCTGCATTCCTTAACTTTATACTTTCGCAAACCCTTTGTAAATATTACTAACCTTTTCTCCATTCAGACTTTGTTCTGAACATCAGACAAGTGCTTCTGTATGGTTTTATGGCAGTTCCTCTTGTATTACATCATCCACCTTTGGGTATTTCCCCACATGCTGATTTAGCATTGTCTACATTTTTAAAGTCTTAATTAACAATAAGTGACTTTTATGCAGGCTTACCCTTTACGGATCCCCCACTCTCTGTGTCCATCACCATTATCCCATCTTGCTCATATAACTCTGTATTTCCAAGCCGAGGCTTATTATTTTTTCTTATACTCTTTTGACAAGCATTTAATGTATCCATGCTATTTAGTCTTCTTTATTAGAGATCCTTCGGTCCTTTCAGCCTTCTGGCCTTGTTTTTATGAAGTTTCCGTACCGTTGGCCATTTCCAGGACGTTGGAAACACCTGGTTGTCTTATAACATTACATTAGTATGGACCATCCTTGTTCCCCAGGACTTTTTCACAATATGGACGCCGGTTTGTTTACATATGCCGTCATCGACGCGCATGCGTGATGACGTCATGAGGTAAACAGACACGGGCGCGCTTGATCCATCACTACAAGATCACTCCTTTGAGTCCATTTCTATTTAAATAGTGTTCTGCCTTGACCCTAATTTGAGTCCTTGCATTATTATATGGTACCCTCTTTTTAAATTTTGAATTCTTCCTTCGGATTTCTGCTGGACGTCAGATGCGCATGCGTGCGATGATGTCATGCAAACTTTCTATATTTAAACACCGACGACGTTGCAAATGGAGTCAGGCGGCCCCTGGGTTTACTGTCTCCTTCTAACAATGCTGTTGGCTGCAGGTAAGATTATACTAAACTCTTTCAGCCAGCCTTCTGGTGGCTTAGACACTTTTTGAGTACTTGGACATCCTGAAGCACTTATTTGCTTCCTTCTTTCATATCTTGGCATCTCTTAGAGCCTGAATTCCGCCAAGACACCAGATAAATCCTTGATGCCTTATTGATGGGACTTTCCTGTTAGAACACCCCCCTGCAATTCCTTCTTGATGGAACTTTCCTGTTCGAACACCATCCTGCAGACCTTTGTAAGTCAATCTTTGTTATTCTTTTATTTTTCCGCACTTAGATCGTTTAGATTAGACGCCATTTACGTCCACCCTCTCTTTACAGATAGGGTACAACCCTCAAGCTTTGCAAATTGACTTCCCGCATTTTCGGGCTCCATATTCTGGAGAACTTTCTCCAATTGAAGAAACCTTTTTAAAATATCACAAGGTTAGTCCTTTAGACTCTCTAGATATTCTTTATTTGCTATTCTTTGGTACTCTGACCCCAATCATGGCTCTTAGTAGACTCTTTTTTTACTTACTACTAACAAGGATTGTTCAGGATATATGTCTTATTCAATCTTGACTACAATTACAGCACCACTGTACTAGAGTTTGTATGATAAAATGCTACAACCTGTGGACATATTGTCCTAAACAATGTTGAAGGGCTTTACATTACCCGACGTACTGAGAAATGGCTTTTGATTCATTACTTTAGACCTAAGATGTTTGGATTTAAAGAAATTGTTTTCTTATAAATATTTGATGTAAATACTGTACATATATCTTTTTTCAGAATTTGATTTGCCCCTGATGAAGAGTGTTGAATCACTCGAAACGCGTTGGGCCCTCCACAGCTTCACCATCATAAATAAAATGAAGATTGGTTCTTGTGACCCCATCTGATTGAATGTCTATTCTTTGAATACTGTTGCTTTTCTAATGTACACAATATAATTACTCTTTTGAAGTACCATTTGAAACACTGTTCAATTAAAACATTAATTGTTGGTCTGGTATTCCAGATATATGAAAGTGTGCAGGGGACGTGAGTTCCCAAATTGGGAACTTCTTCGTATTTTCCATTGACGGTGTTGGACATTCTGTCGAGGTGATTGGGCTCACAGTTTTGCCACCCAGGTCGCTGTACCCCCCCAGGCAACACCCCTCATACCCCAGCCAGCAGACAGGTTGCCTATGCTTGTGTCTCCCCCAAGGCAACACCCCTCATACCCCAGCCAGCAGACAGGTTGCCTATGCTTGTGCCCCCACCAGGCAACTCCCCTCATATCCCAGCCAGCAGACAGGTTGCCTATGCTTGTGCCGCCCCCCCGGCAACATACATCCCTCAAACCCCAGCCAGCAAACAGGTTGCCTATGTTTGTGTTCCCTCACCACAGGCAACATCCCTCATTGCCCTGTTCTTGGACTTATCCAGCAGCCAGGTACATTGTGCAGTGCATCGTGCCATGTAGTGGTGAAGCGTGGAGTTGCGCAGAACCATGGAATCATGTGTGGATCCCGGGTATCTTGCACAGCAATGCGTAATCAATTGGCTTGCATCGTACACAATCTGGACATTCAGGGAATGGTAGAGCTTCCTGTTGCGGTACACTACCTCCTCGCCATGCCTGACTACCAGCTTCACCAGGGTGCAGTTGACGGCACTGATTACGTTTGGCATGCCTGCCAGTGCATATAATGCCAAACGTAATGCATTCACCTCCTCGACAGTCCATGGTAGATATATTTGGGCCTTTCCATGTTTCAGGAGGGCATCTGGCACATGCTTGAGCACACGGGAGAAACATGGTTGTGGGATGTCATGCAGCTGCCCCACTGTTTGCTGGTAGGTGCCTGTGGCAAGGAAGTGCAGCACAGACACTACCTTCAGCAAGGGGGGATGCCTGTCCGGATGTTGATGAGGATTACCAGGTTGTCGTGGATGAGGTACACTATTGTGCATATGGTGTCCTGTTCCAGGCAGTACAGGGTGTGGATCTGTGCAGGAGTTAGGTCAAATGGACTGCCCTTACGTGAGGGATTGGTGGCTGTCTGCTGGGTACAACTGCCTGTCCTGGTGGTCTGTACTGGCCCTGTCTCACCCTCCTTCTCTTCCAGCACCTCCGCTGCATTCCCTGGTTCAATGCCTGCTGGATCAGTAGCAGTGCAGGCATGTCCTCCAGCCCCAGCATTGAAACTGCTAATGGTAGCATTTTGGGTTTGGAAGGGGTGTGGTGTGTGGGTTTGCTCCTTTTGTGCTGTGCCAGGCCCCATTGCCTCCACCTGTGCTGATTGTGTGCACTTGTGGCAGGTTTGAACACAGCAGATTGCTATTACCGGATCCCAGCGATGCCGGTGTTAACGGCATCATGTTACCCGTTCTTACCGGCATCTGGATGCAGGTATGTGCATATCTGTGGACCTCGTAATGTGCACTTCTTTACAGCAAGCCGGTGTTACTGGAATGGCTGCCATGTGCCTACACCCATTCCGGGATCGTGCTACCCGGTCACAACGGGTCCCTGCTGATTGCGGTAGCACCGGCATCGCAGGTCGTAATGCAACCATCCGGTGAACGATGTCGGTATTCCATTACCGGTATCGTTATTACCAGGCAGTCAACCTTGTAATGAGGACCATAGTCTTTGTGGTGCTCAGCCGACATGTGTTTCGACCTCGAGGTGTTGCTATCAAGGCATATATTAAAATTACACATATAAGGCAGTTTTTCGATATGGGTGACATTTGTGAGATAAGTGACATGTTTGTGTCAAGCCGTGAGTCAGTGAGTTTGGGTTGAGCATATAAAATGGACATTTGCAGAACAAGGCACGTAGTATTGGTAGTTCATGATATTTACATTTGTTAATGTTGAATTATTTATGCACAGTGCCAATTTAAGGCATGAGAGAAGGAGGGAAAAGAGGATGTCATGATTCCTGCCCCTCATGTCCCCAACCCTCCAAGATGTCAGGTTGGAGCCAGGCCACGATCACCTACATGGCCCACAAGGGCCTCTCCATCCCTCCATAGACCCTCTTGGAGTCAGACTTGGCTCTTGTGGCACCAGACTCACTCACTCCCATAGGATAACATTGGGTATTGGACTTGTAGTGCATTGATGGGGACAAGATGGATGCCCCCACATATTTCGGTTCCCAGAACTACATGTGCAGTCTAGTCTTTTGGGTGTGGTTCAGGCCAGAGACACCTGGGATACCCAGAGACTATTTAAGCCACGCCCAGGCTGAGAAACATGCTTTGCGTTTTCTGCACCTGCAGCGTGACACTCACCGTGTTCGGATCGGTCTCCAGTAGGCCTGCATCTTTCTTCTGCGCTCAGCTCCTGCAAGAACAACAACACTGTTAGGAACAGCCTTATCTTGTGGTGCTTCTGCCCATCATTCATCGCTCCTTCTGTTCTGCGGGCATCTTCGGTGGTGTCATTCCCATCCCGGCATGCCGCTTCCTAAGGAAAAGGGAAAAGAACAGAAAAAAGGCATTAGTAAGCATTCTGCATATTCGCTTATTTTTAAATACTGTATGAGCTTCAAACGCTTACCTGAATCCCAGCCGCTCTGGTGGAACTCTGTCTCTGGAACTTCTCATCCATTTGCAAGAGGGAAAAGACACTCCAGGTTAGCGTGGAAACATCTAGAGGCGCTGCATACTGCGCTTACTCACCGCATTTGTTCTTCATAACCGGCATCCACGCTGAAAACGTTGCGGCACCTAAAAGACACAGAAAAAGAACTCAGTTCAATACAAATACGAAAGGTGTGCATCGCGCATTGCGCTCTCGCTCACCTTCAGCGCTACTCATCTCAGCAGCACGCCGCTCCATCTAAGGAGGAAAGGAACGAAGTTAGAGAACTGTTCAAAAGACTCATTATACTTACCTGTCGGACTCTTGCCAGTGAAGTAACTAGGCAGCAACAAGCCTGCATCAATCAACGCGCCCTTGGCTGAAAGCAGGACGGAGAGCACACTATTCAAGAAAACAATGTGAGCTGTGGATCAAAGGGAAGGGTTGGATCCCGGGGAAGAAGGGGTTCAAGCACACAGAGACAATAGGGAATTAAACTCTACCAATCCTGTGTTTCAGGCCCAGTCTCCAGTCGAATAGCCTCCAGGGAAGGGTTCGAGGTCGTAAGAGGTCAGAACAGGCTGAGTGACGTCCCCGTGGATAGCAGGTGCGCGTTACAGAGGGGGATGATGGAGTACAGGAACCGTTTAGTTAGTTGTTCTCTTATGTTTTTCAGAGATTGGGTTAGATGAAGGAGGGTCTTACATAGGTATGATATTGTAGTAAGGGGGTGTTGCCCAGTTGTGGTCCCCTTGGGGTTAGTTAGGTTCTGTTGGCCCCAGTCTTGAGTCCTGTATGTGCCTAGTCTGAAAATTGAATGTTTTGGTTAGATAATTGGCCACTGGGCATATGTGATGTGTTTCCCCTAGGATTAGTGCAGCATCCTTGTGATCGAGTGGTGTGTGGTGATGACCAGGGTCAATGTGGTGTGATAACAGTAGCATGGGTGTCTTATTCATTGGGTGGCCGAAAACCAGTTATTCCTAAAACCGTTTACTCCTAAAATGGTCAGAAAAAGTGAAAACTATCATGCACAATGCAAATATCTCGATGGACACATTGATTAACTGGCCACAAACCGCAAGAATAAAGCTGAGAGAGTGGCTGTGGATCGATAATTTGGACAAGTACGAAGAGATGATGACAGCATTAGATCTGGGTCCGACGAAGAACAAACTGGACAAAATGCCAAAATATCTATGCCAATTCCCCTCGAGATATCATAGAGATACATTTCTTAGATTAAAAATGAATATATATAAAACAAACCAAATGATGAGGACGAGACAAATGAAGACTGTTACAGATGAAGCATGTCGGCATTGCCGAACACATTCGGAGACATTAAAACATCTGATAATAGAATGTGCGGCTATAAGTGACTTGAGATCCATCCATCTGAGACAGTTTAATCCTATAAATGATACGATGGAGGATCTGTGGTTTCGGATCTTGAGTGGTAGTTCTGTACACTTAACATGTTCAGTGATAAACTTCTTGGACAAAGCCATAAATTGAAAGGAAAGCATCTAATTTGATATTAGAAGTATAATCACTGAAAAGAGGATATGAGTTGTAATTAAAGTTTGTAATAAACTAGATGTTACAAATAAAAAAAATAAAAAAATAACAAAAAAACAGTTATATTATTCCCAATCAGAATTCTGGACAGCGGTCTACCAGTTGTTGATGGGCTTGTTGCCATGTGCCTCCCAAAATGTTGATGTGCATTTGGCGGTGTAATGTCACATGTGTGATGAGTGACATGTTAGCAGCTGGATAATCCAGTAACACTTATGATTATAGGTGCTCACTTGGTGAGAAACCCGGGATAACATAAAAAGAGAATGTGATGGGTGAGGTCATATTGGGTTCACGTTTTGATCTGTATTGCTCTTTTATTGCCGCACGATCAACTCTAACCCAGTGTAGGTGCCAATATTTAGTGGGGGTTGCCACTCCTGTAGCCAAGGCCTTATTTGAGTTCACTTGCCTATTTGGGTATGTCCATGCTTCCGATCTATACTGGCGTGGTATTGCAGCCATACATTCTAAATTAATATTTACTCATGTTTGCCAATGCTGCACGGTCATATCTAACCCACGGTACAATGTCCAGAGTTTGTGGGGGGTGCCACTTCGTGGCAAAGGCCTTGTTTGGGTACATTTGCCTATTTGGTTTTGACCATGCTTCCGACCTGTACTGTTGTTGTTATACAGCAATACATCTTAAAATAATAATTGCTGGTGCGTGCCGATGCAAGCCGTGTGAGGCAGCTTTTCGTTTTATTGATGTGCATGCTGGTAACCCATGCGTTAGTAGGCACCGTCCTTATCTGGGATAATGGTCCCATTAAAAATCAGCACCTTATTTTTCAGTGGTCTGTGCTGGTACGGCTTGGTAGCCATTAATTTCAATTGCTGCATGCGCAGGAGGGCATGTGTGCCGGCGTATACGGCCATTAATAACAAGTGCGAGACGTTCCCTTCTGTGCCCTGCAAAGGTGGCTGGTGGGATAGGAGAGTGTGATTGTGCAGGCGCAGGGCACATGGAGTGGGATATAGGTACACGTCTTTACATGGCTAACCCGTCAAGTGTTCCTATGAATTTCTGGAGGTGAATTCTCTCTCTCGATGGTGGATGGGCGGGCTCATGAGGTCTAATGCGGCTTCGGTTATAGAGGGCTTCCCTTTGGTTACAGTCCCAGCGGAGCTGTTGCTTGTCCTGGAGATGTCTCTGGGGAGCCCAGTGTGATCTGCCTTATTAGACATTGTGCTATCTCGCATGCACAGTGATGTGGACTCGTGTTCGGAGATGGCGCAAGTGTGCAGGTGTTTGGTCATGTGTGGAACTTACTGTGAAAGTGCAGGTGCGGCTTGGAGACACTATGGCTTCACGATGATAGCTCAGTGGCGAGCCTGTATATTGCAGTTGATGCGTGTGCCATGTCAAACAGATCTGATACTTCATTTGCTGGTGTTTGGTCCTCTATGGGCATTAATGTGAAGGTGTGGCTGTGAGACAGTATGGCTTGTTAGTGATAGCCTACTGGCGACCTTACTTATTAGGTTAGTGTGTGTGCCATGTCAAGAGCTGGTCTAGAATTCACATTTGAGTGGGCAGCTGGTGGGCTGAGTCTGGTGCCCATGCGTATGGGGGTGTGGGAGTCTAATTGTCAGTTAACCTGTTGAGGGATGTAGGAGGGGGTGTGGTGATGACAAGGGCGAGTGGTTGCATTAGGCACACTAACTCATATTGGCATTGAGGCAAGATCATTGATCCTGAGTTGGAAGACCCCGATGAGCAGGGTCAGCAGGACTGTTGGACGAATGCTTCATTTGTAGGTATATACTTTAGAGTATTTAGACCATGACTTCAAATGCTCATCATTCACTTTCTGCACTCCTTGTACTGCTTCTTTTCTTAGTAGATGAGCTGCACATGACATCATTCCCTCTCCCCATCCTTCACTGGTATGTACTTGCCCACAGATCAGCAGCTGTGACCGTTCCCAGAATCCAGGCATTCCAGTCTTCTCTGTCATGTCAGAACAGTTTATTCTCTTTATTTCTTGAATGATCATCTTGTCCTGGCCTGCAGCAGGATACACAAGCATCCTGTCTGTCCATCCAGGTTCCTTCTCCATTTGTGTCGTTTTGATATAGTCATCCTGGTATGGAAACGATTGTCCTGATCTCGATCGCAATGTCACCCAGCTCCTTTGGAACTGTCTTATAGTAGTACATGCTGCTAGATGACTGAAGCATTTTGCATCTTGTGCCTGCATCTCTTTTTAAATGAAGGTTTTGACAGTATTCGAGGCATAGGGTATGAGAGAGCAGACATAGCAATTCTCATCAGATGCCCTAATTCCCCACCCATTTCATGTGCTGATATCACATATTATTCCCCAGATGAGCTGTGTTATCAAGGTGAGCATGTATCCCCTCAGTATTCTCTTCTGCATCTCTCTTATGTCGTTGAACATGCTCATAGAGATTAACTATATTATCATTAATTGTACCTGCACTGGCAGAATCATAGACAATCTTTTTTCAATTTGATCAGTAAGAACATAGATTTTCAGAAATGTTAGATACAGAAAAATAAAGAGAATACACATGCACATGTATATTACGCATACAAGTCTGGTAAACCATGTGTTGTGCCATCCTAACACTTGCTGAGCTAGTGCTCTCTCTATAATCACATTACCCTCTTCTCGAATAATTTGTACTGCAAGTATTCAATTTCACATCTGTAATTGTACAATTTGCTCAATGATCGCAGTCAATAGCCTCCTTATCAATGGACCATTCTTGGGATCATGTAAAAAGGTGTGAATATTAATGTCTCTCCTAACAAAGGCAGGGTAGGTTTGAAGTTTGTGGTTCCCAAAAAACAAAACAGGGAAATACAGAGTTATCCACCATGTGTCCTACCCGAAGGGAGAGTCGGTAAATGATTGGTTAGATCCTGACTACTGCGCGGTTACCTATTCATCCTTCGAACAGGCTATGTATTTCGTGATAGAGGCTTTGAAGGTTGCACTTTTGGCTAAAGTAGACACTGAGTCAGCATTCAATCTACTACTGGTTCACCCGACACATTCCACCTACTGGGATTTCAGTGACAGGGGCAGTTCTATTTTGACTTGTGCATGCCAATGGGGTGCACAGAATCTTGCACGCACTTCAAACAATTCAGCTCTTTTTTGGAATGGGCAGCACGCAGGAGGGAGCACAGAGGTGCCATCATGCACTATGTTGATGATTTCTTATTTGTAGGTATGTAAGGATCCGAAGACTGCAGTGCCACTCTGGCATCCTTCCAGGAACCGATGGGGGAATTGAGTATCCCATTGGCACATGAGAAAACGCAGTCCCGGGTCCAGGATTTTACATTTTCTAGGGATAGAAATCGACACAGTGAGGGGTGCATGTAGGTTACCTACGGAAAAAGTGGATGGTCTCATTGAAGAAATTGACGACAACCTGGCAAAGGACAGGACAACACAGGATAAGGTACAACAATTTCAGGTGAAGCTCAATTTCACAGCTAGAGTAGTCCCAGCAGGCAGGTTGCTTGCCAGAAGTTTGGCAACAAGACATGCAAGCATCACCACATCAGGTTCAGTGCACCTCTGATGAAGGATTTGTGCATTTGGTGCAGGTTCCATCAGGGGTTCAACGGAATCAGACTGTGGCGAACTCCATAGGTGACCATGAAGGAGTTAAAGTTGTATTCTGACATGGGAGGAAAGGAAGGTTTTGAGGTTATCTTACATGCACATTGGTGCACACAAAGGTGGCCTAAACAGTTGCGAAAAAAGGGGAGACTGGGAAATATCATGGCATTAGAGCTTTTCCCAATTGTTATAGCCCTCCTGCTGTGACCAGGTGAGTTTTGCAACAGGAGGGTCCGCTTTTGGTACGACAACATGTTTGTCGTTCAGGCCATTAACCTACAATCTGCCTCATACCCGGTGGTCCTGGGATTGTTAAGAAAGTTGGTGGAGGTTTGTTTGTACCATAATATTGAGTTTAGGGTACGCTATGTACCAGGGATGGTTGACATCACAGTTGGAGCTCTCGTTTTCAGGGGGAGAGGTTCTGGAAGGCCCATCCACGGGCACAACAGAGGAAGGAATTCAGAATGAAATGGTGGCAACTGATCTCGTGGACCTGACACTCTGGGAACTTGGGGAGCGCTCGCTCACGGTAAGTTTGTGAGTGTGACACAGAAATTGGGATGCACAGCAATGGGCCTAGAGACTGTGACAGGCCGATTCATGGAATTAATGTGCGCTGAAAATCGCAGCGCAAGCGTGCGAAAGCATGCGAATCACAGCGCAAGCGCGAAAATCACAGCGCAAGCGTGCGAAAGCCGCGCACATCGATTCATGGAAGTCCGTGCACGTGTAAATCCTGGGATGTGCTCTACAATCGTGCGTGGCGCATGTGGGCGCACACGTCATCAAACACCATGCGCTACGCGCACAGCGAAAGCGCACTTAGCGCGGCGCACACAACAAAAGTGGGCAGCACACGGGGCGTAACACGCGGAATGGGGAACAACGCGTGAAAATGTGGGTGTTACGGGGGAAGTACAGGAGGCAAATGCGCAGAATGCCCACACGCGCGCCTACAACATGTTTTCATGGAATCGAACAGGGGAAACGCGTGCGCCAAAAAAGACGCGCTAATCCGGAAAAACACGTACGCCATAAGGAAGCAGGCGTACACGGCCCCGCGCAGCATAAAAGTGCACGCAAAAAACAGACAAGCTCAGACGCTACAATGAATTTACCGTTCCTCGCAGCAGTGGTCGTGAGACACCGCAGGAGGAGGAGGGTAGCCAGGCCCCGCATTTTTACACACAGGACCAGCCTTTTTGGGATGCCTGATGGCCAGGTGTATGGGCGGTACAGGTTTCCACCACACATAATACCTGACCTGGTGAGTAAGTGGGAGGATGACCTCACATCACCCACCCTGTGCTCCCAAGCACTGAGCCCCTTGTAAAAGGTGCTCAATGTACTGCACTTCTTGGCCACCGGTTCATTTCAGCGGACAAGTGCCATAGTGGGGGGGTCTCACAAGCCACGCAGTCACGCTGCCTACGCCAGGTGTTGGCCATCATGACTGCATGCCCCTCAGTCCGCAGGCACATATACATGCCCAGAACACCTGCAGAAAGGCAGGCTGCCGTCCAGGACAATTACGGGGTGGCACACTTCCCCAAAGTGCTAGGTGCCATTGATTGCACCCATGTGGCTCTACGTCCACCCAGGGCAACTGAGCACACCTATTGAAACCGCAAGCACTGGCATTCCATCAACGTGCAGGTAGTATGTGATGCCAAGGGAATCATCACCTCGGTATATGCCAACTATCCAGGGTCCACCCATGACAGTTTCATTTTCAGAATGTCACCTCTGAACCGGGGCTAGAAGCTGGGCGGCATGGCGATACATGGCTGCTTGGTGAGTATAAATGCCTCTGCACATGCATGCATGTCAGATACTGAGTAATGTCACAACCCCACTAATGATACCCATCACCACCTCCACAGAGGACAGTGCCTACCCTCTGAGCACTCACATGATAACGCCAATTCAGAACCCCACCACAGCACCTGAGGTAAGATACAACACAGCCCATATTGCAACCCGGGGCATAGTGGAGTGCACATTCGGAGTGCTCAAGTCACGCTTTCGCTCCCTTGACCGCTCTGGTGGGCAGCTGCTATACGCGCCCCCAGTAGTGTGCAGGATCATAGTGGCAGCATGTGTCCTGCACAACGTTGCAACCCGCCGGGGCCTGCGAGTGGACATGGTGGTGCCCCCACATCCCCAACCACATGCACACCCGCTGCGCATGGGAGGTGAAAGGGCACGTGGTGAGGCAGCCCGTACACAGCTGGTGGCTAATTACTTCACCTAAAATACTACCCCTGCGGAGTGCACACAGCCCTGGCACATACCAGCTGACAATCAATGATGATGACATAAGTGACAGTCAACTGTCACAACCATACCAGCCTGAGATTGGTCACCTGGCAGTATTACATTGTGTGCATCCCTACCTACTTAAATACTACCAATGCCGTGAGAAAAAAGACACACATTCATGCTGCATGAATTACTACCCCCTTGAAAAATACACCATGAAAATAGTGCCATGTCACCCAACCCCTCCCCATCTCAGCTACCCAACACACCATGGCATGTCATGCAATGTGAAAGCTACAAAATGAATGCACAACACATGACACAAGTGTCACAAAGTGCACTGTTCCAAATGTAAACAGGCCACAGACAATATGCTCCCAGTAATCAATAAGAAACAGCACACATGAACAAATACTTACCAGCAACACAGAACAGCAACACAGGATGAAAAAGTGTCAAAATACGACAGTACAAAATCAAAGTAGTGCAAGTCTCACAACCTGACTAAGCCAGCACATCGACCCCTTCCAACTGCAGATTGTTGCTGTCCGGCAAATGTGTCAGTGTACTGCATACAACATGAACTGCATCTGCAAAGGAGACGGCCTTGTAAAGACATGAAGAAGGTACATGTGAATAAGGCGAAAGACATGGATGCACAAGCACATTTCAATACACCATGCAGTGTTCAACCCAACAACAATCCCCACTAAGGATGTACACACAGTTTTGACTACAGACTGCCCACACAGCTCATGGGAGCCCAATGTCACTGTGTAAGTTACTGTCTCTTGGTCACACCCTTTGCAAGCCCATGGAGAGGGGAAGCAGGAGGGGTGTGTTTGTCAGGAACCCAAGCATCTAACCCAAAGACAGGACAAGCCTGCATGTGCCCAGCTGGAATACACAGTGGATGCCCACGGAAGCCACACAAGGCAACACACTGTAAAAAAAAACAAAATTACAAAAATAAAAAATGGCCATGTGTGGCCCGGGGGTTGGGGGGAACCAGGAGGTTCGAGGACAGGACGGCTACGCTAATGTGGGAGAACTGCTGTTGCTCTCTTCACCCTCTGCTGCTACATCAGGAGGTGTGGGTGCTATGGGAGGCAGCCCACGCAAAGCCCTGGTATGGTCCTCCATGGCAGCAAGCATGCGGGTGTGGAATGCTGTGGAAGCATGCGGGTTCTGGAGGATGATAGTTCGGAGATCCCCATGCAGCACCTCACAGGTTGCCTGCATTTCGGCATGCATGGCCTCGCGTGATGCCCAATCTCCTCACGTGTTGCCTGGAGCTCATCTGAGAGCGAATGTGTGAGCTGCTCCAGCTGCTGTTCTGCCCTAAAATTTCGGGAAGCCTCAAGTTCAACCAGATTCTCCCTGAGGAAATGGAGTTCTAACCTCAGGGCTTCCCTGCGGCCCTGGGGCTCTACAGATATGGCTTTGCACAGAGTCTCCAGTGCCGCCCATCGGTCCCTGTTGGACGCCAACATGTCCTCCCTGTGTGATTGGCAAATGGACTCTGTTGCCTGCTGTTGGAGCTCCATCTGCCTTTCAGGTGGGAGAATGGAAGTGGCCACCCTATCCATTGGCTGAGCCATCATTTCAACCGATGCTCCCTGTTGTGCTGCTATACTGTACATGGAGTTTTCCCATACATTATTGCCTGGTGGCGCACGGCCACTGCGTCGGCGAGCACCACACCTGTTTGGGGCAAGGCGATCTGCACCTTACTGTGCTTACACTGCCTGAGGCTACAGGACTGCATTCCCCCTCTGATCTGCTGGCCCAGGAACAGGATCAGATGTTGTGGAGTGTGACCCTGCATCCGTAACCGCCAATGGCGGAGTTACCAACACTGACATCCCCATAGAGGGGTCTACCCCCAGTGCAGGTGGGTTGGACAGAACAGCATCCCTGCCAGAAACACTCACCTACGACAGCACATAAGTCTTATCGTCCGATTCAGCACCTGAATCATAGAGGTCTGGGGAGGTGCACCCAGAGACACCCCTGGACAGTATGGTCTGCAGGAGGATTAGGTTTTCATCCACCACCAACCCACATCCTCCACTGGTGCCCGGTCGTGGCTGAGATGGCTCCTGGGTCTGCACCATCTCCTCCACCTCAACAGCATCAACTGCGTCATCACCTGCAAAAACATGAAAGACAACAAATGGAAACAGGCATGAGCACCATCGCACACACATAGGCCTGATAAGCCAGAGATCCAGTACATGAATGTCCCACATGACTATAACCCTGGCATGCATGCACTGTCAATGAGTTGGAAGAGGATGCAAAAAGCAGAAATTGAGGACTCAAAGATGGAAAAGCAACACATATGCTGCATGCTGGATAGCACTGGCAGCACACATTAGCCTGTGAGTGGCATGGGCAATCCACATACATGACACATGCCAGCACACAGATGGCATGTAGCATAGCCATGGTACATTTGACAAGTACAACCATATGTTACTGAATGAGTACAGTCACCCAACCATGTGAGATGGACATGATGAGATGAAAAAAGCAAAATTGTGTGACAAAATACGCATGTGCCACACACTGCAACACATCCAGTATACAACTATACAGTGATGGCAGGCAGATGGATACATCAATGGCTGTTCACTTCAACATGACAGGAAACAACAATCATGTTCCACATTCAAACAGGCCCCAAAAATCAATGTGAGCAGGCCCTTACTCAATCAGCCTGAATGATCAAATCATTCCCATAACAAGGTAATAAATGTCGCCTATTGTGGGGTGTAATATATGACAGAAGCATGTCACATATGTGGATTTAGGGCAGAAAAATGTGTTGCAAAAATGGGAGGATTGAAACAATCAGGCCGAATGAACACTGAAAATTCTGAACAATGTTGTTGCAAGATGACAGTTCAAGGGCAACTGCAGTAATGTGGTGCAAATAAATTTTTTTTTTTTGAGTTTTTTTTTCATATGGTTTACACAAAGAAACCTTTAAAAAGAAAGCAAAAATTAAGAAAGCCATTTCCATTTACTTCGCACCATACGAACCCACACCGTTTGTCGTTACAGTCTTTCTCCAAGTTTCTTCATTGGTGCGGAGTTCGATTCATTCAGCTGGAGTTTCAGGTCCTTCAAAAACATTACTAAGCCAAACATCATTTTTCGATCAGAGCCTTCACACATAACTTTCCACCAGTCATTAGCCGTGTAGGTACCGTGAGTCTCAAAGAGAGTTCCGAACAATTTTGTTCATAAGGAGCGAAACTTTGGGCAGTACAAAGTCAAATGTTTTAAAGTCTCTGTTGGATGCTTACAAAAACGACAAGTCAGGTCAACAGTTTCTTTAGGGATCTCTGGTCAGAAAAAGGTTAAGTCGAAAGTACAAGTATAATAGTCTTGAATTCTGATCCGGAGATTGTAACAAGTACGGCTGTAGTTTGTCCAACTCTCTTGCTTCAGATGGAACGTCTCTTAAGAGGCGAGAGTTAGATCTATCGGCACACGTTTGGTGCCAATCAGCACCCCACAGTTTAAGTTTCGCCTTATTAGGATTTTCAAGTAGAGTGGTGATTTTAATTTCGCTAGCATCCAAAATTTCCATACATAACTGACTTCATTTTGCGAGCATTGTATGCTCTGGGTCCAAGTCCGGCTTGTATAATATTTTGAATGGTGGGGCTGAGTTCGAGAGCTGAGACTTTCTGTATAGAGTTAAAGCATTCCAACATACTCTCGCTTGTATGAATGTCAAGTCCAGTTCAAATCTTATGTTACTAGTCGGACACCCTTTAGGGATGTGCAGCGCTCTGGTCCAAAAATTGTTTTCTAATGTGTTCCACAACTCGTGTGGGCAACCAATCATGTTTTCAGCGCCGTAAATCAGAGCTGGTATAGCTTTTTGTCTATAGAAGTTTATCAAGGGTTTTATAGAGAATTTTCCAAATTTTCTATTTATGGTCGCTGCTTGGCAGGCTAATTGCTGACACTTTCTCTTAGTAGCATCAACCCAGGAGTTGTCATTTATGTTGGCACTTATCAGAGATCCCAGATATTTTATGTGGTGAGAAATCCGAAGAGATGTTTTTTTCCAGATGCTAAACGTATTGTGTTGATCCTCTTTTATGAGATGCCAGATTGCGTAAAATCAAGACTTCACATTTTTTCGTATTTATTCACAGCTTGTTTTTATTTACGTATCTTTCTAAAGAGTGTAGTTTACGCTGCAGACCAACAGGCGTAACGTCCAAAAGCAGTAAATAGTCTGCATATAAAAGATAGCCCAACTGAGATCCATGGATTTTAGGGGAAAATGCTGTTACCTCTTTTAGTGCATAACCCATGTCGGAAATAAAAAGATTGAAAACAATTGCTGCCAAAGGACAGCCTTGTTTCACTCCTTTAAAAGTTGGAATCAAGGGTGTTAAGGAGCCTCCTTGATCTAATATAATTTGGACTGTGGTGTTAGAGTGTAGCTCTTTGATTGCATCTAAGAGGTCAGGTGGACAATTCCAGGTTTTGAGTTTCTGCCACAAAATGTGTCGATCGACACTATCAAAAGCATGTAAAAGGTCGATGGAAGCAACATAGATCGCAGTGTTGGTTCTTATTGACTCCATTTTTAGGAGGTTCAGCAATAAGGTGTTAAGACCACACCCAACGCCCTTGACAAATCCCACTTGTCGTGGGTCATTAATGTGATTTTGAAGTGCCCAAGATTTTAACATTTGTTGCAATTGGGTCGCGTAAAATTTTGCCCATTACGTCTAGAAGGGCGATTGGTCGGTAATCTCTCGGATCCAATCTGTTGCCCTTTTTGAAAATGGGCACAATGATAGGGTTTTTCCACGAACTAGGAGTCGCACGTTTTGTTTTTATCCTTTCAAAGAGGAGAAGGCAAAGCTTTGCCCATTCTTCAGGATTTTATTTCATTGTGTAGTTCGTAAGACCGTCAGGCCCTGGAGCTCTCGACGCGTTAGAGTTCTTAATTGAATTTATGATGGCATCTGTGTCGAACTTCAGTGACCATGGGGTTCCAGCCTTACTCGTATATTTGGGCTCCACTTCCGAACTGCTGAACAAGTCCGTATAGTGTTTTACCCAAGTTGTGGTGGTAATTGCCTACTGTGGTCATAAGGGATACTGTCATACCCAAATCCAAGGGCGGTGAATGGTTTGGAGGAAGCACATGGGTGACCCATACCACTCAGGACTACACACCCTCACCTGGCACTCAATTAGAACACGTCACCCAAGCAACATACACATGGATTACACACACATGCATGGGCGCTCATCGTAATCTGGTAGGTCTCCCATGCCTTGGATCTGTTCCTCTGTGACGAAGGTTCCAGCAACAGACTCATGTTCAGTGAGTTGGTCGTCCTCTGGTGGAGACCCACCACCAGTCACCAGAGTAGAGGCATGATTTGAAGCCAGCTTGTTCTTTGCTCTGCGCTTCAGGTCATTCCACCGCTTGTAGCAATCATCAGCTGTGCGCCTCACAAATCCAAGGGCACTAATGTGGTCCGCGATGGTCCGACAGTGGGCCCTACGCTGACCAGGCATTGTCTTGCACACTGCAGTCACCAACATTTTGCGGCGCGGTGCCGACACATAGGCCACAAGTGCATCAAGTTCGGCGTCATCAAAGCTAGGCTTCCTTGACGTGCCGGAGTGTGTAGCCGTGTCTGGGGTCTCAGCCTGTAGTGCTAGAGCACCCTTCTTCTTCTTCTTGGAAGGGGGTGCGGATCGTGAGTTGCTTACGGCGCTCTGGACAGTAGGGGCAGAAGCGGAGGTGGACTGGGTACTTGAAGCCTTTAAAGTCACAATAACCAATGGTCTTGGTGCAGGCATTGGCTGCAGGGTGATGTTGGCAGGGCCAACGTCGGTGTGATGGATCTGGACAGACACTGTCCCAGCTGGCATACTCGGAGCTGGGGTGGATTGAGCTGCAGCTGCCCCTGCAGCCTCCCCACCCTGGCTACTTGGGGCAGCAGATGACATTGCTGCCCCAGATCCACGTGGCCTGGTGACAGCAACTTTCACCGCCACACGTGGCTTAGACTTGGTGACCTGGAAGTCAGCCTGGGAGTCATCCTGTACCGGTTCAGTTGACAAAATGGGCCCGTCCAACAAGGGCTGAGCTGGGATGGTGTCAGCTACATTTCCCACAACCATTGGGGGGGGCATAGGTGGCCCCGATTGGTCCTCCACACACGGGGATCTAGGGGCACGCTGCAAATCCTGGCCACATCCCCTACCGCACCCACCACGCCCACCTCTTTGAGATCGGCCACCTTTGCCTCCCTTACTGCTTGGTCGCCTCCCAACCATGGCACTCATGTTGTTGTGCATATGAGAGTTGCAGTAAACAATTGTCGTGGGCAATTGGGGTGAAAGGGGTAGGGTACTAAATGGAATTCATACCCTAGTGCTCTAGCAAGGCTGTCTGTGACCCCTGGGGGAAGATGACGGGTCATGCAATGCACAGGCACCCCAAAAACAAAAGTACACGTGCACGCAACCCCTGGTAGACCACGTGCGTGGAAAAATGAACCCGCACTATGCTGTGGCACCCAGAAACACAAAAATAAGCATACGCGTGTTACACGCAGCCTACAATGACCTATGAAGGGGTACACGACACATGGGGGCAACCACAGTTGTAAAATACGAGTGCGACTCACCGTCTGCCTTGAGAAAGAACATGAAAAAGACACGCGTGTGTGCGTTGGCAACCCCCCCGCCAAAAGAAGAAAAGAGCGCAGTCTGAGGAAACAGGGAGTATGAACTGGAAACGTTGTGAAGTAATCGCGTGTGAACCGACAAGAAGTACAAGAATCATCCGCTCGCTCTCCACAAAAAGCACGTACAAGAAAATAGCGTGATACTCGTACCTTGTAAGCCAGCCAACACGTGCAACGTCACTAATGCGCTTACGCGCTAAGGGCCTTTCCTCGTATTTCACGCTGACGTGTAATCTTTTCACGTATCAAATCACTCTGTATCAAGCTGGCCACGCAACAACAAATGGAAGACCACGCTCCTGCCCAGAATGCCGAATTAATGCCCCCCAGAGCCCTGAGCACGCTCCCACCTGCCATCTGCTGCTGCTTGATTGCCTGCTGCCCACATGCCCTGCTATTTGCTGCCTGCATGTCAGCCAGGTGTGCAGTTGCTGTGACCACCCATGCTGGAACCGAAGACTCCCGACTGGGATACCATCGCTCCACAGCCCAGCCCAAGGACCCAGTTGCCCACCCACACCTGCCTCTGGGGTTGCCATGTCGGGCACAACACCATCTGGCACCACTGGCAACCCCCAGCCAGAGAGGCAGAGGGCCACCATCTTCAGTGCCAGGGAAGTTGGTGTCGTGGTGGAGCAAGTCCTGGGCAATATGATGCCCTCTTTGGAAGTTTGCGCGCCGACAATGAAGGACGGACGAGGATCTGGATGGACATCGTGACTACCATCAACAAGGAGGGGGTGGCAGTCCGCGACATCAAACATGTCTGGAAGTGCTGGGAGGACTTCAGGTCCAGGACCCTCGACAAGGCCCGGCACCTCATGAATGCAGCAGATGCCAAGGGTTGCCGGGGCCACCTGTCCGACCACCAAATGAGGGTTCTGGAATGCATGCGCCCAGCGTGCCACGTCCAGGTCCTTGAGAGGCAGACCCGTCTGGAGTCGAGCGGTAAGTGTGCATGCCTACTGATTGGACGCTGTGTGTGTTGTGGTGTGCCAGGAGTGTGCAGGTTTAACATATGTCTTTGTAGAGCCATGTATGGATGCGTATGTACAGGGACGTGAACCAGCCACATGTGATTCCTCTCATGTGTGAGACACACCGATGGTGTATGTGTTGGCAAGCATGCTGGCCAAATGCATGTGTGGGTGCGCACATGTGAAAATTATGTGTATGTACTTTGGCATGGTTGTGGTGTCACACATGGATGGGGGTTCCTGCTGCATGTATCTGCACTGTGTACATGTGCATGTGTGTGTATGTGACAAGTGTGCAACTGTGATGCAACATGGATGCATGTGACACTGACATGTAGGAGGCTGATTGCCAGATGTGACATGGATGGTGACATTATTACTGCAGTGGTGGAGATGTACAGATGCATGTCAGTCTGGTGGCGTGTGTGCATGTGTTGTGCACCTCCTGTGTTTCATGTGACGTCAGTCTCACCTTCGGCTGCTCATGCTGTTGTTTGTGTATGGACGGTGCTGCCTGGTGCAAGATTCCTGTTGATTTGCTCATGTGTGTGAGTTGAAATGACATGTGTGTTGGGGAGTGTGATGCCATGTCTGTAGTTTTACACTGCCACTCATGTGAAACTGTCATGTGTGTATCAGTCCATTGTACAGTGCCCTGATGCCTGTGTTCTATCTCTCCCTGTCTGCAGCGTCAACTGATGAAGAGGGCGGAGAGGGTGCTGTGGAGCAAAGCGGCAGGGATCGCACCTCCAGCCGGAGACGCAAGGCCCGGCTCCCCTCCCAGGTTGTGATCTCGTCGGGGAGTGAGGAGTCTGGTGCAGCGTCCCAGGCTGCAGCTGCCGAGGCTATGTCCAAGAGGCGGAGGTCGGAAGTGGACTCCTCGGCAGCAGAAGGGGCAGCTGAGACCCCACAGGGTCCGACGGAGGAAGATGGCATGGAGTCATCCAGGTTGGTGGGGGGTTTGGTGGAGGAGGAGGCCATGGAAGGGACACACATGGGGTCTGGAGGTGGGGATTCCACTGGTGCTAGTGGTGCAGTGCAGGGGCAGGGACAGGAGGCAGCACAGGCCGCCGCGGAGGTGCTTGTGTGTAATCCTGTCCCTGATCCTGTGACTGCATCATACTGCACCAGCAGGGATGCCTACGTCCAGACCCGTTTTCAGGGAGGGGATGAGCGCACAACAACTGCCCTTCCTCTCCCTGCGGTTGTGGCAATCCGGGACCGGTTGAGCATGTCCTGTCTGGAATGGCGTTGCGACAACAGGGCAGGCGAGGTGACCTGCAGTGTTTTCGTGAAGACACTGCACGTCATCTCGGATGCCTCGTTCACCGCGTTGACCTACTGGGACGGGTCACCAGGGCTGGATTCCTCCGTATGCTGGACCTTATTCCGACCCCCTCCTCACCTGAACCCCCTATGCGCCAGTCGTCCTCCATGCCATCTTCCCACCCATGTATCACCTGGGTACCCTGTGGAGCTGTCTCTGACCCTGCGGCCAGGCTGGTGGAGGACACATCCCTGCCACAGTCGGGAGTCGGACGTCCAGCAGGGGTGGCCACCTCAACAACTGCACCCCAGCCAGAGGAGGACGTGCAGGCAGCAAGAGCCAGGGCACAGGCACAGGCACAGCAGCAGCAGCAACAAGGTGGGAGCCATGATGGCTCGGGGCCTTCGTCATCGGAGGGGCAGGCATCGGCCAGAGGGCAGGAGGACCCAGGATTGGAAGTGTCTTCCGTGTGGCAGCGGTTGGGCCAGGCCATAGATGCAGAGCGGCGGCGGGCGGAAGTGGCATGGCTCACAATGGTCAGGGCGCAAAACTCCATGCGGAGGGCACTGAGGCGGGCCGAGTGCCTTGAGGCAATTCGCAGGGAGTTGGAGGTCAACATGTCATCATCCCTGCAAACCCTCAGGGCCATGGAAGAGGACCGCCTCCAGGACATTGAGCAGGAGTTCGATGATGCCCTGGCCCGTGAAATCGGAAAGTAAGCCGTCGGACTAGCCCGCCGCCATTGTATATAGTTTTTAGTGTTAGGTTTCATTTTCGTTTTCCTTTATTTTGGGGTGTTTGGACTTTGCCCCACACATGTGTGTATAGTTTTTTTATTAGGTCGTTTTCATCATAGGTTTCTGTTCTTTCGTTGGGCTCATGGACCCTTGACAATTGATTGTACATAGCTGGACAATGGATTTATTGGAACTTTTTCTTTGGATTTCACCATGGATTAATGGATTTTACTTTTTACGTTTCCTTTGGATTTGCTTTGGTGGAGGGAGAGTTTGGACTATTTTTCTTTTGGATTTCTTTGGATTGGTTATACTTTTCATGTACTCATCTTTTGGACATGCTGTTACGCTCACCTGACTCCCACAGAGGCACCGATCTGGTCTAGACTGCTGTGGCCTCCTCCAGTGTAATGTGTAGGGCTGAGATGATGGACTGGACTGGCCCTCCTAGTTTCGTCTGTCTGGCCCGTAGGAATATTCTTCTGTGAATGGAGAAGGGGGAATTAACCACCTATGGAGTATAGCGTGAAACACCCCCCGCCACCCCCAGTTGTCCTCTCTACTGACCACCTCTGATGTTCCCTCAAAAGTCTCACCTTATGGTTTGAAAGGATGAGCTCTTCATCCTGCTTCGAGCGCAGGGGCGCGAGAAGGACCAGTTGATTCACTGGTCGACGGAAGTGGTGAGTTCCTGAGCTATCTTGACTCTCCCAGCAAGGCGCCGTAAGTATGCAGTTCGTAAGAGTTCAATTGCCAGACCTTCACTCTTAACCGATTCCGTAATCTGTGGTCTTTTCCCTTTTTAGGTGCTGAGTTTAGACAAGAGTCGAGGTGAATACCTCTGGCTGTAAAATCCGGTAAATCTATGGCGGGAGGTGGCTCCTCTTAATAGTCCCTTTGATTCACCCTGTTGTGCTTTGTATTTTCCCCTTAGGGGCCGGGGTGCGGCGATGATGCAGTGGGAGCTGCGCCGACCCGAGAAGAGGATTGGTTCCCCCGGTGGTAAATCAGGTAAGTCTTTGGGTGGTAACCAGTCATCCTCTTTAAGTTCCCTTGGCTCACCTTATTGTCTTTTGCTTTCTCCTAGGAGCCGGAGTGCGGCGGGAACATGCTGGAGACTGCGGCGAAGCGTGAAGATGCTGCAAAGAACGGTGAGTGTAGCGCTGCGCTGCTGCTGACGATGCAACGCCTTTAAAATAAGGCCTTTCCTTTGGTTCGATGATGCGGTGGCTTTGGAATCAGGTAAGAAGCTGGTCTTGAACTTCTTCTAACCTTTCTCTTTTCTTTCCCTTGTTTCTAGGTGTTCCGGGTCCGAGGCGGGCGTGGCTGAAGTCTGGATGCTGCTGCAGGCACGGTGAGCGTTACGCTGCTGGATGCAGAATAACGCGAAGCTATGTAAAACGTGGTTTACATAGCCTTGGAAATAGTCCCAGGTAAGTATTCTTCCACAGCCTCAACCGAGTAAAAAGTAGTCCCTTAGGAAAAATAGTCCCTCCTAAGCCTCATTTGGCTTGTGGCTTCTTGCAGCATGGTCTGCATCAGGTAAGTATGCAGCATGGTCTGCCTCAGGTAGGTTCCCGCTTATGAGCCTGGCGCCTCTGGCGCCAGGACTGATGTCTCCTATGAGCCTGGCGCCAAAGGCGCCAGCACTGAGTCCAGATGGCCCCTAACAGGGGTTGTTGGGCCCTTTCCAGGGAACGTGATGCCTGCTCCCGGGGCTGATGGATTTGCTCTGGATGCCCGGGGGTAGGCATCATGACACATGCTTTTCATTTCATGTTTGCAATTTTTTTATGCTTTCATTTCATTGCTTTATTTTTGTCCATAATATATTTTGATATTTTACTTCCATGTGTGTAATTCGCTCATTGAGTTCAAGCATGTGAAAATGTGGGTTTACACAATCAATGCCAACCAGTGTGTGTGTGTGACGGACATGTGTTGATGTACATAGTTGACTTTTGGCTTGTGTCTTGAGATAGGCATGTCAGTGTGGCGTGGATTGGGAAATCATTGCGTCTCAAGACTGGAGTGGCGTGCTGTGGTATTTTGGTGGAGATGTGGGCCATGAGTGTGCATCTTTATGTCATGTGGGGGGGGACATGAGTCGGGGCCTGCTGGCAGGTGCCCGTCAATGCTGGGTGGGTGGGGGAGCTGAGGGACATGAGTCGGGGCCTGCTGGCAGGTACCCCTCACTGCTGAGGGGTGGGGGTCCAGGGGGACATGAGTTGGTGATACCTAGTTCAAGCTGACATGTGGGCTGTCTGGGGGGCATGCCCATGGTGGATGGGCTGTCTGCGGGACATGACCAGGGTGCTGGGTAGTCCCCTGTGGTGTGGGCTGCCTGCAGGGGCAATGGAGGGGGTAGAGGGCACACCTGGGAGGACCCACACTGGCAATTCACGTGTGGGACTCCCCGCGCACCCCACTAGATACATGTACCCCACTCTGACAGCCAAATCGCGTGTGAAACTGCCAGCGAACCCCAGTAATACACGTACCCCGCTCGCACAGGGCCAATCGCGTGTGAAACTCCCCGCGAACTCCAGTAATACATGTACCCCGCTCACACAGGGCCAATCGCGTGTGATACTTCCCGCGCACCCCCGAAATACATGTACCCCTCTCTGACAGCGAAATCGCGCGTGAAACTGCCCGTGAACCCCAGTAATACACGTATCCCGTTCGCACAGGGCCAATCGTGTGTGAAACTCCCCACGAACTCCAGTAATACACGTACCCCACTCACACAGGGCCAATCGCGTGTGTAACTCCCTGCAAACCCCCGAAATACACGTACCCCGCTCGCACAGGGCCAATCACGTGTGATTCTCCCCGTGCAGCGGGTACGTGTATTCGGAGGGGTGCGTGGGAAGTTTTACAGGTGTTTTCTTGGTTGGGGGCCTGTATGCTGGTCCACTGGCCTGTGCACCATGTACGGGATTTGTGCGCTATACATGGCGCATGGGGAGGGGTTGGGGGCGTAACTGGCGCTGCTGCAGGGTCGCTGCGCCACTCTGCGCCACGGCTGATAATGGATGTTAAAATCCATGAATATGCTGTGCGCGGAAATGGATTTTGGCGCACGCTTCTGGCGCAGACTGTCGCATGCGCACACTGTGTGCCAGCCGCGTGCGCCACTTGTGCGCTGAATTCTATGAATTACCCCCATAAGTAGGGACGTTTTTATCGTTTGGGCTCACAAAGAAGGGAGAACAAGGAGCTGGGTGTCAGGACACTTAGCGGCAGTAGCCTTTTACACTAAACTGAGGGGAGTAGGTGACCCCACCAAGGGCTTCTAGGTACGGGCCACTCTGATTGGTTGGGGGAAGCTGGAAGGACCACAGAAGGATGGTTGCAAGCCCATAGGTTTTGAGGTTCTAGTAAGACTGCTGGGTGCATTACAAGGGGTGTGCTCAAACGATTTTGAAGTGCCACTTTTTAGTACCGCCTTTGCAGTGGCCTTTTTTGGGGCATTACGAGTGAGTGAAGTGGTTGAAACTTTTAAGAATGATAAATCGGGAAGGTCACTAGGAACAGGGGATGTAACTTTCACAAAAATGGGCGTGTCCTTAAAAGTAAGGAAGTCAAAAATATATCAGGAAGGGAAAGGGAGCTGGATAGATTTATACCGGGCAGCGGATCATGAGAGTTGCCCACCTCATTGCTTTTACGTTACATGTTGGCGAGGCCATCAGGGGGTGAGTACCTGCTAGCACATGGGGATGGCTCCCCATTGACACTGTTTCAGTTTTGCAGGGTGTTGGCAGCAGCATTAAATAAAGTGGTATGTCACAGGGGTGGTTGGTCCTCACATGGGTTCAGAATAGGTGCAGCAAGCACGGCATTCCACAAGGGTATGCCAGGAGCAGTCATAAAGAAGGTGGGTATATGGAAGTCTGAGCATTGCAGATTATAAATTAGGTCTGAGGGGCAGGTCCCCATTGTGCCAGCAGCGAATTAAAGGGAATTAGCTCCAGCCCAAGCTAGGTGGTGAGTGGAATCTGGGGGAAGGAAAAAGGGAGTGATACAAATTGGGCAGAGGCAGGCACAAGGGTGAAGGACATAATGGAGTAGTAACATTTGTTTTTTTGTTTCATAACCAGCTGGTCGCACAGTGTGGGTCATTGGTCACACCTTCATCATGCAAGCAGAGAAGAGAGCAGGGTTGTAGCCAAAACGAGGGGTCGATTTGGGATTTCAGAACATCGAGCTGGTCTGGCTGGGAACACAAGGCATGCGATGGCACGCTTGCTTCCCTGTGTGTGCAGGCAACTGGAATGGTGCGGAGCACCCAGACAGCTCATGGTTCATCTTGGAGGGAATTACCTTGCGGACCTGGATAGAGGTTGGTTATTGAGGGACATGCAGGAGGGCATCAAAATTCTAGGATGCATACTACCAAAATCGAGATAGTTTGGTCTGAGGTACTACCAATAAGTGTGTGGTGAGGAGCAGGGTCAAGCTCAGCCATGGAAAAGTCTAGGATACATCTAAACAAAAACATGGACATGTTTATGAAGCAGGAAGGACTAGGTTAGGTCCGGCACTGGCTGTTGTGTGAGACTGACCCATTACATTTAGCAAAGGACGTAATACACGTGTCCGATGCGGGTACAGATCTTTTTAACTTGGGTCTGCGCGGAGTGCTAATGAAAGGAGGTTGCTCATATGGCAAGTATGATGGTTTGAATATAGAAAGTTGCTGTGGGGGCATTTTGGGTCTCGGGGAACCAACCCCAACGTGGCAGAGTTAAAAGAGCTGTCCTAGAGAAGGAAGCACACTGCGGGCTTCCAATGAGCTTCACCCCCTGGCAGCATGAGCCAGGATGGGGTGAGACGGGCACTGACACTACTAAGGACAGTTGGGACTCCTCAAAAACTAAATGCAGTGGCCTTGTTCGCGCCATTGACATAAAATGGGAGCAAGTGAACTGGCAGTCGGATACCAGTGCGGGCCATTCTCGAGAGAGCGGAAACCGAAGTGAGGAGAGCTCACCAGTTTTAAAAATGAACATTGTAACACAGAATTGGCTGAGCCAACCGGAATAGTACTGTAGGCCACGCATTCTTATGGCCTGAGACTGGCTAGGACCACCCGTTAGGATTACTCCAATAAAGGGACCCTTTGTTTTCTTATCAAAAATGGTGTTTGTCAAAATTATTTTGAGGAAATAGTGTGTATTGTAATGTATTCCAATGTGCTGGGGACGCAGTAGGGGTAAGCCCCGCTAAGCAGATGCCCCAGCCCACGCAGGCGGTGCTAGAGGGGCAGCTGGCATAGCAGGCCACCCCTCTGGCCCTCCAAGCATCAGTCTTGCCCTCTCATCGCATGAGGGGGCTGGAAGGGGCGTGCCCCAGGGGGCAGCCGGAAACAGCCTGCAATGGAGGAGCACATATGTGGCCGGGGCTGAGAGAGCTAGTTCTCTTTGCAGCCCAGGCACCAGCAGCCACCACCCTCCCAGAATCACTAACAGGATGTTGATGTGGATATGGAGTTGTGTCATGCATTAACAACATTTCCCTTGGTTGTTAGGTAAAGTTTGCAAAATTTTGAATTTGTTTTTCTGTCACAAGCAGAGTTATGAGGGCAGTCCTAGAGAAGGTGGCACGGTGCAGGCTTTCTGCGATCTATACCCGCTGGCTGCATGAGCCAGGATGGGGTGAGATAGGCACTGACACCACCAGGGTCAGTTGGGACTCCTCAACAACTGAATGCAGTGGCCTTGTGTTCGCTCCATTGAAATAATATGGGAACAACTGAACAGGCAGTCGGATACTAGTGTGGGCCGTTCTCATGAGAGCGGAAACCGAAGTGAGGAGAGCTCATCGGTTTTAAAAATGAGCATTGTAACTACGGGATTGTCAGAGCTGCCCGGAATAGCAGTGTATTCCGCCAGGCATTCTTATGGACGGAGCCGGGGTAGGACCGCCCGTTAGGATGACTCCAATAAAGCGACCATTTGTTTTCCAATCAAAAATGGAGTTTGTCCAAATTATTTTGGGGAAACCGTGTTTACCAATGTGCAGGGGGAGGCAACTTGCAGCCACGCCATGAATTTGGAGATGAATGCAGCATGGACGAATCGAAGGCGCAAAGACAGCACGGGGGACGTCAAACAGGACGAGGGCAGGCGCGGACACCTTCCGGGGGAAGTCTTTCATGCGCCGAGAGTGACTTCGAGAGCTTTCATGTTGGAAGGGTAATTTTCCACCGGCTCTGATCTGATCCTTGGATGGAGCGGCGACGCAAGGCTCTCTTTGGTTTGGTCTGAAGATCCGCCTGCGTCAGATGTCTTTCAACTTCCGCCGCAGGCGCATTTCAAAAGGCTTGCTTTGCTGATGAGCAGTGCTGGGGCTACGCGAGGGCCATTCTCCACAAACGTGATGAAAGCTCTCAAGGAGCCTACGAAAGCCACAAAAGCAAAACTGGCCTTATCTCTCTGGCCACAGCACTCCAGGCACATATGTAATAGCGGAAACAAGGTTAATCCAGCCCCAGGGCCTCTCCACATCCGTCTAGGAGTGAAGTGGCCGGCCGCTACGCCTGTTTGAAGGGCAAGGACGCGAAATATATCACTCTTTTCACAGACTCTGATGTGCTCTTAAAAAGGATTTATAGCAGGCTGCGTTACAATCACATCACCTCGCAAAGAGAATGCGGGTATTGGCGGCTCAGCGAAACTGAGCAAAGAAACTGCACTTTCCTGAAGCCGGATTTCTGCGAAGGAGTGGCGGTTGGGACCAATCCTTGAGTCCTTCCATGGGAAAAGTAAAGATCAGCCGGGTCGGACTGGGGGATACAATGGTCTCGGGCACCAATGAAATAACAGTAGCAAATGGCAATTCATTACTTTTGTGGCGGACTGAGTAGTACCCTAGGAGGAGGTTTTTGATAAAATGTGAAGCAAATAGTGCATTTTAAATAAGATGTATTCAGTAACAATGATCAAAACTGCCAGCCACATAGTGAAGCAACCTGTCAAATTGGCTTGACCAAAAAAACAGACTCACACTAGCATTTTGTGTTTTTGGTTTGGGCATTGCCGTATTGTCCCATCGGCCAGTCCAATCCTGATGTTTAGGCAGGGTTGCGAGAGCTGATCAGCGCAGGCATCATGACTGCGCGGCACTGTTCTTTTTCTTATTCAAACCGTGGGCAGGTAATAAACCATTCGGACGATAACACTGTGATTTCTATGTTTGTGCAAACTAGGTAACCCAGCAGCAAACTCTGATTTTGCTGCATGGTCAGAAGTCCAAGTGTGTGGGAACTAAAGGGTACAGCCAGTGTTTGAAGTCAGAGGCAGAATCGGAGAGGGTTGGGGGGCTCGAGTTAGGGTTGTGGCCTAAGTACAGGTGTATTACCCCACTCACCTGTATTTAGGTGCTTAGTCCATGTCTCCTAACTAGAGCCACCACCTTCGCCTCTGGGGTATGGGGGCTTGGCAAATGCTTGGCTATCAAGCAGTGGGAGTCCAGCAAGAGAGTGAGGGCACCCTGGTATCATAACTTTGGTGTCCCTAGCCTCTCCTTCTTGTTATTAAATCACAGGCTCCGAGTTCTGCATGCAGGCTGCCTGTGGGGTGCCGGAGCATGCGATTTAGAGACAAAATGAGAGGCTGGGTGCACCAAAGGTATGATACCAGGGTGCCCCATCTCGGGAGATCTTTTTGGAGACTGCGCTGGCTCACTTAAAGCCGAGGGTACTGTCATGTTGTGACTGTGTGGGCTTAGCACCCTCCCGCATTGTTATGTGGATGGCCCACGTTTGGGCCAGGACATGGGGGAAGTGACATTGGGCTAAGGAGTGGGCGGGACAGGGGAACGGGCGTTAGTCAGTTAAGACTGTAATGGTGTAGAATAAAGATGCATACATTGTACCGGCCAGTACATGTCTGTCTTTATTTACTGGAGGAATCCCCATACGGGCGCCCCGCCCCCTCAATCACTGACCGCTCGAGTTCACACTGGCAATGAGACCCACAACCCCATTGCACACCGCGCGTACATAGGCCACGCTCAAGTGGTTCCGGCTGGCGGGTCTGGGTGCTCGTAGCTGTGCAACACCGGAGGGTGCCATCGGGCACATGCCAAGCGGGTTGGTGCGCCTCCAACTGCAGAAAGTTCTCATCACTGCTCCAAGGTACGGAGGGGGGAGAAACTGCCAGAGTCCCTGCACAATTCGCAGGAACACACAAATACAGCAATTCTCCAGGCCCCACATGTGTGTTTCCCCAGCTAGGAAGGGTCAACGCTAAAGGAACGGGAGGGGCAAAGAGGAGACAGTAAAAGCCTATACCATAGGAGCAGAGGGGCCAAGAGGGGCACAGCCCAGGGACTCATGAAGGCCCTCACTGGAAAAAGACAGGACTGCCACAACCCGCACCCAAGTGGTGCCCACCACATAGACTGACACAACAGGCAGAGAACAGAAGACCCTCCCCACTATTGAACTGTAAAAAACATTCTCAGAGAGCCAAAGAACGTACACAATTTCAGATGATGATGTTGTATCCACATCAGGTGGCGGCACCTCAGGGCCAACCATCCCTGCGGGTGGAGGATCTCAAGGACTGCATTTACCCCAAGCATTCAACCTACCTGACACCAGCAACCTGGGGCCATGATGCACAACCTGGCTACGAGATTTCGAATTTTATGTAGGAGCCAAAGATCTCAATGACGACGAAAGACTCAAAAACAAGCTGTCTATGGCAGTGGGACCGGCGGTTAGAGATATTGCTGGTGATTAACTCAAACTCGAGATGGCATTTTACCAGGTCCTACACACAAAATGATCAGAATACGTTGCATCCCACGCCAACGTCGACTATGAAAGACATATCTTTCATACGATGTGCCAAGACAAAGGAGAATCTCTCGATAATTTTGTTATGAGACTAAGAATAAGATTGAAGCACTGCAAATTCCACCGATACTCAAATGAAAAGGCCTTAAGGTCCCAGCTCATAGCTGTCTGCGACTCTCAAGAAAGACCAAAGTCAGAGTTGTTGCCAGCCCGGTCAGTATAGGAGCCAGTCTAACACAACCAGACCCCATGGACCTAACCAACCTGTTTGTCGTGGCCTATGCCGGCAGGAGCCTCACACCCACAGAACAGGTGTACTCCGAGACAGAAAAGGAAAGCTTGGCAGTACTGTGGGCCTGTGAATATTTCCACTTCTTCCTGTACGGAAAGGCATCACTGTCATTACAAATCACCAGGCCATCCTGATGATATATGGACAACCCAAAGAGAGAATACCCTCAAGAATAGCACGATGGGGGCTGAGGCTATAGGACCTACAAATTCAATATCATGAATCATCCAGGCAAAGAGGACAACCACGCTGATTACCAATCCAGACACCCCAAGGGGACAGCCCAAGCAGGCCCTTCGATTGCAGATGCATACATCAACCACAGCATCCATCATCTGCAACCCCTACCAGTGGATTGGACTACCCAAAGAAAGGAATCAGAAAGAGACCCGGCCGTCATCATCGTGGCCCACTGCATTAAAGTAGGAAAAACATCCCACATAAAACATCATGCCAGAAACGAGCAGGAATTGGCGAGGGATGACGTAAGATGCATGGAGCTGGTGAAGGACAAACAGACGATTGTGGATGACCACATCATCTTGAAGGGCTGCAAGGTGATAATCCCTGAAATTCTAAGAGAAAAGACGGTCATGCTGGTGCAGGAAGGCCACCGGAGGGTAGTGTCCACAAAACGCCTCTGACATCAAAAAGTATGATTCCACAGATTGGACGCCAAAATAGAAGAGTTTGTAGGCAGGTGCACTATCTGCTCTCATGTGGCGCAGCCTCCTCTCTCCAAACCCACTGCAGATGTTTCAGCTCCCAGAAGGTGTCAGGGAAGAACTGGCCGTGAATTTCCCTGGGCCACTACGCAACGGAAGATATGTACTCATACTAATTGACGAGCACTCATGTGCAATCAGCTGATAGAATCCACAGAAGCTACGTGTGCCATCCCCGCACTAGATTGATTGCATGTTGTCAACCTACAGGATACCAAAGATAATAAAATCAGGCAACGTCTCGCCTTTCACCAGCCATGATTTTTTGAACTTTGCACGCTACATGGGGTTCCAGCACAGAAGGATAACACTGTTGGCCCCAATCCAACAGCATTGTCAAAAGATTCATGGCTAATATCAAAAGAACTCTACAGATAGCCAACATCATCAACATGCCATTTGAGCAGGCTTTGTACCAACTCCTGTGTGAATATCACCACACTCCGCATAGCACCACAGGAGTCTGCCCATTGGACCTCATGTTCTGCTGAAACATAAGAACAAGACTGCCAGAGGGTCACACAGAAGCGCAAACAGCATCCCTAGAACAACAGGCTTTGACCCAGGACCAAGAAGAGAAATTAAAAATGAAAGACAGAGCAGACTCACGATGAGGAGCGAAAGAAAGTGACACAGAACCGGTAGATCACGTGTTGGTATGTCAACTGAAAGTAAGAAAGGAGGACCCCCGATTTGCACCAGAGCGGCTGGTCGTTACCATCAAAAAGGATACCATGATAACGGTAAGCAGAGAACAGCTGGAATCCATAACAAGGAACTTCTCCCACTTCAAGAAGCTCACGGGCACCATGCCACTGCGTGTAGGTACTCATATGGCAGTCAAAATGTCCCACTCCCAAATGGCTCCTACCAAGGGGATGGTGAGCAAGCAGTCTGAAGAAGAATCAAGCAGCGCAGAGGAACGGTCACCCCCACAGACACCCCACCACCCATGAGACCTCAACAATGTCGTATGCAACCTCAGAGATTGATCGAAGAAATGGGGTGAAATTGTAAGTGGTCTGGCATGTTAAAAAGGGGGGAGATGTCAGGTCGTGACTGTGTGGGCTTCTCACCTTCCTGCATCAGTATGTGGGACAGCCCACTTTTGGGTTAGGATATGGGGGAAGTGACATTGGGCCAAAGAAGGGGCAGGACAAGGGAATGGGAGTTAGTCAGTTAAGATTGTAATGGTGTAGAACAAAGATGCATACTTTCTACTGGCTGTTACGTGTCTGTCTTTATTCCCTGAGGCCTCATCATACGGTTCCCCCCACCCCCTCAAGCACTTTCAGCTCAAGTTAACAGGTACAATGTTCTCCTGCATTGCCTTACTTTTTACAGGCTATAGCGCAGTGCCTCGGTGACAGGGAAGGGAAACTGTTTTTTTTTCTCCCCCTCTACTGGGGACTCAAACCTGGGCCCTGCAGATAACATGCTAGTGTCACTCGCAGAATGGTTTGTTTGTGTTTATTTCACTAGCCTACTTGGGAAATTGTGCCATTCCCGAGCCACCCCATATCCCTGCTCAATTGCAAAAAACAAACGCTTACCACTGCCCTGCGTGCAGTGATCAATGTTAGTTTTTCTGCTATTAAGCATGATTAACATGACATTGCTGTAGGCTGTGTGTGCAGGTAATGGGTGTGGAAGGCTGTAGTCTGTAAGGGCATATATATATTTTGCAATAAAGCTTCTCGCTTCGACTCTACTTTGTTTCCTGCTGCCTCTTTCCCTCTGCTCTCCACAAGCTAACACAGAAGGAAAAACAAATGCCAGTGTGCATTTAAAATGCATTTCAGTAGTGACACCAAAACATGTATTTTCACCTCATTTTGCACATGAGACTACATTGTAATGTTATGGAGGTTAGAATTAGTATTTAGCAATGTTATTTAAATTATTCAGTTAGTCAGTTATATGATTAATGTAGTCTCCATGTATAAGGCATCAAAACAAAATAATAGGTGCACTTCAATATTTGGCCTGGCAGAACTAAGCTTTTCTATGCGTGCATTTCATTCTCTGCAGTTTCAAGTTGGTCCTAGCTGTGATGTAAAACCTGTACCTTACATGTCACCAACAACATATTTACATGTTATACTGGGAGAAAAAAAAATATATATATATATATGTGCCATATTACTGCTGCCAACAAAATGCCATTACATTTTGCAATAAAATATATATATATGCCCTTACAAGTCTTTGGCATGTGCCTTAAAAAGTGTGAATGGTGGTGTGACTGGTGGGTGATTGGAAAGGGAATGGGGCATAAAGCTACATGCTGGGGGGACAATGGCTGAATGTAATGTTGGTCATTATTTTCTTTGACTGTGATTCTTTCAGTGTCGATATTACAGCTGTAAAAGAAGGCCTCATTACGAGCTCAGCGGCAAGCTGCCGGTTATACCGGTGGGTTGCTGCTGACCTCGTAACACTGTTTCCATCGCCTGATATCCTGGTGCCACTGGGATATTACAAGTCCCGGCGGCCCGGGATGTCAGGCGACGGAACTGCACATTCTCAATCCTGTGGAGTGCCATACGACACCATGTGATTGGGGACCCTCAAGCAGCGGCACTGTTGCTAACGATGCCAGTGCTTCCATGAAAACCATGCCTGCAGGTGCCGGTGCTAACGGCAGGTCAGACCTGCAAGGAACACCTGCCCCTGTAGGCATTCTTCTAGTCAAATGGTCCAGAAAGGGTGGCAGTACATTGCTACCAACAACCTTATTTCCAGACCACTAGACTTGTAATGAGGCCCTTTAAAATTATTTTCTTCGGGGATGAAGTGAAGGAAATGCAGCACCCAGGTGTGGGTTTTGTACTGGGAGGGGTGAGGCAATGGTATTGGTTGCTGACGAGTGGGGGTAGGAAGTGTGGATGGGGGAATAGAGGTGCATAGTTCTACTACTTCTTCAGTCAAAATCTCCCCAGCTATCTCTTCACTGGTTTCCAGTGCTAATCTCCTCCAGCTGCACTCCATTCAGTTTGCCAGTGCTAATCTCCCACCAGCCTCCATTTCCTTCACAGATTACTAGTTTAAATCATCTGCCTGTACTCTCTAAACTGGTTGCCAGTGAAATTCTCCACAGCCTGCACTCTCTTCACTCGTAGCCAGTGCTACTTTTCCCCTGCCTGCACTCTCTTTGCTGGTTGACAGTGCTACCATGCCTCAGCCTGCACTCCATTCACTGGTTGCTAGTGCTAATATCCACCCAGTGCCACTCCCTTCACCGGTTACCAGTATAAATCTCCTCTGCATGCACTCTCTTCACTGGTTGCCAGTGCTAATTTACCACAGCCTGCACTCGCTTCACTGGTTGCCAGTACAAATTTACCCCTGACGGCACATTCTTCACTGGTTGACAGAGCTAATCTCCCCATCATGCATTCTCTTCACTGGTTGCCAGAGCTAATCTCCTCAGATGCAATCTCTTAACTGGTTCCCAGTGCTAATCTCCTCAGCACGCACTCTCTTCACTGGTTGCCAAGCCTGCACTCTCTTCTCTGGTTGTCAGTGCTAATCTACTGCAGCACTAATTCACTTGACTAGTTATCAGTGCTAATCTACTCTAGCCAGCACACTCTTCACTGGTTGCCAGTGCTAATATCACCAGCAAGCACTCTCATCACTGGTGTCAGTGCTAATAACCCCAGCCTGTACTCTCTTCACTGCTTGACAAACCTGCACTCTCTTCACTGGTTGCAAGTGAAAATCTCCCCAGCCTGCACTCTCTTCACTAGTTTCCAGTGGTAATCTCCCCAGCCTGCACTCACTTCACTCCACTCCATTCATTGCTTTCATTTGCACATCTCCCCCAGCCTGCACTCTCTTTGCTGCTTACCAGTGTAACTCTGCCGCAGGCTGCACTCTCTTCATTGGTTGTCAGTGCCAATTTGTCACAGCCTGCACTATCATCACTGGTTGCCAGTGCTAATTTGCCCCAACCTGGACTCTATTAACCGGTTACCAGTGTTAATCTCCCCCAGCCTCTACTGCCTTCACTGGTGACCAAAATAAATCACCCCCAGCATGCACTCTGTTTACTTGTTGCCAATGAAAATCTCCCCAGGCTGTACTCTCTTCAGTGGTTGCCAGCAATAATTTACCCCAGTCTACACACCCTATGCTGGTTACCAGTGGAAATCTCCCACAGCCTGCACTCTCTACTACCTCAGCAGGATGCACTCGCTTCACTGGTAGCCAGTACTAATTTACCCCAGTCTGCACTCCCTTCACTGTTTGACACTGCTAATCTGCCCCAGTCTGCAGTCCATTCACTAGTTGCTAGTGCTAATTTCAACCCAGCCTCCACTCCCTTCATTGGTTGCCAGTGAAAATCACCCCTGCTTGCGCTCTCTTCACTGGTTGCCAGCGCTAGTTTACCCCAGCCTGCACTCCTTTCACTGGTTGCCAGTACACATTTACCCCAGCCTGCACTCTCTTGACTGGTTGGCAGATCTTATCTACGAATTCTGCACTCTCTTCACTGGTTGCCAGCTCTAGTTTACCCCAGCCTGCACTCCTTTCACTGGTTGCCAGTGCAAATTTACCCCAGCCTGCACTCTCTTGACTGGTTGCCAGATCTTATCTCCGAATTCTGCACTCTCTTTACTGTTTGCCAGTGCTAATCTCCCCAACCTGCACTCTCTTCACTGATTGCCAGTGCTAATCTCCCCAACCTGCACTCTCTTCACTGATTGCCAGTGCTAATCTCCCCATCTTGCACTCTCATCTCAGGTTGACAGTGATAATTTGCCCCAGCGTGCACCCTCTTCACTGGTTGACAGTGCTAATCTCCCACAGCCTGCACTCTCTTTGCTCGTTGCCAGTGTAAATCTCCCACAGCCTGCACTTTCTTCGCTCGTTGCCAGTGTAAATCTCCCACAGCCTGCAATAGCTCCAATTGTTGCCACTGAAAAACTCCCCAGCCTGCACTCTCTTCACTGGTTGTCAGAGCTAATTTACCCCAGCCTGCACTCCCTCCAATGGTTGTGAGTCCTAATCTCCTCCGGCCTGCACTCCATTTAAAGGTTGTCAGTTGTAATCTCCCCCAGTCTCCATTCATTCACTAGTTACCAGCGTAAATGACCCCCAGCCCGCACTATCTTTACTGTTTGCCAGTGAAAGTTTCTCTAGCCTGCACACTCTTCTCGGTTTCCAGTGATAATCACTCCAGCCCGCACTCTCTTCACTGGTTGCCAGTATTTATCACCTCCAGTTTGCACTCTCTTCACTGCTTGTCAGTGTAAATCTCCCCAGGCGTGCATTCCCTACACTGTTTGCCAGTGAAAATCCCCCCAGCCTGCACTCTCTTCACTATTAGCCAGTGCTAATTTAGCCCAGCGTGCACTCTCTTTGCTGGTTGCCAGTGCTTATCTGACTCAGCCTGCACTCCATTCACTGGTTGATAGTGCTAATCTCCACCCAGCCTCAACTCCCTTCATGGGTTGCCAGTGGAATTCCCCCCTGCCTGCACTCTCTTCACAGGTTGCCAATACTAATTTTCCCCAGCCTGCACTCCTTTCGTTGGTTGCCAGTGCAAATTTACATCAGCCTGCACTCTCTTCACTGGTTTCCAGTGCTTATCTCCCAATCCTGCACTCTCTTCACTGGACTAATTCACCCCAGCCTGCACTACCTTCGCCGTTTGCCACTGCTAATCTCCAACCAGCCTCCACTCCCTTCATTGGTTGCCCATGAGAATCTCCCCTGCCTGCACTCTATTCACTGGTTGTTAGTGCTAATTTACCCCAGTCTGCACTCTATTCACTGGTTGTCAGTGTTAATCTCTCCTGCCTGCACTTTCTTCTCGGATTGACAGTGATAATCTGCCCCAGCATGCACTCTCCTCACTGGTTGTCAGTGCTAATCTCCCCATCTTGCACTACCTTCCCTGATTGCCAGTGCTAATCTCCCCAGCCTGCACTTTCTTCTCGGGTTGCCAGTGAAGGTCTCCCCAGGCTGTACCCTATTGAATTGTTGCCAGCAATAATTTACCCCAGTCTACACTCCCGTCGCTAGTTGCCAGTGTAAATCTTCGCCAGCCTGCACTCTCTATACTGGTAGCCAGTGAAATCCTCCACAGGCTGCACTCTCTTCACTGGTAGCCAGAACTAATTTACCCCAGCTTGCACTCCCTTCACTGTTTGCCACTGCTAATCTGCCCCAGCCTGCTATCCATTCACGGGTTGCTAGTGCTAATCTCCGCCCAGCCTCCACTCCATTCATTGGTTGCCATTGCAAATCTCTGCTGCCTTAATTTTCTTCACTGATTGCCAGTACTAATTTACCCCAGCCTGCACTCCCTTCACTGGTTGCCAGTGCAAATGTACCCCAGCCTGCACTCTCTTCACATGTTGCCACTAATAATTGACCACATACTGCACTCCCAGTGCTAATATCCTCCAGCCTGCAATCCATTTACTGGTTACCAATGCTAATCTCCACCAGCCTCCACTTACTTCACTGGTTACCAGTGTAAATCTCCCCAGCATGCACCCTCTTCACTGGTTGCCAGTGAAAATCTCCCTTGCCTTCACTCTCTTCAATGGTTGGCAGTGCTTTTGCTGGTTGTTACAGCAAATTTCCTGCATGCCATTCTCTGGTTACCAGTGTTATTCTCCCCCAGTCTCCACTCCCTTCACTGGCTGGCAATGCTAATCCCTTCCAGCCTGCACACCATTCACTGGTTGCTAGTGCTAATCTCTCCCAGCCTGCACTCCATTCACTGTTTGTCAGTGCTAATTTTCCCAGCCTCCAGTCCCTTCACGGGTTGCCAGTGTAAATCTATGCCAGTGTAGACTCTCTTCACTGGTTGCCATTGAAAATCTCCCCTGCCTCCACTCTCTTCACTGGTCGCCAGTGCAGATATGCCCCAGCCTGCACTCTCTTCACTGGTTGCCACTGAAAATCTCCCCTGCCTGCACTCTCATTACTTGTTGCCAGTGCTAATCTCCCCCAGCCTGGACTCTCTTCACTCGTTGCTAGTGTAAACCTCCACCAGCTTGCACACACTTCAATGGTTGTCACTGAAAAACTCCCCAGCCTGCACTTTTTTCACTGGTTGCCAGAGCTAATTTACACCAGCCCCACTCCCTTCAATGGTTGTGAGTCCTAATCTCCTCCACCCTGAGCTCCATTCAACGGTTGCCAATGGCAATCTCCCCCAGTCTCCAATCTCTATAGCCTGCACTCTCTTCTCGGTTGCCAGTGATAATCACCCGCGCCAGCATTCTCTTCACTGGTTGCCAGTACTAATCTCCTCCAGTTTGCACTCTCTTCACTGGTTTTCAATGCTTATCTCCCCCAACCTGCACTCTCTTCACTTGTTGCCAGTGTACATCTCCCCAAGCCTAAACTTTCTTCCCTGGGTGCCAGAGCTAATGTACAACAGCTTGCACTCACCTCAATGGTTGTGAGTCCTAATCTCCTCCAGCCTGCACACCATTCACGGATTGCTAGTGGTAATCTCCCCCAGTCTCCATTTATTCACTGGCTACCAGTGTAAATCGCCCCGAGCCTGCACTCTCTTCACTGTTTGCCAGTGAAAGTCTCCCTAGTCGGCACTCTCTTTACTGGTTGCCACTGCTAATTGACCCCAGTCTGCACTCTCTCCGCTAGTCGCTAGTGCTAATCTCCTCCCACCTGCATTCCATTCACAGGTTTCCGTGGTAATCTCCCCCAGTCTCCATTCATTCACTGGATACCAGTGTAAATCTCCACCAGCCTGCACTCTCTACACTGTTTGCCAGTGAAAATCTCCCCAGCCTGCACTCTCTTCACTGTTAGCCAGTGCTAATTTCCCAAGTCTGCACTCTCTTTGATGGTTGCCAGTGCTTATCTGCCCCAGCCTGCACTTCATTCACTGATTGCTAGTGCTAATCTACACCCAGCCTCAACTCCTTTCATTGGTTGCTAGTGGACATCTCCCCTGCCTGCACTCTCTTCACTAATTGCTAGTGCTAATTTACCCAAGCCTGCACTCCTTCCATTGGTTGCCAGTGCAAATTTAACCCAGCCTGGACTCTCTTCACTGGTTGCCAGTGCTAATTTACCCCAGCCTGCCCTCTCTTTACTGAATGCCATTGGAAATCTCCTCAGCCTGAACTCTCTTCAATGATTGCCAGTGCTCATCTTTGCCATCCTACACTCCATTCACTGGTTGTCAGTGCTAAACTCCCCCATTCACTATTCCCTTCACTGGTTACCAGTGTAAATCTTTGCTAGCCTGAAAGCTCTTCACCGATGCCAGTGAAAATCTCCCCAGCCTTCACTCTCTTAACTTTTAGCTAGTGCTAATTTATCCAAGCCTGCACTCCCTTCAATGGTTTCCAGTGCTAATCTCCCTCAGCCCGCCCCCTCTTCACTGGTTGCCAGTGACAATCTCCCCTGCCTGCTCTCTCTTCACTGATTGCCAGTGCTAATCTCTCCCCAGGCCTGAAGTTTCTTCACTGGTTGCTAGTGAAACTCTCTGCAACCTGCGTAGCCAGTACTAATTTACCCCAGCCTGCACTCGGCGTCAATGGTTGCCAGTGCTAATCTCCCCCAGTTTGCACTCCTTTCACTGGTTGCCATTGCTAATCACTACCCTGCCTCCACTCCCTTCACTGGATACCAGTGCAAATCTTCCCAAGCCTGCTCTCTCTTAACTGTTTGCCATTGAAAATCTTGCATGACAGAACGCTCTTCACTGGTTGCCAGTGACAATCTCCCCAAGCCTGCACTCTTTTCACTGGTTGCCATTTTAAATCTCCCCTTCCTGCTCTCTCAATTCACGGGTTACCAGTGCTAATGTACCCCATCCTGCACTCTCTTCATTGGTGGCCAGTCCTAATCTCCCCCCAGCCTGCACTCTCTTCACTCGTTGCCAGTGCTAATCTCCCCACTATTGCACTCTCTTCACTGGTTACCAGTAATCATCTCCCCAGTCAGCACTTTCGTCACATGTTGTCAGTCCTTTTCTCCCCCAGGCTGCACTCTATACACTGGTTGCTAGTGCTAATCTCCTCCAGTTTGCACTCTCTTCACTGGTTGCCAGTGCTAAGCTCCCCAGCCTGCACTCTCTAAATTGATTGTCAGTGCTAATCTACCTTAGCCTACACTTTGTTGCCAGTGCAAATCTCCACTAGTCTGCTCTCTCTTAACTGGTTGCCATTGGAATCTTGCATGCTTGAACTCTCTTCACTGTTGCCAGTGAAAATGTACCCAGCCTGCACTCTCTTCACTGGTAGCTAGTGCCATTCTCTCCCAGCCTGACCCCCTTCACTGGTTAGCAGTGCAAATCTCCCCAAGCCTGCACTCTTTTCACTGGTTGCATTCAATCTCCGCTGCCTGCTCTCTCTATTCACAGGTTACCAGTGCTAATTTACCCCATCCTGCACCCTCTTCATTGGTAGCCAGTACTAATCTCTCCCCAGCCTGCACTCTCTCCATTCGTTGCCCGAGAATATCCCCCCAACATTCACTCTCTTCACAGGTTGCCAGTCCCATTCTACCCAAGTCTGCACTCTATTCACTGGTTACCAGTGCGAATCTCCTCAGCCTGCACTCTCTTCATTGTTTGCCAGTGCTAATTTTCTCCAGTTTGCACTCTCGTCACTGGTTGCCAGTGCTAATCTTCCCAGCCTGCAGGCTTTCTTCACAGATTGCCAGTGCTAATTTACCCAGCCTTCACTCCATTTACTGGTTGCTAGAAAGTATCCCTCAGGCTCCAATCCCTACACTGGTTACTAGTATAAATCTCCCGCAGTCTGCACTCACTTTAGTGATTGCCATTGGAAATCTCCCCAGCCTGAACTCTCTTCACTGGTTGCCACTGCTAATCTTTGCCATCCTACACTCCATTCACTCGTTGCCAGTGCTAACCTCTCCCATATTGCACTCTCTTCACTGGTTGCCAGTAATCATCTCCCCCAGCCAGCACTCTCGTGGCATGTCGTCAGTCCCATTCTCCTCCAGGTGCATTCTATACACTGGTTGCTAGTGCTAATCTCCTCCAGTTTGCACTCTCTTCACTAGTTGCCAGTGCTAATCTCCCCCAGCCTGCCGTCTCTTCACTGGTTGCCAGTGACAATCTCCCGGGCCTGCTCTCTCTTCACTGATTGCCAGTGCTAATCTCTCCCCAGTCCTGAAGTCTCTTCACTGGTTGCTAGTGAAAATCTCTGCAACCTGCACTCTAATCACTGGTAGCCAGTAGTAATTTACCCCAGCCTGCACTCCTTTCAATGGTTGCCAGTGCTAATCTCCCCCAGCACGCACTCCATTCACTGGTTGCCAGTACTAATTTCCACCCTGCCCCCACTCCCTTCACTGGATACCAGTGCAAATCTCCCCTAGTCTGTTCTCTCTTAACTGGTTGCCATTGAACATCTTGCATGCTTGAATTCTCTTCACTAGTTGCTAGTGAAAATCTACCCAGCCTGCTCTCTCTTCACTGGTAGCTAGTGTTATTCTCTCACAGCCTGACCCCCTTCACTGGTTAGCAGTGCAAATCTCCCCAAACCTGCACTCTTTTCACTGGTTACATTCAATCTCCGCTGCCTGCTCTCTCTATTCACAGGTTACCAGTGCTAATTTACCCCATCCTGCACCCTCCTCATTGGTAGCCAGTCCAAATCTCTCCCCAGCCTGCACTCTCTCCACTCGTTGCCTGAGAATATCTCCCCCAACATTCACTCTCTTCACTGGTTGCCAGTCCCATTCTACCCCAGTCTACACTTTATTCACTGGTTGCCAGTGATAATCTCCTCCTCCTTGCACTCTCTTCACTGTTTGGCAGTATTAATCACCCACATCCTGCACTCTCTTCACTGGTTGCCAGTAATCATCTCCCCCAGCCAGCACTCTCTTCACATGTTGCCAGTCCTTTTCTCCCCTGGCTGCAATCTATATACTGGTTGCCAGTGCTAATCTCCTCTAGCTTGCATGCTCTTCACTGGTTGCCAGTGCTAATCTTCCCCAGCCTGCACTCGCTACATTGGTTGTCAGTGCTAATCTACCTCAGTCTACACTTTCTTCAATGTTTGCCAGTGCTAATCTCCCCAGTCAGCACTCTCTTCACAGGTTGCCAGTGCCAATTTACCAAGCCTCCACTCCATTTACTGGTTGCCAGTGCGTATCTCCCCCAGTCTCCACTCCATACACTGGTTACCAGTGTAAATCTCCTGCAGCCTGCATTCTCTTTACTGATTGACATTGGAAATTTCCCCAGCCTGCACTACATTCACTGGTTGCCACTGCTCATCTCTGCCAGCCTCCACTCCCTTCGCTGGTTTTCAGTGTAAATATCCTCAGACTGCCCTCTCATCATTGGTTGCCAATGAACATTTTCCCAGCATACACTTTCTTCACTGGTTGCCAGTGCTAATTTACTGCAGCCTCCATCCCATTCACTTGCTGCCAGTGCTAATCCCCCCAGCCTGTACCCCATCCACTGGTGGCAAGTGCTAATTTCCCCAGGCTCCACTCTGTTCACTGTTTGCCAGTGTAAATCTCCCTCATCCTGCACTCTCTTCACTGATTGCCAGATACAATCTCCTCAGCCTGCACTCTTCACTGGTTGCCAGTGCTAATTTACCCCAGCCTTCACTCCCTTTGCAGTTAGCCACTGCTAATCTCCCCCAGCCTTCCCTCTGTTCATTGGCTGTGAATGTAAATCTCCCCCAGCCTTCGCTCTGTTCATTGGCTGTGAATGTAAATCTCCCCAGCCTGCACTCTTCACTGGTTGCCAGTGCTAATTTACCCCAGCCTTCACCCCCTTTGCAGTTAGCCACTGTTAATCTCCCCCAGCCTTCCCTCTGTTCATTGTCTGTGAATGTAAATCTCCCCAGCCTGCACTCTTCACTGGTTGCCAGTGCTAATTTACCCCAACCTTCACTCCCTTTGCAGTTAGCCACTGTTAATCTCCCCCAACCTTCCCTCTGTTCATTGGCTGTGAATGTAAATCTCCCCAGCCTGCACTCTTCACTGGTTGCCAGTGCTAATTTACCCCAGCCTTCACTCCCTTTGCAGTTAGCCACTGTTGATCTCCCCCAGCCTTCCCTCTGTTCATTGGCTGTGAATGTAAATCTCCCCAGCCTGCACTCTTCACTGGTTGCCAGTGCTCATTTACCCCAGCCTTCATTCCCTTTGCAGTTAGCAACAGATAATCTCCCCCAGCCTTCCCTCTGTTCATTGGCTGTGAATGTAAATCTCCCCAGCTTGCACTCTTCACTGGTTGCCAGTGCTCATTTACCCCAGCCTCCACTCCCTTTGCAGTTAGCCACTGTTAATCTCCCCCCAACCTTCCCTCTGTTCATTGGATGTGAATGTAAATCTCCCCAGCCTTCCCTCTGTTCATTGGCTGTGAATGTAAATCTCCCCCAGCCTGCACTCTCTTCACTGATTGACAGTGCAAATCTCTGCAGCCTTCACTCTCCTCACTGGTTGCTAGTGCTAATTTACCCCAGCCTGGCCTGTCTTCACTGGTTACCAGTGGTAATCTCCACCAGTCTCCACTTCCTCAACTGGTTTTCAGTTCTAAAGATAATTGACTTCAAGGCCCTCTGCATGCTTCATAGAGCTTTTACGCCATTAGACCCCTCTGTGTGGCAAAGTTTCACTCACTAGGATCCACAGTGGAGACGATGTTCTGCCACTCACTAGACGTGGTGGCAAGATTGAAACACATCATATGTGGAGGCTGCTGCTTGTCGGTGCTGGCATCAAGACTGTGGGGCATTCTTCCTGAAACTATTAACAGAATTACAGGCTATGCTATCTTTTGAAAAAGATTGAGAACATATATCTCTCCCCAAAACCATAACCCCCAATATAACATTCTGGCACTACCAGTCTTCAATACCATGAATCCGCTTTGTGAGGAAATACTGCGCTCTTAAGACAAAGATAACATGACATAACAGGTGGTGTTCATAAGTCAGAGTTTAATTCATTGTCAGGATATGGAGAGCCCGATTTCAAGTTGTGTACCACAGATGCTTTAAGGGCCATAAGTGCAAACTAGGACAGTACAAGCTTTAGTGACTGATCAAGCCCACGATACAGTGTTTTGCAGTGGTGTGGAGCAATCGACAATCTGCCGACCGCAGAAGTGACATCAAAAACCCCATATGTTTTCCACAACTATGATCCCAGCAAATTCCTGGAAATGACCAATAGTGTGCTCCAAAATATAGATTCATTCTTCCACAAACAAAGAAGACACTGGCATCCGAGGAAGTGCTAGACCAATACCAGCACACTGCACACTGAAGCAGGTGAAACAATTGAGGGTTCAATACAACTTCATGTTCCTTATCTATTTCTTAGCTCTTGCACTATCTGAAATGTCATCAGGCCGAGTACGATAGTTAATTTCACATCCTTACTGTTCATGACCTGTAAGAATGTCATTGTATTTTCCCGTGTTCCGTCCCTTGCCTTAAAGCGCTTTGAAACACAATGTGTATAGGTGCTATATAAATAAACATATCATATCATATCATGTGTTTCTACAGGAGATTGAACAATGACAGTAGCAATGCCAATGCCCTCTAAGGAGAAGGGCAGATTCCCCTCTGCACACATGTTTGTGGTGTAGTATAGTTGGTAAATCAAACACCCGCAAGAATTCTACCAATCCTACCACATGCTGTTGAGGGGTCTACCCGCAGAACCAATGAGGTTGCACAAACATCATGGCCAGGGTTCAGGGATGCAGGACTGATGGTTCCAGTAAAGGAAATCATTCAGGTGGAACCTGGTTTGCTTGGCGCAGAGGATTTCTAGATCATGGGCATGAACGCCTTCTGGTTGAATCAGAGATTGTTTTCTGTGCAGGGCTGCGAAGCAAGGATGATCTCTGCAAAAGAAGATACAAATTCGATAGGATCCACAAATGTATGACCTAGGCACACAGCCATGGCAAGCACACAGACAATGCATGTTTTAATCACTGCCTTGGGTCCATGAGAGCAGGAAGTGCATTGTGTCATGGAGATGGCCAATATTGAAGGTTCGGAAGGAGGAGACCACCAAGGTACACCGGTATTGATACTTAAAGCTACACTAATAATTGTTTTACACAAAGTATGTAGAAGCAAAAAATCCTAAACGGGGTAATGCACTTATGCATTCATGTATCATCTTATAATGTGCCATGTCCAATGGAGTTATTAGGACGAAATGACTCCATGAGTACAATCAGGAGTAGTGGCAAACCCACCTAGTCAGCCCTACACCATCAATGATCCCAATCATAAAGGTGAAACAGCCACAGCATAACAGGTATACCTCCTTCACCTCTTTTGGTAGGAGAAGTGTGATCTGATACCATTAGCAACGAAAACAGTGTCAGGAAATTGGTTAAAAAAACAATGTCCAATCAAGAATCTATAAAAATAGTGAGTTCAATACAATAGGTCCCACAAGAATTTGTTCAGGAATTGAAACGCGCCTTAGCGCAGACCACTAGAAGGGCGCACACTAACAGTAAGGAATTTGTGAACACCTTCTTTCATGCTCTCCAGAAATCCATTGTAACCCAGCTAATGAAGGACTTTCATGAGAAGAGATCACTAGACTGGGTCATTGAACAAGAAGTGCGCCTCTATGAAGTGCAGAAGCTGTTGGAAAGTAAACATATTAGCAAGAGCCCTAAACCAACCAACACCTCTGCTGCTGCTATGGTAGCAGAGGTGAAGGTTGCCCCATTTTAGATCTGCAGATGGGGGGGCCTAACAACCTTCCTGCACAGAATCAGACCAACCCCAAACGCAGAAGGCCCTCGGGCCAACCCAAACAGGGAGCCAGGGAGGTAACCCCACAAATGGGACCCCTAACTCCCCTGACTACATCAGCCCATGCTACAAGGGAAATAGACCCATCCTGGGCTATGTCTGGACTCCTCCAGCCCAAGCAGGGGGGGTCCAACCAGACACCTGGGAACCCAGGAAACTTCCCTCCTCACTTTCCCCAGGAGCACATTTCTTTCCCCGGTACCCGTCAAACTTCAACCCAGAAAACAACCCTTCTATAACGCTCACCTGATTCCCGTAGAGGCGCCGGTCTTGACTGGGCGTATACCGTATCTTCAAAGGTGATGTGTAACACACGGCTGGCTCTTTGGGCTGGACCTCTGTGCACTGTATGTCTGACTTGAAGGGTAAGATGTCTGCAGATAGAAAATATGGGATTAAGGAACTGGGTTATTGAATGTCTCTCTCTTCTTCCCTTTCTCTTCTCCTGTAGAACCCCAAAGGTTAACGCTCTCACCTTAGGTAAGTGAATGCCATGCTCTCCATCTGCCTCGGGGCAGGGTGCTGTAACCAATTTCTTCACTGGATAAGGGGAGCACGCCTCTTGACTTCAGAGGACTGCTGTCCGTCGTTTACTGCACGAACGGTAAGTTTCGAGTAATTCTAATGTCTTTAAAGTCTTTAGTAATGATGTTTCTTGTTTTGCAGGGTTCCGGCGATGGCGGATGACGGGCTGAAGTGAGTTGAAGATGGAGCCCGTGTGATGAATAGAAGCGCCTGGAAGCACGTAAGTAAGCGCTTGTTGCCTGCTTCACGATGTGCTCTAACTGTCTTTTTATTTTGCAGGTACAAGTTCGGAGCGGCTGCAGGGTGCCGGAATACCCACTGGGTTAGATGTGGAAAGGAGTAATGGCACGTGAGTATTAAAGTTCCCCAATGTCTTTAAACGCACCTTGTTTTGTCTTTCAGATGCGGGATGCAGCGCCGAAGGCCTCCGGAGCGTGCGAAGAGTTGGTTAGCTTTTGTCTTTCAGATGCCGGAATGCAGTGTGAAGACCTCCGGAGCGCACGAAGAGTAGGTAAGCCTTTGTCTTTCAGATGCCGGAATGAAGCGCGAGGCGTTGGTGACAGCCGATGGACCAGGTATGTGAAGAGCTGTCACTGAAGACCGTAATGCTAACCTGTTCTTTCTTGTCTTTATAGGTGTTGCTGAAGACTGGATTCAGGATGGTAAGCCTTTTTCCATAGGCCCAGGATCAGATGCAGAAGACACGATGAGCGTTCTGCTGCAGAGGATGCAGAATAATGCAAAGCAAGATTCATCCATCAGGTGTGGTTTAAATAGCCTCCTGTAGTGCTTAGGTGTCTCCTTCCACAGCCACGCCTAGGTAAGAAAAGAGTTCCTGCTTTCCAGAAGAATTCCAGTGTTCTGAATCTAGGGAGTGGCTCCTGCCGCACCCAACAGGAAAAGTAGTTCCAAACAGAAGAGGATCAGAGGCTCAACTGGCAGGCAAGTAAGCAGCATGGTCTGCTGCAGGTAAGTCCACCCAAGCATTATGAGCCCGGTGCTTCCAGCGCTGGGACTGGGCATATTTATGAGCCTGGTGCCACTGGCGCCAGGACTGGGTCCAAAAGGTCCCAATTGGGACTGGTTGGCACTCGGAACCTGGGTTATGGATCTGCTTCCAAGGGAGTTGGGAATACCCTGACCTTTTGGAAGCAGAGATCATGACACCTTCTTACTTTCCCCACTTTCCTGAACCCAGACAGCCCAATCCGGGAGAGGGGAGGACAAGGGTGGAGGGGTACCCACACTTTCCTAACAAGGGGTATTATGCAAGAAGGGATAGCTACCCTTCCCAGGAACAACCCAGGGTAGACTTGAGGACCCCGTACCAGCCAGAGCGGGTGTCCCAACTAGAGCGCCAGGTCCAGAACATGGCATAGGATCTGGGTTGCATGCTGAGGGCTCAACAGAACCCTCTGATGAGCATGACAGCTCAGAATTCCTCAAATCCAGGGTCTGGTGCTCCAGAACAATGACAGGGGAAGAACCCCGACAACCCACCGGTTCCCAGGGAGGAGGCACAGGGGGAGGGGGGTGTCAAGCCTTAGAGAAAGCTGCCTTCCCCACTTGTGAAAAGCCCCTGGAAACCCAGGAACCAGAACCAAAATCTCCTGCCCCCGAAAGTTTGCAACCCAAGGAACAGAGGGTGGGTAGGAGAAATAAAGAGCCTAAAAAGGCCCATTTTGAGGAGGAGGTGCAAATCGTCCAGTTTGAAGGAGAGGGGTCCTCAAAGGATTCTGGGAAAAGGATATTCTCCTTCAGGGATAGGGGGACTCCTCCCAAAGAGAAATGGGTAATTCCTGTCGAGGGAACTGCAGATTTAGACATTAAAATTGGCCGACACAAGGTGAAGCACCCGGTCATAGTCGTGACTCCAGAGCGCACACCTTGTTTACTAGGGAATGACATCCTGCGTAGATTGTCTCCCCTCATAGATTGTGTAAACAAGGTCCTCTGGACCCAGACTAACCGACCGATAAAATTAAAACAGATTGTCAACCATGTTAGTTTAAATGGCACATGCCACATGGTTGAACAAAAACCTGACCAAATATAATTTCACTTCCAGAATAATCAAACCCCAGACATGACTGTAATTGCAGTAGGACAACAAATGGGCGATGGAGAGTCCTCTCTATTTCTGAAAATCAAACTTCCTTCCAGTGTAAGGTGGCATTCCACACTGGAAGGAAACACTCTGAAATTCTATACAAATTCACAATCAGAAAATCCCATTCCTATAGTCCAAAAAGATGAGAAATCAGCTCAAAGTGTGGCTGATATTCAGAATGTTGGAGAGCAGGTGTTCATCCCTATTCAGTTAAATGAGGGGAAGGATTCTGTTCTCGCCCGAGTGTGTGTGAACAAAGGTAAGAGCTTCATCAGCGAGGCAATGTTCTGCAAACTCCCAAAAGATCCAGCCATTCCCACATTTAAACTGGTAGACGAAATGGAAATTGACCTGAAAATACCGAATTCCAAACTTCTCCTGCCTAGCAGGTGTATGCTCAAAATTTCCATAGGCAATAAGAGCAAAGTCCATAATTGTAGGGTCGTGCGAGATGTCCCTGCTGCACTTAATTTAGGCAGTGACATTCTCAATCACTTTGCCGTTAGTATGGACCTAATAAACTTCAAAGCTTGGTCCCGATTAGCGGATAATCCCATGGACTTTGATGACCCAGAGAAAGCATTTTGGTCAGCTCAACTGCTGCCATATGCAGTTGAAATTCAGATTGGGGAGGAAGTCACTATCCCAGAATGGACCCAACAATTCTCACTGGAAGTAAAAATTAAAAGAGGACAGAAACTGAAAAATCCTGACGCTTATGTCCATCTTAATGCTCATTTCCAACAGCAAGGGATGGGGGTACACTCAACACCAATAGTCAACATAGAACACAACACCATTCCAATAGAGGTGGATCACATCGACCTAAAGAGTACCACGCTGGGTGCAAGCACCATTATTGGAATGGCGGTTGATGACCGACATTGTTCCATAGATTTAGGTAATGAACTGTTAGGACCAATCCCCAAGGACTGTTTTGACAGTGACAGTGACAATGACACAACACCAGACATAATCTTCACCCGGCATGGGGGGAATTTCCTGGTGTACTCTTCCTGCCCTTATGGTAAGGAAGATGTGACCTGTGACTTCAAGAGGGATAAGGTGATCTTTCAAGTCCACAAGGACTGCCTTCCCCACCTGAAGCCATCAGTCCAAATCATCACTTTGACCAGGGACTTCTCCACCCAGCTGGAGGAGGCCGCTGAGATAGCCAAACTGGAAGTTTTTCCAGGCTTTAGGCAGATGGTTGAAGAGAGTCAACCTAGCTGATATCTGTGAGACTCTGGAGCAAAAGTAAAAATGTAAACAAGTTTTCTTAGATTTTCAAGATCTCTTTGCAGTGGACTCATATTACTGTGGTCACACCGACATCCACACAACAATTCCCACGGACCCTGGCATGACTCCAGTGTTTGTGAAGCAATATCGCTTGCCTCTCGCATGAATGGAGTCCCTTACTGAAATAATTAAGAACCTTGAGTCCCGTGGGATAATTCGTCCAGTCCACAGCACCTTCAATAATCTGGTGCTGGGGATTTTGAAACCTACCGGCCAGTGGAGACTCTGCGCCAGCCTAAGGGAGCTCAACAAACGGGTCCATACTTCCAGATGGCCTCTTCCCCACATTGACCAAGGGCTGGCACAGATCGAGGGCTCAAAGGTATTCACTTCCATTGACCTGACCAATGGGTACTGGACTAAACCGGTCAGTAGGGAGGACCAATACAAGCTGGCCTTTACCTTCGGGGGTAGCAGTACATTTGGACCCGGACTCCCTTCGGGTACATCAACTCCGGCAATGAATTTAACATCTTTCTACATAAGGCCATGCCCGACCTGGATGAGAGGGGTAACGTGGCCTATGTAGATGATGTTCTAGTCAAAAGCTCAACTGTGGAGGAACACATAGCAGAGATCTGTTGTGTTCTGACACATGAGAGGGCTGCTGGAGCAAAACTCTCCTTTCAAAAGGCACAGTGGTGCAGAACCTGTGTCAATTTCTTGGGGCATGAGATAACTCCTCTGGTTCTCTGTCCCCAGGTAAAGAACGTAGAAGCCCTCCAGAAAATAAAATACCTCACAACTCTGCAGGAAATAAGGAGCCTCCTTGGACTAACTAATTACAGCAGAAAGTTAATTGAGGACTATGCAGAGATCACAAGACCCCTGATCCATCTTTTGAAGGGGGGGTGTCAAGTGGGAATGGGGTCCAGAACAAGCCGAGGAAGTAAGACAACTCAAAAGAAGCCTCTCACAAGCACCTTGATTAGCTTACCCTGTTAAAACAAAGGAGTTCTTCTTGGAGACAGCATTCTCAAATATATGCTTGACTGCAGTATTTTATCAAAAGCATGACAAGGTCAATAAAGTAATCTCCTATGCGAGTAAGACTTTATCCTCTGTGGAGGAAAATTTCAACGATTATGAGAAGACACTCCTGGCAACGGTGTGGGCATTAAAGAATTACCGCCCGTTTATCCAGGGGGAACACATCATACAGACTCTACACCAACCTTTGCAATATCTTCAAAGTGACAGAATCTGGGCCGGAAATGTGAGTAATTCCTGAATTACTTCCTGGATTCAGTCAATACAAGGCTTTCCTGCATGGGTGAATGATGCCCAAGAACCCTTTGCTGGGTACAAAATCGGTCCCTGAAGTAGTCAAGTGGCAGAGCTGATGGTTGTGCATCAAGTCATCATCACTGCTGTCCAACACCAACTCCACAAACTGGTCATAATCACAGACTCAGATTATGTACGGAACAGATTTGTGGAGCACCTGGTTAACTGGAAAAGCAGAGGCATGCTATGTGCTAATAATAAACCATTGAAGCATGGAAAATTAATACAGAATATTGATGATCTGGTCACGTCGAATGGGATGACCATCTACTGGAAAAAAAATCGAGGGTCATTCTAAAGTAGAGGGACCAGACAGAACCGGAAATTACTTAGCTGATCAGCTGGCCAAAACTGGAGCCATCCAAGGGGATCTACTTGAGATCGAGTCCCTGTTGGGGGAAATCCATAGCTATCACTAGGTCTCAGACAAATGCTCATAATGAACTCTCAACTGCACAATGGAGTAAGGAGCCCCCAGATGCTGATTTGATTACGCTCAAAAAGGGGTTCCAATAATTGGTAAGTTTTATTAACACATTGAGGACCCTGAGAACTTTCCCCTGATGGATACCGATTACATTGGGAAATAGGACCTCATAGTGTTGATGAAATGTCCAAAATGTTCCGAATCCAAGATGGTTTGTTAGTGAGGAGATCCATAGCTGGCCATGACCAGTGGGTGGTCCTTACCTCATTCCGAAGCCTGATGCTAAGTCATGCCCATGATGCGGCCACAGCCGGTCATCGGGGGTTTCATACGACATTAGGAATCTTGCAAGAGGTTGCATACTGGCCACACATGGGGCAGGGACCTCGACCAATACTTGAAGGGGTGTCATGTGTGTGCACAATTTCAGCCAACATCAATCACACACCATGCTCCCCTCCAAAAGAGGGGGATGACACTGCCTTGGTCAGATTTACAAGTCAATTTGATCAGGCCCGTGATTCGCTCCTCTATGGGGAACAAGTACTTGTTGACTGTAACATGCTTGTTCACCAAATGGGTGGAATGTCTCCCGGCCCCAAATTGCAAGGCAGAAACAGCAGCTGCCCTGATGATCAACCACATCTTCTCGTGTTTTGGACTACCCCAAAGGATTGAGTCAGACCGAGGTAGCCACTTCACTAGCGAAGTGATGACAAAGATGTGGGAGATACTCAGGGTCAAAAGGAAACTACACATTGCCTACCGGGTAGCCTCTAGTGGTGGAGTTGAGAGATAAAACAAGACTATTTTGAGCATATTAAAAAAGTTTGCAGCAGATTCTGGGCCAAGTTGGGACATTTGTTTACCTATTGTCGTGATGGCCATCAGATCTACCCCTTCTTCTGCAACAGAAATGACTCCATTTGAGCTGATGACTGGACGAAGGATGGTGCAACCCCAGCATCTGCTGTACAGAACACAAGAGCAGACCTTGATAAATGTCTCCATAACTCATGAGTATGTTGAGAATCTGAGAAAACACCTTCAACATGTTTTTGCCTATGCTCAGCGGAATCTAGAAAGATTTGCAGACAGTATGAAGACCCACTATGACCTTAAGACAACTAAAAAAGAATACCAAGTAGGAGACCAGGTCTACTTGTACAATTTTCAAAGGAACCAAGCCAAACAGCGCAAATTCCTCCCACCTTGGCGGGGTCCTTTTGAAATTGTAGACAGAATCTCACCAGTCGCCTACAAAATCCGCATCCCCAACGGCAGTTTGGCAGAAGGGGAAGACAAGTGGGTCCACATAAACCAGCTGAAGAGTTGCCATCCCAGACATACTTTGCGGCAAATAGAGGAGCCAACTGGAAAGCCAGATTGGGACATTCCAGATACCTAGAAGAATCCAACTGTTAAAACCATTAGTAAATACAGGCGGGGAATATTGCTAGTTTTATTTCAATGTATGCATCTGCCCCACTACATGAGTAGTAGTGGGGAAATTTCCATAACCATGCTCTGTTCAAAGCAATGGAACCAAGAATTTCTAATTACCAAGGAGGACTACTCGGGGACCGGGAGGAAAGACCCAGGGTACCCAGGGTATTGCTCCATACTCCCATCCAGAACCGGCGGGGAGAACATGTCGATCCAGCATTGATGGGAGAAGCAGACAACTTTCTCCACCTGGACCAAAGAAAGAAAGAACATCCCAATCTCCCAACTTCCCCTTGACGGGCAGTCAAACTAAAGTCGTGAGGGGGCGGCTCTGTGGGATGTTTTAACCCACTTCTGCTCTGCTATGCTGCAGCACTGTGTTATGAGGGTGCCAGAAATAGAAAAATGGCTGCATAACCCTTTTGTGCACCAAAACCCCTGAAAATCACACTTTGCAGTGCACAAAAAGATGGCTGTCCAATCTGCCACGCATGTTGTCAGTGGTGGAACAAAGATCTCACTCCTGGAATATGTCACTGAGCTCCACAACAAGTACAAATGGAGAACAGAAGGAAAAAACAGTGTTGCTAAATGAAACCCAAAAATCTTGCTTTAAATCCTTTTTTCTTTGTTGCTGACACTGCAGAATGCCGGTACAAAACACCCTCAAACATCCAAAATTATTGCTGGGTGCTACAATTCACTTAGTCTAAGAAATCATTGTGAACTTGCAAGCTCCTGAAAAGCTAAAAGCATAAAGGGATTTTCACAGCAAAAGTGGCCTGTCTGTGGATTTCAAAAACCTCTGTGAAGCAGTGGACTGCTGAGATGAGAGCTGTCAATAGCCTGCCTGATTAAACTTTAAACATGTATAAACTGAAATCAAATGTTTGCAATCTAAGAGGCCTGTTACTGAGAGTAACCATCTTGTATAATTGTTTTGATCCCATGGTTTAAAATCTTGAATCATAATTCTAGCTGCTATTTTGAAATCACAAGTTTGTTTTAAGCTAAGGGAAAATGCAACAGAATTAACAATTAAATCAAGTCTGGCTAAAAGCTACCAAATTGGAATATCAGGATTCTCCACAGAAGGGTGGCCTTTCCCCCACCAGGAAATCACACCCAAGCAGTAATTATAGGGTTTGGAAAGAACTTGGTCTACAGAGGCAAAAGGGAACAATGAACAGCTGCTACTAAGGAAATGCAGGGTGTGAGGACAGTCATAAATGGCCTCTGCCAAGAGCAAACAGCGAGGAGACTGCTTCTGGACTGCAGAGAGACAGAAAGAGGCGGACTCGAACAACCATCTGTGGCTGAACCTTCACAAAGAACATTTTCTTAAAAGACGTATAATTTGCCAGAGAAAATTGCACAAAATATAAAAGTAACAGATTGGTGAATCTAAATTTTGGCTGCACGTTTCAAGAGGCGGCAAAATCGTGCGACATGTTCTGGAAAGAAATGGCAGAAAATGTGATTTTACACAAGATGTATTTCTGCTAAAAGTATGAAACTTTATACACTTATGCCCATGTTAAACGCACACACATGTAGAAATTTGCTTAAAATTGGGCATTGTGTTCCTGATGAAAAGGGCAAAATTATGGGAAAAGCTGAGACAAGATCCCACAGCTACGGGGTTTTGAGGGATAGCTGCTATATAACATATGTGATCTGTATATGTGATTGTTGTAGAGGTTGCACACGTGTAAATATATATGGTGCCAAAAGTAGATTTTGTGTTCAAGGGGCTAGGGGTGGATTCTCTGCCTCATAAAATCACGGTATCAGGTAATATTATCCCCATATGTATGGTCACCAAAAATAATATCACTGGGAAAAGGTTGTGGCGACATTATATGGATGACCATATATATATGGGGACAACGGCAAAAAAAAACAAAAAAAAAACTTTCAAAAAAAATAAATAAATAATAAAATTGGGTGCTGCGGGGGTGTCCCCCGCATGTTCCATGCAATAAAGTCGCCACAAAAAATGCCAATTTTTCGGTGATATTTTTGCATGGCGAGATTTTTGTGGCAACATTATTACATGGAACCAAAATCACACCATAAAGGTGACACATTGTTTCTCTCCTCTTATCAAGTCAGAGAGGAGACTCTGACCCAATCACCTGTCAAAGGGATGTGATTAGGATTAACCAGCCCACACACCCCTTTATCATAGCATAAATAGAGACAGCTCACCACTGAAAAAGACAAACAGTTTCACCCACTATCCTGATACTGGCAGAGCACGCTGCTGCTGACCTCTACATCTTCCTTACTCCAGACTCCCGAAACTTGGCAAAGCAGAAACCCATTGCATAGCTGAACCATTTTCAGCTTGGCCTCAAATTCCGGAACCAGAACCCCACAAACCTAAGAGGAAGCATCAAAATACAGCCGGGCTGCACTGTACTGCTTGCCTGTTGAAAGAATTATTATCAGAACCAAGAAGGGCTGAGCCAATCCAGTCCTGTGCCATGCTGTGACCAGAATGCATTGCAGATACAGTCCAGTCCTGTGCCGTGCTGTGACCAGAGCACCTTGCTGGTTGCAGATCCAATCCAATTTGCCCAGCTGTCTCTCCTAGAACCAGATCCCATTCCCAGACCAGAATCTTGACGGACCAGAATCCTGATGGTTGTGTATAAAAACATATCTATTGAGTATCTATAGAAAGAACTGTGTCACTAACATATGTACTGTCCATAGTCAATACCTATTTTAAACCCACCCTATCTTGTATTCAGAACCTGTATTGTTAGGAGTACTTTTGAATTATCTGAATCTCTCCAAACCATTCTATCTTCTTCCTGTACTAGTAATGTTAAAACTATCTTTGCACTGATCTTTTCCCATCTGAAGAAGGCGAGTACTTAGCAGTCAGTCATTCTGATCAAGTGGATGTGTTCCTGTGGGGCACTCGTTTTGTTCAGAGTCATCCTCTAGTGGAAGAAATCCTTTTTTCATTTTAAAAGTGCATTCCTGTTTTCCATTCTTGTGCCTATCTCGAAAAAACAACCTTCACTAAAACGTCCATAACTTCCTTAGTTTTTGTGCTAGAAACAAAATCCACAGCTATAATTTGCATCTAAAACTGCATTCCAAATCCATACGGTTCTCCCGTTATCGCGATTATCGCGCAGTGAAAAGTTTGCCGCAAATTTTCATTTTTGGGAAAATTCTGACATGTGTAAAACAGCTTTTGATTACTTCCGACTTGAATTTTAAGATTTCCAATTCATTCTTGGTATTACATCATTGCTTGTGTTTGTGTGCAACAATCCAAAGCGGCTCCCATGAGAATTTATAACAATTTCAGCAATTTTGACCATATTTGGTGTTTTTGCCAAGTCCATTCTAAGATAACTTTAAATGCCATTCTGATAGTTTGATAGTCAATTCCGTTTTTCTCTTGTGTTTGCCTGGGGAAAGGGGGATTGATATTTTGTTTGAATTTTACCATTCCTGAATACCTCCTCTCTCCTCCTATCTCTTTACCTTGCCTATTGTGGGGTTGAGGGGTGCGCAGGGGGAACCTTTTTAACCACAGTGCTATCTGATCTGAACACACACACGGAAGTATTATTTCTGTGCTGAATTGTTTTGCTCACTATTACTCCTTGGGTATTAAAGAGATTATTCAATGTTCCATCACCCCATTGGTGATTATTGTGTACCCATTAAAACATAGTGTGATTAAATTGTAAATACATAAATAAATATTTTAACTTAGCAAACCAGCCTGATTCCTGGTTCAGTGTGACCGGGGGGGTTCCATGAGTGGGGCGTGATATGAGTGTTATATCGTTCAGAATAAAGAACTTTTAGACAGAAATAAATAAGGATTTCAATTATGGATTACATGCTAGGCGTTGACATGGGTGTGTGCCGGATTGAAATCACTTACAATATGCTGGTACCTAAATGAGGTCCTTGGCCACCACTGCATATTCTCTTGATTCCAGTGCAGTTAGCAGAGGGGCCTTGTCCACGGGAGTTCACCCGCACTCCTGCCTGGGGATGCTTAGTGGACAGAGCTTGTCTCTGACTTGAGTCCCTTCTGACTTCACCTCCCTGGCAGAGGACTTTGGGATTTAATCAACAGGAGTTCAGTGAATCATGCGTTCCTGTGCCCTGGGAGGAAGGTGATGGACTGCTTATGAGTGATCAAAGAGACTACATACTGTCCATTGCCCCACATGGGTGCTGTGGAGACAGCCAGTAAAGATGCTTAATGCACCTCAACTCTGTCATAGCTGAAGTCCTGCTCACAAATCTGACACTAGAATGATACCACATTGTTGTGGCTGTATAGCTGTGTGACTTAAGCAGCCAACCGTGTCCCAAACAGGCATGGCTTATGTTTATAATTTAACATGCCAACTGGCTGACTAGGTCACACAACCATTATAATCTGTGTCAGAGGTTTAGACAATAAAAATGCCAACTCTGACTGTTGTCACTTTGTGTTTCGGCAGCTGTCAGGAACACACATGTGACTTTTGAACCTGCCAGTGCCACTGCAAGGATTGTGCTGATGGTGATAATGAGACTAGTTCAGCATGTCACAAGTTTGTACTACTTGTTTGGCTTGGAACATTTATGGAAGGGGGTCTAATTTGCAGACCCCTCTGTCTGAAGCAGAACTACCTACATCAGTTTATTTACTGAACATCAAAAAAGCCTGTTCTAGCCCGGCCACTTCACAGCGTTCACAGCAAGGATCAGTGCCAGCTGGGAAAGAGAATGTTGAAGGAGAGAAGAAAAAGAGTGTTAAATCAAATGCCAAATGAATATATGGATACAAAAGATACATTAGTAATAGGCATTATTATGGTTAAGTGACAACACAATAACCTACTCATGCTTATATTGGGACACAGAACATCCCCCCCCCAGCGCTCCTCGGGGTTTAACTATCAGCCATCATGCAGGGCTAAAAGACTTAAAGCCACCCAGGGCTATGCATGCTACCCCTACTTTTGATGATTGCTATCATGCCCCTTATAAATACTAATAGGGTTGGTCACTTCTGCCACATTCCACATGGGGTTGCGGGCGCTGCTATGGGGTCAGCAGCCATGGGTCTGATGAGTGATATATAAAATCAATGGAATAGGGCAGGCATCAGGGAACACATCAGGGGCATGCAAATAGCTCTGGCACAGCTGCACCGAGGCCCCAAATTGAGGTGTGAATGCCTGAGATTTAATTGATTGAGGACCAACGGTGAGAACGACAAGACAAGCTGTTACCTAGTGCACTTTGAAAGTACACGTGTGTGCAGTGCAGGGAATGGGCCGAACAAGACTGAGCGGCACCCCCCCCACCCCCAGACCCAAGACTCAGCTGAAAGAAGTCAGCATTTCAGTCAGAAACTGCCAAAGCTTCAAATACAGTGCTTCAGTTATGAAAACTAGCATATATGTCCTGGAATCTACGGATCTCTCTTTGTTAGGGTGAATATTACACCAATGAAAACAGAAGAGCCCATTATTCACTTAAAAGAGCTTCTTAAAGAATCACTATATGACATGTCTAACATTTAAAATTCTGGACATTATGATGTTCTCACATTGGTTTGCTTTTATGCACATCGCTAGGGTTGGGTTCCATTAGGAGATACTGGGCCTCATTAGGAAGTCAGCGGTAACCGGCCAGTTCTAGCAGCGGGTTACCACCGAACTTGTAACACTGTTTCCGCTGCCTGATATCCCGGTGCCAGCAGGATCTTACAAGTCCCGGTGGCCTGGAATGTCAGGCCGTGGGAACTGAAAATCCCCATTCTCGTGGAGTACAATAGGACTCCACCTGAATGGGGTCACGGAAGCTGTTGCTAATGGTGCTGGTGCTTCTGCGAAAACCATGTCTTAAGCGGCCGGTGCTCCCGGCAGGTCAGACCTGCCCGGAGTACAGGCCACTGCAGGCATGCTTGTAGTCTAGCAGTCCGGAAAATTTGCTGTTACATTGCAACCGGCACCCTTATTTCCAAACCGCCCGACTTGTAATGAAACCCAATGTGTTGTGCAACCTGGCTGGGGGCCACGCCACCCGTCCCTCCAAAGAGGTGACAGTTCCCCAATACATTTATTTCCATTTCCAGCACTGCGTGTTTGCAGATGTTTAGCTTCTTAGGTAGAATGTTGATGGAAAAAAAAACTATTTGAAATTGAAGAAAAGAAGCAGCGAAAAATCAATTTTAATTGTACATTATTTGTTGCAGTAGTTAAAGGCCATTTTAGGTTCTCAGATATTACCGAGCCGTCGCCATGCGCGGACCCGTTTCCAGGGTGATCAGCGGGCAGCATTGCTATAGCGAGAAGCTGAGCGGAATGGTCATTGATCAGACGCAGCACTCATTACACCGAAGGTCGGAGACCCCTGGGTTAGGGTCTGCTTATTACTGTGGAACTGTGCTCAGCCACATGACAATTTGAGAAATGTGTATAATATAACATCGCGGCCAATTAAGCGCATTATTGTGTTTGGCAGAGTTTCCAAAAGTGTGAGGCCATCAGGCCGACCACAGTGACACTTATCCATCATGCTTTGCTGTCAGGGTCTCGGGAGGCGCGCGCCCGCCTCACCTATGGGTCGCCATTTCAAGAGAAAGCAAGTGCTTATCGATTAATATAATTTGTTCCACTCCGTTCTTTGTGGCGGACATTTTTCACATATAATTGTTAGCACTGGGACAGGTACTAGTGTATCACAGAAGAGTTAATCCAACTAGTGAATGCATTGAACGTTGCAGTTTCGATTTTTTTCAGAATTCAGAAATGAGCATGTAACAAAGCAGAGCATTGTTTGGTTTGTAGCAAGGAACTTTGTGCTTTTAAGATGGAAGTCCTTTTTCAAAGTCAGTGAATGTGGCACTTTTGTTTAATTTCACTGATATACAGATTTTTGTATATTTTTTTAGTGAATTGTGTATTTGTTCAAAGGGAAATATATTCATAAATGTGATTTAAAGAGTGCAAGTAATTCGTCAAACTTGTGCCTCACTTGTATACTTGATCATTTGTTCTTAGCACTAGAGCAGTGGCTAATCTGGCTTTTGTAAATAGCATTTACCTTAGTCCATATGACTAAGATTGACTTTAAATTCGTGGATCCCTACCTTTTTATTTAATTGAAATATAAAAATGCATTGAGTATCTGATGAACTTTCCCGCTAGATATGGTGCATGGTGTGCCGTTGGTGCAGTGCAAAATATGCTCATGTTGGTCTATTTCTGCCAATTATTCAATCATGTAGTGGTAGGCAAATGGACTTTCCACGATGGAAATCTATGCTTTACCATGACACAGGTGACTCACAATCAAACATTTGTCACTGGTAAGGGAATTTATGATAATGCACTCAGCTCTAAATCAGGCCTTGGGTGCAGACACGGCTTTGGGCCTGACTCATGTACTTATTTGCGCAGTAAATGGGACTTTGAGCACCAAACTGAGTGCAAAATCTTGTTTGTCAATTCATGGAATCAGCTGCACAGCACTTTTTCGTACCTTGTCTGGACTTCGTGCAGGTTCGGCAAGTCACTGTGTGTGACCGAGTGCCTTGCGGGAGACACCACACAGACCATGGGCGTGGCTTGCGCAGAGGGCAGGGAAGGGGCAGAACTCATAAAGTGAGGAAGAACAAGGGAAAATGTGGGTGTTATGAGGGACGGCCCACAGGCAGTCCATCACACTGAGCTTAGAGCCCTTTGAATAACCCACATGCAATGGATGGGATGCGGAATAACTCAGACACCAAAAAATCAAACCAACTCAGGAAGATGCCAAGGTTTTCTGTTTTAATATCAATTGTCTAAATCAGGGAGTTACAACAGACATCAACGGACGTTCGCTTGAGCTCTCAGTACATTTTAAAAAAAATCACACTAAAAATGTGTCATACATGACGTCACACTACGTGGCAAATAAGAAAAACCTATGCGGGATTGTAATAGGATCAATGATAACATGTAAGTATACTTTCTATGAGGGGTTGGGTTGTGATTGGATATCTACTGTCAGGTGGACAATATATGCCTACCTCTAATGCAAGTCATCTTCAACAATATTAAGTACATGGTATATCATTGGCTCACAAATATAAGGCCCTTCACTATATGGCCCTCTACAGTTGGTTGGCACGCTCGTGCCATGTCTGGAACATTCGCCTCACTTAGAAGCACGTAAGCTCAAACCCAGGTGCCAGGAGGTGGACTTGACTTTACCTCCCCACCCAATTAGCCCAACGTCTCTCATCACCCATGCCTTCTGCCATGAAGATTGTCTTTGAACTTGGCCTTGCACTGTATTCTTATCTCTGGGAATATAAGGGAGTGTGAGCACGCACTATCGTTGTTCTAGAACTCCAAACTCAGCTCTTTTTCCATCCTTTGCTCACGTAACAGGAGACCATGATTTGGTCCATTTTGCAGCAATTAAATGTCTTAAATGAATACAACTTGGCACGCTTGGTGTTCTTTCTTTGCACCTTAACAAGGGACGATTCAGCTCCTCACATTCTCCGCCTTCAAGAATAGATAACCAGCCTTGGCTGAGTCAGCCTTGGTGCCAGGGCAGACATCTTTGCCATTCACAGCCACGATCTCAGATAATTCTTTGCTGCAACAAAGTTCTCGGCTTTTCCTCTCCATGGATCTGGGCTTACTAAATTCATGACACCGATGTCCTGTTTCTGTACAATGGCGGCTCCGCTTGCAGTCTATTCACTGCGTACAGCCAGATTCTATGATCACTTAGTCTACTTGCGTTACAGCATCTGTACAGTTATTGAACGGCTTGAATTTTCTGCAGCGTTTCTCACATGTGCAATCTTTTCTTCGCATATGAAAGTTTAATCGATTCTTAACTTCGTCATCAAGTTCTATATGGTCCATGTATTCTCTTTAGTCAGTATTCTCAGGGTGTCACGCTCGTCTTACATGACGTCACCAACTCCTCTTTCGCTCTTTTTCATATTCCTTCAGGGAGTTCCTCCCTCAGTCTGTCTTCTCTTCTTGAATACATTTGATAGGGTGTTCTCAGTGGGTATCTTCTTTCAAATCTATTTATGTATTTATTTATTTATGTTTGCATTTGTACAGCACACATAGCCCAGAGGCATCTAGGTGCTCAGTTATAATCTTACGAAAGTGGTTGCAGGTTTACATATCTTAAAAAGCAGACATTCTTACAAATATGACAATAAACATTGTATATTCACAGTAGCATGGTTACACATAAATTACAATGTTTCTATTTATTTATTTATCGTTGATATTTTCACAACTGCTGGTGTCAAGCATGGCACGATCTCAGACTTGCAACATACCAGAGGTGGGGGGGGACTTCCTGTAGAGGCATTCAGCTGCTCCTCTACAGCACATCCACTAATGCGCAGAACGATACATATTCATGGATCTGACCATGCAACCTCTCGGCAGGGAAATGGCCATGCAAAGCCTGCATCCGATTCACCACCCAAAGGCAGGCATACCTACACTTGCGCATGGAAATCACTGCGCAGAATTAAAATCGGGTGCATAAATTAGGGTTGTTTGTATGCAGCCCGGTTTCCAAAGTAAGTTAGGGGTGTGTGTACACAGTGTAATAGGGTGCAAGGACGGTTTACGGGGGGTTGTACGCAGATTTTCTGAGTTTCACCGGCATTATGATGAATCGCACACATGTTGTAGGGGTGCAGGTAAAAGTTATGGAGGACGTTGCCCAGGGTCCCAGAGATGCAGGTCTGCTTGCGGGTGAACTGGATGGACCCCAGCCGGCCCATAAAACTGAGGGACTCCAAATAGCCCTTTAAGATGAGCATCAGCACCCTCGAGATAGATGGGGTTGCAGATTTGTTCTTTTGCAGCAAATAATTACAATAACTCAATAGTTTGGCAAAGGGAGTCCATTTAATGATAAGTACAAAAAACAGGGAGTTCAATGAACATCAGCAACCGCTCGATCTTCCTTCTCGCTTAAACTCCAATTAATTTCAGAAAAAAAACCACCACATTTATACCAAAAAATCATCATCATTGATGTGTAATCTTAAAAACCTAACATGCAACTTGATCGGTTATAGGAAGGTAACCTTAACATAGGTACTATGTCTGTATATGGTAACGGGGAGAGGGGATTGGATAATCAATGTCAGGTTGGGCAACTAAGCCCTTCCTTCAAACTGGACACTGTAAACGTCACTAAAAGTATGATGCCCCATTGGCTCTACTCTCTATAGGACCCTAGATTACATGGTCCACTATTATTAGATTGGCATAGAGCCCACACATACTTTTCCACTTGCACTTAGCAGCATGCAGAATAATTAGTCAGGTGCAGGGAGTAAGTCTGCACCCCAGCTTCCCTCCAATTATTTTACAATCACCCATCAGTTCAGTGGTTGTGTGTCAATTACTGCTTTGTAGTTTGGCCTTGAGTCTTCCTCTTGGTCTGAGAAAGTTAAGGAGTATGGGTAAGGCAAGGCTCCATGCGTAGGTGTGGAAGTCCCATCCCTTTCTGCCTGCCTTGCCACGTGATTAGGACACTGTGAAATCGGCCTCTTCTTCATGCATTTTCGTGTATTTGATTTACTTCTGTCAGTCTTCTACCATCTGTGGCTTATCTTGACCTTGCTGAACAGTATTCTCTGTTCCTTTTCTTCTTAATTGTTTCCATTACTGACCTATTCCAGCCTGATACAACCTTAGCTTCTTCTGCATAGTTACCTACAGCTGGGTTTCTCTCCGTATTAATACTCAATTTGTTGGCTTCAACACTCAACTCTTGAGACCTTTAGTAACCTCTGTTCAATTCTGCTCATGTGCGTAATGGATTTCCACTCATCTATATAGTGCTTTTGAGGTAGATATGTGGATAGTTGGCACTTGCCGCAATCTATTTTACTACTAATCATAAGCAAGCTTCACAATGTCTTCGCTTCTTGCGGTTTCTTGCATCTGTACACGTTTAAACTGGTTTAATGTCTTCATCCTGCATATGGCATAAATTTCTTCATCTTGAAATCAACGGTTTCACCTTAGGCTCAAGATGTCACTTGTCCATGGTATTTCATCTCTTTGTCAGTATTCTCAGGTCATTATATCTTCTATATGTGCATCAATCTGGTTTCTTATGACGTCACCATTCGTTTTCCTTTAGTATCTTCTTTGCTTCTTCAGGTATTTCATTCTGACAAACGTCCTTTTGTCTTGTCTGTAGATATGGTCTTTTCAATGGGTACCTTACTGTACAGGTTTTCATAGGTCTCGGTAGCTCAATATGTGTTGTTATTCCGATAGGCACTGGGCAGAGCAAAACTGCGGCTCTCTGCTGGTTTATCTGTTCTCCATACATCACTTATTTTGGCGTGAACGTTCCTGGCACTCCGAAGGGGGTGGCCGGAGTGTGGATGATGACTAGCACTTCCTCTTCACAACAGACCCAATGCACTGTTTTAAGGGTGTATGTATCCATGGATGGGAGCACACAAAGGCAGCTGGTTCTGGCTGTTTTTGCTTTGCATGGGGCATGTCGGGGGCATTCCTGCCGCGACTTGTGTATACGGTTACTTTGTGCCAACAATTCCACAAAAACATCTGCACGCAGGCTCATGCAGCATCGTTCTTGGTACGCAGGCTTTGAAAGATCTCTGCACACTATTCCATGAATCGGGCCCTTTGCATGAATAGGCAGAGAAACAATGTGACTCTTACGTGCAATCTAGACCAGGTTTTGAAAGATTGTGTGTGTTTGGCTATGTATGTGTGGCACATGCGTGTGTCTGTCTGCCTGTGCACATGCATGCGTGCATGTTTGTGTATGCGTATGTATGTGTATATGGATGCCTGCATGCATTTCATGTGTGTTTGTGTGGGTATGTGCATCTGTTGATACCTTAAAAATCAATCCATTTTAGGAACCCTCTGTCACTCATAGTCATTGCTTTAGGTCGGATAAGAAATAGAGGGGGGGTCATAAATAGTTGCAAAATAACGTTTGTGGGTAGAGACTAAGGAGAGTCTGAAAGGGCCGCAGAATCGCAAGTAGTTAAAAAACGTCAACATACACGTGGAATATGTAGCAAAAGTAGTTGCCTAAGAGACGAAAGTCAAGTTTTTGTTCCTGGCATGAAGGAGAGTACATTCAAAAATGTTGACTTAAATAAAAATATTGAAATATGAAAAGTAAGTATAATCAAAATTGGTCAATACAGGTTCCAATCTTTATTTTTTTAATGAATTAATTCTAATGACAAAACTTCCATATAGTAACATGTTGCAAAAATCAAACTATGTATCCTCTTTATTTAATTATCCATTTAGCATATCACGAAACTAATAATCTAACTCTAAGGGGCTGATTCATGAAAGTTTTTTCTGGGTGAATCGGTTCTTTGAACATCATTTTGCATGCAAACCCCCCTTTGTCGATTCATGGAATCGATTTTGCGGGCCTTTTACTGAAATTGTGGGTACATCGTGCAGATTTGGCCCATCTCTGCGTGCAGTCGATAGGGTTGTGATGGACTCCACGCAGAGTGTGGGTTTGGCCTACGCAGAGGTCTAAATAGGAGGGGGGACACACAGAATGAGGAAGACCAAGGGACATTGTGAGCGTGTCAAGGGACAGACTGCTCGATCAAATTACATGCCCACAACTGCACAAAACCAAGTGTATTCATGGATCTGACCACGCACCATCACGTTAGGGAAATCAGCACGCAAAGCTTGCAATCTCACCGTCACCTGAAGGCATGCTGAAAGTCCTATACACATTGGAATCACTGCATAAATGTAAGGGATCGCAGGAATTTAGGGGTGCGTGTATGCAGTTGGGGTGCCGATTGAAGTTAGGGGTGCGCGTATGCAGTGTAGCAGGGTGCAGCTAGACGTTTATGGGGGTTCGCACCAATAGAAACTGGCACCTGACTACAGTTGAGAGAAAAAAGGTACACATGTTGAGGGGGTGCTGTGCATAGTTACGGGGGACTTTACGCAGTGTCACCAGGGTGCTGCTTTGGTTTAGGGGGGTACGCACACAGTATTGCCAGAGTGCATTACTTCATGGACAAGGAGTGCCCAAAGGTCGGTATATGTGGCTGGAATAGTTATGCGTGGGGGCATGTCGTGGGCGTTCTGGCCGCTACTTGTGCACAGGGTTACTTTGCTGCAACAATCCCATGAATATGTCAAGCACGCATAACATCCTATGCCCACAGGGATGCGCAATGTCATTTTTGGCACGCAGGCTTTGCGGGTTCAATACACATTTGTCCATAAATCAGCTGCTTAGTCTGAATCGGATGGGAAGCTGAACATGGGTGATAGTGGCATCTACTGTGCAAAAGCAGGATGGTAACTCATTGTCATTGATATTTATGAAAGGAAAATCAGGTTGGGGTGCCCAAGCAGATGCTGAATCGAAGGGCCATTTTTGGACACTCCCGGGGCTAAACCCCAAGTAGCTCCAGCACACTTAAAGGTCTACTTCTAGTACCGAGCTGTAGAAAAAAGCATGTGTAGACATTAACCAAGAAGACCATTTAGAATCTTGCTTTACCCAATTACTCAAACTATAGGTACAATTTTGGAGGGTGCTTTTAGCCTAGTCTCTTTTTTAAAGGAGCCCCTTCAAAAATGCAGGTTTTATCACAGAAAAACACTCAAACCTATCAATTGAATCTCAATTGCCAGGTGGCTGAGCTGGATAGCCAAAGCAGAGCATTTTAATTAGACTTGGAATTGCAGACTTACCATGAAAGGTCCAAAGGTATGAGAGCTCACCCATCTAAAGAATTGATCTGTGCCCTCACCAAATCAGCAAACCAGGAGACAATCCATAGAGCAGGTGAAGACCGGGTCCCCAATCTGCAGATAAGGGATGGTTGATACTGAAAGAGCACTGGCTGATACGAGCACCAATCAACAAACAGTTTTGCAGCAGCAGAAACTGTCTCATGATGATATTCTAATCCAAAGTGATATTAACAATGATCTCAGGTGCAGAAACAGCTAATGAAAGAACTTGGGGGTCGATTCATGGAATTAATATGCAACGAAAATTCCCGCGCAGAGGTGCCAAAACGTGCGATTCGCAGTAAAAGTGCGAAAATCGCAGTGCAAGTGCGAAAATCGCAGGGAAACCAGCGCACATCAATTCATGGAAGTCTGTGCGCGAGAAAAACATTGGATGTGCGTTGAAAGGGTCATCCAACAGCGTGCGCCACGGCCACTGCGAAATCGCACATAGTGCGGCGCACATCACAAAAGTAGGCGTAACACGGGGGGTAACACTCGGAATGGGGAACAACGCATGAAAATATGGGCGTCACGGGGGAAATACAGGAGGCAAGTGCGCAGAACGCCCACACGCTCGCCTACAACACGTATTCATGGAATCTAATAGGGCAAACCAGCGCACGGTCAAAGACGCGCACAGGGCCAGACAAGTACGCCACAAGAAAGCAGGCGGTAGCGTCCCTGCGCCTGAAAAAAATGTGCGTCAAAATGTGCGATAACAAAAAGCACCCATATACAGCCATGATGAATGGTCCATACAGTGGCCCTCTAGGACAAATGAGGTGCAAAGGGGTACCGACAAACACGGACACCCGCTGTGTGCAAAATAGCGTGTGCGTGTGTTCCTGGGTGTGCGGGAAGTTCCACATGCGACTGGCCTGGGTACGTGTACTACGGGGTGCGCGGGAAGTTCCACACGCGATTAGCCTGGGTACGTGTGTTTCGGGGTGCGCGGGAAGTTCCACACACGATTGGCCTGGGTACGTGTGTTTCGGGGTGCGCGGGAAGTTCCACACGCGATTGGCCTGGGTACGAGTACTTCGGGATGCGCGGGAAGTACCACACGCGATTGGCCTGGGTACGTGTATTCCGAGGTGCGCGGGAAGATTCACATGCGATTTCAGCAGGGTACGTGTATTTCGGTGGTGCCGGGGAATGCTACACGTGATTTGGCCGTGTGGGTCCTCCCAGGTGTTCCCTCTACATCCTCCATGGCCCCTGCAGGCAGCCCACACCACAGGGGACTACCCTGCACCCCTGCTCATGTCCCACAGGCAACCCATCCACCATGACAATGCCCCCCAGCCAACCCACATGTCGCCTTCCACTACTGATCACAAACACATGTCTCCCAGCACCCCCACCCCCCAGCATCCAGGGGCAGCCTCCACCAGGCCCCCAAACATGTCCCCCTGCACCCCCACCCCCCAGCCACCAGGGGCAGCCTCCACCAGGCCCCCACTCATGTCTCCCATCACCCCCACCCCCCAGCAGTGCAGGGTCAGCCTCCACCAGGCCCCCACTCATGTCTCCCACCACCCCCACCCCCCAGCCACCAGGGGCACCCTCCACCAGGTCCCCAGTCATGTCTCCCACCACCCCCACCCCCCAGCATCCAGGGGCACCCTCCACCAGGCCCCCACTCATGTCTCCCACCACCCCCACACCCCAGCCACCAGGGGCACCCTCCACCATGCCCCCACTCATGTCTCCCACCACCCCCACCCCCCAGCCACCAGGGGCAGACTCCACCAGGCCCCCACTCATGTCTCCCATCACCCCCACCCCACTGCCACCAGGGGCAGCCTCCACCAGGCCCCCACTCATGTCTACCATTACCCCCACCCCCCAGCAGTGCGATTTGCCTGGGTACGTGTATTCCTGGGGTGCGCGGGTAGTCTCCCATGCAATACCATCAGGGTACGTGTATCATGGGTCCGCGTGAACTTCCACACGCGATACCAGCAGGCTACGTGTTTTATGGGGTTCGCGGGAAGTTCCACACGCGATTAGCCTGGGTACGTGTGTTTCGGGGTGCGCGGGAAGTTCCACACGCGATTGGCCTGGGTACGTGTACTCTGGGGTGCGCGTGAATTTCCACACGCGATTGGCCTGGGTACGTGTACCTCGGGGTTCGCGGGAAGTTCCACGCGCGATTGCCCTGGGTACGTGTATTTCGGGGTGCGTGTGAACTTCCACACGCGACTGGGCCTGTGAGAGTGGGGTACGTGTATTACAGGGGTGGGCAGGAATATTTACACGCGAATGGGCCTGGGAGAGCGTGTTACGTGTATTCCTGGGGTGGGCGGGAAGATTCACACGTTCACCTACGACATGCCAAAAAATAAATGGTTCAATCCTGAAACACGTACGCCAGCATGAAGCAGGCGTACGTCGACCCGCGCAGCATAAAAGTGTGCGCAAACAACAAACAAGCTCAGACGCCAGGATGAATATACCGTTCCTAGCAGCAGTGGCCGTGGGTTACCAAAGGACGAGGAGGAGGATAGTGAGGGCCCGAATTTTCAGTCCCAGAACCAGCCTTTTTGGGATGCCTGATGACCATGTGTATGGGAGGTACAGGTTTCCACCACACATAATACTGGAACTGGTCAGTGAATGGGAGGATGACCTCACATCACCCACCCTGTGCTCCCAAGCACTCAGCCCCCTGGAGAAGGTCCTCAATGTACTGCACTTCTTGGCCACAGGATCATTTCAGCGGACAAGTGCCATAGTGGGTGGGGTGTCACAGGCCACGCAGTCACGCTGCCTACACCAGGTCTTGAACATCATCACTGCACGCCCATCAGTCCGTAGGCACATATACCTGCCCAGGACACCTGCAGAAAGGCAGGCTGCCGCCCTCAATTTCTACGGTGTGGCACAATTCCCCAAAGTGCTAGGTGCCATTGACTGCAACCATGTGGCACTACGTCCCCCAGGGCATCTGAGCACATCTATAGGAAACGCAAGCACTGGCATTCCATCAACGTGCAGGTAGTATGTAATGCCAAGGGAATCATCACTTCAGTATATGCCAACTATCCAGGGTACACCCACGACAGCTTCATTTACCGTATGTCTACCCTAAGCCGGGACCTAGAAGCTGGGCGGCATGGTGATACATGGCTGCTTGGTGAGTATGAATGCCACTGCACATGCATGGATGTCAGATGCAGAGTTATGTCACTACCCCACTAATGATACCCATCACCTCCTCACCAGGGGACAGTGCCTACCCTCTGAGCACCCACATGATGACGTGAATTCGGAACCCCTTCACGCCTCCAGAGGTAAGATACAACACAGCCCATATTGCAACCCGGGGCATAGTGGAGCGCACATTCAGAGTGCTCAAGTCACGCTTTTGCTCCCTTGACCGTTCTGGCGGGTAGCTGTTATATGCGCCCCCAGTAGTGTGCAGGATCATAGTGGCAGCATGTGTCCTCCACAATGTTGCAACACGCCGGGGCCTGGCTGTGGACATGGTGGTGCCCCCACATCCCCAACCACATGCACGCCAGCTGCGCATGGGAAAGGAGAGGGCACGGGGTGAGGCAGCCCGTACGCAGTTGGTGGCTAATTACTTCACATAGAAATCACACCCCTGTGGAGTGCACACAGCCCTGGCACATACCATCTGATAAGCAATGATAACTCGACCTGACAATTATGACCAACAAAGGGACAGTCAACTGTCAGAACCATAGCAGCCTGAGATTGTTCATGTGGAAGTGTCACAATGTGTGCATCCCTACCTACACAAACACCACCAATGCAGTGTCATCAGAATACACACTTCCATGCTGCAGAAATGAATACCCACTTCCAAAATACTACATGAAAACAGTACCATGTCACCCAACCCCTCCCCGGCACGGCCACACAACACACCATGGCATGTCATGCAATGTGAGAGCAAACAAATTAATCCCCACAACATGCCCTAAGTGTCACCAGCTACAGTGTGCCTAATGGAAACATGGCCATAAATGAAATGCTCACAGTAATGCAGGACCTACAACACACATTACCAAATAATTACCAAGAATACCAATCACCTACACAACCTCCAACCTACCTTAAACATGATATTACAGACTTAAAAATTTGCTAGCCTCACTACCTGATGATGCCAGCACTTTAAACACTTCCAAGTATACAGTGTTAGCGCCACGCAAGAGTGTAGGTGCACTGCTTACAACAGGGACTCCAGTTCCAAGGTGGACCGCCTTGTGAAGACATGAGAAATGGACCTGCAAATTAGGAGGATGGGATGGATGCAGAGGCACATATCAATACACCATGCAGTGTACAATACAACAACAATATTTACTATGAATGTATACACAGTATTGACTACAGACTGCCCACACATCGAATGGGAGTCCAATGTCACCATGTACGTCAATGTCACTTGGGCACACCCTTTGCAAGCCCATGGAAACGGGAAGCAGGAGGGGTGTGTGTCACAAAAACCCAAGCATCTGAACCAAATGCATGACAAGCCTGCATGTGCCCAGCCACAATGCAGCGTATGCCCACGGGAGCCACACAAGGCAACACACTGTCCCAAAAAAAAAAGAATTTTTTTTTTAAAAAAAAGAAAAAAATATCAAAAATGGCCATTAATGGGCCCGGGGGGTTGGGGAGGCCACCCAGGATGTCCGAGGACAGGGTGCACACCAAAACCCACCTGTGTGGATCTTGCGAGAAAAAAAACACCTCCATGGGCTCATGGCCTACACGGCTACCCTATTGTGGTAGAATCACTGCTGTCGCTCTCCTCACCCTCTGCAGCTGCATCAGGAGGTGGTGGCCCTATGGGAGGCAGCCCACGCAAAGCCCTAGTCTCTTCCTCCATGGCTGCAAGCATGCGGGTGTGGTAGGTCTCATTCTGGAGGATAATTGTGGGGAGGTCTGCATGCAACAACTCACGGGATGCCCGGACCTCCGCCCTAGTTGCCTGCATCTCAGCTGAGAGCGTATGTGTGAGACGCTCCAGCTGCTGTTCTGTCCTTCTGTTTGTTGAAGCCTCAAGCTCAACAAGAGTCGTCCTGAGGTGAAGGAGTTCCACCCTCAGGGCTTCCCTGTGGCCCTGGGACTCTATGGAAATGGCTTCCTGCAGAGTCACCAGTGCCGCCCGCCTGTCCCTGTCGGACGCCAACATGTCCTCCCTGTGTGACTGGCAGATGGAGTCTGTTGCCTGCTGTAGTCGCTCCATCAGCCTGTCGGGGGGACAATGGAAGTGGCCACCCTATCCATGGCCTGAGCCATCATCTCTGATGATGCTGCCTGTTGGGTTGCCATACCGTATATGGATTGCTCCCATGCGGTATTGCCAGGGGGCTGACGGCCACCACGTCGGCGGGCACCACACCTGTCTGGGGCAAGGCGAACTGCGCCTTGCTGTGCCGGCACTGCCTGAGGCTGCAAGACTGCATTCCCCCTCTGATCTGCTGGCCCAGGAACAGGATCAGATGTCGCAGAGTGTGACCCTGCATCCATAACCACCAAAGGTGTACCTGCCAACACTGACATCCCCATTGAGGGTTCTAACCCTGGTGCAGGTGGGTCGGACAGAACAGAATCCCTCCCAGGAACACTCACCTGTGACGGCACATAGGTCTCATCATCCGAATCGACACCTGAATACAGCTCGGGGGAGGTGCAGCCAGAGACACCACTTGAGAGCATGACCTGCAGCAGTTGTGGGTTCTCACCCACCACCACACCACGTCCCTCACTGGTGGTCGGTCGGCCCTCAGACCCCTCCTGGGTCTGCACCATCTCCACAACCCCAGCAGTATCAAGTGCATCATCCCCTGCAAAGACATAAAAGAAAACAAATGGAAACAGGCATTAGCACTATGGAACACAATTAGGGCTGAGAGGCTACAGAAACAGTACTTGATTGACACATGTCCCACATGACTAAAACCCTCCCATGCATGCACCGTCACTGCGTGTGAAGGGTAGGCAGATGGCACACATTGATGACACCAAGATGGAAGATGAACACATTTGATGCATGCTGCCTAGCAGTGGCATCACACATTGGCCAGTGATTGGCAGGTCAAATACACATGCCATCACACAGATGGCATGTACCCTAGCCATGAAGTGAAGAGGGAGAGGAGGTCACCAATTGTTCATTCAGTCCAGTTTGCTAATGAAATTGATTTTTTCACTGAAATGGTTCAAATGTTTAACCTGGAGCTGCCAGTCCAAAATGGTCCTATAGCACAGGGACATGTCTAAACAAATCATGTCCAGGAAACAAAGCCAGTCCACTGTACCATAGCCATGTCAGACATGTGACAAAAGGACTGAGAAATCCAGAGTAAAAGTGGTGGTATGCAAACAATCTGCCTGAATAAACAGAGGTAAATAAGCAACAATGTTGTGGCAAGATGACACTCCAAGGGCAACTGGCGTGGTGTTTGGCTGGATGTCTAATGTTGGCAGAAGGGATGCTGCTATACCCAAATGCTGGTGCACAGAATGTATAGGAAGAGGCACATGGGTGACCCAAACCACTCAGGCACACACACCCTCCCCTGGCACCCAAACAGAAGCCCTCCCACACACACCATGCACATGGTTGACAAACACATGCATGTGCACTCACCGGACAATGCCTCGTAATCTGCCAGTTCTCCCACGCCTTGGATCTGTTCCTCCGTGACGTAGGTCCCAGCAACCTGCTCATGTGGAGTGAGTTCTATGTCGTCTGCTGGAGACCCACCTCCAGTCACTAGAGTTGCGGCATGACTTGAGGCCAGCTTATTCTTTGCCCTGCGCTTCAGGTCATTCCAGCACTTGTAGCATTCTGTAGCTGTGCGCCTCACGATTCCAAGGGCACTTGTGATGTCCGCAATGGTCTGCCAGTGTGCCTGACGTTGTGCAGGTGTGGTCTTGGATCCTGCAACAATCACCATTTCGCGGTCATGTGCGGACACATACTCTACAAGTGCATTCAGTTCGGCCTCATTGAAGCTGGGCTTCCTTGGCGGGTCGGACTGTGTAGCCGTGTCTGGGGCATCAGCCTCTACTGGACGAGCACTCTTCCTCTTCCGCTTGGAAGGTGGTGGGGATCCTGAGTGTCCTACGCTGCTCTGGACACTAGGGGCAGGAGCCCCGGTGGACTCAGTACTAGGAGTGTGGGATTGCACACTCAGCATGGGAGTTGGTGCAGGCATTAGCTCAAGTGTGATGGTGTCAGGGGGAATGTCAGCATGATGGACTTGGACCGACACTGTCCTGGCTGGGTGTGTGAGAGGTGGGGTGGATGGAGCCGCAGCTGCCCCTGCAGCCTCCCCAGCCTGCCTATGCGGGGCAGCAGATGACCTAGCTGCCCCTGATCCACGTGGCCTGATGACACCAACGTTCACCGGCGCACGTGGCCTAGACCTGCTGACCTGGAAGTCAGCCATGGAGTCACACTGTGCCAGGTCTGGTTCCACAGTGGGCTGGTCCAACAAGGGCTGAGCATGTATGGTGTCAGCCACGTTAACCTCAACGAGGGGGGGGCATGGGTGTCCCTGACTGCTCCTCCACACATGGGGGGCTAGGGGCACCCTGCAAGTCACGGCCACGTCCCCTACCGGATCCACCACGGCCACCACTTGGGGCTCGGCCACCTTTGCCACCCTTACGGCTTGTTCGCCTCCCAGCCATGTCACTGATGTTATTGTGCGTATGGGAGTCGATGTGAACTATTGTCCTGGGCAATTGGGGGTCAAAGGGGTTGGGTACCAGATGGTAATCGTACCCTAGTGCTCTAGCAAGGCTGTATGTCACCACTGGGGAAAGATGACGGGTCACGCAACGCACAGGCACCCCAAAAAAGGGAAGTAAGGTGCACGCAACCCCTCCTAGACCACGTGTGTGGAAAAATAAACCTGCACTATGCTGTGGCACCCAGAAACACAAGAATGAATGTATGCATGTCACACGCAGCCTAGAATGACCTCTGAAGGGGTACGCGGCACACGGGGCAAGCACAGATGTTAAATACGTGCGCAACTCACCGTCTGCCAGGAACAAAAGCGTGAAAAATATGCACGTGTGCGCGTTGGCAACACCCCCGCCAAAAGAAGAATTGTACGCTGTCTGAGGAGACAGGACAACAGTAGAAGGGAACGCTGTTTGAGGAAACAGGCCCAGGAAAAGGAGGAAAAGAGAAAAGGCTGTCAGAGGTAACAGGGAGTACGAACTGGAAACGCCGTGAAGTAAATCGCGTGTGAACCAACAAGAAGTACAGATTTCACCCACTCGCTCTCCACGAAAAGCACGTACAAGGAAATGGCGTTCTACACGTACCTTTTATACACACGTCACAGATGCGCATACGCGATGAGGCCATTTCCACCAATAACACGATTTGACACTCAGACGTGTATCTCTTTTTTTTTACACGCGCCATTCTCAACGGCCATGCGCGTGATGTCACAGCTGCGCGCATCGGGGACTTTGGGCCAATGAAATCGCGTATGCGTGCAGACGCGCCTACGCGCTAAGGGCCTTTCCTCGAATTACACGCAGATGTGCAGGATTTTCACGTGCCAAATCACTCCGTATCAAGCTGGCCACGCGTAAGCACAGGGAAGACCACGCTCCTGCCCAAAAAAAGCCGATTTACTGCCCCCCAGAGCCCCGAGCACGCTCCCATCTGCCATCTGCTGCTGCCTGACTGCCTACTGCCCACGTGCCCTGCCATTTGCTGCCTGCACATCAGCCAGGGGTGCTGTTGCTGTGACCACCCCTGCTGGAACCGAAGACTCCCGACTGGGATTCCATCGCTCCACAGCCCAGCCCCAGGACGCAGTTGCCCACCAACTCCTGTCTCTGGGGTTGTCATGTCGGGCACTGCAACATCTGGCACCACTGACAACCCCCGGCCAGAGAGGCAGAGGGGCACCAGCTTCAGTGCCAGGGAAGTTGGTGTCCTGGTGGAGCAAGTCCTGGGGCAGTATGATGCCCTCTACGGAAGTGTGCGCGCCGACAAGGAAGGACGGACTCGGATCTGGATGGACATTGTGACTGCCATCAACGCGGAGGGGGTAGCAGTCCGCGACTTCCAACATGTCAAGAAGCGCTGGGAGGACTTCAGGTCCAGGACCCTGAACAAGGCCCGGCGCCTCTTGAAGGCAGCAGATGCTAAGGGGCGCCGGGGCCACTTGTCGGAAGATCAGATGAGGGTCCTGGAACGCATATCCCCAGCGCTCCACGTCCAGGTCCTTGAGAGGCAGACCCGTCTGGAGTCGAGCGGTAAGTGTACATGCATCTTGATTGTAAATTGTGCGTGTGGTGATGTGCCAGTAGTAGTGTGCCGGTTGCACATCTGTTTGTATGGGGCCGAGTATGGGTGGGGGTGTACAGGACCGTGAGGCTAACACATGCGAGGGCTGTCATGTGTGAGACATGGATGGTGCTTGTGTGTGTAGGCTTGCATGCCAAATGCAGTTGTGTGGGCACACATGTGTGTATGAATGTGTATGTAAGTAGCCCTTTTCGTGATGTCACGCATGTATGTTGTTTTCAGCTGCATGTATCAGCACTGTGTACATGTGCATGTGTGTGTATGAGACAAGGGTGCAACAGTGATGCAACATGGATGCATGTGACAGTGGGATGTGGAAGCCTGATTGGCAGATGTGACATGGATGCCCATCGGAACACTGCGACAGTTGGCTGAGGTGTACACATGCATGCAAGTGTGGTGGTGTGCGTGCATGTGTAGTGCACTCCCTGTGTTGCATGTGATGTCTGGCTCACCTTTGCCTGCTCATGCTGTTGTATGTGTATGGATGGTGCTGGCAGTTGCGATGTGGCTGTGGTATGGCTCATGTGTGCATGTAGAAATGACATGTGTGTTGCCAATTGTGATGCCATGTCTGAGGTTTGCCAATGCCACTCATGTGCAACTGTCATGTGTGTATGTGTCCATTGTACAGTGCCCTGATGCCTGTGTTTTATTTCTCCCTGTCTGCAGCGTCAACTGATGAAGAGGGCGGAGAAGGTGCTGTGGTGCACAGCGGCGGGGATCGCACCGCCAGCCGGAGACGCAGGGCCCGGCTCCCCTCCCAGGTTGTGATCTCATCGGGGAGTGAGGAGTCCGGTGCCACGTCCCAGGACGCAGCTGCCGGGGGGAGGTCCAAGAGGCGGAGGTCGGAGTTGGACACCTCGGCAGCAGAAGGGGCAGCTGGGACCCCACAGGGCCCAACAGGGGAAGATGGCACGGAGTCATCCAGGTTGGTGGGGGTTTTGGTGTAGGAGGAGGCCATGCAAGCAACAGAGACGGCGTCTGGAGGTGGGGATTCCACTGGTGCTAGTGGTGCAGTGCAGGACCAGGGACAGGAGGCCTCACAGGTCGCTGCGGAGGTGCCTGTGTGCAATCCTGTCCCTGATCCTGTCACTGCATCATCTTGCACCAGCAGGGATGCCTACGTCCAGACCCGGTTTCAGGCAGGGGATGAGCTCACGACAACTGGCCTTCCTCTGCCTGCGGACGTGGCTATCCGGGTCCGGGTTGAGCCTGTCCTGACAGGTGTAGCGTTGCGTCAACGGGCCATGCGAGGTGACCTGCAGTCTTTTCATGAGGAGACTGCACGTCATCTCGAATGGCTCGTTGACCGCGTTGGCCTACTGGGACAGGTCACCTAGGCCGGATTCCTCCGTTTGATGGGGCTTGCTCAGACCCCCTCCTCAATTGAACCCCCTATGCGCCAGTCGTCCTCCGTGCCATCTTCCCACCCATCAGTCACCTGGGTGCCCTGTGGAGCTGCCTCTGACGGTGCGGCCAGGCTGGTGGAGGAGGCATCCCTGCCACAGTCAGGAGTCGGACGTCCAGCAGGGGTGGCCACATCAACGACTGCACCCCAGCCAGCGGAGGATGTGCAGGCAGCAGGAGGCAGTGCACGGGCAGAGACGCAGCAGCAGCAGCAACGTGGTGGGAGCCATGATGGCTCGGGGCCTTCGCCATCGGAGGGGCAGGCATCGGCCGGAGGGCAGGAGGACCCAGGACGGGAAGTGTCTTCCGTGTGGCAGAGGTTGGGCCACGCCATAGATGCGGAGCGGCAGCGGGCGGAAGAGGCACGGCTCACGATGGTCAGGGCGGAGAACTCCATGCAGAGGGCCCTGAGGCGGGCCGAGTGCCTCGAGGCAATCCGCAGGGAGTTTGGGGGGAACATGTGGACGGCCCTGCGGACCCTCGGGGCCATGGAGGAGGAGCGCCTCCGGGACATTGAGTGGGAGTTCGATGATGCCCTGGCCCGGAACATCCCGAAGTGAGCCGTCGGACTAGCCCGCTGCCCTTGTAAATAGTTCTGTAGTTAGTGTTAGGTTTCCTTTGGTTCAGCATTTTTTTTTGGACCTTTTGGACAATGGGCCACATTTTTGTATATATATTTTTTTTTTAGGTAGTGTTATTCGGTAGGTTTCATTTCTTCGTTTGGGATAATGGACCCTGGATTGTTTATTTGTATATAGTTGACTTTTGGATTTTAATTTTTTTTAATGATTTCACCATGGAGCAATGGTTTTCGATTTTAATTTTCCATTGGATTTACTTTTGTGGACTGTGACTTTGGACACTGTTCGTTTGCATTATGATTTGTGGTTTTGCATTATTTCACGTACCTGCTGGGTTTTTAAAAAAAAAAATCCATTATTGTTTGTTTATTTTTGATTCAATTTATGTTGCGTTTAATACATATTTTTTCTTCAAACTTCAATGTGTAGTATCATCTCATTGGTTTCATGCATGTCATGATATGAGTTTTGACATTCACTGACACCCATTGGGTGTATGTGAGGGACATATGTTAATTTCCAAACATGCAATTGGGGTTCTATCATGTTTTTGCCATTTCTAAGTGGGTGGATGCAATACTCAGGTGGGTGTTTGGCATTTGGAGGCTGCCCATAAGGGCCAGGGATCTAGATTGTGGTGACATGTTGGCTGGGGGACATGAGTGGGGGCCTGGTGGAGGCTGCCCCTGCACTGCTGGGGGGTGGGGGTGATGGGAGACATGAGTGGGGGCCTGGTGGAGGCTGCCCCTGGTGGCTGGGGGGTGGGGGTGATGGGAGACATGAGAGGGGGCCTGGTGGAGGCTGCCCCTGGTGGCAGTGGGGTGGGAGTGGTGGGAGACATGAGTGGGGGCCTGGTGGAGGCTGCCCCTGGTGGCTGGGGGGTGGGGGTGGGGGTGATGGGAGACATGAGTGGGGGCCTGGTGGAGGCAGCCCCTGGTGACAGTGGGGTGGGGGTGATGGGAGAAATGAGTGGGGATTGGTGGAGGCTGCCCCTGGTGGCTAGGGGGTGGGGTGGTGGGAGACATGATTGTTGGCCTGGTGGAGGCTGCCCCTGCACTGCTGGGGGGTGGGGTGATAGGGGACATGAGTGGGGGCCTGGTGGAGGGTGCCCCTGCACTGCTAGGGGGTGGGGGTGCAGGGGGACATGTGTGGGGTCCTGGTGGAGGGTGCCCCTGCACTGCTGGGGGGTGGGGGTGGTGGGAGACATGAGTGGGGGCCTGGTGGAGGCTGCCCCTGGTGGCTGGGGGGTGGGGGTGGTGGGAGACATGAGTGGGGGCCTGGTGGAGGCTGCCCCTGCACTGCTGGGGGGTCGGGGTGATAGGGGACATGAGTGGGGGCCTGGTGGAGGCTGCCTCTGCAAAGCTGGGGGGTGGGGGGGGGTGGGGGTGATGGGAGACATGAGTGGGGGCCTGGTGGAGGCTGCCCCTGGTGGCAGTGGGGTGGGGGTGATAGGGGACATGAGCGATGGCCTGGTGGAGGCTGCCCCTGCACTGCTGGGGGTGGGGGTGCAGGGGGACATGTGTGGGGTCCTAATGGAGGGTGCCCCTGCACTGCTGGGGGCTGGGGGTGATGGGAGACATGAGAGGGGGCCTGGTGGAGGCTGTCCCTGGTGGCAGTGGGGTGGGGGTGATGGGAGACATGAGTGGGGGCCTGGTGGAGGCTGCCCCTGGTGTCTGGGGGGTGGGGGTGGTGGGAGACATGAGTGGGGGCCTGGTGGAGGCTGCCCCTGGTGGCTGGGGGCTGGGGGTGATGGGAGACATGAGAGGGGGCCTGGTGGAGGCTGTCCCTGGTGGCAGTGGGGTGGGGGTGGTGGGAGACATGAGTGGGGGCCTGGTGGAGGCTGCCCCTGGTGTCTGGGGGGTGGGGGTGGTGGGAGACATGAGTGGGGGCCTGGTGGAGGCTGCCCCTGGTGGCTGGGGGTGCAGGGGGACATGCGTTGGTGGGCAGTAGTGCAAGGTGACATGTGGGTTGGCTGGGGGGCATGGACATGGTGGATGGGGTGCCTGCAGGACATGTGCAGGGTAGGCCCCTGTGGTGTGGGCCACCTGCAGGGGCCGTGGAGGGTGTAGAGGGAACACCTGGGAGGACCCACACATTGCAATTCACGTGTGGTGCTCCCCGCGCACCCCTGTAATTCACGTACCCTGATGGAATCGCGTGTGATACTTCCTGCGCACCCCTGAAATACACATACCCTGCTGTTTTTGCGTGTGATACTTCCCGCGCACCCCTGGAATACACGTACCCTGATGGAATCACGTGTGATACTTCCCGCGCACCCCTGGAATATACGTACCCTGCTGATTTTGCGTGTGATACTTCCCGTGCACCCCTGAAATACACGTACCCTGCTGCTTTTGCATGTAATACTTCCCGTGCACCCCTGGAATACACGTACCCTGCTGCTTTTGCGTGTGATACTTCCCGCGCACCCCTGAAATACACGTACCCTGCTGCTTTTGCGTGTGATACTTCCCGCGCACCCCTGGAATACACGTACCCTGCTGTTTTTGCGTGTGTTACTTCCCACGCACCCCTGAAATACACCTACCCTGCTGCTTTTGCGTGTGATACTTCCCGCGCACCCATGGAATACACGTACCCTGCTGTTTTTGCGTGTGTTACTTCCCACGCACCCCTGATGTACACGTACACAGGACAATCGCGTGTGGAACTTCCCGCGAACCACTGAAATACACGTTCCACTCTTTGCGTTTGCTGTTTGCCAGCCCTGTGAACTGGTCCAGGGTTGGCGCAGCCCTTTGCGATGATTTGGGGATTTTGAAGGCTTTTCCTTGCGCGAGGGCGTTCTTGGGGGCGTAACTGGCGCTGCTGCAGGGTCGCTGCGCCACTCTGCGCCACGGCTGGTTTCGGAGGGTAAAATCCATGAATACGCTGTGCGATGAAAAGGATTTTTTCGCACGCGGCTGGCGCAGTGTATCGCACGGGGACACTGTGCGCCAGCCGCGTGCGCCATTTTTGTGCGAATTTCTATGAATTACCCTCTAAGTGTCCAAGCAAGAGGCAGGGAGCCAAGGTTATATGTAGAGGGTCGCTGGAACACTGAACAAAGTCCATCATTGATGGGGCAGCTGAGGGATAACCTTTTCAATGGAACAATGTAGAGGGCACGATAAAGGTCACCGGGTCATTACATCAGTTCTAGAAAAACATCAATAAAGCAACACCAGTGACATTGACCTAGGGTTATGAGGCTACTGGGGTGTAGCCCCCTGTAAAATTAAAAGGAAAAGGGGCAATGCAGCTTTTGACCTCCCGTCTTCTACAGCCAGCAGTTCCCTATTAAACCTTATAGAGCTGTTGTCTTTGTGGGGAGGAAGTGATCAAAGTCTATCACTGATGGGGCAGTAATAATTTGGCTACACAAGTAGAAAATACATAATGCCGTGCGGTCTGGGGTGAGGAAGTAAAGCTGTCTGCATTGATGCTGGAGAGCAGATTATGCCTTATTCCTGAGCTTCTATCGCATTGGTTGAGCACCCTACACGGCTATAGCTTGATGACCAACACATTTGTGTTCCCATTGGTGGCACAGTGCAGCATTGTATTCTTATTGGGCGATCAGAGAGCAGTGGCCATACGTAGTGGAATGGCAAAGAGCAAGATCAATCTTGGATCTGAGAAAATGAACCATGATGGATGTCATGTTGAGTAACAATCTAATGAGTTGATCAGTCGATTATTAGAGCAACGGGGAGTGAACAGTGGATTAGTAAACAAACTTTGCATATTGGTGGACGATAAGGGGATCATCCATAGGAGAGGTGGCGAGTCCTTAGAAAGAGCCCATGGTCACCGAGGAAGAGTGATTGGTTATCCTTGCTGGAGTCGATGACAGCAACCTTCCTGCTGTAGGTGTAGAAATGCCATGCATAGTATGTACAGTTGGCCCCAGTTGGCAATGACCTTGAAGACTGGGACATTAACTAGAACATCATCACAGTGTTGACAAATGGATGTACTCTTGATCACTGTTCTGGGGTTAGGGCAATAACCCTGAACTTCTTATAAATGCCAGGAAGAGTCAAGTGGCTACTCCAAGTGAAACCAACAAGCCTCCCCTTGCCACCCCGGAACAATAATAGTTACATTTTCTGAACATCCATTCCGACTGGTGCATAGGTAGGAATTGAAAAAAGTGTCATATCTCTGAATTTCAGGGGGAAGATAAATGGCCATCTATATCTGCCTGAAAATCACTCAGCTGTGTGATCCTCCCCGGGAAATGCATCTTATTTTTTTTCTCCTTCATATTCTTTACATGCACAAGATGGGCCCCGGCGAAAGCCTCATGGAAACATTGGGCCATTCACGCCGCTCAATAAAGTTGCTCTTTCTGCTCTGAAGGTATCAATCCAATTTTCTCCCTGACTGGCTTAAAGATCATATCTGCAAGAGCCCAGCAGCTCCAGTGGCCCATGTTCAGACTGCCCAAAAAAAACATACTTTTCATTGTTTTCACAAACAAAGGTATCAGTGACTTATTTAAATCTCAGAGCGAGTCAATAATGCACCTGATATTTCGATCAGTTTTAGTGAGTGCTGGGCGCCTGATGGCTCTCCTGGCATGGTGATTGCGTGTCTAGGGAATGTCTTTATGCTCCATTACATGTCGCAGTGAAATATGTGTGAATTAGCTCCTTCGGTAGCAGGAATCCATCAGAACAGAAAACATAAAGGAATGAAATATTAACTCCCCCGAACATGCTGGTAGCAGCGTCGAAATGCTTTCTATTATAGTGCGGCGCGTCTGAACCCTCAGACTCCCCGAAGCCAGTCTGCAGAATCTGACTAGTCACATCGCTGTGGGTATAAAGAGAAAATATTTACTATTGTTGTTAAATTAGCAAATGGCTTGCCGCTAAGTGGCTTCATTTGGCTAGATGTAAATAGGTCACTGCACCCTGTGGCATGCGCCAACACAAAGTGAACATTATGACGTCTGTTCCCAGTCCATTGTGTCATTTAGGCTTGCAGTCTAAATATTGACGTTTCAGATCCATTACTGCTAGTACTCAGAAAAGCAAGAAAGACCTGAATGTCTCTCCCTGGGACATGCATTCAAAGGATTTTTCTCTTCTATGTTCTCAGTGCGCCATGTAGGGGTTATTATTTTTAAAACAGTGCTCCTTAAATGACCCCTTTCTGGGTGGAGTGGCTAGTGGGGGGCACGAAAAATACGAGTGGTGCAATTCTCCAGCAGTTTCACAGTTTGGATATGAAACCTAGCTGGAATTAAAATGAAATGGATTCAAGGCCTGGGCAGGCCCCACAGAACAACAGTCCAGAGGAAGCTGGGGCAGATGCAAACACCATTCCCCATCATTGTTAAGAGAAGGCAATGGGTAAACCAGCTGAAATTTGATTTAAATCACACTCTACCAGCTTTGTTCAAATTAGCCTGAATGAGTTCGACAATTTGGAGCTGAAACACAAAATGCTTTGAAAGATCCAAATCCCCACATGAAACATTTCAGTAGATTAGAGAATAGCGGACACTCTACTCCTGGAAAACCCGATCCACACCACATTTTCAGCCAAACCACTAATAATTAAAGAAGTCCTATTTCGAAGCACCATATTCAAATCCATTTTGTGTGAATGCCCTGAAAAGATCAAGAAGATTTGATATATATCAATGGATTGATGGTTGACATGTACATAGGATGCTAACTCACCAAAGGGTCTCTGCATGTTTACTCTTGACAACCAGATATGGAGACCTATACTAGGAGAGCCCCGCTCAACACTATGCACTTTACACAACTTAAGTCATGGTTTTCAAAACAGGAGTTGCTGGGCATAACGCAATGAGTGGATTACTTCTGGATAATCAGAAGCCCACCAGTCTAAGAATGATGAGCGAGCAGATTGATAATGCAAGCTGGATTGTCAAGCATATTACTGATCGGGCAGCCGGGTCTAAATCGATCGATCAACGGGGTTCACAAAGCTGTGACTGGTTTCATTGTCTGAGATATGCTCACGTCTGAAAAGCGAGCAAGGTCATCCTACAAGTTGACAGAATACGGAGGGGAACCCTGATTAGGTGCCTGGGTCCATTCTGCTCATGTGCGCTACTCAAGGCCAGAATTTCCATAATAGCTCAAAACACTAATTTACGAATCTGCATTTAGCCTCTTCCTTTGGTCTTCTCTCTATTGTATCTTGGCCCACTTCACCCGCAAGTACTCAGGTGCTCAGGAGCCTCAAAGGATGTATACCTAATACACAATAAAATCAATCAATCAAGCATATTGACCCCAACCTCACTCACACATAGCCCTCTCACGATTCATCGATCATCACTGTATGCCGAGAAGGTGGTCTAGAAGATAGTCATCAGAAATTCGAGAAGTTGAGGAGAGCAGTCTCTTTAAAGGGCATAACTCAGCATACAGGCTACATACATAATCTTTAGCATCCCGTTGTTTTTTCGACAGCAATTACTTTGAAGTAATCTGCTTAAAAGTAATTACTTTGAAAACACTTCGAATTATATGAGGAGTTGTGGGTTAAGGGGTTAAAATGGATGGGGTGGGTCTTGGGGTAGGGGTCGTAGTGTATGGGAATATGTGACTCGGGTGGAACCCCCCAAATAAAATAAAAAAATAATATATTGAAAGTGATATTTCAAAGTAATAACTTGAGTGTAAGTTACTTTGAAGTAATTACTAATGGCAAAATTATATTGAATCTTATCTTTAAGTGTGCACTTGCATTTTCGAGATTAGTCTAGTTTGTGGATATGCATTTTTCCATTTTACTAAGTAATGCTGCTCTTGCCTCCATTGAATGGGGGAATTATAGACACATGGCTGTCCGCCTCGGTTGTGCAACATGAGGAAAGTGATTCGCTCAGGGTGCATGACCGTGCTAATTCCTTACCATCATAATTTCAAGTCACTTTTGGGCCTGGATCCGCACCTCTATATGTTTGGAAAGACAATTTGGACTTATCAGATCTCTTGTCAATTTTCAACAGTGGACCATCTAATCTTCCACCAATCTTTAGAGGAGTTGGTTGGGGGTCTTTGGGCGGTCACGGATATTCTTTCAGATGTTCCTGAATATAAGAGAAGAAACAGTGTGGTATGGATGATATCACCTATTTCTCACTGCATGGAAAACAGATCTCCCATATGTGCCATGTATGTATGAACTTGCAAGGGTCCAGCTCATGGAACGCATCACTACTATTCGTACACCAATAACCCATAGGTTTGTATGCAAGCTCCCAGTGATCAGAAGCAGTGAGACACATATTTAAAGGCCTTGAAGAATTTGCATCATGATTGAGTAACCAATGCATGAAATTAAATTGACATTCTAGTGCCTAACTATGTAAAGCAACACAAAAGCATACACGGGTCAGATTGCTGGCACCTTTAACAATCTTGGGACATGGATATGATGATATGATATGATATGATATGGCATTTGTAATGCGCCTATACACAAGTGTTTCAAGGCGCGACAAGGAAGGGAGGGGGGAACAGGGGGGAAAGACAGACAACGATCCTACTAGGCCAGGTGTCATTCAGATCGCGCAAGTGCAGGGGTAGGGGGAAGGGAAAAAGTGCAAGGGGAAGAGGAGAGGGGGAAGTGCTGAACAGGGTAAGTAGAATAAAAAATAAATGATAAATAGGGCCAGCTGGTGGCAAGTGCAAGGTAAGTGCAGACAAGTGCTGGGAGGGGGGGGGCTGTAAGGGATGCAGAGACAGTCCCGCAGTGCAGGGGTTGCCAGGGAGGCAGTGCAAGTGGAGAGTGGCTGGGCCAAGGACCGAGGTCGGTGAGAGTGGCCCAGGTGCAGGTTCAGTGCAGTTTCAATGAAGAATTAGCAGGGGAGAGGGAGAGAGAAAGCAGAAGCAAAGAGGGAGGTTTTGAGGTGCTTCCAGAACCGAAGATGGTTCTCCTCAAGTTTCAGGGAGGCAGGAAGGCTGTTCCAGAGAGAGGTCCCTGCCGCAGAGAGAGATCTACCCCCAGCTCGTTGCTTCGAGAAGCGGCTGACTCTGAGGGAGTTGGAGACAGATGAGCGAAGGGCTCGGGGAGGAAGATATTTAGGAAGAGAGAGTTGAAGGTATTTAGGCCCAAGGCCCCAGAAGGCCTTGTGGACAATGCAGAGGGTTTTGAACTTAATCCTCGCAGCCACAGGGAGCCAGTGTAGAGATTTCAGTCCTGGAGAGATACGGTCCCTGGGCTTGAGGCCAAGGACAAGTCTCGCAGTCCTGTTCTGGATGACTTGCAGAGGGCGGAGAGTAGAGGCAGGCAGATTAAGATAGAGGCTGTTACAGTAGTCCAGCTTCGAGAGAACCAGTGCTCTGGAGACTGTGAGCTTCTGGGGGAAGGAGAGGAAGGGAAGAATACCTCTGAGAAGGTGCAGCTGGTAGTGAGACTTCTTAGAGACGTCAGTTATATGAGGAGAGAAGGAGAGTGTGGAGTCGAAGATGACCCCGAGGTTTTTTGCCTTGCAAGTAGGAGCAGGAAACGGGCCAAGAGAGGCTGGCCAGAGCGCTGCAGGGAAGGAGGAAGTGGGTGTGCCGATGAGTAGAATCTCAGTCTTACTGGCATTAAGGCAGAGGTCATTGGCGGCACACTATTCCTGGATAGCAGACAGACAGTCGGAGATGAGGGAAGGAGAGGAGGAGGCCGAGGGTAGCCTGAAAATGAGCTGGGTATCGTCCGCATAGCACTGAAAGTTGGGGCAGAGAGTGGCGATGCGGTGGGCAAGGAGTGCCAGATACTGGTTGAAAAGCCAGGGAGAGAGATTAGATCCCTGGGGGACACCACAGGTAGAGAAGAAGATGTCAGAGAGGAAGGACCCCAGTTGGACCTGGGAGGGTCGATTGGAAAGGAAAGAGGTCAGCCACGCCAGAGCCTGACCAGTGATACCCAGGTTATCACGGAGACGGTTGAGCAGGATGGCATGGTTGACAGTGTCAAAGGCAGAAGAGAGATCGAGAAGAATGAGAACACACGGAGTGTTGGAGTCGAGGTTCGAGAGCAGGTCCTCACGGATGTTCAGGAGAGCAGTTTCCGTGCTTCTGGCAGCTCTGAAGCCAGATTGATGGTCATGAAGACTACCAACAGATTCAGCATGGAGGTTGAGCTGGGAGATGGCCAGTTTCTCCAGGAGCTTGCCCAGGAAGGGAGTGATGGAGATTGGGCGATAGTTAGCTGGGCAGGCGGGGTCGGAAGAGGGTTTTTTGAGAAGAGGATGCACAAGGGAGTGCTTAAGGGGGGATGGGAAGACTCCAGAGGTGAAGGAGTGGTTGCAAAAGTCAGCCAGGGCAGGAGCCAGGGAGTCGATGTGGTCCTTGATAGTTTTGGAGGAGCAGGGGTAAACCTGTTTAGAGGAGACTTTCATAGATCGGACTTGTCTGGAAACCTCGTCAGCAGAAAAAAGGGGAAAGGCAGAGAAGGAGGGAGGAGGGGTGGCTGCAGAAGGGCCAGAGGGAGAGCCAGGAAGAGATGGAGGGAGGTGATAGGAGGAGAGTGTGGACAGGATGTCCTGAGTTTTAGAGACGAAGTGAGAGGCCAGTGCAGTGCAGAGGGCCTGGGAGGGGACAGGAGAGGTAGAGACTGCAGCAGGATTGGCAAGCTCCTTGCAGATTTTATAGAGTTCGGCCGAGTTGTTAGATGCAGCAGAGATGCGGGCTTGGATAAGGGCTCTCTTCTTGGTGAGAACGGAGAGACGGTATTGCCTTTGGAGCAGACGGCAGGCCAGTTTGTCAGAGGATGTACATGAAGCACGCCATTTCCTCTCTGCCACCCTGCACTTGCGTTTTAGGGTGACGAGATCCGAGTCATACCAGGAGTTGCATTTGGCTTTGGGCTTCAGGCAGATTCTCATGACAGGGGCAAGGATATCAAGACTATCAGATATAGCAGAATGGAGTGTGGAGAGGGCTGTGTCAGGGTGGGAGTCAGCCGAAGGGGGAGGGGGGGCAAGAAGGTGGCAGCGAAAGCCTCAATTGACATGCGCTTCATGGGTCGGATGACCGAGAAGGTGGTTGGCAGAGATGAGGGTGGCTTTGCCTGTAGGGTAGGGAGGGTGAGGTGGGAGGATAGGAGAAAGTGATCACTCCAGGAGAGAGGAGTGGAGAGAGGGACGGAGAGGGGAAGGTCAGAAGAGATCAGTGCATCAAGAGTGTGCCCTGCAGAATGGGTAGGCCCAGACGGGAGAATAGAGAGTGAGAGAGAGTCGCAGAGGTCACAAAAGAGTCCAGAGGGGGGACAGGAGGCATCCAGGTGGATGTTGAAGTCACCAAGGAAGAGGAGTTGAGTGGTTGAGGCCAGGAGTGAGGAGGAGAGGTCAGCCTACTCAGAGAGGAAGGAGGAAATTTGACCAGGTGGCCGATAGATAGTAGCCACTGTAAGGGAATGGCTAGGAGAGAGAGAGAGTCGGCAGACAAGACACTCAAAAGAGAAGTAGGTCTGCGTAGGAGTGACAGTGGCAGGAATCCACTCAGGGAAGATAAGGGCCACACCCCCCCTGCACGGTTGGGCCTGGGCACGGAGAGGATCTTGTAACCGTCAGGTAGGAGTGTGTCAAAGCTGGTGACAGAGCTGGCCGTGAACCATGTCTCAGTGAGACCGAGGACATCCAGGTCCAGTTCCTCAAGAAGGTGACAGATATCAGAGGAATGTTTGATGGCAGAGCGAGAGTTAAGAGTGGCAATGTGGAGAAGGTTGCCATCCTTGAAGGACTTACGGGGAGGGGTACAGATCAGAGGTACGCCCTGCGGAGGTGTAGAAGAAGGAGGTGAGGAAGGAGCAAGAGAGGGGGCAGGGAGGGAGGGTAGAGGCAAGGTAGCCGAGGACAGAGGAGGGGGGACAGCAGGAGAGGAAAGGAAGTTGATGAGGCGTGGGAAGCGTCTATCAAAGAGGTGAAGGTTGGCCTGAGGGCCTTGGACCAAGACGGTCCCATTAGCGTAGACATTAAGGATGGCCTTAGAGGAGCAGAAGGGGGCCAAGAGGACATCCTAACGGGTGCCACCATTAATGGGAGAAGAGTAGAAAGGAGAGAGCACAGAGACCATATGAAGAGTCCATAGGTCAGGCGAAGGCACAAAAAAGAGGATGTCAGTAAGAGTTTCCTTGGAGCAGGCACTAGTGTAGGTGTCAGCGATAGGGAGGCCTGGGTTGGAGACCAGGATGTCCTTTTTAAACTTTTTCCTACCAGATTTAGTGAGGAGAGCAGGATAGTCAATAGAGAAGCAGTTAGAGAAGATAGGCGAGATAGAGAGCACCATGGAGTAGGAGGGAGTGGGGGGAAGACAGACGATATGAAAGCACGTGGACAGTGAGCGGCAAGGGCAAGTTGACCACTTTTCAGAAAAAACAACGGTAAATGCGTATTAGGTACACCCAGTGGAGAGGCCACCTAAGTTTGAGAAACCTGCGAGGGGAGAAAAACCCTAGATTACCACATTTTAGGGAACAGCAGAACAGTAAATGCGTATTAGGTACACTCAGTGGAGAGGCCACCGATGTTTAAGAAACCTGCGAGGGGAGAAAAACCCTAGTTTACCACATTTTAGAGAACAACAGTAAATGCATATTAGGTACACCCAGTGGAGAGGCCACCTAAGTTTGAGAAACCTGCGAGGGGAGAAAAACCCTAGTTTACCACATTTTAGAGAACAACAGTAAATGCGTATTAAGTACACCCAGTGGAGAGGCCACCTAAGTTTGAGATACCTGCGAGGGGAGAAAAACCCTAGTTTACCACATTTTAGAGAACAACAGTAAATGCATATTAGGTACACCCAGTGGAGAGGCCACCTACGTTTGAGAAACCTGCGAGGGGAGAAAAACCCTAGTTTACCACATTTTAGAGAACAGATGGGTTCAGTGGTCAGATCCTTGGTTCTGATCTCCTTGGTTCTGATCGCTATGGTTGCCACGTCATATGTTCCTTGACATCTATGATAAAGATCATGCCAGATTTGTGCTTGCTCTGGAAATTCTCGATTGCATTAGTGACCGTCTATTTGGCATTTTAGATCACCAAGTCCCATTCTGTTGCAATCAGTGTAGAATGATTCTGGCGGGATGTCCTATGTAAGCAGGCAATATTGTGTCTGCCTATCATGACATTGAAGATGCTGTCAACAAAGAAGAACATTGTGTAACTATACCCGGAGTGAGGTCACTGCCACCATCCCCGCGGCAGACCTGCCTCTTGTCCTGCTGTTAGACTACTATCACCATAAACACTCTGACACTACTATTGCTTTTACTGTTGGTGTAAGCCCACTAGCATCATCCCCAATGTGAAAATATAACAGCATGCCCCCCTGGTATAAGAGAACTTCCGCCATCCACAGTCTGGCACTAATACCACCTGTGTCTCTGGTTGATGTTAATGTAAATGTTAAACCGCACACTGTTGCCACCTGCATGGTTTCCTGGCCCTCAGGCGGATTTGTAAATCAAGGAGGATGGGTTGGGAGGTTAGCAGTGTTGATTGGGAAAAAGAGCAATATAGCTGGAATGTGCTGTTGGCAGCTTCTGTTCAGAGACATTGTTCACTTAGCATAGGTAAGATATTGGGAGGGTGGCGTTGTGTGCTTTTGTGGGTGCTAGTATGTGATTTGTTTTGTGGTTGCAATGTTGTGAAGTACATGCGGTTTGCAGTGCTGTAGAGATGTGTTTGTCTTTAGTGCAGAGTGTGAGAGGTGAACGTGGAAGGGTGAGTTTTAGTAGTGTTTGTTGGTGGCAGTAGTATTCCTGCTTCCACTGCACTACTGATTTTTTGTATCTTGCCTCCCTCCATTTGCCCTTTTCGGATTTTAATAATTGTTGCCTCAAGGAATGATGGGGGTCTATGATTCTTGGTCATTCTGTGGGCTGTTTGATCTCTTAATATAAGCCCTATTTCTATCTAGGTGACTTGTTCCCGGCCCTAAGGTGGCTTAGAAGGGGAAGGATAATTTTCTATCCCTCGGTTCCCTTGGGCCTTTTTTTCTTTTATCTAGTTGTTGCCAGCCTCATGCGTAATTCCTGTTACCTATTACTCCCTACCCTGAATTCCCTCCCCAGGTTTCCATGAGGTCTCCTTCCATGGTCCAGTCGCGTCAGGTCTAGCACTTTCTTTTGTTCCTCAGTGGCTTTCTCTAAAGGGAGGAGGGTGGTCGGATAAGGGGTGTCTCCAATAAGAGCTTCTATTCCCAGTTCTTTCCCTCATTCCTCCATTGTTTTGGGATAATTAATTCTTTTTCTGGTACTCCATCTTTTGCAAGGTCAGCAAGTGCTGTTCAGTTCATTTTGCTGTGTTCTGAGCAGAAGAGCCAGGGTTTAAGAAGTTTCCTGAATTTGATGTGGTCCTCCGTAGTTTGTATTTCTCTGGGAAGGGAATTCCATAGTTTCACGTCTAAGCAGGAGAATGCTGATCCACTCATTTCTTCTTTGTGTATGGTTTGGGTTCTACGCAGATGTCATTGCAGGATCTGAGTGTTCTGGTTGGTTTGTAGACAGAGAGTTTCTTTATAATGAATTTGGCTCCCTGGCCGTGGATTCCTCTGTGCGTTATGCACATTGTTTTAAGGGTGATGCTTTTATTGACAGGGAGCCAGCGTAGCATCCTCAGAGCTGGTGTGATGTGATTTCTTCAGTTGAGCTTAAGGAGAAGTCTGGCTGCCACATTTTGTGTTCATTGCAGTTTCCTCAGTAGGAAGTCCGGAATTCTAAGCTATATGCTGTCATTTTATTTATTGGATATTTGTAAGGTGCCTATGAAACAACAGGTATTTCAAGGCATCACAAGCCAAAAAAGGGGTGGGGGACTAATGGAGAAAGATAGAAACACGGTCCTACTAGGCCTTGTGACATTTGGATTGAGCAAGTGTAGAGCAAGAAGTTTTAGTTAGGGGTAGGGGGGGTGCCGGTCTACCCAATAAGCAAAGTGCTATGGTGGTAAGGGAAAGCAGAGTAAAGAGGAGCAGGTGGAAGTGCTCGGGGTAGACCAGGAAGGCGCATTCCAGGGATTGCAGTGGTGTGGGTCCACGTGCTAACTGGGAGGAAGGCGGTAGAATAGGCAGGGGTGGGGCTGTAGCCCTGTATAACTAAGAGGGAACCAGGCAGCCAGTCACAGTGGCAGAGGGAGGGGTTAGCACGAGATGGGGAGAGGGAAGGAAAAGGAGGGTCTTGAGTAGCTTCCGGAACTTAAGGAGATCCGGCTCAAGCCTGAGAGGGGCAGGATCATGCAGAAGAGAGAGATCTACCCCCCACTCTCTGCTTAGAGAAACAACTGATCTGCAGAGAGTTGTAGCAGGCAGACTGAAGGGCTCTAGCAGGGAGGTATTTAGGGAGAGAGAGTTGGATGTGGTGGTGTCCCAGGCCCGAGAAAGCCTTGTGGATGATGCAGAGGGTCTTGGATTTGATCCTAGTAGCAAATGGAGAGACGTTAGCAGTGGAGCAATGTGGTTCCTGGGCTTGAGGCCAAGGATATGTCTTTCAGTCCTATTCTGGATTAGTTGAAGGGGGAAAAGGGAGTATAAAGTAAGTTTGAGGAAGAGGCTGTTGCAGTGTCCAGCCTAGAGAGGACCAGAGCTCTGGAGACATTGAGTTTCTGGGGGAAAGTGAGGAAAGGGAGAATGCCTCTGAGGAGGTGCAGCTGATCGTGGGCCTTCTTGGCAAGGTCAGTGATATGAGTAGAGAAGGAGAGAGAGAGAAGAATCATCAAGGTTTTTTGCCTCACAAGAGGATGAGGGGAGGGGACCCATATAGGGTGGCCAGAGGGTTTCAGGGAAGGTGGGAGCTGGGAACCTGATGAGAATTATCTCAGTCTTATTGGCATTACGGCAGAGATCATTGGCAGCACACCATGCTTGAATAGCAATCAGGGATGAGAGAGGAGGAAGTGGAGGGAAGCTTGAAGGAGAGTTGTGCATCATCTTCATAACACTAGAAGCATGGAGAGAAGAAGGAGATCAGGTGGGCCAAAGGGGCATAGGAGATGTTGAAAAGCCAAGGCGAGAGGATAGAACATTGACACTGCAGGTGGAAAGAATGATAGGGGAAAGAAAAGGGCCCAGTTGAACATGGAAGCGATGTTCGCAGAGGAAGGAGGTCAATCTGTCCAGTGGAAAGCCCATGATGCCAAGGGTGTCAGAGAGACAATTAATCAGGGTGGCATAATTGACTGTGTCGAAGGCAGAGGAAAGATTCAGAAGGATAAGAATGGAAGGAGAGTTGGAATCAAGTATTGAGAGCATGTCTTCACAGGTGTTCAGTAGAGCAGTTTCCATGCCTCTGGCTGCACTGAAGCCAGACTGATGGTTGGGGAGACAACCGACCGGTTAAGTGTTTTGGGTCAGTTGGCATAGACTGTCCTGGACATGATTAGAGATATGATAGCCAGTGTTTTGTGTGTGAAGGAGAGCAATGGTAAAATAATATAAAATCATTCCCAACATCAACACTATCAAGTACTGCCTCTACTCTTTTTGCAAGGCTATTCTGTCCATCCACCATGTGACACTCCTTCTGTCTATTGACCTGGTGTAAGACGAGACCACTGCACCATCCACGTTGTAACACTAGTACTTCCTCTACTCCTTTCCAAAAACCATTACCATCACCCAAGCTGTGATGCTTCAATGGCCACTGCTCCTGGTGGAAGACCATTGCCCTTATATATTCTGTGACAAGCATTCTTCCTCCACCCACTGTCTAAGACCACTGCCACTGGGGGAAGACTACTACCACCATACACACTGTGGCGTTGTTATCGTCCCTGTTCCTGGTGTAGGACCACTGCCATCCGCCATGCCGGGACACTGCTATTTCCTGATACCACCCATGCCGTGTCACTTCAACAGTCTGTGCTCGTGGTGTCTGTGCTTGTGGTGAAAGACGACTGCCACCATCCATCCACACTAATACTTTCTCCACTCCTTGTCTGGGGCATTTGACGATATGTATGCTGTGGCATTTTTTATTCCTCAACGCTTGTTGTTATATGACTGTGTACTATGACCATTCCCACAGGGACATTACTACTGCCTCTGCATCTGATGGAAGAGCACTGCTGCCATTCACATAGAGGAACTATTACCTCTTCTTGTTTATGACCATTGTCACCATTCACACTCTGACAATATTACTGTTTCTACTTCTGGTGAAAGATGACTGCCAGAATTTTACTAATGCTTGTACTGCCCCTTCTCTACTGTAAGACACTACCAGGATCCACACAGTGACACTCCAACTGCCCCTGCTCCTGGTGTAAAACCTCTGTCACCACCCACACAGTGTTGCTATTACTGCATCTGGAGAAAGACTACTGCCATCATTCACACTGTGACACTATTAGTGCCTCTGCTTCTGTTGTAAAACCATTGCCACCACCCACACTGTGACAATAGTACTGTATCTGCCTCTGGTGCAAGACCGCTGCCACCATCCACACTGTGACAATATTAGTTCCTCTGCTTTTGGTGTACGGACACTGCCACCATTCACACTGTGGCACTATTACTGCCTCAGGTTCAAGATCGCTGCCACCATTCCTTGACAATATTACTTCCTGTGTTTCTAGTGTAAGGCCACTGGCATCATTCACATAGTTTCACTATCACTATCACTACCTCTGCTTCTGGTGCAAGACCACTGCCATCATTCACACTGTGGTACTATTACTGCCTCTGATTCTGCTGAAGATCACTGCCACCATTCACACTGATGCTTGTTCTGCCACTTTATCTGTTGTAAGAAACTGACATCATCCACACTGTGACACTGTTATCACCTCTGTTCTTAGTGTAAGACCAATGCCACCATCCTCACTGTGGTGCTATTACTGCCTCTGGAGTAAGGCCACTGGCCCTCATCCTCAGCGTTGCATGGTTGCACTTTTGTGGCTGCCCATGTTACTGCACTTTTCCCTTTAGGCGTGTGAACAATGGGGAAAGACTACCCCATTGGTAAATCCGGCAATGTTCAGGCAGGCGATGTGCCCCAGTTTGACAGTCTGTGGTAGATTCCACTTTAAATGTGTGATACTCCTCATCACCCCTTCCGTACCATCAGATGCACAGGCTTTTGAGACCTGCACCCGAATTCCCAGAAGCCCACTCGGAAAATGAGGAGTAAGATGTTAAGTTATTATGATTTATACCATGCACCGCTGCCATTTTCATGGTGTCGAGGTGCCCAGGCAAATCTGAAAAGGAAGGGGGTTTGGATGGGTTAGTGGGATTGAGATGGAAAAGCGCAAGAGAGCTTTGAATCGCTGTTGGTAGCTTCAGTTCAGAAAAATGGCCACTGTGTGCTGGTATGTTTTTAGTTGATCGATGTGAGTGTGGTGTTTGGTCATTGGTCGTATACGGGTGTTTCATGTGCGTCTTGGCTGTTGTGGAGAATCAGTACAGTGCTTGTAGTTTGGGATTTTTTTGTGGCGGCGATATGTGTCTTGTTTCTTCACTGTTGGGTGGAGGATATGCATAATATTAGAGAGTTTTTAGTAGGGTTAGTGAGGGGTTGTCTGGGACGTTTTCTGTGCATTGGGTTGATCCATCGGGTTAATCATATTCTATTGAGTTTGGGATCATGTTTTTTTGGGAGGTGATCTGGTTTTGTAGATTTCTTTTGTGTTGTGTTGGCAGTTTTTCTCTTTCTTGTGAGCTCTCTTTCGCATGGTGAGTTAAAGAGACATATTTTTTACAGTTTCCTGAATTCAATGTCAGCAGAAGGGACACATTGTTTTGTAATCTACTACAACTATTTGGTCGGAATCCACTACGGTGACAGTAGCATTCATGGCTCTTGAGTTCAACATGTCACTGCATCTCAATTGAAATGATGACAAAAGGCTCTGAGTGTCAAAGAAAAGGAGAGGACACAGAAAACCCCCTCACCTTAGCCAGAGGGCCCTTTGAAAACAATCACCTTCTCTTGTAACCATTATTAAAGAAAAAACAACAAACATTTGAAATGACAATTGGTTTTGGCTTTCTTATATCAAGTGCTTCCTTAAAAGCCCCAATAAACCTCAAGTCAGACGACTCATGATTAAAGAAAGCAATATGTCTTGTAATAGAACACATGCTAGCAATATTTTAATACAAAACAACATAGACTTCCACCAAAAAAGAGGAGCAAAACAAACACTGTTCTCTCAAGCTTCGGGTATCTGGGACACATGTTCCCCTTTTAGCGAATTGGTATGCCAAAATCATACAAAAGGAGGCGGTATACACACCCAACACACACACACACACACACACACACACACAGGGCCTCATTACACGGACGGCGGTAAGGGTTAACGGTCACCGTTAATGGCAACGGTGACCGTTAACCCTTACCGCCGTACTACGAGGTCCCTTAGCGGGTTGGTGCTTTAACGCCTGCTTTTTGCAGGCGTTAAAAACCAACCCGCTAAGGGACCTCGGAGCTAATTACGGCACCGCAAAATTGCGGTGCCGTAATTAGCGCCTTCCCCATTCCCATAGAGCCCTATGGGGCAGAAATGGGAATGGGGAAGGGCAATGGCGGAAGGGGGATTTACCGCCCCACCAACCTTGGAATGGGGCGGTAAATCCCCTTTCCGCCAAGGCGGTGCCGGTATTTTACTGGCATGAGCCATGGCGCTAATAGCGCCATGGCTCACCACCTTCCGTGTAATGAGGCCCACAGTGATTTTCTATCCATTCACATTGACCATATTCCACGACACATGGCAAACATGTTTGCTCCACTAGGTGTGGCTAAAGCAACTTCTAGGTGTGTCAGGATGACAATAGGGATTGTGTAACACCAATGTTTTGGTATACTACTGTGTCCAGCCTTGAGGCTATTCTTCACAATGACAAGTCCCAGCTCAGTAAAAAGCAGCTCTCACCTCACTGAGGTGCTACAAAGACAGTCATGTGTCTCTACACTATGCTCATTATTCTTTGATTGGATCCTTTCTGATTCGAGGCTCTCCACACTACCCAAAGACTCTTGGACCACTACAGTGGTCATCTGGAACAGTATAAACATCTTGAAACATAACATGACTTAACATTGTATTGCAGCCGAATGGAAAGAGATTCAAGCCATGAAAGATATAAAACAGGTCCAGAGTGATGCAGTGTTCCAGCATGAAGTAAAGCTGTTGCCACTAGAATGAGGCAAGATAGCACTCCTGGCATGATGCGGGACTGCTCTGTCTGCACCAGTATAAGACTGATGCTGTGTAGTTTTATGCCTTCGCTCTGCCAGGCCCTCCTCCAGCATGGCCACGTTATTCTCCTGGGGACCAGCCTCAGCTCCAGTTTCACCTCTTGGCCTGCAATTGATTTTTCCTGAATGTATTTCTTGCTCACTGGCCTTTGTTATATTACTCATTGTTTCTGGAAAGCTGCCTTGAAATGCTAAAAAGAACCCTGTTGCCTTTCTTTAACTGTCAGGTGTCAGCATGCATACGGTTTCAGTTGCAAAACAATAGTTATTTAAAGAGAAAAACATTGAAGCTTGTGTAATATATTGCCAACAGACTGGGGCATTCTGGCATGGGGTATGCCCCTGCTGAAGGACTACTGCCACCACCACGCGTGACACCACTATCCCCTTTGGAGTAAAAGTGTGGCTATTGAGATGATATGCGGTGTGGAGGTTCACTCTAGTCCTGCCCAGAAGCATACGTACGGTGCAATGATCTTTGTTATTGTACTGTTGTGACAACCTTGCAAATAAGTCACCTGGCACTGTTAAAAGGTTTTCACTTATTATTATAAAACAACATTCAAAAAGAGGCAATTGGGTCTTGAGCTCTAGGAGTGGACCCTGTAAACTTGCCCTGAACTTTGAAGGAGCTTCCCACCTCCCTAACTCATGCTCCTTACTCCAAAAAAGGCTTAATGCTAGATGTGTTCACCAAAGCCAAGCCACCCTGACTGTCTAAGTTGACCCTCATCTTGGTAGGGCTAAAAGCCACAGCCTTACCTACCTATCTTCTTCGAGGACGTTGTAAGTGACCCAAACCTGGATAGTCTGGTGGTCTTGTCCTACTACTCCCCTTGTGTCAGACAGTCACTCTCTATCCTTATACTCTCATAACATTCCTCTTCTTCGCTCTGCCTCTGACTCTCACTACAACTTTCAATACACCGCTCCACCCACCTTCCTTATCCTGGACACATCACTTCTTGCCCTCCTCCCCTTCTCCTGTCTCCATTTCTGACTCCCCCCTAATCTTTAACTTACTCTCTACTCTCATTCCCCAACCTGCATTTATCACCTGTCTCCGTTCTCCTCCTCCCTCGTAACCTGACTTCACCTACCACTGAGCCGATCTACAATCCCTCGTAACACTCCTGATCTTTCTGTCTTACTGATCTCTCTCTCTCTCTCTCTCTCTCTCTCTCTCTCTCTCTCTCTCTCTCTCTCTCTCTCTCTCTCTCTCTCTCTCTCTCATCCATACAAAGAACACAATTGGTACCACTCCCTTAAGCACAGCAGATTAACTTCATGCTCTCCAAACACACTAAAATAGTTTGGAATGCTCACAATTCTCTAATTTCCCAAATCTCTCAAAACATTGCTTTTTCAACACCAGACCAAGAACTAATATCAAAGGGCACAGAGACCGTACTCACGGTACTGCACTGTCAAATATGCCAGCCCATTCACTGCCTACCTACACCCTCCACAGCGGTCCGCTGCTATCAAGCTAGGTCAGTGATTTAAACAATAAAAATAATATTTAGAATAACCGTCCCCGCCACACCTGCACACCTTTCACTGCAGACTTGTTCGCCTTTGTTTATATAGCCCTCTCTTTCTTGGGATAGACATGTTTGTGATCCTCCGTTGGAAACTTGGGTTGTTTCCCAGGGCCATTTCTATCTTGACTGTTCCCAACCGCTCCTTCTCCCCGCCTTGGTGGCCCACATTTCCCCTGGGAGACTTCATAAGGGCCTTTTGTCTTCTCCTCGCCTTGTTGGTTGACATTTCCCCTGGGAGACTTCATAAGAGCCCTTTGTCCCAGTCCCTTTTCAACCTCCATTTCCTTCCAGCCTTCCTATTGTTTGTCCTCTGTTCTTCTCTTGTACTTGGTAAGTCACAGTACAGAAAGGCTTTGGGGGGTGCTCTTTGATCTCCTGGTCTCCACTATTGCCGGACAGTTCCCTCCTCATTCCAGCTCAGTTGAAGCTGCTCACCTGTTCACCTGTAGCACGCCTGGCTACTCTATGGTAGGTGTTGGGTCTTCCACTCGGCTCCTGAAAGGTGGAGGGAGTCCATCTTGATTAATGCAACCACTGATTTCATTATGGTCTGGCCTGGCTCTTGGACCCAGGTACATGGTGGTACTCAGTCCTTGTCGATTGTATTTAGAGAGTGCTGCCTCCCTCGATCCATTAGCTATTCTAGTGCTGTAAGTAGTGTGGTGCAGGCTTCTAGCTGCAGTCTCTTGCTTCAGGATACCTGGCCGTCTGATCGCCATTCCCCCACATGCATGATTAGAAGGAGAGACCTGACCAGGACCGAGGGTGACAGGCACCGGAATAGGGAAAGAGTTACACATTCACACACATGCATCGATATATTCTGGAGGGCTATGGAAGGATGCCCTCCCAACCACCTCCCACCACCTTCGGGATGACCCAGGCTCTGGCCGCCTTCCCCAGCTTGAGAGAGGTCCCAAGCCCCAATGACAGGGTCATATTCATGTCCCTATCACACTCTTATGCTGAAGTTTGGTGCAATATAATGCACCTTTCTATCAATTCTACTGGTTTCTTGTCCCTTCTGAGCACAATATTAGTGACATGCTGAAAGACAGACCCCACAGGTGCAATACATTGGCCCTCATTACAACACCGGCGCTAAACCATGGCGCTATTAGCACCATGGTTGCTGCCGGTATTGTAACGAGTCCGCCATGGTGAAATGGGGAAGTACCACCCCATTCCAAGGTTGGCGGGGCGGTACTTCCCCATTTCACCATGGCCCTTCCCCATTCCAATTTTTGCCCCATAGGGTACCGCAAATTGTGGTACCGTAATTAGCACCAAGGTCCCTTTGCGGGTCCATTCCTTAACGGCTGGTAAAACCAGCCGTTAAGGTGGGAACCCACAAAGGGACCTCGTAATCAGGCGCTAAGGGATTACCAGTACCGGTACCCTTACCGGTACCGGTAATCCCTTAGCTCCAGGGTTGTAATGAGGCCCATTGTTTTGCTTCCCCAGCACACTTCGACCAACACCCCACTCTCTCTCTTTTGCACAATCTTGTTTTTTTTTCTAACTGGCTTTAATCAAATGTCATTCCTCCTCCTCCATCACACCCTTGCACCACCCTTGCACCACACACACACTCATTAGCTAAAGAAATAGCCACTCCAGAGTTTTGCTCGACTATGGTCATCTAGAAACCATGCAGAAGTCTCAGCAATTCTCCTCCCAATATCTTCATCAGGATGGGCACAACCCTGGAGGAAAGATACTAGAGTTACATGCACTGCATATTCCAAAGTCCATAAGGTTTCCAAATGTGACCCCCACTCACATTTATTAGAATCTCAGTCCTCCTAAATCCCCATGATGCATCCACTGAAGCAGATTGGGATGCGGACGTAGGATCTGGGTTTCAAGTCTAACTGCCCTGAGCTAAAAGAATGTCACTACCTGAACCCTGAGGCATGCAACCTCCCTCAAGCCAGGACCTCTGTATCATCCCAGAAGGTCTGTCTACAAGGGCGAGCACCTGGCAGGGATACAGACCTCCCTGTAGAAAGCTCTACACAGAGTTATCAGCTAAATGCACGCCTTCCAGGGAGAAAGCCCGAGAACAGGGTCGGCCTTTATGCAGACACTATGTGGAAAGGTTTGGATGTGATTGACCGAATATTATTTGATCGAAGCAAACTGACCGCAGTTTTTCTGCTCTGGGCCCAATTTAAACACACATGCTTTTTTTTAAAAAATAGTTTTGTCCCTCGCCTCCAATTTTAAGAAAGCGGGGGACACCTCTAACACCCGAAATTGAAACATACCAAAAATGGGGTGGGAGGACACCCCCACAACCCCCCGCTCTCCAGGGTTGGAATTTTGGAACCAAATTGCCCCAAAGGCCAAATCACCCGTGCAAAATTCAATAAAATTGGTAATTAGGACAATTGTTTAAGGTCAAATAGGCTAATACCTGTGGAAAGAGTAAGAGGACTACATCTTTGGGACCTCTCTGTCATAACCCCATTCTCTCTGTGCCCCATAGGTTCGCTGTCACATCTAATTTTATTTTACTTTGACACCGTAAATCTTTGACATCACCCCTTTTCTTTATACTCTGTTCAGGTGATTTAGCTGAACCAAACGTTCCCAAACTTCGCACATGATTCAGGTACAGAGGTTTCGGGAAGCTCAGCCTCAAAGGCTTTAACTAAGGAGTGTTCGCTTGGAGTTTCTGATAAATGCTTTAAGTAGTGGCAGGAGGTTGCTAGAGCTGGTCAGGGATAGTCAAACGTTGAAATTGCATTTAGCTAAAAGGCAGGGTGGGGAGATGGACAGGATGTGGTTCAGGGAGAGCTAGAGAATGAACATGAGATGGCCTCCTGTTTGTTAGCCCTCTGGGGTGAAAGAGTCCCTCTTGCCTCTGTGCAATACATACACGTGGCATTTCTTATCAGTGGCTGCTAGTCGGGTCTGAGGAGAATATTCCCAATTTGTTTAGAAGCAGGCAGGAGATACATTCAGTGGATGGAACTGAGTGGGGCATCCTTGTGTGTCAACTCGAGACAGAACACTAGTGGCAAAGAGAAACTCTGAACATTGTTGGAACCAAAGAGATTGCATGTTGTGACTGTAACTGAGGTGTGTGCCTGTTTACGATGTGACACAATACAAGTAGTGTGAAGAAAATAATAGAATTGCTCAGAGGCAGTAAAAGTGCAAGTATTAGCTGTAACTCAACATGCTATTGTGTCTGACAAGACTGAACTGCAGTAGTGAAGAGAAAATCAAAGAACTGTTTGTAGACAGGAGATCACGTCTAGTGGCATTTATTGGCTGTTGCTGTGTGCCGAGATTTTGTGACGATTCAAGACAGAATACTAGATGCAAAGATGCAATCATTCAAATGTTGTTAGCCGGAGGTTACATTCATTTGTGTCCCAACTTTTTGTGATCAGACAAAATATTCAAAGAAAACAATAAATCATAGAAATGTTTGGAAGCAATGTTGGAATGTTCTTTACTATTTGTTATGAGACAGAAAACTAGTGGCAAAAAGAAACAATATATACAGTTGTTAGGAGGCAGGAGATTAGGTTGAGTGGTTTTATATGTGTCCATGGTTACCATATTTTATGACATAGACATATTTGGCATTTATTATCAATCAGAGGATAGATACAGGGGTTTAAGTGGGCTGGGGCTAGTTGAGGTCTAGCCCGGCAGTCTCCTAAATGTGCTCCTGAACCAGGGCTCTGCCACTGGTCCCCCATGAGCAATTATTCACTTCCTTCCTACTTACCGCTCTCCTGCGGAGCAATTCACAGTCCTTTCACCCATGCAGTGCAAGGGTTGAGTGGCTGAGCACCCTCTTCTCGGGTTCCTCTGCCCAGAGAAGAAAAAGCCAAAGCAGGTTGCACAGCGGAAGATGTGCGTGTCATTAACACACCTGGGACCAGATAAGCTAACATTTGCAAGAGTTCTAAAAAGTGAACAAATGCTTTGATGATATAGAAGGGAGCAAACAGGTTTTGTCACAATCAGTATTATCTAAAAAAAAAAACATTTGCACTGGGGAAGAAATAAATCGTACTGTTTTCTGTACTATGTTTTGCTGCATAAAATAAAAATACATTTTATTTTATACATTTATTTTCATGTTACTCATCAAACATAGTAAATAAAACAGTCTGCTTCCTTTTTGCCCTTGTGAAACATATTTAGATCATGCAAATTGGGGCTAAATCTGTTTGCTCCCTTCCCAATTATCTAAGCAGTAAAATCGGTGCTAAACTAATTTGCTCCACTTTTTTGCACCAGAGCAACACTTTGATAATTTGCCTCAGTGTGTAATTTGGCCACCCAGCTAACATTTTGTTGAGGCAGGCGACGGGAATTATACGTTGGTGTGTTAATGGAACTCTTATAACCCTTTGTTGTACCTGCTGTGTCTGTTACAACGCTGCATCCAGTGGAAACAAAGAAGGGAAGACCGATGTCCTGGAGAAATGGGAAGGGTCTATTTTGGGGGGGAAAGGTGCTTTTGGCAACCATAGGTACACGGCTTGTGTATGCTTGTGTGTCAGTCTGTGAAGCAATGATCACTGCTAACAGAGCTTCTCAACTGTCTGCCTGCAATTTGCACACAAGGAAATAGTTCCTATAACACTCTTGGGATTTGGATTTTGGCTTTCCTGATTTATAATGGAGAATCTAGGAAAACAAGACCCAGAATGCAAAGGGAAAACCCGGACTGGGCAGTGGTACTGTACTGAGCATATCATGCAACTTTAGTTTAAAGGTAAACTAAACAGGAACATTAAAAAAAAATCAAAAAAAAAAATCACCCAAACATGATATTTTCCGATAGGTCCTAAACCGTGTTGCGCACATTAACGTTTCTAAAGTGTTTCTTTTTTAAGTTTGACACCAGAAAGAACAAATATCTAATTGTTAAGAGGTAGGAGCAGTGCTTTAAGTGGGCCGGGGCCTGCCGGGGCCGGGCCCCGGCAGTCTCCAAAAAGTGAGGCTGAGCCGGGGCCCTGCCGGGGCCCCCAGCCCCACCACGCAATGGCAGGACGCATTATCCCGCCGCGGCCGCAGCCGCAACGAGAGATGCGCCCGCCAGTTAAACGTCAGGCAAGCTGACAGAAGTGCCAGCCAGCCACAGCCTCGCTGTGACTGGCTGGCACTTCCGTCAGTCTCTGTAACTTTCTCTGATGACCCCTCATCTGAGGGGCCATCAGAGGAAGCTACAGTCCCTTAGTTCCCCTCGCCCGGTCACTGACCCTCAGCGAACCCGCGGGCTCCATGATCTAATATGTAGATTAGATCACGGAGCCCGCGGGTTCGCAGAGAGTGAAAGACGCCTCGGGGTCAGTGCTCTGAGCAGAGATCACTGAGCCCGAGGCGCCTTTCTCCTTTGGCAAGGCTTTATAAAAGATGCCTTCAACTGTGTACGTTTAAGCCATCTTTTATACACGTAGAAATATTTCTATGTTTATAACAGATGGCTTGAATCGTACACAATTCAAAGCAACTTTTATAAAGCTTTGTCGACGGACAAAGCCACCTTGGGTTTTGTCCGTCCTCAACGCTTTATAAAAGATGCCTACGTTTCAAGACGTCTTTTATAAACATAGACATATGTTACAAATGTCTATGTTTATAAAAGGCAGCTTGAATAGTACACAAACCATAGTAAGGTAAGCACACAAGTGTGCGTAACTTACTATGGTGTGTGCACTTTCAAGCCACCTTTTATAAACATAGAAATATGTAACATTGCTATGAATATAAAAGAAGGCTTGAAAAATACACAAACCATAGTAGTACGCAAACAAATATATAAATGCTCAAATACATTTATATATTTGTTTGCGCACCTTACTATGATTTGTGCACTTTTAGGCCACGCCCACAACGGAGGCCACGCCTCCAAACGAGGGCCCCCCCTCAATTTCTTACCCCACTTAAAGCACTGGGTAGGAGATTAGATCACGTGGTTATAGGTGTGTCCACAGTGGCCACATTGCATTGCACACACATATTTGACATTTATTGCCAATATGAGGATACTTACACAGGTGTTTAAGTCGTCTGGGGCTAGCAGGGCGTTAGATCAGGAAGTTGTCTAAATGTGCTCCTGAACGGGGTCTCTGCCAGGGCCCTGCATGGTCCCTCATGACCAATTCATCACTTCTGCTCTACGTACCTCTCCCCTGCAGTGCAGGGGTGGGCCACACCGGCTTTAGCCCTCTCCCTGGACGCGAGCCATGCTCCTTTGTTAGAGCCCCACCCACTCGATGTATCATCCCACTTAAAGCACGGAATACGTATCTATCTTGCATGGATGGAAAAACATACATGCGGCTAGAGTGTGTTATATATACATCAGGTACAATGGCTGCTGTGGACTCCAGGGGGCTCGAATTGTATGTGGTAAATAGAAGACATTCATCTGACAGGTTAAGGGATAGGGTTAACAAAATCACCGTGTGTCACACATTATTTACACAGAGTTACACAAAAGGTTTTACACATTGTTCTTGTATCCTTTTTCTCTTATTTGGGTCGAAGGGGGAAAGGTAAGGTGAGGGGTTAAAAAAACACACATTGTTGCACAACAGTTTTTTTTAAAGTACAGTGTACGAAATTAAGGATTATCAAAAACAAGCACAATACAAAATTAAATGACACTGATAATCAAATGTGAAAAAGACACAACAAATGATCTTCATCCCTAGAAAACAAGGTCTCCTGCTCACATCCGCCCTGTTTCTTACACTCTCAAGCACAACTCTCAGCAAACCCGGAAGTGTGCTGTGTTTTTCATATGGCCCTGAACCTCTAGCACTTTGATTGGCCTGACAACTCCCCGTTGTGGGTTTTCTGAATCCGATTGGCCCTCCAAACTCCAGCCTGGCCACTGTACTCCCACATGGGTTTGGGTGAGACCTCTTACTGCCAGCTCATCCTGTGAGCACTCGCAAACCCATGGAATATGAATTAGGGAGGCACATCAACCTGCACTTTTGGGAGTCTTGAATTTCACGCAGCCCTAGTGTTCCCTGCAGTTTTCACATTTTACCGTTGGCAGAGGGTGCTGCATAGTGACCATCGGGCTGAATGGCCTTTAGCACTCCCCCCCCCCCCCCCCCCCGAAATGTTGGGTTATGTTGACTTGACCTACAGAGCAGTGTCAGGACATGATCGGTGCCTGCATCTGTATGCAGACATTTGTAGGCAATTGAGCAATTGAAAGCATGATGGGATGTTATAACTCGCATGTCATGGGAGTGATTGAAAAGGTAGGGGGCACAGGAGACAGTTCATTCTCACAGCCGTCCTTAAGTGTGTGGTTTCAGGCGTCATGGGAAGAGTTAACTGCTTGTAACATTGAATATGCACCCATCAGAATAGTCTCATTAGAATGAGTAAAAAAGTTGGATGGCCCCACACAAGTAGGTTTGCCCCGCCCCCAAAATCCCTAAAATTAGCCCCTGTCCCATTAACCCCCCCACACCCCCACATTCTAGCTTCGTTGCACCAACCATAGTAAGGTATGCATACAAATATATCATTGCTTACATACATTTGTATATTTGTTTGTTATGCTTACTATGGTTTGTGTACTTTTTAGGCCACGCCCATCCTGCAAGCCATGCCCCAAAGGATGGCTCCCTCGATTTCTTTTCCCACTTAAAGCCCTGCATAAATGTGACGCTGCCAAGCATTCCAACGTTTGACAATAGCTGAACATGGCCAAATAACCAGATCTTCTGGTGCTCCCGTAAGGATAATTTACAATGAAGTTTTAGCTTCCTGTGGCATTGTGAGAAATAACTTCTCAAAGGTCAGTCAGGCCCCATCCACAAAGACGTCCTAGCCCCAAAAGGCAAGGGAATTCTCCTCACATCAGAGCTGATCATTGGGCTGGCTCTCACCGGATCCGAGATCCGGCACCAGATGTGTAGCCGGATCTCGGGATCCAGACAGAGTCAGCCCCCCAACCCATGCTCTGCGCTGTGGAGAAGAAAAAAAAAAGCGCCCTCGAGCAAACTGTAACTTCCTCTGGTGACCCCATGCAAGAGGTCACAAGAGGAAGTTACACTCCTCAGACACGACCCGGTTTATTTATATATGCAATGTTTGTCGGCTACATAGATCTGGATTATTTATTTATTTATGCAATGTTTGTGGAATGCAGGTATCCGACAAACATTGCATAAATAAATAAATATACAGGTATCTGACACACATTGCATACATAAATACCCCTATTTACATCACACACGATGCAGCAACCCAACTGCTTTCAGAGGGGAGCTGCAGGAGCTGTGCTGGGTGTGGTTCAAGCTAAGGAAAACGTTGCTTAAGGCGAACAGAGATCACTGTGTTTGAATAGTACCCAAGGTGAAGTTTCTTTTAATAAAATGGAATGCAAATTGTGCATTTTAAATAATATTTACTCAGCAATACTGGTCAAAACTATTTTCCGCATAGTGAAGTAACTCATCACCAGCGCCATGGAAGTGGTTTACAGTGGAATTGATGCATATAGCTTTGAAAAGAGACAGAATGAAAGAAATAGTGCTGTTTTAAACTATTATTTTGGACATTTCCTTTGATCGGAGGTCAACTGCGAGCTCCGCCCCCTTTAACCTTGCCTCCTCTGGCACTGCCCCCTCCCAAAAACTCTGCCCCCACCCCGGCCCTTGTGGGATCCCCCACTAATTGTTTTCCATTTCCAGCACTGCCTCAGATCAAGGGTGCCAAGGACTTACCAAGACACACGTCTGGGGTTGGCAAGAGTCGAGAGGCACAGGCGTCTGAAACCTTTGACTCTCCAGATGTTTTGGACTAAAGCTCCCATGATCCCTCACCATTGACTCGGCTGGCTCAGGCCAAAGGGAATTGTAGTCCAAAACATCTGGAGAGCCCAAGTTTGCGGATCCCAGTTCTATAGCCCGAGAGCATGGGATCCACATCTGTATTCCCCTTAATAACTTAAGTGAAACCCCAAGTTTTTCATTATTTTGCAAACATGTGAGAGCCCCACTACAGAGAAAAAAAATGAACAGCCCATTTGACAGAAAAGGTGCCCACCTAGGAGGGCCCCCAATCATGTGTTATCTCACTGTGCGATATTATGAGGAGCAATACGCAATTGGAAATCAGCGTGGCCCCTCCCACAAGAGAAACCCAATACAGAAATGCCATCCCTTCTCCTCTGAACAAGAGTGCCCACAGTAATTCAACCAGTCAACAGCGCGTGCCCTCGATGTGATGTTTCGTCTCAAATGGCTGCAAACCGCTGTGCCATGTAGCAGGTATTCCCCGCTGCAAGGTGTGCTGTACACCGTCCCTCTCTGTGATGTGTCCTTAGCAGCTTGGTGCCTTTGGTGGCAGGTGGGAAGAACACACGTCACAGTCACTGGTTCTGTGCCTCTGTGCATTCGGGGACTTATTCCTGAAACAACGAGGAGAACGACGCATCGTTTCTCGTGCATATGTTCACTGCGAAAAAGGTTAAATTGCTCTATGGTTTGTGAGAAGAAAAAAAAAAAGAAAAAAAGCATGTTCTAGGACAGCACTGTTTTTATTTTTGGTGTTATGTTTTCTCTAAGGCAGGGTTCCACTTCAAGGCTCTGCACAGATGACTTTGGCACCCTGTGCCGCAGAAGGGGACCGCTGGCAGCCCCCTTAATTCTCCACTCAGCGGAAGTCACTTTGACGGATCACACCCTGGGAGGGGCTCCGCGGCTGCAGAGGCCGGGCAGCCGTTCTGGGATTCTCTGGGCGTCCAGGAGGTGTCAGAAGAAATGAGAAGATAATCCACAAGCGGCGTCCAGGATGAGCTCCAAGCACAGCCTTATCTTTGCCAATTTCCTTGCGCGGCCTTTCCCCTCATTGGATGCGAAGGGCCATCCTTCAGAAATGAGGCCAGCGAAATATTTCAATTGACAGGGGGTGCGTAGAGGGGGTGTGAATGGGGACGGTGCCACTTTCCTGAAGCCTCGTGCACACTGATGGCAACTGCACTGGGCGCAATGTTCTGATGGCTAAATACAGTGGTGGGTTAAGGTGAATACTCTGGTTTCAAGAGGGTTCACCCACAGCTCTGGAACGGGGCACAGCTGTCACCATAAATCGGATTCGGAATTGGGCTCTAGGTATGGAACCTTCCTTGCTAAACTCTGTTACATGTTGTGTTGTCCTATTCCTTGGTACAAGGTCACAGGATGTGTTTTTTGAGGTGAAGCCCACACTTCCTTATGTAGTATAGTTGGGGAATATCCGGGATACCTCGCTGTTGGTTTAGTTAGTTTGTCTAATTTGTAAAAATGGCGGCGTAAGTGCATCCTGGGTAAATAATCCCAGTATGCACTGACGCCGCCATATTTCCAAATTAGGGCCTCATGAGGAGCCCAGCAGTCAATCTCAAGACTGACCTCCACTTCAACTCAGGACCCCACAGGGGGCACTCACCCTTCGCAAAGAGCCTTGATAAAGACCCACGGGTCGAAACACGTGTCGGCTTACCACTACTGGGACCATGAGCCCACGCTTCAAACCAATTGATGAACAAAATCTATTGTTGCATTCAGCACCTAATAATTAACCGTTTGGAAAATCCATCTGTACAAACTAAACCAACAGCGAGGTATCCAGGATATTCCCCAACTATGTTACCTTAAATCCTCAGGTAAGTCAACAAACAGCACAATCCACAAGCATGCGCAACTCCAGGGACGTGCTGTCTCGCCTTTTTGTTAATGCCTTGGTACCTGGCCTTGCACTGGTGTAAGTACTAAGGCACACCTACACTTCTCTACAGTGTTAACAGTTAACCAGGCACACGTAACTTTCTCCTCACTGCTAGCGGGTACCCTTCAACCGTACACCTCTCGTCAGTGCACCCCGGAACACCTACACCTCTGTTCGGTGTTAACAGTTAATCGGGTACACTTATCCGTCTCCGTACTGCTAGTAGGTACTCTGGCATACCTACCCTCTCCTCAGTGTTAACAGTTAACCAGGCACACATAACTTTCTCCTCACTGCTAGCGGGTACCCTGGAACACCTACACCTCTAGTCAGTGTACACTGGAACACCTACACCTCTCGTCAGTGGTAACAGTTAATCAGGCACATGTAACTTTCTCCTCACTGCTAGCAGATACCCTGGAACCATACACCTCTAGTCAGTGTACCCTGGTTAACAGTTAATCAAGGACACTTATCCGTCTCCGTGCTGCTAGTAGGTACTCTGGCAGACCTACCCCTCTCCTCGGTGTTAACAGTTAACCAGGCACACATAATATTCTCCTCACCGCTCGTGCGTACCGTGGAACACCTACCCCTCTCCTCGTTGTTAGCAGGTACCCAAGCCCACTTAACATTTTCCTCACAGCTAGTAGGTACTCTGGCACACCTACCCCTCTCCTCAGTGTTAACAAGTACTGAGGCACACATACCCTTCTCCTCATTGTTAACAGTTAACAAGACAAACGTATGCCTCTCACTGGTGTAAGTAAGTAGCCCGGAAAACCTACCCCGCTCCTCAATGTTAATACGTAACCAAGTACAGGTAACCTTCCCTTTGCTGCTGGGAGGTACCCTGGAATGCCTACCCCTTACAACAATGTTAGCAGGTACCCAGGCACACTTAACCTCTCCTCATTGCTAGTGGGTACCTTAGAACACTTACCCCCTCCTCAGTGTTAACGGTTAACCAGACACACTTAACCCTTTCCTCATTGCTAGTAAATACCCAGGAACACCTACCCTTCTCCTCGGTTTAACTGTTAACCAGGCACACTTAAGCGACTTCTCACTGTTAGAAGGAACACTGAAATACCTATCCCTCTATCAACTGTTAGCAGGTACCCAAGCACACTTAACATCCTCCTCATTGCTGGTAGAAATCCCGGAAAACCTAACCCTCTTCTCAGTGTTAACAGGTAACCAGGCACACCTACTATTCTCCTCACGTCTAGCAGGAACCCTGGAACACCTACCCCTCACCTCGGTGTTAGCAGGTACCCAGACACACTTAAACATCTCTTCACTGCTGGAACACCTACCCTTTTCCTTAGTGTTAACAGTTAACCAGGCCAACTTAACTGTCTCCTTATTGCTAGCAGGTACCGTGGAACACCTACCCCTCTCCTCAGTGTTAGCAGATACCCAGGCACACTTAGCCTCTCCTCATTGCTAGTGGGTACCTTAGAACACTTAACCCCTCCTCAGTGTTAACGGTTAACCAGACACACTTAACCCTTTCCTCATTGCCAGTAAATACCCAGGAACACCTACCCTTCTCCTCGGTTTAACTGTTAACCAGGCACACTTAAGTGTCTTCTCACTGTTAGAAGGAACACTGAAATACCTACCCCTCTATCAACTGTTAGCAGGTACCCAAGCACACTTAACATCCTCCTCATTGCTGGTAGAAATCCCGGAAAACCTAACCCTCTTCTCAGTGTTAACAGGTAACCAGGCACACCTACTATTCTCCTCACTTCTAGCAGGAACCCTGGAACACCTACCCCTCACCTCGGTGTTAGCAGGTACCCAGACACACTTAAACATCTCTTCACTGCTGGAACACCTACCCTTTTCCTTAGTGTTAACAGTTAACCAGGCCAACTTAACTGTCTCCTTATTGCTAGCAGGTACCCTGGAACACCTACCCCTCTCCTCAGTGTTAGCAGATACCCAGGCACACTTAACCTTCTCCTCATTGCTAGTAGGTACTGGAACACCCACCCCTCCCCTCCCCTCAGTGTAAACAGTTAACCAGGCCACTTAGCCTTTTCTCACTGGTAATACGGACCCTAAAAAAAAACCTACTCCTCAGCCCAGTGTTAGCAGGTACACAGGCACACGTAAACCTTCTCCTCATTGTTAGCAGGGACCCTGGAACATCCATCCCTCCCCACAGTGTTACCAGCTAACCAGGCCCACTCAGCCTTTCTTCACAGCTAGAAGGGATCCTCAAAAAAACCTACTCCTCACCCCAGTGTTAGCAGGTACCCAGGCACACTTAACCTTCTCCTCATTGTTAGTAGGTACCCAGGAACACCTATCCCTCTCCTCAGCGCTAGCAGGTACCCAGGCTCATTTAACCTTCTCCTCATTGTTGGTAGGTACCCAGGAACACCTACCCACCTCTTCAGCATTAGCAGATACCCAGGCTCACTTAACCTCCTCCTCATTGCTAGTAGGTACACTGGAAAACCCACCCCTCCCCACAGTCTGAACAGTTAACCAGGCCCACTTACCCTTTCCTCACTGCTAGTAGGGATAGTCAAAAAAACCTACTCCTCACCCCAGTATTAGCAGGTACTCAGGCACACTTAACCTTTTCATTTTTAGTACGTACCCAGGAACACCTACCCCATCCCCAGCGTTAGAAGGTTCCCAGGTTCATTTAACCTTCTCCTCATTGTTAGTAGGTGTCACACACTCACTAACCCAGAATGCACTTACCATGCTCCCGATGCGCCAGAACAGGCCCACCCACAGTTCTCATTCCCTCCCAGTGCAGTAGCGGGGGCAAGTCCTTTCGGCTCCTCCGCAAACTGGGATAGTGCACCCAAAGGGCTCGAATGGATCTCTGTTCTTTCGGACGGCTGCGGCCGCTTCTAAACTGGCAGCTACCCTGGTGCTTGTCAACATGTCTGCCAGGGCACCGCGTTGCCATGGCTCCAGAGCCTATTGCATGTCACGTGAGAAGGAATTGGCGATCATGTGTCGTGGCATCCTTGGCAACCCTATAAACAGCAACGGTTTGCGCCACTCTACGCTTCTCATCTGTTTTCATTGCACCGTTTGGCGTTTCGTTGTTGGTTCTTGTTCTGTTTTTTGGATTCCTGACCTCGGACTATGTTTCATGGACTGCCTTTTTCCCTAGCCCTTTCTGCAACGTTGTTATTTGATCATCGGATTCCTCTGGCTACCTTGACCACGGCTCCTGCTGTTCGGACTGCTCCAGATCTTGTTTTGGTACTGTGCTCTGAACGAATCCCCGACTAGTGACCTTGTTTCACGTACTTTGGTCTTCCTTATCTATTTAGCAGACCTTCCACTTTTTGGGCAAAGGATTGGCCACCTTTTGTCTTTCATCTCAGGTGCTTCCAGTGAGCTTCTCCTCTGCTCTAGGCCGCGGCTATGGACATCTCTCACTGCTGTCTATCGCTCAGTGAGGGTACAGGATACACCATTTGGGGGGAACATGATAACATTTCTGCTTTCCTTGGTTTTGCCGGGTCCCCGGACCCCTCGCACTCGGGTAGGTGCCATTTAATCATTATAGCTGTTGTGTTCTGTTATCAAAAGACTGTTGTGTGTGGTTACCTAATTGCCTGTTTCCTCTACAGCCGCTCAAGGGGTTCCGGTGTCGCTGTCCTGCCAGCTGTGGCCTCAATAACTCAACAGGGAGTGCTTATTATCTCTCTGTTTGGTGCTTGGGAAAAGAGGTTTCCTAATCCTAGCGACTCTCGATTCCTGACAGTAGGTTCCAAGGAACACCAACCCTCTCCTCAGTGTTAGTAGGTACCCAGACTCACTTAACCATCTACTCATTGCTAGTAGGTACCTAGGAACACCTACCATCTCCTCAGCGTTAGCAGGTAGCCAGGTTCTATTAACCTATTCCTCATTATTAGTAGGTACCCTGGAATACCTACTCCTCTCCTCAGCACTAGCAGGCACCCAGGCTCACGTAACCTTTTCCTCATTGTTAGGAGATACCCAGGAATGCCTGCTCCTCTCCTCAGCACTAGCAGGTACTCAGGCTCACGTAACCTTTTCCTCATTGTTAGTACGTACCCAGGAACACCTACTCCTCTCCTCAGTGTTAACAGTTAACCAGGCCCACTTAACCTTCTCCTCATTGTTAGTAGGTACCCAGGAACACCTGCCCCTCTCCTCAGCGCTATGAGGTACCAAGGCTCACTTAAACTTTTACTCATTGTTAATAGGTTCCCAGGAACACTTGCCCCTCTCCTCAGCGTTAGCAGGTACCCAAGCTCTCTTAAACAATTCCTCATTGTTAGTAGTTACCCAGGAACACCGACCCCTCTTTTCAGCATTAGCAGGTACTCAGGCACAATTAACCGTTTCCTCATTGTTAGTAGAAGCCTAGGAAAATCTACCCCTCTTCTTAGCGTTAGCAGGTATCCAGGCTCACTTAACCTTTTCCTCATTGTTAGTAGGTACCCAGGAACAAATACCGCTCTCCTCAGCATTAACAGGGACCCGTCCTCACTTAACCTTCTCCTCATTGTTAGTAGGTACCCAGGAACCCCTACCCATCTCCTCAGCGTTAGCAGGTACCCAGGCTCACTTAACCTTCTCCTCATTGTTAGTCATTTCCCAGGAACACCTACCCATCTCCTCAGCATTAGCAGGTACTCAGGCTCACTTAACCTTCTCCTCATTGTTAGTCATTTCCCAGGAACACCTACCCCTCTCCTCAGCATTAGCAGGTACTCAGGCTCACTTAACCTTTTCCTCATTGTTAGTAGTTACACAGGAACACCTACCCCTCTCTTCAGCGTTATCAGGTACCCAGGCTCATCTAAACCTTTTCCTCATAGTTTGTAGGTACCTAGAAACACCTACCCATCTCCTCAGCACTAGCAGGCACCCAGGCTCACTTAAACTTGTCCTTGTTGTTAGTAGGTACCCAGGAATACCTACCCCTTTCCTCTGCCTTAGCAGGTACCCAGGCTCACGTAACCCTTTCCTCATTGGTAGTAGTCACCCAGGAACACCTACCCCTCTCCTCCTCTTAGCATTGTCACACGCCATGGGAGGAATAAACAGAAGAAGAAGTATTTGGGGATTTTTTCCTAAAGTTGACATGATCCTCCATTCAGCCAATTACTAGAGGGAGCTTTTCTCCAAGATAGATGCCCAGGGTGAAAAGGTACTACTCCACGTTCTTTTAATATTTTGGTTGGCATCGCAGGTGCCGACATGTGGCTCACCAAATTAGGGGGAATATACTTCAGCTTCAGATATTAGAGGGAGCAAGGAAGTGAGAAGCTCAGTCTTCAATACACAGAGGTTTAGATATCAGATGTTGCACATGGGCCCACTGCAATCGCCACAGTTTGGAGAAAACAGCAGATGTCTGAGCCACAGCGTCATTGTACATCTGGCATAGGGTCCACACCATACATATGGTAGGGTCGGAGGCATCTGGGTATTAGATTTACAATACGTTCTGTAGGGTAACTCATGGAATAAACCTAACAGATGCCGTGTTGCCAGCAGTACAACAGAGCAATTGAAAATGCATTGATGATTCTGTGCCCACAATATCTGCCACCATTTCCATTGTAAAACCATTTCATGATCCAAATAGGTGGATTAGAGAGTGTGCAGAATTATCAGAGCCAGTTGCTTGGCATCTGTACAATATAGGAAGTTTTTCAGGGAGGCAGTGCCGAGTGATAAACTTCTAGAAGTAGGTGTGTGGGTGGGTGATGGACTTAAGATGCACGCAAGTGATCTTTTGTAGCATTGAGGCTACATTTTTCTGTTTTGTTTTTACATTTACTAACCCCAAAACAAAATCCAGAATAATATTTCCAAGACTTCCCAGCCTGGCTGCCTAGAGTCGCAGAGTCAAGAGTAGACTGTTAAAAAAAGGAGAATGTGAAAGTTAACATTAAGGAATGCGAAGAAAGAAAAGGGTAGGATTCTGTCCTTCTGTGTGCCATGAATGCATGGCAATATTTTCTATTGGTGAGTATAATCAATGAATGTGTGCAACTGTCTGACCTGTGTTGCCCTGTGTAAGGAGGCATAACCAGACATAATGTGGTCTGTAATAAGGGCGCAATCTAGTGCCTCAGACTCAGAAGTGCCTCAGGAAAAAATACAGAGGGGACATCTAATGGCAGGATCACAATGGTACTCAACCCAGGTGCAAGATCGTGTCAGGGAGCACAAATAAAGTATGGTGTTGTTAAGATGGCCTGGAAAACCCCACATTACACAGAGGATCTGGATCCAGATAAAACCATACTCAATAACGGAGACTGACAAAGTGAAAGGCAAAACCCAGCTTTATTGACATCCAAATAAAACAGGGACAGCATGCAAGCATTGGAATTCTTGGAGCTCTCAATGATTACATAAAAAAAAATACAATGGTTTATATCTTCAACATTTGTCATGTCATACCATATTCTTGGTTACCAACACCTCCAGGGACTGGGGATTGGTCAAAGGGTTGACTACATGTAAATTCTATAGGGCTTACATTTCGAATTGGGTAACACTTGTCTGTTGGCTCCTCCCGAGACCACTTCTAAATTGATAAAGGTAAAAAGACATTATCTCTACAATGAACTATTGGTTGACATAATATGTAATGGGTGGCCTAACATCACGGATTTGATTGGTTGGCGTTCCGCTGAACAACCTTGGGCAATTGACAGACTGTCAAGACCTAAGCCAGAGAGAAGCAGTAGGAGAGAGATCCATGGCAGCTTTCCTTTCAATTAAAGAAGATACCATCCCTAATTTCGAGGCCATGAGAAAGGGTGCTCTCTTTGTATTTGGCCTTGTGTCTGGGTGTACATTTAGGGAGTAAGCAGGTGTCTTATTGTTGTTCATCTTTAATGAATGGACAGTGTTTGTCAATCATGGGTCACGTGTGATGGGACGGTTGTTGGAATTGTTTTACCCTGCATTTCTTAGACGTTAAGCTAATATGAATGTGAGTGTTGTGGTTTCTTCTACCACTGGGGACACTCTTTAGTTATTCTATGTAGGGTCTTTTGTGTCTTAAGGTTCTCTTGCAACTGGCTCACAATGGTCGCTTGTGCTCTGATAGACTTTCATTAGTCAGGGAGTATACTTCTTACATCCGGGGAATTGCTATCTCGTGTCTTTGCTGCAACATTCTGACACTCCCTTAATTTGCTGTAAATGTGGCTGTGGTTGCCAGCTTCTGCCTGGGCTCTGCGTGAATCTGTTTTTCTGTGATTGCAGCATTTTGAGTTCTCTTGAAGCCTTGAGGATTTTGTCTATCTGGAAGCACGTTGCAGCTTCCATTTTGGGAAAGACGGCTGTTTATTTCCATCATATTTCTGTGTTAGGGAGCTATATTCATGTGTCGTTCATGTTGCATTCAGCTCATAACATGCCTAGGTTAATATTGTTCATGTCTTGTGTTGCTATGTTAATATTCTCCATGTATAAATGCATATATTTCCTAGTGTGCATGTTCTTCAGACACAGGCACATTTGCTTCTTGTCTAATACATGCACATGTATTGTTTCACTTGTGAATGTGTTGATTCTTGCCATATTCAGCTTATATTGTCTCCATATCTTGCTTTACCTGCTTGGGATATGGGCAGTACGATTGCCCTATTGAGTAATGTTTCTCACCTCAGTGGTATTGGGCTGGGGGGGTGGGCAGTATCTATGGATGACATATTCATCTGCCTCCCAACATTGTAATAGGCAGAGACAAGTACACAGGAAATGGTACAGTGTTCAGTTGGCAGAGCCAAGAGACAAGCCTAGTAGGAAAATCACTTTGGTACGTACTTAGGATTACAATCCCATGTGGAGCACAACCCAGTCAGCTCATTAAATCGGGCAAAACTTAAAGGTAATACACATTGAACAAAATCACACAGGAGTCACATATAGTGATCATACTGGCCAACCAAATGGAGCAGATTCACAATAATCCATCAAACATGTTTTGGAATTGTGGAAAGGCGAAGGGAATTCAGAAAGGGGGGGAAAATGACACTGATGTAATGCCAACTTAAAAATGGCAATAAAAATATTTTGAAATAAATAGAGTACAATGGGTGGAGCAAAACGTTAGGCAACCCCAGTAGTAACACCTCAATGGCAAACAAAAGGAACAGATAATGGTGCAACAGCCAAGGGTCAAAACACACCAGGAAGCACGACGACAGTGGGCATGACCCACAGACCCACACACATCACCAATATATCATGACCCAATGACAAATATATGAAGGGGCACCAAAAACTGTTTTTCATATACACCAATAGCTAGACTTCATAAAGCCCTAGCTGCTGGTAAAGAAAGGGATGCCAAGGCTGAATGTAGCATGAGAGTGTTTACCATCTTCATTTTAATAACACCTGGCGACTCTCTTCTCTTTGTGTATAAACCAAGTTGGACGTTATTGAGTATTTCAAACACACATGATCAAATAAAACATGATTATAGCATGTCCATGTCCCCCTGTACCAGACCCACTGATAAATGAAGTCATATACAGATTTTCGATTACACACGCTAACATTGGTAAAAATTCCCAGCCCCCAATCATTTACCAGACCATTAGTTTGCTACGAAAGTATTCCAACTGACTACGTGTAACTGTTCCACCAGTTGCCTTCTGGGACTTGTAGTTCAGATAATTCAAACTATGACCTCAAAACATTGCAGAAGCAAACAAGTAATGAACACTCAAAAGTTTACATTTAAACCTTGAGGGTGACTCTGATGTGACACAAGATAAAGTAACAATAAATAATTTATGATGTCCTAAACAGTAAATCAGATAATATATGCCATAATGCTGTTTCCACGCATTACGTTCCTGCCCATTTCCACCTTCACCGTCATGAACAAATACTAGAAACTGTAAGAAACCACAATAACCCCTGCTCTTGGAGAGAAAACACATGGAAGGGTAGACTGATCCAGCGTTGAGGGGAAAGGGGTGAACTGTAGCACAATTGGGAGGTATATTCCTTTGTTGTAATTTTTAAGAGAGCAGCTTGGATCGCCAAACCATTGACATGCACTGGAAGGCAATGGCATCTTGTATTAATCCACTGCATTCAAACGAATGTAACACTAATTGCACCATGTCTCTCAGTTTAGATTTACCATAACCCATAACCAAACCATGCAAGATTATGGAAAAGATTGCATGCAGTCAAATTATATGCTGCGGCCGAAAACTGCACGCCCAACTCAAACGCTTGCTACGTATTGCCACTCCCGCCAAGAATGGACATCGGGCTCTACACTCATTCACTCAGTCTCACACACACGCCTGCCACATGGAAGGGCAGAAGGGACATATCACACGAGGCCTTACCCCAGGACTCACAGGAGTCCCTAATATCAACCCCTTGCCAGCGATGCATCTGATCCTAGACCTCTTCATGCAATTTATATCGGGGAAGCAGGGTCACATACAGCATGGGCATAGTGCATTCCTCATCACAACCTCTGAGCTTTAGCGCAGGAGTTACAGGAGGCCATGCTGTCCCTATCGGGCTGGTGTCCACTCATTGGACATAAGCACCTATTCTCACCCTTCAGAAGGGACATTGCAAGGTACAAACTGGCTACAAAAGGAGCATGATTGCAGTTGTCATTGTGTCCCCTTCTCGGCTGTTCTCTGCACACAGAAATCAGCTCCCAGCCACCTGGTCTCGCTGCAGCATGCTTGAATGACAGCCTTCCTCCTGCAGGATCTCAGGCCCTATTTTGTCTTTGACCAGGCACCCTGAAGCACCACCTCAATTTCCTTATCCAGTTTTCAGGAAGAACCATGCCCAGAGGAATTACCTTGTAGATATTCCTCACGTGGTTCAGGATGACATGAGCTGAGGGCAGTAGGGGTCAGTACTGTGGTCAGGAGTTATTTTGGTGGGGTCACCCACAGTTGCTGATATCAATAACAATGTTGCAACATATATGTATAAAGTTCAGAGCCACATGAGCAAAGCATTGTGGGTGTGCAATTTAGCACATATGCAAGCCTTTTGTTCCATGAGCCAAAGGCTTGCATACCCTTAGTGCTTTGCTCATCTGGAGAGGAACCTCCAGTGACAGCTACTGGATGGATCTTTTCCTAGCTGTTTTAAACCCACCACAACCTTGCTGGTGTTAGCTGTATATAACACATTCACAACTAAGTGTAATTCAGCTTCAGACATACCAGTATACAATAAGAGCCACGCAAATCCCAAGGAAGCAAGGAAGAACTTTTCAAAGCAGCATTAGTTTAAGACTTGACCTCATGGTTTTGGCAATAATTTGAAGATACATGTGCTGAATTACTGCCAACATCGAACACTGTTAACGCTGCTTGGTGCCATGGCCATGCCACAGGATTATGAGTGGCGAAAGGGTGTTAAAATCCTTGATTTCTGAGGGGAAAAGTTTAAGATTTACCACCAGCTTACTCATTCTCCCTGCAGCCACTGGATTCATGGCCCAGAGTGGATCTGCCCCTCCAGGATGTCAATGTCATGGTTCTCCCTTCTCTGTAGGAGTTTCCTCTCTTATACACACCACATGACTAAACAGAACATTGCAGGCTGTAGCCAATACATGAAAAGAAGGAGCTTTGTAAAATATAATAATTGCCAGAGATGTTAAAGTCTTTTCCACATTCATAGATGCAGACAAGGTTGTTTTTACTGGAAGTTCTGCTCTGAAATGGGAGTCCTTCTCCCCAAGAGTTGAGTCACTCCCAGTGAGCTCCCACTTGCCCAGGCCCCTATGGAGGGTCTAGCGTAGTGTTCCCACCTCCCCAGCCTCACAGGGAGTGGCTCCCCTCTGCAGAACAGGGACACATTGTCCAGATTCCTCACATACCCCTCAAATTAATTGTGAGGCTCCCCCTTGCATAGGAAGTGGGAAACAACTTAAAAAGTACACCTTGACATTTTAATTTCCCTTTCTGTGTTGTACCAAAAAACAAAATGGTTGCAAATCTAAAAACCATCTCATGACTCGGGCATTCAAATCTTTCCGCAAACTCATCCATGTTAGGGGAGACTGGTCATGTGTCAGAACCTCCTTGCTGTGAGATAATAATGTAAGTTCAGGATTACCCACCTGGTGGCTAGGGATTTCAAGTTCCACTGTGGCATATGATTGTTCTCTGGGAATCAACTTCTATCTGGTGTATGAGACTCGATGTTCTAAGTCATGACTTTCTTGTGATAACACAGCTCCCACTATGAACTTAGAGGCCTCTGTCTGAGGAATACATAATCGATTGAAATCAGCCCTTTTTAATACAGGCTCTCGGTGTAGAATTTGTTTGAGGTCTTTAAAGCTTTATTGGTCTACATTCTCTCAGAAAAGCTTTATGGGATGGTAGTTCTTGACCATGTTCGTAAGATTGGCGGCCAAGGTAGAACATTTGATATACATCTTCTCTAATAGCCTGTTAATAACAGGAAAGCGCAACAGTATTGTTTACTTGTTGGTACCGGTTTTGCTTGTACTGCTTTGACTTTTTCTGTCTTTGCTTTAATCAAGCCATTTCCCACAAAATTGCCCAGGTACTTTACACCTGAATGGGCAAGGTGACATTTTCCATGGTTGGCTGTTAAACCTGCTGTATGGAAAGGCACTTGCAATCACATAAAGATGGTGCATGTGTTTGGGCAAGGTCTTGTTAAAACTGATATAATATTGTTTCGTCCTCATTGTATATGTTGGCCTGGTATTACCCAAATTGTTCGTTTACAATTGTTCGAATGAACAATTGACCGAATTTAAAGGGTCACAATTGACAATTTGTATACAACCGTTGGCCTATGCCCAGTCGCTGTGCGAGGAAATCCGCATTGCAAGGTCGTTCCCTTAAGTTAATCGAGCCTCCATTTTAGGTTGAAGCCGCTATTTCAGTTAGTCGTGCAAAGTCACCCTGTGGCCTAAAATGGCCGACCTGTGTTCTCTTGTTCTTACTTAACCTCTTCGACCTCTGTAGGCGAGTTAATGTCCAACCTGCCTGCAGGCTACATGTTAGGGTCATGTAGACCTTGTCCTTTGTTGACCTCGGGAACAGGGGATTATTTGAATCAGCGATGTTAACTTACAAGTATATAAGAACAATAATGCTATCTAAACATGACATGCAAAACATCTGTTTGACCTGCATTGAAACAAATGTGTAAAGAGTGTAAAGTTAAACCCAGAGAATAATAGTGCTTGTTAGTAAAATGTATTAAGAAGTAAACCGCATGCACAAGATATGTAAATTAGGAATGAACCTGGCGCGACCCTAGACCAGTACATGATTAACTTGTAGGAGGCTGGACATCGTTATGAAGAAACTGTATAAATATGCCGATGTCCAGCTAGCACTTCCTGTTCACTGCTCACATTCAACCTTCTGGTGGTCTCTGTGAAGTACTGATGGCCAAATAGCTATTTGTGTACTTTGTTTCGTAAACTGTTCAGTATTGCAATAAAGATTCTGGGAATCTTTACAAGCCTGTGTTGGTGTATTTCTCTTTGCATGGTGTAAAAGCCTTAATATTGTATTTTCTGACTCAACAGATGGCACCCGAATAGGGACCCTCAAGATCGACTACGTCTCGTTAAAGGTTGGCTCGGCTATCGGACCGGGATTGGACGGTGCCAACAAAACGGCGCCTCTGGACGAGAAGCAAATTCCTCGACAGAACAGCACGATCCGATCCCTGAACGGTGAGCTGTACCCCCGAGACGACGTCTTGACGAGGGTCCATATATCGAGGTGGGTAAATTTGCCAAAATCACCAGACACGTTGGTCCTTAGAACTGTTCTTAGTAACACGATCGGGCCTCCCAGTCCTTTGGTCAGGTGAATCGTGACCCGATTCTTAATTTAACCCTGACAATTTGAATTTGGCGCATTGTACTCGTGAGCACAATTATTTGACCAGGTAACACCAGAATTCTGATATGCCTGGGAAATTGTCTGCCTGCTTCAGAGCATTATTCCGCAGCGACAGACAATCTTTGGAAGATAGCCATCCCGCACCCCAGGAGGGGACGCCGGCATGTACTATGTACTGTAAGAAAGGCTTTGGTAGTATAGCATTTAACGATATTTGGCACAGACAGACCAGACATAACTTTAATCTTCGGTGGCCAACCAATGGTAGCTTTGAAATCCCTCGTATAGAATATCTAGAGTCTGTATTGGTAAAGAAAAAGGCTAGACCTGCAGCATTTGACGCATTGCACAGTTGGAAAACAGAAGCTTTTCAGCAACAAAAAAGTAGAGAGAAACATATGCGTCGACATATGACGAATGCCGAAAAGGCGCTGTTATATGATCAAAATAAACAAATGGAATCAGTTAGGAACACGGACAGAGCGTTTCAATTAGGCATTCAGAAAATGTACCCTTCAAAAGATTTTCATAAGTCCGATGAATTGATTAATAAACATTTGCATGAACGAAGGCCCGATGCCTCTGCTCCAACCCCGTATGTCCCTCCTCCTGGTGTTTTGCCCCTTCCTGTCGTTATTCCTCCTCCTATAGTTCCCCCGGTCCTTCCTATTGTTCTTCCTGCTGTTCTTCCAGCTGTTGCTCCTTTGCCTGCCCCCTTGCTTCCACCTATTGACATTCAGAATGTGCCTACCCTTCCTCTTCCAAGTGATTCTGCATCACTTGTAGTAGATCAGGGAATGGGATCAAGGGTTGTGACTCGTAATACTGTGTCCCCAGATAAAAAGAATGAATTAATTGCTTGGGCTAAACATTGTATGGAGAAGGGTGAACAAGCTGATGTTTTTTCCACACTCGAAAATCTGAAAAGTATTCCTGTGAAAAATGTTTTTATTGAAGGGTTAGGAATTCAATTGAGCATAGTGTGGAGTAGATTAAATGATGTAGATCTCCCACAAGGGTTACAGGATTTGAACACCTTAGCGTTGTCTAGAGATACTGCGGAGAAAGTATATGAGCATGTCAAAAGGTTTTTTGTGTATAGGAAGGAGTTGGAAGAGTTACAGAATGAAGAAGTAGATGGTGATAGTTTAGGTACTATGTTCTTACAGAAACGCTTTTCTCCTCGCCGTGAATTGATAGGTGAGGAAGCGCAAATTTGGACAAAGGATGCGATAAGATGGATTTTGGATATGTCGATAAATCCAGATGAAGTATATGACACGTATGGTCATTGTACGTTAGAAATGCAAAAGAAAGTGATTCAGGGTATGGTAGAATACCTGCAGAATGAGTGTGTAAAAAGAAAGATTTGTTGTCCCGCAGAATTGTTGAGTGTTTATAAGAGAGCCTTTTCGATGGATACCTCTTCGACTGCCTTAGCGCTTGATTTGGCTCTGTTGCTTAGTAAGCGTTCAGAGCTACCTACTTCTCAGTTGCCTATGAGAGAGGTCCCTCCGACATTTGTCCCAAAAGGTGAGATTGCCGCCGATGCTGCACGAGGTATAGACGCTGTGGACATTCCTGCACACTATGTATCACAGTTTGTTCACGTTCCGTTCTTGAGACAGGAAGTGAACACCATAAAGCAATCTATTCCTGATATAAGAAAAAATCCGACGGGGTTCTATAAAGAAATAGAGTCGGTCTTACAATCATCGGTATTCACCTTAAGTGATATTGATTTATTATTTCCCGTACTCCTACCAGTTGACTTGTGGAAACAGATTAGGACTGTAGATGATGTACCTGGGTTAGGAGATACATGGGATAACATGGTTAGGTTCGACAGAGAAAGACGAGCTGGCGAGCGACCGCCTCAAGTAATATTAACTTTGCCTGATAGGATTATTGTAAAATTAAAAACTATAGTTCCTGAAAAAAGAATCATTTGGGACAAGCTTACGGCCTGTGTCCAACAAAAGTCTGAGGGTGCTACCGAGTTCTTCAATCGGTTCGAACAGGTATTTTCAGATTTCAGTGGACAAGACTTAGGCACAGAGTCAGGGAAAAGGCTGTTTGTCGACAAATTTGTACGGGGATTGCTGCCTGACATCCAGTCACAGATTATGTCCTCCGAAAGCGCTTGGCAGGCAAAGTCTCACCCAGAAGTACTGCACATGGCTTAGTATTATGAAAATCGTGTAAATAATGAAAAGGAAAAACTTGAGAAAAGAAAGGGTGACCTGAAAACAAAAGTACTATTGCAACAGATCGTTAGAAACCCTAGAGGGGGTAATCAATTTAGAGGACAATACATTCCACAGGGAAGTATGCCCCTGGCTCCGGTAACCATTAACCAGTGTGCCTATTGTCGACAGGAAGGACACTGGCGCGCACAACGTCCGACCTTGCAGCAAAGGTCATTTGGGAACATGGGTAGATGATCCAGAGGTCACCCAGGTGCAGGGGGCCCTGGCAGAGGTCAGTTTGCGCCAGAATCACAGCAACCTTCTTCACAAGATAAACAAGTTTCGAGTGTGGATAATCGAAACATTTTTGATCATCCTTCTGCTGCGTACCTCTCTGAAGAGCTTCCTTTTGACGACATTTTGTTTCGGTAGGATTGCCCGAAGCAGGATTTGGAACCAACGCCTATTCCCGCTCATCAGAAAGGTCCCTATGTTGAGATGGCGGTGGGAAATAGGAAGCATCTATTTTTAGTAGATACGGGAGCACAAAAGTGTTCCATTGACCATTCACGGGTTCCAAACATTCCCCTGTCAGGGCAGCCCAATGTCTCCATAGGGTTTTCAGGCACACCTGTAGTTTGTCCAGTCTCTTTGCCGGTACCGATAACACTGGGTCCCTTCACGGAGTGATGTCCATTTCTACTTACTACAAACTGTGGGGAGAATTTGCAGGGGTGACATTTGCTGAAGGAATTGAATGCAGTAATATATTGTTCCCCGGACGGAGTTCGGTTAACAATTTCACCTCAGCAATCACTCACCTCTCAGTTTTTGACTCGACCTTTACCGCCAGAATTCAGTAACATTCCGGAATGCTTATGGGCAATTGATGATAATGATGTGGGCATTCTTCAAATTGAACCTGTTAAAATTATTCTGAAACATGGAGTAAAATTGCCTCGCATCCCGCAATATAAGATCTCAGTTGAAGGCGAACAGGCTTTGAAATGTATAGTTTCTGATTTTGTACATCATGGAGTAATTGAGGAAATTACAGGTAGTTTGTGTAACAGCCCGATTTTGCCAGTATATAAAAAAGGTGATAATGTGATTCCTTTTTGATTTATAATTGATTTGCGTGCTATTAACAAAATTGTGGCTCCTCAATTTCCCATTGTACCTGATGTTACAACGATACTAACTATGATTCCTGCTTCTGCCACTCACTTTAGCGTTGTTGACCTTAAAAATGCGTTTTTCAGTATTCCTATACATAAGGATAGTAGGTATTTGTTCGCGTTTACCCTAGGTGGACGCTCGTTCACATTCACTCGTGCACCACAAGGGTACACTGAGAGTCAAAGTATTTATAGTAGAGCATTGAAAGAGCAACTCGATTCTCTTGAGTTGCCTACTACTTGCACGTTACTACAGTATGTAGATGATCTCCTCTTGGCTGCTGATTCTGAGAGTGCCTGTAAAAAAGGCACCATGTTGTTGCTTTGTCATCTAGCAAAACATGGCCACAAAGCTTCACTCAAAAAATTCCAATATTGTTGTCAGGAGGTCGCCTATTTACGCTATCTATGCTATCTCCTGTCAAAGGAGGGAAGAAGGTTGACACCTGAACGAATAAAAACTATTTCCGGCATGTCTGTCCCAAATACGCAGAAGGAAGTTAGAGCCCTGATAGGTATGGCTTCTTACTGTAGATTGTGGATCCCTAACTTTTCGTTAACGATTAAACCAATGCTGGCTTTGACAAAGAAGGGCATTTCTTCGCCATTGCCATGGACTTTGGAACACCAGACAGCATTTGATTTGCTCAAAACCGCGCTGTGTTCGGCACCGGTTTTAGGAACTCCAAATTATGAAAAGGCCTTCGTGTTGTATGTGCATGAACGTGATGGATGTGCTTTGGCTGTGTTAACGCAGGAACATGCAGGGAAGAATGGGCCATGCGGCTATTTCTCATCCGTCCTTGATCCTGTTGCATGCGCTTTGCCGAGATGTTTGAGAGCTGTCGCTGCTGCTGCTGCGTCTGTAAAACAGAGCGAGGGAATGGTCCTGGGTCATGCGTTAACCCTAGTGGTACCTCACTCTGTAGATATTTTATTAAATAGAACTCAAACGCAACACCTTACTTCCGCACGATTGACAAGATACAAATTGATCTTGCTTGCTTCCCACATTCAAATTCACAGGTGTTGTGTATTGAATCCGGCTGAACTTTTACCTGTCCTGTAAAATACTGTTGATGGTGACGAAACATCACACGATTGCCTTTACACCACAGAACAAGAGACTAAAGGTAGAATCGATTTGAAAGACACGCCTTTGAATAGTCCACAAGGTGAGCTATTTTGTGATGGCTCCTGTTTCAAACTTCCGAATGGTACATCCACGGCTGCTTATGCCGTCACTACCTTAAGCACGATTGTGGAAACCAAAAGAATTATGCATAATTCCGCGCAGGCCGCAGAAATTATAGCATTAACTCGAGCTTGTGAACTTTCTGAAGGGCTTACATTAAATATATATATCGACAGCCAGTATGCCTTTGGGGTAGTTCACAACTTCGGTAGGCTTTGGAAAGAACGAGGTTTCTTGACCTCACATGGCACAAAAATACAGCACAGCACTTTAATAGTGCGATTACTTTCAGCGCTCGCGCTCCCTGTTCAGTTAGCCATTGTAAAATGTACAGCACATCAAAAGGTTACAGATGATATAGGAAAAGGGAATGCTTTCGCTGATCAGATAGCTAAACAAACTGCTACTGATTTTAGTTCAGAAATGTATGCTGTAAGGGAAACTGTAAATGTTTGTACTTTTGGTGAAAGTATAGATTCTGTAAAAGACATTCAAGGAGATGCTACTGCAGAGGAGACCAAGAAATGGGTCAAGTGTGCAGGGAGATTGGATGGTGATGGGTGTTGGGTGGACAATGTTGAAGGAAAATGGTTACTCCCTGACGCCTACATTACAATAATGGTCATTATGGCTCAGGGTCTGACCCATGTCTGTGCGCGTAAATTGACTAAAATGTTACATAGTGTATGGGCCAATGATAACATTTTCAAAATTGTGGAGCGCTTTGTCCAAGGCTGCAAGCACAATGTAGGAAAAGGTACCTCGACTCCTAGAGGAAGTTTTGCTCCACCTTCTGTTCCGTTTGAGGTCATCCACTTTGATTTTATTGAGATGGAACGTTATAACAATCTTAAATACGTATTGGTTGTCATTTGTGCATTTAGCAAGTGGGCTGAGGCCTTCCCTGTTAGAGATGCAACGGCCATAACCACGGCAAAAACTCTGTTGAAAGAGTTCTTTCCTAGGTTCGGCTGCCAAGAGTCATCTGGTCGGATAATGGGCCACACTTTATCGCTGCTGTAATCCTACAAATATGCGAAGGATTGCAGATTGATAAACGGTTCCATTCGGCCAGACATGCCCAAAGTGCCGGATTAGTGGAAAGGCACAACGGAATTATAAAGAACAAGCACGCTAAGACGTGTGCTGGCACCAAGTTAAAATGGCGGGACTCCTTACCGATCGTGTTGCTGTCGATGACAACAACCCCTCAAACTAAGACTGGGCTCTCGCCCTTTGAGGTGGTAATGGGGAGGCCTGCTAATATTTGGGGTATGCTAAAGAGTCACTCATTGCAGGATATAGAGAATGTGCTTCTTTCAGATTACTGTAACCAGTTGACTAAAAATCTATTTTCAATTTATCACCAGGTGCGAGAGGCATTACCTGTATGGTACGAGGGTCCCGGTCACAGTCTACGACCAGGAGACTGGATCCTCACGAAAGTTTTCGAAAAGGCCGTCTTGCCTTGCACCTCTGTGGAGGGGTCCCTACCATGTCCTGCTAGTCACACAGAATGCTGTGCGGGTAGCAGGGCGAAAGAACTGGATACATGCAACACACACCAAACGGATCCCGCAGCCCTGCCAAACAATACAGAAGACACAGAATCCATTTCCAATGCTGTAACCAACGTGCCCGAAACAGCAACAACTGACAAGAGAGTATCGGAGACCGTTCCAGAGTTCGTAAGGCCAGACAAAACGGCCATCTTGTCTCCGCACTCTCCAACAGTGGTACTCCAGTGGGAAGTGACGACATACTTTTTTCTGACCCTTCAGCACCGGAAATTGTGAAATATAATTTACGTCCAAGAAGATAGACGTACGGCACGGATTGACTGTGCGATTGAGGAAATCATCTGAGGGCTTGCCTTTTGGTCCGACTGTACGAAAGGATTCTGTTGGCTAAGGGTTGTGGGAAAGACATTAAGAAGACGTGCGACTGGAGTCGCCAGCAAACGAACAATTGGTGTTTTTTTCGATTGAAGGCTACGATGCCTGCACCCGCTACCGCTTGCACTGAACTTTTAGATAAATATGTGACTAGCAGAGACAATGATCAAGCGTGTAAGGGGACCCGAGAATGTATTGTTGCCTTTTAGTAATAATAACTGGGTTTGTAGCATCTTTTGGTTTTGGGTTATGTTATCTGGAGGAATCATATCCGCTAGTGGACTTTTTACCTGTTGAAAATGTATCTGTTATACCTACTCCTGCCGTGCAGTTGCATAACTTGTCGCCTAGAGATTCTTTGCATAGACGGAACTATCCGAATAATACTCTTTTGTTAATAATGAATGACACTCATGCAATTTTTAATAGAACCAACTGCTGGAACTGCTCGCATTTACCGCAACATGGGGATAAGGGGCTAGGTTGGTACATTCATCCTTTACCTTTGACAACTGCGTGTTATGCTTCTCTTAGAGCACTATTCTTTGGCCGTTGGAATGACAGCCTCTCAGGGAACTTTGATGGTACAAATTTGAATAGTTTTGAAAAACGTGTTTTGATGCCCCTGGGATGCTCGCTGTTTGCTAATAGGAGTAAGCCAAACGTTGCTTCTGTTAGGCCCTCTGATAGATTGTCTCGTCCTTTCCAGTCTTTGATCTCTTTCAAAATGGCTCCTATAGGCAATAAGGATGCCACGCCTCCATCTTATTCTGTTAACCATAGCCCCGATTCAGTTTCCTTCTGCATACAGAGGAATGGAACACCGTCAATGGGTGATTTTAGGAGATGCACCAACGTTGCAAACTTTACTAGTTAGAACAGTCCTCTGTATGTAGGTGAACCTGTCTATTTCGTTTGCGGTAATGTGGCATTTCCATGGTTGCCCAGGGATTGGCAAGGAACCTGCTATTTAGGGATTCTATTACCTGGGGTATTTATTGCCAGTACTGCAGAAAATTCGAAGACTCGACCACAACGAGATGTGAAGGGGGATACTCCAGCGCAAACTCTAGGAGACATTATGAAATCCTTTGTGCCATTTTTTGGGCAAATTATGAATTCAGAAGATATAAGGGGACTAGCGAGAGTACTGGAGAAAACCATCAACCAGACCACTGACATACTCTAAAATATGACGTTAGAACAGAAAGCGATAAGATTAGTAGCTCTTCAGAACCGGATGGCATTAGATGTCATTCTGGCAGAGTGTGGAGGAGTATGTAAATTAGTGGGGTCTGCTTGCTGCGTTTACGCACCAGACTCTTCTCCAACGACCTTTAGGGCGATCCAAAATCTACATGTTCTTAGTTCGGAAGTACATGTTCCTGAGGGAAACTGGGAACTTAGTACATGGTTTTGGGACCTCCTACGGTCATGGGGATGGAAGTTGTTTTCAGCCTGCTGATTATCTTGGGTAGTTTTCTATTCCTTTGTTGTTGTATACAGTGTCTCGCTGGTATATGTCCGGTATTAGGGAGGTGTTGCGCGCAAGCAACAAGTGTATTAGGGCATAAAATATACGCCCCAGATAAGGTTTCCAAGGAGTATGTGTTGAAAGAAACTCTAATGTCTGATCTGATGGCAATAGATATGTCTGATAATGATTCGGGGTGTATAGACGTTAAAATGTGGAGTTAGTCGTAAGGTGATTGGAAGTAGTTTAGCGCTTGGCATAGGCCAAAAGGAGGGTTCATTAAAACTGATATAATATTGTTTCGTCCTCATTGTATATGTTGGCCTATGCCCATTCGCTCGCGAGGAAATGCACATCGCAAGGTCGTAACCTTAAGTTAATCGAGCCTCCATTTTAGGTTGAAGCCGCCATTTCAGTTAGTTCTGCAAAGTCACCCTGTGGCCTAAAATGGCCGACCTGTGTTCTCTTGTTCTTACTTAACCTCTTCAACCTCTGTAGGCGAATGAATGTCCAACCTGCCTGCAGGCTACATGTTAGGGTCATATAGACCTTGTCCTTTGTTGACCTCGGGATCAGTGGATTATTTGAATCAGCGATGTTAACTTACAAGTATATAAGAACAATAATCCTATCTAAACATGACATGCGAAACATCTGTTTGACCTGCATTGAAACAAGTGTGTAAAGAGTGTAAAGTTAAACCCAGAGAATAATAGTGCTTGTTAGTAAAATGTATTAAGAAGTAAACCGCAAGCAAGAGATATGTAAATTAGGAATTAACCTGGCGCGACCCTAGCCCAGTACATGATTAACTTGTAGGAGGCTGGACATCGTTATGAAGAAACTGTATAAATATGCTGATGTCCAGCTAGCAATTCCTGTTTACTGCTCGCATTGAACCTTCTGGTGGTCTCTGTGAAGTACTGATGGCCAAATAGCCATTTGTGTACTTTGTTTCGTAAACTGTTCAGTATTGAAATAAAGATTCTGGGAATCTTTACAAGCCTGTGTTGGTGTATTTCTCTTTGCATGGTGTAAAAGCCTTAATATTGTATTTTCTGACTCCACAGTCTTACTATGTATAATGTTGTCATCTAAAAATGCCCCATGGAAGCTAGAAAATGGTTTTAGGATTGTGTCTATCAATTGCTGCAATGTGACAGGAGCACTGTGTAACCCAAAAGGCTTCTGCTGTCGAATTGACAGAGGCCTTGGGGTGTGGAAAAGGCATGTTCTTCCCTATCAGTCCTGTTCAGGGGTACCTGCCAATAACCTTTGGTTAGGTCCAGAGTGGATATGTATTTGCACAATCCTAGCTTCTCAATGACCTCGACAATTCTGGGCATAGGGTAATTATCAAAAATGGAGAGGGAATTACAATTTTGAAAATCTATGCAGCATCTCCAGGATGTGCTGGGTTTGGGTACCAACACAATGGGGGGTGACCACGTGACCACAGACAAATGGAGGGCTCAATGATATTGGCCTTGAGCATCTTGTAGAATTTGTTCTCAATAAGTTTCCTCCTTGCCTCTGGGATGCGGTACAGTTTTAGATTTACTGTTTGCCCACCTGGGGTGCGGATAAAGTGGAAGTAATTCTGCAATCTACCGAGTTTCTTAGAAACGACCTCTGGAAATGGGTCTTAAAGTTTTTAAAGGTCTTCCTGTTTGGAGTGTGGTAGATGGTTTGGGATTACCTGCTGTTCGAGGTTGGTGGTCTATAAGAAGGGTTGCCATGGTCCCCGTAGTCTCCTCCACAGGGTTGACCTTCCACTCTTTCAACAGGTTTTATAATTATGATTGTTTTTTTATAAGACGCTTAATACCAAAGAAGTTTCTAAGCACAGACCGAGATTCAAACCTGTGTTGCTCTGCGCAAACTGGAACAAGTCTGGAGACAATCTCCGACAGACCATAACAAACTACTGCTCAACAAAATAACGGCCAACTATAAAAAAGAAATCATAGCGGCCAAACAAGATTCCTATAACCAGAGAATCTCACAATCTAATTCCAGCACCAAAGAATTATTTACTATCCTGAAAGAATTGGAAACACCGGTGATAATTCCAGATACTTGCGATAAGAACAAACAATGGTGCACCAGCGTCCAAAATGCACTAAACAACAAAGTCACCGGCCTTCAAACCAAAATTAAAAACAAGAAAGACTCCCTCACCAAACTCACCAACCCCTTCAACGCCCACGCCAGCCCTCCACCCTCACACCACACACCCATCACTGCTCGCTTCAGCTTTTCCAAAGTCTCTACTCCCGAAGTAGAAAAAATCATTCTCGGCCTTAAACCCTCCAAATGCAAAGGCGACCTCTGCCCCCCACAAATCATTAAAGATGCAGCAAGAGACCTCTCGCCATTCATCACCAGGCTCATCAATGCCTCATTCTCCTCAGGAACAGTCCCCAGTAACCTCAAAGAGTCTTGGGTCCTCCCTCTCCTCAAAAAACCCTCCCTCGACCCGTCCATCCCGACCAACTACAGACCGATTACCACCGTCCCATTCCTGCTCAAAATACTAGACAAGACAGCATACCAACAAATCCAAAAATATCTTGAAACTAACCACCTTCTAGGCATAAGACAATCAGGCTTCAGACCCCAACATGGGACTGAAACCGCCCTGATAGACCTGAAAGCCCAAATAGACGCCCTTAGAGACAACGGGAAAACTGCATTACTACTCTTGCTAGACCTCTCCGCGGCGTTTGACCTAGTTGACCATAAAATCCTATGCAATCATTTAGACTCAGCTGCCCACTTCTCCCAAGAAGCCATCAGCTGGATTGAGTCATTCCTCAACAACAGATCTATGCGTGTCTTCTCCTCCTCTGCCGCCGCCGAACCCATCCCCATCACGTGTGGAGTCCCACAGGGCTCTTGCTTCTCCCCCACTCTGTACAACGTGTTCACGAAGCCCCTGTTTGACGATCTAGATGGCCTGGGTATCACCTACACCAACTACGCCGATGATACACAGATCCTCATCCCGTTGACGGGAGATTACAACCAGGATTTGGCCTTGGTGAACAAGGTGTATCTCATCATCCAGGCATGGATGGCTTCGCACAGTCTATGCCTGAATGATGACAAAACTGAACTCATCATCCTTGGTTCCACCTCCAATCTAACCAAACTCGACCACAACTACGCTAACTTCATCATAGATGGGAACCTAATCAAGGTTTCCAAAGAAGTGAAAACCCTAGGAATATACCTCGACTCCTCCCTAACCTTCCACAAACAGGTTAGCTCGATGGCATCCTCCACGGCCTATACATGTAAGCTTATAAGAGCAGCCAAACCCTTCCTTTCCACCCAGAGTTGCATTACACTAGCCAGAGCCCTGGTATTATCCAAACTGGACTATTGTAATGCCCTCTACATAGGAGCCAGCAAGCAAATCACCAACAAAATTCAAACGCTTCAAAACAACGCTCTTAGGGCAGCGCTCAACATTCCCAGGAGGGAACACATTTCCAATATCAGGAAATCCCATAACTGGCTCAGCACAACAGACAAAATCCTGCTTAAAGTAGCATCGCTCACCCACAAATGCCTGAACAACGATGCCCCACGCTACCTGGCAGACAGAATACGCAAACACACCCCCAACAGACCCACCAGAACCTCCAACGCCAACCTGTTCACTTTCCCCAGGTTCAAACGCACCAAAATGGGCGGCAACAGCTTCCAGGTGAAAGCACCTCAACACTGGAACTCCTTACCGCCATCTCTCAGAACACCCCAACCTTACTCACATTTTAGACGCAACTACATTCATTGGATAAAGAACACGAACCATTAACACCTCTAACACCACACGGCTGCTTTCCGCTTTGTATGCTTATATGTAAATTTGTAAAATATATGTAATATATGTAACTCTTTAAATATATGTACTGCATTATCTCCTTCTTGCCAAACTGTATTCATGGCCTCATTGTCTCACTATAATTATGTAATGCAATGTATAAGCAACCTGTAACCAAGATTTGAATAACCATGCTGCTCATGCGCCCTCATACCCTCGGGTCTGGTGCGCAATACAAATCAATAAACTAAACTAAACTAAACTAAACTGTGTCAACTTGCTTCCAAGGCAAGCGTGTTTCCACTGAGCTATACTGCCTGTGTTTATATGATAGACTTGTTTTTTGTTGTTGTCTGTCTGGTTGGGCTAATAGATAGTTTACCAGAACCTTTTTTCAAGCATTTTGTAGGGCCCAAACCGTTTGGATAACATCTTGTTCTCCCAGGGGGGAAGGAGAACTAGTACAGATTCACTGATGGAAAAAGACCTGCCTACCGCTTGACTGTAATGCAATGATGTTTGATGTTCTCTTGCCCTATCTAGGTGATGTTTGACAATTTCCCTTACACTGTCATATCTGTAACAACATTCCCTGCTTTGTTCTGACAGCAGAGGACAGTTACATGCAGCATTCATGTGAACCATGTAAAGATATTACTGGAAAGCACCATTATATGCAGAACAGTCCAGCTAGGAAAACATTCACCCAATAACAGAAATAGTCAAAGTAAAAGGATAAGCCTGCTTTATTAACATTCTAATAAAGCAGGGACAGCAATAAGCACACAGTCTCAGGAGCTCTCAGAGGTGCTTTCAATACAAAACAACGAATTATAATTGAAAAATACATCAGCCGACGTAATACTACAATCTAAGTTGGAAAAACCTACGGGTTTGGGGGATTGGTTAGGACAATTGTATACATATATAAAGTATCGGGTAAGTCTTTTCATTGGGTTTAGTTATCTGCTGGCCCCACCTGAGACCATCCCTGAATTGATAAAGGTAAGAAAGACACCATCTCAGCAATAGGTAATTGGCTAATGCAACATGTACTGGACGGCAAGACATTGAGACTTTTCATTGGTTGGCATCTGAATTACCAACCATGAACAATTGGCAGGTCAACACACACATGAGCAAAAATATGAGTAGGGCGAGAGAAACCTAGGAACTGCTTCTTCTAATTGAATAAGACACAATTCCTTATTTCCTAGGCCATGAGCCAGGGCATCTCAATTTGTGCTTGGCCTTGCCGGGTACCTCTGTTCTGGGATTTTCTGGGAGTCGAGGCAGGTGCTATCTGTGTCTGAAGCTAATGAATAGAGAGTGTCTTCCAAATATAGGTCACTTGTCAGAAGACCATGTTTTCAATTAGTTGACCCTACTTTTACTGTGATTTTAGCTGAAGTTCATGCAAGTGTTATTACCCACTCTTACCACTGGATATTTATTTGATCCATTCCTTATACAGTATTAAGCTTCTAATTAATTGACACCTGGCTTTCAAAGACTATTGGAGTCATTACGAGTTTGGAGGTAGCCATGATGCTATTAGCGCCATGGCTGCCTCCAAACTCGTGTCCGGGTTCCTTGAAAGGGGATTTACCGGGTCATTCCAAGCTTGCAGGACCCGGTAAGTCCTCATTCAAAATACCCATCCCCATTCCCATTGAGCCCTATAGGGCCTATAGCCGTATAGGGCTCAATGGGAATGGGGAGGGAGCTAATAACGGGCCTGTTAATAATGGGCCCGTTATTAGCTCCCTGGTCCTTTAGCGGCTCCCACTAAGGGACCTCCTAATGCGGTGGTAGGGGTTAATGGCACCGGCATCCTTACTGGCACCGTTAACCCCTTACCGCCACACTCATAATGACCCCCTATGTGTTCTTTATTTATTCTAAAAGGAATAAGTCTTCCACTTTGGGCATTATTATCTTCTGTTCTCCTCGGAGCATTCCAAACCTTCCTTATTTCACAGTACCCTTGAAAAGGGGCTGCATCGCCGCTGTCTGTCCTGCTCAGATCTGTATTTCAGTGAATTCAGCAAGTGGAATCTCCATGAATCCTGCGGCTTCTCTTTCACTCTAATTTGGCTTTCCCATCAATTTTATACAAGATGGACACTCATTACTGTTGTGTTTCTATGTGAGAAAGCTAAATATGTACATTGTATGTGTTGCATTTCAGCCTATACATTAGTTATGTTATATGCCTCATGTCTATATGGTGCAAGTAATAGTCTTCATGTCTAATAGCACTTTTGACCTATGGATCATGTTTTTTTCATGGGGAATGCATATCTGCGTCATGTCTATTCTAATTATGTGTGTCAGTTAGCAGTGAATTCGCTCACTCATGACACCTTTAGATACATCAGGTTCATTTCTTTTTGCATTTGTCTGGGATAAGGCTGATATGGTTACCTTAGTGCATAGTGGTTCTCACCTTTACGGTATTGGGGATGGGGAGGAGCCATCACAATGAATGACGTATTCATCTGTCTCTTGATATTCCCTCCCTCTGGTCGCGTCCTCGACCATGCCTATTTTAGAGCACTCCTCCCCAATAAGATACCTTGGTGGTCCATTGGTCACCACCCTCAGGTTACCTGCACGTCTTATGTGCTCATCCACACTCTAGGTCATATAGCAGCATACAGCAGCACTCCTCACCTGACTTGCAGAATACCAAGCTTCCCATATAGTTGCACAGGTCAGGGGGATGAAATAATGTTGACTTGGAGCTGTAATAGAGCTCTCTTTACTTGGACATGGACTGCATCATCTGGTTAGGTATACTATTTCCATTCCAACCACTCCTTTGGCAGCCTTTTTGCAACCCATGTATTGCTATGCTCAGAACACAGAAGGTCAGTAGCATGAATTCTACTATACCAATTAGTATCTTAAATGGATTAGTCAGCCATAAGGATACCCATGAGAACAGATAAACCCAACAGTCATCACTTATAGGTACATCCATCGTTTCTTCCATTTTTTGTGTGCAATTCGGTTAAAATGAGTATGGCCTCTGTGAGGGTCCCATGTTCTTCATTGTTGGTAGGTAGTATGTACAGCAAGAGGGTCCTATTTTTGCACATACCACCCTCCATGGTCATAATGAATTTAAGATCATACCTCTTCTGGAGGGTCATAAGCCTGATGGCTTTTAGATCCTTCCTTGTGGCATTAAAGCCTTTCACATTTGCATGAATTGTTTGAATTGAAGACCCTCACACCTTGTGATTTGCAGCCATTGTGCATTTGCAGCTGACTGCAATCCGAGGAGATCGACGGCTGTGAGAACCAATGTTGGCATGCTGAGTAACTTGTGCTCATCTGGTATGTCATAATAGTCCTTAGTTGATTTTGCCGAAAAATATATTCCATCTAACTGCATTTGAGGGTAAGAGACCCCCTTTTCCTTAAATGTGCATCCATTTTAGGGAAGGTTGTAGTTTGTGTATCGCTTTAGGGTACTACCAGAGTGGGTATGTTTATTACATTATGGAACATATCCCTCCCCAATTTAGGGGCAACTTCATGTATGCTCTGAATCTGCACGTCCAATAGTGGTCCAATAACACTGCTGTTCCTGTCTTCATGCCTGATACATTAAAGATGCGTTACCACCCAGTATTATTTTCCCGGTGCTTGTAGCATTATTTTGGAAGAATAACATGGCATTGTTCACGGGTGCTATCTGCATTGGTCCACCCTCGTCATTGACCCATGTGAGTAACTTTGTAATTGTGGGTCACAGGTCAAGACATTGGGCCTCATTCCGAGTATGGAGATAGTCATGGCGCTATTTGCGCCATGACTACCTCCCATATTGATACAGACTCTGACTTGGTTCAATGCGCACTTACCGGTGTAGTCCAACCTTTGCGGGACCGGTAAGTCCCCATTGAAAAATCCATTCCCCATTCCCATTGAGCCCCTACATGGCTCAATGGGAATGGGGAAGTAGCTAATAACGGTACCGCAATTTGCGGTACCGTTATTAGCTTTGAAGTCCCTTAACGGGTCCTGTCCATAATGCCTGGTCAGGCCAGGCGTTAAAGGAGGGACCCGCTAAGGGACCTCGGAATAGGGCGCAAAGGGTTTACCAGCACCGGTGTCCTTACCGGTGCCGGTAATGCCTTTGCGCCCAACTTGGAATGAGGCCCATTGTGCATTTACATTTACCACAACCTCTTCCTGTTGTTCCAGCAGTCAAAGTGCCTTGCATACCACTGTCTGTCTTCCTTTCAGGTGTAAGTACAGTTCCCTGCATCTGTAATTGGTCCTGTTCCCAACATCCAGGTATTTCCTTCCCTGTATTTTTATTGCACTGCAGCATTTGATTCTCTTCAATTGTAACCCCTGCTGTGTTTTTTCAAGATTGTCCGTATCTTATTGACTTGTACATTGTTTCAGATTATATCATGGATGTAATCTCTTGTATATAATTATCTTCTCACTGAGAATTTGCTTTTTTCACCCACACTGGTGAAGCAGTCTGGCCCTGGAATTGCCCTCTTGTTAGGCAAAATGCAAGGTGCATCAGGCAGTGTGCCTTTTTTGTGGATACATCTGTGGCAATAAAAACTCTGGAAGTGCTCATGGCGTAGGGAATCAGAGAAAACACATAGCAGCACTCTTTAGATGTCCCTCTAACTACCTTGTTTGTGTGCTGGTACAACACATTTTAGCTGCTTGAGCAGAATCTGTCATATGTTCATTCATGCATTGAAAATCATCCATCACATATCGTTTTAGTCTTTGTATCTGCTTTGTAGTTATAGAAAATTCTTGGGTTGTTAATTTATCCATCACAGCAACAAGGGTTGTGTTACTATACATTGGTTTAAGAGAACCCACTCTTGTAATCCCAAGAGGATAATACAATAGAGGCTGCAAGATGTGAATAATTTAGCTACAAGCATTACTGCCAATGTATTCACGTTTTCTAAATAACCACATCTCTTATGTTGTCTATGGTCCAAAAGCGAGTATCCAACAAAATGGAAAAGCCCCTTTTTCTTCTTTTCACTGAGTCTCTTTATGTTGTCTCCAAAATGATAATACCTACTAAAAAAACTATAACACTATGGCAAGAAGAACTCTTCCAAGAAAAAAGCATGTCTTAGGTTTCCTAGGAGAGCAGTGAGAGGTATATTTCTTGTTCTGAAAGCAGGATATATGTCCACTATATAGGATTACATCATAAACAGTAGCATTTGTAGAGGAAGCATTTTGTGTCTGTATTTCTCTCCTTGTAAAAAAATGCTATTTTTTATGTAGGTAAGATTCTAAGGAGAAATGTTCACTAAATCCTTTTCGTTTGCTGATTAGGAACAATCAATGTATTATCTGTCTCAGTCCGTGTGTTGCTGTCTGCTTTTGGTAGCTGACCTTGTTCGTAATCACGTTGCCTAGTCTTCACATTCAGATTCAGGGAGTTGTGGCAGTGGGGGTCTCTCTTTTGTAGAGTTTGTCATCATCAAGGTGCATCCAGGCTCTTCTCCCTTGCACGCTTACTGTCGTGAGTGTGAGTGCCTCTAAAAGGTGTGGTCCTTCAAAGCTTGGCTTTCACCAGCACGTTGTGAAGCTCCTAATGAGCACTCTGTCTCCAGAGAACAACATTGGGTGCTTCAGCAATGCTTCAGGATCAATTTGGCAAACACAAAGCTGTAGAGACATAAAAATAACACTCGCCATCGTAGCAGTCAAGTAGTCATGCATTTCAGTTCCGAGCACATTAGAAATGTTATGGGCATCAGTTTGTGCTTGAGTGGGAAGATCAAGAGGTACACGCATATAGCGTCCCGTCACCAGCTCGTGAGGAGTCAGGTGATGGTCTGAGCCGGGCTGATTACGTAATGCAAATAGACCTAATTGTAGGCAGTGGAGCCATCCTTTTTTCAAAGTCACTTTTAGCTTGGCAATGCGTTCTTTGAGGAGGTTGTTCATGCACTCACAAAACATGTTAGCAAACTCCACACCTCTGCAAGACCTCAAGTACAAGGAACTTCGCAGCAAAATGTGACATATGGATGTGTGCATGGATGGCTTCAAGAGAAAGGACACACAACTACTATTATGTATCTGTAGCCATTACAAACTTGAAGCATATCCACATAGTCAATATGCAAATAATAAATGGGTCCAGTAGGAAAGGGTATTGCTCCTCTCACTGTTTGCAAGCAATATATGCCCAGCAGTGAACTGCTGAGAGACTAAACAATGTGTAATAAATGCGGCAACATCCTCCGCGAGGTTTGGTATGAACCACTCTTCTGAGATTAGGGCTGCAAGACTACCTTGTGTTGTATGTGCTGGGTAATGTAGTTGATCTAATGCTACGTTTAGTAACCCAAGGAGCATAACTGGTGTTCTGGTGCTGTCCTGCCACCACATTGTATCTGTCGGGGACAACCCTAACGCCTCCACAACTCTTGTTCTTCTGGTGTGGCTCTTTCCTGTAATTCACTGATTTTGGCTATGGGCAACAAATTAAATCCTTCTTTCATTACCATATTTCGTGCACATGTGCATTTATTGTGTGCTGCTCAAATTCAGAAATTTCTGAAAAATATGCTGCTTTTTTGGCCTCTAAGTTGGAAGATTTGTTGCTGCAGGAAATTGAATCTGTTCCTTCAGCATGTGCTGCACACTTCACCATGGCAATGGCTGATGGGAGCTGGAGTGCGCTTATGAGCCTGTCCAGTTATGGCGCATGTAGCACTGGCGTGCTGTCTGCGTGTAAAAATCCATGCCTCTTCCACCGTGACAATCCTGCATGCACTGTTGATGTCACGTAGGCGGTGTCAGCATACACTGTTACATCCTCATCCTCATGCGTTTCAAGTGCCAAAATAAGCACTATCAATTCTAATGCTTGTGCTGAAAAATGCAAAGGCAATCTTGCACTTGCCGCTGTCTCGAAGTTGTTGTTCAGTTTTGCTTTTACCACTGCGGTGTCTCAGTGCCTTTCAATACCCTTTTGGTCCAAACCACAGATCTGTGTGCTCTATGATCTACACCAATATACACAAGCCCTTACTTTTCACAATCCAAACCACTTTTCACCCTACCACTGGCACCAGCAATTACTACACATATTGGTAATATAATACAACACGGCAGTCTTCTTGTCACCTGGCAAGGGATCCATATCTCTTAATCATACCCCGGAAGGGGATTTGTGATGCACTCTTCCGTGATCATTCCTTGGGAAATCTCTTTATCATGAATACCTCATGACGAAGTTTAGTGTGTTACCTTCCATTACATTGTTACAGGTATTCTCTCATATATCAATCCTTTATCATTTCAAAATTCTCCAATAAACTGTGACGGCATCACAAAGACACACACAACAGAATTAAAGTTCAAACAAAAGATATTTATTAACTTAAATGACAGAATGGTAGAAAGCCTCACTTGCCCTATGCCAGTGGTCTTCAAACTTTTTGACCCCGAGCCCCCCTAAGAAAAATGTCTCCGGCCCAGGCCCCCCCTATAAACATGGACTCCAAAACTGTACTTGGTTGCGAACGGTTATCGCGCGCTGGAGTAGAATGGTGCCCCTAATGAAGGAGTGAATGCCAAACACCACATTGTTTCAAAATCATTGCTTGCAATGATTCAAATCAGATTAGAGGACAAATATTTGTGAACAAAGCATTCCGATTTTGCTACAATACAGAGGACTCAACTAAAAATAGTGTTGGATATTTATTTAACAAAAACGAAAACACCCAATATTGCTGTCCTGTAGTAACATTTGCTATGCAAGTGCTGTAACAATTTGTTTCTCAAGTACAACAACGTACTGTCAATGCTGTCACTTGCAAGTTGGGCAGTGGCATACTGGAGAACTAGTGTGAAGGGTGGGCCTGCCTTTCACCAGCCAGCCTGTCAATATTGGGTTTAATTTTTCCAATAGCCAACCGCAGGCTTTCTTCCACCTCCAGTTTTGACCGATATTTCGTCTTTAGGGCTGCAAGTGCAGAGAACCCAATTTCACACAGGTATGAGGTGCTGAAAGGTAACAGTACATTGACTGCATATTTCGATAAAGTTGGAAACTCTGCAGACACATGTTGCCAAAATGCACCCAAAGACAATTTTCTGAATTGGCTCTTTAGTAGGCGGTCACTTTGGAGCACCATTAGTTCCTCCTGGAGTTGTATTGGGAGATGGGCTCCTACGTCAGCTAGGAAAGGCTGAACCACCCAGTCATTCATGTTGCAATTGTCGCCAGGAAAGTACTTTTTGAGACTGGTTCTGAGAGCATTTAAATGGTTTCCAATTACTTCAGAAACACATGAAAGATCATACTTCGTCTCCTCAAGAGCATCTTCTAATAATGGGAACGCATCGGCTATGCCAATATCAACCCTCCTCCTCCAAAGCTCCAGCTTCTTCTTGAATGCCAATATTTTTACATTCATGGCAAATGATGTGGTTTCTGTGCCTTGCAGGGAGAGGTTTAGAAAATTTAGCTTTTCAAAGATGTCGCCAAGGTAAGCCAACCGTATAAGCCAGCGTGGATCACACAAAGGCTCTGCTTTTGTCTGGTCTAACTCCAGGAGAAAGTATCTCACTTCGTTTCTGAGTTCATAGATGCGATTTAAAACCTTTCCCCTGGATAGCCACCTGACCTCTGTGTGAAACAGCAAAGCATCATGGTCAGCTCCCATTTCTGCACATAAGGTGGCAAACAGACGGGCTCTTGTGGGGTGCATCTTAATAAAATTTACGATCTTTACAACAGAAGTCAAAACCTGTGTCAGTTCATGCCCCATATTGCGCACAGCCAAAGCTTCTCGGTGTATCATGCAGTGTGTCCACACGATATGTGGAGCTACTGCCAATACTTTTGCTTTTAGCCCAGCTCTAGCACCACACATTGAAGGAGCACCATCCGTGCAAATACCAACACACGCCTCCCACTTTAGGCAGTTGGAACTTAGGAAGTTGTTTAAAATTTCAAAGAGTTCAGGTGCAGTTGCTCTGCCCTTAAGTTGCTTACAAAACAAGAAGTCCTCCAACATCTCCTTTCCATGGCAGTACCTCACATAGGCAATCAAATGAGCTTCTTTTGATATGTCAGTGGCCTCATCCAACTGTAGGGCGAACTGGCTGTCTTTCAAGCGCGATATCAATTCTGTACTGATATCAGAGGACAGATCAGCAATACGGCGGCAAATTGTTGTGTCTGACATAAGGATACTTTTGCATTTCTCTGCTGCACTTTCACCAAGCATTACCCGGTTGACAGCGAGAATGGTTGGGAGAATCACTTTCTCAGCATCTGTAAAAGGCTTCTTGTTTTTGCCAAGAAAGTACGCAATGTGGTAAGATGCTTTCAAAGCATTTGCAGGTACAGATGCCACACTTTTAACAGTCTCCTTTTGCTTTTTCATGCCTTGCAGCTGCCGTACAAAGAAATCCCTGGTCTTTTTTGCTAAATCGGCATGTTTGGTTTCCAAATGCCGCCTTAATTTTGTTGGCTTCAGACTGTCATTTGCTAATGTAGCACCACAAATCACACATTGCGGCTTCACTTCCCCAGCGACTGTGATGCATGTGAACCCAAAGTCCAAATAAGAGTGATCATATGTCCGTGTTTTTGCATTTCTTTTGTCTGTTCCCTCCTCTCCTTCCGCTTTACGTTTCAGATCCCTACCATCTTTGGGCACTAGAAAACGATCCATCGACAAAAGGAGCCTGAACATGTCAAAACATTGCAAACGGTTTTAAAAAAGTAGAACTGCACCCCCAAAAAAGCGTAAACATGGCAAACACAGCATTCAAAGAGTTAAACTGAGTTATGTGAAAAGGTTGAGGTTGGTGCGAAACACCCCATGCAAAAAAGGGTCAGAAATATGGGGTGGGGAAAAAAGGACAGGCGATTTTTAAAAAAGCAAACATTCAGCAAAAACGGTCTGAAAAGTTTGGGAGTGGGGGAGGGAAGCCCCACAAAAAAATGGGTCAGAAACACTAGTTGGATTAAAATACATTGGTACAAACCTCAGAAGAATTACTATTCAGATCATGCAGGCCTAGCTCTAATTTTTTTTTGCAGTCTGGCCCCGGACTAGGTTGGTTGCAGGTGCAACCTTGCACAGGGTGGATATAAAACATCAGCATATTTACTCATCCAATGGCACACAGGGAAAATAAATCCTTACCTGCGTGACTGGGGCAAGTGCTTCACTGGTATTTTCTTGCCGGAACATAGGTGGTTTGGTTGATAGACTGACGCTTGGAGCAATGCTGCTGCAATGAAAACAGAACAGTTAGTCAAGGTTACATGGAGCAATGCTGCTGCAATGAAAACAGAACAGTTAGTCAAGGTTACATGGAGCAATGCTGCTGCAATGAAAACAGAACAGTTACACAAGGATATATGGGTCTTCCTGAGACTTCAAATTAGGATTAGATGAGCAGGAGCTAAACCCAGCTCTTGGGTAAAAGGTACAGCCCCAGAAATAAATATGTTTGAAATCCCTGATTCAAATACATGACCCGCATGGCGCTGCCACCCCTGTCCCCCAGACGCCCTTCCTACCTACTCTCAAATGGCATTGGCACCTACCAGGGAAATACGAAGATCGGACGACGGGCAGGAAAGATCCGTCAAAGTATGGGAAGGCGAAGGTCTTCTGGCGCAAGTGCTGCAGGTCTGGGGGGAGGACAGAAGGTGTTAGAGCAGAGGTGGGGAGGCATCACTGTTAAAGACAGGCTTTTAACATGCAAACACAACACCGGCAGATCTGAGGAGTGACTAGTAAACACTGTGTATAGCGTAGGTTCGTGCCATCGACATATTAAAAATTAAATGGCTGTCACATACAACACGTAACCGAGGCAGAGGCAAGGGTAACACAGGCAGAGGCGAGGTTAATACAGGCAGAGGCGAGAGCAGAGCAGTTTCAGTCCCCCACTTGCCTCCATGGGCGTAATTTTAGAGTGGACAGGGGTGTTTGTCCCCCCCACCCCAACTTTCATGGCACACCATTTTATCCCCATTCATTTAGATGGGGAAACATTTCAGCAGATGTCATGTCCCCCCAACATTTTCAGCAAAGGTACTCCACTGCTTGCCTCCTCTTCTCCATGGGGCATGGGGTGGGGGAGTGAAGCTGCAAAAAATGAGTTGTACAAATTGCACACCACTTGTTAAGAAAAAAAGAAAGTATTGCTTAAGTTGGTAAAGACATTTTAGAAGTATAAAGGTGCAGGGGAGAAGACAACAACCCTGGCACAAAAAATGTAAATACAAAAAAGTCACAAGAAATGGTCTCCAAGAATAAAAGATATTCCTGTGCCCTGCACACTAGGATACTTCTTCAGAGTAAATTCTCGAAAGAGGTAAGGATCATTAGAGCAGAGCGGTAATGATCATCAGAATATGATACATTTGAATGAAATATATCATACATTTTGTAAGGATTTTTAGGTAAATAATCAACTTCTTAGCGCTTCAAATGATTTGTAGATGGGCTTCAAGAAGAAACAGAATTTATTCTGCTTTTCCCGCTCAAAGCGTTGCCTTCATCAACAGCATTACTATTCAATTTTTCAGAATCCCAAAACCTGCTCGCCTCCTCTCCCCATGCCCCCTAATGTGGGAGGTTACAGAGGGGAGAGGGGCGCAGGGGGGACCGGTGCTGCATTAATAACGCGGCTCCCCCCAAGGCAGATTGCTGGGCTCCAGCAATCTGCCTTGGGGGAGCCGCGTTGTAAAAAACACCGGCAGGGCAGTATCAGTCCCCTGCTCCCCTCTCCTCCTCCGTGCCCCATGGAGGAGAGGAGGCGAGCGGGGGACCAAAACTGCTCTGCCAGTGCTGTATTAATAACGCAGCTCCCCCATGGCAGACAGCAATCTGCCATGGGGGAGCTGCGTTATTAATACAGCACCGGCAGAGCAGTTTTGGTCCCCCGCTCGCCTCCTCTCCTCCATGCCCCCTAATGTGGGGGGTTGCAGAGGGAGAGGGGCACCTGGGGGACCGGTGCTACATTAATAAGGACCGGTGCTACATTAATAACGCAGCTCCCCCCATGGCAGATTGCTGGGCTCCAGCAATCTGCCATGGGGGAGCCGCGTTGTAAAAAACACCGGCAGGGCAGTTTCAGTCCCCTGCTCCCCTCTCCTCCTCCGTGCCCCATGGAGGAGAGGAGGCGAGCGGGGGACCAAAACTGCTCTGCCGGTGCTGTATTAATAACGCAGCTCCCCCATGGCAGACAGCAATCTGCCATGGGGGAGCTGCGTTATTAATACAGCACCGGCAGAGCAGTTTTGGTCCCTCGCTCGCCTCCTCTCCTCCATGCCCCCTAATGTGCGGGGTTGCAGATGGAGAGGGGCGCCTGGGGGACCGGTGCTGCATTAATAACGCGGCTCCCCCCATGGCAGATTGCTGGGCTCCAGCAATCTGCCATGGGGGAGCCGCGTTGTAAAAAACACCGGCAGGGCAGTTTCATTCCCCTGCTCCCCTCTCCTCCTCCGTGCCCCATGGAGGAGAGGAGGCGAGCAGGGGACCAAAACTGCTCTGCCGGTGCTGTATTAATAACGCAGCTCCCCCATGGCAGACAGAAATCTGCCACGGGGGAGCTGCGTTATTAATACAGGACCGGCAGAGCAGTTTTGGTCCCTCGCTCGCCTCCTCTCCTCCATGCCCCCTAATGTGGGGGGTTGCAGAGGGAGAGGGGCGCCTGGGGGACCGGTGCTGCATTAATAACGCGGCTCCCCCATGGCAGATTGCTGGGCTCCAGCAATCTGAGATGGGGGAGCCGTGTTGTAAAAAACACCGGCAGGGCAGTTTCAGTCCCCTGCTCCCCTCTCCTCCTCTGTGCCTCATGGAGGAGAGGAGGCGAGCGGGGGACCAAAACTGCTCTGCCAGTGCTGTATTAATAACGCAGCTCCCCCATGGCAGACAGCAATCTGCCATGGGGGAGCTGCGTTATTAATACGGCACCAGCAGAGCAGTTTTGGTCCCTCGCTCACCTCTTCTCCTCCATGCCCCCTAATGTGGGGGGTTGCAGAGGGAGAGGGGCGCCTGAGGGACCGGTGCTGCATTAATAACGCGGCTCCCCATGGCAGATTGCTGGGCTCCAGCAATCTGCCATGGGGGAGCCACGTTGTAAAAAACACCGGCAGGGCAGTTTCAGTCCCCTGCTCCCCTCTCCTCCTCCGTGCCCCATGGAGGAGAGGAGGCGAGCATGGGACCAAAACGGCTCTGCCGGTGCTGTATTAATAACGCAGCTCCCCCATGGCAGACAGCAATCTGCAAGGGGGAGCTGCGTTATTAATACAGCACCGGCAGAGCAGTTTTGGTCCCTCGCTCGCCTCCTCTCCTCCATGCCCCCTAATTTGGGGGGTTGCAGAGGGAGAGGGGCGCCTGGGGGACCGGTGCTGCATTAATAACGCGGCTCCCCCCATGACAGATTGCTGGGCTCCAGCAATCTGCCATGGGGGAGCCACGTTGTAAAAAACACTGGCAGGGCAGTTTCAGTCCCCTGCTCCCCTCTCCTCCTCCGTGCCCCATGGAGGAGAGGAGGCGAGCGGGGGACCAAAACTGCTCTGCCGGTGCTGTATTAATAACGCAGCTCCCCCATGGCAGACAGCAATCTGCCATGGGGGAGCTGCGTTATTAATACAGCACCGGCAGAGCAGTTTTGGTCGCTCGCTCGCCTCCTCTCCTCCATGCCCCCTAATGTGGGGGGTTGCAGAGGGAGAGGGGCGCCTGGGGGACTGGTGCTGCATTAATAACGCAGCTCCCCCCATCGCAGATTGCTGGGCTCCAGCAATCTGCCATGGGGGAGCCGCGTTGTAAAAAAACACTGGCAGGGCAGTTTCCGTCCCCTGCTCGCCTCTTCTCCTCCATGCCCCATGGAGGAGAGGAGGCGAGCAGGGGACCGAAACTGCTCTGCCAGTGCTGTATTAATAACGCAGCTCCCCCATGGCAGATTGCTGGGCTCCAGCAATCTGCCATGGGGGAGCTGCGTTATTAATACAGCACCGGCAGAGCAGTTTTGGTCCCCCGCTCGCCTCCTCTCCTCCATGCCCCCTAATGTGGGGGACGCAGGGGGAGAGAGGCGAAGGGGGGACCGGTACTGTATTAATAACGCGGCTCCCCCGTGGCAGATTGCCACGGGGGAGCCACGTTGTAAATAAAGGGTCACTTACCTCTCACAGGCGGCGGCAGCAGGAGCAAGGAACACAGGACACCACAACGCAGCCTGGACGCGCGATCCAAATGCAGGAAAGTGCGCGTCCAGGCTGCGTTTATTTCCTGTTTCATGGCCACGCCCCCAGCACATCCCACTGGCTGAGCATGTGCATGGGAGCCAGTGGCTCCCCATTGCACATGCTCACATGCTCAGTTCAGTGCAGGAAAAAAAATAAAAAAAAAAAATAAAAAAAAAAGCGTTACTCTTCTTCTGCGCCAGGCATCACGCGCCCCCCCAGGCATGGTGGTGCGCCCCACAGTCTGTGTCGAAGAGTTTGACTTAAAAGTCTGTTTGTGTCCAAAACCAATTCTTGCCCTCACAGCTAAAGCTAACAAATGTGTAGGTATGTTACTAACAATATAAACAGGGCCTCATCACAAGTTGGGTGGTATCTGGGCGCAATTAACGTTGAACTATATTTGCATTAACGATATTTGAGTTGTGGTGCAAACAACGCCCTATCACAATTCTGCGGCCACGTGCACATGGCCCGGGCATTAACGCTAATACCGTAGAGTGGTAATAGAGGTTTGAAAGCCGAAAGCCCAATGAACATTGTGTTAGCCTTGGCGGCACTGCATAGCATGCGCAAATAGCTCATGCTAATACCGCCACGATAAATATATCACTGCTGGAACGGGAAACAAAGCAGCTGCAATTTTGGAAATCACAATCCACCGAAAAATCTGAGCCCCTGGAAGCCATCCACTTTAAAAATACCTTAACATGTCCCAAGAGTGTGTGAGGGGCAAGTCTGGCCTAGATAGGCTGCACAAGCCCAAGTTCTCTGACAGTGAAATGGCAATACTTGTGGAGGAGATGATTTTGCACCACGATTAACTATTTGGGCCCCAACAAAAGAAGACAGGGTCACAGCAGTGTAACAGGATCTGGTGGAGATCAGTGAGAAGGTTACTGCGACCGGCCATGTCCCCAGGAATGGCGAAGAACTGCCGCAAGAGATTTAATGACCTGCGCGTCCATGTTCGGGGCCTCTAGGCACTGTACAGGAGCGAAAGCATGGTGACTGGGGGAGGTTTACCACCACCACCACCACCAGAGCTGGCACCATGGGAATAGCAGTGCACTACCCTCATCGACATTGCCTCCATTAAGGGATTGGGAGGAGCGGAGGCAGGCACCCGCACCCAGGAGGCTGGAAGTGAGTCCCCCAATGGCAAATTGCATTGTGAAGAGGCCATCACTCCATCCCCAGTGTGAATACCCAACAGCCAGGCATTGTGAGTGGGTGCAGTGTGTGGGAGCGACCACAGATATCCACGACAGCACCCATGTGCCAGTGCACCTATGCCACCCATGTGAGCCAGAGTCGTGGGTAGGGCAGCCAATGAACACATGCAACCACCATGCTACACAGAGCCAGGTGGGCATGTGTAGTACCAGCCCTCCCTCACTGAGTGCGGCATGCCAGCTGTACATGTGCATCATACGCATGAAATGGCTAGGCAAGCAATTCCAAAGTGTGTCCCCCCTCACGTAGCATGCCCCAGTAATACCAACCCATTGCAAAATTCAAACAGGCCAGGCTCAAGCATAAGTGAAACTGCCCTGTGCAACCCCCCAATCTCCCTGTAAGTACTGAAATGCTTGCAAAAATATGTAAGGGACTGCATCCTCATGCAATACCCTATGTTCTCTACACGCATGCAGGCATCATCCGAGGCCAACGTGGATGATGAGGAAGCGGCCCATCCCAACGTGTGCCCAGCCGTGCCTCCACCAGCACCAGCACCCCCTGAAGGGCCCGGCAGGACACACCAAGGCGGAGGACCCACCACACCGCAGCAGTGTCACACCACCTCTGCACTCCCAGTCTAACAGGGACTCACCACCTCGGTGCTCCCAAGCCACCAGGAACTCACCACCTCTGTGCTCCAAAGCCACCAGGGACTCACTACCTCTGCCCTCTGTACCCACCAGGGACTCACCACCTTGGTGCTCCCAAGCCACTGGGGACTCACCAGCATGCTGCTATCAAGCCGTCAGGGACTCACCACCTTGGCGCTCCCAAGCCACCAAGGCCTCACCACCTCAGCATCCCCAAGCCACCAGGTCTGCATCACCAAGCCTGTCACAAGCCACCAGGGCTTACCAGGATGATGTTGCCGAAGTTGCCACGAGTGCAACCACCCCAGAGGAAGGAGCCTCAACTGGCGATGAGCAGCAGGCTGGATCTGCCCTGACAATAGTACACAGTGTGGTGCACCAAATGGTCACTTCAGACGGGACCCCTGACCATAGGGAGATGCACAGCCACAGTCCCCAGGTCCGTGCATGACGGCGCTGTGCAAACACACCAGTGGCGGATGAGGACACTTGGTCATATGGCTCATCTGCTGGCAGCCCCTCCATCCATGGCATCCCCACCAGACAGCCCAGCCCCTCCAGCGACAGCAGCCCCACAACACAGCACAGCCTTGCCCGAAACAGCAGCCCCACAACACAACACAGTCCTGCCTGGGACATGGCAACAGGTTATAGAGGCACTCCAGAAGAGGATCGATGGCATGACTAGCGCACACAACCACCACATCAAGGCCATCAGCCATGCTATTAGGGGGCAGCCAAGTCCATGGTGCATGATGATGCATGCAACTTAAGGCCGTGGAGGCATGCACTGTGGCACTCACAGGGTTTGGCCAGGGTTTGGCCAGCAAGTCCATGAATTGTGCAAGGGGCAATCTGCACATGCCGAACAGATGCCAGAGTCGAACAATGTGCTCTGCCAGCAACTGCAGTTAACTGCATCAGTGTCAGCTACCTCCACCACCCCCACAGTGGGTCCCTACAGGGGTCACCCAGGCGGAGGTCACTGCGTCATTTGCAACACTGCTCTTCTGATGCCGGTGCACGTGGGACGTATCCACGTCCCCGTTAGATGGATACTGCACTGTTGGCCAGAGAGCCAGGCACATGGACACATTGGTACTGTGGGGGGTTGTGGGGGTTTGTGTGCTGGGGAGTTGGTGGGGGAGAGGTGTCTGTGTGCTGGGAAGTTGGTGGAGGAGGGAGGCATGTGTGCTGGGGAGTTGGTGGGGGAAGGGTGGTCTGTGTGCTGGTGAGTTGGTGGGGTGAGGGGGCTCTGTGTGCTGGGGAGTTGGTGGGCAGAGGGGGTTGGTTTCCCATTCATTAAAGCCTGTTCAAACCTTAGATAATGCAAGGACAATCATGATTGTATACATTTGCTCTTTATTTTACAGGTGCTGGTCATGGTAGGTGTGCATTCACCATGTTAAAAATAATTGTCTATCAGCGCCTGTCTGGCCAACCTCCCCTCCCTCACCCCATCCCTGCGTGCAAGAGCCCCGTCCCCAGCCAATGCTCATCATCACTCTCATCCCCTGGGGGTTACCCGTCTGCGTTGGGTGGTAGTGGTTCATTCCTTCGGCAGCAGATGTTGTACAGCATGGCACAAGGGAGGACTATCTTTCCAAATTTTTCCGGCGCATACATTTGTGCCCCTCCAGTACAGTCCAGGCACCTGAATTGTGCCTTCAATAGTCCAAATATCCGTTCTATACAGACGCGTGTCCTACTGTGGGCATGGCTTTATGCTTGCTCTGCAGGTGTTTGGGGATTCCGCACAGGGGTTATCAGCCATGTGAGCTGTGTGTATCCTGAGTCACCTGCATGAGATGAAATGAGTACATGAGGCCTACATCCCTTCAATGGGTATGCAAGGACAACGCATCAATACACTATGCACTCTGGTCCTCCTGGTGTGCAACAGGGACATGCAATGTGATTGGCTGATTGGTGTACATCCATCATATTTCATGCCATGCATCATCTGACACATACATGCCCACTATGTGGTTGAGTGGGCTGTCCTGTGGCGGCTGACAGTTGGCTGCACATGGGATGACTGAAGTGGCGCCCGTGGATGCTACACTATGTGAATGGGGTTGCGTGCACAACACCTACTCATCAAGTACTGTCATGTAACCACTTCTACTTGGAATAGGGTGTAGTCATGATATGATGAGTTATTTGTAATGCGCTTAATACCCAGAGGTTTCTAAGAGTGGCCCCGGGGATCAAACCTGTGCTGCTCCGTGTCGTCTTGCTTCCAAGGTGAGAACGTTGCCGCTGAGCTATCCTCCCAAACCTATGTTCCATGGGTTTGCTCTGCAATGGGCGCCCTGACCCTTGTAGCCCTCTTTCCACCTGCACCGCTCCCTGTGTGTGATTGGCACAGTGGTGAATACAGACCCTCAGGATGGGGCTATTGTCATGACAGGCTGTTCAGGGCAAGTGGTCATTTGTATTTGGATGTGGCTGTCTCAGTGAATGGTGGAGAAATTGCAACATGGCCAGTTTTCATTTTGGTTTTCATGCAAGTTAATGTGCACTCATCAGTCACTCCCTCAGGGATACTCATGTCTGATACTGATCATCTACATTGGTTTAGGGGATGGGGAGTGGATTCCTGTCACTTTGCATTCCTTTGTGGTGACCTGGGTGAAGTTGCTCTTGGGTGTCAGGGTGTAAAGCTGCAATGCAGCACAGACAAGGTGCATTGTGGTTGTCGTGGTCCCATTTGCTATGGTGTTTGGAGCACTGTGTGGACATCACCATGTGTGGTCCCAGGTGTGGTGACCATGTGCAGGTTTCTGTGTGTGCCGCCCGTACATAGTACTGGTGCTGTGATGGTGTTGGCTCTTGCTCATGGTGGCATTAAGGCTTCCTGTGGCTATGCAGCCCCCACTTCATTTCTTGTGCTTTGGCATGCATTTCTGGCAGGGTTTGTACTCACCCACTATCCATGTGCGTTGTCCGCTCTGCCTCTCCATGTAGGTCGGCAATCCACTGTTGCGCAGCACCATGGAGTCGTTGGTGGATCCAGGGTAGCAAGGACAGCAGTGGCTGATGGTGAGGTCAGGGCCACAGGTCATCTGGACATTCAATTAATGGAAATTGTTCCTATTACTGTATGCTGCCTCATAGTGCTGGGGAGAAACATGTATGAAGTCCAGGGCTGCAATTACATTGGGAATTTGCACAATCCCATAGAAGTGTGCCCTCAGTTCATTCCTCTGTGACTGGGTGGTGGGCAATGCCATATGCTGGTTCAGGTAGCACAGCGGTGCATCCAGCACCTGGCTCAGGACTGCACTAAATGTGGACTGGGCCATGCCATCCATCTTTACTACTGAGTGCTGAAAGCTGCCCATCCCAAGGTATTGCAGGACTGAATACCAGATTGACGAGTTGGGGCACAGCCTTGCTGATGGCAATCCTGCTCCCAATGCAACCATGAATTGTGCCCAGCAACTGTGTGATGTTAATGTTAATGTTAAAGGACATTTGTACCGCGCACTATCACCACTGAAGTGGTCCCCTGGTGCTCTGGCGGCTCTGAAAAAGGGGAGGAGAGGCGGTGGGTTAGTGGGAGTAAGCTGGAAAAGTGCAAGAGAGCAGTGATGTGTAGTTGGCAGCCACAGCCCGGTGGGTCCGTCGGCTGGGCTCGGGGTGTTTTATGGTCCGTAGTCGTCGTGTGCTGTTGTGCAAGTCTATGTGTGGTTTGTTTTGTTGTTGCGTTGTTGTGAAGTTTGTGCGGAATGCTGTGTTTAAGGCTTGTGGTTGTGTTTGGTTATAGTTTGAGAGGTGTATGCAGAGGGATGGAATTGTTAGTTGGTTGGTTAGTTGGCATTGCTGTCCTTGCAATTGTGGGATTCCATCTAGGTCCGGTACATGCTAACAGTCTCATTTACATCCGGATGCCGTGCAAGCCAGGTTCACAATTCTAAGTGTGGTGCATGCTAAGAGTTACAAATGCTAACAATCACATTTCTGAAATTCCATCTAAGTGTGATATATGCTAACAATCACATCTCCGTCTAGATTTGGCGCAGGCTAAACTTGGGAATTCCATCTAAGTGTGGCACATGCTAACAATCACACTTCTGTCTAGATCTGGCGCAGGCCAAATTTCAGAATTCCATCTAAGTGTGGCACATGCTAAGAATCACACTTCTGTCTAGATTTGGCGCAGGCTAAATTTGAGAATTCATCTAAGTGTGGCATATGCTAACAATCACACTTCTGTCTAGATTTGGCGCTTCTATCTAAGAGCGGACATGCTAATATTCACAATTCCGTCCAAGAGTGGACATGCTAACAATCTCAATTCCGTCCAAGAGTGGACATGCTGACATTCATAGTTCCGTCCAAGAGTGGACATGCCAACATTTACAGTTCCGTCCAAGAGTGGACACGCTAACTTTCACAGTTCCGTCCAAGAGTGGACATGCCAACATTTACAGTTCCGCCCAAGAGTGGACACGCTAACATTCACAGTTCCGCCTAAGAGTGGACATGCTAACATTCACAGTTCCGTCTAAGAGTGGACATTCTACCATTCACAGTTCCGTCCAAGAGTGGACATGCCAACATTCACAGTTCCGTCTAAGAGTGGACATGCTAACAATCACAATTCCGTCCAAGAGTGGACATGCTAACATTCACAATTCCGTCCAAGAGTCGACATGCTAACAATCACAATTCCGTCCAAGAGTGGACATGCCAACATTTACAGTTCCGTCCAAGAGTGGACACGCTAACAATCACAATTCCGTCTAAGAGTGGACATGCTAACATTCACAATTCCATCTAAGAGTGGACATGCTAACAATCACAATTCCGTCTAAGAGTGGACATGCTAACATTCACAGTTTCGTCTAAGAGTGGACATGCTAGTATTATGGCACTCTATGTTATTGGTAGGTAAGATAGAGTGGCTGGGTTTTCTGGAGTAGAGTGATTGCTCTACTCCCCACCCCTGCCACACTCACAGTTTTTTGTTGGTGTCTGTTGGCTGCAGGCCTCCTTGGCGTCCCCTGTGGAAACCTGCAGACACAGCTTGGAGCAGCCACTGTAGGAGCCGCCCTTTGCCTTGGGGTCCTTCGCCGCAGGGGCTGCCGGGCTGAGGGCTGCCCTGGGGAGATGGTTTTAATAGTGTAGAATGAGCCAATCAGGATGAGGGGGTGGTCTGGGAGGCGGGAGGAGGGAGGGGAGGGATAGGGGGAAGCCGATGGGGGAACAGGGAGCTGGGACCACGTGGGCGCCGGTACCAGGAGGCACACCAGGCCTCTGATGTTGCAATGAGCGGGCCCTGGAGGGTCTCGTGCGGGGCCATTACTTACCTGTGCAGTGCCTGGAACAATGGCGTCTGCACGGGTCCGGCGGCCTCTAAGGCCGTACTAAACACGGCCTTTGGGCCAATTAAGGAACGGGGGCGGTCTGGGAGGCGGGAGGAGAGAGGGGTGGGATAGGGGGAAGCCAATGGGGGAACAGGGAGCTGGGACCACGTGGGCGCCGGTACCAGGAGGCACACCGGGCCTCTGGTGTTGCAATGAGCGGGCCCTGGAGGGTCTCGTGCGGGTCCATTACTTACCTGTGCAGCACCTGGAACTGTCCAGCCTGTACTCTGCTACCAACTGGTAATCAGTCAGGGCCCAGGGTGATGGCCTGAGCCTGGGGATAACTGCACGCCTTGCTGGGGCTGGTCTCCTCCTCCTCACCCCCCACCTGTGCTACCTGTGCCCTGGCCTGGTTGTCAAGCCTCTGTAGCTCCAGGCGCAGCATGTGGAAATCCATGTCAAAGCTCTCTGCTACAAATAGCACCATGGTGTTGGGAAGTGTGTTTGGGGTCTGGGTGGGTCTTTTCTAGCCCTCTTGTGTGCATTGTTTGCCACTGTGGTTTTATTGCTGTCACCTGGGTTCATTTACCTCCAGCAGGCAGCTGGGAGTATTTCCACCAGTATTTGCGCTGTTTTTTCAGCGCTATTAATACTGGTACTGAACTTATGATAGGTCTGCGATAGCACTGTGTGTTGTCAGCCATATTACAGCCAGATGGATTACAGTTGTGATACGGCAGAGCGGTATTGGCGGCGCTAATACTGTTCACACCGGATTTAAGCGCTACTGTCCAATTTATGATGAGGCCACATGTCCCGACTGGGATACTGCCCAACTTTATTTGTGTTACTGCCGAAAAATTCGGCGGTATTTTCCGGATCACGGGTTGGGGAGTAAACATTCCCCGTTTTTTTGACATTGGGTCCATTGGGCCTTATGGGGAATTTTTGGCGAAATTACCACTGGTGGTATTACTGTGTGGTAATTGCATCAAAAATCTACTGTGTTTACCCCAGCTTAGAGCTGCGGGAAAACATGCTATACTCATGATTGTGTGGACCCTTAAATATGGCGGTAATCCTGTTACCACCATATTTAAGGGCTACTGCCCAACTCGTGATGAGACCCACAATGTTTAACTCAAAGGGCCTCACCACAAGTTGGGCCGCATTCTGACTGGGATATCACTAAACGTAATTTGCGGTCCCACCCACTCGTCTGGCGGTATTGCTGCAGGATCACAGTGGGGCAGTAAACATTATTCCCCATTCCCCATTGGGTCCATTACCCAAAGGGGAATATTTAGTGCAATTACCGCTGGTGCAATTACCGCTCATGATTGAGCGGACCCTTAAATGCAGCAGCATTTGTTATGCTTAATTTTAATGTTTCAGGCAGTTTGGTACTTACAATACATTTATTGTATTTAATGTCAAGTTTCTGTTTGGTTCGGTAGTCAATAGGTATTTGCTGAGCTTGGTTTCAAAGACTGTTAAGCATTCACGGTCTGTTCAGAGCGCCCCAGTGCCCAAGTGCTCTCCCAGACTCTCACCGGCTCTTTGAGCTCCTTCCTACTGTACCTGCAGCTTCCTCTCTCCTCGCAAGATCGGTGGTCCATCTGGTATGAGCCCTGCTCGCATGCTGGGCATTCTTCTCTTTATGCCAGCAATTGCAGAGGTTTATCTCCCGACACAGACAACATCCTCTCTCTCTCTCTCCTTCAGTTGCCTGCAGCTCCTGCTGCTTGTGTACTGTGCTTGAGGTTCCCACTCCTGTGGTCAAAGCACAGCCCACTTGTCTTCGGCCCCACAAGGTCCCTGGGGTATCTGCCGGCATCCTGACTACTGCTCTGGTCCCACTGTGGCTGCCTCCACACAAAGGGTCCTCTAATGGTCTTCCCCATGCAGGCTTCCCTGTTACTCCCCTGTCCTGTTCTCTGACCCTCATTTTAGAGACCTGTAACCAGTTAACAGGTTACAGGTGTGGATCCTTAGTTAGGTTTGCCTGACCATGATTAAAGGGACATGCCTGACTCTATGCAGGCATCTTCTTTGTCCCAGTAGCAAAGTGGTAAAATAAAGATGCAGTGTTTATTTCTCTGTCTCCTCTTCCTCGTCCCAGTACTTTCAAATGTTAAATGTGGGGAAATGAGGGGAGAGGTCCTGCAATATCCCATAACGTTTGGGGGAGAGTTAGGTTGGTCATTATTAGGGAAAGGTAGATACTATGTGTTGCCTGTGGGTGCCCCACTCCCAATCTTCGAGCACCCTCCACCCAGGTGATCCTTCCTCGCTTCTCCATCCCCAGGGATCCAAGAGTGATGGCCTTTCTCTAGCCACCTGAGAAGATGACCCAGTGGGGTTTAGGAGTAAGAATACCCTAGGTTTCTCACCATGCAAACCCATCCCTTCCCCTTTCTGTTTTGCCAAGTCAATGCTATACTTGCATCCATGGATCGGTTGAGGCCTTCAGTGTCGATCTTGCCGCAATCAGCCAGTTGCCTTCCACCCAGTGGAGGGCCCATGCATATAGGGCAGGAGTGTCTCCAAAGGTGGCTCCTGTCAACCTTTTCAGTTCATGCGTGATTCACTGGTCTCCACAGGCCACCTCACAGTCCTCAGGCTTATGGCAGGGAATATCGACGAACGGAGCATGCTGGTCAACCATCCAAAACACTATTATATTTAAAGGTTTTACTGGAAAGCACCAGTATATGCGGAACAGACAGGCTGGGAAATCCCACACCAAGTAACGAAAGTAGTCAAAGAAAAAGGGCAAAGCGTGCTTTATTTAAAAAAAAACATGTAAATCAGGGACAGCATATAAGCACACAAGTCTCAAGAGATCTCAGAGGTTTCCATACAGAACAATGAATTATAAATGAAAAATACATCAAAGCCGACGTAATAGTACAATCTTAGTTGCAAAAACCTATGCGGTCAGAGAATTGGTTAGGGGAATTTCATACATTTATAAAGTATAGGGGTTAGTCTTTTAATTGAACATAGTTATCTGCTGGCCGCACCTTAGACCATCCCAAAATTGATAAAGGTAAGAAAGACTTAATCTCAGCAATAGGTAATTGGCTAATGCGACATGCACTGGGTGGCATCACATTGAGAGTTTTCACTGGTTGTCATCTGTTTTACCAACCTTGAGCACTTGGCAGGTCATCAGCACATGAGCAAACATAGGAGTAGGGGAAAGAAACCTTGGAACAGCTTCTTCTAATTGAATAAGATACCATCCCTTATTACCTAGGCCAGGAGCCAAGGCTTCTCATTCACTCTAATGCGGCTTTGCCATCCATTTTATACAAGATGGCCATTCATTACTGTTTTGTTTCCACGTTAGCAAGCTAAACATGTATATCATTCATGTTGCATTTCAGCATATACATTGGTTATGTTATAGTCTTCATGTCTATATGGTGCAAGCAATATTCTTCATGTCTAAATGCACGTTTGCCCTAGTGTTAGTGTTTCTTCATGGTAAATGCATATCTGCTTCATGTCTATTGTACTCGCATGTGTCAGTTAGCAGTGAGTTCACCTTTAGTCATATCAGGTTTGTTTCTCCTTGTATTTGTCTGGGATACGGCTGATATGGTTTCCTTAGTTCATAGCGGCACTAACCTTTACGGTGTTGGGGCAGGGAGGGGCCGTCACCATGAATGATGTATTTATCTGTCTCTAGATCTTCTCTCCTAAGCAGAGACACCTAGCATACACACAGGGCCTCATCGCGACTTTGGCGGTAACCCTTAAATCTGGAGGTCGCACTATTACTGCCGGATTTAAGGGTCCGCCAAATCAGGACTTCGGTGGATTTCGCCACAGCTCTTGGCTGGGGGGAAATCTGCCGAAAATTCGCGCTATTACCGCCGGCGGGAAATCCGCCGGCGGTAAGAGCACGAATTTTCCCCATTGAGCCCAATGGGGAATGGGGAATTACATTACCGCCAAACTCGTGATCCGGCGCTATTAGCGCCGGGGAGTTCAGCGGTAGGGCTAATACTGCCAGCGGTATTACCGCCGGCGTTACCGCCAAAGTCGTGAGCAGGCCCACAGTTCTCCCTTTTGTCAAGGCCAGTCGTGGAGGACCAGAAACTCCCAATACACCATTCAACTAGGGCAGGTTAGCCCTGGATGCCCTTCTTTTTCCCACCCCCCTAATGAAACTCTTCAAGGTTAAAAGTCACCTTCTTTTTGAAAAAGCCTGAAGCTCCTCGTAAACCATTCTCCAGCTTCAGTTTAAGAAAGTTGGCTTGCACCTTAAGGGAACATATTTCCCAACACTAATTGCAGTCAGTCGGTATAATTTGCAACATTGTTATAATGAAACACGGATGACATTTCAGATCCTAAAAGGGACATTTGATGACCCAGGGTTTTTGGGAGATACATGTTGCAAACCCGTGGCTTTCTGATCAGGGACTACATCAGAGGTAAAACAAAATCCAGGAGCATTTTCAGCATTGAATTCATATGCTGGAAAAGAGGGTGAGTGCCACAGAGGGGTTAGTGGCTTTCCTAGGTGGTGGGCAGACCAGCAATTAACTTGGTCCCTTACCGTAGGCAACCCCAAGTGCAATTAGGAACAACAACCAGCTCCATCCCTAAACCAGTTACAAGCCATAAATTCAGCCCCTCATTGGAAGTCCCACCCAAAGCGAGTGACGAACACAGTCTAATAACACCCAAGCCCAGGTGCTCAACAAGGCAGTTGAAGTAGCTGCAGAATTTGGAACAGGGTCTGAGAAGATAGAATTTTGGAGGCAGTTGGTGGCAGGAGAAGATCGGAGAAAGAAGCGGCTAGAGTAACACAGAATGTTGGAGAGTTCTTCGAGTAGGGGAATAGTGAAGGCTTAAAGAGGAAGAATTTGGAGACTGAGGGTTTTTTCTTAGGAAGAAGCTGGTAATCCCAGCAATTGTTCACAGAGTGAGTGTGGTGTTGTAAGGAAGGATGTACACATGGCAGAGAAGTGAAGGGTTCAGCGAGTGACATACTTTATTTCGGAGGAGGAAGGGGTGGTGGTAACGTGTTGAGAGTGACTGGGAAGAGGAGATGTGAAGTTTAAAGGTGGAGTGTGGTGCTGAGGAGGATGAAGAGGAGTTGTTAACATATGGTGACAACTGGTAGGAGGAAGGAAGCATCAATGAGTGTAGAGGGTGATAGTAGGTTGGTGACATTAGAAATATTGTCTACAAGTGAAACACATGATGATCTGGTGATAACAGCAGGTGGTGAATGAAATATTAATGCAGTGGTGGTCGTAGCAAGAGATTAGTTCGGCATGTGGGAGAAAAAGATTCTCATAAAAAGAAGTACAGGTGTTGGTAAGGAGGCGTAGCAACGTCAGAAAGAGATAGAGACAGTGAGAAGGGAAAGCATTTATTCATACTGAAGGAAGATTTATTTATTCAGTGTAGCAAGGTCAGGACAAGCCCAGGTAGGCCCAAGGCACCAACAGTGGGAGAAGGAACAAGAATGCAACAGGGAGGTCATGGCAGGAGTAGAGAGAGAGAAGGGCCATGTTCTGAAGACATCACATTTGACCTAGGGGACCAGGTATCAACACTTCTCTCTCTCTCTCTCTCTCTCTCTCTCCCCTATTCTCTCTCTCTTTCTGTCTCTCTCTCTCTCTGTCTCTAGCACTCCAAGCAAACTCCTCAAATTCTCCTAGCTCTTTCAATGGGAAGGGCTATTGGCAAGCTGCTACACCTCTGGAGGTTCTGGATTCTCAGAAACCCACAACTCGTTTTGCCAATTAAAGTGTTTGAAATCCCTTAACCCCACAATGCCAGAGGAACATCCACCCAATGGACCAGGCCTACAGACCACTTAAATCACTAGCATGCTGGGAGAAACTATTGATCGGAAGCCCAGGGTGGCAGTGCCAACATAGGAGACCTGGACTGTTTGTTTTGTTTTTCCATATTTGAGAATGCCTTTATGTTATTTCTTTGAGGCGCGCCCTGCCATATGATTAAGTTAATGCCGACATTTAGAAAATGAAGGAATTTGTATTGTCTTAAGTTAAATAAATCCATTAAACCTCCTTGGTCCCTATTATGGGTACATGACAGCACCTTATCCGCAAACAACTCTGTGCTTTCTGGGACAATGAGCTCACTCGCAGCACACATCCTCGCCAGCAGTGAGAGTGAACTCTCCAAACAAACTCTCTCATCTCACACATCTTTGCATCACTTAAAGTGGGCTCTCAAAACTCACACATCTGTGCCAATAGTGACAGTTCACTCCCTGAGCTGACACATCTCTGTCCATAGTGACAGGGCACTCCCTTAGCTGGCACATACCCATGTGAGTGCCCTGCGAGTGCTGACCACTGACCCTGCTGCACCGTCTTTCTCTCCTGCGCCTGGTTCTGGACTTTCTGAACAAGGTTTCTCAAACTAAGTTTGAACTTCCATTTAAATCTCTACCCAATATAGGTTATTGTGCTTTACCATTTTGAACAAATACTGGTGCCACTACCCCTTAAAAATTCAATTTGATTCGACTATCCACTTTAGTCACGCCTCCGGATCACATGACCAACATGTAAGGAGGCGAGCGCGTGCACCAGAGCGAGCGCCCCCGTGTGAGTGCCCTGCGAGTGCAGACTGCTCACACTGCTGCACCGTCTGTCTCTCCTGCGCCTGGGTCTGGACTTCCTGAACGACATTTCTCAAACTAAGTTTGGACTTCCATTTCCATATCTACCCAATACAGGCCATTGTGCTTTTTCATTTTGAACAAATACTGGTGCCACTACTAAAATTCAATCCACTTTATCCCAAATCAGCAATAATAAACATTTGCTGGAATCCCTTAGCTCAAGATGAAAATGTATTCTTCACCAAAATCGGATCTGTGCTGGATTTGACGGAATCAGATTCTCAAATGCACACCACGATCATTGCAGGTGATTTTAACATGAATTGCTTTACTCCAAATAGCATCCACCAGGAATCAAGAGCTGATAAATGGATGTCTTTGAAGGAAGTAACAGTTCCTCAAGTGATGACAATCCACCGACTTGTACTTGAGGAAGAGGATCTTAATCCTCATTTCTTGATTATGTATTTATATCATCAGACACAAATAAACAAATTGCCTCCTTTACGGTATTCCCAACTACTTTGAGCGATCATTCAATCCTTGAAGTTTGTTGGATTCCTCACATCATCCTGGCACCATCATATTATATTCACCCAACCACTATTAACTAGGAATCGACTTTCATGGAGGCTACCGGAAATTGCTTTGTTAGCATATTCTTTGAAACATGCACTGATCAAAAATCAACAGGATACAGACACTTATTACACTGATCATCTTCAGATTATTACCGAGAAAACCCAACTATGGAAGCAAACTGTATTTGTGCATAAACACATTTATCATTCAGAAATAACAGATCTCAAACGCATGCTTTGTAACTCACTAAGAGCTCTCTCTCCCATTACTCAAGCGGTCCAAAGAGTGAAACTAAGAACCAAATACTGAAATAAAATCAAACAGATTTTAATGCTCAAGAAGCAAATAGATGTGGAAAAAATGCTTGGAGCTATTATGAAGAAATCAACAGCAGATATTTGGAAACTTTTAAATGATACCACATCCCCTGGTACTAAGTCACTAATACTAAACACCATCAGTGAACAAGAATGGATTATATATTTCACTGACATACTTAATACATCTCCACTATCAATTCTGACTCTACAAACCAACATATTGAGTCTTGGTAACATAAAGTTTGACAAATTAGATATTATCATTATAAGCAAGAAACTTAGCCCCTCAAGTGCCCCTGGACCTGACAGTCTAACTAATGTAACACCCAAAGCAAACCCGGATGAATGGGCAGGTATTTTAGAAATAATATTTAATGAAGTTATTTCTTCTGCCTGCATCAACGCTCAGCCTGACGGAGCCTTCCTGTCCTCGATGTTTCATCCCTCCTCCTGCCTACTAACACCGGTTGTTGGGGTAAGCAAATTTGGAATCGGCTCAAACGCATCTTGTGCTGACTTTTGTGACTCTGAGCCTCTAAATTGTGCCATCCGCCTCACTCAGGGTGCGGACTGAATTATACTTCTAATTCTGTTGTGAATGTGCCCAATTCCTAGGTTTTACTAATTTTTCCATGTCTGGGGCTACGTTGGCCGTATTGTTGCGGCCCCTTACATCATGGCCGCCTTGCTTACAACAGCTTTGGCCTGCCTGCTCCCCCTCCTCCCATTGGTTGTCTTGGTCCTTATGGGCCAATCGCTGCTACCGAGAGGCGGGAGCCGGCCGCAACTACTAAGGCCAACGACCGGGCCCAGAATCACATTTCTTCTGCCTGCATCAACGCTCAGCCTGATGGAGCCTTCATGTCCTCGGTGTTTCATCCCTCCTCCTGCCTACTAACACCAGCTGTTGAGGTAAGCACATTTGGAATCGGCTCGAACGCACGTTGTGCTGACTTTTGTGACTCTGAGCCTCTAAATTGTGCCATCCGCCTCAATTATCCTGCTAATTCTGTTGTGAATGTGCCCAACTCCTGGGTTTTACTCATGTTTCCGTGTCTGGGGCTACGTTGGCCGTATTGTTCGGGCCCCTTCCATCATGGCCGCCTTGCTTACAACAACTTTGGCATGCCTGCTCCCCCTCCTCCCATTGGTTGCCTTGGTCCTTATGGGCCAATCGCTGCAACCGGGAGGCGGGAGCAGGCCGCAACTACTAAGGCCCACGACGAAGGCCTTGTCTACCCCTGTCCACCATGGTACGCCACTAGCCACCCCTGTCAGTGTCTCCATGTCCCCCCTGCCAGTGTCTCCATGTCCCCCCTGCCCCCTGCCAGTGTCTCCATGTCCCCCCTGCCCCCGCCAGCGTCTCCATGTCCCCCCTGCCCCCGCAAGTGTCTCCCACTGATGTTCCCGCTGTCCCCCACCCCCCCCCCTTTTTGCCCCATGATGTTTTTCCCGCTGATCCACCCATTGCCCTGTGTTGTTCCTGCTTTTCTCTCACCCCCCCCGATGCCCTTTGTTGTTCCCGTTATACCCCCACTGCCCCTCTGATTTCCCCGTGTTGTTCCTCCACTTCACCTTGTATTGTTCTCGCCCTCCCCCCTCCCACTCCTCTCTGTACCCTTTTACCTATTGTGTTTACTCTTATAAACATGTCTGATGGCTCATGTCCTCCTCCCACCCCCTCTTCCTTCTCTACTTCTTCTCCTCTTTTATCTTCCTTCCCCTTTCCCTCCACCCCACACTTGCCCCCCCTGCCTTCCGGACTACCCTAACTGCCTGTCTTTGCAGCCACCCTCCCTCTCCCTTCCCCCTCCCTCTGTCCTTTTAGCCATTGGCACTTAGTCCTACCACTTGTCTCTCAACCTTTGTTAGAACCTTGTCTGTCCCCCTGCCTCCTTGTCTTCTCCCCACCTTTTCCCCTTCCTGATCTATGCCCGTCACCGGACCTTACAGGATAGTCATTTGTTTGTCCCTCCCCTTTTCCCCTCACCTTCCCCTCCCTTTCCTCTTGTTATACTCATGCACTACATCAATTGTCATCAGACATAGCAATGTTCATGCTTGTTTTGTTCCCATTTTTCCTTCCCTTCCCTTCCCCTCCCTAATTGTTTCAGCACTTGCACTATCAGAAATGTCGCCAGGCCTATTCCGATAGTTATTTCACATTCTGAATTGTATCAAGGACTTGAAAGAATGTAATTTGTTTTTCTCCCATGTTCCCTCCCTCCTTGAAGCGCTTTGAAACACATTGTGTATAGGCGCTATACAAATAAACAATCAATCAATCAAAAAGGCTCATATCCCTCTCCTGGAAAAAATCTATAATAATACCTATATTTAAGAAGGGCGACAGGAACAAACCAAGAAATTACCACCCAATAGCCCTCCTCAACACACCTTGGAAAGTCTTTGCCAGACTGATTTTGAGGGACCTAACACAAGGGCTTAGTGATAATAATCTTTTAGATTCCTATCAGTCAGGTTTTATTAAAGGCATAGGAACTGTTTTAAATGTAATCCTTTTTATCTACACTCAAAAACAAGCCATTGATTAAAAAAATCAACCTTTTTCTATAGCACTAATTGATTTTAGACAGGTGTTTGATTCAATTTCTCTTGAACTTCTATGGACAAAGCATCTAGATGCCAACTGCCCACCACTTCTAATTTATATAATCCGCCAATTTTATTCAGATACATCAATTAAAATCAAGCTTACCATGGATGGCATTTTATCAGCCTCTATTCCGACTAATACAGGACTGAAGCAAGGATGTTTATTTGCTTCCATGCTGGTTAACTTTTATACTAAGGATATAGGCACTGTCTTTGATCTTGTACGTGCATTCTCTCCAAAAAGAGGCTCAACAGAGATATCATGGCTTCTCTGTGCTGATGATTTGGTCATTCTACTTAGGACCCCAATAGGACTTCAGTGAAAATTATCTGCATTAGGTCAATATGCGCATTCTAACAATCTCACCATGAATACATCTAAATCCAATGTCCTGATATTCCACCATCGCTTGCCGAAACATGGGTGCATTTTCAACTGGACTTTATGTGAAATCTCAATGACCCAGATATCTCAATACAAATATCTTGGAGTCAACTTGCAAACCTATCCCTCAGATCAGCTATACAAGCTAGATCTCAAAAATAGGATGAAATTCCTCGGTTGATGAGTACTAAGAGGTATTTGCATAAAGTCAGTGTTCTGAAGACGATACCTTCTACATGCTGGCGGGTGCTGACGCTTGGTCCCTTTTTTGCTATTGCACTGACATACGTGGCACAGCCCCATAATTTTGACTCTCATAGATTCTGATACTCGGATAAATAATTGCATTAACATGGTAGTCGACTGCCTACACAAAGATTGCACATGTTGTCCTCTGCAGAGGTCTTCCCACACATGCTAATATACTTTAGTTATTCCTGGAACATGTATCCTAGCATCTTAGACTGCCAATAAAGATAGAATCTCAAATAGGCAGTCAGTTCACTGCCAAAGTTTAGAGAGCCATTTGCTCTCTACTCAGATTGAAGAAGCTTGTTTCACCAGTTATAATCTGCAGACGGTTGGGCAGAGTGAGAGGGTACATTTGCTTCTGGAACAATATCCTCACTGAAAACAAGAGCAGTGGACAGTCTGATTTCCTATGACAGAGCTTGCTCTTTACAACACAGTATATACATCTTTCGGGATATTTCCTTATTTCTGCTGTGGAAGAAAACCAGATGTGTCCATTGTCTGTGAGTTTCGGTATGAGTATCCTGTCGGATGCACAGATCACTCACCAGAGTCTTTCTGGGTCAGGTGAGGGCATTAGTCCACCACCCCTATGATCTCTTCTGTTGTAATACAGCAGTTCATTTTCCACCTAGGCTTACACAAGCTGAATCTGTTGGATGTGGGCCTCCATCCTTGCTCCAGTAACCACACAAGGGGAAGGACAGCCCCTTCAGCCAGACATGCATAAATGTTCAGCATTACCTGCAACCAAAAGGCAAAGAGAGGCCTAATCAATGTCAGCTAAAAAGTAAAAAATGAAGTATACTGAAGGCATAATGTCAATGGAAGGGCATTCTGAGCTGTAGTTCATATGGGGAGTTCCCAATCTCTTCTGTAAAGGAAAAGCCCCCACCTTCATCATGTCCCCATTGCACACCGTTATGAGTTCACCTATTTAGATCCACTTCCAGACTGTCAACAAGCCTACCATCAACAAATATTGACAAATATACATATGGATGGCCAGAAGATGACAGTACTTCCACCACCCTGCAAAACTAGCCCACGAACAGCCTAAACTGGAGCTTAACTCACCCTGGTGCCAAGCAGACAGGTTCCGCAGTACCCGCTCGAAGTGGGAAAAGTCAATGAAATACTCCATCGTACTGGAAACCTTGCGATTAACATTGCATGGGATCAAGTTAGAGGGACCCATGAGGTGTTGGCATCTTTGGGGTTTCAACTAACAGACAGACAGGAAAAGTGTGGCACTGAAAGATAGACATGGGAGAGCCAGGGTGTGGGGTGCATTTACAGGCCCTAAACAGACATCCCTGTCACCTGAAAAGCTGCATTAAACATTGCCACCAAAAACGGCTGTGCTTGGCTTTCCCTGGCACATGTGTGGCAAACATTTGAACACTGCAACCTGGAAAACAGCCCTACGTTTTCTTTTATTCCATCTGGATGACAAAAAGTTAAACATTGCACCAGAAACGGTTCTGCATTTGCTGTTATTCCATTTGAATGATAAAAAGTTAAACGTTTCACCAAAAACAGCCCTCCATTTGTTTCTTCCATCTCAATGAAAAAAAGTTAAACAGTTCACGAAAAATGGCCCTGCGTTGCTCTGATTTCATCTAAGTGACAAGAAGTATGCACTACATCCATAATCTGACTTGTTTGACTTTTAATTCACTTGAGGGGCAAGAAATTCATCACTCCAACTAGAAACAGCTTTGTTCTCCCTTTCATGTGAACTGCAGCACTTTACACACAGAGAAAGAAAGATGATTTTTAAAAGCCACAGGGGAAAGACGGCACCGCTTCAGTGAAATCTGCTGTGCAGGGGAGGTTGACTAAAGCAAGGTACATTATGTTTTCCCCCACAAGACTTCAATCACCTTTGAAGTGGCCCACAACACCGGACAAACCAGTTTGCTCAAAACGAGGAAACTTCACAAGGAAAAGCCCCACTCTCACTGAAAGTCGCACCTCCCAGTTCACCATTCCACAGTAACATGTGATGTGATTAAGGGTGACAAAATTCTCAGCTCTGCCAGACTTTAAGGCAGGGGCTCAGGGAGGACAAAGAACGTGAAGTGTGGATGGAGATTGACTAGGAGGGGTGAGCCCTTCCTGCACTCCTACTAAAGTGGAATTGACAGACTTCAAAGACGGTCATAAACATCTTTGGTTGCAAGCGACCCAGGAAGACAGTGGGCTGTGGGGGATGATGTGCTCCTCCCACAGATCCTTTCAATTGACATTTAAAGATTGATTTCAATTTAGGCATTTTTCGCAGCACTCAGAATAAGAAATAATTTTGTTTTATGCTATTTCTTCATGCAATTATCAAGCGTTTTATTTAGAGACTAAGTGCATGTTCCTAGGACTTTGTGGACTGAAATGGCCAGTAAAGACTAGTTTCTGGCTGATTTAAAAATGGAACAAATATGACATTTTGTGGAAAGATGGAGATGGATGGATCAGTTGCAGAGTTATAACTTTTATACATTGTGTAAAAAGGACAACAATGTGCCAAATGGCCATGCTATATCGTACAGATTTGGCAATCAATTTATATAATTCCCCATGACCAGCCACAACTGCATATCTGTTTCACATGGCCGGGGCGAGTATAAGTATGAAGTTAAGAGGCATAACTCAGTTTTGATAAAAGTTGACCTGAGAACAAAGAACTGTAATACATGTCAAACAGACAGATGGTGCTCTCTCCCCTTGAACCAACAATGCCAGGGGGCAGAGAGAGGAATGGTAAACTGTCCTATCCAAGGGCAGGAGTAATTATAGAGTACTCCCCCTAGATTGTAAAGTGAGTGATGTCATTTGTGCTATATAAGGGGGGACTGTACTAGGTTGAGGACAGACACACACACAGGAATCTGGGGAGACAGTAGAAGGAGGACGGAGAGGAGGCTGCTCAACCATAGCAAGGAGAGTGCAGAGACCAGACCCCTTGCCTAGCTCTCCAGAGTGTCCCGAGGTCCAGCTGGCTCACCAGAATCCCAAATCAAGGCTTACTTTGTAAGTAGCAAATAACCACAGCCCCAAATTGCATAAACCTTTTCTTTTTGTAACATTGCCTCCCATATTTCCCCCATTGAAACACCATTGAAAATCCCATTGAAACCCCATTGAAAATTCAAAATTCCATTGACAGTCCCAAATTCCCAGTATAATTCATTTAGCTTTCCATAGAAGAATCTGTATTAGCCTGTGCATGTTAGCATATTCCTTTGATACATCTCTCCTTTGTCTGTATAAATCCGTAGCATTATTTTGAAGTAAATCAACTAATTCCCCATTGAAATTCACAGTTAAAATTCAAAATGAATCCCCTTGTCCCTAGTGTCTTTCTTTAAAAATTATAGTCATTAAAGTATAGCCTCAAAATAGTTAGTCTCTGTGTAACTGGAAACCATATTTACCCATGTATTGTGTGCATCACCCCACAATCTCCTAACTTGCATCTGTCCTATAAACAACCCAAACTGTAGTCCCATTGAGAGCAACCCCTGTTGCCTAGATTCTTATCTGTTCCTGTCCATGTCAGTGAAAACCGATTTCCGTTTTTGAAAGCTAAACACCATCCCTCGCTGCCTGTCATTGTAAATCCCATGTAAAACTAATTTCAATTTGCGGTTTGTATTTTTCCTTTTGCATTTGCTTTCTCCCCAAAATCGATTTCCTACTTCTTTCTACTTTACCCTGGTGTGTTAATTAGTAGTCCCTAAGCTTCCTTAGCTCCTCGAGTGTAGCAACACAAATTTCCTTTTATTCTGTCCCACAGCAGTTGTGAGTAGCCATGTGAGTAATAATCCAAATCTGATTCTGCCGTTTTGCCCCAAAAACGGGTTTTCACTTTCTGTTCTGGCTTCCCATCTTGGGGTGGGGGGTTGTATTACAAGTCCAATTCTCTCTCTATATCCTTGCTCCTTGCCACTGCCTTACATTCAAAGGAATTAAGTTAGCTGAAGTTTGGGCTGAGTGTTGCAGGGGGGAGTGCGAAACCTTGGTGCTATCACTTGATTACAAACTGTTCTTTTTCATGTTTTGCTATTAAAGATCTCTGTAAACTGTGATAGGATATCTGAACCAATTGTTCTGTAGGAATCATTGCATTTTTGTTGCCACATACTGGTGGCTGCTATATTTTGAATATTTTTCCATTTTCATTAAATAATAAATTAATAAATGTCTTATTGATACACACCGGACTGGTTCCTAGTCCGTTGTGACACAGGGTGTTTGTGAAGGTTTTGTGCATTAACATTAACATTAACTAGACGGGTTGGAGGCCTACTCAGAAAGAATCCATAGTATAATAAAGATAAAAGCGTTTTTATTGGGCACCACATTCATTGTCGGGGAAGGAGTCCCATGGCTGGAGTGTGCTGTGTAATAAAACAGTCATAAGGGAATTCATGAGTAGGGTTGAGTGAGGGCTGAGTCTGGGGGTCCGGCCTGGCTCTAAGGGCCAAACACGGGGCAAGCCAGGAAAATGGCCACACAAAACAGGGGAGGGGTCTGTGTCAGGGACTGGGGGCAAGGAAAAGGGTCTGGGGTCAAGAAAAGTGGATACATGGGTTTGTGGTTTCAAAAAAGCCTAAAGGGGCAAGACCAGGAGATAGAGGGGACAATGACAGGGGCTGGGCAAGAAAATGGGTTTAAGGGGTTGAGGGGCAATAAAAGGGGTTGGGGCATTCAAAGGGGCTGAAGGGGCTGAGGAAACAAAAGGGGCTGAATGATACTGTGGCAGAAAAAGGATTTAAGCAGTTGGGCCAAAAAAGGGGCTAAAGGATTTGTGAGTGACAAAGGTGGTAAAGAGGTTGGTGGGCAAGAAAAGGGGCTGGATGGGAACAACGGTGCTCACTTACCTTCAAATTTGCCACCAGCTGCTGCACAGCTCCACAAGAAGCGCTTCTGTCCTGTCCGAGTTAATCAATCAGTGGCTGTGGGGACAGGAAGTCAGGCGGCCAGGACAGGAAGTCAAGCATGCGCTCCTGTTAGTGCTGCTGGCTTGGTAGAAGAGTTTTTTTTTTAAACCCACCACATTTTTTTCCGGGCGTTGGAGGGCAGCCAGTTGGGGTTCATGGCTTGCCCTTGCTTTGGGCATGCACTGACCCAAGAGGAGGGTCAGGCCTGAGCCCCAGTTTTGACATGGTCTGGCCGGAGCCCCACTGGTCTCGCTTGCTCTACCGAAGGAACTAGACTGCATATGCTCTGCTCTTCTAAGTATGCACTAATGCACTACCAGGAATAGCCAACCTTGACTACTATAAACAGGAGTAATAACGTAGTCTCAGGGCTTCGCTACTGTTTTCCGCAAAAGGAGCCTTCCCGCTCTCTTCTTTTTCCCTTCCTGAGGACTTTGTCCATGTCCCACTGCCTTCTGTATCTTGACCAACTAAAAAGGACAGTTTTTCGTTGATTGTGCCTTTAGTGGGAGCATATGCTTCACTAACCTGGCATCCCTGCTTGCTTTGCCCTTCCCACCTAACGAGACCTTTTTTTTTTTTTCAATTTGCCCTTTTTCCTTGAAGGACTCCAGGCTGGTGACATTTGATTTTCCTTAAATAAACATCCATTCACATATTCCCAGGTGGTGTGTGTTTATTCTCTTGTCTGCCCCGACACATTTTCTGTGTCCCTCCACTCCCCCATACTAACCATCACACGCAGGCTTCCCCAATTCAAATCCCATAGCTGTGCCCTTCCTTTCCTCCACCCCTTAAACACAGTATTTCACAACAGTTCTATCAAGACTGAAGAAATCCCGATGAAAGAATATGTATTTACATGACCACCATCAGTGTGTCATTGCCCCCCACAGCATTGAGCTTAATGCAGCCCCTCCTTCCAGTTCCCCACCATTCGCACATTTTAAGGGACACGCCCAGGTCCATGGCCACTGACACCCCCCTCCCATTTCCTCCAAACACTGCTGCGCTTACAACAATTTGCAGATCACTGCCAAGCTGGGCTCAGTTACTGACTGCTGGGGAAGGAGCTTTATGTCCCAAGCAGTCTATTGAAATAAACAAAGCCAAACCAGTACCTGCGAGATAGTGCAGGCAGATGTGACACTGGATTGTTACTGGCAGGGTCTGGGTTTGAATCCACAGCAGGGGAAAAATAAGCAAACAAAAAGAAAATGAAAACTTAGGTGGCATTTCCTATCGTCCTGGAAAGGTACTGCAGGTCACATAAAGTAAGGGAACAATGACAGATTTCATAGTACCCTTTAGTTCCCGCCCACTTTGACCTCTGCTCTTGGACATGCATGTTGCTGGCTTTCCTTGGCAGTACCACCAGTGTGCATCTGAGGCATTGCTAGCTCCTCCTTGCAAACTTGCTTGCACGCAACTTCCAGAGTTGCCCCTTTCTCCCCCTTGCTAAGAACCCTCGTAGACAGCCATCTGCTGCTCGCTCTCGGGACGGGTGCACTCTGCTGGAGATATAATATTAATGTCTCTCCTGGGGTAGGAGCCGGCTCCATTTATGAACACGCCTCACAGCTTCTCTCTCTTGACTTTTCCGCTTGACTGAAACCGTGGGAAAGCCAACTGCTTCCTCCCTCGCCAGCTGATGGCACGTTCCACACGCAGTGCCGTGCCCAGCTCCAAAGGTGCTGAGAAATCTGTCAGAAGACACAGGCTGCCAGCGTGGAGAAAGAACCAGCGTCTCTTGGGCAAGGGCAGCAGGCATCCCTAAGAAGGGGCAGACGGCGAGGCCATGGGGGAGCAAAGGCAGGAGCCTGGCGAAGCAGCCTGGAAACAGACACTGTGGTGAACTAGCGTCCCCTGGACAAGAGCAGCACAGGCAGGCCTAAAAAGGGGCAGAGGGCATGGCGGAGCCAAGACAGGAGCCTGGCGAAGCAGCCTGGAAACGGGCACTGTGGTGAGCTAGCGTCCCCTGGACAAGAGCAGCACAGGCAGGCCTAAAAAGGGGCAGAGGGCATGGCGGAGCCAAGGCAGGAGCCTGGCGAAGCAGCCTGGAAACGGGCACTGGTGAGCCAGCGTCTCCTGGGCAAGGGCAGCAGGCAGGCCTAAAAAAGGGCCGAAGCCATAGGGGAGTAAAGGAAGGAGCCTGACGAAACAGGCTGGAAACGGGTACTGTGGTGAACTTCCGTTCCCGGGATGATAACTCAGGGGCAACGTGCTCGCATTGGAAGCAAGACGACAAGGAGCAACACAGGTTCGATCGCCGGTCTGTGCTTAGAAACCTCTGGGTATTAAGTGTGTTATGATTAACCAATCATATCATATGATTCCCTGGTCAAGAGCAGCACGAGCCGGCCTAAAAAGGGGCAGAGGTCATGTGGCAGCAAAGGCAGGAGACTAACGAAGCAGGCTGGAAACGGGCACTTTGGTGAACTAGCGTCCCCTGGACAAGAGCAGCACAGGCAGGCCAAAAAAGGGGCAGAGGCAAAGGGGGAACAAAGGCAGGAGCGTGACGAAGCAGGCTGGAAATGGCACTGTGGTGAACCAGCGTCTCTGGAGCAGATTGGCAGGCAGGCCACAAGAAGGGGCGCAAGCAGAGGGCAAGCAGGAGAAAAAGCAGCACCTAGAAGACACAGGCTCAAGATGCACTGTGGAGAATTAACCTCTCCTGGATCAGTGCAGCTGGCAGGCCGAAATAATGGGCAGAAGCACAGACCACCAAGGGGAAATGGTAGGCCCAAGAAGATGCCGCCTGGAAACATGCGCTGTGGAGAGCCAGTCTCTCCTACACCAATGAAACAGGCAGTCCGACAGAAGGAGCAGAGGTCATGAGGAGAAATACAGCCACCCTTAGGGTCTCACGAATCTCTCCCCATGGTCTGAGGTGACTGACGTAATTCTAGGACAGCCTGCTACGGCCTTTAATTTTGAACGCCATGTGAAAGTCGTCTTTATGCGGATGGTATTTGTGGTGGCCCGCCTCCGGCCACAGGGGTGGACCACACCAAGTGTCAGAGCCACCCGACAAGGTCCTCTGAGGGATGCGTTCACACAGCTTAGCTGCTGCAGGGATCACCCTGCGTGATCTGGGTCACCGGACTGGTGCCGCAGCTGGGGGCACCCAGCCCGCGACGGCCACGGCCTTGGGGGCACCCAGGCCTGGCGAGCCCACACCGGCCACGATCACATGGCAGGCCCATCCCAATAATGGATACAGACACGAGTTGCCACTTCCTGGGGCTCTGCTGCACTGCTTTGTGCGTGCCGGCAGAGCCCCTTTTATTAGAGAGGCGTCATGACATGTCATGACGCTCTCTCACATTGAAAGATCTAGACACACACACAACATCCCTCCTTTATTATAAACAACAGAAATTCACACCCCACTGCAAACAGTGACTCTAGACTGGGTCTTACTTGGTGCATTCTAGTCCGTGCACCTTTTCTACTCACACACCATAACTGCAAACACAAGGTGCATTCCAGTCCGAGCACCACCTAATCACCTTTAGCTTTAAAGCCTTGAACTTTAAACAATACAACGACGCAGGTGTGTTCCAGTCCGCACACCACGGGGCCCATCAGGAGGCTGATTCAACTTAGAAAATTCTGAGATCAAATTGGCCAGTGGCGCTGCTACAGGACAGAAAGAATATATTTACTTCATCTGCCTCCTCTCCCGCATCGTACTGCATTCTCCTTTGGTCTTCCGCCGCTTGGACCGCAGCCACTCTGGGGTTCTTTCTCCCCTTCGACTCACCCCCTTGCTATGTCCCCGCCATGCTGGCTGGTGTCAGGGCAAGACACAACTGTGCAAAGTGATCCATCTTCCTGCACCTCCCACAGATGTGTCCTTTTGCAGGGCAGTCCTCCGGGTGTGGAAGATCTCACCTGCACTGATGGCACATTGTGGCGCTGGGGTCTCTTCTTGGCCAGTCTCCCCTCCTCACCGGCTTTCCTCATTGCCACTCGCCAACAGCTGCCACCTCCTCCAGCTTGACCCTCTGCATGGGGGCCTCCAGCTTGAGGTGTTGTCTGGATGAATCAATGGCTGAGGCCCGCACCTCTGCCACTTCCTGGGCACGGCCAAGGTCTAGTATCCGGTCGAGGGTCAGCGCTGGATCCCTCAGGACTTGCTTGTGCAGCTTGGAAGAACTGCAGCCGTACATGATCTGTGCCCTGATCTCGTCCTCCTCGAAATTTCCCAGGGCACAGGACAGTGCAATGCGGCGCCGCTTCCTGTAGAATGCATCGAGGTTCTACCCTTCCTCCTGCCTCGCACACCTCATCATGAACCGTTCCTAGTCCCTGTTGACCATGTGTCAGAAGTTCTCGTTCAGGTCTGCGATGGCTGTGTCATAGGACTGATCCACAAGCTTTAGTGTCTTGAATAGCATCTGGACAGCCAGTCCGGCGGAGTACAGGAGGGTTGGACATTTGGCCTTGTCCTTCATCACCACTGCCTCAAAGTATAATTCTAGGTTCTCTACCCAGGCTGCCCACCGGGGTCCCAGACTGGCAGGCGCACCCACGACATCAAAAGGGGGTATTGGAGGCCACCAGGGGGCGCGCAGGTAATGGCAGCCTGAGCACAGTTCTCCTGCCGAAGCTGGGCCATCGAAGGGGATTGAGCCTCCCCGGACCCCCCAGTGACTACATAGTGCCGGATCGGCTGGCGGACCCCCTCGCCCCGTGCCTCCTTTGCCCGAAAGAGCAGACTTCGGGGGCTGCGGAATGACGGAGCACGGGCTTCGCGGCCCGAGAAGACGGAGAGAGGGGAAGGCCTGGAGGGAGGATCCCTTGGCCGTCGCGCCGTAGGAGGAGGTGCTGCCCAGTGAGGCGGGGGACTCCTGCCGGAGTGTCGAGTCCCTGCTGCGGCCCACCGCCCATCCCTGCGGGGGGGAACGAGTGAGAGGAACAACGGCCCCGGAGTGGGACGCGGGCTCCGGCCGCCCCACCCCCATCAGGGGTGTGTAGGAGGACGGGATCCTCGCGCTGGTCTGGGCTCCCGGATCTAGGGGACGCAGGCATTGGCTCCCCATACCCCCCAGGGCCCAGAGGAGTGACTTGGTGGCAGTGGGGCAGACCAGGAGTGGAGCGCCCCCCGTGCTTTTCCTCGGCAGCAAACCCAGGGCAGCAGCGGCCCCACAACCACGTCCCCCCACCCTGAGCGGGCCCAGCACATGTCACGGAGTGCTCGCCCAGGGCCTTTGCAACATGGCTGGGCCCGCGACGCAGCAGCCCCCCTCCCCCTCTGCAGAGGGGCTTCAGGGCTTCCGCTGCCCGTGGCCAGGGGGAGAACAGACAACGGCTGTACACACCGGAGACCCCGTGGGCTCTCACGCCACGACCCGCACCCACAGGGCCCCCCCTCCCAAGAGACTGAGGAGCCACTCTGCCCCGCCAATACAGAAGAATCAGAGGGAGAGAAGGCCTCACTTGGAGCTCGATTTGGGTAGGTGGAGGCCCCTGTGCTAGCTCGCAGGGCGTTTGGCCGCCTACAGTCACCCAGGACTCAGCTGACCTAGGAGATAGACCCGGGTGTTTGGCCAGACCTGGTGGGGCGTGTGCCCGCCTGGAGGTCCCCCCCGATGGGGATCTCCTCCCGCCTAACGGGTTCACCTGCGGATCCCATTCCGGCCGCCGTCACTTGGTGCCGGGGGGCAATCTCTTCGGCCCTGGTCCAGTGGTGGCCAACATAGTCGTATGAAATACTCGAATGAACTGGCGGGAGGCCCTGCAAGCTTTTAGTTACGACGGGGCTGGAGACAATACCAAAGTCCCCGTCCACTCTGGGAACATGGCCCACTCTGAAGCCCTGACACAAGCTACAACAGCAATGGAGAGGGGCTTTGCCTCCATCCTTCAGGAGATCCGGGACATGCGATCCGAGATAGCACAGAAACTTGAGAAAATGGACCACAGGGTGGATAGGGTGGAGGACAGGCTTCTGCAAGTGGAGACCAATCAGTCAACTTCTGCTACCCAGGAGGTGCAAATGGATATGCAGCTGGCAGCCCTGGAAAAGAGGGACGAGGAGAGGGCCAGGAAGATGGATGACTATGAAAATAGGGAGAGGAGGAACAATCTTAGATATTTCGGGATTCCTGAAGCGGAGTGAGAAATGGAGAGAGACTTAATCCATGTGGTGAGAGACATAATTACCCTCCTGTTCGCCGAAGAGATGACCACAGAGCTTACATTTGATCGGGTGCACAGGATGGGTGGAAGGACTGGGGGCCCCCGGTCGGTCCTCGCCCGATTTCACTATTACACGGAAAAGGCAAAGGTACTGGATGAGGCAAGGAAAGTGGAAGTGATCGCCTAGAATAACGCAGAGATCTCAATCTTTCAAGACCTCGCCGTCTACACCTTGGCAAAATGTAGAATGTGCCGCCCCTGAGGCAACTATTAAAAGACAAAGGCGTGCGTTACAGATGGGGGTACCCATTCTCCTTGACTTTCGAATATATGGGCCAACGGGCGACGCTAATTACAGAAGAAGATATCAAGGGGCCATTCAGGACTACGTGACGGACCCAACCCCTAGAAGAGGCCCAGTGGGCCCGGCAGTGACCGGGGAGGGGGACTTAGGCCTGTCGGGGGCCAGGAGAAGGAAAACCAGTTTGAGGAAATACAGGAAGTTGAACACCCCACCATCCATGATGGAGGGGGAACGTAACGATTCGGAGGATTGACGATCGGGGTGACCTGACCACTTGTAGGTTGGGATCTGAAGTGATGAAGGTTTAGCCGAATAATGATTCCCCCTGCACAGCAAGTAAGGTGGGGGCGACTGAGGGGACGGAACAGAGGGGGGGCTCACAATAACAAGCTTTGAAATGCGGGCCTGGCCAAGGAGGGTAGTCTGGTGGTCTGGCCTAATGCCAGGAATGGCGGAACTAACTGGCTGGACAACGGGTAGGGGGGATGGGGGTTCTCGAGTTAGTTGGGGGTTTTCTGTTGGGGAGTGGGATTGGGGAAAAGTTGGGAAAAGGTCTAAAAAGGTCTAAAAAGTGTCCAACCGGTGAGACAGGGAAGCAGTGATGCGAAGCTGGTGACCAAAAGAGCAGGATACTTAGACTATGGCTGATGGACAGACTGCCCTGAGAGTGGGTACCCTGAACGTACGGGGCTTGAACACTCTCACCAAGAGGTCCCTGGTTTGCAGAGAATTCAGGAGGGCAAAGCTGGATCTGCTTTTTTTGCAAGAGACACACTGGGCGCGGGAGAAGGACCCAAAATTAGAGGGGGTGGAATTGGAGAGGTCTTCCATGCATCCCACAAGGTGAAGAAAAGAGGGGTGGCAATCCTGGTTGCAAGGGGCGTCAGCTTCACTAGTGAAGCCACTCTGCAAGAACCCGAGGGCCGCTACTTGTTGGTGAGAGGCTCCTTACAAGGTGCCCCCCTGACGCTGGCAGTGGTGTACAGCCTGAATGAAGGCCAAGCCCAATTCTGGGAAGATGTGAGAGAGAGGCTCAAACTATTTGTGCAAGGCACGGTGGTGGTAGGGGGAGATTTCAACATGGTACTGGACCCATCCGTAGACAGGAAGTGGGTAGGCCCCAGAGCTCCAGACCCGTGGACGAGGCCATGGTGCGAATCTTTCAGAGGGTGAACGATGATCTGGGCCTGGTGGACACTATCCCGTCCCCCACAGCGGGAGTCCCCTCGTTTTCCTACTCCTTGGCCACCCACGCCTCATTCTCGAGGATAGATTACATCCGGGTGGACGAAACCCTCCGCCCGTACGTCTCAGGCTATAAGGTTGACCCTGTCCCCTGGTCGGACCATGATATGGTTGGGGTCACCATATTGTGGGGATGGCGTAATGAACGCAGAGGCCATTGGAAATGTAAGGATGCCTTATTAAAGGACCAGGTCCATGCCCAAGAAGTTGTAGACGCCATAACAGAATTCTTTCAGCTCAACGACAATGGGGAAGGGGGCACACACACGCTCTGGGATGCTTTTAAGGCAACTTTACGGGGAGTCCTCATCCAAAAAGGAGCTCAGAAGAAGTGAGAGAGGCACAGGAGAAAACCCTGCGAGAAAAATAGCCCGTCTCCAGCCGGGTGGCTCCCCGGATCAGGCCCTGGAGTGCGACCGGGTGACCACCCTGGAGGATTACAGGCTCCAGCTAAAAGACTTACTCCTCCACAAAACAGAGAGAAGTCTCCAGATGGTCAAGCAAAAATACTATGATAAAGGGGACAAAGCGGATAGGATCCTAGCCTGGAATTTGAGGGAGGTCCAGAGGAGCAGAATGGTTAAGGAAGTGAGGAACGCCCAAGGGGCCCTTGGTTATGACTCTTCCCATATTGGAGAGGCTTTCCGCCAATACTATGAGACACTATATTCGTCCGAAAATGATGGGGTAGTTGCCCTGATAGAAGATTTTATGAACTCAATCCAACTCCCTGCCTTGTCAAGGGAGATGGCAGAGGGGTTGGAGGGCCTGGTGACCGAGGAGGAAGTGGATAGGGTGATTGGCGGGATGAAGGTGGAAAGTCCCCCGGGGAAGACGGCTTTACCGTCTATTTTTATAAGTGATTCCGCTCCTCCCTAATCCCATACCTAGGGAGGGTTTTCAACTCCGTGCTGGATGGGGGCATTCTCCCCGAATCCATGATGAGGGCCATAATAGCAGTGCTACCCAAAGAAGGAAAAGACCCTGCAGAATGTTCCTCCTACCTACCCCATATCGTTGCTAAACATCGATGTCAAGATCCTGGCCAAGGTGGTGGGGAGGCGGATTGAGGGAATAATGCCGAAGCTTGTCCACAGGGACAAGATGGGCTTCATCAGGGGAAGGCAGGGGTCAGATAACATTCGCAAGACCATAGACCTGTTCCACTTCGCCCAACAGTCGGAGCTCGATGCATGTGTCCTCTGCTTAGATTCGAAGAAAGCCTTTGACAGGGTCAAATGGAGATCCATGGAACTCCTCCTCAGAAAAATTGGCTTTGGGGCCCTCATCATGAGCTGGGTAATTGCCCTCTATAGAGCACCTACGGCAAGGGTCCAAGTGGATGGGAAGCTGACCGAAACATTCCCCCTCTCCCGAGGGACAAGGCAGGGGTGCCCCCTCTCCCCTCTGATATACATCCTCACGATAGAAGCATTAGCTATAGCGATCAGAGCACATCCAGAAATTAAGGGGATCAGAAGAGGGGAGGTGGAATTTAAGCTCTCGCTATTTGCAGACGACATCCTAGCCTACCTGGTAGACTCTGGCACCTCACTCCCCCCTTGCTGGACCTGGTGGCCATATTTGGGTGCTTCTTGGGCCTGAAAGTCAACGCCTCGAAGTCAATCCTGCTCCCAATGAGGTCCCGGGACCCAGTGCTAGACCCCCTAGATGGATTTCACAGGATTGCAATGGGGAAGGCCGCAATACGTTACCTGGGTGTTCTCCTCACAAGGGACTTAACAAAACTGGCCACCACCAACTATGACCCCATAATGGCAGGGATCACATCTGACCTGAGGAGGTGGGGTAAGATGATACTTTCATGGTATGGCAGGATGACAGCAGTAAAGATGAACATACTACCATGGCTTCTATACCTTTTCACAGCACTCCCAACCAGCATCCCGGAGCAGACTTTTAGAGTTCTACGGAACGCAATTCGAGACTTTATATGGCAGGGGAAAACCCTGAGGACCGGGAGGGCCACCCTGATGCTGCCAAGGGAGGAGGGAGGATTTGGGTTGCCGGATTTCCACTTGTATTTCCGCCCCGCCCAGCTGCGTGTCCTCCTGGAACACATGAAAGAAGGGCTGCGGACGTATTGGTCATACTTGGAGGATATGGATACTCACCCTCTGAAGGTCTGCAACCTCTTGTGGGCTCCACGTAAAGCGATCCCGAATCATCTGAAAACCCACCCGACTCGGGGTTCTTTGGGACATTTGGAAAGAAGGGCCCCAGGCGGCGTACCTCACTACATGGCCGTCTCTGATGACCTCCCTCTGGGGCCACCCCCTCAATCTGGGCAGTAAATGTTTTCGGCACTCCCAGACCTGGTCGGACAAGGGAATGGAATGGGCAGGGCAGAATTTCTGTCTTATGAGGAACTAAGGGACGCTCTCGGTCAGGGATCCCTATCCATTTTTGAATATCTCTGCCTTAAGGGTATCCTATGCGACCAGTCATGGGGCTCCAATCTGAGCAGACAGTTAACTCCCTTTGAGAAGTTCCTAGACACGGCGACCATGAGGAAGGGAGCGGTATCTAGCATGTACAAAATCCTAAAAACGTATGACCTCCAGGGAAGGAGGAGCTTCCGCAAGTTCTGGAATGATCTGGCGGGAGAGGAGATTTCAGAGGACTCCTGGTCAAGAATATTCAAAATTGCCTTTCACGGGAACCAATTCACCTCGGACATGGAGCACAACTTCAAGATTTTGCAGGGGTGTCATAGGGACCCGGTGAAACTATCGAGGATGTTCCCGGGGTGTCCCCAAGGTGCCCGAGGTGGTGCGGACAGGCTGGCTCCAGGAGCCACATGTGGTGCCATTGTCCGAAAGTCCAAGACTTCTGGGGGTTAGTGAGGGGCTGGATGGCGGAAGTGATAGAGGAACTCCTACCACTAAACCTTCTAACGATGCTGCTGGGCCTCCTCCCGGAGTACACCGATACCCAAGGATGTGGGAGACAATGCTGCGAGGGGGCAGAGTAGCCCTCGCACAGAAATGGAAAAGCCCGGAGGCCCCTTCCAAGGAAGATTGGCTGAAAAAGGTGACAAACATGTTTTTGATGGACAAACTGACTGCCATGATAAACAATGACACTGGCTCGTTCCTCACAAACTGGTATGGAGTGCAACAATCCTGGGGATGGGATGTGCATTGAATTCTAGGCATGATCCCTGCCTTGAGCGGGGCGAGTCTGGCTATGGGATGTGTGGCAATCGACTGGGGGGGCCCACGACCTGGGGCAAGGCGGCTCCAAGCCTACCAGAGTCACGGCCACTAGCCGCATCACATCCTAAGCACAGGAGTTGGAGAGAACGTTAAAAGTCTCCCGAGACAACAGCTCTGGTCTGGACATGGGGTTGGGGGGGTGGGTCTCAGTTGGGGTGGAGGGGTAGGGGGGTGGTGGGGGTTTGGGGTTGTTCAATTTTTTTTTCCATTGTAAAATGTGAATTAAAATTAAAGTTTAAAGGGGGTATTGGTGCAAGTTGTCCTCGACATGTAACTTCGTCATCCGACATGCTGACCACTGGGTGGGGCCCGCATGCACCTACTGCTTGTGGGTCTTTGGGGTGCCTGCCCCTTTTTTTTTTACTTCTTTGGGGGTGCACGAGCGCTCCCAGGGAACCGCTATCCTCTTGGTGGCTTATTGGGGGTAGTCATGACTTGGCACTGGCTGTTGGACCCCACCAGACTCAGATTCCAGAGGGCGCACAAGCACTCCGGGTGGAGCCGCTACCCCTTGGGCCTGGGCAGATACAGAATACAGGAAGGGTTGATGACACCCCTCTTTTACCCTTTTCTTTACAGTCTGCCTGTTTTTCTTTGGGTATCACTTGACCCCTGTGTGTGGGACAAGCAGCCTGATGGTCTCTTATTCTTCACCACCACGGCCTGCTTCAGTTGGCCACGCCCCTTTTCTTTGTCCCTGGGGCTTCCAATGTTGAGGCCACGCCCCCAGCAGACCCCACTTCGGGCCTGGGAAACACACAGTGTTGCCGCTTTCACCCTGGTGCAGCCATGGGTCTGGATGGGGCCGCCTGCCTGTTCCAGGTCTGACTCCTGCTGCCCCTTCATGCACCCGGGCCTGATGGGGGCCGAGCAAGGTGGCAGGGCTGTTCACCACTGTGGCCTGGGTGTGGGAGACGCTGTCCCCTCGCACGTGGACCAGACAGAGGAATAGGCCCCGCCTCCTTCCTTTGTCCGGGGGCAGAGTGATTTTTTAATTTTTTCCTTCACGGAGCCACCGCCGCAACACCTCATCACCGCCGCCCTGCCCGACAGCACCAGGCGACCCGTGCCTTTCTCTTGCAAGCTGTCCTTGGGCCAGGTGCAGCGCAGGCCGCGCTTCCTCTACTCATGCGGCCGATGCCGCAATGCACCGGAGGGTTGGCCTCGCCCCTTTCCTTTGTTCAGGGGCAGGCGTGTTACTTCCACGTGACAGGGCCGATGCCGCAGCTCTTCCCACGGCCTCCACTGCTGCTGATAGCTCCTCCTGACACCGGCAGCCACTTCCACGTGGTCACCGTTGCTGGGTCTCCCTTCAGCAGCTGCACCTCCATGAGGCTGACAATCACGTGGCTTTGTCTTCTCTCCTCTTAGTCGAGAGAGGCGCCGGAAGCCCGCTCACCACCAAGTGAGCAGGGACCCCTAGACTGCCTTGTCGACAATGTGGTGGCCCGCCTTTGGCCACCGGTGCGGGCCACACCAAGTGTTAGGGCCACCCGAAACGGGTCCTCTGAGGGCTGCGTTCACGCAGCTTAGCTTCTGCAGGGATCACCCTGCGTGATCCGGGTCACCGGACCGGTGCCGCAGCTGGCGCCACCCAGCACGTGACGGCCACAGCCTTAGGGGCCCCCAGGCCTGGCCAGCCCACACCGGCCATGATCACGTGGCAGGCCCAGCCCCAATAACGGATACAGACACAAGTTGCTGCTTCCTGGGTCTCTGCTGCACTGCCTTGTGCGTGCCGGCAGAGCCCCCTTTAATAGGGAGGCGTCATGATGATCTCATGACACTCTCTCACATTGAAACAACTAGACACACACACACACAACATCAGGGCGCCAATCATCCTTGCAAATTCTTTTTTTTTTTTTTAAATGTATTTATTGGTTTTAACGGAATAACAAAAACAAGTATACATCAATTAAGTATCAGGCAAATAATCGAAAGGTAACGTAACCCTCCCACCCCCCCAACTCAAGACCAAGTAAACAATATTGTCCCATTACGGTCGGCCAGATTGATGGCTAGGATGGTCCGATCCATCCGAGGCATCGTCAGAGTTATTAGGATGCAGAAGTGGCTCAGTCAAGGCCACCCAACGATGTAGTTCTCCGCTGGAGTCTAGCCTTTGTTCAAGGATTGCCGTTTCCCACGCTCCAGTCTCTGCCGTTATCCATTTAGTCAGGTCCCCCCACCACAATGCCTCATGCGGGGCCCTAGGGCTCTTCCATCCCATGGCTATGCGCCTCTTCGCAGTTATGTAGATCAAGTCTTTGAGCTTGTTCAGAGGTTTGTTTTTGTGGTTGCGTTTGTATCTGCCCAGGATGCATACAGCGGGGGAGTTCACCTCTAGCTCGATGTCTGCGTCCGCCACCCTCCCCTGAACCTGTGTCCAGAAGTGGCGTATCTCCGGGCAGCCCCAGAACATATGCGTCATACCCGCCTTCGGCTCCCTGCATTTGGGGCACAGCTGGACCTCGGCTCCCCTGAAATTAGATATAGCCTCTGGAGTTAGGTAGGATCTGTTAGTAATGTATAGTTGGATGAGCTGTAAACGGGCATTCCTGGAGACTTTTTTATGATAATGGGTTATTTTCTCCCATACGGCATCCGTGAAGTCTAAGCCTAGTTCGATTTCCCATTTTGCTCTACATTTAAGCTCGGTGTTGGTCGTGCCCAGGAGCAGGGTTTCGTACAATCGCGAGGTTTCATGTCCGCCCTCGGCTGTGTTCAATAATGCTTCTATGACCGTATTTTCCGTCATGGGGGTGGTGGCCTCCGGCCATCTAACCCTAATGGCGTGTGTCACTGCCCCGTGGAGCAAAAATTGGCCAGCGGGTAATCCCGTAGCTTCAGTAAGGTCAGGAAAGGGCATGATCTCTTCGTCCCGCATTAGATCTCCCAGGGTGGCCACTCCGTGAGGCTCCCACTGGGTGCGCGATTCGTGAAAGCCCCATGGCTGATGAGCCATAATTGCTGCTATAGGGATTTGAGGTGAGAAAGGATCGGCTGGCCCCACAGTTTTGCACGCTCTGTTCCAGAGCTTTATTCCAAGTCTAATTAAGTATGGAAGGGGCTGCGTGAATCTGCCCTGTGCCCACAATAGGTCCCTCAGGAGGAGGTCGGGTAATGCAGGTTGGAGGAGCCTAGTGTCCGAGGTGGTCTCATCGGCCATCCATCGCATCACATGCCTCAGCTGGCTCGCCAGATAGTACAATTCGAAATTAGGGACCTTAACTCCTCCCCTCTCGTAAGGTCTCTGGAGTGTGTCCAGCGCCACCCTGTGTCTGCCCTCCTGCCAAAGGAACCGTCTGCATAGTTTGTTTATGTTTTTAAAGAAGGAGGGGGGGATATTGTAGGGAACGTTTGTAAAGTTATACAGTAGGCGGGGGAGAGCAACCATTTTAAGTAGACCGGTCCTACCGGCCATCGAAAGCGGAAGCTTACCCCAGAATTCCATGGATTTTTCTAGAGCATCTTTGGCTCTCACCGTGTTAAGTGTATGTTCCGTGAATGGGTCCCGGTGTATGGTGATTCCCAGATATTTAAAGGAGGTCGCTTGCCACTCCAGATCCAGGGCGGGGAGGGAAGGACCATTTTTGTGTAGGGCGGCTAGAGGGTAAAGGCAGGACTTCTCTTTGTTAATACGAATACCCGTGTATCTACTGAATCCGTCCAGTGTTTCTAGGATGTAGGGCAGGAGGTGTTCGGGGTTATGTAAGAACAATAGCGTATCGTCCGCATACATAGAGACGAGGTGGGTCTCTCCGTCAATTACAATACCCCCATCTCCGTATTCCTGCCTGAGGTACGTGGCTACGGGTTCAGTGGCGATGATGTATAGCATCGGGGAGAGTGGGCAGCCCTGGCGAGTGCCTCTATGTAACGCCCATTTGTTTGAGAAGGTCCTGTTCGTGCGCACCCTAGCGGTGGGGTTGGTGTAGACAAGCCGGGTCCATCTCAGAAAAACAGGTCCTATCCCCATTTTAGCCATAGTGGCATAAAGCCATTCCCAACGCACTGAATCAAAGGCCTTGGTGGCGTCTAGTGACGCCACCGCGTATTTCTGAGGCCTCTGCTCCGTGCTGTATATAATATGGTGCAACCTACGCAGGTTCTCAGTTATGGAGCGACCGGGCACGTAACCCGTTTGGTCCTGGTGGATCAGGTGTGGAATTACCCTTCGCAGTCTACTAGCTAGCAGGGAGGTTAGGATCTTGCAATCAACATTTAACATGGAAAGGGGTCTATATGAGCCGCAGTGCGATCCGTCTTTCCCGGGTTTCAGGAGAGGGACAATCACCGCCTCCCTCAAGGAGTCGGGGAGGGCACCCCGCTCGTAGGCTTCATTGAACACCTGTGCCAACAATGGGGCCAAGGTCTCCTCATACAATTTATAAAATTCCCCGGGGAGGCCATCAGTGCCTGGGGACTTACCGGTCGGGAGTGATCTAATGATTGCCTTGACCTCATCTGGGGTGATGGGTTCGTCCAAGGCTTCCGTCATATGGGGCTCTAGCCTGGGGAGATCTATGTCGTCTAGGATGTCCTCTATGTCGGAGACGTCTACGGGTGGGGGTTCGGCGTATAAATTGCTGTAAAAATCAGAGAACACCGAATTAATTTCGGTCTGGGTGTGCACTAAGGAGCCATCTGGTTTGAGTACTTGGCAAATGGGGGTTCTGGGGGCTTCTCTCTTGTACAGCCAAGCTAGAAGTTTACCAGGTTTATCACCTAGAGCGTGGGTACGTTCAGTGTGTTTGGCATAGCTCAGCCTCCCCAGGGACTCCCAATGTGTGAGACAGGTTTGTTTGAGGTCAATCACCTTCTGTAAATGTTCTGGGGATGGATCTAGTCTGCCCTCGAGCTCCCCCAACTCGCTCTCTGCATGTTCTAAGGAGGAAGTAATCGACCTCAGTGCTCCACCCATGGTTGCAATCATCTCCCCTCTCAGGACCACTTTGTATGCCTCCCAGGCGGTGCCTATGTGTTTCACACTGTTGAGGTTCCTTTCCCAGTAGTCTTCAGTCCTATCAGCGATGTGTTCGCGGAGAGCTATGTCTAGGAGAGCTTCAGCCCTAAGTCTCCAGGTGGGGACCGGGGGTCTAGGCGGGTAGATCTCCCAGGTGGCTACTAGTGGGGAATGATCGGACAGCACTCTGGGCTGGTACTGAGCACCGCCGAACATTGCCTGTTGTTCTAGGCTCACGAAGAGGTAGTCTATCCTGGTGTGGACTGCGTGAGGAGGGGAGTAAAAGGAGAACACACGTGCATCTGGGTGCTGTTCTCTCCACAAATCTTGGAGTTGTAGCTGCTGTATCAACCTTGACAGGATTTTGGCAGGCGGGGAAGGGCGTGTATGCTTATCGTCCGACCTGTCTTTCAGGGGGTCTAAGGTGCAGTTATGGTCGCCCCCCCATATCATGGTTTGGTCCCTGTAAGGGCCGAGGCGTGGATACAGGGAGTGGAAGAAGGTGGTTGCATCATGGTTTGGTGCGTAAGTGCTGACTAGACAAACCTCTCTCCCTTCAATGGTACCACATGCAATTGCCATCCTGCCCTCATTGTCTGCTTTGGAGCCGATCAACCGGAAGGGGACAGAGGGGTCCACCCAGATCAGGACACCCCTGGCGTAGGAGGAGTAGGAGGAACCTATCAGGGTGCCACGCCAGGCCTTTGCCAATGCTTTCAGTTTGTCCGATGTAAGGTGTGTTTCTTGTAGCAGGGCTATTTTGGTTTTGCTTCTATTAATATAGGAGAGTATGCGCCGTTGTTTCACGAAGCTGTTCATGCCTCTGACGTTCCACGTCAGGATTTTCAACGTATCGGCCATGTGGGATTTGGGATTCTGGTGGCCATGTCCAACGCCACCGGGAGCACCACGAGTGGCCGGAGGATCGTGGGGATCTTGTGGTTTCCAGGAGATTCGTGCATGCGGGTCTCGGCCGGGTTACTTGCGTCCCCGAACCTCTGCTTCGGTGGCTGCCAGCCTATCCAGCGGAGGGTAGGTGCCTCGTCCGTGCCGACTGAAATGGATGTAGATGGTCTTGGTTGTCCCTGATTCGGGCACTTAACAACTGTGCCAACTTCCCCTGTCCCGCCCCCCCGTAACTGTGAACTTCCCCAACATAAACCAGGTCGAGTGAGAAGCTCCTCACTATGACAGACCCGTTTCCGCTCCTTTAGACCGAAGGACGGTCGCATGGTGCCCTACGGGCGGGTAATGAATACCCTTAACAAGAAAGAACTTCCAGGGGTAGGAGAGTGTTCATCCGGGCGCCTCATGTTATGAAATCTGGTCAGCTGCGGCGTAAGTGGCCGTTCCGTGGTGGGGCCCCCGAAAGGCACCGGGGCCCTGGGAGATGGAGCTCAGCGGGGTTGTCGTTTTTTGACTTCGACATCTGGGATCTGCTCCCTGTCCATCCAGTCTCGGGCCTCTGCCGGGGTATCGAAGAGGTGAGTTCTGTTGTTTCGTATCACCTTCAATCTGGAGGGGTAGAGGAGCATATAGCGTAGGCCAGCAGCCTTCAGTCTTGCTTTGGTGTGTATGAACTGTGCCCTCTTCATTTGCACCTGAAAGGTATAGTCAGGGTAGATGGATATCTTGGCTGGACCCCTGCAGATCTGGCCGCCTGACCGCGAGAAGGTGAGGATGGTTTCCCGGTCTCGGTAGTTAAGTACTTTTGCGATCACGGGTCTGGGTGGGTTGCCAGGAGGGGGTTTCGATGTGAGGGATCGGTGAGCCCTTTCGATTACAAAGCCCTGAGAGAGTTTTTCTGCTCCAATCTCCTGTATCAGGAGATTCTCCACGAAGTTCGTGGGGTCCGATCCCTCGATGCCCTCCGGGAGCCCCAGGAGGCGAATGTTGTTGCGGCGTGCGCGCCCCTCTGCCTCCTCGGCCCTGTCTTCCAGGTTTTTAACTTTTTGTTGAAGTACATCGACATCTTTGAGGAGCACTGTCTTGGCTTCAGTGTTCTCGCGGACCTGGGCCTCCAGCACCTCTGTTCTGCCGGCCAGGGATCGAACGTCCTGGCGCAGGAGGTTTAAGTCTATGGCGACAGCGTCTATTTTATGCTCCACGGCAGCCTGGGAAAGTTTGATAGCTTCAAGGATCTGTGTGTTACTAGGTTCCGCTGAAGGCCCCGAGGGGTCAGGCAGGTCTGCAGCAAGAGTCTCGCTCATGTTATCTGGCGCTGTGGGCCCCGCCGCCGTGAACGTGTCGATGGTGGTCTGGCGTTGCTTAGCCCTTGCTCCTTTGGTAGACATGTCAACTGAGCCTCAGGGCTTCACTGCTGACGAGGTGGCCGAGGTGAGCCGCTATGGAGTGGCCGAGGAAGCCTTATCGGGTGGGCCGCGACGGCGGATCTCTGTATGCTGTGGGCGGCTCCGTAGGCGCAGGGGGGACGGGTAGTGTGCCGTTTCTTTGGATTACCAGGCCGGGCACGCCTGTGTGTGTCGGTTGCGTTAGTCCCCCCCGCTCACCTCGAAAGGCCTCCGAGGCCCTGGCTCCCGGTTCTGTGGCTGGCAGCGCCCTCGTCCGGGACGTTCCAGGCTGGTCGTCCCGTTGGCACCTTCCGTCGTCCGCGCTCCAAGCTTCGCGGGTGCCCCGCGGGACCCCCTCGTCAGTCCGGCTGGGCGTTCGTGTGTCCTCGGCCCTCAGCTGAGTGTTACGGCGCAAGCGGCTTTAGGGCGCGGGCCGCCGCGTCTTGCAGGGCTCGAGAGCCGCCATCTTGGCTCTGGTCCGCGGGATCGTGTCACACGGTCTATTGGACGAGACCGGTCCTCCAGGGTCACAGGAATCGACTCGCAGGTGCAGCAGGATGTCGGCCCTCGGTGAGGCGGTTCGTGGGGTTCGGGGCCCCCGAAAAAAGTAGTTAAAAGCAGCTTATGATGGTCGCATCAAGCGGAGCGCAAGGAGCGAACGTCCTCTTCACATGGCGGTTAGCCACGCCCCTTCCTTGCAAATTCTTATGTCCTTTAGGATAGCTCAAAGTGTGATGCGACTGTTGCTGAGTTATGACTACATTATACAGGTCAGAGGTTCGACTCATACCAAGGAAATTCAGCCTTCTATCTTCCAGAAGTTTTTTAAAATAAAACTATTGAGATGGGCAACAGTAACTGGTTATGATTTTGAAAAATTGTAATATTTGCAAACGCATAAGATTATTTAAAATAATATCCCCTCAGTTTTCTTCAGTCATCACTAAATCGCTCAGATCCCCACAGGGTTGAATTTATCCCAAGTGCTTTGGCTTTTAAGCCTCAGCAGCCTTGAAATTAAGCAAAACAGATCCCTCTGCAGATCTTTCGGAAAGACCAATGACATCCAGTAAAGCACTACTGTGCTATTGTTGAATCGGACGTAGACCTGCTAGCTGACGTACTAGCTTAACAATATAAAAAGTCATATGTTTCTGTGTCCGATGCCGTCATGCGCAGTAGAGGCTTGCTCAAACACATAGAATGCTCCACTAGAGGGATCTGTTGCCTTATGATATATAGTGGTCCAATTTGCATAGCTATGCCTGTTGTCACCACCAGAGGGAGCTGTGGGTTTAGGATCTATTGTGGTCCTACTGTATTAATGATAAACTGTACTTTGGCCCGTGTGCACAGGCCTGTACACTAGTGTTGTACTAATTAATTTGTATCCCTTTTAGGGTGAAGCGTCACCTATTGAAATGTCAGGGAAGAGCTGTGTAGGGCTATATACTTCAAGGTAGTGAGGTGTCACCTGACAGAACGTGACAATGAAACTGTGGGTATTGCAGCCTTCAAAGAAGTTATGATCCACGCGTTAGATGCACCTGTGTGGGCTTGGAAATGTCACCCGCCACAATGTGAGAACCATGATAGCTTACAGAGGAGTGTGGTGCCAACCATTTAAATGGGAGAAGGCAGGTGTGTGGTATTGCAGCCCACACCGGAGCAACGTCACACCAGTTAGTTATCAGGATGCACAGTGTGAGATTAGAGCCAGCAGAGGAGTAAGATGTTACCAATTTAGGGTCTGATTCATGTAAGTGTTTTATAATGGCGCAATCCCATAGGAAAACGTTCCATGAATCAGGCCCTTTATGTCAGGATGTGCGTGTTTGGGGTTGGAGGCCTCAAAAGAGTAAGGTGCCACCTATTTGAATGGGAAGAAGCACCTGTGTGGGATTGGAGCCTCCACAGGAATGGTGTGTCAACCAGTTATCGGGGACACACATGTGTAGCCCTTCGCTCAGCACATAAGAACTTGATGCACCATGGTGCTGGCTATTAAAATGGGTGCATTTATTCAAATTTCAAACTCCTTTGCAATCAACAGTTTTTGTAGTATTGACAGGTACCACCTCTTGCGGTCATCAAATAACGTTGTCCATGACCCGGACGTACTTGTCGTGGCCTGGAAGCACTTCTTGCACCTCGAAACCTTGTAGGTCTAACCAGGACAGATATGATATTGCCAAGACATGATATACTACAGAGTATGGGTTATATGAGGGAATTATAATGTAAGTGAAACTGTGTAGGAACCACACAGAAAGCCCGTCGTTCTCGATCTGCTCTCCTTAAAGGAGCTGCTTGTAGGTTCCAGTATGTTTCAAAACAGGTAGTAATTCTAGAAGTTGTTCAATGTATTAGGTATGGTCTCAGATGGGAGCTTCAATAATGAATGACAGAATCCTCCTTCAGAGAGTATATGATTTTTAATATAAGACATGTGAGGCCAGCTGTTGCCTCATCTGTAAGGGCTCACCAGCCAATGCATTTTGGAGTCTATCTCCTTCATCAGGGCCGAACCCTACCATATATAATCATATATAATCATAGATAATCATTTCAAAATTGCCATTTGTGCAAGCCAACATTATTTCCAAGCCAGCCATTAACGTGTGGTGATGAGAAGATAAAATGAATACATACCCAGTTGGGCAGGCAAGCACGTACATGTAAATATGAAAAAAAAGAAAAGTTCAACAAGAAAATGGCACTCTGTCATAAATGGAACGTGCATCAAAACGGTGAAAAATTAGAAATAAGTAGCTTATTGAGCGGTGAATGAAGTGCAACTTGAAAGGAACAATGTGAGAGTGTTTAAATTAGACATGCACACATTTTTGTAAGTGCAAAGTACCCCTAAAATCGCAATGTGTGATCGTGAAAAATGAAAGGTTACCTTCTGAAAAGGAGCCACGGTACTCTGTTCTTAATAGCTGTAACGATTCTAGAAACAAATGTACAACAGCGAGTAGAGGGATCCTCAGTAGTTTAATGATAGGAACGCGCCAACGTGCATACTGCATGTGTACCTGCTGCTTGTCTAGTGTCGACGTGGCAGCGACAATGGACTGGTTGTTAAGGGGACCTTGTGGGCGCCGAGGCGCGGCCCTCTCACGGGCGTGGCAACATCTACAGCGTGTGGGCCCCTCATGTGAATGTAATGAATGTTACATTGAGTGTGCTATAACATGGGCGTTTTTAAAGCAGAAGCACCAATCTACGGATGCATGTATTAAACATTAAAAAGGATGTTTGGGCGAAAATGTGTGTACTCCGTAGAAAAGTGCACGTAAGACCACCATGCTGGTAATTAACCGTACTTGTGAATCATGCAAACATGGTCTCTTTCAAATGTCGGTAATGTTATTTGCGAAACAATAGTGAGACTTGTTAATATGCAATACAATCTGCGTTTAAAAAGAACCCCTAGATCTTTGATACATGAGTTGAATTGTAAGGCGGATATGTGTAAAACGGCACATTACTCTGTGTAATTGTAGGAACATCTTCATGCAAGCCTGGTAGTTAAATGCCTGGCAAAGTAATTTCATTCAAAGTTGTCAAGATGATTTAAGAAAATGCCCTACATGGGCTAGAATAGTGTCGATAGCAAGAACACAGGGAGGGGTGTGGTTTTAATAAGGATAAAACCATATGTGAGCTCAGTATGTTGGAAATAAAAACATCATAGACAAGATAAATATCCAAGGCAGAGATCCACTCCAGACAGGAACAATCTCCTGCACCGGCTCAGTTTCCGCCAACCGAGTCTTATAAAAAATGTGCCATTTAGCCAACTGTTTAGAGTTAAACGAATAGTGAGTGACCGAGATGACTACATACGAGAACATTCGGAAATGGGGAAGGAATGTATTGCACATGGATACAAGACCACAGATATAGAAACAGCATCCATTAAGGCTGACCTCATTGAACAATATACATTACTAACACAGACAAAGGAACCTAAAGGTGAATCCCTACTGTTGTATGTTTCAATTTTTTCTACACAGAGTATTCATATGAAAAGGATTATCATGACAAACTGGAGAACTCTCACATTTGACCTCCGAGTACAACATCTATTCAAAGAATGTCCGGTAATCACTTATCAGAGAAGTAGGAATCTCAGAGACTAACTTGTCTCCAAAAAACCACCCATTCAAAAACCCATCACAAAACAAACCGGCACATTTCCTTGCCTACATTGTTCAAAATATGGATTTGTTACCAAGTGAGATACCATTAATCATCCCTGCTCCGGCGAGAAAATGAAATTGATTACCTATGAGACTTGCGACAGCACCCACATCATTTATTCTATCAAATGCCCATGTGGGCTCTGCTATATTGGACAGACCAGGTGACCAGCAAAAGCTAGGTGGAACGAACATAGATCCTGTATCAGGAATCCTAACTTAAACTCAGTGGTGGCCAGACATTGTTACAAAAACAGACATAAAGTCTCCCAGATCAGGTTCCAGATAGAGGAAATTGTGACCAGATTGAACCCACACGAAAACATCAACATTAAACTTATCAGAAGAGAGACCAACTGGATTGATCACCTAGGAACCTTGACTCCAGATATAATTAATGAGGAGATAAACTTTCTATGTTACAACTGTCTGTTCCCAATGGCACATATGTATTTATCTTGTCTATGATGTTTTGGTTTCCAACATACTGAACTTACATATGGTTTTATCCTTATTTAAACCACACCCCTCCTTGTGTTGTTCCTATCAAAACTATTCTAGCCCATGTAGTGCATTTTCTTACATCATCTTTACAACTTTGAATGAAATGACTTTACCACGCATTTAACTATCAAGCTTTCATTAAGATTTTCCTACAATTACACAGAGTAACGACATCATTGCAGAACCAACGCACAATTGCATGAGCTTCCAACATTCGACGTTTCACCAAAATCTCCTTTACAGGCCACAAATGAAAGCGTAATAGTAATGTTGATTGTCTATAATATGGTGATGGTACTCTGATTAAATAAGGTGGCAACGTGCACATTTTTTTGGGAGAGAACCTACTAGCATTGCCCCCCTTGTAGGTTACACAGAAAATCACATGTATGAATCCAGTCCATATTATATAGCTTTCCTTTTGCTTTATCTGGATTCGAAACCAATAACTCAATACTATTATCTTTGTTCGCTAGGATTTTACACACATGGTGCGCCCATTTAACCATGAAAGAGTGTTTTGTTGTAAACATATAAGTGGCCAACAGTCTCAAAATGATTTTCACATTGGTGGACATTAAGCATTTCCTGAACAATGAGCAACATCTCCAATTGTATAGAGCATGCAGGGAGACCAACCCCAATTCAGACCTTATCTATGTGTATGGGACACAGTTCGGCAGATGTAAAATCTGCCTCCAAAATGTGGCCTCCCATTTGTCAAATTGAAAATCAGCTGTGACTGGAAAGGCTTCTAAACCATAAAATTGCTGGTACTGCCTTCTGTTTCCAATATGCCCATGCTGGTTTAAGAGAGAATTCCCCATATCTATGCATTATGATATGTGATTGACATACTGCAGTATTGATTTTCCTTTCAATACAATTGATCTGACTCTTTGAATTTGGTAGGCTTCCAAAACATGTGCCCAAATAAGTGTATGTAATGACTATTTGCAATTGCACTTTATTTACCAACCACATAAAGCGCCTCCAAGCTGCTTTCAATGGGGAATATAAAACCACCTGTTTTTTGTCATGATTTATTTTAAGTTCATTTAGTTGAATATAGTCTTGGAAAGCTATTAATAACTTTTGGAGGCCCACTTGTGTTTTTGAAATTAAAACAAGATCATCTTCATATAGCAAGTGCTTTATAGGTACAATAGCCACTTTGGGAGAGTCTGATTGGACCTCAGAAAAAGCATGTTGAAGGTCTTGGATGTAGTAATTAAACACAGAGGAAGCCAATGACCAGCCCTGTTTGAGTCCACAAGCTGTGTCGATCAGTGCAGACAGAACACCATTCAATGACAGTCTAACACGGATAGATGTATTTGTGTGTAATGCTTGAATGATATCAAATATTGTGTGTGGGCTATTGTCTCTCATTAGTTTCTCAAACAACTTAACTCGTGATACAGAATCAAAGGTGGAGTGCAGGTCCATGAAAGCAAAAAAAATATTGGTTGTTTTGTGGAATGACACTGAGCCTTGATTGCATTTATGCACATCAAGTTAACGTGTTTACCCATACCTTGAACAAAACCAGTCTGGTTAGGATCACGTAAATTGTTAGCAAGTGTCCAGGCATTAAAGTCTTTAAGTACCAATTTAAGGGGCGCTTTTGAGCGGCGAACAAGATGGCCGCCTGAAAATTACACTCTGTGGCAGGCAGATCGCATGATCCTTTTTTCGGCACCTTCCAGTACTGGCCCACGGCCCTGGCGGACATGACTTGGATCCTGAAGATCCGTGCACGATCCGGCCCGAATTCTGGTGAAAAACAGCGCTGGGGTCCCGAGATCTGGACATCTCCGTGCCCTTCACCCATCGGCGGCGCGGCTTCGCGCCAATTCCTAGCCCGACTGCAAGATGCCCTGATCCTTCCTGCGCACCGGAGACCTCTGGCCGCTCCTGTGCAGACCCGTTGGGGGTTCCAGTGTCCCGACCCCCTTCACCCACTCCAGCCGGGACCCATCGTGAGAGAGCGCCCACCCCCCGGAGCCTTAGACCTGTGCCTGCCCTGGGACCGCTTCCCATAGGCCTGGGGGGATGCGGCTGCGGCCGCCGATGCTGCGTGATCCGGCGCCGCCTCGGAAGCGATCACCCTCAGTGCCGCAGCCAATTGGCCCCTCCTGGTCCGAGGCCGTGTTCGCCAGTGGGATCACCTACTAGAGGCCCTGCCCCCCGCAAGGAGACTCTGGAAACGGCTTGGAGCTGCTGCGCACCCTCGGACACCGGGTGCCACGCTCCCCCGGCAACACACACTGCGCCGTAGGATCCTGGCGGCAACAAGGTACGTGGAAGGGGGGAGCCCCATTCACCCCCTGTGATCGGCGTTGCTTTGCTCCCTCCCCCCGCATCGCCCCACGACATGATTATCGGGAGTACCAGGGTCACATAAAATTCCGGACACTCCATGTCCTAGGCATGCTGAGAGCCCCGTACACGCTCTTGAGAGCACATGGGGGCTCAGACCTGCCCTGGCTCCACTTCGCCCCGCTCAGGCGCTCTCCCGCAACACAGATCTGCCCACATCCCTTCACCCTATCTGGGGTGCCTTGGGACGTGCTAGCCAACAGCAACTCTACTCCGGGGTACCCCTGGCTCCTGAACAATTTGCGGTGATCCCGTGGTCATCCTTTTACACATGACCTGCTGACTGTCTGGGGCCTGCTACAGCTTACATTACGACCCCTGGAACCGTGGCCTGTCTCCCCCATCTACAGGTACAGGACTGAGAGGAGCTCTTCCCCACCCCTCCTACAGGCTCACCCGGACGACCATACCCGGGTCCCTGCTATCATAGCGACCACTGGGCATTGCCACCCCCAACCCCTTTGCCGCCTACATACGAGGTCCTCAGACTGTGCACAGGTGGCTAGAACCCGCATCCTCCACATCACCGGGTCAAGCTGGGCCCCAAAGATCTGCACAGGTGGTCATAGGACTCATATAAAAGGAACCATAGACGCTGGCCCCCCTGGGCGACCACCTGTTCCTCATCACACCTTACATACCATCCTACGCGTTGCATAGTCTGAGCTCCCCCCATCTCCCTTCTTGAGCTGCTGAGACGGCGCCGCCCCCCCTCACTCCACTTGAATTCCAACACCGTCAAGATGACCAAGGGAACGGTAAGAAACAGAGCTCCATCAATATGTTTGCGAAGACAATGGTGAGATCACCAGAGGAGACCACCAACCAGGCTTCTACTGCATCATCATCCGTCACAGCTCCGGAGTCTCAAAATATGATGGATTTTATTCGCGAGGGCTTCAGCGCACTCCACTCAAAATTAGATGACATGAACGGTACTATATCCTCCATTAAGGCCCACATTGAGAAGACAGATGGCCGGGTGGCGGAGGTCGAGGCAAGGGTGAGCTCACTGAAGATGCACTGGGTACCCTGCGCTCTGAGGTCGTTGCTCTCTCCAACCGAGAATGATGTTCATGAATCAATGGAGGACTTTGTTGAACACACATTATTGTCGCTCCTCGACTCACCCAAGCTCTCCCCGCAATTCGCTATAGAGCGTGCACACCGAGCCCTGATGGCTAAACCCAGGCCCAGTGCTCCTCCCCGGCCCATCATAGCCCGCGTGCTGAATTTTCGAGACCGTGATGCCCTCCTCAGGGCAGCGAGACTCAAGGGAGAACACCTGCTGGGCGGGGCAAGGATTCATCTCTACCCGGACTTTTCAATGACCATCCAGCGTGAACGCAAGACTTTCCTAGCGGTGAAGCGCAGGCTTCGAGAACACTCAATCAAATACTCCATGCTCTACCCCGCCAAGCTTCGCATAGAGCACGCCAACCAGGTGTTCTTCTTCACGATCCCAGAGGAGGCCTCTAAGTTTATGGACAAACATTTCCCGGGCTGATCCCCCTCCCTGGTCATGTCTCTGCAGTTATCCTTCAATCCTGTTGGGGAGAGCTCAAGACCGGCCACCTTCCTACATCGGGACCACACTGGATTACTACTCTATAAATTGCTTAGTTTGGTTCATCTTTACAAATATGTGCCACATCAATATGTGCAAAAACTCCGCCTAAGTTACGTGCTGTGGGATGTTTTTACCCATGCATCCGAGCCCTACCAAAAAAACTGTGCATTACTGGCATTGAAAACATCATGATGGCCAGAGCTTCCCAGAAAATGCACAGGGAAATGCATGAAGAATAGGCTGCCACCCATTTTTGCCGATGTTATGGGCACAGAAGGGCACTGCCTAAAACCACCATTGGGCTACCCACACAGTAGCCTGAAACCATTGGGAATGGCAATGCTGATTGCCAAAAGCAACCTAGAACTGTGGGGAATTCATTTTCTTAAATCCCAAAAATGGTTGCATTACCAGTACTCACCACTATCAGAAAGCCGGCGTTTTAAAACCACCAGACTTTTGTGTAAAACTGAATAAATGAAACAAAACCAGACCAAGGAAAGACTTGCTAAGAGGTGGATACAATGTAAAACTATATTCTGAAATGACTTGAAGGAAGTAATTATTTAATGTGTATGTAAAAATCGTAAGTGATTTAAACTGGGGGACAAAAAGTGACATTTAGCTGAAACCTGGCTTAATGAAACTGAATTCTGCCTGACATCTACCCCCACAGGAGTTAAAACCTGCTCAGCCACTCTTCCCTTTGCCAAAAGGAGTTGTCACCTCTCTGATTAGATTAGGGATGGAGCAGCTACAGGGAGTTGAACAAAGGCCTGTCCTGGGCCCAGGCAGATGGTTTATTAGGGTGGTCGTAAATGGCTTCCTTTTGAACAAAGCTCTTCCTTGACTCAGGCAGATGGTTTATAGGGGAGGTCGTAAAGTGGCTTCCTCTTGGCAGAAACGGGGAGGGGCAGCCCCTCTGAGGACAGGCTGAGCTTAAAGAAAGTGGATAGACTGGTTTCTCCACCATGTGACCTGGGAAGACACACCCCTGTTGGCCAGAATATGATTTTAAGAAAGATGTATAACTCATGGTGCAGACTTGTCAAAATTAGCTAAATGATAACATAATTCTTGTGATTTTTCTGCCCACATTTTAAGAGGTTTTAGGACCTGGTGGTATGATCTGGGGGGTTACTAGTGGAAAATAGGGTTTCACTCCAAATGTCTGCATGTTAAAAATCTGACACTTCATCAATTAATGTCCATACTCCTTGCGCACATGTGTGTAAATTTGGGTAAATGTCCGATATTGCAAAACCAGTTAAAAAGCACAAAATGTTGCCATTTCTGAATGCAAGCCCCCAGGAAGAGCAGAGTTTGAACAGAGTATACCTCATGTGATATGTGATGGGTGCATGTAATTTTAAACAACTGTATATCTGTGCAATATGTATTTGAATCAAATATAGATTTGTGGGCAAACTGACCAGGGGAGGATCCTCTGACCCATAAAACCTACAGCATCACTCTGACTCACATTTCCTTCCCCCAATCATGGGAGAGGGGAGAATCGGGCCAATGACAAGTAGAAAGGGGCAGCCTTAGCTAGGCCCAGGCACACACCCACTTTCAAAACACATAAAAAGAGACTGCTGGGACAGGTAGAGACATTCAAATCCAGTTGCTGCAACGCGCTCTGCCGGACCACACAACATCCAGAAGATACCAGATCCAACACTTAGACTTTAAAACTCCAAAGAACTTGATTCAGAACTCAAAGCAAGGTCCTAAACCCACAAACTGAGAACTCTTCTCAGCAGGCCTCAGCATCCAGCAAACCTAACAGCGGTAGCAGCATCCAGGAGCCATGTAGATCAGCGCTGTGTCCAAAGACAGCTGTGCAGAAAGATCCAGGAGCTGTGCACAGACGCTGTACCCAGAGATCCAGGAGCCGGGCCAGGAGCAGTGTCAGACCAGACCAGCAGAGCAGAGACCAGACGCTGTGCGCAGAGACCGTCCGGGGCGAAACCAGAACCGAAGCCATCTTGACCCGATCCGTGAGACCTAGACCTTCCAAATACATTGTGAGTACAGCTAGGACGGTGTGAAACCAAATCTCTTAGTTTCCAGTGATATAATTCAATCTATTTAATCTAAGTAGAACTGCCTCCTAACTGTCACTTGTCAATTCTGCAGCCGCATAGCTGTCACCTGTCATTTTTAAAAGCTGTCACCTGTCAATTTGAGTTACTTTAAATTCGAAAAACGACCTTTACAAAATCGTTCATATCTTTGGAACTGTTTGGGCTAGAAACTTGGTTTAACTTTCCTCTGAAAGCCTAGAATCGTAGCCTTTCAACGGACCTAGAAACGACTTGCTACTCCTTATACTTTTGCCGTAATCGTGATTCACGCATTCGCGAATTTTGCCGCGATTCGCGATTTGGTTAAAAATCCAGCCACGTGTGAAAACAGCAGCTTTCTTGCTTTCCTTTGCCAAAAATTCATTTAACCTGCTAGTTACTCCTAGAGCATTGTTAAAGGGAGCCTGAACTCATCCCAAGTAGCTACCACTCCCCCTGAACCTCCTAAAGGGAATTAAAACCATTTTCAGCATATTTCTCACTTCATTGTCATCAGCTTTTAAAAGCATTTTGGGCCTGTGTTTCAAACTTCTATCTGTGGTCTAAGCTTGCTGGAATTGAACTGAATTCTATTTGATTGCATTCCTAAGAACTGTGTGCTCTCATCTTCATCTCCTTACATTGCATAAAGGGGGGGGGGGTGAATTGTCCAAGAAAGTGATTACATTGTCTTTTGCTGAAATCCTATCAAGTTATTTTCTGTATTGCATTTTCATTCCACATTGCATCCATTTGAAACCATAAAAGTATTGTTGCTATCTTATCCATCCTATACCCACTCATCATTGATTATAAAGAAGTGTGCTAGTGCCAGACTATCCATTATTGATTACTGCTCAGATTAAGTGTGATATTCAATTATTAATTCATTATAAAAGTGTGATATATATATATACTGTTTAATTTTTTTTCAAATAAACCTTTTAAACTTGCAAAACAGAACTACTTCTTGGCTCAGTGGGGTCAGGGGGATTCTAAGAGAGGGGTGTTATATAGGGGTAGTCATCCAGAACTCATGAACTGGACATAAAGATATATTAATAAGGGTTTCCATTCAGTATCCCAGACTAGGCATTGACTTAGCTGTAGTGTTGAATTGAATCCTCTTACAGTGCGTATTCCCACTGTTGGCACCTTTTGTTCTAATTTGATCTGCCGTGACCCGGAGCGGCGCTGCCAGTCCAGCCTACAGGCCCCCAGGCGCTGATGCCACTGGTTTGGTTTTGGTTGAGGGGTTTTGGGATTGCCATTCCTCTGATTTAGAGGGGGTTGTGGGGGGGGGGGTGGGACTTGTTGGGGGTTATGTTACTAAAAGCTTAGCGTTGGCAGCGAAGGCGGATCACAGAGCAATATTCAATGACTGGTGCCACAGGGCTGCTAAACTGACCCATTGTTTACTGACATTTTTTCTGATACAAACATCACTGCATCGATGATTGGGAGTGACCTGACCTTAATGAGCTGGAATGTACGGGGATTGGGCAATTATAAAAAGATGAGGCAACTCCAGCTGCAGGCGGAGCGTCATGGGTCCAAGATTCTTTTTTTACAGGAGACACACGCCCGCACTGAACAGTGTATGAGATTCGCTAAAACATGGGGTCCCCATAGATTCTTTACCAATTTCCCGACCCAAAGACGCGGGGTCATGACTCTCATCCACAAGAGCCTCAAGTTCACTCTTATTTCTTCACAAATTGACCCTCAAGGCAGATATGTACTGCTCCATGCCACACTTCAAAACAAGGAGGTTGTCCTGCTGAACATTTATGCTCCTAATATAGATGATCCAGATTTTTATGTACATGTCACGTCCCTCCTTGATGGCTTCCCCCTTGTCCCCATCCTTTGGGGGGGTGATTTCAACACAATCTTCTGGACACTGAGTTTAGCTGCGAACTTGAGGTGTCCATTGAGGAGTTCTTCGAGACGAACATGGGCTCGGTAGCATCACAGGCCACTCTATGGGAGTCCTTCAAGGTCTATATGACAGGCATAGCGCTGTCAAAGGAGAACGGTGTCCTTAAGTCAATTCGGCGAGAGCTTGCCGAGAGCGAATCCAAATTGTCGATTCTGGAGGCTAAATGCTCACTTCACTCTACCCCGGGGCCCCTGGCGGATATCGGGGTGGAGCTGGATACATTCCGATCCCTTGTAGAGCGTGAACACATTTTTTTAAGATAACCCTTGCATGGTGAGGAGATACGGGGAGGGTGAGCGCCCTGGCCGATTTTTAGCATGACTCATCCGCCACGAGATGGGGTCCCCACATATCCTTGGGATTGAAAGGCCCGACGGCTCTATGGCTGTTACCTTACAGGACCTCAACACGGAATTTTTCACATTCTACAAAACCTTGTATTCTAACTCAGATGAGGCCGCATTGACAGAGATCAACTCCTTTCTTGATACTCTTCCTCTATCGGCCCTCTCTCCGGAGACCACGGGATCCTTTGATTCCCCACTTACCTTTGAAGAGCTCCCTGATGCTGTTGACTCCCTATCCTCGGGGAGAGCCCCTGGCTCAGATGGTATTACAATTGAATTTTACAAACGCTATAAAACACAATTACTCCCTCACCTAATGGCTCTTTGGGAGGAATCGGTTTCGGCCGGTGTGTTTCCCCCTTCACTCCGAGAAGCCACAATAACGGTACTGCTTAAACTTGGTAAATCTCCCTCGCAGTGCGGTTCGTACCGCCCACTCTCACTTATAAATTGTGATGTAAAAATATATGCAAAGGTACTGGCGCTCCGGCTGGCTCCCTTTCTACCATCTATCATCCACCCAGATCAGGCGGGCTTCATCCCAGGTCGCTCTACCTCTCTGAATCTAAGGCGTCTCTTTAACATAATCAACAGAATAAGCCCTGAGACGCATGCGGTGGCCACAACGCTCGATATGCAAAAAGCGTTTGATTCAGTCTCTTGGAGGTATTTGTGGCGGGTTCTTGAGTGCTGTAAATTTGGTCCCTCCTTTCTCTCCTGGGTTAGATTGCTTTACTCGGATCCTGTAGCTAGGGTCCGTACTGACGACCGTTGCTCTCCTCTCTTTGAGATCACCAGGGGAACAAGACAGGGATGCCCCTTCTCTCCTCTGATCTTTGCTATAGCAATAGTGCCCTTTACCGATATGCTCCACCAATCCCATGCACATAGAGGGCTCCGGACTGCGGGACAGGCTGACATAGTATCCCTATATGCTGACGACGCATTGCTATTTATACGCTCCCCCTCCATCAACTTATCCCCAATACTGGAGGACGTCATCCAATTTGGCCGTATCTCGGGCCTCAAGGTGAACTGCTCGAAATCCACACTCTTCCCACTCACAGAAGGCACCCCCCCTCCTGACACCCAGGGGTTCACATGGGCTCAGTCTAAAATTACCTACCTGGGGATAGAGGTGACGCGACACCACACGTTGACCTTCGAGGAGAACTATCAGAAATATCTTACACTCCTGTCATCTAAAGTGCTAGCCTGGGACAAACTCCCGATATCCCTCGCAGGCAGAATAGGTCTACTGAAAATGGTAGTGTTACCCCAACTACTCTACAGGTTCACCAACGTCCCCTTATGGCCAGGTGAGGGCTTCTTCCGGGGGCTGACCCACACTATCAATTCCTTTCTATGGCACTCGGGTGCGGTCCGCCTCAAACGTGATACCCTGTCTACCCCTATGCCTCATGGGGGCTTTGGCGCCCCTGACTTTCTCAAATACTGGGTGGTATCCCAAATCCAATATGCATCCTACTGCTTTAACACAACGGACCCGCCCCCACATGTCAGACTTGAGAAACTAGCGGTTAGTGACCGTGACATTCGCTCCCTGGTGATACAACCTGCCCCCCTGGCACTTGACTCACAGAGCCCGGTCGCCTGTACATCCTTTGCATTGGCGAAAACATGGAGGCTGACCGGTACCGCATACACTTTCCATGGAAACCTCCCTCTCTGGAACATTCTTCCGGGGGTCCCACGTGTATCACCATCCATGGTCCGACGATGGGCCGATGCAGGATACGAGCTACTACGTGACGTCTTTGATCAGGGTATATTTGTTGAATGGCCTGACCTCCAGATGTCCTTAAAGAGAGGCCAGTGCGCATGGCTTCAATATTCATCCCTTCGTAGGACTCTTAAAAGTAACTATCAGATGTTCCCGGCATTACCACCAGATGACCCTGCCATTGAGGAACTGACCTCCCCCTCGCCCACCAGAGGTAAAATATCTAGACTATACACTATGCTGCAGTCCAGATCTATTCCGAAATTCGCTAAATTGAAGCAGGCATGGGAGGCTGACCTCGGGGCTGAAGTATCGGATGAACGCTGGGCGCAATGTGTGAGCATAACCAGGGGGTCCTTCAACTCCCGTTTCAAACTGATTCAGTTTAAAGTACTGCATAGGTTCCACTACACCCCGAACAGATTCCACCGCATGTCCAGTGACCACCCCTCTAGCTGCCCTAGATGCGGTCAGGACACCACCGATTACATTCACATGATTTGGTCCTGTCCCCGCCTCTCACAGTTCTGGGATGCAGTGTGCTCGACAGTATCGGCTATGCTCGATCACCCCATCAACCCCTTCCCAGCGGGATGCCTTTTCCATGACTTCTCAGGCCTTTCCCGGAACTCCAAAAAACTATCTGGCCTCTGCATGCTTCTTGCAGTACGATCCATCCTACTATGCTGGCTTCGCCCCACACCTCCCACCCATGCCCAATGGCTAAGGGCGGTTACATGGGCCTCGGATTCTGAGGAAACCTGGTCTTATCTACATCCCGCTCACTCTAGGCCCAGAAATATCTGGCTCAAATTCCGATCTTACATGTCTGACCTGAATACGACACCAGATGCAGCTTCCCCAGCTGCTCCCCCCTGCCATCTCGGGTCCCCACCCCTACCATAGCTCTCGTATATCTAGCATATGTCACAGTAATACTTAATGGTCATAATTGTATGTGAAGCAACCTTGTGTGCCTAAATTGTGTACATCTGTATTCGTATTATACTTGCCTACTGTTGTTCGCCTATGTTATGCTGCCACACTGAATAAATAAAAGTTTTATTTAAAAAAAAAGTACCAATTTAGTAAAGATTTCTCTGGACGCATCTAACAACGCAATTGGACGATAGTTTTTTGGTGACATGCAATCTCCCTTTTTAAATATTGGTATAATCAGGGAGGTCTTCCATGTCTTTGGCACTTGTGTTTTTATTGTAACTTGGAAAATGTTATATAGAATCTGTGCTCATTCAGCTGGATTATCCTTGAACAAGTGATTGGTAAGTCCATCTGGACCAGCAGCTCTGGATGAACTGGCATGTATAATTCACTCTTCAATGTCTGACACAGAAACATTCAAATACCATCCTGAATTGTTAGGGGGGTACATAATGATGAAACAAAACTTGGATCGTTATAAAGGAAAGTATAATGTTCAATCCACTTAGTTTCATTGATCAGATTCAGTTGTGCATCTGCTTGTTTATCAGAGGTCTGAACATTCAGTAGTTGCCACATCTCGGCAGAGTTTTTGTTTGCCATTGCTCTTTCCATGCACTCACCATTGTGTTGAAGCATTAGATGTTTGTGTGATTTAAGCCAGTTCTTATTTATACACTTGGCATTATTCAAAACCTGTTGACAGAACGGGAAACCCATGGCTATGAGATGTCTTCTCTTCTCTGGCTCCGATATGCTGCTCGTCTAATTGCAATTTCAGAGTCAAATGTGTGTTTGTGTTTTGGATGACCATTCTTCATCACAGTTAGAGTATTGGTATAAAAAGCTAATAGCTCTACATAAGGAACAGGAACAGCCAAGGTTGCATTTCTTTCCAAGTTTTGCATAAATGATGTGAGTTTAGGAGCAGTCCATCTTCCTGGGTAGATGTAAATACCTTGTGAAAGTCAAAGACAAACGTTTGTGGTCACTGTATGATAGAGTGATAATCTCTAGGTATTGTAATTGTTTAAAAAATAATTGATCGACATAAATGTAGGCGATTGTGCTTGCTGGATTATTGCGAAACCAAGTTGTTTTTGACGGAATATCACTGTGGATGGCCCCATTTACCAGGATATACTGTCTTTCTTCCATGAAAGACGACCAGATCTGTACCTGTTGGAGTTGGTGTTTGGTGTCCAACAGTCAAGGTTAATATTTCCTAGAATGATGGTATATGTAACATCATTGGCGATGTGTACAAGCTGTAATATGCATCTTAGCCCTGCATAAAAGGACTCATCATTTAAAGATGCTGGGTTACGGTACAAATTTATTAAGGCAACTTTTTGTTTGCCACATGAGATTTTCACTAGTAAGATGTGATCACTTTCAGCACCCGACTCCTAAATGGAAATCCCGATTTTAAGTTCACCGCCACCAACAGGCCAGATGCTGGTCTTCCTCCAGTTGGCTGAACAGGTAATAGCACTACATCATAGCCATCCCAAACAGGTGAAGATGTTAGCCATGTTTCTTGTATGGCTATTATTTGAAACACGTGAGAAAGATAGGATGGCAGCTTTTAAGTGTGAATTGCCCCTTGAATTCCAGCAAGCAATGAATAGTTCTTTAGATGGCAACGTCAATAAGGTTTACTGATATGTAACCATTTGAGCATTCGTGTTTCTAATTTCACTTGCTTGACTGCGTTGGTAAATATTTGTTTTATGTATGATTATGTGAGAGTTATCATTAGCCCTTGCACGATCTTCAGCTAGTAGAAAGCCCAATTCAAACAACTGCATCTTAGCGTGCCATATTAGGTTGGCAACCACCCCTGAGGGTATCCATAGAGGAATTATTAATTGAGTTTTATCAGCAATGAACTCTATTTGATCAATATCATGGGAAGTAATATCTTGCAGAGTGTGTACATCATTGAAAATGTTTAAAACACTCTGTCTATTCAAATCGTACGAGGGAAAGCCACCCTCTCTACATTTAAATATAAATGAGTGAATGTTGCTGTCCCTTGACTGAGTTGTTTTCTTCGGGTTTGGTGCCAAACAGGCGGAGTGTCCATCAACATTCGGGGAAGCCAAATTATATTGTGGTGACTGATTTTTTGGAGTTTCAGGACTAGCTGCATCGGTGCCACGCATAGGATTTGCTGGTAATGCAGCAACACTTGATTTTGGTTGACTGGAGTTGAAGGAGCCTATATTTGGCATGTCTCTTCCATGGGTCAAGGCACGTTCCAGCAAGTGGGTCTCTAGCATGTTCTTAATAGCTTCAGTTGTCTCAATAGTCTGTCCTTTATGCTCCACTATCGGCTCCTTCTGCGAGAGATTGAAGGAAACTGTTTTTTTTAGTGCCTTGTACACTCAAGCCCATAGACATTGTTTGTGGGTGCTCAGAGTTCTGTGCGACACTCACCACCACCAAGGGGTATTTTGTGCTTCTGTATATTTAATAGAATCTATCAATTGATTCAGGGGGGAATGAGGTGGAGGAGCTAACAGCACACTCGCCTCCGCAGTTGGCACAGCTTCAGAATTTCTTCCTGGATGTTGTTGGATATTTTTGGGTTTACTGCTGTCTTATGTTTGGTTGAAGATGGAACAGTTCCACCAATTGCCTGAAAAAACGCATTTATAGTGTTTTTGGGCCCTTTAATGCTTGCCATATTTTTTTATTTTTTTGCTATGGCACGTGGGCCTTTAATCTGGCTTTTGGCGTTTTTGTTTTGTGTAATATATTACCTGCTAGATGTCGATCAGTGTGGAGGGTGGAAGCAACCACTTCCACCTCACCCATGCCACCTGAATCAACCGAAAGGTCAATCAACATAAGAAGAATCTTTCTCAATATTGATGATGTCGATCACTGAAGGTTCTGCGATCGTATAAATGACGTCTTCAAACACAGGAAGTAAAGGTGCACGAGTGGCTCCTCTATTGTCTGCACATTTCAACATGTGCTCAGTGAGCAAGACATGGTTATCGTTAATTTTGGAGGCTACGTCTGTCAAGGTCACAGCCTGAGACACCAGCCTATTGTCCAGTACCTCAAATCGTTTTACCAATGTTACCACCGAGGTGTTGATAGCTGTTAGAGCTAATTCAACACCACGGGGGTAGTTAGAGCACATGGGCTGAGGGGCACATAACTCTTGGTTTGCTTTATTAGGCTCTCGTGGTGTGGGCGGAGCAAAAGAAAGTAGACTGGATGCAGGTGAAGAAAGGGAACAGGCTAACTGATCCATTAAGGTTTTTACTACAGAAAGTTCTTCCATAATGGAAATGGGTGACTCGCACTGACTGGCATAGATGGAAATGCCACACAGTTTCCATGATTTATCTGAAAAGGAATTGGAGATAATACAAGTGCCTTATTAAATTTGGAATGCACCCCATGGCCTCTAAGCGAGTCTAATATGGTTTGTTCTGACACTCCACGAGGTTTAATACTCGCCATTGAGGTGGACTCTAAAACAGAGTTAGGAGCCTTGCTCACAGGGGTGCCCATCGTGGTCTCCATAGGTCTTTGAAACGGCACTGAGGAAGTCTCATCGGAAGCCCGAGCGATGGATCTACGATCACACGGGGTCAACTCAGTAGCTATGGGGGCCGCATGTGTCAAACCAATCACATTTGGGGAGACATTAAGCTTAGTTTCAGCGAGGCACAAAGGCATCTGCGATTTCAAATTGTATCTTGAAAATGCCATGAAACAACAGTAAATAACAGCTAATCGCCAAGATGTATCAAGTCAGCACTGTACTTTATGAATACCACAAGAATCCTGCAAGCGACGCTTACCTAGCAAAGGCTCGCAAAAATGAAAGTTATGCTCGAACCACAAGTAGCTCGCCTTGACCGCTTGGCCGCTGCGGCGAAGCAGCAAAGCGGTACTTACGAGTACTTGCTTGTGTGCCCGCACGCTGTGCGCAGGAGAAATTGATTATGTAGCAAACAGTCCGGGAGCCAATCCGCACAATCCAAGGTGGAGCTACAAATGTCAATCAAAGTTCTGAAATGCTATGGGAAAAAAAAAAACAGGCATCAGAACAGGCGTCAGACTATGCTAATGCAGCGGCAATGATGGTAAAATCCAGATGCAATGCTCACACACAACAATCACCTGTTGGAATGTTTAAAGTTTTCTTTGTAAGTCCTCGCTGACAATATCAGAAGCAGAAGCAGAAAAGTCCAGCTCACACCGCAAAGCGGTACTTACAAGTACTTGCTCATGTGTGCGCACGCTGTGCGCAGGCGAAATGGATTATGTAGCAAAGCAGCTTGGGAACAGTCCGGGAGCCAATCCCCACAATCCAAGGCAGATCTACAAATGTCAATCAAAGTTCCGAAATGCTGTTGGAATGTTTAAGGTTTTCTTTATAAATCCTCGCTGGCAATATCAGAAGCAGAAGCAGAAAAGTCCAGCTCACACGGCAAAGCGGTACTTACTTGCTGGGACTTTCTACCAGTCTGCTCCTCGGAACATATGTCAGGCATATGTCAAGCAACCTGGAACTTTGATTTTACTTTAGTACACAATCTTCATTTAAGTTAACCAGTGGTGCCCACCTTTTCCTTCACCATATATGAGGGGGTTCCCAGCACTCCAGGAACCACACGCACCCCATGGGCAAGCTGAGGTACCAGCCTTCTGTCCCTTCCAGTTGGCCTCCAGGACAGGTGACCACACCATCACCCACAACTGGGGAAAAGATCCAGATTACCACTCCAGTACATTATGGCGTAATCCAAACTGTTTGGGTCTCCGTCAAAATCGCTGACCATCTCACCATAAAACAGACCATTAATGTGAAAAGTACAATACAGTTAAAAAGAATAATATTTCCATTGACCCGATATATTGGTAAACCTTTACAAAGTAATTATTGAAGAAAACACTAGTTAGCAATATCTACACCAACCAGCCCAATGTTTACCATGCAAAAACTCTATTCATCACACCAACGTATCAAATGCTAAGCGATGGGCATGTGGTGAAAACACAGGTGTTGTGGGTCACAGTAAGGCAACACAAGAGGCTGCTGCCTGTGTGCCTCCGTACACACAGAGTGTACACATGTACTTTTTACTGCTCCGACTATCTCCACTCACCGGTTCCTGAGGGTGTTAAACCTATTGCGTGTTGAGACCTTACCAAGGGTGAAAGGTGCAATACAAATTCCAAATGAACATAACATTAACAGAATGGTGCGTCCCTTCTGCCCATAACGTCCTTTTCGGGTCTAGAAATGTGTACAGAAATCTATAAGTGTGCACACCTTGTTTATAATTATGAATGTAGACTTGTGGGTATCTTGATTCTCAGGTGAAGGGGAGAAAGTGCGGCTCTGGCACAATAAGTCGCTAATATGCAATCACGAGAAAATAAAGGGTCCTCAAATAGTGGACACACCTGTCCCCTGCACACCTCATATACTGACTATAAGATCAGTCAAAGGTTTATGGAAGTCATGGGTATTCATCAAGATTATTATATCATACAGACCACGAGTCGTATATAATTAATATTTACATATGACAGTTAAGTACATAAAGATAATGGGTATTTTAGTCTCAATTTTCAACAAGAGTAGTTCAAAAGAATAGAGACACACATATGATTAAAGAGCTTGACGCGTTTCAGTCTGCATGAGTGCATAAAGATTGATGAACGTAGATATAGGCCTCTTCAATTAATATTGCACACAATTAGAGAACTGTCATCAGTAGTACAATTACGCATTACCCTGTCTGGCATATCTTCTAGAAGGAGGACAAGAGACTGCCCTTATATACGAACAGCTATTGAGAAGATGTTGTGGTCTCCAATTATCAGAATGGTCATTTGTGGCATACATTATGGTGACACTAATGTATAAATACACATATGAGTCACTTCAACAAATATACAATCATGGATCCAAAATTGACCTTAGTGTTTAATTTACGTTGCAGATGAAATAGGAACATTGAAGCTTGAAGACTGAATCAAGTTTCTGCTCTATGACCTGTACAGGCTGGCCTGACTGGTGGAGGAAGGAAAGACTTGACGCTATGACGCCGCCTCGTTGGAACTGCACACGGAGGTGACACGTCGTTCAAGTTCTCTGCGCGCCGCGGAGTTCCTGAGGAGTTTATGGCCAGGCATCTCCACAGATGAACACTGCAGAAAAAAGCCTGAACACATATAGCAACCCAAGTCCACTCCTGAAATAATTTTCTTCGCCGAGGCCACCTATACAGAGGTGATTTTGGTTCCGGCTCCTGGTATCCAGACTGGTAGTCAGTCTGGTTTTTTTCTCTTTTTCAACACAGGTTTGCCAGCTATTTCTGCTTGCACTCCTTTTTATTTTTCATTTATATTATAGTCCAATACTAGTCCCCTAGCCAGATTCAACTTGACTCATCCGGATTTGAAGCAACAGGCAAACCTAGCTCAGGAGCCATGGGGCGCTGTACAGGTCATAGAGCAATGCATAACAAAAGAGATGATGGGTGGAAGGTTTGGAATTAATCGGTAAAACGTCCTTTCATCAACATTGTTTATATATTTTTATTTTTTAACGAAAACATGTTCGATGAAATTAATCGAAAAATATGGAGGTCCGGGGGTGGGAATGGGGAAAACACAATAGGGGATGGAAGGCTTGGAGAAGTTTTTTTGTTGAACAATATTCATTATAAAAAGCTTTGAAAAAATCTGTTGATGAAATGACATAGAACCAATTAATCCTAACCTCTGGCATTGCTCTGGGCAACCCTCCAGACCATCGTTCTTTGCCTGGCAAGCTGTTACAAAAAGGAAAGATCATACACAAATCAGCCTTGGGTCCACCCCACAAGGGGCTGTCCATCCTGAACTGCTTGCTCACATACCTTCTGCATGAGTCTAAAAGCATCATCAAACATGTTTCTGCCTTTTTGGCCTCATCAGTGAGGAGTAGCTTGGGTCTCTAGGTCCAGCAGGCACGGGACCCACGTCTGGGCATACCCGTCCCACTCAGAGTGACTTATGCAAAACAAAAGAGGTGATGACTGGAAGGTTTGGAATTAATCCTAACCTCTGGCACTGCTCTGGGCCACCTCCAGACCATAGTTCTTCACTTGCCAAGCCATTACAAACGGGAAAAGACCATATGAAATCAGGCTCCCCCCCAACCCCAGATGTGGGTCCCTTGCTTGCTGCGCCATAAGAAACCAAGCTGCACCTCACTGAGGGGGCCCAACAAGGCTGAAACATGTCTGGAGTTGCTTGTGTTTCCGTGCAGACGGGACCTGGCCTAGCAGATCGGGCTGGGCTGCTACCTTTGGTGGCAGTGCCTGACTGATTTGCATATATCTAGACCCTTTTTGCAATGGTGAAGACGGGCTACAAATAGGTGGTGTGGAAGGTTGCGCAGAGCAGTGCAAATGGATTTCCAAACCTTCCACCCATCACTTTTTTGGTTGTAACAGATCATAGAGCACAATCTTGTGGATTAGAGTGATCAGATACCTAGCCGTTTGAGCTTGAGGTGAGGGCTGAACCTAGCCTTGTGCATTGAGTATAGCCACCTTTGAGTAGGCTCCTGCTTTGAGGGGTGGCCCAACAGTATGAATTCGGTCTTGTTGGGGTTAAGTTTAGGTAAGTACTTGTTATCCACATTTGAATGGCTTCAAGGCACGAGGGGAAGCGAGCAATATTTTGTGGGCACTTGACCTTCCGGTACAGTTGTGTGTGTTGTCTACATACATTTGAAGTCTTATTTCAAATACCCCTTTGTTTTGCTTGGAGAGGATTAGACAGAGTAAAAGCAGACATTTCAATGATTTGATCTGTTATTCGAGTTGAGCACTCTAAGGACTGCACTCAAACAGAAGAAGGGATTTGAATGCCCTGTGCGCCCCCTAGCCCTGCTGCACGTGTTGCTGCTACACCTGCGCCCATCAGTTGAGTTTCAGGCTTGGCACCATGGCTGTGGCCCTGCTGCACGTGTTGCCGCCACACAAGCGCCCATCAGTTGAGTTTCAGGCTTGGCCTCATGGCACAGGGCCTGCTGCACGTGTTGCTGCTACACCTGCGCCCATCAGTTGAGTTTCAGGCTTGGCCTCATGGCACAGGCCCTGCTGCACGTGTTGCTGCTACACCTGCGCCCATCAGTTGAGTTTCAGGCTTGGCCTCATGGCACAGGCCCTGCTGCACATGTTGCTGCTACACCTGCGCCCATCAGTTGACATGTTGCTGCTACACCTGCGCCCATCAGTTGAGTTTCAGGCTTGGCACAATGGCACAGGCCCTGCTGCACGTGTTGCTGCTACACCTGCGCCCATCAGTTGAGTTTCAGGCTTGGCACCATGGCACAGGCCCTGCTGCACGTGTTGCTGCCACACGTGTGCCCAACAGTTGAGTTTCAGGCTTGGCACCATGGCACTGGCCCTGCTGCACCTGTTGCTGCTACACCTGCGCCCATCAGTTGAGTTTCAGGCTTGGCACCGTGGCACTGGCCCTGCTGCACGTGTTGCTGCTACACGTGCGCCCATCAGTTGAGTTTCAGGCTTGGCACCGTGGCACAGGCCCTGCTGCACGTGTTGCTGCTACACGTGCGCCCATCAGTTGAGTTTCAGGCTTGGCACCGTGGCACTGGCCCTGCTGCACGTGTTGCTGCTACACGTGCGCCCATCAGTTGAGTTTCAGGCTTGGCACCGTGGCACAGGCCCTGCTGCACGTGTTGCTGCTACACGTGCGCCCATCAGTTGAGTTTCAGGCTTGGCACCGTGGCACAGGCCCTGCTGCACGTGTTGCTGCTACACGTGCGCCCATCAGTTGAGTTTCAGGCTTGGCCTCATGGCACAAGCCCTGCTGCCATGTTGCCAGTTGAGTTTCAGGCTTGGCACCATGACACAGGCCCTGCTGCCATGTTGCCGCTACACAAGCGCCCATCAGTTGAGTTTCAGGCTTGGCACCATGGCACTGGCCCTGCTGCACGTGTTGCTGCTACACGTGCGCCCATCAGTTGAGTTTCAGGCTTGGCACAATGGCACAGTCCCTGCTGCACGTGTTGCTGCTACACGTGCGCCCATCAGTTGAGTTTCAGGCTTGGCACCATGGCACTGGCCCTGCTGCACGTGTTGCTGCTACACGTGCGCCCATCAGTTGAGTTTCAGGCTTGGCACCATGGCACAGGCCCTGCTGCACGTGTTGTTGCTACACGTGCGCCCATCAGTTGAGTTTCAGGCTTGGCCTCGTGGCACTAGCCCTGCTGCCATGTTGCCGCTACACAAGCGCCCATCAGTTGAGTTTCAGGCTTGGCACCATGGCACTAGCCCTGCTGCCATGTTGCCGCTACACAAGCGCCCATCAGTTGAGTTTCAGGCTTGGCACCATGGCACTAGCCCTGCTGCACCTGTTGCCGCCACACAAGCGCCCATCAGTTGAGTTTCAGGCTTGGCCTCATGGCACAGGCCCTGCTGCACGTGTTGCCGCTACACCTGCGCCCATCAGTTGAGTTTCAGGATTGGCACCATGGCACTAGCCCTGCTGCACGTGTTGCCTCTACACAAGCGCCCATCAGTTGAGTTTCAGGCTTGGCCTCATGGCACTAGCCCTGCTGCACGTGTTGCTGCTACACCTGCGCCCATCAGTTGAGTTTCAGGCTTGGCACCATGGCACAGGCCCTGCTGCACGTGTTGCTGCTACACCTGCGCCCATCAGTTGAGTTCCAGGCTTGGCACCATGGCACTAGCCCTGCTACACATGTTGCTGCTACACAAGCGCCCATCAGTTGAGTTTCAGGCTTGGCACCATGGCACTAGCCCTGCTGCACGTGTTGCTGCTACACCTGCGCCCATCAGTTGAGTTTCAGGCTTGGCACCATGGCACTAGCCCTGCTGCACGTGTTGCCGCTACACAAGCGCCCATCAGTTGAGTTTCAGGCTTGGCACCATGGCACTAGCCCTGCTGCACGTGTTGCCGCCACACCTGCGCCCATCAGTTGAGTTCCAGGCTTGGCACCAAGGCACTAGCCCTGCTGCACGTGTTGCCGCTACACCTGCGTCCATCAGTTGAGTTTCAGGCTTGGCACCAAGGCACTGGCCCTGCTGCCATGTTGCCGCTACACAAGCGCCCATCAGTTGAGTTTCAGGCTTGGCACCATGGCACTAGCCCTGCTGCACGTGTTGCCGCTACACAAGCGCCCATCAGTTGAGTTTCAGGCTTGGCACCATGGCACTAGCCCTGCTGCACGTGTTGCCGCCACACCTGCGCCCATCAGTTGAGTTTCAGGCTTGGCACCATGGCACTAGCCCTGCTGCACGTGTTGCTGCTACACAAGCGCCCATCAGTTGAGTTTCAGGCTTGGCACCGTGGCACTGGCCCTGCTGCACCTGTTGCTGCTACACAAGCGCCCATCAGTTGAGTTTCAGGCTTGGCACCGTGGCAAGGCCCTGCTGCACGTGTTGCTGCTACACCTGCGCCCATCAGTTGAGTTTCAGGCTTGGCACCATGGCACTGGCCCTGCTGCACGTGTTGCTGCTACACCTGCGCCCATCAGTTGAGTTTCAGGCTTGGCACCATGGCACAGGCCCTGCTGCACGTGTTGCTGCTACACGTGCGCCCATCAGTTGAGTTTCAGGCTTGGCACCATGGCACAGGCCCTGCTGCACGTGTTGCTGCTACACCTGCGCCCATCAGTTGAGTTTCAGGCTTGGCACCATGGCACTGGCCCTGCTGCACGTGTTGCTGCTACACGTGCGCCCATCAGTTGAGTTTCAGGCTTGGCACCATGGCACTAGCCCTGCTGCACGTGTTGCCGCTACACAAGCGCCCATCAGTTGAGTTTCAGGCTTGGCACCATGGCACAGGCCCTGCTGCACGTGTTGCCGCTACACGTGCGCCCATCAGTTGAGTTTCAGGCTTGGCACCATGGCACTAGCCCTGCTGCACGTGTTGCCGCTACACAAGCGCCCATCAGTTGAGTTTCAGGCTTGGCACCATGGCACTGGCCCTGCTGCACGTGTTTCCGCTACACGTGCGCCCATCAGTTGAGTTTCAAGCTTGGCACCATGGCACTGGCCCTGCTGCACGTGTTGCTGCTACACCTGCGCCCATCAGTTGAGTTTCAGGCTTGGCACCATGGCACAGGCCCTGCTGCACGTGTTGCTGCTACACCTGCGCCCATCAGTTGAGTTTCAGGCTTGGCACCATGGCACAGGCCCTGCTGCACGTGTTGCTGCTACACCTGCGCCCATCAGTTGAGTTCCAGGCTTGGCACCATGGCACTAGCCCTGCTACACATGTTGCTGCTACACAAGCGCCCATCAGTTGAGTTTCAGGCTTGGCACCATGGCACTAGCCCTGCTGCACGTGTTGCTGCTACACCTGCGCCCATCAGTTGAGTTTCAGGCTTGGCACCATCACAAGCGCCCATCAGTTGAGTTTCAGGCTTGGCCTCATGGCACTGGCCCTGCTGCACGTGTTGCCGCTACACAAGCGCCCATCAGTTGAGTTTCAGGCTTGGCACCATGGCACAGGCCCTGCTGCACGTGTTGCTGCTACACGTGCGCCCATCAGTTGAGTTTCAGGCTTGGCACCATGGCACTAGCCCTGCTGCACGTGTTGCCGCTACACAAGCGCCCATCAGTTGAGTTTCAGGCTTGGCCTCATGGCACTAGCCCTGCTGCACGTGTTGCTGCTACACCTGCGCCCATCAGTTGAGTTTCAGGCTTGGCCTCATGGCACTGGCCCTGCTGCACATGTTGCTGCTACACCTGCGCCCATCAGTTGAGTTCCAGGCTTGGCACCAAGGCACTAGCCCTGCTACACGTGTTGCTGCTACACCTGCGCCCATCAGTTGAGTTTCAGGCTTGGCCTCAAGGCACTGGCCCTGCTGCACGTGTTGCTGCTACACCTGCGCCCATCAGTTGAGTTTCAGGCTTGGCACCATGGCACTGGCCCTGCTGCACATGTTGCTGCTACACCTGCGCCCATCAGTTGAGTTTTAGGCTTGGCACCATGGCACTGGCCCTGCTGCACGTGTTGCTGCTACACCTGCGCCCATCAGTTGAGTTTCAGGCTTGGCACCATGGCTGTGGCCCTGCTGCACGTGTTGCCGCCACACAAGCGCCCATCAGTTGAGTTTCAGGCTTGGCCTCATGGCACAGGCCCTGCTGCACGTGTTGCTGCTACACCTGAGCCCATCAGTTGAGTTTCAGGCTTGGCCTCATGGCACAGGCCCTGCTGCACATGTTGCTGCTACACCTGCGCCCATCAGTTGACATGTTGCTGCTACACCTGCGCCCATCAGTTGAGTTTCAGGCTTGGCACCATGGCACTAGCCCTGCTGCACGTGTTGCCGCCACACCTGCGCCCATCAGTTGAGTTTCAGGCTTGGCACCATGGCACTAGCCCTGCTGCACGTGTTGCCGCCACACCTGCGCCCATCAGTTGAGTTTCAGGCTTGGCACCATGGCACAGGCCCTGCTGCACGTGTTGCTGCCACACGTGTGCCCAACGGTTGAGTTTCAGGCTTGGCACCATGGCACTGGCCCTGCTGCACCTGTTGCTGCTACACCTGCGCCCATCAGTTGAGTTTCAGGCTTGGCACCGTGGCACTGGCCCTGCTGCACGTGTTGCTGCTACACGTGCGCCCATCAGTTGAGTTTCAGGCTTGGCACCGTGGCACAGGCCCTGCTGCACGTGTTGCTGCTACACGTGCGCCCATCAGTTGAGTTTCAGGCTTAGCACCGTGGCACTGGCCCTGCTGCACGTGTTGCTGCTACACGTGCGCCCATCAGTTGAGTTTCAGGCTTGGCACCGTGGCACAGGCCCTGCTGCACGTGTTGCTGCTACACGTGCGCCCATCAGTTGAGTTTCAGGCTTGGCACCGTGGCACAGGCCCTGCTGCACGTGTTGCTGCTACACGTGCGCCCATCAGTTGAGTTTCAGGCTTGGCCTCATGGCACAAGCCCTGCTGCCATGTTGCCAGTTGAGTTTCAGGCTTGGCACCATGACACAGGCCCTGCTGCCATGTTGCCGCTACACAAGCGCCCATCAGTTGAGTTTCAGGCTTGGCACCATGGCACTGGCCCTGCTGCACGTGTTGCTGCTACACGTGCGCCCATCAGTTGAGTTTCAGGCTTGGCACAATGGCACAGTCCCTGCTGCACGTGTTGCTGCTACACGTGCGCCCATCAGTTGAGTTTCAGGCTTGGCACCATGGCACTGGCCCTGCTGCACGTGTTGCTGCTACACGTGCGCCCATCAGTTGAGTTTCAGGCTTGGCACCATGGCACAGGCCCTGCTGCACGTGTTGCTGCTACACGTGCGCCCATCAGTTGAGTTTCAGGCTTGGCCTCGTGGCACTAGCCCTGCTGCCATGTTGCCGCTACACAAGCGCCCATCAGTTGAGTTTCAGGCTTGGCACCATGGCACTAGCCCTGCTGCCATGTTGCCGCTACACAAGCGCCCATCAGTTGAGTTTCAGGCTTGGCACCATGGCACTAGCCCTGCTGCACGTGTTGCCGCCACACAAGCGCCCATCAGTTGAGTTTCAGGCTTGGCCTCATGGCACAGGCCCTGCTGCACGTGTTGCCGCTACACCTGCGCCCATCAGTTGAGTTTCAGGATTGGCACCATGGCACTAGCCCTGCTGCACGTGTTGCCTCTACACAAGCGCCCATCAGTTGAGTTTCAGGCTTGGCCTCATGGCACTAGCCCTGCTGCACGTGTTGCTGCTACACCTGCGCCCATCAGTTGAGTTTCAGGCTTGGCACCATGGCACAGGCCCTGCTGCACGTGTTGCTGCTACACCTGCGCCCATCAGTTGAGTTCCAGGCTTGGCACCATGGCACTAGCCCTGCTGCACATGTTGCTGCTACACAAGCGCCCATCAGTTGAGTTTCAGGCTTGGCACCATGGCACTAGCCCTGCTGCACGTGTTGCTGCTACACCTGCGCCCATCAGTTGAGTTTCAGGCTTGGCACCATGGCACTAGCCCTGCTGCACGTGTTGCCGCCACACCTGCGCCCATCAGTTGAGTTTCAGGCTTGGCACCATGGCACTAGCCCTGCTGCACGTGTTGCCGCCACACCTGCGCCCATCAGTTGAGTTCCAGGCTTGGCACCAAGGCACTAGCCCTGCTACACATGTTGCCGCTACACCTGCGCCCATCAGTTGAGTTTCAGGCTTGGCACCATGGCACTGGCCCTGCTGCACGTGTTGCTGCTACACAAGCGCCCATCAGTTGAGTTTCAGGCTTGGCCTCATGGCACTGGCCCTGCTGCACGTGTTGCCGCTACACAAGCGCCCATCAGTTGAGTTTCAGGCTTGGCACCATGGCACAGGCCCTGCTGCACGTGTTTCTGCTACACGTGCGCCCATCAGTTGAGTTTCAGGCTTGGCACCATGGCACTAGCCCTGCTGCACGTGTTGCCGCTACACAAGCGCCCATCAGTTGAGTTTCAGGCTTGGCCTCATGGCACTAGCCCTGCTGCACGTGTTGCTGCTACACCTGCGCCCATCAGTTGAGTTTCAGGCTTGGCACCATGGCACTGGCCCTGCTGCACATGTTGCTGCTACACCTGCGCCCATCAGTTGAGTTTCAGGCTTGGCACCATGGCACTGGCCCTGCTGCACATGTTGCTGCTACACCTGCGCCCATCAGTTGAGTTCCAGGCTTGGCACCAAGGCACTAGCCCTGCTACACGTGTTTCTGCTACACCTGCGCCCATCAGTTGAGTTTCAGGCTTGGCCTCAAGGCACTGGCCCTGCTGCACATGTTGCTGCTACACCTGCGCCCATCAGTTGAGTTTCAGGCTTGGCACCATGGCACTGGCCCTGCTGCACGTGTTGCTGCTACACCTGCGCCCATCAGTTGAGTTTCAGGCTTGGCACCATGGCACAGGCCCTGCTGCACGTGTTGCCACTACACAAGCGCCCATCAGTTGAGTTTCAGGCTTGGCACCATGGCACTAGCCCTGCTGCACGTGTTGCCGCCACACCTGCGCCCATCAGTTGAGTTCCAGGCTTGGCACCAAGGCACTAGCCCTGCTGCACGTGTTTCCGCTACACCTGCGCCCATCAGTTGAGTTTCAGGCTTGGCACCAAGGCACTGGCCCTGCTGCACGTGTTGCTGCTACACGTGCGCCCATCATTTGAGTTTCAGGCTTGGCACCATGGCAATAGACCTGCTGCACGTGTTGCTGCTACACGTGCGCCCATCAGTTGAGTTTCAGGCTTGACACCGTGGCACTGGCCCTGCTGCACGTGTTGCTGCTACACCTGCGCCCATCAGTTGAGTTTCAGGCTTGGCACCGTGGCACTGGCCCTGCTGCACCTGTTGCTGCTACACCTGCGCCCATCAGTTGAATTTCAGGCTTGGCACCATGGCACTGGCCCTGCTGCCATGTTGCCGCTACACAAGCGCCCATCAGTTGAGTTTCAGGCTTGGCACCGTGGCACTGGCCCTGCTGCACCTGTTGCTGCTACACAAGCGCCCATCAGTTGAGTTTCAGGCTTGGCACCGTGGCACTGGCCCTGCTGCACCTGTTGCTGCTACACCTGCGCCCATCAGTTGAGTTTCAGGCTTGGCACCGTGGCACTGGCCCTGCTGCACGTGTTGCTGCTACACAAGCGCCCATCAGTTGAGTTTCAGGCTTGGCACCGTGGCACTGGCCCTGCTGCACGTGTTGCTGCTACACAAGCGCCCATCAGTTGAGTTTCAGGCTTGGCACCGTGGCACTGGCCCTGCTGCACCTGTTGCTGCTACACAAGCGCCCATCAGTTGAGTTTCAGGCTTGGCACCGTGGCACTGGCCCTGCTGCACGTGTTGCTGCTACACAAGCGCCCATCAGTTGAGTTTCAGGCTTGGCCTCATGGCACTAGCCCTGCTGCACGTGTTGCTGCTACACCTGCGCCCATCAGTTGAGTTTCAGGCTTGGCACCATGGCACAGGCCCTGCTGCACGTGTTGCTGCTACACGTGCGCCCATCAGTTGAGTTTCAGGCTTGGCACCATGGCACAGGCCCTGCTGCACGTGTTGCTGCTACACCTGCGCCCATCAGTTGAGTTTCAGGCTTGGCACCATGGCACAGGCCCTGCTGCACGTGTTGCTGCTACACGTGCGCCCATCAGTTGAGTTTCAGGCTTGGCACCATGGCACTAGCCCTGCTGCACGTGTTGCCGCTACACAAGCGCCCATCAGTTGAGTTTCAGGCTTGGCACCATGGCACTGGCCCTGCTGCACGTGTTTCCGCTACACGTGCGCCCATCAGTTGAGTTTCAAGCTTGGCACCATGGCACTGGCCCTGCTGCACGTGTTGCTGCTACACCTGCGCCCATCAGTTGAGTTTCAGGCTTGGCACCATGGCACAGGCCCTGCTGCACGTGTTGCTGCTACACGTGCGCCCATCAGTTGAGTTTCAAGCTTGGCACCATGGCACTGGCCCTGCTGCACGTGTTGCGGCTACACAAGCGCCCATCAGTTGAGTTTCAGGCTTGGCACCATGGCACTGGCCCTGCTGCACGTGTTTCCGCTACACGTGCGCCCATCAGTTGAGTTTCAAGCTTGGCACCATGGCACTGGCCCTGCTGCACGTGTTTCCGCTACACGTGCGCCCATCAGTTGAGTTTCAAGCTTGGCACCATGGCACTGGCCCTGCTGCACGTGTTGCTGCTACACCTGCGCCCATCAGTTGAGTTTCAGGCTTGGCACCATGGCACAGGCCCTGCTGCACGTGTTGCTGCTACACGTGCGCCCATCAGTTGAGTTTCAAGCTTGGCACCATGGCACAGGCCCTGCTGCACGTGTTTCCGCTACACGTGCGCCCATCAGTTGAGTTTCAAGCTTGGCACCATGGCACTGGCCCTGCTGCACGTGTTGCTGCTACACCTGCGCCCATCAGTTGAGTTTCAGGCTTGGCACCATGGCACAAGCCCTGCTGCACGTGTTGCTGCTACACGTGCGCCCATCAGTTGAGTTTCAAGCTTGGCACCATGGCACTGGCCCTGCTGCACGTGTTGCGGCTACACAAGCGCCCATCAGTTGAGTTTCAGGCTTGGCACCATGGCACTGGCCCTGCTGCACGTGTTGCTGCTACACCTGCGCCCATCAGTTGAGTTTCAGGCTTGGCACCATGGCACTAGCCCTGCTGCACGTGTTGCTGCTACACCTGCGCCCATCAGTTGAGTTTCAGGCTTGGCACCATGGCACAGGCCCTGCTGCACGTGTTGCTGCTACACGTGCGCCCATCAGTTGAGTTTCAGGCTTGGCACCATGGAACAGGCCCTGCTGCACGTGTTGCTGCTACACCTGCGCCCATCAGTTGAGTTTCAGGCTTGGCACCATGGCACAGGCCCTGCTGCACATGTTGCCGCCACACCTGCGCCCATCAGTTGAGTTCCAGGCTTGGCACCAAGGCACTAGCCCTGCTACACGTGTTGCTGCTACACCTGCGCCCATCAGTTGAGTTTCAGGCTTGGCACCATGGCACAGGCCCTGCTGCACGTGTTGCTGCTACACCTGCGCCCATCAGTTGAGTTTCAGGCTTGGCACCATGGCACTGGCCCTGCTGCACGTGTTGCCGCCACACCTGCGCCCATCAGTTGAGTTTCAGGCTTGGCACCATGGCTGTGGCCCTGCTGCACCTGTTGCCGCCACACCTGCGCCCATCAGTTGAGTTTCAGGCTTGGCACCATGGCTGTGGCCCTGCTGCACGTGTTGCCGCCACACCTGCGCCCATCAGTTGAGTTTCAGGCTTGGCACCATGGCTGTGGCCCTGCTGCACGTGTTGCCGCTACACCTGCGCCCATCAGTTGAGTTTCAGGCTTGGCACCATGGCACTGGCCCTGCTGCACGTGTTGCTGCTACACCTGCGCCCATCAGTTGAGTTTCAGGCTTGGCCTCATGGCACTGGCCCTGCTGCACATGTTGTTGCTACACCTGCGCCCATCAGTTGAGTTCCAGGCTTGGCACCAAGGCACTAGCCCTGCTACACGTGTTGCTGCTACACCTGCGCCCATCAGTTGAGTTTCAGGCTTGGCACCATGGCACTGGCCCTGCTGCACGTGTTGCTGCTACACCTGCGCCCATCAGTTGAGTTTCAGGCTTGGCACCATGGCACTGGCCCTGCTGCACCTGTTGCCGCCACACCTGCGCCCATCAGTTGAGTTTCAGGCTTGGCACCAAGGCACTAGCCCTGCTGCACGTGTTGCCGCCACACCTGCGCCCATCAGTTGAGTTTCAGGCTTGGCACCAAGGCAGTGGCCATGCTGCACGTGTTGCCGCTACACGTGCGCCCATCAGTTGAGTTTCAGGCTTGGCACCAAGGCAGTGGCCATGCTGCACGTGTTGCTGCTACACGTGCGCCCATCAGTTGAGTTTCAGGCTTGGCACCATGGCACTAGCCCTGCTGCACGTGTTGCCGCTACACCTGCGCCCATCAGTTGAGTTTCAGGCTTGGCACCATGGCACTGGCCCTGCTGCACGTGTTGCCGCTACACCTGCGCCCATCAGTTGAGTTTCAGGCTTGGCACCATGGCACTGGCCCTGCTGCACGTGTTGCCGCTACACGTGCGCCCATCAGTTGAGTTTCAGGCTTGGCACCATGGCACTAGCCCTGCTGCACGTGTTGCTGCTACACGTGCGCCCATCAGTTGAGTTTCAGGCTTGGCACCATGGCACTGGCCCTGCTGCATGTGTTGCTGCTACACGTGCGCCCATCAGTTGAGTTTCAGGCTTGGCACCATGGCACTAGCCCTGCTGCACGTGTTGCTGCTACACCTGCGCACATCAGTTGAGTTTCAGGCTTGGCACCATGGCACTAGCCCTGCTGCACGTGTTGCCGCTACACAAGCACCCATCAGTTGAGTTTCAGGCTTGGCACCATGGCACTGGCCCTGCTGCACGTGTTTCCGCTACACGTGCGCCCATCAGTTGAGTTTCAGGCTTGGCACCATGGCAATAGACCTGCTGCACGTGTTGCTGCTACACCTGCGCCCATCAGTTGAGTTTCAGGCTTGGCACCATGGCACAGGCCCTGCTGCACGTGTTGCTGCTACACGTGCGCCCATCAGTTGAGTTTCAGGCTTGGCCTCATGGCACTAGCCCTGCTGCCATGTTGCCGCTACACAAGCGCCCATCAGTTGAGGTTCAGGCTTGGCCTCATGGCACTAGCCCTGCTGCACGTGTTGCCGCCACACCTGCGCCCATCAGTTGAGTTTCAGGCTTGGCCTCATGGCACTGGCCCTGCTGCACGTGTTGCTGCTACACAAGCGCCCATCAGTTGAGTTTCAGGCTTGGCCTCATGGCACTGGCCCTGCTGCACGTGTTGCCGCTACACAAGCACCCATCAGTTGAGTTTCAGGCTTGGCCTCATGGCACTAGCCCTGCTGCCATGTTGCCGCTACACATGCGCCCATCAGTTGAGTTTCAGGCTTGGCCTCATGGCACTAGCCCTGCTGCACGTGTTGCCGCCACACCTGCGCCCATCAGTTGAGTTTCAGGCTTGGCCTCATGGCACTGGCCCTGCTGCACTTGTTGCCGCTACACAAGCGCCCATCAGTTGAGTTTCAGGCTTGGCCTCATGGCACTAGCCCTGCTGCACGTGTTGCTGCTACACCTGCGCCCATCAGTTGAGTTTCAGGCTTGGCACCATGCCTGTGGTCCTGCTGCACGTGTTGCCGCCACACAAGCGCCCATCAGTTGAGTTTCAGGCTTGGCCTCATGGCACAGGCCCTGCTGCACGTGTTGCTGCTACACCTGCGCCCATCTGTTGAGTTTCAGGCTTGGCACCATGGCTGTGGCCCTGCTGCACGTGTTGCTGCTACACCTGCGCCCATCAGTTGAGTTTCAGGCTTGGCCTCATGGCACTAGCCCTGCTGCCATGTTGCCGCTACACAAGCGCCCATCAGTTGAGTTTCAGGCTTGGCACCATGGCACTGGCCCTGCTGCACGTGTTTCCGCTACACGTGCGCCCATCAGTTGAGTTTCAGGCTTGGCCTCATGGCACTAGCCCTGCTGCCATGTTGCCGCTACACAAGCGCCCATCAGTTGAGTTTCAGGCTTGGCCTCATGGCACTAGCCCTGCTGCACGTGTTGCCGCCACACCTGCGCCCATCAGTTGAGTTTCAGGCTTGGCCTCATGGCACTAGCCCTGCTGCCATGTTGCCGCTACACAAGCGCCCATCAGTTGAGTTTCAGGCTTGGCCTCATGGCACTAGCCCTGCTGCACGTGTTGCCGCCACACCTGCGCCCATCAGTTGAGTTTCAGGCTTGGCCTCATGGCACTGGCCCTGCTGCACGTGTTGCCGCTACACAAGCGCCCATCAGTTGAGTTTCAGGCTTGGCCTCATGGCACTAGCCCTGCTGCACGTGTTGCTGCTACACCTGCGCCCATCAGTTGAGTTTCAGACTTGGCCTGATGGCACAGGCCCTGCTGCACGTGTTGCTGCTACACCTGCGCCCATCTGTTGAGTTTCAGGCTTGGCACCATGGCTGTGACCCTGCTGCACGTGTTGCTGCTACACCTGCGCCCATCAGTTGAGTTTCAGGCTTGGCACCATGGCACAGGCCCTGCTGCACGTGTTGCTGCTACACGTGCGCCCATCAGTTCAGTTTCAGGCTTGGCACCGTGGCACAGGCCCTGCTGCACGTGTTGCCGCTACACAAGCGCCCATCAGTTGAGTTTCAGGCTTGGCACCGTGGCACTGGCCCTGCTGCACCTGTTGCTGCTACACCTGCGCCCATCAGTTGAGTTTCAGGCTTGGCACCGTGGCACTGGCCCTGCTGCACGTGTTGCTGCTACACGTGCGCCCATCAGTTGAGTTTCAGGCTTGGCACCATGGCACTGGCCCTGCTGCACGTGTTGCCGCTACACGTGCGCCCATCAGTTGAGTTTCAGGCTTGGCACCATGGCACTGGCCCTGCTGCACGTGTTGCTGCTACACGTGCGCCCATCAGTTGAGTTTCAGGCTTGGCACCATGGCACTGGCCCTGCTGCACGTGTTGCTGCTACACCTGCGCCCATCAGTTGCGTTTCAGGCTTGGCACCATGGCACTAGCCCTTCTACACGTGTTGCTGCTACACCTGCGCCCATCAGTTGAGTTTCAGGCTTGGCACCATGGCACTAGCCCTGCTACACGTGTTGCTGCTACACCTGCGCCCATCAGTTGAGGTTCAGGCTTGGCACCATGGCACTAGCCCTGCTGCACGTGTTGCCGCCACACAAGCGCCCATCAGTTGAGTTTCAGGCTTGGCCTCATGGCACTAGCCCTGATGCACGTGTTGCCGCCACACAAGCGCCCATCAGTTGAGTTTCAGGCTTGGCCTCATGGCACTAGCCCTGCTGCACGTGTTGCCGCTATACAAGCGCCCATCAGTTGAGTTTCAGGCTTGGCCTCATGGCACTGGCCCTGCTGCACGTGTTGCTGCTACACCTGCGCCCATCAGTTGAGTTTCAGGCTTGGCCTCATGGCACTAGCCCTGCTGCACGTGTTGCCGCTACACAAGCGCCCATCAGTTGAGTTTCAGGCTTGGCATCATGGCACTAGCCCTGCTGCACCTGTTGCCGCTACACAAGCGCCCATCAGTTGAGTTTCAGGCTTGGCCTCATGGCACTAGCCCTGCTGCACGTGTTGCCGCTACACAAGCGCCCATCAGTTGAGTTTCAGGCTTGGCCTCATGGCACTAGCCCTGCTGCCATGTTGCCGCTACACATTACTGGAAGAGGTCTATCTATGCCTTTATTCCTCTCCAAGAAGCACCGCGCTTCAGTCTCATTTCAACTCCTTTCTTCAGTTTAAAGGATGTAAACTCCATTCTCTTAAGTATTTTCTTCTTGCAACAATTCCTATTTAATGCAAATGTAAAACATTCATGAACGATCCAGCAGTTCATGTGATGCCAATAAAGCATTGTGCAATTTAGTTAAATTGAGCTATGAACATCAAAAGCTCGGAAGACGGGGAATAAAAGTCAGCGAGATAAAAAGCGTGGGAAGAGAAAGTCACGGAGTACAGGAGGAGGCGGGGTGCGCGGCCTCGGAAGAGGCGGGGTGCAAGGTCTCGGAAGAGGCAGGGTGCGAGGCATGGGAAGAGGCGGAGTGCAGGGTCTCGGAAGAGGCAGGGTGAGAGGCATCGGAAGAGGCGGGGAGTGGTGCATCGGGAGAGGTGGGTTGTGGGGCCTCAGAAGAGGCTGTATGTGGGGCCTCGCAAGAGGCAGGATCAGAGTACTCAATTTAACGACCTCCAAAGTAATAAAGTCGGACAGGGTTAGCAATGCAGTACTGCAGGTTGAACATAGACATCAGTAGCAAACACTTAACCGCTTAAGCTATCTTAGCGTATGGATCAGTGGATAGGCCAATGAAGGAAGTAAAGGAAGAGAAGGCGGAAGAGGATAGTAAAGGAGAGGGGATGGGAGGGCGGAGAAGGAAGGAAGGAAGGAAGGAAGGAAGGAAGGAAGGAAGGAAGGAAGGAAGGAAGGAAGGAAGGAAGGAAGGAAGGAAGGAAGGAAGGAAGGAAGGAAGGAAGGAAGGAAGGAAGGAAGGAAGGAAGGAAGGAAGGAAGGAAGGAAGGAAGGAAGGAAGGAAGGAAGGAAGGAAGGAAGGAAGGAAGGAAGGAAGGAAGGAAGGAAGGAAGGAAGGAAGGAAGGAAGGAAGGGAGGGAGGGAGGGAGGGAGGGAGGGAGGGAGGGAGGGAGGGAGGGAGGGAGGGAGGGAGGGAGGGAGGGAGGGAGGGAGGGAGGGAGGGAGGGAGGGAGGGAGGGAGGGAGGGAGGGAGGGAATGGTAAACAGTTGAGCGAAGATGATATCGTGAGGACTCACTGCTGATGGAATAGTGGCTGATGGGTGTTGGGAATCAGAGGGTGGTCGTTGATTGGGTGAGGTGTTAATGGCACGTATTGGAACTTTGCATTTTTGTACACACTTAGTTACACATACACGCAACACACCACACGCAGTGGAATAATTACTGTACTCACTGTGCTCTGCGGGAAGGTGCTGCTGATTAGGGCCTACCACAGTGCAGCCCTCACACAATACCCCTGCCAGGCACAGCTGCCTCCTGCCTCTCTGGATGGATGGATGGATGTCGCCATCTGTCAGAGGCAGTGCAGGTAAGCGAGGCAGCAGGGCAGCACAGAGGATGATGGATGGAGAGAACAGAAGATGGATGCCTGCAATCTGGAAGGTGGGTGAGGGAGACGAAGTGGAGGAAGAAGAAAGAAATGGATGGAGGAGCAGGAGAGGGTTCTGAAGGATAGTCTGAGCGCGGTAGAGAACGCAGAAGATGGATGGCGCTGGTGAGTGAAGTGTGTAGTCTAGTGGCTGGAAAGATGGGGTGTGGTGAAGGCAGTCAAAGTACCAAACCATTTCTCCTATGGGATCGTGAAAGAACCATGCAAGGTCCTGGAGGAGTCAGGGGAGGAAATCGGGGCAGAGGAAGAGGCAGAGGAAGAGGTGGTGGGTTCATACACCTTGGGATGGTGGTGTGGTGTGGACCAAAGAGGAAAACGAAAATGTGAAAGGCACAGCGGAAGTGACGGGACGGGGATCGGAGCTGAAGGCAAAAAGGGTGGAAGTGCTGCTCACAGCTGGGGAACGGTTAAAAATGACCTGCGTGACCTGGAGCAGACTACACCAATGGAAGAGACTACAAAGACCGGCGGGAATCACGAAGCAATTGAAGGTGAACCAGAGAGAAGGGTTATCGATGAAACTGTAGAAGGTGAGGCTCAGGAAATGACCTTGGATGAGTGGAAAAGTCTCCAGGCGCAAGATCGACAGCAGCTGGAGTTCAACATCAGCCAGCCAGATGCTTCTGTTCCTTCTAAATCGGTGCTAATTCATAAGTCAAAATACCAAGATCATGATGTAAAAGATCATGATGACGATGATCAGCATCGCTATGTTCGCAGGCCGGTTAATGCCCTTACCTCTCAACTGGAAACACGTTTTGGAAGCCTCTATCACCCTGGTCATGGTAGCAGAGGTGCTACCAGAGAGATCCCTACCGGAAGTAGTGCCCAATGAAGTGCATTCCCCAAGCTTGGCTACAAAAGCCTGATGACGGGGAGTTCCCTGCTCTGGCTTGAAGGACCCGCCCTTCATTTGCATCATCTGGAAATGGCTTGATGTTTAAAGGGGCTGTTCATGCTTATGGTGGGGAATAGAAGTGGGCACGTCGTGAAATAGGATGATGTTGCTTTCATGGGTCTGGGTCTATAGGGGAATCTGCATTTGTAAAGGCCTTGCAGTCTCTATGGGATGTGTGAAGGTTTATGGCGTTACTCAAATATTCAAAATTGGGGCACTGCATTTGAAACGTATACATATAAAGGCTATGTTGTTTTTCGCGTTGCCACAAAGAGGCACGCACGCTGCACATTACTGTTCAAAGTTTGGACGATGTACTAAAAATCTATCTTTCCCTACTGTGACTTTACAATGTCCCATGGAATGTTATGCAATTGTACTGCATTATTCAGAACCTAACACATAAAATGTATCTGGTACTAAAAAAAATAAAAAAAATATAAGTAATAAAGGCAGTCAAAGTAGAAGTGTGAAATGCAACACATACAAATGCGTCTCTTTTCACAGATACGTTTTACTTGAGCAGCTTCTCCTCATAAACCACATATATAGCACACTGCACCATTGTGTTTTGTGACCACATACATAGCATACTGCACCATTGTGTTTTGTGACCACATACATAGCACACTGCACCATTGTGTTTTGTGACCACATACATAGCACACTGAACCATTGTGGGTTATGACCACATATTGAGCTCACTGAACTATTGTGGGTTGTGACCACATGTATAGTGAAATGAACCATTGTGGGTTGTGACCACAGTGAAGAGGATGTGCCAAGCACGATTCGCACTCCTGCCGCCCATTTTGAAGTACCAGGAACATTCACACCGAAATATATGATGTAAGATGAGCAAATAAACCAGCAGAGAGCCGCAGTTGGGCTCTGTCTAGTACCTATCAGAATAACAGCACCTATTGAAGTACTGACACCTAAGAAAACCTGGACAGTAAGGTACCCATTGAGAAAACCATATCGACAAGTGAGACAGAATGATGATCGTGAGAATGTAATACCCGAAGAAGCTAAGAAGATACTGAGGGAAGATGAATGATGACGTCATAAGAACCCAAACTGACTAACATATAGAAAATATAAAGACCTATGAATGATGACAAACAAGATGAAACACCATGGACAAGTGACATCCTAAGGCTAAAGTGAAACAATTGATTTCAAGATGTCAGAAACTTGTGCCATAAGTACAATGAAGATATTCAGTTAGTTTAAACGTGTACATATGCAAAGTAACCGCAAGAAGCACATACATTGTGAGTCTTGCTTATGCTTAGTAGTAAGATAGATTGCGGCAAGCGCCACCTGTACATATAGCTACCTCAAAAGAGCACTTTATATAAGTATACTTCCGCTACGCACAAGAGCAGAATCAACCAAAGGTTACTAAAGGTCTCAAGAAGAGAGTTTTGCAGCAAACAAATTGAGAATTAAAGACGGAGAGAAACTCAGATGAAGGTAACCATGCCAAGAAGCCAAGGTCGTATCATCTGAAATAGGCCAACAATGGATACAATTAAAGAGAAGAAGAACAGAGTGTCCTGTTCAGGGAAGGTCAAGATAAGCCACAGATGGCAGACGACTGGCAGAATTAAATAGAATATACGAAATTGCATGACGGAAAGGCCGATTTCACAGTGTCAGAATCACGTGACCAGACAAGCAGGAAGGTATGAAACTTCCACATCTACGGATGGACCTTTTCCATGCCCAGAAGCCTTAACCTTCCCAGACCAAAAAGCAGACTCGAGGCCAACCACAAAGAAAAAATTGACACATGACCACTGAGGTTCTGATTGATTGTAACAATAATTGGAGGGAAGCTGGGGTGCAGACAAACTCCATGCACCTGGCCGGCTATACTGCATGCTGCTAAGCGCAAGTGGCAAAGTATGAGTGGGATTGATGCCTACCCAATCATAGTGGACCATGTAATCTAGGGTCCTATAGTTAGCAGAACCAATGAGACGTAATACTTTTAGTGATGTTTACAGTAGCCATTTTGTAGGAAGGGCTTAGTTGCCCCACCTGGCATTGTCTATCCAATCCCTGTTACCATATACCGATATGGTACCTATATTAAAGTTACCTTCCTAGAACCAATCAAGTTGCATGCTAAGTTTTAAGAGTTACATGTCCGTGATGATGAGTTTTTGGTATAAATGTTATATTTTTTCTGGAATTAATTGGAGTTGAAGCGAGAAGGAAGATCGAGCGCTATCTGATATTCATTGAACTCCCTGTTTTTTGTACTTGTCATTAAACGGACTCCATTTGCCAAACTATTGAGTTGTCATTATCGATTTGGTGCAAGAGTACAAATCTGCATCCCCATCCATCTCAAGGGTGCTGCAGCTCATCTTTAAGTGCTGTTTGTAAACCCCCAGTCCTATGGGTCAGCTGAGGTCCATCTGGAACACTTGGTAGCAGAGATTGATGGTTTCATTAGAATCGATAGGATAAAATACCCATTGGCCATCAACATAAGTAACTCTGGGTCCTCAGTAATATCACGAGTCCTTTGCCATCTGGCTGAGTAGAATGAGAGGCTCCCCATAGACAGTAGGTAGTCCAAGTAAAAACCCTGCTGTTTAGGTCTGAAGGAGCCTTTGCTTTCTCACATAAACCCCTTTCCACTTCTACGAGCAGCTGATCGGACGAACAGCACAGAGAGGCGGTAACAAAGGCGTTAATCCCGAGCGTCCGGAGAGGAGAAAAATGCAAACTGTAGTGAAAAAGACTGAATGCTTTGGCAAAAAATGCATGCCATAGAACAAGTAAAGGGAAGGTAACAGAGGGAGGAGGGATTAAAATAAAGTTAGAGTAAGAGTATAATGTATATATAAGGGACAAAAATATTGACTCAAGGGTGGCTGAGGAATAGAGAGAGATAGCGGGAGGATACCCAAGTGAGAAGTATATGCCCAGATACCTAGGTTTTAATATTGTGCTAGAATAAGCCTACATTTAAAGTCCTGAATGAATAGAACACGATAGGAGACCAGAATCGATTAAAAGGCGATCTGAAATAAATGGGCTTTCATTCCATGTCAGAATAATCATAGGGGAAGAAATGCATCTGAGGAAGCAGATAGCATGAGATGTATGTAGCCGGCCGGAGTCTGTCTAGTCGGTTGTGTCTGTCTTGTGTTTTTCTTTTTTCTGACGTCACAAGGTAAGAAACATTTTGGGGGGAAAAAGCATGAAAATTGCATGATAAAAGAGACCAAATGTTGTATGGCATGGATTGATGGTTGTTGTTTGAAAAAGTAAAAGTACAATTTTTTGTGAAAAAACGGGATTGGAGCTTGTGACGATTGTTGCTCGCTCATAATGTTGATCTTGTTTGAGAAATGTAAAGCATAACAAGGTGTTATATGAGGAGAGGATCAACAGATTTAAGCATGGAAGACGTTACCCTTTAGTACACTTGTGCAAACAGTTGCCAAAACATGAACCTAAGCTGAAGAAGTACAGTACAGAATGGGTTAATGGAACCGCCAACAAAATGTTTATGCCATGGCCCCAAGGTGCATCGCTATCTAAAACGGTCCTGCAACACATGACGACATATTTGCACGCCAAGTATAATGGCAAAAGGTTATATACATGCCTAGCTAGTTTAGAGCTTTGGAATGTACCAACAGGAAAAGGAGGAGGGGCCATCGTTAGATTGGATACTTAACATATGCAGAGAGGGGGGTGAAACGCCTTCTTCTGCACCACCCGCCCCACCTGAAACAAAAAGAAAAGCCAGTAAAGATGAAGGATTATACCCGTTGAGGGAGCTTCAAGCAGCCACAGGATATAGCAACCCATCATATGAATCACCTATGCAAAGTAGTGATGAAAGCCCAGAGGAAGAAAGAGACAGAGATATTACCTCCAAAGTCCAGAGGGACAAAGAGAGGCACGAGAAAGAAAAAGGAGACCAAGCACAAGCAAGTACATCTCTAAATAAGAGTAGATAGGAAAAGTGATGGAAAGGAGATGAGGACAGTACTCATGAGATGGCATTCACACAGAACGAATGGAAGGAAGGTCAGATTTTATTGAAACTCAATTGTAAAGGCATTGAGGATATGAGACAAAAGGGAGAGCCAGATGATTCAAAAATGAAAGAGAAAGAAAGGGAAACATGATTGAGAGATGAAGGAACTAAGAAAAAAGATAAACATAAACTATAGCAGTTAAATCATGAGGAGCAAGAAAGAAAACATGATCATAAGCAAAGAACAGCTAATGATCAAGACAGGCAGGATCAAAGGAGAATAGAAGAAGAAGAACAAAAGATACAGAGAAGAGAATAGAAAGACGAAGAGATGAGGAAATATGAAGGGCAAATGAGCAAAGAGATGCGAGGAAACAAGAAGAAGATAGGGTCAGAGAGGAAGCGAGGAAGCGCAGAGAGTTTGATGAAGACATAGAACAGAAGCAAAGACAGAGAGCACAGGATCTTGAATATCTGGAAACGGAGGTTAAATAACCTGATCTAGTAGTAGACTGGGAAGACATATAAAAATAATTTCCGGAGTATGATTTAGTACCAGGCACGTCTAGGGCAAATATGGAAGATGACTTCGACACCAGAAGCATCGGAGAGACAATCAATAGAATATATGATGAAATGGGGCTAGAACAGGTACCTCAAGAGAGAGGAGAGAACGAGTGTCTAGAGAGCACTCAGTTGTACAACACTCAGGACGACTCCCAAAGTACTACAAATACCAAACTGTTCCTAGATAGGTTGACGCTAAACAGGAATGAGGAAGATGAGAGGAGTTGCACGAGTTGGGCACAGGAATGTGAGGAGAAAGAAGACGCAAAAAAAGTTTCTCCAGAAGAAAGGGAATAAGATGGTCAGATTCTAGTGGGTCTGCACCTAAGGCATCAGAGTCAGCCACACAATCATACAGACATGAATGAGTATCTTACAGTCAGAGGGGGTGTCTCCACCACCATATGTGAGCAGACTAAGGACATTGCCAGGTAGACGGCAATGCAGGAATAATACCCCTGCAGTGGATAGAAAAATGATGAGAGAGGAAAAGGAGTGCCATGTGTTACAATTCCCGTTACTCGAAAAAGGAGGATTGATGCCACAGTATGCACCATGGCCACACATGGATCAAGAAAATCTGAAAAATAAGCTTCCGATGTAGACATCGGGAGCCGGAAAAGGGATACATGAGCTGGAAAAGATGACGGGAGGGGACACGTTAGCTATCGAGGATATTAAGGGTCTTTTAATCTCCATACTTGGTGATCGAGCTGACGATGTGTGGACACGTGCAGGTTACCCTGGCGTGACTTATGTTATACTGCGCATGATGGAGCTCTATTTAACAATTGCAGAGCTGTGGTATTGAAAGCATTACGATTGCTATACCCGGATACTTGAGACATGAGAGCTATAATGACGTGAAAAATTAAGCAGTCAGAGGATCATTTGCTTTACATCCAGAATTTCCAAGACACCTGGGTGCTGGAAACTCATGAATCTTGGGGGAAATCCGGACCCGTGTATTACCATATATTATGCCAAGGGCTGCCAGATCAGGTACAGAAGTAGCTCAAGAAATTGTTAAGAATTGAGGCCAAACCGTGGTCTGAAAAAACGTTGACCATAGCTCACTTTTGCAGGCTGCTGCAAGAGAAAAATCACAAAAAAGAGGCTGCACAAAAAGCTGAAGAGGCAAAATGAGTGCAGAAGAAATTGTCAAAATATGCCATTGAAGGGGCAATGATAACTAGCACAGGCGGATTGAACATACAGCAGGTCAATAATCAGAGGGAGGTTGACCAAGGCAATGACGGGCTTTACCCCAGAGGGTGAGGCTTTCAAGGAAGAGGATGGCAGAGTAATCAGGGAGGTTTCCAAGGTAATCATGGAGCTTTTCAAAACATGCAAAACGGCAATCAGGATATGTCAAATGGGAAAATAATCAGACCACCGCCAACATGTTGGATGTGTGGGATGACAGGGTATCTAGCACACACATGAAGAAATCAAGGCATGGTGCAAAATGACCAAGGAACACGAGTAGGGATGGTGAATCCACCTGTGTTTTTACAGCAGGGTGGAAATGGAGTTGCACAAAATCACACGGTGCAACAGCAAGCGCCGGGAGCACAGAAAAGCTTGCAACCTCAGACTATGAAAAATTTTCCGCAAGGACAGTGGGAATTTAGACCCAGTGGTAAGGTGTCCCTTCCCGTGCAAACAAAGTGTAGCTGCCACAGCGTTCGCCAATTTTATTATGAGATTCCCAGAGTGAAAGAAAATGAATTGGCAGAAGGAGAAATCTTCTTTGTTGATGGTTCTTCAAGATTCGATCAAAATGATGGGCAGATATACAGGCACTGCTGTGATGAAGCACACGGCAAATGGAGAATTTTGAGTACTCATTACTGCACAATTACCATCTCATTATTCAGCACAAGCTGCAGAATTATTGGCAGTGATACTCGAGAATCACACAGACCAGGAAGTGATGGTGTGCAGTGACTCCGCCTATGTGACATCAACAGTGCACGCAGGCCTAGCGTGCTGGAAAAGGAGGGGCTACCTCCGAGCGGATGGCACGCCAGTGCAGCAAATAGCCTTATTGGACAGGCTAATTAAGGCACTAAAACTCCCAGAGGGCATAGCAGTCGTGAAATGCCCCACCCACACGAAAGGGACACATTTTTTTCTCTTAAGGAAATCAAGCAGCAGACATGGAAGCCAAATGTGTGTCGTCCAAAGACGAAATAATAATGAATGTGGAAATAACTGATGTGCATGAGAGAATGATTGTTGCACAAAGTGAACATGAAGGTTACAGTAATATGGACAAAACTCAGTTAATGGACCTCTAAGGGCATGCGTCCTAGGAAGAGAAAAACCTTTGGAAGTGGCAAGGGTGTTCTTTAAACCCCTCTGAGTGTTTTTTTGACGACAAGACAGCACTGGTAAACCGGTGATGCCTTTGGCCTTATTGAAAAGAGCACTGGAAAGGATACACTATCCAGCGCACATGACAAAAGAGAGTCTAGCAGTGACAATTGCCGAAGGCTGGTTCATACCGAACTTGGCAGAGCACGTTGCATTTTTTATGGTGAACTGTATAATCTGCCAACAGTTCACGGCTGGGCATACACTACAAGTAATTAGAGGAGTGATCCCAAGGCCCAATGGACCTTTTCAGCACTTGCATGTCAATTATGTTGATATGATTCAAGTACGTAACGGGTAGAGGTACCTAATTGTTGTGGTGTGTCCATTCTCTAGATGGATAGAAGCAGGTCAATGTACACACCCACACTCTACCTGTGTGGCCACATTTCTGGTGAGGGAGGTATTTCCCAGATGGGGAATATGTGAGGTCATGAGTTCAGACAATGGACCTCACTTTGTTAATGCAGTATTTGAAAAGATCAACTTGTTGCTTGGTATAAAGCACAAGTTGTCTTCGGCATATTATCCTGAAGGAAATGGGATATGCGAGAAGCTCAACGGCTTGTTAAAGGAAAGGATAGCCAATTTGAAGCTTACTCTAAAGAAGGGATGGCTACACTGCCTTCCCCTGGCACTGTATGCGCTGAGAAACCAGCCTGGTTCTGACCACCATCTCACGCTGCATAAAATCATAACAGGCAGAAGGATGCACACGCCACTAACACCCCGAGATAGAGCTAGATGTGATGCTCAGCCAACAGGGGAAGTGTTAGGATCAGAAATTCAAAATTACTTGAATTGCATGACATCTTGTCTTACTGTAATTTCAGGAAAGCTGCAGCAACGACAGAAAGGGTGCAGGGCAGCACAGAACAAAGGAGTAGATACTACAACAGACCAAGTTCAGGGTTTAGGTGTACCACGATTGTTCCCTGAGGATGCGGTCCTGGTGAGAAACCACATGAGAAAAAAGTGGGACGAGCCAAGGTTCAATGGTCCCTTCAGCGTGGAGGACGTCACTCCCTCTTCAGTCAAGTTACAGGGAAGAAGAACCTGGATCTTTTTGGGTGACATCAAGCCATACTTCGGAGAAGACCCTCTGCCCTCACCCCAACACATAGAGACTACAGACAACAGGGAAGAACCCAGCACGTGCAGACGAGATCCATGATGAGGAAGATGGATGCATGACCAGCAAAGCAAAGGCAACGAACTTTTGTGCAAAGTTGTGGCTTAATTTTGGACATTTCCTCTGAGCAAAATAAGGAGATAAGGACATAAAAACACGGACACTCTGTGCATCCTAGTTGCAGAGTGAAGAAGAAAATTGCACGTATAAGCCACAACATAGCCTAGTGATTTGGTGACTTTCAACTTTGGACTGTGGCACACTGAAGCATTGATAAGAAAAGATATGCCAAATTTTGATTGAGGACACATACATTGGAAGATAATACTGTATCCTGACTCTTTTAACACAGAAGCCTTATTTGGATTCACTTATGGTGTCACACAGTCATGACATCACTGAGGACATTTCGATCTATTTCAAGTTAGTACTGAGGTCATACCCGTCGTTGGTGGGAAGGCTCACTTGCATCACTGAATTTCTTCAGGACACTGAAAATAAATAGACATTAAGGAGGATGCTCATCATGATTGCTGAGCAGTTCCTTTTGTTTCCGAAGTACAGGGAAGGCAAGACAAATGTCCCTGTCACTAGAAGATAGCAGACTAGCAAGCAATGTGTTTTTTCACCTAATTGAGGACTTTCCAGAACTTGTGGGGAGACCTGCCAGTGTTGATGTCCTCGCTTTCATCAGAGACCCAGCGAACTCTACACAGATGAGCATGCTCCTGCATGGTATTGCAATGCAGGTCAAACTTTCTAATCATCATCAGAATTACCGGAGAAGATTGTAAACTTTCCGTTGATGGACAGATCGCAAAAGTTTTGCCAGAGGACTTCACTCCTGCCTATGCTGAAACGAAACGACATGTCTTCTGGAGTGAAACAAATAAGAGGTATTGACTGGGAGCTTGTTTATTTTGAACACGCAAATTAAGAGACTTGCTGAACTTATTACATTATTTGACATTTTCATATATGGAAACAAGAACTATTTCCAGAGGTCAGAAACAATCTATTATTCAGGCAAGAAAATAATTGTTCCAGTATCTGCAACCTATAAGCAGAAACAACAGAACCCGGATATATGACATTACCTAGAATGTATTAAAGAGTTAGTCTTACTTCCTTAGATGATTGAGATGGGCAACCAAAATAGGAGAGATGCTCGTATTGGCCCAGAAATAAGTGTTGCGAATTAACCTACAGAGCAATAATTTACCTATGCATAGTGTTCATTATTGTATTATTGTCACTGACAATTCAAACTACATTTTTTATTGATGCACAAAGCGTTCTCATTCCAGTGCCCCCACCTAATGATGTACGCATGAAACCCACAAAGGTGCCTAGACCTTACATAGTTATTCCAGTTCCTAGAAGGTCTGATAGAGAATGAGTGAATTTGAGATGGATGTGATGAATGTGATGTGATGAGCAATAATACACACACAAATTGAACCGTCGGAGACAGGGTCGGCAGAGCAAGTATGAGAGGGGGTTAATGAAGAACACACACACGCAAACAATGAGTGCATATACACCTGGTCTAGTGTCAATAACTACAGAACCACTGTCCAAAGAATGGGAGAAGTTTGGGCAACCAACGAGGAGAAGTTCCACACCAAGTGAAGCCAAAAGACGAATGGAGAAAGCTGATCTTTTTGAGAGACAAAAGGAGTTGGAGAATAAACAAACAGAGACAGCATTGACAAGCACCCCTAATCCAGCAATGAAAGGGACAAGTACAAGTCCTGCAAAACTCTCACGTGCAGAGAGGATAGCAGAATCAATTTCGCCGGTCATAGCCAAAGCCAGGGAAAGACACAGAGATCAAGAAGGGCTAACAGAGCCTTGTACTACTCAGGGGACCCAGACAGAGATACCTGAGAATCCTCCAGAAAGAAGAAGCTATATGGATACAGTTAAGGATGTGATTATACCAAAATACAGAAGAAACACACACGAAGACAACAACGTGTCAAACGGGAAATCATATCATGCCTTCTTTATTGTATATATTGGCCTAAGCCCAGTCGCTCTGCGATGAAAATCCGCGCTTCAAGGTTCTGACCCTAGTTCGATTAAGCCGCCATTTCAGCTTCATCCACCATTTTGATTCTCGCTCCAAAGTCACCCTGTGTTCTAAAATGGTGGACAGTGTTCTTCTGTCAGTAACATGGCTGTCTTGACCTCTGTATGCATGTTAATGCCTAAACTGCCCGTAGGCCAAATGTTAGGGTCATGTAATGAGACCTTGCCCTTTGTTGACCTGTGGATAGAGGATTACCTGTGCCAACGATACCAATCCATGAACATATATTAAGTACAATGTTGTGTAAATACTAAACGTGAACACTTGTTGAACTGTATTGCATTAAAATATGTACTCAGGCTTATGTTAGATCCGAGACTATACTGTTGCCATTGTGATTTGTTGAACATGTAAACTGAAGATGATCTATATGCATATAGCTGGGCGAGTCAGAGGTGAACTCAGCACGAACCCTAATTGGGAATTATTAACGTACACAGGGGCTGAACATCATGTTACAAAACTGTTTAAAAGGCATGAATATTCTGATGTACAGTCCCACTCACTACACACACACCGAAGATGGCTGGTATTCGCTGTGTTGTACTGAGGGCCTGATAGCTATCTGTTACTTTGTCTTTTTGAAAACTGTTCAGTTACTTTGAATAAAGATCTGTGAATCTTTATAGCCCGCGTTTGGTGTATTTCCTTTTGAGGGTACTCAGCCTCGATATCTTCTTTTTGCTTTCACAGATGGCCCGAATAGGGACCCTCAAGATTGATGCCAGCTCATTGAAGGTTGACGTGGCTATCGGACCGGGATCGGACAGTGTAAAGGGGGCCCATTTCCTGAATGAGAAGCGACACCTCAGCAGCGCTGCATGGCCCGATCCCTGGACGGTGAGCACACGGTCCGAGTTAGCATCTTGACGAGGGTCCACATATCGAGACGGGCAGATTTGCCGAAATCACCAAACACAAGGTAAACTTTGTTAGAAAATGTTGAAATCCGATCGGACCTCCTTAAGATTTGATCAGGTGAGTCGTGACCCAATTCTTAAGTATCCTGATAATTTGTTTTGGCGTATTACACTTGCAAGTGCAATTATCGACCAGGTAACACCAGTATTCTGATATGCCTGGGAAATTGTCTGCCTGCTTCAGGGCATTATTCCGCAAGGACAGACAATATTTGGAATTTAGCCGTCCGGCGCCACAGGAGGGGTCGTCGGCTTGTACTATCTACTGTAAGCATGGCATTGGTAGTATAGTATAATGATATTTGGCACAGACACACTAGACATGCTTCCGAACTTCAGTGGCCAATCAATGGTAGTTTTGAAATCCCTCGTATCGAATACTTAGAATCTATATTATTGAAGAAAAAGGCTAGACTTGCAGCATTTGACGTACTACAAAATTGGAAGAAAAAAGCTTTACAGCAGCTCAAGGGTAGGGAAAAACATGCGCGCCGTCATAAGACGATTGCCGAAAAAGTGTTGTTGTATGACCAAAATAAACAGTCTGACTCAGCTAGGAATATGCATAGGACTTTCTCACTTGGTATCCAGAGGATCTATCCCTCTAAAGACTTTCATGTTTCTGACAAACTTATTGATAAATTGTTAAATGAACAAAGGCCTGGTGCTACTACGCCACCTCCGTATGTTCCTCTTCCTGCTGTTATTCCTCCTCCTGCTCCTCCTGCTCCTCCTATTGTTCCTCTTCCCCAGTTGTTGGTCCTCCTTTTGTCGCTGCTCCTCCACCTGCTCCTCCACCTTTACCTGCTGTACCAGTGATTGCACCTCCACTGAACTTGCCTACTTTCCCTCTTCCAAGTGATTCTACACCGCTTGTAGGAGATCGGGGAGTGGAACCGAGGGTTGTCACTCGCAATACTGTGTCTCCAGAGAAAAAGCATGAGTTAACTGCATGAGCTAAGCATTGCATGGAGATGGCTGATCAAGCTAATGTTTTTGGCACACTCTCTAACATAGACAATTTTCCAGAGAAAAACGTTTTTATTGAAGGATTAGGGATTCATTTGTGTGTAATGTGGGACAGGTTAAATGATACAGATCTCCCGTAAGGGTTGAGGGATCTGAACACTTTAGCGTTCTCTAGAGACACTGCAGAGAAAGTACAAGAGCATGTTGAGAGGGTACTTGAGTATAGAAGGGAGCTGGAAAGGTTACAGAATGAAGATGAAGATGGAGATAGTTTGGGTACTATGTTCGTACTAAAACGGTTCTTTCCTTGTCGTAAATCGGTAACCGAGGAAACGTAAATTTGCACAAAAGATGTGTTGATATGGATTTCAGACACATCAATAACTCCCGTTGAAGTATATAACACGTATAGTCAGTATACGCCAGAAATGCAGAGGAAAGTGATACAGTTAATGGTAAAATACCTACAGGATGAGTGTGTAAAAAGAAAGATTTGTTGTCCCGCAGAGTTGTTGAGTATTTACAAGAGAGCTTTTTCATTTGACACACCTTTGGCTGCTTAAGCGCTCAATTGGCTCTGTTGCTTAGTAAGCGTTCGGAGTTGCCAACTTCTCAGTTGTCTATGAGAGAGGTTCCTCCCAGATTTGTCCCAAAAGTAGAGATTCCCGCTGATGCTGCAGCAGGTACAGTTGCTCGATAAATTCCTGCACACTTGTTCACGTCCCGTTCTTGAGACAGGAAGTGAACACTATCAAACAGTCTATTTGCAACATTAGGAAGAATCTGACAGGGTTCTACAAAGAAATAGAGTCTGTTTTTCAATCCTCAGTATTCACTTTAAATGATATTGATCTGTTATTTCCTGTACTCCTGCCTGTGGATTTGTGGAAACAGATAAGAACTATAGACGATGTAGCAGGGCTAGGAGACACATGGACTAACATAATTAGGCTCGATGGAGAAAGGCCAGCTGGCGAAAGGCCGCCTCAGGTGATACTAACTTTACCTGATAGAATAGTTGCAAAACTGAAAACTATAATTCCTGAAAAGAGAATTATTTGGGACAAGTTTACTGGCTGTGTTCAAGGGAAGTCTGAGGGTGCTAACGAGTTCATTAATCGGTTCAAACAGGTATTTTCAGATTTCAGTGGACAAGACTTAGGCACAGAGTCTGGGAAAAGATTATTTGTAGACAAATTTGTGCATGGATTGCTGCCTGACATCCAGTCGCAAATGATGTCTTCTGAGAGCGCTTGGCAAGCGAAGAATCAATCAGAAGTACTGCACATGGCTCAGTACTATGAGAATTGTGTCAATAATTAAAAAATAAGGGTCAAGAAGAGAAAAGGAGATTTAAAGACAAAAATATTATTGCAGCAAATTGTTAGAGGCCCTAGAGGGGGTAATTCACAATTTAGAGGTCAGTATGTTCCACAAGGTAATGCGCCCGTGGGTCCTGTAAACATTAACCAGTGTGCCTATTGTAGGCAAGAGAGTCATTGGTGTGCACAATGCCTGATTCTCCGACAGAGGTCAAATAACACGTTTTGGAATATGGGTAGACGATCCAGAGGTTGCCCGTGTGTAGGGGGCCCTGGTAGAGGTCCGTTTTCACAGGGTTCAAAGCAACCTTTTTCACAGGACAACCAGGCATCACGTGCGGATACTGGAAACAGTTTTGACCATCCTTCTGCCGCTTACCTCTCTGAAAAACTTCCTTTCGACAACATTCTGTTTTGCTAGGATTGCCCAAAGCAGGGTTTGGAACCAACGCCTATTCCCGTTAATCAGAAAGGTCCCTACGTTCAGATGATGGTGGGCAATAGGAAAAATCTATTCTTGATAGATACAGGGGCACAGAAGTGCTCCATTGATCATTCTTCCAAACATTCCACTGTCAGGGCAAACTAACATTTCTGTTGGGTTTTCTGGCACACCAGTCGTCTGTCTGGTTTCTTCGCAGGTACCGATTTCTTTGGGTCCCTTTATAGACCATTTTCCATTCCTTTTGACTTCGAATTGTGGAGAGAATTTGTTGGGGTTGAATCTGTCGAAGGAATTAAATGCGGTAATTCATTGTTCTTCTGATGGAGTGCGTTTGATGATTTCACCACAGCAACTTTCTGTCTCTCAATTCTTGACCAGACCTTTGCCGATGGAATTTAGTGATGTTCCGTGTTTGTGAGCAGTTGATGACAATGATGTTGGTGTTTTGCAAATTGAGCCTGTTAAAATTGTCTTGAAACATGGGGTAAAGCTGCTACATATTCCACAGTATAAGCTTTCGGTTGATGGTGAGCAAGCTTTGAAATGCATCGTCTCGGATTTTGTGCATCGAGGGGTGATTGAGGAATTTGCAGGTAGTTTGTGCAACAGTCCGATTTTTCTTGTGTACAAAAAAGGCGATAATGCGATTCCTTTTCGTTTTTTAATTGATCTGCATGCCATCACCAAGATCGTCGCTCCACGATTTCCGATTGTGCCCGATGTGACGACAATATTAACTATGATCCCGGCTTCAGCTACTCACTTTATTGTTGTGGATTTAACAAACGCTTTCTTTAGTATCCCTATAAATAAGGACAGTAGATACTTTTCGCGCACACTTTAGGGGGACGTTTGTTTACCTTCACCTGTGCAAGACAAGGTTACACGGAAAGTCCTAGCATCTATAGTAGAGCTTTGAAAGAGCAGCTCGATACCCTTGAGTTGCCCTCTACTTGCCCACTACTTCAATATGTTGATGACTTGCTTTTAGCTGCTGACTCAGAGAGCACTTGTAAGGAGGGCACTGTGTTGTTACTTATTCACCTGGCTAAATATGGACACAAAGCTTAGCTTAAATAAATTCAATATTGTTGTCAGGAGGTCGCCTATTTAGGCTATCGCCTGTCAAAGGAGGGAAGGAGGTTGACGCCTAAACGGATAAAACTAATTTCCAGCATGTCTGTCCCAAATACACAGAAGGAAGTAAGAGTCTTGATAGGAATGGTTTCTTACTGTAGGCAGTGGATCTCCAACATTTCACTAGTGATTAAGCCGATGTTGGCTCTGACAAAGAAGGGCATTTTTTTTGCAATTGCCGTGGAACATGGAGCACCAGCGTGAATTTGATTTGCTCAAGATTGCGTTGTGCTCGGCATCGGTTTTGGTCACACCAAATTATGAAAAGGCCTTTGTGTTGTTTGTGCATGAATGTGATGGTTGTGCTTTGGCTGTATTAACTCAGGAGCATGGAGGGAAGAGTAGGCCGTGCAGCTATTTTTCTTCCGCCCTTGATCCTGTAGCATGCGCTTTGCCAAGATGTTTGCGAGCTGTCGCTGCTGCTGCTGCGTCTGTAAAACAGAGCGAGGGAATGGTCCTAGGCCATACTTTAGCCCTAATGGTACCTCACTCTGTGGATGTTCTATTGAACAGAACTCAAACACAACACCTCACTTCCGCACGGTTAATGAGATATGAATTGATCTTGTTTGCACCACACATACAAATTAAGAGGTGTTGTGTTCTTAATCCAGCTAAACTCTTACCTTTCCCGCAAGGTACTGCTTGCAGTGACGAAGGGTCACATGATTGCCTTTACACTACCGAACAAGAGACAAAGGGTAGAATTGATCTGAAAGATACTACTTTGAACAATCCACAGGGGGAGCTGTTTTGCGATGGCTCCTGCTTCAAACTTCCGGATGGTATAGCCACAGCGGCTTATGCAATCACTACATTGAGCACGGTCGTGGAAACCAAAAGAATCACGTATAACTCTGCGCAGGCCGCAGAAATTATAGCATTGACCCTAGCCTGTGAACTTTCCGAAGGGCTTACCGTGAATATATACACTGACAGTCAGTATGCCTTTGGGGTGGTTCACAACTTTGGGAGACTTTGGTCAGAAAGAGGGTTCTTGACCTCGCATAGTACACAAATTGATAGTAGGGCTACTCTCAGTGCTTGCACTCCCTACTCAGCTAGCTATCATAAAATGTGCAGCGCATCAGAAGATTGTATATGATGTAGGAAAAGGGAACGCTTTTGCTGATCAGATAGCTAAACAGACTGCCACTGATCTCTCTTCAGACTTGTATACTTCAAGGGAGGCCACAAATGCCTGTATACTATGGATGAGGGTATTGATTCCATAAGGGCTATCAAAGCCGATGCCACGATAGAAGAGTCTAAGAAATGGGCTGAGGGTTAGGGGAAACTTTCTGATGATGGGTGTTGGGTGGACAGAGTTGAAGGGAAGTGGCTACTTCCCGACATGTACATTATGATGATGGTTGTTATGGCTCATGGGCCCACACACATATGTGCTCCTAAAATCACTAAAATGTTGGAAAAAGTATGGGTAAATGAGAAAATCTCTAAGGTAGCTGAACATTTTGTTCAGGAATGTATGATTTGTTTGCAGCATAATGTGGGAAAGGGCACATCAACTCCTAGGGGTAGTTTTGGTCCACCTTCTGTTCCCTTCGAGGTCATCCATTTTGATGTTATTGAGATTGAGCGGTGCAATAATTTTAAGTATGTGTAAGTCGTCATCTGTGCTTTTAGCAAATGGGTTGAGGCTTTTCCTGTTAAAGACACTACCACCATGACTACTGCAAAGATCATGTTAAAAGAGTACTTCCCGAGATTCGGGCTACCAAGAGTCATCTGGTCAGACAATAGTCCACATTTTATCGCTGCTGTAATTCTGCAGATATGTGCTGGATTGCAGGTCGATAAATGGTTCCATTCGGCCAGACACGCTCAGAGTGCTGGACTAGTGAATGACACAACGGCATCATCAAAAACAAGCTCGCTAAGACGTGTGCTGGCACTAAACTAAAATGACCGGATGCCTTACCGATCGTGTTGTTATCAATGCGAACAACCCCTCAAACTAAGACTGGGCTCTCTCCCTTTGAGGCGGATATGGGGAGGCCTGCTAATATCTGGAACATTCTGAAATGTCGTTCTTTACGAGATGTTGAAAATGTACTTCTTTCAGATTACTGTAGCCAGTTGACTAAAAACTTGTATTTGATTTATCACCAGGTGCAAGAGGCTTTACCTGTACGATACGAGGACCCCGGCACAGCATACAACCTGGGGATTGGATCCTCGTAAAGTCCTTTGAGTGATCTTCTTGCTTCGCACCTCGTTGGCGTGGCCCCTTCCAAGTCCTGCTGGTCACACAGACTGTGGTGCGGGTGGCAGGCCGGAAGAATTGGATCCATGCGACACACACCAAGAAGATTCCACACCCAGTGCCACACGATACAGAAGAAGCAGAACCCCTCATCAGTACTGCAACCAATGATCCTGAAGCAGTAAACAGCATCGAGAGTGTGTCGGGGATTCCCCCTGAGCCTGTGGGGCCTGGGGAAACAGCCATTTTGCCTGCACACTCTCCAACAGTTTTGTTTCCAGAAGCTGTTCCGGATCTTGCATCCAATTCCACTCCTGATTCACCGCTTCCAGTGGGAAGTGACGAAACGTTGTTTATGGATCAATCAGTACCAGGGATCACAAGGTACGGTCTGCGTTCAAGGAAATAGACTTACGGTACGGTTTGGCTGTGCACTCAGAGAAGAAAAAAAGTCATCAAGGGCTTGCCTTTTTGGCCAAATTAATTGTTTGAAAGGGGATTCTGTTGGCTAGGGTTTGTGGAAGGACTAAGAAGACGCTCGGCCTGGGGGTCGCCAGCAAACTAACATTGGTGCTTTTGTTTTAAGATTACAATGCCTGCAACCGCTCCCGCTCGTACAGGACTGATAAAAGAACGTGTGACCAGCTGTGAAAATGGACAATCCATGACGTGGGCCCCGAAAACGTACTGCTGTCTTGTGATAATGCTAATCGTTTTATAATAGTTATTGTTTTAGGCTTCTGCTATCTAGAAGAAGTACATCTGTTTGAGAATTTGTTACCAACTCAAAATGTACCTACTGTTTCTACTCCTTTCATACATCTGTACACTCTGGGCCTCATTACAAGTACTCCGGTCCGGAATTAACACTGCCGGTAAAACCATACCGGCACCGTTTCCATGTCCGCCCAATCATGACCCGCGGCCCCGGTAATAGCACCACCCTCAACCGCCACCGCGGAAATAGGGGTTCGGTTAAATCCGTCTGCACGGAAACCCCTCCGTTACCGTCAACACGAAACACCGTGAGCATCACAACTAGCGCGGACACAGAAATACCGGCAAAAAAATGGCGTAAATACCGTGATCACGGTGTCGGAACCGCCGCCACCGCGAACATGGCGTTATACACTGCCTGCTGAACTGAATCAGGGCACAGGTGCACCAAATCAGCCCAGCTGGACCTAGCAGGCCACTGGGAGCCTACAAAAGGGCCACACCCAGCCCAACACAACACAGAACCATGCAGGCAGCAGGTCTAGTAGCACTGGGACTGGGCTACTCAACCAACAGACAGCACTGCACATGGTGGCAGTAATGGCGCAGAGGAGGAGGCGTAGGCGGAGGAGGCGCAGGCGGCAACCAGCCAACCCTGCAGCTATGGCAAACCCCATTGCCCAGCCAGCCCGACCCCACCGCCAGCCAGCAATACCACGCATCAGAACCTCACCCCAGGACAGATCCACACACTATACCGGCTGGACCGTGCAACAATCCTGCACATCACCACCATGATTGAGGACAACATCAGCAGCCTAATTGACACCCCCACCGCCACCTCCCCCTCTAGAAGGTTGTCTCAGTACTGCATTTCCTTGGCACTGGCACCTATCAACACACGTTTGGTGAGCTGCACGGCATATCACAACCCTGTTTCTCCAAAATCCTGGTACAGGTACTGGATGCCCTGTTGCACCATGTGTCGGAACACATAGCCCTACCCCGCACCCTCCCCGAGGTCATTGCCACCAAGTTGGCCTTCCATGCCATAGCAGGCATGCCAAATTGCATGGGCGCAGTTGACTGCACCCACGTTGAGCTGACAGTACCACGTGCAATTGAGGCGGTGTTCCGCAATAGGAAACAGTATCACTCTTTGAATGTCCAGATGGTTTGTGATGCCATGCAACGGATTACACACTGCTGCGCACGTTTCCCAGGCTCATCACATGACTCAATGGTACTGCGGAATTCCATGTTGCCACGGTACATGGAACGCTATGCCGGACAAAGCACATGGCTATTAGGTGAGTACAGCTGACGATGCTACAAACCTGTCGAAGTGGTGTGTGCGTGTCCAGGCCAATGAGCATTGTGAGTGTGCCGCTGTGACCGCACATGCATCACCCCCCTTCCATCTACCAAATACACAGCGGATGCCAAACATCATGAAGGAAGACATGACAGGGCACCACAATGTGCCCGTGCACACGCTGGCACAGCCAATCCCGTCACTGTCCCATGAACCTTGTGCCACTGCAGACACCCACCCTCAATTGAAACACTGCCTCAAAAGGCACGACAGGCGTGTAAATGAGACAACGTGTATTTACTACTTCCGTACAGTGGAGTCACTCTGCCATGTGTGGACAGCACTGCACCGTGACATGCACACAATCAAATGTCACCCGCAGGGCACAGTAAACACGCAAGTTAATGTGTAGGCCCATAGCCAGTTAACGACATACATCGTGATGCCCAAAACATACCTCCATACACTGCATGGTACATATACATGAATGAATGATGATACAAGAATGCACAGCAGCAGATGAGGACATGATGCCACAAACACTGACATGTTCCCCCATCTACATCCCATGTAGGTGATGCGGGATATGCACTCATGCCATGGATGTTGACACCTGTACGGAGACCAAGGAACAGGCATGAAGAGGCATACAATAGGGCACATATCCGCACACGTGGAATGATTGAGAGGACATTTGGACTGCTGAAGGCCCGTTTCCGCTGTCTGAGCAGATCTGGCGGATCACTGCTGTACAGCCCAGTGAAGACCGGTAAAATCACGCTCGTATGTGCCATGCTGCACAATATATGCCTGCGCAGGAACATCCCAATGCCACCAGACGCAGATGAGGAAGATGGGGATGGGGATGGGGATGGAGATGGGTATGGGGATGGAGATGGGGATGGGGATGGGGATGGAGATGGGGATGGGATGGCACCGCCTCCCCCTGGGGGTCCACATGATGGCCAGAGAGCATGGGATGCCCTGATTCGCATTTACTTTTGAGTCACAGCACATTCACAGAAATGCACGAACATGGTGACGACAATGAATTAATAGCTGCACTGCAAAATAAATGATCAATGTCCACAAATGTATGTCTTGATTCGAAATGGTGATGTATTGATGTAATAACAACAGGGAAGGAGGTGCATTGGTTAGGGAAGCTGACACCCGGGGCCACCTACCACCCAAACGTGCCCACCCCCACCCAGACCCCATTGTTCAAACCCCCAAAACTACCTACCCCACCACCCAAACATGGCCACCCCACCCAGACCCCATTGTTCAAACCCCCAAAACTACCTACCCCACCACCCAAACGTGCCCAAACCTCTCACACCCTTGTAGTCCACATGTGTCCTGCACTGCCCCACACACATGCCATCACTTCCGTGTGCGCTTCTGTGCCTGTGCAACCTTGCCCGAGGGACCTGTTAGCCTACTCGAGCGCCTCCTTGACTGGCAGTAGTGGAGCTGGATGGGGTGGTTGTGTTTGATTGCGCAGAATCTGGGATTGAGGGCATCCGTGCCAGATTTGGCTGTTGGCCAACCAACATGGCCTCTACAAGCCTGGAGGTGTGGTCGTTGCCCTCCCGCACATGGCGTGCAAGGGTCACTATTGTGCTCGCAAAGCGTCCGATGGACCTCGACAGGCGACGCAATGAGGCGCTGTAGCTCTCCCTCTGCAGCCTGGATTCCTCTAGCTGCCTCTCCACCAGCTGGGTGAGGGTAGCCTGCTGGTCCTCTATCCGCTGCATGCGGGCATTCAGTTCGGCCATGGATGGGGTGGGCAACCTCATGGGACCCCCAGTGATGTGGGGCTGAACTCCAGCTCATGGAAGGAGCCCAGGTCTTCCAATGTGGGCATCTCCCCCTGTGGCCCTGTTTCCGAGTGCTCTTGCGGGGCACTGTTATCACTGCAGGCCGCCCCCTCTGCAGTGCTGCTGCCTTCGGTGTTGTGTTGGGTGGCCATGATAGGTTCCCGTGCACCTGTCTAGACTCAGGCAGTGTGGAGACGGTGGGGATGTCGGTGGTGGTGGTGAGCCGCACATCTGTAGTGGCTGGTAATGTGGCCAGAGGTGCAGAACTGCCGGTAGCATCCTCCTGTGTGGTGGCGGTGGCTTGTGTACTTGTCGGTGCAGATTGGCTGGCCTGTTGTGCAGTATCACTGTCACTTGAAACGGCTGTGGGGACACAAAGGGCATGCAATTAGTGTTGTTGTGGTGGCAGATGGGTGCATTACATGCGTCATTAAGATTGTACATTGAATAGTGTTAGTCACATGCATCTGATTGCTGGTGTATGCATTCTGTGATATTGGTTGCCATACGGATCATGATGGGTCCTTTGGTCCACACATGCACTGCCGGGGGTGGGGGGGTTGTTAAGGGGTCCTTTGGCCCACACATGCACTGCCTGGGGGGGGGGGTGGTTGTTAATGGGTCCTTTGGCCCACACATGCATTGCCTGGGGGGGGGTTGTTAATGCGTCCTTTGGCCCACACATGCACTGCCTGGGGGCGGGGGGTTGCTAATGGGTCCTTTGGCCCACACATGCACTGCCTGGGGGTGGGGGGTTGCTAATGGGTCCTTTGGCCCACACATGCACTGCCTGGGGGTGGGGGGTTGTTAATGGGTCCTTTGGCCCACACATGCACTGCCTGGGGGTGGGGGGGTTGTTAATGAGTCCTTTGGCCCACACATGCACTGCCTGCGGGTGGGGGGGGTTGTTAATGGGTCCTTTGGCCCAGTACTCACAACTGCATATTTTCATGTGGCATTCATGTTTGGGCGCTTACCGGCATCTGCAGGTGGGCTTACTCCTGCCTCAGCCTCCCCAATCCCATGGATTCCCTCTAGGTGGAGGACGCTGCTGCAACGCTCCTCCCATGCTTGCAGCCTCAGTGGGGAAGGGCTTGTGGCAGTCCTTCACGCTCCTCGCTGTCACGCCCACAGCGGTGCACTTGCGTGCAGCTTTGGCCCACACCTCCTTCCTCCGCTGCTGTGTGGCACGCCGTTGGTCGGCGCTGAACAGCATCTCCGCATTGTCCACAATGTGCTCCACCAAGACGGTTAGCTCCGCCTCGCTGAAGCGCTGTTTGCGCTGCCTTTGAGCAGGAATCCTGGCAGACATGCTGGTGGTCCCTTTTGGCTTCTCAGAGTTAGGATTGTGCTTGTGCTGGCTCTGGATGGCAATGGATTGTGCTTTTATATGATGGCCACCTCTCTGTTTCCAGTTTTGGCGATCATGGTATTTCCGGTTCCGTGTCCGTGGCGGCGGAGGCGGTCACGGGTTTTGCGCCACTTGTGGCTGCGTTATTTGCATTTCCGTGGGGTTTTCAGTGACAGCGGTAACAACGTTTCCGAGTCCGTGTGGTGCACGCGACCGACAGCGTGTAATCGGACGGTTTTTCCGCAACCTTGCGGACACGGAAACGTTTTTACCCCCGTCACGAATTTTGCACGGTCCCGGACTGGCAGGTTGTAATGAGGCCCTCTATCTCCTAGAGACTCTCTGCACAGACAGAGAAATCATAATAATACACTATTACTCATTATGAATGCTACACATGCCATCTTCAACAAATCTAATTGTTGGGTCTGTTCACATTTACCACAACACGGGGATAAGGGGCTAGGTTAGTATATTCATCCATTACCTTTGACAACTGCATGCTATGCTTCTCTTAGAGCACTATTCTTTGGTCGTTAGAATGATAGCATCTGAGGGAACTTCGATGGGACTAATTAGAACCAGTTTGAAAAACGTGTTCTGACTCCCTTGAGATGTTCGCTCTTTGCAAATAGGAGTAAGCTCAATGTTGCTTCTATTAGGCCTTCCGATAGACAGTCCCGTAGTTTTCAATCGTTGATCTCTTTCAAGATGGCTCCTATAGACAATAAGGAAGCCACGCCTCCTTCTTACACTGTTAATCATAGCCCTGATTCAGTTTCTTTCTGCATACACAGGAATGGTACTCAGTCAATGGGTGATTTTAAAGGTTGCACCAACATTGCATATTTGACTGGTGAGGACAGACCTTTGTATGTAGGTGAACCTGTTTATTTTGTTTGTGGTAATGTAGCATTTCCAAGGCTGCCCAGGGATTGGCAGGGAACTTGTTATTTAGGGATCCTGTTACCCGGGGTATTCATAGCCAGTACCATAGAAGTTTTTAAGGCTCGTCCACGGCGGGACGAGGATGGTGACACTTCAGCACAGATTCTGGGCGATGCAGCTAAGTCCTTTGTGCCCTTTTGGGGACAAGTATTGAACTCTGAGGATATCAGGAGACTGGCGAGAGCACTGGAGAGAACCATCAACCGGACCACTGACATACTCTATAATATGACTCTAGAACAGAAAGCAATAAGGTTAGTAGCACTTCAGAACCGGATGGCATTAGATGTCATCTTGGCTGAACGTGGAGGGGTATGTAAATTAGTGGGATCCGCTTGCTGTGTTTTCGTGCAGGATTCCTCCCCAACTATCTTCAAGGCAATACAGAATCTGCATGTCCTAAGTTCAGAAGTGCATGTTCCCGAAGGAAACTGGGATCTTAGCGCTTGGTTCTGGGACTTCTTGCGATCTTGCGATTGGAAGCTACTTTCGGTCTTGCTGATCATTTTAGGAGTTGTGTTGTTTCTTTGTTGTTATATACAATGTCTTCCTGGTATATGTTCGATGCTAGGGGGATGTTGCGCACAGGCGATGGGTACATTGGGACGCAAAGTATATGCCGCAGACAAGAACTCCAATGAATATGTGTTGAAAGAAATCTTAGTAAACGATCATATGGCAATTGACATCTCCGATAGTGATTCAGGATGTATGGACATTGAGACGAGGAGTTACTCGTAAAGTGATTAGAAATAGTATAGCGCTTGGCTTAGGCCAAAAGGAGAGTTTGTCGAACGGAAATCATATCATGCCTTCTTTATTGTATATATTAGCCTAAGCCCTGTCACTCTGCGATGAAAATCTGCGCTTCAAATTTCTGACCTTAGATCAATTAAGCCGCCATTTAAGGTTCTCGCTCCAAAGTCACCCTATGTTCTAAAATGGTGGACAATGTTCTCTGTCAGTAATATGGCCATCTTGACCTCTGTATGCATGTTAATGCCTAAACTGCCCGTAGGCCAAATGTTAGGGTCACGTAATGAAACCTTGTCCTTCGTTGACCTGTGTATAGAGGATTACCTGTGCCAACGATACTAATTCATGAACATATATTAAGTACAATGTTGTGTAAATACTAAACGTGAACACTTGTTGAACTTTATTGTATTAAAATATGTACTCAGCTTATGTTACATCCGAGAATATACTGTTCCCATTGTGATTTGTTGAACATGTAAACTGAAGGTGATCCATATGCACATAGCTGGGCGAGTCTGAGGTGAACTCGGCACAAACCCTAGATTGGGAATTATTAATGTACAGAGGGGCTGAACATCATGTTACAAAACTGTATAAAAGGCACGAATATTCTAATGTACAGTCCCACTCACTACACACACCGAACAGGGCTGGTATTTGCTGTGTTGTACTGAGGGCCTGATAGCTATCTGTTACTTTGTCTTTTTGAAAACTGTTCAGTTACTTTGAATAAAGATCTGTGTATCTTTATAGCTCGTGTTTGGTTTATTTCCTTTTGAGGGTACTCAGCCTCGATATCTTCTTTTTGCTTTCACAAACAAACTAAACATCTACCTGGACAGCACAGCACACTTGGGAAATTACATATGGTACCAACATATGAAAGAAGTTGGACGACGAACTTCCGAGGAAGAATGTTTTGTTTGTGCACTCCTACCTTACAGCATGGGGAAGTCAAAAATCTTCATAGCTGTTGAAATAGAGGTGCTGAAAGCACACTGTCTGTCACATATTGCAATGTGCAAGACCAGAGGCCAGTTCATGGGAAGTGATGCTTCACTCAAATGGGCAACTTAAGAAAATGATCCAAATGAAGACGATTATGTCCAGGACATAAGGACAAGAAACAATGGAAAGATAAAGAACATTGTGATCAGATCTGAGAATCATGGAGTTAAAGGAGCAGAGATCAGAAGAGAGACAAACCAAAGACTGAACGTTCAAGGGAAAACTCCAGAAGAAGCTTAGAGTTGTAAGAACAGAGGTCAAATGCAAATTTGGGGAACGGTGCTCTCGCCAGACAGATGGGAGAAAGGAGTAGTGATCTGCAGAGCATGGGTAGTGATTGGGCATTACCAGGCTACTATTGACATAGTACAGAATGATGCAAGCCATTATGGCCAATGCTTGCTAAACTTTTGACATGGGTCAAAGACAGAGGAGGACCCTTGCAGATAATACCATTGGAGAGCCCAAAATTATGTTTCTGAAATAATGGCATAAGAAAAATGGGAGAGAATCACAGTTGTGGTTGAGTCTTTGACTTTCCAGGAATGGTACGTGTTACTGCAGTGATCATGGATCATTATTAGGCATGTGGATCCCAAGCATATATGAGATTGCTGAAGAATTGGGGAGGTATATGCACATTGGTGAATGTCCATGTTCCAGCGTTGATGATTCCAAAAAGTGATTTGAATATTGACAGTTTCCCAAAAGCAGATGGTCACCTGACTCACATATAGAAAATATAACGACCTGAGAATGATGGCAAACCTGACGAAACACCATGGGCAAGTGACATCCTAAGCCTAAAGTGAAACAGTTGATGTCAAGATGTCAGAAACTTGTGCCATAAGCACGATGAAGATATTCAGTTAGTTTAAATGTGTACATATGCAAAGTAACTGCAAGAAGGGCAGAAATTGTGAGGCTTGCTAATGCTTAGTAGTAATATAGATTGTGGGAAGCGCCACCTGTACATATAGCTACCTCAAGAAAGCACTTTATATAAGTATACTTCCACTACGCACAAGAGCAGAATCAACCAAAGGTTACTAAAGGTCTCAAGAAGAGAGTTTCGCAGCAAACAAATTGAGAATTAAAGACAGAGAGAAACTCAGACGAAGTTAACCATGCCAAGAAGCCAAGGTCATATCATCTGAAATAGGCCAACAATGGATACAATTAAAGAGAAGAAGGACAGAGTATACTGTTCAGGGAAGGTCAAGATAAGCCACAGATGGCAGACGACTGGCAGAATTAAATAGAATATACAAAATTGCATGAAGGAAAGGCTGGTTTCATTGTGTCGGAATTACGTGACCAGACAAGCAGGAAGGGATGAAACTTTCACACCTACGCATAGACCTTTGCCATGCCCAGACACCTTAACTTTCCCAGACCAAGAAGCAGACTCGAGGCCAACCACAGAGAAATAATTGACACATGACCACTGAAGTGATGATTGATTGTAACAATAATTGGAGGGAAGCTGGGGTGCAGACAAACTCCCTGCACCTGGCTGGCTATTCTCCACGCTGCTAAGCGCAAGTTGAAAAGTATGAGTGGGGTTGATGCCAACTCAATCATAGTGGACCATGTAATCTATAGTTAGCAGAACCAATGAGACGTTGTAATTTTAGTGATGTTTACCGTAGCCATTTTGAAGGAAGGGCTTAGTTGCCCCACCTGACATTGTCTATCCAATACCCTCTCTCTTTGTTACCATATACGGATATAGTACCTATAGTAAAGTTACCACCCTAGAACCAATCAAGTTGCATGCTAAGTTTTGAGTTACACGTCAGTGATGACGAGTTTTAGGTATAAATGTTATGTTTTTTCAGAAATTAATTGAAGTTGAAGCGAGAAGGAAGATTGCGCGTTTGCTGATATTCATTGAACTCCCCGGTTTTTGTACTTGTCATTAAACATACTCCCTTTGCCAAACTATTGAGTTGTCATTATTGATTTGGTGCAAGAGTACGAATCTGCATCCCCATCCATCTCAAGGGTGCTGCTGCTCATCTTAAAGTGCTGTTTGGAAACCCCCAGTCCTATGGGCCAGCTGGGGTCTGCCCTGCACACCATATATAGTGCACTGAACCATTGTGGGTTGTGACCACATATATAGTGCACAGAACCATTGAGGGTTGTGACCACATATATAGTGATCTGGACCACTGTGGGTTGTGGTGACCACATATATATCTCAGTGAACCATTGTGGGTTGTCACCACATATATAGTGCACTGAACCATTGTGGGTTGTGACCAAATATATAGCTCCCTGAAACACTGTGGGTTGTGACCCCCATATATAGTGCGCTGAACCATTGTGGGTTGTGACCACATATATAGTGCACAGAACCATGGCGGGATGTGACCACATATGCAGTGCACAGAACCATTGTGGGATGTTACCACATATATAGTACACTGAACCATTGTGGGTTGTGACCACATTGTCAAGGAGTTCCCCCCTTCTCACCTGGGTCCGTTCTTTGCTGTAGTCCTTGGTTGCTGCCTTCTTGCAGACAGACCTGGTTTTGAACAAGGCTGCCCGAGTCTCTTCCGACTCCAGGGTGCGTTCAGTTTCCGGGACGCGGATCCAGGAATCTGGGGAACTAGGACACATGCAACTAGCACACGAGTCCAGGAAATAGGAGGAAAGGAAGGGGAAAGGAACGGGTAGATAGACAGGTACAAGGAAACAATACTGCGAGCTACGGGACACACATCGGATCGCTACTTTGCAATAGCATTGAGACGCGCGGAGCCACAGAAGGCGTGGTCTATTAATAGAATACGTTACTTCCAGCGCGTGGAGCGAGAAAGGGGTTTCACGCTGGACGACCATGTTGGGAGTATTATGGAGTGCATGCCCTGTTGTGACAAGGACCAGGAAGTCCAAAAGGGACGTGTTCTGTAGTTCATGACAGCATGCCTCTTCCGAAGACCCTTTCCTCCAGGTTTGCCTGGGTGTATGAGGTGAAATCTTCAAGCAAACAAGGGGCCTTGATATTAAAAATAGGTTCCCAGGTTCTTTCACTAGGAGGGTATCCTTTCCATTCAACCAGGTATTGAAGCTGGCCCCGTTTATACCTGGAATCTCAAATCTGGGATACCTAATTTTCCAGTTGGTTGTCGACTGGTTGTCGACCAGCAGAGGAGGTCTACAGGATTTCCGGGAGGATGGAATGTAGGGTTTAAATAAGGAGGTATGAAAAACTGGATGAATTTTCATTCAGGAGTCTGGTAGTTTGATCCGTATGAGACGGCGTTAATAATTTCCTTGATGGGAAATGGACCATAGTACCGGGGGGCCAATTTGTTTGGTCGTAGATGTCGGGGTAGTAATTTTGATGACAACCATACTTGGTCACCGACTGCATAAGAGGGGCCTGGTCTTCTTTTGGAATCTGCATATCTCTTGGTCTGCGTTCTGGACTTCTCTAAGTATGCCTTGGCCTCCTGGTGTATGTTGATGAGGGTTTCAATCCAGGAGTCAACAGTAGGTACCGGTGTAGAATGAGGAAGAACAGAGGGTAAAACCGATGGATGGGACCCTTGACTACAATGAAAAGGACTGGTTTTGAGTGCTGAATGTACGGAGTTGTTGTAGGCGAATTCAGCAACGGGTATCAGGAGTGACCAGTCATCCTGGACCTTGGTGGCGAAACATCGAAGATACTGTTCCAGGGTCTGATTTGCACGTTCCGTGGCTCCGTTGGTTTGGGGGTGATACCCTGAAGAGAGGGCACGTTGAATTCCGAGAACTCGACAGAGATGTTTCCAGAATTGTGAGACGTATTCAGGTCCTCTATCAGATATGATCTTGGAAGGAAGTCCATGCAGGCGGAATATGTGTTCCAGAAAGATCCCAGCTGGTTCAGAGGAGGTTGGTAGTTTGCTGAGAGGCGTAAAATGAGCCATATGAGTGAACAAGTCTATGGTAACCATGATAGTAGTGTATCCTCGAGATGGTGGTAGTTCCACAATGAAGTCTGTAGCGATGAATTCCCATGGCCTAGTTGGCAGTGTTGGTTGCAGTAGAAGATCCGCCGGTCTCTTGTTATCATGCTTATTTTGAGCACAGACAACGCAAGCTTGGACGTACTGCTGTACGTCATTCTTCATCTTAGGCAACCAGAACTGTCTCTGTATAAAACGGAGGGTATTGGTGATGCCACGATGCCCGGAGTGAAGTGTGTCATGCCAGAGGTTTATTATTTTCTGTTGTAATTTCTGTGTTGGAATGAGCAGTGCATTGTCCTTGAATAAATATCCTTCCTTGGCTCTTAGATTCCATTGGTTTTTCCTTGACACATCCTTCCATAACTCAGAGGATTGGGTTTGCGCTCGGATTTCTTCCAGGAGGTTCACTGCTTGAACTACGAAGATTGTGGGGGAAAACATCTTAGGATATGCCTTATCTTCAGTGGTTACGTAGTCAGGACGTCGAGACAAGGCATCAGCAATCAGGTTATGTGATCCGGGAACATGAGTGATGTGGAACTGGTAATGGGCAAAAAAGTAGGCCCAACGCACCTGACGACTATTTCTATTCAGCCATTCAGTGAAGGCTTGGTGGATGGCTAACAATTCCTTTTCCAGGACGGAGTAGTGTGCTTCACTCGGAGTCAGGGTTCGTGAAAGATAAGCAATGGGGTGTTCCAGCTTATCTTCTAATTTCTGTTTCAACACTTCTCCTATGGCGTAATTAGAGGCATCCGTTTCCACTAGAAATGGTCGGCTTATGTCGGGTTGGGCTAAGATAGGAGCTTGTGTAAACTCGGTCTTCAAACGCTGGAACGCTGTGTCTTGCTGTGTGGACCAGATAAAAGGGGTGTCCTTCTTTAAGAGAGCAATGATCGATTGAACAATCTCGCAAAAGGTGGATATGAGCTTTCGCTAGAAATTGGCAAGCCCCTGGAAGGATTGAACTTGTTTCACGGACGTAGGAGCAGGCCATGCCAGAATAGCCTTTACCTTTGAAGGGTCCATACCAATTCCCTCTGGGCTAAGGATAAATCCTAGGTAGTGAACAGAGGTAACGTGAAACAAGCATTTTTCGGGTTTGGCTAAGAGTTGGTGTTAACAGCGTCTTTGTAGTACTGCCTTTACGTGTTCTTCATGCTTTTGAGGGTCCTTGGAAAAGATCAATATGTCATCCAGATATACAATGACGAAGAGGAACAACATGTCAGAGAACACCCTATCCATAAAACGTTGGAAGACTGCCGGGGAATTAGCTAGTCCAAAGGGCATGACCAGGTATTCGTAATGGCCAAAGGGTGTTCTAAAGGTGGTTTTCCACTTGTCTCCTTCCTGGATACGGATCAAATGATAGGCACCCCGGAGATCCAACTTGATGAAAATTACCGCGCCTCTTATGGCTTGCAGGATATCCGAAATCAAGGGTAGTGGCTATCGGTCTTTGAGGGTGCATTGATTTATGCCACGATAATCGAGGCAGGGTCTGAGTTCCTGGGTATCCATTTTGGGAACAAAGAATAACAAAGCACCTGCTGGAGATTTTGAAGGTTTTATGGTGCCATTTTCAAGGTTGGTAACCTGGTATTCTTTGAGGGCCTTTTTCTCGGGTTCAGAAAGGATGAACATCCTGCCGAAGGGAATCACTGCTGAGGGTTCCGTTTCTATTGCGCAGTCTTCAGGCCTGTTTGGGGGTAAGGCCTGGACTATGGCAGTCAAAAACACATCAGCGTAACCTTGGTAGGCCTCAGGGACTTGCATGATATTGGAGACCATGAGTGGTGTTTCTTGGTCTTTATGCGGTTCCTTAGGGGGTGTTAATGAAGGTTCCAGGAGTAGACAGTGAGACATACAAAACTGTGAGCCTAGGAATAGTGAGCCTGCTGTCCAGTTGATATACGGATTGTGTTTTTGTAACCAGGGCATACCCAATACCATGGGGTAATGGGATGACTTAATGATGTCGAACCTAATCAGCTCTTGATGGTGATTTATTGAGAGCTGGATCTCCTTGGTATGCAGGCTTATGGGCCCTGAAGTGAGGGGTCTTCCGTTGATGGCTTCCACAGGCTGCAAGGTACTTTGTGTCCCGTATGGAATCTGGTGACTAGCAACCCAATCATGATTAATGAAGATCCCTATAGCTCAGCAGTCTACCAAGGCCAACATGGGATAGGTCTTGCTCTTGGAGTGTGATAGAAATGCCTGTAGGATGACCAATTTGTTTTGTCCAGGAGAGTTCAAGGATGGAATTGATGTGGAGCAAACATCTCTCTCCCGAAGCTCTGCTCTATCTAGGATCGGGAGCTGGTGTTTCCCGAATGCCGAGGGGGGGCTAGAGGACATTCCCTAACCAAATGTTTGTCCGAAGCACAATACATACACAACCCCTTATGAATCCTTTTCATCCTTTCTTGCGGGGATATGGGTCCATGGAAGGCTCCTATCTACATGGGTTCTGGTTCTGTGGCTGAGCCTGGGTTTGTGTCCATTCTGATGGTGCTCTCAAAGGACACCTTGGAAGGATTTCCTCTGGATTTCTTCTTTTCAGCCTTTCTTTCCTGGATACAGAAGTCTATTTGCATGGCAAGGTCCATTAGTGCCTGGAATGAGTTTGGTCAAGACACTCTGGCCAACTCATCCTTAATCTCATCATTCAGTCCTCTACTGAACAGGGTGAAACTCGCCTCAGAGGACCAATCAGCTTCCTGTGCCAATTGTTTGAATCGTGTCCCATAAGTGAACATATCCTGGGATCCCTGCTGAAAGTCTAACAGACGTTCCTGGGCCCTATAGACCTGCTCAGGGCGATCAAACATGTTTTTAAGGGCCTGTATGAACCCATCAAAGTCATCTAGGAGGGCATCGCCGGAGTTAACGAGGGGTGTAGCCCAGGTTAAGGCATTCCCGGAAAGCTGGGAAATTATGAAACCCAACTTAGCCCTGGGAGTCGAAAAGTAATATGGCTTAAATGTAAAGTGGACCAAAGATGAATCCAGGTATCCACGAAGGGTTTTTGCCGACCCATCGTATTTGTCAACAATGCCGCCCAACAAGATGCTTTTTTTTGTGGCCGAATCCCGGGATAGGACCAATTGTTTGAGTGCTGCGTTTTCCGCCTTTAGTATTGGACCTTGGTTGATAGTTTTTGCATGCGACGCATCAGGTCCTGAATGGCGGCTTCCATGTCGCTATCGAGTTCGGTCGGGTGGTGTCTCTAACTGTCAAGGAGTTCCCCCCTTCTCACCTAGGTCCGTTCTTTGCTAGAGTCCTCGGTTGCTGCCTTCTTGCGGACGGACCTGGTTTTCAACCAGGCTGCCCGAGCCTCTTCCGACTCCAGAGTGCGTTCGGTTTCCGGGACGTGGATACAGGAATCCGGGGAACTAGGAAAGGTGCAACTAGCACACAAGTCCAGGAAATAGGAGGAAAGGAAGGGGAAAGGAACGGGTAGATAGACAGGTACAAGGAAACAATACCTCGAGCTATGGGAAACACGTCGGATCGCTACTTTGCAATAGCACTGAGATGCGCGGAGCCGCGGGAGGCGTGGTCTATTAATAGAATAAGTTACGTCCAGCGCGTGGAGCGGGAAAGGGGTTTCACGCTGGACGACCATGTTGGGAGTATTATGGAGTGCACGGCCCGTTGTGACAAGGGCCAGGAAGTCCAAAAGGGACGTGTTCTGTAGTTCATGACACACATATATAGTGCACAGAACCATGGCAGGATGTGACCACATGTATAGTGCACTGAATCATTGTGGGTTGTGACCACATATATAGTGCACTGAACCACTTCGGGTTGTGTCCATCCCATTAAGTTCCCACCAGATCTTTATATATTTCTGAAAGACCAGTAAGCGTGAGGCAAGGTGGAGAATCATGGAGAGGTTATGTCAGGTTGGTATGACTTGAGTAGAGAAAGCGCCTCCTACCACAGAAGTACGTTCAAAGTGGCGAGGGGATAAAGGTGATGCTGCTAGAAGACCCTTGGGTTCCAGTAGGCCCGCACCGACTCACTGCACTTGGCAGATATGGAGGGGTTTGTGCAAGTCACATCTAACCAGCAAAAGGTGATTGCTCATTTCCAGGTCCCAGTCTAGTCATAGTCCAGCTTTTCTTGGTCATTTGTAATTTAAGCAGGTTGTACGGAATCTATTGCAGTCCCAACTAAAAGTGATTACTGCCCCCACGGTGATGAGGATGGCAGGGTAGGGGGAACATGGTTTATTTGAAGTGAGGCCATATCCAGCCAGGTCTTTTGAACACTGCAATCATCTGGGGTATATTAACACCTCAATCAGGACGTCCAGATGTTTTGCCTTTCCTACTGAGAGCGATTATCATATAGCCTGGGAGATAGCAAAGCTGTGGAACACTCTCCTGCCTTGAAACCTCAAAGAAATGTCTCCCATTGTGCGAGCATTGAGCGCTGTGCAGCTTTACTTTATGCAAACCTATATCTGCTCTAGTCAGATTTAATGGCGGGAGGGGCTCATTGAATTTGTTTTCCAGATTGAGTACTATTGAGATGTTTTCTCTGAGTCATTGGCAAAGGATTTCAATCTGACTAGTTGAACATCTAGGGCCGAATAGATATTAAACAGTACTAGTAACATCTGGGATACTTGACAGTCCTAGTGGCCTGACTCCCAAAAAACACTTCTTGCTGGACAGAGGTGTGTAGTACTACTCGCCGAGTTGAGCTGAACCAGTGGTAAAAATGTACCTAAAAAAAAGTAGTGGAACTGTGATTCTGGCATGGGATGGGATAGGCATGAACATGGTGCAAGATGTGTCAAGGGGTTGTGGCTGGGTCAGGTTGACAGCCAAGAGGGTCAGACGGCGATACATGAGGTTCTTCTTTTCTCTCAGTTAGTTACATCATTTATATATCACCTTTGTGTAATCGATCAACTCTAATGCTTACCGTACCTCGGCTGCTCCACATACCTAACACCTTCTTGATAAGATGGTGCTTCAACAGGGGCCAGACACTGGGGGTCATTACGACCTGGGCGCAAAGGGATACCGGGCACCGGTAATGACACTGGTGCCGGTAATCCCTTTGCGCCCTATTCCGAGGTCCCTTTGCGGGACCCTCCCTTAGCGCCTGGTTTTGCCAGGCGTTATGGACGGGACCCGAAAAGGGATACTGGGGTCTGGTACCGTTATTGACGCCTTCCCCCTTCCCATTGAGCCCTATGGGGGCTCAAATGGGAATGGAGAATGGCTTTTCAAATGGGGACTTACCGGTCCCGCAAAGGTCGGAATAGACCGGTAAGTCCCCATACCACCAAGTCGGTGGTGGTACCGGTATTGGTGCTAGTCATGGCGCTAATAGCACCATGACTAGCACCAACCTCGGAATGAGGGCCACTGACTTAAATACAAAGTGATATCTAATTGCAAAGACTGAAAGTATTCAGTCAGAAGACTGAAAGTATTTTACCTCCTCTGGTCGAAGAGAGTCCTACATATGAAGATTATGTGATGTTCCACAGACCAAAGGTTCTTTCCTGGGATATTACATGTGATGCCATCCAACGAGAGGCAGGGTGCACCCCATGGGTGCCCTTGAAGACCATGTAGAGAATTTTAAGCGGAATGTTTCACTCTATAAAAAGCCACAGCAGGTTCCTGCAAGCGATCTGCACATGATGATTTTTACTGATTCCACAAACCAATCAGTTTTGGACCACCTGGAGTGTTCTAATATGTTTTATTGTTGTGCCACCTAGGAGTGAATTGCAATAGTTCAAGAAATTTGTCTCAAAGGGTTGTACTGTAATGGGAGGCTAGTTCAGTGGCACGAAAGGAGAAATCCCACATACCCGCCTGGTATCAATATAGCATCCCTTATGAATTGCTTCAACCTTTTTCATCTAGAACACTTAAGCATTTAACCTAAGATGAAAACTTGACACATGTTTAAAAGATCTGGGGTAAATGGGGTGTGTCGAGCAATTCCTTCTTAGTGTTAGCAGGGCCTCTAAACATCTTCACCTGGCTAATGTGAAGCAAGCTTGAGTTCATCCAGACTGGGATGTTGCTCAAGCTTTGTGAATGTACAGTAAAACAGATTTCAGTGTAGCTGTCACACCTAATGGGTGGTAAAATGATGAGGTATGCTTTAACTTCATAAAGAGCCATTCCAGAATGGTAAAAAAAAGCGTTGTCAAAATGTAAATGAACTATTAACAGTAAAAGAGTAAAAGCAGGGATGTCATTTAGGGGTCGCCAGAGGTAGCAGCTGCGACCTCTGAGGTCTCCCTTGCGACTTCTGTGGTCTCCCTTGCGACCTCTGAAAAATAAGAATAAATGTTTATTTTTTTTTTTAGTATAAGCTCCTGGGCTGTGGCCAGCACCATGTGGCTCTTTACATCTGGAGTGGCTGGCTTTCTCGTTCAGGCCCCTTAAAAAAAGTAGAAAAATAAGAACAGGAGTGCCACAAGTCTAACTCTTTCAGCACTGACCCTAAATAAGAAAGAATAGAAATACCAAATAATGTGCCTTTCTGGAATTCTATACAATAATTGCTAGACTCATTAAAGGTTTATTTCAGGCACACTTCAGGGGGCGAGTCACTGATTTAGTCTGTACTTAAATGCCTCAACTCAGCCTTTCATCCTTCTGAGGTCGATAAATGAGTACCAACACAGGTTGGGTGATATTGGGTGTATATGTTTTCTATATAAAGTGCTTAAGCGTAAACGCTATATAATAACACATCATTACCATTTGGTCATGGACGTCTGCTTGCATTCACAGTAATTTGGTAATATGGGCGTATACACACTCATCTTAACGATACATATGGCGATCCATTCTTGTATGCAATGTACATCACATTGCAGTGATATCGTAACCATATTTTTCATAGTGTACAATGCTATGTGATGCCACTTCCCGTTTTGTCAACGGGTGAAAGGTTGTGTTCCATCGATTCCCGCAAAATCACTTGAATGTCTTCCTGTGATGTCATCAGGGGTCAAGGGTCGTGTGATGTCACTTCCGCTACCCCTGGCATTTTGGTGAAATGACGTCCCTGAGTAAAAGTAGTAAAAGTAGTAAAAGTAGTGGAACTCAGTTCCCAAGAGTCCCTGCTCACTTCAGCCTCAGACCTGTACTCCATATCAAAGAATCTGAGTAAATCACAAGCTCTTTTAAGATTCACTAGCTTTCCAAAATCATGCTCAAACTCACGTGTGAGGACTGTGGGCCGTGAAGAACTGCAGAACGTTTCAGAAATATGTTGCTGGCCAATCAGAGCTCTAAAATCTTGAGGGGGATTTTGTGGAGATATACAAGTTCCACCACCCTCCTCCATCTCTGTTGGCAGAGCTTGCGGGTTAAGTAGAAAAAGGGATCCATGATAGGCGTGCTATTGTACTAAAAGTGCTAATTGTATGGAGGGACTGCAAACCATAGCACTTAAGTACTGGTGGGTCCCCTCCTTTCTATTTTAATCATTTGAAAAACAGAATGGAAAATAGTGAGCAAATAGGCGTCATCATATTTGCACCTTGTTTTTGCATTCCGTTCCCCAGAAAAGCATAGCTGCTACCTACTGTTTATGCATGACCGGCAGCATATAAAATGGATTCCTATCAATGCTACATGTTTTTAGCACGTGCAAAACAATTGGCAAATTCCATAGGAATCCATTGGTTTCCCACTGGCCGGAAAATGCCATGCTGACATAAAATCATGAATGTAAACACAACCCTTTCTGTGGCCGAACTCCATGCTCGAGTTGAGTTTATACCGGCTATTCTTTGGGTCTATGCCTTGCTCTTACTCCTTGTCACTAGAAGGGAGAACAGGACAGGTTGTGAATTTATCATTTAAGATCATTATTGTTTTTTTGAAGGAATATTGTTTTCACCTTTGCAAGATTTTATTTCTTATTGACTCGTTTTTCTTTTTTTTTAGGCACCTTATACCTTTACTCCTCCTTTTTGACACCTTATCAGAAATCCTAACTAAAACCTGTTATGAAATCCTTGTATTTGCCCTTAACCCCCTCCCCCCCAAACAAAATCCTTTGTGAAAACGTTTGTGACACTTTGTGGCTCATTATGAGGTGGCCGGTGTGGAATTAACGTGCCGGTATTAACGTATATGGGCACGTTTCTACACCAGCCAACTGCAAATAGGCGGGTGAGGTGGCGGAATGACCTCCAGCTAAAAGTTATACCATACAGGGAAACTGGCAGGTTTTCTTGATCTGGCATGCAGGCACACATTACCCACTTTTTGAAGTTGTCAGCCAGAGGGAATTTGAGGACAAAGAACAGGATGCTGTGGATGCTCTGCTGCAAGCAAATCCCCACAACAAACACCAGTAATGTGGGCAAACTCGGCGAGACTGTAGGCAGCCACTTGAGAAATGTGTAAGAAAGCAGCTGTCGTGTATTAGAGGAAACCCAATTAATATGTGTGGCTTCAGCTATTCTACAACAGAGAGAGGCGCACAATAACAGGTGGTTGCAGCTCACACATGTCAGTGGGACCCAGAGAAGTATTTGCAGTTGTAGCTATTGCGCATTAGGAGATACTCTGAGAAAGGGTTGCGGTTGCAGCTATCACAAAGCGGGAGACTCACAGAAACAGTGTTTGGTTGCAGCCGCTTCATAATTTGGAGGCCTAGTCAAATATGCATGGGTGGAGCTTTGGTATAGCAGAGAAACCCAGAGAATAATTCATGTTTGCATCTATCATAGAGCAACAGGATACAGAGAGAGATGTCTGGCAACTACTAATGTGTGTCAGAGAGAACAGTTTTTCAAGCAGAACGTTAGTGCTTTTTTCAACATTGTATTTGTATCTTCTGCTGCCGAGACAGGGGAAGCCCAGTCATAATCCATCATTTGACGCTTACATACTATAACCTAGAAACTCTGGCTGAAACATTATTCCAGGAAGTAGTCAACATTCCCTCTAATTGCAGCTATGTGTGGATCCAAAGAAAAGCTTAGGATGCACCCCCAAATCCTGGGCTCTCATCGTGTTGGACAGTTTCACTGCTAGCGGTCTCCTCTGCACCGCATCAATGCCACTGGTGTACCTTACACCTTCAAACCATGCTTCCATAAAGCATTACTATGTGGATGAGAGGATGTCAGAGTGACTGACAATTGGCTCCAAAGATTGTCCTCAATTTTACCAGATGTCGCCCAATCACTTGCGCCCCACTTTTCCATCTGCACTATGTCCGCTTACTTGTGAGGTGTCTACAGGCCCCTCAACTCTCACACAATCTGTATAACATTAACACCTGTTCAATGGCAGCTCTCATCCGTTCATCTTCTCCATATGGGCTGGACATGGGTATCCACAGCTGAAAGGTGCCACGCCCTCCTCACAGATGTGTAATGTCTGGCTGAAGTTTGATTCAGATGAGACTGAAACCTTATAGCTGGGGTACTCAAGAACTCTGCGATGCTCAGTTCTGGCTCTGCGCCATTGGCCCGTGCCCTTGGATAAAATAATTAGGTTTCATTATAGATACTGATCCTTTATTAGATTCATTGGTTAGGGCCTTATCTGTCTCCTCTTTACGGGGTTACATTTTGTATGTAGGACACATCCCCTTCCTTCTGCCACAAACCAATCCTCTGCGTTCATGGACACCGGATTTTCCCCATTGGATTTTGCTAATTCTATACATTATCTGATCAGGTGTTTTCAGGTGATCAAGAATGCTCGTGCCCCGTTTATCATTGATGCACATAGAGGGGAACTTGTTAACATAACAGGTGTATTTGTAAAGCACACATTCACCCCCAGACGGGCATCTTGGCGCAATTGACAAATAGCAGATGTTTATGGTTACCCAACTTAATGGTACTCATTTTATTGACCTCAGAAGGTTGAATGGTGGAGTGGATCTGCTGGGATTTGAACCTGTGACCATGAGGTTAAACACAGGCCCCTGTAGCGGATGCATTATTCCACTAAGCCGTACTCTTCTGCTTCCGGTTTTCACTGGTTGCCTGTGCAAACATACACCATTGTCAATGCACTTTTCTATTGCTAAGTCTCCACAAGTCCTGTGCATACTTTGTGCCACTATTGTCCTACTTGAAAACCCTATTCAAGCTCTCCACTGTTTTCCAAGTGCTAATAGTCTCCAGAATAAGCAACGGGTGGCTATCCCTGCTTGTTCTGGCCAGCCATCTTTGGAACGTGTTTCCTCATACATCGAGGGTCCTCTCTGGTTATCGCTTTTTAGGAAGGCAAGGGACACGTAGCTTCTTTCCACAAGTCCCTTTCTTGCTCTTCAGTGTCAGCGCCATGAAGTCTCTTGGTGTACAAGCGCTATAGAAAAAACAAATAGCCATGAAGTGGCAGCACTGCACTTATTGATGCGGTGTGTCAGCTCAAATGATTGTTTGCCTTCTCAAAGAGCCTAAGCAGAGAAGAGACATCAGCTGCTACTGCCATGAAGTTGGCTGTGATGGTTCCAATAATTGCTGCTGGCATCTTGCTGCATACATTCCGTAGCCAGTCCAACACGCGCAAAGTAAAAAGCCACTGGGTTCGACCTTTAAGTTGGGTGGTGGCAACCTGTGACACCCCTCCACTTGGTGCAGATCATTTCTTCCATGATTGGCCTGGCTGAAATATGAAGTAATCTCCTGGGACGTGGCAATCATTTCCTGCACACGCTGGTGATTGCTGCTAGGACATGTGCAAAGCAAGGGACAGGCGTGGTCTTGCCAATGAATGCAGCCACACGGATATTATACCCATTGCCAGGTCATCAAAGCCCGGCTGTCAGAGGCTTAGCCAATGCACAACCGCCTGCCCCACCTTCTCCTAGATCGCGACTTCCCTAAGGCCTCTGCCATCAGATCCTTGCAAGCACCACGTACACGCATCTGTTACTTTGGGATCCCTCTTGGAGAGAAAAGGAAAGGAAACTCAGCCAATGTGCAATGAGGGATGTGTCTCTGGAGGATAGCTCAGGGGCAACGTGCTCGCCTTGGAAGCAAGACACACGGAGCACTACAGGTTCAATCCCATCCCCGGGTCTGTGCTTAGAAACCTCTGGGTATTAAGTGCGTTATAAATAACCTATCCTATCAATGCTCTCTCTGCTGGTCCATGCGACCCTGATGAAGACGACTCTGGTCCTTAGACTAGTCTAATGTCGTCCGATTTGAGAAAGTGCCTCATTGTAAAGCTTTGGTGCACTCCAGGGGTCAAGTCTTAAAAAAGTGGGGATACTAATTAACATACCAATTGAATGTGGCATTGCCAGAAATTAGCATATTATGGTGCCCTCTGAAAAAAGTGGGGCGACTCTGTCCACCTGCGTATACCCTCGACTTGGAGCCATGTTGTGCAGCCTTGTTGGGATCGTAAAAGTGACTGGGACTTTCACAGCAACAATTGATTATTGCCATAATCCATCAGAATCCAGGATATTCAACAATAATGCAGAAAGATGTCCAGTGACACACAGTTAGTATTGAGCAAACAAAGACTGGCATCTCATTGACACATTTGGCATTGATATTTGTGTTATCACTGTGCTCTAGCACCTTGACGCGTCCCATGTGCTAGATGGAATTACCAATAACAGTCTTGGACCCAAATAACCGGCAGACTCAAAGAATATGGCAAAATACTACTTCATTATCAGCATAGAATAAAGTAGGGAAATCTGGCGAACAACAACCTTCAGTCCACACACTCACATCCAAACTTGATTATACAAAGGTTTCGTATCTCAATGTACATCAGTTATAAGGTCATTCTACGTGGCAAACTGTAAAACCTATTGAAGGGAGGGATTGGTTAAGGGAACATGTATACCTATAAAGTGTTAGTCACACAATGTGGTGCCCTTATCTGTTAGGCATGCCTCAAACTACCTCTAAATATGCATAATACTGATTATATTGGAAAATTGGCAGCGGGTTGGTCTTTGCAACATTGTATAACATGCTGCTACATACATCCTCTAATTGGTTGGCATGCTTTCCCAACCTTGAACATCTGCCTCGTTAGCAGCATGTAAGCAAAATGAAACCCAGGTGCCAAGACTAACGCCAGACTCCTCCCCACTTTACCAATTAGCCCATCATCTCCCATCGGTACGGTCCTAAAACAAGGCTTCTCCTTGTTAGTTGACCTTGCAGCCTCTTCTTTATTCTAGGACTAAGGGAGTGTAGGCACACCATTATCTTCATCTGAAGCTTAATGGAAAGCCCTTTTTTTCAACTTCTGAATCGCTTGTGAGGAGACCATGAATGTGTCCATCACAACCTTCTATTTACTGCTATTTGATTCACTTGTACTGAGTGGTATTACTCCTCTCGTCCTCTAGAGATTTGCTCACTCCACCTTGCATACACTTTTTGCATCTTTAATTGTACAATATATGGCTCTTGCAGATGTTTTCCTCTTCACTTAATCCAAGAGAAATATGTCTTACATACATGGCTTATCCTTCCAACCCCCTTGTGCCTTGTAATTATTCCTTGAATTGGCATCCTTGATCCTAGTCCAATAGACTCCTCTTTATTCTTCAGATAAAGCTGTATTTCCAGCATCTCCTGACTCTGCAGCACTGTTCTCTGAGGTAACTTGGGTTGGTTTTAATACAAGTCTAGTGTCCATCTTTCCATCATGGTGGCTCCAGCCACGTTATGTTTTCCTCTGCAGCAAGCTTCTATATGTCTCGTCTACCTTGCGTTTCTGCCTATATACACTTATTAGTCAGCAGATTAGTTTATCTTCTTTGCATCATATTTGATTACATGTATCTCTTGTTACTTCAGTTACGTCTTTATTCTTAGGTATGTACATATTGTTTCAGTACGTCTTTGTGTGTTCCCTTCATGACGCCAATCTGCCCTCACCAGATTTCACGTATAGCTCTATGATGTCCAATAGTGAATGCCAACATCCTTACATCCTTTCAGTGTGAGGGTACATTTGGTATGGTTGTCTGAGTACATACCGTCTCCCATACACTCAATGTGGTATTGGGATGATACCTTGTGTCCCACATAGGGCTCTTCTCCTGCTATTCCAGTAGGACGGAAGAGAGGGGGCGGGAGCTAGTGATGATGTCTCCACCTGCTCTTCTACATCACACTGACCTGGTAAAAAAGAGATTAGCTGCTAATCCTTGGTGTTCTCTGAACCAATGGGGAGGTGGGACTAGTGCTCAACATCCCATTGCAATGACATAGCAGCAATATGTTAACATGAGACATACAGGCTGGTGGGGGTACACTGAATGGATGCTGTTATTGAGAGGGTTGTAGTTGATGTTTTGTGTGTTAATCCTGGTCCTGTGCATGGTGCTGCACCATATGTGAAATAACCAATATGGTACCCACGTTGGATCCAATCTTCCCCAATGCAGACATTTAGTGCAGGTGGTTATATATTGTAGTTATTTTTTTCTTTTTCTCCAGTGGCCTCAGATTTGTCCTGTTCACATCTGCCCACAAAGCCTGTGGTGGTAGTAGAATTGATGGTGTGACTGCCACATGCTGAAGGTTTTTAATTTCAGATATGCCTGGCTCTGATTGAAATACACTATACACAGCCGTGGAAATAGCTGTTCTATCTGCCAAGTTTATTTAACTCTGCAAATCTCCACTGACACCTTCGCGGCATTAGTGGTTTCTAGAATTGTGTGGTACAGCCTAGATTTAAATGGACCATAGTTTCTATCTTGCTCGTCATCATCATCATCATCATCATCATTGTTATTCTTATAACTCTGTGGATGTGGGAGCACATGAGGACCTGGGGCTTCTTTTACACATATCTACTCTCTGTCGCATCATTCCCTACCTAACTTTCCCACACAGAGTCACTGCGATCGTTGCTATTGTCCTCTCAGGCTTAGACAATGCTAACACCCTATACCTGGGGCCTCCTGCATCACAACGAAGAAAACACCAATGGGTACAAAACACTACAGTGAGGCTCCTTCTTGCCCTAGGCCCTACAGAACACACCACACCCACCCTCTGTATCCTTGACTGGCTGCTTATGGGAAGCAATTTACCTTCAAGACAACGTGCATCACCCACCGAGCTCTCCACAACACTTGACCAGACCATCTGCAACATAAACGTACATGCTACAGGCCTAGCAAAACTTCAGGTCAGGCACACTACTCCTCCTCATCATTCCAGTGGCAAAATCAACCAGAATAGGGGGCTCTTCTTTCTCAGTCCAAGCACCCACCATCTGGAACTCCATCCCATTCACTGTCTGATGCATAGAGGATCCCCTTGCCTTCCGGAAGGCTCTCAAAATGTGTATTTTCCCTTTTGCATCCTGACTGACTTAGTCCATCTAGTGGGTAAACTATTACCCACCTGACAGAAATGCTGGGGCACCTGATGAATTAATAATATGGTACCTAGAATCCAACGAAAAGCATTGCAGCCAGGCCTCATGATAAGCTCTGAAAGACAGTGTTTTAGCTAGTTGTCAGCCTTGATTAACTGGAACGTCAAGCACTGCATCACAGTGGAATAGAGCTGTATCCATCACAAGGCACGTCCCACTCACCCACAAACATCTGCAAAAAACACTGCTCGACTTCACCCATCCAAACACACGTCACCACTTCCAATAGAAGGCAGCTGAGTCCCATGAACACACATTGGTCAAGCTGTGCTTATAATTTGTCTCCTTGACTCTCCTGCTCTCCTATTATCCTGTAACAGCTCTGATCCTCTCATCTGATTTCCATGATCTTCTATTAGGGACCTAGCTCCTCCCTATTTACCTTCATGTGGGCTAAAAAGGCACACATACATTTATTATATTTTTCTTTTTTTAACTTGTTTAATACCGGAGACCAGTTTCTAAGTGCGAGACCGGGATTCAAACCTGTGTTGCTATTCATTTTCTTGCATCTAAGAGAAACGTGTTGCCCCTGAGCTATCCTCTCAGCCACATTCCTAGATATCTTGGACCACAGCCCTCTGAAGGGCATTCTTCCCCACAGTGCTTCAAACCCATACCAATAGCAGTAGGCGCTATACAAATGCACTATAACTTAACATAACAAAACATATCCTTTTCCTGTGCAGTGGAGGCTATTTTTCAAGGCTCTGAACATAACAAAAGGTACTAAAGATAGGCATAAGTGTGTCTTTAACTCCCTTATTCATGCTCCAGTTTATTTTAGTGGTTTATGCTCATGATTTATTCATATGTTATTATTTAAATTGTAGATATAGCTTTAGAGCAACAGAGCACTGTACAAGGTTTGGGTAGCCAGTGTTTGGGCTGGTATCTTTTAACAGTAGCTCAGTAATGTGAGATGCGGTCTGTTTGTCCATCGGGATTAGGCCATGGTCAGGCGCTGCTGCAAAAGCCATGTTTTGAGGGAGTTGTGAAATTGGAGAATGATGTGGGCATTCTGAGTCGATACTGGGATCGAGTTCCAAAGGGTGGGTGCGTGCCAAGAAAAGGATTGTTTGTGGGCCCTCTCTTTGCGGACTACTTGTGATTCGAGCTTGTTGATCCATTTGCTGCACACAGAGCGTTTGCCACCAGTTATGTGGAGCTTAGCTGCCAGGCATGCTATTGTGCTACTCGTCACTGCTTTGTTGATGATACATGCAGTCTTGAAAAGTCTTCTGCCTGCAGAGGAATCTAAAGCAGTTCATGCAGGATGGGGGTGATTCGGTAAAGCTTGTGTGCACCCATAGTAAGATGTGCTGCAGCATGGTGGGTAGCTTTAAAAGGAGACCATAGAGCGACCCTATCAGGAGGGCATTTCCCCATAGATGTGTGAGACCACAGGTACCTGCATTAAAGTCCGGAAGTCCCGCGGCAGCATGAAGGGATTATTTTGCATTGGGTGGAGATTTGGAGCCAGGCTGATTGGGCCTTCTTGGCTATGTGTTTCTGGAAGGACAGGCTGCAGGACATATTTATGCTTTTGCTGTTTCATGAGCTGGGTTAAGTTTGAGGTAGGCAGCCGACATCCAGGACTGGATGATGGCTAAGTAATTGACAGAGTCGACTGATGTCCTGTGTGCTTTTTGTGGGGGGACAGTACAGGAGGGACATTTCCACCTCCCTTTTCTCCTCTGCTTCCCAAAACCCCTCGGTTTTACGGCAGCAGGAGCAATCTATGCTGGTGTAAAACCAATGGATTCCTATGGGATTTGCCTGATTTTCACACCAGCAAAAAGTAGGCAGGCACCTTAATAATCCATTGCAAATGCTGCCTGCCATTCATAAATTGCAGCCAGTGTTTCCACAGTTTGCACTGCGTTGTGCAAAAGGGAAGCTGAAAGGCGCTTGCACCACCATTTTACACCTACCATTTTCACTTCATACTGCAAACGATTAAAATTGTGAGAGAGGACCTGTTTGCACATAAATAAACCTAACATACCCACTCTGGGAAATGTACAGATTATAGGAAAAGGACCCGCAGTATGTTGCTTCATCAGGCATGTCAGTCACCATCTCCCTTTTGCTTCCAGAGTGAGGGAGTGGACAAAGCCAGCCCCTGTTCCTCTGTAGTCTGCTCAGGAAGCAGGGCTGTGTCATTTACCGCTTCAGCTTACACACCAAAGTGACAATCCAGAAAGGGACATTTTGAGGAGAGTCAACGGTTGATTCACACCTGACTTTTTTCCTTTCCGTGCTTCGATTTCTCATCACATATGGGTCAGTGAATGTTAATGTCAAACATCTTGCCCCCATCCCTCACCAAAAATACTCAGCCAAATGACACCACTCTGTTGATGGAACCATCAATCCAAAGGTCAGGATCTAAAAGGACACCTTCTCATTGATGTGGTATTGTCACGAAATTTGTAATGTCCATTGCGAATATTTAGGGCTTTTATTATGTGTACTTATGTGAATTTAGTGTGAAAGGTTTTTTAACCAAATGCACTTAATACAATAAATGTTTAAAAAAAGATGCACACTGATGAGCATAATAAGAAAGGACAAATTAGTGAACCATTGTTGACTCAGTATTGAAACACACATCAGGCAATGCGACCAGGAGCTTTACTTGGCCTGATCATCTGAGGGAGAATTGCATTATTGTAAAGTGGCTCTGACGTCCATTATCCTGATGAGTGGCAGCTGCCAGTCATTTAAGCTCCCGAGCTGGCCGTACCGGAAGCCAGCACTTTGGAATGTTAGGAAACAGCTCCAAGACTTCCTACCGCCGTTTCATCAGACTGAAGGGCCTAAGCAAATCAGCATCCAGCACAACTTTGACAGTGCTTAAATGGGGATCATACAGGCTGGAAGTTGCAGCTCAGCAGAATTGTGCCCAAGACTTCCATAGGACAAAGGGCATCAGCGTAAGAGAAGTGGCGCATTATGACCCTTCCAGGGTGTCATAGAAACTCGGTCTGTGGATGTAAAAATAGAGGTTTTGGCAGTAGAGTGCGTAATAGGAACGGCAGGTTATCTATCCATTAGCCCTGGAACCGGGTGTTGGCCAGGGACGTCATTTAGGTGTCGCCAGACATCGCAACTGCGACCTCTGAGGTCTCCTTTGCGACCTCTGTGGTCTTCCTTGCGACCTCTAAAAAAAGAAACCAAAACCATTTTATTTATTTATTTATTTATTCATTTATTTGTAATGCAAGCTCCTGGGCTCTGGCCAGCACAATGTGGCTCTTTACTTCTGGAGTGGCTAGCTTTCTTGTTCAGGTCCCTTAAAAAAATAAGAAAAATAAGAACAGGAGTGCCACAAGTCTAAGACTTCCAGCACTGACCCTAAATAAGAAAGATTAGGAATACCAAATAATAATGTGTCTTTCTGGAATTCTATACAATAATTGCTAGACTCATTAAAGGTTTATTCCAGGCACACTTCAGGGGGTGAGTCACTGATAAAGTCTGTTCTTAAACGCCTCAACTCAGCATTTAATGCTTCTGAGGCCGATAAATGAGTACCAACACAGGTTGGGTGATATTGGGTGTACATTTTTTCTATATAAAGCGCTTAAACGTAAGTGCTATATAATAACAAACCATTAGCATTTGGTAATGGACGTCTACTTGCATTCAACGTAATTTGGTAATATTGGCCTATACACACTGATCTTAACGATATATATGGTAATCCATTCTTGTATGAAATGTACACCTCATTATAGTGATATTGTAACCATATTTATCGTAGTGTACAAAGCTTTGTGATGCCACTTCCTGTTTTGTCAACGGGTGAAAGGTTGTGTTCCATCACTTCCCGCGATATTACTTCGGGTTGGGGTCAAATGACATCACTTAGTGATGTCACCAGGGGTCAAGGGTTGTGTGATGTCACTTCCGCTACCCCTTGCATTTTGGTGAAATGACGTCCCCGGTGTTGGCCAATCAGGAGGCTTGAAACGTGGGCTGTATTGTATGGTATAAGCCTGCATTGCGAGCTGCCTAAGCAGCCATCGCCTCATTCCCATTACCGCTCCCCTTCGCCAATTAGAACCTGTGCAGTTTCCTACACTGGTGCTAATAGTGTCTTTTTTTCCAAAGTAAAAAAGAAAGAAATGTACTTTGTTGCGGGCAGCGGAACCGTACAATGCTGCTGTCAGCTAAGTCAATTTTCCATGCTTATGATGTGACAGTCATCAATATGAAAAACGGACTTCACTGATAGCAGAACTGTGCAGCGCTGAGCCGCACACCAAATGTAACATCTTTTTTTTTATTTAAAAAACACTATCAGCATCTGTTTAAGGAACTACATGGGTTAATGGCGATATTAACCAAGGTGGCGACACGACCCTGTCAGTAATGGCACCACCACCAAGGTTAAGGGCCCTAAGTTGGGTGGCGGGCCATAACCGACAGGGTCGGCCTACCACATTGGTTAATATCGCCTCAGTATATAAACAACTCAACACTGAGTAGGCCACAAATGACAGATACACAGAGAAGGCTTGACCTGGATGCAGTCTCTCATGCTCATGAATTATAGTGAAAAGTTATGAAAAGGTAATGTGGGGTTGCCTTTCTTGATATGTCCACTTCAAATTGTGTAACAGAAGCAAACAACTAGTTGCACTGCTTTTATTTTCTGCCCAAGAGGGTGGTTGTTGTCACTGATGAGTGCTAGATAGAAATGGTAGCCTTTGCAGATAGTCATAGTTCCAAAAGTCCACGGAAATACCCTGGCTCACCTTTATGTAGCACAGGCCGAGTTTAAAGCTTAAGTCCACTAGAGATGCAGGGGAATGCAATGCTCACAACAACCTGCAAAACACTTTAATGAAAAGAATAACTTTAGAATGAAGCCAGAGTTTATTTGAAAAAATAAGAGTAGATTACATAACAATAAGCCGAACACAGTTTGCGGTGTAAATATGAGAAACATGTGTTGAAGTATATTGGCAAAGCAAAAGGTTTTGGGCCTCATTACAAGTGAGGTGGTAAGGGGTTAACGGTGCCGGTATAAGTGCCGGCACCGTTAAACCCGTAAAGCCTCATTACAAGGTTTCCTCGTGGGACCCGCTCTGGACGTCTGGTCAGACCAGTCATCCATTGCGGGTCCCGCGAGGGGACCAGCATGCTAACAATGGGCCCATCATTAACAGGCCCGTTGTTAGCATGCTCCCCATTCCCATTGAGCCCTATCGGGGCTCAAATGGGAACGGGGATGGTCTGGGTCCGGGTTCCATAAATGGGGAAATAACGGGCCCTCCAAAGTCGGACGGCCCGGTATTTCCCCATTCAGGGACCACGGACCCGGAACCGAGTTTTGAGGCAGCTACCTCCAAACTCGTAATGAGGCCCTTTGTGTAGGCATTGGACAGGCACTTGCCTGGCACTGCCATAATGCTACTGTCTGGCCATAATATGGCAGCAGTTGTAAAATGCTCTTATTATCTGGGCATGTTATGGCAGTGTCTATCAAATGCCTATCTAATTTGTATACTCAAGCCAACACTTTTGGCTTGGTCAATGCTTGTGTTTAATAGGACTTCAGTGCAAGGAACAAGGTATGAATCATGTGACTGAAGGGACACTTGATTAAGGCATTTTTATTACATCAGTGGTTTATTTACAACCGCAATTAAGTCATTCATTCTCACAAGACAGATGAGAAATACCACTGGCACTCCTGGAGTTATTGTTTGAGAAATCTACCTCAAAGAGATCCCAGGAAAATGTATTGTGTGCAAGGAGGGGCAGGAAGTGGACCATGGGAATTAGCATGGCCATGGGCAGTCAATAAGTGGGTAAATAACCAAACACATCTCCCAAGCTGCGTGCCCGTCCTCACAGGTCTTCTACCTCCTATCTGTATTCCAATGCAAATATAGGTGATGCTGAGCTTCTCCTACTAGTCACAACTAAACATAGTCGCCTGTCTTGTTCTTTGAAAGTCATCAGGTAGCACAATATCCAGGATCACAGCTAGCCCTATGTATGCTTCTTCTTGCCCAGTTGGGTCGTTTGCCCTTGATCAGGATGTCAGAGTAAGCCATGCAGACAAGTATTGGCCACCTGGCAGCAGGGGTGGAGTTCTGCCATAGTTACCTTATGTCCGAGAAGAGTTGGGGGATCTTCCCATTGCCCCACACTGCACAGTGTAATGGAGCAGGCTGACTTGACCCCAGGATGGGCTGGTTGGGAGTCCAGATGAGACTTTTGGCGTCGGGTCCACGCATCAGCATTTTCTGGTCTCTGCACGGACTGATCGTGGTCATTGACCTAAGAGTAGAGTTTGCCAACACCCATGAGTTTAACATGCTCTGACTGGGAGTGAGCACTGGTGGAGATTTTTTGTAAACTAAAATTATTTGCCAGCCCCGTGACTAATAATGCTGCAAACATGGACACTTCAAAGACTTTGAAGATATTAACTTGTGCATCTCAGAGACAATAATGATGACCCATCCTTATGCAGCAATTCATTCAAGATGTCTCCCACTTCCAAGTGCTTTAATAATAGAGGTCATTATTACATCATTTAATGATGGTCAAAGTATAGACCCTATCACAAGGGAGTTCAGAGACAGCCGCACCTGGATTTGAAACTGTGAGTGCAGGTTGCACGCAAAGGTCTGAGGCGTCCACTTACCTCGCTGAGCTACCTTACCATCGTTAGCACAATGTGGGGCTCAATAAGGGCTCCCCAATCAGGGCTATTGAAAAATGAACTTGTAGCTGGACACACGGAATCTTAGTTTTCTGGTAAACCTGAAAGAGTCTTTAAAACAACCCCAGCTGTGTAGTGTTGATACGACTAAAGCCTGGTGATCGAATTCCACTGATCTTGGCCTCTCTGTCATCACGGGGTACAGTTAAAGGCCTATGATGTGGGGTGCAATGTCTAACACCTTCGGAATGTGATTTTCTATATTGTAGCGATTGAAAGGGCAATGCAGGAGCACTGTGCCATTACAAGATCTCAACAGAGTGTAATGATCATATACTATTGTAACACGTGTCATAAAGTTACTGTCAATAATTTCTAAAGAGGAAATAATATTTTTGGGTAATTTCTGAACTTTTTTGTGTGCAAACCAGAGATCAAAATAGACAGATGAAGTACATACGTGTCTTTAAAGCCACCCCAGTCACTGTAGCGCAGCTGAGAACCAGAGCAGTCTATGTGTTTCTCTCTAGGATTTTGTTTTTACAAAAATGGACACATCTAAAGCAATCCCCGTTAAATATTACTGAATAGTGGCGCTGATTCTCATACATGTATGACACATCTTCACAGGGCTCTGCATGCGTAATCAATGCCATGTCTCTTGAAAGAGAAAAAGGGGGAAGACAATGTGAGCAGAAGAGCTGCTTTGACGTCACCTTAGGCCGGATTCACAGGAGCGTTTTATAATGGTGCAGTCCCATAGGAAAACGCCTTGTGAATCAGGCCCTTTATCTGCTTGCTTTGTATCCGGCACTAGGCAAATACACAGGCGCGAGGCATCTAGACAGGCAATTGTGCAGTGAATGTGCATTTAAATGTGTACAATGTTGACAGTCTTTATTTTGGATGTTTTTTTTTTTTTACCGAATTTTGTTTTTTGAATAAACTCATCGGAAAATATATGGGGCTGTGGGTAAGGGTATATATTGTGTAGGGAATAATGTTAAAATGATGGGGGAGGAGGGGATGGGCACCACCTCCCAAAATAATTTGATGCATTTTTTAGAAAAAAAACATTTCTGTAAAAAAGCCTTTCACAAAAAGACTGGTGTGGTAGCATAGAACCATTTAAAAGCTCTTTGCATTTTGCTTCTTAGTGTTTAGATCATTTGGTATGTATATATTTTATTTAACGATGTTAGCAATTATACATTTATTCTCAGATTGTGTCATAGATTAATTTTACATCAGGCAATTTTTTTATCAAATAAATCTAGATGCCTGTGTGTTGCTGTAGTAGTGTGTCATTTGTATAGCGCTTTTCACCATTAGTATGGTCACAATGTGCTGTAGGCTGAACGCCCTCGTGGGACCGGAGTCTGGGTATGGGAAGAGGTTTGAGTAGGTGCTGGTATGCGTTGTGGAAAACAAACATGTCAACATCACGACTGAGTGCCTGATGGACTGACTGACTGCTAGGACTGGGCCTTAGTTCTAATGAGAAGCCGCTCAGTCGGAGCAGGAGGTGCTGGAGAATTGAGACAGATGAGTGCATCTTGCAGACAATTTGAAAGAGATAAATACAGCCAGCAAGTTATTCACCAAAGCAATTTGTAACATGAGTTAAGAAGGCCCGACAGATTGTTTCACATCATCTGTTTCTCCATTTGTGCCGTGACAGCAGCGTGTGTAAGGGCCTCTGATGGATAGCTGCAAACAAGCTCCCCTCGCTCGACAGCTCTGCTATTGATTGCACTAAAGTCTGCGCAATCTGTGGCTCTGCTATTGATTGGTTTAACTTTCCCAGCACAGCGGGTCAGCATGTCCTGCAGGGGCGCGCGTGGGTGTGGCACTCAAGCAGTGTAATCAATCAAGAAACAGACATCACTGACACCTTGAGGGGGCGGGGCCGCAGTGATGGGCTCTGCTCGATTTAGAAGTGAGACCCGGTGACCCACAACATGCAAAACCGGCATCTCTCCAAGACAGCAGTGACCGGTGGTTGGGTTCAATTCCTGATTAATAAGCTGGTCTATGACCTGGGATTAGGACCGACCAGGTGCAGTCAGGGACATGCGAGAGTAATAATGACAAACAAGCAGCTGAGCAGCAATAGCCCAAGGCCAAGGTAAACGAGCGTAAAGGCAAACAGCAAGACATCCATCCAACACCACGAACTTTCCAAGACAAGTCAATACAACTTTATTTCGGTCTCAGCCATAACAGTATAAAATACAGTATCAAACAGCCCCGGTCCATATCAATACACACATATTTATAGATTGAACAAAGTATCATTCATTATAAGAGCATTATATCATTAACTAAAAATATTCATGAATAGATGGACCACCCTGTACCGGCCAGACCAGGGATCCCCCACACTACTTTATGACAAGTTCAACATTACAGGATAATGGCAAAATACAATTATTGAATCCTTCATGGACAAATATTCATCAAAATTAAGTGAAAATGCAAGATGCCGTTTCATCCAACCTATCCTCATTTTACTAAGGACTTCACATCTGCTGAAGATAATGTAGTTATCGCATTATGTACAAATGTTCCCCTAATATCAAGGGAGAACTATAAAAGGATACCTGGTAGCATTTAAGATATTTCGCTGAAATTGTATTGTATTGTATCATAGTCATTTACATAAGGCCATTTCGCCATCCACCCAGGGCTGGATTATGATGTGCTGTATAGTGCACAAGACCATCCAGAACCTCAAAGAAAAGTGTGGACCTCGAAATGTATTGTTGTTGGAGGGCATCAAAATGAAGAATCTCAAAGAGAGACGAAGGGTAGTGACATTTGTACCAGCATCCACAACAGTTTGACGCTTATTCTGGTGCCTGCGCTCACAGAGACTTTCTGAATGCACAGAGCACATCACTTGGCCAAGAAAAGAAATGTCCCCCCGCTGGTTGTCTGTCAAGTTCCATGACTACGGTGCACAAGAGCTGTTCATGGAAGCTTCTCAGAAGAAGAGGGCTGAGACTTCTTGGATAGCTCAGTCCAGCTGCTCCAAGACTTGGCCTATGCCCACTTACGTAAAAGAACTGAGCTCAAGAGTATCTTCCATTTACTTTGCCACAAAACTCGGTCTACACTTATTTTGTCTACATTCACTTTGCCAGACATCTACTTTGTTGTGCATTTGCTTCTCCATGCATTAACTTTGTCTACAGTTTCACATTGTGAAGATGGTAATGGATGTGATTAAGGTTAGCTAAAGGTTAGGATTTGGGTCAAGGGATTGCAGGGGGCTAAAATATGTGGTAAAAAAGAAGGGGGAGTTGAGGGGTTCTCCCCTGTTATGATGAAGTCAATGCTAGGAGACGTGAAAGGAGAACTAAAGGTATGGTGAAGTGAATGCATGCAAAGTAAAGACATACATCCAACTCGACCCAGTTGCTGATCTCTTGATCCGGCATAACCTGTGTTATGCTATGTTATGTTGATTTAACCTGCACACCACTACCACACAAGGGCAGTCTCCAGGTGATACAGGTGGAGCATCTTTTGTGGGATCCATTGCAGCCAAGTCACCAGAGAGGTGACCATAACACCTGCCACTGAGGTTCTAGTCTCCTTGGGCTGGAGAGAGAACGGAGCTCGACCAGCACTACACATAATCTCCATCTTTGCACCCAGCCCCTCCTCAGAACTCAAGGAACTGGCAGACAAACGTGGCATCTGTGGGTCCAAGCTGCTTCCTCTGCAGAAGCTCAATGCAATAGTGCAACAGGTGCTTAACCACAGATTGGAACCTGCAAGCTTCAGAGATTTGCATAACACTGAGACAAGAGTCCACCAGGATCTAGCTGGTGATGGGGATGTGTTTACTACTGCTGGCAAGATGGCACCTACAGCATCTCTAATCCCTCTTCTGATGGCTGGTGGATCAGTGACCTGGGCTATGAAGACTGGCATATCTTTGAAAGCTGTTCTACCAATATGAGTTTTTTTTTTATTGGTTACAATTACAATGTTGTGTCCATACCTGGACTGAGATCAAAATGAGTTACCTGTGGGATTTTCTGGAGGGTGTGGCGCTGAGGTGTTGCCAGGTGGGTGAGTACTCTAGGAGAAATGATGACTAAGGGGCCATATGTGGACAGTCACTTGCAGCAAACTTCAAGTTAAAGATTAACGCATTAGAGCTCCTATAGACAAAGCAAACACAGCAGGGGGCAGTGGGATCCTTGCAGCTGTTCCTCCACAGGCAGCCCTGGAAAACTCATTCAGATAATACTCAAATGTAAAGCACATTGTCATTACATGTGTGCGCAATGTCCAGTAACTTAGATCTCGACTAAGAAAGTTGGATTGTTTATGGAACCAGAAGCAGGAAGGGTACAATTTGGTGTTGTCTGCTATCTGGTCACCCACTTCCGGGTATTAGATCAAAAACAGCTAACTCCAGGGGGTAGCATGTCCATGTATTAATAAGGTTAGGCGGGTAGAAGGCTGGCAGGGCATTGTGTTATATAAGAGCCTCTCATAGCAGATATGGGGTGGAGGGCACATATACAGTTATAAATGGTGAATTCATGGGCTACAAAGTCAGTCTGCACTCCTAACCAGGGAAATTATTTTTTACAGAACTTTCTAAAATTCTCAAGGTTTTTGGTGAGGGGTAATGTGTTTGGCCAGTGACTATACACAGCAGCTTGTTTCGTTTTGGCTTAATTAAAGAAGCAATTATCCACACTGTGCCTCCTGTAAACCTGGCACACGTTGTTCCTCAATGATCCAGGTTTCACTCATGAATTTTACGTCCATAAAACATACTCACGGTTCTAGTCTATTCTGGTGTGTCTGTATTTGAGGAACAGAGAGATGGAAGCAATATCGCTCTTCGATCATGCGCCTTCCAGAGCAGAGGTACATGTCAGAAATGATTGGGGATTAAAACAGTGGTGTCTAGTAGGATATTGACTTAGAGACAAAACAAACCAAGTGAAGGTGGGCAATCTCATCTAAGAGTATTTTTCTCAGAACATCATACCAATGGCATAACAAAAAACACACACATGCGTGCATGCACACCGTATGTGTGCATGCATGTGGGTGCAGCCCTCCAGACACACATATACTCCCTCTCCCTTTCTCTTTAACCATTGCAGGGCTAAAGTTAGCCGAGCTGCCCTTGATAGGTTGAAAGTTGAGAGCCCAAATCAAAGTGTGTCTGTAACTGGAGCAGCAATTGAACAAGTCAAAATGTCTACACGCACAACTACGGGATGCTTGCCAATAAAATATCTTGCTATAAAGTACACCCGAAAGCTATTCTAAAATCTAGGAGGGGGTTTGACAGGGTTTCGACTGGCCAAACAGCTCTGGGATCATCATAAGTTAATGCATATATCCTTCTTAGAGAGTAAGATTGCTTAGAAGCAGGAGACAGAAAGAATACCTTGGCAGCGTTCGAAGATAATCTGAACTCGAATTTGAATATGAATACCCAAGGGAGGCCTGAATACCGACAGTCGACCCAGGTGAGATAGCTTTCTTTGGTGGAAGCAGCTTCCACGTGACAAAGCTGCTTAGAGGATAGTAGTTTTCAATAGCCTGGATGTCAAATGATATCCACCCACGCAGGCTGGCTGTTCTCATATCACTTATGGAAAGCGGCCGCTCTGCTTGTGTATAAAACAGAAACGCTTCTGATAATGTCAGATGCAATCGACATCCTTTTCGATAAAGCCAGGCGGTCAAAATGTCAATCGGTGCTTCTCACGCTGGATGCAGAGAAGGCATTTGATTGTCTGGACTCTTTTTTTGTTTGTTTTTATCTAAGTCTCTAGTGAGATGAGACTCTGGTGATTATAAGCACCCTCTGGTGAGGGTGGAGGTTAAGTGGGCACCTACTAACTCATTCATGCTGTTGGGGGCGCTGAAAGAGAGGTGTCCTCTCTCTTCCCTGAGCTTTGCTCTGATTATGGATCCCTTTGAAGCAGAAATGAGGGAAGACTCAGGTTTCAAAGGAATACCTTTGGTGAATATCCAGCACAAGATATGTTTGCTTGCTGGCCGTGTCATCATGACACTGTAGGAACCCATTGCTTTATTGAATGGAGTGACTGCTATCATAGAATCCTTTTCTTCTGTCTTGGGGTTGAAGGTCAATATCTCAAACCTTCCCCAGTGGATGATGAGATCAGGACCCTCCAAGAAAAGATTTCTTTCTGCTGGGGAACTTAATCAGTTAAATATCTGTGGGTTGGGGAACACCTAGATAAGTGCAGGGCTAACTGGTGGAACTTGATTGGCTCGATTAGGCCGGACATGAGTCGATAACAGTGTTATTTTCTGATCAAATAAGGGATGATTATAGTTATGAAGAGGAATTTAATCCCTCGCTATTGAGAAATGGCCACTTTCATCACATATTTTTTTCCTGAAAGCCCATATTTGCTGCCTGGTGGACTGTTGGGAATTAACACTTGCGCTTACAGCACATGTATTTGATGCCCGCGAAGTGGCACAGAAGACCATGGAGCGGAATGGCGTTCTATTAAGGTAAGGAGTGGGACGGGTGGTTGGGGGGTTCCGTGGGGGGGCAACAAAGACATTCCAGGAGTGGTTAGGAAGAGGTCCTAGAATAGCAGAAGGGTTAGGCACCAGAGGGTCGAGTTCCTCTTGCACAGGAGAAGGGAGCTGGGAGGAGGAGGGGTTGCGAGCCCTAAAGGGACTACAGGGGTACACAAATTTAGTAGAGAAATCTCTGCTGGTAGAGAATAATATTATGTCAGCCTTATGTAGGATTATAGCACGCACATGTAAAACATGTAGCACCCTCTCTGTGGAGGGGTGGGAACGTGACCTGTTGGTACAGCTGAGAGGTAAGCGGGAGGACCTGGTCTGGAGAGGAAGATCTTGAAACAATGAATAGGGGTGTTCAAGGTGCTGATTTACAGTTCAAGTACCTCTAGGAACTACATGGCCGAAAAACATCTCACATTCTATCCCTCTCTGAATCTGGGGACATATGCTCTTCTGGTATGAATGTCTGACTCGCAAAGCCTTCAAATCGAAGATTAGATGCATGGAAGATGAAATGATCGATATCCAGGCCACGGATGACTCCTTGATGATTCGTGACTGGCATAGTCACAACCCTGGCCAGGGATGGCAAAGTTACTTTGGAAAGCTGTCTACAGATCTTCATCTCAGACCACACAGTCCCTGCAATGTGATGTTCATTGTTCACACTCACTCTAGAGAGCCACCTCAACATACAACTAGAAGCATGTTCACAGCTGTTGATTACATGTTCATGATCTCTTATGGGACATGTGAAAAAGCGGTATGCGTTGTTTTCAGCTGCAGATTTGAGGCTCATGATGCATACATAACACGTGGCATGACTGTGTCAGAGAATGACTACAAGCAGTTGATTGTATTGCACCCCCCTTCTGAGTGGGTCTTTAGCATGAGTTTATAGAGATCTCGAAGTTTCAGGCATCAGGTGTAAGTGTATATAAAGCTCAAATAATTGTGAATGATCAAGCTGTCTATAGCACATCCACTAGTCTGATAATACTTATTGCACACGCCCTCTTTAGCATCATACCCACCTGTCCATATTACCAAAAGTAAAAATGCTAGCGGTTTATTTAGCTCGCATCTCAACCTAGCAGCTTATACCGGTTTCATAGTTATCTTAACAGGGTGTTACATTTGACTATTTAAGAGGATCTGCCGACCTCACAGGCAACACAGTTACCCTCAATGGCTAGAGCTATACCATGTTGACCAAACGGACTTCAGTGGCTCCTTATGTCTGCGTGCCCCTAAAGAAACGGCTTCTCATCTTCAAGTCTTTGTCACTTGAACTTGCACAAAATCCCAATCGTCTTGGTGGAGCTGCAACAGTCCTCAGCCACCATCACTGGTAAGCTATCACAGTCCTCAGCCACCATCACTGGTGAGCTTCCACAGTCCTCAGTCACCATCACTGGTAAGCTATCACAGTCCTCAGCCACAATCACTGGTAAGCTACCACAGTCCTCACCCACCATCAATGGTAAGCTACCACAGTCCTCAGCCACCATCAATGGCAAGCTACCACAGTCATCAAACACCATCACTGGTAACCTTGTAAAACTGGCTCCTGCTACATGTAAAACAGCCGATAGTATTGGTAAAGCTCCACACAATTTAAGGGACCAATTTGCTGTTTATCAACTCTCCATATCTCTTGGATGCTCCGCAAAACACAGCTTGACACCTCCAACTTTAATCTCAGATCAATATCAGAGAAAGGCTCCTGAGTGCTAGGAGCTTTAATCCTGGGGCAGCCCCCACGTCCCACAAATAAGATCAGAACCTAACCTCCAAAAACACCTCGGTTAATGCAAAATGTTATGTTCCACTGTTGCTCACATTTACTCTTCATAATTTTTTGCCTTACCCGTCACCCTCTTCTCTTGGTTCTTAGTCCTGTGAAGAGCTATAAATGTCAGGGGATCTTAACACACTTTATAAGCAGTACTAACATAAGACGACATGAAATAGCGAAATTATGTAGAGGAAAGTGGCCAGTAGTGGCCCTTCCGTGTTTACTAACTTAATTTAATTTATTATTAATGTGTTACAGTTTATAAATAAACTTTTCACATAGTTACATATTATATATACATTGTACAATAGTAGGAAAAGAAAGTAAGTACTAAGAAGAAACAAAATTGCATTTTCATATTAAATTCTCATAAAAAAACATGCTAAGAACGTTATAAAAATGCCTAAAATTCAATATAATCAATAAAATCTATTCTAAAACATTCTCATATATAGAACGATAAATAACCAGTCTGCATTTCATTCTCTCTGCCTTTAGGTGTACACTAAGGTTGTACCATTACCTTACATTACTGTTACTCAAATTGAGATACCCAGTCTTTTCTCAATCTCTAACCAAACATTGTACATTGCTATTAATCCTTTTACTTTTGTAGAATTCAAGATATGCCACCAGAAGATTTCTTCCTTTATCTGTTAAATATTATGCACAAAATCCCCATAATGTCTGTAGTAGATGTTTACCATTTTCGAGCAGCACGTCAGAATATGTAGCCCTGTCTCAATAGTTACTTTGTCCTCACATAGTCTACAGCATCGCTCCTCATTCCTTCATTTATTTATTACCCCAGTATGTTCAAGTACTGGTAAGTAATTAAGCCTAGCAAGTAATATAAATCCTCGGTGTTTGATGCTTGGACATATATTCAAATAGTATTGAGGTTTCTTTATATGTATATAGAATATAGTTCACAAATTGGTATTTTCTCAAACGTTCTAGGTGAGTATAGTTATCTATCCAATCAGTCAAGTCAATTTTCCTTGACAAGGCAGATTTAACCTGCTTGGGAGAATATCTCCTGGCTACAGTTCCAGTTAATATTATGCATAACATTTTCAGTACTGGTTTTTAAAATTGATCTCTTCGCTTCCATGCGTAGTTCTTGCCACAATGAAACCATCAATTGATTACTCGAGGAGCTATTGAGCTTCAGATAAAATTCAGTCCTTTTATTAAGTACCATAGATTTCAGGGATAACAACCCCAGCTCAATTCTGATAATGGCCATCGGGATACAGGTTGGGAGGCCCAGCACTTTTCTCCAAAAGTTACCCTCCACAACCTGTAGCCACTTTAGATCTATTTTTTGAAGGTCCTCCAGGGCATATATCATCATTGGGTTAAGTACCTGTTGGTACAAAAGCCGCACAGCCCATATGCTAAATTCCCCATGGGTCAGAGTGAAATGATAGACTAAGGCTGTAATTTGAGCTGCCCTGATTTTACGTACTTGAATACAATGCAAATAGTCATTAGTCATCTCAAACTCAATACCTAGATATCTATAAGAAGGGGTATAGCATATGACCGATTCCAGCACTTCGAGTCTTACACGTGCAAACTTTCTATTAGCGAAGACCATAATTTGAGTCTTTTCCAGGTTAATTTCCAATTCATTCTTTTTACAATATACCCAGAGTGCTTCCGCAGATCGTTGCAGACCACTGAATGTGTGGTCAAGAATGACAAGATCGTCTGCATAAGCCAGTAATGGGCATCTATCTACACCTATTTGTGGGGCACAATTACGTACTTTATCGAAAGCTAATGGGAGATCATACACAAATAAATTATATAGCGTTGGTGCAGTGACACACCCGTTTAACCCCTCGATTCTGTCTAACTTGTGCAGTCATGTTACCCTGTGAGTCTAGTTTTAAGTAGACCATATTATTGTTATGTAAAAGTCTAAGATAATACAAAAGACCTTCAGGGCATCCAAGCGTTTCTAATTTAGTCCAGAGTAGCTCTCTGGGTACTCTGTCGAAAGCCGCTTTAAAATACACAAATAAAGCATATATCGGGGGATTCCCCTTTTTCCTAGCATTCATGTGCAAGCTATATAGAATAAATAAATTATGCGCAGTGGAGTAACTCTGCCTAAAACCACTCTGGAAATGATAAAAAAGACCTTTCTGATCAATCCAACTCTGAAGTGCTTTTAACAAAAAACTGGCGAAAATCTTGCTAGTGCAATCTAACATAGACAATAGTCTATAATTAGATGGCTCTAGCTTAATTCCCTTTTCATGTATGGGGATCAGAATTGCTCTACGCCATGTATCAGGTATTTTCCCTTCACAGAAGACTTTGTCGAACAAGATCTTTAATAACTCTGCCCAAAACCTAGGCTTGTTTTTCAAGGTGATGTTGGCCAAGCCGTTTGGCCCCGGTGCTCAAGATGATTTTAAATCTTTTATTTTATCAATAAGTTAGTTAATTGAGATTGAGAAAGGGGGCGCAGGAGGAATTCTCATCCTTATAGGGTTGATTTTATCTTCCATCTCAAAGTTACGTTCTTCCAGAAATGTTTCCCATCTCTGGGCACTGATAGGATTAATCATAGAGATTACCCTATTACCCCGAGCCTCCCCAAGTATTGCCCAAATGTTACGTGTGTTCTTAGTACATAAAACATGTACTGTGTCCTGCCACTGCTTAAGTTTATTTAAGTATCTTTTTTGTTTAATCCACGTTTTATACTTGTTCTTAAGCGATCTGCACAGTATGAGGAAGGACTGCATATTGGTGCAGGACATCTTAGCCTTACAAATTTCGATTCTAAGTGATCTCTTGGCATCCCTAATTTCTGAGTCATACCTGGTTACCTTCCCTTGTTTCGACCACGCAAGCCCTATATCTGCAGAAGCGAAGCATGCTTAGTAGAAAAGGCAGATATCCAGGTCTCAATCTTATCTATTGTCATTTCCCGGAAAATATCACTCTCTGGCTGACTTGTCTGCGTTATATATAGGGCAGCTTTAGCTATATTTTTCTCAGACCAACTAATCCGTGTGGCCGTCTGGTTTACCCTCAAAGTACCCAAGGATTTGCATGCATGTTTACCTATGTGCGGGGCAATTGTTAATGAAAGTGAAGCATGGTCACTCCAATTATTCTCTAATACCAGAAAATCTCTAACTAAAACAGCCAGTTCAGGGGTAACAAAACTATAATCAAGAGTGCTCTTACTTTTACCATTCCCACAGGTTTCTTTACCAGGATTGTCACCCATTGATCTTCCATTAATCTTTTCCATGTCCCAAGATTTAAAAAAACTCAACCACTGTAATCCCACCACATCAGTTCTCATCTGTCGCATATTACTCTCAGCCCTTAAAAGAGGGTTACTAGAAAACCATTTCCCTCCCCCATGTCACAGTTAAATTCCCCCATAATCGCAATCAGTTTATTTCCCTGCTGTATAGACCATTTAATCATAATCTCATGCAAAGAGTCTTGGATTGCTTCAGTATGGGGCGCACCAGGAGGGGAGTACAGAGTAATTATTAAGATGTTTACCATATGATCCACAGACCATAATTCAAATTCCACAGCAATAAGAAATTCACCTAAATTAGTCTCAATCTGGCGGGATTTAACATTATGCTTAATTCTCACAATCAGACCCCTATAAGGTCTTCACCGCAGTCCCTTATTTACCATTGATTGGTATACCGTATATCCATTTATCACCACTTGAGAGGTTAACCATGTTTCCTGTAAACAAAAGCAGGGGAATTTAGTCACTATAGTTAATGAGCCTCCTGCTTTAAGAAGATGGTTACAACCCCTACAATTCCAGAACATAAAGGCAACATTTCAATCTTTATTTAGGACTGCTGGTAGTGCATCCACCAGCCACTTCAAAGCATTCTGAATATCCTCTATCTGGGGGGATCTCTCATTCATCAGCATTGGGATTAATGTGTTATTCTTGATCTCCAGTGTCTTCTTCCTAGGGCAGATATGCTCTTCCTTTCCAGGATCTGCATCCACCTCTACTAAATTGTCTTTATATAGTCCCAATAATTGTATAGTAGAGTGGAATTTATAGTGAATAGCAGAGACGTTAGTATTCACACAAGTCAGAGGTTCAATAAATTCAAAGTCCTCAGATCTTAAGACTCTCAATTGAGGAATTGAGTATAATCTAGTGAATAATTCAGTTCTTGTGAGCCAGTCTGATTCATTCTTTTGATAGAGGTTCTTGATAAAACATATATTCCTCTTGCTTCCCGCCTGACTCATCTCAACCTCCTTTGTAGTTAAACTGTCATTCTCTCTACTCGGAGAGATCATACTTCTACTACGAGGAGTAGAACAGATCTTGTCAGGGTCTTCTCCCATAAATGAATCTGGTAGCACTATTCAGTTTTCTGCAGCACTATTACCTTCATTGGGCTTCTCAGTGATCAATCAGCTGGTTAAGCGGCCCTCTGTCACTAGCTTACGTTTCTTTGCCCGTGTCTCTTTTTTTTCTTGGCTTTTTTTGTGATCTTAATAGGAGCAGCTGTTGATGGAGGTAATGAGGCCGCGACACATGGTCTCTTCTTCGTGGCTGCCCTTCTAGCCATTCTCCTCTGCTTACGAGCGAAAAAATCTCAGAGTTTGTGGGCTCCTCAATATCTTGTACCGAGTTTGCATTCTTCTCTGGCTCTACTTCCATCATAACCGCAGCCATTGACAAATTATTCTCTGCATCAATCATCTCGTTGCGGTTTGCCTCATTTACTGGATTCATGTTATTGGTATTTTCCAGAATACGCCCACACATTTTTAATCGTATTTTAAGGGCAAATTGCAGTGACTCCACTGATGCTTGTATTTCTTTAAACCCACCCATCGAAGCATTGGAGTCATTAGAAGGATCCACTACAGACTGATCCACCAGTGCCTCCAAGTTAGGTGATGCAGATAACCTATCTGCCCCATTTGGTGATTGCGTCCGATTCGACGCCTGAGTATTCACCACATATACTTCCGGAGTTGTCATTACTGCTGGAGTCATCTGCCTTTGTATTGAGAGGCACATATCCAATAGGGAATTATTGTCAATCTCTTCATTTATAGTCTGCTCCAGAGAATGATTATCCAGATCAATCTGAGGTATCACACATTGTTCTTGTAGCAGGTTGCCCTCAGCTGGGGGGTTAGGTGGAAAAAAGGAAGTTATCGCTCCCATTGTTACCGGGGGAAGTTTTTTGCTTTTACCCATCTTGTTCTCAATTCTCACTGAGGGTCCTTTCTCTTTGGCCTTACGCAGATTGTATCCAGGCCCCACAGAGCAGCTATTCATTATCTCTTGAGATGTTTCTTTACAAAATCCCACGAAGGATAGTAGAGATATCTTCTGCCTATGACGTCCTGTTGATTTCAATTGTTAAGTATATAAAGTTAACTGACTGCACAACGTAGTAAGTAACAACCTCGTATGTAAGGACAGTAGTCCACAGCAGGTAGCGTTTCCAACTGCACTGCTTAGCCCAGGGGATCAAAGGATTGTTTCCCGCAGTCTCCCCGCAGGCTTTATCTCAAGTACCTCTGTTTACATTTACTTACAGCAACTTCTGCCACCTTATCTTAGAAATGGTATTGCAGAAGAACGCTCACCCTAGTGAATAACATCCCTAAATAGGCTTATCCTTAGGCCAGGTCAATCTGAGACGGCCAGTAGTGGGAGCAGATATTGTCTGCTATTCTACAGGCAATTTCTATCTGCTCACACCCCCACCTTATCAGACTTCAAGGGCTAAAGGTAATCACTTAACCCAAGTTGCCATCACTTGCCACAGCTTGCAGCCACTGTGGACAGTCGCTGACACGCTCGCTCGCTCTCTCATCCACAGCAGGCAGCCAAGCGAACCCAAAGCATTGCTGTGGGCAAGCCGATAGCTCCCGCGAGCGTTCCCAGCTTAAACCAAGCTCACCCGAGCAACCTAAAGCCTGAGGCCTTGCGTGCCCGCACCGTGCCCTCACCGTCAGCTTGCCGAGTCACTCTGCACGGCTCGACTCGTTCGTAGTCGGGAGTCAGCTGGGAGTCGGCAGGGGGCTTCTCTCTCTCGCTGCCTCTGCCGCGCACAGCCAAAATCGGGATCACAGGATACGAGGAAAGGACCTTCACCAGCAAAACATGTCAAGCCGCACCTCACGTGAGTCGTAATGGAGACTCGTAAACAGAGGCCGCTTCCGACACTGACTCTAGAACTCACTGCAGGTGTTTACTAACAGTTCCGGTCTTTCTTTGGTATCCCTGCTTACATCATGCCTCTCAAGCCCTCTTCCAGGTTTCAGGATTCTGAGGTTCTTTTTCTCAGATTTCAACCACGCTCTAGTTTTCCCATCTTGGCCTATGCAAAGGCTTTGGGTGTTACCAGTCAAGCTCACAACTAGAACACGGGTGTTAAGGCTGTAACCCTTCCAGCATGTGGCTCTGGGTGCTAGTAGTGTGTTTGCAACTAAAATACGGGTTTCTTTGTTGAAGCGGCATTTGTGTACATTCACCCCTTCAGCAAAGGGAGGGTGGGCCAGCCTCGAGGTGGACGTGACATGGTTTGGGACCAAGTCCCTCATTGCTGTCCATGGAAGCTGGTAGGCTGCATGAGGTGGCACGGCAACAAGATGCAGGAATGAGTGGGTGGTGGGATTGAGCAGGTGGAGGGGGGGGACCAGGGAAGAGCAAGCTCACATGGGGGCATTAGTAGGGAAAGATGAAAAAGGACTGATATTTACAACCCATAATCTATTCAAAAAATGTAGAGCAGGACAGTGGGGTGGAGTCTATATGCTCCATCAGATGATGCCATTTGTGATGTCAGCTGTAATATAGGCGGTGAGGCTTTGGGCCGCGCCCCTATCAGCGTTACAGCAGTGCATGTGGCATAGTTCTAAAATCTGCCTGACAAAGATTATAGGTGGCCATGCCACCCCGTATTACCTATGGAGTCTAGGGGGCCCAGTCTGCGGACGCTGAACCAATATGGCACCTATTTATGTTACAAGCAAAGGGGGCTATGAAAGCAATGCATACCCCAACCCATTCGCATATACAAACCCCATTTTGGATTATGAGACCACATGAAACAATTATTCACTTTTTGATGTATCTAAATATGTTATATTCCACACCTCTGGGGTATGTATGTTAAGACTCTACACAGTGCCAGTGCATGAATGGGTAATCTAAATGTTATTTGCAGAACTATATCCACCGACCCAAGTCCATGTCCATTAACTCAAGGTGGCCGACAGACAATGTTAAGCCTGGTCTCCACCAATCACATTCCATAATTTAAATGCACAAGTCGGGTCCGCACTCTCATCGGCCCAACTTCAAATATATCTAAATAGTATTTATTATTTGCTGGGTATAGCTGTTTTAGAGATAATTGTAAATGATGAAGAGTTTCACCTTGCCGAAACAAAAACTGATTTCAACTTGAAGTTGTTCCTAAATAATTTAAGTAAAGAAAAAGCGTTGACCTCACCATTTTGTTTTTTTCTGCCATCATCGAGGACATCTTTCTTGTGCGATTTTGGGCAGGAAAAGATCATATGGTCTCTGACTGTAAACCCCCCACACGGACACATCTCACACAATATTTCAAAAGAAATCTAAAGATGGATGTATAATTTGTAGAAAGAGTGTAACTTTATCTCTGGCAGTACAGGAAAACCTGCATCTAATTATTAAAAATGAACAGTTTGAAATAGATTAATTTGAACTTAATAGTATGAATCTTAAGTGGTGGGAATTTAAATGCATTTACTTCACAGAAATGCTACAACAATGCGAAAAATAAGTATGCCACACAAGCATTACTGCAAATTGGCCATTACAGCACGAATACTGCCACAAAACAAAGGAATGTACATAATGAGTGCTGATTGGTTAAGTAGACATGAATAAAAGAATCACTCCAGCAGTGCAATAACTCAGGCTTCAAAGGCAGCCTTGAAGCTTTGTCATTACATGGGTGACAGACAGAGTCTCGGGTCACTTCCGAAAACACACTCTCCTATGTTGCAGGGAAAACACATTAATCAGTCAGCAAATATATTTCACAAAGTGAGAGACAATGCAAAGCATTTAGAAAGGTTTTGGTGCTGATAAACATGGGGTTCTGGTAATAGTATGTTTTGCTGGGAAAATAACAACTTAATTAATTCAATTACTGAGCGAATGCTCTTGGATACAAGAGTGGCCACTGGCCTTCCCACCACAGGCCTGCACTTACTTACCTATTGGCATCTGCCTACTTCCCTAGGCACTTACAGCTGCTCACTCCCTAGCACTTCCCTCCTGGTACACCTTGCATGTATCCCCAACTCCTCGCCCCTTCTCTCTCTCTATCTGCACTTGCACGTTCTGAATGCTCACAAGGCCTACCAGATCCACCTCTTTCTTTCATTGTTGTTTCTGATTTCCATTCCCATGTTCCCTCCTTGCTTCCCTGTTAGCGCTTTGAAGCACAATTTACTTGCTGTATAAGCGCCTAAGAAATACACAATACAATCAAATACGTTTTAAATGGTGGCAGACACTGCAATCCTCTAAAGCACCTGGAAACTAAGCATCCCACGTCCATCACACCCCACATCCTTAGTAAATATTCTTTACCAAATATGATGAAACACATGTAATTTCTAATATGTTTTCAAAATACGTCGTTCATCCACTTATTCTCAAACCAAAAATAGTTTCCAACTATACATTTCAGCCAGATGAGTACATACCACTCGTCGTTATGACTACAAGATATTTGGATGCTTTAAGGACCTTTTTGGAGAGAGGGAGTGCCCGACTTCCACTCATGAGCTTTCCGGGGTGCCGGTCCAGGCTATATAATGTCCAAGACTAAGAGCAATACCCCTAGTAAATACCTATTTCATTACTTTATTTTAGTTACATTTTTCTTCAGCATTGGCCCTGCTTAGAGGCACTGAAAGCACCTTACAAGGTTCAAAGCTTCAAAAGGTGGGGCTTCAAAAGAAGTTACACATGGTATTCAGGTTAGGATGTGAAGATTAGGATAGACAAGTGGTAGTGGAGGAGGTGAAGGGACTGGATTATGTGTGGGGAATCTTTTACAAATCCACTTCTGGGGCACCAGTGGTCCAGGGATGAATATCGGTTTCTAAACCATCAATCGCCCCACACCTCTAGTGCACCAGAAAGTTTCAGAACATATTGCAAACACAAGAAAATTATAAACCTCCTTTTCCAATTTTGGTAACATGAACAGAACGGCAGGCTTATCTCTGAAAGGTTGTGGATGGTTGGTTAGTTGCAGCACAGCTAAATTACAATTATTACCCAATGATAAAAGGGACTGTCCAGTCAAGTTTGTATAAAACGATCTACTTTATTATTCTCACAGCAGAACATTCTAGCATCATTGGGAAATACAACCCACCCTGTAAAGGAATGTGGAGGGCAGAACGTTTCAAAGAAAGAAAAGGCATGCACTCGGGATACTGACAGGAGGGCAGTCGGTATGGCAAATAATCACAACAATTCAAGGTTACTTGGCTTTAGCACAAAAGGAGCAATGGGTTTAGAATGTCTCTAGTAGCCTTCTGGGAAGGACCAGCTGGACAGAACCCCACTGTTCCTTGTGCTGTAGATGTTTTTGGGGCTTGACATGGTCAAGTTGACTTGAGGCCACTTTTCCGGCTTTATTGACAGAGTTCAAGATGGGAGGCAGCTGTGGGTATCAAACGGCAAGGTGGTTCAACGAGTGAAGCTGGATGAATGGCTGCAGGCTGACCTACATGATATGATATGATATGCTATTTCATTTATAGTGCGCACATACACAAGTGTTTCAAAGCGCGATGAGGCAGAGGAGTGGAAACAAGGGGGGACAAGACAATGATCTTACTAGGCCCAGTGACAATGAGATTGTGCAAGTGCAGTGGAGAGGAAGGGGAAAAGTGCCAAGGGATGGGGAGGAGGAGCAAGTGCAGGACATAGGATATAAACAGCAGGAAACAAAAAGTGTGGCCAGCAGGTGGCAGTGCAAATTTAAGTGCAGAACGGCAAGTGATAGATGATAGTGCATGTAGGAGGACTGTAGGGTTACAGATACAGCCCCATGGCGGCTTGGGGTCAGGAATCATCTCACTGCTGATTGGCAGTTATGGAACACTGGTCGAGACATCTCAGATGGCTTTAACAGGGCTCGAAAGTAGGATTGGATAGGCAGGAGCTACATGCAGCTCTTAGGTATCCACCAGGAACCGGTCACCAGAGCTACCACTGCAGAGCGAGGAGCTAGTATATATCATCAAATTGAACTTCCACATAAAATGCAAACATATAATTGCACCTATTATTTATGACCCCATATGCTTTAAATCTAATGTTTATTTATTAATTGTCCGAAATGGACAGAGTTAAATACAGGTTTTTGTGCTTGTTCGGCATCAGTTAGCCTGGACTGCCAAAAGTAGCTACGGGTAACTGTTGCTTTGAAGCTAACGAGGCTTTTCTAGGATATAAGCAGGAGCTAAATAGCTCCCAGCTCCCCTCAACTTTTAACCCTGTTTAAGCGACAGTGGCTTGACAATCGTCAGCATTAATGTTGGTTGCAGATCAAGAAACTTGATTGTCTTACATATGTATTTTAGACATCTGTATTTGCTTGTCGAGGCACTTCTCTCAGGGTCTTCAATGGGCTTGTATATTCCTTTAAGGCGGATGGCCCAGAGCTGAGAAATTTGTTGAAGGCAGCTAACTTGTCCTTGGTTGTAGGTTCAGAGATATTCTGGCGCTTCCTATCTAGGAAGCTTGTTGCAGATCCTAGTAGGGCACGATGTATGCTGGCTGGTTACCAGTTCTGGAGTGGCTGGAGGGTCCACTGGATACAGTAATTCCCTCTGTTCCCTAGGAGATGATTAGGGGATGGATCTTGCTTCCCTCTTTGGAGGGTCTGACCTTCCTTCACTGATGGAAGATGTAAGGCAGACTGTACCTTCAGCTAGGGTCCAATGATGAGTTCTTCTTGCTACTCCTTGCAAAGTCTTCAGGCGATCTGCAAAAAAAGGGTCTTGGCCCTCTTCTAAAGCCAAATAGACGACAGGGATTGGTGTAGGCTACGTCTACCTTAATTAACCAATCCTGGGTCCCCAAAAACAACCTCCTGTATGTGTGATGTCATAACCAGAGTTCTTTGCAACAGAAGGGGTGAAAACAGGTAATACTAAGCCCCACCCATGTTCCTGTCTATTGTGGATCAAAGGGTCTCTCTGTTAATTGAGCTCTCTGTGGTTCCCGGTTGAAGCAGCAAGTTTCCCTAAAAGTTGTGGTGACACCAGACTCTCTGACTCCTGCAAACCACATTCTCATACATTATTAATGGGGTCCCCCTACAGGGTGAACTACTGTAAACATGCAGTCCCATATATGAACGCTCACTGGCAATTGATACTGAGGGTGGGAGCTGACTTCAGATTAACACAGTTGCATATGAAAGGCTTTTGGGGTTTCTTGTCTCCTTTGTTATCCTCGGCAGCCAAGACCCATGTGGGCCTGTTTGAAGTACACTCTAGTTGTATGTTAATTATGGTAATCACTGCCACCAGCTGCAGGGCCCAACACATGGACAAAGCAGACCCATGGAGCCTTTGTTAGTTAATTAGGCTGGCCATGGCAGGGGGAAGGTTTTGTCCTCCCCCTTCTTGAGATGACTAATCCACCCCTCCTATCATATCCCAACTAAATATGATAGGCGGGGACTGCGCCTGTAGGCTTTGTCGACCTAGAGTACACTGGTCTAGGCATATGTCATGCAATGAGCATAAGAAAGTGTTTGTGGATTAGCCCCACACATTTTGTTTATCTACCATCATTTAATTTAATTTAAACTTTCAAAAAAAGCCCAGGTGAGCGCAGACCCATGGTGCAGATTATCGAATTCCTCACAGAATCAGTTACGTTTTTAGGCTTTTTCTGAAAGTGGTGATGGAGGGTGCCATGCAGATGTGAAACGGTAGGTTGTGTCATCTCCTGGGTGCCCACTGGGTAAGTGCTTTGTTTTGTGTGCATGTTAGTTTGCAGAGTCTCATGGGCAGAAGGTGTCAGCTCACTTGTCTGGTGTTTGTGTGGGTGATGGGTTTGAGTTTGTCATGCAGGTAAGAAGGGTTTTGCGATACTTGTGGTCCTCTTCTTAAAGACTGGTTGTTTCCCCTTTCCTGAGCGATTCACAGGGCTCTGTACATTGCAAGCTCTCTAGCCTGAATGCTCTTCCTTGAGCTGAGTTTTGATGGAAAACACTCCCATTACAAAAAAATAACAAAAAAACGTAAAATGGCCCTCTTAAAAAAATAACAATGCCCTTAACCCATTATTGATTCTCTTTCCTGGTTACTAGTGTCAAAGGACTCCTGTCCACTGGCACCCATTGAGGGCCTCCTAGATTGGCATTTCGATTCCTGCCTACAATTACTTCCTATATTGTTCCTTTCTTTTAGATTTTCCCACATTTAGCACTGGTTTTGTATTTTTTTTTGGTCATTCCTGATCTGAATCTTCCTGGAGCTGTAAAACATCACATGTCCCTGCCTTCTTTGCCTTAAGCTCTGGAGGCTGTCGCCAAGTGGCAGAGTTGCAGTTGGCGCCTCACAAGTCACATACAAATAAATACATACATTAATACATAAATAAAGATTGCATATGACTTCTCTGCCTTTTTTGAAAAAAGAAAACAGCATTCCAAGAATACAGGCATAGGGGCATAATTGTATCACGTTCATCTTCATCCCATTGCTCTCTTTAAGTCAAAGCGGGCATTTTCTCTCTAAGTGGATCAGTGCTAAGCACTGTTGAGCAATGGAGCGGTCCCTAAAAAGTCAGACACAAATGCGTATGGGGTGATGCTGAAGAAGTGAAACTAGAACCCTTATGCAAGGTGCAAAGGGATGGCCAACACGACTCAGTCCAGTTTTTAATGTGTAACAACATATACCAGAGATGAGAGTGAGAAGAGTCTATTGCAGACTTACATTTAGATTCATTAAGTGCAAAGATGTCTCCGGGTCAGGAGCGCTCTACACATGTCACACTAAATACATAAATACGTTAATGCGTAGGTCAAACAAAATCAAACTAAAAATATTTAAATGAAATTAAATCAAAGTTAGTCAATGCTGGTTCCAATTCGTTTGAGAGCGGAGGCAGACTATGCCTGTCCACCAAAGACTGGACACTCCAACCACTCTTAGATAGCTATTGTGGTTAATGAGCCCTAAGCAGTGATCCATGTGTAACATTCAGGGCACATGTCACAACATAAAAGCAAAAGAAGAGCTGAGGCCCCAAAGCTAACTATGTCAACCCATCTCCCAAATGTGATCTTTAACAGTGAGGTGTTAATAAGTAAATTTGACTCATTTTGTGGTCTAATGGTGCCACACAGTGAAGGTCAAGGCCTTTTATAACAATGTCAGTATATCGGGAGAGGAGGGAGGCTTTTTCCCATGATGGGGGGGACCAGGAAATCACAGTCTTGTCACAGAATTCAAAACTCGAAACGCTGTGGCACCGGCACACTTAAATCCCCGGAGGTATTGAGAGGCCTCTGTGCTGGCATGTGACATTGTACACACCTGGAATGTTCTGGGGTGTTTATTTGGCGTATGATACAAAAAAGCATGAGTGAATAACATGAATGGTATGCTGCTGTCTCTTTGTCTTGAAATAGGGGTTCTCCCAGCCCTATAAGATGGGTTAGCAATATCTTAGAGATGGACGGTGGATGTAGAGTTTACTCAGACATCAAAAATAGAAAGAACTCAGGTAGTTGGCAAAAGATACTGTTTTAATATCAATTATCTAAAACAGGGAGTACAACGGGCATCAACAGACACCCCTCATCATGATCTCTTTCGAGACTTCTCAAAGCATTTCATAAACAAATTACATTCTTTTATTAAAAAATTGTCATAGGTGACGTTTAACCTACGTATCACTAACGTCATCCTACGTGGCAAACTACAAAAACCTAATGGTGAGTGTGATAGGTTCTACAAGGATCATCTAGGTATACGATCCATACTTGTTTAGGGCAGTGGAACAATGTGAAAGGCTTTTTAACACCAGGTGGGGCAACTAAGCCCTTTTCTAAAAATCTGTCACTATGAACGTCACTAAATATATGATGTCTAATTGGCTACACAACTATAAGACCCTTGATCAAGCGGTCCTCTATCATTGGTTACATCCTAACCTCTGTCAGTACCTTCCCAACCTATGTTAGCAGCACACAGGCTGAAAGTCCAGGTGTAGATGAGCTAGTCTTAACCTTAGCTTCCCACCAATTAGCATATCCATCCATCATCACCTCAGTGTCCATGCCTTCTGAGCAGGAGATTTGTTCTTTCACATGATTTGTATCCAATGTCAGCTCACCACATTATGATATGGCCTTGGCTCATCCAGTCTCGCCTTTCTGAGTTTCGCCTGTAATTCACTTGTTTTCTAACTGCGCCACACTTGGAAAAGGGAAAAGTGGCCTTTCTTCTTTTGCTCAGCACTGCTATCATACATAGTGGGAACATCCATCCTTTACTGACTCCTATATATATATATATATATATATATATATATATATATATATATATATTGGTGCTTGCCGCAATCTATTCACTATAAAGCTAGCCTTTAAGAATACTTCATCTGCTTGTACACGTGTGAAGTAGCTTAATATCTTCATTACTTCTGTAGCGTAAGTTTCTTCATCTTTGTCCCAAGATGTCATGTATCTCGATATGTTCTTGATGCCTTATAGAATTGTCTGCGTTCTCTAGTCTCTGCATCTCTTCTCTATGCGCCAACTTTGCTCTGTATGACGGTGTTGGTGATGTCACCATTCTTCTTCGTCATCCAACCGTCCTGTTTCTACTGGGATTTCATTCAGACAACCATCGTATTGTCTTGTATACAAGTATGGTTTCATCAATGGGAATTTTGCCTTCCAGATTCTCCAAGGTATCAGTATCTTCACTGGTACTGCACGTGTCTCACACTCTTGCATCCAACATACAAGTGCCGTGGGTGAGATGGCTGAGATGGGGGTACTTAGCTCCCTCTCTACAGTCTCACGCCCTCTGGTAGGTTCCTTCACTGGAGCCCAGTATGTCCCATCACCCCTAAATCTCCACTCTGCCGCTACACCCCACTAGCTCTCCAGTGTGTCTCTTCACCCCTAATGCTCTGCAATTTGCCCCTTCTCTCCCTAGCTCTCTACTGTGTCTACTGTGTCCAGCTACTCCATTTGCTCTCCAGTATGTCTCTTCACCCCCTAGCTCTGCAGTATGTCACCTCATTCCTCAAGATTTCCAATATGTTGTTTAATAAGTCTTTTGAATTGATGGTTTCACCTGCCCTCAGATGCAGCTTCTGCTTGGTTCCCCCTGAGATTTGCACATTATAAATATACAAAATACAATGAATTCAAATGTTGAATAATTCTTCTAGCTCTCCAGCATGTCCCTTCACCCCCTAGCTCTCTAGTATGTCTCTTCACCCAACTAGTACTCCAGTATGCTCGTTCACCCACTAACTCTCTAGTATGTCTCTTCACCCAACTAGTACCCCAGTATGCCCCTTCACCCGTAGCTCTCTAGTATGTCTCTTCACCCAACTAGTACTGAAGTATGTCCTTCACCCCACTAGCTCTCCACTATGTCCCTTCACCCCTCAAGTGCTCCAGTATGTACCTTCACCCCACTAGCTCTTCAGTATGTCCCTTCGCCCCTCAAGCTCTCCAGTATGCCCTTCACCCCACTAGCTCAAGCTCTCCAGTATATTTCGTTATACCACTAGCTGTCCACCAAGTCCCCTCATAGCTTTAGCTTGTGAGTATATCCCTTCACCCATCTATCACTCCAGCATATCTTGTCATACTTGTAGTTTATCACTATGTACCGTCAACACTATAGCTCTTCGGTATAGCCCCTCATATATTTAGGTTTTCAGTATGTCCCTGAACCCCTCTGCCTCTCCAGTATGTCACTTCACCCCTCTAGCTCTCCAGTATGTCCTTCACCCCACTAGGTACCTGCATCCCTCTAGCTCGTCTGTATATAGCCTCATACCATAAGCTTTTCAGTATGCCCGTAACTCCCTAGCTTTCCAGTATGCCCTTCCATTCATCTAGTTTTCCAATATAGCTGTTCACCCCTCTGGCTTTGCAGTACATCACGTCACCCCTGTACCTCTCTGGTATACGTCTACACCCATCTATCTCTCCCCCATGTCTCTTTACTGAACAAGCTTTCCAGTATGTTCCTTTACCCCTGTAGCTCATTGGTATGGGTCTTCACCCCATTAGCTTCATCCCTCTAGCTCCAGTATGTACCTCCTCCACACTAGACTAGCTATACAATGTGTAATTTCATCTGTCTAGTCTCCAGTATGCCCCTTAACTTCTCAAGGTCTCCAGTGTGTCTCTTTTTCCACTATCTCTCCAGTATGTCCTTGCATCCTTCTAGCTCTCCAGTATGTTCCCTTAACCCACTAGCTCTCCAGTATGTCCCTTCACCCCTGTAGAGGAGCAGGTGGACACGTCATCCCTAGCTCCATCACCCTCACCTACATCATGCTGGAATAGCAGGAGAAGAGCCCTATGCCGGAAACCAGATATCATCCCAATACCACGTCAAGTGTATGAGAGACGGTATGCACTGAGACAACAGTATCAAATGTACCCTTGCACTGAAAGGGTGGAAGAATGTCAACACACAAAATTGGACATCATAGAGCTATCAGCGAAATCGGACGAGGGCAAAGTGACATCATGAAGGAAAGATACTGAAACATACTGAAACAATGTGCAAATACTTGAAAAATAAAGATGTCGCTGAAGAAACAAGCTAGAGAAACATGTAACTGAATATGAAGACATCACATATGTAAAGAAAATAAATTACCCTGCTGGCTAATAAGTTTTTGTAGGCAGAAACGCAAGGTAGACGAAACATATGGAGGCTTGCTGCAGAAGAAAACATAATGTGGCTACGGTGCCCATGATGGAAATATGGACACCAGACTCGTAGTGAAATGAATCGAGCTACCTCAGACACAGACCAGGGCTGCAGAGTCAGGAGACAGTAGAAAACACAGCTTTGTGTAAGGAATAAAGTGGAGTCTATCGGCCTGGGATCTAGGATGCTACTTCAAGGAATAATTGCAAGGCAAAAGGGGAATCAAAAGGATAAGCCATGTACGTAAGACATTTTTCTCTTAGATTAAGCAAAGAGGAAAAAATCTGCACAAGCCAAGTATTGGACAATTCAATATGAAAAAAAAACCTATGAAAGGTGGAGTGAGTGAATCTCTAGAGGCTGAGGGGAATGATCCCACTCAGCACAATTGAATCAAATAGCAGTAAATAGAAGGTCAAAATGGAAAAAAAAGTGTGGTCTCCTCACATGTGATTCAGAAGTCGAAAACAAGGGCTATTCATTAAGCTTCAGATGAAGAAAATGGTTTGCCTAAACAACCTGAAAGGTCCCAGAATAGAGAACAGGCTTCAAGGTCAATGACAAAGGAGAAGCCTTGGCTTAGGGCAGGACCAATGAGAAATTATGCACTAATTGGGAAAGTGGAGGGTAGTCTGACGTTACTCTCAGCAGCTGGGGTCTATTTTGCTTATGTGCTGCTAACAAGCCAAAAGCATAAGGTTGAGAAAGCATGCCAACCAATCAGAGGGTCTATGTAGCAACATGCTATACAATGTTGCAACTACCAATCTGCTGCCATTATTCAGTTATAATCAGTATTATACGTATTTAGAGGTGGTTTAAGGCGTGCCCACCAGATAAGGGGCATCCAGTAATATTGTTACTACTTACATGATATATGGGTATGTATGTTCCCTTAACCAATCCCTTCCTTCAATAGGTTTTACAGTTTTCCACATAGGATGACGTCATACATTATGCATATGGGATATACAACCTTTATATAATCAAATTTGGGCGTGACTGTGTGGACTGCAGTTTGCTGTATGCCAGATTGCCCTACTTTATTTTATGCTAATGATAAAGTAGTACTTTGCCATATTCTTTGAGTCTGTCCGGTTATTTGGGTCATAGATCGTCATTGATAATTCCATCTAGCACAAAAGATGCTTCAAGGTGCTAGAGAACATTTTGGTAGCAGTGTGGATATGTCTGGTCTAATTGACCTAGACCCAGATCTGGACTTTCAGACTCTCGATTGTTTGCACCATTAGCCAGAAGACAGTTGTGCTTCCTTTGGAGATGGGCATGCAAAATACACCTGTGAGGAAAATCGGTTGTTAGGTTCCGCTTTGACTAAATTCCTGTCTGGTCCCTGAAGGAGCTGCGTGGACTGAAGGCAAACTGGTCAATTGGGGAAGAGTCAAGCTGAACCACGGTTGTAAGTAGAACATTGAAAATGGCAAAACAGGGGGAAGGACTGCATTGTAAATATATGTATAGAAGTAACAGGATTTGGGGGTATTAGAAAGAAGATAAATAGATACCTTGTTTTCCTGGTTCCAAGAGGGGCTAAATGGTATGCACTAATAAAAAACTCTGTGAGTAAGTGTATTAAGCATTCCTAAGGCAAGGCCAAAAAGAAGCGTATGTATCAAAATCCATGAAGGAGTCAAACATTAGATACATTTACTAGAGATAGTAAAGGAAGGCATGTGTATGGGGTTATAGATATGTCAGTATAAAACTTTTATTGTGTCTAGGTTAGGAGAAATAAAACAATAGAAAAATTAAGGTAATCATCAGATTTTTCAATCAAGAGATTGACGTCAATCAGGAGAGTAAATATCAAATAATAATCATAAATAAATAAGACATCCATGAAACATCAATAATAAAACAACGAGATGTCTAAAATTTGGTAGACAGTGTAAACGAATATCACTGCATAGATTTTTAAAGTGTTTTTTTGGTGAAAATTGGCGATTGATGGTGCTTGCGCAAATTAATCAGTGTAGAATACTTGATAAAATAAATGAAAGAATAAAAGATCTGGTATGGATTGAGAGTCAAAAACGACTTGTCATGATGGGGGATACTCCTCTATTAACCACTGCCGAGATATACACCCAACATAATGCAGTGTCACGTGGAGTGGGTTAGACTCACAACTAATAAAACACTCATGCCATGGCCCCAAGAGGGTTCCTTGTCAAAAACAGTATTGCACAATATGACAAAAATGTTGTATGCTACATATGAGGGGAAGAATTTACAGAAAAGATTGGTGCTTTTAGAGTTGTGGAAGATGTATCAGAGTGAGAAGGAGGATCCGCCTGAGAAGGAGTGATGCTTAATCAGTATAGAGAGGAGGATGTAACGCCTTGTGCTTTTCTTTCCACTTGTGAAAAGGCTCCTCTTTCCACTTCTGAAAACAAGAGCACAAATACTGAGGAGCAGGGATTTCTTTAAAGGAATTGAAAGCAGTTGCGGGGTTTGTTAATCTGACATACAATCTGACATGCTTATTACAGTGAGGATAATGCAGGGGAAGGAAAAAGTAGTTAACACAAATATATGTCAACACGTGATGAAAGTTAACAGAGTGATGAAAGAGAGGACAGACATGAGAGAAAGGACAGGCAGGACAGACAGATGGAGATAGAGGACGAAGAATGAAAGACCATGCTAAGGGAGTCATGATAGTACAGAAAGAATGGAAGGGAGATCAAATATTACTCAAGCTGGATGATAAGGGCATTGATGGGGTTCGAGAAAGAGAAAACAAGAGAAGAGTGGGAAAAGAAAGAAAGATAAATGAGAGAGCATACAAATAAGAGAAGGAAAAATAGAGGAAGCAAAAGGAAGAACAAAGAAGGTGCGAGGCAATGAAGAAAAGGAGAGACTTGAAGAGTAGAAACGAGAGGATATAGAAATACAAAGATTGAAAGTACAAACGTTGTAAAAAAAGGCAAGAGGAAGAAGAATTGAGGGAGATGAGGAGAAGGGACGCCGAGATGAACAGAAGTAGGGGACTAAAGGATGACGAGAGAGATTATCTATTTAAAAGAAGTCTAGTGCTGATTGAAGCACGAGAACAATCTGAGTAAGCTACAGGGTCACAACAGCTCCACAGGGAGCTGCAAGGAATACCGAGAATACAAACATGAGCTGACGAACATGAAGCAGAAGACAGAGGGAAGAGGATTGGAGATTTATATAGGCAAATGAGGCATACAATGTGTGTAAGACTAAAGATCATTTCGAAGGATTTTTATTGAGGGAAACATGAGGTATGCCAGATGACATCGTAACAGATGAGCACAGCCTGCTAGTAGACTATGGGCCTCATTACACGGATTGCGGTAAGGATTTACCGGTACCGGTAAAATACCGGTACCGGTAAATCCTTACCGCCTTACTACGAGGTCCCTTTGCGGGTTGGGGGATTTAACGCCTGCTTTTTGCAGGCATTAAAAACCAACCCGCAAAGGGACCCAGGGAGCTAATCACGGTACCGCAATTTGCGGTACCGTAATTAGCGCCTTCCCCATTCCCATTGAGCCCTATGGGGCAAAAATGGGAATGGGGAAGGGGGAATTACCGCCCCGCCAACCTTGGAATGGGGCGGTAATTCCCCTTTCCGCCAAGGCGGTGCCGGTATTTTACCGGCATGAACCATGGCGCTAATAGCGCCATGGTTCTCCGCCATCCGTGTAATGAGGCCCTATATCTTGATGATGTGGAAAGAGACGGAAGCAATACAAGCTGGGTTATAATGATGTCAGACGAAGAAAGGTAAGAAAATGACAACGCGTAAAGAGATGGCACAGGTGGTTTTCTCGAAAGATTAAAGTATAGAAAAAGGAGTGAAATGGTCAGAACTAGAGAACCCTGAAGAAAAATCACCAGAAACAACATCACACACTGAGTGACCACAAGCACGGTCACACAGACCTGGGGATGTATCCCACCGTATTTGCGCAGATTGAGGTCACTACCAGGACAGAGACAAACGGACGAGAATGGCCCAAACTGGAAAACAAGAAGCGTAGGCGGGTATGATTACGGATAAGGGTTTTCAAGATTCCCATTATTAGAGAAAGGGGGAGTATGACAACAATATATTCTGTGGCCACAGATAGATAATGATAATTTCAAATGTAAATTACCTAGTATAACTTCAGATGCAGAAAAAATAGATTTCTGAGTTAGAAAGAATGACATCAGGAATGACGGTAGCAATAGGTGACATAAACGGCCTGCTCACAGCCATTCTAGGAGCGACGGCTGATGACTTTTGGAAGTGAGCAGGGTACGCGGGCGTGACTGCATAAAACACGACACACGATGGGTGCCATTTAATAATTGTAGAGAAGAAGTATGGCGGGTGGTCAGAGTACAATATGCTGATACATCAGACATGGGTGTGATTATGCTTAGGAAAATGGGTGAGGATGAAGATTTGGTTGCCTTTATACAAGATAATCATGCAGTCTTGAGACGAGACAACTGTGGGATAAACAGTGACATTATTTTATCACTGTTTATGCAGGGACTGCCCGAGCCAGTGCAAAGGCAGATGAATAATCAAGTAGAGATGGAAGTGAAGCCAGGGACATAAATACAATTGACTATTGTGCACCATTGTCTATTGTTACAGGAGAAGAATAAGAGGAAAGCGGGAGTAGAAAGCATGAGGAAGCAAAATGCGTTCAGAAACAAATATCCACATTGGCCATAGAGGGAGCCATGTTGACGAGTGGCACAAAAGACCAGCGCAGCAAAGTAATGTAGTATATCATAGTATTTATTCTCTGTGAAAGATAGTGAGCTAAAGTCTCTGGGTAAGTCTTTCGTAACCAGGACTAATGTTTGGCAGAGGGACTCCCATCACCCCACTTGTTAATTTGCATATTTAAGTAACTTTTGGGTCTCACCCTCAGTTACTAGGGGAATCCAAACGTGGACACCTTGCTTATTATTCTTAGTGAGGCACAGCTCCACCCTACTGATGAGGTCTGACCAGACTGAAACAGGTGTCTGGGGTTGCTGTTGGTACTCTTGCTCAGAGGAGAATTGCCTAGCATTTCGGTGCTGGACTGCTCCAGGGCAGGACAAAGACTGATATGTTTGGGATATTTCTTCTCTGTGAAAGATAGTGAGCTAAAGACTCTGGGTAAGTCTCTCGTAACCAGGACTAATGTCTGGCAGAGGGACTCCCAGGACCCCCTTGTTAATTTGCATATTTAAGTAACTTTGGGTCTCACCCTAAATTACTAGGGGAATCCAGACGTGTACCCCTTGCTCACTATTCTTAGAGAGGCACAGCTCCAACCTACTGATGAGGTCCGACTAGACTGAAATACGTGTCTGGGGTTTGTGTTGGTACTCTTGTTCAGAGGAGAATTGCCTAGCATTTTGCTGCTGGACATCCCCAGGGCAGGACAAAGATGTTTGGGATATTTCTTCTCTGTGAAAGATAGTGAGCACAAGACTCTGGGTAAGTTTCTCGTAACCAGGACTAATGTGTGGCAGAAGGACTCCCAGGACCCTCCTTGTTAAATTGCATATTTAAGTAACTTTGGGTCTCACCATAAATTACTAGGGGAATCCAGATGTGAACCCCTTGCTCACTATTCTTAGAGAGGCACAGCTCCACCCTACTGATGAGGTCCGACCAGACCGAAACTCATGTCTGGGGTTGCTGTTGGTACTCTTGCTCAGAGGAGAATTGCCTAGCATTTCGGTGCTGGACTGCTCCAGGGCAGGACAAAGACTGATATGTTTGGGATATTTCTTCTCTGTGAAAGATAGTGAGCTAAAGACTCTGGGTAAGTCTCTCGTAACCAGGACTAATGTCTGGCAGAGGGACTCCCAGGACCCCCTTGTTAATTTGCATATTTAAGTAACTTTGGGTCTCACCCTAAATTACTAGGGGAATCCAGACGTGTACCCCTTGTTCACTATTCTTAGAGAGGCACAGCTCCAACCTTCTGATGAGGTCCGACTAGACTGAAATACGTGTCTGGGGTTTGTGTTGGTACTCTTGTTCAGAGGAGAATTGCCTAGCATGTTGCTGCTGGACATCCCCAGGGCAGGACAAAGATGTTTGGGATATTTCTTCTCTGTGAAAGATAGTGAGCACAAGACTCTGGGTAAGTTTCTCGTAACCAGGACTAATGTGTGGCAGAAGGACTCCCAGGACCCTCCTTGTTAAATTGCATATTTAAGTAACTTTGGGTCTCACCATAAATTACTAGGGGAATCCAGATGTGAACCCCTTGCTCACTATTCTTAGAGAGGCACAGCTCCACCCTACTGATGAGGTCCGACCAGACCGAAACTCATGTCTGGGGTTGCTGTTTGTACTCTTGTTTAGAGGAGAATTTCCTAGCATTTCGGTGCTGGACTGCCGCATGGCAGGACAAAGATTGATATGGTTGGGATATTTCTTCTCTGTGAAAGATAGTGAGCTACTCTGGGTAAGTCTCTCGTAACCAGGACTATTGTCTGGCAGAGGGACTCCCAGGACCCCCCTTGTTAATTTTCATATTGGGTCTCGCCCTAAGTTACTAGGGGTATCCAGATGTGGACCCCTTGCTCACTATTCTTAGAGAGGCACAGCTCCTCCCTACTGAGGGGTTCTGACCAGACTGAAACACGGTCTGGGGTTGCTGTTGGTACTCTTGTTCAGAGGAGAATTGCCTAGCATTTCGGTGCTGGACTGCTCCATGGCAGGACAAAACTGATATTTTTGGGATATTTCTTCTCTGTGAAAGATAGTGAGCTAAAGACTCTGTCTAAGTCTCTCGTAACCAGGACTAATGTCTGGCAGAGGGACTCCCAGGTCCCCCCTTGTTAATTTGCATATTTAAGTAACTTTGGGTCTCACCCTAAGTTACTAGGGGAATCCAGACGTGGACCCCTTGCTCACTATTCTTAGAGAGGCACAGCTCCACCCTACTGATGAGGTCCAACGAGACAAAAATATGTTTCTGGGGTTGCTGTTGGTACTCTTGTTAAGAGGAGAACTGCCTAGCATTTTGGTGCTCGACTGCCCCATGGCAGGACAAATACTGATATGTTTGGGATATTTCTTCTCTGGGAAAGATAGTGAGTTGAAGACTCTGTGTAAGTCTCTCGTAACCAGGACTAATGTCTGGCAGAGGGACTCCCAGGACCCCCTTGTTAATTCGCATATTTAAGTAACTTTGGGTCTCACCCTAAATTACTAGAGTAATCCAGACGTGGACCCCTTGCTCATTATTCTTATAGAGGCACAGCTCGACCCTACCGATGTGGTCCGACCAGACCGAAACACGTGTCTGGAGTTGCTGTTGGTACTCTTGTTCAGAGGAGAATTGCCTAGAATTTTGGTGCTGGACTGCCCCAGGGCAGGACAAAGACTGATATGTTTGGGATATTTCTTGGCTGTGAAAGATAGTGAGCAAAAGACTCTGGGTAAGTCTCTCGAAACCAGGACCAATGTCTGGCAGAGGGACTCCCAGGACCTCCCTTGTTAATTTGCATATTTAAGTAACTTTGGATCTCACCCTAAATTACTAGAGGAATCCAGACATGGACCCCTTGCTCACTATTCTCAGAGAGGCACAGCTCCACCCTACTAATGAGGTCCGACCAGACCAAAACACGTGTCTGGGGTTGCTGTTGGTTCTCTTGTTCAGAGGATAATTGCCTAGCATTTCGGTTCTGGCCTGCCCCATGGTAGGACAAAGACTGATATGGTTGGGATATTTCTTCTCTGTGAATGATAGTGAGCTAAAGACTCTGGGTAAGTCTCTCGTAACCAGGACTAATGTCTGGCAAAGGGACTCCCAGGACGCCCCCTTGTTAATTTGCATATTTAAGTAACTTTGGATCTCACCCTAAGTTACTGAGGGAATCCAGATGAGGACCCCTTGCTCACTATTCTTAGAGAGGCACAGCTCTACCCTACTGAATAGGTCCGACCTGACTGAAACACGTTTCTGGGGTTGCTGTTGGTAATCTTGTTCAGGGGAGAATTTCCTAGCATTTCGGTGCTGGACTGCCCCAGGGCAGGACAAAGACTGATATGTTTGGGATATTTCTTCTCTGTAAAAGATAGTGAATTAAAGACTCTGGGTAAGTCTCTCATATCCAGGACTAATGTCTGGCAGAGGGACTCCCAGGACCTCCCCCTTGTTAATGTGCGTATTTAAGTAACTTTGGGTTGCACCCTAAATTATTAGGGTAATCCAGACATGGACTCCTTGCTCACTATTCTTAGAGAGGCACAGCTCCACCCTACTGATGAGGTCCGACCAGACTGAAACATGTGTCTGGGGTTGCTGTTGGTATTCTTGTTCAGAGGAGAATTGCATAGCATTTTGGTGCTGGACCGCCCCATGGCAGGACAAAGACTGATATTTTTGGGATATTTCTTCTCTGTGAAAGATAGTGAGCTAAAGACTCTGGGTAAGTGTCTCGTAACCAGGACTAATGTCTGGTAGAGGGACTCCCAGGACCCCCCTTGTTAATTTGTATATAAGAGTGGGTACAACTTTTGGCCAAGAGGAAGAGTGGAGGACAAGGTGAATTTCAGAAACCTTAGGGAGGAGGATGATTTAACGGCGGGCAGCTGCAACAATGTTGGAACTGTGGAAGGATGGTCACATAAGCAGAACATGTAAGAATAGAGGGGGCATGCATAAAAATTGGCAAGCTCTAAGAGGGGGGATGGGCTGTGTTCCACAATACAATAAAGAACCACAGGAGTATTAAGGCCGAAATCACACACAGAATCAGATATGTGTGCCACAACCACAACAAACACAGCAAGCTCAGTTACAAATGCAGTCACCACAAGGGCAACCACAGCAAGTGCCTGTCAAAACACAACAGATACAAACCCAGCAAGTACATACACAGCATGCCATGGTACCACAATGGAATACACATGCAGGAGTACCACAACCACCTGCACCTAGATTGGAAAGTGTGACTGTGCTAGGAGGAAATCCTTAAACAGGTACAGGGATGAGTTTATATCCAAAGTAGGACAGCCCACAGAGCGACCTGATGTGTTCAGTACTATCAGTGACACTGGACTCCCAAGAGAACAAAGGGTCAAGGTAAGAATAGGAGGCAAGACATGTTTGTTCCCTGTCAACACTGGAGGCATTTGTTGCTGTGACCGTGAAGAAAACTACCCAATGTCAGGCATTACTAAGAATGTTCAGGGATTCTCTTGGGCAATGACCTTGATTTCTTTTACGACAAATTACCGATCTCTATAGGAGAACACGACATGTCAATGCCATTATTATTTTCGCGGCAGACACCAGTTAACATATTAGGGTGTGACTTGTTGACAAGACTTAACATGATGAAATATTTTACTGATGAAGGAATAGTGTGCTCCGCTCCAGGGATACATTACATGAATGTGAAAGAATCATGAGCCTTTACAGACCAGACAGCATTTCAAGGAGTCCCTTTAGATCCAGAATTATTTTTGTATGGGGTGACTTTTTTATTATCATTGTTACCCAAGTTGGTAGGTAATATATTGAGAATACCTGATGAGTTTATGTTCAGACCAGACATACCTATGGACGATGAAGAAGGGCAGGTTATCCCCTTAGAGCTAGATGCAGCAGTGGTTAGAGAGGAAAGGGTGGTTGCCATGGAACAGATGATAAGGGGAGAGGATGGAGAGCAGTGATAGACCTCAGTGATGGTTAAAGGTTGACAGACTTGACAGATCAAGAGCTTTTTAGGGATAATTATTGAGATGATGAATTAGTATTTTTCATAAGTCTCACTAATTGGATTAAAGTGGAGAATAGAGAAATACTGCAGAGAATGGTGATGGTAAAAAAATAAACTGCAATTTTTCCAGTCAGATTTAGCGAAAGTGACAAATATTTTATGGACTACCAGTCCTTATGACGTGGGTCTATTGAAAGGAGTAGGAGTAGTTAAAATCAAGCTTAAATCAGGAGCAATGTTTCCATGAGCAAATCAATATCCCATGTCCAGAGTAGCAGATGAAGGTATATTCAAGACCATTTCTGCTTTAATGAAGCAAGGAATATCGGTGCCATATGAGTCCCCATGTACCACGGCTGTATACCCAGTGATGAAATCAACGGGGGTCATGGATATTTATTCTGCATCTCCGCCCCCTAAACAATATTGTTGAAGCAGACCTTCCTTTAGTACCAAATCACACTACAATATTATGTAATGTCCCATCCAAGACCAAATATTTTACAGTTATTGATTTAAAAAATTATTTTTTCTCAATTCCACTCCATAAATTTCACAAGAGTACACCTCATTTTCATATAGAAATATCCCCCTGAAACATATTTCTTTGCCTCAATATTACCGTGAGTCCCCCTTAATCTTTAACAGAGTCCTTCAGATGTATTTGGGTAATGTTCAGCTGAAAGGTGAAACAATTCAGTATGTGGATGACATTCTAGTGTGCAGTTAGAAAGAAGAAAGATGCAGAACAGACTCTGTTCAACTCATGACCACCCTATCAGAGAAGGAATGCTTGGTATACATGGATACGCTACAATATTATCAGGAAGAAGTCATGTACATGGTACAGTTAATCTCTCAAGACAGGTGAAACGTGATACCTTAAAGAGCAGAAGCAATTATGAAGACTTCAGAACATAAAACAGGAAGGGAATTGCAACCATTTTTAGGCCTATGTAACTATTGTAGGGCCTGGTTTTTTGATAACAGCACATATTTCCAACCACTTTTATAAGGACCTAATGAAGCACAGGTAGACAAAAGTAAACTAACAAGCACAGATGAAATGACTGAAGGATTTGAGGAATTAAACAAGGCAAACTGTTCAGCCACTGTGTGAATTCCAGATTATCATGAAGAATTTTACACATTTTCCCATTCAAATGGAGAAGATACAACAGTAGTCCTTGCACAGAAAACAACATTAGGACATGGACATGAACCATTGGCTTACTACAGTGGGATTTTAGATCCAGTTATGAAAGGGCATTACCCTTGCAAACAAGCATTAGCTGCGGCTACGTTTGCCATTGAAATGGCTACAAGTATTACAATGGGGTGTTCAGTAACATTCTTTATTGAGCATGCATTATTTGCTCTTCTGGGAAAAAAAATACATTGACCACACAAAGACCATAAGGGTACGAGGTAATTATCTCAAACCCTGCAATCACAATTGTAAGATGCAGAATAGTGAACCCATCAGCTTTCATAGCAGAACCAGTGGGGGAGGATGATTATGTGCATGACTGCACAACGTATACTGAATTCTATGATGAAATTCCCTATGTTAGAGAACATGCTCTTGGAGGTGGGTGGGAGTTCTCTTTATTGTTGGTTCTTCAAAAATGTACCAACCAAAGGGCGAAAGGTATACTTGATCAGCAGTAGTAAACCTGAATGGAGATTAAGAATTTGAATTACTCAAAAGCGCAAGATTTCCCTTGCATTGCTCAGCACAGGCTGCAGTATTAGTGCCTCTTACCAATGCACTTCAGAAATATAAGGATCAGGAAGTGACAATTTACACTGAGGCTGCATACGTGATGTCAATTGTATATGCAGGATTGTCATGCTGGAAAATTGAAGGCTTCCTCCAAGCACACTGCACTCCATTTCAACATACGGCCCATTGGATAAGCTCATTGAGGCATACACCATTGACTATCACAGTCGTAAAATGTGCAGTGCATAATGAAATGGGTTTTAACATGCTGTCTATGATTCAGTTAATTTAAATACAAGGTTGAACCTCAAAGGAGGAGCAAGACTTATGGAGAAAACAGGTGTGTTCTTTATCCCCCACTGAGGTAATCAGGAGCCAGAATAGCACTGGAAAGTCTGTTATGCCTCTAGCATTATTGAGGGTAGCGCTGGAGCAGCTTCACTACCCTGCACAGAGTCTTGCTGCTTCAATTTCAGAAGATTGGTTTTCACCAAATGTATTAGAACATGTGGCACAGTTTATTGTAAATTGCATTGTGTGTCATAAATCTACTGCAGGGTACACTTTGCGAACAGTGAGAGTAGCAATCCCTATGCCTGATGGCCCATTTCAGCATCTACATATAGATTGTGTAGATATGCTGCAGACATGCAACAGCTATAGGTATATGCTTGTCGTTTTATTTCCTTTTTCCAGATGAATTGAGGTCAGTCCATGTACACACCCCAAAGCCACATGCACCACCAAGTTCCCTGTGTGTGAGGTGTTCCCAAGATGGGGTGTGTGCGAGGTCTTGCGCTCTGACAATGGACCACAATTTGTAAATTAACAATTTGAGCAAGTCATTCTTTTATTAGGGATAAAACACAAATTCCCTTCTGCCTATCAACCACAGGCAAAGAGATTTTGTGAACATTTAAATGGATTACTTAAGAAGAGGATAGCTAAGATTAAAATTACTTTAAAGAAGTGGTGGTTACACTGCCTACCTATACTGAGAAATCATCCTGGCTCAGATCACCAATTAACTACTCATGAGTTGGTGACTGGACGCCTAGTGAGAACACATCTTCCTCCTCCAACTAGGTTAGAAACTGATGCCCACAGTGTAGCGAAGACATTAGGTGATGAGATGCATGATTATTTGACAACTATAACAGCTAGTATTTCCTTTATTTCTCAACAGATTAAGAACCAGAGGGAGTAGTAAAAGAGGATTGAAGAAGAAATCCAGTCAACTGATCCAAACTGTATGTTAAAACAACCTAGTTTATATCCAGGGGACCAGGTGTGTTGGTGCGCAAATTTGTCAGCACTTGGAATAAATCCTGTTTCGAGCGACCCTATGAGGTGGAAGCAGTTACTCCAACTGCTGTCAAGCTAAAATGAAGGTGAGCCTGGCTGCATCTGCATGGAATCAAACCATACAAGGGAGACACTTTGACCCCTCCTGCATCTACTGACAATGGAGCAAGAAAAGAAGGTCCACACATGCAGACAAGATCAGCAACCAAGAGCAAAGAAAAATACTTTATGGAATAACAAAACCCATTTGAAATTCAAGATCGACATTTCTTAAATCTAATAAGGAATGAACGGACTTGCAGCTATCCTGGAACTTTTTTTTAGATAAATTTAAGGAACAATGTGTTGACGTACCGGAGTCAAAAGGAAAGGTGCACACTGCATCTTCTATGCTCCCCCTCATAATAACACTGCACACATTCTTGCATGCTGTTTTCACCTATGTATTGCAGTCTTACCCATCTTTGATAAGACAACAAGTGGACATTATGACATTTCTTGGAAATCCTAAAATCAATCATATTATTTTCAGAACCATTGTGGCAATTATTTTACAATTTCTGATATAAAAGTATGATTTATAAAAGATAACAAACTACATATTGAATTAAAACAAGATGGGGAGGTTCCAAAATATAAGAGATGCATTACCATCAAGAAAATCGATTCATTTTTCTGGAATAGTGAGTGTAATTTAATTATGCATTATGCTTTATCTGTTATTTCTGATTATTATGGCATTTAGACACATAATGATTACAAATGCAGATACAGTGGGCGACAATGAAACATTTTGTATGATCCCTAACAAAAGCACAATCAGCATATTCCCTGACTTTGCTAAACAAATTGTTTGATTTAAAACAGATGCTGGGGAGGAACATGAAGATATAAATACATATCTTGATAATTTGGCTCCCTTAAAGAATAACTTGTGGTACCAGAACATGAAGGAGGTGGGAGAGAGAATGTCAGATGAACGTTGCTACTTACGGTCTCTCATGCCCTGTGCCATGAATGCAGCCAAAACATTTATTGCAATAGAAAGGCCTGCACCTGATGCAAAGTGCATTAGTCATCTAGCAGAATGCACAGCCAGAGGATGACTCGAAGGAAAATGGGCAACCCTATGAATAGCAATCAAGGAGAACATTTCCCTATGAAGATACTTATGTGAAAACATGACGGATGAAAAAAGGGATGGGTTGGACAAGCAAAAAATGTATATGTCCACCCATGATTGGAAAACAGATAAAGGTTGTCGAAATTAAGAAGATGGAATGTTCAGACATAACGGAAAGATCAGGAGTTGAGCGATGCTGGGAGAGACCTCAGATATTTGTGCATAGATGATTTGCCGCAAGTACAGAATGGGAAGAAGGAATGTTGTCTTGTACTACACACTTATTGAAGAAGGAAAGAGTAAGCACAGTGCAAATAGTAAATGACATGTGTTTGTAGTCATGGGACAAGTACTTTAAGTGCCTAACATGGGTTTACAATGAAGCAGGACCAGTATCTATAATCCCACAAAAAAATGGAACAACATGTTTCCGGAATGAAAGCCTGGTTCTGGTTGGATAAAATAACGTATGTTAGCACGTGCTCAAAGTACCAGGAATGAATGGAGAAGTTTCTGTGCTAATGGATCGATATTGGGCTTGTAAATGCAGAGCTTACATGCGGTTGTCTAAAAATTGGGGAGGAGTTTGCTCCATTGTGGTCATACACGTTCCTGCATTAGTGATTCCTCAAAGGGACCTCAATATTGACAAATTTCCAAAAATGAATGAACACGAGAGGAAGAAAAATCGCTCACTCACCGCCAGTCGAAGAGGAATAACTATTTATCATTAAAGTCAATAGAAGTCTATAATGATATACCATATGAGCATAGATATTCAGAAAGACAGCAATGATAATGACATCTATATCAATGCCCAGACTTCAAACTGCAGTGAATGAATTGTAAGTGGCTGCAGATTACCAGATGGGAGCTGCTACAGATGATTAACACAACAATAACATTATTTAATGCAATCAGAGAAGAACTGAGGGTCATTAATCAGGCATATGACCCTTCAAAACAGGTATGTCCTGAACTTGATTATAGCAATGGAAGGGTGTGTCTGTGCCATAGTCGGTCCTTCTTGCTGTTCCTTCATACCTTTCCATGATGCTGAACATGGAACCGTGACAGAAGCAATAACTATGCTGTCAACCCTGCATAAGAAGATGGAGGATGAAGTTGATGAGACAGCAGGAGATGATTGTTTTTCATCTCTGTTTTCATGGATTCCAACTTGGTTGGCAAATGCCTTCAAGCTACTTGGAGCAAATCTAGTGTATGTGTTGCTAGGATTCTGTCTTATAAGGATTATTTTGAGACAATGCCAGAACACAGCGAAGAAAGCTATTAGGATGAAGTTAATGATTGGTATAGATGCTGAAACTGGTGAAAATATGCAACATGAATACAGTGTGCATGGAAATATAAAGAAACTTCCTCTGGATCCCCAAGGAACAAAGTTATACTTCCCTAAGGACCACAAGAAATATGTAGGATGTTGGATATTCTGTCCACCCTCTGCTCTGGGGACTGTTCCCATATACTCTGGGGACTGTTCCCATATGACCTGGAGTGTTAGAACATGTAAAGAATACAGTTCACCTGAGGAGGGTGACAATGATATGGATCACAGCATGAAGAGAAGGTGATGAAAATTGAAGAGGAGAAGGTGGTAGAGGACTCAACCAAAGGGGGGGAATGTAGAGGAGCAGGTGGACACGTCATCTCTAGTTCCCTCCTTTCACCTCTGTCATACTGGAATAGCAGGAGAAGAGTCCTATATGAGACACCGGGTGTCATCCAATACTACATTTAGTGTATGAGAGACAATATATACTCAGACAAACATATCATATGTACCCTCGCACTGAAAGGGTGGAGGGATGTTGGCAAACACCTTTGGTTATGATAGAGCTATAAATGAAATTGGACAAGAGCAGAGTAACCTCATGAAAGAACGATAATGAGAGGCACTGAAAAGATATACAAATACTTAAAGAATAAAGATGTAACTGAAGTAACACAAGAAACATATAACCGAATATGAAGAAATCATATATGAAGATAAAGTAACCTGCTGACTGATAACTGTATATACGCAGAAACGTAAGGTAGACACAATATATAGAGACTTGCTGCAGAAGAAAACATAATGTGGCTACGGCAGCCATGATGGAAAGATGGACGCCAGACTTGTATTGAAACCAACCAAGCTACCTCAGGAACAGACCAGGGCTGCAGAGTCAGGAGGTGCTGGAAAAACATCATTTTGTGCAGAATAAAGAGGAGTCTATTGGCCTGTGAACAAGAATGCTACTTCAAGGAATAATTACAAGGCACAAGGGGAGTCAAATGTGCTTAAGACATATTTCTCTTAGATTAAGCAAAGAATAAAATGTCTGCAATAGCCAAGTATTGGACAATTGAAGATGTGAAAAGCCTATGCAGGGTAGAGTGAGCAAGTCTCTAGAGGCCAAGGGGAGTAATGACCCCCAGTGCAATTGAATCAAATCACACTATATAGAAGGTCAAAATAGTCACATTTGTGGTCTCCTCACACATGATTCAGAAGTAAAAACCAAAGCCTATTCATTAAGCTTTAGACAAAGATAATGATGTGCCTATGCACCCTTAAAAGTCCCACAATAGAGAACAGGCTGCAGGATCAACTACAAATGAGAACTTAGGGCCAGACCGATGAGAGATGACTAATTGGGAAAGTGGGGATTAGTCTGACATTACTCTCAGCAGCTGGGCTCCATTTTGCATATGTGTTGATAACGCGCCAAAAGTCCAAGGTTGGGAAAGCATGCCAACCAATCAATGGTCTACGTATCAACATGATATACAATGTTGCAAAAACCAATCCATTTCCATTATTCTGTTATAATCAGTAGTACACATATTTAGAGGTGGTTTAAGGAGTGCTCACCAAATAAGGGACATACAGTAATATTGTTAATACTTACATGATATATAGGTATATATGTTGCCTTAACCAATCCCTACCTTCAAAAGGTTTTACAGTTTGTCATGTCGAGGTATACAACGTTTGTATAATACATGTGGGTGTGAGTGTGTGGACTACAACTTGCTGTTCACCAGATTGTCCTACTTTATTTTATGCTGATAATAAGTAGTACTTTACTATACTCTTTGAGCCTATCTGGTTATTTGGCTCTGAGATCATTATTGGTTATTCCATCTTGCACACAGGATGCTTCATGGTGCTAGAGCTCACCCCACTAGCTCTACAGTATGACATGATATCCCTCGAGGTCTCTAGCAGGTCCCTTGACTTCTCTATCTCCCTAGCACATACTTTCATCCCTCTATCTATCCATTATATCTGTTCATCACTCCAGCTCTCCAGTATATTATTTCATTCCACTAGCTATCCCGTATGTCCTTTCACGCTGCTAGATTGCCAGCGTGTTATTTCATCTTCATAGGTCACCAGTATGTCCCATAACTCCTCTAGCTCTCCAGTACCGACTTTCATCTCTCTAGCTGTCCAGTACATCCCTTCCCCCCACCATCTCTCCAGTATATCATGTCAACCGTGTAGCTAGCCGGTATGTCCTTTCATCTCACTAGCTCTCCATATGTCCCCCCTACCTCTACCTCTCCAGTATGTCATATCATCCCTCTAGGACTCGAGTATATTGCTTCACTCTTCTAGCTCTCCACTATATCTTTTCATCCTTCGTGTTATGCAGTATGCCCTTTCATCTCAGTAGCGCTCCAATATATCCTTCTACTCCTCTTGCTAACCAGTATATCCTTTCCTCCCTCTAGCTCTCTAGTGTGTCATTTCATCCATTCTTCTTCTTCTTCTTCTTCTTCTTCTTCTTCTTCTTCTTCTTCTTCTTCTTCTTCTTCTTCTTCTTCTTCTTCTTCTTCTTCTATTTATTGAGCATGGACCTAACTTTGACAAGCAACCAAGCGCTTTACAGAGGTATACAACAGTAGAAATGCATAACAGCATGCATTTCAGAGGTAGCAACAGAACAGATATACAGCGGGGGTGTAGGATACAGAGGGGCACATAGGAGGGGTACCGCTGTACCTGGTGGTGGTGAGAAGATGGCTAGGTGGCATCTAGCGAGTCAGTTGGCACGATGGGTGATGTGATGACCTAGGTGTGGCGGAGAAGAGTGTATTTCCATTATTTCCCCTCACTTGTCTAGCTCTCCAGTTTATCCTTTCATCCCTCTTGAAATCCGGTATGCCCTACCATCTCACTAGCTCTCCAGTATACCCTTGCATCCCACTAGCTCTCCATTGTGTTACTACTATAGGTTTCTAGTATGTCCATACTCTCATATAGCTCTCCAGTATATCATGTCACCACTGTAGTTACCCCATCATCAGTCTAGGTCTCTAGTATGTCCCCTAAGTTCTCTAAACTCCAGTATGTCATTTCATCCCACTATATCTCTAGCATGTTGCTTAACTCCTCTAGCTCTCCAGTACATGCTTTGACCCCACATGCTCTCCAGTATGTCCCTTCAACACGTTAGCTCCCCAGTGTGTCATGTCATCCCTCTGGGACTCCAATATGTCGCTTCACTCCTCTAGCTCCCCAGTATGTCTTTGCATCCCTATTGCTCTCCAGTATGCCCTTTCATCTAACTAGCTCGCCAGTGTGTCTCTTCACCGCACTATCTCACCTGTATGTCATTTCATCTGCCTAGCTCTCCAGTATATCCTTTCGTCCCTCTAGCTCTCTCGTATGTCATGTCATCCATCTATCTCTCCAGTAGGTCCCCTCACTCCTCTAACTCTCCATTATATCATTTCATCCCTCTTGCTATCCATTATGTCCTATAATCTCACAAGCTCTCCAGTATACCCTTTTGCCCCACTACCTCTCCATTATGTCATCACTTTAGGTCTCTAGTATGTCTTTTCACCCCAGTAGCTTTCCAGTATGTCATCACTTTAGGTCTCTAGTATGTCCTTTCACCCCACTAGTTGTCCATCATGTCATCACTTTAGGTCTCTAGTATGTCCCTTCACCCCAGTAGCTTTCCAGTATGTCATGTCATCTATGGTAATGTTAAATGGTAATTGTAATGTTTATTTTATAGCACATACACACAAGGCAGTGTTTCAAGGTGCTCAATGTGGGAGGGAACATGGGAGAACAAAAAAAAAAACATCTAGCTCCCCAGTACATACTTACAGCCCTCTAGCTATCTGGTATGCCATTTCACCTTACTAGCATCTCTCTCTAGCTCTCCAACATGTCCCATCATGGGTTTAGCTTTACAGTAAGACTCTTACCTCTGCTAGCTCTCCAGTTTGGCCTTTTATCCCCCCACTTCTCCCCTATGCCCTTCCATTCCCCAAGGTCACCTGGAATACATTTCACCACTTTGGGTCTCTAGTATGTTCCTTCACCTCTCTAGCTCTCCAGTGTATCCTTTCATCCGTCTTGCTATGCAGTACGTCCTATAATCTCACCAGCTCTCCAGTATACCCCTTTCACCCCACTGGCACTCCATTATCTCATTAGGTCTCTAGTGTGTCCCTTAGGTCATCTGTCTCTCCAGTATATCCTTTCACCTCACAAGCTATTTAGTATGTTCTTTCCCCACACTTGCTCTCCAGTATGCCATGTCATACCTCCATTTCTCTCGCATGCCCCTTCACTCCTCAAGTTCTCCGGCACATCCTTTCATCCCACTAGCTATCCAGTATACCCCTTTTCCCCACTAGCTCTCCACTGTTTCATTTCAGACATTTAGTTATCTACTATGTCCCTTTACTCCTCCAGCTTTCCAGTATGTCCTTTCACCCCACTAGCTCTCCAGTATGTCATCCCCCTATGTTGCCAGCATGTCCCCTCACTCCTGAAGCTTTCCAGCACATCCGTTCATGCCACTAGCTCTCCATTATGTCCCTTCACCACACTAGCTCTCCAGTCTGTCATTTCATCACTCTAGGCCTCTAGTATGCTCCTTCTCTCCTCTAGCTCTACAATATTTTCTTTCGTCCATCTAGCTATCTAGTATGTCCTTTCATTCCACTAGCTCTCCACGTTGTCACTTCACACGATTACCTTTCAAATATGTACTTTATTCCCTCTAGATCTGCAGTATAACCCTTCACCCCTTAATATCACTAGTATGTGCCCCTGCTCCTCGGTATGTCTCTTAAGCCCTTCAAATAGACCGTGTATTCCCTCAGCATGCACCTAACCCCTCATCTCTCCAGTAGGCCTCCTCACTGCCCCAGCCCTGCGTTATGTTCCCTCGTCTTACATCTTTACAGTACACCGCTCTCTCCCCTCCAGCTCTCCAATATGTCCCCTCTTCCCTCCATCTTTCCAGAATGTCCCTTCCACTTAGCACTGCAGTATGTCCTCTCGCCTCTCCACTTCACAATTGTGTTCCCCTCATCCTTCCATCCTGTCTCGCCACTGCTCCAGTCCTAAAATATGTTTAGTTTGGACTGTCAGGTGGTGCTTAAGGGCCACCTATAAGCCGGAACTACTGCACCGGAGTCCAAGTAGGAGTGATATGACGTGTGATGAGGGACTCACAGCTTGTGGGTGTTGTTTGATTATTTACCCACCCACTGACTGCCTATGGCAATGTCAATCCCTGTGAACATTCACACTCACAATCTGCACCTTCTCACCAAAAACACATACTCCAAGGATCACTTTTAGCACACTCTCTCAAGCAGAAACACCAAACTATGGCCTTGCTGTATTTTTTCTAAGCAGTCCGTAGAGAGTTAATGGCTTAATTGCAGCTGTAAATGGCTACTGCTGTAATACAAACGTCTTAACCAAGTGTGTCTTGCTGTCACTTGATTTATATCCCTTCCATGCACTGAACTTATATTAAAAACAAGCTAGACAAAGCCAACAGTTTTGGCTTGAGGTATTAGATAAGCATTTGCCAAATACTGACCTCAACTGTTCAAGTAATCGCTTTGTTTCCCACCTTTTGCGAAATTATGGCCAAATAGTACCATTATTGCAGAATCTGGCAAATGCCAATTCGTGTTACATATATTCCACACTCCTCAACCCCAGTATGCTTCATCCCTCCTCAGACTTTCCAGAATGTGTGCTCACCCTACCAACTCTCCAACATGTCCCCTCACTCCATCGAGCTCCCCCACTATGAAGTTGAAACCCCTCTCTGCGCCACACCGCCCCTCTCATTCATCCAGTTTTCTAGCGTGTTCCAGCCTTCCACCACCCTCAATGTACCTCCGGCCCTCTCCCCTTAAGCCGACAGGCCTCCTCCCCAGCTCTCCTATGTGTCCCGAAAGACTCCCTGGCTCCCCCATCCACCTCCTCTCGCCCTCCCCCCAGAAGCTTTATGTTCCCGTGCTGTGCACTGCACAAGGTTATACATAGAGAAGTTAATACAGAGACACAATAAACGATTAACATAAGTCACGGAGACCGACGCCGGGCTCTTTGGGCTCAGCTCGGTGAATATTTTCGCACGAGCCTCTGGACTCCCAGGAATAATGAAGTGTGGCTGTGATGAAGCTCCCGGGCGCTCAGCTCCAAGACCATCCGTAATCCTGTCCCCCTTCCCAGGGCTGCCCATAAATACACGCCACACAAACTACCTGCGGATATTTATCATAAGCACTGTGTGCAAATAGACTCACCGGCTGTCAGCTGCAGGTGCGGCTGTTCCAGATGCAGGCAGAGTCTACACAGGATGCGCTGTGAAGCCATTTGTAGTTAAAACCAAAATAAGTTGTTGTGTCTTTCTTTGCCTTTATGTCTGCATGTTGAGTGTGGATGGGAACGTAGGGTGGATGGCAGGCCTAGTGTCAGAGCTTTTCTATTATTTCAATGGAAATGGGCACCTACGCCTCTGACAAAAAATCTGAGAAAGAATGCTTAATCGTTTTCATTAAATGTTCACTTAGTGTTTCAGCTACCTGCTGGCTAACCTTCTTTGTTCTGCTTTGCAGAGGCTAATACACATGTGTCATGATAATCTGCAGTTAATCAACCCATCCCTCCATTGCTTTATCTAGGATTGTATCACACAATGAACCCAATATGGTATTCATAGTAGACACACATCCCCTAAGGGAACCATCAGTCTTCACAAAATAAACACAGATCTCTTTGAAAGGTGTTACAGTACCACAGACATGTTTTTACCCTGCTTTAGCTGTTTGGTCTGGGGCAGTGAATATGCTTGGACAGTAATGGCGTTCATATGGTGATCACGGTGGGCCATTTAAGCGGGCCCGCGCTTCGCACTGATATAGACATTGACACTGTGGGGCTGATTCATGGAGCTATTTGCGCCGAAAAACAGGGATTTGTGCCCCATTCTGCCCCCAAATCCCCATTTGTTAAACAGGGATTTGCACGCAGAAAGGCACACAAATCACCGTTTTTCGGCACAAATAATTCCATGAATCTGCCCCTGTGTGTTTCGCGGCGAGGATGCACGTCACAGAATGAAAGGGCACATCCTGCGCCTGGGCGGGGCGCTTCGAAGATGTGGTTTAGTGTCTGTGTCCTTATTGCTTGCTCGGCTGTCAAGGGCCCCGAGTACAGCCCCTAGATCAGACCCATAAAAGATAAATAATACATGAGGGCTTGACCAATGAAGGGGAGCCAAATGGAGTAGCATTAAGAATCCTGGCCAATATGAATCACGCCATCTATACATACTGTGATTGTCCCAAAGATAGACTCTCAGACACAGGAAGTACAACATAAAAAGAAAATAGCTGACTGAACATTATTTAAATAATCTGGCTCATTATTTCTAAACCAATATGGTTGGTGAATACAACTCATGTTACTCTTTATAACCATTGTTGAGGGACAGTTCAATACATCATCCATAGCAACTGCACCTCCCCAGGCCCAATATTGCACAGGTGAGAGGTGTTACTCACTAAGACAGCAGTACCACCCATATCCTAGACAGGTACAGCAGAATATGGACTCAATCTAAGCTAAAGATGGGAAAAATAAACACATTTACAATGAAGCAACACGTGTGCATGCATTAGACATGAAGCAAATATGCACCCAGCATGAAGAAAGTGAACACAAGGTCAAATATGCATCTAAACATAAGGAATATTAACATTATATCCATAAGACATGAACAATATTAACATAATGCAATATATAAACTGAATGCACAATGAACAACATGTGCATCAAGCTCCCTCACATAGAAACATGACAGTAACGGGCAGCCATATTTTCCAAAAATGGAAGCTACAGTACGCTTCTAAGTAAATGAAAGGCCTCTTAAGCTTCACGAGAACTTGAAATGCTGAAATTCCAGAAATAATTATTCACACAGAGATCAGACAGTAGCTATGCAGCCCAAGCAAAGACTACTGATAAATTAGAGAGGGTCTGAATGCTGCAGAAAAGGCACAAGACAATTCCCAGAACACAAGATGAATACTCCTTGTCTAATTAAACGTTTAGAAGAAGAACAACCAGCCACTGTAAGCCAGTTGCAGGATAATTATACACCGAAAGACTCCATAGGAAGTGGATCAAGAGAGTCCCCAGTGGTGGAGAAAAAAATAACACTCACACTAATATTAGCTAAAATACCCAATAAATGCAGGGTGAAATAATTCCAAACATGGTCTCATCAGACGTGACCCATAATTGAAGCAATTAGCAGGGGACACATATAGGACACCTGCCTTACTCCTCACCCATATTTCCAGACACGAGACATGGTGCATGGCCAGCTACAGAGGAATCACCCTGGCTCGTGGCCTAGGAATAAGGGATTCATTTTTTTTTACTGAAATGAAAGCAGTCAGAGGATCTCTCTCCCACTACTCCTTCCTTGCTCATGTCTTGATGACCTGTCTATTTTCCAAGGTTGAACGGTACAATGCCAACCAATAAAAACCTCTGATGCTAGGCCACCCAGTACATGTTGCAGTAACCAATAGGGTTGTAGAGACATGATGTGTATTCACTATTTATCAATTTTGAGATGGTCTCATGAGGAGCCATCAGATTGTGATTATCCAATTAGACGTTTAACCCATATTCAAAGTATATGTAGTCAATCCCCCTAAACAATCCCTTTTCCCCGCAGTCTTTGGCAGCAAAGATTGTAATGTGACTCCATTCATGACCATTGTTCACCTTAAAATATGTTGTTTTGTATGGAAGCTCTGAGAGTGACAATGTTTTTGCTTGTCTGCTGTCCCTGCTTTATTTTGGATGCTAATAAAGCTTGGTTTTACCTTTCACTTTGTCTGCTTCCTTTTTTAGAAGTTTTTCTGGCTCTTGGTCCTCTGCATACTTGTTGGGTTTTCTAGGCCACCATTACAGATGGTAGCATAGGTGATGAATAGCTGGGTGTAATCTGATTGTCGAGGGTTCACTGCCGTGGCCCAAGGACTACGGAGATGACCTGTGAAGAGCGGTGTATCACGCGTGACAGAGAGAGTTCGAAGGGAGCCCCCTTGGAAAGAACTCTTGTTTGGTCCACCCAGGACACCCCATAGGGCGGATAGCAGCTGGTGATTAGGGGAGACTCAATACTGAAGACCCTCAGCTGATCCATTGATGTAAGTATAGCATCGACCTGACCAAATGAGGGGAAGGGGATCTTGTTTTGTGGTATTGGGGGAATTGTGACAAAGTGAAAACATTGCAGATAAAGCAATGCATTCTGACACGGTCAGGAAAGACTTTGCAGTACACCTCATTACGAGGTAATAATTATGAGATAGCTTCTGACTGGGTCAGGAAAGACTGCTTAGTACACCTTGTTATGTGGTGATAATATTAAGAGATGAATATCTCATCCGGAATTAGGAAGATGGCCGTATTATATTTATTTGTGTAGTTTGTAGTTTGTAAGGTAGACTAGACGCTGTGAGAAGTGGTCTTTTGTGTAAAGTGGTAATAATTGTGTAGAATGTGAAGTTGTGGTGTGGACCAAAAGGTGTGGTCCTGTGTGGGAGCAGTGAAGTGGGGCTGGTTAGGGAGTGAAAGGCAACTGTGTTGCTGCTCGAGAACTTTGGGTGACGCGGAAGGCATGGTCTCGGGAAGAGACGTAGAAGTGTTGGGAGTAAGAAAAATATTGTTGGAGAAAAGTGTGAAAGGAAGGTAAAAGAGAGCGAGTTAGGATTGAAACAAAAATTTGGTAAGTATTGAAAAGTTGACATGTGATGTGACATATCATCATGGGAGACACCCCCATTATTCACTTATGCAAATCATTGCCCTGATATAAGGCCAAAATAGTTAAATATCACACCTAATCGGTGAAGGACACGGCAGGCAAGATCTTTATGCCATAGACGCAGGAAGGCACTCATTCAAAATCAGAACTGCAACACATGACAATATATTTACATGCTGCATACAAGGGGAAAGAGATACAGAATTGAGTAGCAATTCTGGAACGGTGGAAAATGTATGGGGAGGAGACGGAGGAACCACCTGTGAAAGAATGGATGCTTAATCAGTGTGACAGGGGGCACAGCACCAACGGCTCCTCTGCGGCATCCCCAGAGTAGCGATCTGCCCTCAGAGGGGCAAAGATTATTCCCATTACAAGAATTAAAACCAGCTGCAGGATATACTAACCCCACATTTGCACCCCCACATATAGTAGTGACAATGTTATAACTGCAGAAAAAATAAGTAAGCAAAGACCCATGTTGATACATGATGAATATGATGAACGTTGTGAGTTACAACAAAAATTGACAGAGGCAAAGGAAGGAATCTTGAAAAAGAGACAGAGGCCGGACAATACGGAGGAGACAGCAATGGTATCACCTGAATGGGTAGGAGGACAGATAATGCTCAAATTAGATGGAAAGGGCGTAGACTATTTTAAACAAAGGGAAAAGGGAGTTAGAGAAAGGCAGGAGAAAGAAGAAGAATAGAAAAGTGAACAGAACTAAAGTGAAAGAGAATGGGGAAGTTATGTGACAGAGAGGGAAAGAAAGTATGAAGAAGACAATGAAAGAGAAAGACTGAGAGATGTGGAAAGGACAAGAGAAAGGAACAGAGAAGAAGAGAGGGACAGAGAGAAAATTAGAGATGAAAAGAAGCAAGGAAAGACTACAAACAGAGATAGACAAAATGATTTAGGGATTTGCGCTCCCAGTCAGAGAGAAAGACAGGAGACAAGAATTGAAGGACAGAGAAAGAAGTTTAGAAAAACGCTGCAAAGAATTGGATGAGATACTTAAAATGCATACTCTTCCAGGTGAAGTTGATGAAGGGGCCATACAAAGGTGGATTGTCAATGTGTATAGATGTGGGAGGGATGGTGTAAGTAGTATAACAGGAAAGAGAGGAAGGTCTCTGCACGATGGGGGAAGCAATGTATTGGAGGTGATTAGTGGAATGTATCTAACAAGCCCCCTTAGAAGACTAGATTTTGAGGATAGGCAAGATGATGATGGAGATGACACAATGGTTTTAGATGACGAGAGAAAGGAAGATGAAGAGGAACAGGCTGCATGATCCCCTTCTACAAGCATGATGATAGGGAAAGAAACAGCTTGGTTAGATCTAGAAGAACGGGAAAGGAGGAAGCCAGAACCCATTGAATATCCCAGATGCCCCAAAATGTGATCAAGTAGTTTAGAAAAAGAACCCCATACATGACTACGTTGAAAAATCACTGGGCCGAAAGGAATTTAACAGGACAGATGCGGTTACAAAGACAAAAGGTGCAGCTACACTTGGACACAGAGCAGGATTTACACAATTCCCTCTATTGGAGAAAGGGGGAGGAATGCCACAATATGTTCTGTGGCCACACATGGACAAAAACTATTTAGTTTGTAAGTTTCCATCATTGACATCAGGGGTGGGTAAATGGATTTGTGAATTAGAACGAATGATAGCGGGAATTACTTTAGCAGTGGATGATATACGAAGTCTGCTTGCTGCCATTTCAGGGAAGCAGCAGATGACATTTGGAAATGGGCAGGCTATCCTGGGGTGACAGCACAGAACACCAATCATGACAGAGCACCTTTTAATTATTGTGAAGCTGACATATGGGGAACACTTAGTGTTCAGTACCCAAATCTGGCAGACATGAGCCCAATCATGACTTGTAAGATGTGTGACGATGAAGATCTGGCTGCTTATATTCAAGATAATCAGGAAAAAATGTGGTTAGGGATGAGAGAACCATAGCACATAACATAACTATTTTATATCTTATACAATGCCAGAGGCTGCCTGAGGCAATGCAAAGGCAATTGAAAAAGATCCAAGAGGGGGGAACACCTATCCTCAACCATATAGCATAGAGCCCCTGAATAGTGTGCCCAAGATCACACACACTATTAGACACAAGTGCTACAAATGCAACCCACACAGCAAGGAATTCTGACCCAAATGCAGCAAGCACCAATGCAAGCACAGAAAGCCCCAATGCAGACACTGTAGTTACTGATGCAGACACAAGCACCAGCACAACAGAATGGTGTGGTGCCATGGAATGCAAGCATATTGTCACAGACATCCACAACTAGGATAGGGGGTGTGACAGTAGTGGTAGGTAACCCTTTTCACTTGCACAGGACGGGACTTATATCCACAATAGCACAGTCCACAGAATGATTTGGTGTGTTTCACCCTATCAGTTATACCCAACCCACAAAAGGAACTGAGAGTCGGAGTAACCGTAGGTGACAAAACATTGTCCTTCCTTGTAGATACAAGGGTCTACCCGATCCTCTGTTGGAGAAGGGAAATCCCCAATACCATACATCACCATGCATGCACAAGGATTTTCTGGGGCGACAACTATGGTTCCTTTTACAGACTCTTTACCTATCATTATTGGGGAACATGATATGTTCATGCCTTTATTATGCTCCTGTTAGACACCTTTCAACATTCTAGGCAGAGCTTTGATGAGCAAATTAAACATGACAATGTCATTTACTGATCAGGAGATAATATGGTCCACCCCAGTGATTCATTATGTAAATGCACAATAATTCATAACACCATTCTATGGCCAAAAAGTACAAAGGGGCATGCCATTAGATCCAGACATATTTCTTTATGGGGTATATACATTTGCATGGCTTCAGAGAATACAGGACAGACTATTACGATTACTCACAGAATTTTTGTTCAAACCAGAAGTAGCCATGTACACGGCTGAAGGACAGGTGATTACAATAGAATTGGTAGCAGCAATAGTAAGGGTTAAGATCGAGTAATTTTGCATGGAGTTGATGAGGAAGGAATGGACTGGAGAACATTGATAGCTTCCGACGAAGGATACAAACTGACTGACCTAACAGATGAAGACTTGTTTACATACGATAACTCAGATGATGAAGTGATGTTTAATATAAGTCTTACGCATCAGTTAAAAATATAAAACAGATAAATACCTCAGAGAACGTTACACATACAAAAGGTACCATCATTTCTTCAGGAAGATCTGGCATATGTAACAAGTACATTGTGGATGAACAGTCCATGTGGCATTGGCCTATTGAAAACAATAGGGACAGTCAACATGAAATTGAAGAAAGGAGCTAAGCTAACACAGGTGAGACAATATCCAATGTCAAAAGAAGCGGACAAAGGTATTTATGTCACCATTACTGCCCTAATGTGACAAGGGATATTAGTGCCATCAGAATCCACATGTAACACAGCTGTGCACCCAGTGAAAAAAGCAGCAAGGGGGTCATGGAGATGTATTCAGGATTTACACCCCATGAATAATATAGTTGAGGCTGAGTTCCCATTGGTTCTGACCCAGCTACAATATTGTGTAACATCCCATCCAAAGCTAAATATTTTACAGTGATTGATTTAAAGAATGCTTTCTTTTTGATCCCATTACATGATGAAAGTCAGTATTTGACCTTGTTTACCTATTGCAGGATCCAGTTAATACATCTTGTTTGCCACAGGGTACTGCGAGCCCCCTTTCGTCTTCAACCGAGTGCATCATATGGACGTGTGAAACGTGCCACATGACAGTATAGTAGTACAATACGTTGATTACATTTTAGTGTGCAGCGACACAAAGGTAGCGTGCAGGAGAGACTCAGAACAGCTGAAGACACTATTGTAAGAAAGAGGCTACAAGGTTGACAGAGAAGAAATACAATATTGCCGGGAAGAAGTCCTATATATATGCCATCTAATATCACAAGAATGATGAAAAGTGACACCTGAAGAGCAAAGGCAATCATGAAAACAGCCAAACCACATACAGTGATGGAATTAGAGCAATTTCTAGGCCTTTGCAATTACTGCAGCGCATGGGTCTTCGATTACAGCATGTATGTCAGACCATTTTTAAAAGGACTCAAGGAAACACAGAAAGACAACAGTGACGTAGTCTGGACAGGTGAGATGATAGATGCTTTGGATGAATTAAAGCTAGCAATTGGCACAGCTTCCTGATTACAATGCACAATTTAGATTATTTTCCCATTCAAATGGAATAGTGATGACAGCCGATCTCGCACAAACGACTACCATGGGGACAAACCTTTGGCATTTTACAGTGAGATCCTAGATCCTGTAATGAGAGGCCATTACCCAATGCCCATGTGAACATGCATTGGCGGCATCAGCCATTGCGATTGAGAAATCTGCCAGCAGAACCATGGGATGCAAATTTACTTTATACGTTGAGCATGCCCTATTTGCAACCCTTGAAAAGCCCAAAAGTACATTGACCACAGAAAGAGCTTTCATATATGAAGTCATTATATCCAACCCATCGATCAAAATTGTTAGGTGTAGAGTGGTAAATCCAACAAAATTAATAGAAGAACCAGGGAAGGAAGGAGACACTCTGCATGATTGAAATAAGTACACTGAATGTTAGGATGCAATACTACATGCCAAAGAAAATGCCCTGGGAGGGGGAGGATTCTTTTCATTGACAGTTCCTCCACAAAAGACCAGAGCATGGGTTAGCAACACAGCGGGACAGCAGTATTAAAAGCAAAATTGACTGATAACTTTAATACAGTGGTAAGTGTGAGATTTCCAGTGAAATTCTTGTCACAAGCTGCAGAATTGGTAGTGCTGATTTTTGCACTTGAAGCGCATGAAGACGAGGCAGTAACAGTATATTCCAACTCTGCAACTCTGCCTATGTGACGTCAACAGTACATGCCGTGGGATGTCTTAACCCACTTCTGCTCTGCCATGCGGCATCACTGTGTTCTTATGGTGCCAGAAACATCCAAATGGCCGCAAAACCCTTGTGCGTGCCAAAACCTCTGAAAATTGCGCTTTGAAAAACACAAAAAGATGGCAGCCCAATCTGCCATGCATGTTGTCAGTGGTGGAACAAAGATCTCACTCCTGAAACAAGGCACTGGGCTCCGCAACATGCGAAGATGGAGCACAGAAGGAAAAGCAGTGCTTTGCTAGATGAAACCCAAAATCTTGCTTTAAATCACGTTTTCTTTGTTGCTGAAACTGCAGAATGCCGGTACAAACCACCCTCAAACATCCAGAATTCTTGCTGGATGCTACAATTCACATAGTGCAAGAAACCATTGTGAACTTACAATGTCCTGAAAAGCTGAAAGCATCAAGGGATTTCCACAGCAAAAGTGGCTCTGTGGATCTGTCAAAATCTGGGCGCAGTACCCTCGGCCGCCTGAATGACAGCTGTCAGAGGCCTGCAGGATTAAAACATTAAAGATATATAAACTAAAATCAAATGTTTGCAAGCTAAGGGGCCTATTATTGAGAGTAACCCATCTTGTAATTGTTTTATTGCATGATTTAAAATCTTGAAGAAGTATTTGGCTGTGATTTGATCCCACAAGTTTGTTGTATGCTAAGGGAAAAATGCAATAGAATTAACATTTAAATGTAAGCCTGGGTAATGCAACCAAACTGGAATAACAGCTTTCCTCACAGAGGCAAGGCCTCGCCCTCCAGCTCGCTCCACCAGGAAATCACACCTAAGTGATAATTATAGGGTAAGGGAAGAACCTGGTCTGCAGTGGGGAAGGGAACAATGAACAGCTGCAAAGCAGGAAAGGCTAGGTGTGACGACCGTCGTAAAATGGCCTCTACCAAGAGAACAGGGAGGAGACTTCTCCTGAACTGAAGGGAGACAGCAAGAGGCGGTGGCAAACAACCATCTGTGGCTAAACATTCACAAAGAACATTGTGTTTAAATACATATAACTTGCCACTTAAAATTGTCAAAAACACAAAAATAACAGGATTGTAAATCTAATTTTTGGCTGCACATTTCAAGAGGCGGCAAAATCGTGTGACATAATTTGGAGGGAAACGGCAGAAAATTCGATTTTACACCAAATGTATTTCTGCTAGAAGTATGAAACTTTATACACTTATGCCCACGTTATACGCACACACTTGTAGAAATTTGCTGATAAATGGGACATTGTGTTCCTGATGAAAAGGGTGAAATTCTGGGAAAAGCCGACACAAGATCCCACAGCTACGGGGTTTGGAGGAGTAGCTGCTGTACAGAATATGTAATCTATATATGTGGTTGTTATAGAGGTTGCATATGTGTAAATATGTATCATGTCAAAAGTAGATTTTTTGTTCAAGTGGCTAGGGGTGGACTCTAAGCTTCATAAACCCACATCATAAAGATGACACACTGTTTTTCTCCTCCTATCAAGGCAGAGAGGAGATTCTGACCAATCCCTGTCAAAGGGGCGAGCTTAGGCTAGACCAGCACACACACCCCCTTCAGCATAGCATAAATAGAGACAGCAGAGGGCAGAAATAAACACAGACATATTCACCCACTATCCTAATGCTGGCGGAGCACCTTTCGCAGAACTTTCCATCTTCCTTGCTCCAGACAACAGAAACTTGGCAAATCAGAACCCATTGCATAGCTGAACCACTTTCAGCTATGCCTCAATTTCCAGAACCAGAAACAACCCCATAAACCTAAGGGGAACTAAAATATAGTCAGGCTGCACTGTACTGCTTGCCTGCTGAAATAATTATCATCAGAACCAAAAACGGCAGATCCAATCCAGTCCTGTGCTGTGCTGTGACCAGAGTGCATTGCAGATCAGATCCAGTCCTGTGCTGTGTGGTGTCCAGAGCGCCTTGACGCCACCCAAATCTGATGTGCCCAGCAGTCTGTCCTGACCAGAATCCCTGAACAGAATCCCTGACCAGAATCCCTGGCCAGAATCCTGACGGTTCTGTTTGAAACATACTAGTCAGTATCTATAGATAGAACTGTGCCACTATCATATGTACCTTGCTTAGTCCAATTCCTATCTTAAACCCATCCTATCTTGTCTTCAGAACCTGTGCTGTTAGAAATATTTTTGAATTGCCCGAACTCTCTATCCAATCCCTCCTATCTTCCTCCTGTGCCAGTGTTGTTAAAACTATCTCTGTGTTGTTCTTTTCTCATCTGAAGAAGGCGGGATCACTGCAGACAGTCACCCTGATCAAGTGGCTGTGTTCCGGTGTGGTATTCATTGTCTTCATTGTTATCCTCTAGTGCAGGGGTGCATAACTGATTTTGACAGAGGGCCGAAAGTACCTTACATGAGAGCTATAGTGGGCCAAAAAGTAAATGTGGGCGGGGCGGTAGGCGGGGCGTGGCAGGAGGCTTTTTAAACCCCCAAGTTGTACTAAACACATGGAAAAATAATGTTTTTGAGGGGTAACGATTTTTATTTGCATTTCAAACTTACATTTTGTACTACACATTTTCCATTGTTATAATTTAATTCTATTTAGTTATTGTAGATCGCCTGTTTAATTAACTTATATATATTTTATTGACCCTAGATTGGACATGCCATTATTTTGGACTGCTACAGTTTGCTACTTGGGTTGCCCAAGAGGAGTATGGCCTTCGTTGAGTCAGGACTCCTCAAAAAGCCAAAGATGAACATCTCCTAACTGTGCCTGTTTTAGCTTTATTATTGGGTTCACCATTGGAGTGCAACACTATGCCCCAGGGCCCCCTTACCCCTAACCAAACACTATGCCCCATGGCCCCCTCACCCCAACCAAACACTATGCCCCATGTGTCCCCCTCACCCCCAACCAAACACTATGCCCCATGTCCCCCTCACCCCCAACCAAACACTATGCCCCATGTCCCTCACCCCCAACCAAACACTATGCCCCATGTCCCCCTCACCCCCAACCAAACACTATGCCCCATGTCACTCACCCCCAACCAAACACTATGCCCCATGTCCCCCTCATCCCCAACCAAACACTATGCCCCATGTCCCTCACCCCCAACCAAACACTATGCCCCATGTCCCTCACCCCCAACCAAACACTATGCCCCATGGCCCCATCACCCCCAACCAAACACTATGCCCCATGGCCTCCTCACCCCCAACCAACCCCCCCACCCCATGGCCCCCTCACCCCCAACCAAACCCCCACCCCCCAAATCAGCACACACAAACCAGCACCAATGCAGACCCGAACCCCCACCCCCCAACTCAGCACACACACAAACATGCACCCATAAAGATCAGAACCCCCAACCCCCAACACAGCACACACACTCTCAAGCATGCACCCATACAGACCCGAACCCCCCACCCCCCAACTCAGCACACACACAAACATGCACCCATACAGACCCGAACCCCCCACCCCCCCCAAATCAGCACACTCTCAAACAAGCACCCATACAGACCCGAACCCCCACCCCCCAACTCAGCACACACACAAACATGCACCCATAAAGACCCGAACCCCTTACCCCCCCAGCCCCCCAACTCAGCACACACTCTCAAGCATGCATCCATACAGACCCGAACCCCCCACCCCCCAATTCAGCACACACACAAACATGCACCCATAAAGACCCAAACCCCTCACCCCCCCAACTCCAAACCCCCCACTGTCACGATGCCTGCCCCCGGAAAACCAGACCAGGCCCAGCAACCCCGGAAGCAGGCATCATGCCACTTGAAGCATGCCCAAAAACCCCAGTTAGGGGCTCTTTGGCTACAGTCCTGGCGCCTATGGCGCCTGGCTCATAAGAATAAAGTCAGTCCTGGCGCCATGGGCGCCAGGCTCATTCCAGAAATCTTACCTGTTGCAGACCATGCTGCATACCTACCTGATGCAGACCATGCTGCACAAAGCCACAAGCCAAATGAGGCTTAAAGGGACTACTTTACCTCAGGGACTCCTTTCCTCTCGGGTGGGGCTGTGGAAGAATACTTACCTGGGACTTCTTCCAAGCCTATTTAAGCCACACCCAGACAGCCACACGTGCTTCGCGTTATTCTGCTTGCTGCAGCGTAACGCTCACCGTGTCTTCAGCAGCTCCAGTCTTCAGCCATGCCCGCTTCATCCCTGGAACACCTGGAACAAGAAAAGGAGAAGAGGTCAGAACAAAACCCTTACCTGAATCCTTGATCCAGCACATCGTCGAATTGGAAGAGAGAAGCCTTCTCAGGTGTATTGCCACGCACCTCGCAGAGCCGCGCTGAACTCACCAACCGGGGCTGCATTCTTTTACTCCATCGCGAATCCAGCATCTCCAGGCCATTCTTCAACACCTGTGGGAGACAAGAACAGATAGGTGAGCAAGGGCAATACAAACCACCCCCAAAGACTTACCTGATTTACCACAGGGGGGTACTCACCTCATCTCGGGTTGGCGTAGTCAATTCTGCATCACTGCCGCACACCGACCCCTAAGGGGAAAAACAAGGACAATACAACCTACCCCCAAAGACTTACCTGATTTACCACAGGGGTGTACTCACCTCATTTCGGGTCGGCGCAGTTAATTCTGCATCATCGCTGTACCCCGGCCCCAAAGGGGAGAACAAGGACAATACAAATCACCCCCAAAGACTTACCTGATTACCACAGGGGGGTACTCACCTCATCTCGGGTCAGCACAGTCAATTCCGCATCACCGCCGCACCCCGACCCCTAAGGGGAAAAACAAGGACAATACAACCTACCCCCAAAGACTTACCTGATTTACCACAGGGGTGTACTCACCTCATTTCGGGTCGGCGCAGTTAATTCTGCATCATCGCTGTACCCCGGCCCCAAAGGGGAGAACCAGAATAGACTTACCAGGATCTTACCAATTGCCACTTGGAACTCTTCTGGTGGTTTAAATCCGCAACCTGCAAGGAATCTGGCAGAGTGAAGATCAGACTTTTGAACTCTTAGGAACAATTGGACTTAGAGTCAATACTGGAACTCACCAATTCCTCCACGCCAGTGAAGTAACTGGTCATCTACGCGTCCCTGCGCTCGATGCAGGATGGAGAGCTCATCTTTCCAAATCTTCAGGTGAGATTTAGAGGGAACTTCAGGAGTGTTCTGTGGGCAGACAAGGGGAGTGGGAAGGCGGGTTAACGCTCAGATTACGGGAGGTTAATTCCCTTTCTCCATTGCAGAAAGATATTCGTACGAATCCAACAAACAAAGCTAAGTGGGTCTGTCCAGTCTGTCATCTCGGCTCTACGTGTTACTCTGGTGGAAGCAACAGTGGGCCAGTCCAGATCGACGCCCCCGTGGGAATCAGGTGAGCGTAACAGAACGCAAAGCCTACCCACAAATACCCACCTGGGCGTCATGGAGACCTCGGAAACCGATCAGTTGCCCCAATTATTAGGGGAACTAAGGGCCGAAGTGCATTCCGCCCACCAGGAAACCAATGCCCTCAGGAGGGAATTGATAGTGTCAAAAGAACGAACTGATGAGTTGGCCAGACAGCTATTACAAAGCCAGGCTGGACAAACACCTCTACCTGGACTCGGGGCCAGCCCAGCTCCGGTGCCACCGAGTAACCCGGTGTAGATAAACCTTCCTGGAGCCGTTCCCTTGGCTCCGCCTGAACGCTTTGCCGGAGACCCTAAAAGGTTTGCTATATTCATGAATCAATGTTGCTTACACTATTTATGTAGACCTGGAGCTTTCCCAAACGATCAAGCCAAGGTAGCTTTTGTACTGTCATATCTCAGCGGCAGTGCAGCGGACTGGTCTATTCCGCTAGTATATCAGGATGACCCGATTCTTCGAGATTTCCAAGGTTTTCGAACTAGCATGGAAAGACTGTTCGCCCGACATTCCCAAGGATAGGCTTTGGAAAACAAACTTTTATCCTTAGAGCAAGGTAATCAGAATCTTTTATCTTACATTGCAACTTTCAATAGATTAGTTGTGGAAACCGAATGGCCTGAAGCCAAGCGAATTACATTATTCAATCGAGGGCTTCGGGGAGAACTCAAGGATGTTTTAGCCCAAGTCGTGAACCCGCCTTTAGACTGTGCTGAATATATAGATTTTGTGGTGCAGTTAGATCACAGACTTCAAACCAGAAAGGCTGATCGAACCAAGTTTGAAAACAAGGTCTTGGTTAAAACCTACGTACCCTTGAAGGGGGTAGATGCCTTAGAACCCATGCAAACCAGAGTGCATTGCATTAGAGGACCCTTAACCCAGAAGGAAAGGGAAAGAAGACGACAACTGCAATTATGTTTATATTGCGGAGCTACTGGTCATTTCCTTCGGAACTGCCCTGTAAAACCACCCAAGAAAACTATAGGAGCAGCAGACGAAAACCACTTGAAACCTGACTCGGGAAACGATCACGCCGATCAAGCATAAAGGTCAGCTTGCCGAGCTTAAAGAAGGACACTCTGGCCTCGCATTTCACCATACCCATGGTCCTTATAGATCCAGAGCAGCCATCACGCATGCACGCGGTAAAGGCGTACGTAGATATTGGAGCCATAGGAAACTATTTGGACTACGGATTGGCTTCCAGGATGAATCTACCTCTCACCCGAAAGACCACTACCGATGTCGTCACCACTGTTGATGGAACTGAAATTGCCTCTGGGCCCGTAACTCATTCCACTGCAGAGATGACTTTGCTGGGTCAGGATGGACACCGAGAGGTTATGGTGTTTGATTTAATCAAGGCTCCACAGTTTCAACTGATACTGGGAATCCCTTGGTTGGAAAAACACAATCCCTGTATTGATTGGCGATAGAAGAGACTATCCTTCCCAGAATGCGCTAACACCTGTTACCCAAAGAAAACTCTAAATTCAGTACTGGCCCCAATAATCCCAGCTGCCCTACAATTACCTGCTGAATACCAAGACTTTCAGGATGTCTTTCAAAAGGAGCAGGCAAACACCTTACCACCGCACAGATTGTATGATTGTCAAATAGATCTCATACCAGGAGCACAACCACCTTGCAGCAGAATCTATGCCCTCACGGAACCTGAAAATCTCCACTTGCGCCAGTATCTAGACCAGTAATTCGCTAATGGCTTCATCCGCCCGTCCAAGTCCCCTGCATCTTCCGCTTTGTTCCAAAAAAGGAAGGCGACCTTAGAACATGCATTGAATACCGCGCGCTGAATCAGATAACTATCACAAATCGGTACCCATTGCCTTTGATCCCTGAACTACTAGACCAGGTAAAGAACGCTTGTATATACACAAAACTAGACCTGCGGGGGGCATATCATCTGTTACGCGTCAAAGAGGGTGACGAATGGAAGACTGCTTTTCGCACCAAGTACGGATTATTTGAGTACCAGGTGATGCCTTTCGGACTGTGTAACGCACCAGCAGCCTTCCAGTTCTTCATGAACGATGTCTTCCGAGAGCTCATCGATGTTTGTGTAGTTGTTTACATCGACGATATCTTAGTATACTCCCTATCAGAATCCGATCATGTAAAGCACGTCCGAGTAGTCCTAGAAAAGTTACGCCAGTATAAGTTATACGCTAAACTGGAAAAGTGCATCTTTCACACTACGGAAGTAGAGTTTCTTGGATTTATTCTGACCCCGAAAGGAATCTGGATGGATACACGGAAGGTGGACGCAATTCTTAATTGGCCTTCGCCAAGCTCAGTCAAAGGAGTTCAAAGCATGCTCGGCTTTGCCAATTTCTACTGCAGGTTTATCCCGGACTTCTCACACATTGTACATCCCATTACAACACTATTGCGAAAGAATAAACGCTTTACATGGACTGAAGAAGCCGAGAACGCCTTCCAAGAGTTAAAAAAGAAATTCACGTCCGCTCCTGTATTACGACACCAGCACCAGAGCTTCCCTACATAGTGGAAACAGATGAATCCAGTTCAGGTATGGGAGCAGTGCTCTCCCAAAAGGATCCGAAACTAACCAGCTGCACCAAGTGGCGTTTTGGTCAAAAAAGTTTTCGGCTCCCGAATTAAATTATGCTATAACCGACAAGGAACTGTTGGCCATCAAGTCCGCCTTCAAGGCTTGGCGGCACTATCTGCTGGGCGCCAGGCATACCATTACGGTCATCACTGATCACCGCAACTTACAATACCTAAAGGTAGCCAAGGCCCAATCTTCACGCCAACTCCGTGGGCATTGTTCTTCGCCGAGTTTGATTTTGTAATAACCTATCGACCAGGTTGTAAAAATGGAAAAGCTCACTCCCTGTCCCGAATAGGAATGGGAGAAACAGAAAGAGCTTTAGAACCTGTACCCATAATTCCTGAAAAGAGGATCCTTGGTCTGACATCCATACACTCTCTGGAGGACATTCAAGAAAAGGTCCATCAACTCTTTGAGTCCGATGCCTTACAGGGCTGGGCAAGGAAAGGCCCAGAGTATTCTGTCAGCAACAATCTACCTTATTACCAAGACCAAGGCCGGCTATTTTTGCCACTAGAGGAACTACAGAAACTTGTCATTTCTCATTACCACAACACTTTGATGGAAGGACATCCTGGCATTGCTAAAACTGAAGCCAAAATCAAGAAACAGTTTTGGTGACCCACCTGGCGAAAAGATGTCAAGTTGTTTGTCATGTCTTGTGGCATTTGCGCTCAAAATAAAGGGGAAAAGAAAAAACCTGCTGGATTATTACAACCGTTAGGCATACCACCTACTCCTTGGCATACCTTGTCATTAGACTTTATCACAGATTTATCCCCATGCAAAGGTTATAACACCATTCTAGTTATTGTAGATCTTTTTTCTAAAATGGCCCATTTCATTCCTTTAAAAGGAATACCTTCAGCTTCAATCCTGGCCAAGGAGTTCCTTGAAAATGTTGTCCGTCTACATGGCTTTCCTTCCGTGTTAATTTCAGACCGGGGAAGCCAATTTATTTCACATTTTTGGAGGAAGTGCTGCCAGCTGGCACAAATTGATGTTAGACTTTCAACCAGCCACCATCCCCAGACCGATGGTCAAACTGAGAGAACCAACCAGACTCTTGAGCAATACCTACGTTGTATGCTACATCAATCTGAGGAGGATTGGAAAGACTTTCTTTGGATCGCCGAGCATGCATACAATAATTCTGTACACTCAGGAACTAAACAAAGCCCTTTTTTTACCATATATGGTCACCATCCTCGAACCTCAGACTTAGATTCTCCCCAGCATTTAGAGATGCCTGCGGTGGACCATCTCCATGCTGTTATCACACAAGCCTTTAAAGAGGCGACTGCACATTTACAAAAGGCTAAGGATAAATACAAGAAGGATGCTGATCAACACAGGAGTGAAGCACCGCAATACCAAGTAGGGGACCAAGTATAGTTAGCCACCAAGTACTTACCACTCAAGGGAACACGGACTTTTAACCCCAGGTACTTGGGACCTTATTCTATTAAGGCTATTATTAACCCAGTGGCCGTCAAGTTGGACCTGCCTGGTCATATGCGTGTTCATCCTGTTTTTCACGTGTCTCTTTTGAAGCCTGTGCAACCAGGAACTAGACTAACCACCCCACCTGAACCTATCCTCATAGACGGGGAACCCGAATTCGAAGTCAAGAATATTTTGGACTCTAAAAGGGTGAGATCAAAACTCTTCTATCTCATTGATTGGAAAGGTTATGGTCCACAAGAAAGATCTTGGGAGCCTAGTGACCATGTGCATGCACCTCAATTAGTGAAAAGGTTCCACCAAGAATTTACAGACAAACCGAGGCCGAGAGGGAGAATAGCTTTAGGAGGGGCCTTGAGGGGGAGTGCTGTCACGATGCCTGCCCCCGGAAAGCCAGACCAGGCCCAGCAACCCCGGAAGCAGGCATCATGTCACTTGAAGCATGCCCAAAAACCCCAGTTAGGGGCTCTTTGGCTACAGTCCTGGCACCTATGGCGCCAGGCTCATAAGAATAAAATCAGCCCTGGCGCCATGGGCGCCAGGCTCATTACAGAAATCTTACCTGTTGCAGACCATGCTGCATACCTACCTGATGCAGACCATGCCGCACGAAGCCACAAGCCAAATGAGGCTTAAAGGGACTAGTTTACCTCAGGGACTCCTTTCCTCTCGGGTGGGGTTGTGGAAGAATTCTTACCTGGGACTTCTTCCAAGGCTATTTAAGCCACACCCGGACAGCCACACGTGCTTCGCGTTATTCTGCTTGCTGCAGCGTAACGCTCACTGTGTCTTAAGCAGCTCCAGTCTTCAGCCACGCCCGCTTCAGCCTTGGAACACCTGGAACAAGAAAAGGAGAAGGAGAAGAGGTCAGAACAAAACCCTTACCTGAATCCTTGATCCAGCACATCGTCGATCTGGAAGAGAGAAGCCTTCTTAGGTGTATTGCCACGCACCTCGCAGAGCCGCGCTGAACTCACCAACCGGGGCTGCATTCCTTTACTCCATCCCGAATCCAGCATCTCCAGGTCATTCTTAAACACCTGGGGGAGACAAGAACAGATAGGTGAGCAAGGGCAATGCTAACCACCCCCAAAGACTTACCTGATTTACCACAAGGGGGTACTCACCTCATCTCGGGTCGGCGTAGTCAATTCTGCATCACTGCCGCACCCCGGCCCCTAAGGGGAAAACAAGGACAATACAAATCACCCCCAAAGACTTACCTGATTACCACAGGGGGGTACTCACCTCATCTCGGGTCAGCACAGTCAATTCCGCATCACCGCCGCACCCCGGCCCCTAAGGGGAAAAAACAAGGACAATACAACCTACCCCCAAAGACTTACCTGATTTACCACAGGGTGTACTCACCTCATTTCGGGTCGGCGCAGTTAATTCTGCATCATCGCTGTACCCTGGCCCCAAAGGGGAGAACCACAATAGACTTACCAGGATCTTACCAATTGCCACTTGGAACTCTTCTGGTGGTTTAAATCCACAACCTGCAAGGAATCTGGCAGAGTGAAGATCAGACTTTGAACACTTACGAACAATTGGACTTAGAGTCAATACTGGAACTCACCAATTCCTCCACGCCAGTGAAGTAACTGGTCGTCTATGCGCCCCTGCGCTCGACGCAGGATGGAGAGCTCATCTTTCCAAATCTTCAGGTGAGATTTAGAGGGAACTTCAGGAGTGTTCTGTGGGCAGACAAGGGGAGTGGGAAGGTGGGTTAACGCTCAGATTACGGGAGGTTAATTCCCTTTCTCCATTGCAGAAAAATATTCGTACGAATCCAACAAACAAAGCTAAGTGGGTCTGTCCAGTCTGTCATCTCGGCTCTATGTGTTATTCTGGTGGAAGCAACAGCGGGCCAGTCCAGATCGACACCCCCGTGGGAATCAGGTGAGCGTAACACATTCTCAAGCATGCACCCATACAGACCTGAACCCCCCACCCCCCAACTCAGCACACACACAAACATGCACCCATACAGACCCGAACCCCCCACCAACCCAACTCAGCACACACACAAACATGCACCCATACAGACCCGAACCCCCAACTCAGCACACACACAAACATGCACCCATAAAGACCCGAACCCCCCACCCCCCAAATCAGCACACTCTCAAACAAGCACCCATACAGACCCGAATCCCCACCCCCCAACTAAGCACACACACAAACATGCACCCATACAGACCCGAACCCCCACCCCCCAACTCAGCACACAAAAAACATTCAAATCAAAACATTCATACACATCTGACAACCCCCCACCCCCGCATCTCAACATACACACAAAAAACATTCAAATCCAAACATTCATACACATCCGACACTCCCCCCACCCCCGCATCTCAACATACACACAAAATACATTCAAATACAAACATTCATACACGTCCGACACACCCCCGCATCTCAACATACACACAAAATACATTCAAATACAAACATTCATACACATCCGACACACCACCCCACCCCCGCATCTCAACATACACACAAAATACATTCAAATACAAACATTCATACACACCCCCCACCCCCGCATCTCAACATACACACAAAATACATTCAAATACAAACATTCATACACATCCGACACACCCCCCCCACCCCCGCATCTCAACATACACACAAAATACATTCAAATACAAACATTCATACACATCCGTCACACCCCTCCACCCCCGCATCTCAACATACATACACAAACATAAAGCAAAACAAACCCGACACACAAACACAAACAGAGCACTTACCGGAGACGTGCTGGAAGGCAGGTACGCTGGAACGCTGGAATCGTACTACGGCTGGTGTAGTCCAAGGCTGAAATGCCTTCCGGCATCAAGCCTTATGGACCACGCCAGCCGTAGGGCTGGCCCTCCATTGGTGCAGCACACACGCACTACGTGGCTCGTAGGAGCGACGTGGTGCGTGTGTGTGCTGAGCCAATGAGGGCCAGTGTTTTGTCCGCAGGCTGCCCTCCATTAGGAAAGTCTTTGTGCCTCGCGGGCCGGACAAAAGAGCAATGCGGGCCGCAACTGGCCCACAGGCCGTATGTTGTGCACCCATGTTCTAGTGTAAGAAATCCTTTTTGTCATTTTAAAAGTGCATTCCTGTTCTCCATCCTTGAGCCTATCTCGAAAAAATGACCTCCACTAAAACGTCCATAACTTCCTCAGTTTTTGTGCTAGAAACAAATTTCAACTTCTGCTTGTAGCTAAAATCCACAGCTTTAAATCGCATCTAGAACTGTATCCCGAATTCATACAGTTCTTCTGTTATCGCGATTATCGTGCAGTGAAATGTTTGCCGCGAATTTCGTTTTAGGAAAATTCTTACACGTGTAAAACAGCTTATGATTGCTCCCAACCTTAATTTTAAGATTTGAAATAGTTTCTTGGTATTAAATCATTACTTGTGTTTGTGTGCAACTATTCAAAGTGGCTCCCATAAGAATTATAACAATTTCAGCAATTTAAACAATATTTTGTATTTTTGCCCAATCGTTTTCAAGATAACTTTAAAAGCCATTCTGACAGCTTGATAGTCAATTCTGTTTTCTCTTGTGTTTGCTGGGGGAAAGAGGGAAGTGGGATTATCATTTTCTTTGAATTCTGTCATTCCTGAATACCTGCTCTCTCCTCCTATCTCTTTACATTGCCTATTGGGGGGTTGAGGGGTATGCAGGGGGAACCTTTAACCACAATGCTATCTGACCTAAACACACACACAAAAGTATTATTTCTGTGCTGAATTGTTTTTCTCACTATTACTCCTTGTGTATTAAAAAGATTATTCTGTGTTACATCACCGCATTGGTGATAATTGTGTACCCATTAAAACCTAGTGTGATTAAATTGTAAATACATAAATAAATATTTTAACTTTGCAAAGCTGCCTGATTCCAGGTTCAGTTTCATCGGGGGGGTTCCATGAGAGAGGGGCGTGATATGAGTGGTACATCGTCGAGAATAAAGAACTTTTAGACAAAAATAAATAAGGATTTCAGTTGTGCATTACATGCTAGGCGTTGACTTAGGTGTGTGCAGGATTGAAATCACTTACAATGCAGGACTGTCAATTTGTAAGGTGTGTGGCTTCTTAGACACAGACGGCACATCAGTGCATCAGGCACCACTATTGGATAGGCTCTTAGATGCACTTCAGCTTCCATCGGCAATTGCCATGGTGAAGTGTGCAGCACACACCAACGTTGCAGACTTGATTTCTCATGGTAACAAGGCTGCTTAGCTTGGAGCCAAAAGAGCAGCATAATTTCCAGAAATTACTGAATTTGAGCTGCACTGAATAAATACAAACATGCACACAATAGGGTGATGAAAGAGGGTTTCAATTCACTACACATAGCACAGATTACAAAATTACAGGGAAGAGCACGACCAGACGAGCAAAAGTTATGGAAATGAAGAGGGTGGTTATTGTCCTTCACAGATGCAATGTGGCAGCAGGACAGCACCGGGAAAACAGTTATGCCTGTGGGTCTGCTTAAAATAGCATTAGACTAAATGCATCAATCATCACCCAAATCTACAGAATGGCTTACAGTGTTGATTTTGATGACTGGTTTGTCCCAAACTTTGAAGAACATGTTGGCAATTTTGTTCCAAAGTGTTTGACGTGACAATAATTTACTGCTGTTCACCCTTTGCGAACATTGAGAGCAGAAATATCCTATCTTTCCGGACCATTTCAGCATATGAATATTGATTCTGTAGATATGCTACAAATTTGAATATGAGGAGTGTGTGAAGTGCTCCGATTTGACAATGGACTGCATTTTGTAAATGAATCATTTGAGCACATCACTGTTCTGTTGGATATTAAGCGTACATTTTTGTATGTGTACCACCCGCAAGCAAACAGACTTTGTAAACTTCTCAACAGTCTCTTAAAAGAGCATTTTGCCAAGCTAAAAGTGACACTTAAAAAAGGTTGGCTCCATTGCCTTCCTTTAGCTTTATTTACATTATGCAATCAGCCAGCTCAGACCATCACCTGACTCTACATGAGCTGGTGACAGGACGCTGCATGCACATATCCCACTCGAGCTCTCACTGATGCAGAAAATGTAGCTATTGTAGTCGCTACTGAGATGAATGATCGCTATGACGGAGAGTGTTAAATGTATGTCTCGACAGCTTCGAGAGCTGCAGGGGGAGTTGAAGAAGACTGATGAAGTAAACAAACATTTGATCCCACAGCATTACTTAAGCCAGTAGTCTTGTTCGAGGGCAACAGAGTACTTTGCAGAGACTGTGGCAAAAGCCCCATTTTAATGGACCTTTCGTAGTACAAGCATTTACACCAACAGCAATGAAGCTCTATAGGTTATGACAAAATCTATAAAGGAGAGGCCCCCCTGCCTGCCAACCCAGAGCACAATGATGAAGAAGAAACAATAAATGTCCAGACGGGATCCGTGATGAGAAACAATTAGCAGCAAGAAGTGTAAATAGACATTGATTCCTCTATAGATGCACAGACATTTAAGTAAAGGTTTGTGCAACTACATTGACACAAAACAAAGCGTGACACTTCAACAGCATACAGAAGGGTACCAGATGCTTCCTATAACAATTATACTTTTCATGGTTTTATCCTATTTGAGGAACATTAATCCTTTTGTGGGAGTTTGAAAAATTAGCCTTCCGGTGTTATTGTTCAACAAAAAAGCCTATTTTGTTTTTTGAAATATGTTTGCTTACGATACTAACATGATTTTTCCTGTGAACAAGTATTCTTTGAAGAAACTGAAAATAATTCTCTTTTGGAGGAAAGAATGTGATTAATCAATCATATAAAATATTCACTTTTAGCTTTTAGAAGGAATATCAATCCTAGTTATTTGCAAAAGGTAGACATGTTAGCCATAATGCCTATAGCAATGTTTTTATTGTGTAATCTTTATTTTATTATCCTTATGGCAGTACGAGAATTGGTACTTAACAATGTAGCTAGACCAGTGTACAGAAATATCACTACTATTACAACTACAAGTGAAATGGCAGCAAATGAATAACCTATAGTAACCACACAGATTAAGAGACTAAAAAGAAGTTTGCTTGATGATTTTTGGGTTGTAGACCAGTATATTACCAATTCTACTTATGTCGCTAATAATCTGTGGCATCAGCACATGAGCAGAGTAGCAAAGGAGAGGTCTGAAGAGAGATGCTATACATGTTCCTTTGGCCCCTATGCCATGAGTGCTTCCAGAGGGTATATAGCAATAGCATTACCCTCAGACAGAGCACACTGACAAAGTACACTGTCTGGCATATCTTGCAACATAAATTACAAGAGGGCAAATTCAGGGTACAAGGGCCTCTATGCAATGGGTAACAAAAGAAGATTCCTCATGTGTGGATAGTTTTAAAAAAGAGGTGCCAATGATGGGAAATCTTAAAACACAGCTCGAGGTAATATGTTATATATAATCAGGCTGGGAAGAGGAGAAAATATTAGAAAAGATTTAAAAAAAAATTGAATTGCATTGACAAATGAGGAAGAGAAATAGCTGGATGTTGGGAAAAGGGCCAGTTGCAAATAGAAGGATGAATATTTACCCCAGAAGGCTGGAGTAGTGGTCTGATCGGTTGTAAAGCAGAGGTACGTATAGAGCAACCACAAGTGGTTGTCAACAAGGTAAATAAAGAGTGCCTCAAACTATGCACTAAATACACCAGAATGTTAACATGGGTAGATAATGAAGCAGGCCAGCTGCACATATTCCCCTTGATTAATCCCTCTCTATGTATAAGAAATACAGGTGCAGTAAAAGAAAGGGAAAATAAAGGGTGTAAAAAGAATTGTAATTTACCCAGGATGAAGGTAGGCATGGCAGTATTAATGGACCTCTATTAGGCTTGGGGTTCAAGACCCTATACGGAGCTCGCTCCGAATTGGGGAGGAGTGTTTTTCATAGTGGTAATAAGTAGACCCGCTCTAGTAGTTCCTCAGAGCGAAGTGAAAATTGTCAACTTCCCCCAAAATGAATGCACAACTAAGAAACAAAAGGTCCCTTACTCTTAAAGCAGTAAAATGAGAAAACTATTTTTGGCTACATCAGCAGCAGACTTTGATTACATGCCAGATTAACACAAATGTACATCCTTCTTTACTTTAAATGTGAAAGGCTTTAATGCCATAAAAGAAGAGCTGGGAGCCTTACGACTGTTATGACTCTTCAAAACAGGTATGAGCTCGATTTGATAATGCCATAGAGGGTGGCGTGTGCACATAAATTGGGCTTTCTTGACACACATAGCACCCTCCAATGATGGAAAGAATGGAACCCTCACATGGAACCCTCACAGATGTCTTAGCCACCTTGACAGAATTACACACGCAACCGGTGGAAGAGGTGGATGAGCCTGAAAATGATGACTGTTTCAGCTATCTGTTCTCATGGATACCCATCTGGCCGGCTAATGCATTCAAAACATTACTAGCAACAGTAGTATTTGTACTACTGGCTTTCTGTTTTCTAGGTCTAGCAATACATGGTTGCAAAAGAGATGCCAAAGGGGGAGTTGCAATGGAAATAGCCATAAACCTAAATGCTCACATAGATGAGTATACCCAAAAAGATGACTTGCCTGGTCAACAGGTAATGGGAAGCACTGTCACCCCTTCAGGATCAGTATTTACTCATCCCAAGGACCCTCACAATTACTCTGAGTACTGGATATATTCTAATGCTGCCATATGACTTGGAGTGTAGACAAACCTGTCATATACAACGGCACCCTGAGGAGGGTAAACAAAGTATGGGTCCCCAAAAAGCACTTTACAAGGGAAGGCATGAAAAAGGGTATGGTTGAGGACTCGACTAGAGGGGGGAATTTAGAGTGACAGATGCATATGTCCTCCACAGCTACTGCCCCTTCCCTGGCCCAATATCGCACATGTGAGAGGCGTTACTCACTAAGGCAGCTGTACCGCCCTTCTCCTAGACAGATACAGTAGGATATGGACTCAATCGAAGCTAAAGATTGCAAGAATAAACAAACTTACAATGAAGAAACACATGTGCATGCATTAGTCATGAAACAAATATGCACTCAATGTGAAGAAAGTGAACACTAGGTCAAATATGCATTTAAACATGAAGAATATTAAACTTGCATCCATAAGTCATGATGAATAATAATGTAAGCAATATATGAGCTGAATGCAACATGAATGACACACACATATAGCTAACATAGAAACTCAACAGTAATAGGCAGCCAATCTTTTCCAAAATGGAAGCCACAGTATGCTTCTTACTAAATGAGAGGCCACAAAGCTTCACAAGAACTCAAACTGCTGAAATTACAGAAAAACAGATTTAACCAGACGTCATACAGTATCTATGCAGCCCAAGCCAAGGTTACTGAGAAATTAGGGAGGGCCTGAATGCTGCAGAAAAGGCACAAGAACACAAGAAGAATACTCCCTGTCTAATTGAACGTTTAGGAGAGTAACCACCTGCCATTTTAAGCCAGGTGCAGGTTAATTATAAGCCCAAATTCTCCATAGAAGTGGATCAAGTGTGTCCTCAATGGTAGAGAAAACAATAACACTCACACTAATATTAGCTAAAATTCCAATAAATGCAGGGTGAAATAATTCCAAACGTGGTCGCATCACACGTGAACCATAATTGAAGAACACCGTCTATTCCTTAGCAACAGACACAGATAGGACAACTGACTCACTCCTCACACATAATCCCAGACATGAGGCACTGCACAAGACCACCAACTGTGTAATTACCCTGGCTCATGGCCTAGGAATAAGGGATCATATATTTTTGTATTAAAAGGAAAGCAGTCCGCAGACCTCTCTCCCCCCAATCCTGTCAGTCTCATGTCTTGATGACCTCTCAATTGTCTGAGAAAGGTCAGTAGAATGGCAACCAATCAAATCCTCTTATGCTAAACCGCCCAGCATATTTTGCGCCAACCCATAGGGTTGTACAGAGATGATGTGTATTGACTATTATCAGTTTAGAGGTGGTTTTAGGATGAGGTCTCAGATTGTGATTATCCAATGCGAAGTTTAACCTGTATACAATGTAAATGTAGTCAATCACCCTAACCAATCACTTTACCTCATAGATTTTGGTAACTAAGAATGTACTGTGACATAATTCATGATGATTGTTCACCTTAAAAGATGTTTTTACATGGAAGCTCTGAGAGTGACAACCGTTTGCTTGTCTGCTGTTCTTGCTTTATTGTGGATGTTAATAAAGCTGTGTGTTGCCTTTCACTTTGTTGCTTCTGCTTTTGATTTCAGTTTTTCTGGCTCTTGATCCTCTGCATACATTTGGAGTTTTTAAGGCCATCAATACACAATGTAGAGGAAAAACCCTCTTAGCAAAAACATACTTACATATTTACTTAACATTTTCTATGCATATGTGTACATAAATCGACTCCAACCAGACAAAATAGTCATAACATATAAACTAACACAATTAATTTACCAATTGCAAACATATATTGATACAAATGTTATTAGTGGAATTCTCTTTGCAAAATACATATAAAATACATTCTGATTTCATCAAAAACAAAACTACATTGAAAACCATCATTCACTATCTTAATACTCTCCGTCATTGCTTCTTGGCCTGCATCGACGTTCACTACAAGATTTCATCTGGAGAGCATTCTTTACTGCATTGATGCTTTCTAACTTGCCGCCTACTGCAAACGACTAATTTCGGCGAATAACCTTCTTAATTTTTCTTGAGGTCTCGTCCCCGTCAGGGCAATCAAACTTTCTATAAATAAATATAAACAATGCATATACTTCTTTAAACTACTTGTTTTAATTCTATTTATATTCAAAATACCTCCAAGGGTTCAAGCCATAAGTGTCATATAGCTCATGTTTAATCTTTATGTACAACCAAGATCAGAGATTATGATAATGTCCTTAAATATACATTTTCTTCATAGCAGGTCACATCTATAATAGTTGACATCATCTCAACCAGTCTCATGTAACTCAATATATTAAAACATCGGGGAATGTTCCTTTACTCAATTATTCTTTCTCATGAATACTCTCACTGGAAACGCCATAGGCATCTGTGTGTTCTGTTAAGCAACAAGGATACATTTCATTACCGTGCAACTCCTCACTATCAATATAAAGATTGTAATGCGTTATATTGAACAACCATATTGAATAGGGAATAATGCGAATGGTAAAAAATAATTAAATAATGTTCACTCAGCCTTTTTTTGTTCATGAAACAATATGAATGTGGTGGCAATAAATTCTGTTTGGTCACAATGTAACCCAGACTCCAATGCACAGTGGCGCATCATGTGGCTGACACAATTTGAAGAGTACATGAAGGCCACCAAACAGACACACCCGGGTTCACAGATATCCATATTGCTGCTCGATCGGTATAACCCTTATTACTGTGGGACCAGATGAGGATTGCAATGCAGCCATTACAGCTCTCAATGCCTACTTCCTACTAAAAACAGGCATTTGCAACACCAACTGTTTCGGCTGTTGTATAGGCATAGGAAAGGCACTTGCCAGGCACAGCTGTAGTGGTATTAACTGGCCATTGATTGTAGCAGGTGCACAAAAGTGCTTAGGTATATACAAGCCAAAGCCTTTGGCTTTGCCAATGCTTGTTTTTAGCAGGAATTCAGTGAAGGACACACACAGTGCTCATAAATCGATTGGCTGATGGGATACCTGGTTCAGACATTTTTATTACACCAGTAGTGGTTTACAGCTCCAATTCATTAATTTGCTCTCAGAAGATTGCTTTGAAAAGAACACTTGCAGGCACTTCCAGTTCAAAGTTTGGTGGTAAGGCTTTATTAAGACAAGCTCAAAGGTTTCCCATGAGGAGGTGTTTTGGGCAGGGAGGGGCAGGATATGTGTGGGAATGGCCACAGAGATTAGCATAGCTTGGCACAGCCACTGGGTGGGCAAATAATCAAACAACACCTACAAGCTATGTGTCACTCCTCATATTCCATGTCTGCCTCGTCGAACTCTAATGCAATAGTTTAGGCTTATAGGTGGCACAAGTGCCACATAATAGCGCAAACTAATCATGGCAGACTAAGAGAGGTTCATAATGAGACAAGAACAGACAAGATTGACATATTAATTGACACTTTTTATGCATGTTTAAGAGAACTGGTGAGCATTGCACAACCATCAATCTTAATAAAGAAGTCTGGGTGCAGAGAATTCAAGGATCTCGATCCAATATGTTGAGACGACTCATATTTAAGTAGCCAGGAATGTTGCTTGACACAGCCTGGATTAGTGAGGCAGAGGGCATGAACTGTCGACTGCACATGCAACATACTTTGAAACACCACTAGTGGTGAAGACAGTGAAGCAGGAAAGCCTGGTGGAGAGCATCACATAGCAATGAATTCCTCAAAGGGAATCCGTGCAAAGGGATGATCATGAAACCACATGCAATACATGTGGTGGTATGTTCCGTCATGAGAGAGATTATAGAGTCCGAGACCAAGTATGCTCAACATGTGGCACGCTAAATTACTATGCCAAAATATGCCACACAATGCCACGGAAGTTGAGGACAAATATGAAACAACCCAGTCAACAGGTGCAATTGGCTGCCACAGTAGTCCCAGAGCAAGAGCTTGATAGGAAAGTGAAAAGGACTCATACATCCTATTTGCAGATGGAGATGTCTATTACCCTCCTCTCGGAGAATCAAAATGTTTAGCGTGTTGTCTATAACTGGCGTAGTTTGATTGCATTTGCAACATTCTTCAGAAGCAGAAAGGGAAACAAAAATGCAATTTCCAGCTAAGATGTATTTCAACAAGACACTCCTCTATGGGAGGACCTTTTTCATGTGTTGCTCTACATTATACTTAACACACAAAAGAGAAAGCTAAAACAATGAAAAATAAAACCACATTCTTACAGAGAAACAGCTTACTTTTATATGGCACCGAATGCATGTTCATCCTCATCTGTTCCAGTTCAACCAAGTTGCAATTAAAATGCTTAATTTCTGAAAACAACCATTTTATTTAAATACTACAAAATGAAACCACCTTTGCTTTACTAAATCAGTCCATTTACTTTACTCACTCTTAAAGTAACTTTGTTTACTTCACCGCCAAATCTCCAAAACATGTATTGCTACTACCACCATGTGCTGGTAGCCTTATAAACCTGGTGATGGGTCATCATCACTTGGGATAATGACCCTTGCCTAAGTTATGGCTCACGGCTTCACCTCAGGCTACAACTTGGTGGTGGGTCATTATCCCATGATAATGACCCCTCCCTCAGACTATAAGGCTATATGAATGGTGGAAGAGAGGGAGCAGGCAAATTCAATGGAGGTACTGTTACTGGTGCAATAAGAAGAGGTGGAGGAATAGGTGGAGGACCAGTAACTGGAGGAAGAGGAACATTAGGAGGAACAGGAACAACAGGAACAACTGCAGGAAGAGCAGGAATAACAGGAGGAAGAGGCAAAGCAGCAGGAAGAGGAACATACAGAGGTGGCTCAGAGGCACCAGGCCTTCGTTCAGTTAACAATTTGTCTATGAATTTGTCGGAAACATGAAGGTCTTTAGAAGGATAGATTTTCTGAATTCCAAGTGAGAAAGCCCTATCCATATTCCTAGTCGACTCAGAATGCTTATCTTGGTCATACAATAATGTTTTTTCGGCATTCGTTTTATGACGGCACGCATGTTTTTCTCTACTCTTAAGTTGCTGCAATGCTTCTTTTTTCCAATTCTGTAAAACATCAAATGCTGCAGGTCTAGCCTTTTTATTTAATAGAATTGACTCTAAATACTCAATACAAGGGATTTCAAAACTACCATTGATTGGCCACTGAAGTTTGGAGGAATGTCTGGTTTGTCTGTGCCAAATATCATTAAACACTATACTTCCAATGCCATGCTTACAGTACGTAGTACACGCCGGCGACCCCTCCTGTGGTGCCGGACAGCTAAATTTCAAAGATTGTCTATCGCTGCGGAATAACGGCCTGAAACAGGTAGACAATTTCCCAGCCATATCAAATTATTGGTGTTACCTGGTCAATAATTGAGTCTGCAGATGCGATACACCAAAATCAAATTACCAAGATATTTAAAAATCGGGTCATGACTCACCTGATCAGTCCTAAGGAGGTCCGATCGGATTACAAAGAATCTTACCTAACTAATCTTACCTCGTGTTTGGTGATTTCGGCAAATCTACCCGCCTCGATAAGTGGACCCTCGTCAAGATGCCGTCTCGGACCACAAGCTAATCGTCCAGGGATTGGGTCGTGCAGCGCTGCTGAGGTGTCGCATCTCGTTCAGTAGGGGCCCCTTTTTGTCGCACCGTCCGATATTGGTCCGATAGCGAGGGACAGCCTTCGATAATCCGGCATCAATCTTGAGGGTTCCTATTCGGGCGCCAACTGTGAAAACAAAATGAAAATATCGAGGCTGAGTACCCCAAAAGGAAATACACCGAACACTGGTTATAAAACAACATACAAAGAACTTTATTTTATGCTGAACAGTTTTCCAAGAAAAGTAACAGATTGCTATCGGCCCTCAGTACAAGACAACAAACTCCAACGTGGTTCAGTGTGTTCAGTGAGAGACGCTGTACATTACAATTTGTCGCTCTTTTATACCATTTGCGAACATGATGTCCAACCCTACTTCAGGTTAATATTCCTCTAATACATTACTGATCTAGGGTTCATGCCGAGTTTGCATATCCACATGCAACTAGTTTGCCTTTAATACATACGTCAACAAGCCTACACAGCAACTGTGTATTCTGGGATTTCTCAGACAGGTCTTCTCAAACATTAATACAATGTAGTTAAACAAGTGTTCTCAGTTCAGTATTTGAATACATTGTTCTTAACATATGCTCGCGGATTAGTTTCATTGACGTGAGTAATCCTTTACACACAGGTTAACCAAGGACAAGGTCTCAGTTCACGACCTCAACAAGTGGCCGGCAGGCAAGTTACATAATAATTACACACAGAGGTCAAGATGGCCATGTTGTATTTCAGAATGACATCGTCCACCATTTTAACTCACGGGGTGACTTTACAGAGCAAACCTAAAATGGCGGATTGACCTAAAATGGCGGCTTACATTGATTTTAAGGTCAGGACCTTGCAACACAGATTTCTTTGCAAGTGGCTTACAAGCAGCTTGGCGTAGGCCAATATACATATATTTGTTGCAATAGGAGGTACGATATAATTTCCCGTTTGAGATGTGTAGACATGAGGCTCCTGAATAGGACAATTAAACGTGAGAGACACATCACACCAACCTTCAATGATTTCATAGATGATCTGAGTGGGTTCTGATGGTTCTCCAAGCCCGACCTAAAGTCAAGATATCACCAAAGTACACTTCACCTGGATTCACGGTACATTACAATGCTCACAACACACATGGGCGACTGGCGATATAAAAGGTCAAGCTTTGAATACCATCAGCAGCTGAGGTATTCTGAAATACGAAAAGAGAAGTAATTGGTTGCCTCGAGGGTGCCATCAACATAATCGATGACATATTTAAATATGCAGAGAATGAAAGACATATAATTAAAGGATGAGAGCGGTGCCAGAACGGTTGCAGGATATTGGACTCATTTTAATAAAGATTGCACATTCTTGCAGTACAAGATAAGGATGTTTGGACATGTGTTCTTGGATCAGGGTATATCAGCTGACCCAAATGGATAGCAGCAGCCTCCGTGAGTGTGACACAAATATGCAGTTTCCGAGGCATGATTACATATTTGGAAGAGTTATCCCCAATGTAGCTACAATTACTGAGCCATTGAGGGAATTATTTAAAGATGATGCTGAATGGTAGTAAAAAGACTAATAACAATCAGAGTTTCAGCAAGTCAAAAGTGTCCAACCATAGCAGGCAATGATCACCTTTTTTGGCCTTGCCAAAATGACAGAACTACTATTGGATTCCAGTCCATGTGGGCTGGGAGCGGTGCTGACGCAGAAAGTAAAAAAAAGGAAGTGCGACCTGTTGCCTGTGCGAGCCAGACACTGACCCCAAAAGAGCAAAGGTACTCTTAAATAGAGAAGGAGGGCGTTGTGGTAACATGGACGTTTCGCCACATCCATTTATTTCTACATAGGCACCACTTTGTTTTTGCGATGGATCACAAACCATTAAAGTGCCTTTATTCTTGGGAGCAGGATTTTTCCTACCCCTTAAGAACAGATTAATGGGTCTTGCAATTTTAAGAATGCCACAGTATAAGATAGACCATGTCCATGGGCGACAAATCCTTTGAATAAATTCTCCAGACATTTGAGGGTTGCCATTGAAATGAACTAAGGGAACCACCTATTGGCTGAAAATGGTACTGGCACACCTGCCAAAAAGGTGTGTGTGAAAGTACTTATGATGATTAGAACTGTTGTTCTCCCAACAAGTCATTCTCCTGAGAGATCAGCGCAAAGTGTCGGCCACCTGAACATTTAAGAGCTCAGTGAGTGGAACACACTCATGTGGGGCACCAAGTAATAATAAACACAAAGGTACAGATCAGGGAGAGAAAAAAAACCACAACAAAATTAAAAAACTTTAAAAAAAACATGTATTATTTATTTACTATTACATTTGTGTTTTGTTTGTTTTGTTTTATTACTTGTATTGCGCACCAGACCCTGAGGTAACAGGGAGCATTGAAAAAATAATCTTAAAGCTTAGTTACATATCAGTAGAGCATTGAGCACATACATACTGCAATAAACATACATAGCACAGGCAGAATATTGAGCACGTACATACTGCAATAACAATACATAGCAGAGGAGATCAGGTATATACATGTTATTACAAGGTGATCCCATAAAAACCTGCAAGTGTCGAAACATTCGGGTCAGATGGGTATGTACAAATATACATAGTTGGCGTGACGAAGGTGCATCAGGGGGTCAGTTCTATTCAAGTCGTGAGCAAGTATGTTTGTATAGCGCTCAGGCAGCCCTTGGGCATCGCAGCGCTGTTACTTGTGCAGAACTTGGTTACAGTTACAAATCATAGTTTTTGGCTTAGTTACAGTTACATGTCATAATACATTGTATATTTTCTTACAAGCATAATTACATGCTAGGTGGTGAAGTGAGAGGTGATCAGGAGAAGATCAATCTTTTTATAGCTTTTCGGGATGCTAGGTGGGAGGTTTCAGCTCGTACGGCTGGAGGATATTGCTCCTGCTATTGATGCAATGGGTGGAGTCAAAAGTAGAAGAGTGTCTGGTGGGTCAAGTCACTGGTGTAAGTGACCCCCCCTATGATGATCATATTGGAATCGCCCAGTAAAGTACCTTGTGAAGGTTTCAGCGTAGACGTTTGTACATTTGCAGATGGGAAACACCTTGTGGTAATCGTAGATGAATATTCACGGTATTCAGTAATTGAAATAGGCACATCCCTCACAGCAAATAACCTATTGACCACCTTTAACAAGATTATGTCACGTCGTCGTCGGAGCAAAATCATAAAAATGGAGAAAGGACCCTTTTTTCAAGGCCATGAATAGCGGAGACATCTGAAAGGGTTAGGGATCAAAGCCAGAAAATAATGCTGCGAGGACCGCAAGCTAATGGAGAAGTCAAACGATTTACAATTACCATATAGAAAACCACCCCACTCGCAAATCAAAGAGAAGATAATACAGAGAAGAGGCTATACCACTTGTTGAGCGAGAATCGCCTCCCACCAAATTCATCAACTGGGTGATCACCAGCTGGGAAGGTGTTTGGTGCCACGTAGCAGGAACCATCCTAGGAGATGCAAGTTGGAAACCTACAGACCAAGAAAGCTGGAGATTGAGCAGAAAAGAAGAAGACAGAATGACCAGAGTGCGAGGAGAAGCAGTAGAGTGTATTATGAATAGAGATTGGACTGGGTTGTTATAAAAGGCAAGTATCCTGGAGGGAAATGTTATACTCCTTTTAAGCACAACCCTGCCTTGTAGTGAACCAAAAAAGGTTCCATGTGATAATGTCCCTGCAAAAATGTCGCCTGGCAAAAAAGTCACCAAAAAATGGCTGCTTTTTGCAGGGTCGTTATCACATTGAATATGTAGGGGCACCGCGCAAACCTCAAAGCATTTTATTTTCCAAGAGGAGCGGGGGCCACCACCGCAACCCTTGCTCCCCTTGACGCCATATATACGGTCACCATAAATAATGTGGCCATGGCCTTTTCCCAACAACATTATGTATTGCAACCATATGGGGATAATATTACCGGATACCACCAAAAAGATGCCATGGTAACAGCGATACAAGGGCAATCCTTGATAACCAGGAACATATGGTGGTTACAGAAACTCAGAGGTGCTGTTCATCTGTTACTGGTAGTGGGGGCACTGTGAGTGGGCCAGAGCCTGAGAGAAGTAGTGTGCCCCAATCTACAACAGCTGAAGAAACTTAACAGAGGAATAACCTACAATGAACGACCCAACCTCGTAGAACCACCCAACCTCCTTGAACCACTCACACTCCTCGAACCCCGCAACCTCCCTGATGGCTGCAGGACAATGAAACTGTGAGTGGATTAAAGTTAAAGGAACGTTAATATAATTTGGGAGATATACTATGCGGTGAGCAGAGTGGGCCCTTTAAATGCCACCATGCTCTGTGCAGATGTAGTCCCTGACACCGTACGTCTGGGTGTGGATGCATGGCATCGAACAAACGGTAGCTCCCATGCACGGGCAGCGCTGTCTGATGAGAAGATGAGTGTGTCTGTGTCCTGATAGCACGGGCAGAGGTCCCAGTGGCGCATGCGCATAGTCTTCCACACAGTCCTCATGCCAGTGCTTCGTGACACAAGTAGTGCCTCGTGTTATGCACCCTCAATGATAAAAGCAGGGAAATCACCAGGTGAGTTTGCATTAGGAAACATTGCATTCATGGTCTATGCACCTCAGAGCTGCCTCCAACTTGTGTTTTCAGCTACAAACAAGGGGGGGTCCTAAGACATCACTTTGAAATGGGCCCCCAGGGACCTCTATGCATCTGCCTGCAGGCTCTAGTGGAGAGCTAGCCTGGCATCTTCCTAACTCCATCCAAAAGGAAATGTGAGTCCATTTGTAGTTATAGACTGCCATATAATGCAAGGAATGGCAAGGTTCTTCAGGGTCCAGGCAGGTGTGGCAAGGCCCGAGGGTATACGATTCGGAGAATACCAGGGTGCACGCGGAGAATGCCAGCTGAAGGAGTAATCAGGTAAGGGATGGCCAAGTTATTTGTAGCTACATGTTGGGCACTCAGGGAAGAGGTAGCAGGGTCGGATAATGTTTTGCCAGCTCCAGAAGGGTACATCGGGCACACGGACCAGAGAATTCCAGGATGCTCACTGGATTATTCCATGTGTAGGAATAGCACACAGATAACTGACCATCAAATCGTTGGAGCAGATGCACGAGCAGAGAATGGCGAGGTCCCCAAGGCTCCAGACAGATCTGCCAGGGTACAACGTAAATCAAACAGAGCATAACATTGTGCCAACTCGGATCTGCCAGCTGCATACTTAGAACACAGGCATCAAATGCAAGTTCTCCTTACACAGTGATGTCAGCTATGGCAGGACACACACACAACATTTAGAACATGAATTCCACGGTAGCGTAGTCCTCCAGCCGTATGCTAGCAGGGAATGCTGAAGAGCTAATGCCAGGGCCTCAGAGGGTGCCAGGCGCTATAAATACATTGGGATCTGCCGTGCACAGTGTCTTTGCAAGGTTAACATATAAGATACCAGTCAGGGAGTTGGGTCCAAAGAGATATCCATTGGTTTGCCTTTGTTTCCAATACATTCTATGAATGACACTCTGAGCTTACATGCCTGTGTTAAGCTGGTGTGTATCAAAAAGTGTCCAGATAAAGGTAAATCTGCCGCTCTACCTCAACTCAGATATCTCAGACTCAACCTCACCCATTTACCCTAAGAAGCTCGGCCCACAGTAGCAGAAGACCTTTAGGCTCATGCTTGGCCAATTCCTGCATGCCTGTGCCAGTCAGAAACCTCAAAAATCAATTTACCAGCATGGGCCACTGTCATGTGCACGAAACCACCTCACCGTGAAGATCTCTGCGTTGGTCGCAGTAGGCGATCAAATCAAATGTCAGACTCTTGCATCTAACGCAAATGCATACATAACGCTTCCACTTCTTAGCTGGTCCCTGAAATCTAGCAACTGCCCCATTCCTGACTGCTCCTCTCTCCAGCCTAATTTGTCTCTTGTAGGGTAGAAGATTTGGTGTATGGGCCCCAAACGTGTGTAAGGAGCTGCCCGCTAATCAGGGTTTGGGAGAAATTGACCCGCACTTCTGTGCCCACCTCAAAGCCGTCCTCTTCCACCAGCAGGTAGGTCTTGATATGGTCCACATGGCGGAACTCGGGACAGTAGGCAATTTGCTTTTTAGAAATGCTCTTTACAATTGACCATATCCATCCCTCCCAGCAGCTCTCCTTTCCACGTCCTCCATTCATCTATCCAGCCAGCCAGCCCTCCATCCGTCAGTCCATTCATCCATCATTCATCCAGCCATCCATCCACCTCTCCCTTTATTGATCCCTCCCTTCCTCCACCCTTCGTCCGAGCTTGTCATTTAGCATTTGTACACCTCTTGCGCTCGTCTGGGTCAAGGTTGCAACCAATTGTGGCATTTAAAGAAGGGAAGGTCAGAACCCCTCACAGTGGGTTCAGGTGTAAGAATGGCAACCAGAACAGAAAATGCCAGCAGTCTCACAGGGTGCTGCAGGTTTTTGTGTCAGGTTTGAGGGTGAACATGCCAGTGTTTCTGGCTTACATCGAATCACCAGCTATACAGACTCCAAACTTCTACCTCATCTTTGAGGCCACATGGCAAGGACTGGCACTGAGGCGGGGCATAGTGACATCAGAGTTGATTGAATGAAAGCAGCCCTTCTGTTTTAGTCTTGTAGTTGAGGCAATTGTATTTTCAGAGAAGGAGCTAAATATTGCCACCTCAACCACTTCGCCCATATTGCTTATATGTTTGGAACCAGACTGTGAGACACGTGCAGTACCAGTGAAAATACTGATACCAAAGAGAATCCTGGAGGCAAGGTTCCCATTGAGGAAACCATACCTGCTTACAAGACAGTATGATGGGCATTTGAATGAAATCCCAGAGGAAGCAGGAACAATGAATGGCAAAGAAGCATGGTGACGTCACGCAGAGCCGATCTGACGTACACAGAAGAGATGCAGGGACTAGACAATGAAGATATTCTATAAGGCATCAAGACAGTATCGAAGATAAGTGACATCTTGGGATCAAGATGGATAAACTTATGCTACAGAACTGATGAAGATATCAAGATATTTTACACGTGTACAGATGCAAATAAACACAAGCAGACAAAGTATTCTTGAGGCTAGCTTAATAATGAATAGATTGCGGCATGTGCCAACAAATACATATATATATATATATATATATATATATATATATATATATATATATATATATGTATATATTCATTGAAAAAACGTTGTTAAAGGGACGTTATGGTTAAGTTGGACTAATAAAAACCTATGAAATTCAAAGAAAAAACTTTGTTAAACAGACCTTATGGTTCCAAGTAAAACCGAAAAACCCCTGAAATTCGTCAGTTATGGTAAACTAAGCAACCATAACTTGCGCCACCACCGTGCACTGCTAAGACTAACACCCAGGACATCAAAGATGACATCACAAATGCCATTGATGACATAACTGATGACATCACACGTGAAATACTCTACAAGGAGTTTTGTTTATATTGTTGATAACAAGATGTCAGGAGTGATCGGGAGACCTATCATGAACTACTTAATCTATTAAAGAATGTACTCATATAATATCATTGTATTGGAGTGTTGTTGTTAATACAGAAACCTAATCATATATAAACATAGGCAATGACTGCAGCATGCACCATAGAAGTACACTATTTATAATATTGTAATTTTGGATAGTACAATAATGAATGCTCCCTTATCACAGTTTTAAGTAATGTTAAACATGTAATAACTAGCTAACGATTCAAGACTTACATCACTTGTGCTGGTACTAGCAAAACATATGAAGCACAAGAATGCATACAAATCAGAGGCCCATACAGGGAAACTAAAGTAAGGAAGAAAGAAACTGCATCATCAAAAAATATTAATGACATTAAAGTTTATCTTTATGTATACAAATGAATTGTGTGTTTGAGGCCTGCTCATTTCCCCATGTATGTGCACCATGAGCTGAGACCAAACCCTAAGGAAAGTACTTAAAGAACATTTGACAAGGTTAACAGCTAGATATGTAGCACCTTTTTAAAGGTATTATTCTGACTGCCAGTGAACAAAACCACCTGGCATATATATGTCAAGAAACAAAAACAAGTGGCCCAGATATGTGATGCCATCAGTGATGTCATCAATGACATTTGTGATGTCATCTTTGATGTCCTGGGTGTTAGTTTTAGCAGTGCACGGTGGTGGTGTGAGTTATGGTTGCTTAGCTTACCATAACTGGCGAATTTCAGGGGTTTTTCGGTTTTACTTGGAACCATAACGTCTATTTGACAACGTTTTTTCTTTGAATTTCATAGGTTTTTATTAGTCCAACTTAAGCATAGCTTCCCTTTAACAAAGTTTTTTCATTGAATTTAATAGGTTTTTATTAGTGCAACTTAACTATACCGTCCCTCTAACAACGTTTTTTTGTTGAATTTCATAGGTTTTAATCAGTGCATGCTATTTTCCTACAATTTACTAATATCATACTTACCCCACATAGCAATATTTGAGTCCAATTTGAAAAGTTTCACCTTAAAACTCTGCCATTTCACACCATCTGGAATAATTGCTAACACTTCTATTCACTTCTTGCAACTATTTCAACTAGTTTTACATCCGTAGACGTCTACGAACATGTGACTTCATAGCAGACCTTCCGGACAGTGCCACATGACCATATGCTGGCGCGCGGCATGATGACATGTCTGAGAACCTGTCCGCACTTCACGATAAGATCTCTGCTTGACAGATAGTTTGCATTTTCTACTGATTTAGGAACTTCCAACTTCAAAATGTCCCTTGCACAGCTCCAACACCTATTCCTACTCATTATCCATTAACAAGCTAGTATACAGTGCAAACATTTAACAAAACTGTTATTTATCTTAAAATGGCATCAGCTAATGGCATCCCTCCTCCACAAGAGCCACCACCACTGCTGTAATCAAGGAGCATGAGAAACAGTGCCCCCTAACTTAGAAATAACACACACGCAACATTTTCCCTTGTCCACCTATCCCTCCATATTAGTGTTTGGTTGGTCTTCCCTCATTTCCCCCACCACCTTTCGTTCTCAGCTCTCCTGCCAACAAAAATCCATCTAAAAACAACAAACCATATATTCCTTTAAACCACCTTTCACAGTTAAAAAATAGAACTAAAAAAAAATGTATAGACTTCCTCTACTTTATATTTCTCATTAAAGTACATAGACTAAATAAGATTTTCCAACATTTCCATGTGCATTTTGTGCTATGCTAATGGTAATATTGTGGCGTTCATCCTCTGTTCCGGGGATGGGAACGGTGGATACCGGCCCAGCAGCCCAATTTATCAGCCCAAGCGAAGCGAGGGTGGATAACGAGTTCTCTGGACCATTATCCCCCCCATTCCAACTCCTGAAATGGGCGATGAAGGCCATTAGCACCCTAGATTCCCAAAGTGGGAACACAAGGTGCTAAAAAATAGGATTTTTCTTCCAACACAGGGACGCCTGCGGCATCCAGGTGTAGGAAGGAAAATCCTTTTCCAGGATGGCCGCCATGGAAAGGGAAGGTGAGGGTTCCATACAGGGCCCCTCTTCGCTTTCCATCGCAGCCTGCAGAAGGCAAAAAGAGAACCCTATGACCATATTACCACAAGCACATTTTTCTTCCCTTTCAAATCTATCCTAATTTCGAATAACTTTACCACAAAGCCAGCCCCAGGTGGACATGGCCACTTTAATCCTATGTTTTGTTCCCTGTGGTCATGGCCATTACCCAGATTGTCTGGATCATGATCTTATTCCATGACCCGGACAATCTGGCCACTGCCCATGGCTACATGCTACCCCTCAGTCACTAAAGGTATACTGCTATTTTTTGTAGCTACATTATGACACTTGTCAACTAATAAAACACTGGCACATTTGCAAAACCATACTTGTAGGTCCTTGCCAATGCTCCTTATGCAAGTTTGCAGGAAATCCACTCATGTTTTATTTTTTTGAAAAGTGTCAAATGTATGCACATACAATCATCATATAACGTAGCCCCCACTTGACAAAATCCATTCAGACTTTACGAAAACATCTAAATCTAGATCTATAATCTTTTTGCAAACCTTTGTGTAGATTTGTCAAATGGCACCACATTTATAAGCCTTTACAATATTTTGGGACCCCCACTCTAATTTTGCTCCCTCTTGACAGAATTCCACCAAACTTCGCAAAAACATGTATATCTTGATCTATTATCAGTTTGCCAAATGAAGTGTAGATTTGTCAAATGGCACCTCATTTTTAAGCCTTTACATTATTTTGGGACCCCCCTCAAAGTTTGCCTATCTTCACAAAATCCTACCAAACTTCGGAAAAACATTCCTATCTAAATGTATTATCAATTTCCCAAATTAAGTGAGGATTCGTCAAATAGCACCTCATTTATAAGCCTTTACATTATTTTGGGACCCCCCTCTTATTTTGCCCACTCATGACAGAATCCCACCAAATGTTGCATACTCACTCAGAATCAGCCCAGGAATACACATGCAAAATCTCTTGCAGTTCCATTAAGTGACACCAAAGTTATAAGCCATCCAAGAACTGCATTTCACCAACCCTGTAATGCTGAGGTGTTCGTGAACTTTTCAGGAGTGTTCACGAACATCTGAACTGTTGGCGGACTTTCACGGTAAAAACCGCCCATTTTTTTGCTTCTTGCAGCCATATTCCATCCCATTCTCATCACCCCAAACCTTCCCAGAGATTATTTGATAAGTTTGACAAGTGCAATGTTGTGTTTTTTAATATGATTTTTACCGCGATGTCCGCAGACACCGGCCGATGTCCGTGAATCCAAGATGGTGGTCGTTCCCAAAAATCTGACGCACCTCACGCTTCATGCCAACCAATCAGCAAACACGTTGGGTGTCCTTGGACATGACACAAGTCAATTAGCCAATCGGTGTCCTGTCCGTGGAGCGAACAGGGAAGTGTGTCCGCGGAGCGGACATAGATATCACTAATTTGTTTGCTTTATGTTTTGGTCATTAAAAAAAAAAGACTACTGGATGGATTTACACCAAATTAACAAAAGCACGCTTTTGGGACCAAGCCGCCGCTCCTGCCACAAATTTGGTGAAAATCCATCCAGCGGTTTGGGCTGTAGGCGTGAGCACATTTTTTACCCATTATGTCTATGGGGAAAAAAATGTTTTGGGACCCCCCCATAACTTTCCCCCCCTGGACTAAACCTCACCCAACTTAAGAAAAAGAAATCAGTGTGGGCCATATACTTCTTTTGCAAAGTTTGGTGGGGATTCGCCCAGCGGGAGCGAAGTTATAAGCTGCCCAAAAAGTGCTCTTCCTATGGAAACAACAACTTAACCATAACTACACAGTCGTGTAATTAATATATATATATATATATATATATATATATATATATATATATATATACATATATATATATAGAGTAAAGAATGGATGTTTCCACTACATATTATAGCAGAGCTGGACTAAAAAGGAAGGCCTCTTTTCCAGTGTGTCGCAGTTAAAAAAGCAATTGAAATACAGAGGCAGATCTCAGAAAGGTGAGACTGGATGAGTCAAGAAGCCAAGGTTTTATCAGGATGGGGCGAGCAGACATTGGATACAAATCATGTGAAAGAATGAAACTCTTGTTTAGAAGGCATGGACAAAAACAAGGAAGACGTCAGAGGTCTATTAGAAAAATAGTATTTTAAATGCACTAGGGCTCTATTTTGTGGTCTTCAGTCACGTGGAAGGATGAAGTTGGACGAACACGTTAGTCACACCTATGCATGAGGGCAGAGCGTGCCTTCACTCCCCTGAAATCTCCAGACAAAAGAACACTCCCAAGGACAAGTTTTAAGCCTTCATTGACAGCAGACCACTAAGGTGATGATAGATGAATATGCTAATTGGTAGGAAGCTATGGTTGAAGACTAACTCACCAGCACCTTGAAGCCCAGTCTGTGTGCTGCTAACATAGGTGAAAAAGTTCTGACGGAGGTTAGAGTGCCAACCAATGGTAGGAGGCCATTCATAGTGACCTGTTTAAGGGGAGGGCTTAGTTGCCCCACCTGATGTTAAGAAACCTATCACTTTTCTCCACTCTTTTAGACGAGTATGGATCATATAATTTGATGTTCCCTCCAGTCCTAACAGTTTCTTTAATAGGTTTTTGTAGTTTGCCATGCAAAATGACGCCAGTAATACGTATGTTGACATAATCAATGAAGATTTCTTTTGCTATAAAAGAATGCATTTTTTTAAGATGCATTGAGAGATCTTACGCTGAGACGTCCGTTGATGTTCGTTGTACTCCCTGTTTTAGATAATGGATATTAAAACAGTTATCCTTCTGCAAACTACCGTACTCCCTGTTTTAGATAATTGATATTAAAAAGTTATCCTTCTGCCAACTACCTGAGTTGTTTTGATTATTGATGTTTGAGTAACTTCTGCATCCCCATTCATCTCAAGGGTATTGCTATTTCATCTTAAAGGGTTGGAGGCCTCCAGTTCATATTGGTGTTAGAGGTTCTGGGATTTTCTAGATCAATACCCACAAGGAGGGACTCGTTTGCCTATATGTCTCTCCCTGCTTGGCTTTCCTTTATTTGGCATGTAGAGGCCACGTTAGATTTATGATATGATATGTGCTTAATATCCAGGGGTTTCTAAGCTCTGAACTGGGGATCAAACCTGTGGTGCTCCGTGTGGTTCTGCTTCCAAGGCCAGCGCGTTGCCCGTGAGCTACGTCCCGAGACAATGTTCACTGGTTTCATTGATTTCGTTAATGAAGGACATGCTGAGAAATTTCTTTGCAGAGCACTATTTTAACAAGGGGGGGGTCCAGAGAGTCCCTCTGCCAGACATTAGTCCTGGTTACGAGAGTCTTACCCAGAGTCCTTAGCTCACTATCTTTCACAGAGAAGAAATATCCAAAACATATCAGTCTTTGCCCTGCCTGGGGTTGCTGTTGGTAGTCTTGTTCAGAAGAGAATTGCCTAGCATTTCAGTGCTGGAATGTCCCAGGGCTGGACAAAGACTGATATGTTTGGGATATTCCTTCGCTGTGAAAGATAGTGAGCTAAAGACTCTGGGTAAGTCTCTCATAACCAGGACTAATGCCTGGCAGAGGGACTCCCAGGACCCTACTTGTTCATTTGCATATTTAAGTAACTTTGGGTTTCACCCTAAGTTACTAGGGGTGTCCAGACGTGGACCAATTGCTATCACTATTCTTAGAGAGGCACAGTTCAACCCTACTGATGAGGTCCAACCAGACCGAAACATGTGTCTGGGGTTGCTGTTGGTACTCTTGTTCAGAGAGAATTGCCTAGCATTTTGGTGCTGGACTGTCCCAGGGCAGGACAAAGACTGATATGTTTGGGATATTACTTCTCTGTGAAAGATAGTGAGCTAAGGACTCTGGGTAAGTCTCTCATAACCAGGACTAATGTCTGGCAGAGGGACACCCAGGACCCTACTTGTTCATTTGCATATTTAAGTAACGTTGGGTCTCACCCGAAGTTACTAGGGGAATCCGGATGTGGAGCCCTTGCTCACTATTCTTAGAGAGGCACAGCTCTACCCTACTGATGAGGTCCAACAAGACAGAAACATGTGTCTGGGTGTGCTGTTGGTACTCTCGTTCAGAGCTGAATTACCTAGCATTGTGGATCTGGACTGCCCCAGGGCAGGACAAAGACTGATATGTTTGGGATATTTCTTCTCTGTGAAAGCTAGTGAGCTAAAGACTCTGGGTAAGTCTCTCATAACCAGGACTAATGCCTGGCAGAGGGACTCACAGGACCCTACTTGTTCATTTGCATATTTAAGTAAATTTGTGCCTCACCCTAAGCTACTAGGGGAATCCAGATGTGGACCCCTTGCTCACTATTCTTAGAGAGGCACAGCTCCACCCTACTGATGAGGTCCAACCAGACCGAAACACGTGTCTGGGGTTGCTGTTGGTACTCTTGCTCAGAGGAGAATTGCCTAGCGTTTCGGTGCTGGACTGCCCCAGGGCAGGACAAAGACTGATATGTTTGTGATATTTTTCCTATCTGAAAGATAGTGAGCTAAAGACTCTGGGTAAGTCTCTCATGACCAGGGCTAATGTCTGGCAGAAGGACTCCCAGGACCCTACTTGTTCATATTCATATAGTGGATGACATTTCCTGATAATTCTTGTTGCATATAAGCAACATCACAAACATGTAAAGTTCACAGAAATGGGGCTGTCCTGAACAGCAAAATCCCATATGCCAAGTGTATTACTTGCTAAAGTACATTTCGCAAAAAACAAAACATTCAGAACCACACATGCATCCCATTTCCGCATGCTCATGCCACCCAAAAGAATCTTAATACGTTCACCAAAAACTAACTACTTAGTTCTAACACATGTAATTCGTAATATGTGTGTATTTTAATTTGAAAAGCTGTGAGGCTTAGATCACACACCGGCCAAGGGATACCTCTAGGGTCTTCCGGTCATGTGGCTGTAGTCAATTACCACTCCTTGGAAAGTCCCACGAGACAAGCCGGAAATAGAAGTGGAATTACACTGTGTAGCCTGCTGTTTACCTTCCAGATCAAGCTCATCTCTATAATCCCTGTTCCTGGAAGTATTTGCTTTGCAAAAAAGAATTTCAGCAAACAGTGTTTTAAAAGGAACATTTCTATGCATGCACTTCCTTGCTTTGATAGGTAAACGTTAGCAGAATTTGCATTCTGGACTAAAGCTGTTTGCGAGCACAATAATTCAGCACCATCACAGAAGCCTGCAACAACACACTAGTGAGTATGCTACTTCAAATCCCAGAAAATCTATGCACCTGCATACAACTTAGTTAGCAAAGGTTTGCAGTGAGCTTCACAAAGTAAAAGGTGGTGAAACCCTGCAAACTGGTGCGGCACTAGTCTGCAAATCATGTGTACCATGTTTGCACCAAAATTGGGTGGTTTTACACTGAACCCCTGCAGCTCCTAGCACTTGCAACCCACAGAAGCCCTTGCTGCGTGTGGGAAATGTGCATGGCAGAGGTCCCCCAGCATCCCTGTTGGCTCTTGGACCGCCCCAAAGATACATCTTCTATCAAATACTTTATTTTAAATACACTTTCCGCTCGCTGTTGAAACCACCTACAGCTCGACCACGTGATGCTATGTTTAAAAGATGCAGCTTGCATGATCCAGAAGGTGCTCTGGCAAGAGGATCAAGCAAACACAGAAGTTATACCTACTCTCTATTTCTGGTGCCCAGCATCCCAGACGTCTCTCGAGTCAGACTGCTGGTCTACTCTCTGCTAAGGCAAAACCAAAAGGCGATGGCTGAAATATTTTGACTCAATCAAAGCCACAGGCACAGCTCTGGGCCACCCTCCAGATAAGTGTTTTTCAGCCTGTAGAGGTGGTCCCAAATAAATCCTGCACTCCCATCGCCCATTTTGAAGTACCAGGAACGTTCACACCAAAATGTGTGATGTATGATGAGCAAATAAACCAGCAGACAGCCGCAGTAGAGCTCTGCCCAGTACCAATCAGAAGAGCAACACCTATTGAATTACCAATTCCCAGACAACCCTGGACAGTAAGGTTTCTATTGAGAAAATCCTACCAACAAATGAGATGAAATGGAGATTACCTAAGTACCGTCCCGGAAGAAACAAAAAAGGCCTTAATGGAAGATGAATGCTGACGTCACGAGAGCCCAGACAGACTCACAGATAGAAGAAATGACAGCCAAAAAATTATACACAGAGCCGAAACACCATGAATAAAGATATTGTGAACCCAAAGGAACAGAACGATGTTGAAACACAAAGAAGATTAAGCTGTAAAGCAGGATCAAGATATTTAACCAGCTAACGCCTGTACATATGCTTGGAACCACAAGAAAGCTAAGAAAACAGTGCAGCTTGATATGCTAAGTATAAGAATAGCGTGGCAAGCTCCATTATACATAATTTACCTCAACACGAAGCACAGTTTTATAAGTGCTATTCCACTTTGCACGAAAAGCAGAATCAACTCAGGTTACTAGAGGCCAAACAAGACAAGATTCATATTCTAGCAAAATAAGAAGAGACGGCTGAAACGAAACTCAGCAGATGCAACTCATGCCAGGAGAGCCAAGATCATACCAATAGAAGGAATGAACAGTAGCTACATCTAATTGAAACTTAAGAACAGAATATCCTGTCTTTGAAAGGTCAAGATAAGGAAGTGTAGGCAGGCGGCAAGCCAAATAAGAATTAAATGCACAAATTGAGAGAAACTAGGCAAATTCACAGTGTCTGCATCACATGACCATCCGGGTGAGGAGAAGCACGAGTTCACACCTACGCTTGGCATCCGCCCAGGGAGAGATATCGGAACTTTCCCAGACAGAAGACGCAGTTTCGAGGCCACCCACAGTAACATAATTGACACATAGTTGTTGAAGTGATGATTGATTGTAACCTTAATTGGAGGAAGCTGGGCAGCGGAGGGGCACCCTGCACCAGGCTGACCATTCTACATGCTGCTAAGTAAAGTGGAAATGTATGCATAGGGTTGGTGCTAACCCATTCACAATGGACCAAATAATCTAGGGTCCTATAGCTAGCAGAACCAATGGGACGTCGTACTTTTAGTGACGTCTAGAGTAGTCATTTTTGAAGGATGGGCTTAGACGCCCACCTGACAGTATTTACCCAATCCCCTCTCTCCGTTACCATATACAGATAAAGTACCTATATTAAAGTTACCTTTTCCTAGCCAATAGAATTGCATGTTAACTTTTAAGTTTAACACGTCAATTATGATGTGTTTTAAATGTCACTCTTTGTATGAAGTTCATTGGAGTTGAAGTGAGACGGACTATCGCATCACTGCTGATTGCCATGACTCCCCGTTTTTTGTACTTGTCATTAAACAGACTCCCTTTGCCAAACCATTGAGTTGTCCTTATTGATTGCTGTTGGAGTAATAAATCTGCACCCCAAGCCATCTCAAGGTGCTGCTATCTCGTCTTAAAGTACTTCAGAGCAACCCTTGGCTCTATGGGCCGGCCGGGGGTCTCCTGAGTACACTTGGTAGCAGAGGATGGTTATCAGATTATCGATTATTGATTTGAATAACACACCTATTGACCGTCGACATAAAGTAGATCTAGGTCTTCGGCAATATCACAAGTCCTTTGCCATTTAGCTGAGTAGACCCTGAAGCTCCCCGTAGACAGTGGTAGTGTAAAGAGACTGCAGATGGAGCCTGAATGGACCCGTGTTCCCCACCCTTACATTCACATTCCTACCGACAGCTGAACAGGCGAAAAACCAAAAAAGGCGGTAACGAAGGCGGTGATCCCGAGGGTCCAGAGAGGAACCATGTGAAAGGTGAGTGAAGAAGACTAATTTTCTGGCAATAGTGCATTCTCTAGAACAAGTAACAGGAAAAGGTAATGGAGGGAGTCGGGGAAAAAAACTAAAAATAGTTAGAAGTAGGGAACACTGTATATATATGGGTGATAATGACTTGGGAATAATTAAATAAATAAAGGTCACTGGGGAGGACACCCAAGAAGATAGAGGTTACCGGGGCAGACATCCAAGAAGTGAGAGGATTCGCCTTATTCCTATGCTTTTAACACAAGCAGCTAGAAGAAAAGTGTACCCAGAGTCCCAGCTAAAGGGGGAACAATTAGACTACCACGACGGTTAAAGACGTTGTGAAAGGGGTACATTTAGACTCCATAAAGGGGTAATGATTAGAGGCAGAGATAACTGTGACCAGCTGGTGTCCGTCTAGTCTGTCAAGAGTCTGTCTTACATGTTTTTTGTTGTGACTGTGATGCTGGAAATGCATCGGAGGGACAGGGCCTCTGTATCCTTGTCCTTTACTGCTTTTTATTGTGTGTTTTTTCGTGTTTTCCACGCAGGAGTTCATGTGGGACTCCTGGCGGTGCAGCTCTCTCTCCTTTTGGTTTGGTGAACGCACCCGTGGGATACCCTTATGGCACCCATGGGTAGGGGTAAAACCCTGTGCCCCTAGTGTATGTGTTTGGGCACCTGTGTGTGATCCACAGAGCAGGGTACGGGCTGGGGCAGCTCCGTGCTGAAATGACTGGTGCCCTGAGCATCCTTCATTTTGGGATGCCCAGGCCCTGTCTTTGGAATCGGTAGATTCCTGATGGAGACAAAATGGCCCCCATGGCCGCTTGCCTTCCATCACCTGTTACCCTGATCTTCTTGAAGTCCCGGGAAGCCCTGCCTCTGTCCCTTTCCCCTGACTGGCTGTTGGGTGGAAGTTCCGTATATGGTAGTGTGGGGAAGTGCCGACCAGACTGGCTCGAGCCTTCTCAATGACCGTATGTTGTGGGTACGCCTGTGGGTGGGACCTGGGTGAATAGAGTGTGTGACGGATATACATTCTATGTTGTGACTGTCTAGTATCTGGTGTTTGACACAATGGTTGAGACAGCCCTGCCCGGAAACCGTTATGAATGCAGCTTGGAGTGTTGAATTGCTCAGTACTTGTCCCAATACACACAACTTGTTGTGAGTGTCTGGAGAGAAGTGAATGACCTGAATACCTCATGTGCGTGATTGGCTGCCTGCCTGCATGAATGCCCGTAGTCGTGATTGGATGCTGAAGTGCGACCCAGCGGAATGAATGGGAGATCAACAGTATATCTGGGGACTTCTCACTGCTAGGAATCGTGTTCAGAAGCTGAAGACCACTACAACGAGTAACTGGAGTGAAGCTTCACCTTGAGCCCTGCTAGACGAGAAGAATTGCTGTTGCTCTCCTTCGCAATCTGAAAGCTGCTGTGCTTCAAGAACTGACCGAGAGAGGACCTGGTAAGGCACCCTCTTCCCGAGCCACGAGGGACCATCGTGCACAGCTGATCTTTGAATCAGAAGCTCCCTGGTAGACACACCTTTGACAGGCTGCCGACCCGATACGGGGACTGCTGCGGAACTCCAAGGAGAAGCTCACGGACTGTTGTCCACCACCGTCACCGACCGCCGTTGCCGACCGGAGCTGCCGTGTTCCCGTTGCCTAAGAACTTCATTGATCCAAGGACGCTCTCGTTCGCATCGTCGCCACTGTATACTGCTGGAGAAGGCCTGACTGTCGACGTGCCAAGGAGCATCCACCGGTGGGTTTCACGCCACCCAAAGACCACAGAGACGCTGACGACTCAACGCCCTTGCTGGGCCACAGTTCTTCAACTCTTTGCGGTCCAGAACTATCGACACCGAGGTGCCCCGCACGCCTCTTCCTGGCAAGACGTTTACGCTTCCCCATCAACGAGCACTGCTAGGAACGACGTGGCCACTTCCCCCTCGTAGCTCGACCTGTCCTCCGTCAGACGTTCGATGACCCGTGACTCCTGCCTGAAAGGGAGGAGACTCAGAAGGGTTTTCGATTTCCCAGACGTGGAACGCTACAAAACCAAGGTACTTTGGGGTTGCAGAACTATTGAGAAGTCTGAGGGTGAACAATATATGGACTGGGCTTGTGTCTTTCTTCTACAGGTTGCCCAGGTGGGGGGATCTCCACACAGAACTGTGTCTATGTAGCGGGACCAGTATTCTGCCTATTGCTCAACCATCTTGCTTTCCTTCCTCTCTCTACTGCTGGTTTCCTCTTAATTTTGATCTCAGTGTCATTCTGACCGTATGCACTTGAATAAGATCTAATAACGTTAGCGGTACCACTTTAGAATTGTACATATTTACTATTGTTGATTTTCGGGGTACAAAGTGAGTTATCGTGATTGTGTATATGACCTTGAATATTAATTATATAAAGACTGTGTTTTAACCGATACAATGTGTATACATTTCTTCGTGGGTGCTCGGGGACTACACTGTACTTAAGAACCAGCTTGCATCACCTCCCGAGAAGCTAGGCCTTGATTGCTCGACCACAATATCAATAATAGAGAAACTTGGCAGGGGTCTCTGTGCCTCCCCTCTACCATATAGAGAGCGGAAGTGCAGACCCCCCTCCGGTCTTTACAGTGACGTCATATGTAAAAAAACGAATTCTTAGAGAAGACTGATTTATATTGTATGCAATTTGATAGCTGAGATAAAATCACATATGATTTGATGTTTTTTGAGTAAATCAGAAGGTATAAAATTTTGTGAAAATTTTGTTTGGAGCTTGCAGTGTTTGGTGCTCACTCATATTGTTGGAACTGTTTAAGACACACGAAAGTGGTGACCAGTGTTATATAAGAGAAAAGAGAACAGATTTAAAGAATGGAGGATATAAATCCATTGACACACTTATGCAAACAGTTGCCGAAACACGCACCCAAAGAAATATATATAAAGTGGGTTAAAGAGACTGCCCACAAGATGTTTATGCCAAGGCCACAAGGTGGGTCCTTATCTAAAGCCCTCTTACAACATATGATGACCTATTTGCATGCCACATACACGGGCAAAAAGCAAGAAAAATGCCTTACTGCCCTGGAGCTTTGGAAAAAGTATGAGCAGGGAAAGGAGGAAGAGCCATCAACAGATTGGATACTTAATGTATGCACAGAGGAGGCTGAGACGCCTACCGCACCCCCTACCCCATCCAAAACAAAAGTTGAAGAAAGTAAGAATGAGGGATTATACCCACTGAGAGAACTCAAAGCAGCCACGGGGTGCATAACCCCACATATGAGTCACCTACACATAGTAGTGATGAAAATCAAGGGAAAGATAAGGATTAGAATATTGCCTACACAATCCCACGGGACAAAGGGAGACATGATGACAAAAGAAGAGATCAGGCACAGACAAGTGCAATTCTCGACAAAGATAGAAAAGGGAAGAGATGGAAGGGAAACGAAGATAGAACTGATGAGATAGCATTCACAAAAGACAAATGGATGGGCGTGGACATTTTATTGAATCTTGATGGCAAAGGCATTGATGATGCAAAACCAAGGGAAAGGATAGAGGATGTACAGGGAAAGGGAAAGAGAAGGAGTTAAGAGATGGAAGAATAAGAAAGAAAGACAGACAAAAGTGAGAAAAGCTATATCGCGAAGAACAAGAGAGACAGCTTGATCGCAACCCAAGAGCAGCCAAAATCAAGACAGACAGAAACAGCAGAGGTTAGAGGAAGAGCAAAGGATACATGAGAAAAGAATAAAGAGATGAAGAGATGAGGAAATCTGAAGGGCAGATGAACGTAGAAATGAAAAGAGAAAGGAAGAAGATAGGGTCAGAGAAGAGGCGAGGAAATGCAAATAATTCGATAATGATATAGAACGTAAGCGAAAACAGAGAGCACGTAATCTTGAATATCTGGGGAGAGAGGTTAAAAAACCTGATCCATTAGTAGATTGGGAAGATATAGAAGAATTATTTCCTGTTTACAATTCAGTACCAAGCACGTCTAGGGCAAATATGGAACATGACTTTGACACCTGAAGCATTGGAGAAACAATCGATAGAATATATAATGAGATGGTGTTAGAACAAACACCCCAAGGGGAGGGGGAAGACGTGTGCCGGGAGAGCACTCAGCAGATGTCTCCCGAAGTAGTGGGAATAGAGAGCTGTCCCTGGATAAATAAGAAATAAGTAGGAGTAAGGAGAGGCACTAGTTCGGGACAGACAATGTCCGACTCGGAAAGGGAAGAGCGCAAGGAAAATGAGGAAGAGAGACGGAGCAAAAGACGACTCCCAAGGGAAAAAGGGATAGGATGGTCAGACACTAGCGAGTCTGCACCAAGGGTATCAGAGTCAGCCACACAGTCTGACCAACATGAAGAAGTATCTCATGGTCAGAGGGGGGTGTCATCACCGCCCTATGTAGACAGGCTCAGGACATTGCCAGGCAGACGGTGATAGGAATATCACCCCTGCAATAGACAGAAGTACAATGAGAGAAGAGAGAGAGGGCTATGCATCCCAATTTCTGTTGCTCGAGAAGGGGGAGTAAGACCGCAACGAGAACATTTGAAAAACACTGCCAATGCTGACATCGGGAGGCAGAAAGTGGACACATGAGTTAGAAAAAATGAGAGGAGGAAACATTTTAGCTATAGGGGACATTAATGGTCTTCTAATCACCATAGTTGGTGAGAGAGCAAACGATGTGTGAGCACGAGCAGGCTACCCTGGCGTAACCACAATTAATACCGCACACGACAGAGCTTCATTTAACAACTGTGGAGCTGCAGTATGGAAAGCGCTAGGACTACTATACCCAGATACTTCAGATATGGGAGCTAAAATGATGCAAAAAATGAAGGAGTCTGAAGATCTGTTAATTTACCTATAGAATTTTCAAGACTTATGGGCGCTCGAGAATCACTCATGAATCTTGAACAAAATCTATACCTGTGTTTTACCATATATTTTGCCAAGGGCTGCACAAGCCGGTGCAGAAACAACTCAATAAATTGGTGGGAATTGAAGCCAAGCCTTCGGCTGAAATACAGTTCACCATCACACATTATTGTAGGAAAATAATTGCAAAAAGGAAGCCGCTCAAAAGGGTGAGGAAGCAACATTGGTGCAAAAGAAATTGTCAAAATATGCTCTTGAGGGAGCCATGATAACTAGCACAGCTGAATCAAGCATTCAGCAGGTGACTAATCCACAGCAGAATAATCAGGGCAATACAGGGTTTTACCCCAGTGGAAGAGGATTTAGGGGATGAGGATGTCAGAGTAATCAGGGAGGTTTCCAAAATACACCAGTATGTTGGCTGTGTGGAATGACAGGGTTTTTGGCTCGCACATGCAGAAATCAAGGCATGATGCAGAACGGCCAAGGAACAGGAGCAGGCATGGAAAATCCACCTGCAGTTTTACAGCAGGGTGGTGCACAGAATCACATGGTGCAACCACAAGAGCCAGGAGCACAACAAGGGGTGCAACCGCAAAGCATGGGGAATTTTCCACAATGACAATCCCAACAGGCATCGCTGCAACTATTGCAGAAGATGAGCACAGGGTAGACCATGATCCCTGGAATGGGAAGTGACAATGGGAATGGGGGAAATTCCCCAGCACACATTGGGCCAACTGTTTATATAAACTAGGACAGCTCACAGGGAACCCTGATGTGTTCTATCCTATCAGTGACACCAGACCCTCACAGGGAACCTAGGGTGGATGTCGTTATAGGGGATAAGGAATATTCCTTCTTAGTTGGCACAGGTGCAGCACACTCGTCCATATGTGAAGGCAAGTTTTCCTTGTCCAACGAGGCCATAGATACTCAGAGTTTTACAGGAGATACCAGTCGTGTTCCCTTCACAAATGCACTTCCAGACTCCATAGGAAAATGTGAAATGAATGTGCCTTTACTATATTCTCGGCAGACCCCAGTAAACACTTTGGATCGAGATTTAATGACAACATTAAACATGACAATCTCGTTCACGGAGGAGGGCATAGTATGTTCCACTGCAGGAATGCAATACTCAAATGTATGCAAAATGATTAGAGCATACTCAGGACACATAGCCAGGAGGGCCATACCATTAGAGCCAGAACTTTTATCAGTCAAGGAGCACAGGAGGACACTATGCACTTTTCATTTTTTTGTTCAGCCTACTCTAACATAAGAAACACAACTATAACGCCATTATTGCACTAATTGGGCTTCAGACAATGTAGACCTGCCCTAATGGTTTCATTATTGGCTAATTCCCTGTTGGTAGGTTCTTGGACATACTTGTGACATGCTCTTAAATTGAATTCTATGCTATAAGTAGTTTTTTGTATTTTCTGTTTTTATATGTGCAGATTGTATCTATGTTTGTACATTGAGTATTGCATTGTGATACTGTTACTTGACATGTATGTCTGATGCAGTATACTGGGCAGCAGAGAAGCAGAACACCCCAGCCCCAAGAGGAAAGCAATGTTTGTTTGTTTCTTAACCAAACTTAAAAACAAAAAAGAACAGTTAAGAAATATAAGCAACATCAAAAAGCTGCCCATGCAGGCAAAGCTCTGCTAATATGCAAGGCCATTCACTGTGTATGCTAAAAGTAGCCTAACTTTACATTTGAAGGTGCTACATGTAATCTTTATTATGGCGACAATAGGAAATAGACTATGGGGTTCATTGCGAGTTTAGCGGAACTAGCTGTGCCATAAATGCCAAACTGAAATGCGGTTACTGCATGTGATAAGGGCAATTTACCGCATTATTCAGAGTTATTGTTATTCTCCACTTTTCACACTCATTGGGAGCCACTGGGCTTAATCAGAATAACCCCATGCAGTAATGTTGCCTCGGTCATTACCACAATTGTAAGTGGCAGTTAAACTGCCACTTACAGTGTGATGTATGCTTGTCAAATGGGGGACACATTCTGTAATAGCGTGGAGTGGTAACACAGGGAGCATTGCAAAGTTACCAGCTATTTAACCATTACCGCACAACTCACAGCTCACCGCCTATTTTACTTTTCTCCTGCGCCATAAAGCAGAGAATCTTTTAATGACACACAAGTCAAAACTATTGAATTGGTGAATACTTGTTTAATAAGGACCTCCCTCCTTCAAACAAAATGTTGCTATTTCCCAACGTTCTTCTCTGCCTCATTTCTATTTAAACAACAAACAAAAAAATCCCTGTTTCCTCTCTGTCTATCTCCCAGATCCTCACCTTGCACCCAAATACCTGTCTCATAAGGACTGTAGTTCATAATGTGCACCATTATGTGAGGAACATCAAATTAACCTAAAGGTTACTCTAATGTGTCATTTGTAAAGCAGACATCCGACACGGATAGGGCCTTTTACCGCTATTGGATGTTTGAGGGTACCATTTAATACAGTCCTGTGTGTCCATAGGATCACCACATGATAGTACATGACACATAGCGGTGCAAGCATGCATTGGGCATTGGTAGACATTTTGTTTGCATGTTTTGATAACAGTCATTAACATAACAACAGAGTAAGAACTTGCAAAACAGCAAAACCATAGTGGTCTATCCCTTCCTGGTACCTGCCAGCCAATTAACGCTGTGGGTTGTGGTGGCCCAGTCAGATTCCAGGGTGCGATTGGCTGCGTCAGGAGCTAGTGATGGGCATGTGTGTGGCTGAGCTGTTCAATATGGATCAGAATGGCAGGGCTGTTAGGAATTTACTAGAGGTTACTGAGGGAGAGCAGAATAGACGCCCCATCCATGGACTCAATATTGCTGGCCTTACATTTGCTTCCATAGGTACATTTTTATTTCCGTAGAAGAGCCAGCACTGGACGAAGAATGGGAACGCTAGCGTAGTATCACAGATAGATATACATTTTTCAGCAACCTATTAAGATTGCAAGCATCATACAATGTGGAACAACACATCCAACACCGAGACCTGCATTATTCAGAGCTGAATTAAAGGCACAGATGCAAAGTGGTTATCCAAAGAGGCAGCACATCGTAGTTGGATACAAACATGGGATGTTCACCATTAAGTGATATAAAAGTGCTCACAGGGTCCGGCAATAGTTGGATCCCCTTTCCGCAACCGAGGACCAACAAGTTAAGGTGGGAAGTTCTCATGAGAGAGTTGGACTAGGTGGTGCAGCAATGGGAAACTGTAGAGTGTGGTGTAGCCTAGAGATAAAAGGCAGATAGGGAAGGAATAAGATGGGGATAGGTCTAGCTGGTCGGCGGGTAGAGACTGCAGTAGATGGTGTAAGATACTGGAGCATAGCAAAGGTGCAATTCATAGCACTATATGACATAGCTTAACACAATCTAATAGAAGACTACATAACATCTCATAATGTGTCATACAACCCATCTTCACCCTAGATATTGTGGAACATATCAACAATCAATTCCCAGCAGACATAGACGGTGAGGAGTAAAAGGTCTGTGCCCTCCACCCCCCGAGACAACAGGGTGCAACACAGGAATCCCCCTGACCTTGCCTTGATGTGCTTCACCCAATCGGTCGTTCCTCATTGGTGTTGTAGCCAACATACTGCTCTTCATGTGGAAGGCCGGGACCAATTTATAGCAAGCCGGCCTCCTCCCCAAGCCCAGGTACCTATTAATAAAGGAAATTCCTGACAAGTCTGCATATAATGCCAGGCACATCCTCTTTGGACAGATGCCCAAGCCGGGTTGGCTCCTGGCCCCTCAATAAACACAACAAGGGGAGAAGTGGGGCAAACTGATGGTGGGGTGGAATGACTGTAAACAGCATAGACACATTGGAGTTGGGTGATCTGGACACCACATTTGTCAACCTAAATGTTCTATGGGTACCAAGCCTTTCACCAAGCAGACCAGGCCCCTGTGTGAGACAAAGGCCCCTATCCCCTTCAATATCAGAATGTAAACCAGTAGCCAATAGTTCCTCACACACCCGCAACCCCCTTTTTAGCTTTCAACAGATACCTCGGAAAGTTCCCAAGTGACACTCGCATATCACTTACAGACAATCGTGTACCGTCTACAGCACCACAGGTAGGCATCAAAAGCCCTTCATATAGTTCCACATATTCTAACATAGCTACCAGCATACTCTCAATTACCATTCATGGACCATCACCTAGACCTTCAAGTCTCTCAGACCTCCCCCACATTAGTGTTCATATTTCCTACTTAGCAATGTGTAGCTGTTGTAGGGTTGCATAAGCCCTAAGCATATACACGTTACCAACAGTTATGGTAGAACCAGGGACTTTGTTTACCGTTATTGGATTGGACAGATTTCCGCAGAGAGCGTGAAGAAGGTCCAACCCTGGATCCCCAGTCAGTTGTGTTGCTGTAACCTTCTGATGCTCTTCCATGTGAATGGCCTATTACAGGGAGTGTTGAAGTCCCATCCCTGGATCCCCAGTCTTTTCCATTGTTGTTATTTTCTGCAGCTTTTCCTTGTGAATGACTACCCTGGGGAGTGGGGAAGCTCCAGCCCTGCATCCATAGTGTGTTGTGTTGCTGTAGCTTTCTAATGCTCTTCCTTGTGAATGACTTTCTTAGAGGTCGTGTATGAGCTCCTACCCTGAATCCACAGTCTGCTGTGTTGCTGTAGTTTTCTGATGCTTTTCCTTGTGAATGACCTCCTTAGAGGTTGTGTATGCGCTCCTGCCCTGGACCCCCAGCCTGATGTGTTGTTGTAGCTTTATGATGCTTTTCCTTGTGAATGAATTCCCATGAGGGAATGTAGAAGCTCCTGCCATGGATCCCCAGTCTGGAGTGTTGCTCTAGCGTTCTAATGCTGTTCCCTGTGGATGACCTCCTTTGGGGGAGTGCAGAAACTCCATCCCTGGATTCCCAGTCGTTTGCATTGTTGCCATGTTCAGTAGCTTTTCCCTGTGAATCACTTCCTTAGAGGTGTTGTGTATGCTCCTGCCCTGGATCCCCAGTCTACTGTGTTGCTGTAGCTTTCTAATACTTTTCCTTGTGAATGACCTCCTATGAAGGAGTGTAGAAGCTCCACCCCTAGATCCCCAGTCTTTTCCATTGTTGTTATTTTCTGCAGCTTTTCCTTGTGAATGACTACCTTGGGGAGTGGAAGCTCCAGCCCTGCATCCCTAGTGCGTTGTGTTGCTGTAGCTTTCTAATGCTCTTCCTTGTGAATTACTTTCTTAGAGGTCGTGTATGCGCTCCTGCCCCGGAACACCAGTCTGATGTGTTGTTGTAACTTTCGGATGCTCTTCCTTGTGAATGACTTTATTAGAGGTCGTCTATGAGCTCCTGCCCTGAATCCCAAGTCTGCTGTGTTGCTGCAGTTTTCTGATGCTTTTCCTTCTGAATGACTTCCTTAGAGGTTGTGTATATGCTCCTGCCCTGGCTCCCCAGTCTGATGTGTTATTGTATCTTCCTGATGCTCTTCCTTGTGAATGACTTTCTTAGAGGTCGTTCATGAGCTCCTACCCTGAATCCCCATTCTGCTGTGTTGCTGTAGTTTTCTGATGCTTTTCCTTGTGAATGACTTCCTATGAGGGAGTGTAGAAGCTCCAGCCATGGACACTCAGTCTGCTGTGTTGCTGTAGCTTTCTAATGCTTTTCCTTGTGAATGACCAACTATGAGGGAGGGTAGAAGCTCCATGCCTGCATCACCGGTCTGTTGCATTGTTGTAATATTCTGCAGCTTTTCCATGTGAATGACTACCTTGAGCGAGTGAAGAAGCTCCAGGCCTGGATCCCCAGTCTGCCTTATTGCTGTCACTTTCTGATGCTTCTCCTTGTGAATGACTTCCTTAGAGTTTGTTTATGCGCTCCAGCCCCGGATCCCCTGTCTGCTGTGTTGCTGTAGCTTTCTAATGTTTTTCCTTGAGAATGGTCTCCTGTGAGGGAGTGTAGAAGATCCAGTCCTGGATTGCCATTCGGTTGCATTGTTGTCACTTTCTGCAGCTTTTCCTTGTGAATGACTACCTTGGGAGTGGGAGGGGGTGTAGAATCAGCAGACCTGGATCCCCAGTCTGCTGTTTTGCTTTAGTTTTCAATTGCTTTTTTCACATGAATGACTTCCTTTGAGGTCGTGTAGAAGCTCCACCCCTGGAATCCAGTCTATTGAATTGTTGTAATTTTCTGCAGTTTTTCAGTGTGAATGATTACATCGGGGGAGTGTAGAAGCTCCAGCCCTGGATCCCCAGTCTGCTGTGTTGCTGTAACTTTCTGATGCTTTTACTTGTGAATGACTTTCTTAGAGGTCGTGTCTGAGTTCCTGCGCTGAATCCCCAGTCTGCTGTGTTGCTATAGTTTTCTGATGTTTTTCCTTGTGAATGATTTCCTACGAGGGAGTGTAGATGCTCCAGCCATGGATCCACAGTCTGTTGTGTTGTTGTAGCTTTCTAATGCTTTTCTTGTGAATGACTTCCTATGAGGGAGTGTAAACGTTCCTTCTCTGGATCCCCAGTCTGCTGTGTTGCTGCAGCTTTCTGATGCTCTTCCATGTGAATGACTTGCTTAGAGATCGTGTTTGAGCTACTTGTCTGGATCCCCAGTCTGCTGTGTTGCTGTAGCTTTCTAATGTGTTTTCCTTGCGAATGAGCATCTATGAGGGAGGGTAGAAGCTCCAGCCCTGCATCCACAGTCTGTATCATTGTTGTAATTTTCTGCAGCTTTTCCTTGTGAATGACTACCTTGAGTGAGTGAAGAAGCTACAGGCCACGATCCCCAGTCTGCTTTGTTGATGTAGCTTTCTGATGCTCTTCCTTATCAATGACTTCCTTAGAGATTGTGTATGAGCTCCTGCCCTGGATCCCCAGTTTGCGTTGTTGCTGTAGCTTTCTAATGTTTTTCCTTGTGATTGACCTCCTATGAGGGAGTGTAGAAGCTGCAGTCCTGGATCGGCAGTAGGTTATATTGTTGTCACTTTTTGCAGATTTTCCTTGTGAATGACTACCTTGGGGGAGTGTAGAATCAGCAGCCCTGGATCCCCAGTCTGCTGTTTTGCTGTAGTTTTCTAATGCTTTTTCTTTTGAATGACCTCCTATGAGGTAGTGTAGAAGCTCCACCCTCGGATCCCCATTCTGTTGCATTATTGTAATTTTCTGCAGTTTTTCCTTGTGAATGACTACCTTGGGGGAGTGTACAAACTCCAGCCCTGGATCCCCAGTCTGTTGTGTTGCTGTAACTTTCTGATGCTTTTACTTGTGAATGGCTTCCTTAGAGGTTGTGCATATGCTCCTGCCCTGGACCCCCAGTCTGATGTGTTGTTGTAGCTTTCTAATGCTTTTCATTGTGAATGACTTCCCATGAGGGAATGTAGAAGCTCCTGCCATGGATCCCCAGTCTGGAGTGTTGCTCTAGCTTTCTAATGCTTTCCCTTGTGAATTACCTCCTATTGGGGAGTGTAGAAACTCCATCCCTGGATCCCCAGTTGTTTGCATTGTTGTAATGTTCTGCAGATTTTCCTTGTGAATGACTACCTTAGAGGTTGTTTGTATGCTCTTGCCCTGGATCCCCAGTCTGAAGTGATGCTGTAGCTTTCTAATGCTTTTCCATGTGAATCACCTCCTATGAGGGAGGGTAGAAGCTCCATGCCTGCATCACCGGTCTGTTGCATTGTTGTAATCTTGTGAATGACTACCTTGGGGGAGTGAAGAAGCTCCAGCCCGGATCCCCAGTCTGCCGTGTTGCTGTATCTTTCTGATGCTCTTCCTTGTGAATTACTTCATTAGAGATTGTTAATGAGCTCCTGCCCGGGATCCCCTGTCTGCTGTTTTCCTATTGCTTTCTAATGCTTTTCCTTGTGAATTACCACCTATGAGGGTGTGTTGACACTCCAGTCCTGTGTCCCCAGTCAGTTGCATTGTCATTTTCTGCCGCTTTTCCTTTTGAATGACTTTCTTGGGGGAGTGTAGAAGCTCCAGCCCTGGATCCCCGTGGCATTGTTGTAATTTTCTTCAGAGTTTCCTTGTGAATGACTGCCTTGGGGGAGTAAAGAAGTTCCAGCCCTGGATCCAAGTCTGACGTGTTTCTGTAGCTTTCTGGTGCTTTTCCGTGTGACTGACTTCCTTAGAGGTTGTGTATATGGCCCTGCCCTGGACCCCCAGTCTGATGTGTTGTTGTAGCTTTCTGATGCTCTTCCATGTGAATGACTTGCTTAGAGATTAAATATGACCTCCTTCCCTGGATCCCCAGTCAGCTGTGTTGCTGTAGCTTTCTAATATTTTCCTTGCGAATGAGCATCTATGAGGGAGTGTAGAAGCTCCACCCCTGGATCCCCAGTCTGTTTCATTGTTGTAATTTTCTGCAGCTTTTCCTTGTGAATGACTACCTTGAGTGAGTGAAGAAGCTCCAGGCCTGGATCCCCAGTTTGCTTTGTTGCTGTAGCTTTTTAATGTTTTTTTTTTGTGATTGACCTCCTATGAGGGAGTGTAGAAGCTCCAGTCCTGGATCGGCAGTAGGTAACATTGTTGTCACTTTCTGCAGCTTTTCCTTGTGAATGACTACATTGGGGGAGTGTAGAATCAGCAGCCCTGGATCCCCAGTCTGCTGTTTTGCTATAGTTTTCTAATGCTTTTTCTTTTGAATTACCTACTATGAGGTAGTGTAGAAGTTCCACCCCTGGATCCCCAGTCTGTTGCATTGTTGTACTTTTCTGCAGCTTTTCCTTGTGAATGACTATCTTGAGGGAGTGTAGAATCAGCAGCCCTGGATCCTCAGTCTGCGGTGTTGCTGTAACTTTCTGATGCTTTTCCTTGTGATTGACTTCCTTAGAGGTTGTGTATATGGCCCTGCCCTGGACCCCCAGTCTGATGTGTTGTTGTGGCTTTCTGATGCTCTTCCATGTGAATGACTTGCTTAGAGATCGTATATGAACTCCTTCTCTGGATCCCCAGTCTGCTGTGTTGCTATAGTTTTCTGATGCTTTTCCTTGTGAATGACTTCCTACGAGGGAGTGTATATGCTCCAGCCATGGATCCACAGTCTGTTGTGTTGTTGTAGCTTTCTAATGCTTTTCTTGTGAATGACTTCCTATGAGGGAGTGTAAACGTTCCTTCTCTGGATCCCCAGTCTGCTGTGTTGCTGTAGCTTTCTAATGCTTTTCCTTGCGAATGACCACCTATGAGGGAGGGTAGAAGCTCCAGCCCTGGATCCCCAGTCTGCTGTGTTGCTGTCACTTTCTGATGCTTTTACTTGTGAATGACTTCCTTAGATGCTGTGTATGAGCCCCCGCCCTGGATACCCAATCTGTTGCATTGTTGTAACTTTCCATCTGCACTTCTCTTATCTGCTATCTCTCTTCTGGATTTAAATTTAAATAACAGGTTATTTTGAAATCTGTAGCTTGCTCACTCTTTGCTAAATGTGTCTGGGAATTTACTTTTATTCAAAGACCATCGTCAGCGTAGTTTTGTCTTTGGTAACATCTGCACATTTTAAATAATGATCCACATTTAATTAGGAACTGTGCGTAGTAGGGATTCATTATCCGTTTAATCTTCCTAGTACTCACCATGCACACATAATGCTGTGGATCTTTACATAAACACGCCCATAACAAATATAGCCCTTTCGATTCATCCGCGTTATCATGCATTCATCCAGAGTGTAGTCGAAGATGCATGATGGCTTGTGTCTACTTGATAACATTGCATTGAATTTTTATCCTCCACCGCAAAAGATACACTGGTGACTGATTAGGACCAGGTGCTCCCTACCGGCGTGGCTGTACCCGCATGCCAAGTACTCACATTCTCATCAACATTGCTCTGAATCCAGTGGACAGAATCCTCTGAAGGGCCATGATGCTAGCAGCCCCTTCTTAGAGTTCAGCTACTGTTCAGCATAGAATCCCATCAGGTACTGTGCATCACAAGCAGAAATGCTTTGCATTGAGGGTTAGTTCTGTATTGAGGAGTATCTTGTGATCATTTGCAATGACAACAGATTCTGAAAGATCAGCACCTAACCACCCACAATATGCTCCCAGGTGCAAGCTCAAAAGCAAAACGAAATTGTGACAAAGTCCTCCACTTGCCTCTCTAGATAGATAGTGGGGTGACTGTGGGGGTAGGGTAGCCCCACCTACTATGCACTATTGGGAACAAAGGCCATGTGGGGAGTTGCTGCATGTCCAACCAGCCAAACACACCGTTTGGCAGGCCCTTGTCACACTGGTCTGCAAAATGCCCCATATCACTTGAAGAAAGATCCAAGGCTGAATAAGGTCACCAAAGCACATGCAATCCTCTGTTACCATTGCTTCCATGTTCTGCCCTCTACATGGGCCATGTGTCCTTCACCACGCTAAAGGCATTTCTGTATGACACTTGCCAACAAGGGAATGCAGTATTAAGCCCAGCATGGAAGGAGGGTCTGTTAAGTCCATACTCCCAAGGGATTACTGGCAGGTGTGCACATGAAGCAAGGTGATTGGTGTGCTTCCCTCAGTAATGACCGTGCGCCCTGAAACTCTTATTTCATTGCATTTAAGTTACCTTGGAGTGCTGCGTTGTGCAGACCCAAGCTTCAGAGTTCTGAGCGAGCGGCCCCACTCCAAACAGGCCCAGACTGGGAATTCACAATGACTGTCGCCCTTGATCAAGGTTCAGGCTGCGGCCCCACAAACTTAGAGGCAAGGCAGACAGAGTGGAGGAAACCCTGAGATCCAAAACAGTTCAACCAATCATATTTGAGATCCGATTATGACCCAACCCGGAGGGATGTCATGCATGGGCAGTTTCGAGGGGTGGGGCCAAACCCTGATGTAACCTGTTGAGCTCTGTGAGAGGGGTGTGAGTGTTTTGGGGTGGAGCCAAAGTTGTGGTGAGAGTTTCGGGTGGATAGAGAAGGAAGAGGATTCAGAGATGGATAGTGGAGGCTGGAGAGTGGTGACCCGAAGGAGAGAGAGAGGATGAGTGGGTTTGAGAACATAATGAGGAAGGGAAAAGGATCACTATTGAACGGGTGGCTGGAGGAGTGGTTACAGAACGGTAGGACAGAGAAAGAAGTATAAAAGAGGAAGGAGTCAACATCTGAGTGTGGAGGAGGTGGAAGACATTGAGGAGGTCATTTGATAATATAGAGGAAGAGAGAGGAGAAGGCCATTAAGGAAAGCTTTGGTAGAGACATCAAGAGGAAAGAAAAGGAATACCTCAAGGAGTTATTTGGAGAAGACAGCCAAGAGGGGGCTGATGATAACACAGGTGTAAAGAAGAAGGTGGAAGAGAGGAGACATAGCATAGAGGGGTTTTGAGGAGTTGATGAGAAGAAGCAGGCATGCTAAAACCCTTAACAGGGAGAGTATTTATTTATTTATTTATTTATTTATTTATTTATGTATTAAAATATTTTAAAATTACTTCTATAATGTGGCCAGTTGGTCATACAACAATCACAACATAGCAACATTTCCACATTACTATTATGGCATAATAACAACAATAAACCACCCCACAGCTGAACCTATTGATCTAACAGCTTGGAGAACTTACATCTGGGGATCTGTGGATGTTAACTTCGATTAAAGAACATTAGGACTGCAGTTTGCATGTCAGCTATATTAGATTGCCCCCACCACCCAATTCTGCTTCCCATCGTACGGTATGGTCTTCCTGATATCGAGTGTGTTTCTCTGTGTATTGGAGTACATCAAAGAGGTTTATCATCCTGTGAGAGAATACATCAATTACACCAATGCATTCCAAGCTAGCACATTGTCCTTCTCTTATCCCCTTTTGGATAGCCTTGGTCCAGCCCACTGGTTCTGGCATGGACCAGCGCCTCATATCCCTCCACCAGTTGCCTATATGCTGGCCACTATGGGACTTCCAGTCCATGTCAATCGGTCTTTTTGCAATTAAACAAACAAGATAATCTTAGTAGTCGGCTTAGCCATCCTGGGGTGTGGGAAAAGCCCCAGTAGACAAGCATACAACATCCAGCTAAACCATGTAATGCCTCCTCTCTTCTCTCTAATCCTGACATCCCCCAGAAATGCTTAATCACTGCACACTCCCAGAGCATGTGCATTATATCCGCTGCCTCTGCTGTGCATCTGGGGCACCCTGGGTCTTTCAAGGCTGGGAATTGTGATATCCTGTACCGTGTCATATATTCTCTGTGTAGTACATAGGACTGCGTGACTTTGATCTGGCATTTCTGTATAATGATGTGTTTGCCCATACCATATCATAGAATTATCTAGCCAGATCTGTTTCCCATTTGAGATTTACCCTCTGTGTGTCTATTTGTAGTGCTGATAAGAGCCTAAGATATAGTCTGGAGACCCTGTTGAAGCCTTCTTATATGTCATGTAACAACCCTATGATGTTTTCTTCCTCTAAGAATTCTGTGAAATCCTTCCATCTGGTCTTGGCATTGTGTAATAATCTAGTTAGTGTAAGTAACTGATTGGTATTCACTCTTCTTCTTTCTGCTATTTCTTAAAACTCTAGAAGCTCTCCATCTGGGAACAGATCTCCCCACATTGCTACCCCTTTTTCCTATCATTGAGACTGAATGAGTTTGAGGACCTCTTTATCCAACCCATAGACCGCTGCTAGGGGTATGTTTGAGGAAAAGGGTGAATGTTCCAGCTGCTTAATCCTTGCTTCCTATGTTGATAGGTTCCCTAACAACTCCTTTATGACGCTTCCCACTTTGGCTATTGCTTCACCCTTCATCACCACCTTGAACGCTTCCAAGACAGCCCTTCCTCTCTCCACGCGACCCTCACTAATCCTGAAGTACTCCTCTATCTTCTCCTCCATATGATCTCGAAAGAGTCTGTCTTGAAGAGCCTCAGCCCTGAGCCTCCACGTTGGCACTGGGGGAAGGCCCATATCCACTGTCCAATTGGAGCACAGGGGCGAATGATCAGATAGTGTCCTGACTTCGCACGTGTCTCCGGTGAATTCCCCAACCTGATCTAAACCCGTGAAGAGATAAGCCATACATGTGTAAACCTTGTGTGGGCTTGAGTAATGTGAATATTCCCTGGTGTTCTTGTTCAACCACCTCTAAACCTCCACCACTTTGAAATCTCAAGCAGTATTCTCAGTAGTCTAGCAAGCAGTGCCTGATTCATATGTCTGTCATCTGATCTATCCACCCTTGGGTCCAACGTGCAGCTGAAGTCTCCACCCCAAATCCACATAAACCCCCTTGAACGGGGCCAATCTAATACATAGAGATAAAAAAAATAGGACACATCGTGTTTGGGGGCATAAGTATTAATAATACACACTTCCCTATTATCCACATAGCCGTGTACAAGGACCATTCTCCCTTTGTCATCTGCCAGGTACTCTTTTATTCTGAAATGTACTGTGGGTGCCACCCATAGTATCTCTCGGTGTCCAGTCAAAGTATCGAAATAAAAGGATCAAATTACCTTTCTTTTCGAATCCAAAAGGATCGGAAAAAAAGGGTTGAATGCTTTTGTATGTATTTATTTATATATTTTTTTGTTTTGTATGTAAAAAAAAGTTTTTGGAAAAGAGAAAACAGGGGTTGGGGGAACCCCCCCATAAAAAAAAAAAAAAAGAAAAAAAAATGGACCCTTTTTTTCGATCCTTTAGGCGTAAAAAATAAAGGCATTCAATCCTTTTGTTTTCGAATATGTGACCTAGAACTGTATCACTCCCCTGGCGTAAGTAGAGTCGGTTGCCCCATACTCAGTGCCTAAACACCGTTCCAGATTGTTGATCTGTTTATCCATCATTGGATGTGTTTCCTGCAGCATGGCAATCCTTACTACTTTCCTGTGCAGTTGTGTGATCACCCTATTACGTTTCATACAACTATTCCATCCCTTCCCTTTCCAGGATACCACCGTCAATAATGCAGTGAAACGATTACTATACACCTTGCTTACCACCTTCCAGGCATCCCATTCTCCACATCAGTGCTGAGAGTAGTGCTCCTTCTGCTAATACTGATCTCCCTTCCGTGTGTTGAAACCGAACCTGTCGATGCATCCCTCATATTGTACTTGTAATGGCAAATGTTTATTTATACAGCGCTTATACACAGGTGGAGTGCTTCAAAGGGCTTCAAGGCGGGAAGGGAACATGGGACTACAATAATCAGTCTTAGGCCTTAAAGTTTCCGAATGATCTAAACAGAAAAGCTAGCATACTGGACCTGACAGCATTTCTCCTAGTGTAAGTGCATGAGGTGTTACAGTTTTGACCGAGCAAGGGTGGTGGACAGAAAAAAAAGGTGGGTGGGGAACTTGGGGGGACAGGACCGATGGACGTACTAGTCCTAGTACATTTAGGTAACGTATGCATACATACAGAGGTGCGAGGAAGAAAGGGAGGGGGGAGCAAGAGCGGCCAGTTCAACAGGGCTCTGAGTTAAGTGCAGAAAGGTTGCCTCACCCATAGAGCATGAGCAGAAAGTGCAATGATGCTGAACATAGTGCAGTGGCACGGAGGCAAGTGCAAAGACTGGCAGGGGGGCCTGGGACCTGTAAGACTCTGGAGATGAACCAGACAAACACTCCGCAAAAATTGAACAGGGTGAGGGAGGAGAAGGAGGAAGGAGGGTGGAGAAAAAGAACTGAGGTTAGCAGGGTAAATGGAGAGAGGAGGAGGAAGAGAAGAGGAAGGTCTTGAGAAGTTTCCGGAACTTAAGATGCTCTAGCTCAAGATGGAGAGAGTCAGGGAGGCTGTGCTAGAGGGAGGCACATGCCGAGGATAAAGATCTACCCAAAATCTCTGTTTGTGAAAGCGGCTCACACACAGAGAGTTGGAGGAGGACAAGCAGAGGGCTCAGGAGGGAAAGTATTTAGGAAGAGAGCGTTGTAGATAGTGCAGGCCCTGGCCCCAGAATACTTTGTGGATTATGCAGAGGGTCTTGATCTTGATCCTTGCAGCCACAGGGAGCCAGTTGAGGGATTTAAACGCTGGAGAGATGTGGCCCCTGGACTTGAGGCCAAGGATAAATCTTGTGGTTCTGTTCTGGATGAGTTGTAGAGGACATAGAATAGAAGTAGGAAGGTTAAGAAAGAGGGTGTTGCAATAGTCCAGCCTGTAGAGAACCAGGGTTCTCGAGGTGTTGAGCCTCTGGGGGAAAGTGAGAAAAGGCAGAATACCTCTGAGGAGGTGCAGTTGGCAGTGGGACGTTTTGCAAATGTCTGAGAAGAGAAGGTGAGAGTGGAGTCGAAGATGACTCTAAGATTTTTTTTCTCATTGGTAGGTGAAGGCACAGGTTCAAGGGAGGCCGGCCAGTGTGAACATGGGAAAGCAGGGTCCCAATGAGGACAATCTCTGTCTTACTCAGTGGTCGAAGTGTATGAAAAGAAGTAGTGGAATTATGTTCCCTTCTGGCCTGATCCTGCTTCCCACAAACGCCATCACCATGCCCCCTCCCATGCACAACACAAACCCCCCAAACGCATGTGACTGCTATTTAAGGGAACATTCAGAGGCGTGCACTAAAAGTGCAAGTTTCAACTTCTATCCAACACTTTTATTTTAAAGTGAAACCATTCCGGAATGGTTTCTTTTTAGAATAAAAGTATAGGAACAGTAAAACCTTTTTTTAAAGTATAGGACCACCTCTCCCAACCGCTCCAGCCCACTTCGACCACTGGTCTTACTGGCGTTCAGGCAGAGATCATTAGCAGCACACCAAGACTGAATTGCGGATAGACAATCTGGGATGAGTGCGGAGGAGGAGGAGGCTGAGGGTAGCCTGAAAGAGAGCTGTGTGCCATTCACATAACACTGAAAGTTAGAAATAAAGGTAGAGATCCTGTGGGCCAAGGGGGACATGTATATATTGAAGAACCGGCGGGGCGAGTTAGATACCTAGAAGACCCTACAAGTAGAGAGAGTGATAGAGGAGAGAAAGGACCCAAGTTCCACCTGGAAGGGCTGGTCAGAGAGAAAGGAGGCGAGCCACCCCAGGGCCTGATCTATGATGCCCAGGATATCACAGAGGCGGTTGATCAGCATGTTCTGGTGCACCATATCGAAAGCAGAAGAGAGGTCAAGAAGAATGAGGACAGAGGGAGAGTCGAAGTCAAGATTTGAGAGCAGGTCTTCATGTGTGCTCAGAAGAGCAGTGTACATGCCTCTGGATGCTCTAAAGCCAGACTGATGGTCATGGAGACAACCAACAGATGTAGGGCCTGATTAATGGAACGTTTTCGTATGGGATTGCACCATTATAAAACACTTCCATGAATCAGGCCCTTAGCGTGGAGGGTACATTTGGTGATAGCCAGCTTCTCCAGGAGTTTTCCTAGGAAAGGAGTGATGGAGATTGGGTGATAGTTTGCCAGAATAGACGTGTCGGCAGAGGGTTTTTTGAGCAGGGGGTGCACATGAGAGTGCTTGAGAGGAGAGGGGAAACGTCCAGTGGCAAAAGAGAGGTTGCAGAGGTTGGCCAAGGCTGGAGCGAGAGTGTCAATATTGTCCTTAATGGTTTTGAGGGGCAGAGGTTCACCATTTTGGAAGAGGCTTTCATAGACCGGGCTAGTCTTAAGACCTCAACAGGTCTGACTGGGGAGAAGGAGGAGAGAAGAGGTTGGAAGGGTGGGAGTGGCTGTAGAAGGCCCAAGAGATTTTGGTGTAGGAGAGGGAGCGGAAGAGAGTAAGATGTCCTGTGTTTTGGTGGTGAAATGTGTGCCTGCGAAAAGGGCCTTGGTCGGTGTAGTAGAGGATGCAACTGCAGTAGGGTTGGCCAGTTCCCTGCAGACTTTAAAAAATCCTGCACCACTTTAGAATTGTCCCTACACAGAGACCCCCATGTTTATCCCACCACAATTTCTGATGCCTTGGCAAGCTGCTTAGCAACCTAAACTGTGAAAACAAACACAAAAGGAACACAACTCTAGCTACTTGGCCCAACAGTACCATGCTATTCAGGCCTAATTGCCATTCGTGCCACCCTAGCCCGAGTGATACTTGACAGTTGGATACCAAACGCGGTATCTGAGATATATATGTAACCTGAGGGATCCAGCCAGTCAGGTCCAGGTGTGTCTGGTTGGTGGTTGCACAGACTCCTGCCATCCGCACAGACTCCCTTCTATAATGAATTCTTCAAGTCACGTGTATTTTCAATTACTTTTTCTGCATTGATTCTGGGCACTTGCAAGAATTCAGAAGACAGTACCTAGTCAGCAGTTGTTGTTTCTTCCTCTCAATTATAGGGACCATCTTGTTGGTGTCCATCCAATGGGTCACTTCCCCAGGGCTTTCAAAAAGGAGGGCCTCCCACTTAGCTGGATATAGCAGCATGTATTTTAAGCCCTGCTGTCTTTCTTTCATAGGGATGAAAATGCCCCTCTTCGTCTGTACCTATATGGTGTAATAAGGATAAATAGCCAGTACTGCAGATGCACACCTTATCCCTCCCCCTACTCTGGAGAATGCCAGAAATCTCTCTCTATCTTTAAAGTTCAACGTTTTCACCATTATTGGTCTCAGTGGTGCTCCCAGCGGTGGCGTTATAGGCCGGGATCTGTGTGCTCTCTCTACACGGTAAATCCTTGTGTCTGTGTGACAGGGACTACCTCCTGAAGCAGCATATTTTCCAAGTATGTGCTGGGGTCTCTGCCTTCTTCCCCTTCCAGAAGTCTCAGAATTTTAATGTTGCTCCTCTGTGCTCTCCCACGTCTCGGGAGGATAGCTCAGGGGCAATGTGCTTGCCTTGGATGCAAGACGATATGGAGCACCACAGGTTCGATCCCTGGGTCCATGCTTAGAAACCTCAGGGTATTAAGCGCGTCTTAAATAACCTATCATATCATTGTGTGTAGTTTTGACATCAAATCCTGGAGCTTTATGTTTAGTTCTTTCATGGTGGGTGTAATTTCTTCCACCTTTGACTCTGTTGCCTAGTCCCTAGCCGCTAGAGAGCGCGGAACTAAGTGAACTGTTCGAGTTTCAAAACAACACGGTTTAAAATCACGACGTTTAATTCTTCGTATGGTTGAAAATATCGAGTCATGTATTGTTTTATCTGAATTAGTTATAGTTAAAGATTTGCATCCATAGATTACATTAGTGAGGATTTATGAATCAAACATTTTATTTAACGAGTATACTCGTATGTACTTTGGCTTTGTGTTCCATAGGACGCTATCTATTTTGGTAATCTCGCAATAGATTTCACGAGAATAGGTATACCGGAAGTTGAAAGCAATGCGAGACAAAGAGACAGTTGAACGTTCGTTAGTTACTGTGTGAGGAAAACAAGCTGATTCACCACATTGTGCATTAATAGACTGCTAACGGACAGGAAAAATTGAAACTTACATGCAAATGCATAGCTCTCAACTCACACGCTTTTGGCGGGTGTCAGCTGCCTTGTAAACAGATGACTCACCCGCCAAGCTTCCTACACGCCCATTCGTTTCAATGGGCCTCTGACCCGCCAAAAATAAAATCGGGTGTTTTCACCCGCCTTTAAGACACAAATGGTTGAGAGCTATGCAAATACGACATGTGCAGTGATTTAAAATTGACCCAGCTAAACAGGTAAGAGGTGCAAAGTAAAAGTATGAATGTGTGTGTGGAGATGATTGCATCAGGGAGCTATAGCGTATGCACAAAAAGGCAGAAATATTCGATGACTACACATGAGTAAAAATAGAACAGATCAACACGCAGTTATACTGCTTATAAAGATCTAAATGTGCGTTCCTATGAGCGGAAATCATTACTAAAACAGTTTCCACCCCCATATGCATGTACTATACGCATGTACTATACGCATGTATAAATACATTTGATATAAACACAGTTTGTATGTCACGCGCTAAAAAGGGCCAGCGCACGGAACTTAATACATCAACAGTCTCGAAATTAGGAAGTTAATACGGGCACTCTCAAACTCATATAGAAGCAAACGTGGTAAAATTGCAGATGTTCGACAACATGGACGTTTGTATTTTCGTACGGGCAAGATTTGAAAAAAAAGCTTCATACGACCTTTAAAATTCGCACATCCTGTCGCAACAGGCCAACATCACATTTTACTTAATCTATTCTTGTTTCCATGGAGGCCCTCAGGGCCGCTACTGCCTCGAGGACCTTATTGTCCGGTCCTGCCTGCAGGATCCCATCTGTGATGTCAAGTGCCAGGTGGCGGGAGGAGGAAAATAAAGGAACCACTGGAACTGATGTCTTGGCGCCAGTCCAAATTTATGCAGCCTACAGTGTGGTCCTGTCTTCCTTGCCACACTGCACTGCACTACCAGGCCCAAGCAGGCCTCATCACACTTGCCGAGCCTCCGCCGTGACGGAGCGCCCAACATCACACTGGTGAAGAGGCGGTGCCGTCCCCACTCGCCCGCACACACCTTCCCTGCAACTTGGTGTGCACCAGCTTCCCAAAACATTCCAAGACCAGCGCTGAGCCCCACACCATCAAGCGACTCCTGCCTCACACGCTAGGCCCACATCACAAAGAAGAGCGAGCCTCGCTCCAGCAACCCCAATGTTCCAAAAGAATGATTATCGTGTGTGGCGACAACGCGTATAATGAACGTGGAAGAAAGCTGAACCTTGGTTTCACACCCCCCCACATTTTATAGGGAGTTACCAATCGATCACGTAGGAAGGAACGTGATGGGGTGAGCCTCATTTTCACACCCCCAACGTTCCATGTCAACAATAAGAGAAATAAAGAACATTACATCATATATCAGTGCTCCAGAAGCCATCAACTACATATGCCACATCCCAGAGCTCTTCAGGCACGACAGCTCCTTCGTTGGTTTCAACACAAAGTGCAAAGTTTGTTCTGGTGAGTGGCTATAAACCCCCACATGGGTATATAAGTCCCCAATAAATGACAGTGATGGGGGTCCTCCATAAAAGCACAAACAACTATTCTACCAGAGGGAGACAACGGAAATCCTCCACGGGCTACACCACCAAGGGCACGTGCTTGCGGCTGCGCCTGCAGGATTCAACATTTCCTGCGCATGGCCCACAGACCATTTTGCTTTATCAGACATGTCCAGCACTAACTCAAGCCCCTCCAGGGCGAGCACAAGCCAGTCGGCAAGCAGAAGCATCAACCCACAGCACCCAGATCCAGCACTCACCACACGCATGCCACCTTTTGACCCATTCTCCACGGGAGCAGCGATCCGCTGGGGCATCTGGCTACAACAATTCGAGATGCATGTCGATGCCAGGGAGATCACATTACACAGGAGAAAATGCATTTTCCTCTTGCTCAACATAGGAGCAGAAGCTCCATGCCATTTCAATGCTATCCCAAACAACGATGATGCAAACAACTACAATTCCGCCAAAAATGCACTTACAAACAACTTCAAACCTAACTTCCAACCCGGACTATGAACGATTCCACTTCTGTATGGCCAGACAGCGGGAGAGTGAGGCAGTGGATAACTTCCACGCTCGCCCAAGAGAGATAGCAGTCGGTTGAGAGTTCCCCGATGAGGAATTTGCCATCCACCTCCAAATAATCAATGGGATTTCATCAGAGAAACTGAGGAAGTTCATCCTAACAGAGAAAAATATGACTCTATCCCGCATCCTAGAAATGGGGCATCTTCGAGAACGCACGGACGACCAGGTGGCAGTTATTGAAGCCGCAATCCAACGACTTCCACTTGACAACCCAAGAAAATCAGAAGAGATTGCAGCAGTATCGAGATGCCAAAACACCAGATAACAGGGAGATAGAGGAACAAACACATCCAAGTCCCACATGCCTCAAGGGAGAGAGAACACATGCAAGTGGTGCGGTGGCCCAAGGCAAAGAGGAGAAACATGCCCAGCATGGGGGTCGAACTGTCGCAAGTGCAACCACCTCAACCACTATGCGGCTGTCTGCCTACACCCACCAAGCAGAGGTGACCATGAACAACCACCACGAAGGCCGCAAGAACACCAAAGGAAATTTGCTCCTCGGGAAACCTCTCACCAACCAAGCTGAAAAGGGAAAGCGAGAGCCGTTGGCCACTCTCAGAGATCACTGGACACAAGTGAAAGCGAAGAATGCAAGAACAGTGCATCCCCTGACAGAAATGACAAAGAAAGATGAAGGAAGCACAGCAGGAGGGTACACAGAGTACACCTAATCTCAGCAGTAGAACTCAAGAGATACAAGCAGCTGAAAAGACCATCGTGCACAGTCCTGTCGGACGGAAAACCTCTAAAGGTAGTCATTGATACCAGCAAGACCGTCAATGTCATGCCAGTGACAGCATTTGGAAAACTCCAACCAAGACCAAAGTTCCAAGACAGAAAAGTCTGATTATATGCATACGGCTGTTAGAAACCACTGCCTGTACAAGGGTCCTTCAGATCAGACTTTTCACACAACAACACCACGTGCTGGGCCCACTTCTGTGTTGTTGACGCTGTCTGCGAAACACTGTTAAGTTGCAAAATGGCAGAAAAACTACAACTAGTACAATTCAGCATCCAACACACAGAAATCAATGACCTGCTTGAGAAGCACCAAAAAGTGTTCCAAGGCATCAGCTGCCTCAAAGGCAGATCGATCAAACTACATATTGATACGACCATCGAACCAAAAGCAGTACCCCACCACCGAGTGCCATTCCACATGAGGGAGGCCGTTGAACAAGAACTCGACAAACTGGAATAAGCAGGCATAATAGAGAAGACACCAGGGCCCACACCCTGGGTGTCTCCCATGGTGGTAGCGCATAAGCCGAAACAACCCAATGCAGTACGAATCTGCATCGATATGCGGCTCCCAAATGCTGCCATCGGAAGAGAACGCCACATCACGCCGACCATAGACGAACTCATCGTCGACCTGACAGGAGCAACGATATTCAGCAAGCTGGACCTCAGGTCGGGATACCACCAACTCAAACTGGAAAAGGAGTCGAGGTGCATCACCACCTTCTCCTCCCACCTGGGGCTAAGGAGATAAAAGTGTCTGAACTTCAGGATCTCGTCAGCAGCTGAAGTGTTTCAGCACAAAATCAGAAAGGTCCTCAATGGCCTAGAAGGAACAACCAATATCAGTGATGATATCATTGTGTATGCAACAAACGACAAGGAACACCACAAACGCCTCGCTGCAGTTCTGCACAGACTGGAGGAGGCAGGGCTAGCCCTGAATGCAGAGAAATGTGAGTTTGGGAAGGAAGAACTCTGTTTCTTTGGATATATCTTCAATGCAATGGGAGTCTTGCCAGACCCGGCTAAAATGAATGACATTAAAAGCGCCAAAGCCCTGCAAACTGCCACAGAAGTATGGAGTTTCATGGGAATGGCAACGTACTGCGAGAGATTCATCCCAGACCTTGCCACCATAGCAAGCCCCCTCCGTGAACTAACGAAAAAGGACCAGAAGTGGGAGTGGTCATCCACCCACCAGCAAGCTTTCCAACTAATCAAAGACTCGCTGTACGCCTCCACAACCATGGCATTCTTCGACATTGAGAGACACACCGAACTCCTAGTTGATGCCAGCCCTGTTGGCCTAGTGGCTGTGCTCATCCAAATTGACAAGGAATACAACATACACCCCATTGCTTTTGCCAGCCGTGCGCTGACCAAAACAGAGCAAAATTACGCACACATTGAGATAGAAGCCCTCGCAATCCTGTGGGGATGCAGACATTTAAAAGTGTATTTAACAGGAAAACATGCAAAGGTATTCTTGGACCACAAGCCCCTCATCCTGATATTCAAAGGCTCAGCACCACACACCCCAGCACGCATTGAAAAGTGGATGCTGCAACTCCAGCCCTACAACATAGAAGTGGAGTACAGAGCAGGGGCGAACAACCCAGCCAACTACCTGTCCCGCCACTCGCAGCCTACCACTGACCAGGAGGAAAGACACGTGACGGAGACGAACGAACAAGTATGTCATGTAGTCGCCTGTGCCCGACCACTAGCCATTACCCTGCGAGATGTAGCCGACGAGACTGAGGCAGACACCATCCTGACCCACACCACTCTGGCCATCCAATCCAGAAACTGTAAGAATTTCCTTTCCTCCATGGCACAGCACACAAAACCTGCTCAAGAGAAGCTGCAAGCACTCTTCGGGATTCGCCACAAACTTACCATTGCCCCCGAAGGGGTGATAAATAAGGGGCACTGAATCATGCTCCCCACAACTCTGGAAGAAAGAGCCCTCAAACTAGCCCAGTGGGCACCAGGGAATCGTAAAAACCACCTCATACCTAAATTCTCGGATGTGGATGCCCCATATGCAACAGCGAGTGATGAACCTCATAGAATCTTGCGCAGCATGCCAAGCCACCAGGAGGGCCGAAAACCCAGAACCCATCATCAACGCACCAAGGATCAACCAGCGGTGGGAAGCTGTTAGCATAGACTACTGCACCATTGCCGGAGAAGGATACCTACTAATCCTAGTGAACGAATTCAGCCGGTACCCAGAGGCTGAGCATGTGGCGTCCACCAACGCCGAGGCAATGACTCTGGCCCTAGAGAAGATATTCGCAAATACATGGCATCCCAGCAAAAATCAAAAGTGACAACGGACCACCTTTCACCAGCCAAGAACTATGCCAATTCTTCCAAGACCTCAACATAAGACACAAGAGGATCACACCAGGATGGGCCCAAGCAAATGGGGATGCTGAACGATTTATGGGATCGCTTAACAAAGTTATCTGAATCACGAAGGAATGAGGCCACCCATGGCTGAAGGCAGTGTATCGCTTCCTAAGGACACACCACCAGACCCTGCACTCATCGACAGGAATCAGCCCAGCCTCCCTCATGTTCGGGGTACCGATACAAGCTGAACTCCCCATTCGCCCGAACTGGGTAGCACCTGACCAAGATGTCCCCACCATAGAGGCAAGACGCATCAAATGGAACAAACAAGAGAGCGGCACTCGCCATGCAAGCCACCGCAAACTGCAACCAGGGGACACAGTAATAGTCAAGAACCAGGCCCTGCCCAAGAAGATGTCTATAAATTTCGAATTCCGACCCTGGACAGTCAGTGCTGCGCACCACAGCATGATCATAGCCGCCAGAGGGAACAAGACAGTCACCAGAAACATATCACATTTCCGGAAAGTCCCGGCGGCACTATGGGAAGAAGGCCCGAGGACCCCGCAGACGGAAACCGGATCACACACTCAGCAAACCTACTCCGAGCCATCTGAAACTCATGACACCCCCCAAGAGCCAAGGACACCGGCTCCATGTGAGAGTGAAACCAGGCCCGAAAACTTCCCAGCGGAAGAAACGGAGAGGAGCCATCCTCGATACAGCCTGAGAGAAACGCCACGACCATCATCCTGCCTACAAGGGTACGTGATACAAGGAGTCTACCATCGATCGAACCCACACAGTGCGACCTCCTAAGAGACCAGAATATACTAACCCTGTTTGAAAATGTTATTGTTCATGACCGAGAAAAGCATTCAAGCATTCCAAGTTTGGGAGGAATGAGATTTCACCTGCCAGGGAGAATCCCGGTCACGTGTCAGGGGGCGGGAGCAGAAAAATAAAGGAACCACCGGAACTGACGTCTTGGCGCCAGTCCGGGTTTATGCAGCCTACAGTGTGGTCCTGTCTTCCGTGCCACGCTGCGCTGTGCTACGAGGCCCAAGCAGGCCTCATCACCCTTGCTTGGACTCTGCCGTGACCGAGCACCCAACATCTCACCATCCTTGATTAGTTCTCCTGTTACAGGGGAATCGGTCTTTGCCTCCTTCTTCTGAGCAAAGGTGTCCATCTTCATTTTCTTAGGCTTGGCCAGAGAATTCCTATCAGTCATATATCTTGTGGGGGTGGCAAACTCGCTGTCCATGCAGCAGGGCCCACCTAGACAGCGCCTTTGTCTTGCTATTGCCCACATTTGGTGCACCTTCCCTTCAGAGGATGCACTTATCTCTGCTGGACCGGGCGCTTCCTGTTGCGTGGTGCCCTGTGCAATCATCCTTGGACTCTTCCTTCACCAGCTATTGCATACCTCTTGCCCTCTGGGACCATCGCAAAGCATTGATTCTGCTGAACTCAAACACTATAAAAACTCTGACATGCCCTATACATAGGTCCAACTATGTGCCCTCCTACTGTGTCTTACCGCTTACCGAGTTGTCCTCCATCTAAGCATGCTCCTCCATGCCTGACTACCCAGTCTGTATTTTCTGGCTTCCTCCATTCCTGTTTAGCGCTCCAAGGGCACTGCCCCCCTGTCTCGGCCTTGAGCTGTTCCTGACCATCATTTACAGAATTCTCCAGGATGCAGCAACACCCCTCCGATATCCAGGTCGCTGGCTCCCAGAAGCACTGCCAGCCAGGCGGCCTTTGCTCTCTGCTGCTGCAGCACAAGTAACTCATCCCTCTGGTGGTGTGCCTCTACCGCTGTCCATGGCAGTAGTTGCCTCCTTCTTCCATTGGTCCTCCGGCCACCGGTGCGTATTGTTGGTGGTCCGGCATCCATCTACCTCGAGTGTCATCATGTAAGCAATGCAAGCTGTTGCTCTGACCAGCCCTGTCTCGCGGCCGGCGAAAGATGAGAAGATCATCTGGGCAGCCCTCTGGGGAGGTTTGGGGGCTTATCCCAGTGTAACTCAGCCCCAACGTATGTTGATAGCTAAGCATACCATGCAGGCACACATTGGTCCCCGAGACCCAGGAAAGGGGCTTCTCTCAGAGATGAGAACTCGAAGCAGAGGATCTAAGATGAAAGAAAGAAGTGACAATAAAATAATGTAATTACACAAACCCCCAAGAGTGTCTGTAGCTGAAGAGTGAGAATACACACAGTGGAAGGGACTCTTACACGGAGAATATAAAAACCCAAGCCAAGGATGGTCTGTTATTGAGTTCTGTTTTTCATGAGTTGACACATTTGTGTAATAAGCTTCAATAAAGTGTTTCATCGCACAATTATTTCTTCCACTGCTTTTCATCCCACTCAGCTTCATGACAACAGACAACCCACATCATATGCAGTGCCACAGGAGAGGAGGACTGAATGAAAAGATGCAAACTGTGGGGAAAGCGGCATTGTTAATTTGCCAGGTCAAGAATTTGTTAAGGAAAGAGAATGAGTAAAGGGGAGAAGAAGGAGTAAACTCAAACAATCGTTGCTAGGCACCAGAGTTGAGACAAGTGCTTTGGTTGAGTGGTGTTGTTTTTCTCCAAATATGGAGAAGATTTGCTCTTGCAAGGAGACACAATTAACTGATGAGGTTTAAGGTCACTTTAAGGTACACGAAGACCCTTAGGTTGTGAGCCTTAGGTGAAGGAGTGAGGGCGATAGGAGGGATGAGTCGGGTGATGGGAGAGTAGGGTTAGCATTGGAGGCGGGGAGAGATATGATGTTCATTTTAGAGGAGTTCAGCTTCAGGCAACATAATGCATCTGACTGATGTTGTGAAGCTGAGAATAATACACTGAGAGAATCCCGGGGTAGAGGAGAGAAAGGATAATGAGATCTGAGTGTCATAAGCAGAGTTAGCAGTGACAGCCAAAGATGAAACATGTTTTCCCACCGTGGCGGTGTGGATTGAGAAGAGGATTGAGCTGAGGACAGCTCTTAGGAGTCCCCTACCTGCAAGGGTATAGGTGAGGAGGTCAATGAGTTCAAGGAGTTAGAGGAGGGGTCAGAGGTGCACTCAGTCAATTGTGGTGTCCTTGAAACCAAGAGAAGATAGTCTTTTATGGAGGCAGGTGTGGTCAACAGTAGTGGAGAGGTCAAGTAAGATGAGAATCGAGAAGAGGTGAGAGTGATGAACGGTGATTAGAAACACTGAGATATGGGTGCAAGCTTTAGTGGAGTGATTGTTCCAGAAGCCTGATTGGAGGGGATCAAAAAGCAAGTGCTCCTCAAGGTAGTTGACAATATGGTAAAAGACAACTTGCTCAAGGAATTTAGAGTGGTAGGACAGGTGAAAGAGAGGTCCAAAGAAGGAGGGTTTATTAGAGTCCGACATGGGCTTGTTAGTTATAGGGATGGAAGTAGCAATTTTAATTCAGGGACGGAAAATTGATGTAGAGAGGGATGTTGAAGAGGGAGGAAAAATGTTCTTTAATTGCTTTTGGTGCAAAGGGCTCAATCGGTTAGTTCGGTGGAGGAAGTCAGATACTGGCGAGAGGGTAGAGGTGATTGGAGGTGGCTAGAAGGAGGGGGCAAGTGGGAGAGATAAAAGAGTTGACAATTTGCCCCGTATAGTTGTGATTTTGGAGGAGAGGCTACCTTTCAACAACTTAGAGAGGACATGATAGGGGTGGGTTGTTTTTGGTGAGTGTCACCTGGAGGCTCAGAGAACGTTTATGAGGAGGAACTGGAGAAGTGGAGAGGTGATGATATAAGGACAATGTGGCAGGAGGATTTGGGATAGTGCAAAGAAGAGGAGAGGTCAAGCATAGAGTCCTTGTATACAGCCACAAGGCTGGGGGAGTGGTCTTCATTCCGGCAGCATAGTTGAAGGAGCATGGTTGTCCTCCACTGTTTATATCTGGGAAGATCCATGTTTGTGAGTGGGGGAAAGTCGGTGGTGCACAAACGATCAGGATAGTGATAGTAAAAGGAGAGGGCAAGTGTTTGAGTGAATTTGGTAAAGGTGAGTTCAAGTGGAGTCGGCAAGAGGAGGAGAGAGAGAGTGGAGGGAGGATTTGATCTTGTCCTAATGTAGCTCCAGGGACTCAGTTTGCAACTTCCTTCGAGGTGGTAGGTGAAGAAGGATTGAGGGTAAGTGAATGGGAAACAGGAATGGCACATTTATTGAGTGAGTGGTAATTGGGGAATGGATCAAAATAGAGATCAGGGGAGTGGAGGATACGAAGAAGAGATCAACAGGTGTGAGTAAGAAGGATGTGTAGGCCCACCAGAGAGGGATTAGAGAGGGCAGAGTCATCCTGTAGTCAGTGGGTCATGGTTAGGGTGGGAATGTTGAGGCACCCTGGTAAGAAGAAGTGGAAATCTGTGGGGAAATACTCTAGGAGTAACTTGGGGTCAGCAAGGAGGAGGGGAGCGGGAACAAGGAGTTGGACATTGATGTGTTTAAAGGATGAATGAGTGAAGTCAGATAGGTAAGAGGGAAGATGATGCACTCTTACTGGTCATTAGGACAACAAAAACACTTTTTTTGAGAATCGGGGCTAGTGAGGAAAGGTTGCAAAGTCTGAGTGGAATATGGCATAAGATGAAGTGTCCTAGGGGAAGATACAAGTATCAGTAACAGCCACAAGAATGAGTTTGGGACAATGGAAGTCAAAGTGGTCAGTGATTAACACAGTCTTTTTGCAAAAGGACTGGGAATTTCAGAAGCCCAAATTGCAGTTTTTGGGGGGTGAGAGAATAGAGTGGTATGTGGGGTGGTGTGAGTGAAGGCTGACAGGTTAGGTGAGATTGGACTGGGTAGCGCCTGATGAAAAGGAGCGGTCAAGGTGCTATTTAATGGGAGAGTGGATGATGGGATGGGAAACACAGGAGAAGTCGGCTTGGGAAGTGGTGGGACAGAGACTGGTGTAGGTGGAGAACCTGTGAGAGAAGGAAAGAAAGGACACTGAGGAGAAGGGATAGCATAGGTAGAATCATGGTGAGGTGGAGAAGTAGGAGTGTGGTAGGGAAGGGTTTTAATTCTAGATGGGTCAGTGGAAACTCAGGGGATGATGTGGCCAATTGCTCTGTTTGTGAGCCGGTGGTGAGGCAAACCAAAGTAGAGTTTTAAATAGGGTGCTAGCAGCCAGCTTGCAGGTGCAAGTAGGCCTGCAGTGATCAAAATACAGTTTTACGTATGTTGGTAGCTGTCAAAATACATTTCAAATGATGCCGATAGAAACCAAAAATAGTTTAGTATAGGTTGGTACCCAACAAAATACAGGTGAAAGTAGTCCATTATTTATCCCTTTACATGCGGTCACAGAGAGGCATCCAGATAAAAGCTCTACAATACACAACCACCTACCCCAAAGTCCACCCACAGATCCACAGCAGATCTGTTTGCACCCACAGTGCCTCCGCTTACATGTGGTCACACAGAGGCTGCCACATAAAAGCACTGTAATACACATCCACTTACCCCAATGCCCAACCGCAGATCCAGGGCACATCTGTATGCACCCACAGCGCCTTCCCTTACATGCACAGACAAAGAGGTTGCCACATTAAAGCCCTGCAATACACATCCACCTATCCCAATGCCTAACCACAGATCCAGAGCAGATCTACAATGTTTTTGCACACACATTTTCTTATGAAGGCCAATTTGCTTGGCCTGGTTCTGATACTGCGTTAAAGCACCTTTGTTGCATCGTCCTTGTCCCCCTCTTCTAATGTGGGTGATACCCCTGCAACTCTTGTTCATTCTCTCAGCCCACGCCCCCCCAGGTTTTGTAGGGGACATCCCTGCCCTGCTCTAATCTCTCCCAAGTCTCCGCCCAGTGCATTAAGTGGTCTGTAGACTGGAGCTGGGGCTCTAAGGAGGTGTGGCCTGGCAGGGAATCAGCCCATCAAGAGGCAACACTTTCCTCACCTGAATGCTGCCTTTTCGGCCATGCCCCTGTAAGAGCCCCTGCTCGATTTTGCAAAAGGGCTGGGGCCATGGCCCAACTGCTAGCATTCAGGTCAGGTTAGTGTTGCCTGCTTGCCTTGCCTTTTATTTTATTTATCTATTTTTATTTATTTTAATATTTATTACGTGCCACATGCCCATAGGTCCGAGAGCACACAAGAAGTGTAAAGGAGGAGCCAAGTACCCCCAGTCCAACTACCCCGCCTATATTACCTGCAAATATGAATCAAAGTATGTGACGTATACAGAACAGTTAAACCAGCGAAGAGAAGAGTGTGGACTCTGTGCAGTACCCATAAGAATACCTATACCTAAGAGAATATGGGAACTAAAGTACCGATTGAGGAAACCATATCTGCACACAAGACAATATGACGGTCATTTAAACGAGATTCCTGACGAAGCAGAGAAACTAAATGGCAAAGATGATTGGTGACATCACACAAAATCGAATTGACACCTATACAAGAGATAAATAGACCAGAGGATCCAGCCGATTTCTAAACCATCAAGAAAGTACCAAGGATAAGTGACATCTTGGGATCAAGGTGAAGAAACTTACTTGATGAAGATACTTAGTTTAAACGTGTACAGATGCAATGAAAAGGAAGCAGCAAAGCAATCAATAAGATATCCCCATACTTTTGAAGAGATAGATCACCGCAAGTGACAACATATACAGATATAGAAACATATGGACAAGTAAAGGATGGATGTTTCCACTATGCATATAAGCAGTACTGAACAGAACAAGAAGTCCTCAATTTTCAGTGTGTTGCAGTTAATAAAGCAATTGAATGCACAACATGAATCTCAGTAAGGGAGTTTACAGAGCCAAGAGAGCCAAGATCTTATCAAACTGGAATTGGCTGACATTGGATACAATTAATGTGAAGGAACAGAGGCTCCTGTTCAGAAAAGTCAAGCAATACAAAAGACGTCAGAGGACTATTGGAGAATAAAATCAAATACACAAAAAGGCTCAATTTCATGGTGTCCAGTCACATGATAAAGAGAAGTTGGATGAGCAAGATGGTCACACCTACGCACGAAGGCTTGCTGTTCCATTCTTCCTAAATAATTTCAGAACACAGTACAAACTCAAGGCCAACCTCAGAGCACTAATTGACACTGGACCCTTGAGGTGATGATGGATGATATGCTAATAGGTGGGAAGCTGGTGCTAAAACGAGCTCACCCGCACCTGGTTGTTCAGTCTGCATGCTGCTAGATGTAGGTGGAAAAGTACTAACGGGGGTTAGAAGCTAACCAATTGTATGGGACCACATAATTAAGGGTCCTATAACTTGTGTAGCCAATCCAACATTGTACATTTAGTGACGTTCCTAGTGACCATTTTGTGGGGAGGGCTTAGTTGCCCCACCTGATGTTAAGTATCCTATCACCTTCCTCCACTGCTCTATTCAGATATAGAGCCTATACTTAGAAATACACTTAGACCCAATCACACCCTCTGTTAGGTTTTTGTAGTTTGCCACGTACGATGACAATAGTAATGACGCATGTCAAAACGCCAATGATGACCAATTTTGGGTATAAGAGCCCAGTTGTTTAACAAAATAAGTAGAGTCAGAGGATCGAGCGATTGCTGATGTTCGTTGTACTCCCTGTTTTAGATACTTGACATTAAAACAGACAAACTTTGACAAACTATTTGTTTCGTCTTGATTATTGATGTATGAATAAAATCTGCATCCCCATCTATCTCCAGGGTATAGCTACTCATCTTAAACGGCTGTCTGAGAGAACACCCAGCTCACTTGGTAGCGGAGATAGGATGGTTAAATAAGATAACCATCAGCCGTCGACATAAGTAACTTTAGAGTCTTGGCAATATCACACAACCTTTGCCATTCGGCTGACAGGACGTGAAGCTTCCCGTTTATAGTGGATAGTATAAATTCCAAAGCCTTGCAAGGATGGTTGACGGTACCCCGAGTTTGAATGGGAACCCCTCCCACATCTACAAGAAGGAAATCAAAAAGCAGCTCGAAGAGGAAGTAACGAAGGTGGTGATCCCAAGGGTCCGAAGAAGAAATACATGCGAATGGTGAGTAAATAGACCATAGAGTGTGGCCAAGGAATACATGTATAATAAATAATGGAGAGTAACGGAGGGAGGTGGAATAAAATATAACGTAAGAGTAAGAGTGTAATATATATGTATATGGGAAACAAGATATTGACTTGAGTGTGGCCGAGCAATATATAAAGAAGAATAGTCATGAGTGTGGCCACGATAAGAGGATACACCCTGTTCCTAATCTTTAAAGAATGTTAGCAGAAACCTTAATTCATAGCCCCTTACTGGGACATATAAGAGATGGGAATGGTTAAAGACAGTCCTACAGGAATTGGTTTAGTTCCAATCGGAGCTGATTTTAGAGGGCAAGACGATTCTTAAGGAAAAGATTGTGAATAGTACATGTGACTGGTTAAGTCTGTCCGTTTGTTTTATGTGAGTGAGAGGTGAGATGATGTCATAGCTGAAAGCAAACATATTTGTAATAAGGAAGCGTGAAGTTGAAAAACATGGAAATGTATTGTTTTAAAATTACATTTTGATGGTTGTTTTTTAGCAAGATTAAAGTAAAAAATGTATTTTGAAGGGATTGGAGCTTGCGACGGTTGGTGTTCGCTCATATTATATTTTGATTTAGACAGATTTTAAAAAACCTGTGATTGAAAATTAAGAAGAGTGTTAGCAAAAAGAGAAGTGAAAAGGTTAAGAATGGAAGAGGTTACTCATTCGTGCATCTTTGCAAACAGCTGCCGAAAAATATGCTTAAGCTTAAACAATACAGTGCAGAATAGGTTAAAGGAACTGCAGATAAAATGTTTATTCCATGGGCACAAGGTGGATCATTATCAAAGGCAGTTCTGCAACACATGAAGAGATGCAGCGTACACAGGGAAAAAGTTAGAAAAGCGCATAATGAGTCTAAAGCTGTGGAAAATGTATCAACAAGAAAAGGAGGAGGAGCCTCCTTTAGATAGGATACTCAGTATGCAAAGAGGGGGATGAAGTGCCTTCTGCTCCACCTGCCCTGTCTGAAATAAAAGACAAAACTTAGAAAGACGATGGGTTATACCAATTAAGGGAACTTAAAGCAGCGACGGGATATAGCAATCCGTCATATGAGTCATCTATGCAAAGTAGTGACAAGGACCCATAGAAAGATACCGAGAAAGATATAACCTCCAAAGTCCCGAGGGACAAGAGAGAATTGATTGGTCAAGCACATCTCTAGATATATGGAGAGAAATAAAGAGATGGAAGGGAGACACGGATAAAACTGATGAGATAGCGCTCTTAAAGAACGAATGGATGGGAGGGCAGATTTTACTTAAACTCGATGGTAAAGGCATCGAGGATGTAAGACAAAGGGGAGATAAAGACGAACAAGACCAAAAAGACTAAGAAAGAGAGGAACGATTGAAAGATGAAGAAGCGAGAAGAAAAGATATACAGAGATGCGAACAGTTATATCACAATGAACAAACAAAAGAACCGGAGAGGGCAGAAGAGCAAAGAAAACATGACAATAGACAAAGAACAGTTGATTAACAGGAAAGGCTAGAAAGGAAAAGAATAGAAGTGTCAGAACAAAGGATAAGTGAGAAAAGAATACAAAGACAAAGGGATGAGAACATACAAAGGGCATATGAATGAAGGGATATAAAAAACAAAGAGGAAGAGAGAGTGTGAGAGGAAGAGAGAAAACATAGAGAATTGGATGAGGATATGGAATGTAAAAGAAGACAGAGAGCACGCAATCTCAATTATTTGGAAAGTAAGAAATCCTAATCCATAGGTAGCATGGGAAGACATAGAGGAATTTATTCCCGAATCCAAATCATTACCAGGCACATCTAGAGCAAATCTAGAAGATGAGTTTGACTTAAGGAGTATTGGGGAAGCGATCGATATACACCACGAAATGCAAGCCCAGGAAGAATTACAAGGGAAGTGAAAAAATTATCGTCTCAAGAGCACTCAGTTGTATGACACAGAGGAAGCCTCATGTAGTACGAGACATAAGGAGCTGTCTTTAGACAGACTGAATCTGAATAGAAATGAATAAGAGAGAAGTTACACAAGTTGAGCACAGGAAATGTCAGACGAAGAGAGGGAAACCTTCCAGAGGGAAGACAGAAATAATGTTTGTGGTCCTGAGGGATGTTTGCCTATGGATAGGGAGTAAGATGGTCGGATTTAAAAATACCTGTAACTAAGGCACCAGAGACACTGACACAGTCAGACCGACATAAGGGGCAACCCCACAGTCAAAGGGGGGTGTCTCTGCCTTATGTAAGCAGGTTAAGATCATTGCCAGGTAAACGACGATGTGGGAATATTACCCCTTGTATATATAGACAAATGATGAAAGATGAGCATGAATTTGGGGCATCACAATTTCCTTTGTTTGAAAAAGGAGGGGCCAGGCCGCATTACATACCATGGGGGTCATTACGACCCGGGATTACCGCCCAATTACGAGGTCCCTTTTTGCGGGTCTCTACCATAACAGCTGATTTCACCAGCCGTTAAGGAAGGGACCCACAAAGGGACCTTGGAGGTAATTACGGTACCGCAATTTGCGGTACCGTAATTACCTCCTTCCCCATTCCCATTGAGCCCTATGGCGCAAAAATGGGAATGGGGAAGGGCCAATGGTGAATGGGGAATTACCGCCCCGCCAACCTTGGAATGGGGCGGTAATTCTGCCATTCACCATGGCGGATTCCGGCGTCATAGCGCCATGGTTAACGCCTGGGTCGTAATGACCCCCCATGGCCTCAAATGGACAGAGATAATTTAAGGTGCAAACTCCCGAGTGTAATTTACGGTGCTGGAAAATGAATACATGAATCAGAAAAAATGACAGGAGGGAATACATTGGCTATAGAGGATATTAAAGTTCTTCTAATCACCATACTTGGTGAGAGAGCTGATGATGTTTGGGCAAGGGCAGGTTACCCAGGTGTGACTACAGCCAACACTGCGCACGATGGAGCGCCATTCAATAACTGCAGAGCAACAGTTTGGAAAGCGATTCGAGTACTATATCTGGACACGTCCGATATGGGAGCTATAATGACAAAAAAGATGAAGGAAGGAGATTATCCATTAGTTTACATTAAAAATTTCCAAGAGGCTTGGATGCTCCAGACTTGCAAGGATTGGAGGAAATCTATACCTGTATCTACCATATATTATGCAAGGGCTGCCAAAGCAAGTACAGAAGCAGCTGAAGAAATGAGTGAGTATAGAAGCCAAACCATGGTCGGAAATCCAGTTAACCATTGCACATTGTTGCAGACTCCTGCAAGTAAAAAATTGCAAACAAGATGACACGTGAAAAGGCGAGGAATCAAAATTGGTACAGAAAAAAAACCTCCAAGTATGCCATCGAAGGGGCAATGCTAACTAGCGTAGGCAGATCAAATTCACAACAGACAATGAACATGCCACAGGTGAATAACCAAAGACAATTTGATCAAACAAATAGTGGATATGCTCCACGAGGAAGGGGATATCCAGGAAGAGAGCTTGGCAAAGTATTCAAGGGAATTGGCAGAATAATCAGGGAAGTTTTCAGAATATGCAAAATGGTAATCAGAATATGCAATATGGGCATATGGGGAGACCACCGCCTATATGTTGGACATGTGGAATCACAGGGCACTTGGCTCTTATGTGTAGAAGCCAAGGGATGGTGCAGAATGACCAGTTTTTAAGAGCGGGATGTCAAATCCACCTGCATATTCGCAGCAGAGTGGGGATGGAGTTGCACAAAATGAAACAGTGCAGCAGCAAGCACTGAAAGTGCAGCAAAGCTTGCAACCTCAGCAAATGACAGGTAATCAACCACAAGGACAATCACAGCAATCCCCTATGCAACTTCAGCAGAACACAAACACAGAACCGTCAATGACTCATAGAATAGGAGGTGTTACTGTCGATGGAGGGAATCCATTCAGGAGTGACGGAGTGAGGCTGTACCCACAATAGGACAGCTCACTGGGAGACCTGATGTGTTCAGTCCTATCTATAATCCCGAATCCTCATGAGGAACCAAGGATAGAGATAAATATAGGCGGCAAAGCTTTTACATTCTTAGTGGACACTGGTGCAGCGCGCTCATGTATAAGAGAGGGCACATTTTTTTATGTCTGTCAATGCAATGAATACGCAGGGTTTTACAGGAGTAACAAGTCGAGTTCCTTTCACCAAAGAATTACCAGTCTCTAAAGGAGAATGTGGTATGAATGTGATATGAAGATGCCATTGCTATATTCAAGGCAACCACCTGTTAATATACTGGGTCGAGATTTAATAACGAAATTGAATATGACCATTTCGTTTACTGACGAAGGCATAGTGTGCTCAACACCGGGAATGCATTATTTAAACAAGAGCAATACCACTTGAACCTGAGGTTTTTTACTATGGGATAAGCATTCTGCTAACCTGGCTCCCAGGTTTAGTGGGTAGAACCATGAAGATACCAGGTGAGTTTCTATTCAGGCCTCAGATACCCATGGATGAAGAGGATGTGCACATTTTTCCCTTAAAAATAGAAGCAGCAATAGTCAGAGGAAATATGGCTTTACTTGATGCAAATGATGAAAAGGGTAGACGATGGAGCACAATAATTGCCATTGAGGTGGGCTGCAGAGTGACTGATGTCACTGATGAGGAATTGTTTGGAGATTATTTATCTAATGATTTTGTGATATTTGAGATGAGCATTACATATTGGGTAATGGCAATTAAGAGAGAGGTTCCTCAGAGAATGATGTTAGCACACAAGCGTCCTGAATATTTTGATGAAGATATGGCGAAAGTGCCAGTTTCATTATGGACCACTGGCCCCTATGATGTAGGCTTACTAAAGGGGGTTGGGGAGGTGAAGATAAAGGCATTTTCAAGATGATTTCTGCCATGATGTAAAAAAGGTATCTTAGAGACATCAGAGCCACCATGCAATACATCAGTGTTAATACATGATTTAAGGCCAATAAACTAAATTGTAGAGGCCAAGTTCCCTTTAGTCCCGAAACCGTCTACAATTCTATGTAAAATACCTGTTGATGCATGATATTTCATTGTGATTGACTTGAAAAATGCATTTTTCTCAATCCCATTACACAAAGACTCACAGGATTTGACATTGTTTACTTTCAGACAAGTATGCTTGAAAAGCACCAGGTTGAACCAGGGTTACAGTGAGTCTCCATCAATTTTCAACAGAGTCCTCCAGATGGACTTGAGCAATATTGTCTTAGAAAGTGTTATGCGCAATTAAGTAGATTAAATTTTTGTTTGCAGCACCACAGAGGAAGAGTGCAGACCCGATTCTGTTCAGCTGATGATTATACTTGCTGACAAAGGATATAAGGTTGACAAGGAAAAGGTACAATATTGTCAACAAGAAGTGTTGTACATAGGCCAATTGATTAAACATGAGGGAATAAAGGTCACCCTTGAAGAGCTGAGGCCATTTTAAAAACAGCTAAGCCACACACGATAAAACAGATGCAGAGCTTTTTGGGACTATGTAATTATGTCAGAGCATGGGTCGTTGACTACAGCGTGTATACCAGGCCTCTCTTACAGGCCTTGAAGAAAGCACAGGCAACGCAAGAAAAAATCATGTGTACTAAGACAATGGAGGAAGGGTTTGATGAATTGAAAAAAACAATCTGGAAACTCCAGTTTTAGAACTATAAATAGGATTTTCCTTTTATTCTCACGTACAGATGGTACTTTTAGGACAGCAGTACTCACACAGAGAACCATGTTGGGGTTCAAGCGTCTTGCATATTTGAGTGGAATCTTAGACCCCTTAATGAGAGGTCATTTTCCATGCGAATAAAGTTTGGTGGCCCCCACGTTCGCCATAGAAAAGGTTACAAGCATAGTGATGGAATGCTCTATGACGTTAGTTGTTTAACACGCATTATTTGCCATTTTAAAAAAAAAAAAAGGGACGTTAACTTCTCAAACGGCTTCTGCCTATGAGGTAGTTATATCAAATCCAGCAATCAAAATAGCTCGATGTAAAATAGTGAATCCAGCTATGTTTATAGCTGAGCCAATCACAGAAGGAGAACCCATACATGAGTGTGCAAACTATGAAGAGTTCTATGATGAAATTCCTAGAGTAAAGGAGAATGCACTAGCAGGGGGAGAGAGTGTGTTTATTGACAGGTCTTCAAGGATCAATCAAAATGGTGGACAAAGGTATACAGTTGCCGCTGTGGTAAAGCATGCGGCTAATGGGGAATTTCGGGTGCTCGTTAGTACTCGAGTGATATCCCAGTATTCAACGCAGACTGCAGAATTATTGGCATTGATTCTCGCGATCGAGAACCACGCAGATGAGGAAGTAAGAGTGTACAGCGACTCTGTCAATCTGACGTCAACGGTGCATGCACAAATAGCATGTTGGAAAAGTAGGGGCTACCTCCGAGCGGACGGCACGCCAGTGTAGCACGCAGGCTTAATGGACAGGCTTATAAAGGCACTACAACTTCCAGTGGGCATAGCAGTCGCTAAATGCACAGCTCACACCAAAGGGACAGATTTTATCTTGCACGTAAATAGAGCAGCACGTGCTGAGGCCAAACGCAGAGCAAATAAAGACATAGGGATGATGAATGTTGAGACCCTTGATGTAAATGAATGAAAGGATGAATGCAATGATGACTTTAATTGAAGGATATAATCATATGTCCAAAACACAAAGAATGGAGCTCCAAGGGGAGGCGCCGCAAGAGAAAAATAATTTATGGACACAAAGAGGGTGTTCTTTAAACCCCTCTGAAGCATTGTGGCAACAAGACAGCAGTGGTAAACAATGATGCCTATAGCCTTATTAAGGGTGGCGCTGGAACAGCTACACTACCCCGCACATACAAATAGGGAGAATCTTGCTGTAACTATTGCTGAAGAATGATTCATACCAAACCTAATGGAACATGTTGCATTTTTTATGGTAAAATGTATTGTGTGCCAACAATTCACGGCTGGGCATACACTGCGCACAGTTAGGGGAGTCATTCTGAGACCCAGTGGCCCTTTTCAGCACTTGCATATTGACTATGTCGAAATGATACAAGTATGCAATGGATATAGATATTTGCTTGTTGTGGTGTGTCCTTTCTCAAGATGGATAGAGGCAGGTTCATGCACACACCCAGACACTACCTGTGCAGCCACATTTATTGTGCTTTATGCATTTCTTAGATGAGGAGTATGTGAGGTGATGAGGTCGGATAATGGTCCTCATTTTTGTCAATATCGTTTTTGAACAGATCAGCTTGTTGCTTGCTGGAAAGCACAAGTTTTCTTCATCTTATCTTCCGCAAGGAAATGGAATGTGTGGGAGGCTCAATTGCCTGTTAAAAGAAAGAATAGCCAGGTTGAAGCTTACTCTGAAAAAAGGGTGGTTGCATTGCCTACCAATGGTGTTATATGCATTGAGGAACCAACCAGGTTCTGACCACCATCTTACACCTCACGAAATTGTGACAGGAAGGCGAATGAGAGCACCCCTAATGCCTCCATCCAGAGTTAGAAAGTGAACTGGAGGCTTCCAGCCTTTTAAGATGAGTAGCAATAACCTGGAGATGGATGGGGATGCAGATTTTAATCAAACATCAATAATTCAGATGACACAAATAGCTTTGCAAAAGTTTGTCTGTTTTAATACAAATATTTAAAACAGGGAGTACAACGAACATCAGCAATCACTCGATACTCAACTCTCTATCATTTCATAAAAAAGCTGGGTTCTTAAACCCAAAATTGGTTATAGCTGACGTGTTGACCTGCATCATTACCAACGTCATCCTACTTGGCAAACTTCTAAAACCTATCGGGAAGCGGGATTGGGTCTAAGTGAATAACTAAGCATAGATGTTATATTTGTATAGAACAACAGAGAGAAATAATTGGATAGTCAGCAACAGGTGGGGCAACTAAGCCTTCCCTTCAAAATGGCCACTATGAACGTCACTAAATATATGACGTCCCATTGGCTCCACAAACTATAGGACCCCCAACTACGTGGTCCTCTACAATTGGTTGGCTACTAACCCCTATCTATAACTTTCCACCTACGTGAGAAGCATGCAGACCGAACAACCAGGTGTGGGTGTGCTTGTCTTTATACCAGCTTCCCACTAATTAAGAATACACTTCATCATCACCTCAATGGTTCAGTGTCAATTAGTGTTTTGAAGTTGGCCTTGAGTTTGTACTGTTCTCTGGGATTTTCTAAGGAGTATGGGTACTGTCTGGCTTCCGTGCGTAGGTGCAATCTTCTCATGCATCCAACTTTCTTCCATGATGCGACTGGACACCATGAATTGAGCCTTATTGTCTATTTCATTTTATTCTCCAATAGTCCTCTGACGTCTTTTGTTTTCACTTGACCTTCTTGAACAGGAGCTTCTGTTCTTTCACGTTAATTGTATCCAATGTCAGCCAATTCCAGTTCTGATAAGACCTTGGGCCTCATTATGACCCTTGTGGAGACGGAATGATTACGAGGTTCCCTTTGCGGGACCCGGATCAGACGTCTGGTAAAACCAGACGTCTTTTCCGGGTCACGCGAGGGGAAGAGGGAGGTAAAAATGGGACACTTGCAATGTGCCCATTGTTACCTACCCCCCCCATTCCCATTGAGCCCTATGGGGGCTCAAATGGGAATGGGGAATGGTTCCTGCAAGGAGGATTTACCGGGTCCTCCTATGTCGGAATAACCCGGTAAGTTCCCATTGCAGGAACCCAGTAATGGAGCCTGGTTTGGAGGCAGCCATGGTGCTAATAGCACCATGGCTACCTCCAAACTCGTAATGAGGTCCCTTGACTTTCTTGGCTCAGTGAACTCCACAGCTAAAATATATTCTATTTAATTCAATTACTTTTGCAACTGCGACACTGATCTGAGATCTTCCTCGTTTTTCTAGACTGCTTGATAGGTAGTGGAACATTCATTCTTATTCAATCCATGTGTATCTATGAGTTATATAAGTATATGTGTTTATGTTGGTGCTTGCCACGATTTATTCACTATAAGCATGTGGCTAGCTTCATGATTGCTTTGCTGCTTGCGTTTCATTGCGTCCGTACACGTTTAAACTAACTAAGTATCATCATCATGCTTATGGCATATGTCTCTTCATCTTGATACCGAGATGTCACTTATCCTTGATACTTCTTTGTTCTTCATACATCGTCTGCCTCCCTGGAGTGGTTATCTTTTATATGGAGACGATTCAGCTTTGTATGATGTCACCATTCATCCTGTTCATTCAGGTTCTTTGCTTCATCAGGAATCGCGGTCAAATGGCCATCATATTGTCTTGGAAGTAGGTATGGTTTCCTCAATGGGTATTTTATTTCCCATATTCTCTTAGTTATAGGTATTCTTATGGGTACTGCACAGAGTTGTTGCTCTTCTTTTTGCTTTCTTATTGGTGTAGTATACGTCACATACTTTGGTTCATATTTTTCAGGCAATGTATGCGGGGCCAATGGAATGGGGGTACTTGGCTCTTCCTCTACAAAGTGATGCTCAGCCGACATCAGAAGTACTAGGATTAGAATTGCTAAATTATTTGAACTATATGACTTCCAGTCTTTCTATAATTTCAGGACAATTGTAGAGACACGGCTGTAGGGCAGTACAGAACACATAAGGAGATGCTTCAACAAGCCAACCTCAGGAATGTTGTCTTCCCCAACTATATCCCAGAGATGCATCTTACTGCCTAACCACACAAAGAAAAAGTGGGACGAGCCCTGTTTCAATGGTCCTCTTGTTGTTGAGGACGTTATACCATCTGCTGTCAAATTGCAGGGTAGGCACGCTTGGATATTCCTGGGGCACGTAAAGATCTACGCTGGAGAAACTCCTCTGCCTACACAGCATGTGCAGATGAGATCTATGATGAGGAAGAAGGACGCAAAACCTGACAAGTGGAAAGATTAAAGAACCTTTTTAATTGGACGGTGGCTTGGATTTGGACACTCCATTTTGAGCTATTCATAAAAGGGTAAAAAAAAACATTGAAGCACTCTGTGCATCTTAGTTGCAGAGTTAAGGGAAAATCTGCAGTCTTAAGGCCACAGTAGCTTATTAATTTTGGACCGAGGCATACTTAAAGCCTTGATTAGTATGCCAGACTCTGATCGTGGACAGAGCAATTGGAAGAGGGTACTATACCCCAATGCTTTCCACACTCAGTTCTTGTTTGGATCTACGTATGATGTTACCCAGTGATAACCTTTCTAGGAACATACTCATGTATTTTGAGATGGTGTTGGGTTCTTATCCTTCACTAGTGGGGAGAACTTGCCGAACTCCAGCATTCATTCGAGATCCTGACAATGAGAAAATTATAAGAAGATTGCTTATAGTCATCACTGAACAATTCTTGAAGTTACCCGAATACAGTGAAGAGAATACAAATGCCCTCATCAGCTGACATAGGACATAGACTAGTCAGTGTGGGGTTCTTTCATGTAATTGAGGAATACCTGCATCTTATTGGAAGACACACTGATGTGGTAATCATCATTCAAGTGAGCATCTATTCTGAAAGAAATCACAGAGCGGGGTAGAAACTTTCCTCCGAGGGACAGATTGAGGAAGTGAATAAAAGACAAACTTTTTGTTCATGCTGACAGAGAAGCAACATGTCATCTGGACTGAAGCAGATTCGGGCATCGATTGGGAGCTGATCTATGTGATAGAGCTGGTATGGACGTACATAGTTCGTTTTTCTTCACGATAAAGGAACATTTACATCTTGAATTGTGAAAAAACTGGTTCCAGACATACAGATAAAGTCATTCTTAGCATCCAGTAAGCAGACGGTTGATTGAGGACTAGATACTGGATCAAGACAGCAGCTTCCAGAAGCATCTACAATGCAGAAACATTGAAATATGTTTTTCTTCCTTAGCATCAAATTGTCACGAGTGCGACGCGGAATTGGTCTGTGTGGCGCCGTTGGCGGTATGTACAAGGGGTGCGAAGTTATCCTTCCAAAATGGCGCCCAGTCCTTCGTGCGCTGGTCCAGTCTTTCGATCAGATCAGGAGGGTGTGACTCCTCCCCGTCAGCACGGAAGAGTATTTCCCACATCAACACCGATGGACCAGCGCGTTGCTACGACTATCGTGAGCCACGCTCCGTGAGTAATTTAGGATTCATTTGGATATCCCAGACTGCTCTACGTAACCTCTTCTTTTCCTACTTTGCTTGCTTAATCCCTTTTTTCTTGTTCCGCTAGTTGCCTCCTCGCGGACCAATTCACAGGCCAGCCATTCCCGACACCCAACTCTTACTTAGTCATTTCGGCACTTGCCTCCCAGTAAGCAAGCTCATCGATTCTCACAACTCTCCCCTTCTCAGTTGAACCCGCAGTTAACCTTTTTTCTCTCCCACTCGGTATTAGCAAAGGCAGACCCATTCCACCTCTTGAACTACAGTACCCAGACTCCTCCTCTTCCATGGAAGTCACGACTTCTCACAGAAGGAATTATATGCTAGGGTAGGTACGCTACTTATCTCCCGCTCTCTTAGATCAGTCAAATAGTACTCGTTACTTATCTTTACCTTGTATATCTTCAGAACGAATTCCAGTAAACCCTTCTCAGACTGCCGAACGCCAGCCACCTTATTACCCACACCTGAAACCTTTTAGAATTCCTCCCAAGGTACGAAATTCCTTTCCTCCCCGCTTTTTGAGTATCTTTTACCATAAAAGACAGAACACTTACCTTTCTGGTTTGTATCAACAGTCAGAGGCAAAAAACACGGACACCGACATCCTCGACTCCTTCGTACCTCCGGGGATTGTCTCCCGACGCTCACGAGCCGCGACAGTCCTCGTCGGGAACTCTCAACGATCCCCAGCAACAAGGATTTTTCCCGACCAAGGGTTGCCTGACGCCTCCACTCCGCGCCTGTTTCCTTAGGCTGGGAGAGGGGGACTCAGGTATTTCCCTAATATCCACTTTTGAGTTTGAAGACAAGGTAAGAGAGTTTGCTGTTATTCTGATTGTCTACCTTTACCGAGATTACCTTTGCCTTAAAGTTAGAAAACCAACTTCTTTGATCGTTTGTTTGGAGCTAGAAAGATAACAGTAGCAACGCCTTTAAAAAAGAAAAGACTTTGGTGATCTAGATATTGAAGACAATCTAAATCCAGACGCTATGGAACAGCAGATACAGCAATTAGTTAACGCTGTCCAAGCGCTCTCCACAGAGTTACAGCAATTAAAACAAGAAAACCTCACATTAAGACAAAAGGATCACCGAGCCGCCCATAGTGCGGAGGTCCCGCCAGGTCCACTCCCTTCGGGCCGTTTTGATGGTAACCCGCATATGGTAAAGGAATTTTTGGAATCCTGTACCATTCAATTCACTTTCAAGACAGCCTTCTTCCCAACAGATAGGGATAAAGTGGGACACATGATAGCCCAAATGACGGGCGCAGCTCTAGCTTGGGCAACCCCTTTAGTGGTTAATAACAACCCAATTCTAGATTCATATCCGGCCTTCTGTAACAGTGTCAAAAACATGTTTGGTAGGCAAGAAATAGTGATAGCCTCTCAAGAACGTCTTATGGACCTAAAGCAGGGAAATCTCGATATTCTGGATTACGTTACTAAATTCAAACAGTATGCTTCAGACACATCCTGGGCGGATGATACCTTAGTCACGGTCTTTCGGCGTGGTCTGTCCGAGGAATTAAAGGGCGAAGTGTCCAGAGTCCCGCGCCCCCAGAACATGGCGGAGTTCATTGCATTAGTCATGCAACTGGACTATCGCTCGCAAGAGAGAAATCGAGAAAGAAGAAAGGGCAAGAATCCTAGACCATTAGCAGACAACCACCATATCGTATCTAAAACCGCATCTCATGAAGAACCTATGCAGCTTGGGACTACTCGTGGCCCTCTTTCGGTGGAAGAGCGGACTAGGAGAAAGTCCCTAGGACTTTGCATGTATTGCGGGGCCAACAACCACACGGTGAAGGAATGCCCTATAGCTCCACTTAGGAAGACGGGAAACGCCAGTGCCCGGTCGTGAAGGGAACTACAGGGCCGGGTTCGTTCCATAAATTTTGTTCCCCCATTGGAGCATTCTCCTCCTCGCAAACTTCCTCCACAGACCGTTCCATGGTTGTAGTGGGAGTATCTTTATCCTGGAAGAACATTCGTCTTGAAAATGTCCCGGCTCTAATAGACAGCGGAGCCGCAGGAAATTTTGTAGATGACATATGGGCTAAGAACCATAGTATTCCCAGAATAGGGAAAACCCTTTCTATTCCAGTCGAGAGTGTGGATGGCAGTCCCCTTACTTCGGGTCCGATCACCGATCACACCTCTCCTCTCTCCATGTCCTTATCCAACCATAGTGAAACCATAGAATTGGACATCATAAGAACGGCTCACTATCCTGTCATTTTGGGCCTTCCTTTGTTAAAGAGACACAACCCGTATATAAACTGGACGGCTGGGACCCTCTTTTTAGGCTCAGAATATTGTGTCAGTAGATGCATGGGTCTTCAAGCAGAAAAGAGGGAGAAAGAGATCCAGAAAACCCCTCAGGAGGACTTGAAAGCCTCGGTAAACGAAATCTCCACGCTGCCTCCTCAATATAAAAAATACCATCTTGTCTTTTCCCAGACGGAATATTCCAAACTACCTCCACACCGCAGAGATGACTGTGCCATAGATCTCATCCCGGACAGCCCACTTCCCTTTGGCAGAATGTACATATTATCAGCCAAAGAGAAAGAGGTACTAAGAGACTACCTTCATACCAATTTACAGAACGGTCTTATTACAGAGTCCCATTCCCCTGCAGCTGCCTCTCTTTTCTTTATCCCAAAAAAGAACACTACGGAACTTCGTCCCTGTATTGATTTTAGGGGATTGAACAAGATCACTATACCCGACAAATACCCAATGCCCCTCATTCCGGATATTCTAGAGGCAGTCCGGGGAGCTCACATTTACACTAAACTAGATTTAAGAGGCGCGTATCATCTCATACGCATCAAGGCCGGCGATGAGTGGAAAACGGCATTTAGGACACCCTTCGGACATTATCAGTACCGGGTAATGCCCTTTGGGCTATCAAATGCGCCAGCTGTTTTTCAGCGATTCATGGATCACATCTTCGCCGACATACTTTTACACTATGTAATTGTCTATTTAGATGATATACTAGTCTTCTCTTCTACTACAACCGAACACAACCTACACGTAGGCGAAGTATTGCGCCGTTTACAACAGAACCATTTATTCTGCAAGATGGAAAAATGTGAATTCCACAAGACTTCAGTGGCCTATCTGGGCTACATACTCTCCGGTGAGGGCATCTCCATGGACCCAACAAAGGTGATAGCAATAAAGGAATGGCCAATCCCCAGTTCGGTTAAGGAAATCCAGAGATTCTTGGGATTCGCAAATTTTTATAGGAGATTCATTCCTCATTTTTCTTCGTCAACTCTACCTTTGACTCACTTGCTCAAGAAGGGTATTCCTTTTCAATGGTCCTCAAAGACACAAGAATCCTTTGAGGAAATGAAGACTCTATTTTCCCAGGCGCCCATTCTAGCCATGCCTAATCAACAACTGCGATTTATCGTGGAATCAGACGCCTCACAACATGCATTAGGGGCGGTACTTCTGCAACCCGACGATCGGAACATTGAAAGACCTATTGCCTATCTGTCCAAAACTTTGTCCCCAGTAGAACTCAATTATACAGTCTTGGAGAAGGAACTGCTGGCAATAAAAAGAGCATTTGAGGAATGGCGACATCTTCTACTGGGCTCATCGCAACCTATTGAAGTCAGAACGGACCACCACAACCTCCGGTCTCTTCAATATGCGCAGACATGTAATAGTCGACAAGCGCGATGGGCACATTTCTTTTCTCCTTTCAGAATCGAATTTTCTTTTATTCCAGGGAAATCGAATCTAAAGGCGGATGCCCTATCCAGAAGGGACCCGTTACAGAAATCTCCATTTCAAAAGGAACAATTATTTCCAACAGCACTCATTGTGTCAGTCATACGAAACTTTCTTACCCAAGTCCAGAGAGAAACAAAGAAAATGATAACCTCACAACCTGATCTCGCACCGCGCTTAAAGCTAACAGAACACAAAAAACTTCTATTTAAGGAGGAGCGAATGTTTATCCCCAATGTAGGATTACAAACAGAGGTATTACGGATGTGTCATGATTCGCAAGCAGCTGGTCACAGAGGGATCTATAACACATTAGAAGTAATACAGAGGTATTTTTGGTGGCCTAATCTAAAACAGGATATCACGGAATATATCGCCTCCTGCCCTGTCTGCCTACAATCTAAAACCACCAGAAAAGCTCCCTTCGGAGAATTGGTAAGGATGCCTCTCCCTACAAGACCCTGGCAAATTATCACCACTGACTTCGTGGTTGACCTTCCAGAATCCGAAGGTTGTACAGCCATCATGGTTACAATAGACACCTTAACGAAATTAGCACACTTTGTTCCTCTCCCTTCAGTTCCCTCGGTTGCAGTAATGGCTAAAATATTCCTAGAGCACATCTTTTCTTTACACGGGCTGCCGGATACCATTCTATCTGATCGAGGACCTCAATACACTTCTAAATATTGGAAAATCCTGTGTGACACCTTAGGAATTTCCAGAGCCCTGAGCTCTGGGTATCACCCACAAACCAACGGGCAAACGGAACGTTTGAACCAAACCCTCGAAGGATATCTAAGATGTTATATCTCTTCCGCCCAAGACCACTGGAAGGACCTACTTCCTCTTGCTGAATTTACATATAACAACTCCGCTCATTCTGTTCTTCATACCAGCCCTTTTTTTTGCACTTATGGGTTTCATCCCTCTGTTTTTCCCTATCAAACGCCACAGTCTTCCCCTTGTCCTAACATCGATGGATTGGTAGAAACCATTCGACAAGGCCACGTTGACGCTCAGGCCGCACTGGTAGAAGCTCAGAACAGAAACAAGATACAGGCAGACAAACACCGTACCCCTTCGCCAGACATACGGAAAGGGGATCTAGTCTGGTTATCGAGTAAATTCCTCCCTAGGAGATTGATTCCTTCCAAACTATCCCCTAGGTATTTCGGACCATTCTCTGTGATCGAAAAAAGGGGATCCGCAGCCTACAGGTTACAACTTCCTGTCTCTTGGAATCGTATCCATCCTACATTTCATGTTTCTCAACTCAAACCAGATGTTCGCAGTCGTTTCCATAAAACCCCTTCGGGGTCACCCCCTCCGATCTTGACCAGTACTGGGCCCGAATATGAGGTGTCAGGTATTTGTGATTCGAGATACAGAAGAGGAATCCTCCAATTTCTGGTGGATTGGAAGGGGTATTCCTCAGCGGACAGAACTTGGGAACCTGCTTCGGCTGTTCATGCCCCGCGTTTGGTCCATCGTTTCTATAGGTGCCATCCGGGGAAGCCGGGGTTTGCCTCCCTTAGGAGGGGGCATACTGTCACGAGTGCGACGCGGAATTGGTCTGTGTGGCGCCGTTGGCGGTATGTACAAGGGGTGCGAAGTTATCCTTCCAAAATGGCGCCCAGTCCTTCGTGCGCTGGTCCAGTCTTTCGATCAGATCAGGAGGGTGTGACTCCTCCCCGTCAGCACGGAAGAGTATTTCCCACATCAACACCGATGGACCAGCGCGTTGCTACGACTATCGTGAGCCACGCTCCGTGAGTAATTTAGGATTCATTTGGATATCCCAGACTGCTCTACGTAACCTCTTCTTTTCCTACTTTGCTTGCTTAATCCCTTTTTTCTTGTTCCGCTAGTTGCCTCCTCGCGGACCAATTCACAGGCCAGCCATTCCCGACACCCAACTCTTACTTAGTCATTTCGGCACTTGCCTCCCAGTAAGTAAGCTCATCGATTCTCACAACTCTCCCCTTCTCAGTTGAACCCGCAGTTAACCTTTTTTCTCTCCCACTCGGTATTAGCAAAGGCAGACCCATTCCACCTCTTGAACTACAGTACCCAGACTCCTCCTCTTCCATGGAAGTCACGACTTCTCACAGAAGGAATTATATGCTAGGGTAGGTACGCTACTTATCTCCCGCTCTCTTAGATCAGTCAAATAGTACTCGTTACTTATCTTTACCTTGTATATCTTCAGAACGAATTCCAGTAAACCCTTCTCAGACTGCCGAACGCCAGCCACCTTATTACCCACACCTGAAACCTTTTAGAATTCCTCCCAAGGTACGAAATTCCTTTCCTCCCCGCTTTTTGAGTATCTTTTACCATAAAAGACAGAACACTTACCTTTCTGGTTTGTATCAACAGTCAGAGGCAAAAAACACGGACACCGACATCCTCGACTCCTTCGTACCTCCGGGGATTGTCTCCCGACGCTCACGAGCCGCGACAGTCCTCGTCGGGAACTCTCAACGATCCCCAGCAACAAGGGTTTTTCCCGACCAAGGGTTTCCCTGACGCCTCCACTCCACGCCTGTTTCCTTAGGCTGGGAGAGGGGGACTCAGGTATTTCCCTAATATCCACTTTTGAGTTTGAAGACAAGGTAAGAGAGTTTGCTGTTATTCTGATTGTCTACCTTTACCGAGATTACCTTTGCCTTAAAGTTAGAAAACCAACTTCTTTGATCGTTTGTTTGGAGCTAGAAAGATAACACAAATGATCAAGACGGGGAATTTTAACAGCAACGTTGTGTTGTCCCACGAGGACAGACACACACATTGTCCAAAAAGTAAAAGTTGTAAGGTGACATACCTTTGTGTCATCTACACTTGCATTGTGTTTATACTCACATTGCTTTCACTGACTGTGAGAACTGCATTTTAAGTAGGTGCAAATGGAGCTAAGACTCCTGTGTATCTTCCTGAGCATAAGGAAGATGTACATGTGGCAACTAAAAGGAAGCCTAGACCCTACATAGTTATTCCTGTCCCAGGAAAACATGGAAGGATACCTGAGCTTGAAATGGATGTTGTTAGTAATCAGTCACACACAACACTTGTTTTAGAAAATGCTTTTAAACCCTGGAGACAGGGTCGGCGGATCAGGCAAAGTAAGGGGTTAATAGAGTTTGCCCTACCCAATAAAACATGCAAACACACCTGGTCCAGTGACAAGTGACCCAAGAACAAGTCCCAAAGGAAAATCCCAGATGGAGATTAGGAGCAGCATCTTTATACCCAAGGTACTCACTGAGAGAATAAAACTTGCTGAGAGGAAAAGAATTGATGAACTTTCTTCTACACAGGGAACCCGGGAACCCGGACAAATGTTCCTAAAACTAAGCCAACCAGAAGGAACTATTGTGATGCATTTAGAGACATAGTCATAGAAAATTACATGAAGAGCCTGAGAACCAAAAGAAGCACCCAAGAACATAATTAGGAACTGAATGATTATCTGGCCAGCACAGCACATATGAGAAATAACATATGGTACCAACATATGAAAGAAGTTGGAAGAAGGACGTCAAATGAAGAATGTTTTGTATGTGCACTCCTGCCGTACAGTATGGGGAAATAAAAAAATCTTCATAGCTATTGAAATAGACGTCCAGATAGCACATTGTCTTCAACACATAGCACTTTGCACAACAAGAGGCCAGTTCATGGGAAGCAGTGCTTCTCTCAAATGGGCAACTGAAAAGACAGATCCAGATGAAGATGACTGGAAAGCTCAAAATTGTGTTTCAGAGGGAATGGTACAAGACAAGTTGGAGAAAATCAGAAGTGTTATCGTATCTTTGATACATTAGGAATGATACATGGAACAACAGTAATGATGGATTATTATTGGGTGTGTGGATTCAAGGCCTACATCAGACTGCCTAAAGATTGGGGAGGAACTGCACATTAGTAAATGTCCATGTTCCTGCGTTGGTGATTCCTAAAAGTGATTTGAACCTTGACAGTTTCCCAAAAGCAGATGCTCACCTGCGAAAGAAGAGATCTGCGAAGCTGATAAAGAGGATGAAGAGAGAGAACTACTCTTCAGCCAAATCAATTGAAGCTTTTGATTCTGTCCCATATGAACATGGACTGTTCCAGGTTGGAGCAAATACCAAGTGGCTTCAGATCACCAGATGGGAATTACTGCAGACAATTAATACTACCATAAAGGTATTCAATGCAATCAGAGAAGAACTGAGAGCGATAAGACTGATGACTCTGCAGAACAGATATGTCCTGGATATGATCACAGCTATGGACGGAGGTGTTTGTGCAAAAATTGGAGATTCATGTTGCACGTTCATACCCTCTCATGATGACGAGAATGGAACCTTGACGGATGCTATAGACATGCTGATGAAACTCCATGGCCAGATGATAGACGAGGTAGAAGATATCGCTGATGACAGCTGGTTTGGATCACTCTTCTCTTGGGTTCCACAATGGATGGCAGACATGTTCAAATTTGTTGGAGCCCAGTTGTTGTTAGTGATGCTTGGATTCTTTGTGATCAAGATAATAATCTCACAGTGCAAGAAAACAGAAAATTAAGTAATAGGGATGAAAATCATGATTGATGTTGAACCAGGATGGAAGCCTAAAGATCTGACTGATGAAGACATCAGAGACTTTGTGAAGGTCTGTATCCATGTGCCTGAGGAAACAAAGTTCCTGTATCCAATGGACCATAGGAAGTATGTGAAAATATGGGTCTATTGCAGTCCAAGTGGACAGTGCATGCTCATGACATGGAAGAAGGATGAGCATGAGAAATCAGCTGGATGCTTGAAGGGAGTCATACAAATATGGATCCCTAAGAAGCATTTCTTCAGACCAGGATGTCTAGATGTAAAGGATGATGTGAGAGTGGTCGATGAATCACCCAGAGGGGGGATTCTTAAGGAGTAGCCAAGTACCCCCACTCCAACTGCCCGACTACATTACCTGAATCAAAGTAAGTGACGTATACCAAACAGTTAAACCAGCAAAGAGAAGAGCGTGGACTCTGTACAGTACCCATAAGAATACCTATACCTAAGAGAATATAGGATGTAAAGTACCCATTAAGGAAACCATACCTACATACAATACAATATGATGGTCATTTGAACGAGATTCCTGAAGAAGCAGAGAAAATAAATGGCAAAGATGAATGATGACGTCACACAAAATCAAATTGACACCCATAAAAGAGATAAATAGACCAGAGCATGCAGCCGATTCATAAACCATCAAGAAATTACCAAGGATAAGTGACATCTTCGGATCAAGTTGAAGAAACTTATTGAAGATACATAGTTTAAATGTGTACAGATGCAATGCAACACAAGCAGCAAAGCAATCATTGAGCTAGCCACATGCTTTTGAATAGATAGACTGTGGCAAGTGCCAACATATACATATATAGATACATATGGACAAGTAAAGGATGGATGTTTCCACTAGGCATACAAGCAATACTGAACAAAAGAAGAGGCCTCAATATTCAGTGTGTCACAGTTAATAAAGCAATTGAATGCACACCATGCATCTTAGTTAAAGGAGTTTACAGAGCCAAGAGAGCCAAGGTCTTTTCAAACTGGAATGGGCTGACATTGAACACAATTAACGTGAAGGAACAGAGTCTCATGTTCAGAAAGGTCAAGCAAAACAAAAGACGTCAGAGGACTATTGGAGAATAAAACTAAATACACAAAAAGGCTCAATTTCATGGTGTCCATTCATGTGATAAAGGGAAGTTGGACGAGCAAGATGGTCACACCTATGCACAAAGCCTGGCTGTGCCCATACTCCATATAAATTCTCAGAACACAGTACAAACTGAAGGCCAACTTCAGAGCACTAATTGACACTGGACCATTGAGGTGATGATGGATGATATGCTAATTGGTGGGAAGCTGGTGCTAAGACGAGCTCACCCGCACCTGGTTGTTCAGTCTGTATGCTGCTAGATGTAGGTGGAAAAGTACTGACGGGGGTTAGAAGCTAACCAATTGTAGGGGACCGCGTAGTTAAGGGTCCTAAAATTTGTGTAGCCAAGGGGACGTTGTACATTTAGTGATGTTCATAGTGGCCATTTTGTGGGCAGGGCTTAATGTTTAGTATCCTATCACCTTCCTCCACTGCTCTATTCGGATTTAGAGCCTATACTTAGAATTACACTTAGACCGAATCACACCCTCTATTAGGTTTTTGTAGTTTGCCACATAGGATGAAGTTGGTGATGACGCAGGTCAAAATGTCAATAATGACCAATTTTGGGAATAAGAGCCCAGTTTTTTTCTGAAGTAAGTAGAGTCAGAGTATTGAGTGATTACTGATGTTCGTTGTACTCCCTGTTTTAGATACTTGACAATAAAACAGACACACTTTTGCCAAATTATTTGTGTCGTCTTGATTATTGATGTATGAATACAATCTGCATCCCCATCCACCTCCAGGGTATATCTACTCATCTTAAAGGGATGTCTGAGAGAACACCCAGCTCAGACGAACAGACCAAAACGAGACAACAAAAGTTATTTTGTCAGGCAGGGGAATCAGGCACGAAGATGGGGAGTATGGGATTTTACCTGGGAATGTGCACCTCAGACCCCCTTCCAGGCACTCCTTTCACTGGAGATGGGGGGATCATCACCCTGTCACCGGTGGTACAGGGTGATGAATCCTGCATCTTTAATGAAAGGTGTGTCTGGCAGAGGGTCGGTGACACAATCAAAAGGCAAGGCTTAGTCTTTTTTAAAGGCTGAAACACTTGCACAAAAATAAGTCTCACCGTTTCACTGAGTTGCTGACCCCCTGCCAGTCACCCCTTTTTATTAAAGATGCAGGGATCATCACCCCTGCATATCTGCTGAAAGGGGTGGCTGGCAGTGGAGTCGGCTTGAAAAACGAAAGGTGAGGTGTTTCTTTTTTTTTCTAAAGCATGAAGCACTCGCTTACACACGACAGCTTCAGGCGTTAGAAAAAAAGCCTTGCCATGTAGAAGCCTGGTTGGTTGGGATTACTAGGGGACTGAAGGTGGCCCTGTCAACGCCCCGTCTCAGAAATCATTTTTGGAGCCTGCCGGGGCTCTGCGACGGCTAGCCCTGGCCCACTTAAAGCCATGACACCGCCTCATTCCTTTGATTACCCAGCCTATGCATCCAAATGGAACCTTTACGCCAACCTCACCCCATCTCCCTCCTTTCCCATTACATAGGCTTATGTGTTGCTACTGTAGTGTCAGTTAAATACAACCTATGCTCTTTTCTGTATTTATTGGCCACTAGAGCTATCTGTAACCTTGGTCGACTCGCCTGTTGTTATCCTTTGTATGTCTGTAACGTTCTCAAGTTTGTCTCAAGCGCCCAGTTACTTCAGGGTTAGATGCGTGATACAAATAATAAACAAATACAAATACAAACTGCTAAACATCCCAGAGTGGTTTTGTGTCCCAATCCGAGCACTGTAATTCCTGGGAAGGTGTTGTGTCCGGATGAAAGGCACAGCTCGGTTACTGGTTCTTTGTGGTCGTGCGTGGCTTGTCGTGCGTGGCTTTTCGAGGGAGACACGGGGAAGGTCCACAATAGGAGAAGGCAGGACAGCTTGTGCTTTAGCCACTCAGGGCATATTTGTGTATCTTTCTTTTTGAATTCCCCCTGAGTGTAATTTTATGTTTGTACTGTGCTCGTTTTGTGACTCCCCCTTTGCGACCCTTTTTTTTATTTTTAAAGTGCATTTGCTTTGCTTTTCCTGCCCCCCCACAAACCAACATGCCTGTTTTATGAAAATCCTTTGTGTTCGTTTTGTGAATCCATTGTCATTACCCAACCCAAAAACAGAAAAAGAGAAACCCTCAGTAAAAACCCGTTGTAGAAAGCGAAACCATTGAAAAAAACCGTTCACCTCCCCCTTAGCCTCCACTACTGTTACCATGAACAAGTAGATCTCTTTTGGGGGATGTATTCTTTGGAAGAGGAGGAGTGGATGTTGGGGTACATGTGGAGATAGGTACACAGTTTGTTGAGATTGAGGCGAGCATATTGGCGGAAGCCTTTTTGGAGGACAAAGTTTGAAAGCCACCTATCAATTCACAGGAACAGCAAGAGGAGGAGGTAGAAAGGGTTGCGACACGGACAGGCAGTATTCAGTCATTGTGGGAGGTTGATTGTGGGATGTGGAAGGATGTGGCGCGAGAGTATGGATGCTAAACAAACTAAGAGGAGATGGAGGGGCAGGAGGTGGAACACGAGGAGGCAGAGATGGAGGGTCAGCAGGAGGATTCAGAGCACACGGATGCAGAGGCAGGGGAAACATGAAGTGGCAGATGCAGGGGAAACATGGGGAGAACCAGGAATAGTTGGATGTAAGGCGGCATGGAGGATATGAAGTGGCAGAACTGGAGCATGGGTGATAGAATTGCAAATGGCAAAGGCAGGGCAGGGGGAGGAATTGCACAGCTAGGCTGGTGAGTGGCAGTAGGTGAAACACGACGGGGTGGAAGCAGTTGTTTACACTCCTCACTGTGCACACCTCCGCTGTAGCCTCCTACAGTGGTGCACAGGAAGCATGTTGCAAGACCTCTGGAGATACAAATAATTCCCCCCAATAAGTAAAGTGGCATGGTCTGATTAAGAGGATGAACTGCAGCTTGTGGCCTGGCTGCAGATATTTCACTAGTGTAACTCAGTCGGCTTCCTGTCCCCTGTGGTGGAAAAGTGAGCTGTGCTTACATGCATGAGCAGACAGCTTGATCTCTTGTTCGGACATGCAGACGCACATTTCCTGCATTCCTGTGTAGGGATGAGCTAGGATATCTGCTCGAATGGCGTTCACAAAAGGCCAAAACTGCAGATTCCAGAACAAAAGGCTGCATTACGCACGTACGACCTTTTGTAAACGGCCCTCTCCTGGTCCCTTTTGGGGGTTAACCCCCCGGGTCCATGCCTGCTGCGTGGAACATTCTGCCCCCACCCGGCAGTGGAACATTCTGCCCCCACCCGGCAATTACCTGCAGCAGGCTTCAGCCCATGGCTGCCTTATTCCTACTTTCTATATGTTGTCACGCCGGAAGCCGGACGCACAGCATGTCGCGCTTTTGTGCGTGACCTATTCGTTCCTCAGGATTCCTGGGCTGAGGCATCCAGGCTGCGAAACGGATGAACTGGGGTGATTTGGAAGACAGTGCAGTCCAATATGCTCTGGAAGCTCAGCTGCATACCCAACACCCGAACATCCCTCACTAAATTAAATTGGAGCTGGGAGGCGAGTTGACAGGCAGTCTGCAGCAGTCCAGTCTTACCACAGTGCCAATTGTGGGAGTCTGAGCGGTGAGCGGAGTTGGGAGGCGAGTTGAGAGGCAGTCTGCAGAAGTCTGCGGCGGACGTGGAAGCTCGTGGAGCAAATGGAACAGGCTCTGGAGAGCCCATGCTCTCAGAAACTAAAGCCCAGTTCAAAAATCGTAAAAACTATGTTGTCAAATGCAACATGTGAGAATTCCCCTGTCAGCACCCCCGAAGTGGAATCAGGTCGGCGTCACCTGAGGAGCAACAAAAACCTGCAAGATCTGGAGGCGGCCCAGACAAAAGCAGACATTCTAACAGACATACAAGAAACAGCGTTGGAACCGGTGAATACCCTCGAAAATGGAGACTCAATGCTCGAGGAGTCCGAGGAGCCCGAGGAGCCGTAAGTCCTCTCGAACCGCCAAGCGTCCAGCCCACCACTGAGGCGAGAGAGTTCCCGGCAGAGGCTGCCGAAGGGCGGCCCCTGCAGGACTCTATGCGGGCGCACGGTCGTGCAAAATCAGGAGACTTCGGTACGCAGGGAAAGCATGCAGTGGCGGGCAGAGCCCCGAACAAATCCTTGAAAATGAATACTGTAAAAGCTCGAGTGCCCGAAACGGCAGGGGATGGAGGAATTATCGGAACAGCCCTTCCCCCCTGCATGTCCCAGAGCCAGAGCCCGAGCCAGAGCTGTCTGAAACGGCATGTGCTGCACCCTCCCCCTTACCAGAGGGAATCAGAAATCAAAAGTTGCCTCAATCAAGCAATCAAACAAACATCAAAGCAATGGTGCATTCCGCACCTCGTCACCTTACACAAAGAGCAAGCAAAGTACATGTTCTTACCCCAAACAGCAATAGCAGTCGGGAGCAATGTCCAGAGGTAAAGGAGAGCGAAGGGGGCGGAGAACGCGACTCTGAGAGGAGTCAGGAGGAAGATAACTCGGATGACGATACGGACAGAGAGGCTAGCAGAATCCTTCTAACAACAAATGTTCAGGTAGACAAGCACAAAAAATAAATATGAAGGAAAACACAAGCGAAACCCTCAAAGCCCGAAAATGCAAAAACAAGCAAACATAAACAAGCCACGAATATAGCAGCCTCAAACAGGAAGAAAAATCTTACGGCTATGCCCCCAAAATTGCAAAAAAAAAAGCGCAACCACGTCAAAGTTCCTTCCGAACCCACTGCTGTCATTTCCTCTTAAACAATTCTTCACTAATTTTCAAAAGCGGAAATTTGACACTGACACTGAGCTATCAGACGCTGAGATGTTGGAAGCCACTCTTGAGCTCACAGCAACAAATAAACTCTGCAAAATGGACGATGGAACAGCCCCCAATCCAGAAAGTGTGCAAAGTAACATCCCCCAGGAGGCTACTACACCAGACAACAGCACCATTCCAAGAAGAACTCATATAGGAGAAACTCTGAGGATCATTGAGCTTACAACACGGTGTGACAGGGACCACACGCAGGAAGAGGCTGAGGCCGGGAACAAAGTGAAACACCAAAGGATAACTCTATGCAATCCGCCAACAACACAATGATGTTGGAACGGGGGACCCGTATAAAATAAATCGATCCAGTACAAACTTACCATCTACACTAGGGGATGCTCAATCAGAGCAGCAAGTCAAGGACCAACGTTATGCTTGGACAAAAGACAACATAAACCCAGGACATAAGGCACTTCTAGTGGAGAAAACGGGCGAGCCTGAACCAAGATCCAAAGAAGGGCATAACAACAGAGGACCACTTCCAGCACAGGCCCCAGACCACAAACAGTACACACATTTGTCTGCGGAGTTCAAGACTTTGGACTCACCAAGGATAAATAAAAGACAAACAACCACCTACATATCACTGAAAAATCGGTGCTTAAGTGAAATCTCAACAACAACCTTAAAAGAATCACCAACAAAAATAACAGATTATGTTATCGATAATGTTGGCTATCACCATAGCTCTAGCCCCCTTCGGCAAATTGTACAAATCTTTAAAAGACAGCGTTCAAGACAATACTGCCATTCTTGCCAACATAGATACCAAAACGAAATTTATAGAAGGATACATATCCGCCATAGAGTCCAAAAGCAACAACCAGCAGAAAGTTTTGGAATCTAAAGTGGCAATGCTGGAAAAAAATTGTAGACACGCTGCAAGCAGAAATCAGAAATCAGACAAACAATGCCCCTAAAACCTTGAAGAAAGGGCGAGCGAAGATCCAACCCAAGGCCAGCACAAACTCTAGAATCACCGAAGAACTAGAGGAATCTGAACTGTTACCTTCAAGGGCCAAAGCAGACAAAGACCCTCGGCCGACAAATAACCAACCTACTGTGTTGAAACTGTCTATCATAGTGGTAGAGACAGACAAGCCTAAAACCAGAACAAAACAGAACAAAATGTTAAGGAGGCAGGACAAAAAAGCAGTCACCAGGAGGCAGATGGTCAGGGCGATATACGGCCCTTCCTTAAGGTCGTGGACCTTACAAGATCACCTAGATCAGCGGATGAATTCTTGGTAAATTCTGACCTCATGAATGTATTGCAACACTGGGAAAATGACCCTCAAACTGGTGAAAATGCAACTCTTTATAGGGCAGAGGAAAAGAGCCTGTCGCGGAAAGAACCGGTCAAAACCGCGTCACCATCCACAAGAACAAACATCAATGGAAAATAAATAAATAAAAACCTTTATCCGACAGGCAACCCTGATAACATCGACAAGAGACACTGCAATGATAATGGTGACAGCAGAGATCTCTGTGAAAAAAAACACTAATCAAACAGACCAACACCTATCTCCAGATAATCGAAAGGACTATAAAACAACAGAATCAGCATGGTCAAAGAAAAACAAAGACAAAGGAGAAGTACGCATCTTCAAATTGGAGCAGCTTAAACAAACAGAAGGTTACATGATCCTTAACAGAAGAACGGTTCTAAAGATTATAAGGAAAATAGACACTCTGAAACAATTGAGGACTGAAGATCTCAAAGTCGTCGAACCCTATCACAGAGGAAATAGAGCAAAAACGTACCTCCATGTGAAGTCGAATAGCATTCAACTTATACCCAAGCTGCTTATAAAGAAATTGAACGATTAGGCTTCAACTTGTCAGAATTCAATGTTATGAGGTCCAGTGAAGATCATCGTGCTACAAAGAAAGAGGGAGCACCCGCCAAACACCACTATACCACAAGAACCGTGGAACTTTATAGGAGCTACCGAAGTGGACAGGGGCAAGGGCGATCCAGAGAGCATACAGCCAAATACAGTAGGGCCGAAGAGGAAAACCCCCCCAGGCACCACAGACCTGAGGCAGAGGATTCAACGTCCCAGGATGACGCAACAACATATAGAACAAATACCAAGCAGCAAATTAGAAGTACTTACCATAAAGTGGATGAAACCAAAAGCATTCGCTGAGCAATCATCTCTCCGAAGAGGCCAAGACAGAGAGACGAGGAAACTAGCTGCGACAAGTCAGATTTGGCTAGACATGTAACCTCCCCAAAGGGCCCGTGGAACTGGCTGAAATCAACCCTAACCACAAAAAATAAAAAATAACAGTGACCTTTGTCCTCAAATTCCAGACACAATGGATCTCCAGAAAGCCACAGCGACACCTGCTCCCTAGGAACCTGGAATTCAAGAGGACACATGCATCTGACAACAGCAGGGGACGTCGACCTAGGTAACTTTGACATCCTGTGTCTGCAGGAAACATGGTTGGCAGACAAACCTTCTCTTGATGGTTTCATGGTAGAAATATCACTGGCCTCAAAAGGCTTTTTGGGGCACCCGTCGGCAGGTCTCTTGACCGCAGTAAAAATAGGTTCAGGCTTTAGCATAACAAACATTTTGAAAACATCATATGAGATGCTTGTCATTCAGATAAACTGGAGTCGCAAAGCAATTACCCAAGTCACAGAGCTCCAAATGATTCTGGTGGTGATAAACACTTATTGGAACCCCCAGCGCATGTCAATAAAAACATTCTGCTCAGACATGGGTGAAACAATAGACAAGATCTACGAGACATATGAAAAAATAGACATTGTCATATGTGGGGACTTGAACGCTAACTGTCCCAAAGATACAGATGAGCCCTCGGTCCCGATCTCACTAGGTCCAGCAGCAGAGAGAGGAAAGTCATGGAGAAATCTAACTGACCCAAGAAACCTACATAATATAGCATCACTGTTTCCACAGCAGGACAAAATCCCGACGTGGGAAAGAGCTAACTCAAAAGCTACTCTGGACTACATCTATGTGAACAAAGGCCTTCTTCCGAACATCAAAACCTTAAATGTGCAGAGAACTGTCAATAGCGACCACAATCTCCTGTGCTGCGCATGGCATGACCAACGTCTGCCAAAACAGTCATATAATTACAACATAGCTACAAACAAACAGCTATCGAGGCTTCGCCTCACCTCAACAGACGTAAGGAGTCTAAATGCAAATTACAAAGCAGAGTGTTCTTTGGAAGCGCCAACAGACGTGCCAGCGAGACCTAATACCTACCATTTCTACTGGCCCACTGAGTCTCCGTTGCTGGTCAGAAAAAAGGACAACCAGTACACGCACATGACAAATCAATAGTCGAAAAAAGGAAAGTCCTGTGTAAATTGAAGAGACAGGACTCCATAAAGAACACTGCTGAAGCTTGGAATTTGTGGCAAGAATCAGCTAAAACATACACCAGTTGGATAAAACACAGAAGTGCAACAGGACTCGGAAGAAATGCTGAGAAGACTAAACACCAAAGATCCGGCGATTTCTGGGCACTAATCAAAACGATGGCCAACAAAACCGAAAACGAGATCTCAAACTCTGTCTTGGAAGCAAACTGGATAAAACATTTTTCTGCTCTCTTCGACTTCCCTGAATCCTGCCAATGGACCTGCAACCAGGAATTGCTTCACCCGTGGGCAGATATGTCAAGTAGTGAGGAGATCGAAAAGCTGATCGTCAAACTCAAAAATTCAAGAGCACCATGCCCAGATGGTTTGACTAACAAAGACCTGAAACCCTCCCCTAATGACTGGGCAGCAGTGATCAGCAAAATCTTCAGGCACTGTGATAGAACTAGAATGATCCCTGAAACTTGGTTGAGGGCCATCACTGTACCGATCTTCTGGAAAGGAAGAAGAGAAGATCCGGAGAGCTATAGTCCCATAGCTCTCCTGGACATCATAGGAAAGATCTTTGCTACATGCCTTCTCGAACGCTTTAGGAAATGGTCAAAAAACGCATCTTGCAACGACTGTTTTCAAATAGGCTTCCAGAAAAATGGCAGCACTACCCTCAACATTTTGGTTCTAAATATTCTGAAGCTAAGAGTAAAAGAAGACGTGCCAAAAATGTATCTAGCCTTTGTGGACTTATGGAAAGCTTTTGATAAAATCGATCGAGAGAAACTCTGGGCCAAACTCGAGAACTGGGAGTGCCCAAAGGAAATTCTGGATCCAATGATCGCTCTACACGCTGATATGAAGATCCGGATCAAACTAAATAGGCAAGGCACGCTCTTGGAGGAAATACCCATAAACAGAGGAGTAAAACAGGGGTGTCCCCTGCCCCGGCGCTCTTTGTTTCGTTCTTGGGCAACTAACAACAGTGGGAATCTAAAATCAGAGCTTTCCCCCCGAAAATATGGTCAAGTCCCATTCCGAGATTGCTGTATGTGGACGACGTGATCTTAATTGATCAAACCCAAATTGGTCTGCAAAGAAAACTAGAGAACCTGTCCAGCTATAGTGAAGAAAACAATTTGGGAATCAACAGAGCAAAAACGAAAATCCTCATTCTGGAGAAAACATGCAAACAAGCATCGAAAAACCAAAACTGGCATCTGGACAAAACAAAAATTGAAGTGGTAAAAAACATCAACTACCTAGGAGTAACAATTGATGGTTCAGCCAGAGAAAACGCAATGCAAGACATGCTCTGGGAAAAAACAAAGCGACTGACTGCAAAGACCAAACTGGTCAACAAAAAGTTTGGAAAATGTTCACTCCTTCCCTCCATTCAATTCTATAAATCAAAAGTGGTGCTGGCACTAATCTATGGAATGGACGCTTCCTTAAACATGCCACAAACCATATGGAACAAACTAGAAGGCCATGTTTGGAAAGCCGTTTTGGGTTTACCAAAATCTACCCAAATGGCAACAATTAGACGAGGATTGGGCCTTGCCTATTTGGCAGGTCAAGTGGACCAAAATTCGATACTATTATACAGAAAATTCTTAATCACAGACACCCTCCCCATCTTCAACATCATCGCAGAAGAAGTAAAAACTGAAAGATGGAAGGCCCTAAACGCATGGGTAGCCAGACAAAAAGAAAAACTCAGCGAGGTGGGCTGGTCGGAGGACGATCTGAGAAGCAACCCACAGGAAGTAAAAAAAAAATGGTCCTGAAAGACTGGATAGATACCATCGAGAAGGCCAGTGCAAATAATCTGTTGGCTCACCTTCCTTCCACATTCAATAAAGACAAAGTGCCGTTAAATTACTGCATCAAATTTCCAAATTAACCACTACGCACTCTGTAAAAGAAAGCAAGATTAAACTTACTACCAACTCCTGAAATTCTGTCAATTAGAACATCTTTGTCCGATAACACCTGCCGCCTGTGGAACCAACAGGAGTGCCCATAAAAACTTAAACACCTGGTGCTGGTGTGTCCGAAGACAAAACAGAACAGGCACACCTATCTGTTACCGCTGCTGGCGGACACCGGAACGGTAGACTTGGACTACGGATGGAACAGATTGATATCTGGTGAAACCAGAAGATGGACCATAGCAGTGGTCAAGCTAATAGACCTAGCGATAAAAATGCTAAACAACCCTATGAAAGAAAGTACGGGCAAGGTTTTGCCCTAAGAGCGCCCACAGGTCCAGACTTAACTCTATGGTCCAGGAAACTAAACAAGCGGGGAAACCAATCGCACAATGCAGAACAATTGGAGGGTGTGTCTGACCTTATGAAACCTTGTAAAAATCATTATTTTGATTAAATTCAAGCAATACAAAAAAAATAAAAAAATTTAAAGCAGACTTTGGAAAAGGATAGAGAAAGGATTCTACGTAGGTGGAGGTGTGCTTGTAAGAACATATTAGAGAACATGTATTTATGTAGTTTAATGTGATATGGTTTTTTACAATGAAAAAATCTTTACACATAAATCACAAATAAATCATTACATCATATCATATCAATCATCATATCGTATCACTAGTTCATATATACAAATTAATTTCATTTTATCTTCAAAAAAGTAAAAATTAAATAAAATAACCTTAAAAACCTTAAAATACCCTTAAAAGTTCTGAATCAGAAATATCTCAAATCTGTCAGTCTCCATATGCAATTAAACAATAGAGCAAAAATTCCAGTCATTCCATAAACGTACTAAACCCTCTGAGCCCCATTAGTCCATGTCTTTGATAGTCTTGATTATACTGACTACCCCGAGGCTTAGGGACATTCCTGATTTGTAATAAAAAATGTTAACAATAGACTTGTCATGCCTTAATCAAATGATTTAATGATATCTTTTACAGTGTGGGCTTCCGTCCTATATTCACATGCTCCTGAGCTACGGTCCACTCTCTAAACAGTGATAGTGGCAAGCTAACGTTAAGAGTATTAGCACATTGATGCAAACACATGGAATATTTAATATGGTCTAAATGATGGACAAATCTGCCATAATGAGTCATATATACTGGTCCCATGAGACGGCATTGAGTAAGTATATGTTTTGCAGTCTCTGGCACCATGTGATTCTCACATATTCTACAGCCTTGTTCCGATCTAGGTACTTGTCTTTTGCAACCAATTACTGCCAAGACTGGTAAGTGGTTAATACGAGGCAATAACATAAATCTCCTGAGCCTAATCGATGGACATAATATGAGATATTTTTGGGCATGTTTAAAGGTTTATAACATATATTGGATTGAACATATAATTTTTCAGTTTCTCTAAATGAATCTCGTTATTACACCAGTCCCATAGATCTATTCGCTTGTGAAAGTGGTCATTCCCCAGAGATACAGTAAAGCAACAGAATAAGTGGACACCGCTGGACACACCCCAGCAGGGAATGAGACCAGGAGAGATTGCAAGTGAGTAAAGGTATTCTTTATATAAAGATAAAATGGGGCACGCAGACAACTCTGCTACTCTGAGAGTGCTCTGCGCATTATACAAAAAGTTGACATTTTATGACAAAAACGCGTCATATATGACATGTACTACACAGGTTACACAAACACATTTAATTGGTTTAGTTGAAAAAGACATTATACATTGTTTAATGGTGCTGGTGCTGGATTGGTTGAGGTTGAACTTGTTACTTCTTGAGGTGTTTGGGGCGGCTGTGCTCATCAGGGAGGCGCGAAGGGTCACGCTGTGCCCACACAGTTGTAATTCTAACTAAGCTAAGCTTCACAGTAATCATGGGCATGCAACATTTAATAGGACACAGAAGATTCATCATAATACATTGTCGCCGATTAATTCTAACAAGAGGTATGAAGGCTTGACCTGGACTCGAGTGGGGCCAATGAGTGGTGGTCCAAGTGCCTTATCTTTATGTGTGACTCTGGGGACACATTTATCAAGTGTCTTGGAGATCAAACAAGGGTGTCAGGACTTAATAGTACACAGAAAATATATGTTTGCTCAGGTTAGTTATATGGGGGGCAATTGAGGGTGGCTCATGGACAGGAGTCCCCCCCCAATGCTACATCAAAGAGGTGAAAGGCTTGGGGTTCATACAGCCAGTAACTCTCGGCAGTGGGGGTTGTCGGAGCAGGGGCAGGCTTGTGAAGAGAAATGGTTTTCAAGGGCAAGGCTCCAGCCCGGTCACCCACAGAGCAATGATCTCAGAGGAAGAAGAGAGGTACAGTGTCAGTTTGCAACAATTTGCGTCCAAGCTTCTGTGAGAACAGAACAGCCACAAAGCAGACAGTGGGGAAGAGGTGGGGGTTGCTGGGCTGGCCGTGCGTGGCACTGGACATGGGAGGTATGCAGGCTTACTGCTAAGAGTTTCATGTGCGGCCTAGTCAAAGATGGAGTTGTGTTTACAAAATGGAGTCCCTGGTGTCATGCGAGAGGCATTAGATATGTGTCATTCAATGGCTACCATGCACCCGTCATCGGGGCTCGGTCGAGGGTACGTTTCCAACCACTGTATGAGCATACCATACACTTCACCTAGAATGTAGGGGGGCCCAAACGACCCTTCCTCCCTTTCATTCCCCGCTTTCGTTACTAAAGTAGCAAAGATACTAAGGCTTTCAAACTATACCGTTCTTCTGCCTCAGCCAATGCTTCATCCCAGGATGGGGTTCCCTTTATTGGCATCCAAGCCCTGCACACAGATCTAAGACTCTCACCTCTCTGTGCATATTCATCTGGAGTACAGGTCATATAAATGCAACCACCATCTCCCACTAGATATTCCTGTTACCATTTTAATTCATAGGGTTCTTTGATTGTGGTGTGATAGAGGTGTTGTACACTGCAGTCATTATTTATTTGGGTTCTGGGCTCTCTCCGGTTTGTACTTGGGCATCTCGTGCAACCATAAGTACCTTTGCTTGGTTGCCCATTGTCACCATCATCATTGCACTGTTAGGAATGGACTTTGCACAACATCTGATTCCTACCTCGCACACAAAACAAATCAGCAGAAAAAAATTATGACTGGTATCAGGAGCTTCAGGGCCATCCCTAGCCATGATTGGACCCACTCAAACAGGTTGCGAACCATGTGCTTGGCTGCACGCCACCCTCTTCCTTCATCCTTTCACTGAGACTCTGTACCGCGGCTATCACATGTGACAGTGTCCCATTGTCTGCGTCGGCAGAAGGCACAAATGTGCAACATGCACTCCTGATTTTTCATGAATCGCCACTGCCCATTGCTGTGAGCAGGTCCAGCACATACCTGTTTTGGATTGTCATTAACCGCAGGTCTCTAAGTTCCACTTTGATGACGTTGAACCTTTCTTCGGTCTCGGCCAGCTGGATCAGCTCCCAGCGAACAATCTGTAGCCATTTGGCATTCGCTCGAGCCTGGATGCTTGGTATGAGTGAGGCAAAGAATGTCTCTGCTGGGTTAAACAGCTTGTATTTGTTGGGGATTTGTGCCAAGAGTTCTGAAGATTCTGTGGCAATGTAATTTGATGTCCTCTGTTTTCGTGACACCCGGTCTTGCAGCTGTACTTCTGACAACACATTATACGTTGGGGGTTCTTCGGTTGTTGACTGAGCTGGGGCATCTCGGCTGGCACCCTCTCGCCTTGGATATGGCTTTCAGGAATTACCATTAGGACCGAGTGCAGCATTGCCTGGCACATGTATCTCTCCAGGATGGCGGAAGGTGCAAGTACGCCTGTTTGCCGCACATCCAGTAAGTGTCCATTAGGGCTGCTGTTGCTTTCTTCATGTCACGCAACATGAGTGTCTTCTTGCAGTGTTTGTTTGCACCCAGGGGCACCTTCCTTTCACCGGGAATGCAAAGTTTGTATTGTATTTCACATTGGATCTTAATTGGCTTTTCAAGAGCTGTTACCCACGTTAGTTTGCAATGTTCTGAGACCAAGTTGGTGTGCATGTTTCTTCGATCCATTGTCATTTTTCATCTGACAATCCTCGTAAGGCTTCTGCTTTGCACATTACTTGCTATTCTTGCCACCTTTTGTCAGAGAAAATTGTCCCTTTGGTAACAAAAAATGGCTCCTTCAAGCAGAGTACTCCTTGTGGCTTGCTGTTGCAGGTTTTTTTTCTTCCATTTTGCCGTAGTTGTAATGAAATTGTGTGTGCTTGGTAGGTGCTTCGATTTCTATACAGTGCAAGATGAATAAGATGCTTAAGGAGCACACATAGCACCTCTCATTAGTTGCTTGATTTCCCAGTGTGCTCATATCTGCATACCATCTGTTTGATTGATCTGGGTGGCGTGGGTCGTCCACCGCATCCAAACCCAGGGCGTGATATGCATCATACTTTTTCTGCCCCACCCCCATTGCTCAGCTGCCAAACATTGTGTCAGGTACCGGGGTGGAAGTTTGTGTTTCATCATATATGTAATCACCACTTGAGGTAGGTAGTGAGGTTGTATGGACATTAACAGTTGGCATCATTACGGCATCATGGTTAGGATTGTTCATAATATACACATTACATTCCTGATCAGGACTGTCAGTTACTGAGTATTCAATTAATGGGAGTATGATATTTTTGTTTTTGTGTAGGGTAGTAAGGTTTGTGGATACATTGTGGGCCCACATTAGTTTAAAACCATCCCACACCAGGTGGGTGCCTTCTTGTATTATTTTCACTCCATCCGCCACTTCTTTTATGCAAACAGAAATAAAAGATATTGCCCAGTACAGTCCAAGGCATACCAACTTTGTTGAAAACACCACATCTACAAAACATAAGCCGCACTCATAGGAGCATGCTCTAATTGCACTAACTTTTTCCCTATTGCAATCTACAGATGTGTCATTGTCATTGAGGGCCCTAGTTTCAGCGATGTTTGTACCTATAGAGTGAGACATAATGGGTTAGGTACACATTCCCCTTAATATTTACTTTTCAACCTTAACTTAAAACGTCTTGCTGTCAAGTGAGTAGAGAAAGAGTGAGAGAGAGAGAGAGAGAGAGAGAGAAAGAGAGAGAGAGAGAGAGAGAGAGAGAGAACAAAGGGACTAACGAGAATACAGTAGTAAATAATTATTTTGTACACTTATACGCACTACTACCCTATAGTATTTTTAATTGTGTTCGCTATTTCTGTTCTTGCTATTTCATCTTTTTGTTGTGTTTTGTTTCTTTAACCAGTATCACATTTATTTTGGGTGCAGTTCATTAACCTCAGGGTGCAGCCATTCCCTGTTCATCCTACTGCTCTCCTTGTGTAATTACACTATCATGTACTTTTCGTATGTCCGAGAGATGTATCCAATATTTTAGGCCCTTCACATTCACCGCAGTTGGTGTGTTATATACTATTTCATATGGGCCATGAAATCTTGGAGCATTCCATCGTCTCACGAAAATGCGCACATACACCATCTCCCCAGGCATTAGTTGTGTGTTGGGGCTGTCTCTTGTAGCTGTGACAGTGTCAGTTTCACTTTCTCATGTGAATGGTGGTGCTATTTGTTTTGCTATACTCCTTACTGCTCTTGTACACTGCGTTAAATATTCTTGGAACTCTTTGCCTAATATGTTGGTTGTTTTGTGAGCCTCTGATGTGCTTCTAATTTCAGATATTGGTGTATTCATGCGCCTTCCTGTCATTATCTCATGCAGGGACAAGTGGTGGCCCTTGCTTGGCTGTGTTCTCATTTGAAATAATGCTAGGGGCAAACAATATACCCAGTTTTTTGTTAGGGTGTGGCACATTTTCGACAATTTGCTTTTAAGAAGGCCGTTTATTTTTTATACAACCCCAAATGCTTGCAGGTGATAAAACTAACACAATTTGTGTTTGATACCCAATAAGGATGTCACTGCCTTAAATAAGTCATTTACAAATGCTTTCGTTATCGGAACAAATTACGTCACAAATTCCTCATCTTGGGAATACCTCTCTCACTAAAAGTTTTGCTGCACATTTCACATTTGGGTGGGTGCAGGGTCCTGCCTCCACCCAACGTGAAAAAGGGCAGACCACCACAATGAGATATAATCAATATGCAGTTCACGGAAACGGTCTGATGGGGCTGGGCAGGCTGCCTCTCAATGTTCTTAGGGTAATTCCTGAATTATATGTTTGGCACGTTGTGCATTCTATTGTTAATTTTGCCACATGTTCCTGTAATCCCAGGACAAACCAGTTTTCTTTTATGTCTGCAGCTATGTGTTGTTTTGCAGTATGTGGTGGGAAGTGCAGTTGTTGGAACGCTATTTGTAAATGTTCTAGGGGCATTACTACCTTCCATGTGTAATTTTGGCATCAAAGGATGTTTATAGCTGACTGTGTACATCCTCTTTTAACCCATAATTCTTGTTCCTTAATCGGTGCTCTCTCTGTTTTTTCAGGTCAATGCTCTGTGACATGGGCATTGAGTTATATCCTGTTTCTTTTTCTTCGTCCACATTTGGTTTTAGTATGAATTCTCCTTTTAAATCCTTGTCAAAATATGCTTCTTCTTTCGCGGTGGTGTCTGCTGCCACGTTTCCCATTGAGATGGCGTCACTGCTAGTAGTGTGTGCCTGGCACTTCACAAGGGCCAATACTGAGGGTTCTGCTAATGCTTCTATTAGTTCGTTCAACAGTTCTGCATGTTGCACGGGGGACCCATCTGCTCTTCTAAAACCTCTCCTCCCCCACCTTGACAATGCCCCCTGCACGGTTGTGGTCATGTACGCGGAATCTGTATAGATTGTTACCACGCACCCTTTTCCTGTGTGGAGTGCCTATATTAATGCCACTAATTCTGCTGCCTGAGCTGAAAGAAGCATTGGTAACCTTTTCTGTATGATCATCTCATATTCTCCATCCTACAACCACACTTCTGCTGCTCCTACATGCTTTTCTCATGTGTCTGGGCACACTGATGCTGACCCGTCTACAAAGTACACTTCCCCTTCCTTTAGGGTACTTTCATTTGTTTTGGGTATGTTGTCACCTTCCCCTTCATATGTGGCACAATCACGGTTTTGCATATCCTCCACTGTGCATTCTTCAGTGATGAATGTTGCTCGGTTCACTGTTTTGCAATACACTATGTGTATGTTGGAGCTGGAAATATGATCTCATTTGCTGTGGCCCTCTGTGTCGTCAGTGTAAATTTGGATTTTTCAATAATGGCAAACAAGAAGTGCTCAAAAAATAAAGTTACTGAACATCCCATTACAATGGTGGTGCTTTATTCGATGGCAAATGGGGCTGATGCAGGAGCTTTTTCGCATGCAAAATGTCCTTGCATCACAGCGTCAAGTGTGCCACTGTAATAAGCTAGGGGCTTGTGTCCTAGAGACATTTTCTGTGTCAGTACTGCTGTCATGAGTGTTCCGTCATAGTGTGAAAATAGGAAGAACTTGCGGTCATAATCAGGAGTTGCTAAGGCTGGCGCCGTGGAGATGAGATCTTTCAATGTGTCAAATGCTGTGTTCATTTCTGGGGTCCACACAATCACCGAAATCTCATTCTGTGCTTCCTTTAGCGCTTGTAGCAAGGGTCTGGTGTATGTTGCATAATTTAGTATCCATGCTCGGCAATAATTACATATGCCGAGAAATTTCTGCATGTCCTTCACTGTGTGGGGCATGATAGTTACGCGTACTGCTGCTGCCCTGCCTGGGAGTATACGTTTAACCTCTTTTGATATCAGCTGTCCAAAATACAGCACTTCTTTTAGGCAGTACTGTCATTTATGTCTGTCCACCTTGTACCCTTTGTAGCGCAGTAACTTTAACAATGCAATTGAGTCTGTCCTGCACTGTTCCTCCTTCTCCCCACATATTAAACGGTCATCTACATACTGTATTATCATGCTCTTTGTGTCAATGTTGCCAAGGTCTTCATGAAGAATTCTATTGGAAATGCTTGGACTCTCACAATATCCCTGTGCTAATGTGCAATGCTCATATCTCCCCTACACCCCCAGGGTAAATGCAGTCAGGTACTGTGTTTCTGGGTCCAGTGGTACTGAGACAAATGCATTTTTCAAATCTACCACTGTGAAACAAGTTGTCGATTTTCGGATGCTGTACAAAAGTGACAATGGGTTTGGGACAAGTGGAAATTCTTTTTGTATGATGTCATTAAGTGGGCATGGGTCCTTTATCATCCTCCAAGCCTCGCCCTTCGCTTTTTTCATTGGGTAAATTGTTGTATTGCAAGCTGAATTTGATGGCACAATTATCCCTTGTTCTAGTAGGGCATGTATGGTCTCTTTTATTCCCTCCTCTGCTGCCCTTGATAAGGGGTACTGTTTTACTTGGGGCAACACTACACCAGGCTTGAGCTTTATTTTAACAGGTGTTACTTCTTGCAGGAGACCTATGTCATGGGGGTTGGTTGTCCGTAATGTGGCTGGCACCTGTTGCATGTCCTAGTCAAAAAAAATGTTGAGGGTGCACTGACAATGGCCATGAAGACATTTGTCACTTGCCTATTTTGAATCATTATGTCACAAGGAATACAAATCTGCATTATGATCTCCCCATGAGTGTCACGGTCAGTGAATAGTTCCTCATCTGGTAGGTCACGTAGCGCTATATTGGGATCTATGCATAGCACTTTTCTCCACTCACACCCGTGCATGTCCAATCCTGTCACCACTATTTGCTGTGCAGATACTTGCACACCATGTAAATCTAGGGACAATATCAACCCTGGTACTACCTCGGGGGCAGCCACTGGGTAAAACACAAAGTCGGGAGGTATTCACCATTCTTGTCGTGTTTTTTCAGGCACTGTTTTTGCTAACACTTGTAACCCTTGTACGAACATGGCTGGGTCAATTGGCACTCCCTGAACGTTATGTCATTGGTAAGTGTGATGATTAGTAACATCGGTATCATGGAACAAATACCTCGTGTAGAGCACACTATTCCCCTCTGTGTGAAGGAGATGGTCATTTGAAGCTCACTGAGGAGATCCCTCCATAGCAAATTTATTGATGAGTCTTTGTGGTGCGATAGGAGTGCTCGCACTGTCTTTCCCCTCACTGTTACGTCCAAATCTTTGGTGTATGGAACCATGACCACCGCCACAGAAAATCCATGCATTTCAACTTATTGTCTGAGAGTGGAAACCGGTCTTCCTTTAGACACGCCCCTGAATCCACCATGAAGATGAACTGCTTGTTTCTATCTCTGCCCCCACCAGTGGTACCTCGTCTGGACTTAGGGTTGTCAATAGTATTGGACATGCAAGTGCTCTCTGTGGGCTGTCCTATTCTGGGTGTCTAGTCATCTCAGGTTGGGTGAAAATGTTGTCCCCCACCACTGCTGCTCCTCTGAATGGTGTGGTGGTGCTGTTGTGTGTAACAGGGCCCAATTTATTCATGTCTGTATCCACCCGTAGGTAGGCCATAGGGGCTGCCTGGGTGGGGGTTGCCATACTGTTGTTCATTCTAATAGTATGCCATGGGGCGAGTGTTACATTCAATTGCAAAGTGGCCCCATCTACCACATGATCAACACATTCCTTGCCCTCCCCCTCGGGGTCCTTGGACACAATAACTCCCTCTTAGTCCACGCTACCCATCTTGCCCTCCTCTTATAGTCCTTCCTTGCCATTGTGGCCTTCCATATTGCTCCTCCCTCCCATTGCTCTTGTTCATCTGCTGTCCAGGAGGCTACCATTCTTGCTTGTATTGCTATTGGTCCCTCCTCCCCATCTCCCTGCCGTTCTGTGGGGAGGGTGGCAGCTACTGCCGTGACCTTCACTTATTTCATCTGCACATGCTTTGCTTCATCTGCTAATTTTTTCTGCGCTATTTCTTTCTCCCTTTCTTTGATCCTCCTACCGTGATGTACTATAATGCTCTGTATTTCTGACCAACCCTTGCCTTCTATCCCAGCAATTTTATCAAGGGCCTTCTGTACCTCCTTTGGGAGGCCTCTCTTAATCATGTAGTAAATGAGGGAGGTGGATTGGTCCAAAGCCGTGCCAGTCTGTGCCCTCCACATATCCTGGACCCTAAGAATGTAAGTCGCAGCATCCTCGTCCTCCCCCATAGTACATTGCATCACTAATTGTAAGTCGGGCGTGTCTGGGAATGTGCTCCTCAGTGCATCCCACACCTGTGCTCTTATGTCGTTAAATGACACCCCATCATGGTGGTCACAATCCAATGTCACACCGGGGAATCCAGCCTTTCCCCACACTCCGTTGGCCTGAACACCCACTGCTGATACCAACAAACTTTTATCGTCACCAATTGCTAATGGAACACCTGCTGTATTTTTCTCAATAGCATATATCCATTTGCTCGCTCCCCCTGAAAGTGGGGGCAATGTCTTCAGTAAATTGGCTTTGTCCATCTGAGCCCACGGAACATAGTGAGGCCTTCCTGCCCCCTTGTGTATTAGGGGCATCTGTAAATTGGACGTCCCTTTCCCCTTACTCACCTTCGTCCCTTTTTTCTTTGCTAGGGCCATTCTGCCAATTCTACTTGTTAGTCTCCCGATGTGCCATCCTTCCTCTTCCCCCTCATCACTTGGTATTGTCTTCCTGGGTAAGGACACACCTCCTGCCCTGGCTCCTTCCTCACACTCATACTCCAGCATTGTTCTTCCCTCTCTGATATCACACTTCCTGGTCCCATCCTCACCTGCTCTTCTCCCGCTCTACCAGTATCACCTTTACAGGGGTGAATCAATGCGGAATAGGACGTCCCCTGACTTCCACTCATCTTCTGCTGTGTCTGTTGGAGTATTTGGTGTTGGAGGTGGCAGAGTTTATTCACACCAGGGCAAAGGTTGACTACTTTCGCATATATCTCTTAACTGTCTTATCTCAGCCTGGGTCATAGTTATCTGACTTTCCAAGTCTTGTGTTAAATGCCCTAAATTAACTGGGGTGCACACATTGGCACATACAACCCTTTAGGGTCATAAGGAGGAGGAGGTGCTGCTGTCGGTGTGGGAGAAGCACTTGGCTTGGATACATACATAGGGTCACTGTATCCCTCAGCGGGTTTGGTTAGTAATGGGTACAGTTTTTTGGGTTCTTTCCCCTCCTCTTTTCCTTCTCCCTCCTCCTCCCTTGTCCTTGCTTGGGGTGGTTGTTCTGTTGTTATTCTTAACCGGTGGCACTTCCTCAAACAATCTACACACATCTAGCACCTCTCTCCTATTTTGGAGCTGCTTACCTTTATATTTAATTAATAAATATGTTGCTACAAGTTCCAATACTGTCTTATCAAACAACCCTCCTTCTGGCCATATTTGGGATGTCCCGTCCCCTTTTTTTCCGTTAGCCATTGCTCATGATATTTTTTTATTATCTCGCTATACACAGGGAGGTGTTGTCATATGTGCATGAATGGTGTGTCTGCCCCCATCATGTGTTTTCTCTTCACATTTGGGGGCGTGCGTGGAGGTGTGCTCAATCTAAGATATTTCTTCTTAAAGTACCTCATTACACCGCATTCACCACAAAAACCTTTTTTCAACCTTACAATAATACATTCTGTTCACACTTTTTCTTACTATACCAGACAATTTGCAATACTAAACAAATTTATCAACAATGAAATGACCAAACAACAACCATAAAACATCAAGCGTGACACATGGACGTCCTTTTACTCACACCGGATAACATAAAACATAAACCCCACCTTCCTATTCCCCTACACCCCCCTTTCCTGAATCCAGAACTTTCCCCTTACTTCTATTACCCTTGTTCAACCTTCCCTGGCCCCCTTTGGACCGACCTCTGCAGACTTACTCCTAAAGATAGATAAGAAAAAGAAAAGAGCACAACTAACATTTCTGAGAGTTCTCCTTATGCAAGACTGCCACTTATTTATTTTCTCCACTATTTAAACTCGAGTACTAGTCAAGATAGTGCTATGTGGCGCCGCCTTCCACCCCCTTGTAGAGCTAGGTTCCCGTATCTCCTTTTACTTCCTCACCTCTTATAATGTCCTAATGGCCATATGCAGAAAAGAGCAGTCAAGGAAGAACCCAGCGAGCCTGACACCCACCAAGTATCAATTAAATAGCTCAATCTGACTCCATTGCCTTTTCCCTTCCTTTATAGTCACTCGCAATCGATACTCACGTGCCCTTATTGATCCGAGAGTCTCTATGCACGTTCTATCCACAATCAGGGTGCTGCGGCACAATCAAGAGCCAATCCCGGCTTCGGCGAGCGGTAGGGCTGGGTATTCGCAAAGCCGGGACCTGTGGAACCTTCTCAGTAGCGTACACATGTCTAAAGGGAACCAGTTGCCGTAGGTGGGCAGCCTTGATGGGGGCACCTCGGATCTCGCTGCTGTGGCCGCGGGACTTCTCGTATCAAAAGAACAAAAGACCGCTATTGCGTCGGGGTCACCAAATGAAAGCGGTCATTCCCCACAGAGACAGTAAAACAGCAGAATAAGTGGACACCAATGGGCACACCACAGTAGGGAATGAGACCAGGAGAGATTGCAAGTGAGTAAAGGTATTCTTTATATAAAGATAAAATGGGGCACGCAGAGGACTCTGTTACTCCGAGAGCGCTCTGCCCATAATACAAACACTTCACATTTGATGTCAAAAATGTGTCATCTATGACGTGTACTATAAAGGTTACACAAACACATTTCATTGGTTTAGTTAAACAAGACATAATACATTGTTTAATGGTGCTGGATTGGTTAAGGTTGAACTTGTTGCTTCTTGAGGCGTGTGGGGCAGCTGGGCTCATCAGGGAGGATCGAAGGGTCACGCTGTGTCCACACAGTTATAATTCTAAGTTAAACTTCACAGTAATGTTTGTTTGTTTGTTTGTTTATTTATTTATAGCGCACGCCAGACTCAAAGGTATCCGGGCGCGTGTGCAAGAATACTTTAAGCTTACAGGTTACAGTTACACATTCCAAGTAGATACAGGATACCTTGACAACAGGATAATGATTACACTACAAGTTTGTACACAAAGTTATATACAGAGTTATATACACAGGTATTTGTACACAGAGGTGTATACACAGTATACATTGACAGTCAAAAAGCAAGGTGTAGTAAGATGGGAGATGAGCATGTAAGTATGCGTTCAGTTGCAGATTAACTGATGGGTAAGATGTAAGTGGTCCTGTTGTCGGACAGTTATAGGTTGTTTTCTTTGAGCCATTTAATACAGTTAAGTCTGAAGTGTGGATAGGATTGGTCAGACCTTAAAGATGATGGGGGGGAGTTCCACAACTGGGCTGCTTTGACAGGGACGCCGTTGCCTCCATCAGTGCTCAGTTTAAATGGGGGCACAAATAGCTGGTTGGTATATGCTTCTCTGGTAGGTCTATTGGAAGTTCTTCTTTTGAACCTTTCTGTTAGGAATTTGGAGGCTAAATCATTAATACTTTTGAATGTTAGTGATAGTGTTTTAAGTTTAATTTTGTCCGCTGTAGAGAGCCAATTAGATTGTCTTCTGACATCTGAGATATGCTCTCTTCTTGGGATTCCTAAGGCGGCTCTGAGGGCATTGTTCTGCAAGGTTTGGATTTTGTGCAACATGTGTTTATTAGACCCTATATATAATGTGTTACAATAGTCCAATTTGGATAATACCAGAGCTCTTGATAAGGTGAGGCAGCTGGTAGTGGACAGGTATGGTTTTGCTGCTCTAATCAATTTACAGGTGCATGCGGTACTAGAGGCCAGCACACTCACCTGTTTTGTTAGAGAGAGGCAAGAGTTGAGGTAAAAACCTAATGTTTTTTTCCTCTTTTGCTACTTTAATGGTGTTGCCATCTATAAAAAATGATGAATAGTCATTGTTCAGTCTTTTGATATTTTGTGTATTCCCCAGTATGATGAGTTCCGTTTTGTCATCATTCAGGCATAGACCATGACGGGCCATCCATGCCTGGATGATGAGGTATATCTTATTCACCAATGCCAAATCCTGTTCATAATCCCCCGAAAGTGGGATGAGAATCTGAGTGTCATCTGCATAGTTAGTGTAGGTGGCACCCAGAAGGTCCAGATCATCAAACAGGGGCTTCGTGTAAATGTTATACATGGTAGTAGAGACGCGTGAGCCCTGGGGAACGCCAAATGTGATAGGTACTGGGTCAGCTGCTGTAAGGTAGAAAAAACCCTCATAGTTCTGCCACTTAAGAACAACTTGATCCACGCAATTGCATGTGTGGAGAAGTGCGCCGCAGATTCCAGGTGGGTACAGAGCACATCATGATCTACCAAGTCAAATGCCGCTGAGAGATCCAATAGGAGGAGTAAGGCTGTTTTTCCAAGGTCTTTCAGCTCATCGACCTGGGTTTTGAGATCGATAAGTGCGGTTTCGGTACTGTGCTGAGGCCTGAAGCATGATTGTCTGGTACCTAATAGTTGATGCAGCTCCAAGTATTTTTGGATCTGTGAGTAAGCCACTCTGTCTAGTATTTTTAACAGAAATTGTACCGTTGTAATTGGCCTGTAGTTAGTCGGGATGGACGGGTCCAAAGTTTGATTTTTAAGGACGGGGAGGACCCATGATTGTTTGAGGTTGTCTGGTATTGTGCCTGATGCACAAGGAAGCATTAATGAGTTTAGAAATAAATGGGGATAGGTCTCTGGCCGCATCTTTTATCAGTTGGGTTGGGCATATGTCGCCTCGACAGTTGGAAGGTTTGACCGAGAGTATTATCTTTTCAATCTCTAAAATAGTTACTTTGGTGAAGTTGAATTTTTTTTCTGATCTGGTAGAAGTAGGTGGTTTACCTCATTGCTTAGTTGAGGGAGGAATATTTTATTTTGTTTTTCTCAATTTTAGTTTGGAGTGCAGCTATTTTGTCGTTTAGCGCTTTTTGAATGTTGGAGCACCACGTTATATTTTTGTCCCAGTTGTCCGGAGCAGGGATGGGGTTTTCCAGTTCCTTTAGTATAATGAATAGATCTTTGGTTCCAGATTTAGCCTGCAGTATTTTGTTGTTAAAGTTCTCTTTTTTAGCTCTCCTTATTTCATTTTTGTAAATCTTAGAGGCGTTGATGAGAGCTGCTTCATTAGTCTCAGATGGAGTTAGTCACCAGGCAGATTCACATTTGCATTTTTCAATCCTTTGGGATTTGAGGAGAGGGGTGAACCAGGTGTTTAAGTGTGCTCTGGGCTTACTTTTTCTCATTTTCAAAGGGGCGATAGTGTCCAAGGCTATGGCCATGATTGAGTTGAATTAATTCACTAGAGCTGAGGGGTTTAGTAATTCAGGTAGAGAGTTTAGAGTTGGGAGGATAAGTGGTAGCAGTGTGCCCGTGGTTATGTTTTTTAAAATTTCTGTTTGGTAAGGGGGGAGCCAGTATATTTTCCTTAGGTTGGGTAGTATTTTCATTTATGAGGAAGGTTATTAGCGCATGATCTGTCCAGATTTGTGGGCTGACATCAGTAATAGTTACATTACAGTGTGGTTGGCTACCCAGTTGAGTGTTCGGCCTTTTTCGTGGGTAGGTTGTGAGACGATTTGGGTAAATCCTAGTTCTGTGATTACATTGGCTATATTGATTGCTTGCAAATCTTTATGGTCATTGAAACCTAAGTTCAGGTCTCCCAGAAGGATGGCTTGCGATGAGTTTTTTAGGTTATTTGAGAGGATCATAGAGATGTCCTCCTCAAAAGTTCCAATGAGACCTGGTGGCCTATAGCTGAGGTGTATATTGATAGATTGAGAGGATGATGTTAAGAGTTTAGCGGTTAAGGATTCGCAGGATTTGGTGTTTGAAGGCTTTTCTATTTTTATGGTGAGATTACTTTTAGCAATGAGGGCTAAGCCGCCTCCTCGAGAATTGGTTCTATCTTCTCTGAGAATGTTGTAATTAGGGGGCAAGGCAAGCATCAGAGCGGGTCCTGCTGCTTGGTGAAGCCAAGTTTCCGTTATGGCTAGGAGGTCATAATCACCTGTTTAGATGAGATCGGCAATTTTGGTGGCATGTGCTATTAATGACCTTGCATTAATAAGGGCACCCTTCAGAGGGGTGTTTGGTTTATGTATCGCAGGGGTGACATGACTTTTCTTTTTGGTTAGACTATTGCTTGATTTGCAGTGATTGTTAATGGGACTGTTAAAGTGGGAATCTCTTTTGGTGGTGGAGGTGTTTAGTTTGGTGGCACTAAGTTGGCAGTCTCTTCTATTGCCGGGTTTGGTGACTAGTCTGGCTGGAGGTTCATAGATTTTAGGTAATCTTTATCGTAATTTGGCATTTCTGCTTAAGGTGTCACACAGGATGTTTGTTAGAGAGTGGCAGGGGATAGGTAACTTTATAGACTGAGGGTCAGTGTCTGGGGTGATGGTCTGTCGGCGCTCATCAGAGTTCGATGTTACAGTGGGCATAAATTGCGGTGGGTGGTTTTCTGTATCATTGTGGACCAGAGAGTGGTCAGATAGATGAGGATGGTGATCATTCCATCCTAAGGATGATTATCTATATCTGGTGGGGGGGCCACAGTAATGTCTAGGTAATCACTAATAGGTTATGGAGCTCATGGATTCTAGCATTATAGTAGTAACAGTCGTAGTAGTGGAGAGCAGAGTAGTTTATCTCAGGTTAGGCTAGGGGCATAGGCTAGTACCAGGTTTACTAAGTTATGAGAGCAGCTCAGCGACTGGAAGTAGGCTGTTTTCAGTGGGTACACAAGTCTAGTAGTTGGTTATTGCAGATAGGGATGCTCGCAGTAGATAACATTAGCATTAGGCAATCTTGTAGGTCTGCAAAGCTAAACAGTGGGCTCTGTCAGATGGGCATACAGTAGGCAAAGTGGGCTAGTGCATGGTATGCAGCTTAGGGCAGGCAGAGTAGGCTAGTGCACGATAGGCAACTTAGGGCAGGCAGAGTAGGCTAGTGCACGATAGGAAGCTCAGGGCAGGCAGGGTAGGCTAGTACACAATAGGCAGCTCAGGGCAGGCAAAGTGGGCTGGTACATGGTGTGTAGTTTAGGGCAGGCAAAGTGGGCTGATACACAATAGGCAGCTCAGGGCAGGCAAAGTGGGCTAGTACATGGTATGCAGTTTAGGGCAGGCAAGGTAGGCTGGTACACAATAGGCAGCTCAGGGCAGGCAAAGTGGTCTGATACACAATATGCAGCTCAGGGCAGGCAAAGTGGGCGGATACACAATATTCAGCTCAGGGCAAGCAAGGTAGGCAAGTACACAATAGGGAGCTCAGGGCAGACTTAGTGGTTAAGTGCGCTGAGCACAGAGGCTATTGGTGTTTACATAAATGAACAATTCTAGCAGTTCTGCCTATAATGTAATCATGGGCATGCAAGATTTAATAGGAAACACAAGATTCATCATAACACATTGTCGCCTATTCTCAGGAGACACTGAAGATTCTCGGGGACTGTCAGAAGGGACCCCCAGCTCTGTGGACAAAAATCCCTCCTCCTCCTCCTCACCTGTATGAAGATCTTCCAATGAATCTTCTGGAGAAATGGTCCTTCTTTCTCTCCAGGCGGCTTCTGGCTTTTTTATGCAGCTCTTAGAGCGAGCTCGTCTGGAGGCCACCTTGCCAATAGGCCAGTAGCTTGGCAGAGGTGCCCCCCAGGGAGCAAACCCCAATACCAGGGAAAAGCAAAGCTAAAAAACCCTGGTGCAGCTTGAGTGCGATGATTATAGTAGCTCCGGAGAAGTGAGGGTGGCCAAAGGTGCAGGTAGTAGCCAGCTGACTGATACGATGAAACTGAAGGTTTCCAGATTCAGAAGGGTGACGAAAACACTGGCTCCGTGGAGGTTGGGCAGCAAGGAAGTAAGCAAGGAAGCAGAGGTAAAGCGGGCAAAGAGGGAAAAATCACTCACAAGCAGGTAGCGAGCGCAACGAGGAGCGGGGGAAAGGAGAAAGCGGAACGGGGAGCAACAGCCGGGGAGAAGGGAAAAAACGCCAAGCGTACAGGAAAAACAGAGACGGCGGGAACAGCGTTAGGACCCAGGGGAAGCGAGGGTTGCAACGCATCAGCCCGCCGTCAAGGAGGATTACAAGTACGGCCGGCGTGATGACGCGCAACAACAACAAGCAAGACTAGACCGTCACCGCTGTTGCTGCGTCGGCCATTAGCGTCCCTTCCATGGCTTCCACAGCCGCCACAGCCCTCGAGTCATGACACCTAGAAATTCTAACAAGAGGTATGCAGGCTTCACCTGGCCTCGAGTGGGGCCAATGAGTGGTGGTCCAAGTGCCTTATCTTTATGTGTGACTCTGGGGACACATTTATCAAGTGTCTTGGGGATCAAACAAGGGTCTCAGGACTCAATAGTACACAGAACATATGTTTGCTCAGTATTAGTAATATGGGGGGCAAATGGAGGGTGGCTCATGGACAGGGGTCCCACCACTGCTACATCAAAGCAGTGAGAGGCTTGGGGATCATACAGTCAGTAACTCTCAGCGGTGGGGGTTGTCGGAGCAGGGGCAGGTTTGTGAAGACAAATGGTTTTCAAGGGCCAGGCTCTGGCCCGGTCACACACAGGGCAATGATCTCAGAGGAAGAGGAGAGATACAGGGTTAGCTTGCAACAATTCACACCCAAGCTTCCGTGAGAACAAGACAGCCACAGTGTGGACAGTGGGAAGGAGGTGGGGGGTTGTTGAGCTGGCAGTGCGTGTCTCTGGACATGGGAGAGATGCAGGCTTGCCGCTGAGAGATTCATGTGCGGCCTAGTCAAAAATGGAGTTGTGGTTACTTACAAAATGGAGTCCCTGCGGTCAAGCGAGAGGCATTGGATATGTGTCATTCAATGGTTACCTTGCATCCGTCATCGGGGCTCGGCTGAGGGTACGTTTCCAAACATTGTATAAGCATACCATACACTTCGTCCGGAATGTAGGGGAGCCCAAACAGCCATTCCTACCTTACACTTGCGCAGACTAAGTTTCAAATACTCATAATCAACTCCTCAGTGTGGGGTCCAACCAATGGCTTTAAAGAGTAAGTCCATGTTTCTAGTCAGCCCGGATTGTTCATTGCTTCGTATATCCTCACCCAGACTGGCCAGTAGCAAATTAGATGGACCATTGAGGACTTTGACATAGAGTTCTCTCCTTTTTAAGAACAATTATTTAAGAGATAATAGTCCCAACTCCAGTTTTAATATGGCCATGGGTATACATTGAGGAAGCCCCAGCAATTTTCTCCAAAATGTACCTTCAATGATATGTAACTAATCAAGATCCATATTTGTTAATGATTCAAGACTGTATATTGCCATTGTTAACAAACATTGGATATACAACTGACGTGCCCCCCACAATGAATAGCCCCTTTGCTTTCTAGTGATTTGAGAAATGTATGCAGTTAACTGGGCTATCTTAATTGTTTGAGATTGTATATTAGAGGAAATGAATTCAACAGAAAATGTTTTAGTAGTCATCCCAGTCTTTGTAATACAGATATTATGGAGGCTGGATTTGATTTGCACTCAAGAGGAAGCAAAACATTTTACAAATTATTTTTTCATTTTACTCAGGAGACCAGAATATATAACTTGTTACCTTGTTATTTATACACATTTTCTAGCCCCTTTTGTCGCAGCAAACTCATGAGGCTTCGCCTGAATTTATACCACACTAACGAAGTTTTCGGCTGCTCAAAGGGAGGTCCCTAGGGATGATTTAAATTGTAGGTTTTGTGGGAAAATTGGATCATTGGAAAGTTTGAAGCACTTGTTATATTGCATAGCTATGACAGCTAGAAGGGCATTATATTTTGGAAGATGTAATGATGATTTTAAGGATGGTCAAAGCAGACGATTGGTGGACTATTTTAATTTGTGGAGAAAATGTGTCAAGTGTTTTAGCATCTGGTAAATGTGTAGATATATTTAAATGAAAAAGTGTCTTGATCCTTTCTTGAATTCTTGTTTACATAGGTTTTTAAATGAATTGTGAATAATTATTGACTGATTAGATTGTGAACTGTCTGCATTGTAAATGTAAAATTCTTAGATGATGTATTTTGTGTGATTAAATTGATAAAGGTTTGTATTGTACTAAACCATATGCAAATAAGAAATTAAATAAATATGCTAGGAAAGACTGCCAGCATCTCCATGATGAAATAGGCAAGTAACAGGTGTAATTTAGTCATACATGTGTCAAGACGTCCAGGTTTAGAAATGGATTAGCCACCTTGCCCCCTCCCTGACTCTTCTATATTTCGCTACTTTCCTCCACACTCGTATGATCTATCACCTCCTCCAAATGTCTGTATCCCTTTCGCACCCTGTGCACTCTCTCACTGTTCCTCTTCCCTAATTGCCTCATCACTAGAACTCCCTATTTCCTGACAGCAAAAACACCATTAATATGTTTGAATTCAAGTCGGCCCCCAACCTCAATCCCTTATGCTTAGAAAGGGCTCACATATTTTCCTAGCACATCCCTGCACCCCATTGGCCATTCCCCCTACCACCATTATACATATGCTGACAAAGGGGTGCTTTACAGGACCACTAAACATTACATAACATCTCCCTGGTGGTGGTGGGGCGGCTCTTCCCCAGAACAGAACATTATCCCCACACTCTGGATTCAGGTGATTACGCCAGAAAGGTATTAACGAGGGGGGCAGTGGCAACATTGAGAAGTAGATGGGCCCTCCGATTCCCCTGTTTGGATCACATGAGTACAAGATGACAACTTGAAAGTTAAGAGTGCCGGTGATTGACTTTCAGTAAAGTAGTGTAAGCTGTCACGGAATTAGTTGGGTGGACCGATGGGAGAGGTCTTCACAGTGCTCGCAGTGTATGTAAAGAAGTAGTGGAGCTATGTTCCCTGCTGGCCTGCCCCTGGTCTCCAAAAACCCATCACCACGCCCCCTCCCAAGCACTATACAAACCCCAAATACGTCCATGCACCTGCTGTGTAAGGGAATGTTCAGTGCAGTGCACTGAAGTGCAAGGTTCAACTACTTACTACACTTTCATTTTAAAACGAAACCATTCCAAAACGGCTTCATTTTAAAATAAAAGTATAAGAAGATTAAAACGTCATTAAAAAAGGTAAAGGTGCACTGCTCGCAACCACTCCCGCTTATTTCGACTGCTGGGTCTGCATTGTGACTTCTGAGACTGCCATGGTGACCCAGAGCTCTGAGCGATCTAAGCAGGCCTGTCCATGGAGATGTGGCGTGCAGGGAGGCTGAAGAGAGGCAGGGACGTGTCGGGAGCGCAGCAGCAATTTCTCAGCACCCCAGTGCAGGCAGGAGGGTTGGACCTGCAGAATGATGAGCATGATGTGAGGATGAGGACCTATTGCTGGGTAGTGGAGGGAAAGGACAGTGCATACTTATGAAGCGGGTGGCCATCTTGGAGTGAAGTCTGTTCATAACTGAATACGGTGATATGATGGCTGGCTGGAAACTGGTCCACCTATGGTTAGTACATAATGGCCCACAAAGCCTTCTAGAGGTTAGTGTTACATTGATCTTATTTTGAGGAGTATGCTAGATTGGTCTCTGTGGTGAGTCAGGAACTCCTCAATTGGAAGAAAACATATGCGCCATACAGGATGTGCTTCACAGTGCTCATAAAACAAACACATTGGTGCTATGGAGATGTGCAACGCATTACAGGGTCATTACTGACCTTGTCATGATTTTGTTTTCAAGTGTAGCAGAAGCAGTATGCACCACTGCTATCCTTTTTGAATTTATATCCTTCAAACAGGGATAGAAATCTTCTATTTTGTTTTATTTGTGAAATATTTCACAATGACCAGGCCTCTAAGGGACCTGTCACAGTGAAATGCACTCCCATCACCCACGTGAGTGCTGGGAGCTTATAATACGTTATATAGGGATGATGCCTGGCCAGCAAACCTTTTGCACTGCCGTACAGCCCCCCGAAATATTCAGGTCACCTTTAAGTAGAAGGTGATCAGCACATTTTTTTAAGTGAACTTAAATGAAGCAACTTAAAAAATGCATACTCAGCCTTTTTTCATTTCTGTTAATTCCATCTCTGAATTGCTCCAGTGCAACTCTTTGAGATACAGGCCCTCTACAGTGTCAAAAACTGGAGGAAATCTGGAAATGCCAGAAGATTCTTTCAGAATCACATTTGTACATGTGCATTTCATGCATGGTCTGGCCATCTCTGAATTGCTCCAGTGCAACTCTTTGAGATACAGGCCCTCTGCAGTGTCTAAAACTGGAGCACATCTGGAGATACCAGGAGATTCTTTCAGAATCACATTTGCACATGAGCATTTCATGCATGGTCTGGCCATCTCTGAATTGTTCCAGTGCAACTCTTGGAGATACAGGCCTTCTACAGTGTCTGAAACTGGAGCACATCTGGAGATGCCAGGAGATTCTTTCAGAATCACATTTGCACATGAGCGTTTCATGCATGGTCTGGCCATCTCTGAATTGCTCTAGTGCAAATCTTTTAGGAACAAGCCCTTTAGAGTGTCTAAAACTGGAGCACATCTGGAGATACCAGGAGATGCTTTCAGAATCACATTTGCACATGAGCATTTCATGCATGGTCTGGCCATCTCTGAATTGCTCCAGTGCAAATCTTTTAGCAACAGGCCCTTTAAAGTGTCTAAAACTGGAGCACATCTGGAGATGCCAGGAGATTCTTTCAGAATCACATTTGCACATGAGCATTTCATGCATGGTCTGGCCATCTCTGAATTGTTCCAGTGCAAATCTTGGAGATACAGGCCTTCTACAGTGTCTGAAACTGGAGCACATCTGGGGATGCCGGGAGATTCTTTCAGAATCACATTTGCACATGAGCATTTCATAATTGATCTGGCCATCTCTGAATTGTTCCAGTGCAAATCTTTGAGGAACAGGCCCTTTAGAGTGTCTAAAACTGGAGCACATCTGGAGATGCCAGGAGATGCTTTCAGAATCACATTTGCACATGAGCATTTCATGCATGGTCTGGCCATCTCTGAATTGTTCCAGTGCAACTCTTGGAGATACAGGCCTTCTACAGTGTCTGAAACTGGAGCACATCTGGGGATGCCGGGAGATTCTTTCAGAATCACATTTGCACATGAGCATTTCATGGATGGTCTGGCCATCTCTGACTTGCTCCAGTGCAACTCTTTGAGGAACAGGCCCTCTACACTGCCTACAACTGGAGCACATCTGGAGATGCACTTCAATATGCACTTGAGCACATTTTTGGGACCCGCATTTGCACACAAGCAACTTGAAGGTGCTCATGAAAGCTCCTTCTTGGTTTCAATTCTAAGTTCTGCACATCGGGTATAAGGCAGCAACAGGTGCGCAGCTGCCATGCTCAGGGGCATCTCCTCGTTTGCTCCAGCGCGTCCATCAGAATCTCGTCCTATGAGTTGAGAAAGGCAGGCAGGGGCAGTTAAGGGCACACTGAGCACTCAGCTGTGTACCTAGTAATGATAAGGGGCAACACCACTGACACACTAGCAGGGGAGAGAACAGGCAGGGCCTCACTGCCACCCCTGCAAGCACTTGGCCCACTGCTCGTGTCTGTCCCCACCATCCTAACCCCATCCGAGAGCAGCTGACGAGCGCTCCCCGCAGAGCTCATCTGAATTCGCCTCACTACAAGGCAGAGCTGTGCCTTAGAATGAAATCAGCAATAAATGAGAGAGGAAATTACAGATAAGGGAGAAGAGAGGCTGCCTGGCGAGACAAAGAAGAGATGGACGTGTAGCATGACTGGGTGACAGGGCACAATCAGTGCCTCGCTGCTGTGACTCCACATAGGCCCGCCACATATCCACCTGCCCACGTAATTACCATAAGCTAAACATAGGACACTGACACAATTACAATCAGGGTAACATGCATGCCCAGCTAAGCGCAAGCCAAACATAGAAGGCTGACACAATTGCAATCACCTTAACTCACAAAACCATCCAAGTAATTACTGCCTTTCTAGTGTGCAGACCTGAGTAGTTGATTACCCATCACAGTGACACGCAGACCTGAAAAGAAGATTGAGAGTAACAGAAGCAATGCAGACCTCTGCTCTGGATAAGCCATTACAGTACCAAACAGACATAAACAGTGGATGATGCATTATAGAAGCAATGCAGACCTGCGCTCTGGATTAGTCATTGCAGTAGCCTACAGGCATAAACGATGGATTGCCCATTACAATAATATACAAACCTGAACGTAGGATTGACCATTACAGAAGCAATGTACACCTGCGCTCTTGATTACCTATTAGCACCCATGGCGGGTGGCGCAGTCAACCAGGTTCCGTGGATCGGTGGCTGAAACCTGTATGGAACCCGGAGGCTGCCTCCTCTGCCGCAGGCCGCCATCTTTCCTCCCGCCCTTACTTTTCTTTGTTTGGGTAAAAAAGATCCCAACACCCCTCCCCATCCTTGTGGCGGCGACAGCACTGCCCGCCTCAGCCGCAGCAGCTTCCCTTTTCTGGCTGCCATGGTCATAGAGGAGGGGCTTCTATAAACATGGCGACCATTTTGGTTAAGTATTTTCATTCATTCAAAGGGAAGCGTGTAGCGCCCCATCGAATGAATGAAAATACTTTGTTTTAGCACCCCATGTTACTGCTTTGTTAACACGTGGTGCTAATAGCATTAACCCCACGTTCCAAGGGCTGGAACGGGGACAGTGTGGGAATCTTCCCAGTGCCCTCGTTATAGGCCCTCACTTTATTTGGGTCAATAACCTGGCCTTCTGGACCATTACCCTCTAACCCCCCATTCCAACCCTTGGAACGTGGGGTTTACGCTACATTACAGTAGCATGCATACGTGAATGGAGGACTTACCATTATAGAAGCAATGCAGACCTGCACTATGGATTACCCATTACAACAACATATAGAACTGAATGGAGTATTGATCATTACAGAAGCAAGGCAGACCTGCGCTCTGGATTAGTCATAACAGTTGCATACCGGTACAAACAGTGGATAGCTCATTATGGTAGCATACAGACCTGAATGGAGGATTCACCATTACAAAAGCAGCGCAGATAGGGCACTCTGGATTAGCATTTACAATAACATACACGCCTGAATGGATGATTGACCATTACAGAAGCAACTTTCCTCCAAATCCCTTCAGTGATTCTTTCATGGCGGTCGAAAGTGGATGCGTGTAGCAGTGTGGCTTGATGGCTGACTTGATGATGATACAAGGTTCTTTCCTCACATGGAACAGTCCGTGGGGAGACGGAGAGACGGAAAGAGTAACATTGCGGTCCCGCAGCTTGGCATTCGGATGAAGAACGGTGCAGAAAGATTTGGTATTACCAGTTACGTGGCTTCAGGAGGGTGATGTTAATGCTCTCTGTCTCCTCAAAATACCCAGAGCTTTCCAGGGTAATTCTTCATAACCCCATTGTGTCCACTCGTCCAATTGTGCAGGCCCTAGCCCTTACCAGCCTCTAGAGCTGAGCCCAGCAAGTTTGCCAGCCCGCCCAGGCTAGTCTTGCCAGTGGGTCTTGTTTTGATAGAGGTGCTTGATGTTGCTGCTGTTGCAGTGGGGTTAGTGTGACTGAGTGGGAGCAGGACTGGCGAGACTGAATGCACAGATCTTGCCCTTAGCTGAACAGACATTGATTCCCTCTTGTTCCTCCTTGTTGCAACTGCTGGAGAGGGTGGGTGGGCATATCACAGCACGGCCCCGCATCTCCATCTCCTTTGGCCTCCCCTTACCTCTCATCGCTGCACGCTTCAGCTATTAAAGTGCCAATTTCACCACTCTCTCCCGAGAACGCCCCATTACGCCCCTACTACATCCCATTATGGTGCCAAAACCAAAACCCAAGAAGGATGGCGCTATAAAAATCAGGAGTGTTAAACCACCTTGCCAACTCACGAAGTACAAACATATATACCCAGTCTACGATAAGATGAGCTCTAAGAAGCCAGATAGTGATGGAGCAAAGCCCCTCCCTGAATGAAATTGTATCAGACTTAAACCCTACAAGAGGGACTGAAATCAGGACCATCAACAAAGAGCCCAAAACCACATTGCCACCAGTGACCCTGCCCATCGTGAGCATAGTATTACAGCGGCAGTTGCAGGCCCAGAGAGAGCATGCAGACCTCCAACAAACTCTAAACACGTTGCAGAGGAGCGAGGGGGTGGGTAAGTGTTGTGCCTCATGCTGATTGCTTGTCCCTTGTATGACTATAACCTATGTATGTCCACCAGAGAGTATAACGTCAATGGATGTGATCACCACCATGTGTAATAAATAAAGTTTAAAGAAAAGAAAAACAAAAGAAACTGATCTCTAACTCTCAGATGCAGGAGCTTTTTATGAGGCTCCTCACCTCCCTCCGCAGGTATCCAGTATACCAGAGGTTGATTCAGCAGAAAGCCCATCTGGTTGCCCAGTTGGCCACAGCACTGATGTTCCCTCCGACAGATCAATATTGGAGGCACTGGAGCACTCGATTGACCGGTTATATGACGAGAACCCCCTGGAGGTGTCAAGCCTGTGCCTCCCCACATCAAGCTGTGCCTCAGCAGCTGTTCTTGACCTGATAGGACCTGGTATAACCCCATGGAAGTAGGAAGGATGCAAAGACGATGCCTGGAGGCACCACTCATAAAGCATCCCTTACGCCGATGACTTGCCCAAAAGTTTCTGCTGTTCCCCGAAATTGTCAAAATTATCAATGACCACCTGCAGTCAAAGGTCTGTCACCCCAACTACTCATACAACAGAGCATAGGCGTTCTCCGTGCCAAAATCCTCTAGCCCCACAAAGCACTCTGGCATGTGACTGTAGCTCTCTGCAACCACAATCAGAAGCATTTGTCTCGCTATTATTCACACCGCTTACATTGAATGCAGAATCCCCCCTCGGGGGTTTGGAAAGAGTAATTAATGCTCAAAGCGTGGCCAGAAATAAGGACTTAGCCTGTCTCGATAAACGCATTGAATTCATGGAATGGCTTATGAAAGCTTTGCGGCTGCCCCCATAATGACCAAAAGGTTGGTAGCAGAATCTCAACACTGTTTTGTCTAATACACAGTGCATTAAAGAAAAGATATGAAGGTCTGAGATGGAACACATGACCTTTGATAGTTGTGTCATGTGTCATGTGCCTGCCAATGTCACTTGGCCAGAAGAACATATTGTAGTAGGGTGTGAATATTGTTACTGGACAGAGGAAAGGCATTGAGGTGACAAGTCCAGACCAGTGTTTGTGTAATAAGAAAAGTGAATTTCTTGTTAAGTGCAATATTCCGGTTTTAAGATGTTTTCTGAGTCACCTTCACGAACCCCATCACCCATTTCTGTGAAAAATAGCTCACCAAGAGTGGACTTGAAACTGTCGTTTGGTCCTAATGAGTTTTTTAAAAATATTTCTTATATAATAAAAACATGTATTTTTGTACTTTAAACTATTGAGCATGGTAATGTTCATGCAGGTAGAACCTTTCTGAGTGGAGTGTGACTGAGTGAGAATGATGATGATAGATGCCAGGTCAGAGTCACGAAAAACATATGTGTCCCCACAAGTGTTCTTTTTTTCTAGATTTGTATCCCAGTAGAGCAGTGGTCTTCAAACTTTTTTGGCCAGGGCCCCCCTGAGCAAAATTTGGGCAGGTCGGGACCCCCCAGAAATGCCAAATGGACAGTATATATTGCGCGCCGTCACCTGCTCCCATCAAAGTCGCTGGGCTCCCTCATCCCACTCCTACCCAGTCGCTGGTCTCTCCCCACCCCATCACACACCCAGGGCTCTCCCCACTCTGCTCCCATCACTATCCCATGGTTCCCGCCCATTGTGCTCCCACCATAGTCCCTCGGTTCCCCTATCCCGTTCCCAACACAGTCTGAGGGCCAGTGGCGGCTGGTGAATCTTTTTTAAGTGGAGGGGCATTAAGGGGAGGTTCGGGGGGGTTTCCCCCTGTGAATATTTTTTTAAATAATAGGTTAAAATGTTGCATTGTAGAGCATACTTTTAACAAAAAATGGGTAAATAGCCAAACAGTTTGCAATTGTTGCTGGGAGTCCAGGGGGCAGGCATTGATATTTTATTTCTATCGCGCTCCTACACAAGTGTTTCAGAGCGGGACAAGGCAAGGGAGGGGAACAGAGGAGAATAAAACAGCGATCTTACTAGGCCCAGTGACATTGAGAACGCGCAAGTGTGAGGGGAAAAGTGCATGGAAGGGGGGAGAAGTGGAAAGTGCGAAGCAGAGGAGAAACAGATAAATAACAATAAATAAATAATAAAGGCAACAAACAGTGGTAGTGCAGCCAGCAATTTGCAAGTGCTACGTTTAAGGCAGCAGACAGGGTAGGTCTGATAAGTGCAGGATGAAAGATGGTTCTCCTCAAGTTTTAGAGTGGCAGGGCGCTGTTCCAGAGGGAGGCCCCAGCCGAAGACGGAGATCTACCCCCAGCTCGTTTCTTTGATAAACGACTGACCCTGAGGGAGTTGGAGGTAGAGGAGTGAAGAGCTCGAGAGGGGAGGTATTTGCGGAGGAATAGCTGAAGGTATTTTGGACCCAGGCCCCAGAAAGCCTTGTGGACAAGGCAGAGGGTTTTGAATGATAGATGTCCGGTAAAAAGATACCATCCCTGTCCCCTGGGCCCCACTGGTCCTAACACAATGAACATGATTATGTGTATATGCAAGGCGCTGCACATTCATACAGCAATCACTCTATCATTCACATGAGCATCCATCACCATACACTCACTCATAACGCATCCATACACATGTTTAAATAAAAACAATGAACATAAACGTACCTTCTGCATTGGCCTGTGTGTGGGTGCTGAAACGGCCTGCTCCAGCTGCTCTGTCCGTATGTGCGAGGAGGCGCAGGAGCTCCCCCTCGGACATACAGACATGCAGTGCCCCAGCCAGCATTTCCAATGAGCTATGCAATGCTGGCGAAGCAAAACGCCCCAGCACTTGCATGGCTCAGTGAGCATGTGCGGCTGGGGAACTAAACTGAACTGTCAAAGGGAAACAGTGTTTCCCTTTGACAGTTCAGCCAGCCCAGGAGCACCCCATTAGCTGGATAAAGCAGCTGAGGGAGTGCTCACTGTTTCACTGGGCTGGCTCCTTAGCTCCTCCATAATGGGTGAGGGGCCACTGGGTGGGCGCCTCTTGCCATTATGGATGAGCCGCCAGGCTCGGACAGGCCTATAGGGCAATGCCTGTACCAAAAATGTAAAATGCTAGTTTGGGCCAATCAAAATGGGCCACCATTTTGGCCAATGTGGACCATTTTGATGAGTTACTTAACTATGCAGTTAGTAATGTTGACCATTGTTGCTGAATATATCACAATTTACTTACATTTTAACACAAAGCACCCCTTTGGGTACTATTGAAACAGTGGGCTTCATAACTACTCTGGCGGTAGCTGTGCCGGTAAAACCGGCACGGCTGCCACTGGAGTTGCATCCAGGTCTGGAACCCGCGAATGGGCAATTACTAGGTCATGCCGAGTTAGGCGGACATGATAATTGCCCTTTCGAAGGTGCCGGTAGATCCCCATTCCCATTTGAGCCCCATATGGCTCAAATGGGAATGGGGAGCTCGGATGCACCGGCACCGTTAATAACGGTGCTGGTGCATCCGACGAGCTGAGGTCAGACCTGGCGGGGGCTGTCAAGCACCCACGAGCACAACTCTTACTATGGCGGAACGGTAGCAACGGTGCCGGTATCTTACCAGCACCGTTGTTACTGGTCCGCCATAGTAGTAATGAGGCCCAGTCTGTGACTAAAGGAATGAATATCCATTTACAACTGTGGGCCACTTTTTCATTGTTGCCTGAGACAGTTTCATGCTTCAGCCCGCCCATGTGGGCCACCCCTGCCCATTTCTTCCAATCTAAAAAAAAAAAAAAAAAAAAATCTTTTTTCATGCTGAGCTCTTAGGGCCCCCCTAGGATGCACCCGCGGACCCCTAGGGGGTCGGGACCCACAGTTTGAATACCACTGCAGTAGAGGGAATCAAAAAATAGGGCTCCTGGTGTGGAACCTATTCTACCCAGGAGGGTTAACTAGGAAAACAAAAGATACAAATGAATAGGTCCAAGGATGCTAGGCTCAGATCAACACCTCCACATGTATTATCAAACTCTGCATTGATAAGGAAGGAATCACTCTTCAATAGTATGTTGTAGAGATAAATCTCATTTTTTTATATTAGAGTTGTGTGCAAAAATACATAAATCCAACATTTAGAGAAAATAAGACATCAAAATGGTTTGCTAAAACAGAACAATCAGACAAAAAAACACAGAAAGATATTTACAACACACAGTGCCAAAAAAACATTTTTTGGGACAATCTCCAAATTGTGTGTGTGCAACAAACCCGACTCCTATTAGGATTTGCCACGAAATTCACATATTACAGTGTACATATTCAAGTCAACATTTGTGGAAAACACATAGAACAATGGTGGGTACACAAAATTATTTTTCTTGCGTAAACAGCATTAATGTGCTGTAGTTTTGGGGGGAGTAGTGCGTCTACACCAGGTGTTTCATCCGTTTCTAGGTGGGCTAGGTGTGCCTCATCTTTAACACGGCCTTCATCAGGACGGAGTTCTGTGTAGATTGACGTCTGTGCTGCAGGGGAAGGAGACTACAGTCAGAGGGGTGTCTGAGCCAAAATTATTCAGTTTGAGTGAATCACGTGTGGTTCATGTAAAATCAAAAAGCACATAGCTTACCTATGGGTTAATAGATTTCACAGGCGCTAAATTTGAGATCTGCTAGCCGCATGGGCTGGTCTCTGTATGATCCTGTTGCAAATAACAGAGAACGAGAGAAGCAAAGGGAGGTTGAAGCTAAACATGTCCCCGTTTAAAAAGGCATGAAAAAAAGTTTTTATATTATATGCAGGGAAAAAAGTCTTACCTCTCGCTGGAGGTCGAAAAATGCTGATCCAGGGTGGTATCAGTGGGAAACAGACACGGCTTGCACAGCTAAAAAATATATATGGCTCAAGGTGAGTGTGGTTACATAGTAACAACTGTCTCATATATATAGCAGTAAGTGCAGGGTTTATTTTAAAGTACCTGTGAGGGTTGCTGCATGGGCAGCCTGTCTGCAAAAAAGTACGAGCTGGATCTCCTCAGGCTGCTGAGTCACAGATGAGACTGCAGGGGCCTGACTGCAAAGCGTTGGTAACGCTGTTGCTAGGTCCCTGTAGGTATTTATATGTCGGCCATCTTGGAATGGCCCTAGGATCGAGTGAGAAACAAAATGATGGATTCTGCTCCATCCGGGGGGCACAAAAAAAGCTCAATCAATTATGGGTGTGATTAGTGTCAACGTGTGTCTAAAAAGTTAATTTAGACAATATTGTTGACAAACGGTTGTCATGGCAACCGTAAGCATTGCGGAGTGGCATTGGTTTTTTGTACTCTGAAACAACATAGCTAATGGCCCCATGAGGTTGTGATTACCGAAAATACTTCATTTCAATATGTTGTGGCATGGATCACAAAATGGTTATGTGTCTGAGGAATCTCAGCAGAGAAAAACCATAATTAAGTAAGTGGACAGTTTGTATTGTATTACTAACAGCCCGAGAGGGTGAGAATTAGGGCGTGTCGCCTGGAAACTTAATACATAGTTTCATAATGACAAAAAACATTTGGAATTAACAAAGAAAGTATAGTTTTTCATGTAGGTGATTTCATACATTGACCAAAAAAAAAAACACACAGTGCCATAATGTCTACTGACTTCTGCATTTCATGAAATGAAAAATGATCATAGTGTTAAGAAGTTCATATAAAAAAATGAGATTTATCTCTACAACATACTATTGAAGAGTGATTCCTTCCTTAGCAATGCAGAGTTTGATAATACATGTGGAGGTGTTGTTCTGAGCCTAGCATCCTTGAACCTGTTCATTTGTATCTTTTTTTTTTTTTTTTTTTTGATGTCTTAGTTTAGTGATAAACTTTTGCATCATAGTAGATCTTATCCAAAATCGAAGAGAATGTAAGAGGGGTTTTTACAATTTTCTTCGTTTGAGATCAAGGATATCAGTCAGAAAAAGAGCAACTGTAAATATGTATTTGTTATTAGTTCCACTGAGAATGGTGTTCCATCTTTCATCCGTGGTCATTTCTTGTGAAGCCAAATCGAAATGGGCCCCAAATTGCGTACGTTGGGCTGTCAGAGCCGAACATTCCATGACTAGATGAAATATGGTCTCCGGAGTGGTTTGAATTTCACAAAAACGGCAGTAGTTATTTGCTTTAGGGATCCGGTTTGTTATGGCTAAGTAGTAGTTTGTCGGCAGGATATTCAATCTAATTCTCAAGAATATTAATCTAATCACTGGATCGGGAAATAATTGCAGGTATGGTTGTGGTTGATTTAGTTTTCTATTATCCTTGTTACAGTGAAGCGTCCGCTTGTAGGAGTTCTTCTGTTCAATGGTTTTGATCCAGTCATTTTGTAAGAGTTTAACTTTGGCATGTTGGGGGCGCTTCATTAGAAGTTCTTGAGATATTTCTTCTTGTTCCATTTCCTTGGTGATAGATTTTTTCCATTTTAATAGTGCCGTGGTATTTAATGTCGCCGTTTTAGTTTTGAGAATTTGGATTGCCGGTGTCTTGTCGTCGGACAGAAGTTTGCGATAGATGTCCAAACGTTTCCATCGTACCATGGAGGTGATTGATTGAGTTGCAAGTTCGTACCTTATTCGTGGCATGGGGTACGATTTTGGTAGAGATAGGATCTTACGCCAGAATATGGACTCAAATTTCGTCCAGTTTACTTCTTGTGCATTCAGCATTGTTTCAGAGCCGTAAGTTATTATTGAAGTGTATTTTTGCCTGTAGTACGCAATTATTGGTTTAAATGAAAACTTTCCAAATTTTCTGTGTAGGATACAGCCTTGGCGTGCCAATGCTTGCGCCTTCTGTTCTATTTTGTCCAACCATTCTGCTTCTGTATTTGATTGGTTGATCATAATACCAAGATACTTGAATGTTGTTACGTTTTCCAACTTGATTCCATTGATATTGAAGGTCGGTTATTTTTTTGCTTTAGGTTGAGGTTTCGTCAATTGCATAGATTTTGTTTTAGTGATGTTGATTGTTAGGTCATTTTGAATCATATAGTTATTCAGGGCTGTGAGTGAATATTGCAGTCCATATGGAGTTTTGTCCATTAAGACAATGTCGTCTGCGTATGCCATTATGGAAACAGGGGTTGAATTGATTTTTGGGGGGTTTAATTTATTGTTTTCCAGATGTTGTTCAATATCTGATGTATAGAGGTTATAAAGAGTCGCTGCTAAAGGACATCCTTGCTTCAGTCCGTTAGATGTTGGTATTGCTTCAGTGGTCATTCCTTGTTTTGTAAGCCTGACTTTTATTGAGGTGTCTGAGTAGAGTAATTTGATGGGCTCGAGAATGTTCGAAGGGCAGTTCCATGCTTTAAGTTTCGCCCATAATTTTTGCCGGGATATCGCGTCGAAGGCCATTTTTAAATCGATGAACGCGGCGTATATCTTGGTCTTGCTGTTAATCGCTTCATGTTTAATAAGTTGGAGTAGAAGGAGATTGATGTTCGTTCCAAGATTAGGGGTGAATCCGGTTTGTCGTGTTGACAATCTGCCCGTCGAGTTGGCCCAGGTAGTAAGTTGTTTTTGTAGGACTGATGCAAAGAGTTTCCCTAAAGGATCAAGTAAGGCAATGGGGCGGAAATTTTGTGGATTATCACGCGGGCCTTGTTTATGTATGGGAACTATTGTTGCCGTTTTCCAGGTGGTAGGAATTTGATTATGTGAGTTTATAATCTCAATTATCTTGTGCAGAAAGCTTGCCCATGCCGAGGGGTCTTGTTTAAGCATGGCATTCGAAAGTCCATCAGGGCCCGGGGCTCTTGAGGTGTTAAGTCGATTTATCATGGATAAAAGATCTTCATATGAAATGGAAACTGACCATTTTATGTTATTTTTGGTTTCTTCTTGTTCAGCTGAATCAGGTAGAGCTGCATACATGTTTGAAAAATGGCTGACCCATGTCTCCTTTGATACGTTAGCTGTTAGCTTTTGTTGTTTTTGATGATTTTCATTCAAGAGATTCCAGAGTTCTTTGGTATTATTCGTCCGGTATGTTTTCATTATTGTTTCTGCATCAGTTTGTAGTAATATTGCTTTTTGAGATTTTTTCCAGTTATTGAAGGTTTGTTTTAGTTTGGCGATCTGAATGGTGTTTTCAGGTTGTCTATTTTTCTTTAACTGTCTTGTTCGTTTCGCTAGCTCCTTTTTTTTTGCTGCTATTTCCTCATTGTAACTGTGCAGGTGGGTTTTTTGTGAACGATTTTTGACTGTTTGCTGGAACGGGAGCAGAATCCATTCATAATTCAATTTTTCCAAATCTGGTTTTTTGGAGGTTAATAGTTTCTTTGGGAGTAATGTTAATGCTGTTTGTGGGATGCGAAGTCTTGATGATGTACCATCCAGTTCAAGTGAAGGTAGTACTAAAGCTGCCTCTTGTTGTCTGGTAGAGTATGACTGAACTGTTAGCATGTTGTGATCACTGGTATCACAGATTATGGTTTGAGCAATGTCGACCGAATCTTGCAAGGTTTGGGAGAGAAAGATATAGTCGATAATTGCTACAGAGGAAGCTCTACTCCATGTTGGTATAAAGAGGGAAGAATTATTTTTTGCATGGTTTAGCAGGTTAAGATCTCGGATATGGATTTCTTTCATCCATCTTAACGCTTTAGCCGATAGGTGTTCAGGTAATCGTGGAGTGCCAGTTTGTGTGATGAGATTGATGTTTAAATCTCCGCAAAGTATTAGCTCCAAGTTTCTGTGGGTGTCAATTAGGTTGTCGACTGTAATAAATACAGCGTCGATGAATTCATTAGTTGTAATGGCTGCAGGATTCCAGTAAAGATTGAATATGGCAATTTCTATTTCATCGTTTTCTTTTTGTTCTCGATGGGTCTTTGTTGTTATTATGGTCATCTGGATCCACGGGTTTATATTTTCGGTTGTCAATACTCTCCAGTAGGGGTTTATTTTAATTAGAGTGAGGAGACCTGATGCTGGCCTTCCCTGATTTTTTTTATAGCAGGATTTAGGAAAGCAAGGAAGCCATCGCATGCTGGTGTATCAGTGATCCAGGTCTCTTGTAGACAAATGATTTGAAAGTTCTCAAGATCAGTTGATGGCTGAGTGTATAAGTGAAGATTCCCTCTTGTATTCCATGAACACAGTGGCCATGTAGGATTTTTATTGTTTAGTTGTTATGAGTATGAGTAGGCTGAGCTTCTTGAAGAGATGGTTTCAGTAGATGAAAGCTCTAGATCGTAAAGCCTTTTAAAGGGTCGATCATGACTGTTCCATTGATCTGCTCTTTTGTCTCTGATCGTTTTTTCGTTATTGACGTGGTGGTCGTTTGTGCGAGCGGGCCTATCGTTTCTTGTTGAGTGTTTCTTTGTTGTTGTGGTGGCCCAGCATTTGAATCCAAGTTTTAGAAATTCAGCACTTTTTGATACTATCAGTTCTTGGTCATCCTGATTCGAAATTTCAGCGACAATTTTGTCTAGGTAGTTGTGATCTTTAAAACTGATTAAGTCAATCTCAGTTGTTGTTATGTGTTGTAATTGAGGTATTGCTCCAAATAGACGGAGAGTATTTGTTCTGTTCATTATAAGAGGTTCTTTTCTGTTGATTCGATTTTCAATATGGATTTCGTAAATTTGTGTTTGTTGCAATGGATTTATAAACGTTGGCAAAATGCAGTCGGATGTAGATGTTATGTGTACAATTAAAGAATTGTCCATGACTTGATCAGAGTCTTCTGCTAATAAAGAGCAATTGCTAACGGATAATATGATTGAATTTTCCTGTAGAGAACTTTCTGAGATATCTTCGTATTGCAATCTTGACTGCAGGTCTCGGGGGCTGTTATATTCGTCGAGTATTATGTAACTTGAGGGTGTTACAGATTGTATGTCTGATGACATATCGTTTGAGTCCTGGTGTTTATGGGTTGTACAGTTTAGTAGATCATCCTCTTGCGAAGCGGAATCTGATGTGGATTGAGGGCGTAAGAATGGTATTCCGTTCTGTGACTGCCTAGTAATGACATTGATCGTACCCGCTGGTTTCTTCTCCGCGGTTCTTAAATTGGTTTTTTCCAACAAGTCCAATGTTCTTGTTTGTGGGATTAGTTCTGTGGGTCTTATTGCTCTGAGAAACGCTCTAGATCCTATTTGTCGTTTTTTAACGGTTTTAGGCTGTGTTGGTTTTGCAGCAGTAATTGCTTTTTCTTTCGAAAAGATCTTGTATTGTTCCGTTTTATTCTCTTTTGGATGACCGTCGCCTCGTGCCTCTGTGTAATGATTTTGCACTAACCTGTCTCGTGCAGCAATTTACGAGGCAATTGGATGGTCCCCTGAGGACCCTAACACCTCCCTCCTCCCTAATTAGGGAACCGAAGGGGTGTGCAAGGGATCCCAGGGAAACCCTCCTGGGGGAAAAAACCCTGCTGGAACGGATGAGAAGCTGGATCGGTCGTGTCTCCACTGGCTGCAGCTCCTCACGAATTGCGGGATTAACCGGGTCTGGTCACTGTACCTCGGAGAAGTCCTGATTGAAAATAAGTGAACGAGAGTTGAGAGAAGGAACTAGGTTCAAGAGGAATCAATATCTTGATTTGGGTAAGTACCTATGTTGTCTGGAAGATGGGGACTATCTGTGGGCGGCGGAACGGGAAGGCTAGGCAGAATGGTAAGGCTGTAGGAAAGAGTAGAAAAGAAAGGTAAGTATAGGTATGAGGTATAGAATAGTAACTCCCTAGTTGCGAACTCACGTAGCGTCTGTAGAGAGTAGCGACGCTCTGGGCTTCGGCTCTGCTGGACCATATCCGGAATCCATGAGAAAACGCGATGACGTCAGGGGACATCTGACTCGCGAACGTGAAAACGCTGCACCGTAACCCAGAGGAGGAGAGGCCATCTTGGAAGAGGGAAAAGCGGCGAGTGCCCGCAATCTCCAGCGCTGCCACAGGGAACGCCGGTGCCAGCTAGCCGTGACAGTATGCCCCCTTCCGAGGGCAACACCACCTGGTTTGCCCGGATGATACCTGTGAAAACGGCGAACCAGTAAGGGGGCGTGAACAAATGAAGCCGGTTCCCACGTACGGTCGGCCACCGAGTAACCCTTCCAGTGGATCAAATATTGAAGTCGACCGCGATGATAACGGGAATCGCAAATGCCCGAGACTTCGAACTCCGGACCTTCCGTAGTAGCCACTGGAGGCGGGTCGGACCTTGTAGATCGGCCAAAACGATCCGATATGTGAAGTTTGAGTTGCGAAACATGAAAAACTGGGTAAATCCGGGACCAAGAAGGTGGGAGCCGCAACTCAAAAGCCAAAGGGCCTTTAGCACTTAATACTGTAAAAGGTCCAAAATATTTCGGAGACAATTTAGAGGGAACCAGATGTCTGGGCAGAAACTTTGCTGAGAGCCAGACCAAATTCCCCGGAACAATCACAGGAGCCGATGAACGATGCAAGTCAGCAAAACGTTTAGAATGCTCTTGAGCTTCTAGTAATGCAGTTCTGGCCAAAAGATGACCCTGTTGAATATCGCCCATTAGGGCGTCCACATCTGGAAAGGCCGAAGCCCTGAGAAGAGATGATGAATAGCAAGAAGGATCGTACCCATAGGTACAATGAAAGGGACTGGTCTTGATAGACGCATGAGGAGCATTATTGTAGGCAAACTCTGCCAAGGGTAACAAATCCTTCCAATTGTCCTGTGCCGCTGATACAAAACAGCGCAGATACGTCTCCAGAGTCTGATTTAAACGTTCTGTCTGCCCATTAGTTTGAGGATGGTATCCCGAACTCAAGGCTCTCTTTATGCCTAAAGCAAAGCAGACTTGTTGCCAATATCGTGAAATATATTGGGAACCTCGATCTGACACTATGCTGTCAGGAAGACCATGCCGGGAAAAGATGGAGTCTATGAACTGTCTTGCCATCTGTGGTGCTGTTGGTACTGAGGGTAGGGATTGGAAATGAGCCAATTTGGTGAAATAATCCACTGTCACCATAATGGTTGTATGACCTTTAGACACAGGTAAGTCAACTATAAAATCTGTGGAAATCAATTGCCAAGGACGAGTAGGTATTTGGACTAGAGCCAGCTTTCCCAATGGTTTACTGCGAGGAACCTTGACTTGCAAACAGACAACACAGGAAGAGACGTAATCAGACACGTCCCTTCTTAAGGTTTCCCACCAAAAATGTCTCAGTATGAGTTCTTGGGTACTGGCTATTCCACGATGTCCAGCCACCATAGAATCGTGGCACATGTGCATGACCTCCGTTCGGAGCTGGAGTGAGGGAATGTACACCAGATGACCCCGGTAGAAACATCCGTCTTCGAGACTTAGTCCCCATTTGTCTGCCTGACCTTTAATGGAGTCCATTAAGACTAGAGTTTGGGCTGCTACAGAGTGAAGGAAGTCCTGAACCATAGATATGAACGTAGCACGAGGAAACAATCTCTCGGTCTGAAAACCAGATTTGCAATCAGGATCTCTACGTGATAGAGCATCAGCTTGAAGATTGATTTTACCAGGAATAATAGTGAAAGTGATATTGTAGGGAGAGAAAAAGTGGGCCCATCTTGCTTGCCGGCTGTTACGAGTCTCCGCGTACTGTAAACTCTTGAGATTCTGATGGTCGGTGCGGACCTCAATGGGATGTTGGGAACCCAACAGGAGATGTCTCCATTCCTGGAAGGCCCGTTTTATAGCCAGCAACTCTTTCTCTAACACCGTGTAATTGATCTCAGAGGGAGAAAAAGTCTTGGACAGAAAAGCCACAGGGTGTTCTGGTCCTTGAGTAAAAGCTTGTTTAAGCACCGCACCCAATGCAAAATGGGAGGCATCAGTTTCCACTATAAACGGTAAGTTTTGATCCGGGATTCGTAAGAGAGGAGCAGAAGTAAAGAGTGTCTTTAAAGTATCAAAGGCTGACTGGGCGTCCTCTGTCCAACAAAAGGGCTTTCCTTTCTTGAGTAGTCTTGTAAGGGGCAGAACGATTGATGAGAATCCAGCTATAAATTTCCTATAGAAATTCGAAAACCCCAGAAATCTCTGTAGTTCCTTGACAGAACTAGGGGAGGACCATTCCAGAATAGCGGTCACCTTACGAGGATCCATGGATATTCCAGTAGGGGACAAAATGAACCCCAGGTAAGTGACTGTAGTCTGATGGAAAATACACTTTTCAGGCTTGCAATAGAGGTGGTTACTCCGTAATCGGTGTAATACCTGACATACGTGTCGGTGATGTTCTTTCGGATTCCTGGAAAATACCAATATGTCGTCAAGGTACACCACTACCGTATGAAGAAGGAGGTCTGAGAATATATGATCAATGAACCTTTGAAACACTGCCGGGGCATTCGCGAGTCCGAAGGGCATTACTCGGTATTCGAAATGTCCAAAAGGGGTACGAAATGCGGTCTTCCACTCATCCCCTTCCTTAATTCTAATGAGGTGATATGCCCCTCTGAGGTCCAACTTTGTTTAAATAGTTGCCCCTTTTACTGCTTCTAGGATGTCCGGTATCAAAGGCATTGGGTATCGATCGGGAATCGTGATCTTGTTAAGTCCCCTATAATCAATGCACAGACGTAATTCATCTGTGTCCTTCTTAGCTATGAAGAATAACGACGCGCCTGCAGGGGAAGTCGATTCCGTAATCAAACCGTTTCTGAGGTGGGTATCCAAATACTGCCGTAGGACTAACTTTTCCTTCTCGGAAAGGATGTACATCTTTCCAAAGGGGAGTGGTTGAGAGGAGTCTAGCCGGATGCAACAATCATCACTCCGATGAGGCGGAAGTTCAGAAAATTGGGAAGAGGAGAAAATGTCCTGAAACTCTTCGTATTCAGGAGGAACAAGAGTAAGTAAGTCTACAATCCTTTGAGAGGCCACAGGGTTCGATGAAGGAGCACAAAATCCCACTGACCCTTCAGTAAGACAGTGTCGGGTACAATATTCTGATCCCAAAAAAATTGAACCGGCTGCCCAATTTATGTATGGGTTATGTAGTTTTAACCAGGGCAAGCCCAGAATGACAGGGTAGTGAGCTGCTTTTATTATATCAAATACGGCTTCCTCCCTATGTGAACCAAGGAGCATCATCAAAGTGTGAGTCTGTTCTCGGATAGGTCCCGATATTAGTGGGGTTCCGTCTACGCCCTCAACTGGTATCGCGATAGCTTTGGGAGTACGGGGAATATTCAGTTTCCTTGCCCAAAAATCGTCCATGAACAAACCAGCTGCTCCACAGTCGACCAAGGCGGGGACAGAAACAATGTTTTCATCTGGCAAAGAAAAAGATACGCGCAAGACTACCATGTCCAGCGAAGGAGACAACTTTGTAGGAGATTGGGAACCGGTATCAGTTACCCCGACCGTAGGTCCCCTTACGGTTGAGGTCTGGCATTTCCCGAACGAAATGGTTTTCTGAGAGGAGCGACTGGGCACTCGTGCACAATATGGTCAGAAGAACCACAATACATACAGAGTCCTCGGGATCTTCTACGGGCGCGTTCCTCTTGAGTCAGAGGACCCCGGGTGGTGCCTAACTGCATAGGTTCGTCTGCAGTAACTGTTTTGGAGAAGGATACTAGTTCAGGCGCAGGGCGATGGCTTCTCCCTTTCCTCCTCTCTGCGTGCCTTTCTTGCAGTCTATAGTCCAGCTGCATAGTTAATGAGACAAGTTCAGCTAAGGTGTTTGGTCTCGGAACTCGAGCCAATTCATCCTTCAACTCCTCGTTAACCCCTCTCCTAAATAATGTAATAAGTGCATCATCAGCCCAGGATGTGCCTAGGGCCATCTGTTTAAAGCGGGTAACATATTCTAAGACTCCTAAAGATCCTTGCTTGAAATCTAGGAGTTTCTCTTGAGAGGAGACATTGTATTCTCTCCGTGAAAACATAGCTTTCAGACTTGCCGTAAAGGCAGGCACCGAATCCAATATGGCATTATTGGAAGTGACAATAGGGGTGGCCCATGCCAGCGCGGGGCCCGTGAGATGAGTAATCATGTATCCCACTCTATCTCTGTCTGAGGGAAAGAATGACGTCTTAAAGGCAAATTGCACCGTACAAGCATCCAAGAATTCCCTTAAAGAATGCGGGTTTCCGTCATATTTCCCGCCTGGCAGAGGACCAGGAGGAATTTCTGAACTAGTGGGGGCTTTATTTAGCATTTGCTGTTTAAGGATTGCATTTTCATGCTTTAAGGCTTGTACCTCGTGGGACAATCCTTGTACTGCGGTCGTCAATTGCTGCACTTGATCTAAGGCTGCTTGCAAAGTTGTCATGATGTACATATAGGTATTCCTCTTCAATTATTGTTTCTTTTTCTTCTTGGGCGTCGCTAGCTGTAATGATTTTGCACTAACCTGTCTCGTGCAGCAATTTACGAGGCAATTGGATGGTCCCCTGAGGACCCTAACACCTCCCTCCTCCCTAATTAGGGAACCGAAGGGGTGTGCAAGGGATCCCAGGGAAACCCTCCTGGGGGAAAAAACCCTGCTGGAACGGATGAGAAGCTGGATCGGTCGTGTCTCCACTGGCTGCAGCTCCTCACGAATTGCGGGATTAACCGGGTCTGGTCACTGTACCTCGGAGAAGTCCTGATTGAAAATAAGTGAACGAGAGTTGAGAGAAGGAACTAGGTTCAAGAGGAATCAATATCTTGATTTGGGTAAGTACCTATGTTGTCTGGAAGATGGGGACTATCTGTGGGCGGCGGAACGGGAAGGCTAGGCAGAATGGTAAGGCTGTAGGAAAGAGTAGAAAAGAAAGGTAAGTATAGGTATGAGGTATAGAATAGTAACTCCCTAGTTGCGAACTCACGTAGCGTCTGTAGAGAGTAGCGACGCTCTGGGCTTCGGCTCTGCTGGACCATATCCGGAATCCATGAGAAAACGCGATGACATCAGGGGACATCTGACTCGCGAACGTGAAAACGCTGCACCGTAACCCAGAGGAGGAGAGGCCATCTTGGAAGAGGGAAAAGCGGCGAGTGCCCGCAATCTCCAGCGCTGCCACAGGGAACGCCGGTGCCAGCTAGCCGTGACACTCTGGGTGTAAAGTTGAAGCAGCCGCGAATCTCTGTTGAGTGGTGTTTCCACCAGGTATTTGCAGTTGTACCTTTATACTTTGTATAGGGTTTTCATTTATTTGTGGAACTAATGTTTGATTATTTCTTATATCCACTCGTTGGTTTTGTTGTTGTTCACGCTGTGCTTTGAGAAGGGTTAGTAATTCAAGGTTTAGGCTTGTTTTTTCCTCTCGATCGCTTCTAGCCATTTCTGCTAGTCGCTGTTGCCAGCGATTTGATTGTTCCGCTTCTGAGTTCAGTCGGACTTCTATTGTATTGATGAAGTTCTCGATGTATATCTGTTTAGAATGAATCATTCGTAACAAAGTTGCTTGATCTTTGATGTTATCCTTCATTGATTCTTGGATTTTAATGAAAGGTATCATTGATTGCGAGAGCACTGCGATCAACGTATTTTGCAGGTCAAGCATCGTAGTTGGAATCCTGGGGTTGGTGTTTTTGTCCTGTTCGGTGTTCACAGGTGGTAGGATTGGACGTTTGCTTTCTAAAGCATATGCTGCCTGTTTTGACTGCTCAGTTTTGTTGAAGATGTCGGGCGTGTAAAATGATTCATCTGTATCATAGTTAAATTGGTTGGGGAGCTTATGGTTACCCGTTTGAATCGTCTCATATTCTTTTTTAATTGTTCTGTTTCCAAGGTCTTGTAAAAGACAAGGCGTTGAGGTCAGTTGTGAGTTATGGATTCCTGGTGTTGTGCCAAATATTTCTTTTCGTTTGTCAAGATTTAGCATGATAGATTCGATTTCTGTTATATCCATTGATAATCTTTTTGCCTTGGTTATAATTTGTTTGTTAACGTTTTCAGTTGCTTGTGGATATTTACCTGAGTTGTGTGTTTGCAGCCATGCAAGCTTAGCTAGTCTTGCTTTCTCCTTTTTCGCTTGCTGAGTTACAGTTATTTGTGAGTTATTTAGTGTTATGGAAGTCCGTTGTTCTTCTAATTGTAAATTGGGAAGTTCATGAGGTCCCCTTTTGTTAGAGGGGTCATGTGGTCCAATTCCAATGGGGGTTATATCTGTATGATCTTTGTTAATGACCTGTACATCGACTGTTATTGGATTGGACTCTCCTGTACAATCGTTTCCTTGAAGCGATTCTTGAGTGGCTTTGTTTGCTTGTTGTCCTTTTATTATGGAGCTTGGCGCCTCTTGGCTTTTCTTTGCATCGTCGGAGGTTTGGATGTGTTCTATGAGGGACCGATGATTTGGATCAGCGTTCGTGTTATGTGTGTATGGTTCTTTATTATGCGTCTGTCGTTGAGGGACTGTAGGCAGTTCTTGGTATCGGTCCCCAAGTGATGGTTGAGGTGGATTGGTTGATTTCTCAGATTGGCCTTGTCTTGAGCTCATGTATAATGGTTCTTTTATGTCTTTTATCCAGTCGTCACAATTTTTTTTTTGTTCTTTTTCGTCGAGATGTTCTTCATCGGTTTGTTTAATGTTTTCTATGGGCACAGTGAGATTCATTCTTAAACCTTTTTTACCAGTTTCTTCCCTGTCGGGCATGTTTTTTTCAGGCACTATGTTTTCGCTTACTGAAATTTCAGGCGTTCTTGGTAGGCCTGGATAGTGTGATGTATTAAAGGTGGGGTCTAATAGAACTGGTTCATCGTATATTTTAGGTATATTTAAGTCGCTTTCCTTTAGGAGTTTGTTTTGAACGATTTCTGCTTGAGCTACACTTGACATTTCCTCGTAGTTGTTTTCAGAGGCATGTTTAATAAGGTGATGTTCAGTGTCGTGGGTAGGGGTCTGTATCTGGGGGTTCCGTGTCTGTTTTGCTGGCTGGACTCTCGAAAGTGATTGTTCTAACGTCAGCTGTGATACGTCAAGGGCAGACAATGCTGCTGTACCTATTTTGGTTCTTAGTCTTGTTTTTGGTCGCACGGTTGGTTGTTGCTTCGGTCTAGGTGACAACATTTCTTCTTTAAGTGAGTCACCCACAAGAGAAGCAGAGTTGCTAGCAAGACGTTAGAAGATAACTATCAGATTCTCAGTTCTTATTCTTGTAAGCTCTTAGTTGTTATATTTGCTTCCGGGTAATGTTGCTTGCCACAAGATCCAAGGGACAAACCCTTTCAGTCTCTTGTGGGATGAGAAGTTGGGGGTCCCGAGATGACGTCTCCGTTGGTTTGGTAATATTGTTCACCACAAGATCCAAGGGGCAAGCCCTTTCGGGGTCTTATTCTTATAAGCTCTTAGTTGTTATAATTGCTTCCAGTTAATGTTGTTTGCCACAAGATCCAGGGGGCAAACCCTTTCGGTCTCTTGTGGGATAAGAAGTTGAGGATCCCGAGATCACGTCTCCGTTGGTTTGGTAGTATTGTTCACCACAGGATCCAAGGGGCAAGCCCTTTCGGTCTCTTGTGGGGTGATAGGCTGAGGGACTCTGTCTGGTGTCTCTATTACTTGATAGTAGTTTTTCGTCGCAAGATCCAAGGGTCTGACCCAGTTGGTCTCTTGCGGGATGAGAAATTGAGGGTCCCAAGGTGGCGTCTCCGTTGGTTTGGGGGTGTTGTTCACCACAAGATCCAAGGGGGGAGCCCTATCGGTCTCTTGTGGGGTGATTTGCTGAAGGTCTCTATTACTTGGTGGTATTTTCCGCCACAAAGTCTAAAGGTCTAGCCCATTCGGTCTCTCATAGGATGAAAAGGTAGAGAGTCCCGAAGTGGCGTCTCCGTTGTTTTGATAATGTTGATAGTGTTGATAATGTTGTTCACCACAATCTAAGGGACTGACCCTATCAATCTCCTGTGGGGTGAAAGGTTTGAAAATTCCGAGAGTGTAACTCCGTTGGTTAAAGAGGGAATGAATGGGGATCAGTTGGCAGAAATGCGCTAGAAGTGGAAGCGGTCTTACAAGCCTTGTACTGTGAATTCTGTCGTAAAAAACCGTGGAGTGTTTAAAGGGTGCTCTTAAATGTTCGCCTGCATCAAGCCTGGTTAGTCTGGTCTCAGTGACGGCAATAGCGCTGGGGAGGGTATAGGGCTGTTTAACAAATTTCCTTAGCTATTAGGGAGAGGGGGGGGGTGAAAAGATGTTTTCGTCACCAGATTGAGAGTAGAGGGGAAGATTGGTGGAGTTCTCAGAAAGTTTGGGAAGTAGCAATACGTGCTAGGTTCGTGCAGCAGTAGTACAACAGAATATGAGTAAACAGTGAGTGCAGGTGACAATCAGGCGGACGTGCCGGTGGGGACGGGGGAGGGACCTAGTCGATATCGGCAGAGGAGGAGGAGGGGAGAATTTGGGAAATAGTGATACGTGCAACAAAGGCTAGGTTCGTGCAGCAGTAGTGCAACGGGAGATGAATGAACAGTGAGTGCAGGTGTCAATCGGGCGGACGTGTCGGGAGGGGGAGGGAAAGTGAAAGACGCGGTAGGCGGGGTAACAACAGCAAAGGGTTAGCAAAGGGTTATAGGGAGTTGGTGAGCGCCTCTGGAGAAAGAGTAGGGAGCTGGGGAGGGTGAAAGCAAGGGAGGGTTTCTTACTTGTGCGACCAGCCCGGTGGGCCGGGTGAAGATGTGGCCAAGCTTTGTTCAGATTTTTTTTCAGTTTAGACGGCAGTCCAGTGGGTGGATATGGCACTCTTGATGATCTTCAGATGGAATGGGCCGGGGTCGCGAGAGCGCCGCGGGGCCCGCAGAGCCCAAAGACCACAAGACTCTGCAACAGACTCCGCGGCCGCTCCGCGGCTTGCTGGGTAATTTAAGTCCTGGCCAAATAGAGGTAGAGAGAGGACAAAGGGTATCTCCACCCTAACTGGATACTGGAGGAAAGCGCTGTAGAGTCTCTGCCCGACACTGACCACAAGACTCTGCAACAGACTCCGCGGCCGCTCCGCGGCTTGCTGGGTAATTTAAGTCCTGGCCAAATAGAGGTAGAGAGAGGACAAAGGGTATCTCCACCCTAACTGGATACTGGAGGAAAGCGCTGTAGAGTCTCTGCCCGACACTGACCACAAGACTCTGCCGTATCTTTTGTTTTCCTAGTTAACCCTCCTGGGTAGAATAGGTTCCACACCAGGAGCCCTATTTTTTGATTCTAGTCTGTACAACCCGTGGCTGTGGGCATCGACCGACCCATAACAAGGTCAAAATCTAGCTATAGTAAAATAAATTTCCATCTGTCATCTATGGATAACGTCAACGTCGTCTCGTATACCGATGACCATTTTAAACAATTTCTAGGGACCACCTCCACACTACGAAACGAGGAGGGTGTGCTCACTATAGATTTGACTGAGGACCAATAAGAAATACTCAATCAAAAGAAAAAAAGAATAATTCGAACAGAGCTACATGGCAAGTTCATGCTCGAATACTTGAGGGCCGGCATAATACCCGAAGGCCTCCAGGTACGGAACACCCCCAGGGTATTTACAGATAACCCTAAGTTCACGAAAAACTTTAGTGGGGTTGGAAATAAATGCAGCCGCGATTGGTTGATTCTGGTTATAGACACGGCTAAAGAGGAATGTGAAAAACAAGGCGCTGAATTAATCGATTTGGAAAAAAAGTTTCTCGAAGACAAATCCATTCAGGATGCTAAGGATAAGCTGGATAAATTGGAGTTGGAAATCACCAAGTTCAAAAATCTGACACTGGACAGGAAGGTGGACAAGTTCAAAAAAGACCTAGCGAACTATTCAGAAGAATAAACCTATCCTTTTCTCAGACCTACATACTACACAGATTTACAAGCAAGCCAAAACTACAATCGGAGAAATAGATCAGTCAATTTCGCAGGGACCTCCTCCAGTGGGAGTGGAAGTACCTCAAGCCTATCGGGATCTACAGCGCAACAGCAACCACAACCTTTTTTTTCCCAGGGGTGGACAAAGAGGAAGACCCAGGAGACGACCGACGCAACCAGGACAGCGAATGAGAACGCGCCAGTGGTACCAAAACCAAGGACAGAACCAGGGATACCAGTCTTCATCTTATCCACCCGCTTTATGACCCCGCCAGAATTAAGGCTATTCGCCAAGGGTTTATCCTTCATCCCTGCCCAAAAGGCACGACCTTTTGAGATTGAATTAGAACTGCGGACATTCTTCAGAAATGTACGTTTGAAACATTTTTTTGAAGTTTACTTACCTTCGTGCAGAGACACTGGACAACAACAACCACAGAATAAGTCAGACAACACCACAGGTTTAAAAGAACAATCCAAGTTCTATCCTCCACCTGGCTCGACTCCCGTCGAGATCATAACTTTTGAGAAGATAGTCACCAAGACCATACTAGCTGGTTTTAAAAAAGACAACTTCTACAGCGATAACCTTGACAAAGAAGAAAGGATTGCTATGAGAAATTTGGAAACCGACAGATCAATCACAATCAAGCCCGCAGACAAAGGGGGCGGCATAGTCGTTTGGGATACCTCTGATTACAACATTGAGTGCCTACGACTACTGGGCGATCGAGAAGCTTACCTACCTTTGGAATACAACCCTACCAAGGTCCTCCAAGAAGAAATTGCAAGCCTCACTCAACACCCCCTCACGCAAGGTTGGATATGTGAAGATGAGAAGATGTTCTTGAACAAAACCAACCCACGCATCACAGCCTTCTATATCATCCCAAAGATGCATAAAAATTCAGAAAAAACGCCCGGTAGACTGTTTGTATCGGCGTGCAAATCCCTCCTGGAACCTTTGTCCCTTTACACAGACTATTTTCTAAAACCTTTTGTAATCAAAATGCCCTCCTACCTAAAGGATACCACAAACACTATTAACTTACTTGACGACATCATCCTCACCACCGATAGCCTCCTTGTCACAATGGATGTCGAGGCTCTATATACATCAATACCACAACAAGAAGGTCTAGAAGCCATTCGTGACATCCTGAACACCAGATAAGCCTTAGATTCTACCCCCACAAATTTCATCCTTGAGTGCACTAGATTGGCAATGTCTGAAAATGTCTTCCTGTTTCAGAACCAAATCTACAAACAAACTAAAGGTGTGAGTATGGGCGCTACTTTCGCCCCGGACATTGCCAATCTATATATGGCCCGCTACGAAAAGAACCATGTCTTCACGCCAGACAACCCCTTCCTAGGAAACATCTCATTATGGAAGAGATACATTGACGACGTGATTATTATATGGCAGGGGACACCTTTGGAACTACAACAGTTCCACAGTTGGATCAACTTAAGAAATACTCACATTAATTTTACCATGCATTGGGACCACCACCAAATAGATTTCTTGGATCTGCATATCTACAAGACCGGGGATCGACTAAAAACTGAGTTGTTTCGAAAACCCACGGACCGCAACACTTTGTTGCACTTCCAAAGTTATCATCCGATGGCATTAAAGTACAATTTACCTTACGGACAATTTTTACGTATACGAAGCAATTGTTCAGACCTGGCAAAATTCCATCAACATGCGGAAGGACTAACCCAACGACTTGCAGAGAGAGGCTATCCAAAAAAGGCCATCAACCAAGCCAAAAAGAGAGCCAAACATACACCTAGAGAAATCTGTTTGGAAAACAAACCGAAAAAAGATTTGGGAAGACTGGTATGTGTCACCACTTTTGGACCCTTGAGCCTATTGATCCAGAAAACCATCAAGAAGAACTGGCATTTGGTGAAACACCCCGGCACTCTGCACAATGTGCCATGTTTTGCTTTCAAGAAAAACAGAAATCTAAGAGACGCTCTAGTACACACCTTCATAGAGCCACCCCCACAAACACAGAACACACCATGGGATTTACCTCCGATAGTTGGACATCACAAATGTGGTCAATGTGTGGCATGCCCTTTGACCCTACAAAAGAAATCTTTCGAACATGCACAAGTTAAATGGATAATGAAATATTTTACAAACTGCAACACGAAGGGTGTCATATATGTAATACAATGCCCTTGCAAACTCCTCTACATAGGAAAAACCACACGTGCCATCAAAATGCGCATCTCTGAACATCGTTCCTGTATCAGGAACAAGGTAGCAGACAAGCCCCTAGTAGAGCATGTTATCAGTAAGAACCATAGTGATACTGATCTAAGATGGTTTGTCCTCCAAAAAGTGAAACCAGCAAAGCGTGGGGGGGATCTGAACAAAACGCTGACCCAATTAGAACAACGGTGGGCCCACAGACTTAACTCCGTTCAGGCTGGCCTAAATGTGTCAGTTGAATGGAAGTCTTTCCTGTAATGACATGTGCCCAATGATTGAGTATGAGCTATGAACTTCTTAACACTATGATCATGTTTCATTTCATGAAATGCAGAAGTCAGTAGACATTATGGCACAGAGTGTTTGTTTTTGGTCAATGTATGAAATCACCTACATGAAAAACTATACTTTCTTTGTTAATTCCAAATGTTTTCTGTCATTATGAAACTATGTCTTAAGTTTCCAGGTGACACGCCCTAATTCTCACCCTCTCGGGCTGTTAGTAATACAATACAAACTGTCCACTTACTTAATTATGGTTTTTCTCTGCTGAGATTCCTCAGACACATAGCCATTTTGTGATCCATGCCACAGCATATTGAAATGAAGTATTTTCGGTAATCACAACCTCATGGGGCCATTAGCTATGTTGTTTCAGAGTACAAAAAAACAATGCCACTCCGCAATGCTTACGGTTGCCATGACAACCGTTTGCCAACAATATTGTCTAAATTAACTTTTTAGACACACGTTGACACTAATCACACCCATAATTGATTGAGCTTTTTTTGTGCCCCCCGGATGGAGCAGAATCCATCATTTTGTTTTTCACTCGATCCTAGGGCCATTCCAAGATGGCCCACATATAAATACCTACAGGGACCTAGCAACAGCGTTGCCAACGCTTTGCAGTCAGGCCCCTGCAGTCTCATCTGTGACTCAGCAGCCTGAGGAGCTCCAGCTCGTACTTTTTTGCAGACAGGCTGCCCATGCTGCAACCCTCACAGGTACTTTAAAATAAACCCTGCACGTACTGCTATATATATGAGACAGTTGTTACTAGGTAACCACACTCACCTTGAGCCATATATATTTTTTAGCTGTGCAAGCCGTGTCTGTTTCCCACTGATACCACCCTGGATCATCATTTTTCGACCTCCAGCGAGAGGTAAGACTTTTTTCCCTGCATATAATATAAAACCTTTTTTTCATGCCTTTTTAAACAGGGACATGTTTAGCTTCAACCTCCCTTTGCTTCTCCCGTTCTCTGTTATTTGCAACAGGATCATACAGACACCAGCCCATGCGGCTAGCAGATCTCAAATTTAGCGCCTGTGAAATCTATTAACCCATAGGTAAGCTATGTGCTTTTTGATTTTACATCAACCACACGTGATTCACTCAAACTAAATAATTTTGGCTCAGACACCCCCCTGACTGTAGTCTCCTTCCCCTGCAGCACAGACGTCAATCTACACAGAACTCCGTCCTGATGAAGGCCGTGTTAAAGATGAGGCACACCTAGCCCACCTAGAAACGGCCGAAACACCTGGTGTAGACACACTACTCCCCCCAAAACTACAGCACATTAATGCTGTTTACGCAAGAAAAATAATTTTGTGTACCCACCATTGTTCTATGTGTTTTCCACAAATGTTGACTTGAATATGTACACTGTAATATGTGAATTTCTTGGCAAATCCTAATAGGAGTCGGGTTTGTTGCACACACAATTTGGAGATTGTCCCAAAAAATGTTTTTTTGGCACTGTGTGTTGTAAATATCTTTCTGTGTTTTTTTGTCTGATTGTTCTGTTTTAGCAAACCATTTTGATGTCTTAATTTCTCTAAATGTTGGATTTATGTCTTTTTGCACACAACTCTAATATAAAAAAATGAGATGCATCTCTACAACATACTATTGAATAGTGATTCCTTCCTTAGCAATGCAGAGTTTGATAATACATGTGGAGGTGTTGATCTGAGCCTAGCATCCTTGGACCAATTCATTTGTATCTTTTGTTTTCCCAGTAGAGGGAGACACTAGTCTGGGCCCCAACTTTTTTGAGGTGGACAAAGACTGCCAGACCGCAACAATGACTTTTAGTGAACCACTTGTCTCGCCCCCTTGAGAAAGAGGCCCCAGCCAAAAACCCTCTGCCTAAAGCCAGCAAGGCAGCACCTAAGGAAGCTACCCTGATCTCGCACACCTTGGGTGCCTCGCTATTTTGTCAACAGCACACATCCATAGAAGGATCAGAACTTACTTACTGCTGCCAATCTCTGTCCTTGCAAAATCCCTTGCCTGTCCACCACTGGCGTAACTGGGCCTCTGCACCCCCTGCGGTGCGGGGGCCCCGTCCCTGTTTTGGGAGGGGCCCCTCACATTTAAAAAAATATTTTTTTTACACATTTTTATTTTTTTAACAGAAAAAAACTTTCTTTTTGGAGTACTCTGCCTTCATAAAGATTTTTTTTTTCCAGAAATAATTTCTTTATGAAAGCAGAGTGACAAAAACATAGATTATATTTCTTTATGAAGTCAGAGGGCTCTCCCACCTCATTTCATGGAAGCCTAAAGGCTAGTGGCCTCCAAGGCTTGAGGCGGGAGCCCTATGACTTCAAAAAGAAAAAGGGCCTCATTACAAGGTTGACGGTAACCCTGTGGTGTGACTGTCGGGTTGCCACCGACCTCGTAACACCATTTCCGACACCTAGCTTCCCGGTGCTACCGGGACATTAGAATTCCCGGTGGACCGGGAACCTAGGAGCAGGAATATGTTAGTCTCCGTGGGTTCACGGAAAGCACCGGCACCGTCAATAACGGTGCCGGTGCTTCCGTAAGGAGTCTGACCACTGGGGCCACTGCACCTGCCAGGGTCAGACCTGTCTGGCGCAGCAGCCCAGCAGGCAGACTCTGAGTGTGGCGGTTCGGAAACAAGGGTGCCAGTAAGCTTACCGGCACCCTTTTTTCCGGACCACCATACTCATAATGACACCAATAGTTTCAGTTTGAAGTCACTCTGCCTTCAAAAACATATATTTCTGTTCCGGTTTGGTCCTTTAACGCTAATCATTTCTTTATGAAGTCGGAGTGACGTCAAAAAGAAACCATTTCATTTTGAAGTAATGGGACACCACCCCATGACACGGGTGCCTCCCGATCCTCTGCGGATGACGGGAACAAGCATTCCTGACTACTGCAGGGAGCTGAAGGTCTCGTTCCCTTGACCAATGGATTATAGGTGTGGGTACGTGCATGAAAGTATGTGTATATGTATGGATATAATGTAATGTGCATTAATGAGTGAGCGCATGATGCAGCCTGGGTATGCCTGTGTGAGTGTATGGTGAAAGTGTGCACACTCAAATGTATGGGTGGCTGGGTGTGTGAGCGTATGGTGAAAAGGTGCACACTTAAATACACGGGTGGCTGCCTTGGTGTGCCTGTATGGTGAAAGGGTACACACTTAAATGTATGGGTGGCTTGGTGTGAATGTGTGTGCATGTATGTGTATGTGCTTGTGTTCAGGGGCTCAACAAAACCTACATTTTGGGAAACAGCGAGCCTGTCATTTGTTGGGGGAGGCGCCAACTTCACGAGCGATAGGGGAGGGACAAATGTATTGGTGTGGGGGCATCTAACTACTTTATGCATTCTAATGAGACTATTCTAGTGCAGCTTCAATGTTACAAGCAGTTAACTCTCTCCATTAAGTCTGAAAGCACCCACCTATGGACTGCTGTGAAATTGAGCTGTCTCCTGTCCCTTCTCTACCCTTCCAATCATTCCCCTGTCATACAAGTACTAAACCCACATCATGATTTCAACTGCCTAAAAACGAACACTGATATGCTTTGCGTTAGTATTTGCTGGGCCTTAACAACGAAACACAGGTGCCGTTAAACATCTGTGTCCTGTTCTGCCAGGCAACGGCATTGTAGGTCAGCCAGGTCGAGTCAACGTAGCCCAACATTTCAGGGGCTCAGGGAGAGGACTGAAGCCCAGCCAGATCAATTGTGTTGTGCCACTGCTTGTGTTTAATGCCATGATTACTTATTGGTAATCTTCATTACTCGGATCCCCATTCTTCCTAATCCCAGTACTTGTGTATGAGGCACTTTGCCTCATACACATGTACTGAGATGAGGTAGCGGGACATGGAGGTAATGCCTGGCTTAGTTACCTGTAATATTCATTATGTCCAGGCCCACTCTTCCTTGTCCTTGTACTTACCTATGAGGGTAGATGCCTCATTCGTCAGCACTGGGACAAGGAAGAGGGACGTGGAGATAATTCTGGGCTGATGTGCTGATTTTGGGGGTTGGAGCAGGGGGTTGGAGGGAGAGGGGATGTGTGGGGGGCAGGGATTGGGGGATAAATCGTAATGGCAATCCATCGCCAGGCTAAGCAGGCATGACATGTGGTATTAGTGGCTAGAGAGGCATTTTGGTGCAGCAAGTCTAGTCATTTCTTAGTTTGGCTTGACATTCTTTAACGAGGCATCTCTGATAAATCAGTCCTGGTTGTTGTAATTACCTGGCTAGACTGGCATTTGGTTGTTGCCCATCTCGCCGATTCTTACTGTGGCATGGTATTTTTATCTGGGCATCTGTTATAAAACAACCATGATAAGTGTTATTGCTTTGACTGCCGTTTTGTTGCAACCAGTCTAGGTATGTCTAAATGTGGCCTGGAATACTTTAGTGTAATATGTTATTACGTTTCTAGACTGGTCTACATTGTACAGCCAATTGAACATGTTTTCATTATGGCATGGTATTTTTAATATCAAAGCATTCAATTAATGAAAGCATTAATGTTCCTGTGCACTCTGACTTGTATGTATTGGATTTTCAGACTGGTGTTACCCTACAAAACAACTTTTCTCAGAAAGTGTGCTCTATAATGCATTAAAACATATATATATATATTGTGTATATATATATATATATATATATATGCATATATATATATATATATATATATATATATATATATATATATATATATATATATATATATATATATATATATATATAGCAATATGGCAATATGGCACGACCCATGATGTGTTGCCGAACTGAGGGGGGCCCTCAGCATGGCTCGGAGGGGGGCCCCCAAATGTTGTGTTACGCCACTGCTGTGCACAGATAGACATTGCATCATCACCATGGTAGTTGCCCCCAAGCTGAATGATTTGCATGGCAGCACCCTTAGGACCGGCAAGGGGCGAGATAAAATACCAGCTCCCCCTAAATTAATCGGGCATTCTGCTGCCATATATTGGGAAAGGTAAGGGAGACACCGGGGATGGCAGGCAATGGCAAAGAGCTACGACTCAAAAAGATCCCCTCGAAGGTTGGCGTTGAACAAACGCGATTTGCACGTTTAACGGGCGGACCCATGGAAACAAGAACGTTTATAAAAGAACACCTGGGAAAGCCATGTCCGAAATACTGCAGGTAAATGGCATCTCATTCAAAATCTTCTCCACCTATCGAATCCTTTCTGACTGCATGTTCTGTGGGGGGTGCAGCATACACTTTGAGCTAGCCAATACACACTTCAGGTGCTGTGTGCTCACCTGTAAGCATGCTTGAGCTCTAAAGGGAACAGAGGTGTATTTGGACTCACATTTTAATATCTGCCATTTGCACAATTCGAATTCGTGGCTAGAATCCATTTCTGGCACGCCTTTCACTCTTCAAGACGATACACAACTTCCTTCAGAAACGTATCAAACAGCCCGAGATTGGCCCCTCAAGGACTTGAACTGGACCTCGAGAGTTGCCGATGGTCAGCGACCCAGAGATCTCGCAGGACATGCTACAGAAAGTGTCGACCGATGCGTCGGTTTTGCCCCGCCAGCCTATATTTAATGAAACGCCAAAGGGCAACAGGTCGCTAGCTTCGGAGGCAGCCACTGAAGCGACATCTTTGAGAATAGTGAGCTGGAACATTGCAGGCATTAATAAACAATCTGTACGATACATAGTTCTGGAGACAGCGGCTAAACATGTTTGACACGATCTGTCTAGAGGAAACGTGGCTTGTAGACGAGCGCCTATGCTGCAGATTTATTAACTTTAAGATTTTCCTGGTGAAGGTGGAACGATCAAAGAAGGGTCGTTGGCGAAAAGGTTTGTCGACACTGGTGAAGAAGCCATATGCTGCCCACGTTATTGGGGAAGCTTATAATAACCCCGTATTGTTGACGGTGTCAATCTCAAAGGGGCACTTACCTCCTCGCCATAAAATGGTTGTGGTAAATACTTAGATTCCACCAAAAATGAAGCAGATAATCAAATTAAAGGAAACATCTTTCCTCCCAGAGAGGTTCCAGATGTTGGGGAAGACAGCATCCTATTGCTTGGCGACATTAATGTAAAACTGGTACAAACTCTAAGCAACTCCCGCAGACCACATGTGGATGGAAGAATCCTGCATAAATCCCAAGAGGTGCCTTGTTGGTGGTTAACACTCGATAGGCCACCAAATGGACGGCTAAATATTTTTCTGCAGAGCTTAATGGAAGATTGTATTCATTTATTTATGCATTTATGTATTACTTATACAGCACCAAACACTGCAAGCCCAGGCATCAGGGCTCTCACAAAAACAACAGATAACAAACACCAGTCTAATTGCAAAGCAGTATTGACAGGTAACAGGGTTGTTGTTAGGCCAGGAAAAGATCCGGGGGTAGGCTGATGTCGGGACTCTCGGGACCGAGGCTAGCTAGCCTTTTGGTTGTAGCCCCTGAGCTTCTATCTGAGGCTGCAACCAAAAGACCCGGCGTTATAGCCCACTCAGCCATCCCTAGCAAAGCATGGCAGGTAAGGACATGCTAAAATGCATGCAGGCCGTCCCTCCAAACCCCACTTTCAAGGCTGGTTGGATAAAAAAACATCATGGATTACTGTTTAGTCGACTGCTTCTCATTTCATAAAGTCAAACATTTCGAGATACATGACCGAATGGAGAGCGATCACAACCCCCTGGTGATAGAACTATATGTGAGTACAACCACGGCGCACCAAGCGCTGAATATAGAAAATCTGACGGCGGCCTAGCCAATGAGAGGACTGTGAGAGACAAGATGCTAAGCATGTCTCAAGATGGGGAAATGGTATGCAGTGATAAATTTGCTGCAAAAATGTTGCCTGTACAAAAAACTGTGGCGAAAATGCTGTGGTTTGGCCCAATAAAGGTGTACCCCATTATACCATTTAAGGGGATCAGGGTTTGCGGGGGTGTCCTCTGCTCTCCTTAAATGTTATAATGGGTCTGGGGATTGCGGGGGTGTCCCCTGCATCCTTTACATGGATTGCAGCAGCAAAACCACAGCATTTTTGCAGCAATATTTTGTAACCACAGACATTTTTGCAGCGATTTTAACACATGGAACCAGGGAAATCCTGAGAACTTGTGCAAATCTCTTAGGATCTTGCTGTGATGTGGTATGGCTTTTTGAACTCCCCCAGACTCAAATCAATAGAAACATAGCACATACCAGGGGAGATACAGGGAGCAAGAAAAGTGCAACGAGATACAATGCTCCCTGGTCCGGTGCCAAGTGCAGGCGTGCAAATAGGCCACTTCATCTGGCCACTCAGGCGAGACTTGCTACGGCATGTCAACTACATGCTAGTGAGTCAAAACATACCTGAAGTTTGGATTGTCCATTACCGGAGCAATCCAGACCTGCACTCTGGATTAGCCATGGCAGACATAAACAGTGGCATACAGTGGCATACAGACCTGAATTGCAAGACTGTCCTCTACAGTGACATGCAGACCTGAACAGTGGCTCTAACGTTAAAGTAGTGTAGACACCTGACTGTGATTTAGCTATTACAGAGGTGGATCACACACTACTGTCGACCTGACTAGAGGATTAACCATAACAGCAACGTTCCCGTCTGAATAGTGGATTGCTGTTTTGCAGCATCTGTAACAGAAGGCCAGCTGTGAGGGTGTGCAGTCGAGAGCTTTTTTTGTTAATGTTGTTACGCAAAATGATGCTGGAGTCCGCAATCAGAAAGTAAACCTTCTGAACAGACTTCACTTTCCAAAATGATCCATGCTACAAAAAAACCCTAGTTCACGCGTACGTCCTGTGCTGGGCCATCTCTACTGACACACTAGCAGCTGTGATGTGATATGTGAACGCGGCAGCTGCAGTTATATGTGCATTCCTGAAACATCCTGCTGGAATCAAATGGACTCCAACAATCATGGGCTCACTGTAACAGTGGACAACCATGATTCAAACCATATTTAACTGCATGTCCTCAAGGCCTTGTGGCAGAACTTTAGTTAAATATAAACATAAACTATATCTAGTTTGATATAGTGGCATATGAGGACTGTTAAATCTTGAAAGACACAATTTTATGTCATTTTATTATGTTCACTCACTGTCCTCCAGCTGAGGGAAATGTTTGTATTAGCATCTGGGCAAGGAAGATTCATCCCACACCAGACAGAGGGCCTAGCCAAAGAAGGTCATGTGTCTCTGCTGGGAAGACTTGACACTTTCCTGGGAGAGCCGCCCATACCTCCTCCAGGGGTGAGGTGAAGGATGGGAGCTTCAAAGGGACCTCTGAGACACAACAGGAAAGTCACACCACGAAGGAAATTGCCAGAGTCCCATTGTTCTCAGACAGGCAGTAGAGGGGTAACAAGTCCAGGCCACACTTACTTCACATGAAATCCCCTAACTTCCTGCAAACACAACACTAGGGAAAGCAAAAAAAAAAAAAAAAAAACAATTCCTGTAACAGCGCCTCGATACCCATGGCGGGCTGTGTGAGCGCTTTAAAAACGCTAATAAATAAATGGGAAGGAAAAGGCTCATCTTCACTACTGCCGGAACTGGAAGAATGGAATGTCACTGGCTTTCGGAAGAGGATGCCTACCCTCTATATCTGCCTATCTGGAGATCTATAGTCGTTATCGGGGCTTCATCTTCGTGATCTATTAAACCCCAGTATGCTGATGAAGCAAGTGCCTGTGACGTCACTCTGAGGCATGATAGCTGATGATCATATATATATGATCATATAATGGTCTATCAAAGGGGGATTCTATACAATCCAAATCAGCAACAGAGTATAGCTCCGAACTGAGGCATTCCGGCTCTTTGGTCTTGAAGGGACAAGATGCCATTATACAAAATTAGGCATAGCTGTAACTCCGGATTACTAATGAGTGAACTCATTTTTGCAAAACTCGAGTCTCCAGAATTCTCCATTGCCTACTCGGCTTCCCCCACTCACCGCCGGCCTCTGCCACCCCTGCTGGCTCTCACCCCCTTCTCTTTCTGCTAGTGAGCATTGGAAAACCCAATCTCAACTCTCGTACGTCTTCAGGCCACTACCTGCCCCAATATCGTGATGATGGAGACCCACACTGCATTATGAAATATATGAACTCTTCACATACAGTTATGATGAAGGCTTCTCTGAACTAATTACAACATACACAGATACTGCGTTGAATCCCCATCCAATCACGCATGGGCTTGGTCTCTTGGTTTAAATACATGATGGGCCAGTTCACCAACATCTGTGGGCCCAGAAATCAAATAGGGTCTTACCCTCACAGGTTTAAACCAACACATTTTACATCACAAATCTCAAAATGTATAAAGGGGTTACATGGGTAAATGAGGGGTGACTGTGGATGCAGTGGACTTACAGTCACTGACTACAAGCGCCCCCAACACATGGACATGTATTGGATTAGTGATACAGCAAAACAAAAGAGGTGATGGCTGGAAAGTTTAGAATTAATCTTTAACTCTGGCCTTGCTCTGGACAACCCTCCAGACCATCTTCCTTTGCCTGCCAAGCAATTACAATAGGGGAAAGACCATATGCAAATCAGGCTTGGTCCCACCCCAAAAGAGGCAATCCATCCCAAACTGCTTCACCACATCACTTCTGCATAAGACCACAAGCATCCCCAAACATGTCTGGGCCTCGATGGGCCTTCCAGCTATCATCTCTTTTATTTTGCTATAGTCACCCGAGTGGGGCACGTATGCCCAGATGTAGGTCACGTACCTGCTGGGCCTAGAGACCCAAGCTACTCCTCACTGATGACACCAAATGAGGTGGAAATACGTCTTTAAGATCATCTGTATTCCATTTGTCTAATTTAAGTAGTATCTGTCCTCCGACCCACTTCCTCAGAGTGATCGCTGTCTTTTCTCTGTCATTATGCCTGGTTTTCTGTCTTTGCATCCCATCTTCAAGCTCTGTCAACTTTGCCTGTAGTTTGCCATGCTCACTATAGTCATTACAAATAGACACTGGGTTTTGATTGTTTAACTTGGCTTGACTTATTGCATCCTCACTGCTGTATACAGGTGGCGCATATGTGGGGTTAGTGTACCCTGTGCCTGCTTTTAATTCTTTCAATGGGTAGAATCCCTGTCCTTTGCCTGGCGAAATCAATGCTCTGGGTAGGAGGAGGAGGAGCTGAGGGTGCTGTACCATCCTCTTCATGCTAGTTTAGCATCCACTCCCTCGAGGGTGGATCCTCCACCTCGACCCCAAACATTTTCCATAACTTAAAAAAATGCCAATCTCTTCTGCAGATTTCTTTCCTTTATAATTTATATAAGGTTGTGTGTTGCAGCACTGATTTCGAAAGAGTGTCCACTTGGGGCCAAGGTAAAATTATTTTTGCTGTGGCCAGAACCCTCTCTGCGTGGTACTTCTGGATTTTATCGTTGCACCTTGGCTGGGATCAACAGAGGTGCATAAGGGGAGTATCCCCTCCCATGATGACAAGCCACACTCTTGAATGCCGATACTTACCATACTTAAAAAAACATTGCAAATCTACTACCCCTTCACTCAAAAACTCGTATCAACAATATTCTCTTCAATTTCCAGCACTTTCTACACCTCTTTCCAAACCTCTCGGCTTCAACAACAACACTTCAGGCACGCACCACACGCCGTCCCTTCTCAGGACTCCTCCCTTCAAGTACAAAACACCACATGCTCTATGAAGTAAACCAACTGTCCAGAAAGCCTCGTTATTACAACTAAAACCACTTCTCATCACCCTGCTGGTACATAACATCTTCTTACAACCTAAGGCTGGCTCCAGCAAGCTCTGCACATATGGATGCACCCTAAATATAACACAACACATCAACAAACCCCTAGGTCCGTCTTCCTGCCCTACTCTGTTAAGGTAGCCTTTCTTCTTCCTAAATTGCCCCAACTGGGCATGGCGCCCTTTTCTGTGACCTTGCCGCTGATTATCTCTTCCGCTGTTTAACTTAATACCCTGCGTCTTTGAGGTTTTGAGTGCTAAATTCTATAAACCTTACTATAGCTTTTCTCTCATAAACTCTTTATCACTTCCCCAATGTTATAAAAACAAACCCTCCCACCATTGTTTGTCAATTTGATGCTCTTATACTTACATCTGTGGATCAACCAAGGCCATTGGTATCGACCCTCCCACAACTGGCCACTCCACCTTTGCCCTGCGGGCCCATGATTTTCACCAAGGGGGCCCCTGAGGACCGTCTCAGTTCACGCGTGATTCTCCAGCCTCCATGGGTCACTCTTCAGTCCTTAAATTTGCAGTGGGAGGTCTCAAAAATTCTGAGGGCACCGGCCAACCATCCGGCTCTGCTACCATATGTCATGATGGGGTGGGAAGTGCCAGCCCTAAGCAGAGCATATAGGCCAGGAAGTCCTGTGACCAAAAACGGAAGTCAAGGTAAATGACAATAGCCTGTTTTATTAAAAGTTAATATAAAACAGGGACATCAAAAACGAATCATCGCAGCGCTCTCATCCTTCATGAGCTTGACATTGACTTAAAAGTACAAAAAACACCATAACCGACATCATATTACAAACTTCATTACAACAACCTATGGGAAGGTGGTATTGGGTTAGGGGAATCACCTATGTATTTTGCATACTGGTTAGTCTTTTCATTGGTTACGCTTTATCTGATGGCTCCACCTGAGACCACCTCTAAATTGATATCAGTGACTACATGTCACCTCTACACTACTGTATTGGATGCTGCAACAATTGTAGAATAGGGTTATTGGAGGGCATGGATTGGTTGTGAGTGCTTTTCCCATTCTCGACTACTGGGCAGTTCATCAGCACATGAGCAACAATATTGGTAGGGGGAGCGGTATTAAGGTGCTGCCTTTCCCATTTATAACACACCATCTCTGATTTCCAAGCGCATGAGCCAGGACCTTAGCTTTGAACTGTCTTGTATCTTTACCTCTGAGAACTTGAGGGTAGTGAAGGCCTCAGTCTGTCGGTATCTGGAGTTAATAAATAACCCCTTTCCTCTAACTCTATGTCACATATGAGGAGGCCACATTTTTTATTATTCTGCTTGACTTTTATTGTGATTTTAGCCTATTTGATGCGGGTGTCTCTACCCTTCTTATCCACTACAGACTTATTCACAAGTTTTTCCTTTCAATATTAAGCCCTTATTAATGAGCATCTACCTGGTCTTCAAGGACTGTTTCTTTACTTAATCTAAGAGAAATGTGCCTTGCGCTTGAGAATTATTATCTTCATTTCTCATTGGTGTCAGTCCACGCTTCCCTTTTCTATCATAACCGTGGCAGGCTTTATGCAGCTACTGTCTGGGTTGCTGCCCTGGTCTGTGTTTTAGCTAACTGAGCAAATCTACTCTTCCTTCAGCTTTGATGCCTCTTTGATGTTTTCCGCGTCAATGGAACGTGGCTGCGCCGTGCATTTTATCCAAAATGTCTGCTTGTTACTGCTGCATTTCTGCATTAAGCAAGCATTATATGTATTCTTATGTGTCTTGCATTTCAGCGTACAGTTTGTTTCCTAGTGTCTATTGAGTGGAAGAACATTCTTCATTTCTAACTGCAGTTTGACCCAGTGTCTATGTAACTTCATGATGAGTGTGTATCTGCTTAGTGTCTAATGCGTCTACATGTTAGTTTTGGCAGTGATGTTACTTGCTTTCGTCGTCTTTAGTTACAGCATGTTCATGTCTACTAGAGTTTACAGACTCATCTTTTCTTCAATCGTTCTGGGGAAAGGCCGGGAGGGTTGTCTCAGCGAGTGCCGTTTTTTGTGTTTGTGGTATGCTGGTGCAGAGGGGACAGACACCACAAATGATGCTCTTCTTTCATTCCTATGGTACAGAGGCGAGGAAGGAGCCAGCACTATAGATGACGTATTCATCTGTCTCTCGACTCAGCCATCATCTCTTTCGGTTTGCTATTGGAGTACTGATACAACATGAACAATGTCTGGAAAGAAATCCCTATTCATGTGTGATCTGTAATCACTTTTAGGCACACACATTTGCACAAAGACCCCTCAACTACAAATGCATTGTTTACATACCCATCTCAATTTAAGACGAAGACCTGCATTAAAAAATAGAAATGCTCTTGTGAATCATGAGCTTTTCTATTGTGGGAATATCAATACTGCAAGGTGTATTCATAGCCTCCTGACAGCATTGCATTTTTCCCTGAGCCTGGCTCGAGATAAAGAAGCATAAGAGTAGTAGAAGGAACTGCAGATCTGCCACAAAGTAAATTGGATCTCAAGTCAATCGGGTTGCATTTGTTCCATGGCAGATCCACCCGCACCCCTGCAGCCTGCCCCTACTGAGATTTTATTTGGTGTCTGATTTCTTAAAGTGAATCATCCTGAACTAGTGCACTTTCTGCAGGCAGATTCCCTTTTGTGAATCACCACCTCACAAAAATGGGGTGACATCCCGGGAGGCAGACCCATTTTCAAAATCAGTTGTGCAGAGAGTGTACAGGTTTGTGCGTCATACATAGCAGGTCAATACCATATTGGCAATTGCTCCGGCCTGCTGCTCAGACATTGGCTATTACTTCAAAGCAGTGGCATAATGAGCAGGGGGCAGGCTGCCCCCCAACAGGCTCTTTGAGATACTGACCAGGACTTTTTTCCGTGGGACACCTTTCCCATTCGGCACCTCAATGATGGTGCCCGACAGGAACTATGTCCCGCTAAAAGGACAAAGTGTGTCGAGCAATTCCTGCTCAACACGGTTATTATCCTGGCACCTTACCCTTTCCGAATAGGAGAAGTGTCTCACTGCCAGGACAATGTCCCAAGGACCTCTGGGCAGCAGCAGAGGGGGCAAGTCATTAGACACTGATGTGAGGGAAGGTGACCATTAGCAAGGACTTTTATCCCTTTAGAAATGTGCATGGGAGGGAGTGATCAGCAGTGAGAAGGGTGCATAATGCTTCATGCTTTATCAGATAATGACTATGGCTTTACACAATGGGTATTTGTTAGGCTCACATTGATCTGCATGATGCTATTGTGACTTTGCATGCAAGATGGGGAGAATAAAACTAAAGCTATCCTCTTATTGCTCAACATATTTCTGTGATGATGTATATAGTGTAAAGTTAATTATGAAAGGATCGTTTATTATGTAATGTGCTTTGCTTCCAAGCCATTGCTATAAATAAAGTAGTACTTAAGCACATGAAATGAAAAGGGAAACCTAATAACTATCTATATCAACTGAACTTGTCACATTGCATGAAGGCATCGCCTCATTGTGCCAAAAAACGTATCAGCCCAATTCTCAAAGGGCATCTCAGATACCCGTTCCCTCCCTTGGCGCATTTGAGCAAATAAAGGGTTGTTTCAGAGCATTTAAAAGGGCATCCCAAATTCACAAATGGGATGACTGTCATCCCCTGTGCCTTTTACAACAAGCGCAGGACAAGCAGTCATTTCTGAACGTGTCATGATTTGGCTTTGAAATGTGAGAGCCGCTGGTTAAACCACACCTGTCACACTAGTATGTCCAACCCCCACACAGGGACTTTTTTTCACGATAATTTCCGATCTATCACTATGAAATGCTTTCTCAGCAACCACTGGTTGCTGGGAGCCTGTCATACATCAGTATTAGTGGAAGGGTGCTGGAAAGTTCATCTTTGTGCTACTGTCCAGTCCCTCGAGAAATGCTCAAGACACCTTTGTGGATCAGGTGACCTGAGCATCTCTGAAAATAGTGCAAATAAAACGAGCGCATGCTCTGCACTCCCTTCATTTGCGCTATCTATTGAGAATCTGCACCATAGCGTTTTTAGAACAGGACGATCAGGAGAAGTAAGATAGGAAGGTGATCCGTCTGGATTAGGTGGGAGAAGAGGCATGGTCCCCAATTCCCAGTATGTCTTTGCATCCATGCTGTGGCGTGAGTATATTTGATGTTTCAGTTTTCCTTTTTTTTGCATAGGAACTCCCACTTACTGCATTTCTATCACCAGGTATGAATCTATAGACCAACCTTAGTGTACAGTGCACAGTAGGTGCTACCTGAATAAAACTGTCAGCAAGGTTATGCCGTGACGCTGTCTTGTCTGCTTCATTCTTCATCCAAACCCCTGAATAAACAGAGTGCTTGATAGGTTCTATGTGATTTGATCGTAGAGATGTTGTCGAACGCTAAACCATAATTTTTTCTTTTAATCCATTTACCTATCAATATATGTGGGGAGGACCCCTGTTTCCCCGCCCACCTTAATTGTTACCCATACCCATCCCCCACATATATTTTTATAGCCAGATTCGGTCAAATTGTCTTGGGAGGATAGCTCAGGGGCAACGTGCTCTCCTTGGAAGCAATAGATGACACGAGCAATACAGGTTCGATTCCCCGGATCTTCGCTTAGAAACCTCTGGGTAATAAGCGCGTTATAAATAACCAATTATATCATATCAAAAGAATGTGATGGTTTTGCATTCGACCAAATCTCCTGCAATGTAATCTTCCTATCCAGCTTCATTAATGGGTCCTACTTGTGACTCGGTGAGTGTGAAAGTGGATCAAACACTCAGGGATGGTAAAGCATTCCATCCTGGATGGGTACCAAAAACCTGGCAAGTTTGCATTTCCGAGTTCGGCTAACGAGTCCATCATGCTTTGGTTTGCAGCGGTTGAGTTTATTGATACAAAACAGTGTGCAGTTGTCGCAGAATTAGGATTCAGCAGTCCCAAAAAATCACTATGTTGAAGGTAACCGAAAATCCAGAATTGAAAACTGCGCTGCTACAATGAAACGTGTTCTGCAATTCAGGGTGCTGGCCAGGGTCAGACTGGGACAATGTTCTCGGGCACCAATGAAAAAATGGCCACAATTGCAAATGGTAATTCATTCCTTTTGTGACAGACTGTTTGAAAAGTACCCATGGGCGGGTTTATTTTGTAAATAAAATGTGATGCAAATCGTGCAATTTAAAAAATATTTATTCAGCAACAATGGTCAAAACTACTAGCCGCATAGTGAAGTAACTCGTTAAACTGGCCCACATTGGCCGAAGTAGTGGCCTACTTTGACCAAAAAAACTGGTCCACACTGTCACGGAATTTCCCCCTTCTGACCTGAGATCGCTCCTTGCAGGATTTCTTGGAGGAAGTCTTCTTGCGCACGGATCGGGTTTTGTACAAGCCAGCGCGAGTCTCCTCTGACTCCAGCGTGCGTTCAGCGTTCCAGGATACTCGGATGCTCAGGACGTCCAAGAAGCGAGGAAGTGTACACGAAGGAGGTACACGAAATCTGGGAAACAAGGTAAGAGATGAGGGAGGAATGAATTGGGAAATTAGAGGGCATGGGAACCAAGGACAAGAGAATAGTTCAGCGAACTACGGAGCACACTTCTAGTTACTACCAGCGATAGCGTTGAGATGCGCGGGGCCACGGGGGCGTGGTCTATTTGTAGAATGTGCTGCGTCCGACGTGGAAACTGTTGCAAGGCGTACCACGTTAGACAGCCATGTTGGGAGTATCAAAGAGTGCAAGCCCCGTTGTGACAATGACCAGGAAGTCCAAAAGGGGTGCGTTTTGTGGATCATGACAGCATGCCTCCTCCGAAAACTTGTTCCACCTGGTTTTCCAGGGTGTATGAGATGATACCTTCTGAGCAATCGGCGGGTATTCAGATTAGAGTGTGGTTCCCAGGTTCTTTCACTTGGAGGATATCCTTTCCACTCGACCAAATATTGAAGTTGACCCTGTTTATACCTGGAGTTGCATATCCTGGATACTTCATATTCCAGCTGATTGTCCACAACCACGGGGTTGGGTCTGCGGGATTTCCGAGGGGATTGGATGTAAGGTTTTAATAAGGAAGTGTGAAAAACTGGATGAATCTTCTTCCAGGAGTCTGGTAACTTGAGCCGGAATGAGACTGGGTTTATGATTTCCTTTATGGAAAAAGGTCCATAGTAACGGGGGGCTAGTTTGTTTGGTCGTAAATGTCGAGGCAGTAGTTTCGAGGACAGCCAGACCTGATCACTGACAGCATAAGAAGGCCTTGGTCTTCTTTTGGTATACGCATAACGCTTATTGTGTGTTCGGGCCTTTTCTAAATGTTCTTTGGCTTCCTTGTGAACATTGATGAGAGTTTCAATCCATGAGTCAACTGCTGGTACAGGTGTGGGATGTGGGAGAATGGAAGGTAGAACTGACGGGTGGAATCCTTGGCTGCAATGAAAAGGGCTGGTCTTGACTGATGAATGATCAGAGTTGTTGTAAGCGAATTTAGCCATGGGTATAAGGAGTGACCAGTCGTCCTTTACCTTGGTGGCAAAACAACAAAGGTATTGTTCCAGGGTCTGGTGTACACGTTCAGTAGCTCTGTTAGTCTGTGGGTGATAACCCGATGAGAGAGCACGTTGGATTCCTAGAATACGACATAGATGTTTCCAGAATTGAGAGATGTATTGAGGTCCTCGATCTGATATGATCTTGGAAGGGAGTCCATGAAGGCAAAATATATGTTCCAGGAAAATGCCAGCGAGTTCTGAGGAAGATGGCAATTTGTACAATGGTGTAAAATGGGCCATGTGGGTGAATAAATCAATGGTGACCATGATTGTCGGATAGCCCCTAGATGGTGGTAATTCCATGATAAAGTCCCTAGTGATGAACTCCCAGGGCCTAGAAGGTAGTGTAGGTTGAAGTAGAGCCTTCCCGTTTCTTGTTATCAATTTTGTTTTGATTGCAAACTGCGCAGGCTTGAATGTACCGTTCAATGTCTGTTTTCATTTTGGGCCACCAAAATTGTCTTTGTATGAGACGAAGGGTGTTGGTGACACCACGATGTCTGGAGTGAAGAGTGTCATGACAGAGGTTAATAATCCGTAGTTGCAGTCTCTGTGTGGGAATGACCAGGGCTGTTGGGTATTTTGTGTAGATTTGGGGCCCGGCGATATTTTCTTACCGCCGAAAAATAATTTAGTAACGATCACTCCCTACATTCAGATTGGGCCATGTACAACAATAACACAGTGGATATGCATTATTTCAGCACACAGACCTATTTAGATGGTATGCGCGGTTGGTATGCGTGGTTGGTTTGCGTGGTTGGTTGGTATGGTGGTGAGCATAATTCCTTTGGTTTATTTGTGGCCCCAACATCCAGAACCCCTTGTTTTTGTTTAGATTTTTCGTGTAATCACTAGAGAGACCTCAGGCTTGCATTTCAGGAACACCACATTTTCATTTTTAGTGTGCCACTATGGGCAATTTCTCGCTGTCTTATCTACGGCAGCGAGCTATCATGTGGTATCTATCACCAACTTATTTACGTCTGGTGAGCTATGTCCAGGGCCTCCCTTTCTGCCGACTCATAGACCTCCGGCAGACTACAACACACACAGTTATTTATAATTGCTCATACTGAATGACATGCACACAGCTGCAGCCAAATCTTATTTTTAGCTACCTTAAAAATGACAATTGCACTGTCTAAACATCTCCCCACATCATCAGCACTGTATTGGTAAATACACAAAGGAAAGAGAAAATAAAACACACCACCCGTCTGCTTTCAGATATTTTTGTGTATTATAAAAGTTGCATTTAAACACGATCTCACTCTTTTACAGAAATAAATGAAATAGCACAGTAACAGCATTATTTGTGATACACTGAGAAGAGAGTGGCGGGGAACAAGAATTCAATTTGCAACATTAAACACGTGGGTAAAGCACAGGAATCTACTTTCCTACACTGACTGAATATTTTCGCACACACTCAGCCCCCACACTTCAGCGAGATAATTACCAGGTTTATTCAGCATGTAACTTCTTTGGCTGGTCGCCTGCTGGAGAGGTTCACCCAGCAAGGACAAGCATTTGCTGTCACTCAAACTGGGACTTGTTGACTGGAAATCCCAGTCTCTGCAACCAAGTTGAATCTGCTTTAGGAATCAGGCATCCCCAGCTATCAACCCAGTCCTTCTTCAAGCTGTGTGAAGATGTCTCTCCCCAGCTTCTTCCTCGAGATTATCCAAGAAAACTCTGGTTACCTCCTACCAAAGGACCCTAACCAATAAAATTCTATCATGCCCTAACCACCCTCTGCACACAATGGCTTGGCTTATACAGTTGCAACTGTAACCAAACTGATTTCCTGCTTATTCGAGGTCTTTGCTTCCTGCAGTTACTGTGGACAGGTCGCAGATAGAAGCAAAAAAAAAAAATCTGAATGTGCTTTTAAAATGACTTTCAGAGCCTGTCATTTTCCATTCATTTTGCACTGGAGAACACATTATGTTATTAATGAGTTAGCGTGTTAGTTTTTTGTTAATGAGGTTAGTTCATTAATCCTCAAATGTCTCTCCTGCAACAGAGGAATTTCAGGTAAAAATATGCTTTTAACTGTGAAAAAATAATTTGCATTTTATATGTGGAAATCGTTTTTTACTGCATAGCCTGTTTTCATCTACATGTCCATAGGTTGTCCTGGCAACACATAGCTTGAAGCAATTGCATTAAACCCATGCAGTGGCGCTGCATAAAAATGCTCAATAACACATGTCTTGCTGTACCACATTATATCAATGCACCCAACCCATGCAGTGGTGCTGCACTTCAAAAAAAAACCTGCTATACATTGATCCTGTGCAGTGGTGCTGTACTCTGTGCTCCCAAAACACACTAAACAATCCTACAGGGCATTGTACTTGAACAAATATCCGTCTCTAGTTTTTAGACTCCATCAATTGTTTCCTGTGAATTCATTCCAGATTTCAGAGGACTGGGTTTGCCTTTGAATGTCTTCCAGGAGACTGACTGCTTGAGCTACAAAAATTGTGTGGGGAAACATCTTTGGGTAGGCCCGATCTTCAAGAGTTTCGTAATCAGGACGTCGATATAGAGCATCAGCAATTATGTTCTGTGTTCCAGACACATGATGGATGTGGAACTGGTACTGGGCAAAGAAGAATACCCAACGGGCTTGACGGCTATTCCTACATTCCATAGATTGCAGAACTTGAAGATTTCGATGGTCTGTACGGACCTGGACAGGATGTTTAGCTCCCAGAAGTAGATGCCGCCATTCGGTGAAGGCTTGATGGATGGCCAACAGTTAATTTTCCAAGACGGAGTAATGAGTCTTGCTGGAAGTCAGGGTTTGTGAGAGGAAAGCAATGGGGTGCTCTAATTTATCCTCGAATTCTTGCTTTAACACTGCTCCAATGGCGTAGTTAGAGGCATCCGTCTCCACTAGGAATGGTTGATTAATATCGGGTTGAGCAAGGATAGGGGCTTGAGTAAACTCTGTTTTTAATCATTGGAATGCCTTGTCCGGGGCAAGGGTCCAGAGGAAGGGGGTGTCTTTTTTCAAAAATGTAATGATCGGTTGAACTATCTCAGAAAAGGATGGTATGAATTTCCGGTAGAAATTGGCAAGCCCCGGGAAGGATTGAATCTGTTTCACAGAAGTGGGAACAGGCCAAGATAGTATAGCTTTTACCTTTGAATGGTCCATTCCTATTCCTTCTGGACTAAGGACAAATCCTAGATAATGAACAGAAGTGACATGAAAAATGCATTTCTCTGGTTTAGCTAAGAGTTTGTGTTCACGTAGCGTTGCAAAATTGCCTTTACATGCTCTTCATGCTTTTGAGGATCCTTTGAGTAAATCAAGATATCACCCAGGTAAACAATGACGAAGAGGAACAACATGTCAGAAAACACCCTATCCATGAAGCGCAGGAAGACAGCAGGGGCATTTGCAAGCCCGAAGGGCATGACCAAGTACTCAAAGTGACCAAAGGGTGTTCTAAAGGCTGCTTTCCATTTGTCTCCTTCCCTGATATGGATCAGATGGTAGGCACCCATGAGATCCAACTTTGTGAAGATTACAGCTCCTCTCACCGCTTCCAGGATATCAGAGATTAAGGGCAAGGGATAGCGGTCCTTGAGGGTGCACTGATTCAATCCACGATAATCAAGACAAGGTCTAAGCTCTTTAGTGTCTTTCTTGGGAACAAAAAAACAACAAAGCTCCAGCTGGAGATTTATATGGTCTTATGGTGCCATTTTCAAGGTTGGTATCCAAGTATTCTCTAAGAGCCTTTTTTCCCGGTTCGAATAGAATATACATCCTCCAAAAGGGAATCACTGCTGAAGGTTCTGTATCTATAGCGCAGTCTTCAGGTCTGTGAGGGGGTAGGGCCTGGACTATAGCAGTTGAAAACACATCAGCGTATTCCTGATAGGCCCTAGGAACCTGTATGATGTTTGAAACCATGAGTGGGCCTTGCTGGTCTTTTGGCGTGCTTTCGGAAGTTGTCTATGAGGAATCTTGGAATAGACAGTGAGACATGCAAAACTCAGAACCAAGAAACAACGATCCTGCTGCCCAATTGATGTAAGGATTCTGTTTCTGCAACCAGGGCATACCCAGTACAATGGGGTAATGAGCTGACTTGATGATGTCAAATTTGATCAACTCTTGGTGATGGTTTATCGAGAGTTGGATTTCTTTAGTCTGCAAGGACATAGGTCCTGAAGAGAGAGGTCTTCTGTCGATCGCCTCCACAGGTTGCATGATACTTCGTGTTTCATATGGAATGTGGTGTTTATAGACCCAATCTTGATCAATGAATATTGCCATAGACCCACAATCCACCAAGGCCAAAATAGGGTAGGTCTCATTCTTGGATGACGATAGGAAGGCTTGTAGAATCACTAGATTTTTCTGTCCAGGAGAGTTCAAGGATGGAATAGATGTGGAGCAAACAACTCTCTCCCGAAGCCTTGCTCCATCTAGGATCGGGAGCTGGCGTTTCCCGAACGCTGTGGAGGGGGTAGAGTGCATTCTCTGACTAGGTGTTTATCCGAGGCACAATACATGCATAAGCCTGTGTGGATCCTTCTCATCCTTTCTTGCGGGGATATGGGTCCACGGAAGGCCCCTATTTGCATGGGTTCTGGATCGCAACCAGAGACTGGAGTAGGATCGAGTTTCAATGAGTTCTCAAGGGAAACCTTCTATAAAGGCATCTTGGTCTTTTTCCTCTCTGCCTTCCTTTCCTGGATATGAAAGTCTATCTGCATGGCAAGATCCATAAGGTCTTGGAATGAACTTGGGCGCGCCACTCTGGCTAATTCGTCTTTTATCTCTTCATTTAGCCCCCTTCGGAAAAGAGTAAATATTGCTTCTGAAGACCAATCCGCTTCCTTGTCCAATTGTTTGAATCGTGTGACATACGTAAGCATGTCCTGGGATCCTTGCTGAAAGTCAAGTAGACGTTCCTTGGCACTATACACCTGTTCTAGGCGATCAAACATGGTCTTAAGGGCCTGTATGAATCCATCGTAATCATCCAGGAGGGCATCTCTAGAATTGACTAAAGGAGTAGCCCAAGTCAGTGCATTCCCGGAGAGGTGCGAGATTATAAAGCCCACCTTCGCCCTGGGAGTTGAAAAATAGTACGGCGTAAAGGTAAAGTGGACTAAACAAGAGTCAAGGAATCCACGAAGGGTTTTTGCAGACCCAGCGTATTTGTCTACAATGCCACCCAGTAGCACGCTTTCCTTTGTGGCAGAATCGCGGGACTAAACCAGTTGTTTCAATGCAGCGTTTTCCGCCTTTAAATTCTGCACCTCGGTCGTTAATTCTTGCATGCCACGCATGAGATCCTGAGCGGCCTGTTCCATGTTGGTTTCAACTTCGGTCGTTAGGCATCTCAAACTGTCATGGAATTCCCCCCTTCTCACCTGAGATCGCTCCTTGCAGGGTTTCTTGGAGGAAGTCTTCTTGGCAACGGATCGAGTTTTGTACAAGCCCGCACGAGTTTCCTCTGACTCCAGCGTGCATTCAGCTTTCCAGGATGCTCGGATGCTCAGGACATCCAGGAAGTGAGGAAGTGTACACGAAGGAGGTACACGAAATCTGGGAAACAAGGTAAGAGATGAGGGAGGAATGAATTGGGAAATTAGAGGGTCCAGGAACCAAGGACAGGAGAATAGTTCAGCGAACTACGCAGCACACGTCTAGTCACGACCAGCGACAGTGTTGAGATGCGCGGGGCCGCGAGGGCGTGGTCTATTTGTAGAATGTGCTACGTCTGACGTGGAAACTGGTGCAAGGCGTACCACGTTAGACAGCCATGTTGGGAGTATCAAAGAGTGCAAGCCCCATTATGACAATGACCAGGAAGTCCAAAAGGGGCGCGTTCTGTGGATCATGACACACACTAGCATTTGCATCTTTGGTTCAAGCATTGCCTTATTGCCCTATAGGCCAGTCCGAACCTGCTGCTGACTATGGTGATTGGTTGTCCGTGATCATAGTAGCACGCTTTATCAGCAATGAGAACTATGGTAAGGGGCGTGTCTGGCTTCTTTGCATAGTGGGCAAATTAATGCATGGTTTCAGTACAGCACTGGGGAAAGGGGAGCAGCAAGATGCCAATGAAACCAGTTGCTCATGCGCAGGTCTGGTGGGTACGCGACGGGCGCTTGAGAGATGATAGGCTGGGAAATGTGATTCACGCGCAAGACATGAGGATGGGTCCATGTGCGTTGGAGATGAACATGCTATATATGTACAGTCAGTGTGACGGTGAGATCAGGAGGGGCACTGGCAGTGCCTAGGTTTGTTGATGGCGTCATCGTGCTGCGCCACAGTAGATGCTCTCCTCTCTACACAGTACAGCTCTTAAGAGTGCATGTTTTAAAACATTATCTATTTAAGGTTGAAGAGATTTAGTCATTTATGGAACATATCAACATGCCGTCAGTCAAATCAATAACATGAAGATCACAGCTCATGTGTACTTAGTTTCCAACGTCCAAATCCCCACTCCCTCCCATCTCCCTCCGACCCTCCATAGCCCTGTTTTTGGGTTGGCTCCATGTAAACATTGACTTTATCTTTTTTGCCAGGGTTTTCATTTGTGTGCTCAGGTGTTCTTGGCCACGTGCCCCCCTGCAGTGCACATACATCCATATTAATTGCTTCTGCATCAGCCTCACGCAAAGGCAGGGGGAGGAGAGCTCTCCAAACCTGTGTGATTCTGAGGGGCCCTGTGGCATCAAACCCCTTGCTTTGAAGTGTTCTCCTGAGTTGCCAAATCCCACTCTGTCCTTTTCAATTGCTCCCACTTTGGTTTCATCGATCTCCATGGCAACATGGACAGGGGCCACCATTCCCAGTACATCGTCCTTGATGGCGCGTTCCAAATTGGATGCTCTATCTCTGTATTGTCTAGAACTACTGACAGCCAGCTATGGCGATCCCAGAGGCCTCTCTCTGGGGGTTTTCAGGTTAAGGTAACACCGGCAAAACAAGCCACCACGTTTCAAGAGAAATGCGCGAGAAGAGCTCGAGCCCATCACACAGCCATTTACTGATCTCAGTAATGGTAATGTTTATTTGTAAAGCGCCTATACACAAGGCAAGTGTTTCAAAGCGCTATACTTCCCTATAAGTACTAGAAACGGCCCACACGGGTCTGTGATCCTTCGCAGAAGTATTTAGAATGTATCTTGTCTGATTAGCGAGGTGCTTTCATCTTTGGCACAAGCTCTTCAGACATGCAAACTATCCCTAAATCCACCCCTAAAAGCCAGTTTCTTCCTTTTATCTGTTCAAATCATGTATGTGCATTCAAACTTTCATTTACCTTTTACCCGCTCTACTGCACTTTTCAATTCTCTCGCAGACGAAGGTCTGGATACCGCTAGCGGGGGCGCAATATGCCAACCTACTGACAATCCTTAGCCCTAATAAAGGACTAGATGGATGATTGGCACAGTATAACATCCTCTTTAACATAATATCAAATAGCCCAATGGCTAGGAGATCTAGCATGCTGCAAATTACTTCAGTATTTCAAATTGCCAAGTTAGTGTGTGTTGCCACATTTTAAAAATGTTCTTTATTACAATTTGATTGAAGTTCAATACACACAGACACTTCGGAAAACTGCGATCTGCCGCAGAAAGTTCTACCATGACATGTATGTCAAGGACTGCCATGAGTCATAGGGGGTAATTCATAGAATTCAGCGCACAAGTGGCGCATGCGGCTGGCGCACAGTGTGCGCGTGCGAATCCCTGCGCCAGCCGCGTGCGCTAAAATCCATTTCCGCGCACAGCGTACTCATGGATTCCAGGCACCAAAACCAGCCGTGGCGCACAGTGGCGCAGCGACCCTGCAGCAGCACCAGTTACGCCCCCAAGAACGCCTCTCGCGCAGGGAAAAGCCATCAAAATCCCCAATCCAGCGCAAAGTACTGGGCTAACCCTGTACCAGCACGGCAAGCGGGCTACGTGTATCACTGGGGTGCGCGGGAAGTACCTCACGCGATTGGCCCCGTGCGAGCAGGGTACGCGTATTTCAGGGGTGCGCGGGAAGTTCCACACGCGATTTCCGCAGGGTACGTGTATTTCAGGGGTGCACGGGAAGTTCCACACGTGATTTCAGCAGGGTACGTGTATTTCAGGGGTGCGTGGGAAGTTCCACACGCGATTGGCCCCGTGCGAGCAGGGTACGCGTATTTCAGGGGTGCGCGGGAAGTTCCACACGCGATTTGCGCAGGGTACGTGTATTTCAGGGGTGCACGGGAAGTTCCACACGTGATTTCATCAGGGTACGTGTATTTCAGGGTGCGGGGGAAGTTTCACACGTGACATCAGCAGGGTACGTGTATTCCAGGGGTGCGCGGGAAGTTCCACACGTGATTTCCGCAGGGTACGTGTATTTCAGGGGTGCGCGGGAAGTACCACACGCGATTTCAGCAGGGTACGTGTATTTCAGGGGTGCGCGTTAAGTTCCACACAAGATTTCATCAGGGTACGTGTATTTCGGAGTGCGGGGGAAGTTTCACACGCGACATCAGCAGGGTACGTGTATTCCAGGGGTGCGCGGGAAGTTCCACACGCGATTTCCGCAGGGTACGTGTATTTCAGGGGTGCGCAGGAAGTTCCACACGCGATTTCAGCAGGGTACGTGTATTTCAGGGTGCGGGGGAAGTTTCACACGTGACATCAGCAGGGTACGTGTATTTTAGGGGTGCGCGGGAAGTTCCACACGCGATTTCATCAGGGTACGTGTATTTCAGGGTGCGGGGAAGTTTCACACGTGACATCAGCAGGGTACGTGTATTCCAGGGGTGCGTGGGAAGTTCCACACGCGATTCCATCAGGGTACGTGTATTACAGGGGTGCACGGGAAGTTCCACACGCGATTCCATCAGGGTACGTGTATTTCAGCGTGCGGGGGAAGTTTCACACGCAACATCAGCAGGGTACGTGTATTCCAGGAGTGCGCGGGAAGTTCCACACGCGATTCCATCAGGGTACGTGTATTACAGGGGTGCACGGGGAGCACCACACGTGAATTGCACGTGTGGGTCCTCCCAGGTGTTCCCTCTACACCCTCCACGGCCCCTGCAGGTGGCTCACACCACAGGGGCCTAGCCTGCACATGTCCTGCAGGCACCCCATCCACCATGGCCATGCCCCCCAGCCAACCCACATGTCAACTTGCACTACTGCCCACCAACGCATGTCCCCCTGCACCCCCAGCCACCAGGGGCACCCTCCACCAGGCCCCCACCCATGTCTCCCACCACCCCCACCCCCAGCACTGTGGGGCACCTGCCAGCAGGCCCCCACCCATGTCTCCCACCACCACCACCCCCCAGCACTGTGGGGCACCTGCCAGCAGGCCCCCACCCATGTCCAACTCATGTTCCACACCACCCCCACCCCCCAGCAGTGCAGGGTCACCCTCCACCAGGCCCCCACCCATGTCTCCCACCCCACCCACCCCCCAGCACTGTGGGGCACCTGCCAGCAGGCCCCCACCCATGTCTCCCACCCCCCCACCCACCAGCAGTGCAGGGTCACCCTCCAGCAGGCCCCCACCCATGTCTCCCACCCCCCCAACCCCCAGCAATGTGGGGCACCTGCCAGCAGGCCCCCACCCATGTCCAACTCATGTTCCCCACCACCCCCACCCCCCAGCACTGTGGGGCACCTGCCAGCAGGCCCCCACCCATGTCTCCCACCACCCCCACCCCCCAGCACTGTGGGGCACCTGACAGCAGGCCCCCACCCATGTCCAACTCATGTTCCCCACCCCCCCCCACCCCCCAGCAGTGCAGGGTCACCCTCCACCAGGCCCCCACCCATATCTGCCACCCCCCACCCCTCAGCTGTGCAGGGCCACCCTCCACCAGGCCCCCACCCATGTCTCCCACCCACCACCCACCAGCAGTGCAGGGTCACCCTCCACCAGGCCCCCACCCATGTCTCCCACCCCCCCACCCCCCAGAAGTGCAGGGTCACCCTCCAGCAGGCCCCCACCCATGTCCAACTCATGTTGCCCACCCCCCACCCCCCAGCACTGTGGGGCACCTGCCAGCAGGCCCCCACCCATGTCTCCCACCCCCCAGGCCCCCAGCACTGTGGGGCACCTGCCAGCAGGCCCCCACCCATGTCTCCCACCACCCCCACCCCCCAGCAGTGCTGGGTCACCCTCCACCAGGCCCCCACCCATGTCTCCCCCCCTCACCCCCCAGCACTGTGGGGCACCTGCCAGCAGGCCCCCACCCATGTCTCCCACCACCCCCACCCCCCAGCAGTGCAGGGTCACCCTCCACCAGGCCCCCACCCATGTCTCCCACCCCCCCACCCCCCAGCACTGTGGGGCACCTGCCAGCAGGCCCCCACCCATGTCTCCCACCCCCCCACCCCCCAGCAGTGCAGGGTCACCCTCCACCAGGCCCCCACCCATGTCTCCCACCACCCCCACCCCCCAGCAGTGTAGGGTCACCCTCCACCAGGCCCCCACCCATGTCTCCCAACACCCCACCCCCCAGCAGTGCAGGGTCACCCTCCACCAGGCCCGCACCCATGTCCAACTCATGTTCCCCACCCCCCCACCCCCCAGCACTGTGGGGCACCTGCCAGCAGGCCCCCACCCATGTCCCCTACCCCCAACACCCCCAAGCAGTGCAGGGTCACTCTCCAGCAGGCCCCCACCCATGTCCAACTCATGTTCCCACACCCCCCCACCCCCCAGCACTGTGGGGCAGCTGACAGCAGGCCCCACCCATGTCTCCAAACCCCCCTAACCCCCAGCAGTGCATGGTCACCCTCCACCAGGCCTCCACCCATGTCTTCCACCCCCCCATCCCCAGGCAGTGCAGGGTCACCCTCCAGCAGGCCCCCACCCATGCCCAACTCATGTTCCCCACCACCCCCACCCCCCAGCACTGTGGGGCACCTGCCAGCAGGCCCCCACCCATGTCCAACTCATGTTCCCCACCACCCCCACCCCCCAGCAGTGTAGGGTCACCCTCCACCAGGCCCCCACCCATGTCTCCCACCACCCCCACCCCCCAGCACTCTGGGGCACCTGCCAGCAGGCCCCCACCCATGTCTCCCACCACCCGCACCCCCCAGCAGTGCAGGGTCACCCTCCACCAGGCCCCCACCCATGTCTCCCACCACCCCCACCCCCCAGCACTGTGGGGCACCTGCCAGCAGGCCCCCACCCATGTCTCCCACCACCCCACCCCCCAGCACTGTGGGGCACCTGCCAGCAGGCCCCCACCATGTCCAACTCATGTTCCCCAGTAAACATGTCATCACAATCTAGTTCCCTGGTCCCTATGGTCAGCCTCCAAATGCAAAACACCCACCCGAGTATTGCATCCACCCACTCATAATTGGCAATTACATGACAGAACACCAATTGCAAGTTCCGAAACAAACACATTTCCCTCACATACACCCAATGGGTGTCAGTGAATCTCAAAACCCATATCATGATATGCATGAAACCAATGAGATACTACACATTGAAGTTCAATAAAAAATATGTATTAAAGGAAACATAAATAGAATCAAAAATAAAGAAACAGAAATGGGAATTTACAAAAATGAAAAGAAGCATGTCCATGAAAAAAAGCAAAACCAAAAATCATAATCCAAAGTAATGGTGTCCAAAGTCACTGTCCACAAAACAAAATCCAATGGGAAATAAAATTGAAAGCCATTGCTCCATGGTTAAAATGTGAAAGAAAAATACAATCCAACAGTGAACTATGTACATACGAACAAGCCAGGGTCCATTATCCCAACAAAAGAAATGAAACCTATCTAACTACACTAATAAAATAAACTATATACAAAAATGTGGCCAATGTTCAAAAGGTCCAAAATAAATCCAAAAAAAAGGAAACCTAACACTGCCTACATAACTATGTACAAGGGCAGCGGGCTAGTTTGATGGCTCACTTTTGGATGTCCCAGGCCAGGGCATCATCGAATTCCTGCTCAATGTCCCGGAGGCGGTCTTCCTCCATGGCCCCGAGGGTCCGCAGGGCCGTCGATGTGTCCACCTCCAAACCCCTGCGGATTGCCTCGAGGCACTCGGCCCTCCTCAGGGCGCTCCACATGGAGTTCTCCGCCCTGACCATTGTGAGCCATGCCTCTTCCGCCCGCTGCGCTCCGCATCTATGGCGTGGCCAGACCGCTGCCACACGGAAGACACTCTCTGTCCTGGGTCCTCCTGCCCTCCGGCCGATGCCTGCCCCTCCGATGTTGAAGGCCCCGAGCCTTCATGGCTCCCACCACGTTACTGCTGCTGAAGTGCCTCTGCACGTGCACTGCCTCCTGCTGCTTGCACATCCTCCGCTGGCTGGGGTGCAGTTGTTGATGTGGCCACCCCTGCTGGACATCCGACTCCCAACTGTGGCAGGGATGCCTCCTCCACCAGCCTGGCCGCACCGTCAGAGGCAGCTCCACAGGGCACCCAGGTGACTGATGGGTGGGAAGATGGCACGGAGGAGGACTGGCGCGTAGGGGGTTCAGTTGAGGAGGGGGTCATAGCAAGCCCCATCATACGGAGGAATCCGGCCTGGGTGACCTGTCCCAGCAGGCTGACGTGGTCAACGAGCCATTCGAGATGATGTTCAGTCTCCTCATGAAAAGACTGCAGGTCACCTTACATGGCCCGTTGACGCAACGCCACACCAGTCAGAACGGGCTCAACCCGGACCCGGATAGCCACGTCCGCAGGCAGAGAAAGGCCAGTTGTCGTGACTCATCCCCTGCCTGAAAACGGGTCTGGACGTAGGCATCCCTGCTGGTGCAAGATGATGCAGGGACAGGATCAGGGACAGGATTGCACACAGGCACCTCCGCGGTGGCCTGTGCTGCCTCCTGTCCCTGGTCCTGCACTGCACCACTAGCACCAGTGGGATCCCCACCTCCAGACCGCGTCTCTGTTGCTTGCACGGCCTCCTCCTCCACCAAACCCCCCACCAACCTGGATGACTCCGTGCCATCTTCCCCCGTTGGGCCCTGTGGGGTCCCTGCTGCCCCTTCTGCTGCCGAGGAGTCCAACCCCAACCTCCGCCTCTTGGACCTCCCCCCGGCAGCTGCGGCCTGGGACGCGGCACCAGACTCCTCACTCCCCGACGAGATGACAACATGGGAGGGGAGCCGGGCCTTGCGTCTCTGGCTGGCGGTGGGATCCCTGCCGCTGTGCTCCACAGCACCTTCTCCGCCCTCTTCATCAGTTGACGCTGCAGACAGGGAGAAATAAAACACAGGCATCAGGGCACTGTACAATGGACACATACACACATGACAGTTGTACATGAGTGGCATTGGCAAACCTCAGACATGCCATCACAAGCCCCAACACACATGTCATTTCAACTCGCACACATGAGCCATACCACAGCCATATCGCAACTGCCAGCACCATCCATACACATACAACAGTATGAGCAGGCAAAGGTGAGCCAGACATCACATGCAACACAGGAAGTGCACCACACATGTACACACACCACCACACTTGCATGCATGTGTACACCTCTGCCAAGTGTCGCAGTGTTCAGATGGGCATCCATGTCACTTCTGCCAATCAGGCTTCCACATACCGCTGTCACATGCATCCATGTTGCATCACTGTTGCACCCTTGTCAAATACATACAGATGCACATGTACACAGTGCTGATACATGCAGCTGAAAGCAACATACATGCATGACATCACGGACATGTCTACTTACATACACATTCATCCAAACATGTGTGCCCACACAACTGCATTTGGCATGCAAGCCTACACACACAAGCACCATCCATGTCTCAAACATTCCAGCCCTTGCATGTATTAGCTCCACGGCCCTGTACACCCCCACCCATACTCGACCCCATACAAACAGATGTGCAACCTGCACACTACTGAAAAATCACCACACGCACAGCTCACAATCAGGATGCATGTACACTTACCGCTCGACTCCAGACGGTCTGCCTCTCAAGGACCTGGACGTGGAGCGCTGGGGATATGCGTTCCAGGACCCTCATCTGTTCTTCCGACAAGTGGCCCCATCGCCCCTTGGCATCCGCTGACTTCAAGAGGCGCCGGGCCTTGTTCAGGGTCCTGGAACTGAAGTCCTCCCAGCGCTTCTTGACATGTTGGAAGTCGCGGACTGCCACCCCCTCCGCGTTGATGGCAGTCACGATGTCAGTCCAGATCCGAGTCCGTCCTTCCTTGTCGGCGCGGGAACCTCCGAAGAGGGCATCATACCTCCCAAGGACTTTCTCCACCAGGACACCAACTTCGGTGGCACTGAAGCTGGTGCCCCTCTGCCTCTCTGGCCGGGGGTTGTCAGTGGTCTCAGATGGTGTTTGCCCCGACATGACAACCCCAGAGGCAGGAGTGGGTGGGCAACTGGGTCCTGGGGCTGGGCTGTGGAGCGATGGAATCCCAGTCGGGATTCTTCGGTTCCAGCAGGGGTGGTCACAGCAACAGCACCCCTGGCTGATGTGCAGGCAGCAAATGGCAGGGCACGTGGGCAGCAGGCCATACTGGTCAGGGCGGCATTAGCCAGCCAGGGTCCGCGCCACAGTCCAAGAGGAGGAAGGTTGCACCTGCAGCACAGGCTGGACCTCACACACAGCCACGACCTCCTGCACATCGAGGAAGAAGGCTTTCTGTAAGCAGGAACTGGACTTCCTCGTGGACTACGTGCGGGGCCACAGCTGTGACATGCTAGTGGGTGCCAATAGTAAGACTACGACTGCCCAACGTGACACCCACTGGAAGCATGTTGCGGAACATGTCAGTTCATTCGGCCATGAGGTGCGCACGGCGCAAGAGTGCAAAAAGGGTTGGAATGACATCAAGCGCAGCACTAAGGCTAAGCGTGCCTCTATTTACAACTTGACTCTGGTGACTGGCGGTGGGCCTGCACCAGAGGAGGAAGAGCTCACTCCGCATGAGGCTCTCGTTGCGGAGTTCATACCACCTGAATTGGTCGAAGGAGTGGGAGAGATGCTGGACTTTGATGCGCAGTCCAGTGAGTGTTGATGCGTATTTGTTGAGGACGTGTGTGTTTCACTTGTGGGATGTGTTCTGCATGATTGCTGCTACATGTGACTTGTACATGGTTCTGATGTGTAAGTAATGCAATGCTTCCGTCATGCATGTCTCCTCTGCCTGCATGCGGGACTCCATGTAGGCATGCTCCCTTGCCCCTCCTCTGCCACTCTGCACCCCAGTTCCACCTTTGCACTGGTCTGCTTCAATCTTGCCAATGTGTACTTTCTTGTTCATTTGTCCTGTGTAGATGCTAACTTCCAGCGTAGAATCTACCAGACATATGCCGTGTGGTACAGCCTTAGTACTCGATGCAGGGTATCTCACTTGTACTGTGCATGGGTCAGATGTCCTGCAGGGACATGAGTGCCCATTCATGCTCCATGTGCATTGCACGCATGCCCCTATGTGTCCTTGACTGGATGATCACTGTAATACAAGTCCTTGGTTACATACATTGCCTGCCATCTCATCAGCCTTCCCATGTCAACTGTGGCTCAGTCCTGCGTTGCACACATGTTTAGGCTCTGACAATCTGTGTGGCTCACAGGCCTCAGCCTGTTCAATGGCCAATGACTGTCCAACTCTTGTTGTGTCTTCTTCACACGTGGGCGGCCTCCAGAGTTTTCATCATGTGTCCTGCCTACTGTCCCAGCATCATTTGCAGTGTTGTCACTTGAATCACATTAAGCTGTTGATGCCAGTCAACACTGCCTGTCAATACACAGGTGTATGGTCAGCCTTTTGATACCATGCTAGGCATCCCTGCTTTGGTACTGGGGTGAAGGGGTGCTTGGCTTCTAGATATGGTACACATTGAATGCACAATGCATATGATGTCTGAATTTGACATTGCACTGCCTTCACATTTCCTGGCACACACCATGGAGTCCTTGTACATGTAGGTTGTGAGTGGCGTACACATTTTCTGCACTGCATAGACCCACTTCCATGGAAACTGCCACCTTTCAACAGGTCTGATCACAGAAGCTATTCAAAGTTGACCCAGCATGCATGCCAGGTTATATGTTGTGTGTCACATGTCTTCCGGATGCGTTTGCTGTCGGTGTGTGTGTGTGTTGTGTGCTTCTGACATGTGTAGTGACCTTTTTTCTCTCTATTTTTCAGGTGATGACGCAATGGAGGTGGAGGATGGTGTTGTCATGCCAGACACAGAGTTGGTAACATCACATCAACCCGGCACTAGTGGGGGTCATGGGGTGGTAGGCCACGAAACCCCCAAGTGATGCAGTCCATCTTGTCTCTGGCTGCCTATGAGTCCAGCCTTGATGACGACTCTGACTTCCATGTTGAGTTGGATGAGCATCAAGTCCATGTGTCAGGGGTGAGTGATTCTGATGTGGACACTTCTCTGTCTGCGACCCCTGCACTGAGGGATCAGACAGTCTTGGTTCCTCTGCCCGTGGTGGATCAGGACGCAGGGTCACCCTCCACAACAGTCACTGATGTGCCTGGGACATCATGTAGACGGGGGCATGTAGTCGTGCAGCCGCGGGTGGTGCCAACACAGCGAGGACCCCCGGTCCTTGGGTCCCGCAGGGATCAAGCCCGGCAACGCGGTCGCCGCGCACAACCTCAGTATACTGAGTGGGAGCAAGACATGACTGCCAATTCCGAACGCCAGGGGGCAGCAATGGAGAACATCGCTGAGAGCATGGAGCGTGTGGCCCGATCTGTGCTCCCCCCTGCTAGGCAGGTGCTTCTCCAGCAGCAGGCGGCACGGTCTACGGCCCGCTCGCTCAGGCTGGGCATGGCGGCCTCAGACAGGGCACGCCAGGCTGAAATGTCGTCTCTGCGTCAAGCAATTGCTGCTCACGCAGAGGCGCACATGGATGCCCTGAGGGAGGAGTATGCTTCCCTCAGATCCACTCTGGGTGTCCTTATGATGTCCCAGAGCCAGCAGGCAGAGGAGAGGTTTGCACAGCTTGAGCGTACCATCTCGGCTGAGCTACAGACTTGCCGGGAGGTACAGCGGTTGTCCAGCCAGGCCTTGCAGGAGGAACTCCGTGTTATACGTGCTACCTTGCAAGAGGAAGCACGTGTATCACGTGAGGTTCTGCATGCAGACCTACGTCACATCGCCACACAGAACCAGGCTCACCCGTCTGGCAGACTTGCTGCCAACGAGGGGCAAGCTGCGGCTAGGCATGGCCAGGCTACTGTGCCACGTCCTCCTTTACAGGATGAGCCAGACTCGGATGACCATCTATCTCCCACATTGGTCGGGCTGTGCAGGCGTTGAGCCCATGGAGGTTTTTTTTTTGGCTCAGCATCATCGCATGTGGATGTTGAGCAGCACCCTGTACCTCCCCCCTCCTGGGTGCCTCCCCTCCCCCCCGGGTCGTAAGTGGCCATTTTTGATTTTTCTTTTAGTTTAGTTAGTTAAGTTTCTGTTTGATAGTTAGTTTAATTAGGTAATGTAGGTTTTCCATTGTTAGTGTAATTAGTTAATAGTTGATTTAGTTTAAAATTGCTAGTCTACTGTGCTTTCATGTGACGGTGCGGTGCTTTGTGGCTTTTGAAGGCATCCCACTGTCTGTTCCAGCTGGGCCCTTCAGGCTTGTCTTGTGTATGTGTTTGCTGCTTGGGGTCCTTGACTCACATATGCCACTCCTGCCTCCCTTATCCATGGGCTCGCAAGGATGGTTCGGTGTTACAGAATTTTACACAAGGGCTTTGGACTGTCATATCTGTGGCATGTCTGGTGCTGTGTGACTTGTGTTGACACCCCTAGTAGGGATGATTTTGGTGTTACTGTCCACTGTTCAGTTTTTTGCTAGATGGCATGTGTCATGATTAATGTGTGCATTAATTGCTATGCATTGTGTAGTATGTTTCATATCTTTACTGTACATGTGATTGTTGCAATTCATGCTGTAGATAGTGTTCCACACTTTGGATGTGAAAGACGGACTGATGGTGTGATTTGTGATGTGACTCTCTGACATGGTCAAGTAATGAGATGCCTGATGAGACACACACAGATGACTTTGAAGCATTAATCATGTGTTTCATGCCCTTTCTGCAGGGGGATGAGCCTCCAGAGCACCTTTGCCAGCAGACATGGCCCATTGGACGACGGAATTCTGGACACGTTTGTTGGTGCCCACATGCACATGTGTGCACAAGCAGAGGCACAGGGATTCAGACCCACATCCTCGAACTGCTGACATGTCCAAGGAACTCCAGGCAAGGTGAGCAGCACAGGGGGGCCACGACACAGCAAAGCTTGCCCCAGGCGAGTTGCACATGCAGGCTTAGTCACAGCACTGAGGGTGAGCTTAGACGAATATTGGTGTTGAAGCACACAATGCAGCTCAGATGTGTTGGTGGACTGATGGCTGTTGATAGTAAGGGTGTCTGGGACACATGCAGGGGCAGTGGCACATACCCTGCGTTACACCAAGGTCCATTGAGGCACTTGTATCAACCATGTAGCCTTCCGAGACATGGAAAGGGGCAGCTCACAGGGACATACAGCAAGGGACATACTCAGGTGCAGTGCATGTCTTTTCCATGTACTTTATGATAAATGCACTGCCAACTTTGTTTCGGTCATGGTGGTACGCAACTTGCTCAGAAGTCATGGCTTGCTATATGGGTCTGTCTGCTTACCCAGGGAACATTGCATGTTGTGTGAATTTTGACACATTGGTGTTCCATTTGCCACGCACCCACCGGCGGCTGACTTACTGCATTGACTGTGTATGACCCGTCACAGGGGTGATGTTATATATGGGTACGAAGCATCTACACCAGATTTTCTGTTTGTAGAGGAGTTTGTTGCTATGGGGCATGTTTGGTGTTGTGTTTTTGTGTAATTGGCACGTACAGGTTGTTGACTGTGGCTCTCTTTGCAGCATTGCAGTGCTCCTGTAACCGGTCCTGAGAGTGCGCAGGCAGGAGGCCAGCACTCAAAACCAGAGCTAAGTGTCTTGTTGTTTTTCTTTCAAACTGCTCTTCATAGGCTTGATGGGGAGTGTACTAATGCATGGATGTATGTGTGGTTCAATTTGGTATGTTTTTTCTCCATAATCACCCGTAATCCTATGCAATTTTGAACCCTGTACCCTCTACCCGGTGTTCCTGCTTCCCGTATCTATCCAAGCAACGTTCCCTGACCCTCTTTCCCCGCTGGGGTTGCGGATGCCTGTGTAAGCCCCGAACTTGCAGGCGCCAAAACCCTAGAGGGGGTGGTTGGTTCGTACCAATCCTGAGCCTGGACTACAGAAGGCCATGACAATGATGTCCAAGTTTGTTTGGATTGTGTATGTGTTCATGCAGGTAGTACATTTTCGTGCATTCCCTAGTTTCATGTGTCATTCCTCCTCCCCTCTCCTGCCACTCATTCCAGTCATCCAGTGTGTCAACACCTGTCCCGACTGCATATCCCTGAACCTCCTTCCCCACCAGGGTCTCAGGGGCCTGTGTGAGTTTGACCTTGCAGGCACCCGGGACATGGTGGGGGTGATTGTTTCGTGACACTCCCGCGCCTGTACAGGGGACCTGTGACAGTACACATCCGTTCATGGTGCATCATCCTATGTCATGTACCACACATGTTTCACATCCTGTTGTGACATTGCTTTACTGTGCTACCTTGGTTGTTGCATCATTGTGGTAGTACTTGGCCTTTGTGAGGTACTGCTACGTCAAGTCATCTACTGGAGGGTGTTCTGGTTCGTTTATCTGGCTTGGATTTTGTGATTTTGGACATGAGTGTGGATTATGAGGGTGCAGGCACCTTTTTACACACAAGGTGGGAGATAGTGACGAAGGGTAAAGGTGATCCTGTGGCCAGTGGAATTGAGGTTTGAAGGCTCCATGACCCAGGTGCAGTTGTTCAGTGGGTCATGGTCATTTGTGAGGGAGGGGAGGTTGTTGTTGATAGTTGCCTTGCCCTACAGTGTGATGGGAACTCTGACATTGTAATGGTGGTATCCTATGTACATGTTGTGTTCTGCTGATCAATGCCTGTTCATGTGTTGTGTTTACCTTTCAGGTGCGAGGGGATAGTTGTGGTTTGACATGCTGGGGTGTACACATGGTGAATGTTCACATGTGATGTGTAGAGAACACTAATGGTCACTTGAGTGCACATGCATATGTGGAGTGATTGTCCTTGCAGAACCACACACTTGCACTCTGATGCACTACATGTACTCCCACCCTTGCATATCCACGTGTACACTGTTTGCCTTCTGGTGCCCACTGTGTCCCTGCAGCACATGTTCTGTGACCGATTATGGATCCTGTACATGCCTAATTTGCTGTTTGATGTGGTCTGTCACTTAGATGTGATGCTCAGGGTGTGCATCACACACAATGGCTGTTCACTGTGCTGTGCGCTGAGCAGTGTGTTGCAGGAGTAGGACACGGCACACATGAGCTGCAGTGTTGATTTTGCAATGCACAATGTGCATGTAGACAAGCATTCATTGTTATGTTACGTCTACAACTCTTGTAATGCATTTGGAAATGACTTATTTTGGGTGGGAGATTTTGTTGGTCTGTCATTTCATCTGATTCTGGGTCAGGCATCATTGTCTGATGCCACTGTACATTTAGGACATGGCAATATGTACCTTATCGTTACTGTGTTGGTGTATGGGTATTGCTTGCCATGTCATGTTGTGGTTTGGGAAGGTTTGAGTGACATGACAGTGATGGCCATGGCCTGTTTTGCAGGTGTGTGTGATGCACACCTTGCATGTCAGGGTCATCCGCTTCTCAGAGCAACTAGCTGGGGGTAGATCTCTCTCCGCGGCAGGGCCCTCCCTCTGGACAGCCTTCCTGCCTCACTTGAACTTGAGGGGAACCATCTCCAGTTCTGGAAGCACCTCAAGACCTTCCTCTTTGCTTCTGCTTTCTCTCTGCCTCTCCCTTGCGGAATTCTTCACTGGAACTGCACTGGAGCTGCAACTGGGCCACTCTCACCGACCTCGGTCCCTGGCCCAGCCACTCTCCACTTGCACTGCCTCCCTGGCAACCCCTGCACTGCGGTACTGTCTCTCTATCCCTACAGCCCAACCTTCCCAGCACTTGTCTGCACTTACCTTTGCAGTTGCCACCAGCCGACCTATGTATTTTTTTTTTGTTCTACTTCCCCTGTACTGCACTCCCCCCCTTCCTCTTGCACTTTTCCCTTCCCCCTACCCCTGCACTTACACAATCTAAATGACACCTGGCCTAGTAGTACCGTTGTCTGTCTTCCCTTGTTCCCCCCTCCCTGCCTCATCGCACCTTGAAATACTTGTGTATAGGCCATATCATGTCATATGTCATATGTGTGCCTTTTGGTCACACGGATAGCTTGTGTTTAAGTAGCTAGGGATGCAGACGATGTGGCACTTCCATGGCAACTATCTCAGGGTGGTAGGTTTGTGACAGTTGACTGTCTCTTTGTCATCATCGATTGTCACCTGGTATGTGCCAGGCCTGTGTGCACTCCGCAGGGGTGGGAGTTTAGGTGAAAAATGTGGCCACAAGCTGGGTCCGGGCTTCCTCGCCACGTGCCCTGTCCCCTCCCATGGGCAGCACCTGTGCCTGTGGTTGGGAATGTGGGGGCACCACCATGTCCACCGGGACGCCCTGCCGTGTTGCAACATTGTGCAGGACACATGCTGCCACAATGATCCTGCACACTACTGGTGGTGCATAGAGTAGTTGCCCGCCAGAGCGGTCAAGGGAGCGGAAACGTGACTTGAGCACTCCGAATGTGCGCTCCACTATTGCCCTGGTTGCAATATGGGCGGCGTTGTATCTTACCTGGGGTGATGTGGTGGGGTTCCGGATTGGCGTCATCATGTGGTTGCTCAGAGGGTAGGCACTGTCCCCTGGGGAGGTGATAATAGTTGAGATTATTAGGGTTTGGATATTTGTCTGTGTGTGACTTGCATGCATGTGCAAGGGCATTTGTACTGACCTAGGAGCCATGTGTCGCCATGCTGCCCAGCTTCCAGGGCCCGGCTCAGGGCGGACATTCTGTATATGAAACTGTCATGGGTGGAGCCAGGGTAGTTTGCATAGACAGAGGTGATGATTCCCTTTGCATCGCATACCACCTGTACATTGATGGAATGCCAGTGCTTGCGGTTTCGGTTGATGTGTTCAGTGGCCCTAGGTGGGCGTAGGGCCACATGGGTGCAATCTATGGCACCGAGCACTTTGGGGAAGTGTGCCACCCTGAAAAAATCCAGGATAACGGCCTGCCTTTCTGTGGGTGTTCTGGGCATGAATATGTGCCTGCGGACTGAGGGGCGCGCTGTCATGATTGCCAGTACCTGGTGTAGGCAGCGTGACTGCGTGGCCTGTGAGACCCCCCCACTATGGCAGTGGTCCGCTGAAATGACCCAGTGGCCAAAAAATGCAGGACATTGAGCAGCTTCTCCAAGGGGCTCAATGCTTGGGAGCAAAGGGTGGGGGATGTAAGGTCATCTTCCCACTCCCTGACCAGGTCTAGGATAATATGGAGTGGAAGCCTATACCTGCCATAGACCAGGTCGGCAGGCATCCCAAAAAGGCTTGTCCGTGGTGCGGAAATGCGTGCCCTGGCTATTCTCCTCCTCCTGCGGTGTCCCACGATCAGTCCTGCGACAAATGGGGCATTCATCGTAGCTGTATATACCCGTTTGTTGTTTGCGTGCACTTTTGTACTGTGCGCGGGGAAGCTTCCGCCTGCCTTCGTGTGGCGGACGCGTTGACGCCTGTGCGCGTCTTTTGCCGTGCGCGGGTTTCCCGTATTCGGATCCATGAATACAGGTTGTTCGCGTGCGTGTGGGCGTTCCGTGTAGTTCCCTGCAGTACTTCCCCAGTTATGCCTTCTTTTTCACGTGTTGTTCCCCATTCCGCGTGTTACGGCCACTGTTCCGCCCACTTTGGTTGTGTGCGCCGCGCTATGTGCGCTTTTGCTGTGCGCGTAGCGCATGTCGTGTATGCCTGCGTGCGCCATGGCTCGATTGGGCGCACGGACAGCGGGAAACACGCACAGCGTCTTCCTTGAATCGCACGCGTGCGCTGCTTTTCTCACACATGCGCTCCCTTGCGCCTGCTTGCGCATGGATTTTCGGCGCACGTTTGTTCCATGAATCGGCCCCATAATGTCAAAAGGGCTAACTCGCTATAACAATGTTGAGAGCAAACTGAATTATAGCTTGACTGTGTTTGTAAAGGAAACATCTCTGCAAATGAAAAATAAAATCATTTAAAAAATTTAATCTAAATGTGTGCAATATATTTAAAAAATATTACAAATCGTTCTGCATTCACCACCAGTACAGCAGAGACCGTAAATTGATACAGCAGCTGTCATTCCAATAGAAGATTGTATTTCTGGGGTCCAGTTGCGCGTCGCGAGCCATGGGTCTTTCTGCAGGAGGTTGTTGGGTTACTATATACCCACTCTCTTCTTTTTGGAAATCTGAAATATTAATTGCGCAGGTCCCAAGAAAAATCAGGGATTATAAACACTTCCCAGCCTTATATCTACAATTCAGAATGGTTCTGGTTGTTACCGGCCAAGATGCCCTTTAGCGGGGCTCCGTCGTAAATAAGTGCGTCCATCGAAAATGGTCAATACATTCATTTCAGGTTACCAGAGATGTATTTGATCTCAGAGGGTCATTCCTTGTGGTGGAACTGGAAGGCCACACCTAGGCACCAAAGAGTGCAGTGGCGGTGCCATGATGATATATTAGCAATGGTAACAAGAAAAGGCGTTCCTTGAAGAAACATGGTACATCGGTGCTCTTTTATCAAATGGTAAAGCTGGAGACTATGCAGTGGTGTCTTTGGCGTTAGAGATTTGTAAAACACTGCAAACGCAGCGATACGTTAACATCCTGAGCTAGGTACGCTCCAAAAAGTATTTTGTGTTGCATATTGTATGTTAGAGTGCACGTTTAAAGAAATACCACACATGAAAATGACGCTCCATTTGTACAGTTGAATTCCCCTGCCTTTCCCCATCACTCACTCCCCTTGTTGCTCGTTTGCCTCTAGCAATCTGATACTGTGGACCAGCTTCCCAAATGCTGTATGTTTTTTTTTTGTCTCTCTTTTTTTCATCTTTGGTATTGTTACCTGCCATAGGACGTTTCTCGAGGGTATCGAGGCTTGCAGGGTAGCGCCTGGCAAACAATGGGTAGCCACTGCTGAACACAGTGATCACATTCCACCAAGATTCAGTGGCATTTGTTAAAATCAGATGACATTTTGTATATGAAAGGAGGGATTTGGCGCAAACCCTGAATGGAACATGTTGCCATAATTCACATCTGAGCGTGAATCCCAAGGTGCATGTGAGGGCCGATGATAGTAATAATTGAAGGCCTCGTGGCCACTGCCTTTCTGACGGATTATGGATGTTGCCTCCAAACACGGGATGAGACCACGCAGGAGAAATGTACTCCAACGACGATGGTGCTGTGAGAGACGACGACTCAAAGCCTGTGGATGCCACAGCATTCCTGGAAAGCCAATGAGTCAACTGTTTACGGACCACACCGGAATGACCGGAAATTGAACGGTTGTATACAAATTGTTCGTTTTACAACTGTTCGAACTACAATTGGCCTTTTCACAATTGACCGAATTGTGAAGGTCATTTGTAACATATATGCGGGGGGAAAACCCCTGCAACCCTCTACCCAACCCAAAACCCCATATCCCATATATATATATATATATATATATATATATATATATATATATATATGGGAAAACATTTGTCTGCCCCTAAACTGCGCTCTGCCTCATTATTGAGCTGGTGCTATTGGGCTAGAGCAGTAGTTGAACAAGCCTGAGGAAGCTCGCGAGTCGAGCGGAACACGTGGCGTCTTTCCACCCATTGGGGTGAGTGGTGCCTTGTGCCTGGTCTGACCAGGTATTGCCATGTATGCTTTTTATAACATTTTGCACAACTTTTGATTAATTAAAGACATTTTTTTTAAACTTAGTAAATGGTCGTGAGTGCTTGGGCAAGTTTGGTATTAAGTTGGAGGTGTTGTTTATCTGCCTACCTGTATCTTTTTGCTGACATTCTTCTGCATATATATATATATATATATATATATATATATATATATATATATATATATATATATATATATATATTTATATATATATATCTTCGTTCAGCTGTCGTTTTCCGCAGTTGTTGGAGGAGCACTCCTTAATCCCAAATAGAGTCAGGAAACCAAAAATGCAAAAGTAGTCCACTTTATTTCAATTTCAAAAGTTCCATAAAATTGTCGCACGTCCTCATGGCAGACAAAACGTTTTCACAAACCACTAACATCGTGGTCCTCCCAAGGTGACTGGCGCATTGTAAATGGAGTCTACGCGTTTCGCGGTCCACTGTCCGCTTGATCACAACATATATATATGCAGTCAATTGTGAAAAGGTCAATTGTGACCCTTTAAAATCGGTTAATTGTTCATTCGAACAATTGTAAACGAACAATTTGGTGTATACCAATTGAACACACTGTACAAGCATGGTTGAATGGATATCTGAAAGGGTACAATAGTTAAACATAAACAAAGCACACCTGGGATAGGTACATAATGGAAGTAATCCTAATAAAAAATATCTTGCTGCAGAAACAAACTACCAGATTAAGAAAGTTCTTTTCAATGGAAATGTGCAATATGGAGCTACCAATGTCTAAATGTACAATATGGAGCTATAATAAAACACTTGTGTAAAGGCGCGTTATAAATGCATATCATATCAATTACATTGAAAACTCAGGGTTTTGCTGCATCACAATCCTTGACTTTAGAGTGCAAGCTAGTGAGCTAATGCCAAACGAAGGTGAGCAGGACAGCAAATGCGATTCTGCTCCTCCGAGGATAGCGTCTACAATGCCAAAAGTACAGTGCAAACGATGGTCATAAAATGTGGTCAGGCTACACAGATACACTACAAAATAGGGTCACAGAGGGCTGCAAATGACATCCAGGAGTATAGAATAAAGTGAAAAATGAGGTCAAGCTACACATGCACATGAAATGTGGCTGCACTGAGTAGTGCAAAGTCTACCCATCCAGACAAATGCTAAGTCTGACCACCACTGCCTTCCTCTCCACATGATGCATGTCAACAGTGAAAGGTCAATGGTATGCCGGATTGTGGACATGGTATGTGCATGATTCTTTTCCAATTAGAGGTTCGAGGCAATGTCCCCAACCAAATCTAAGGAAAGTGTCTGGTCCCGAGATCAGAGAAGCAGCCAAGGAAATGTGTGCACATATTATGCCTCTGCACGAGCAGTGATACACACAGCTGTTTTCAATCGGACGCCACTCAACGGCAGAAGATTGGCTGCAGTTCGATGTTTAATTAACCAAGGCAAAAATGCAAATAAATAAATACATTGATGAATGAATGTGGGACAGGCAGATCAGACCTAGGTGCAAGCAGGGCAACATCCACATCGCCTGGAGACTAAGATTCCTAGCATGATGGTAACGGTGGTATGTGTCAGTGCACATTGTGGTGCACACAGTGCCTGTCATCTGTGTCCGCATGCACTGACAGCAACCTTTAAGAAGTGCACGGTTCAAATATAAGATTAGCGGTCGGAAGAGTAAGATACTTAACCACTCCAAATCAGAACATGTCAGGTCTATTACCGTACTGCAGCTTACAATATCCCTTTAAAAAAATGCCACAGATCGTTTGACTCAAAGATTTCTAGAATTGGTAGCTATTAGCAGCAGGCACAATATGAGTTTGTGTGGCTGCTAAGTGCGATGGCATGGAGAAAGAGAAACGTGTAATGACGATGGCCGGATGTAAGAAATGGTGTGTAGTCCTTTATGATATAAGCACTTTTATTGATTATAGTGCTGATGTAAATACCTAAGTTCCATTCTTAAGATTAGGATATAAACATCCACCAGCCCCCATGGTCAGCTCCAATCTGTCTCCCATGGAACCTCCAATCCATAACATTCCACACTACCGCCTGATTCCATTCCTAATGACATCATACCAAAGCATCATGAAACATGTTGCTCACATAAAAGAGATTTATCCAAATCATTACAAAACGTCTGCACCTTTCTGTGCCATAGCAACACAAGCATCACCGTTAAGGGCGAGATGAACAGGGGCTAGACAGTTCTGAAGCCAGGCCACTGCTTGTATGAACCTTTTGCACTGATTCACACACATGTAGATAAACACACACGCCACACAAAAAGACTCGTACATGACCACTGAAAGGCACACACACACATGCAGAGACTGACATATTGTCATACTGCAGGTAGAGGGAACACAACGGTCAGAGTGACAATGTAGGAGAAAGAGAGAGAGAGGGAAGAGAGAGAGAGAGAGAGAGAGAGAGAGAGAGAGAGAGAGAGAGAGAGAGAGAGAGATGCAATGATGCACAACACATTAATAGTCAAATACTCTTTGCACCCAATTCACAAGGATTTGCATTGGAGCTCCTGATTGGCACTTCAGATTTGCTCCTGCTGTCTCAGACCTGATTTTCAAACCCTGAAACTAGAGCAAATCTGGAGCAGTCTGGAGCAACTCTTAAGATGCCCTTGGAAAGAATGTGTGTGAATGGCACTTGTGCATGACCAAATTAGAGATGCCCAAATCAGCTCAGCATTTTCTCCAGATGTAGGCTTTGGGAATAGGTTCTGAAGTAGCAGCAGAACCTCAGATGCCCTGGGCATCTCCTGGTTTGCTCCAGTGAACCAATTTGTGAATTGGCCGTTTAGTGCCTGACTGCCACCCAGAAATCAAGGTGTCTGGGGCTGGACATGTGTTCCGCTTAGCCCAATATTAATCTTGGGTGGTACAAAATAATATGACATTAAAACAAAAATTCTGTTTATGTGTAGATGTGTTTCTTCTCCTTGCATGGCACTTGACATTTTTTAGATTCCATCTCATATTTAAGCAAACAATCAAGGTCTGTTCCTCCTTTCCTCTTCTAAATTCTATCCCTTCAGTTTAAGTGCACTGATTCTAGTTAATATTAGTACCCAGGGAAGTCGTACCAGCCAATCAGAAGGCTAGGAATGCAGGCAATATCAATTAAGGTAAGGTCATGTTGCATGCCTGACTCCTTTGCCATCACCCTAAACCCCATCTTCTTTGAAGTCTTGGCCCAGGCCCCACATTCCCCCTCCTCCACTAAACTCCCCTCCACGTAGCCCTCTTTACCACCTCACCTCCCAGCCCCCATGCAGACTCACTCTCTGGGCGTACAGCAAGGCCTCACAAATAGTAACATGATTATGCTCCTTTCAATACTACTGCCACGTCTATTTTCATTAGTAGTTGTTTTAAGGAACTCAGGTACTTACGATACACTCATTCCCAGTTCCTTAAATATATATATATATTACACAGCCACAGTAGTTTCCTATTCCCATAGGAAAAGCACGTTTTGGGTGGTTTATAACTTTGCTCCCCCGGACAAATCCACACAAAAATAATTTAGAGTGGACCATATACTTTTTTTGCAAAGTTTGGTGAGGTTTGGTTCACGGGGGCAAAGTTATAGGGGGGGGGGTCCCAAAAATTCTTTTTTTTTCCCATAGACTAAATGGGGAAAAAACTTTGCTCATGCCTACAGCCCAAACCGCTGGACAGATTTTCACCAAATTTGTGGCAGGAGCAGCGGCCTGGTCCCGAAAGCGTACTTTTGTAAATTTGGTGAAAATCCATCCAGTAGTTTTAAAAAACGACCAAAAGTAGGTCACACAAAATTTGTGATATCTATGTCCGTTCCACGGACACATTTCCCTGTTCGCTCCGCGGACAGTGTCCTGATTGGTTAATCGACTTGCATCATGTTCGCGGACATGTGACGTGTTCGCTGATTGGATGGTGAAGAGCTTGAAGTGCGTCAGATTTTTGGAAGCGCCCGCCATCTTGGATCCACGGACATCCACGGACAGCGCGGTGACAAATGGTGGAGAAATACAACTTTGGTAAATGTGTTGGTGCGTAAGAGCGTTTGGGGAGGGTAAGGGAGTAAGAGATGGGTGAAATGCTGTATTTATTTAAGTGGCAGGCACCCCTGTTGTGTTTGTCATGTCCGCGGACAGCCGCGCTGTCTGGGATGTACGTAATTAGTCAAAATGGGGGTGTCCTAAGGACAGTATTCCTGTCCGTACTGTCCGCATGCAAGTTGAAACTGTTCTAAGAACATGCGCGGTGTCCGGGATGTCCGTAATTGGGCAAACGGGGGTGTCCTAAGGACACTGTTCCTGTCTGTACTGTTCGCAGGCAAGTTGAAACTGTTCTAAGAACAGGCCTGGTGTCCGGGATGTCCGCACTTACCGAAAATGGGGGTGTCCTAATGACACTATTCCTGTCCGTACTGTACACTAGCAAAATAAAACTGTTCTTAGAACAATTTAGGTATCCGTGGACATAATAAATGCTCGTGCTGCATGGTTAATAAGTTTGATTCTATGGGTGTGATCTATCACACTCATAGAATCAAATATGTATGAAATATTTGCAAATCTACAGTTTATGCACTGTTTGATTTGTATAGTTTGTATGTGAAGTTTTGGCTACATCATGCCATTAAGATTGTAGAGATTGGTAACAAGCACTGCAGTATAACATATCCATGGAAGTAAACATTTTGCATTGTGGTGTACGGTTACATGTTTGCTTCAATGGTTGTGTTATGGAGAAGTATTTATGAGTTGTAATTACTATAATATACTTACTGTTTGGTTTGATAACTGGAGTACATATATTCTTTGTCTATTTCTGTGAAAAAAGAAAAGATCATGTTAGTGTTGGTAGTTTGTAAGGACTTATAACATTGAATAATAGACATTTTTTTTATTAATTTCAACCCTCATTATTTAGTAGATCACAAACCAGTGTACCGTGCAATTTGCTCAGTTTATGTGTTTGTCATTGGGTCTGTGGACAAATAAATCCATGTTGGATTAAAAAAAGCCTTTTTTTTTCCTTTTGGTATAGTACATTTTTTTTGTGTTTTCAGTGTTTACTTGTTGTTTCTGGCTAATATTGGCTTGTTAAAGATTGTTAGATACTTATTGCTGAATTGTAACAGATTATATTTTTTATTTATATTCTCAAATTGCTAATCTATATGTTGGGTTGTTATAAAATCTTGGGGCAGTTAGATACCTGTTTGCGTATTTTAACTGTTTATTTCTTGTTATAATTTAGTGGTACTGATTTATTTGTTTGGTTGTTATAGAATCTTAGGGCAGTTAGATACCTGTTGGCATATTCTAACTGTTTATTTCTTGTTATAATTTAGTGGCATTGATTTATCTGTTTGGTTGTTATAGAATGTTAGGGAAGTTAAATACCTGTTGGCGTATTCTACTGTTTATAGTTTTTTAATTGAAGTTTTATTAATGTGTATGCACAGATTAGTTATTATTGGTATTGATTTATTTGTTTGGTTGTTGAAAAATCTTGGAGCAGTTAGATACCTGTTGGTGTATTCTAACTGTTTGTAGTTTTGTAATTGAAGTTTTGTTAATGTTTAAGTACAGATTAGTTATTAAATTTTGGTTTTAAGAAGATTAAATAAGCGTTTATAAGATTTGCTGGTAATCTCTGCTTTAGAGTAATGGTATTATCATTACATTCGAACCATCCACAATTCTTTTTTATATGTGTAGTGTAGTGACCTGCATTGCTTGTGGCTCCTGTGTGGTAGATTATATCTATTGTTGTGAATGTTTTCTTACCAAGCGATACTTGACCATGTGTGAATCCAGTCAGCTTGCCGTTGTTTTTGGTACCATCTGCATTGTAACGTAGAAGAATTAATATTACATATTTACTATGTGTCTGTATTAATAAGGTGGAGCGACTATCTGAATTGCAGGTAGTACATAATCTGCCACGGTTTGCCTTTAGTACAAATTGCTGAAATGGAACGGATTCACAGTTAGGTATGGATACATACACAAAATGTTCATTACGGATTTGCTCATATTGCACATTGTTGCACTGAGTGCATGTATGTTTCCCCATGTATGAAATCTGGAAGATTTCATTCATAGGTATGTTTTTGTTTTCCACTACTTGTAGCAATTCTTGTGGATCTTCTTGTGAGTTTAAAGTATCCAGCAGAGTAGTCCAATTCTTGTCTTATTCCATTAACACTGTAGGTGTTGTCAGGATTGTTGGTTGCATTTCTATGAAGGACTAACATTTGCAAACACAATTGGTCTGTACTGTGTAAGTAAATGTTATCAATAATTGATGGCAATTGAAATAGAATATTGATTACTAAATTTGTGTAGCAACTTACACCAGTTACATTTGAAAATTGGAATGGACCAGATAGTTCTGTGTCCAAGTCATTTTTTTGGAGTGTGTGTTGCTTCTTTGAAGTATTACCTGAGTTACTTTGAGTAATAGATTCTTCTTTGGTTGTACTAATTAATGAAGTATTAGTTTCTTCTACTCTGTTTGGATGATTTGTGGTGACGTCCTGTTGCATTTCTGTTTGAAGTAGTTTTCTTTTCAATGTTTTGCTTTTTGTGGAACAGGATATATTTTTAGATGGGGGGTGTATAGTGAACGTAGTCTATTGTATTAAAAAATGCAAGGAATAGCAGCGTTTACTTTACTTGCATCAAAGTTGATTAGAAATAGACTGTCAAGTGCACGTAAGTGTGATAGTGCTACATAGCTCATGCCTTCTTTGAAGACTGTGTTCCCAATATCAATCAATGCTTTATCTAAGGTTAGACCTTGTGGTTTGTGGATGGTGAATGCGTATGCTAGAGTTAGAGAAAATTGTTCTCTGCATACATACATGTCTTTGAAAAGAAGGAATCGAGCTGTTGAGCACCTGATCCTTTTTACTTCTGAACATTTGTCAAAGACGCTATTGACAAACTGAATGTTGTTGTCACGTGGGTATGTTTGAAAGCCAACACTGTACAAAGTGCTTCATTAACTAGTTCTTGCTCCACGTCAAGGTTACGTTTAAGCATTACTCTACAGTTTAAAGCTAATTTTAATATTGTCTCCAAACCAGATGTGTTGGAGATTGAATTTTCCAAGGTATTTAGTCTTGTTGTGGCGTGTTGACACATGGTTAGTGTCATACCATGACGTCCAGTTTGTCTGTTGCGGAAATTTCAATTATTGGTTGCATTTCTTTTTCAACATTGTTTTATTGAATTTGGAACAGCTTGCAAGAGTTGGCATCAAGGACATACAATTGAATTTTTTGTGTGCTAATTGTTCCATGACATCAGTAGCACATGAGTTATGGCCATAAAGTGTATGGATTTGCCAGGTTTTTAATATTGCTTGTAATTCTTGAGGCAGTACACCAACTCTAATACTTTTTAAAATGTTGGCGTAGGTGAGGTCTGCAGACTGCCACATGGGTGTTCTACGGACAGTGTTCGGGTCCTGAAACTAATTAAAGTGTGACACAAGTGAGACAAACAGTTACGGACAGGTGCAATGTTCGTAGGATTTATGGGTGTGGTGCGCATGTGCGTAGATGTTCTACAGGCAGTACAAACAGGAATAGAGTCCTTAGGATACCTCCATTTTGGTCAATTACGGACAACCCGGACACCACACATGTTCTTAGAACAGTTTCAACTTGACTGCGGACATTACGGACAGGCATAGTGTCCTTAAAACACCCCCATTTTGGTTAATTCCGGACATTCCGGACATCGAGTGTCTTCTGAGAACAGTTTCAACTTGACTGCAGACATTACGGACAGGCATAGTGTCCTTAGAACACCCCCGTTTTGGTTAATTACGGACATTCCAGACACCTAGCGTGTTCTTAGAACAGTTTCAACTTCACTACGGTCAGTACGTATGGATATAGTGTCCTTAGGACACCTCTATTTTGGTTAATTACGGACAATCCAGACACTGCGCATGTACTTAGAACAGTTTCAACTTGATTGCGGACATTACGGACAAGCATAGTGTCCTTAGGACACCCCCATTTTGGTTAATTATGGATCCTGGACACCCGTGCTGTCCGCAGACATCTTAACTGCCTTTTTAAAAAAAAATAAGACACAAAGGACTGAATTAAAACACATGTAATATTTTTTTTAATTATATACAGATATAAAATGTATGAAAGAGAAGGGGAAGTAGAAACTGACATAAACACAGGGGAATTAGGTGTTTGAAGAGGATGGGTGGAAGGAGATGAAAGGATGGAAGTCTCATTGTAACGTTTTTCTTGGTGGGGAAGGTTTGGGGATAGTTGACTGGGAAATGGAGAGGGGGAACAGGTACATGTGAGACAATGATATATATATTTTTTTCTTTTATGTGGTCCTCCACAAAATGTTTCAAAAGATTGACATTTTCCATTAGCATGTTCATTTTTTCTTCCATGTGGTGCAGAGTATGTTCTAAGGTGTCTTTAGGTGTATTATTCTCAATGTTTGTATGTTCTGTGAAAAAAAAATGTTAATTACACATAAAGTTATGATTATTAATTTGGTTATATAGATACATGTCTACCATTAGTATCATTATCCTCAGTCATTTCCTAATGTGGAAAATTTTCCTCAAGCCATTCCAAAGTACTGGCCATTTCTGTGTAAAAAAAAAAAAGATATATATATATATATATATATATATATATATATATATATATATATCACTTTTAGTGTACCTAATACAGAAACTTTAGAAATCTATAAGAAAAATGAAGTTTACTTACTAGCTTCTGGTAAGTTGTGTTCTTACTGTTGTGTAGGTATGCTGTTGCTCCTAACTGTGCAGTTTCTGTGAGGTAATTATGTTGGAGGCATATGTTTTCTGTTTTGGTATATTCCATTTTAGTACATATGGTATTTAAATGGATGGTTAATGTGTTACATATATATGTTCTACTTCTTATTTATTATTACATATAATGTGTTTATATGCTGCTTTTTGAACTTGTGCAGTGTTTATCTGACTTAATAGAACAATTTAAGATACCCCCTGAGTTTTTGGGTAGTGTTGTTGGCCGCTTCCGTCCGCGAATATAGGCACAGACCGAGGACATCAAAATCACTAGGTAGGGGTTCAGTATGTTCTATGTTACATGCATATAAAGTCAGGGACGTTATGGTTAAATTGCGTTAGTAAAATCCTATGAAATTCAGTAATAAAACTTTGTTAAAGGGACCTTATGGTTAAGTTGCGCTACTAAAAACCTATGAAATTCGGTAAAAAAAACTTTGTTAAAGGGACATTATGGTTCCAAGTAAAACCGAAAAAACCCCTGAAATTTGCCAGCTATGGTAAGCTAAGCAACCATAACTCGCACCACCACCGTGCACTGCTAAGACTAACACCCAGGACATCAAAGATGACATCACAAATGTCATTGATGTCATCACTGATGACATCACATGTCTGGCTCTCTCATTTTTCCTTTACTGATATATCTAGGCCAGTAACAGTCAGGAACTAAACATTCAAAAAGTACTATATCTGTAGATTTATACTTCAAATATGTTCTTGCAGTAATTCACTTAGGATCCACTCACAGCATATGAAACATATACAAAGGGGAAAACACTGACTTCGAAGACAGCAATGCTTTCGATGTATGAAGATGATTAGTAAGGTTATCAACACTGCCTTATAGTTCTGTTGTTTTTTTATTACTGTACTTTCCCTGGATATGCTCATATTTGTACACATTGCACTTACACTACTTTCCTCAGGGCCTAGTCACAATATGTGATAGTTATACATGGGGAAGTTGTAGCTTTGAAGCCTAGCAATCATTTCTGTGCATGAAGATAATCAGTTAGGTTACTTTACTTTCCCTGTATATGCTCATATTTGTATGTGTTGTTGTCTGTTTGTGTTTTGTGTGCAGTAATGCAATAATGTAATAAGTGGGTTTTATTAGGTACTTATTAAATGTTTTACAATATGCAAAACTCTATTAAGAAAGCATTTATAATTTTAGTATTTAACATGACAAGATTATTAATATTGCATCTCCATCATGTCTGCTGCACACTATGTCTATGTTACTACATCTGTACCTTGGTACATTGGAAAAAACTTGATAATACAATGCTATTTGGATTAATGCATTGCTTAATTCACTATGTACCTCATGATATTTATTCCAATGATCCTTGACACTTTCTTTTATTAACATTACAATAAGAATCCCTTGTTAGGCCCAGTGGGGCCCAGGGGACAGGGATGGTATCTTTTTTAATGGAGGGTCCAGGGGGGGGGGTTCCCCCTGTGAATGTTTTTTTTAAATAATGGGTTAAAATGTTGCATTGTAGAGCATACTTTTAAGATAAAGATGGGTAAATAGCCAAACAGTTTGCAATTGGTGCTGGGGGCCCAGGGGGCAGGCATGACATTTTCTACTGGGCATCTATAATAGATGTCCAGTAAAAAGATACCATCCCTGTCCCCTGGGCCCCACTGGGCCTAACACAATCAACATGATCACGTGTGTATGCAAGGCGCTGCACATTTATACAGCAATCACTCTATCATTGACAAAAGCATCCATCACCATACATTCACTCATAACATAAGCATACACGCATCCATACACATGTTTAAATAAAAACAATGAACATAAACGTACCTTCTGCATTGGGCTGCTTGTGGGTGCTGAAACGCCCTGCTCCAGGCTGCTCTGTCCGTATGTGCGAGGAGGCGCAGGAGCTCCTCCTCGAACATACAGACATGCAGTGCCCCAGCAAGCATTTTCAATGAGCTATGCAATGCTGGCGAAGCAAAACGCCCCAGCACTTGTATGGCTCAGTGAGCATGTGCGGCTGGGGAACTAAACTGAACTGTCAAAGGGAAACAGTTTTCCCTTTGACAGTTCAGCCAGCCCAGGAGCACTCCATCTGCTGGAAAAAGCAGCTGAGGGAGTGCTCACTGTTTCACTGGGCTGGTTCCTTAGCTCCCTCATAATGGATGATCTGCCAAGTTTGGACTGGGCTATAGGGCAATGCCAGTACCAAAAATGTAAAATGCTAGTGTGGGCCATTCAAAATGGGCCACCATTTTGGCCAATGTGGACCAGTTTGATGAGTTACTTAACTATGCAGTTAGTAACTTTGACCATTGTTGCTTAACACAAAGCACCCCCTTGGGCACTATTGAAACCGTGGGCCTCATTACAACCCTGGCGGTAGCTAGCTGCCGCTGGAGTTGCATCCGGGTCTTGCACCCGCAAATGGGCAATTAGCGGGTCATGCCGAGTTAGCCGCACCTGATAATTGCCCTTTCGCGGGTGCCGGTACTGGTAGATCCCCATTCCCTTTTGAGCCCCAAAGGGCTCAATGGGAATGGGGAGCTTGGATGCACCAGCACCGTTAATAGCGTTGCTGGTGTATCTGACGAGCTGTGTCGCGGGTGCCGCATGGCCTGCCAGGTCAGACCTGGCAGGCTGTCAGGCTCCTGCACGCACAACTTTTACTATGGCAGTACGGTAGCTACAGTGTCGGTACCTTACCGGCACCGCTGTTACCGTACCGCCATAGTTGTAATGAGGCCCAGTCTGTGACTAAAGGAATGAATATCCATTTACAACTGCGGGCCACTTTTTCATTTTTGCCCGAAACAGTTTCATGCTGCAGCCCGACCATGTGAGCCACTCTGCCCATTTCTTCTAATCTAAAAAAAAAATAATAAAAAAAAGAATGTATATATATATATTTTTTTTTAGATTTCATGCTGAGCTCTCAGGGCCCCCCAGTGATGCACCCGAAGACCCCTGGGTGGTCACGCCCCAAAGTTTGAATACCGCTGCCTTAGGCCGATGCAGCAACGGGTAAGATTAGCACAAGATGGCCGCGCCCTATTGCCAGATTTTGCATGTGTACAAAAGAGGAAAACTAAGGTAAGGTGCATTGGAAATGTTTGTGCGATCGATCAACGAATATATAATAATACATGCCTGAACCCTCGGAACAATAATATTTTCTGAGCATTGCTCTTGTCAAATTTATCAAATAATCTCTAAGGAGGTGAGGGGTGATGAGGATGGGATGGTATATTTGTGACTTGATTGCGAATGAGTTTACAAAGTTTGGTGGGATTCTGTCATGAGGGGGGAAAATTAGAGGGGGGTCCCAAAATAATTTAATGGCTTATAAATGAGGTGACATTTGATGAATCTACACTTATTTTGGCAAACTGATAATCAATCTAGATATAGATGTTTTTGCAAAGTTTGGTGAGATTTTGTCAAGAGGGAGCAAAATTAGAGGGGGGTGCCAAATAATGTAAAGGCTTATACATGTGGTGCCATTTGACAAATCTACACAAGGGTTTGCAAAAAGATTATAGATCTAGATATACATGTTTTTGTACAGTCTGAATGTATTTTGTAAAGTGGGGGCTAGGTTATATGACGATTGTGTGTGCATTCATTTGACACTTTTGAAAACATAAAACATGGGTGGATTTGTAGCAAACTTGCGTAAGGAGCATTGCCAAGGACCTACAAGCATGGTTTTGCCAATGTGCCAGTATTTTATTATTTGCCAAGTGTCATAATGTAGCTATAAAAAATAGCGGTATAGCTTTAGTGAATGAGGGGTAGCATGTGGCAATGGGCAGTGACCATATTGCCTGGTTCATGGAATAAGGTAGAAAACATAGGATTAAAGGGGTCATGTCCACCTCGGACTGGCTTTGTGGTAAAATTATTCGAAATTAGGATGGATCTGAAAGGGAAGAGAAATGTGCTTGTGGTAATATGGAAGCACAAAACACACCCTGGACGTTGCTGCCCAGGTGCCCAATGCCGCACTCCTAACGGGATAGTATCCCAGGTCAGTTAGCTCAACTAGTGCGAGAAAGAAGACTCAACTGAGTCAATTATCCACAATAGTTGAGGCGATAAAGTTGCAATTTTCGTGGTGAGTACCATGTCAAGGTGCTCCACAATTTAACAAAATCTTATAGTCATTCATTCAAGTATAAACTTCTTTCAATATGTCTCTCTGTCTGCTAGAGTAGAGGAAGGAAAACAACCAGACTAACTCAAGGCAGGTTCAACAGAAAGCTTCAAATGTTTATATTTAAAAGGCTTTGTGTGTTGCACTGTTAATCTCCACAGTGCAGTGTATAAACAGTAGGAATAGTGACAAATTGTCACAAGACAGTGATTAAAAAAACAACAATGGTATAGTTTGAGCTGTAAAAGATCGTGTAATCCAAAATAAGGTCAATCCAATGGGTGTCACAAGTTGTATCACAATTACATCATTGATGATAACTTTTAGAACTTCCCACATTCAAGTTTTCAACATAGAATAAGCACTCCTAGGTGGTGGTGGGTGTCAACGCATTTCGGATTACATTAATCCATCTTCAGGACTGGATGTGCTCATGCTTCAAGAAATATATTCAAAGTGTCGTCTCTGGGTGGGTCCTAAAAAAATTAGATAAACTCATCAGTTGGTGTTGCATATAATATTCCAGGCTAAAAAAATTCACTGGAAGATATACTATCCTAATGGGTCCAGAAAACAGAGCTCATGAGGTATTTTCGGTTCTGGAGTGAGTCTCCTAACTGCCAGACCGCAGGTAAGTGGCGGCAGGATGCAGGTCCCTAGCAGGAATCTGCAAGAGAATGGAAAGCCCCTGTCATGGGAGGTAGAGGACCTGTTGTAAACAAGTTACTGTGTTCAGAACCCACCCAGAACCCACCCAGAGACTACACTTTGAATATATTTCTTGAAGCATGAGCAGTGGCCTCGAGATTTTCCCAGCTGCACCTGAAATACTATTTTACTTTATTAAACATATTAATGTACCACCCTATACATTTACACGGTTGTTCCATTGAACATATATTTGTAACATATAGCAGTGCCTCCCTTCCCCCCCTATTTTCACTGTTCCTTGTGGTAATATGGTCATAGGGTTCTCTTTTTGCCTTCTGCAGGCTGCCATGGAATGCAAAGAGGGCCCTGTTTGGAACCCTCGCCTTCCTTTGCCATGGTGGCCATCTTGGAAAAGGATTTTGCTTCCTATACTGAGACGCCACAGGTGTCCCGGTGTAGGAAGCAAAATTCTCTTTTTATAGCACCCCGGGTTCCGCTTTGGGAACCTAGGTTACTAATGGCTTTCATCCCCCATTTCAGCGTTGGTCTGCGGATATACGCAAAGTCCGCGGATATCAAAATCACTAGCTGGGGGTTCAGCATGTTCTATGTTACATGTATATAAAGTAAGGGAATCCTAGTAAACATACATCAAATTCACAGTAGGTATATGTATATTCAGTAAAACAAACTCTGTTAAAGGGACGTTATGGTTAAGTTGTGCTACCAAAAACCTATGTATATTCAGTAAAAGAACTTTGTTAAAGGGACGTTATGGTTAAGTTGCGCTACCAAAAACCTATGAAATTCAGTAAAAAAACTTTGTTAAAGGGACATTATGTTTAAGTTGTGCTACTAAAAACCTATGAAATTCAGTAAAACAACTTTGTTAAAGGGACGTTATGGTTCAAAGTAAAACCGAAAAACCCCTGAAATTTGCTAGTTATGTTAAGGTAAGCAACCATAACTCACGCCACCACGATATATATATATATATATATATATATATATATATATATATATATATATATATATATATATATATATATATATATATATATGATATGGCATTTCTAACACGCCTATACACAAGTGTTTCAAGGCGTGACGAGGTAAGGGAGGGGGAACAAAGGGAAGACAGACAACGATCTTACTAAGCCAGGTGTCATTCAGATCGTGCAAATGCAAGAGAAGGGGAAAGGGAAAAGTGCGTGGGGGAAGGGAGAGGGTAAGCACAGTACATGGGATAGTAGAATAAATAAGATAAATAAAAAGCGGCCAGCTGGTGGCAAGTGGAAGTTAAGTGCAGACATAGGTGCTGGTAGGGGACTGTAGGGATACAGAAAACAGTCCCCAGGTGCAGGGGTTGCCAGGGAGGCCGTGCAAGTGTGCAACTGGTGGGGCCATTGCCCTGGATCAGAAGGGTGGCTAGGTATCCAGTGCAGTTTCAGCCAGGAATTCAGCAGGGGAGAGGGGGAGAGAAAGCAGAAGCAAAGAGGAAGGTTTTAAGGTGCTTCCGGAACCGGAGATGGTTCACCTCAAGTTTCAGGGTGGCAGGAAGGCTGTTCCAGAGGGAGGCCCCTGCCAAAGAGAGAGATTGACCACCAACTCATTGTTTGGAGAAGCGACTGACCCTGAGGGAGTTGGAGGTGGATGAGCGAAGAGATCGAGAAGGAACATATTTAGGAAGAGAGAGCTGAAGGTAACCCGGCCCCAGGCCCCAGAAGGCCTTGTGGACAATGCAGAGGGTTTTGAACTTAATCCTCGCAGCCACTGGGAGCCAGTGCAGAGATTTCAGTCCTGAAGAGATACGATCCCTGGGCTTGAGGCCAAGGACAAGTCTTGCACTCCTGTTCTGGATAAGTTGCAAAGGGCGGAGAGTAGAGGTAGGCAGATTTAGAAAGAGGCTGTTGCAATATTCCAGCCTAGAGAGAACCAGGGCTCTGGAGACAGTGAGCTTCTGGGGGAAGGAGAAGAAAGGAAGAATACCTCTGAGGAGGTGCAGCTGGTAGTATGACTTCTTAGAGACGTCAGCGATGTGAGGAGAGAGGGAGAGTGTGGAGTCGAAGATGACCCCGAGGTTTTTAGCCTTGCAGGTGGGGGCAGGAAGAGGGCCAAGAGAGGCCAGCCAGAGAGCTGCAGGAAAGCAGGGAGCGGGTGTGACGATGAGTAGAATCTCAGTCTTACTGGCATTAAGGCAGAGGTCATTGGCATCACACCACTCCTGGATAGAAGACAGACAGTCAGAGATGAGGGAAGGAGAGGAGGAGGCCAAGGGTAGCCTGAAAATGAGCTGGGTATCAATCGCATAGCACTGGAAATTGGGGGAGAGAGCGGCGATGTGGTGGGCAAGAAGTGCCAGGTATTGGTTGAAAAGCCAGGGAGAGAGGTTAGATCCCTGGGGGACACCACAGGTAAAGAAAAAGATATTGGAGAGGAAGGACCGCAGTTGGACCTGGAGGGTCGGTCAGAAAGGAAAGAAGTCAGCCACACCAGAGCCTGACCAGTGATACCCAAGTTATCACGGAGACGGTTGAGCAGGATGGCATGGTTGACAGTGCCGAAGGCAGAAGAGAGATCACGCAAGATGAGGACGCATGGGGTGTTAGAGTCACGGTTGGAGAGCAGGTCTTCACAGATGTTCAGGAGAGCAGTTTCCGTGCTTCTGGCAGCTCTGAAGCCAGACTGATTTTCATGAAGACAACCAACAGATTCAGTGTGGAGATTAAGCTGGGTTAAGCTGGGAGATGGCCAGTTTCTCCAGGAGCTTGCCCAGGAAGGGAGTAATGGAGATTGGTCGATTGTTTGCCGGGCATGAGGGGTCGGCAGAGGGTTTCTTGCTTCAGAGCGGATGGGAAGACTCCAGTGCCGAAGGATTGATTGCAGAAATCTACCAAGGCAGGAGCCAGGGAGTCGATGTGGTCCTTGATAGTTTTGTAGAAACAGGGGTGAACCTGTTTTGACGAGACTTTCATAGATCGGACTTGTCTAGAAACCTTGTCTGCAGTGAAAAGGGGAAAGGCAGAGACAGGGGGAGGGGGGATGGCTGCAGAAGGGCCAGAGGAAGAGCAGGGAATGGAGGGAGGGAGGTGATAGGAGGAGAGTGAGGACAGGATGTCCTGAGTTTTTTAAATGAAGTGAGAAGCCAGTGCCGTGCAGAGGGCCTGGGAAGGGATAGGAGAGGTAGAGACTGCAGCAGGATTGGCCAGTTCCTTGCAGATTTAAAAGAGTTCAGCTGAGTTGTTAGATGCTGCAGAGATGCAGGCATGGATATGAGCTCCCTTCTTGGTGAGGGTGGAGAGCCGGTATTGCCTTTGCACCAGGCAGCAAGCCAGTTTCACAGAGGATGAACATGAAGAATGCCATTTCCTCTCGGCCACCCTGCACTTGCGTTTTAGGGTGACGAGGTCTGAATCATACCAGGAGTTACACTTGGCTTTGAGCTTCAAGCGGATTCTCATGACAGGGGCAAGGATATCAAGAGTATCAGATATAGGAGAGTGGAGCGTGGAGAGGGCTGTGTCAGGGTGAGAGTCAGCCAAAGGGGGAGGAGGGGGTGAGAAGGTGGCGGCGAAAGCCTCATCTGACACACGCTTCATGGGTCAGATGACAGAGTAGTTGGGTGGCAGTGCAGGAGGTGGCTTGGCCTGAGGGGTAGCAAGGGTGAGGTGGGAGGATAGGAGAAAGGGCAGGTCTGAGGAGATCAGAACTTCGAGAGTGTGCCCTGCAGAATGAGTCGGGCCAGAGGGGAGAATGGTGAGTGAGAGAGAGTCACAGAGGTCGCGAAAGAGTCCAGAGGGGGGACAGGAGGCATCCAGGTGGAGTTTTGTGGTGGAGGCCAGGAGTGAGGAGGATTGGTCCGCCCACTCAGAGAGGAAGGAAGAAATCTGACCAAGTGGCCGATAGATAGTAGCCACAGTAAGGGAATGGTTTGGGGAGAGAGATAGCCTGCAGACGAGGCATTCAAAAGAGGAGTAGGTCTGCATAGGAGTGACAGAGGCAGGAATCCACTCAGGGAAGATAAGGGCAACACCCCCACCAGAACGCTTGGGCCTGGGCACGGAGAGGATCTTGTAGTCGTCAGATAGGAACATGTCGAAGTTGGTGACAAAGTTGGCCATTAACCATGTCTCAGTGAGACCGAGGACATCAAGGTCAAGTCTTCAAGAAGGTGGCAGATATCAGAGGAATGTTTGACAGCAGAGCGAGAGTTAAGAGTGGCAATGTGGAGAAGGTTGCCATCCTTGAAGGACTTCCGGGGAGGGGTACAGATCAGAGGTATGCCCTGCAGAGGTGTAGAAGGAGCCGAGAGGGGGCGGAGAGGGAGGGGGAAGGCAAGGTAACCAAGGAATGGGGAGGGGGACAACAGGAGAAGAATGGAAGTTGATGAGGCGTGGGAAGCGTCTATCAAAGAGGTGAAGATTGGCCTGAGGGCCTTGGACCAAGACGGTCCAATTAGAGTAAACATTAATGATGACCTACGAGGAATGGAAGGAGGTCAGGAGGGCAACCCAGTGGGTGCCACAATTAATGGGAGAAGAGGAGAAGGGAGAGAGAACAGACACCATATGAAGGGTCCATAAGTCAGTTGAAGGCACGACAAAAAGGATGTCAGTGAGAGCTTCCTTGGAGGAGGCACTGGTGTAGGTGTCAGCGATTGGGAGGCCTGGGTTGGAGACCAGGATGTCCTTTTTAAACTTCTTCCTTCCAGATTTAGTGAGGAGAGCAGGCTAGTAAATACAGAAGCAGTTAGAGAAGATAGGAGAGACAGAGAGCACCATAGAGTAGGTGGGAGAGGAGGAGGTGGAAGGAGGGGGGAGAACTGGCGAGAGTAGGCAGACAAGATAGCGGGCGGAAAACAAGTTGCGCAATAGGACAGACTCTCAGGGATAAAGAGCTCACAAATTCTGAACTTTAGAACCGGTGAGAAGCTACCTAAGCTTGAGAATCATGAAAGGGGAGAAAGAAAAAAAAGGCCTAGTTTTCACAATGCAAACATTTTAAATACTGATACAGTGCGTATTGCAACAACATGTGGAGAAGCCAACTGAGTTAGAGGATCCTGAACGGGGAGAAAAACCTAGTTTTCACAGTGCAAACATTTTAAATACTGATACAGTGCGTATTACGATAGCATGCCGAGAGGCCACCTAAGTTTGAGAATCCTGAAGGGGGAGAAAAGGGCCTAATTTTCACAGTGCAAACATTTCTAAATACTGATACAGTGTGCATTGCAACAGCATGTGGAGAAGCCACCTAAGTTTGAGAATCCTAAAAGGGGAGAAAAAGGCCTAGTTTTCACAGTGCAAAATTTTAAATACTGATACAGTGTGCATTACAACAGCATGTGGAGAAGTCACCTAAGTTTGAGGATCTTGAAGGGGAGAAAAAGGCCCAGTTTTCACAGCGGAGGATACAGGCACCAATGGACACTGGAGGGGGGTGGGCTAGATGGGAGGCGGGTGGGAAGGAGGGGAATGAGAAAGTGGAGGGGGAGCGGGGTACAAGGAACACGGGCCGCACCAGGCACACCCGCGGCAAACATAAAATACAAAAACAACAATCACACGCCTCAGAGATGCTCACCAGGAGGATGCCGACACTGCAGTCACCCGCTCTTCCAGAGTGCAAATGGCAAGCGTGGTGACCAGCGGAGGATCCAGGCACCAACGGTCACTGGAGGGAGACCAATCAGTCAATATATATATTACACAGAATGCGGTAGCGGGCGTGTAGTTATGGTTAAGTTGCTCAACTCATAGGAAGAGCAGTTTTGGGCAGCTTAGAACTTTTTTCCCCTTGGACAAATCCTTACCAAACTTTTGAAAAAAAAGTATATGGCCCACTCTGAATCTTTTTGACAAGTTTGGTAAGGTTTCGTCAAGCGAGGGGCAAAGTTATAGGTCCCAATTATTTGTGATTTTCCATACACATAATGGAAAAACAATTTGCTCACGCCTACAGCCCAAACCGCTGGATGGATTTTCACCAAATTCTTGCCAAGAGCGGCAACTTGGTCGCGAAAGTGTGCTTTTGTAAATTTGGTGTAAATCCATCCAGTATTTATTTTTAAAATGACCAAAAAGTTAGGTCCAAAAAAATGTGTATATCTGGCTCTGCTTCGCTGACCCATTTCCCTGTTCGGTCCGCAGACAGTCATCCAACTGGCCAAAAAGGTGCAGTGATGTCCGCGGACATTGGACATGCCCACTGATTGGATGGTGAAAAGCGCAAAGTGCATCAGATTTTTGGAAATGCGTGCCATGTTAAAAATGATGCTAGAAGGTGGGAAATGGCACATTTTTAAGGTGAAACATAAACTGGACACACACCTTACTATATTGGGGAAAGTATGATATTAGAATTCAACAAAGGTAGCAGGCGCCCCTCTCTCAGAAGAACAAGGCATGATAACCTGTTCAGTGGTTGTTAACCACATTGAGAGTTCGCAGCCATATGCTTTTTGCTCAATGTACCTTTCACAGATGGGAAATATCCATTTGCATATCAGTCTTTGTCCCGCCCACTTGGGCAGTCCAGCACCGAAATGTTAAGGCAATTCCTCTCTGAACAAGAGTATCAACAGCAACCCCGTACACGTGTTTCAGACTTGTTGGGCATCATCAGTGAGGTGAAGCTGAGCCTCTCTAAGCACAGTGAGCAGGGAGTCTACCTCTGGTTGCCCCCCGGTAACCTAGGGTGACCAACCCCAAGTTCCTTCAAAGAATTCAACAAAGGTAGCAGGCGCCCCTCTCTCAGAAGAACAAGGCATGAAAACCTGTTCAGTGGTTGTTAACCACATTGAGAGTTTGCAGCCATATGCTTTTTGCTCACTGTACCTTTCACAGATGGGAAATAACCATTTGCATATCAGTCTTTGTCCCGCCCACTTGGGCAGTCCAGCACCGATATGCTATGGCAAGTCCTCTCTGAACAAGAGTATCAACAGCAACCCCATACACATGTTTCAGCCTTGTTGGGCATCATCAGTGAGGTGAAGCTGAGCGTCTCCAAGCACAGTGAGCAGGGAGTCCACGTCTGGTTACCCCCCGGTAACCTAGGGTGACCAACCCCAAGTTCCTTCAAAGAATTCAAGAAAGGTAGCAGGCGCCCTCTCTCAGAAGATCAAGGAATGAAAACCTGTTCAGTGGTTGTTAACCACATTGAGAGTTTGCAGCCATATGTTTTTTGCTCACTGTACCTTTCACAGATGGGAAATATCCATTTTCATATCAGTCTTTGTCCCGCCCACTTGGACAGTCCAGCACCTAAATGCTATAGCAATTCCTCTCTGAACCAGAGTATCAACAGCAACCCCATACATGTGTTTCAGCCTTGTTGGGCATCATCAGTGAGGTGAAGCTGAGCCTCTCTAAGCACAGTGAGCAGGGAGTCCACATCTGGTTGCCCCCCGGTAACCTATTTTGACCAACCCCAAGTTCCTTCAAAGAATTCAACAAAGGTAGCACGCGCCCCTCTCTCAGAAGAACAAGGCATGATAACCTGTTCAGTGGTTGTTAACCACATTGAGAGTTTGCAGCCATATGCTTTTTGCTCACTGTACCTTTCACAGATGGGAAATATCCATTTGCATATCAGTCTTTGTCCCGCCCACTTGGGCAGTCCAGCACCAAAATGCTCTGAGCAAAAAGCAGATGGCTTCAAACTCTCAATGTGGTTAGCAACCACTGAACAGTTTGTCATGCCTTGTTCTTCCGAGAGAGGGGCGCCTGCTACCTTTGTTGAAAGTATGATATTAGTAAGTTGTAGGAAAATAGCATGCACTGGTAAAAATGCCCTACCAATGGAACTAAGAAGGGATCAGCCCTACAACAGCTTCAGGTCCCACACCCGTACCTGGCTTCGACGCAATGACTTTTGAAACTGATGACCTTGTGCATTGTGATCTGATGACATTCATACCCCTCCACTCTTACATGTAAAATGTACATAATGCTTTTACTGTATATAAGATCCTACCTTTCTACCCCTACATGTAAAGAATGTATATAAGGTAATTACTGTATATAAGTTATGTTATCTGTATAGATGCAACCTGTAACCAAGTTCTAAGCATTCTTGTTGTTCTGAGCGCCCAGCTACCCAAGAGTTTTCTGGCGCCCTATAAACAAACAAACAAACAAACAAACAAACAAACAAAAACCCATGGAATTCTTTGAAAAAAACTTTGTTCAAGAGATGTTATGATTAGGTTGCACCAATAAAAGCCTATACAATTCTCTGAAAAAAGTTTGTTAAAAGGACTTTATGGTTAAGTTACACTCATAAAAACCTATGAAATTCAATGGAAAATCTTTGTTTATGGGACGTTATGGTTAAGTTACACTAATAAAAACCTATAAAATTCACGACAAAAACTTTGTTAAAGGGACGTTATGGTTAAGTTGCACTAATAAAAACCTATGAACTTCAATAAAAAAACGTTTGTTAAAGGGACGTTATGGTTACAAGTAAAACCAAAAAACCTCAGAAAATCGCCAGTTATGGTAAGCTAAGTAACCATATTTTGCATCACCACTGTGCCCTGCTAAGACTAACACCCAGGACATCAAAGATGACATCACAAATGTCATTGATGACATCACTGATAACTTTACATGTGTGGCCCACTTGTTTTTGTTCACTGAAATATCTAGGCCAAGTGGTTATGTTCGCTGACAATAGCAAAACAAAAGAGTTGATGGCTGGAAGGTTTAGAATAAATCTTGACCTCTGGCATTGCTCTGGGCAACCCTCCAGACCATCGTTCTTCGCCTGCCAAGCCATTACAAAAGGGGAAAAACCATATGCAAATCAGGCTTGGTCCCACCCCCAAAGGGGTAGTCCAGCCCGAACTGCTAGGTTACATCCCTTTTGCACGAGACCACAAGCATCCCCAGACATGTTTCAGCCTTGTTGGGCGTCATCAGTGAGGAGTAGCTTGTGCTCTAGGCCCAGCAGGCAAGGGACCCACGTCTGGGCATACCCTTCCCGCTCGGGGTGACAATAGCAAAACAAAAGAGTTGATGGCTGGAAGGTTTAGAATAAATCTTGACCTCTGGCATTGCTCTGGGCAACCCTCCAGACCATTGTTCTTCGCCTGCCAAGCCATTACAAAAGGGGAAAAACCATATGCAAATCAGGCTTGGTCCCACCCCCAAAGGGGTAGTCCAGCCCGAACTGCTAGGTTACATCCCTTTTGCACGAGACCACAAGCATCCCCAGACATGTTTCAGCCTTGTTGGGCGTCATCAGTGAGGAGTAGCTTGGGTCTCTAGGCCCAGCAGGCAAGGGACCCACGTCTGGGCATACCCTTCCCGCTCGGGGTGACAATAGCAAAACAAAAGAGTTGATGGCTGGAAGGTTTAGAATAAATCTTGACCTCTGGCATTGCTCTGGGCAACCCTCCAGACCATCGTTCTTCGCCTGCCAAGCCATTACAAAAGGGGAAAAACCATATGCAAATCAGGCTTGGTCCCACCCCCAAAGGGGTAGTCCAGCCCGAACTGCTAGGTTACATCCCTTTTGCACGAGACCACAAGCATCCCCAGACATGTTTCAGCCTTGTTGGGCGTCATCAGTGAGGAGTAGCTTGGGTCTCTAGGCCCAGCAGGCAAGGGACCCACGTCTGGGCATACCCTTCCCGCTCGGGGTGACAATAGCAAAACAAAAGAGTTGATGGCTGGAAGGTTTAGAATAAATCTTGACCTCTGGCATTGCTCTGGGCAACCCTCCAGACCATCGTTCTTCGCCTGCCAAGCCATTACAAAAGGGGAAAAACCATATGCAAATCAGGCTTGGTCCCACCCCCAAAGGGGTAGTCCAGCCCGAACTGCTAGGTTACATCCCTTTTGCACGAGACCACAAGCATCCCCAGACATGTTTCAGCCTTGTTGGGCGTCATCAGTGAGGAGTAGCTTGGGTCTCTAGGCCCAGCAGGCAAGGGACCCACGTCTGGGCATACCCTTCCCGCTCGGGGTGACAATAGCAAAACAAAAGAGTTGATGGCTGGAAGGTTTAGAATAAATCTTGACCTCTGGCATTGCTCTGGGCAACCCTCCAGACCATCGTTCTTCGCCTGCCAAGCCATTACAAAAGGGGAAAAACCATATGCAAATCAGGCTTGGTCCCACCCCCAAAGGGGTAGTCCAGCCCGAACTGCTAGGTTACATCCCTTTTGCACGAGACCACAAGCATCCCCAGACATGTTTCAGCCTTGTTGGGCGTCATCAGTGAGGAGTAGCTTGGGTCTCTAGGCCCAGCAGGCAAGGGACCCACGTCTGGGCATACCCTTCCCGCTCGGGGTGACAATAGCAAAACAAAAGAGTTGATGGCTGGAAGGTTTAGAATAAATCTTGACCTCTGGCATTGCTCTGGGCAACCCTCCAGACCATCGTTCTTCGCCTGCCAAGCCATTACAAAAGGGGAAAAACCATATGCAAATCAGGCTTGGTCCCACCCCCAAAGGGGTAGTCCAGCCCGAACTGCTAGGTTACATCCCTTTTGCACGAGACCACAAGCATCCCCAGACATGTTTCAGCCTTGTTGGGCGTCATCAGTGAGGAGTAGCTTGGGTCTCTAGGCCCAGCAGGCAAGGGACCCACGTCTGGGCATACCCTTCCCGCTCGGGGTGACAATAGCAAAACAAAAGAGTTGATGGCTGGAAGGTTTAGAATAAATCTTGACCTCTGGCATTGCTCTGGGCAACCCTCCAGACCATCGTTCTTCGCCTGCCAAGCCATTACAAAAGGGGAAAAACTTGTGGTCTCGTGCAGAAGGGATGTGGCCTAGCAGTTCGGGCTGGACTGCCCTTTTTGGGGTGGGGCCAAGCCTGATTTGCATATGGTCTTTCCCTTCTGTAATGGCTTGGCAGGCGAAGAACGGTGGTCTGGAGGGTTGCCCAGAGCATTGCCAGTGGTTGAGATTAAGTCTAAACCTTCCAGCCATCACCTCTTTGTTTTTGCTATGTCACCCCGAGTGGGACGGGTATGCCCAGACGTGGGTCCCGTGCCTGCTGGGCCTAGAGACCCAAGCTACTCCTCACTGATGAGCCCCAACAAGGGCGAAACATGTTTGGGGATGCTTGTGGTCTCGTGCAGAAGGGATGTGGCCTAGCAGTTCGGGCTGGACTGCCCTTTTTGGGGTGGGGCCAAGCCTGATTTGCATATGGTCTTTCCCTTCTGTAATGGCTTGGCAGGCGAAGAACGGTGGTCTGGAGGGTTGCCCAGAGCATTGCCAGTGGTTGAGATTAAGTCTAAACCTTCCAGCCATCACCTCTTTGTTTTTGCTATGTCACCCCGAGTGGGACGGGTATGCCCAGACGTGGGTCCCGTGCCTGCTGGGCCTAGAGACCCAAGCTACTCCTCACTGATGAGCCCCAACAAGGGCGAAACATGTTTGGGGATGCTTGTGGTCTCGTGCAGAAGGGATGTGGCCTAGCAGTTCGGGCTGGACTGCCCTTTTTGGGGTGGGGCCAAGCCTGATTTGCATATGGTCTTTCCCTTCTGTAATGGCTTGGCAGGCGAAGAACGGTGGTCTGGAGGGTTGCCCAGAGCATTGCCAGTGGTTGAGATTAAGTCTAAACCTTCCAGCCATCACCTCTTTGTTTTTGCTATGTCACCCCGAGTGGGACGGGTATGCCCAGACGTGGGTCCCGTGCCTGCTGGGCCTAGAGACCCAAGCTACTCCTCACTGATGAGCCCCAACAAGGGCGAAACATGTTTGGGGATGCTTGTGGTCTCGTGCAGAAGGGATGTGGCCTAGCAGTTCGGGCTGGACTGCCCTTTTTGGGGTGGGGCCAAGCCTGATTTGCATATGGTCTTTCCCTTCTGTAATGGCTTGGCAGGCGAAGAACGGTGGTCTGGAGGGTTGCCCAGAGCATTGCCAGTGGTTGAGATTAAGTCTAAACCTTCCAGCCATCACCTCTTTGTTTTTGCTATGTCACCCCGAGTGGGACGGGTATGCCCAGACGTGGGTCCCGTGCCTGCTGGGCCTAGAGACCCAAGCTACTCCTCACTGATGAGCCCCAACAAGGGCGAAACATGTTTGGGGATGCTTGTGGTCTCGTGCAGAAGGGATGTGGCCTAGCAGTTCGGGCTGGACTGCCCTTTTTGGGGTGGGGCCAAGCCTGATTTGCATATGGTCTTTCCCTTCTGTAATGGCTTGGCAGGCGAAGAACGGTGGTCTGGAGGGTTGCCCAGAGCATTGCCAGTGGTTGAGATTAAGTCTAAACCTTCCAGCCATCACCTCTTTGTTTTTGCTATGTCACCCCGAGTGGGACGGGTATGCCCAGACGTGGGTCCCGTGCCTGCTGGGCCTAGAGACCCAAGCTACTCCTCACTGATGAGCCCCAACAAGGGCGAAACATGTTTGGGGATGCTTGTGGTCTCGTGCAGAAGGGATGTGGCCTAGCAGTTCGGGCTGGACTGCCCTTTTTGGGGTGGGGCCAAGCCTGATTTGCATATGGTCTTTCCCTTCTGTAATGGCTTGGCAGGCGAAGAACGGTGGTCTGGAGGGTTGCCCAGAGCATTGCCAGTGGTTGAGATTAAGTCTAAACCTTCCAGCCATCACCTCTTTGTTTTTGCTATGTCACCCCGAGTGGGACGGGTATGCCCAGACGTGGGTCCCGTGCCTGCTGGGCCTAGAGACCCAAGCTACTCCTCACTGATGAGCCCCAACAAGGGCGAAACATGTTTGGGGATGCTTGTGGTCTCGTGCAGAAGGGATGTGGCCTAGCAGTTCGGGCTGGACTGCCCTTTTTGGGGTGGGGCCAAGCCTGATTTGCATATGGTCTTTCCCTTCTGTAATGGCTTGGCAGGCGAAGAACGGTGGTCTGGAGGGTTGCCCAGAGCATTGCCAGTGGTTGAGATTAAGTCTAAACCTTCCAGCCATCACCTCTTTGTTTTTGCTATGTCACCCCGAGTGGGACGGGTATGCCCAGACGTGGGTCCCGTGCCTGCTGGGCCTAGAGACCCAAGCTACTCCTCACTGATGAGCCCCAACAAGGGCGAAACATGTTTGGGGATGCTTGTGGTCTCGTGCAGAAGGGATGTGGCCTAGCAGTTCGGGCTGGACTGCCCTTTTTGGGGTGGGGCCAAGCCTGATTTGCATATGGTCTTTCCCTTCTGTAATGGCTTGGCAGGCGAAGAACGGTGGTCTGGAGGGTTGCCCAGAGCATTGCCAGTGGTTGAGATTAAGTCTAAACCTTCCAGCCATCACCTCTTTGTTTTTGCTATGTCACCCCGAGTGGGACGGGTATGCCCAGACGTGGGTCCCGTGCCTGCTGGGCCTAGAGACCCAAGCTACTCCTCACTGATGAGCCCCAACAAGGGCGAAACATGTTTGGGGATGCTTGTGGTCTCGTGCAGAAGGGATGTGGCCTAGCAGTTCGGGCTGGACTGCCCTTTTTGGGGTGGGGCCAAGCCTGATTTGCATATGGTCTTTCCCTTCTGTAATGGCTTGGCAGGCGAAGAACGGTGGTCTGGAGGGTTGCCCAGAGCATTGCCAGTGGTTGAGATTAAGTCTAAACCTTCCAGCCATCACCTCTTTGTTTTTGCTATGTCACCCCGAGTGGGACGGGTATGCCCAGACGTGGGTCCCGTGCCTGCTGGGCCTAGAGACCCAAGCTACTCCTCACTGATGAGCCCCAACAAGGGCGAAACATGTTTGGGGATGCTTGTGGTCTCGTGCAGAAGGGATGTGGCCTAGCAGTTCGGGCTGGACTGCCCTTTTTGGGGTGGGGCCAAGCCTGATTTGCATATGGTCTTTCCCTTCTGTAATGGCTTGGCAGGCGAAGAACGGTGGTCTGGAGGGTTGCCCAGAGCATTGCCAGTGGTTGAGATTAAGTCTAAACCTTCCAGCCATCACCTCTTTGTTTTTGCTATGTCACCCCGAGTGGGACGGGTATGCCCAGACGTGGGTCCCGTGCCTGCTGGGCCTAGAGACCCAAGCTACTCCTCACTGATGAGCCCCAACAAGGGCGAAACATGTTTGGGGATGCTTGTGGTCTCGTGCAGAAGGGATGTGGCCTAGCAGTTCGGGCTGGACTGCCCTTTTTGGGGTGGGGCCAAGCCTGATTTGCATATGGTCTTTCCCTTCTGTAATGGCTTGGCAGGCGAAGAACGGTGGTCTGGAGGGTTGCCCAGAGCATTGCCAGTGGTTGAGATTAAGTCTAAACCTTCCAGCCATCACCTCTTTGTTTTTGCTATGTCACCCCGAGTGGGACGGGTATGCCCAGACGTGGGTCCCGTGCCTGCTGGGCCTAGAGACCCAAGCTACTCCTCACTGATGAGCCCCAACAAGGGCGAAACATGTTTGGGGATGCTTGTGGTCTCGTGCAGAAGGGATGTGGCCTAGCAGTTCGGGCTGGACTGCCCTTTTTGGGGTGGGGCCAAGCCTGATTTGCATATGGTCTTTCCCTTCTGTAATGGCTTGGCAGGCGAAGAACGGTGGTCTGGAGGGTTGCCCAGAGCATTGCCAGTGGTTGAGATTAAGTCTAAACCTTCCAGCCATCACCTCTTTGTTTTTGCTATGTTCGCTGACAGTCAGAATATTAAAATTCAAAAGGTGCTCTATATCTAGACGTTAACCTTGTCATATGTTCTTAAAGTACTTTCCTTAGGGTTTGGTCTCAGCTCATGGTGCACTTACATGGGGCAATAGGCAGGCCTTAAACACACAATTAATTTGTATACATGAAGATAAACGTTAATGCTATTAGCATTCTCTGATTATGCTGTTTCTTTCTTCCTTACTTTAGTTTCCCTGTATGTGCCTCTGATTTGTATGCATTGTGGGTCTTCATATGTATTGTTTGTACTAGCACAAGTGTGTAGTAAGGGTTGAATGTTTAACATTACTCAATCACCCCTGACATCATGTAACCAGCATTATAAACACAACCCCTTGTAGGGACTTTTAATCAAAATTAATTTAGTATTTGATGTCATCGGTGATGTCATCAATGACATTTGTGAAATCATCTTTGATATCCTGGGTGTTAGTCTTAGCAGTGCACGGTGGTGGCACGAGTTATGGTTGCTTAGCTTACCATAACTGGTGAATTTCTGAGGTTCTTGGGGTTTTACTTGTAATCATGTCCCTTTAACAAAGTTTTTTCATTGAATAGCGTTAATGATCCTGGGCTGAGCTGATAATGCCTTACTAGGTTTTGGCTTTTGGACCATTAGAGGTCCATTCTGCCGAGTGCAACTTCAATTACACTATAGTCTGAAATGGGTTAAATAATAATTGCGCCTGTATCCTGGCTTGCAACATGGGGCCTAATTCACAGAGCGTTTTTCAATGGGGTTATGCTGTTATAAAACGCTTCTGTGAATTAGGCCCATGATGTATTACTACTGACTTCTGCAATTGTATTCACTCTCCACTCTTGCTTCTCCACTCTTTTTTTGACTGCTTACTCTCTTTTCTCTCCTCCTTTCCCTTCTCCCTTTTCCTATCTCCTCCCCTTACTTTCTTCTATGCACTTACTCTATCAGAATTGTCCCTGTACCTAATATGATAGCAACCTCGTCTGTTTCCTCCACCCTCCCAAAACAGTTTTTTTCCTCCCCACCACCCCTCCAGCACTATCTGCAATGTCGTCAGGCCTAGTATGATAGTCGCTTCTTTTGTTCCTCCCCTCCCTTTCTGCACCCCTCGCCCTCACCTTTTTCTTTTCTCCGGCTCTACATGAAATGTCGTCAGGCCTAGTATGGTAGTCACCTGTCTGTTTCCATTTCCTTCCAACTCTCCCCCTCCCTTCCTTATCTATGTCTTAGCTCTTGCACTATCTGAAATGTCGTCAGGCCGAGTACGATAGTTAATTTCACATCCTTACTGTTCATGGCCTGTAAGAATATGGTTGTATTTTCCCTTGTTCCCTCCCTTGCCTTGAAGCGCTTTGAAACACATTTGTATAGGTGCTATATGAATAAACAATCATATCACTCCCTCCCCCAGCTAGAACGCACCAACATCATGCAGTGCAGGAGTGTGCTCCATTGATATCCAACTAATGCCATGTGTTGTATGGAAAAAAACATAATGGGGGTAATGTTGATAGTCGAGTGGTGTGTGCATAGTGCATAACAATCATGCATACACCAATGTAGCCATATTTTTTTTACCTCTAGCCCACTTTCGTTGAATGCATTTCACTAAATGCATTTTTTGACGATTTCTTTTGCCCTTTTCTTCAGCAGCAAAATGCAGATGGTAAGTATGGGTTAGGGTATATAAGGGGCTAGGGTTGGGGTTAGTAAAAGGTATGCAGGGAATGCTGCAAAAAATGCCAAAAACGGCAAAAATGCATTAGGAGAAAAAAATGCAGCAACAGTTCATATTACTCTTTTTTATACACCATGAACTGTGGGGTGACGCGGGGTCACAGATCGTAATAACGGATCCACCACCCTCATATGCTCCATTTCACAAAGCATTCTAGCCGCATTCGAACTTGATGCAAACAGAGGCTTGGCTTCCTGTGACATCTGCATGTTTTCTTTTTCACCTTCTTAAAGCAGAAAGATTCCATAGGAATATATTTAATTTTGTGGTTTGTATTCACCTTTCACCATGGGTATGGTCCAGACGCGCTGTTGGTTGAAAGCCTTCAGGTGTACCGAAGTCTGATGTATGGGAAAGTTAGTTGGTGCGTGTGTGCATAATGGCCATTAAAGGTAATGAGGGAACGGTCGAGTCCCTGCTAGCCATCATGTCCAATTGGCATTTGTATGGGTGGTGAGAAATACACTAGGGAAATAAGCTGGAGGGTGTGTGTAAGAGGATAGCCAGTTATGGGTGCCAGGCACTAACACAGAAACCAGAGTCTGCCCAGATTTCCGTGTTGGATTTGTACTCATTGACAGGACAGATAATAATAGTACAGGCAGGGCTGCCTGCATCTAAATATATTTGTAAGCGACCCCTCAATGCAGCTTAGAGGTTCCATCTAAAATGACCAACGTTAACATTACTTTGTCTAATAGAGACTTTGAGCACAAGTTTGTGATGTTTTTGTCCACCATAATTGCATTGTTTGTTAAATGAGAATTATGTGTGTATGCATGCACTTTTATGTCAAATGTGAACTTCTGGAATAATATTCAGCCTCACAAAGGCCCTCATTACGACCCAGGCGTTGGACCATGGTGCTAATAGCACCATGGTCCATGCCGGTAACTTACCGACTCCGCCAAGGCGGAATGGGGAATTACCGCCCCATTCCGAGGTTGGCGGGGCGGTAATTCCCCATGCCGCCATGGCCCTTCCCCATTCCCATTTTTGCCCCATAGGGCTCAATGGGAATGGGGAAGGCGCTAAGTACGGTGCCGCAAATTGCGGTGCCGTACTTAGCACCAAGGTCCCTTTGCGGATTGGTTTTTTAACGCTTGCTAAAGGCAGGCATTAAAGTGCCACCCGCAAAGGGAAATTCTAATCAGGCGTTAAGGGTTTAACGGCGCCGCCACCTTTTACGGTGCCGTTAACCCCTTAACGCCTGGGTTGTGATGAGGGCAAATATGTCTTTCCTGGTATTGGTCATATGTGATACTGCAAGATAAGGTTAACTATATGTATCAGAATATGGCAGAGTAGATTATCTGCAGGAGAGTTCAGCTAACAAGCCGACTAGTTGAACACCTTTTGATTCCTTTCAAACTATGAACAGGTTCCCATTGAGAATGGAATCTATGCAATGATGCTTATCTCATGTGGAAGAAAACCAGGTAGGTTACAACAAAGTAATGAAATGAAGGGTTATGATCCAACTCTGCCCTTATGATTGTGACACCTGAAGAAGGCTGGGCCTTTCAAAATTGCTGTCACTCGAATATCGAAACTGGTTGGGAGATATACATTTGGATGTCATGAACTAGACACAGATCTAAAAGAGGTGATTGAAATGGATTTATGGTTTGAAATTCTGAAAGCTATGAATGCGTCATTGATGCTTTGACACAATTTATTTGTGCCACCTTTTTTTTCTTTTCACATTTTACTGTTTCAGTAATTATGTTATATGGATATGAACAGCTTTAGATTCAAGTTGCATGTATATGTGGAGTGAATGGGCATGAATCTTGAAATGTTATGAGGCAAAACCTTAAAAACAGGTATATATAAATATTGAAATAAACATATATACATATGAAACCATCTGATGCAACAAAACCCTTGACATTCAGTGAAATAACTTCAGTTGACATGATATTAACCTGTCGATTTAATGCAACAAAACCCCTAAAATGTGTTCGGTGCTGGAGGGTACTGCACCTTAACTATGAGGCCCGCAAGGCACAGCCCATAAGCACCCTGATCACATAAAAAAGTATATTGCTGATGATATCACATATGACATTACGTATGACGTCATGAGTGTCAGCCTAGTACAGCAGCTCATGTGTGAAGCTTGGTTGGAATTTGCATTTAATAATACTGTCCTCGTAATCAGTAAGATACCCGCACATTTACATTTCCCTGCATATCGCACACGTGCTTTGAAATTTCTCTATGTCTGTCCCCATGTGACTTTCACTGACAGGCCACATTTTTGAGGAAGACGGTTGTGGTATAGGTAAGATTACTATTGAGAACTGGGATGAGGTAGAGGGATGTAGGATTTCAGGTAGGATTCCTAACTAGGTACTGTGACCAATAAGAAGGAGTTACACTCATATAAATGTTTTTGGGCATGAATTGAGAACTCTGTTAAGTCACGTGAAAAGCTTGTCCAATCTCAGTAATGGACATAGTAAACATGCAGTGGCTTCCTCCGGTCTGTCGCTACGCAATTTCAATTTAACTAATTAAGCAATTATAAGTGCTTTAACACATTTAACACCACAAAAACGCAAATAGCCCCCCAATACACCCTGCCGACACATTTTAGGTTAATTTAGGAATCAATCTCTGTATTTATATTAAAATAAAACAGATTCCTTCCTAAATTAACTTAACATACTCCTCTTACCATAACTAGCGATCACAGTGATTGCCACATCTCAATATATTATAGTTTTTAAATATTGATATTTTTCTTTGAAGCTCATGCCAATTCTCCAACTTCATTCGCAAATCAGGTTTTGGCGGATTTTCAGAAATTAAAAAGTTTAGAACCAGCAATGCTTAATGGGAGACTAACTTTTGGGGTACAGGGGCATCTTTCCGTTTGCCAATTTTTTTTTTTTTTTTTTAAACGACTGGATGGATTTACTCCAAACCAACAAAGGATTTCCTTCGAGCACTTTGTGCCCAACTGGTTTCTTATTTGGTGTAAATCAGTCCAGCAGTTTGGACTGTGCGCGTGAGCAATAATTGGTAATTTTCCAAATGTGAAAAACACACCCTTTTTTTGACACTTTGGGATAATTCATAGAATTTAGCGCACAAGTGGCGCACGCGGCTGGTGCACAGCGTGTGCGTGTCTGCGACAGCCGCGTGCGCTAAAATCCATTTCCGCGCACAGCGTATTCATGGATTTTAGCTACCAAAACCAGCTGTGGCGCACAGTGGCGCAGCGACCCTGATGCAGCGCCAGTTACGCCCCCAAGAACGCCCCTCGCGCAGGGAAAAGCCATCAAAATCCCCAATCCAGCGCAAAGGGCTGCGCTAACCCTGTACCAGTATACATGGCCGCCACACAGCACACGGCAAGCGGGGAATGAATGTTACTGGGGTACGCGGGAAGTTTCACACGCGATTGGCCCTGTGCGAGTGGGGTACGTGTATTACTGGGGTTTGCGGGAAGTTTCACACGCGATTGGCCCTGTGCGAGTGGGGTACGTGTATTACTGGGGTTCGCGGGAAGTTTCACACGCGAAAGGGCCTGTGTGAGTGGGGTACGTGTATTACTGGGGTTCGCGGGAAGTTTCACACGCGAAAGGGCCTGTGCGAGTGGGGTACATGTATTACTGGGGTTCACAGGAAATTTCACACATGAAAGGGTCTGTGCGAGCGGGGTACATCTATTACTGGGTTCGCGGGAAGTTTCACACGTGAAAGGGCCTGTGTGAGTGGGGTACATGTTTTACTGGGGTTCGTGGGAAGTTTCACACGTGAAAGGGCCTGTGCGAGTGGGGTACTTGTATTACTGGGGTTCGCAGGAAGTTTCACACGCGAAATGGCCTGTGTGAGCGGGGTACGTGTATTACTGGGGTTCGCAGGAAGTTTCACACGCGATTGGCCCTGTGCAAGTGGGGTACGTGTATTACTGGGATTAGCGGGAAGTTTCACACGCGAAAGGGCCTGTGCGAGTGGGGTACGTGTATTACTGGGGTTTGCGGAAAGTTTCACACGCGATAGGCCCTGTGCGAGTGGGGTACGTGTATTACTGAGGTTTACAGGAAGTTTCACACGCGAAAGGGCCTGTGCGAGCGGGGTACGTCTATTACTGGGGTTCGCAGGAAGTTTCACATGCGAAAGGGCCTGTGCGAGTGGGGTACGTGTATTACTGGGTTCACTGGAAGTTTCCCACGTGAAAGGGCCTGTGCGAGCGAGGTACGTGTATTACTGGGGTTCGCGGGAAGTTTCACACACGATTTTGCTGTCAGAGCAGGGTACTGTATCCAGTGTGGTGCGCGGGGAGTCCTACACGAGAATTGGCAGTGTGGGTCCTCCCAGGTGTCCCCTCTACCCCCTCCATGGCCCCTGCAGGCAGCCCACACAACAGGGGACTACCCTGCACCCCTGGTCATGTCCCGCAGGCAGCCCATCCACCATAGGCATGCCCCCCAGCCAAGCCACATGTCACCTTGCAATATGATCACCAACTCATGTCCCCCTGCATCCCCATCCCCCAGCAGTGAGGGGCACCTGCCAGCAGTCCCCCACTCATGTCCCACACATGTCCCCCTGAACCCCCACCCCCCAGCAGTGAGGGGCTCCTGCCAGCAGACCCCCACACATGTCCCCCTTCACCCCCGCCCACCAGCAGTGAGGGGCACCTGCCAGCAGGCCCCCACATATGTCCCCCTGCACCCCCACCCCCCAGCAGTGAGGAGCACCTGCCAGCAGGCCCCCACTCATGTCCTACACATGTCCCCCTGCACCCCCACCCCCGAGCAGTGAGGGGCACCTGCCAGCAGGCCCCCACACATGTCCCCCTGCACCCCCACCCCCAGCAGTGAGGGGCACCTGCCAGCAGGCCCCCACTCATGTCCCACTCATGTTCCCCCACCCACTCACCCATCCAGTAGTGACATGCCCATCTCATGACACAAACCAAAAGTCAACCATGTACATCGACACATGTCCGTCACACACACACACACACACAGGTTGCCATTGATTGAGTAAACCCACATGTCAACATGCATAAACCCAATGAGTGAATCACACACATTGAAGTAGAAAATCAAAATGTATTAACATGAAAACCAATTGAAAATACTTAAAGCATAACATAATGGCAAACATGAAATGAAATGCATGTCCAAATAAAAAATAAAAAATTCCTCAGAAGAAAAATGGCCAAAACTCTCTATCCACCAAACCAAATCCAAATGAAACGCAAAAAGGTAAATCCATTGATCCATGGTGAAATGAAATTAAAATGTCCAAATATATCCAATGTCCAACTATGTACAATACAATTTTCAAGGGTCCATGCGCCCAACGAAACAAATGAAACCTATCTAATAACCTACCTAACAAAAAAACTATTTACAAATGTGTGGGGCATGGTCCAAAAGCCTAAAAAAAAAAAAAAAAAGGAAACCTAACACTATAAACTATTTACAATGGCGACGGGCAAGTCCTGCGGCTCACTCATTGATGATTTCGGCCAGGGCATCATCGAACTCCATGTCTATTTGCTGGAGGCGGGCCTCTGTCCTGGCCCCGAGGTCTCGCAGGGAAGTACTCATGGCCTGTTCCAACTCCCTGCGAGTCGTCTCGAGACACTCTGCCCGCCTCAACGCCCGACGCATGTAGAACTCTGCCCTGACCATGGTGAGCCGCGCCTCTTCCGCCCGCCGCTGCTCCGCACCTATACGCTGGCCCAACCGCAGTCACACGGAAGACACATCCATTCCAGGGTCATCCTGCCCTCTGCCCGATGCCTGCCCCCCTGATGTTGATGGCCCCAAGCCATCATTGCTCCCACCTAGAGCCTGCTCCTGCTGCTGTTGCTGCTGTCCATGTGCCCTGTCCGATGATGCCTGCACATCCTCCATAAGCTGGTCTCCAGTTGTGGTGTCCACCCCTGCTGGACCGCCGACTCCCGATTGTGGCAGGGATGGGATCGCCACCTCGCTGGCTGTGTTGGTCAGGCCAGGTTCACAGAGGGACCTGGTGGAATCTGGGCTGGAAGACAGCAGGGAGAACGACTGGCGCATAGTCTCCACAGAGGAGGAGAGGTCTGCCAGAGTGCGCGTCACATGGAGGAACCCACCAACCAGGGCCCCTCCCAACAGTGCCACATCGTGACGCTGATCTTCGTGATGGCGTGCGTTCTCTGCCCAGGAAGAATGCACGTCATCACGAATGTCACGCGTGCGCAACGCGACACCAATCAGGACGGAGCCCATACGTTCATTGGACCCCTCGTCCGCAGGTAGTGGAGAGGCAGATGACATGGCACTCTCCCCTACCTGTGTACGGGCTTGCGACGGGGCATCCCTGCTGGTGCATGCTGGTGCAGTCACAGGGTCAAGGACAGGGACATGCACAGGCCCCTCCGCGGTGACCTGTGCTGCCTCCTGACCCTGGCCCTGGACTGCACCACTTGCACCAGTGGTACTACCCCCACCAGGCCCCATGTGCAGCTCAGTAGCGGGCTCCTCCTCCTCTGTGGAGACCACCAACCTGGATGTCTCCTTACTGTCTTCCGCCATTGCAAGCCCCTGTGGGGGCTCACCCGGCTCTTCCGCCACAGCCATACTGGCAGACGCGGCACCAGCCCCCTTGCTCCCAGATGTGACAAGTCCTGGGAGGGTGGCTGGGCCTTGCGTCGCTGCTCGGTGAAGGCAACCCCGCCACTTGGCACCACAGCGCCGTCTCCGCCCTCTTCTTCACTTGATGCTGCGTAGAGGGAGACATAGAACACAAGCATCACGGTACAGTACAACATTCCCCTAGACAGGAAGTAATAACACATGAGTTGCCGTGTCTAACGTCACTTCCATCCTGTCCCTCCACAACACATGGGTGAATGCACCAACACACATGCATGAACAGGCACGGCGCATGCAATCAACATCAGCATCCATGTACAAGGGCCTCTATTAACCAAAATCTTGCCTTCAAACTCACATGCATCATGGCTCACACTGATCCCATGCACACACATCACCGGAGGGTCATGCATCATGCCTTGCACACCACAGACACAGTGGATAGACACAGTGCATACAACAGTGACCGCACTGCATGAGTGAATGTACACATCATCACAGACATGTGTCATGAATCCATGGCGTGCCAAAGTCACACACACACTTCTCAGACACACAGATGTGCACCATACATGTACATGACAGCAGCACCCATCCCTCACACCCCCACCATGTGCAAGAACAGACACTGGCATGCTTTCATGTGTGCATTTGCCATACAGCTACCCATGTTGCATTGTAACTCATGCACCAACCATGTGGTTCACACATTACTGGTCTCACGTGCATGATCATGATGTCCCTGCACACACACATCCATACATGACCTATGTCACACATACAGACAAGTATCAGACTACCAGCACACTGCAACATTCCCTGTCTCGCACACCAATGCTTGGCCACTTACCGCTCAACTCCAGACGGGTCTTCCTCTGCAGGATCTGGGCTTAGAGCGCTGGGCCTACGCGTTCCAGGACCCTCATCTGGATGTCACTCATGCTGACCCGGCCCCCCTCCACGAGGCGCCGGGCCTTGTAGAGGGTCTTGGACCTCAAGTCCTCCCAGCGCTTCTTGACATTCTAGATGTCGCGGGTTGCCACCCCCTCCGCGTAGATGGCAACCACTATGTCGTCCCAGATCCTCTCCCATCCTTCCTTGTTGGCGCATGATGTTCCAAAGAGGGCATCAAAATGCCCCAGGACATGCTCCACCAGGACACCAACTTCCTTCACACTGAAGCTGGTGGCCCTCTGCCTCTCTGGCTGGGGGTCGCCAGTGGTCTCAGATGGTGTTTGTCCCGACATGGCGACCCCCAAGGCAGGCGTGGGTGGGAAACTGGCTCCTGGGTCTGGGCTGTGGAGCGATGGTATCCCAGTTGGGAGTCTTCTGTTCCAGCAGGGGTGGACATAGCAACTGGAACACTGGTTGACGTGCAGGCACCAAATAGCAGGGCACGTGGGCAGCAGGCAGGCAGGCAGCAGCAGATGGCACGTGGGAGTGTGCTCGGGGCTCTGGGGGGCAGTAATTTGGCCTTCTGGGCAGGAGCGTGGTCTTCCGTGTGTTGTTGCTTGGCCAGCTTGATACGGAGTGATTTGGCACGTGAAAAAATTGCACATCAGCATGTAATTGGAGGAAAGGCCCTTAGCGCGTAAGCGCATCAGCACAAGTACGTGATTTCATTGGACCAAAGGCACTTAGCACGTAAGCGCTTCTGTGACATTATGAAAAAACTGCACGTCCGCGTGTGAATGCATGTAATCCGAGGAAAGGGCATACGCGCATAAGTGACGTGACGCGTGCAGGCGTTTCCCTCAGCACGGGTTAAAGGTGAGCAGGGCCAGCAGTTCGCTGTACGTGCCTTTCGTGGAGACCGACATGTGTTCCTGCTTCGTGTTGTTTCGCGCAACATCACAACTTCACAGCTATCAAGGACGTATCTCTTCTTTTGGCGGGGGTATTGGCTACGCCTGTTTTTCTGCATCGCACTAGTCAGGCGGTGAGTCGCGCACGCTATTTTTCCCACTGCGGGTGCCCCTGTGTATCGCACCCGTTTTCGAGGTCATAGTAGCCTGCGTGTCCCACGCGTACACGTTTTTCGTGTTACTGGGTGCTACCGCGTACTGCGGGAGGTTGATTCCACGCACATAGGCTGCAGGGTTGCGTGCACGGTTTTACTGCAGTTTTGGGGTGCCTGAGCATTGCGTGACCCATCACTACATCACCGGGGTCACATACAGTCTTGCAGGTGCAGGGGGGCTGTTAACATCTTGCATCCCACCCCCTTCACCCCAATTGCCCAGGTCAATTGTGGTGTACACCTCCCATTGGCACTACTCCATCTGTGCGGGCACTACTACATCTGTGCCATGGTTGGGAGGCCACCAAAGGTGAGGGGCGCCTCAGCTGGGCGTCCTCCTCGTGGCGGGCATGGTCGGGGACATGGCCGGGTTTACCAGGGAGTAGGGGGACTCCAGGGTGTCCATGATGGCCGCAGAGGGGGAAGAGGCAGGGGTGCGCCACTTGAGCACGATGTTGTGCCATGTGTCGGTGCAGTCATGCCACCACCCCCTGTAGTTCTGGGAGATGCAGCTTCTGCATCTGGCACTGGGGCCCGTGTGACCCTGCAGTCCGTTTCATCGACTGCCACGGGCCCAAGGGTAGTGGTAGCTGCAGGTGCAGCTGTGGACACCACCACCCAGGCTCAGGGTCTGCCAGCGCAGGCTGTGTTGGCACTTGAAGAGACCTTGGAAGATTTCCAACACACCAGGAGGGAAACCGTAGTTGCACGCAGTCCCTGGGGCAGTATGTCATCTGCTGCCCCAAACAGCTTGGTGTTGGCAACTGCAGGGGCAGATGCACCCAACAACACCCCGGTTGTGAGTCTGCCAACCAGTACAGTTGCGGTCAATGACCCTGCCACAGCGAATGTTGCTGCGCAGGGTCCATTAGAGGGCACCCAGCTGCCACTGACACAAGTCAGGCCTTTGGTCGTCCCTCCACCTGCCACTCCCTTGGCTCAATCCACCGAACCCACTGGCCATACTGATCAGGGCGGCATTAGCCAGCCAGGGTCTGAGCCACAATCCAAGAGGAGGAAGGTTGCACCTGCAGCACAGGCTGGGACCCCACACAAAGCCACAACCTCCTGCATGTCGAGGAAGAAGCATTTCTGCAAACAGGAACTGGACTTCCTCGTGGGCTACATGCGGAAAAACAGCCTTGACATGCTAGTGGGTGCTAATTGTCAGACTACGGCTGCCCTCCGTGATACCCACTGGAAGCAAGTTGCGGAACATGTGAGTGCATTCGGCCATGAGGTGCACACGCCGCAAGAGTGCAAAAAGCGTTGGAATGACCTCAAACGCAGCGCTAAGGCTAAGCGTGCCTCAAATTACAACTTGACTCTGGTGACTTGCGGTGGGCCTGCACCGGAGGAGGAAGACCTCACTCTGCATGAGTCACTCGTTGCAGAGTTCATACCATCTGAATTGGTCGAAGGAGTGGGAGAGATGCTGGACTTTGATGCCCAGTCCAGTGAGTGTTGATGCGTGTTTGTGTGTTTTACTTGTGTGATGAGTTGTGCATGACTGCCACTACATGTCACGTGTACATGGTTATGATGTGCGAGTAATGCAATGCTTCCCTGATGCATGTCTACTCTGCTGGATGGTGGACATGTGGAGCAGACGAGGACTGTCCACATCACCACTTTTGCACCCTAGTCACATGCTGGTTACCAGTATGCCCCTCCGGCCCATGTTCCAGCTCACTGGCACTTCTGCATGTAGCGTGGGGTGACCTACCTCTCAGCCCAGGAACTATGCATAGCATGACTGACATGCTTGTTTTCTCTGCCTGCAAGGGGGTAGCCAATGTAGGCATGCTCCCTTGCCCCTCAACCCCCTGCTCTGCACCCCAATTCCATCTTAGCACTGGTCTGCTACAATATTGCCCTTGGTTACTTCCCTGATCATGCCTCCTGTGTACATTCTAACATCCAGTGGCCAATCTGCCAGACATATCCATTGAGATACATCCTTAGTACTTGATGCAGGGTGTCTCACTTGGACTGTGCAGAGGTCAGATGCCCCGCAGGGCATGAGTGCCCATTCATGCTCCATGTGCATTTCACGCATGCCCATATGTGTCCATGACTGGATGATCACTGTTACACAAGTCCATGATGACCCAAATTGCATGGCATTTCATCTTCCTTCCCATGTCAACTGTGGCTCAGTACTGCGTTGCACACAGGTTTGGGGTCTGACAATCTGTGTGGGTCAAAGGCCTCAGCCTATTTAATGGCCAATGACTCTGTCCAACTGGTGTAGTGTCTTCTTCACACGTGGGTGTACTCCAGAGGTTTCATCATGTGTCCTGCTTACTGTCCCATCATCATTTGCTGTGTTGTCACTTGACTCACATGATGGTGTTGATGCTAGTCAACACTGTCTGTCAATACACAGGGCTATGGTCAGGCTTTTGATACCATGCTAGGCATCCCTGCTTTTGCACTTGGGGGGAGGGGTGGTTTGCTTGTAGATATGCTACCCATTGAATGCACATTGCACATGATGCCTGAAGTTGACCTTGCACTGCCTTCACATTTTCTGACCCACACCATGAAGTCCTTGTACATGTAGATAGTGAGTAACATACATATTTGCTGCACTGCATAGACCCACTTCAGTGCACACTGCCACCTTTCCACAGGTCTAATCACAGAAGCAATTTCAAGTTTACCCAGCATTCATGCCAGGTTCTATTTTGTGTGTCACATGTCTGCCTGATGAGTTTGGTGTCAGTATGTGTGTGTGTGTGTGTAGTGTGCTTCTAACATGTGTAGTGAACTTTTTCCTCTCTATTTTTCACGTGATGACGCAATGGAGCCGGAGGATGGTGTTGTCATGCCAGGCACAGGGTTGTTATCACTACATCAACCCAGCACAAGTGGGGGTTGTGGGGTGTTAGGTCACGAAAACCACCAAGTGCTACAGTCCATCTTGTCTCTGGCTACCTATGAGTCCAGCCCTGATGAACACTCTGACAACCATGTCGAGTTGGATGAGCATCAGGTCCATATGACAGGGGTGAGTGATTCTGATGTGGACACTCCTCTGTCTGCGACACCTGCACTGAGGGGTTTAGACAGCCTTGGAACCTCCGGCCGTGGTGGATCGGGACGCAGGGTCACCCTCCACACCTGTCACTGATGTGCCTGGGACATCACGTCGATGGGGGCATGTAGTCGTGCAGCTGCGGGCGGTGCCAACACAACGAGGATACCCAGTCCTTGGGTCCCGCAGGGATCAAGCCCAGCAACGCGGTCGCCACGCGCAACCGCTGTATACTGAGTGGGAGCAAGACATGGCTACCAATTCTGAACGCCAGGGGGCAGCAATGGAGAACATCGCTGAGAGCATGTAGTGTGTAGCCCGATCTGTGCTCCCCCCTGCTAGGCAGGTGCTTCTCCAGCAGCAGGCGGCACGGTCAACGGCCCGCTCGCTCAGGCTGTGCATGGCGGCCTCAGACAGGGCACACCAGGCTGAAATGTTGTCTCTGCGTGAAGCAATTGCTGCTCACGCAGAGGCACACATGGAGGCCCTGAGGGAGGAGTATGCTTCCCTCAGATAATCCACTCTGGGTGTCCTTCTGATGTCCCAGAGGGAGCGGGAATAGGAGAGGTTTGCACAACTTGAGCGTACCATCTCGGCTGAGCTACATGCTTGCCGGGAGCTGCAGCGGTTGTCAAGCCAGGCCTTGCAGGAGGAACTCCGTGTTACACATGCTACCTACATGTCATCACCACACAGAGCCAGGCTCACCCGTCCGGCAGACCTGCTGCCGACGAGGGGCCAGCTGCGGCTAGGCGTGGTCATGCTCCTGTGCCACGTCCTCCTTTCCAGGAAAAGCCAGACTCGGACGACAATCTATCTCCCACATAGGTCGGGCTGTGCAGGCGTTGAGCACATGGAGTTTTTTTTTTTTCCTCAGCATCATCGCATGTGGGTGTTGAGCAGCCCCCCCCTCCCTCCTCCTGGGTCCCCCCCTGGGTCGTATGTGGCCATTTTTGATTTTTCTTTTAGTTTAGTTAGTTAAGTTTCTGTTTGATAGTTAGTTTAAATAGGTAAAGTAGGTTTTTCATAGTTAGTGTAATTAGTTAATATAGTTTAAAATTGCTAGTCTATTGTGCTTTCATGTGACGGTGTGGTGCTTTGTGGCTTTTGAAAGCATCCACTGTCTGTTCCAGCTGGGCCCTTCAAGCTTGTCTTGTGTATGTGTTTGCTGCTTGGGGTCCTTGACTCACATATGCCACTCCTGCTTCCCTTGTCCATGGGCTCGCAAGGATGGTTCGGTGTAACAGCCTATTACACAAGGGCAATGGACTGTCATATCTGTGGCATGTCTGCTGCTGTGGAACTTGTGTTAACACCCCTTCTGGGGATAATTGGGGTGTAATTGTCCACTGTTCTTCTTTTGCTAGATGGGGTGTTTAATGATTCATGTGTACTTTCATTGCTATGCATTGTGTAGTATGTTTCTTATCTTTACTGTACACGTGCTTGTTGCAAATCATGCCGTAGATAGTGTGTTCCACACTGTTGCTGTGAAAGACGGACTGATGGTGTGATTTCTGATGTACGTCTCTGACATGGTCCAGTCATGTAATGCCTGGAGAGACACACACAGATGAATATTAAGCATTAATCATGCGTTTCATTCACTTTCTGCAGGGGGATGAGCCTCAAGACCACATTTGCCAGCAGACATGGGCCATTGGACATCTGGAATCAGGACACGTTTGGTGCTGCCGACATGCGCATGTGTGCGCAAGCAGAGGCACAGGGATTGCGATCATACATCCGAAAATCGATGACATGTTTCAAGGGACTCCAGGCAAGGTGAGCAGCACAGGGGGGTCACAACACAGCAAACCTTCCACCTGGCCAGTTAAACATGCATGCTTAGTAGCAGCACTGGCAGTGAACTTGGACAAATATTGGTGTAGAAGCGCACAATACAGCTCAGATGTGTTAGTGGACCGATGGCTAGTAATGTGAAAGTTGTCTGGGGCACCTGCAGGGGCAGTGGCACATACCCTCTGGTCCACCATGGTCCATTGAGGACTTGTATTAGCCATGTAGCGTTCCGAGACATGGAATGAAGAAGCTCACAGGGACAGACAGCAAGGGACAGACTCGGGTGCAGTGCATTTCATTTCCAAGTAGAAATTGATACATGCACTGGCTACTTTATTTTGGTCATGGTGGTACAGGACTTGTTCTGAAGTCAGACCTTGCTATATGCGTCTGCTTACACAGGGAACATTGCATGTTGTGTGAATCGTGACACATTGGTGTTCCATTTGCCACGCACCCACCGGTGCCTGACTTATTGCATTGACTGTGTATGAACCATCAGAGGGGTAATGTTACGTATGGGTATGAAGCATCCACACAAGTTTGTCTGTTTGTAGTGTATTTTGTTACTTTGGGGCATATTTGGTTATTTGGTGGTGTGTTTGTGTGTTTTGGGCATGCACAGATTATTAACTCTGGCTCTCTTTGCAGCATTGAAATGCTCCTGTTACCGGACCTGAGAGTGCGCAGGCAGGAGGCCAGCACTCACCCCAGAGATAAGTTTCTCTTTGACTTACATTTGAGTAATTTGGTGCTATGTGCATGTGAACAAGTTTGATCTAATTGTGTATGTGTTAATGTGTGTGTACTACATTTTGGTGCATTCCCTACTTTCCCGTGTCAATCCTACTACCCTCTCCTGCCCCTCATTCCGGTATCCAGTATGCCAATGCCTGTCCCGACAGCATATCCCTGACCCTCCTTCGCCACCAGGGTCTCAGAGGCCTGTCTGAGTTAGACCTTGGAGGCACCCAGACCACGGTGGGGGTGGTTGTTTCGTGCCACTCCTGTGCCTGTACATGGGAGCTGTGAGAGTAGACATCCGTTCATGGTGCATCGTTCTATGTTATGTGCCACACATGGTTCAGATCCTGTTGTGACATTGTTTTACTGTGCTACCTTGGTTGTTAACATCATTGTGGTAGTACCTGGCCTTTGTGGCGTACTGCTACTTCAAGTCATCTACTGGAGGCTGTTCTGGTTTGTTTTACTGCCTGCAGGCTATTTGTTTGGCTTCTGTGTTGTCCTGCTTTGAGTTATGATATGATATGATATGATATGGTATTTGTAACGCGCCTATACACAAGTGTTTCAAGGCGCGACGAGGCAGGGAGGGAGGGAAACAAGGGGAAGACAGACAAACGATCCTACTAGGCCAGGTGTCATTCAGATCGCGCAAGTGCAGAGGTAAGGGGAAAAGGAGAAAGTGCAGGGGGAGGAGGTGGGGGGGAAGTGCAGTACAAGGTAAGTAGCGTAAAAAACAAAATAATAATAATTAAAAAGGGCCAGCTGGTGGCAAGTGCGAGGTAAGTGCAGAGCAAGTGCTGGGAAGGGGGCTGTAGGGATACAGTGACAGTCTCACAGTGCATGGGGAGCCAAGGAGGCAGTGCAGGTGGAGAGTGGCTGGGCCCTGGACCGAGGTCGCTGAGAGTGGCCCAGATGCAGGTTTAGTGCAGAATTCAGTGGGGAGTTAAGCAGGTTTAGCAGGGGAGAGGGAGAGAGAAGGCAGAAGCGAAGAGGAAGGTTTTGAGGTGCTTCCGGAACCGGAGATGGTTCTCCTCAAGTTTCAGGGAGGCAGGAAGGCTGTTCCAGAGGGAGGCCCCTGCTGCGGAGAGAGATCTACCCCCAGCTCGTTGCTTCAAGAAGCGGCTGACCATGAGGGAGTTGGAGACGGATGAGCGAAGGGCTCGTGAGGGAAGATATTTAGGAAGAGAGAGTTGAAGGTATTTAGGCCCCAGAAGGCCTTGTGGACAATGCAGAGGGTTTTGAACTTAATCCTCGCAGCCACTGGGAGCCAATGAAGAGATTTCAGTCCTGGAGAGATACGGTCCCTGGGCTTGAGGCCAAGGACAAGTCTCGCAGTTCTGTTCTGGATAAGTTGCAGAGGGCGGAGAGTGGAGGCAGGCAGATTAAGATAGAGGCTGTTACAGTAGTCCAGCCTTGAGAGAACCAGGGCTCGGGAGACAGTGAGCTTCTGGGGGAAGGAGAGGAAGGGAAGAATACCTCTGAGGAGGTGCAGCTGGTAGTGTGACTTCTTAGAGACGTCAGATATATGAGGAGAGAAGGAGAGTGTGGAGTCGAAGATGACCCCGAGGTTTTTAGCCTTGCAGGTAGGGGCAGGAAGGGGGCCTGTTGGGGAGTTCTGTTGGATTTTGTTTTTGCAAATCTAGGTGGACTCTGAGGGTGCTGGCAACTTTTTACACACAAGGTGGGAGATGGTAACAAAGGGGAAGGGTGATCCTGTGGCCAGGTGGAATTCAAGGATGTCGGATGAATTACCCAGATGCAGTTGTTCAGTGGGTCGTAGTGATTTGTGAGGGAGGGGGGGTGTTTTGTTGTTGATAGTTGCCTTGCCCTGCAGTGTGATGGGCACCCTGAAATTGTAATTGTGCTTTCCTATTACATTATGTATTCTGCTGATCAATGCCTGTTCATGTGTTGTGTTTACCTTTCAGGTGTGAGGGGTTAGTTGTGATTTTACATGTTGGGGTATACACATGGTGAATGTTCACATGTGATGTGTAGAGGACACTGATGGTCACTTAATTTCACATGCAAATGTTGAGTGCATGACCCTACTGACCCACACACTCGCACTATGATCCACTACATGTACAACCACCCTTACATGTCCACGTGTACAATCTGTTTGCCTTCTGGTGCCCACTGTGTCCCTGCAGCACATGTTCTATGACCATTTGTGGATCCTGTACATGCCTGTTTTGTTTTGTTTTTTTAATGTAGATTGTCGCTTACATGTGATGCTCAGGGTGTGCATCACACACAATGGCTGTTCACTGTGCTGTGCACTGAGCAGTGTGTTGCAGGAGGTGGACACGGCACACAGTAGCTGCAGGGTTGATTTTGCAATGCACATTGTGCATGTGGACAGGCCTTCATTGTTATGTTTAAAATACAACTTTTCAAATGCATTTGGGTATGACTTACTTTTGGTGGGAGGTTGTTGGTCAGTCATTTCATCTGATTCCATGTCAGGCATCATTGTCTGATGCCCATTGTCTGATGACCATTTACATTTTTCACATGGCAATGTGTACCTTTTTGGTACTGTGTTGGTGTATGGCTATTGCTTGCCATGTCATGTTGTGGTTTGGGAGGGTTTGATGACATACCAGTGATAGTCATGGCCTGTTTTGCAGGTCTGTGTGATTCACACCTTGCATGTGTGCCTTTTGGTCACACAGGATTGCTTGTGTTTAAGTAGCTAGGGATGCACACAATGTGGCAATTCAATGGCAACAATCTCAGGGTGGTAAGGTTGTGACAGTTGACTGTCTCTTTGTCATCATCGATTGTCACCTGGTATGTGACAGGCCTGTGTGCACTCCGCAGGGTTGGGAGTTTAGGTGAAAAATCTGGCCACAAGCTGGGTCCGGGCTTCCTCGCCACGTGCCCTATCACCTCCCATGGGCAGCGCCTGTGTCTGTGGTTGGGGATGTGGGGGCACCACCATGTCCACCGGTACGCCCTGCCGTGTTGCAACATTCTGCAGGACACTTGCTGCCACAATGATCCTGCACACTACTGGGGGTGCATACAGTAGCTGCCCACCAGAGCGGTCAAGGGAGCGGAAGCGTGACTTGAGCACTCCGAATGTGCGCTCCACTATGGCCCTGGTTGCAATATGGGCCGCATTGTATCTTACCTGGGGTGGTGTGGTGGGGTTCCGGATTGGCATCATCATGTGGTTGCTCAGAGGGTAGGCACTGTCCCCTGAAGAGGTGATAATGGTTTTGATTATTGGGGTTTGTGTATTTGTGTGTGTGCGCGTGTGTGTGTGTGTGACATGCATGCATGTGCATAGTCATTTGTACTCACCTAGGAGCCATGTTTTGCCATGCTGCCCAGCTTCCAGGGCCCGGCACAGGGCGGACATTCTGTATATGAAACTGTCATGGGTAGAGCCAGGGTAGTTTGCATAGACAGAGATGATGATTCCCTTTGCATCGCATCCCACCTGTACATTGATGGAATGCCAGTGCTTGCGGTTTCGGTAGATGTGCTCAGTGGCCCTAGGTGGACGTAGGGCCACATGGGTGCAATCTATGGCACCGAGCACTTTGGGGAAGTGTGCCACCCTGTAAAAGTCCTGGACAACGGCCTGCCTTTCTGCAGGTGTTCTGGGCATGTATATGTGCCTACGGACTGAGGGGTGCGCTGTCATGATTGCCAATACCTGGTGTAGGCAGCGTGACTGCGTGGCCTGTGAGACCCCCCACTATGGCAGTAGTCTGCTGAAAAGACCCAGTGGCCAAAAAATACAGGACATCGAGCACCTTCTCCAAGGGGCTCAATGTTTGGGAGCAGAGGGTGGGGGATGTTAGGTCATCTTCCCACTCCCTGACCAGGTCTAGGAAGATATTGGGCCTCATTACGACCGTGGCGGTCCGGAAATAACGGTGGCGGTAAACCCGCCGCCACCGTTGTTTCCGGACCGCCTGATCCCGACCCCTGCAGGCGGGAGGTGATGTTCCCGCCAGGTCTGACCTGGCGGGTTTAACACCGCCTGCCTGCAGGCGGACGAGGAAACACCGGCAGCATTACAAGATGCTGCCGGTGTTTCCATGATCCCGATTCCCATTGAGTCCCATAGGACTCAATGGGAATGGGGATTTACACCATTCCGCCTCCGTGATTCCCGGAAAACCGGGGTTGTGATGCCCCGGTAATTCCGGGAATCACGGAGGCGGAATGGTAATACGAGTCCGGCGTTAACCAGGCGGTTTTACCGCCTCGGTTAACGCCGGACTCGTAATGAGGCCGAACGGGTGGAAACCTATACCTGCCATAGACCTGGTCGTCATGCATCCCAAAAAGGCTTGTCCGTGTTGAAAAAATGTGTGCCCTGGCTATTCTCCTCCTCCTGCGGTGTCCCACGATCAGTGCTGCAACAAATGGGGCATTCATCGTAGCTGTATGTACGTGTTTGTTGTTTGCGCGCACTTTTATGCTGTGCGCGGGGACGCTTCCGCCTGCCTTCGTGTGGCGGACATGTTGATGCGTCTGCGCGTCTTTTGCTGTGCGCGGGTTTCCCGTATTCAAATCCATGAATACAGGTTGTTTGCGTGCGTGTGGGTGTTCCGTGTAGTTCCCTGCAGTACTTCCCCAGTTACGCCTTCTTTTTCACGCGTTATTCCCCATTCCGCGTGTTACGCCCACTGTTCCGCCCACTTTTGTTGTGTGCACTGCGCTATGTGTGCTTTCGCTGTGCGCTTAGCGCACGCTGTTTGGAGACGTGTGCGCCAGCGTGCGCCATGCACGGATTTGGTGCACAACCAGTGGGAAAGTAGCGCAGCGCCTTCCTTGAATTGCAGGCATGTGCGTGCGCTTGTTTTCTCCTGCTTGCGCCTCCTTGCGCCTGCTTGCGCTGGGATTTTCGGTGCACTTTTGTTCCATGAATCGGCCCCTTTATATCTTCTGAACCGTAACACAGATCTGCACAACATTTTCCAGTTCTGGGGGCCCTATGCCACAGAACAGGAATCTCGAATGTCCTGCAGATTTGTCCTAAAGGTCAAACGTTATTAGCCACAGAATGTTTGCATTTCCATTTTATGTTTCACCTTAAATATATGACGTAGAACACAAATTATATACATGCAAAAGAGATTAAAAATGAAATACGTGAACATTGATTGTATTTGCTTTGTTTTCAATTTCCCATTCTAAAATCGTTTTTTCGAAAGTTTAGAAAAAGATGGTGAAAATATAATGTTTCGTTAATAGTCTTTATTATGACAATGCAGTGGCTATGCACATATATTTAAACTTTTTTTGTAAATTTGAGTTTTACCAATTGCCCCATTGGAGTATGCTTTCGTTATATGGAATACAGATTTTGATTGACTGAGAGAGAAAGAGAATGTGAGAGTGAGAGAGAGGTAGAGAGAGAGAGACAGATGTCAGCATTGGAGAAACAGCAGAGTGAACAAGAGTGAGACAAAGAGAACGAGCTGGAAGAAGGAGAGAGAGAGAGACAGATGTCAGCACTGGAGAAACAGTGAGAATGAGCGAGAATTTAACAAAGAGAACGAGCTGGAAGAAGGAGCGAGAGAGAGAGAGTGATGTCAGCACGGGAGAAACAGCGAGAGTGAGCAAGAGTGTGAGAATGAGAACAAGCTGGAAGATGGAGAGAGACAGATGCCAACATGGGAGAACAGCAAGAATGAGTAAGAGTGAGACAGAGAACGAGCTGAAAGAAGGAGAGAGAGAGAGGCAGATGTCAGCATGGGAGAAACAGCAAGAGTGAACAAGAGTACGACAAAAAGAACGATCTGGAAGAATGAGAGAGAGAGATGTCAGCATGGGAGAAACAGTGAGAGTGAGGAAGAGTGCGTCAAAGAGAACAAGCTGGAAGACAGAGAGAGACAGATGTCAGCATGGGAGAAACAGCAAGAATGAGTAAGAGTGAGACAGAGAACGAGCTGGAAGAAGGAGAGAGAGATGCAGATGTCAGCATGGGAGAAACAGCGAGAGTGAACAAGAGTGCAACAAAAAGAACGATCTGGAAGACAGAGAGAGAGAGAGATGTCAGCATGGGAGAAACAGTGAGAGTGAGCAAGAGTGTGACAAAGAGAACAAGCTGTAAGACAGAGAGAGACAGATGTCAGCATGGGAGAACAGCAAGAATGAGTAAGAGTGAGACAGAGAACGAGCTGGAAGAAGGAGAGAGAGATGCAGATGTCAGCATGGGAGAAACAGCGAGAGTGAACAAGAGTGTGACAAAAAGTATGATCTGGAAGACAGAGAGAGAGGGAGAGATGTCAGCATGGGAGAAACAGTGAGAGGGAGCAAGAGTGTGACAAAGAGAACAAGCTGGAAGACAGAGGGACAGATGTCAGCATGGGAGAAACAGCGAGAATGAGCAGGAGTGAGACAGAGAACGAGCTGGAAGAAGGAGAGAGAGATGCAGATGTCAGCATGGGAGAAACAGCGAGAGTGAACAAGAGTGTGACAAAAAGTATGATCTGGAAGACAGAGAGAGAGGGAGAGATGTCAGCATGGGAGAAACAGTGAGAGGGAGCAAGAGTGTGACAAAGAGAACAAGCTGGAAGACAGAGGGACAGATGTCAGCATGGGAGAAACAGCGAGAATGAGCAGGAGTGAGGCAAAGAGAACGAGCTGGAAGAAGGAGAGAGAGAGATGCCAGCATGGGAGAAACGGCAAGAGGGAGCAAACAAGAGAGTGTTACAGAAAGAGATAGGCCAGGGAGAGAGAGACAGTGTGAGAGAGAGAGAGAGAGAGAGAGAGAGAGAGAGAGGGAGATGGAAGCATGGGAGATACAGCAAGAGAGACTGAATGTGCAAGAGTGACCAAGAGAAAGAGCAAGAGGGTGGAAGAGAGAGGGATAGAGAGGGAGAGTGAGAAGAAGAGAGTGGGAGAAAGAGAGAGGAGAGAGAGCGAGAGAGAGATCAAAAGAAAAAAAACACTGATTGAACTAGAGAGAGAGAGAGAGAGAGAGAGAGAGAGAGAGAGAGAGAGAGAGAGAGAGAATGGGTGATCCATAAGCACAATGCCATGTAAAGCGTAGGCGCATATACACACATTGAAGCATCACCAGTCAGTCATTTGGCCACACAGTTCATTTTACATGCAGATAGAAATGTGCCCCATATAAAATGCCAGTGTCAATCTAGTCCTGGGTTTTCTTCGTGTTCTGACTGCTGCAGTTATTGATTTATAACTGGGAAAGTAAATCTGCAAGAAAAGGAAAACAAAGCCCACAGGACACTGGATACATAACCCACACTTGATGTGAGTAACTTGACATCTCTGTTCTCTGGCTTCATGTGAAAGAATTGACCCAGGGTCTTCGTTGCCTGAGATGGCCTCTCTTAGTGCGGTGTCCGGAGCATGGGAGAATCTGCCACATGGGCCTTTGACGAATCAACTTCCGGGCACCAGTGGTCCATGGGTGAATATAGGTTCCTAAACTATCAATCAGCCCCACACCTCTAACACACCAGAAGAGATCCGAATAGATTGAAATAACAAGCACATTACAAACCTCATTGACCAATTTCGGAAACGTGGATCGTTGGTTATTAACAACACAGCAAAAATACAATTATTACCCAATGATAAAAGGATTGTCCAGTCAAGGTTGTATTAAAAACATCTACTTTATTAATCACAACAGACAATTTAACAACACTATGAAATACAACCCACCCTCTATAGGAATGTAGAGGACAGACCGTTTCAAAGAAGGAAAGGGGATGTTCTCTGGATACTGACGGGAGGGTAGTCGGTATGGGTAATAACCACACAGTTTGTTAAGGTTTCTGGTCTTAAAATAAGTCTGGGGCCTTCTAGAAAGGACCAGGTGATAGAACCACAATGTACATTTAGCTGGTTGTGTTCTTGGTGCTAGGCAGGGGTTGGTCAGCTTCAGGGAGCTTTGCAGGCTTCTGTGACAGACTTTGAGATGGGAGTCAGCTGAGGGCATAAGACGACAAGATGGTTTGGCGAGCAAAGCAAGACGGACGGCTACAGGCTGCTCTACACAGGGCTTGGGGTCCACAATCATTGTCTCAGTGCTGATCTGCAGTTCTGAAGCACTGGCCGAGGGTTTTTTAGATGTCCTTAAGCGACCACGGCTTGACAACGGTCAGCAATGCCGTCAGCTGCGGATTGAGGAACTCGTCTGGCTCCAAAATGTTCTTTAAGGCAGACGTCAGTGGATTATCATCAAGGAACTTCTCCCAGCTTCTTAAGGGCTTGTGTTGTCCTTGAAGCCTGACGGCCCGCATATGTGCAGTGTGCTGCAGGCAGCTGCCTTGTCCTTGGTTGTAGGTTGAGAGACATTCTGGCACTTCCTATCCAGGATACCTGGTGCAGAGCCTAGCAGGGCATGCTGTGTGCTGGCTGGGTACCGGTACAGGAGCGGCTTGAGGGTCCTCTGAGTTCTATTTCTCCCTCTGTTCCTTGGGAGATGTTTAGGGGAGGGATCTTGCTTCCCTGTTTGGATATCCTGACCTTCCTTCACTGACAGAAGATATAAGGCAGACAGTACCTTCAGCCAGGGTCCAAGGTTGAGGACCTCTTTGTTACTTCCGGTGAAGTCTTCAGATGATCTGCCAAAAGAGGGGCACAGCCCTCTTTTAAAACCAAGTGGGCCCCAGAGATTGGTGTAGTCTAAGCCTACCTTAATGAACCAATCCTGGGGTCCCTAGCAGCAATCTTTTGTATGTGTGAGGTCATAACTAGAGTACTTTGCAACAGGAAAGGTAAAGGGGTGAAAACAGGAACAAGGTGTACCCCAGAACTTATATGGCGGAACCCTTCTCTCAAGAGAAGGAGCTCTGGGCTCACTCACTTGTGCTACAAAGTCCCACCCATCTTTTTGTCTGCTGTGTTGAAAGAGTGACTCTGGCTGGTTAATGGTGTTCCCTGTTAAATCAGCAGGTCTCCCTTTAAGGTGCATCGAGACCAGACTAGCTGGCTCCTACAAACAACATGCTTGTGTCTTATGAATGGGGTACCCCTAGTGGAATGGCCTACTGTAAATAACAGACCCAGACATGACAGATCACTGCCATTGATATTGAGAGGCAGGAGCTGGCTTTAGGTTGACCCAGTTGCATATGAAAGGTTGTTGGGTTTCCTGCCTCCTTTGTTATCCTCTGCAGACAGGCCTCCTGTTGGATTGTTTGAAGTACCGCCTGTTCTTATGATAATCGCTGCCAGCAGCTGCAGTGCCTAACAAAAGACTGGTGCGGATCCATGGAGCCTTTGTCAGTTAATCAGGCTGACGATGGCAGGGGGGGGTTGGTCCTCCCACTTCCTGCAGATGACCTTGTTCACTCCTCGGCTGTCACATTCCAACTAAGTATGACAGGGAGGGGTGGGGGGGTGGTGCCTGTAGGCGTTGTCCAGCCTGGAGCCTGGAATACACAGATTTATGCTTTTGTTGTGGTGTGAGCATAGGAAAATGTGTGTGGATTAGCCCCACAAATTTTCCTGAGGTTTGCCTACCATCATTCCATTTAATAAAAAAATATGTAAAAAGCCCAGGCGAGTGAGCGCACGCCCAACCTGCAGATGGTCGAATTCCTCACAAGGCCTTAGCCAGCTGGAGAGATGCACGCGCCTGTCCAATAGCAGCAATTCCTCTTTAGCAGCAGAGAGCAAGGACAGTGCCTGGTTATGATTTCCAATTCCACACACTGACAGGAACCAATGCAGAGATGGCGAGAGGGATAGATAAGGGCACAGAACCGGAAATGAGAATGGAAGGAGCAGGCACCGAAAATCATTCTGTTCTAACACGAGTTCAGTGCCTGCTGTCTGAAGTAGCATCCGTGTTTGCACTGCAGAGAAACGTCTGTACTGCTATCGGGGAATCAGGGTTCTTCGGTTATGCCACTCTTTGCCATCTACCACGCTCTGCGTGCTCAGCCAGGAGCTCGGTGCCAGCCATCACCGGACATCCGGACATTCATGCGGGGCGCAGCATCAACTGTAGACTGGTTGATATTCACTCTGATGTGTCCTTAAATTAATATTTAATCATCTGCAGATCTCACCCACATCACACCTTTTTTCTGCGCCCACAGCCACTCAGTGACATAATTAGCACCAGTTTTCCAAACGTATGGGCTTGACAACCCATCCATGCTCACATCCAATTAAGCCATCACCTTAGTAAACTCACGTGACTAAATATATAACCAAACATCATCACTAATAGTGTGTGTTTACAAAATGCAAGAAGAGCAACTTCTGCTGTGTAATGCGAGGGTAGGGTGATTGGGCCACCTGGGTTAACAACCCACACCCATGACAGGGCCAACACGCAGATCATCTCCAGTTCAGAGACACAGAGCAAAGCACTATGGGTATGCATCATTAAAATAAATGCTGGCATGGCTGCTCCATGTGAGATCAGTCATCTGATTTGACATGGAGCAAAAATGTCTCATCCTTTTCGGTTTAGTATCCAACTTTCCATTCCATTGCCAGTCTGTCAAACATAATTTTGAACAGCATGCCCTACTCCAGAGGCCTGCAACCTTTTGCTCTGCAGATGTGTTGACCTCCCATCAGCCTTACCGAGTATAGTCAATGGCAAGGGATCATGGGAGGTGTAGTCCTATAGAGGTTGCTACCTGTGCTGCAGGTTGACTTATGCTCTCAGGGTACTCACTCCGCAGTATCATCCTTCTCCGGCTGCTGAAACACTGCATGGATCTAAGCATAGAAGCCACTGGGGATTCTTCGTACAAGGCAAGGCAGAGAGAGTGGTCCTTGGATAAGACAATCCTAATAAGCTCTCCCTGAGCTGTGGGATGCCTAAAAGCTTCACCCATCATCCCTTGCATAGTACAATACAGAACTTTGCCCACAAAGTTACATATTTTAACAAACTGTTTATGGAATTCTTTAACTATTTGTTTATTTTTTTATTTATTTGCATGTAAATTAAGAGACGTATTTGTGACATATATAGCGTGCAGCAATACATAAATGAAAAAAATGAACAAAAATGTAAGGATGGGTTCCTGATACAAATTAAACTATGAACTGCTCCTAGTAAAGTCTGCTGTCAATGCATTGAACCTTAAAGATGAAAAGGGGGCAAGTTGCTAGAATCTTGATTAAATGCTCTGCACAATATGAAGAAAGTACATCCAATGTGTCTCCTCCGAGTGACACTCATTGCCCGATCAAACCAGTTTTGCCCGCTTATTGTCTCACACAAGCAAATTAGATGCAATAAATACCCACCAGGAGGCTTTGGTCCAATACCCACTTTTACAGATGACGTGTTATTTCTAATTAGGTCTGGTCCCAGTGTATTCACCCAAAATAAAATCTGATGTTCTTTAGCCACCAATTCGGTTTGGGGGGAATAGTGAATGATCCACTTGCTCATAACATTTTCATATCACAAAAAGTAGATATTTGACAAATTAACACATTTATAACAACAGATGTTTTAACGAATTTAACAAACAAGTCAAATTAAAACGTGTTTGTAAACGAAAACTATATTAAAAACAGATGACAAATACCCCTATATTCATTTTGAAGAGACACAGAAAGATTCGACATTTCAAACCCAATGACCTGCTCAAGTACATAAAATAAATACGTTGGCCCTGCACTCGTTATGAAACCATACGGTTGTAGGTCAAAGGATCGACAGTAAAAGGGTCGAGAAGTCAAAGGGTCGACAGGCCAAAGGATCGATTTTTTTTTTTGGGGGGGTTCCCCCCCCCAACACCTCTTTTTTTGCTAAAAAACTTTTTTTCCCCTAAACGAAAACCCAAAAAAAATATATATAATTGAAAAACAAAATCGATCCTTTGACTTGTCGACCCTTTGGTGTCAATCCTTTGACCTGTCGACCCTTTGGATTCGATCCTTTGACTAGACACCAACCATACTGCTGTAAGGCTGGACAAACACGTTTGTGGATCTATGAAACCACACACATGTATGTATGGTTTAACATCCCGAACCCTTTTTTAAAACATTTATGGAGATTCATCCAGAAAAGCTTGAGGTAATTCAGTGATAAAAAGGAGTGCTTGGAATGTAGGTCTGGCTGCTACCACCCCCACATTAATTATCAAAATATATGTGAAATTGAAAAATGTATTGAAAAATGTATACTAATGGCACACACTTCTCGAAAGCGAGCCGCCCCTTTAGAAAGATACATGGAAAGGGGACAGTGCTAGTGTTGCGATGGAGGCTACATGTGCAATAAACATTAGTGACTGGTAGGCTCAGTGCTTATCAGGAGCCATTCAAATATATGCAAATACCGTGTGCTAAAAACAATTGCAAATATAGGCAATGACACAAAGACACCATTACATGAAGCAGACATATCTCATTGAAAAAAAAACTGCACAGATCAATAAGTTCAGTTGCAGCAATCAGCTGAGTATTTTGGAGAAAAAATGTGGATGATGATATGCACCAAACCCAAGATGGCCGTTTCATTAAGAAGATACATGAACAATAGCCATTGCTACTTTCAAGATGGCGCCTAGAAATGAAAGGAACATTGTGTGAGTGGATGGCCTAGTGCCTAGCCGGAGGCGTTGAAATGGATGCTAATGTCTACAGCACATTTTTCAAAACTAGGTAAGGGCGCAAAGACACCCTCCACTACAGTAGGACGTCTGACTCTGTGGCGTTATATATTGAATAGGAAGAGCATTTTTGGACTCATAGGTATGCTGCAGGCCTTTTCGATCTAATTCCAGACTCGTTAGCAGACACATGACTTGCAATTGTTGTTTTGCAGTTTCTATAAGAACTGGGAAACTGAAAAAACACATTTCTGGCGGGATTTAAATCAGCAGAGAAGAAAAACCATTAAGCACTGTGAATATTTCGATTAGCCGATCAATACCTATGTTTGTAAGTTTCCATGTTTTCTTTTCAGAAAAATAACCCCCTAAAAAATGAAAGGTAATCCCTAAGCAGCGCTTGAAGAACATGAAAACCGAAGTGGTGCACAGTATAAATCACAATAGCATAACATAATGACAATTAGATAGTCCAGACCTGTGTTGGAACAGTAACAGTGTCTTACTTTGCTGTAGATAAAAATAATATATATATTGCCAAAGCCCGAGAGGGTGAAACGCGTTATTGTATTTTTTTTGCTACCTTGTCCGCCATATGAAGAATAAAGGACGTTGTCAGAGATCCTTTCTTCAGTGTTCAAGTGGTGATTGATATTTTTGGAGGAGTTCCGCCGTGAGCTGAATGGAATCAGATTTTTCCTTTCCTCCTTTCTCCAATATATATATATATATATGTTACCCCAAGAGATTGTTGGAAAGAGCATTCAGTAAAGCACAAGAAAAGGATTGCTCTATTTTATTGATGTCTAAAGTTCCAACTGAGGCAAACCCAGAGATAACAGACACTAGACTGATCTTGACGTACAGTAAAGCTTCCAACAATATACGCCATATAATGTATAAATATTGGCATATACTAAAACAAGATGAACATCTGAGAAGCATTTTGGGTAACAACATCAATATTACTTTTAGACGCTCCACCTCGCTCAAGGATAACCTAGTATCCAGCTACATGAGCCCTAAGATTACTTCAGCAGGTCAAGGTTGGCTGAGTGCCACATCAGTCGGTTTTCAGAAGTGCATGAAATGCAAGGTGTGTAAATTTGCAAAAAATACCCAAAACTACCTCCATCCTGTATTGCACAAAAATGTCACTATAAAATCTAGGATCACATGTGAAACAGAGTATTTTGCGTATGTACTCACATGTCCATGTGACAAATGGTATGTGGGGAGTACCATTGCAAACTGAAACTTAGGATACTCCAACATATAAGAGCCATTAAAAACACTGACCCCACATAACCCATGGCCTTACATTTTCAGGAAAAGCATGGAGGGAAATTAGAAGGTTTTGCTTATTTGTTCTGAAAGCACCAAGAGGAGGTAACCGGGAGCTCCTCCTCAGACAATCTGACACAAAGTATATCCTAGACCTGGAAACAAAGAAACCAAAGGGCCATAATCTGGACGAAGAACTTTATAATTTCTTAGGCACTTAAGAACAAAGATTGTATCTGTATTTGGAGCTTACATTTAATGTACTTTATATAGACTACAGATATTATTATCATCACTTTTCTACTTGCAGAGACGTTTTGTAACTTCTAGTATAATCTTTAGTATGTCTAACACATTTTACACAGGTGGTTTTTAGCAATGTATTATTATATTGACTAACTGTATATAGGTGTTTATATAACATTGAGGCAGGAAAGTTTTCACATTAGCATTTAGGATTCAGAAACTATTAATTCAATATTTTACTTACAAAAGAGAAATTGAATGAATTTTAGACTCTCTCCACTTTTGCTATCTTATTTTAAACTTCTTTCTTTTTAAAGGGTGGGCAATGTTCTTGTTTTAACATTTAGGAACATAGGGCAACTGGCAGCTTAATAACTCAATGCACACTATCCATTATGTCTCTTTTAAACTGCACACATGGTCAACAAATAGTTTAGGTGTTTTATAATGTATTAAGGTTCTATTATGGTGTTTTTATGCTTTTAACCTATGGATTGTAATAACATCCAGTTTACTAGGCAATGTAAAATGTGGTTATACAATGTCCAGACATTACATGCACTAAGCACTTTAAGTATCCCTACATAGGGAATGCTATCATTTAGCTGCTAATTGCACATTGCACTTTACTAACATTAAGTTGCATATTGCATGTTTGCACAGACAGTATAAATAGGCATTTGCACTTTAAGGAGGTAATTCTTGACATAGGAACCTTAATATACCATTGCCATGAGCACTATGCACTTAAGCCAAAGCACCTTATTACCTTGTGAGAATTATATCTCACATAAGATACACTTTTTACCCTAAGACCTAACTGACCAGCCAGCACAGAAAGAATGCAGCATGTATCTCTGTAAGGTACACAGATAAACACAGACCTCATACTTTAATGGTAACTTGCCGGATTTGCTGGGTAAAATATAAGGGTCACACCGATCGTGCATTAGTCCGATCCATGTGTCTATCTATCTATTTTTCTAATGGTGCACAGCAATACAAGCCTATATTACCGTTTGCTATTCCACACTTGGAAGGTAAACAACAATTAGGCAGCACATATGGAGATACAACATCTAGCACACACTATATGCAAGCTGCAGTTGTGATGGTATATAACCAACATGCTCTAACACATATTTTGGATATAACACTATTGTTGTGCAGTCTTAAACATTGTTGAGAAATGAGGAACATTGTCTGCTCATTTTAATGCTTTTTTGAAAATACGTGAATCTACAATGATTTACTATGTTGTGTGTAACGTTCAAAAATTGTGGATTTTATCAACAGGCAGACTGTATATGCACGTTGCTCTATACACTGGAACCATAGAGAGCACACCAGTTCAAAAGTCCTTTCTCTGTGTTCACACACTAAACTTGATCAAGCGGTGTGTTTGCCACGAAATGCATTGTTTTTTGTGCTATTCTTATGTTTGTCCATGACATTTAATTAATTACAGAAAAACTTCAAATGCCTGGCAACCACTGGTTTCTTGACTCAATGTTCAGTGTGGACTTTTCTCTCTGGTATGCTTTTGAAGTGCACTCTGTTCACTTTGTACCAAGGTATAAAGCTTTTTTCATATATATATACATTTTTAATAAAATTAGTAAAGTAGTTTCTCCAATATATTCATTCCTGAAAATATATGGAATATACAAACGACTACATTAACACAAAATGCACACTAATGATGTTTTAAACTAATGGTGTAGTTAATACAAAAGTCATTACAAAATGGCCGAATGCTTTTAACAATGGAAAACATAGAACTTAACTATGGTAGAAAGTGAAAACGGACAAAGAAACTCAGTAGAACCATAGAGTTTTTCTTATGTGTACCTGTATTTAATGGCTGGATGTATGTCTTTTCTTTTGTACGTGATCAAGCAACGGGAGCGTTGCGAAACGCGTTGTACCGTGGTGAATCTGTTTTACCGATGCCAAAATAAAACTGGGTACAAGAAATACATTTGTTGTTGTGTGATGGGCTAACTTTAAGGAACTCTTTGAACTGGCATACGGCTGCAACTTGGCGAGTGCCGTCTCACTTTGGGAGAAGTGCGATAACTTCTTTTTTTTCAAAATATATATATATATATATATATATATATATATATATATATACATATATATATATATATATTTATATATATATATTGCGTGGAGAATACCATTGTGAATACATATGAGTGTTCCTCTCCTTCCTCTTTTCTTTTTGTTTGTAATATTTTTTGGGATTATGTCAAGTGGCAATAGAGGTGTGAATGTTTTGTGTAATCTTTTTAGTCCTGATGAAGGATACTTTCTGAATTGCACATTGGCAGATCTGTACTCTGCATCTAAGTGTGGCCGAAACAGTGTGTGTTGACTTGTCTTGTTGCTTTGAGATTATGTGTATAATGTCTACTGCATAGGTATGAGAATGTGTCTTTCCAGTAAACTAAGCTTTATATGCCTCTGGCACCGGAGACTGACTTCCTCTAAATATTGTGTTAATACCCAGATATCGTTGTCAAAAAATATTTTTATCACAAAACATGCTTGGATATTTTGAACATGTACAATAAAGATGTATAGACAAGTTCATATAAATCTCACAATGAGCTTTCATACAATGTTTTTCGAGTGATTATATATGGTTGCAATAAAAATATTTTTAATGAGGGCTTATGATTCACAATCCTTGAAGCGTATGAGCATTTCAGAGTATACTAATAAGAGAAGGTATTGTTACACCAGAAAAATTGTTTGGTCGAATTGTGGGTGTGGTTTTATTCAGGTATGACATAGAGCAACATAATTCAGCCAGTCCTTTCTCTGCTGTTTGAATGTAGCTTATGATTCTTGGAATGTCAGCACTGTTTACAAGGAACCCACTTTTCAGTGACCCCACACAGGGCCCCATAAAATGCCTCACTGCACCACTGTATTCTAGCAGGCCCCTAAAAGGCAGTGGTGCACAGGGGTGGACATCGAACCAAAAGAGGCCCTCGAAATAATGTCGAAAGTGGCCCCATATTACACATGTTCAGCAAGTCCAACCCTTTTCCTTTGAGAAAATGTGGAAATAAAATAGGTTTAAACACAAAAGAGGTCGAGGGTACAGAGGCCTACAGGGTAATCTCCAGAGTTCCCTAAAGGCCAGTCCACCCCTGGTGGTGCACATAAAAAAATGTGTTCTATGTCCGTGCCTCCTGGAAAAAGCAAATAAGGTTATTCACGAGGGTGTTGGGGAAAGGCTGTAGAGAGTAGTAGCTGTGCCAGAGGAACATGTAGAGGTGCTTGAAGTAGTTCAGGGGCTAGTTCATACCTCCAAATGTGACCCGGAAGGAAATGCTCGCAGGTCCAAAAAAAATGGTGGTAATTATGTTACTTCCATTTATTTTTTGGTGGTAACGGAATTATTACTGCTTTTACTGCACCACCAAATTCTGAGTTTGAACTGGAAGTGGATGATTGACCGGGTGCTGGCAGTAAATCATATACTTTGAGGTCCAATATTTGTGGATCTACTACGCGGAATAACCGCTCACAGTAAATCCACAAAAAAAACTGTTGGAGTGCTATGGACTGCAAAGATTGGGAGTTACAGCACTATACCACCACTCGTAATCCCATGGTAATGCCAAGGGGCCGAGTGGTGGTAACGGTAAATGATTTGGGTGGTAAATCAGCAGATATGCCACTGATTCTATCTATATGCCCCTGGAATATCCCTCACAGTCAAATAATCTGAAATCTCAACTCCCATATCAACAGGGCATACTCTGACAAACCTCTTGGCTGTGATATGCTGCTCCTCACAACAGCTTGAACAATAACATATTTATAGAACCACAGGCTTTTAACTTATGAAAAAAATATATACATCAAATGTGTAATTGAAAAAAATAAAAATAAAAATAAAGAAAATAAATTGCTGCAGTTCTTTCAAAATGAATATGTTAAAGATGTTGAAGTGTTAATAACAAGGCTATGCAAAGATCACGGCTTAATGCCACAAAATGTTCTTTTTTTCCATGAGATCAAAGCCACCGTGACTACCTTACGCATTACCTCTGCAGTATTTATGTGTGGCCTTCGTAGCACACACCATTTGCATAGTTGATTTACTTTGTTTACGCAAACACCAAAAATTGTTAATACAAAAACAAAAGAAAACAAAAAGAAAAATAGAGAATTCGAATCTTCACCTTGGAAAATTATACAAAGGCAGAACAAAAATGCATGAGTGGATGGATTTATCATTAAGTCACAGCTGCCCAATATGTGTGCTGCTAATGACAGCGCTTAACCTGCTAGTGAGCTAAAACCAACTTTTGCTTAATGAAAGTTTGGTCGATTTTTTTTACGACATATTTGATCAATTTTAGTGTCTTCTTCTTTGCAGAAAAAAAGGTTTAATATAGCGCTAGCACCCCTTTCCAAGGGCTGGGACAGGGGATAACGACCCTGCAGCCCGAGTTATAGGCCTGAGCGAAGCAAGGGCCTATAATGAGGGCACCGGGGCGTTTCCCCCCTGTTCCAACGTCCTGTTCAATGAATAAACATCTTTTGCTAGGATCGCCGTCATGGTTGTAGAAGGGAGGGCTCAACACAGAGCCCCTCTTCCATTTCCATGGCTCCCTGGAAAAGCGAGAGGCAGAGAAGCGGTGGGCGCCGCCGCCACAACAATCAGGTATGTGGGGCAGGGGAAGTGGGGTTGGAATATAAAACACATTTAAAAAGAAAAAGAAACAGGAGGATGGGGAAGATGTTGCTGTGGAGGGCCGGGGGGGGCAGCCGTAGGTTTCCGTGGAACGCGCGCTGAGATGAGAGGTTTCAGCCCGTGATCCGCGGAACGTGATTGACTGAAACCCCGCCCAGGTGCTAATTGACAATAAAAGTCAGGCGCTGCAAGGACCGCTGTGAGAATGGTGTGGTTGGATGCTTGCAGTATGGAACTCATTGGTCCACAGGTGAAAAACAGCGGGGAATAAAAGGAAATGTGATCCATTGCTTCCCACCTTTCCATCTCCTTGAAATCTGCAGACCAGGCAGTGCAGAGGAAATTAAAGTCAATGCATTGCTAGAAATCATGTTTTGCTACTTGTTCTTGAGAAGCCAGATGTCCAGGCCATCCTGATATGTGTAGAACATGTCACATCTTTATAGATGAGATTGCATTTGAAAATATATGACATTTTAGAGTTCTGTTATACAACAATGAAGTTGCACAAATAGCAAAGAAATCCATGTGTTTCTGAAACGGCAGCTGTCAGCCCACAGGGAGTAGGACTTGCCTGCTGTGGTGTTTCTCACCCTCATTGACAAGGACATTTTGGGGTGCCTGGAAACGGTGCACTTTCACCCCCTAGAGGAGGACTTCTCAGGGATGCAAGGAGCAATGCTTCTCCAGCTCACAGGAGAGGACAGAAAGGATGTCAGTCTTTGCACCCTAACCTGGTTCCACGAGAGACTTACCGCCGGTCCTTTCAGGTAGTATTGCTAGATCCCGGCCTATAGGAGGGATGTGGGGTGGGAGCATAGGAGTTGTGGGGTGGCATCAGCAACAGTATAAGATAATGCAGCACAGTGAATAACGTTCAGCCGCAGTTAGTGAGAAAGGGAAACCTCTTCCCTTACCCGTCATAAATTGATCTAACCTCCAGATCATTTTTTATCACTGAAGACAGCTACTTAATGGGTTCCCCTCTGCAGCACTGGCAGCCCACCACACTGCCGCCCTCCTCATTAAAGGTACCAACAAAGTCAACCATATCTCTCCTACACTGTATAAGCTTTACTGGCTCCCTCTCCCCACGAAGATGATATTCAATAGTGCATGTGCAGGTGTACAGGTGCATTATAAATGACTTATCAGATCATGTGTCACCTACAAAGCATTTCTGAACAGGACACCAACATACTTAGCGGCTAAACTCTACAAATCTGAAGCCTCTCCCACCTCACGTAGAAAAACAATCAAAATGGTTGCTATCTCATCTCGGCCAGAAAGAGAAGACTTGCAAGCAGTCCTTCTGCTGCCACGCCCCAATCAACTCAGTCCCAGCAGAGGTTTGAAATGCACCCAACATCCTCCAGTTCTGTAAAACACTAAAAATGTGTCTCTTTGGGAGTATCTGCCAGACGGATTCAGTCTTGCCCTGCCTCCACCAACAGTACTGCACTACTCCATAAAATACCTAGCTCATTAGAATGGTGACACCCCCCTGGTGTAGTGCTCCGCTGGCCTCAATCAATCTTCCTGCTACAAGCAATACAAACAAAAAAAAAGTTTCTAAATACATGAAGGGCTCTGACTTATACAGGAACATGCCAATCAATATCATCATGCATTCCTTCCATTGGGGTCCTTTCTTCCTCCGCAGTTTGTTGATTCCCTCTTTTCATAGACAGACCAGCCCCTTGTGGGTACACATGTGTTGATTCCCTGCCTGACATTCGACGCAGTAATGTCATAGTTACATGAAAGTGTGGGAATGGAACAAAATTGAAACTCACTTTGTTGACTACCCTTAAATGTTTTATGTCAAAATAATTGGCAAGATTGAAAGAAAATGAACATGTGGAAACCATGTGATCAGGTTAAAAGAATGTTCACTTTTATAGTGATGGTGGTAAATATGCACAAATCACATAGCAACCCAACCCAGACAATATATGAATTGTTATATTACCATTGTGAACAAAGAGAGTATTGCTGTAGCAAGAGGTGGTTTATTCATAATGGGTGGCAGTCTGCCTCCTATTGCCCTTCCTGAAGGAGGCAGTATCACAGAGAACAGTTTACAGGATTACTGCCTCTCCTTGCAGGAAACATGCAGATCATTTGAGCATGTGCATACTGGTTGCCCACAGATCTCTGTCGATCTCTAGGTATGTCTACATAGCCAAATGGGACCAAGCCTATTAATTGTTCACCCATCCCATGGCTCTCCTCAATGTTCTCTCCATGTATTCATTGCCCTGTTTTGTGCAGTGCTCTGTTACTTAGTAACTAGGTTTAAGCTATATTAATCTTATACACATCAACATATATGCATATAAACCACTGCTCACTTTTCTCACCTAATTACTTCAGTCATCCTCTTGTTTCATAAAGTATAGGCTGAAACAGAACTCTCATATCATGTGTTTGTAAGTCCTGGCATTGACAGCACATGTGATTTTCATTCCTGCTTAGTTTTGTAAATATAATCTAAATGTAAGTGGACAAGCACCAGGATGCAGTGCAACTAATAGTTTTCCACATTTACTGACATGTAAAATTGCTGTTAGTGCTTGAATTCATGTATTGGGACACACATAGAGGTGGGCTCCTCCACATCACTGCAAATTCTATGTTAGCCTTTAAGTACAATTGGGTACTACTCCCTTTAAAGAGAGAACGATTAAAGCTGTAGCTGTATTTTTCCCATTCTGATTGAAAGCCTACAATTACCAGCATGCTGACCAGGTCATCCTAAACGAAATAAACCTACAGATACACAGTGCAACTGAAATAATCATAGGCCCAGATGTGTTTCACGTGGCATGCAGATGTGTGCATACCCTGCCCTTTCTAATCAGCCAGCATTTGTGGCCACCACACATATTTCCCATTTACTTTTTAATTGATAGTTAACGCCTTATTGGAACACTGGCCTCAGCCCTTTAAGCCCAGATGCAGCCCCTCCTCTCACCATTCACACATGTTTTGACGGTTTGCTTTGCAGGAAGAGGAGAGGGAGAGGGCTTGGGGAGAGGCCCTGTGACTTCAGCCACCAAAATTAACACAGAGTGCTCATGTTAGTGTCTGATGCGAGGAGCTACTGGGAAGCCTGAGGCCAGCCACCAGTGGTTCACAATCTACAGATTGGAGTCCCTGGCTCTATAACTTTGAACTGCCAAATTAGTACTTAACCTTTCCTAGACTGGAGAGGATTTCTGGGCAAAGTGCATGAGGGGATGTATCCAATGTAGGCCTGACATTGCAAACCAAGCTCTCAGGAAGCGCACAGGATGCTCACAAGGTTCAGTGGCATAAAGAGAATTGTAATCTTCTCCAAACCCTCAACTGTAGGGACAGGAGCACTCTCAAGTGTCCTGTGCCTTGTGGGTGGACTGCGCTGAGAGGGAAAGCATAGTGACAACATGGCCATCTTGCTAGTTTAAGATTTAAACAGGGCATGAATCACTTGGTAGTGGAGGCTCACTGTGCCTCAGGAGGTGATATCGACACAAAGGTCTGCTAATCTGATTCTGCAGGCACAGAGAGGTTACTCCTTCCACCCTCCCTGACTCCAGCTGTAGAAGATACAATAATGTGCAGCGTAAGCACACCTTCCCCGAGAACTCACTGTCTCTAGAGCTGGGTTCTCCCTAGGCTGGACTACTGCAACAGCCTCTTTCTTAGTCTACCTCTTTCGTCCCTTGGCCCTCTTCAACTAATCCAGAATAGGACTGCGAGACCTATCCTTGGCCTCAAGCCCAGGGACCCCATCTCCCCTGCCATAAAAGCTCTCCACTGGTTCCTGGTGAATGCAAGGATCAAATTCAAGACCTTCTGCAACACCCACAAGGTTTTCTGGGGCCTGGGTCTGCAATACATTCAACTGTCTCTCAATATATTCCGACCTGCTAGAGTCCTTCGATCTTCCAGCTCTATCTCGCTGCAGGTCAGATGTTTCTCCAAGGAGAGAATGGGGGCTTAGATCGTTTTCTTCAGCAGGAGCTTCCCTCTGGAACAGCCTCCCGCACCCTGTCAGACTTGAGCGGGATCCCCTTAAGTTTCGGAAGCTTTTCAAGAACTTGCTCTTTTACTCCTCCTTTCCTCTGCCCTGCCTTGCTAACTGCCTCCCCCCTGCTGATACGATGGCTGCCTGGTCCCTTATGAGTCACAAAGTGGCCAGGCCCCCCTCAACCAGTCTGCCTCAGCACCCTGCACTTGCCTTTGGGCAACCTTCCCTGATCAGACTACTGAGTCTGGTCCCCCCTCCACCTCTGCACACTACCTGACCCTCACCCCATCCCCAGAGCACTTGCCCTCCAGGCCTCACCTAGCACTTGTCCCCAAGTTACCCCTAGCACTTAACCAGCCTCTGCACCCCTGCCCTCCTGTATCCCACCTGTGCATCTCCTCACCTTGCTCTCCACCACTCTCCCTGCATTTCCTGTTGCTGCACTTTCACACTCCAAATGTCACAAGTCCTGGTAGGACTGTCTAGTGTTTTTATCCTCCTCTGCTCCCTTCCCCTTTAGTCTTGTAGCACCTGGAAACACTTTCTGCTGTATAGGCACCATACAAATGTTCAATAAATAAACAAATAAATAAGCATCTCAGGCATCAAGCACCATAAAGCATACAGTCTTTATAATGAAAATGCAATATCGAATGAATATTTAATGAAAATGATATTTAAAAAAAATCTCAAAAATGTATGTGGTGGGTGGGGTAAAGGGTTAAATCCTGTGGGGAAATGGTTGGGGTGGGTTTTTACGGGTGGGTGGAAAGGGCTTGAGGGGCCCCCCCAAAAAAAGAAAAAAAGATATGTTGTGTTTTGTCGTTATATCATTTTCGTTATATGTGCATTCGTTATAAAATGATTTGTTATAAAGACATTTAACTGCACCATGACAGAGCTTGATGGTTAAATGCAACAAATGCATCTGAAACATAGATCACCACTATGGAGTTTGCTGTCTAAGTGCAACATAAGCATCTCAATCATCACCACTATGGAGCTTGCTGTCTAAGTGCAACATAAGCATCTCAAACATAGATCACCACTATGGAGCTTGCTGTCTAAGTGCAACATAAGCATCTCAATCATCACCACTATGGAACTTGCTGTCTAAGTGCAACATAAGCATCTCAAACATAGATCACCACTATGGAGCTTGCTGTCTAAGTGCAACATAAGCATCTCAAACATAGATCACCACTATGGAGCTTGCTGTCTAAGTGCAACATAAGCATCTCAAGCACCGAGCACCACGATGGAGCTTGCTGTCTAAGTGCAACATAAGCATCTCAAGCACCGAGCACCACGATGGAGCTTGTTGTCTAAGTGCAACATAAGCATCTCAAGCACCGAGCACCATGATGGAGCTTGCTGCCTAAGTGCAACATAAGCATCTCAGGCACCGAGCACCATGATGGAGCTTGATGTCTTTGACATCTTTCAGAATGTATTAGCCAAAGCACTAGCTCATGAGAGCCCAACGAAATTAGCTAATGAAGCTAGTAGAAAGTGCAATTAAGTTCCAGAAACCCAGGTTCTGCACAGATTAGAGCTCTCTAACATATAGAAAATATTGTAGGAATTTGTTAGGGGTAGAAATCAGGATCATAATGACTGAGGCCTTGATTCATGAAATTATTTTTGTGTAAAACAGGGATTTGTGTGCTATTCTGCTGACAAATCCCCATCCGCCAACCAGGGATTTGCGGGCAGAATGGAATGCAAATCCCAATTTTACACGCAAATAATTCCATGAATGGGGCCCTGAATGTTCTGTGTACCATGCAGACGTGAGCTACTTTACCAGGCTGCCGGTGCAATAGAATCAGGACAGCAGAAAATGTTCCCTTCTATGGATCCTTAAAAGCAAATAAGTTGCCACAATGTGCTCTGTTTGGAGGGTCTTTTCCAAATCAAGTGTGAGTCTAAGTCACGCTGCTTCCCTCGTGCAAACACTTACCAGTTTGATGGTATTGGTAAAACATAAAGGAGCTTATTTTAAACCTTTGCGTGAATGGCCCAGAGGGGACCACTTACATTTGCACGTATGTGCAAACAGATCCCTTCCAGCAATTATTGTCATTTGCACTTCAGAGTGACAAATGGAGGTGTACATTGATGGTGGAAATGCCTTTTACACCTCCCTACTGTACTCTGCAGTGCAAAATGCGTAAGCACTGTCTGCCATTTGTGAATGGCAGGCAGAGTTTAAAGTGGATCCCTGCAAAATATTCCTGATTTTCGCTGGTGTAAAAAACAGGCAGATTCCGTAGGAATCCAATGCATTTGCTTGAGCATGAACATGTTATGCTGGTCTAAAACCAAGTGCTTTTTGAAGATGGAGTGGACAAGGGAGGAGGAAACTGAACTCTAGTTCCCCCGCCTCCCTTTCGCTTCAAAAACCAAACAAATTTCCCAGATCGTCAATGAAGGTGTTAAGTCAAGCATGACACCTTTAAACCTGTCTTTAGCACCTTCATTTATGCTCCAGGGACTTGGAAAATGTGCTTCCAGGCACTTTTGAATATCCGATATTTTACAACTAAGCCAAATTCCGAGATTGACATGTGGAACTCTTCCCAGTCACCTGCTTTTCTGCGAAGGAAGTTCTCGCCACACAAGAGCATTGTTGCTTGGATACTATCACCTGCAGTGATATACATCCCCATGAAGTCCTATGAGCCTGCAAAATGGGGGAAAACTGAAGGGTCCACAAGATTCGGCCTCATGCGGACCCGTCCCGTTTACAGCATGTGGAAACGGTAACTGAAAAGTAATATAATACAAATCGATGTATTTCCAAGTTGTCAAATGACAAAATAAAAATATTAAAAGTGACTTCTACACCATTCTAAGGGGCAAAAGAAAAGTTGAGCATGGCCCACAAGCTTGCATCCTCCACTGCAGAGTCTAGAATGAGGCATGGACCAAGATGGAGACCACATTCTTCTGATTTAAAGGGAGGGATTGAATTCCAGCCTGGCTGTTTTGGGAATGTAGCAACATTGGGGATGTTATTAATAGAATAGTGACACATGTTAATATTCCCAGGTCTCCAATGCTCATCGTTTTGAGTCAATTGTCATTGATTCCAAATGTGCCTTATGAGACTAAATACTCGTTGTACAGGGCTTTAATAATGTCCAGGAAAATGCTATTAAGAAAATGGAATGTTTTGGATAAGCCACTCCATGAGGAATGGACGCATAGACTGGTTTTATTGCCAGCAAAAGGAAAAGGTGTCTTTCATACGGAAAGAATCTCTAGATGAATATAATGCAATATGGGGTCAATTTAATGATGTATATCTGTCCAAGTTTCTTTTTACAATATTATGTGTATCTTTTGTTCTAGTTTGGCTCATTGTTGACCTTTATCCCTCCCCTTCTTTCCTTTCCTCTTGCTTTATTCTTCTCTTGATTTTGTATACCTCCTGTTTTTGCTATAGGTGTGCTGTACTTAGTGTTTTAAATTGCTATATTTGTCTCAATTGCATCTATAGCCCCTGGCCTTACATGAGACTTTGCAATTGAAAATATGCATACATTAAAAGAATTGCAGCCTGACATGAAACGTTACAATATCAATGGCTTCCAAACCAGGGTACAACTGGCGTGTTGGTGACTAACGAACAATGACCAGACTAAGAGGAATCTGCCTGTCATCTGTAATCATGTAACACGCAGAACCAAATGATTTAATAATATGCAACGCTAAGGGTTTTAACCACAAGAATAACAGAAAGGGCAACAAGCCTAATCACGTGGCTCTTTCTGAAAAGAGAGTGAGTCTTGCAGGCAAAAAGATATCTTGACTTGGTTCAGAAAGAAAGGAATAAAGTTGTTGAAGAATGAGTTCCATGCTGGACATTGGTAGAAGCAAAAGATTAGGTAAAATACCTATTCATACAGCCGCTCTCTGAAATCCCAATCTGGGTTTTATGTTAGTGAAATCTTTCTAAATGCAGTTAGTTTGACCATTATAGCTGATTCAAGAAAAAAATCAAACTTGTTGTAGTTTTCAATGTTGGTTTTATCCTTCAAACCAAAGTTTTTTGTAAAAAAGTAACGAATAATCACTAATATTGTTCTTAGTGAGGAGGAATTTGCCACAAGTCACTCTATCTGTAGACTTATATTGTGCCAATGCATTTCGGAATAAAACAATTCCTTCATCAGGGCAAGTCTAATCCATTTAAACATAATATATGCATGAAATCATGCCAGCCACAACATAGATAGTGTCCATATATAATCAATCCCATATCCAACAAAGCATGTGTATGTAAACAAAAACATGAACAGTCATCATTCAAATGGTTAAATAAAATAACATTACATAACATAAAATAACATGTGAAAGATTGCACATACCCGGTAGTATCATATGCAGAATCAGAAGGCAGGAAATGTCGGAAAAATAAAGAAAATCCAGAAAAGTTAGAAGTGGTGTCAAGTAACCAATTAAGAAGAGAAAATGGTCCATTACCTTGTGAAGGTAAATAGTGGTGTTTTTTAAGCTTCAAAAAACCGACAGCAGCACCAGGCTCGATGAGCAGTGGCTGCAAATAAGGAGGTGTGCATAAGGAGCCTTTTCAAGCATATAGTAACGCATATAGTGGCAAGCGTGGAAATTGCCTTACCGCTTGAAGGAAACGGTGCGGAGCTGTTCTCTCCGTGTCTGCCGAAAGCAGACTGTCCTTGTTGCATCGGCACGTTGCCGAGCAACCTAATTTTATGTGACACGTGATCGCGGCTCCTCGCTAGAAAGCGCGAGCCACGATCCGTGTCTGCAAGCAAGCCAATGGGCTTGAAAATCATGAAAACAAATAATTATGGGACATCCTGGGCATATTATAGACAAAGTGATCACAAAAAATGAAAAGCAAAGAAAAATGCGCAATTCATGGAAATAGAAAAAATACCAAAAATTACCATGCCGGTTAATCAATAGGGACATCAAAACTAATGGGGATAATCAGAGGGAAAAAATAAAATCAAATGTTAACACTAATTGTTGTTCGTTGAACACAGGTCGGGAGAAAATGTAGCACAGTATTCATGTGTGCCTAAATGTAATTATACAAAAACTCGTGGCTATATCATGCAATATATGCGTGTCCCTTAATGCTGCTAGTGGTGTCGTCCAGGAAGACGGCACCTTGGGTCCTGTAAGGGACTCCAGGATGCGCAGCCTGTAGGTCACTATATGAGAATCATTTACATGTGTATGTGAGAAGTTATATCCATTCCAAATGACCATCAACATTCAGGTCATGTGTGTAGTGGTGCCATCTGCACCTAGGTGCCATCTGATCCAAACAGAAGATTGTGACATACACTAAGAGAAAACAGAAAATTGCGACATACAGTCAGAGAAAACATTTAGAGGAAACAGTGAAAGTTAATCTCCTCATTTAGTCCATTAGGTACCAAACTGCCAAGTTTGTCAATCCAGTATGTTTCTCTGCGGTTCAAACCTTGGCATAAATCCTCATGAGGACTATTCTTGGTTAGCACTTGCAAAATCACAAATCTTATCTGTGACACGTTATGTCCATTGGATATCCAAAGACGTGCCACGGCAGAATTAGTGTTTGCATTACGAATACAGGACCGGTGTTCACCCCACCTCAACTTGGCTGTTCGTGTCAACTGTCCAACATAGAATTTCCCACATGGGCATTTAATACCATAGATGACGTTACTGCTATCACAGGTGCCAAAAGTTTTAAGCATAATTTTCTACCCTGTTCTTGGATGGTTAATGATGTTCCCTTTGATAACAAAGTTGCAGTTGACACAATGAAGACAAGGATAAGTCCCAGTACGCTGTGTCATGAGTTCTTTCGTTGTGGGTTTGGTTTGCACCAGTTCGTCTCTGAGGTTCCTACTGCGTTGGTAAGCAAAGATAGGTTTCTCGCTGAATAGATCTTGTACTCGGACATCATTCTTAAAGATCTCCCAGTGTTTCATGATGGTTCTCTTGATTTTATTACTTTGCGTGGAAAACTTGGACACATATACCGGTGACTTAAGCTCTCTCTTGTCCTTAGGATTCTGTCCTGACAATAGAGTCTCTCGTGACAAGGCATCAACTTTGTCGGATGCTAGGTCCAGTTCATTTTGTTTGTATCCACGGGCCAGATACTCTTGTCAAATGAAATTTTGCTTGATTCTCAAAGATGTTCAATGGATCAGACCAAGATACCCACGGGCACTTCTGATTTGCACCTCCTAGCTTTGACATCAATCAAAATAGATGGAACTTGAGAAAATCTTGAGGGGATCAGAGCATCTCTGAGATACTCATGTGCAAATGCTAATCTCTAAAATGTTCTCAAGGGCATCTCCAAGATGCTTTGGTCATCTCTAAATCTTCTCTAGATTTAGGGCCTGAATCATGAAATTTCTGCACGGTTCAAAGTGGCTTTGCACTGCTGAAACGTGACTTTGCACTGCTGAAACGTGACTTAGCACTGCCGACACAAACCCTGATCCAATTTCAATGGATCTGTGCAAAGTGTATTTTTTCAGGTCAAAATCAGAGCAAAGTCATTTTGTTCTGCAAAAAATGACTATAAACTGACTATGCACTGACATTGCACTGTAAAAATACGCTTTGCACAGTTCCATGAATCAGGGTTTGTGTCGGCAGTGTAAAGTCACTTTTCAACAGTGCAAAGTCACTTTGAACCGTGCAAAAAATTCCATGAATCGGGCCCTTGGGCTTTATGAGTCCAGTATAAGGCGGCAGGATACATCGGAAAAAGCTCACTGGCATCTTTGATTTGCTCTAGACCACATCTTTGTAAATCGGGTCCAACGTCACTCGGATCTGGCATTTCCCATCCATCATACCAGGGTGGGGCTCCATCATTTTGACTTCAGGAGATGTGGGTGTGCTTTAGCCCGACGGCAACGACCAGTTAAAACAACTCTTGCCAAGGCTGTTCCGGCAAACATTGATGTCCACACCATTTTTAGAAAGGCATAATGTTCTTTTTGTAATTTCAAGCAAATTGTTTCGAAGTAAAAACATGCTTGCCACTGCTATCGTAACTTGGCAATATGTGCCAGTTGTGGGCAGTGATTAAAGTTGGCCGGGGCCTGCCGGGGCCAGGCCCTGGCAGTCTCCAAAAAAGTGGGACTGGGCCGGGGCCCTGCCGGGTCCCCCATCCTACCGCAACATTGGCGGGATGCCAAATCCCGTTGAGGACGCAGCCGTGACGGGAGATGCGCCTGCAATGAAGTCAGGCAAGCTGACAGAAGTGGCAGCCAGCCACAGCGACGCTGTGAGTGGCTGCCTCTTCCGTCAGTCATAGTAACTGCATTTGGTGACCCCTCGCGCGAGAGTTCACCAGAGGCAGTTACTGTCCCTTTGTTTCCCCAGGTCGCCGAGGTGTCTTTAACCCTCGGCGAACCTGGGCCCCTGGGGATTCCTCTCATATTTCGAGGTTTATAAAAGATAGCTTGAAAAGTACACATTTCAAGCCATCTTTTATAAAGCTTTGCCGACGGACAATTTTGTCCGTAGTCAAAGTTTCAAACCCATCTTTTATAAACCTGAAATGTTTAAAAAAGATTGCCTGAAAACTAGGCAAACCGTAGGGTATGCACACAAATATATATAAATGTTATGTATTTGTGTGCGTACCTTACTATGGTGTGTGTACTTTGCAAGCCATCTTTTATAAACGTAGAAATATGTTACATATTTCTATGTTTGGAAAAGATGGCTTGCATAGTACACAAACCATAGTAAGGTACGCACACAAATATATAACATTTATATATATGTGTGTGTATACCCTACGATTTGCGTACTTTTTAGGCCACGCCCCTCCCACAAGCCACGCCCCCAATTAAGCCCCCCCCCCTCGATTTCTTACCCCACTTAAAGCCCTGGTTGTGGGTTTAAAAGGTGGGCCGCTCTTAGGTTGTGACATGCCAGATTTCTGAGGATGGACTGAAAAAAAGCCCTATATGCAGTCAGTCTCTGTTAGGAAGTCTCATGTCTAATTTCCTGCAGGTGTATTGTTCGGTCTGGATATTTCTTTCGGACTACGGATGAAAGCAGTCCGAATAATTGGCTATTTCCTCTTTGTCCCATCTCTGGGATGATTTACAGATTTCAAGATTTTAAATATAAATCTGCTGAATTCGTTTCCTTGCAATCTAAAATTTGAAATTGTTGATGAAAGCCCAAACCAGTGACTTTCTCTGTTATGGTATTACGTTTTCTATGAAGCCAGCCTTGACATGTTCATGTTGTTTGGCCCTTTTAGGAGTTTCATGACGATGGGTTGGGTTTTGTTTGTAGCCGCAGACGTAGCAGGCCTGGTTGCTGTCCTGTTGTGTGTGGATCATGAAGAAACGGTATGTGTGTGAGTTGTTAATCTGTTAGGTGTTGGTTAACGCCATAGTCCTTCGTGTCATGGCCCAGAGTTAGCCTGGGAAGTTCACTTATGTCACTATCTGCTATGGTACATTTGAGCGTCATGCTGGTGTGGGGGTGGTGTTTAGTGCAGGCATGGGTCTGTGCCAATTTGTGGGTGGTGACCTGTACCACTTGATCGGATGGTTGTTGTTCTGGACGTGTTTGGTGTTGAGAGCTAAGGGTGCACTGAGATGTGATGTCAGTTATTGTGGGTGGCTGAGAAGTTTCTACATATACAATTTAGCACGCATGACATCAAAATAAATGCATGGGAATTACTAAAAACAAGCAGATGAGTAGAAAACAGAGATGAGGAGAGGAAGTTAAACCGCCAACGTGTAATGCAAACTAACAGTTTTGGCTTGCGTTAGGAACTGCTATGCAAAATGCATAACGATAAGAACAAGGCAATAAAAGAAAGGAGACTGCATTGATATTTAGTCACTATTTGGGAAAGCCATGATAAAAAAATGCAGGTTCAAATCTGAGTATATGAACATTTGTAAAATGACTTTGCAGGAAGGATGACACTCTGGACCCCATTCACATGAACATCAACGAGGGTCCCCTTAATAACGTGCAAGATGCACAGGTTACCACCTAATTCACAAAGTGAGCTGCATATTTGCAAGCATGATGCACTGGACAACCCCCTTGCATACATTAGCTTTGGGAGTGTGGCACAGAGTATAGAATGGTTGTCTCCTAGCAACAACGCGACCCTTAAAGGCACAGCTTTCCTTGTTTTAAGTAAAGAAATGAAGTGGAACAGCAGTGGCCCATTTTGCTAAAGTGCACCTTACAAATGCATGCTTTAAATGCTATACTGTTCCATGTATTTCAATTTCTATAGCTCAAAATGAACAATTACAATAATCACAGCCCCCGTACAAGGACCCAACGACTGAAAAGCAGAAAAGCTAAAATAAGAGGGTTTTAGTCTGAGCGTAGGGACCTTTGTGCATATGTAATGGATGGGATCACACAAATTAATTCTGAGACTAAATAACTGAACCGACTCAGGAAGATGGCAAAGTACTGTTTTATTTACACTTCTCTAAAACCAGGAGTTTTTCAACGACCATCAACAAATGCACGTTCAATTACTCTCCGCAATTTTCACACAGATCATAGCTTTTATATAAGAAATACGTCAGAGGTGATGTCAGACTATGTGGCAATAATGAAAAACCTATCAAGAGTTGGGATTGTGTAAGGGGAACATATAAGTATAATTTTCTTTAAGGACTAGGGTTGTGATTGGCCGCCCACTGTCAGGTGGACAACATATGCCTACCTCTAAAACATGTAATTTTAGACACATTAGATACACAGTTCCTCATTGGTTTTCAAACTATAAGGTACTTTGTTATATGGACCACTACAATTGGTTGACACCCTTGTGCTAGTCTGGAACATTCAGTCCACTTAGCAGCACGTAAGCCCAGTGCCCAGGTGCAAGGAGATGGGGCATGACACTACCTCCCCACCCAATTATCCCAGCATCTCTTATCGCACATGCCTTATTTGAACTTGGCCTTGCAAAATATCCTTGTCTCTCGGAATACATGGGAGTGAGAGCACTCACTATCGTGTTGTGGGACTCCAAGTTCATCCTCTATTTTCATCTGTTTTTCCTTTGCACCTTAACGCGGGATGATTCATCCTCTGCATGTTAGCTAATTTCTAGAATAGCTGACCTTGGCTGCTTTAATCTTGACTCCAGGCCAGACAGCCCCGTCTTGCAGCTCCATGCTTCTGCTTATTCTTGCTCTGACACAGCTTTCCTTTCCCACTTCAGGGATCCAGGTTTACTAAATTCATGGTACCGATATCCAGCTTTTATACAATGGCGGCTTTGCCTGCGTAATATTCACTACGTGTAGCCAGCTTCTATGATAACTTGCGTTTCAGCATCTGTACATTTATTGAACAGTTCTCCAGCACTTCATGCATATGTAATCTTCTTCTTTTATATTTGAGAGTTCACTCGATTCTTTACTTGGTCATTAGTTTCTTTAGGATCCATATATTCTCTTCAGTCAATATCTCGAGATGTCATGCATATTTGTATGAAATCACAGGCTTCTTTTCTCTGCTCCTTCTCATATTCCTTCAGGGAGATCCTTCTTTAGATTGTCATCACTTCGGGTATACATTCGGTAGGGTTGTCTCTATGGGTATCTTCTTACAAGCACACGCTGCAATATTGCCACAACGGCAGGTGTCAAACACTGCATGATCTAAGGTTTCCAACATATGTGAGGAAGGGGGGAGGGGTTTCCTGCTTAGGCATGCAGCTGCTCCTCTACAGCCCCCCCTCTGCTCGAGTCCTAGACCACCTTCTTAAGTAGTTCTTCATCCTGGAATTTTCTCTTGAAGAAGTGTTTCTTGGGTGTCCATATCTTCATCACCCACCTCAGGGTGCCTGCTGATTTGATATGTTCATCTATACATCCAGGTCATGTAGTCATATTGTCCCTTTGGGGTACAAAAGACCCATCGTCCCACGTACGTCTTATGATTCATTGGATACAGAAACTTTGCTCCTTCAAGTGCTTAGATACTAGCCTCTATATATTTTCTGACAGCGTCATCAGTCAGCTCCTTGGTGTTTGGTTCATGTTTGACATCAATCATGATCTTCAGCCCTACCACCTTTTTTGCTATTTTCTTGCATTGGGCAATCACCATCCTGACTATACAAAATCCAAACATTACTAGCACCATTATTACTCCAAGAATCTTGAATAGATTTCCCAACCATGGCCAACCATGGGCCAGCATGAGAAGGTACAAATGTGCAACATGATGATCCAATTTTTGCACAAACTCATCCTTCCATTGGTGTGATCATGTCAAGGACATATCTATTTTTGAGGGTCATCAGTCGTATGGCCCTCAGCTCTTCTTTAATGGTTTTGAATCCCATTATGGTTGCATTGATTGTCTGCAGAAGCTCCCATCTGGTGAATTGTAACCACTTGGCATTTGCCACTGTTTGAATTCCAGGCATAAATATAGCTGTCATTATCATAGAAGTCTTGCAAAACAACTTGTGCTCCTCAGGAATGATATCATATGCTGTTATCGATTTGGCTGCAAAATAATGTTCTCATTTTGTCCATTGGAGGAGTTTAAGTGATCTTCTTTTTCTCAAATGGTCATCCACCTTTGGAAATTCACCAATGTTTAGATCACTGTGAGGAATCACTAATGCTAGAACATGGATGAGCACAAGGGAACACACTGACCCCCAATGCTTGGGCAACTTCATATAGGCTCTAGATCCAAAAGCCCAATATCGATCCATAAGTACAGCTGTCCCGTCTCTCATTCCAGGAATGTCAATTGTGGTTTTGCTATCTTTATCATATCCCACATGGTTTTTTCAATGGTTTTGTAAACATAGGGCCTCATTATGAGTTAGCTGGTCTGGATTTATCGGTGCCAGTAAAACCGTACCAGCAGTGTTTTCTGGACCATCTAACTCCGAGTTATGTGGCCGTATGGTGTTACACCCGCCAGGTCTGACCTGAAAAAACCCCAGCACCATTACCGCATGGTGCCAGTGTTTCACCTGCCTCCAGTGTTTCCACTGCCCCCATTCCCCTGGAGTTCTATTGGAAACCACGGGAATGGGGAGTAATGGAATGCCGGCTCCGGAATTACTGGACCACCAGGGCTGTAATGCCCCAGTGATTCAGGCAGGTCCGGAGCAGGTAAATCCCCACAAGTCCGGTGGCAGCCTGATGGTTTTACTGGCACGGCTACCGCCGGACTCATAATGAGACCCATAGTGTTGCATTAACCAATGGGATTACAACAACTTTGCCTGATTCATCTTCTACCCATGTCAGCAACTTGGAGTGCTTGGCCCATGACTTTAAAGATCCATCATTCACTTTTTGTACTTCTTATACCTATTCCGTCTTCAGCAGAAGAGCAGGACACCATTCCTTCTTCCCATCCCTTCTTGATATGCACTCATCCATAGATCAATAGTTGAGTTTGTTCCCAACATCCAGGAGATTCTGCTATTTCTGTCACATCAGGACAATGCATCCTTGTGATTTCTTCAATGATCGTGTCATCCTGTCCTACAGCAGGATACACAAGCATTTTGTCTTTCCATCCAGGCTGCTTCTCCAATTGTGTGGTATTGATATAGTCATCCTGGTATGGAAACAACCATCTTGATCTCCATCGCAAGTTCACCCAGCTTCCTTGAAACTGTCCTTGAGTAGTACATGCTGCAATATGGCTGAGGCATTTTGCATTGTATGCTGATATCTCCTTTGAAATTAAAGTTCATATGTTGTTCATGGCATAGGGGATGAGAGCACAGAGATAGCAACTCTCATCAGATGCTCTTTCCCCCAACCTTTTCATGTTTTGATAACATCATGTTATACCCCAGGTGAACTGAATTATCTAGATTGGTGCTTATCCCTTTGTTATCTTCCTCTGCATCTCTTTCATGTTTCGCAATATACTTATAAAGATCAAAGAAACTGTCATCATTTTTACTATTACAGTGGAGAATCATGGGGGCTCAAACCTTCAGTAGAAACATTAGGATACTAGAGACTGTGAAAGATAAGGAAGAAAAAGATAACAAGAACAATCATGTAAATATATATTATGCATAGAAATCTGGACAACCATTTTTCGTGCCATCCTACTGCTTGCTGAACTTGTGTTCTTTCTATAATTGTGCTGTCCTCTTAATTGATCATTCCTAATAAAATCATTGAGGTTCTTTCACATTTGCAACTGTTCAATTTGTTCCATTATAGCAATGAGAAGTCTTCTTAACACTGGACCGTTTTTACAATCCTGTGAAAAAGTGTGAATATTAACATCTCTTCTTACAAGAGCAGGATAAGATTGAAGTATGAACACAAAGACAACAACCAAAAGCCAATGAACGTCACTGTTGGCAGGTATCATGTATTTTTATCAGCTAAAACAGATATTCTCCACAAAATGGATCTGAATATTGATCTCTCTTCCGATTTCTGATCAATAACGGACCTTTAGTCATAATTCTGGTGCATTATTCAATATATTTCTAAATGTTAAATTCAACCCCCGGAATTCTGTGCAAGTCCTTGCACTCTCTGCCAATATATATATAGGGAGTGGCTATTGAATAGCAGTATGTATAAAGTACACGTGAATCACTCGTTGATTTATTGTCCTTCTTCTTAGTCATCGACTGGGTCTGCACATGCAGAAATTCTTCTTCTTGTCTTGCTTCTGGATCATCAACAGTTGGAGTGAGGGTCTCGCCTTTATAAATCTTCACGTCGTTCAGATACAACCAAGCTCGTCTTCCCTGAACCTTAACAGCTGAAGGGCAAACTTCTTCAACAAGGAAGGGGCCATTAAAGTGAGGCTTGAGCCACTTCTGGGTGAAATGTTTGATCAGGTCCCCAACATATACCTTAGGTGGTGGTAATAGTTCACTCTAGACCACCCCCCTCCCGATGCTTGACTTGATCTGAAATGAAAGAAATACTGGTAGTCATACATGTCCAATAATTGTGCATCACATCACCTAGAGTTTTGGCTACACTCTGGGCATCATTCCTATTCCTAGACAGAGGAGTAAGGGGCATTCTCATTTGACGCTCTGTTACTAGCTTGTGTGGAGTGAGGTGGCGGTCCGATCCTGGATGATTCCGAAAGGCATATAAGGCCAGGGGTAGGCAATACAGCCATCCCTTTTTCAAAGTTAATTTAATCTTGGCAATCCTCTCTTTGAGGAGGCCATTGAATTCTCACACATTCTGTTTGCTTGCAGGTGATATGCAGAAAATAACTTGTGCTTTATAATTAATAAAAAGCCCTATTTGTTCAAATAGCTAATTGACAAAATGTGACCCATTATCGAATCTTAGCACTTCACACACAACCCACCTCGGGAAAACTTTGCGTACTAAAAACTTTGCTGCGCAAGTGGAATCAGGGTGTGCACATGGACCCACTTCGATCCACCTAGAGAAGGGGCACACCACCACTAATAGATACTTATATCCATTTCATGTCTGCAGCATATCGACATAGTCAATATGTAAATGGTGAAACAGACCATTTGTTAGAGGTAATGCTCCTCTAATCGTTCTCAGTGAATGGCCAGCAGTACACCTTTGGCACATGATGCAATTCACCATAAACCTTGGAATGTGTTCCAACAAATTAGGAATGAACCAGTCTTCTGCAATATTGGCAGAAAGACTTTCTCTAGTTGCATGCACGGGGTAATGCAGCTGTTCAAGCGTGACTTTCAACAAAGTTACTGCCATTACTAACTTTCCAAATCTGTCCTGTCACCATAAAGCTTCTGTGGGGGATAAAGAACACCCGCTTATTTTCTTAGTTCTTGTTCTTCCTGTGGTGTGCTTCCCTGGATCTCTATTGATTGGGTTATTGACAGTGTGTTAAACCCCTCCTCTACTAACATGGTTGTAGCCAAATTTTCTTTACTATCCTAAGTATCAAAACTCAAACTTTCTGGAGAATATGCAACCCTTTCGGCTTCTATGTCTATGGCTTCATTCCTGCAAGAGATAAAGTCTGTTTAGTATGCACTGCACATTTTATGTCTGCTATGGCTACTGGAAGTTGCAGTGCCTTAATGAGCCTATCCAAAAAGGACACATGCTGCACTGCAGATTGTAAGAGGATTCAATTCACCACTACAGCTAAGTCAACGCCTAGTCTATAATACTGAATGAAAACCCTTATTGATATATCTTTAGGTCCAGTTCATGCGTTCTGGATGACTACCCCTATATAACACCCCTCTCTTGGAATCCCCCTGACCCCACTGAGCCAAGAAGTAGTTCTGTTTTGCAAGTTTAAAAGGTTTATTTGATAATTTAAACAATAGATATATATATGACACTTTATAATAAATTAATAATTGAATAGCACACTTAATCTGATATGATAAAGATCAACAACGGAGAATCTGGCACTAGCACGCTTCTCTATAATCAATAAGGAGTTGAGATGAAATGGATAAGGTAGCACACTGGTAAATAGGAACAAAAGAAGAAGGTGGTACAAAATGCTTTATAGAGTTCAAATGGAGGCAAGGTTGAATGAATAAATGCCGTATAGAAATACTCAATATGATTTCAACAAAACAATGTAATCACTTTTCTCTGGTAATTCCCTCCCCCCCCCTTAATGCAAGGCAAGGAAATGGAAGGAAACACACAGTTCTCAGAAATGCAATCAACTGTAGTTCAGTTCACCCCAGCAAGCTTAAACAACAGAAAACAGATAGGAGTTTTGAAATCACAGGCCCAAACTGCTTTGATATGTGCTGGCAATGAATGAGAAATATGCTAAATTTGCTTTTAATTCCCCTTTAGAGGTTCAGGATGAGTGGTATCTAGTTAATATTAGTCCAGGCTCACACTAGCAATGATGCCGGAATGATTATCAGGTCAAACGAATTTCTAGCAAATGGAAATCAGCATCAGCAGTTTTTTTACATGTGAAGAGATTGCAAATCGCGGCAAAATTCGCGGGTGCGTGTTCCGCGATTGCGGTAAAACTATAAGGGGTAGGGATGTGGTTCTAGGTTCCTAGGAAAGCCTGGGATCTCAGCTTCCAAATAAAAGTTATTGCAAGTCTCTAACCCAAACGGTTGCGGAGATATGAGCAATTTAGTAAAGGTCGTTTTTGGTTTTGTAAATTTTAAACGCACACTTTTTCAAAATGACAAGTGACAAATTTTTGCAGCTAGAATGACAGGTGACAGCTAGGAGGCAGTTCTACTTGGGTTAAATAAATTGAATTAGATGAATTCAACTAAGAGATGTGTTCTGAGTTTGCTAAGTACTCACAAGAGATTTTGAACAGGAAAGCGACTTGTCACGATCTGGTCAACAGTCTGGTCAGGTCTTTCCGGGTTCTGCTCACAGCGCCTGGTCTGGTCTCTCTGCTAGGCACAGCACTGCTTTCTCTCTGGGTTCTGCTCACAGCTAGGCACAGCACTGCTTTCCCTCTGGTCTGGGTTTTGAAGTCTCTAGTTTGGCTTTCAGGAGGTTGATGAATTTGAAGTCTGGATCTCGGGATGTTGTCTGGTCCAGCAAAGTGCGCTGCAGCAAATGGAATTTTAGGTCCCTACCTAAGTTTCAGTGGTCCATTTATATGTTCTCCAAGTGGGTGTGTGTGTCGCATCACTAGCCTTGCCCCTCTCCACTTTCCATTGGTCCAGCTTTCATCCCTTACTTGATTGGGGGAATGAAATGAAGTGTCATCATGATGAGGTCTGTTTATGATACAGAGAACCCACCCCTTTCAACTTTATACACAATCTATATCTGACCTAAAAACATATTTGCACAGGTACACATTTGATTAAAATCACATATACATGGTGTGGCTGAATTTAGCCATGTCTCTGTCCAAATGTGTTCATCCTCGGAGCTTGCATTCAAAAACGGCCACTTCTAGCACTTATTCATGTGCTGCACAACATTGGATCTTCATTAAATTTTACACAACTGTTCCTCACATATCTACCCACATACCAATGCATTTTCGTTTGTCTAGCTGAAACAGGGAGTCTGTAATATTAATAAACAATGGGGTTTTGCCCCAGAACATCACTCAAATTCGAGTTTGGCCTTGAATGAAAGGTACATTTTCTTAATTAAAGCTCTCAAAGTTATACATTTCTGTCATTTGATTACAAAGAGTTATCAGTGTTTTTGTAAAATATATATTTTCTTTTCAATTCAATCCTCAGAGTGTTGAGGTCCGCCTCCAAGACTTGGGTGGGTCAGTCCTCTGGGCAGGCAGGGCTTTGTTGACATTAAACAGTTCAGAATTAACATATTCCTTTCAGAGGAAAGGGTCCTTTGTGTGGTCTCTGGGAAGCTCCCAGCCAGTCTGCCTTCTATCAATCAAGAGGTCATGTGAGATTCTAACTCCTGGTGTGAAGCTTCTGGAGGTGAGAGGGTTTCCCAGGCTTCAGGCCTCTGGGAACAGCATGTGGCTAATTTTTTAATTAAAATGCAGCCTTTGAAGTCAGCTGAGTCAAATCCCTTTGTACAGCAACTGCACTCAGTTCTCCAGTCAGAGTTTAGACCGCTAGTGCCGCCTAGAGGATTTTGTTGGCACTGCATGCAACTTTGGGATTTTCTTGGATTAATGCATTCTAAACACACACAAAAAGGGTTGAATCTTTAAAGTGGTCCAATGAGTCACGATTTCAGCAACTTTTTGACATCAGTAAAAGTGGATTTTGTCAACAAAGACCTTTCTTTACACTGGTGGGTGGCAAGTTAGGTAACCATTTTGGTGTGCGCACAACTGCGCAGCTGTCCTGGATTCTGGGATGAAATGATGGGCGGCGACAGCGCATCCCCATCTTTACCCACTCCAATTATTTATTTTTGTTCTGGGGCAAAATGATGGGCAGCGACAGCTTAATCCCCATATTTACCCCGTCTAATGATTCCACATGGGTCAAAACAATGGTTTCAGACTACTGTGCGGGTAGTCCAATGGTGGTTTTAGGCAGCGTCCTTCTGTGCCCATAACATCGGCAAAAATGGGTGGCAGCCTATTCTTCCTGCATTTCCCGGTGCATTTTCTGGGAAGCTCTGGTCATCATGATGTTTTCATGTCAGTACTGCACAGTTTTGAGGTAGGGCTAGGATGCATGGGTAAATACATCCCACAAGCCCCCCTCTTGCGATGGCCATCCTATTTCACGAATGGGACTCGCAAGATCTGGGATGTTTCCTCATCTTCTTCCAATAGATGGCATAGTTCAGCATCTTTTCCTCCATCCGGTACTGATCGATCGGTTCTCCTCGCCGGTCCTGATGGGAATATTGGGCGGTACCCCGAGCCCGTTGCGTCTCAGCTCCCGGTCTCCGGATCGTCCTCCTTGGCCCGTCTCAAGGTTTTCTTTCTCCTAGGACGACAAAGGAAGAGCGGCAATACCTACTCATAGACGTTTTTCCACCACTGTTGAGATGGTGGGACAGCATATGCATTTCATCATGACAAAACATTACATTCTTATTTTGATAAAGAAAACAGTATAACTAAGAGACAGTTTCATGCAAATCACAATATTTTAGAGACTAGATGTGGTATGTTTTATGATTGGAACTGAATTAGTCTGATACAGTACCCGCTAGGATTCCAGAGGATTCCTCCAGTTGTTGCAGAGTGTGCCTGGGATGGCAACACTTCAACTGGTTTATGTGGACCCACTTGTCTTCCCCCTCTGCCGAACCACCTTTGGGGATGCGGATCTTGTAGGCCACCGGAGAGATCTTATCGACGATCTCAAAGGGTCCCTTCCATGTAGGCAAAAATTTGCGCTGCTTGGCCTGGTTCCTTTGGAAGTTGTATAGATAGACCCGGTCTCCCACCTGATATTCCTTCCTGGAAGTTTTCAGGTCATAATGGGTCTTCATGCTATCAGTCGATCTTTCTAGATTCCGCTGAGCATAAGCAAAAGCATGTTGGAGGTGTTTCCTTAAATTCTCTACATACTCATGAGTAGTGGAGGCATTTATCAGTGTCTGCTCTTGGGTCCTGTAGAGCAAATGCTGCGGAAGCACCATCTTGCGCCCAGTCATCAACTCAAATGGTGACATTTTGGTTGCAGATGAAGGGGTAGATCTGATGGCCATTAGGACCAGAGGTAATCGGATATCCCAACTTGGCCCAGAATCTGCCACAAACTTCTTTAATATGCTCACAATTGTCCGGTTATATCTCTCTACTGCCCCAGAAGAAGCTGGTCTGTAAGCAATATGCAGCTTTCTCTTGACCCCCAGTATCTCCCACATCTTTGTCATTACTTCACTGGTGAAGTGGCTACCTCTGTCTGACTCAATCCTTTGAGGTAGACCAAAACGGGAAAAGATGTGGTTAATCATCAAGGCAGCTGCAGTTTCTGCCTTGCAATTTGGGGCTGGGAGACATTCCACCCACTTGGTAAACAAGCATGTCACAGTCAACATGTACTTATTCCCCCTAGCCGAGCGAATCACAGGGCCTACAAAGTCGATTTGTAAATCTGACCATGGCAGTGTCATTCCCCTCTTTTGTAAAGGCGCCCGGTGTGTGAGGGATGTCGGCTGAAATTGTGCACACACAAGACAACCCTTCAAATATTGGTTGAGGTCCTGGCCCATGTGTGGCCAGTATGCAACCTCTCTTAAGATTTCCAATGTTGTATGAAACCCCCTATGACCGGCAGTGGCCGCATCATGGGCGTGACTTAACATCAGGCTTCGGAATGAGGTAGGAACCACCCACTGATCGTGGCCAGCTTTGGATTTCCTTACCAACAAACCGTCTTGGATCCGGAACATTTTGGGACATTTCATCACACTCTTAGGTCCTCTTTCCCAATGTAATCGGTATCCGTCAGGGGAAAGTTCTCAGGGTCCTCAAGGTGCTGGTAAAATTTACCAATTATTGGATCCCCCTTCTGAGCAGTAATCAAATCAGCATCAGGGGTCTCCTTACTCCATTGTGCAATTGAGAGGTCGTTGTGAGCATTTGTCTGGGACCTAGTGATAGCAGTGACCTGGATTTCCCCCAACAGGGACTCAATCTCAATTAGATCCCCTTGGATGGCCCCGGTTTTGGCCAGCTGATCAGCTAAGTCATTTCCAGTTTTGTCTGGTCCCTCTACTTTGGAATGACCCTTGATCTTTTTCCAATAGATGGTCATCTCATTCGAGGTGACCAGATCATCAATGTTTTGGATCAACTTCCCATGTTTCAAGGGTTTGTTGTTAGCACATAACATGCCTCTGGTTTTCCAATTAACCAGGTGCTCCACGAACCCGTTCCGTACATAATCCGAATCTGTGATTATGACCAGTTCGTGGAGTTGATGCTGGACAGCAGTGAGGATGGCCTGATGCACAGCCATCAATTCTGCCACCTGACTACTTCGGGGACCAATTTTGTATCCAGCGGAGGGTCCTGGGGACTCATTCACCCATGCATTCCCTACGCCAGCCACCAGTTCTTTCTCCCCGTTGTTGTCAACATGGTAAGAGCATCCATCCACATACACAGTGGGCATTCCCTCACACTTGTCTTCTTCAAAGACTTTGTGGGGGGAATTAAGGTATGCCTCCATGTTGTCCTTTATTTTTAGACTTTCGTCCTCGAGACAGTTTTCTCTGGCACAATCATGCAAGTCAGCCAGACCTTGCGCGAGGGGACTCTTCTTGTTTTGGCCATATCTGACCTCCACAGGAAAGCCTTGCATTGACAGAATCCAGGAAGTAATTCGGGAATTACTCACATTTCCGGCCCGGATTCTGTCACTTTGGAGATACTGCAGAGGCTGGTGTGGAGTCTCCACTATGATGTGTTCCCCCTGGATAAACGGGCGGTAATTCTTCAATGCCCACACCGTTGCCAGGAGTGCCTTCTCACAATCGTTGAATTTTTCCTCCACAGAGGATAAAGTTTTGCTCGCATAGGAGATTACTTTATTGACCTCGTCATGCTTTTGATATAATACTGCCGTCAAGCACGTATTAGAGAACCCCGTCTCCAGGAAGAACTCCTTGTTTCTGACAGGGTAAGCTAGGCAAGGCGCTTGTGAGAGGCTTCTTTTGAGTTGTTTTACTGCCTCGGCTTGTTCTGGACCCCATTCCCACTTGACCCCCCCCTTCAGGAGATGAATCAGGGGTCTGGTGATCTCTGCGTAGCCCTCAATGAACTTTCTGCTGTAATTAGTCAGTCCAAGGAGGCTCCTTAGTTCCCGCAGAGTTGTGGGGTCTTTCAGTTTCTGAAGTGCTTCCACTTTCTTTTCCTGGGGACAGAGACCCTGAGGAGTAATCTCATGCCCCAAGAAATTAACACGGGTTCTACACCACTGTGCTTTCTGAAAGGAAAGTTTTGCTCCGGCGGCCCTCAACTGTGTCAGAACATAACGGATCTCTGCTATGTGTTCCTCCACAGATGAACTTTTGATGAGGACATCATCTACATAAGCCAGGTTACCCCTCGTACCCAGGTCGGGCATGGCCTTATGTAGGAAAATATTGAACTCATTACCGGAGTTAAGGTATCCGAAGGGAGTCCGGGTCCATGTGTACTGCTGGCCCCCAAAGGTAAAAGCCAGCTTGTATTGGTCCTCCCTACTGACAGGCACGGTCCAGTATCCATTGGTCAGGTCTATTGCAGTGAATACCTGTGACCCCTGAATCTGGGCCAGCCCTTGGTCAATGTAGGGAAGAGGCCATCGGGAAGTGTGGACCCGTTTGTTGAGCTCCCTGAGGTCAGCGCAGAGTCTCCACTGGCCGTTTGGCTTCAATATTCCCAGCACCGGATTATTGAAGGTGCTGTGGACTGGACGGATTATTCCCCGGGACTCAAGGTTCTTAATTATTTCAGTAGGGGACTCCATTGATGCGAGAGGCAAGCGATATTGCTTCACAAACACAGGAGTCATGCCAGGGTCCGTGGGGATTGTTGTGGTGTGGATGTCGGTGCGACCACAGTCATATGAGTCTACCGCAAAGAGATCTTGGAAATCCAAGAAAACTTGTTTCAACTTTTGCTTTTGTTCCAGAGTCACACAGGCATCAGCTAGGTTGACTCTCTCTTCCACCATCTGCCTGAAGCCTGGAAAGACTTCTGGTTTGGCTATCTCCGCGGCCTCCTCCAGCTGGGTGGAGAAGTCCCTGGTCAGAGTGCTGATTTGGACCGGAGGCTTCAGGTGGGAAAGGCAGCCCTCATGGACTTGGAAAATCACCTCATCCCTCCTGAAGTCACACGTCACATCTTCCTTACCATAGGGGCAGGAAGTGTACACCAGGAAGTTCCCCCCATGCCGGGTGAAAATCCTGTCTGGTGTTGTATTGTCCTCACTGTCACTGTCAACACAGTCCTTGGGGATTGGTCCTAACAGTTCATTTACAAGATCAATGGAGAAATGTCGGTCATCAACCGCCATTCCAATAATGGTGCCTGCGGCTAGAGTAATACTCTTTAAGTCGCTGTTATCCACCTCTATTAGAATGGTGTCATGTTCTATGTTGACTAATGGAGTCGGGTTTACCCCCAACCCTTGCTGTTGGAGAGAAGCATTTGGATGTATGTAAGCATCAGGGTTTTTCAACTCTTGTCCCCTTTTAACTTTCACTTCCAGGGAGAATTGTCGGGTCCTTTCTGGGATGGTGACTTCCTCTTTAACCTGAATTTCAACCGCATAAGGTAGCAATTGAGCTGACCTAAATGCTTTTTCTGGATCATCAAAGCCCATGGGATTATCCGCTAATCGGGACCAAGCTTTGAAGTTTATTAGGTCCAAACTAATGGCAAAGCGATTGAGAATGTCACTGCCTAAGTAAAAGGCGGCAGGGACGTCTCGCACGACCCAACAATTATGGACTATGCTCTTGTTGCCAATGGAGATTTTGAGCATACACCTGCTTGGCAGGAGATGTTTTGAATTGGGTGCTTCCAGGTCCATTTCCCATTTGTCTATCAGTTTGAAGGTGGGAATGGTTGGATCTTTTGGGAGTTGGCGGAACATGGCTTCGCTGATGAAGCTCTTACCGTTGTTCACACACACTCGAGCGAGAACAGAGTCCTTCCCATCATTTAACTGAACAGGGATGAACAACTGCTCTCCAATTTGCTGAACATCAGTCAGGCTTTGAGCTGATTTCACATCTTCCTGGACTATAGGAGTGGGAGTTTCTGATTGTGGATTGGTATAGAATTTCAGAGTGTTTCCTTCCAGCATGGAATACCACTTTAGACTGGAAGGAAGGTTGATTTTCAGAAATAGAGAGGACCCCCCATCACCAGTCTGTTGTCCTACTGCTATTACTGTCACGTCTGGAATTTGGTTGTTCTGGAAGTGAAATTCTACTTGGTCAGATTTTTGTTCAACCATGTGGCATGTGCCGTTTAAACTAACATGGTTGACACTCTGTTTTAATTTTATGGGTCGGCTAGTCTGAGTCCAGAGGACCTTGTTTACGCAATCTATTAGGGGTGACAACCTTCTCAGGAGGTCATTCCCTAGTAAACAAGGGGTGCCCTCTGGGGTCACAACTATGACCGGGTGTTTCAACTTATGTCGCCCGATCTTAATGTCCAAGTCTGCCGTCCCCTCGACGGGAATTTCCTTCCCGTCAAAGTTCTGCAGTTGTCCAGGAAGAGAGGTGAGAGGAATTTGGTAATTCTCTCCCCTTCCTGCATTCAGTTCGTCAAAGGCCCTTCTGGACAGAAGGGTAGCTTGAGATCCAGTGTCCACCAGTGCTGAGATTGTACCCTGCCCCTGTACTTGTACCGGGGCATAATATCTTCCCTCCTTCTCCTCAAGGGGGCACAGATAATGTACATTTTTGGACAACTGGTGGGCTAATTTTCTGGTTTTGGACATCGCTAGCGAAGAGATTTGGGCAGAATCTTGTGGAGAGCCTTGGGAATCTGGAAGAAAAATTTTGCAACTGGAGATCAGAGCCATTGTGGGTTCCCCTGGCTCCATTTCTGGGCCGCCCCCCCCTTTTTGGAGGCAATCCCCAGGATGGGTTTGAACCAGGGGATTTTCTTGCTGTTGGTTCTGGGATGAGATGGTGGGCGGCGGTAGCTCACTCTCCACATCTCCCCAGTCATGATTTGCATCCCTAGGGACCCATTTTTCTTTGGGAGGAGTTCCCCCCTCTCTGAAGGAGAAAATCCTTTTCCCAGGATCCTCTGAGGATCCCTCTCCCTCAAATTGGAAGATCTGTACCTCCTCCTCAAACTGAGTCTGTTTGGGTCTTTTGTTTCTCCTACCCCCCCTCTGCTCCTTAGGAGGCAGACTTTCAGGGGCAAGAGATTTTGTTTCCGGTTCCTGGGTTTCCAGGGGCTGTTTACAAGTGAGGAAGGAAGCTTCCTCCAAGGCTTTACACCCCCCTTCCCTTTGTGCCTCCTCCCTGGGAACCGGTGATTTATCGGGGTGCTGCCCCCGTCATTGTTCTGGAGCACCAGGTCCAGAGTTGGGTGCGTTCTGCGCTGGCACGCCGATCTGAGGGTTCTGCTGCGCCCTCAGTATATGACCCATATCCCGCGCCATGTTTTGAACCTGGCGCTCTAACTGGGAAACCCGCTCAGGCTGATACGGGGCCCTGTTTTCTCCCCTGGGCTGATCCCGGGAAGGGTAGCTGTCCCTCCTCTGGTAGTACCCCGGGTTGGGAAGATTTGGGTACCCCTCCACCCTTGGCCTCCCCTCTCCCGGATTCAGTGGTCTGGGCTCAGGGAATTGAGGAAAGAAGGATGGATGATTTTGGGGTTGGAAGTCGGGTGGATATCTGGGGAAAAAGTTCTGCCCAGGGTTTGGTAAATTTCTGCCCTCCGGTGGGAAGTTTGGAGGGAAGTTCCCTGGGTTAGGTGCTTGGCTGGATCCCCCCCCTTGGGCTGGAGGAGTCCACACATAACCCAGGATGGGTCTGTTACCTTTGTAGCGAGGACTTACATAGTCAGGAGAGCGAGGGACCCCATTTGTGGGGCTGCCTCCCTGGCTCCCTGTCTGTGACTGGCCCGAGGACCTTCTGGGCCTAGCATTATTCGGTGCAGGTAGGTTTTTAGGCCCCCCCATCTCCAAATCCAAAACGGGGGTGACCTTTACCTCTGCCACCTTGGCAGCAGCAGGGGTGCTGTTGGCTTTGGGGGTTTTCTGGGCATTGCTTTTATTTTCTATGGGCTTCTGCACCTCATAGATCCGGGTAGCCTGTTCAATGACCCAGTCTAAAGATCTTTTCTCGTGAAAATCCCTCACGAGCTGGGTCATGATATATTTGGGCAAGGCATGGAAAAACGTGTTTATAAATTCACGGCTATCCGTGCGCACCCTTCTTGTGGTCTGTGCAAAAGCCCGCTTTAACTCCTGCACAAATTCTTGTGGGGCCTGATCCTCCCCACATTGCAAATTGTAGGCTGCCTTGCGAGCCTCTTGAGGATTTCTGTGAACAGAAAAATGTTTCAGGATGGCCGCCTTATAGGTGGACCATCTTAAATGATTTTGGTCCTCCAGCCCCGCAAAGAAACTGGAGTATTCCGGGGAGAAGGTCCACTTTACATATTGAATGCAGCTTTGGCTGTCCTTCAAATGGAAAGTCTCCATCATTTGTTCAAACAACTCTAAGTGCTCCCAAACAGAATACTTAGAGTTCTTATGGTAAGGCGTGATGACGCTCCTGATCGCCTTAATCTGCTTTAAGGGGTCCTTACGCAAGGCTCTTTTTGCCTTATTGGCCTTTTTGGTTCGGGTAACCCTTGTCCATTCTTCGTCGGACTCAGAGGCACTGCTCCCAGAGGTTCCCGTCTGTTCTTCCAGGTTTTCCCGGATTCTGCGAGCCTGGGAATGGCTGGCAGAATGCGGGGACCTGGTCTCCTGTGTCCTGCGCAGTTCAGAGGAGTCTTCAGATTCCTCCTTGCTGCCAGGATTTGATGGGTACCCCCTCCACTGACCTAACTGGGCAGAGGTTTTCAGGATGCCCTTAATGGGCCTACTCTCCTGGGGTTCCCCACTGAACTGTATTGTACTTGGGTGCCCATACCCGGATGCCCACCCCTCCATTCCTGGATGGTACTGGCCTATGAGCCCCATGCTTCTGGCTGGATAGTAATCTGCCATCCCTGTGGCCCTGTGCTCATGTGCGCCAGGGGACATGGGGGTGGCAGAGTCCAGGGACTGAGAAAGCTGAAGGCCCCTGGTGTTAGGGCTCCTGCGGTTATGGTCAGGAGTCTCTCTTTCCCAGCGGACCTCATCTCTATCCGCCCCTGCTCCCTGTTGCAATGCAAGAGCCTGCATTTGTGCTTTCAGTTCCTCTGTTAAGGCCTTACTCGACTCTATCAGTCTCTCCTGCATCGCTACCTGCTGTTGGAGCCTATCATTGTGCTGGCAGAGAGCTTCATTTTCCCTCTGTGCTTCCTGATTGGTCCTGGAGAACTGGGCCAGTCTTTGCTGCAGGAGGGTTACCTCCTGGGCAAGGTCCCTATTGGCCTGCTCCTTTCTTGCTAGAGCATCCTCCACCCTCCTGGTGTGCTCTAGCAAGTTCTGGTTTTCTTTTTGGAGGTCACCCAGTCCCTGGTGGGCCAGGTGATTTTCTTCCATTTTTCTTTTTAAATGGCAGACTTCCTGGCCTATGGCGTCTCTTTCCTGACTAAGAGCCTGCATTTGTGCCGCCAGGTCGTCCCTTTGCCGTTGAAAGGCACCAGCTTTCTGGCGCTCCTCATCAAACTCCGCCTGGGTATCCAGGTCTTTCAGAATTAGTTTGTTGCTCTCTGCCTTCACTCTATCTAGGTGGCCTTGCAGGGTGACTACCTGCTCAGCACATACCCTGTTGAAGTCCAGCTGTTGCTCCAGCTTTTTCTGGCTTTGCAGTAGGGAGTCCAAACCTTCTTGGTGTTCCTTCTGCAAGGCCAGAAATCTGGTATCCTGTTCTGACTTTTCCTTTTGCAGCACATCCATATCCTCCTTTATTTTAGTAATGTACAGTCTGCTGTCATTTTCTGACTCCTGGCTCCTCTGCAGCCTCTGCTCAGAAGAGTCCAGATCAGATTGGACCTTCTGTAATTCCATCTGTTGCCTATTTGCCAGATTTTGGCTTTCAGCACATCTATCCTGCATGTCTCGCATATATAGGTACAGGTATGCTGCTATCCTGGCAATCTTATTGTGTTCCTCTTTGGCTTTAGGAGCCATATATAGTTCACTCAGGGCCTCATGTAATGGACCCTGATCTCTCCATAGGTCTGACCCTGTTTCCGTGACCTGTTGCATGATGGCCTGCAACCAGACTGTTTGGTCCTGGTGAGTCCACTCACCTCTCACAAATAACTTATGTAAGAAGTGCTCTCTGGCTATTTTCATGTCTACTAAGGCCGTCATTCTAGAGATTGGTCTCTGTCCTGACTTACAGAAGTTAGTATTTTATTTTTGCAGAACAGAACTTTTCTTGGAGTGTCCCTTTTGAGGAATGCTTCACAGCGTAATGCAGCGTGGTGATCCGACCGGATGTATGTATCCCGTCAGCTAGCACACTGTATTAAGCTGCACAAATGGTAAATCTAACCCAACGTCTCGGCTCGAGCCCCCAATTTGTAAGAGGATTCAATTCACCACTACAGCTAAGTCAACGCCTAGTCTATAATACTGAATGAAAACCCTTATTGATATATCTTTAGGTCCAGTTCATGCGTTCTGGATGACTACCCCTATATAACACCCCTCTCTTGGAATCCCCCTGACCCCACTGAGCCAAGAAGTAGTTCTGTTTTGCAAGTTTAAAAGGTTTATTTGATAATTTAAACAATAGATATATATATGACACTTTATAATAAATTAATAATTGAATAGCACACTTAATCTGATATGATAAAGATCAACAACGGAGAATCTGGCACTAGCACGCTTCTCTATAATCAATAAGGAGTTGAGATGAAATGGATAAGGTAGCACACTGGTAAATAGGAACAAAAGAAGAAGGTGGTACAAAATGCTTTATAGAGTTCAAATGGAGGCAAGGTTGAATGAATAAATGCCGTATAGAAATACTCAATATGATTTCAACAAAACAATGTAATCACTTTTCTCTGGTAATTCCCTCCCCCCCCCTTAATGCAAGGCAAGGAAATGGAAGGAAACACACAGTTCTCAGAAATGCAATCAACTGTAGTTCAGTTCACCCCAGCAAGCTTAAACAACAGAAAACAGATAGGAGTTTTGAAATCACAGGCCCAAACTGCTTTGATATGTGCTGGCAATGAATGAGAAATATGCTAAATTTGCTTTTAATTCCCCTTTAGAGGTTCAGGATGAGTGGTATCTAGTTAATATTAGTCCAGGCTCACACTAGCAATGATGCCGGAATGATTATCAGGTCAAACGAATTTCTAGCAAATGGAAATCAGCATCAGCAGTTTTTTTACATGTGAAGAGATTGCAAATCGCGGCAAAATTCGCGGGTGCGTGTTCCGCGATTGCGGTAAAACTATAAGGGGTAGGGATGTGGTTCTAGGTTCCTAGGAAAGCCTGGGATCTCAGCTTCCAAATAAAAGTTATTGCAAGTCTCTAACCCAAACGGTTGCGGAGATATGAGCAATTTAGTAAAGGTCGTTTTTGGTTTTGTAAATTTTAAACGCACACTTTTTCAAAATGACAAGTGACAAATTTTTGCAGCTAGAATGACAGGTGACAGCTAGGAGGCAGTTCTACTTGGGTTAAATAAATTGAATTAGATGAATTCAACTAAGAGATGTGTTCTGAGTTTGCTAAGTACTCACAAGAGATTTTGAACAGGAAAGCGACTTGTCACGATCTGGTCAACAGTCTGGTCAGGTCTTTCCGGGTTCTGCTCACAGCGCCTGGTCTGGTCTCTCTGCTAGGCACAGCACTGCTTTCTCTCTGGGTTCTGCTCACAGCTAGGCACAGCACTGCTTTCCCTCTGGTCTGGGTTTTGAAGTCTCTAGTTTGGCTTTCAGGAGGTTGATGAATTTGAAGTCTGGATCTCGGGATGTTGTCTGGTCCAGCAAAGTGCGCTGCAGCAAATGGAATTTTAGGTCCCTACCTAAGTTTCAGTGGTCCATTTATATGTTCTCCAAGTGGGTGTGTGTGTCGCATCACTAGCCTTGCCCCTCTCCACTTTCCATTGGTCCAGCTTTCATCCCTTACTTGATTGGGGGAATGAAATGAAGTGTCATCATGATGAGGTCTGTTTATGATACAGAGAACCCACCCCTTTCAACTTTATACACAATCTATATCTGACCTAAAAACATATTTGCACAGGTACACATTTGATTAAAATCACATATACATGGTGTGGCTGAATTTAGCCATGTCTCTGTCCAAATGTGTTCATCCTCGGAGCTTGCATTCAAAAACGGCCACTTCTAGCACTTATTCATGTGCTGCACAACATTGGATCTTCATTAAATTTTACACAACTGTTCCTCACATATCTACCCACATACCAATGCATTTTCGTTTGTCTAGCTGAAACAGGGAGTCTGTAATATTAATAAACAATGGGGTTTTGCCCCAGAACATCACTCAAATTCGAGTTTGGCCTTGAATGAAAGGTACATTTTCTTAATTAAAGCTCTCAAAGTTATACATTTCTGTCATTTGATTACAAAGAGTTATCAGTGTTTTTGTAAAATATATATTTTCTTTTCAATTCAATCCTCAGAGTGTTGAGGTCCGCCTCCAAGACTTGGGTGGGTCAGTCCTCTGGGCAGGCAGGGCTTTGTTGACATTAAACAGTTCAGAATTAACATATTCCTTTCAGAGGAAAGGGTCCTTTGTGTGGTCTCTGGGAAGCTCCCAGCCAGTCTGCCTTCTATCAATCAAGAGGTCATGTGAGATTCTAACTCCTGGTGTGAAGCTTCTGGAGGTGAGAGGGTTTCCCAGGCTTCAGGCCTCTGGGAACAGCATGTGGCTAATTTTTTAATTAAAATGCAGCCTTTGAAGTCAGCTGAGTCAAATCCCTTTGTACAGCAACTGCACTCAGTTCTCCAGTCAGAGTTTAGACCGCTAGTGCCGCCTAGAGGATTTTGTTGGCACTGCATGCAACTTTGGGATTTTCTTGGATTAATGCATTCTAAACACACACAAAAAGGGTTGAATCTTTAAAGTGGTCCAATGAGTCACGATTTCAGCAACTTTTTGACATCAGTAAAAGTGGATTTTGTCAACAAAGACCTTTCTTTACACTGGTGGGTGGCAAGTTAGGTAACCATTTTGGTGTGCGCACAACTGCGCAGCTGTCCTGGATTCTGGGATGAAATGATGGGCGGCGACAGCGCATCCCCATCTTTACCCACTCCAATTATTTATTTTTGTTCTGGGGCAAAATGATGGGCAGCGACAGCTTAATCCCCATATTTACCCCGTCTAATGATTCCACATGGGTCAAAACAATGGTTTCAGACTACTGTGCGGGTAGTCCAATGGTGGTTTTAGGCAGCGTCCTTCTGTGCCCATAACATCGGCAAAAATGGGTGGCAGCCTATTCTTCCTGCATTTCCCGGTGCATTTTCTGGGAAGCTCTGGTCATCATGATGTTTTCATGTCAGTACTGCACAGTTTTGAGGTAGGGCTAGGATGCATGGGTAAATACATCCCACAAGATCTATCTGCACTGAGATAGCTCCTCCTTTTCCAACATGATAACCCTGCGTGTACGGTTCACATCACGTAGGCGGAATCACTGTACACCATCACTTCCTGTCCTTCATGTTTCTCAAGCGTGACAATGAACGCTACTAATTCTGCTGCTTGCACTGAAAAGTGAGACAGTAGTCTTACACGTGCCACTATTTAAAATTCTCCATTTCATCTGTGCCTTACTAATGCAGCACCTGAATGCCATTTCCCCACTAGTCAGACCAATTTTTGAAGAACCATCAATAAAAAGAATCTCCACTCCTGCCAAAGCATTCTCTTTCACACAGGGTATATCATCATACAATTCAACATAATTAACACAGTCATGCACATGATCACCTTCCTGCACAGGTACAGCTACAAATGTGGCTTGGTTCACTATTTTACATCTTACAATTTTAATTGTTGGGTTAGAAATCATTACCTCATAAGCTGAAGCTCTTTGGGATGTCAATGTGCCCTTGGGTATTTCTAAAATGGCAAATAGAGTATGCTCCACATAAAGTATCATAGAGCAGCCCATGACAATACTTCTAGACTTCTCAATTGCAAACAGAGCATCTGCCAAAGATTGTTCACCAGGAAGGTGTCCTCTCATAACTGGGTCTAAAATCCCACTGTAATATGCCAATGGTTTATACCCCAATGTGGTCCTTTGTGTAAGCACTGCTGTCATTACTGACCCATGTGTGTGTGAAAACAAATACAATTCCTATACTTGGGAATCCCTAAAACTGGAGCTACACAAATTGCTCTTTTCACCTCCTCAAATCCTTCCTCCATTTCTTCGGTCCATTCAAGTTTTGTCTTTCCAACTTGTGCTTTCTTGAATGCTTTCAGAAGTGGACTTGTGTATGTGCTATAATCAAACACCCAGGATCTAACGTAATTGCACAAATCCAGAAACTGTTGCATCTGTCTCACTGTGTTTGGTTTTGATGTTTTCATGATTGCCTCGGCTCTCTAAGGTGTCACTTTCTTTCCTTCATGCACAATGAACTGACCTTTGTATAATACCTCTTCATGACAATACTGTAATTTCTCCTTGCCCACCTTATATCCTTTCTCTGCTAAAATAGACATTAGTTGGATAATGTTCTGCCTACACTCATCCTCTGTTTCACTACAAATTAATGGTCATCTACATACTGTATCGCTGCACTATTGAGATCAATATTGCCGAGATCCATTTCTAGGACCATGTTAAAGATCAATGGAGATTCACAGTACCCTTGAGGCAAACAAGTATGTTTTAGTCTCTTTTGACAAAACTTAAATGAAGTCAAGTCTTAGGAGTCCTTATGCAAGGGGATCAGGAAAAAGGCCTTTTTCAAATCAATCACCATAAAATACACAGCGTCAACTGGGATACTGCACAATATTGTCACAGGATTAGGAACTAAAGGAAACTCAGCATCTACATTCTGGTTAAAACGTCTCAAATCCTGAATAAATCTCCAAAACCCTCCTTTAGATTTTTTTATTGGCTACACTGCGGTATTGCACAATGATTCTGATGGCACCAGAATCCCCTGATTCATTAGTGCTGAAATAGTCTGAAATATACCTTCATCAACTTCTAAAAACATGGGGTACTGTTTTGCTCAGGGGAAAATTGCTCCTAGCTTAAGTTTTATTTTAACCTCCCATATCCCCTCAAATAAGCCTATGTCATAGGGGCCTGTGGTCCATAGGGCACTCTGACCTTTTCAAGATCGTCCTGAAAAAATGCTGGTCGTTGCCGCATTATCACCATTCTTTGTGGGACTCCCCTCTTTTCTATCCTTATCCAGTGTGTAATTCTCATAAAGAACACCACTTTGTAATTGCTTTGGTCCTCCCTGAAAATATTGTCATCTGTTATGTCTGTCAGTCTGTATCCCTCCTTAAAAGCTATCACTGTTCTTTATGGTGTGCCCTCATCGTATATCACTTCGAGCATTGCCATCTCTTTTCGTACTATAGCTGCTTCCAACTCTATAGGAATAGTGTGTCCATCTTCCTCATCCATAGTTATTTGGGGTCTAAACATAAACTCATCAGATATCCTTACAATCTTCCCTACTAGGCCAGGTAACCATGTCAACATAATGTTTACTCCATATAGAAAAATCTCTGGATCTACTGGAATGCCTCACAGAGCCACCTGTCCTGTGAATGCAAATATGGACTCTCCAACTTTAAATAGTGTATCCCTGGAGTGGAGCACACTATTCCTTGATAAGTAAATGAAATTGTCATGTTAAGTTTTGTCATTAAATCTCTTCCTAAAATGTTAACTGGTGTATGTTGTGAATATAACAAAGGAACAGACATGTCACATTTTCCTGTGGAGACTGTTAATTTATCAGTAAAAGGAACTCGACTCATAGCTCCAGAGAGCCCTTGAGCATTCATGCAATACCTGATATTGGATATTTTCCCTCTTGTATACAGGAACAAGTCCGGTGTCATAGATAGTACTGAACACATCAAGTCACCCTGTGAGATGTCCTATTGTGGGTACATGCTCATCCGCATCCCTGAGAAAGGATTTCCTCCTACCACAGTGACACCTCCTATTCTAGGCAACAATACTTGGTGCACATTTGCATACTGCTGTGTCTGCATAGGGGCTTGTTTTGACTGCCCTTGTCGTGGATTCATGTGTGCTTGTCCCTGCTGTGGTACATGCTGTTCTTGCAGTGCTTGTACCCGATTAGATGTGTGATCTTGGGGAAAGCCCTCTCTGGTCTGTGTGCTGTATGTCGCAGGACAAGCTGTCCCCCCTCTGGAAAACTGGTAATTGTTTACATTCACTCAGCTCTCGCATATGCTCGTATATGCTCGCAATATGTTTTGTCATAGCTCAATTCCAACATACTGTGGGAACCCTTCTGATAATCCCTTCTTGGTTGTATCCTCCCTGAGGACTATGGTTTCCATTCTGTGTGTTGTGAAACCCACCGTGGTTATTCTGAAATCCGTCTTTTCTTCACCTATAACCCATACCAGTACGTCGTGGCTTAAACCCATACCCACCTTGGTCCATCGGCATAGATTATTTGCCTGTGATGTACCCATTGCTTCTTGCATTCCCATTCCTTCCCTGCTTGTCAATACCACCCCTTCTATGGCACATTGGACAACTTTTTCTGAAACAACTTGGCTTCCTCAATCTTCTTATTTTCATCTTTCTTTTTGTTCTTATCTTGTAATAATCGACAATGGTGTACTATTGTAAACTATATCTCAGCCCAGGGCTTCGCTTCCACCCCCACTTGTTTTGTTCATCTGCCTCTGTAATGGTTCAGGCAACCCCTGGCAGAAAATATGGTAAAACAATGCAAAAGTCTTTTCCCATGGCTTGTGAGTTTCAAGCTGCCATTTCTCCTGAATGTAAGCAACAGGGTCTTCATCTTCTTTCATTTTATGTATCACAATTGCGCTCATATCCGATGTGTCTTGACACTGTACCCTGAGAGCCCTCCAAACATCTGCCCTACAATTATTGAACGGCGATCCATTGTGTTCATTATCAGCCCTCTCTCCAAGAATAGCTGCCATAAGACCTTTTATGTCCCCTATGGCCAGCATATTTTCTCCTGTCATTTTCTCTAATTTCTATATCCATTTCCCAGCCCTCGAATTAAAACTAGAGAGCTTACTTTTTAAGTTATCCTTGTCGATTTGCAGCCATGGAATATATTGCGGTCTTGCTCCCCCCTTTTCTAACAAGGGGAACTGCATGAACCCCATCCCATAGGCGGATGCCACTATTAGTTTATCCATGGCAGGGATAATGGTCCCTGTCTGTCTTCTTGTCGGTAATTATGTTAACCTGCTTACATATGGTGGATACTCTCCTTTCTCACTATGCAATCGTCCTCGGGGACACTCAGGATATTCTGTGGGATCTGGCGTTCTATCTTTAGGCTATTCCAGATCTTACAATCTCACGTCCTTATCGATTTGCCAGCTCCCTTTAGGGGTTCACGCTCTCCCTCCTTCTGCCCCAAGAATGGACTCTCTTTCCTCATCAGACATGTCCAGACCTCAACTAGCTTGACTAACATCCTCCTCACCTCTGTCTAAGTTCAGTCTACTCAAAAACAATGCTCAAAGTTCATCGCTAAACAGGTTTTCTTCCTCACTTCATGATTAAGGTACTCAGGAACGATCATCGTTCCCTCGAGTTTCATATGCACTATCTCGCCTGAATTGCTGATAGACCTTATTGATCCTTTTTCCAATGCTTTCCGCTTCATCTCTTTCTTCTTCTAGTGCTACTCTGGCTGCTGCAGGCATTACTTTCCTTTATCGGGAGAATCTCTTCCACTCTGTCTGATTGTATTTCTGGGCTTGGCCTCATTTGTTGTCAGGTCTCCAACATATAGGAGAAAGGGCAGCAGGGTTTCCTGCACAGGCATGCAACTGCTCCTCTACAAGTCTTTTCCAAAAGGGCATGAGAATTCACGTTTATGCATCTCAGTCAGAAAAGAGTTCCACAAGGAGGTAGATTGAGTTTGGAAAAATTGCCCCAGAGCTTTCTCCGGTTTATAGCATTGGAGTATTAGTATCTGTTTATTGCAAAAACCTTTGATGCCTCTTAGGCTGGTCCCATTTAATTCTCTTAGACGATAGTGTGGGGATATGGCACATAATGCTTTGTGCACAGGTGATGAGGCTTTGAACAAGATTCTTCTTTCCCCAGAAACTAGTAAATCCCTCTCAAGAGCGACATAATGTGAACCTACTTAGGAGTCCTAGTGGCAATCCTTGCAGCAGCATTTTGGAGGTTTTGAGGTTTATGAATGAGGCCCATACTAGTTTCCCACAAAAGGATATTACGGTAATCTAGTTTTGGTCCGATTATGGTCCTGACTATGCAGGCACAACTAGACTTGGATAAAAAGGGAAGGATCTGGTTTAGCATCTGATGATGGAGTTGGCATGAGCTGTCACTGATAGGGTCAAGTCTAGGACCGCACCCAAAGATTTTACCGTCTATTAGGCAAGAAGTATTGCTTCAAAATGGTTTAGAAATGAGCCTATCATTGGTGGGTCCCAACAGATGCAGGTGGATACTTGCCTCTTTTATGCATTTGATAGCGCATCCCGTTAGTGAATTGGGATGTGGTTTTCAAAAGCATGGAAGTGCCTCAGTCCATCTGCTTGTTGGTGATTGGCAATTCTTCCCAGAGATGGGGTAGAGAACTCTGAAAGCAGTATTATATGACACATGCCTTCTGATATCCTTTAATGAATCAAGCAGATGTTTTTCCGGAACAAATAAAGAACATGTGCCAACGCATCCCTTTACTTGCACCAGAAATGGTTGTCTGAATTATGCCCAATATAATTGGCATAGATTCCATTTCCACCTACAAGTTCTTCAATGGTGCTAAAACACTGACTTTGCAGGGCCCTAAGGTTGGCATCTTTGGCAGTAAGCATACACGCATTGCTGGAACCAGGCTAGGGAAACTGTGTCAAAAGTTTGAAAAGTAGAATGGGTATTGGTTGTTGGGTGCACATCTGTGGTGGTTAAGTAGGTTTGACAGAATGACTCTCGCGTTCAATATCTTATACCGTCCGTGAAATGGCTAATGCATAAACAATGACAATATCCTGCTCTGCTCAGAATTTCTTTTCTTAAAGCCAGCTTTAGTTTCTATTTTCTCAATATCCTTTTCAAAGCTTAGATCAATCCATCTGCCTCGAAGGAAGATGATTGTACGACCTCTGTCTTGAAGGTGCTGCATTCAACTCTCCAGAATTACTAACTAGGAAGCCAGCTTGTAGCCATTCAGCATGTGATTCTTGACATGTGTAACCTATGGTGAAGGGCACACCATTGAGATGTTGTTCTTAATTGATTTCCAGCGGGGATACGTTTTGGACCTTTCTAGAGGAATGGCTGGGACTCTCCAACCTTCTCTTGGGTCCACTTTGTTTCTGGAAACCCCACCCATATCTTTCTCCACCTGAAGAAGGACATCCTTTTCCCCATCGCTCATGGATCCTTTCTCTAGAATTGAGTTCATGAAACCACCTCTTTGATCTGCACTGTTAGGAATATTTAAAGTCTGTCCCATAGGGTATCCCTGGGATCTCAGGTAAAGAGCTTTGAAGCAAACAGCTCGAAGTTGGGACACATACAAGTGCATTTCATATGTATTTGCCATACAGAAGGAACATCCTTCACCTCAGACAGCCAGGCCGCAACAGACCCTCTCAGAGCTTCCAGAAGAGTTTGGATTCTGTTGCAGCATTGGAACACAGGACACTTTCAAGTCAGTCTCAGTAACAGCCCACTCTCGGGGTGTGAGTGTGCATGTATATGTGTGTGTGTGTGTGTGTGTAAGCACATGAAATTCATTTGTGAACGGGGCACTTTTATGCAGAGGGCAGATATCACAAGTTCTGATCCTTTGCCCCAATCCTCAGGGAGGTATTTACTAATCTACTTTGAGGAGAAAACAGGTGTGGCTACCTGCTGAAAAGCAGAACAATCTTACACCTTTAAGACACACACTCTGAAGTGACAGAGTCATTTCAGGGCTCTGCTTCCTTACTCCCCTCCACCGTCATCAGGGGTGCCAGAATGAAAGAGGAAGTCAAAACAGCTTCCTGGTCTGAATAAACCCAAAGTTGAGGCATATGTTGCAAAACATGGGAGCGCCTTGTTGATAGAGCAGTCCCATGGTGGGTAGTTGAAAAGCACATGAGAATGTCAGCAAAATCGGAGCTATTGTCTGCAGCACACCTTAACCATGGAAAAGCATGCAGAAGAGAGGAGGGCAATAACTGATGCAGAAGAGCTGTGGGTTGTACCCTGCAGGCTAGATGGGTCTGTAGTGCCTACGACATGATGGAAGTTGGTTCACAGTAGTTAAACATATTGCTCTTTTTTGGGACCTAAGTGATCAAGCCATTTGATGAAATATTGCATTATGGGTACACAGAAATCCAAGAATGGGGGTTCTACAATTTGTTAGTCCTGAACCTCTTCAAAGGAGGTGGTAAGCTGCAACATGGTTAAAGGATCACATAGTCTCGGGAGGATAGCTCAGGGGCAACATGCTTGCCTTGGAAGCAAGACAACATGGAGCAACACAGATCCGATCCCCGGGTCTGCGCTTAGAAACCTCTGGGTAATAAGCACGTTATAATAACCTATCATATTATCATGTTTCATGTATATTCCTAAAGGCCTGCCAGGGAAGATTGAACATAAAGACACCACTGTGAAAGCACTGATGGGTCAATTAGGAGACCTTACTACCAAGCTTAGCAACGTGGCTGGTTGTAGAGAAGCAGACGTACACGTCATTTATAGAGCCCACACCCTCACCTCCTTCATGCTGGAGAACAGAATGAAAGCACTGTGTTTGACATCTAGTACCATCCCAATACCACATCGAAGGTATGAGAGACGTTATGCAATGAGACAACCTTACCGAATGTATCCTTTGAACTGGCGCCGTAGATGTGCGCCTGCAGACATCACTGGACATAGAAGAACTATAAGTCTAGTCCGACAAATGAAAAGTAATGTCACTGAGGAGTGAAGATACGATGGTGCACTGAAACTAACACATACCTAAAGTACAGGGCTGTCACGAGGAGGGTTCAGGGGTGCAAACTGCCCTGGGCCTCACACTTGCAGGGGGCCTCGCAGCCCCCTCTCCTAAGAAGAAGGCAGCACAGTCCACACGTGTCCTTTGATTCACATGGGGAACTGTGCTGCCCCTGCAATGATTTTGTTGAGAAACCATTTGACTCTGCAACAAACAGCAAAATAATGGGAGACAGCAGGGATCAGAAGTAAGCTCTGCTGCCTCCCGTTATTCAGCTGACAACGGGGACATGCTGAATGACAAGAGAGGACTCCTCTCCTGTCAGTCACTGTGTTCACGTTGCTCAGCGTGAACCCGCTGACTGATAGGAGAGGAGTTCTCTCCTGTCAAGCAGCATGTCTACGTGTCAGAGTGCCGCGGCTGCCCGGGTGCTTTTGAAAGGGTGCATGGAGGTAAGGTAGGTGTTTTCTATTTTAAAATAAATGTGCATATATGTGTATTTAAATGAAATTAGTACATATATGTGTATGAATGCATGCGTGAATGTTGGTGTTAATGTTTGTGTCCCTGCTGTGTTTGGTTTTATGTATGCATAAATGTAAGGAGTTGTGTAACTAGTGGGTGAAAGTGTTTTATGTCAGTGTGTGTTCAGCCCCACCCCTAAATGCAGACTCCCTGGGGGCCACTTCATAAGGGGTGTGTTCATGGGATCAGAGGTGCACCTAGGTTAAAATGTCAGGGGGAGGGGGGACTAACACTTCAAATGGTGGGAGTGGCGCTAACTTCAGAGGCTGTGAGGGGGGCAAACTTACTTGTGTGGGGGCATCTAACATCTTTCCACATTGGAACTAGACTATTCTGGTGAAGCTTTAATGTTACAAGCAGCTAAATCTCACTTTCATTTCTGAAACGTCACACTTAAGGACTGCTGTGAGAATGAGATGTCTCATGTCACCACTCCCCTTCTAATTACTCCCATGGCATGCAAGTGCAAACCCCACATAACAATTTCAATTACCTAAAAATGTATGCATATGAATGCAGGTGCTAACAGTGACATGTTTTAGTAATGTTTTAGTAATTGCAGGGCCTTTGTTAACAGCGAAGCCCAGGCACCATTTAATGTTTGTGTCCTGTTCTGTCTGGCCACGGCTCTGTTGGTCAACTCGGCAGGGGCTGGATGACAGTTTTGAAAGCGGATAGTGAGTGGGGCCAATAAACCCATTGCGCTGTCGGTCTCCCCACTGAGGGATGGCATCTGGCCCTTTCAGCTTTTACAGTTGAAATGGCCCCCCAAGTAGTTTCCCCCATATTGGCAGTTTTAGAACACAGAAACCTACTGATAATCTGCAGCTTTTAACCACCTTGTTGCGTTATTTTGACTTCATTATTGATTTAAGCACTCCACAGGTGCCTTGGACTATTTTTCCAATCAGTAAGACAAGGGGTGCCCGAAACATCAAAAAGAAATGGGCCCCCACCAGCCCTGACAAATCTTCAGCCAGCCCTGCTCCCTTTTCCCCTCCCAATTCCCTGAGCCCAGCTAGGAAGCCAAATAGCTATTACACCTTCCCTTTGGCCACTAGTCGTACCTTTCACCCCGATTCAGATGCTATTTACTTTTATAATGCTATGCTAATCTTTGAAGAGTAGAGCTATCTAAAAGCTGAGACCAGAAGTTAAGACTTTGGTTTTGTCAAGGTGAGTCTGTTGATGTCACATGGATAGGTTTTTGTGTTCTGCATGTTTGAAACTGATGCCGCTCCTTAACAATCTGCTCAATGGTGTTGCGCCACTGCACAGCATTCTTTTTGTTTGGGTTATATATATATATAATGCACATCAATATTTCCTGTACAGTGCAACATTGACAAGGGATTTCACAGGGCTCCCGCTCAGACCCTCAAGTAGTCTAGTGGGGAAGTGTCTAACTTTGGAACCTCGCGACCACGGTTCAAATCCCTGCCCAACATAGTTTAAAGCACAAACACACCACAACATTCTAAAATAAACATAAAGTGCACATAGATTTCCCAGATTGTGGAGCTGTATCTGAGATCTGGTGAGTAATTTTTTCCAGATCCTGGATCTGGGAAGATCTGTTGCAATAACAGGATTGAGTGCAGATAGGAAGAAATGGCGTATGAGGAGGGACACAAAGCTTGTAGATGCTGTTTAGTTATTTGCCCACACATTGAATTCTCATGGCCATGCTAATCCCTATGGCAATTCTCACCAGTTCCTGCCCTCCCCTCCCAAAACACCTCCTCATTGGAATTTTGAGCTAACTTTAAACAAGCCTTGCATTCAAACTGTGCCCTCAATGTGCCTGCAAGTGTTTTCTCAAAGGAGTCTTCTGTGAGTTAATGACTTCATTGCAGTTGTAAACACGGAACTGGTGTAATAAAAATGTCTTGATCAGGTCTGCCTTCGGCCACTAAATTTAAAAGCACCCTGCATGTCTTAAGCTGAAGTCCTGTTAAAAACAAGCATTGGCAAAGGCAACAGTTTTGGCGTGTGTATAAGTATTAGGCATATGCCAGGCACTGCTATTAGCTGCTCAGGTACTCAAAACATTTTGCACCTGGCACCATCAACGGCCAGCTAATACCAATACAGAAGTGCCTTTCCCATGCCTACACGAAAGTCCAAACTGTTAGCATTGCCAATGCTCTTTTTGCTTTACCATTGATGCACAGTACTATGCATCAAGGTTAAAACAAACATACTAATTGGATAAATTGGCCCATATTGAATTTAGGCCAATCTAGCCAGTAATAACACTAATGGTGCACAGTTAGCCTGGATATATTTTCTGTGGCATGGCATGTGTACTGGCTGGGAGTCCATACATTGTAATATTGGCACATATTGATGCAGCCTGCATGGACATGCATGAGAACAACAAGCATGAATATATTCTTATGCTATCATATGTTTAGTGGAAAGGTGGCATGAAATGTATTGGAAAATGGTTTTGTGCACAGTTTGTGATTTGCAACTATTGGGATTTTCAATGTGCTTCCATACAAAACCAATTGTAAACTGTATGGATTTATACCCAATTTTGCAAAGAAAGTGGTGTAAAATGCATAATTTTAACCCAATGTTTCAAACATTTTCTTGTGAGTGAGAACCCTCCTCAAGCAACCCTTGTTTGGTTTCCCTTACTGTGCTCTGTTGATCCTGCATAATTGGCACAAACATTTAAGCCTCAAGTTCAGAAATGTACCAGCCTCCACTGTACATCATTTGTCACTGTGTATGATGTGTGTTTTAATGCACACATAGGGGCAGGGGGATCCTTATTAATATGATATGGCATTTATAATGCGCCTGTACACAAGTGTCTCTAGGCGTGACAAGGGAAGGAGGGAGAAACACCGATCATACTAGGCCTTGTGTCATTCTGATCGTTCAAGAGCAGGGAAGGGGGAGGGGAGAAGTGCAGAGGGTGGGGTAGGATGCAGAAATGCAGGAACAAAGAAGAAACAAGACTGCAGCCAACAAGTGTGGATACTCATAAGTGCAGCCAACAGGTGGATAATAAGTGCAAGAGAGGGGACTGTAGGGTTACAGATACAGACCACAAGTGCAGGGAGCCAAGAGGCAGTGCGGGATTGTAACTGGACAGGCAGGGACCTGGGCACGAATTCAGAGGGTAAGCAGTGCATGGATCAGGCAGGTGATCAGCAAGGGAGAGGAAGAGAGAAGGCAGAGGGAAAGAGAAAGGTCTTGAGTTGCTTCCGAAACCTGTGATGGTTCTGCTCAAGCTTCAGAGAGGCAGGGACACTGTTTCCAGAGGGAGGCCCCAGCCGAAGAAAGAGTTCTGCCCCCAAATCTTTGCTTGGAAAAGTGACTGACCCTCAGAGAGTTGGAGGTGGCAGAGCAGAGAGCACATGCCATCCTATATATATTTATGCACATGATACAAAAGTTAGTCTGCCATAAACGCTTGTGCATTAGATAAATCTAACTTTGCTGTAGTTGATTTGCAGTTGTAGTAATAAACCATATTTGGGATCCTGCACACAAACTCAAGGAGAGATTTCTCGGGTCTCCTGTTTGCGTAGGTGCCGCTGCTGGCCTAGTGCAAACAATTGTAAGGGGGCCTCACCAAATGTTTTGCCCCGGGCCTCACCACATCTTGTGACAGCCCTGCTAAAGAATGAAGATGTGATTGGAGTATCAAAGTAAACACATATGTGACTACGATGAGACCCATATATACTAAGAACATATATACTAAGAAGATAAGTAACATGAAATGTAGCAGATGTATGTACGCAGGAACAAAAGGTAGATAAAATAATATAGAAGCTTGATAGAGTAGGAAATAGAATGTGAGTAAAGCAGCCATGTTGAGAAAAGGGACGTCAGCATCGTATAGTAGTAAGCAAGAAGCCTCGAGAAGGGAAACCAAGGCTGCAGTGATGACAGGGACTGAAATAGAAATTTGTCCAGAACAAAGAATAGTACTTTGGCTCAGAATCAAGGATGCTGCAACAAGAGCAACTACATGGCACAAAACTGAGTCAAAAAGACTAAGCCATGTAAGTAGGACATATTTCTCTTAGATAAAGCAAAAGAGTGAACATTTGTGAGTGCCAAGTATTGTACAATTAAAGACGCAGAAAGCACATGAAGGAAGAGTAATGGCACCTAATATTATTGAATCAAATAGCACTAAATGGATTGGCAGAATGAACAAAATCATGGTCTCCTTACACGTGGTACAGAACCGGAAGACAAGGACTATTCATGAAGCTCCAGACGAAGATAGCAAAGTACCTTCACTCCCTTTACAGTTCAGAGGAAGAGGGTGTTCAGCAAGGTCACCTACAAAGAAGAAGTCTTGGCTTAGAGACTAACTGATGAGAGAAGGTAGGCTAATTAAATAAGAAAGGCAGTTGTCTGACGTTGGTTCCTTGCAGTTGGGTTTTGTTTACCTGCTGCTAATGAGCCAAATGTCCAAAATTGTTAAGATGGTGCCAACCAATCATGAGGACCTATGTGATGGTGCATTACACATTGTTGCATGGGCCTATTTGCTGCTGTTATTGTCTCTATTTTACATAGTTGGAGGTTGTTTAGGGCATACCTACCAGTTAAGGGGTATCCAATGATGGTACAAACATCTGTGCAGACTATATGTGCACATTCCCCTTAACCAATCCCTCCGCCCGATAGGTTTTTATTGTTAGCCACATAGGATGATGTCATAGCTGATGTACATTAAGGTATAAAACCTTTAACGTAACTGAATGCATTAAGAGTGTGTGAACTGCAATGTGTTTGTTCGCCAGGTTTCACTACTTTATTGTACTGATAATACAGTATTATTTTGCCATATTCTTTGAGTCTGTCCGGTTATTTGGGCCGGAGATCATTTGTTTTGGTAATCCCATTCAGCACTTGGAATGCTCCAGGTACTAGTGCAAAGGACAGTGAGATCAGGAGCATGGCCAATGTGGAGTCTACAGGAGCTGCTGGAGGAAACTCTCAGGAAGGGTTGGAGGAGCTTTAGCAGTGAGGCCCATAACATGCTTCAATTTGGGATCAGATTTGAGAAGCTAGAATATAATGAGGGAGCTGTGTCTATAAGGATATTGGGACTACCAGTCAAACCAAAGGATGAATAGATTAAAATATTGTTGATGGCTGACATTCCGACTGGGGAAATTTCAACAACCAAGGCCTAATCTAAGGAACTTGCAGGATTTTTGGCCATGTCCCTCTCTTCCACATATCGTCCCTGACCAGGAATGTTTCACTGAGCTCCATTATATTCTCCATCCCCTTGACGATTCCCTTCCTAAACTGCTCCCTTGATTTCTTTCTGTTTTTTTGTGGTCACCTAAAAACACATGTTCAGAACTGGACTCCTCCCATATCAACAGTCGAGATATTAGATACATCAAAATAAATCAGAAGATGTGTTCCACGCTTCGTAAGGATCAGGGTGGTTCTGCTGGCCTAATGATGGAAGCAGTGGGTATGCCAACCATGGAAGTTTGATGAGAGTCCACTGCGGTGGCAGGCTGTTGGTGCCTCTCTATAGGTCTGGATCATAGAAGCAATCCTGCAGGCAGCACCCAACAAAAGGAAGTTACTTTTCAGTCAAAAGAGCTGTGATCTCTCCAGACCTGATCCCATACTCAATACAGAAGCGAGCAGTGGTGCACCTGTAATGGGAACGATGGATTGGGATATTCAAGCTACAGTCTGTCAACCAGGGAGGATGCCTTATTCCTTCTTTGTGTCGAAGGGACGGCGAGATCAACACCAACATGTCCCTGAAAGAGCCTAAACGGTCAAGCATGGAGTCTGGCACGGTGGTTGGCTCAAAAAAGGACCATGTTGCCAGCGCACGACTTAAGAGATGCGCTTCGATCATGTTGATGTATTTTAAGTATAATGTGGCACCAGAGAGAGTGTCTAAGAGTAAATAACTTGTGCAGGAATCAGTGTCCACCCTGCAAAAACAGCTCATAATCCTGATAGGTTCAACTCAGCCCCCCCAACCTTCTGAACTCAATGTATAATCATTGCATTGGGTAGTGGTAACACCTATCCCTGGAGTGTACAAAAGCAAAAGTATTCTAGCATGAAACTCTCTATATAAACATACTCATAATAATAATAATAATAATAATAATAATAATAATAATAATTATTATTATTATTATTATTATTATTATTATTATTATTAGTATTGTTATTATTATTATTATTATTATTATTATTATTATTATTATTAGTGTTATTATTATTGTTATTATTATTATTAGTATTAGTATTATTATTATTATTATTGTTATTATTATTATTATTATTATTATTATTATTATTATTATTATTATTATTATTTGCAAAAGTATTCTAGCTTGAAACGCTATCCCTCTATGTAAACATACTCATAATACTAATAATAATAATTATTATTATTATTATTTGCAAGAGCAAAAGTATTCTAGCATGAAAATCTCTATATAAACATAATAATAATAATAATAATAATAATAATAATAATAATAATAATAATAATAATAATAATTTCGTTTTGGTTGCTGTTATTATTAATACTTCCCCCATTGCTCCTTTCTCCCCAATTCAATCCACACAACCGTCCCCCCTTAAATGGGCTGAGGAGAGGGGACAGTGATATTGCTGAGCCATTAGGAGAGTCATGTTGTTGAGGGCGAATATTACAAAAAAAAAAAAACAGCTATATAATCTTACGTCTGTGTGGTGGTTACAGACAAATGGAATCCCCTTGGCACAATTTCCAAGTTAATTTGCTCTATCGAACATGTGATATTCAATAAAAAAGACGTGAAATAAAGCCCTCATCAAAAAGAACAATTTCACCTGAGATGGCTGTATCAATCACCTCTTCCCCTCACTGGAACGTTCGTATAGCGCCCCCACCACCTCCTCCGCTTTTATGGCGGCCTCAGAGCAGTCCTCAGAGCCTCGCATCTTCTGTTGTAACTCTGTTATTTATGTAACGTTTCCAGGCCTGTCGCTTCCCAGTCCCTACTGGGATCCTCATTAGCGCCTTCATTGCACCGTGTCTTCATTATTACTGTCAAAGGCCCCCTCCTCTGGGGCTGATGTGCTGTGCTGGCAGCTCACTGCATGGCGTGCAGCCAGAGGGAGGGGGCGAGAAACCCTCCGCGTCAGCCCCATTCTGGAGTTACAACTCGTAATGCATGCGGGCATTCACTGGATCCCTCTGTGCGTGTCCGACGGTCGGCGGGGAGGAGGGATGGAGCAGAGGGAGAGTGGGTGAGACTTGCAACACAGGCACCAAGATCTTTTCAGAAAAGAGACAAGCCATTGGTCAAGATGTAGTAAGGGGTTGCAAGTGTTTGCCATTCTGTGACGGTGGAAAATCTCACAGGACTCTGCGGCACCCATCTGATGTTCAAAGAATCCCCGTGCCTGTTCTGGAACCTTCTGGAACATCACCGTGGCTTTCATTCCCACTGTGGAGGGCTTACATGGCCTTTAATGGCCCTCCAGCCGGCTCAGGCAGTGGGCTGTTAAAGGCCATGTCCAGACCCCACAGCGGGCATGAAAGCCATTTGTACCCTGGGTGTTCATCCGCGTTGCGAATGGCGTTCCATTTTTTTCATCTGAAGATTCGCACTGCTTGTGCAGCAGATCCCCAGTGAAAAATATAAAAATAAATACAAAGATGGCTGCCTTTTCCATGTCCATGGCAGCAGCCATGTGGGAGGAGGGCCAGGACCAGAGCACAAAGCTCCAGTTCCCAGCAGGTTAAGTAGGGATGGACAGCTGGGGTAGAGAAGAGGTTGGATTGTTTTGGGGGATGGAAGGGTGGGGAGGCAACCTTAAAAAACTTTTTTTTTTAAATGGCACCACTTTTGGAATGGCCTCAGGTGGCTGGAAGCAGGGGGCTGATAATGTCTTTCCTCACCCGCTGTTCCAGCTGTCTTATTGACTGATGGTCCTCCTTACACGGGTGGTGTGAACGTTGTGTAATGCGGGCAAAGTAATACATTCCAAAATCTTGCTTCGTTAGTCTGAACATAGGTATTGCTATCAGTCTTGCTACTACTATGCTAAGGTAATCAGCATTCACGCTGCACATATCTGCCCTTTGTATGACCTCGTGGGCCGGCAGGCATGCTTTCTGCATGCACTGTGTATTGAGTATGTCCTGCCTGCTTGATCAAGGTAAGTGGAATGTCTCAAACCTAAGGCGGTTCTCGGGTCCAGGTGCTAGTTCTAGTTAGAAGATCCAATCCCAACACGAGAATGGGACAGGTTTTTGGCCGATTACGAATCCCCGACGAACAGAGGCGTTTCTAGGGGGGCTGAGGGGCTATAGCGCCAGGTGTTTTGGTTGTAGCCCGGATAGAAGCTCAGGGACTACAACCAAAAGGCTATAGCTAGCCCCGTATCCAGCCAGTCCCGACATTAGCTTAGCCCCTGATCTTTTCCAGATCTAGCAACACCCCTGCCGGCGAACTCCCAGCAGGGTTTGATATCTCAATTAATGATTAAATGTCTAACCAGAAGATGAGGGTCTTGTGATAAATAAAGCTATGTGTGGGGTTCATCTAGCCATTGAACACCCTCTCGGGTGATTCGTCAAGTTTGCCCGAGTTCATGCACCCAATCAAAGGCCCGAAATCTCCCAAAGGAGGTATCTGGCATTATATAAGGCCCAGTTGGTTTTGTGCTGCTTTAAGGGTTTTTCTGTGCTGCGAGGAAAGCTGTTACACAACGTCGATATTACCCACTCTGTCAAACGACATTTTTCCTCCAAACATTTGTTGTCAAATTATTTTGTAGTTTTGTACTGCAAAAAATGGTAATTCTGGGTTTGGTAAATAAAAGGACGGGATTGGGGGGATAGAGCTGTGAGGGAACCCCCCAACCCCTCATTTTGTGTGGAAAAAAGCAGTATCATTGCCAACTGAATCAGTGAATTTTCCACTTGGCAATAGAAAATGTGGGAAATGTTCATACATTTACAACCCGGCTCACATTTGGAGGGTGGTTAGTGCAATTTAGAAAACATGAGCAGTCCTTTGAATAGTTTGGAGATTATTTGTTGTTGGTCCATTGTGTAGTTTCTTGTTTTTTGCCCTCTTTTGTGTTCCCCTTTGTCTACGTGTTTTCAGTGTGTGATCCTGTCTTATGTTTGTTCCCGTTATGAAAAAAGGACACATACATTGAGGCATTTCTCTGGTATATGTTGCCATTTGTGTCTCTTTATACAAGGTAAACAGTCCAAAAATGTTCTGCACCCCTATTTTTATCTCCAAAAAACACAAAAAAACAGAACAACTACAATGTTTCCCTCTCTGTGTTTGTTATGCATAGTTTTTGTAGTTTGTTTAGTAGTAGTAGAACTATTGCATTAGTTGTATTACTCTTAAGGGCATATTTGTATTGTTTGTTCTCTTGTTTGTTGACTTGCGTCACTTGGGTTGTGGTGGTTCCCTCTGGTTCGGGTACACAATTTTGTATTCTCGGGTTGAGTAGCAGGTATCACACACATACATGGTTCTCTGCACGCGCTGCCATTTGTGGCATTCATGGCCCATCTGCAATGCTGAGTAGGGGAGGGTAGGAAGGCAGATTCCTCCATAACTGGTGAGCAGTGGTGAACCTTTGCGCTCTTCTGAGAGCTGATTTGTGGGCCTGGAAACAGAGCAGCACTGATCTCTGAGTCGATGGGGGAGACAGAGAATTGGGCAAGGTCTCAAGAGAAGGTGGGGATATCCAGACGTAGACCCAACAGAGACAAACACAGATGTAATGGCGATGCCCCCCACAGAGTCAAGGAAAGAAGGGCTCCTCCATGTAGACAACAGCATATCAGGCAGGCATGCCTCACAAGTGGCAGGAATTGGTGGTTGCAGCAAGATCCCTAGATAAGGCCTTTGGGATTGGCCCTAACTGGGTGGGTGGCCTAGAGGACGGAATTGTCTCCAGGCAGACATGCAATGGTGGTTTTTTGGAGCCAGGGTTAGGACTGTCAGATAGATACTTAGGGGAAGAACCAGCCTTTGGAAGCGTGGACCTAGCTGAGGGTGAGATGGAGGGACATATACACGAAGAGGTGATGGTAGAGCAGACTCTTTCTACTGAGCAGGAGGGGAAATGCCATGTGGTGTCTCAGGGAATGGTAACCTCTACACTCCCCCAAACTTCCTACAGTGTCCTATGTGCGGTAATGTTTTACCTTGCCACCATGATACAATACCAGTTGGGAGGATCCTAATGTCTCTTGAATGGTTGACGGCTGTGGGAAGCGTATCAAGCAGGGGCAGATTGTAAGGAGTATCGCACCTTAGAGACAATGGCAAAGAAGAGGAGACAATTATGGCATTTGCAGAGGAGAATGTAACAGGTACAAGTATCCACAGATGCTAGCAACATTCCTCCACCACTGCAACCCCATCTTGCAGTGCTGAGGAGGAGAGTCCTGGCACATCCCAGGGATTGCGTGCCGCACAACAGTGGCCACATCCCTGCACTCAACCAGACTGCCCAATTGGCATCATTGCCAACAGCGGTCAATAGAATGCACTTTGTTTGCCTGCAGTGGCCAAACAACTAGTTGAGGATGGTGCACTAATGACAGGATTCATCTATGGGCACAACCCTTAAAACCAGATGATGCAGCATGGGGGCGCGACTGACTTTATTGTTAGTGGTCGGTTAAGGCTGGAGATCTGGACTATGTAGTGGGGGTTGGCTGCAGGAGGAGACATATGGAACTCTACCACTCTTCCCTCATGTAGGGGGTGCATTGCAGGAGAGAAGGAATGATGAGGTCATGGGGGAGGAACAGCCCTCATAGGGTTACTCCCTCACCCACAAGACTGGCCTCAGTCTTTGGGAGAGATTGAGACCTTTAGCAAGCTCTCTGTGGGAGGCCTTGGGGACTGTAATACGTGGCTGCACCCTGTGGAAGAGCCCACGATATTTACGGGGTGGCTGCATCCTGTGAAAAACCTTAGAACATTAGGGGGGTGCTGTGCCCTGTGGGAGAACCTGTGAAACTTAGCGGGTGGCTGTGACCTTTGAACAAACCGAGAAGCTTAAAGGGTGGTTGTGCCCTCTGGTGGAGGAAACCATGGTGAGTGGAGGTGTCCTGTGAAAAAACCCAAGGATCTTAAGAGGTGCTCATATAAAAAAGAAAAAAAAAAGAAAAAACTAAGAGGTTTAAGGGGTTGTTGTGTCCTTTGAAAAGTCTGAGAACCTTAATCATTGATTGTGCCTTGTGAAAAAATAAAGCCTTGAGGGGTTGCTGCACCACGTGGGAGAATCCACGAACGTAGATCATGCCTGTGCACTGTGAAAACCCCATAAGCCTTACTTGTGATTTAACAAATCATTGACAAAATAGTAATTTTTCCCAAAGAGGTTCTTTGTATTTCGACCACATATTTCCTCACAAACACATGTTCAATATCCTTTCTACAAATCCCAACACGACAATATCAGCTACATAACAGATAATCATTCTGAAATATGAATGACCGTCATTCATATATAAGTCTCAGATCCATAATTCATAGTTTTACAACTTTCAGTAATGTTTAAAAAAAGCTCAAGAATGGTTGAAAGTAGACATTATCAGGCCTATGTGCACTGCACCATCATTTGCACATGGGACCTTTGCCCTGATGTACTTGACCATACCTACCTAGCTGCAACTCTCTGCTTCCCTCTTGCTGCGCCTCCAAAGAATCGGCTCAATATGCCAGGCTCGGTGGCTGATCTGCAACCTACCTCCCCATGGAATGGCTCTACTCGTCTGATTTGCTCATGGTGGGTCCTGTATAGAGCTGGCTGGAAAACACACATTTCCACCATTTGGCACTTGCTTTGAACTAAGCAAGGTCCTGTAGCTGCTACTCTGCAATGCTATTGTGCCGTCCTCCTGCTCTTTCCAGGCTGCTGCCTGCTACTTAGCTTGGCACATGGTTCACCAAGGCGCTTTTGCGCATTCTCACCCGGGAAGGGCAATGAGCCAATCAGGTGGCTGGAACAGCCGTGGAGAATACACATTGTCCGCCCGCGGTTTCCAATCACCCGTGGGTCTTCCCTGGGTGGTGCAATTGCTTTCCACCATTTCTTCAAAACATATGTATGTAATTCCTTGGTTACAGTTCTAAACATACAAATACAAACTTTTGAAAACTGTGTAAAGTATAATGATCAGTTTTGCAACTACAACATTCAGACCTTTGAAAACTTTGCAAAGTATAATTACCACTTTTGTAACTAAGGCCAATGTTATGTGATTTTTCAGGGCCATGTGAACCTATTTTTTTTGTTTTTAAAGGAAACCAAAAAGGGAAATAAATATGTGTGTTTAAGCGAGAGGGTTCATCTAGTATGAACACTGTACAAAGAAGAAGGTGTGCCCAGATGTTTTGACACTTAACTGGTCAGCCCTGATTTGCTGGCTACTTGAATACTGCAAGCATGGAGGTGTGTGGACTAGGTTAGCCAGCACCTGTGTGAGTGTGTATTTATGGGTGACACCATATATCATCTCGATAGCCATTAGCTCTTCTGGTGAGATATAAGTCAACTGGGACTACTGCGACCAGCTTCACTGGCTGGGTCCTGGTTCTTTGCAAATGCTGCTCTGTCCCTTTATGACTTGGACATTTTTGAGTTGCTGTTTCTCCAGGTTCTTGGTAGCAATGACATCCACCACATTTGCTGGAACCATGCCTGCAGTTCTGAGACTATCCTGGAAGCTTTGCTGTCCTGCTGAGCAGCTTAGGTGGGAGCCCCTGCTGACTTTCATTAGTGCTGAGTGCCTTGCTGGTGCTCCCCCTGATCCTGCACATTGTGGGACCCATTTGTGCCACCTTCTACATCCATAACATATCAATGAACCTTGTTTTGCTGTCTGGGTGACAGCTGGGACTCCCCTTATCTGTCTGTGACAGTTTCGAGGTCCCACTCAGCTGCAGTGTGACTGCTGCCACTGCTGGGGTGCCACCTCACCATGGCTTTTCCCCATGGGTTGCCTTTTCATGGACCCATCGTACTGGCATTGGTGTTCTGGGTACTCGGTTCCGTCTGACCAGACACCTCCACCACTTCAGGCCGGAATCTCGAAGGCACACCTTATCTATCCCTGCCTGTGCCTTTTATTTCTGCCACAGGCAGCTCCTTGAAGGTGCGTCTCTAGGTCTTTGTAGCCCAATTCAGCCACTAGGCTCACTTTCCAAGGTCACCTGGCCCTGGACGTAGATTGTTTCTGACCCTCACGACCTCCACCCCCCCCCCACACAGACACACTGTATGTTCAGCGTATGTCACTGGAGAACACATGAACTGCAACCTTCACTCTTTGGTTGTCTGATTCTGGTACTGGGCTCTGGAGGTCTTCTGCAGAGGTCCTAAACACTCAACAACAGGGTGCCTGCTCTTCCTCTCACACCAATAGGCTGCAGATACTCTTTCCCTACATTGTACCTATAAATCTGGGAGACCTATTTTGAGCCCGTTGATTCCTATGGGAGAACCTTTGGAACTCTGAGCACTCAATAAAAGTGACAACTACTTGCCTGAAATGGTGGACTAGCGCTTTATGTTGGTCCGGCTTCGGGTCCTAGAGTTTTCAGGACCATCAATGCATTTTAACAGGGACTGTTGATTTTATGTTCTTTGTTGAGTGACAACTCACAGCAGGTCACTCATAATGCATTTCCTATTGTGACTGCATTGTGTCTAAAGGGATCTATAAGTTATGATTGGTATTGTCGGTGAAATGGGTCCTCAGTATGTTAAAACTGATATAATATTGTTCCGTCCTCATTGTATATGTTGGCCTATGCCCAGTCGCTTTGCGAGGAAAACCGTATTGCAAGGTCGTGACCTTAAGGGAATCAAGCCTCCATTTTAGGTTAAATCCGCCATTTTAGTTTATCGTGCAAAGTCACCCTGTGGCCTAAAATGGCGACCTGTGTTCTCTTGTTCTTGCTTTAACCTCTTCAACCTCTGTAGGAGAGTTAATGCCCAACCTGCCTGCAGGCTACATGTTAGGGTCATGTAGACCTTGTCCTTTGTTGACCTCGGGATCAGGGGATTACTTGAATCGGCGATGTTAACCTACAAGTATACAAGAACAATAACGCTATCTAAATACGACATGCAAAACATCTGTTTGACCTGTATTAAAGCAATATGTAAAGAGTGTAAAGTTAAACCTAGAGAATAATAGTTTGTTAGTAAATGTATTGAAAAGTAAACCGCATGCACGAGATATGTAAATTAGGAACTAACATGGCGCGACCCTAGCCCAGTACATGATTAACTTGTAGGAGGCTGGACATCGTTATAAAGAAACTGTATAAATACGCTGATGTCCAGCTAGCAATTCCTGTTCACTGCTCACATTGAACCCTGCTGGTGGTCTCTGTGATGTATTGACGGCCAAATAGCTATTTGTATACTTTGTTTTGTAAACTGTACAGAATTGCAATAAAGATTCTGGGAATCTTTACAAGCCTGTGTCGGTGTATTTCTCTTTGCATGGTGTAAAAGCCTTAATATTGTATTTTCTGATTCCACAAATAGACTTAGTTCTGTGTGTTTCTTGTTATTTACGTACCTGGTTTGTGACTATCATGGTCTGTCTACTTTCATGACTGGCATTGTTCAGGATTTCATTGCTGTGGCTGTCTTTCCCAATAGGTTTTCCATGAGTTGAGATCATGTCAACCCATTGTTCCTTTTTGAATGCTTACTGTGCTGTGTTATTCACTCACCTCAGTGACTAATTGCCTGTTTTATCGTATGCAATAATTAATAAACAGTGTAAACACAAGTACAATATATTTATGTTTACTGTATTATGTTGGGTATGTGGGCGGGTCTAGTGGAGAGATAGCGGAAGTGTGAGAACCAGTGTTCCGTCATCACAAGGACACAATAATCTGTGTTTTGGTCACTAGGATTGGGCAAAGGTAAGTAGCCATGAAAAAGCACTGCATGAAATCAATAGTTCACAAAAATATGGCAAACTGTAAACAACGTATGGACATTCTTTTTACCAGTGTTTGTAATTATTGTTTTTGAACAGTATGTAAATTAAGAATGCATGCAGGCTTTACCAAAAGTTATAACATGCACACTTGTGTTGGGGTTTACCTATATATTTCAAATCTGCTGTCGTCAAACACTGACAAAACCCAGCCGATTTCCCGACTCCCGGCAGCTCAGAAAAAAACAGATCTGCTGAAATGTGGGGGAGTCTGGGGTGATATAGGGGGAAGCAGATGGAAGAGAGCGGCAATGGGGCGGGGAAGTATGGAAGAAGGCTTGCTGAACATGGAGACGAGCAATCCAGAACAGATCAGAGGTAAGGGGAGGACAGGGGAAAGAATGGTAAGAGTTGTGGTTGAGCAGAACAAGGGGGTGAGGGTTGGGAGCGTAGCCTCTGATTGGTGCTTGAGGGAGGGGGAAGGGGTAGCAAGAAGTAATGGCTGGATGGAATGGTTTACACAGCTGGAAGCAGAGAAGGCAAATTAGAAATACTGATTCGGTGAAGAATGCTGCAGTGAGAAGGTCGGGGGGCGAGATTCCATTGCAGAGGAACTGCTGGGAACAAGAATATAGGATAAGTGATTTGGGGTAAGCCCACAGCTACCTTCTGTTGTCGATACGTCTTTAATGTTGCCATGCTGTGGGTGTGATGGCAGTGTGATATCATGAATGTTTACACTGTTTTCAATGCAGCCGTAACCTTTCTGTGAAATATTAGATTTACAGTATGATTTGAACTCTTCACACAATTCCTCCTGCACTTATTCTGAATGTTTTAAACTGCCACTTAGGCTTGAATATGAAGTGCAATTTCCGAGTGTAATATGTGCAATTATTATTAAACGCTGATGATGCTGTTGTTATTTTCATCCAATGGAAGAGCTCCTAGCATTGGATGGAGCCTGATTCTTAATCTTTTTAAAATCACTCACGGTGGAGAATCATTGATGAAGTGGCAGATCCTGCCTCGCACTTGATGGGCATCGAGTAACAGAAATCTTTCCCTGTCTTGGCGGCAGTCAACAATGCAAAGTGATTATTAGACATAGCAAAGTACCCTCTATGTTACAAAGGCCATCATAAATAAAGCGAATAGAAATGATCAAAACAGTTGCTAAATTAACAAGTCCCCTAACATTGAATGCCTAACTAAGGAACAGATTATAATATGATCATATTTTAGCTCCTTAGTGCTTTCTAAATATAAGTATCAAGCCTAAAGAAGTTAACCTGATCATACCTTGATCTTAAGCAAATAGATCAAAGCTTCTCTGAAAATGACACCATTTCCTACTTCTACCAACTCTTTCTGAACTGCTGGTACCAGGGCCAAAACACAATTACTCAAATAGTATTCTCTATTGGCCCCATGAGCAGTGACATCATATCCTTTCCTTGCCACCCAACAATGTTTTCTAATAATGGGTGCTCAGTTAATCTAGCCTAAGTAATACTTCTTTTGTGTTCTGGGTTTTAAAACAAGATATTGCAGCGCTACTCTAAGCTCGCTCCCCACCGATGCTTAAAACTGAAGATATTATATTGCACTTCTACAAAAGTTAACTGGAGAATATCTTCAAGTACTCTGCCCATAAGTATCTGTTTTGCATCTGCACCTTTCATATTAGTATAAAAAAGAACCTTTCCCTTGGGCATCATTACAAGTTGGCTGTTGTGGAATTAACGTGCTGGTATTACAGTATACCAGCACGTTGGGGCACGTGCTTTACCTCCTGTTAAGAGCTCAAGATAAGTCAGGCGCCTACTGGCAAAGATTTACAACCGTTGCCAATATTCATAATCCGGTGGTAATAGCACCAGACCGAGTGCCAGTAACAGCATTTCCATTTACTGTTATCCTGGCCGATTTTCCCCCGGGATACCGGCAAACCTGCAATGAGGCCATTGTCTCTAAAGTAATTCTCATATAGGCAGGCCAATTTGGTGAACGATGTACCAATATCCTCACAAATGGAACTAGTGACAACTGCTATGCTGGCATTCATGTGAGAGGCTGCTGGAAGAAACTCATACCACTCATCAGTCTAAACGGGTTTCTTGATGAACCAGGACATTTGCCAAAGATCTTTTTGATTCCAATAGTTTCTTTCAAAATATATTTTCAGATGGGATTGAAACCTCTTATCAAATGTGGGTCGCAGACCTGGCTGTATGCACAATACATGCAGCATTACAGGACACAAGGCCAGACTTTTAAAAACAGACTCAATATCGTCCTATGTCAATTATTTCATCTTGGTTTGCACTTTAGAAATCTGGACTACACAAGACAAATGAGCTGAAAGAGAACACCTCATTAATTAAAGATGGAGACCCACTCTAGTGTTTTGTTATTATCCTTACATTTAAGTTTAGACTTCACAGCATTCATGGCCATCCCAAATGTTTCATTAAGATAAAGAGGGGTCACAGGACTAGTCCTTGTATGTGTTTGTGTATGGAAGAAGAGGTGGATGTATTTGGCCACTGGATATGTGAATCCCTGGACCTGGGGCTGAAGTCAGCCTGAAAACAGTTCTGATTGGTATATGTCAAGTATCGGCAGAAATCATCAGTGTTAGGACGCCGTAATTATCCGGCTTCCACGGCTTCCACGAGACCTAATACTTGTGGTTCTCGTATTTGCAGACGAACGGTGGTTACGGTTCCTTTAAGACCTCGTCTGCCGGGAGCTTGGAAGTTGGCATGGAGACGATGGCGTCCTCTCACGTCTTTCACTTTTCCCCGTACACGTTCAAAGACGTATAGTGATCATGTGACTATTATTTAAGCCACGCCTGTGCGTTTTGCCGGCGCTTCTGAATCTTGTATTCTAGCGGCTTGCTTTCTCTCGTATCCAGGTTCTTGTCCCTTTTGCCTTGTTTTCCTGTTTCTCGACCTCGGACTGCCTCCGGACCCGACTTGCTTACTCCTTTGTACTTTTGCTGCCAGTCCTGCTCATCGACCTCGGATCGTCCACGGACCTGCATTGCTTACTCCTTTGTACTTTTGCTGCCAGTCTTGCTCATCGACCTCGGATCGTCCACTGACCTGCATTGCTTACTCCTTTGTACTTTTGCTGCCAGCCCTGCTCTTCGACCTTGGACCGTCCACGGACCTGCCCTGCTACTCACTTGTACTGTCTCCCGCTTACCGTTTTTCTCCTGCATTGGAACTCTGCACCATTGGTACACGGACTAGAGACTGCCTTTAATGTACCTTTAGGCGTCCTCGTGCCGTCGGGTTACATTTTGCTCTTTGGACATTCAGCTTGGATCTTCTCCCTGCTTCTTGCTTTGCCTTCATTTCTGGATTGATTTCCTGGTCCTTTCGTTTTGGGTTCGCCACTACCTTTCTTTTTATTCCTTCCTGGGGATATTCGGAGATTCGGAGACTCTGAAGAACCGCACAGGTTAGTGGTTGGTTTCTGTTTTGATGTCTGCATTTTTGGCATAGAGTCGCATCAGTGTGATTATTGCTCTTATTGCAGCTGTCTGGGGGTCTTGCCTGTACACCTTGAGAAGACATCCCGTTCCAGTATCCTGTTCCATGCGGTTCTGGATTCTTCATTGGCATTCCATCTTTCCGCCAATCAATTGTTCTGGTTGTTCATTGTACTGACTAGTTCGGTAGATTGGCGAAAATAATTCCTCAGCTACACTACGAGGGCAAGAGCGCTACTGACATATTCAGAAGCCTTCTATATAAATGGATGCCAATGAGTCTTTGACAGCCATCATGCAATTGGTGGCGGATCTACGCAGTGAAATGGCTAATGCCCATGCTGCCACCGAAAGACGCATTGATGAGCTGCAGGCTGGTTTTCAGCCCACCGGTGCTGGGGCGCCTTCGCCCGCTGTGGCATCGGGTTCTGGGCTATCTCCTGCCTGTTCTGACACTGGGCCAGTGTACATGACTGCTCAGTTTCCCTTGGCTCCACCAGAGCGGTTTCTAGGTGACCCTAAGGCCTATCGAACCTTCCTTAACCAGTGTAGGTTACACTTTCTATGTAGGCCAACCTCGTTTCCAGATTCAACCACTAAAGCGGGCTTCTTATTGTCACACTTGGGTGGTACGGCGGCGGCATGGGCCAATCCACTATTGAAAGAGGGCAGTCACCTCTTGTACAATTGTGACGCGTTGATTGAGGCTATGAGTCGGGTGTTTGATACGCGGTATGCTACACAAGCCACCAACTCACAGTTATTGGCCTCACAGCAGGGAACTTCTACCCTGTTGGCTTACTTAGCCAAGTTTAATCAATTGGTTGCCGAAACTAATTGGCCAGAGGAGAAGAAGGCATCCTTATTTTACAAAGGGTTGTCTGATTCCCTTAAAGATACTCTATCCACGGTACCGGTAATCCCTACAGCGTTCTCTGAATTGATTGACTTGGTACTCCAAATTGACTCTAGACAAGCAGAGAGAAGGGGGGAACAGAGACCGCTTCCTCCTCTTACGACCGCCACGTCAGATCCTGCCACCGGGTCCTCAGAACCAATGCAAATCGGAGCATTGCGGGGACCGTTGTCAGAGAAACAAGGGAACACAGGAAAAAGAACAGCCTTTGTTTCTATTGTGGGTCATCAGATCATTTACTACGATCATGTACTAAGAAACCTGTTAAGAAACAGGGAAACGCGAAAGCCGGCAATAGAAGGGGTTCAGTTGCCGGGTGGTTCTTGCAGCAACCCCCTCATGTCTACACCTTACTGTTTATCCGTCACTCTTAATTCCACCTCCCTCGGTAGGCGGGTGATTCCAGTTGTATTGGATTCAGGTGCCACGGGGAGCTATATTGACGGTGATTATGCTCGAGAGCTGGGTATACAGATTGTTTCCAAAGACTGCCCCGAGGTCGTGAATACGGTCGATGGCTCAACCCTGGTTTGTGGTCTAGTGACTGAGCGTACTGCTACTTTGGTCATGAGGACGGAATGTGGGCATACTGAAGAGATCTCCTTTGACCTGATTGCCGCCCCACAGCTTAAAGTTATCCTGGGGCTTCCTTGGTTGAAACTACACAGCCCCGTGGTGGATTGGCAGTCGGGGGAAGTGAACTTCCTTTCAGAACATTGTGACCAGTTCTGTTTGACATCAGTTCAGAAAACCTCTAGCCCAAGCCATGCTCTCATGGATTCCGCCTCCACGATAGGGGCTGTTCTTAACACTCAATTACCCTCAGAGTATCGAGAATATCGGGATGTCTTTGACGCAAGTGGGGCAGAAATCCTTCCACCCCACAGGTCTTTTGATTGTCCTATAGAATTGGTTCCTGTGGCCAAGATACCATCTGTTAGGATTTATTCGTTAACACCCAAGGAGGATGTCATCCTTAAGGAATACATCGACAAATCTTTAAAATCCGGCTTCATTCGGCCTTCGCGTTCTCCGGCAGCTTCCCCTCTGTTTTTTGTTCCAAAGAAGGAGGGAGACCTTCGCCCTTGTATCGACTATCGGGGCTTGAATGCTGTTACGTCAGGAACCAATACCCGATTCCTCTGATATCAGTCTTGCTTGATCAGCTCGGCTCGGCCAAGGTCTTTTCCAAGTTAGACTTACGTGGGGCGTACAGCCTTGTACGCATACGTGAAGGGGACGAAAGGAAGACCGCCTTTAAAACTAAATACGGTCTATACAAATACACTGTAATGCCCTTTGGTCTAAGTAACGCCCCCGCCACTTTCCAGTTCTTCATAAATGAAGTCTTTCATGACATGTTGGATCAATATCTGATTGTTTATCTAGATGACATTCTGATTTACTCCCCCAACCATGAAACCCAGTTGTTCATGTCAGTAGAGTCTTACAACGTCTGCGGGACAATCATTTATATGCTAAACTGGAAAAGTGTCTCTTCCACGTACAAGAGGTCGAGTTCCTTGGCTTTAACATCACCAACAAAGGAGTCAAGATGAGCAGATCTAAGGTCTCTGCTATTCTGGATTGGCCGGTTCCCAACAATCTGAAGGCGTTGCAATCCTTTTTAGGTTTTGCGAACTTTTATCGACGTTTTGTTCAAGACTTTTCAGCCATTGTCTGTCCCCTTACAGCTCTGACTAGCTCTAAGAGATCTTTCCATTGGAATGGGGAGGCTCAACAGGCGTTTGATTCTCTGAAGTCCGCCTTCACCTCAGCACCGGTGCTCCAGCATCCGGACCCAACCCAACCGTTCATAGTCGAATCTGATGCTTCGGATGTTGCTTTGGGTGCTATCCTGTCCCAACATTGCCCAGATGATGCAGGTTTACATCCAGTAGCCTTTCATTCCAGAAAGTTAACGCCTTATGAAAGGAATTATACTATCACGGAGCGCGAATTGTTGGCTATTAGGGACGCCTTCTTGGTTTGGAGGCATCATTTGTTGGGTTCTCAAGTGCCTGTTCAGGTGTTCACAGATCATAGGAATCTCTTGGCTCTTCACTCAGTGAAATGCACCACTGCACGGCATGCTCGTTGGCATGAATTCTTTTCAATGTTTGATTTCACTATTTCCTATCGTCTTGGTTCTCAGAATTCTAAAGCGGATGCTCTCTCTCGTCTACATGGACCCGCCAAATCCTCTCACGCCACTGGTGTACCTTTGTTACCCACTCAGGTGGTGTGTGGTTGCTCTTTACGTCCGTCACTTAAGTCCTTTATACAGGAATGGCTTCGAAACGATCCGCCAGAAGTAGCCAAATACAGACTGGAGATCATAAATTCATTGCCCTATAACCAGGGTAAAATATTCCTGCCTACTCTAGGGACGCGGCGTACTGCTATACAATGGTGTCACGATTCATCTCTGGCTGCTCATCCAGGTATTAGGAAGACGGTTGATCCACTAAAAAGATGGTGTTGGTGGCCATCTTTATTGCAGGATGTTACTGATTACATAAATACATGTTCGGTTTGTGCTCAGTGTAAGACATCACATGGCAAACCCGTGGGTTTGCTACAACCTATGCCTCTTCCAGATCGCCCTTGGTCCTCCATTTCCATGGATTTCGTTGTGGAACTACCTGTGGTGGAAGGTTTTGATACTATATGGGTGGTCATCGACTATTTTACCAAAATGGCACTATTTGTACCTTGTCAAGGGATCCCTACTGCTCCTAAACTGGCGGATCTCTTCCTGCGGAACGTGTTTAGGTTGTTCGGTCTTCCTTCTATAATCATCTCCGACCGCGGTCCTCAGTTTACTTCACGCTTTTGGAGAGCCTTGTCGGCTGCTTTAGGTATTGAAGCTCGGTTTTCAAGTGCTTATCATCCTCAGACAGATGAGCAGCCCGAACGTCTGAATGCTACTATGGAACAGTATATAAGATGTCTCATCTTTCAGCGTCAGGACGATTGGCTTTCGGTACTGTCTATGGCCGAATTTGCCTATAATAATTCGCTCCACACTGCTGCACAGGTTTCTCCTTTCTTTGCCCTTTATGGACAACATCCACGTTCCTTGCCTCTTGCCCCTGAACTGCCGGCTCACAACCCTGCTGCCCTTGCCTGTGTTAGGGACATTTCCGGCACCCATGTCCAGGTTAAAAGACAGTTGTTGGAGGCTCAGAACAGGACCAAGTTTTATGCAGACCGGCATCGTACCCCCGCTCCGATGTATCTCCCAGGCATGAGCGTGTGGTTATCTACACGCAACTTACGCCTGCCTGGTCAGAGGAAGTTGCTTGCACGTTTTGTCGGGCCATATGCTATATCGCATGTCATTAACCCGGCAGTGGTGCGTTTGGTTCTCCCACGTTCGTGGAAACTTCACCCAGTATTCCGCGTGTCTTTGATTAAACCATGCCGTCTTGATACCCGTCTTCCCTCCCATCCTCCGCCTGTCAGGGTTCGGGGTGCTGTGGAGTATGAGATTTCAGCGATCTTGAACACCAAGGTTCGGAACGGTAAAAGACACTACTATGTTGACTGGAAGGGTTATGGTCCGGAGGATCGCACCTGGGAACCATATGAGAACATACATGCCCCGGTTTTGTTGTCCCGTTTTTTGGAAATCTCGGAATGTGGGGGCCTCTTTGGGGAAGGAAACTGTCAAGTATCGGCAGAAATCATCAGTGTTAGGACGCCGTAATTATCCGACTTCCATGGCTTCCACGAGACCTAATACTTGTGGTTCTTGTATTTGCCGACGAACGGTGGTTACGGTCCCTTTAAGACCTCGTCTGCCGGGAGCTTGGAAGTTGGCATGGAGATGATGGCGTCCTCTCACGTCTTTCACTTTTCCCCGTACACGTTCAAAGACGTATAGTGATCATGTGACTATTATTTAAGCCACACCTGTGCATTTTGCCGGTGCTTCTGAATCTTGTATTCTAGCTGTTTGCTTTCTCTCGTATCCAGGTTCTTGTCCCTTTTGCCTTGTTTTCCTGTTTCTCGACCTCGGACTGCCTCCGGACCCGACTTGCTTACTCCTTTGTACTTTTGCTGCCAGTCCTGCTCATCGACCTCGGATCGTCCACGGACCTGCATTGCTTACTCCTTTGTACTTTTGCTGCCAGACCTGCTCATCGACCTCGGATCGTCCAATGACCTGCATTGCTTACTCCTTTGTACTTTTGCTGCCAGCCCTGCTCTTCGACCTCGGACCGTCCATGGACCTGCCCTGCTACTCACTTGTTCTGTCTCCCGCTTACCGTTTTTCTCCTGCATTGGAACTCTGCACCATTGGTACACGGACTAGAGACTGCCTTTAATGTACCTTTAGGCGTCCTCGTGCCGTCGGGTTAGATTTTGCTCTTTGGACATTCAGTTTGGATCTTCTCCCTGCTTCTTGCTTTGCCTTCATTTCTGGATTGATTTCCTGGTCCTTTCGTTTTGGGTTCGTCACTACCTTACTTCTTATTCCTTCCTGGGGATATTCGGAGATTCAGAGACTCTGAAGAACCACACAGGTTATTGGTTGGTTTCTGTTTTGATGTCTGCATTTTTGGCATAGAGTCGCATCAGTGTGATTATTGCTCTTATTGCAGCTGTCTGGGGGTCTTTCCTGTACACCTTGAGAAGACATCCCGTTCCAGTATCCTGTTCCATGCGGTTCTGGATTCTTCATTGGCATTCCATCTTTCCGCCAATCAATTGTTCTGGTTGTTCATTGTACTGACTATTTCGGTAGATTGGCGAGAAGAATTCCTCGGCTACACTACGAGGGCAAGAGCGCTACTGACAGTATATACAGATACACGTCTGGGATAGTGGGAATTCTCTCCTTTGTGTGTGAGTCCTGCCTTTGGACAGGGTGTGCTCGGTGGGATGGCTGGCAGTTGGCTGACCACCCTTCTGCTTGAATGATACCCTTGTCCAGTCACCTTGTCGACAGCTGGAACTCTGAACATGCACTCTGGAAGGGCTTCTGCTTGAGGAAGGACCAGTCCTCGGCACCAGTCTCGATTGATGCTCCATAGAAACCAGCAGTGAAGCTCATCCTCGCCAAGATGACCAGTATGAACTCACAGTTTCGCTCTTTTCCCCGGATCCCCAGAAACAAGAGAATCACGGCTAGAGCTCATAGGCTTTGCCTCTCTGAAACTGCTGACCATGCTTGAATTGCCAGAGACAGAAGCACATACCCCTTTGCTGTCGGGACTGTCAAGACTCAAGAACAGAGAATTTGCATCCCAGGACATCAAGCAGGTGCGCTGGTTCCATCTCCCACACCATTAAAGCTCCAGAGAGTCATGATACCTTTGTTCCTGCAACCACACCATTGAAGTTACCTTTAACGTCCTTTTTTCCATGGCTGGCTCCTCCCCAGTGTCACTTCTCTAACCCTTCTTTCATAGTTGTATTCATGGGGGTCTCTGCAAGCTGACCCCATCCTCGGAAGATCATGTGTCCAAGGATGACACGGGACCCCCACATCAACGACTATGCCTTTCTGCTCCTATAGCCCTGTCCTGGAAATCACTGCATTGAGAATAGTCGCTCTTTAAAAGGTATTGGGGTTCCACCTAAACTGGTGTGTCATTGCTTGACTCCTCAGTGGTCAATGAACTATGTGCATCACAACCACCTCTGGAAACCACCCGCCGCATCCCCCAGAAATGCTTTTTTCTGGTCGCAGGGCTTCTGGCCTGTCTTTTTTTGCATACATTTCTTCATCTCTGAGCTTCTTTTTATCTTTAAGGAACTCTGCAGGGATTCCCTCCAGTGGAACTCCAGGAATTGCTCCTCGGGCACTTTCACATAAAGGTAACTCCCAAATTCGCACTGCTGGCCTCACTTGGAACTCGCTAGACTAGATAGAGAAGTCTTTACATACCTCCTATTGGCTTTTTCTTTGTAAGAGGGACTTTCTATTGACTCTGAAGAACTTGCACATAAAACTGTGTTAGTTAATTTATGAATTGCAGAATCCTCAGTTTTTCCAAGATATTTACCTGTGAGTATATTATAGCAATCACTGCTGTGTTGGGGGCGTACATGGCCGGTAATGCCCGCCAGCCTTCGCTCGTGCCTCGGCAAAGCCTGTGGGCCGTTAGCGGCCATGTACGCACCCCCGATAAGCGGGTAATGGCACTTCGCACCCTGCAGTTCACCTGGGCTGCAAATCGCCCGCCACCATAGGAAAAGGGACTTAGTCCCTTTTACTTTTCATGTCGGTAGGCGGGAGGAGTGCTAGGACCAGAGCACAAAGCTCCGGTCCAGCAGGTAAGCGGGGAGGGAGGATTGGGAATGGGGAAAGGGTTCGGGATGTCTTAGAGGCCAGAGGGAGGGTGGTGACATGGGAAGGCAACACAAAGAGGCTCCCTATTGCCTCTCCACAATCAAGATGGCGCCATCTGGGGAAGGTACTTGGGTGGTTGAAAAAAGCGGGCAGTGTACTGTTGCAAGATTTTCCAGCCACTTGATTGGCTGAGCGCCCTTAGCTGGGTGCAAACGTTTTTTCTATGTTTCTCTTTGTGGTTCCTTACATAAAGATTTTTTTAAATAAAATATATTGTATGGACAACCATTTACTTGATAATAGTAAATAGTGCATACTGTACCAACCCACTCCACCATCCCTTTGAGATAGGGCAGGCTGCTCTGTCATGGCTACCACTTGGAGAGAATGGTGAGTGAGATGGAGCACATCCCATCACTTGCATTACAACAGGTTTTCAAAAGCAAATTTATAAAACTGCAAAGAGGAAGCAAGGGTATAGAAGAAATATATGGTTATTTTTATATTAGGAGAAAATATGGGTGTAGCCAAGTAAATGCCCCCTCGTCCATGGATATTGGGATCTGTAGCTTAAATACGTCCGGCTCAGGTCCTAGCATAGAGTGCTGCTTGTCATGCATATGCCAGTGTTAAACTATCGTTAAAGCCCTTGCTTCGCTCTGGCTTCTAATTGGCCCAGGGCATTACCTGGCCTGGTAATGCCCCTCTTGTAAGGGTGATATTGCTATTAGTACCCAGGCATGTTGTTCCGAGGTGCTTATCATGTTTTTCTTTTTTTTTTTTAAGTTGAGAAATGTGTTTTCTGTTCCTCAACTTAAAAAAAAAAAAGAAACTACAAAAAAGATGTCAGTCATAGTTCAGGGAGAAGTGAACTACAAATAGTCCCTTCTCCCTTTCCATGGTGGCCAATGCCAGGTCGGCATTACTTACTGAGAAACCAAGCAGGTAAGTGGGGTTGGGACAAAGGGGGGGGCAAGATGGTATGTTATGTTATGTTACTTTGCATTTATACAGTGCCTTATGTACCATTGGTATGGTCTCAAGGCGCTGGTAGGTTGAACGCCCTCGGGAAAGTTCAAGTCAGTAGAGAGAATAGAGAAAGTCAAAGGTGCGTGTGAGCACCGGATTTGTGTGCAGCTGGTGTGGCATTCGTGTGATAGCTGCTTCTTAGCGGTAGGTGTGGCGGTTGAGAGATCAAGAGTATCTGTTCATTCTAGCAGGTTTTATCCAGACCGATTCTGGCTGTGTTAGGCCTGAGGAGAACGCCTAGGCTGGAGGGTGTGTAACCAGCAGTGTTTAGTTAGGGTGATGGGGAGTATGAGGCAAATGATGGTATGAGAACAGCTATACCGAATGGTGTCATAGTATCGCTGGGTTCTAGTTTAGTGGTGGTGTAAAGAAGAGAGTTAGCGTGGAGTGATATGGTGGTTTACCTTAGGTGCTTGAGATCGGGCCCACTCCAATTGTTCCAAGTACTCCATCCGTTTCATGTACTCCAACTGTTCCATGCATTATGACTGTTTCAAGCACTCAAAACCCGTCCTTTCAATGCACTCCAACCTGTTCCATGTAAGTCACTCCATTCCATGCACTCCACTCCGTTCCATGCACTCCAATCCGTTCCATGCACTTCAATCCGTTCCATGCACGCCAATCCGTTCCATACACACCAATCCGTTCCATGTACTCCAATCCGTTCAATGCATTCCAATCCGTTCCATGCGCTCCAAGCTAATTTATGCAATCCAACCATTTTATGTACTCCAACCTTTTTATGCACTGCTCCTTTTATTTCGTTCTACCCACGTTATCCTTTCTCCATGCATCATCATTCACATACGTCATCTTCACACCTTCCATCCATTTCACTGATTCCACTCATTTCACACGTTCTATCCACTTCACCGGTTCCACCCATTTCACACGTTCTATCCACTTAACCCGTTCCACCCACTTGACCGTTTCCACCCACTTCACTGGTTCCAACACATCACCCGTTCATCCACCTACTTCATCCGTTCTACTATTTCACCCGTTTCACCCACTTCAACCATTCTAGACACGTTCATCCGTTCCATCAACATATTTCACCTGTTCCATCCACATACTTCACTCGTTCCATCCACATACTTCATCCGTTCCATCCATATACTTCATCCGTTCCATTCACATACTTCATCCGTTCCACCCAGTTCATCCGTTCCAGTCAGTTCATCCGTTCCACCCAGTTCATCCGTTCCACCCAGTTCATCTGTTCCACCCAGCTCATCCATTCCACCCAGTTCATCCATTCCACCCAGTCAATTACCTAGTAACTGGTGGGAAAATGGCGGCCTTAAGCTCTGGGTAGGCTTGGTGCAGGGGCTTTACCGTGTGGAAAAGCCCCCTTTCTGAGCCTCCACATTAGCTAGGAGGTCAAAGTCATGATCCCCGCCAGGGTACTAATAGGAGAACATATGGGTGCAGGCAAGTACATTTCCCCTCTTCCATCGATACTGAGATCTGTAGCATATATGTGCCTGACTCAGGTACTAGGATGGAGTCCTGCTTATCATGCACATGCCAGTGTTACACAATACTTAACCCCACCACCCTTATGTAATTCAAGCAAACATCCACTCTTTACATCTTTTCAAATGGATGTGGGGCACCATCTCTCACACTTTTACGTTGCTAACCATTAATCAGGACACCGGTATAGACTTCCACAGCAAAGCTCATCCACTCTGCATAGTTCACTATCCTTTGTCACCATGCTCCAGGTAAAGGGGTCTTCAGCTACCAAACAATCTCTCCTCGAGTCGATGTGCTATTGCCACCGATAGTGAGTTCATGGATAGCAATGCATACATCTCAGATACTAAGCGCCTTATCCACCACAGAGGTTCAATGAGAGTCCTGACAGTGGGTGACTATAAGGTCTGCAGGAATTAAAAAGGTGAAGGTAGGAAGGGTTGTAGTTAGCTTGACCGCTGTTATGGGGTGTGCTAATGCACAGAATGACAGAAGAAGCTTGGAGGAGGAGAAGAGTTTCCTGTATGGAAAGTAGTGTTGCATTTCGGAGATGATGAAAGGGGGACCACCTGCCGGAGGTCTCTGTGTGCCATGGAAAAGGATTACATTGTTCTCTGATGGATAACTGGAAGCATTGTTGGGAGAAGAAAGTCTCCAGTTGTGTGTTTACATTTCCTGAGGCTGAGGAAAGGGGCTGAAGAGTATACAGTTCCCTCATTCAATTCTGGAAGAGGTGAGGGCTCTGATGATAGTCACTCTTTGTTTGGAGTAGAGAAATGATAGGAAATGTACCTGAGGGTCCAGAGGACGGCAATTGGGGAATTTGTTGGTGATGAGGACTTCCATTTGGTGACAATCAAGTTTGAGCAAGTTGTCTCGCAAGTTGTCACACATCCACTTGTGAATCGCAGACATGTAAAGATTGTAAAAATCTGTAATGTATATAACATGTTCATATATATATGCAATTATTATCATGCAAACAACATGTATCAACCTTGCAAGGATGAATGACCGAGTTAGCCCTACCAGGAATGGAACATGTGACTTGCAGATCACCCATGGATCTGAGCAATAAGAGATTAACTCACTGAACTATTTTAGCAGCTTACTCAAGGGTCTTGGCTGTGGAGCCCAGGGATCTATCCAGTCTGAGAAGGATTTGGATGTCATTGGCATAGTAGTTGAATGTGAGGCCAAACGTAATAAATGAGGGCGGCCAGAGGATAGATGTAACTGTGAGAAAACCACAGGGGGGAAGGTAGGGGTGGCCTTCAGGATCTGTGCAGGTGAGAGGCTTTGATTTGGCCTGGATAAGGGGATAGGAAAGAGTCGATCCAGGACCATAAAGGTCCTTAATATGGGAAATGTGGATGCAGTGGTGACAGTGAGGAATGGCACTGGTAGAATAATCAGAATCGGGGGGCTGACCCCATCATCATCATCTTTGATATAGAGCACGTCTTCCCAAACTGAGATGATAACAGATTCAGGGGGTAATTCATGGATTATTGCGCTGAAAAAAATGGGATTTGTGCACCATTCTGCCCGCAAATCCCTGTTTAACAAATGTGGATTTGCAGGCAGAATGGCACACAAATCCTGTTTTTTTCGGAGCAAATAATCCAAGAATTACCCCCATAGTTCCTTCGAGAGGTACAAAGTGGCCTGCTTGTCTCAGAGGAAATGACTAGTTTCACAGAAGGACTGGAGTTGGCACAAGTGACTTCTTCAGAGATAGAGAATGGCAAGGCAAAGCCAAAAGCAACTGAGGATTTGATCATAAGGAATGTTCATTTACTGCTTACTGATGTTATAGTTGTCGGGGGTGGTGAGGGTTTCCAAAAATGTAGAGACACATTTTAATAAAAAGAATTGAGTTTTTATATCACGCTTCATTCTAGAGACCAGCCTCTAAGTGCAGGACCAGGATTTGCAGCCACGACTCTCTGCATTGCCTTGCTTCCAAAGCATACATGCTGCCCCTGAGCTATCCTCCCGGCTTCCTCCGGTAGAAGAGGAAATGTTGATAGTAGAGGATAGACTGTAGGGATATTAAGTTTCACGTACAAGAAAAGAAAACAGATATAATGCACAGGGTTCAGTTGCATTTTGCATTCCTAATCCATGCCCAGCACTCCTAAACGCAACCAGAGGCTTCCGTGGGGACATACATGAGTTTCTGGAGAATCTATGATGCAGTAACGCTTTGGGTTCCATCGCCTAGGCATGGCCATTCTGGCGCAGCTGTGTGGCACAGACTTTGAAGTTTCTGGGTAGGGTCACCTTCCTTCAACCCTGATGTTATTTTCAACCTAGAGCCCCCACCTGCCATTAAAAAGAACAGAGTGTGCCCCTGGCAGTGGTCCTAGATGTAACCTACTACCCACAATATTTACCATCAGCTAAGGGCTGTCATGGAAATGCATCAGGATGCAAGACAAGCAAGAGGGAAAGTCAGTCTGTAGATACAGTCTGGGTAGATGGTGTCAACAGCATGCCTGGGGCCGCGATCTCCTAGTTCTCTTCTCAATGCACCTCTTGAATAAGCACTAACTCACAGTTAGAATCCACTTCCTGCCACTGTCACCCCATGATTTCTTTCATAAGCTCACCCGCTCTTCCAACCCCACTTCCATCTCGCCTACCACCCCAATCCACACAGTGTTCTACTCCTCTCCCACAGTTCTTTGAAACTGCATCTGTGTAGTATTAGGAACAATATAAGATACTGAGCCTGATTCACAAATATGTGTCTGGGAGCAAATCGGAGATTCCTGTGAGTACATCTGTGTGAATCACATTTGCACATTAGCAATTCAGAAATGCTCCAGAGAAGCCTACCCCTCTTGCCTACTAAAGAGCCCTGAGAAGTTTAAACAGATACAATGACGGTCACTACAGCCCCCCAGCCCCTATCACTTCAAGCCCCTGAATCAGATCCTGTTGTCTAACAGGAAGACAAACATCATCAATGGTAGAGTATTGTGGTTGATTCTGGAACGTTGGAAACTCGAGATGTCTGGATAAACTTGTTCATTGACAGAACACATACCCAATTTGACAAGCCTGGAAGAAAATTGTAAAACCCTTAGCACATATGAAAGATTAAAAAAAAATAAAACTCATCCTGCAAGAATTCCACCATCCTGACACAAGCACTTTGTGACAACATCACCAAAGACCTTTGATTAAACATATACAGAATCCATGAGAGCATCAACACAGCCCAGGCAAATACAACCACAACTGCCAGACCACAGACACTGGGCAGAACGCAGACTACAGCAAAACTCACCTGTCTAGAACCAATCACAGTATAAACCTTCACCACATTGATCAAGAACCCCCAGGAGATCCCTGCCCTCCTGACTTCCTCCAAGGAATCCTCAACCACAGAACCCCGGCAACTCACTCCCGGAACCTAATGAATCTATCACTCAAAAGAGGAATAGTACCGTCCGTCTTTAAATCAGCTTACATCGAACCACTGATAAAAAGGGAATAAGAAAGCGTAGAATATCCGAGCAACTACAGACAGATATCCAACCTGCTCTACCCAGCAAAGATCCTGGAGAACCATCTACACAAGATCCTGCTTAAATACATTGAAACAAATGGAATACTCAACCGGTCACAAGATGGCTTCAGACCAATGAGAGGAAAACAATCAGCTCCCCTATCAATATGGGACGACCTGAAATGCAGACCACAGTGCCCAATTGGCCCTCATACTACTGGACATATCAGCAGCTTTTGAAACAATCAGCCATAGAACACTAAAAAAGGTTGATGGAATGTGACATCCAGGAATCTGCACTAAAGTGGCTTACCTCATTGCTAACAAACCAAACAGAAAAAAACCTACCTGCCACTGTTCACCTCAAACACGAAAAATATATCCTGCGGAGTCCATCACGGATCCAGCCTATCTCCTTTGATTTTCAACATCTACATGTGCCCACTGATGAAAATCATTCAAACCCACAGACTTGCCGCCTACAGCTACAGAGACAACACACAACTGATTGTGAAAACAAACTGAAACTAGGAACAAAATAATTGCCTCAACAACTGCCTCACAGACATCTACAATTGCATGACATCGAACAACCTTAAACTGAACCCAGCAAAAACAGAAATAATGCTCTCACCCGCAGGACTCGAAGGAGGGAGCCCACAACTGGACTGGACGGACAGCATGGGAATGCAACTAGAGACTACCAATGTAGTAAATAACCTAGGATTACCAATAGACAGTAGCCTATCCCTGGAACCGCAAGTCAACACAATCACCAAAAATGCTTCTTCCTCCTAAGACTACTCAGAGGATTACTCCCCTACATCTTCTTCCCTCACACTCATATCCCTAATACTCACAAGAATTAACTATGCTAACATTCTCTACCTACGAATGTTGGAAAGACTCACCAAGAAACTTCAAAGGGTGCAAAATACACCAGCCAGGATCCATTTAAGACTAAACAGAAGATACCACATCACACCAGCACTGACAATCTTACCCTGGATACCAGTAAAAAAAAAAAGCATCAAATTGAAAGTACTCTGCATTGCCCACAAAGCCTTACAAAGAACAGGAGCTTAATTTCTCCAAGACAGGAATAGTTGGTGCTGCCCAAGAAGGGACCTTAGATCCAGCAATGACCTATAAATAGAGGCAAAACATTACAAAAAAAGGAAATTCATCGGAACAGCGTTCTCATGTGACAATGATAACCTCTGGAACACCATGCCCAAAGAAATTAGAACCACAGAAGACCACATCACCTTCAGGAAATGACTCAAAACGTGGTAATTCGGGGCGTGGCCAGCTACGAGACGATGCGGACGTGAATCTGCACCGCTCCGCGAGCCGCCACATAATCCTGAAACATCCTGCCTGTTTTCGACAAGATGGACCAAAAATAAGCAAACGTACGGAATGCAGAGGATCTGCTCTATATCCTGGTAAATTTTGGGGACAAAACGCATACACGAGGAAGAGAAACATCGACTCTGGTTCGAGGCCACGTTTTGAAATGCTGCTACAAACAAAATGGCCGCGGCATATCTCCTAGGCCCTGGCCGGGCCACACAGTGAGCTGCAATCACCCCCCACGGGGTAAGAGAGGACGGCGCTGAAACCGGTGACTCATACCTGAATGCAATTTGACTTTTCGCCCCTCCGCACGCATCGTCAAGCGTGGGGCGGCGCGTATCGACAGCCAGTGTCCGCCGCCGGGGACCGCGAGCCAGCACAGCTCGCTGTGCGGACGAGGGAGACTCACCACAGCATACCGCTGGAGATGCCACTGGAAGACGAAGAACCTGGGAGAATACAGTACGCACTTGGGGTGGAAGCGGTGTGGCAACAGATCGGACTGCGGATCCAGCCATAATACGTTCACAGCGGCACTATCTACAGGACCGTGCTTCCCCCGAGCCCAGCGCATGGCGCACCCGTAACGCGGAGCGGGTGCCTAATAACTATAAAATACTGTCTCATCCGCCGCTACCTTGTCAGTGCTGCTGGCGGTAGAATCTTTCTCCCAAACAACGAAACTGAGCAGGCATGGGGCCATACCCCAGTCCGAACATTGCCCACACCAACAGCCCGCCAACAGAAGCAAAGAGGGGGAGAAGAGATCAGCATAAGACTGCCCCGGTTAGCCAGGCAAAACAACCCTGGGTAGCCCGCAAAAACACCGGCACCGAGTGATCGTCCTGTGAAGCTGTCAAACCGCCCGGGAGCATCTGTACCCTGGCGCAATTGTGCGACCTAATCAAGTGTGTGCGGCCACAACTCACCTCACTAAACTACTGCAGTGGCCCTGGGACACATCGGAGAAAATGGGGAAAGATAAAGCTAAGAAACTCCCGACACAGAGCAGAATGGAACAATGTACAATCCCTTCGACACAGGTCCCCGACTACCATCCGGCCACTCTGGAAGAAGGACAACCAGATAACGCAATCTCCCTGAGGGACATCATGGCCGCCATTGCAGACTCCCGCATGTCAATGGAGCAAAAAATGGATGGGATAAGCCTGGACGTGTCCCTCCTCAGACACGATCTCCAAAAGCTGACGGCGCGAACTGGCGAAGTCGAACAGCGCATCTCGACTACAGAAGATGGAGTACGTGACATGCAACACCAGCTCAGAAGCGTCACTTCGAAACTCAAACTGCTGGAAAGCCGAGTTGAAGACGGTGAGGGCCGCTCAAGGTGCAATAACGTGCGCATAATTGGCATACCTGAGAAAGCTGAAGGCCCATGCATGGAGCTCTTCCTTGAACAATGGCTAACAGACCTGTATGACCTGAGCTCCTTCTCCAAGTTTTTCTCTATAGAACGAGCACACAGAGTACCCACGGGTAGACCAACACCCGGGGCGCCACCACGCACAGTAATTGCAAGATTCTTAAATTACAGGGACCGAGATGCCCTACTGCGACTGTCACGGACCAAAGGCCCGATCACCTTTAATGGCTCAAGGATCGCCTTCTTTCTGGACTACACGAGAGAGGTGCAGAAAGCGAGGCAGTCTTTCCACCAACTTAAAAAGCACCTGGAAACATTGGGGGTCAAATATGGCCTACTTTTCCCAGCACAGCTTAAGATTTACCACAAAGGCACATCAATCCATTTCAGTGATCTGAAGGAAGCATGAAACTGGGCGGAACAACATATAGAGGGGGACTGGTCAACTCCCCGAGCCAGCAGGGGAAGAAACAACAGACCGCCCCCCGACCAACAACATGCACCCCGACCGCCCCCGGAACAAGACCTACCAGAGGACAGCGATGGATGACCCCTGTCACCACTCCTGGCGACGCCCAGGGGTATACCAGTGAGTACACAATGCACTACCCTAACACAATCCACAAACCGTACCTGCTGACACGAATCAATACACTTCCCAAAATTGCAGCCGCGGGGTCGACTCGCAGCCACACGTTAGAGGGGCCCCCCACCCTCTAAGAGACACATCAGAGAATAGCCCCAGCGGAGCTAACCCCTGATTGCACACCACCAGGGACTAGCATACGTACACAAGTTGAGTTTATTGCATGTAAGGTGTCCAGTTGACACCCGTGGTTTTCTAGGTTCGGGCGACCGATGCTTCTAGTTGGGAGGAGTATGGGGTGGGGGGTTATGGGTTTCTTAAGTTTCATTACACACGGGACACGTCAGACACGAAACTTATCAGGACCAATCAGTATGAGCACAACTTATGGGCACAAGCTCGGGAGACGCGACGCATCGTCATCGGCAGCACACGTATCCACTCCCATAAGCAGACATGGCATAACATAGCAACACTGCTCATGCCCTCAGAACACTCCGGCTCATGACGTGGAATGTCAATGGCCTCGGCAACGCTATCAAACGGCGCCTGGTTAGGCAATTCCTTAATAGACGGGCACCAGACATAGTGCTTCTGACTGAGACCCATCTTGCGGGCACGGAATGCACCCTGTTCAAACGCACAAACTACAAGCTGACACTCCACTCAGGCATTACAATGGGATCAAAGGGAGTCATGGTCCTGTTACACAAAAACCTCCCTTTCCAACTCACCACAGTGCGCCTGGACACTGGCGGCAGATACGTATGTGTGACGGGCACGTTGTGGGATCAATCCATCGCACTGTTAGCCACCTACGCACCACCAACCCAACTAGACCAACTGCTCACAGATATTGCCCCGCTGATCACGAACGACACTTCCAACCTGCAGGTTCTGGGTGGAGACTTCAACGAAGTCATGAAAGTAACTTTAGACCGCTCACACTTACGCAACAGGAACCCCAACGCAACTACTCGACTCGCCACATTCACCAATGCACTGGGTCTATGCGACACATGGAGAGAACTCCACCCAGACACTAGGAATACTCCTTCCATTCAGGGGCACATGCCTCCCTATCTAGGCTGGACTATTTTTTCGTCCCGGCCTCTGATTTACACAAGGTACAGGAAACAGACCTGCTTCCTAGAGGCATATCTGACCACTCCCTGCTTGAACTGAAAATCACAACATCCAGGCCGATTCCCCCGCCGAGCTGGCGACTAAATAACTACTACTTGGGGGACCCCGAGCTAGTGGATAAACTCCAGGAGAGCAGAAACACATACTTTGAGCTTAATACACAGTCTGCCTCTAACCCTGAGACACTGTGGGAGGCCTACAAGTCAGTGCTAAGGGGCGAGCTAATATCATGGACGACTGCCAAAAAAAGAAAGCATCTTAGCAAAATACTTGAAGCAGAACAGCAAGTGAAGCAGGCAGAGGAAAAGCACATAAGCGAAGACACACCGGACACAAATCGCACCCTGCTTCGAGCACAAAAGAAGCTCCAAAATACAGCAATGAATAATGCAAGGCACGCACATACTGCGATGTGAGCGAGAATCTATGAAACGGGAGACAAAGCTGGGAAGATGCTGGCATGGCTGGAAAGGAAAGAGCAAGGGCGCAGCCATGTCTGGCGGCTGGAGACAGGAGAGCAAAACACTTGTGTAACGGACCAGGACATAACACAAGGCTTTGCAGAGTATTACGCAGAATTCTATGGGGCACCCAGGACTCGAATGGATGCCTCGATCATGGAGGAAATAGCCATCCCTACCTTAAATGCAGCGCAGCAGGAACTACTGGAGAGAGACGTCACGGAGGACGAGATTCTAAGCGCCATATCCAGCCTCCAAACTGGCAAATCCCCAGTTCCCAACGGCTTCCCGATCGAGCTATGGCGGAAGGTGGGGACCAATGTGATCACTCCGCACCTGTTACGGATGTACCAGTATGCACGTGAAAAGAGCATTCTCTCACCTGACCTACGTGAAGCAACGATAATAGCGATACCCAAACCGGACAAACCCCCCGAAACCTGCAGTTCATACAGGCCTATCTCACTTATCAACAGTGAAACAAAGATACTAGCCAAAATAATAGCAGACCGCCTCCAACAGGTCATTCCCTCTCTGATACACCCGGACCAGTGTGGCTTCCTGCCACAGAGATCAACACGCATGAACCTTTACAGAATATATTCAGCCCTGGAAAGAGCCCACAGCATACAAGGCCCCTTGGCCTTACTTGCAATTGACTTTGAAAAGGCCTTCGACTCAGTGAGATGGGAGGCTATCTGGGTCATAATGCACCGTATGGGCTTTGGCGAGAACTTTATGAGCTGGGTACGCCTACTATACAACTGTCCAACCGCCAGAACCAGGATCAATGGATGGCAATCAGATCCCTTTGGGATGCGGAGAGGAACGAGGCAGGGCTGCCCACTGTCAGCCATGATCTTTGCGATCGCAATAGAACCCCTTGCAATTCTCCTGAGAAACAACACCTGCCTGGGAAGGCTTCCGCTGGTCAGCAACCTGGGAGGACAGAATATCACTCTATGCTGATGACCTGCTCATCTATCTGAAGGACCCAGCCAATTCCTGTCCCAGAGTTACGAGCATACTGGAGCAATATGGGGCATTCAGTGGCCTTCGAGTGAACTGGGCCAAATCCATCCTATTCCCTATAGGGGATGCGCCTGCAACCAGTGCAATGAACGGCCCCTACCAGATCGAAATGGAGCAGTTCAAATATCTTGGGATACGCATCACGCAGCAACTTGCAGACTATACATCCCTGAACCTTGCCCCACTCGTAACAAGATTCGCAGAAGACACCCGCAACTGGATCTCATTGCCATTGACATTGTTGGCTAGAGATGCACTATTTAAAATGATTGCCCGCCCCAAATTCTTGTACATCTTGCAAAATGTCCCTCTATATATCCCGCAGCAAGAATTCCATAAGCTCAAATGCATCCTCAGAAAACTGCTATGGGGGGTCGCATCCGTGGATCGCTCTCTCCACGGTCCAAAGGTCCGTATGGGAAGGAGGGATTGGACTACCCAGGCTGCAATCATACTACTGGGCCGGCCAGCTGACGTTGGTCAATGACATGTTGCATGGAGATGGGACACTTCCGCACATCAAGGCAATTAACCCTCACAACACAACAGCACCATTAGAACATCTCTACGGAAGCCTGGGTGGCCCACCGAAACTAGATATGGCGACACACATTGTGAGAATATGGAAAGAGGTACACCGACACCTAGGATGGGATGGGAAACTGACACTGGCCCAACCCCTATGGAACAATTGCCATCTTCCTGAAATACAAAAGCTACCTAGATGGCCCGAAAGGGTCCAACGAGGAATCACCACCGTCGGGGCTGTGCTGCGGGAGGACAAACTTGCATCATTTGAAACATTGCAAGGGGAATTTTCCCTCCCAGCCACAGAAAGATACCACCACACGCAATTGCAACATGCGTGGAGCACCCACCAACAAAATATACGGAACATACCGGAAAGCTCCCCCCTTGAATGCAATATGGTGTCGGACCAGGTGAAATGGAAAGTCACCTCCACCATGTACAATGTGATTATATCCTTTGCGACACCAGAACTGACCAGCCTGAAGACCAAATGGGAAAGGGACGTGGGACCGCTCCAGCCGGAAGACTGGGTGGAGGCCCTAATGTACCCGTGCGAGGTAACCATTTCTTCAAGACTCAGGCTGGTCCAACTAAAGATCCTGCACCGCGTCTACTACCCAAGAGTCGCCCTTTTCCGCTGGGGGAAGACGACAGACGCACGCTGCCTGCGATGCAAGCGTGAGGAAGGCACATTCTTCCATATCCTATGGGAATGCAATAATATCCAACAACTCTGGCAGAAATGCTGTGACAAACTATCCAGCGTTATAGGCAAGACAATAGAAAGATGCCCAAAACATCTCCTTATGGGGATCTCTAATGAAACCGACCTGTCCCGGTATGTAAAGATACTCTGTTCCACTGCAACGGCCGTGCTCAGGCGGAATATAGCACAATTGTGGGCGCAGAACGCACTCCGGACTACGACCAATGGGTCGTGGATGTGGACATCTGCGCTGACATGGAACATCGGGTATATGCTGCAAGGGGCTGCCCGCAAAAAGCGAACAAAATATGGAGCTGCTGGGAAGACGCCAGCTAGAAGGCAGGTGTGACACGGCAGACGCTAAGAATGGACAGGGCCGCATGATGCTGAATGAAGCGAGCCAGAAACATACTGATTGTGCACAAGTAACTCCTGCTTTGGCAAAGTCTGACGGACCACTAGACGGCAGTCCCAGTTACCAAGAGTTTTTTTTCTCTCTTCTTTCCTCTCTTTTGTTGGTTTTAGTTTTTTACCTGCTTCTCTCTCCTCTCCTGACCCTCCTCCTGAAAATGTTGATTGTATGATTGCTCCCTTGCTCCCAGCCCTGATACACAGAGAGATGCATGTACTGTTAAGTTGTTTTCCTATGTTTAAAATCAATAAAGTCTTTGATCAAAAAAAAAAAACTTGGTAATTCAAGTGACAATGACATTTGCAAAGCGACACTGGCTGCAGTAACATCACAGATAAATAACTAGAGAGGAGGCGAGATGGGCTGACAAACCACAACCAAAAACCTGGGCAGATACCATCAGGCAGCAACCAAAGAGTCACACCAGAATCTCTTACAAACTGACAGAATTACTTACCCGCTTCCCCTTCCTGCTCCTTCGACATAACCAACACCACTACTCCAAACCTTGGACTTGCCACACTACATATAAACAACCAAGAATCAATATTATGTTCACACCTACCATCTCTGAGATGCTGGACCATCTCGAGTGACCCACCACACATAGTCCATAAAATCGTCAACACGCAAATAAACACCAAGACACCTGATAGTCTTACAGTTACGACCACACACAACTCTGGATACCTTATGGACACTATCTAACCAGTGCGCACAACCATAATCCACCCCAACACCACACAACACACTAACACCATCACAAACACTAGCAGAGAGTGGGGGCACAGAGTCTAACCCATATGGTTAAAACGCACAGGGCCTTCTGCACCAACTCCCATATGCAAAACAACACTGACAGACGCCAGTTCCTCCTGGTTCTGAACCTATCCTCTCATGATGCCAGTTCCTCCTGGTTCTGAACCTATCCTCTCATGATATCCTCACTATCCCCTCTAACCACCTTTTCTTCCAGAGCCACACGAGAGCCTGGAGATTGCCCCTGGGTGGTAGCGGTGTGAAGTTAAAATCAACGTAATATACGGAGGATCCTGCACCCAGGGTTGTGACATTTTCAAAACTGTATCATCAAACTCATAAAAAATGCTGCTGGAATGCAATTACCCATTCTACATTAAAATCACCTCCCAGCCGGAAGAAACCCACTGTATTGGGGCTCAGCTTGTATATTCCTTGTTCCTCCATAAACACGTTAAAGTGAATTTATTCCAATCTGCTTGATATGGCTATTATCGAAATTTTCAATTACCAAAGGGTCACATTTGCATAGAAACATTGTGCTCATTTGAAGGTCATTCAAATTGGTGTTAATGACCTTCACCCTGCATTCAAGGTAAGCCCTTATCAACATAACTAAACCCCCCAAAACATTTTCATCTTGTTTTTCTTACTTGCTTGAATGGCATAGGACATAAATTCATCGCGTAGCAGTGTCTCCATAGGCCACGTTTCCTGGAGAGGATCACCTCATATTTTTTTAACAAACTCAAGATTTCCAGGTTTGAACATTTTGACTTGTCCCCTGCTATATTACATGAGCAGAAGCGAGCTGGGTCCGGGCATTGCATCATAGTTCCCCAGACTAATCCACAATCAACCAACTATGATCCTGGAGAGACCGAGAGAGAGGGGTCATCCAGTCAATCAGTCTCCTCGGTTGTGGACAATATTTCAAAGTGATTATAAACGGGAACTACTGTCTTCCCAAACTGATTAATGTCACTCCCGTCAGCAGGAGGCCCACCCAGGGATTCAAAATGGGGCAATTGTTTTGATTTGTCAAGAACAGCTATCATGCCCAAGACCTTCATCTGCCCCCCTACGAGCGAAAGAAGGCAAATGTCCCGACCTAATATATCTCATGGCAGGGAGATAAAAAAGGCCAATGGGACAGGTTTACTATGAATTAGTTGGGCATTCAGTTTACGGCTGTCATAACCCCTTGTAACACAACATACACACAGCTAGTCACAAGAGCAGGAACATGGGGGAAGGCTGGACTACTTTGTTTGCTGGCTGGCAGAGGCACCTCATGGCCAATAGAAGTGTATCATGCAACCAGCCCCCACTAAAACGGCTGCCAGGTATGGACACAACCTGGAATCCAAGATGGCCCTCAGGCATCCCCATAGCTCCAGCAGATCATGCGGTTTAGACACACAGAGTGCCACCCAGGCCTATAAAACCATGCCCTTGGGCCACGCCCTGTGTTTTGCATTGCTTCAGCTGCCATCTGCAGCAGCTTAACGCTTACTGCTCCTGTTTTCCCTCATGCATCCTGCTGCAATACTTACTAGACTGCTGATTCCTGCCTCGCTGCAGTCCCAATAATTCAGATCATCCCTGCAAGAAAGGAAGCATAATAATGAACCGCTTGCTTCCTCTAGCTCACGCTGAACCCTGTGTTAACCCTGACTTACCTGACATTTTCTTAGGGCTCAGCTGTTCTTCGGGCACAGTTGCTCGACTCTTCGGGGGCTCTTCACTGGCTGTACTCACCAGTCTCAAACAGCCAGAGCACGGCAACTGCAAGTGAGAATAAGGACATAAAATGGACAGCGTTGCAAGGAAGCAGAGGGTGCCTTGCCCAGGCACCTTGTGCGTCACAGCTGGACTGGACCGAACGAGCGTATCAACAATAAAGAAGTGAGCCAGCCTTGCCATCAGTCAGTAATCCAGGGGGTATCGAGGAGGCTGTACGAGGTTTCAGCATTTAGTAAACTCCCCATTTTCTTGCTCCTAGAACCAACACCTCGGCTACACGTCGGCCTCTCCATTCATCGCTGGGGACCTATTCCTTCCATCGCTGGGGATTACCATTCTAACCAGTCCCTGCTGCTCCGTACACAGGGTTTATTCTTACCACACAGTGTTACTGTGGGGAAGGAGTGGCTTGGAAAATGCACCCGACACAAGAAGGCCAGGTGCTCCTGCAGGGCATCAGGTAACCGTTATAGAACGCAAAGCCCATGAGAATAAGCCCTGCCTGAGCGTCATGGTGTCTGAGGTAGACCAGTTAGCTGCCATATAAGGGGAACTCTGGGTGGAGGTCCATGTCGCCCGCTCTGAGACTAATGCCATGAGGAAAGATATATTAGTGAACCAGGAACGTACCGAGGAATTAGCAAAAGGCCTTACTCAAGCAGGTCAGGTTCCCCTACCTGGACAATCTGATGGCATTGCAGCAATGCCAGCAGACATACAAGTAACCACTCCTGTCTCAGTCCCCTTTTCACGAACCATTGCCGGCACCATTTTCTATGCAGACCTGAGGCACTTCCGACCAACCAAACCAAAGTCGTCTTCGTCCTGTCATATATAGGTGGTCACGCAGCCAACTGGTCAGTTCCATTAGTGAACCGGGATGATCCAATTCTGCACAATTTCCCAGAATGCCGGCAGGAATTAGACAAACTAATGGCTTGCAGAACACAAGAACAGGCTCTAGACAGTGAGCTAATCACCCTTAGTCAAGGTTCACAAGACCTCCTGGTGTATAGCACTACCTTCAATCGGTTAGTGGCTGAAACCGATTGGCCAGAAGAGAAGAGAACCACACAGTTTTACTGGGACCTTCGCATTGAACTCAAAGACAACTTGGCACAAGTGGTCAATCCTCCTGAGCGGTGTTCTGAATATATTGACTTAGTAGTCCGACTGGATCATTGTTTGCAGGAATGAAGAACTGATTGGTCCCATTCTGAGCGATGTCCCCCATACATACAACCAAAAGACAACATTCTGTATCTGGTGGACTACCCCCCAGAGCCCATGCAATTCGGGAGCATCAGAGGACTGTTGGCCAAGGAGGAAAGGGAGAGTCGAAAGAAACAACAGCTGTCAGCTGTACCTGTATTGTGGCAAAGCGGGACATTTCTTGAGAGACTGTCCAAGCAAACCACCTCAAAAACCTATGAGGGCTGTTGACAGAGTGGCACTGGCCAAGCCCTCAGAAAACTACACTGCTTGGCAAGAATAGAGGTTGGCTTGTCAAGTAAGGAGAAGGCACCAACTGTCTCACATCTCACGATGCCTGTTATACTCCTCTGCCCCGGACAACCACAGAAGATGCATGTCCTCGAGGCATATATGGATTGTGAAGCCGTGGGGAATTACATGGACTTCACTATGGCCCAATGGATAGGCGTTTCCATAAAGCGCAGAGAAAAAACAGACAACTTTGATCAAATCAAATACGATACTTTCCCTGTGGCCATTGTGACAGAGTAGCATGACCTCCCCCCGTACTGGGTCTCCGTCGATGGGTTGCAATTATAATCTGGACCTGTGACCCAGTACGGGGGAGGTTGTGCTACTCTGTCACAATGGCCACAGGGAACTTATCGTATTTGATTTGTTCAACGCACCCCAGTTCCAGCTCACCCGTGGTATGCCCTGGTTGGAGTGCCACAACCTAATCATTGGCTGGCGGATGTAAACACTGCCCTTCTCCTCTGACTGCCTTTGGGCCTGCTATCCGGACACAACCGCTATTGTCCATTCACTAGCTGCTGTAACAGGGAAAACAGCTGTTTGAATACAAGGTTTACCAAGATGTGTTCCAGAAAGAGCAAGCCAACACCCTGCCCACGCACCAACCCTATGATTGCCAAATCTACTTGATTCCATATTCCAAGGTGCCCTGCTGTCTTATCTATGCACTGACGGAGAAGGAAAACCAGCACCTCTGGAGTTTCTTCAATCAATATCTAGCAAATGGATTCATATGACCCTCCAAGTCAGCGGCAGCTTCGCCCCTCTTCTTCATTCCCAGGATGGAGGGGGACCTCTGGACCTGTATTGACTGCAGAGCACTCAACAAGATCATGATCAATAACCACTGGTACCCACTGCCATTGATTCTGGTACCCCTAGACCAAGTAAAAAGTGCTAACATCCACAACAAGCTAGTCCTCGGGGAGCATACCACCTGCTGTGGGTGAAAGCCAGCAACAAATGAAAAACTGCTTTCCACATTAAGTTTGGGCTTTTTGAGTACTCTGCCATGCCCTTTGGCTTGTGTAATGCTCCGGCAGCATTACAGTTTTTAATTGACGACGGCCTGAGGGAACTCCTGGATGTCTGTGCCATGGTTTATATTGATGACATCCTGATCTATTCTGTCTCTATGGAAGATCATGTACAACACTTGAAGGCAGTCCTCTACAAACTATGCCAACAGAAATCGTATACTAAGTTGGAGAAGTGTGCCTTCCATGTCACTGAATTAGAATGTTTGGGCTTCATCCTGACTCCACAAGGAATCTGCATGGACAACCATAAAGTAGAAGCTATTCTCAAATGGCCATCACCCACCTCTGTGAAAGCAGTCCAGTGTTTCTGGGATTTGCCAATTTTATTAGTGTTTTATTTCTGACTTTTCTGATATAGTACATCCTTTCACTATGTTGCTGTGTAAGAACAAGACTTTTTCCTGGAGAACCGATGCTGAACAGGCCTTTAAGCAGCTCAAATAACAGTTCACCACTGCCCCAGTAATGCAACATCTGGGTCCAGGACTCCCTTACCTGGTAGAAACTGACTCTTCCAGTGTTGCAATGGGTGAGGTGTTGTCCCAACGTGACCTTGACACCAACCAACTACACCCAGTAGCATTCTGGTTTAAAATTGTTTGCGCCTGCTGAGCTGAATTATGCTGTGATGGACAAAGAACTGCTTGCTATTAAGGCAGCCTTCAAAGAATGGCAGCACTACCTCTTCTGGGCACGTCACCACATCACAGTGCTTACAGATCACTCTAAACTGCAATACCTCCGGAAGGCAAAGGCTCAATCCCGTTGACAGCTAAGATGGGCTCAGTTCTTTACTGAGTACAATTTCACAGTGACATTATGACTCGGAGTGCGTAACGGAAAAGCAGATGCCCTCTCTCGCATAGGCTGCAATACAAAAGGGAATGATGACTATGCGGCTCACGCACCAGTCGCCATCATTCTGAAAGACACACTACTAGGGGCCATAAACACGGTTCCCTCCAACTTGGATTCCCTGCATGAGGCTATCAGACAGATGATGAAAACTGAACAAATGCAGACCTGGGACTCTCTTGACCCTCGACGAACAGAGTGCAATGGACTTTCCATACTACAATAATCACTTGTTCTTACCAGATACTGTCATGAAAAACAACATCTTGCATGCTTATCATGATACTCTAACTGCGGGCCACTCTGGCATCCCAAAGACCCTTGTGAAAATCCAGCAGTACTATTGGTGGCCTACGTGGCAAAAGGATGTGCCACAATATGTCAAGACCTGTGATATTTGTGCCAAAACAAAACACTGAAAACCAAGCCACAAGGTCTGCACCGCCCATTCCCCATACCACCTGCCCCCTGGCATACTATATTGTTGGATTTTATCCCAAACTTTCCCCCATGCAATGGCTACAACACCTTCTAGTGGAGTTTGATCTTATTACTAAATGTCACATTTTGTAACCCTAAAGGGACTGATGAATGCTTGGATGCTGGTTCAGTTATTCTTATTCCTAGCAAACATAGTCAAGTTACACATTTTCCCATCCTTTGTAATATCCGAACGGGGAAGCCAATTCATCTCCCACTTTTGGAGGAACTGCCGTGCTCTTGCCAAAATTGAGATCCGCTTGTCATCCAGCCATCATCCACAAACCAACGGCTAGACCGAAAGAGCCAACCAAACCATTGAACAATATCTACATTGCATGTTCACACAAACAGACAACAGTTGAGTTGACCTCCTCTGGGTGGCAGAATACATATATAACAATACTATTAACAATTCCACTGGTTTGTCACCCTCCTTCATCCTTCATGGCTGACCCCCACGCACCTCTGCTCATGATCCACCCACATCTTTTAAATACCTGCTATTGTCTTGTTACACACCAGCATCCAGGAAACCCTAAAACAGGCCACCATAACACTGCAGTACACAAAAGTTACATACAAAGGTTTTGCATATAAAAGAAGAACAGATGCCCCAACATATCATGTGGGGGACACGGTTTGGTTGGCTACTAAACATATCCAGTTGAAGAGCCCAAAGAGGTTTCACCCAAAATACATTGACCCTTATCAAATCACAACCATTATCAATCCGGTAGCTGTCAAACTAGAGCTACCGTCTACTTTATGGGTGCACACAGTTTTTCACGTATCACTGCTAAAACCTGTTCAGCCCGGTATGCAGAATTCCACAATAAAACCACCCCCCGTGACAGCTCAGGGGGAAGAACCGTAGTATGAAGTTTGAAATATCCTTGGCTCTAAAACAGTAAGAAAGAGGTTGTACTAGCTAATTGACTGGAAAGAGTATAATGTGTAAACAGGACCTGTGAACCGGCTTCTAATGTACAAGCAACATGCCTAATGGACCGTTACCACCACAATTATCCGATACGACCAGGACCAGGCATTGCTTTCCTTGGGGGGGCTTTGGAGGGGAGTACTACGATGACCCTTGGAACACAACACAAACACCTAGTCACAATGTGCAGGAACATGGGGGAAGGCTGGACTACTTTGGTTGCTGGCTAGCGCAGGCACCTTATGGCCAATGGAAGCGTATCAGGCAAGCAGCCCCCACAAAGATGAAGGCCAGGTATGGACACAACCTTGAATCCAGGATGGTCCCCAGGCATCCCCATAGGTCCAGCAGGCCATGTGGTCTAGACACACAGACTGCAACCTGGGCCTATAACCCATGACCCGGGCCACACCCTGTGCTTTGGGTTTCTTCTGTTGCCATCTGCAGCAGCTCAACACTTACCGCTCCTGTTTTCCCTCATACATCTGGATGAAATACTTACAGTTCTACTGATTCCTGATCCCGAAATCATCTGGATCATCCCTGCAAGAAAGGAAGCAAAGTAAGAAACCGCTCACTTCCTGCACCTCACGCTGAGCCCCGTGTTTACCCCAGCTTACCTGTCATTTCCTTACAGCTCAGCGGTTCTTCGGGTGCAGCTTCTCTGCTCTTTGGGGGCTCTTCACTGACCCTACTCATTTGCCTTCAACAGCTAGAGCATGGCACCTGCAAATGAGAAGAATAGGCAAAAGGACATTATTTGCACTGCCTCGCACAGCGCAGTGCAGCAATCAGGACATACAACCAACAGCATTGCAAGGATGGAGGGGGCACCTTGCCCCAGCACATCCCGAGTCGCAGGTGGACTGGACCACACATCGCCAGTCACAGAACTGGAGCTGGTGCCTTCCTTGCACACGTGTCTGCGTACCAGCAATAAAGAAGTGAGCCAGCCTTCCCGCCAGTCAGTAAGCCAGCGGGCATGGCGGAGGGGGGGTAGAGGTTTGAGCAGTTAGTAAACTCTCCATTGTCTTGCTCCTAGATCCAACCTCTCGGCTATACCTCAGCCTATCCAATCATCGCTAGGGATATGTCCAGCCATTGCTGGGATACACCATTCCTTCCACTCTCTACTGCACCTACACAGGGTTTATTCTTACCACACTGTGTTACTGTGAGGGGTGGAGTGGCTTTGAAAATGCACCCAAAACCAGAAGGCAGGCCACTACTGCAGGATATCAGGTAAGCATTACAAAGGCCTCTTGACAAATTAGAATTTATCAAGTAATTATGTAAGGAATGGTTGGCAAAAGGGACTACAATGCAGTCACCCGTCCGCCCCCTTTTCTGACCAACCCACTTAACCCTTCTAGCCATCTGAATGTCTTTTGGGTTGATATTGGGCCCTATCAAGTTCATATTCATGCAATGGCCTGATTTGCTGATCAAAGAAGCCGCATATATTCCATGCTCCCTCAGGGTAATGTAGGAGCATCTAAAATTACTGCAACAAGGGGAGCTGATGCCGGTGGCTGATTAAAGACCACAACATCTACCCATCTAACTGAGGAGGAGTGGGGGTCCAGATTCTTAGGCTCTTCCACAACAAGGGCATTTGCTTTCCTCTGGGGGCAGATATCAGCCGCTACAAACAATTCTGAATCACATGCACACGTGAGCATCTCAGAAATGCACCAGGCATCTACACTTTGTGAATCACATTTGCACATGAGCATCTCATAAAAGCTGCAGGGGTCTCCAGATTTGCTCCAGTTTCGCGCTTTGTGAATCACATTTGCCCGTGAGCATCTCAGAAATTCTCCAGGCATCTACACTTTGTGAATCACATTTGCACATGTCCCTCGGGAGGATAGCTCAGGGGCAACGTGCTCGCCTTGGAAGCAAGACGACACAGAGCAACGCTGGTTTCGATCCCCAGTTGGCGCTTAGAAACCTCTGGGTATTAAGCGCATTATAAATAACCTATCATATCATATCATGAACATCTCAGAAATGCTACAGGGGTCTCCAGATTTGCTCCAGTTTCGCGCTTTGTGAATCACATTTGCCCGTGAGCATCTCAGAAATGCTCCAGGCATCTACACTTTGTGAATCACTTTGGCACATGTCACTTGGGAGGATAGCTCAGGGGCAACATGCTCGCCTTGGACACAAGATGACACAGAGAAACACAGGTTCGATCCCCGGTCCGGTGCTTAGAAACCTCTGGGTATTAAGCACGTTATAAATAACCTATCATATCAGGAGCATCTCATAAATGCTGCAGGGGTCTCCAGATTTGCTCCAGTTTCAGGCTTTGTGAATCAGGTATAAGGAGCAAATCAGAAATGCTCACATACAGCTCTGATTTGCTCCTGCTCTGTGAATCAGGCATCTTTTGTACATGTAAGTAGCGCTTCGGGACCGGAGCCTGACACCTGCCTCGCTGCATCTCCCTCTCCTTCTAATCTGTGCTTGTAAAGCGTGTTGGGGAACACTGGCACTGGCATCTTGTATAAAATTGAATTGTACTGCCTGCGATCAGCGCGGCAGATATCACATCCATCACTCACGGGAAGTGTCCTCTCGGTGGCAGATAGAGAAAGGAGATGGGGAGGAGGGCCTTGACAAATTGCTGGCGGAAACAATGGGTTGAAGGGTGCTGCGGATAAGCATGTGTGGCGCCTCGCGAGGCTATGATTACATAAATAATAGAGCGGCGCGTGCAGCGCGCGCTCTCTCTTGCTGAGTCCTGAGACTCTGGCAATCAACGGGTCTTGGTTCTGAGCAGCTGCTGAACAAGTCTTTCCTCGTCACCATCTCCCCCCGCCCCCCAAAGCTCCCACCTCCCCAGAGATGCACACAGGCATTTATTTGTCAGATGTGTTGATATCTCAAGGGTAGGCTATGTCCGGTTCTGTTGTGATAATATTAATTTATGATGCGGTCGGGCATGCTGGCCTCGTGTTCGGTGGATTAAGTGGGATGCTAAATCGAGGGGGGGGGTGTTGTTAGGGGGTGTGGCTTAAGTTTGTGTGTACTTAGAACACACACCTTAATGAGAGCTTCCCCTTTGCCAGTGGGGCAGAGGGGAGTGGGGCTGGTGAAAGCAGTGGAGCTGTGGCGCTTTGGCATTACCTTTGGTGTGCCCAGCCCGTTGGAGCTGAACGCAATAAAGGTGTGACACGAGTGCACCCCAGCTCTCACACGCATCAGCCCTTACATTCAAGGCGCTGCATAGTTAAAAACCACAGGCTTCTTGAATAAAAGGGCTGCCTGCTGTGTGATGACTCTGTACTCCGAAACAGGAGGAGGGCTAGAGGGCCCAGCAGTCTCTCCTTTTTTTTCTGATTAAAGAGTCATCACGAATTTTTAAGCCTCGTTTAAAGGGCTTCATGCTACATGACGACTCCTTACCTGCAAACAAATGTAGAGACTGGGCCCTGCAGCCCTCCTACTTTTTCGGAGTTCGGAGTCATCTGGCAGCCCTGTTGCTAAAGCTACGGTTACACTGGCTGTCTGCAGATGTCAGTACTTCCGAAGTGCTGACACCTGCCGGCAGCTATTGTAAACTGTGCAGTGCTTCGGCTACATGGCTGGCAGCGGTGTCAGCATGTCTGAGGTTAGTCGGGGTGGACCTGGGCAGGGCCCTGGCTTGGGAGACCTTTTTTTAGACTGCCGAGGATTGGCCCTGGCTAGCCCCGGCCCACTTAAAGCCCTACTTGTATAACATTTTAAACCGCTATCAGGTCCTCTCAAAGCCATGGGCTCCCAGAGTAGAGAACACAACAAGGGGGTGTGGAGGTAGAAGCACAACAGAGCACACACTAAGGTACCAAAAGGTACCGAAAGGTTCGGACTAGAAAGCCAGCCCCCCCAACCACCCCCCCACCATATGACATTGCCTGAGTGTGTCTTGATTGGCATCCTGCGTGTTAGACTGACTGGGTAACCCTAAAGGCACACTCAGGTAAGGGTGGGCTTGAGTGCCTAGGTTCTTTGATGGGAGTAAGGTCTTGTGTCCGATGCCACATGAGTCGTGCACATTGCCGCAAGCAACCTCTGGAACAATTGCGGACCAGTGGAAGGACAAGGCACTCATAGACTGGGACAAAGCCGGGATGGGTCAAAAAGGAGTAGCGGTCTTGAAAAGAAGTCACCCCCATTTACAAATCCCAACATGCAGCTCTTTGCGCGTAACTTTTGGTGATAGTTTTGGGAAATGGTGCATCCTAAAGCACAACGGAAGAGTAATATTGACTCAGAAACTGTTTCACACTGGCTAGTGTGCCATATGAGCCAGTTTGAGCCTAAGTGGGCTGTAGAAGCCACATAACGGTGATTGAAGTGAGTGGGAGAGGTTGGGAGCTGTGTTCCACTACTTTTATTTGTTTCTGTTTACCATTCCTCGACTTTTTACGACCAAATTCACCATTCTGAATAGAGGACTTGTGCATTCAGGCCCCTGTGCAAGTGTAAAGTTGTAATAGGAGCTGTAGTTACTACTCACTTAGACTATTCCAATATCCCGACCAGAACACCTTGTCACATGTTGCACTAAGCTACCAGCTACCCTCTCACTCGCCGAGACCACAGTTCCACTGCTTGTTTTCGGTACACTTCTACTACTGCCAAATACCATTGCATTATGGCTGCAGTCATGTCTGTATTTTATTCTCGTCTGATGCATAACATAAACATTTAAGAAGTGTTTAAGATTGTAGTCATTTAAAAGAACTGATGGGAAATAAGCACTGCCACCTTTAGCTCACTAGGTGCCCGGAGCATACTTGTGATGCTGGAACATTCCCGTCAGACCGCTGTCTTCTTAAGGAAAGTAGGGCTGGGATAGAGTCGCCCACACGTCAGAAATGTGAATGACTCATGTTCAGCCTCAGCAGCCTTTTAGAATCCATTGCCTGGCTAGAAATCGTCACCGATGCCTACGGACTGTGCCACTAATCTACGCACCCAAGAACAGATTGTGTGTGTGTGTGGGGGAGGGGTGCCTGATTATCGACAGTGTTTGTTACATCTAAAAGGGCTCCAATCTGCCCCCATTTTAGTTTGAGCAAACCTTTTTACATTGTCCCACTTTCCATGAGTAAAAAGTTGATTCCACACGGGAAGTGGTGATTGTATTGTCTTAGTTTGTGTTTTTGGGAATGGGTATTTATATCCTATTTCCCTAAGTTGCGTCATTTTTAAACCTGAGTACCCCAGGATCAGTGTGACAATCAATGGGCTATTAAAACATTGTTTATCCCATTAGATGACACATGGTTTGTTTTGAAGAGAAAAACATTGATTCTCTTTGCTTTCCTGGGTTTACCCTCTTTTCCTTTCCCTTGTTTTTACTGGCAGTCTCCTCCGATTTAAGCTAATCTGGAAGAGAGTGGGTTGGGACTCTCAAGGTTGAACGTATTACACATCATAGAAGTGGTAATTTAATTCTTATTCTGTCACTATTAGACAGGCGTTGTAACACCGCAACCTAGCTAAGAGTGCACATTAGGCAGGGATAGTACCCTTGTTTCGCGCTATCCTTCTGTCTTCAGCCACAACCTTGTTCTATTCTTTCTCTTCATGAATAGATTTGAGTCAACCCCACAGTAAAAAACCTTTTTCGGGTTTGGTTTTACGAACTGGACCTAGTCTTGGGTTCTCTGGTAGCTGCTAGTAGCTTTTACACAGTTGCGTGTTGCCTAATTTTTTGTGTGAACATTACTTACTTAGGGCAATACCCTGTCAATTTATAGAAATTGCCCCATTGTTTGTTCAAGTGCCTGATTATCAACCATCCATCAATACCTTGTTTTCAGGGGCAACCTCCAGAGTGTAAGACATTTGTTCAGACCCCATCACCAATGTGTTGCTCCTCTCTAAATCTGACTGCCAGTAAGTCCACTCCTGCAAATAGCAGACTTTAGTGAAGCTGGCACCTGCCAGTGGGCTTTCACCTGACAGTGGCAACTTGGTTCAAAATGGACATTGCACGAGCTTCCATTGGGTATCACCAACCAGGCGGGGTAGAGACCAATGACCATTAGGGATAGTGCTGCATTATGGACCAGCATGTGGTTGCATAACACTTGTGTACGAGCGCGATAGAAATAAAATATCAATCAATCAATTACAGACTCCGCAGGGCTGGACACAACAACAAACCAACAAACTCTGCATCCCCACCATAAAAAGGAACAGAGCAGGAGGCAATGGCTTCCCGCACATTGCTCCCAAACTCTGAAATGCCCTCCCTAACTCACTAAGAGCTGAACCTTCCGCCCTAGCATTCAGGAAAGCTTTAAAAACAACCCTCTTCAACCAACCCCTCCACTACAGACAGGTTCACCTCCTCTATATGTTTAGCCTGCCCTGTCTCTGATCTTCCCTTGTATCTAAGAATGTACGGTTTGCATTTTCACTATGCCTTATGTACTATGTAACTAACCTTGCACATCCTCTATGTAACCAGTGCCACGATGCCTACAGGCTGCTGTGCACTCTACAAATGTGAATAAATAAATAAAACAAACAACAAACGCTGGGCAAATTAAGACTGGCCAAGATAAATAAGAGTCTGCCACCATTAAGAGACTACATAGTATATGAGACTAGGGCTGAAAAGCAAACCAGTTAGATAGTGACAAGGGCGGTAAAAAGGGCCTAGAAGATGATGCTTAGTTTTTAGGGAAAACAAATTAAAACACAGTATTCAAAATACCACCTGATTTAACCACTTGATTGCAAGCTGGCGGCTGTTGCCTGTCATAATTACCCCACGTGGAAAGAACAAGAGCAGCTGCATACTCTACTTGACATACTCTGCGTGCATTGAACAGGACATGCACTGTTTCTGGAGATGCAGTAAATGGTATCTGCTAACTCATATCTTGAAAACCACCCCAATAACAACACAAACATTTCCAACATGTTACTCCATTCAAAGGGCGATGGTAATGGCTTCCAGTGAGCCATCACGGTTTAATAGTTTCAATCTGACCCACTCTGCTTTGCATTCAAAGGCACACGTGACAACGAAGCAGAATATGTGTTCCCCAGGGTACTTATTTCACGCGACACCTCCCCTCCCCACCCCTCCAATCCCTGGAGCAGCCATGATTCATGCAAGAAAATAAACAGCTTACTTTGGAAGGATAATTAACAAATATAATTAACAACAACCAACAACCGCTAAAATAATGGCCGGATGCAGGCAATCAACTGAAAAGGGGGAGACAAGGCAAGAGCTGTGGAGGCATTCTGTGCAGCAACATGAACGGTGGGGACGGAGGGGGGTGCTCAGCAGGCTCATGCACATGCTTGAGGCAGCAGTGCCACACCAGAAGGAGGCGGACAAGAGAAACCTGCCCAGAAGGAGAAGCTAGGGCAGGAGATCACCTGTACTGAGGGTAGAAGAATCTCCATGTCAACACGTCACTGTGAAACAGCCCACACAGATGTGTTCAAAACCAAACTAAAAGCCTTCCTCCCCACCACAGGGTTACCCTCTTAACCTACCTCTCATCTGCCTGCCTGCTAGCTAACATGTTTCCCTTGCCTCCAACCTCCCTCCCTCTGTCCCTCATTTCCTCTGCCTCCACTCTGGCACTTCATCCATCATGGGCACATCCCAAGTACAGTGGCCGTACAGCCTACCTGCACTTGATATGTTGGTTGTCCTTAATCTTTGTATGTCCACTTATGTATTGTCCTTGTGACTGTTCAATTTGACAACCCCCACCTCCAACCTTGTCAGAATGCCTCTCAAACTCACCCCATTGTACAAAGCTTGCTGCTTCCGGTCAAATCTGATTTCTTATCTATTGTAGTTCTTTTGTGATCAAAAGAGCATTGTTCCTCCTGTACATAAATAAATAGTAATACAACACGTTTTTAAGTCATCACCCAAAACTGGCTTGACAAGGGTAGCATCACCTCCATCCCTGTGCACATACAGGTTGAAATAGTAAACAGCACAGACATACCCCTATACCTTCTCATCACAGGCTCCTGGCATTTATTCACTGATGGTCCAGGGGAGCATTTCATTGCCTTTGCATGGCATGTCATAGATAACATTCTTAGATGCAAAATGCACCATGCCCTGGATGCCTTCGTGCCCTGTAACCATAGCCACACATGCCCCCATCCCCACCACACAGGCTGAACTAAATGCTGCCAAAGCCAGCTTCTTTCACATTGGTAGCTTTCTCAATGTGCTGGTGGTACTGGGCTGCACATGTTTCCCCGTGTTCTACCCAGAGCCTGAGAGTGGGTATTTAGGAATGGCAAACAGCAGCAATTCCTTAATGCGCTGATGATGTGAAATGGTATTCTTTGCCTGACACACACACACACACCTCTGTACTCGTGTTCTACCATCAACATGTGATTCCATGATCCTGCAAAACAGCACCTTTCCCAATGTAACAGAGACACACAGACTTATATATGTAACCCCACCCATACAATGTTAACACTATTTTCCACCCACAATCCAGTCTCCTTCTTTTGTGTGCAATGATGATGATGGCAATGTCATCTCATGCACAGGGATGTGTGGTGGAGGCCAGGATGCATTCAAAGTCACTGCATGCAGAATGCACGTGATTAAGGCCACATTGTTGAACGGGAAATCCTATTATACCCTCTTGATTGTACATATATTGGCCTAGGCCAAGTCGCTCTGCGAGGAAATCCGCATTGCAAGGTCCTGACCTAAGATAAGTTTTAGCTGCCATTTTAGGTTCATCCGCCATTTTGATTCTCGCTCCAAATTCACCCTGTGTTCTAAGATGGTGGATACTGTTCTTCTGTTGGTAACTTGGCCGTCTTGACCTCTGCATGCATGTTAATGCTTAAACTGCCCGCAGGCCAAATGTTAGGGTCATGTAATGAGACCTTGTCCTTCGTTGACCTGTGGATAGAGGATTACCTGTGCCAACGATACTAATCCATGAACAGATATTATGCACAATACTGTTCGAGCACCTAATATGAACACTTGTTTGACTATATTGTACAATATATGTGCGAAGGCTCAATGTGAAATCCAAAGACACACTGTTGCTATTGTAACCTGTTGGGTAATGTATTAAGGATAATCTGTAAATGTATAGATGCATAAATTATGAACGAACTCGGCATGAACCCCTAGCCCAAGGAAATGGATAACCTACAAGTGGGCTGAACATCAGATTACATATTGTATAAAAGACACAACTATTCTGATGTACAGTCCCACTCACTGCACACACTGAACAGGGCTGGTATTTGCTATTTTGTACTGAGGGCCGGATATCTATCTGTTGCATTGTTCTTTGAAAACTGCTCAGTTGTAGAATAGAGATCTGTGTACCTTTTGAACCCGCGTTTGGTGTATTTTCTTTTGGGGTACTCAGCCTCGATATTTCTCTTTTTGCTTTCACAAATGGCGCCCGAATAGGGACCGTCAAGATTGATGCCAGCTCTTTGAAGGTTGACGCAGCTATCAGACCGGGAATGGAAGGTGTAAAGGAGGCCCCTTTCCTGAATGAGAAGCGAAACCTCAGCAGCGCTGCATGGCCCGATCCCTGAACGCTGAGCATGCGTTCCGAGTTGGCATCTTGACGAGGGTCCACATATCGAGGTGGGCAGATTTGCTGAAATCACCAAACACGAGGTAAACTTTGTCAGAACATTTTGAAATCTGATCAGACCTCCTTAGGCTTGATCAGGTGAGTCGTGACCTGATTCTTAAGTATCCTGATAATTTGTTTTGGTGCATTGCACACGCGAGTTCAATTACTGACCAGGTAACACCAGTATTTTGATATGCCTGGGAAATTGTCTGCCTGCTTCAGGGCGTTATTCCGCAGTGACAGGCAATCTTTGGAATTTGGCCAACCGGCGCCAATGGAGGGGTCGTCGTCGTGTACTATGTACTGTAAGCATGGGATTGGTAGTATAGTATTTAACGATATTTGGCACAGACAAACTAGACATGCTTCCGAACTTCAGTGGCCAATCAATGGTAGTTTTGAAATCCCTCGTATTGAGTATTTAGAATCTATATTATTAAAGAAAAAGGCTTGGCCTGCAGCATTTGATGTATTACAGAATTGGAAAAAAGAAGCTTTTCAGCAGATTAAGAGTAGAGAAAAGCATGCACGCCGTCATAAAATGAATGCCGAAAAAGCGTTGTTATATGACCAAGATAAACAGTCTGAGTCAGCTAGGAATATGGATAGGGCTTTCTCACTTGGTATCCAGAAAATCTATCCTTCTAAAGACTTTCATGTTTCTGATGAACTTATTGATAAATTGTTGAATGAACGAAGGCCTGGCGCCACTGTGCCACCTCCGTATGTTCCTCTTCCTGCTGTTATTCCTCCTCCTGCTCCCCCTGCTCCTCCTGCTCCTCCTATTGTTCCTCCTCCTCCAGTTTTTGGCCCTCCTCTTGTCGATGCTCCTCCACCTGCTCCTCCACCTTTACCTGTTGCACCAGTGATAACACCTCTGTTGAACTTGCCTACTCTCCCTCTTCCAAGTGGTTCTATACCGCTTGTAGTAGATCAGGGAGCGGGATCGAGGGTTGTTACTCGTAATACTGTGCCTCATCAGAAAAAAAGTGAGTTAATTGCGTGGGCTAAGCATTGTATGGAGAAGGGTGATCAAGCTAATGTTTTTGCCACACTTTCTAATATGGACCATTTCCCTGAGAACATTTTTTTTATGAGGGATTAGGGATTCATTTGTGTGTGATGTGGGACAGATTAAACGATACAGATCTCCCGCAAGGGTTGAGGGATCTGAACACTTTAGCGTTCTCTAGAGATACTGCAGAGAAAGTGCAAGAGCATGTTGAGAGGGTATTTGAGTATAGAAAGGAGTTGGAAAGGTTACAGAATGAGGATGAAGATGGAGATAGTTTGGACATTATATATGTGCAGAAACGGTTCCTTCCTTGTCGTAAATCGATATCTGAGGGAATGTGAATTTGCACAAAAGACGCGATTAGATGGATCACAGACACATCGATAACTCCCGTAGAAGTATGTGACACGTATAGTCAGTATACACCAGAAATACAGAGGAAAGTGATACAGGTAATGGTAGAATACCTACAGGATGAGTGTGTAAAAAGAAAGATTTGTTGTCCCGCAGAGTTATTGAGTATTTATAAGAGAGCTTTTTCGTTCGACACTTCTTTGGCTGCTTTAGCGCTCGATTTGGCTCTGTTGCTTAGTAAGCGTTCGGAGTTGCCTACTTCTCAGTTGCCTATGAAAGAGGTTCCTCCGACATTTGTTTCTGAAAGTTGAGATTCCTGCTAACCTTGCAACGGGTGCGGCTGCTTAGGAAATACCTGCACATTATGTGTCGCAGTTCGTTCACAACCCGTTCTCAAGACAGGAAGTGAACACCATTAGACAATCTATTCCCGACATTAGGAAAAATCTGAGAGGGTTCTATAAAGAAATAGAGTTGGTTTTGTAATCCTCGGTATTCACTTTAAGTGATATTGATCTGTTATTTCCTATACTCCTGCCCGCAGATTTGAGGAAAGAGGTTAGGACTGTAGACAATGTAGCAGCGCTAGGAGATACAGTGGCTAACATAATTAGACTTGATGGAGAAAGGCCAGCTGGCGAAAGACCACCTCAGGTGATACTAACTTTACCTGACAGAATAGTTGCAAAATTGAAAACTATAATTCCTGAAAAGAGAATTATGTGGGACAAGCTTACTGCCTGTGTCCAAGGGAAATCTGATGGTGCTCCCGAGTTCTTTAAACGGTTTGAACAGGTATTTTCGGATTTCAGTGGACAAGATTTGGGCACAGATTCTGGGAAAAGAGTATTCGTAGACAAATTTGTGCATGGATTTCTGCCTGACATCCAGTCGCAAATTGTGTCTTCTGAGATTGCTTGGCAAGAAAAGTCTCAATCAGAAGTACTGCACATGGCTCAGTACTATGAGAATCATGTCAATAATGAAAAAGAAAGGGTCGAGAAGAGAAAAGGAGATTTAAAGACAAAAGTATTATTACAGCAAATTGTTAGAGGCCCTAGAGGGGTAATTCACAATTCAGAGGTCAGTATGTTCCACAGGTAATGCGCCCTTGGGTCCTGTAAACATTAACCAGTGTGCCTATTGCAGGCAAGAGGGCCATTGGTGTGCACAATGCCCGACCCTCCGACAAAGGTCAAATAACACATTTGGGAATTTGGGTAGACGAGCCAGAGTTCGCCCGGGTGTAGGGGGCCCTGGTAGAGGTCAGTTTTCACAAGATTCACAACAACCTTTTTCGCAGGATAATCAGGCACCAAGTGTGGATCCTAGAAACATTTTTGATCATCCTTCTGCCACTTACCTCTCTGAAGAACTTCCTTTTGACGACATTCTGTCTCGCTAGGATTGCCCGAAGCAGGGTTTGGAACCAACGCCTATTCCCGTTAATCAGAAAGGTCCCTATGTTGAAATGATAGTGGGAAATAGGAAACATCTATTTTTGATAGATACAGGGGCACAGAAGTGTTCCATTGATCATTCTAGGGTTTCAAACATTCCACTGTCAGGGCAAACCAACGTTTCTGTAGGGTTTTCTGGCACACCAGTTGTTTGGCCAGTTTCTTCGCCGGTACCTATTTGTTTGGGTCCCTTTACGGACCATTGTCCATTCCTTTTGACTTCAAATTTTGGAGAGAATTTGCTGGGGTTGAACCTACTGAAGGAATTAAATGCGGTAATTCATTGTTCTTCTGATGGAGTGTGTTTGACGATTTCACCACTGCAACTTTCTGTCTCTCAATTCTTGACCAGACCTTTGCCGCCGGAATCTAGTGATGTTCCGGAGTGTTTGTGGGCAATTGACGACAATGATGTCAGTGTTTTTCAAATTGAGCCTGTTAAAATTGTCTTGAAACATGGAGTAAAGCTGCCACGTATTCCACAATATAAAATTTCAGTCGATGGTGAGCAAGCTTTGTATTGCATCGTCTCTGATTTTGTGCATCGAGTGGTGATCGAGGAAATTGCAGGTAGTTTGTGTAATAGTCCGATTTTTCCCATGTACAAAAAAGGTGATAATGCAATTCCTTTTTGTTTTATAATTGATCTGCGTGCCATTAACAAGATTGACGCCCCACAGTTTCCAATTGTACCTGATGTGACGACGATATTAACCATGATCCCGGCTTCAGCTACTTACTTTAGTGTAGTGGATCTAAAGAATGCTTTCTTTAGTATTCCTATACACAAGGACAGTAGATATCTGTTTGTGCTCACCTTAGGGGGACGTTTGTTTACTTTCACCCGTGCACCACAAGGTTACACAGAGAGTCATAGCATTTACAGTAGGGATTTGGAAGAACAGCTCAAATACCCTTGAGTTGCCCTCTACTTGTACACTGCTTCAATATGTTGATGACTTGCTTTTAGCAGCTGACTCAGAGAGCGCTTGTATAGAGGGCACTATGTTGTTACTTATTCACCTCGCTAAACATGGACATAAAGCTTTGCTTAAAAAATGTCAGTATTGTTGTCAGGAGATTGCCTATTTAGGCTATCTCCTGTCAAAGGAGGGAAGAAGGTTGACTCCTGAATTTATAAAACTCATTTCTAGCATGTCTGTCCCAAATACACAGAAAGAAGTTAGAGCCTTGATATGAATGGTTTCTTACTGTAGGCAGTGGATCCCCAACTTTTCACTAGTGATTAAGCCGACGTTGGCTCTGAGGAAGAAGGGCATTTCTTCGCCATTGCGTGGAACATTGAGCACCAGCGTGCATTTGATTTGCTCAAGACTGCATTGTGCTTGGCACCGGTTTTGGCACACCAAATTATGAAAAGGCCTTTGTGTTGTTTGTGCATGAATGTGATGGATGTGCTTTGGCTGTATTAACACGGGAACATTAAGGGAAGAATAGGCCGTGCGGTTACTTTTCTTCTGCCCTCGATCCTGTAGCATGCGCTTTTCCAAGATATTTGCGAGGTGTCGCTACTGCTGCTGCGTCTGTAAAGCAGACTGAAGGAATGGTCCTAGACCATGCTTTAACCCTGATGGTACCTCACTCTGTGGATGTTCTGCTGAACAGAACTCAAACGCAAAACCTCACCTCTGCACGGTTGACGATATATTAATTGATCTTGTTTGCACCACACATACAAATTAAGAGGTGTTGTGTTCTTAATCCAGCTGAACTCTTACCTTTCCCGCAAGGTACTGCTTGCAGCGATTAAGAGTCACATGATTGCCTTTACACTACCGAGCACAAGACAAAGGGTAGAATTGATCTGAAAGATACTCCTTTGAACAATCCACAAGGGGAGCTGTTTTGTGATGGCTCCTGTTTCAAACTTCAGGATGGTACATCCACAGCTGCTTATGCAATCACTACATTGCGCACGGTCATGGAAACCAAGAGAATCATGCATAACTCCACGCAGGCCGCAGAGATTATAGCATTGACCCGAGCTTGCAAACTTTCCGAAGGGCTTACCGTGAATATATACATTGACTGTCAGTATGCCTTTGGGGTGGTTCACAACTTTTGGAGACTTTGGTCAGAAAGAGGGTTCTTAGCTTCACATGGTACAAAAATCCAGCATGGCTCCTTGATAGTACGGCTATTCTCAGCGCTTGCACTCCCTACTCAGCAATCTATTGTAAAATGCGCAGCGCATCAGAAGATTGTAGATGATGTAGGAAAAGGGAACGCTTTTGCATATCAGATAGCTAAACAGACTGCCACTGATCTCTTTTCAGACATGTATACTTCAAGGGAAGCCACAAATGCCTGTACTATGGATGAGGGTATTGATTCTGTAAGGGATATCCAAGCTGATGCCACATTAGTTGAGTCTAAGAAATGGGCTGTGGGCTTGGCAAAACTTGATGACGATGGGTGTTGGGTGGACAGAGTTGAAGTGAAGTGATTACTTCCCAGTGCGTACATTATGATGATGGTTGTTATGGCTCATGGTCCCACACATATATGTGCTCATAAAATAAAAAAAATGTTGGAAAAAGTATGGGTAAGTGATACAATCTCTAAAGTAGCTGAACGCTTTGTTCAGGAATGTATGATCTGGTAGCAGCATGATGTGGGAAAGAGCACATCAACTCCTAGGGGTAGTTTTGGTCCACCTTCTGTCCCCTTCGAGGTTATTCACTTTGATTTTATTGAGATGGAACGGTGTAATAATCTGAAGTACGTGTTAGTCGTCATATGTGCTTTTAGCAAATGGGTTGATTCTTTTCCTGTTAAAGACGCTACAGCCATGACTACTGCAAAACCTATGTTAAAAGAATATTTTCACAGATTCGGGTTACCAAGAGTCATCTGGTCAGACAATGGTCCACATTTTATCGCTGCTGTAATTCTGCAGATATGCGCGGGATTACAGTTCGATAAACGGTTCCATTTGGCCAGACACGCTCAGAGTGCCGGATTAGTGGAAAGACACAACGGTATCATCAAAAACAAGCTCGCTAAGACGTGTGCCGGCACCAAACTAAAATGGCCGGACGCCTTACCGATCGCGTTGTTATCGATGCGTACAACCCCTCAAATTAAGACTGGGCTCTCTCCCTTTGAGGTCGTTATGGGGAGGCCTGCTAATATCTGGAATGTTCTGAAATGTCGTTCTTTGCGAAATGTTGAAAATGTACCTCTTCCAGATTACTGTAGCCAGTTGACTAAAAACTTGTATTTGATTTATCACCAGGTGCGAGAGGCTTTACCCGTACGATACGAGGGCCCCGGTCACAGCATACAGCCTGAGGAGTGAGTCCTCGTAAAGTCCTTTGAACGATAGTCTTGCCTCGCACCTCATTTGCAGGGCCCTTCCAAGTCCTGCTGGTCACACAGACTGCGGTGCGGGTGGCAGGCCGGAAGAATTGGATCCACGTGACGCACACCAAGAGGATCCCACACCAAGTGCCACATGCTACAGAAGATACAGAACCCCTTACCAGTACTGCAACCAACGATCCCGCAGCAGTAAATAGCATTGAAAGTGTGTCAGGGATTCTCCCTGATCCCGTGAAGTATGGGGAAACAGCCATTTCATCCCCACACTCTCCAACCATTCTGTGTCCGGAGGCGATCCCCAGTTGTGCCTCTGACCTTGCTTCCGCTCATTCGCCGCTTCCAGTGGGAAGTGACAACACATTGTTCACGGATAAATCAGTAACAGGGATCACAAGGTACGATCTGCGTCCAAGGAAATAGACTTATGGCACGGTTCGGCTGTGCGCTCAGAGAAGAAAGTAGTCAAGGGCTTGTCTTTTAGGCCTGATTAATTGTTGGAAAAGGAGATTCTATTGGCTACAGTTGTGGAAGGACTAAGAAAACGCTTGTACTGGTGGTCGCCAGCTAATAACATTGGTGCGTTTGTTTGAAGACTACAATCCTGCAACCACTCCCGCTCGTATGGAAAAGGGGAAAGACTGTGTGACCAGCTATGGAAATGAACCTTTAACTGTTTGGGTCCCGCAAATGTAGTGCTGTTTTGTGATAATGTTAATTGGGTTTATAATAGTTGTCGTTTTAGGCCACTGGTATCTAGAAGAAGTACATCTGCTTGAGAATTTGTTGCACACTGAAAATGTACCTATTGTTTCTACTCCTGTCATGCATCTGCACACTCTGTCTCCTAGAGACCCTCAGCACAGACAGAGATATCATAATAATACACTATTACTCATCATGAATGTTACACATGCCATCTTCAACAAATCTAATTGTTGGGTCTGTTCACATTTACCGCAACACGGGGATAAGGGGATAGGTTGGTATATTCATCCTCTACCTTTGACAGCTGCATGCTATACTTCTCTAAGAGCACTATTCTTTGGTCGCTGGAACTATAGCATCTCAGGGAACTTTGATGGGACTAATTTGAATCAGTTTGAAAAACGTACTCTGACTCCCTTCGGATGCTCGCTCTTTGCGAATAGGAGTAAGCCCAACATTGCTTCTATTAGGCCTTCCGATACACTGTCTCGTCCATTTCAATCTTTGATTTCTTTTAAAATGGCTCTTATAGGCAATAAGGATGCCACGCCTCCTTCCTACACTGTTAACCATAGCCCGGTTCAGTTTCTTTCTGCATACAGAGGAATGGTACTCAGTCAATGGGTGATTTTAATGGTTGCGAGTTTGACTGGGGAGGACAGACCTTTGTATGTAGGTGAACCTGTCTACTTTGTTTGCGGTAATGTAGCATTTCCATGGTTACTCAGGGACTGACAGGGAACTTGTTATTTAGGGATCCTGTTACCCGGGGTATTCATAGCCAGTACCGTAGAAGTTTCAAAGTCTCGTCCACGGCGGGACGGGAATGGTGACACTCCAGCACAAGTTCTGGGAGACGTAGCGAAATCATTTTTGCCATTTTGGGGACAAATAATGAACTCCGAGGATATCAGGAGACTAGCGAGAGTACTGGAGAGAACCATCAACTGGACCACTGACATACTCTATAATATGACTTTAGAACAGAAAGCAATAAGGATAGTAGCACTTCAGAACCGGATGGCATTAGATGTCATCCTGGCTGAACGTGGAGGGGTATGTAAATTAGTGGGGTCCGCTTGCTGTGTTTCCGAGCCATATTCCTCCCCAACTATCTTCAAGGCAATACAGAATCTGCATGTCTTAAGTTCAGAAATACATGTCCCCGAGGAAAACTGGGATCTTAGCGCTTGGTTCTCGGACTTTTTGCGATCTTGGGGTTGGAAATTACTTTCGTTCTAGCTGATCATTTTAGGATTTGTGTTGTTTCTTTGTTGTTGTATACAATGTCTTCCTGGTATATGTTCGATGCTAGGGGGATGTTGCGCACAGGCGATGGGTACATTAGGATGCAAGGTATACGCCCCAGTCAAGGACTCCAATGAATATGTGTTGAAAGAAATTCTAGTAACTGATCTAATGGCAATAGGTATCTCCGATAGTGATTCAGGGTGTATGGACGTTGAGACGTGGAGTTCTTCGTAGAGTGACTAGAAGTAGTTTAGCACTTGGCACAGGCCAAAAGGAGGGTTTGTTGAATGGGAAATCATATTATACCCTCTTGATTGTATATATATTGGCCTAGGCCAAGTTGCTCAGCGAGGAAATCCGCGTTGCAAGGTCCTGACCTTAGATCAGTCTTAGCCGCCATTTTAGGTTCATCTGACATTTTGATTCTCGCTCCAAAGTCACCCTGTGTTCTAAAATGGTGGACAGTGTTCTTCTGTTGGTAGCATGGCCGTCTTGACCTCTGCATGCATGTTAATGCTTAAACTGCTCGCAGGCCAAATGTTAGGGTCATGTAATGAGACCTTGTCCTTCGTTGACCTGTGGATAGAGGATTACCTGTGCCAACGATACTAATCCAAGAACATATAATATGCACAATACTGTTTGAGCACCTAATGTGAACACTTGTTTGACTATATTGTACAAGATATGTGTGAAGGCTCAATGTGAAATCCAAAGACACACTGTTGCTATTGTAACCTGTTGGGGAATGTATTAAGGATAATCCGTAAATGTATAGATGCAAAAATTAGGAACGAACTCGACATGAACCCCTAGCCCAAGGAAATGGTTAACCTACAAGTGGGCTGAACATCAGATTACATACTGTGTAAAATACACAACTATTCGGATGTACAGTCCCACTCACTGCACACACCGAAGAGGGCTAGTATTTGCTCTGTTGTACTGAGGGCCTGATAGCTTTCTGTTGCATTGTTCTTTGAAAACTGTTCAGTTGTAGAATGAAGATCTGTGTATCTTTTGAACACGCGTTTTGTGTATTTCCTTTTGGGGTACTCAGCCTCGATATTTCTCTTTTTGCTTTCACAGCATGTCCGTGTATGGTGTCACCATGACTACAAGCAATTCCGTCACAGAGGTGAGGGCAGAGACCTACTCCTGCTGTTGCACCTTGCCCTGATATGTGACCCATGGAATCAGGTTGAAGAAATCTATAAACAGGCAGAGAGGTGGGCATGTGCCCCCTAAGAGTGATTATTTGGGGTGCTGAATGCCAGGTTGAGGTGCCTGCATTTTCAAGAAGATGACCCACTGAAGACCAGAGAGGTTTGAGTGAACCCTCATCCTCTGCTGCTGTGACACATTGTAGGTCTGGACCAGCAGCTGTCCACACCTTATATATAGCAGCACCATGCAGCCAGTGAGCTGTATGAGGAACATGCACCTTGCTAGAGTGATATATGGATGGAAAACTCTGGCACCTGACATTGTGGTCAATTTGTATTAAGGACAACCATTATAATGCTCAAATACTGTAAATGCAACATAAACATTGGTATTTCATTATAAAAACTTCTTCCCTGACAATTTTCTAAATCCCCAACTCCCAATCCATCAGCAACTACATTTCCGAACCACACCTACCCTAGGAAAGCAACATGCCCCAACCCATCCTATCAACACCTTGCTGGCACTTACCCCCAACCCATCCCATCAAACCTTCCAGTCACTTACCCCTACCTATCCTATCAACACCCTCCAGTCACTTACCCCCTACCTATCCTATCAACACCCTCCAGGCACTTGACACCCTACCAATCCTATCAATACCTTCCTAGCACTTACCCCCTACCCATCCTAGCAACACCCTCCAGCACTTGCCCACTACCCATCCTATCAACACCCCCAGGCACTTATTTCCAGCCCATCCTATCAACACCTTGCAAGCCCTTACCCCCCATGTATCGCATCATCACCCTCCAGGAAATTGCCCACTACCCATCCTAATAACACCTTCCAGGCACTTACCCCCTATCCATCCTATCATCATCATCCAGGCACTTGCCCCCCACCCATCCTATCAACACCTTCAGACACGTATCCCCCACCTATCCTATAATCACCCTCCAAGCACTTGCTCACTACCCATCCTATCATCACCCTCCACGCACTTGCCCATTACCCATCCTATTATCACCCTCAAGGCACTTGCCCACTACCCATTCTATCATCATCATCCTCTAGGCACTTGCCCTCTACCTATCCTATCAACACCTTTTCAGACACGTATCCCCTACCCATCCTATCATCACCCTCCAGGCACTTGCCGCCTACCCATCCTATGAAAACCTTCAAGGCACTTACTCCGTACCCCTCCTATCATCACCCTCCAGGCACTTAACCCTAACGCATGCTCCTTTGCATGCCTTAGGCAAGGAATCCCGCACTGCTCCTTGGGTCACAGCTGGGTGATGGAACCAAAGAAATAAACTGTAGCACTCGCTCCACTCATGGAAGACGTAGCCCACCCTCACCCAACATCTGAGTGGGCTGCAGCACCAGGGCAGTCAACAGACCTCCCTCAGTGGGTTTTAGCTGCTGACACGAAAGGAGAGGGAGAAAAATAAAAGTGTGTTTCCCGCTCTTGTAGGACAAAGAGGCCTTCCAGCATCCGACACCTGCAGGAACCTGAGTGGCCCAGAAGACAATGGGGCAGTCAAGAGACTTCCCTCTTTGAGTCGCAGCTGATGGTGTGGCAGGAATTGAACAGTGTCCTATCTTTAACGGCCAAGGTAACATGGAAATGCCTCTCTCTCTACATGAAGATTCTGAAGCCCAGAGAGGCCTTATTGTGTTGTACTTTGAATTTGGCCCTGAATAAATTATTAAATAAATAATGTACCAATTGGCCGCATCTTAGTGATTCTGTACCAAAATCTATACATATTACTGTAGAGTCCTTGATCACCTCTTCCGCAGACATAAAAGGATGGATTGCTGACTGGTGTTCTACCAGGGAAAGTACAATGAAATACAAGTTATTTTCCTGCATTGCAGATGTTGAGAAAACATTAAATGTAGTGCCATCATATTTTAAGAAATTCCCAGACACGAAATGGAGGGAGTGGTTCTTAATGTTTAAGGTTTAATTTACTACCTATCAACGAAATGTTGGGGTTCTGACAAAAAGTGAAGAGGATCAAGCGGTGTTGCAGATTTTGTAAGAACCTAAAAATTGTTGAAACCTTAAAACATGTGGTTGTTGAATGTGTACATTTGGAGCATTTAAGGCGTTTTTAAGTGTCGATATTGCTCTGCGATATGAACTATGCTACCTCACTTGACCTTTGGAATAGGATATTGTCTGGATCTCAAGAGTATTTCATTTTAGCTGCTATCACATTGCTTCTGTGCCTCTTTTCTAATACAATTGATCAATGCATTAGGCTTTAACTGGTATCATATAGTTAACCTATATTTGTATATAATGTAAATAATAATTGAATTATGTATACGCATGTATGAATTGTATATGTCTTTTAATATGCAATTTGTCTATCTTGTTAATTTATGGTATCATAAGTGAAAGGTTTATTTTACAAGCCATGACACTCAATACAATTTTAAAAAAAATCATAATTAATCTACTACTGTGTTTTCTGTTCTTGTAGGAGATGGAGGCCACATTCAACACCTGCATGATTTTAAGTGCCCCAGAAGCAGCTGGGGGAAGACAGCATAATCCCCCCGTTGGATCCCAGCTGATGGCATGGCACTGGACCATCCTCAGACTTTCACCATCAGGGTATCCAGGCCATGGAAGAACCAGGATGAAAGCAGTTAGCAAAGGACCTTACCCATTTGAAGCTTGATCTGTCGGCTAATTGTTTAATGCATCCACTTTAGGGGCCTGTGATTGAGCTCATGGTCATGGGTTCAAATCTCAGCAGTTCCACTGAGTCCTACAAGTCAACACAATTAGTGCCATTGAATTGGGAACAGTAAACATCCGTTATCTGTCAATACAAAAATTCAAATAAAATAAATAAAAATAATAGTGCCAACATACCCCTCCGGTATTGAACAGGGATAAACTTGATTATTTGCCTGGCCACCCAATACACCTCAACCATGCCCCTGCAAAATGGCTCAGACCAATGCAGGCAGCACAACACCTCTCCACTTACCACCCATTAAATGTACCCATTGGGCTCCTTCTCCATCTGGCTCTGATAAACTGGCAGCTCCTATTCTGCTGCACTCAGGAAACTCAGCCATTACACACACACACCCCTCCATAAATGTTGCTCCAGGTGACAGCTTCAAGGGCCCCACACAATACATAATCCCCTGCCCCCCATCAGTCCTCACTCCTACACTCTGTCCCCAACATTGCTTTCAGGATGAATTATTTCTTAGCCCAGTGTGACCCTTGTTTGATCCCTGGCCAGCATGCTTTCTTAAAGACCATACCAGCACCCTCATCCAAGCCATCACCTCTCTCTGCAATGCTCCTTACCATCTACCACCAGACATAGACCTGGTAGCATCACCAGGAACCTGAAAAAGTTGAATGCAGATGTCTCTGCTCACAAAATACTGCCCGTGAACAAAAGATCTAGAAAGAGCGGTCCTGTTGCAGATCCAGAAGATCACTGGAGCACAGAATCCACCCTCTTGGATACAAGCGAGAATCCCCTCAAGAACTTGGATGCAAAACAGCCGGAAACGCTCATCAGATTTGACCTCTTGCCGCCATTTGACACTATCACAAAAAAAAGAACTCGGACACCTGCGGGAGGAATTGGAAACATGCGGATCAGTCTTTCTTGGTTTGCGTTTTTCTCAGACAGAATTTACCAATTGAAATTGAGTCCTTTTCTGTGCGCCACAACATCTCTCTTGTGTTGGGTGTATGGAGCAGCTGCCATATAAACGTCCCTGTTCAGTGACTGCCTTTGGCTACTCTGCTGTTATACTTATCCAGACACTTGTAATGCCAGTAATGTTCAAATCCTAGTCCACCTGGTCCTAGGCAGCAGAAAAATGACCTGCATCAGAAGCCTTTTAGCAGGGCTCGAGTCAAGGGTACGCGGCATCCTCCCACTTTATTTCCGAGGGTGGACACCGTCCCCCCTGAGTGTTTTAAAAGCCATAGGTTAAACAAGATACTTTGCATTGTGGTTTAGGAATTTTTAAAGTTTACTCAAGCAAGCCATCATGGGGATTCGAAACACGGTCGCCAGCTTCCCAGGTTGGCACATCACCATTACACCACAGGAGTGACACAGCAGAAATGACTGAAGGTGACATGTTACCAATGGGACCTGTGCGCTCAAGGGAAAACACGGGCATGGATTTTTGGGTTTGAAAATGCACATCTTTCTTACTTTTCCAACAGTAATATCTTCTCTTGGGTTATATTTTGTGAGTTGATTTTCTGAAGGGCAAATGCACCCAGTGTATATTGTTCTTTTCTGCAAAGCCAATGAAATGTGCATTTTTGACATAACTCCCCATGTGGCATGTGTTAGGAAAGATTTCAAAATCATATGTAATTTTCCCTCCATGTGTCAAACCCCAAACTTTTTGCTGCTGTTTAGAGACCTCTGACTGACTTTGCCAGAGAAGCACAGCCTTCAGCTGCACTCCTCTGGGCTTTCGCTCACTTTTTATGGGGAAACTGACAAGCCCTTAAAACAGTCAGTACTGGGAGACTTTGTTTCCCTTAGTCCTTTCCTCATGTTGCAGCTTTTGTGCAACATGTAACAAGTGTGCAATGTATCTTACCATACAGCACACTTGGGTCTCTAGTAATTTCCAAAGGCCCTTGACACTCTTGCTGGACTTTTTATGAACTGTGCAGATGTGTCATGGACAGGAATGGTGACAGCTATCGTTTCGCATTATTTGTAAACCTTTCCTGTCATGTTAACCGCGCTAGGCACAAATAGGTGGTCAGGCTTCAAAATGGCCAAGCCACGAGGTTCTTTGTCCTGTCCTTTGGCCATCTTGCCCCTTCACCTTCCCCAGGTCGAGCTGACCCGGGTCAGTCCTTATTTGGTCATGCACTTTCCCGCAAATCCCAATGCTTTTGCGGGCTTCTGCATGCCTTGTGTGTATGTCTCGAGGATGTGGGCTGGGATGTCTGATCCCAATACACATCCTGGGTGCCAAAGAGTCTGGAGTGCCATGAATGCCTGGTACTACCGTGGTCCATGATTGGTCCACGTATAAAGTGTATGTTCGTGAGCAGATCTCCAATTGGGTCCCCTCTGTTTTGACGCAAAGGGACCTTTGGAGAAGAGGAGGCTGAAAACACCACTACCATGTCGATCTCCTGAGTTCACACCGAACAAAGGATAGGAGCCAAGTATCCTGCAACTACGAAGCTGAGTCGAGGAACCGCTGGTCACCCGTCGGTAGGTTTGGCACCCTGAGCCCGCTGTCGTCCCGTGGGACCCCTCTGCATCTGGTCATCCTAGAAGGTCTGAGACTCATTGGTATAGTGGGACCAACTATTCTAGGCACCTTCAACAAACCCTGCAAGTAAGCTTTCTCAGAAGTGTCCCTGGGCCAACCAGTGGACTGACCAGCTAACCCAGGTGCTTTGCTCTGTCACCGCTGCTGTTTTGAGGAGGCCCTTGAAATTTGGGATATTGCTAGCACTGTGTCCACGGCACCCTCACACCGAATTTTGTGCACTTGACATTCCCAAATCTGAAGTGAGACGAGTGCGCCAGGACCGGAGTAAACACGGTTACCGTGTTAGCCTGCCATTGCAATGACCTGTGCAAGTTTTCTGCCTTTGTGACCCTCTTGCCCCTGAAGCCTGTTGCATTGAAACTGGGCTGATTCTGCCTGGGAGAAATCACCACTGTCCCGTTCCAGAATCATCGCTGTATCTTGGGAAATGTAAGGTGCAGAGACGTCCTTTTTTCCCGCATTCAAACCTGCCTGTGTTGGGGACCGGTGAGTACTCCTTACCCCAACCGGTGGCCACTAGCACAGGAGCACATTTTTACGCAGAAGTGGCCCCCGAGGGCCACTTTCTTTTCCACAGCTATTGCGAAATAGCAACTCCATCCCGCACTCTCAAATTGTCTCAGCCTTCAAGTGGAGGTCCTCTTTGAATAGTGGGAACTTGTTCTGCATTGCCTCATCCACCTTCCTGAGCTGCTGGAGACCCTTGAAGAGGGCTTACCCTGCCCATTGGCACAAGTGCATGCATGTACTTTTGAGCACACGGCTCCTCTCTTCGTAGGGCTTGGAAAGCCTCTTAGTTAGGTGTATTGTTGATGTGGAACTGGGTCTAAAGATAACCTGCACTGCCTGTTTCCTTCACCTCTAGGTTGTCAACATATTTCATTCATCTAACCCTTTAGACCCCAATAGTCTTGTATATATATTGTATTGAGTGTGATGCATTGGTTTACTTAGTGTTACTGTGATTATTTGCTATGGTCTATTTTACAAAGGCCTTGTAATAATTGTGTCTATATTTTTTATATAACACCTGTCTAGAGTAATTTGTAAGTGTCCTTGCTTTGTGTGTTCATTGAGGTCCTTCAGTCACTCTCACCCCGCCTGAGACTTAGTCTTGACCGCCTGCAATAGCCACCCTGATTGGCCTGGTTTGCCCAGAGGTTACCCTGTTCCAAGAAACTAGGCTGGCCTTCTGAACCTCTGTCCATCCAGGACAGAGTTCAGAAATCCTTCTTAACAGCATGTTAATGAGTTCCCCCACTTATCTTTTTTAGCACTTGAGCACTGGTATCATAAGGGAGGTTGGAAAACAGCTTGTGTTGATAAAGAGGCAAGATCGACATTGTGTTCTTTGTCAACCTCCTGGCAGACTCATTCCAATTCTCCTAGCATGCATAAATCTCCCTCAACCCAGCTGTTGTACCAAGGAAGGGACTTTAATGTTGTTTCTTAGTCTAATCTTCCCTTTACCCTACAGGTAAATTAATGCATTGTTTACAAAGGCTACCTTCACACTACAGCCAATGAGAAATAACTTAACAATCCAAAATGTCAATCACAAGCAAGACCTAGCAAGAGGTATCTCTATTTACCATCCTGACTACCGCAACAGCATTATTTTGGGTTTACCAAAGAATACAAAATCATCAGACATCTTCAATTGAGCCAGAACGACCCATTGTCAGCAGTATTTGGCATTAAGAGCCATGCGTACGTCTCCCTCACACAGGTCTTCACCACTGTCTCCAGTTTCAGTACAACACCTCCTTCATATCTCTCCCGACACTCATATCCACTACTGTCTCCAGTTGCAGCACTGAATCTCCTGCAAGGTCTCATGAAATGTCCACAGAGATATCTCACTGACGCCAGTCTACACCACTGCCTTTAGTTTCAGCAGAGAATCTACTTCAAGATCTCATGCAATATCCACAGAGACATCTCCCCCATGCTGGTCTGCCCTACTATCTCAATTTACAGTACTGCATCTCCTTCAACATCTCATGCAATATCCACAGAGATAACTCCCCCACACCGGTCTCCACCGTCGTCTCGAGTTGCAGCAGAGAATCTCCTTCAAGGGCTCAGACAATATCTACAGAGATATCTCCCCCACACCTGTCTCCACCACTGCTCTAATTTAAGAACAGAATCTCCTTCAACATCTTGCGCAATATCCACAGAGATGTCCCGCCCACACCAGTCTCCACCACTGCCTGTAATGTCTGAACAGAATTTCCTTCAACATCTCATGTTATATCCACAGAGATATCTCCCCCACACTTGTCTCCCCCACTGCCTCTAGTTTCAGGACAGAATCTCCTTCAAGATCTTATGGAATATCCACAGCGATATTGTGAGCACAAGCTTTACATACTTAACCTCTAGAAGCCCTCAAGGCATCTCAGAACTGCAAAAAATGTACAACAATTTAAGAAACCAAAAACACGGTGGGGTATTGGGAGTCCCTCTCTAACGGCCTGTATCCCAGGAGAGTCTCAACCAGATAATTGAGCTCACTATTTCTTTCACAGAAGAGACATTTCCATTATGTAACAGTCTTTGTCCTGCCCAAGGGCAGTCCAGCACAGAAATGCTAGGCAATTCTCTTCTGAACAAGAGTACCAACAGCAACCCCAGGCACGTGTTTCAGCCTGGTTGGGCCTCTTCAATGAGGTGGAGCTGTGCCTCTCTACGAACAGTGACCAAGGGGTGCACATCTGGATTAACCTAGTAATTTAGTGTGAAAACCCAAAGCTACTTAATTTGCAAAAACAAGGTGGCTCCATGAAGTCCCTCTCTAACGGCCAATTTAAGAAGCCAAATCAGCAGCAACAAAAATAAGGCACACTGTATAAGTAGCAGAAAACTGCCCGTGTTTCCCTGCAATCTATGTAACACCCTATAGAATGACCAGGAATCACAGAAAGGCCATTGGAAGCTCAGAACATTCCTGAACACTATACTGTTTGTGACAACCTTCCAAGGCTTCCCACAGAGGCCCATCGCTTTCCTTTTCCACTCATTAAATTGTCTTCTATTATTCAAAAGGTAAAATGCTGAGAAGGTGGTCTTAATAAAAAGTGAGTGGTGTTAAAGGGTATTTTATGTGGTCTGCAACTGAAGTAGATCAGGAACTTGTGACTAAGGGAATAGGAAAGTGAACAGCAGTGGTGCTTTGAGTGTGGCAGTAGTGTCATGGACATATTTAAATGTTTTCATGTTGGAATCTTACTCTAAGTTTGGGTTATTTTATAAAATAATATTTTAGTATTGATATTTCTTTAAGGCAAATTGAGATAAAAGCATATTATTGAATAGATGCTATTGAAGACTGAACAGGATCGCTGTCGGGCTAGGATAAGAGACTGTGATCGGGAACTTAGCCAGACTATAGACCGGGCTGGATTGCAGCCGGGCTAGGATAAGTGATCAAGATTGGAGACATGGTCTGACTATAGACTTGTCGGGATAGCTGTTGAACTAGGATAAGAGATCAATACTGGGGACCTGGCTGGCTGTGGACTGGGCGGGATTGCTGTTGAACTAGGATAAGAGATCAATACTGGGGACCTGGCCAACTGTAAACTGGGCGGGATTGCTGTTAAACTACGATACGAGATCAATACTTGGGACCTGGCCGTCTGTAGACTGGGCGGGATTGCTATTGAACTAGGATAAGAGATCAATACTGAGGACCTTGCTGACTGTGGACTGGGTGGGATTGGAGAGAGGATGGTCTCAGAGACCAGCTGGGTTGTAAAAAAATAATTAATTTAAATAGGCTCGTTCAAAGACCTTGGCAGATAACCGAAACAGAACATGCTTGCCTGAGAGACAAGATGTACCGTGCTCCATTCAATATCAATACAAACACAGGCAACTCCGGGAGGCACCAGTACAATCGCATGGCACCTGCAGCCCTTATTCTCGCCCACAACCTAGAGACTAAAAACTATAAAAAAGAGTGTCCCGAATAGAGACAGGTGTCGCAATGTGGCACGTTAGGCAGCCTGACTTATCAAAAACAATGAATACACAATCACTCAATAATCATTTGCCTTTTTTAATCCTTTTTCATCATGTATGTGATTGGCCCCTATTTGTATACTTAGCATCTTGTTCGACATTCGACAATCCGTTTATGGATAGTCTCAGGCACGTTAGCACTTTAACTAGGCTGCTTCATAGACTGATATGCAAATGGGTATTTCCCATCTGTGAAAGGTACAGTGAGCAAAAAGCAGTTGGCTGTGAACTCTCATAGTGGGAAAATAACACTGAACAGGTTATCATGCCGTGTTCTTTATGGAAAGGGGCGCCTGCAACCATTTATGAAAAATGTTTGCAAGGAACTTAGGGTTGGTACCCTGAGTTACCTGGGGAAACCCAGACATGCACTCCCTTCTCACTGTGCTCAGAGAGGCACAGCTCCACCTCACTGATGAGGCCCAACACGGCTGAAACACGTCTATGGGGTTGCTGTTGGTACTCTTGTTCAGAAGGGAATTGCCATAGCATTTTAGTGCTTGACTGCCCATATGGGTGGGGTAAAGACTGATATACAAAGAAATATTTCCCATCTGTGAAAGGGACAGTGAGCAAAAAGCAGATGGATGCGAACTCTCAAAGTGGTTAGTAACCACTGAAAAGGTTGTCATGCCTTGTTATTTCTGGAGAGGGGCACCTGCTAGCATTTATGATGGAATAGGTTGCTTCATTCTTTGCACTTTATTCGTGTTATTCATTTTGGATTAACTAGTTGCTATTTAACTGAGGTTTTCAGAGTAATGTTGATTAAAAGTGTAGCTTGATTATTGAGTGATTGCGCATTCATTGTTTTTGTTAAGCCAGGCTACCTAGCCCTCCACATTGCGACTCCTGCCTCTGTTCCTGACCCTATTTTTCCACCTCTTAGTGCACCATTCAATACCTTGGTTGGGACGACTAACCCCTAACCACCTCTTCACCTCAGGTGATATATTGAGTCCCATGATTTGGTAACAATGGTGATATTCATTATAACATTGCTCACAGGCTTCAGGAATCTGGATGAAGCGCATAACCAATTTTTGTAAGATCAGAAAAGGAAAAAAGGGTTCAGGTGCCTGGGATCCTGGGTTCTGATAGACCACTTCAGAGCAGAGAGAAGGCAGTGGTGTTCACTCCAAAATGGTAAGTTGTAATGCTCTGTTGTATCCTCTGAAAAAGCAATACAATTGATTTACAAAAGGTATTCCATATTCCTCAGTAGGATGAAATAATAAGCACGACATAGCATGACTGCTATTAAGAACACGTGAGCATAAATAGATTCAGCTAACAGGAGCAAATGCATTTAGCGCACCCAGCCAAATCAGCCGAGAAACACCCGATAAGAGTGAGTAAACAAGGTGTCCGGACTCATACCGAGGACAGCATTTGGCTAATATTTAATTGCCTAAAATAACTTACGCTGTCTAATTTATAAATACATTTTGAATTCATATCTATGATGCATGATGAGTAATAGACTTGTTCAACTTGACTAGGACTTGGATGCGAGCATGATATAATGTTTTCTAACGTGTTTTTTTTCCCACTAGCATCATTTTATCTAGTAGATATTGGTATTCAACAAATTCATTGTCAAATAGACATGCCTTGTAAGCCATTTTTTTTTATGTGTTTTGTATTACTTGACATATGCATACGGTACAACATAAATGGAGTGATGGCTGAAAGATTTTGTAGTAATCTTAACATCTGACAGGATGAAGATTGATTGGCATACGGCTTGTACCGTGTTGTAGGCTAAACAAGAATAACGTGGAACGTTGCACAGAACAATGCCAGTAGTTATGATTATTTCATAAGCTTCCACCCATCACATTTCTTCGGTATAGTTTGTATCCCTAAGTGAGAAAGGGTGTGCCCAGGCATGAGCCTCCTCCATGTTGCCCACCTCACTACGAGGCTGAATGAGGCAGGCAGATGCCTTGGCTTGCTTGTGTTTCTGTGCCAAGGGGTCTGGCGTGGCAGT